>NC_090266.1:291387532-293887532 GCF_040414725.1 Anabrus simplex | reverse complement strand
TCAGGCCTTCTACTAACATTCTGATAGTTTTGTTTTTATTATAACTAATACCTTTAAAATATCAACCTATTTTGTGTTTCAAGTGATGTATTCTTTCAAGACTACAAAAAATAATTTTCCAGTGTACGGACAAATTAACAAATTATTACTGGCTCCGAAATTGGTGTACCAGGTGTATGCATAAGATTTTGCCAGATTTGTGGTAAAGAAAACCTTTAATTTTAAAGGGAAATTTATCTTTTGTTTATTCAAAATATCGGCCAACGGCTTCTACGCACATCGCCCATCCTTCGGATAAGTTATGAATACCATGCCAGAAAAACTGCTTGTCTTTTGCGGCAAATCATTCGTCGAGCCATTTTCCAACTTCCTCGAAATTGCTGAAGTGCTGCTTTGCGAGCGCGTGCCCCATTGATGCGAAGAGGTGGTAGTCAGATGGCGCCAGGTCGGGAGAGTACGGCGGGTGCGGAAGGACGTCCTATCCAAGCGATTCCAAGCTGTCTTTCACTAGTTTTGCTGTGTGAGGCGGCGCATTGTCGTGTAACAAAATCACTTCGCCATGTCTTCTGGCCCATTCCGGTCGTCTTTCGATCAATGCGTGATTTAAATTAATCATTTGTTGGCGACAGCGTTGTGCATTAACGGATTCGCGGGGCTTCAAGTGTTCATAATACACAATACCGCTCTGGTCCCACCAGACACAAAGCATAGTCTTCTTGCCGAAGCGATTTGGCCCTGGTGCTGTAGGACCGGCTTCGCCAGGTCACAGCCACGATTTCCTCCGCTTCGGGTTTTCAAAATAAATCCACTTTTCGTCACCCGTTACAATTCGTCACAGACATGATTTTCTTTCTTGGCGTTGAAGCAGCATTTCATACGTGACTTTGTGATTTTCCATTTGCCGTTCATTCAAATCATGTGGACCCATTTGACGAGTTTAATGATCTTCCCCGTTGCTCGTAAACGTCTGCTGAATGTTTCTAGTGACATATTTAATGCTTGTGCCAATTGTTGTTGAATTTGAGTCCATAGTGTTCACTGACTTTCACACAGAAATCACCATGTTTAAATTGTCCAAACCATTTCTCACACCTTGTAATCGATGGACCGTGTTCACCATAGGTTTGTACCAGCAAACGATGGTTTTCCACAACCTTTCTTTCTTTTGATTAAATAAGAAAAGCAATGTGTACCGCAAATGTTCTTTTTTGGCCACAAACGTCGACATGATCACAGAACGATAGAACACAGACGCTAGTGTTTGGCGGACTCAACTTGTGTGTGTTGGTAGGTTAATGTCAGACGAACAAACCGACATATTTGTCAAATTCATACGCTGCGTACTGTTCACTGGCGCCATCTATTAGTGAAACCGGAAAAGACTTACGCATACACCTGGTAGTCGCTTGAAACAGTCGTCGAGTTATTCAATCTGTATAATAAGTCACTTTCATCAAGTCTTCTTTCGCTCAATTACGTGTGATATTATATTGGAACGATACCATCACGCCGACAAGTGACTTACATTTGGATACAGCCATATGGGACCATACGCCAAGTTGCTAGATTGTATGGGACCTTTCTGATCAAGAGTCAAATGCCACCTCATCTGGAATATCCGAACAAAAGAAGTGAATCCAAGCTGATGGGTGAACAAATGCCCTTCCGACCGTGCGAGGATCGACCGCACATCCGTCCGTTCCTTTAACACAACATCCGGCCTCCCAGGGCCACAGAACGTTCATGGCATAATAAACAAATAATTCTAAGACTAACTTATAGGCATAGTAGAACGGAGGAAACTAGGATGCATTTAACTACGCGAAATGATAATAGCAAACGAAACTTTCTAAGAAATTTAATTTCTCTTGTTAACACACACTTTACCAAAAATAGAACCCTGAATAATAATACAAAGAAAACTATACATGTCGGATGAACTGAACAAACAATATAGGAGATATTATTCCGTTCCATTTTAAAAATGTAATCGTCGCTTTGATCATTTTTTTTATATTTCTGAACCTTACTATAAGCACACTGATTCTTTGAACACTAATTTTAAATATACTCTAACACATGTATTTTGTTTGTAAATACGACGGATTTTCAGTAATCTATTTATTCTCTATCGGAAGAAAATGTAGCACTCCCCAATTTCGAAGACAACTTTGAGTGGTCGCCTAATTAACTAAATAAAATCCTAATTGACACCAAAATAAAGTTAATACTTGTGGGCACGACACAACAAACAACACAAAATAAGCGAATGTCGGGTCCGGCATCGAACCCACGTCGCATTGAACAAAGAGACGAAACCACGGGGCAGAACCCGCTCTCGAAGTACACAACAAAATTAACCATCAAAGAACAACGTTCAATAAAAATGTATACACACTACAAGACTCCACTATTGTGTTGCCAGACTAGCTTACTCAGGCTGGCAAATATGGGACATGGTTAATGTTGTGTAACCCCAGCGGGTGCGCAACATTGTCAAGTCAACTGGTTATCAGTATCTGTCGCTCATTGTCATTTAATTTTGCCCCCATCAGTGGCGCATTTCATTTTAGTTTGTCTTATTGTATTTAACTTTGCGATTCTATTTTACAATTTAATTTTGCCTGTTTGTAAAATACGTGTGCCGTTACTGCCGTAGTGCCATGGCCGTTAGATCTCCAGTAAGGAGTTGTGCATGGCCATTTATCAGCATCTGTTGTTCATATCATTTTAGTTTAAATCTGGCTATAGGCTGGACATTGTTATTTTTCTCATTTATCAAATCAAACAAATGGGTATTTGTTTACTGTAGATCTGGAGAAAAATAATAAAGTTACATTACATTACATTACATTACATTACATTACATTACATTATAAGACTCCACTGGGAGAACATAAAATACAGTAATGAGAATGGCTGTATTTCATGGGTAAAAGTTGTGTGTGACGAAAACACCGGGCTTCCTTGGGACTAGAACCGAAGATCCACTGCATGCATCCGAGGTTAGGTCACTGAAAATCCCAATCTGTAATAATCATAAAAGAAGAATAAACATTCTAATATGGCGTTCCAGTAACTCATATCCTTTACAGAAATGAACATAATGCAATTGGGAAAATTACTAATGTGAACTTATTTCGTGAGCATTTCTCCATTCTGTGTGCAGGCTTGACATATTTATTTTTCAGAGTTCTTCCTTAAACATAACACGGTCGGGGGTGCTCCCTCCTTCGAACATAAATCTCTCACAAAATGGTTCCACCTCATAATGCCAGGCTAGTGACCCTGCTCTTTTAAATCCTCTTAACAGCGAAGCATACTGTCTTCTCAGGATATATAGCGGTAAATCTCATTTCAACCACAATTAAATACATCACATTCCAAAGTTTCATTCATTCATACCTACTCTGCAAATTTGCCACTCTTATGTCACGTCAAACCGTTATTAACCCTAACACTTCCACAGAATTTAATCATGAATGACCCCGGTTCACGACTCAGCGATCGCACAGAAAATAAACCCACGGTTTTCTTCTAAAATATACTCAAACGAAACACCCAATTGGATATGAACGTGGCCATTATTTTCAGTCCATAGAAATTTTTATTTTCTGAACAAATAAAGAAATCCCTACCTAAGTTGGGAGGACATGTAATCGCGTCCCAGGCATGTCACACATCACACAAATTTATACAGCAATTTCTCTATATTACGAGTATGCAAAATTTCTTTAAAAACAGAGTGCATTGCTATTCCAACGATTAACACCTCAGCAAAGGCATATACCCTTTGAAATCATAAAAACAAAATTACCCTTTACCCTTATTATTTAAAGCACTCTAAATCGTTTGGATATATAATCTTTAATTCATTCTCATGCGTTACTCTCGATTTAAGTTATATATGTTTGACATTTATATCACATTCCAAAGTTTCCATCCCCATCTAAATTATCTTTACTTAATAAAATACGAAGACCAAATCAAAGCCTCTACCTAGTTTCAGAAGAAATCCTTATTACTTTTACAATCCTATCCCACGTAATTTACATATTTACAAGAAATTAAACCCCGCATTTACAATAGTACATATTATTTCAAATCAGTGTACTTATCGGCATGTTGGGATGTCCATGGCTAGAGCCTCGAAGAGGCCCCTGGTGAATATTTACGCCTGCATGATGCTGGCACGGATCATTGGTTCGAAGTCTCATCGTGCGATCACCGTCGGCACCTTCATGGTTCTGAGATCGGATCCAGTGGAACTGGCTAATACAAAGGACGTTCAATTAACCACGTCTTCGTTCGACACTGTTTATGAAATCAAGTTATGGTGGAATCTCCTGAAATTTTCACCTACACTGTTTATCAAAGCGACTTATGGTGGATCTTATTTAAATTTTCACCAACACTGTTTATGCAAAGCGACTTATGGTGGAATCTAATTTAAATTTTCACCAAACACTGTTTATCCAAAACCTATACAGTCTCCGCTGTCTTACGGCGATACAATCGCCTTTTGCCCGCTCGAATCTTCACATTATTTCCACCTCACAGGGATTTTTTCACACGTGTTCGTAACCAGCGTGCGGATTACGTATATATTTAACTCGAAATTGTCTCTAAGACTGCGTAATGATACAATTCGATGTTTCACTCCCGCACAAAGGGAATAGTTTTGTTGAACCATGACACGACCGGACCGTCTGTCTCCTCTCGAAACTTCACGGCAAGTCCTGCTGTCCTCCATAGGGCAGTCTCTTAAATAAATTCATCCCAACTCGTAGAATGGATAGCAGACTGTCCCCACCACAATTTCCATATCTTGTGTTCTACGGGTCTTCCGTCATCGGTAATACGGTCAAAACGTGTAGTTCATAATTCGATGACGTCTGATTATATGGGGGAAAGCAAATCGATTGGTAAATTATCAGAGATCTTCAATCAAATAAGATGCTTCTTAGGGAATTTCCCGTCTGGAGTCTGGTTTAACAGCTGGCGTGGGTACACTTCTAACGTTTACATCATCCTCTTGCGACACAATATGACTAACGCTGTGCTTTAATAACCCTTTATAATTTTGGCAGAGGTCTAATATGCTCACATACGACATGCCGATGTTGCCCTTAAAAAGTAATTCAATTATCTCGAAATATTCAGTCTCAAACCAAGTTAGCAAGTTGGCATTACCGTATTTCCGCCATTTTTATTGGACGGGGTTATTAGAATGTGTCTTCCCTCCTTGTTCTTTCCTTAGGTGCGTTCTCTTTCCGGGGATTTTTCAAGCTATGATGTACTTGAGTATGAACCACCAAGTCGGAGCTCTTGCGCAATCCAATGCAACCTAACTTCCGTACGGACAAAGAAGGCTAGCAAGATGTCTCACTTCCCTCAGTCAGTTGCTGAATAATTATATCTATTACCGATACGGTTACAATATTATACATTTCAAAGGAAGAAATGATGGACGGTTTGATTTCATTATCATACGCTAATCATTGGATTGTTTCTCTGACAAATAGTTCGTACCAGTGAATGTTTGACAACTCTCCAGCCATACCTATTGCAATACAATACACATAATCATGAGGTTGTACGTTCGAAAACAACCCACTGATTTTTTAAGAGAGGGAAAATATAAATGCTCTTATCTCTTTTATTACTGTTTTAGTAATTAACACCGGGTTCACGAATTCCTTATGCCATGGCTTTGTTATTATTTATTATGAGTTTGGTTTCAGATAGAAAGAATGAAAATTGTATTCTCAACAAACTGTATTTTGTTGCATAAACAAAATCCTAGTGGCGCCTACCTTAGAAAATCCAATGATCAGCCTCTCTCCATCGCGTACGTGTGTGTGTGTGTGTGTGTGTTACTGAGCTACTGTAGGGAATACTTCTTTTCAAGTCTTCGGAGAAGGCCCACTGTTCCACATGCAGTTTATTTCAACCAGTCTGTTTCAATATTTCTTTACTCATCCCCTTTTACTTCTCATCTAGAGCTGACCTTTGTTCATAAGTTAGTGTTTGTGTGCCGGACTTTGCTTCAGATCAAAAGGAGACTGGCTCATCAAGAGCCTGGTTTGGCCAAGAAATGTTAAGGAGGTTTGGTCAACATTAGGTAATAGAAAACTATTGAAGACTAGATGCATCGGCATGATTCCGTACCCATTACTGTACATAGTCCTGTGTCCGCTGAAGCAACGGTGATGAAACCATAATCAGTAATGAAGTGGATGTAAATATTAAATTTTTATTGCCATTTGCTTTACGTCGCACCGACACAGATAGTTCTTATGGCGACGATGGGATAGGAAAGGCCTAGGAATGCGAAGGAAGCGGCCGTGGCATTAATTAAGGAACAGCCCCAGGATTTGCCTGGTGTGAAAATGGGAAACCACGGAAAACCATCTTCAAGGCTGCCGAGAGTGGGATTCGAACCCACTATCTCCCGGATGCGATAAATATTAAATGAAAAGTAACGAGTACAATTGAAAAAATCAAAACTATTGATTTTGCTGATGACCAGTATTCTGTAAGTATGTACATAACGTAATAAAGACAATTTGATATACAATTATTATTTTTTGCTATTTGCTTTACGTCGCACCGACACAGATAGGTCTCATGGCGACGATGGGACAGGAAAGGGCTAGGAGTGGGAAGGAAGCGGCCGTGGCCTTAATTTAGGTACAGCCCGGGCATTTGCCTGGTGTGAAAATAGGAAACCACGGAAAACCATCTTCAGGGCTGCCGACAGTGGGGTTCGAACCTACTATCTCCCGAATACTGGATACTGGCCACACTTAAGCGACTGCAGCTATCGAGCTCGGTGATTTGGTATATTTAATATGCTTAACATGGCCCTCAGACACATATGATGCCGAGGTCTGTACTTCCTCCATGTAATTGCTAGCGCACTATCTTCCTTAAGAGCGGCACATAAAGTGATCCAGGTCTGCGTCCCCTACCGAGTTCAACCCGTGCCTCAGTGCTGAGTTTCATGTATATATTACCAAGTTGGCCACGGTGAACTGACTTCGATACTTCCACCAAGTAACGAGTCCACGTCGAGGAGTCCCGGGGAAGGATGAAATAGACTCCTCAGGGGCAGCAAGAATAACTTGTAGCATGTGTTCCATCAAGGTCTGCGCTCCGGATATCCGGGTTGAGTCAGTTAAAAGTTTGTAATCAGCACGTTTCAGAATCTACCGAGGCGGAGCCTCGATGGATGTCTGTTTCAACAAAGTAAGGACGATAGAAAAATGTTTACTGTCACAGAGGTCGTCATGTAGGCTACAGCTGTCGAAATTGGGACCGCTCTCTGGAACGCAAGTGTCTTTCGGGTCCCTTCGCTACTATTCGGATACAGACAATGTTACATGTTGTTGGGCGATAGCGTGATGGGATCTGATTTCTATATTTGCAATGGACCAGTTCTGCATGCTACTATTGTGGCGTAGTGGTAACTAGTCGGACAGAAAATCATTAGTTGTACGTTCGAAAACAACCTACTCATTTGTTTAAGAGAGTGAAAATGTGAACTCTCCTGTCCCTTTTATTACTGCTTTAGTAATTAACACCAGGTTAATGAATTCCTTATGCCATAAGTTTGTCATTATTTATTATGACAGTTTGGTTTCAGATAGAAAGATGAAATATATTATTCTCAACAAACTACATTTTGTGGCTTAAACAAATATTTTGTGGCGCGTGCCTTAGAAAATTCAAGCATTTACAAGTGAGACAATATAAAGAATCAGCCACCGTTCATTATTTATTCCATCTTCCTCCCAATTCAATGACATCTTGCAGTCGAGTGGTCAAGGAGTCGGCTAGACTTTTCAAATATTCTTAATCCAGGCATCCTAGATGAGCTCCTACAAATCATCAGGACGTATTGGTGGTGGAGATTGGGCCAATTCTTTCGCATATGATTCTTTACTTGTGCCCACATATTCTTAATTGGGTTCAAGTCCGGACAGTGACAAGGCCAATCTATCAATTCGATATCCTTTCTGCTCACAAAACAGTCTCGGATCAACTGAGATGTGTGGACTGGATGATTTTCCTTCCGAAACTGAAGAATTCCATCTGGATGCAACAACCTAGTATTGCGTCGTTGGTCGTATCGTAGAGCGTTAGCCTTATAGTAACCGCGAATTATTCACAGTGACACAAATATGAACTTAACAATTAAAACGTATTAATATAAATATATGTATAGTCTTATTAATTACTATACCATCTGCAGACAAAAATTCCAAAGTTTTAAACCAAAATATAGTCCATAATCTCGACCTGAGAGCCGTAATTTCTTTCCTAAAGACCTGCATTAAGAGTAACTCTATCCACAAATTAATGAATGAATTAATTAATCATTGCTTTGTTTATAAGTTAAGGAATACTACTGTGGCTGCAGCTGTTACTCCAAAGAAAAAATAATATTATTGTCATAAATAAACCTACTTGTATATCATCATTAAACAAACAGAATATAATATAAATGAATGTTTACTTGTTGTGGTTCTGCAAATGTGTTGAATTGCACAGATAGTAAGAAAATCTCGTGTAGCTCAGTCAGAAGAGATTTGGAATTTAGAAGAAGTCTCATGTTCAAATCCTTGTCATTCCTTTCTATTTTATTTCGTTACATCATTATAATATCATAAAAAGGAACAAAAACTAACACTAGTATTACTCACCTATATTTTCTCAAAACTAACTAACTTGAGCAAGGCTCGAGCTCGCAACCTTCAAATTATTACGCGAATGGTTTATTACTGTTCCACGAGAAGGAGATATCCAATGACTTCTTCTCCAACAGGATTAAAATGTATTCTATGCCCCCACCCGTGGGAGTGGGAAGAGGGTTGCTACTACTACTACTAGTAGTCCAATATGGCTTTACAAATCTTCGTTATGTGACGGTTATGTTATTGGCTTTTCTTCCTGATAACTACTTTTACAGTTTTGAGAGACGTCGAGGTAAGTAAATATTGTCCCGCACGAGTTCTTTCACATGCTATTAGATCTACCAATAAGAGGCTAACATATTTGGGTACCTTCAATTACACTGGACCAAGCCGGGACCGAAACCATTAAGTTTGGGTGAGAAAGCCAGCACTCAACCGTCTGAAGCCCAGCCTGGCTATGATGTGATGGTTCTTGCAATGTGTTGTGTAACACTCGAGTAATAATTCATAATGTTGTGTTATATTGTCGAATTTATTACTATTTTATTCAGACTGTCTCCATTTTAGGTGGCATTGATAGCAACGGATAAAATAAAATGTTTCCCTTGTTAGGAAGTTGTCCTTTAATGATTATTAAAACCTTAACTTTGATTAAGACAATGCCTTGTAATTTTGAAAGCGTAACGGGGAAAGCAATTCAATAAAAGTTCACTGGAGTGGCAAGTAATTAAGGTACTTCTGTATCTTGCGTCATGATTAGAGCACTCTGTGACAGGCTCCGGACTCTATAACCTTTTCTGTTGCTCCTGAGAGCCGCCTGCTCCCCTATTTCCTACCGTCTTCGGTTAAATGTCTCTTGAGCTCCCGCTATTCGTCTTATACGTTTTCTTGTTGCAGCAATTTATCATTGAAATGCGGAGCCACACAAAACCTGGGTGACTTTTATTTGTTATTGGCAGATTTTTTCCTGAATTGTACGTCCTTTCAATTTGATCTTTCCCTCCGTTTTTCCCCTTCCTTCTTCTCTTACTTTTTTGCTTGTCCTTCCGTTCCCTGCGTCGAGAGAATCATTTCTGTCTGGCTCTGCGGCAGCACAGTGGTAAACCACGGTGCTCTCGTCATCTCTCCTTCCTGTCTTCACATGCTATGTGCCGTGCTATAAACGCTAGATCCTCAGGTGATAATTTGTATACCATTTTCCACTGATTTTATTCAAGATGATGTGTCCTCATTCGAATGCGGAGTTGTCCACACAAATAGTCCTACAGCATAATAATGAGTAGTTATTAATCATAATCTGTTTTAGTGCCTTGAAACACATAGAACACTCCTGTTCTTATGTTCCCAAGTTAACAGTTTCGATCCTCGCTGAGAAACAAAATGACAGAAATTATATTTACACAGAACTTAATACCATAACCTACCATGACCTACCAAAGTCTATAAATATATGAATACAAAGCTGGCTGTCTCGTTCAGAAATCACGACAATAGTTTAATGTTGACATAAGTTTGTAGATATCTCGTTGATAATAAAGTTTTACTTTCTTACTGTGCTCTTAACACATGATATATGCACACTCACATGTTGTGTTGTCCTTCTACGGAACTATCGCACTTCTTGGTCCATGCAATGTTTAAACAATTCACTTCAACGCAGTGATTTCCCCTAAAGTACACACTACAAATTTACGACTTTCATAGTGTCATACACTGCTGACAACCGAGTAATCTCAAGGTGAATTCCAGCGCTTCAAAAATGACTTTTTTGAATTATCTTCAGAGTAAAATTAGAACTACCATCTGCTGACTCCCGTAGTTCTCTCAGTGACCTCAAGATTACCATGAGAAAGGCGACGGAAAGTAGCACATTACATCTAAACTTTGAGATGCACAAAAGCTCAAATAAAAACCGGCACGCCACTTATTTCTCTAAATCAGAGAGAGGCTCATGTAATTCCACATCTGAAATCTTAGTGAGGATATCTGAAACGACTTAAAGCAAAAAAAATATTTTTCTAAATCTATTAATATTTTGAAGCGATTTACTAATATTTATAAATTCATGACTTCTACAATACCTGGCTTAATTCAGGAACATCCTGTGAAATAAATGCCATTAAAATTATTAATTGAAAAGAACCTCAGAGTTTCCAGGGCAGGCGCTTAGGTTCTAGGTTTATATCATCGTATTCCAATATGGTCTTAAACTGTTGGCCGGTGCTGAAGATAGCGTATCGTCACTCCTATGCCAAAACCGTGAATGTGACAATGCTCTTTCTATTCATTATTTCCTTTAAAACTGGTCATGCATCCCAGCCCATATTGATACAAAGTCCATCAGACCCATTTTCGTTGAGTTCATTTTCCAATGAGCATGTGTAAAGGAAAATGAACCTTAAATACATCTATATAGGAGCGGATAAATACGTCATTCAAACATACATACATTCCTACAGTACGATAACGTAAGGTTCATTTTCCTTTACACGATCACATAGGAAAATGAACTCAACGAAATTTGTTCTGATGGACTGCATATCAATATGTGGCTCGGAGCCGTGACCATTCCTAAGGGAAATAATAGATAAGAAGTGCATTTGGTTTTGGCATAGGAGCGACGAATGTTCGAGGTACCAACCAGCATATGGCGAATTTATTCGAAATTTTGAAAAACATTATATGTACTGTGCCATTTTCAAGGCAACAACTGCGGTGGATTTCTTCCTTCTTCTGTGCGCCGGCTGCTCCTGTAATAAATGGCATTTAAATGATACTCACCGCTGCATGTAGACTCTTGTTCCTCAGTCGCGGACCGTCCATATATCCCCGAAGATAGGCCACCCGTCGATCAGGGAGTGAGGAAATGAAAAGTAGGGGTAAACTAACTATAAATGACGGTACCCAAAGACTGAATTAAAATTTAAATAACAAACTGATTTATTGAATAAAGTGCAAAGTGCCAAAAATGAAAGTAAACTAAACTGGTGAAAAATGTAAACAAAGTGAAATAAATGAGACTAAGAAAATTAAAGATTGAGGATCTGCCTTACAATAACTCAAATATCTGCCTAATAAAACTGACTGAAAGTCGATCAAAATTTAAAATATTCCAGACTATGTTGACACTGCCTTCAAGACGATAACGTGAATAAATTCAAACCCTGGTCAGAAAATACCATCTCAGAATTGTATTACGTAGAAAATGTCTCTCAAAATAAATTAAAGTAGTTGAATCATTAATTACGTAATTAGTTACGTCATCAAATCAACACTGACTCAGAGGAGTTTATCAAATCTTTAACACATGTGGCTTAGTTGGGAAACACCCAACTTTAAAATAATCGTGGATTGCGCTAACCATGTGTAACAAATAAGGAATAACTCAAAGAAAACAGCCATGGACATCGTACTTCATTTACCACGTAACCACTATCACATTCAAACTACTCGTGGTTGAAAAGCAAGTTAATGACACATGAACCTGGGTGTCACAATCACTCATTTACTTATTTAACTTTCACCCGCATGACTGTGATAGCCTGGACTTCTTAAAATAATCCACATGATTAGGCCAAGTGCCTCATGTTTACATATCAAATGAAAGCGATCCTTGTACATTAAAATTTACTTAATTTGCCGCTGACTGCATTTTATTATGAACTCATATTTGTGGTACCACCACTAGATGAAGGCAGATGCCATCTTATTTTACCTCATTCATTGCGGCAGTTATTATACAACTGGTTTATTAAAGATCGCTTCATTTCCTAATTTAAAATGTAGTGGATTTAAAAGGTTTGGTAATTACTGAATGCCTGGTATGAGCATACCACTACTATGGTTTTGACTGTGACCTAATCGATGATCCCTTATCCTAACACATGAAATTTTATTTACATAATTAAATCTGTTAATGGAGAAACACTGCTCCAACAAAAGAAAAATACAGAAATCAAACTAGCCTAACTACACCTATCTATTTACATCAAATCAAATATAAATAATTCACGTACGATCACATCCTACAAATAAACGGTAATAAAAGGTACACTCAGAAAGAATAACAAATTAAAAAAAACTAGATCCCAACATCGCTGCCTACTAGAAATTAATAAGGATAAAATGCGCAAAATATCAGAATCTACAGAAAATTTACCCCACTGCGAGTAGCAAAAATATTGTGAATTTGACTGCAATCTCTAACCTCAGACGACAAATGTCTGGCCATGATACTAATTAACCTTTATGGGCAATAATTACTGTTATTCCATGTCATCCATGACACTACATGACTATCAAAATACACATTGACTCGTCGCTCTGCTCACATGTACTACGGCTAGCATATTTGCCGAGCATCTACTTTCCCTGGAATTATTTGAAACAAAATACAGGCTTCTGCCTACAATCATAACCCATGTCGTAACATATTTAACACTCTTGGTTAAATTATTCATTTCTCAATTCTATTTAACTCATTATTATTCTCGACGTAGTACCTCATAATACGGCCTCGCTCGTATCCGGCGGGCGAAATATCTGTCGTGCACATTTCTACTTCTTACGACAGTTCATGACATGGTCCAAATATCACATTTTCATTATCAACGTAGATCATCAGGGATATTACTCACTTAGCTCGATCTCTAGATTATTCTTTGCCTCACATATCACAAAATATCAGAGCTGACTCATCAATGGCTTCCTGTCACTACCTGTTTACTAAAATGACGAGATTGCCCCTCAAAACACAGCTATTGAAGAATGTGTAACCGCAACTACACAGAAATAAGTACTCGCGTCTACCAAAAATCGTCGCAAAATACACGGTATAATGACTACCGGAAACGGTCATCTGAAGGATGATTCCACAACATAAAACAAGCTGAATGCGCAAAATAGCAAAATAAGCATTAAAATCAACAAGGCGGCGTCTACAAGATCACAACTCCAACAGAAATATCGCTCAAAAACAACGATATAATAACATGATGATTATTATTATTATTATAAATCGGCATCACACTTATTGAGATCAAATAATATAGCTTCCTAAACTGTCAAAGTGACATACTACAGAATAATCCATAACAATACACAAACACATCTACATAAAGGAAGTGCGCAAATAACCCTAGCTGAAAGCGCAAAAAATATTATTATTATTATTATTATTATTATTATTATTATTATTATTATTATTATTATTATTATTATTATTATTATTATTATTATAATGATTATTAAAATGTGAATTATTTACAATCCTACCTAACAGTCTAAGCTACATTTGATCATCGATTAGGCACGGTCCTACGTATTTATTTACATTATTTTATTTGATGCTCATACCTAGGTGATGGAGGCATGTTGGATCACCCTCCGGGCTCCGTCATGGTGAATTAGAATTCCATCTTGAAGCTGATGTGGTATTCCAAATTTTCACACACGCAAACTTGATACATTTTTATCATGCCGTTACACACGCTTACATTAACATAAACACTCGCATTTTCTCGCACTCCAGTGAAGATTAGACGATAGCACTGCATAGACTCCTGACGTGAAGTCGGAAGTTCCTCTCCGCTACCTGCCTGAAAATCACCTGCTGGTCTGCACACCGCTCTCTCTCTCAGCTTTGTTTACCTACAGCTTTCCGATCGTTCACCCCTTCGGAACATAACAGTTTGCTCAAGGTCTTTAACACAGCGGCCTTTCATTAATGAAAAGACATTCTGCTCCCTGTCTGCTTTAACTAATTTCTCCCGAAAACATCTCGCTTGCCAAAACAGTTTATTGTAAGTGGTAAAAGCAAGCTAAAGTACAGTTTCCAATGTTGTGGAGAAATTTATGCTGATCGTCCTCCAAAAATGAAGGATAAAATAGCTTTCCAACAAATGTCAAACTACCCGTGGATTAGAGAGGTTTTATGCAGCTACGCTGAAAAACATGGGCTTTTCCCTCTCGATTCGTAATGTGAGTTCATTTAAGCCAAGTGTTGAAAGTGTAGCTATTGCCTGTTATCTCTGCATAAATTCAACGTAAAGTAAAGTTTGTTAAAGTGTTCATTTCTGAAATGTTACTCTCCCAAGTAAAGTACATGGCTCACTCGGATGCTAACAAGTGTCTCTGATCGCTTTCTTACCAGACAAAAGTAAAGTTCAAAGCTGACTAACTGAATTAGCTGACACACTCTAAATACACTGAAGATTCAACTAACCCACGAACACAGGATACACAGTGAAACACACAGCCACTGTCTCACACCGTCAAACACTCAAGATTCACCACCCTGCTCGCTGGTTTTTGTAACGAGTTCTCCCTCCACCTTGAAAATAGTTCTGTGGAAGGGATGTGGCGTAATGATCTAGCACTCGGGAGCGCTTTATCATACATCCGTAGGTTAAAGTTTCAAAACTTATGTACAAAATCTTCCTAATTTCGGTCTGACTTACTTGTTATATTGCGCCGTGGGAAACGATCACAGGTAAATCCACACGACGGCGCGCGTCACCGGCGTTATTTTCTTCCAGCGAATGGCTCCTTTCCGCCATGACAGTTCATTTCCTGGACGATACTACTATTCCGTGTGAAGTTAAAATTTTATTAATTAGCCAATAATTAACCACACCTTCGCACTGATAAATTTCTAAATATTATTAGGAACTCATGACACTGTTTTTCACCACTACACCGGGCTTCAGATAGCGAAATACCGACTGTAGATTCCCGCTATGACAGTTCATTCAAATTTGGAATTTTGTGATTGGCTGAGACTTTCGCGCTCTCCGCAGCGTGGATGCTTCCATTTTTCTCCCTAGGGTTGGTGGGTATTATCGTTGTCTCTTTGTCCTAGTAAGTAGGTCAGGCCTCAGCGCGTGATTTTCTCGTGAGAACCCAGTAGAAAGTCGCCACTCCTAGGCGGTACCATAAAATTTATTGGATGCCGTACTCAGGGCGGTTTACAAGTTGCTCGTGCTCTAAGAAGAGTTTCGTGGATTTTCCTTGCCGACAGCCTGGCGCCAGAAAGTTCCTTTGTGACTGCTAGATTCACAGCCTACTGTAGTATCCCAATATGCGAAATATTGAACTTTTAATTTGTAAATTAATTACGTAAATTCGCTTATGGGTGCAGTACACATTACCGCACAAAATTTGGCCGGCAAAGAAATATTTTATCTTATACATTCCCGAAACGCGGGAATATTCGTAATCTGTGGATAGCTGGTGGACGAAGAGAAGATACTTGGAATCATACCACCTACACAATATGTTCATCCGATATGAAACAAGAGGATTTTAAAAGAAAGTTTTCTTCTGCGACGAGCAATTTTTGTGCAGTTGAGCGTACATTACATAAATCTTCACTTTCTACTCTTTATAAGAGTATATTATACATTCTGAATACACGTAGTGTAAGTACACGGATACTGTTAATATTAAATCAGGCAGACTATTCCTTGTCAAATGTACGTGTATTTATAAACACAAATTTTCCTTACACCAACATCATAGGAACACAAACACCTAATATAAAATTTATGTATGAATTTAAATCATGAAATATAAAACCACATACTTGTTTCACTATTCCTTTGAAAATGTTGACTTATTATAGCATGGAAATTTGACGGTGTTTTTAAAAAATCACTTGCAATTTTTATGCAATTTGAACATTTATACATCATTAATTATAACTAATTGTAATAACCTTTTACAAAAAATATAAAACTAATGGTAAAAAATTCATCATTATACTCATCTTGAGCATCAATGGTGAGCTGTGACCGGCGGGTATTTATCATTATTGGAAGATTTCTTGAGAATAGATTGTAAACTGGAGGAAAAGATGTTGGTAAATCCAGCATACCCTTTACCTTGTCATCAGAAATTGGACGTCGCTGATTGTAAAGATTCTCCTGACCTGAAAGCTACATTGCAGGTATTCCTTTGCTGGTCGTTGCTAAATTTGAAAAAAAGTATATTATATTATATTATATTATATTATATTATATTATATTATATTATATTATATTATATTATATTATATTATATTATATTATATTATATTATATTATATTATATTTTATTATATTATATTATATTCAGAGAAAATGTGCATCCTTTTTCGTATTAGAGTTAATATACTTTTTAAAAGTAATAACACTTCAAGATTTCCATAATAGATTACACTTTATTATAATTTGTAATATTTCCTCCATTTGTCTGCCATGTTTATGTTTCGGTTCTGTCCTGTCCAACTACCAGAATAAGTTGTGATAATCTTGACGTAGTAGTTTCAGTCAACTTTTAGTAATCATAGAATTAAATCATTAAATGCCCATTCCAGTAATTGCTTTCGCATGATTGCCCTAGCCCGTAATACATGCCGTACTTCTTCTCAACCACTGATCGCACCCTTTCTTCCAAAATCCCAGTTTACACCTTGCCTGACATACTCGTCAGTGAAATACATTGATATTTGTTGTTATCCTTCTTGTTCCCTTGCTTATAGATGGGTGCAATTACTACATTTGTCCACGCCTCTGACAAATAGCCTACTACAGTACATCTCACTTTCGGAACACGTCACATAACCTCCACTTACCGATGAGGTATGATATTAACTGGTTTATCTGAAAGCTGCCCCTTTACAGTCTAGAAACAATTTCTAGCGCTATTTTATATTTCATGTGTTACGAGTCGATCTAGAAATCTGATCCCATTGATGTCTACAAACCAGATACTCTGTATCCTTCCGTTTCATGGCCAATACTGTACAGGTTTACCCTTATTCGTGAGTCTACAATTTGACAGATTCTTCTATTTTAGGCCCCAGAGACTCCTGACTTGGGACCGTGGGTTGGTGACCACGAGGCCCTATGCTGAATCTTGGCATTCCTTCCACTTACTAGTGCCAGGCTCCTCACTTTCTCCTATCCTATCCGACCTCCCTTAGTCAACTCTTGTTCTTTTCCGAACCCTGTTTCCGATACCTAGGGAGTATTTCATTTTCATGTCCTTCGTGGTCCTTGTCTTTCCTTGGCCGATACCTTCATTTTTCGAAGTGTCGGATCCCTTCCAGTTTTTTTCTCTCTGATTAGTGTTATATAGAGGATGGTTGCCTAGTCGTACTTCCTCTTAAAACAAGAATCATCACCACCACTGCTAGCCAAATTTTGTGCAGCTGAGCTATAGTCGGCTGAAACTGACTTCATAATTCTAGATCGACGCAAACAGAGTTCGAAACCATAGGCATCTTAAAAGCGACGGAATTCATGTATTTGCTAATTCCTCGGTTAGTTGTGAATTTAATACCAGACACTTTACAGCATTTCCATACATTCCATGGATTGCTGCCCCTGTCCTCCAACTATGTTACCAATATAGTACTATATTACTATCTTAAGGCTATCAATGAACACAGAGAACTTTGAATGACGTTGTTTCTGCAAAGTTCATAGGAAGCGCGCTCCAAAGTCCATATCAAGTGGCTTGGCCTGTACAGCTTTGCCGTGAATGATAAAACAACAGTATTGTTATTGGATTTACGCCCTCACTAACTAAATTTACGATTTCGTCCCTTAAGAGTTGGTTTACGTGCCGGTAAATCTACCGGCTTGAGGCTGGCGTATTTGAGCCCCATGAGAAATGAAATGGTGTAAGGCTTTTAGTGCCGAGAGTGTCCGAGGACATGTTCGGCCTGCCAGGTTCAGGTATTTCTTATTTGACTCCCATAGGTGACCTGCGCGTCTTGATGAGGATGAGATGATAATGAAGACGACACATACAACCAGCTCCCGTGCCATCGAAATTAACCAATGATGGTTAAAATTACCGACCCTGCCGGGAATCGAACCCGGGGCCCCTGTGACCAAAGGCCAGCACGCTAACCATTTAGCCATGGAGCCGGACGAGCCCCTTGAATTATCACTGGACTGAGCCGGGCTTGACACCGCTAACTAGGACTGTAAAGGTCAGCATTTCTTCCGTTTGACTCACTTAGCCCAGCGGATGCTAAGTCATGAGCCTTTAAAAGACTGAGAAGACCACGGGTAGTGGTTCGATTTCATGACTCGATGACTTATGTTGATTAACCTCAGGTAATTATTTTCTTTTAAGTTTCTACGCTCACTCCTGGCAAATGCTTCAAATTCTGATATACTGTTCTAAATATCTGGTGCTGCTTATCAAATGATACAGACTTGGTAAATAAAGGGTCACTAAATAATTAGTCGAAGGAATCAAGTATATCAATGGTCTGTACAATAAATGTGGCGGAGGCAGAATGTTAGTAGGAGAGAACTTTCATTCTGTGTTGATGTACTATTTATTTAAGTTTATTAAAAATAAACGTGAATTTTGCCGCTCTTAAATCCTGCCAAAGGAGATTATGATATGATTTCAGGGACAAAATTCTGCGAGAAAGTAGTTGCAAATTCTGCGGATATGGTATTCTTATAAGTTTTATCAGTTGAAATATATCTGCATTGATAATTGGCAGATGTTGACAAAATGCTACTTTCTGGAATTGTATTGTTTTCCTAATGTCTCACGAATTTACAGAGGTGTTCGACTATGTTATGGGAAAGGGCTAAGACTTGGTGGGTAGTGACGATGGTCCTAATTAATCAACTCAGAGCACAGGTTTATGAGTGTGCATCTCCACGTCTTGTGGTCAGAAGCTGCCTGTTTTACGTGAATTGAGGGATTCTGGGAAAAAAGTGCTTGTGAACTAAAATTTGATTTTGAGAAAAGCGAGGAGAAAATGTTTGTATTTGTGAATTTTATTATAGTTCCGAAAAACAACTTACGCTTTTAAATGATTATGTAACATAGCTTAATGGGAGAAGAGCCTCTCATAATTATTTAAATGAAAGTTTGAACAAGTGTTATAGATCCATTTTCGCCATCGTCATATTCTAAAGCCTGGTCGCTGCAGCCGTAGATGTCTGTCTTGAGTCAGTCTTTTCAACTCAATGTAGGTCTTGCACTTCATCCTCAGAAGCAGGTTCTTGAAATAAGACACTCTGGGTCGTCCTCTTCCTCCTTTTCCAGCAATTCCTCCTTCAATGATGTTACAAAGGAACTCCTCATGCCTCAGAATGTGACCAATAAATTTCATTTTCCGTTTTTCAGTTTCAGTTACCAGATTCCGTTCTTCTGCTTTCTCAATAAGGACTTCAGTATTGCTCTTCATTTCAGTGCAACTTACACTCTGCATTCTTCTCCATATCCACATTTCAGTTGCTTCTAGTTTTTCTTTTCTTGCATTCCTGATGTCCAGCTTTCGTAACCATATAGAAGCACTCCCCATACAAAGGTTTTTGCAACGGCCTTCCGAGTTTGAGTCATGAATAGAAGATCCTTTTTATAGAACTATTTTTAGACACAATGTTGAGAATAAAAACAATCAGATCCCTTGCTAAACTATAAGTTATACTAAAGCAATTCGAGAAACATAAGAATAAAATTGAAGCAATTTATCTTAAAACGCATAGTAACAATTTTTACAGTTTTTGCCACAGTTTTTCATAACTGGCTCGGAATGGAGTCATGGAACTGAAAGGGTACTATTTATATTTTCATTATATCCTCATGTTCTTCCTTTGAAGGTTCAAACTCCTTACGTGAAAGGGTGATCAAACTCATCAAACTCGCACTTCATCATGACGAAGCTTTTTGAGGTATGTATGTACGTCTAACCCATAGTCCCTTTTCCTCATACGGGGCAGGGATGAGGTGAGATAAAGTCATATGGTATGTTTTTACGTCCGGATGCCCTTCCTGACGCCAACTTCAGTTGAGGAGCCGAGGAAGATGAAATGAATCATGACGAATTAAACTGGGTAACGAAATGGAAGTAGTAGTCTGTAGCATAAAATAGGAAGTGTCATGGCATTTGCCTGGAATTAGAAAATGGAAAACACCGAGCTCGATAGCTGCAGTCGCTTAAGTGCGGCCAGTATCCAGTAATCGGGAGATAGTGGGTTCGAGCCCGACTATCGGCAGCCCTGAAGATGGTTTTCCGTGGTTTCCCATTTTCACACCAGGCAAATGCCGGGGCTCTACCTTAATTAAGGCCACGGCCGCTTCCTTCCAATTCCTAGGCCTTTCCTCTCCCATCATCGCCGTAAGACATATCTGTGTCGGTGCGTCGAAAAGCAAATAGCAAAAAAAAAATGGAAAACCACAGAAAATCATTCTCAGGACAGTCGACAGTGAAGTTCCAACCCACTCGCCTGCCGAATGCATAGCTTGGCTTCATAGCCATAGCACGTGGCCATTCCACTCGCTATATCCCTTCCTTCAGGTACCTGCAGAAAATAGCTCTGCGGACATTTTCGAAATATCAGGTTATTTCTCTGTCGTTAGGAACTTCAAAAGAATACAGGCAGCCTGAGTTTCCCGCACTAACCTTAATAAGCACAAACAGCTCATCAAGGGAAGAGATATACTGCACTCTAGAGGAAACTTATTGAATTAAAATTTGTAACCGTATTATTAAAATAAAACATTCTGCATAAATTGGGCCCATAGTGCACTGCCTGACGCACCCAGAAGAAATGGTCGGACGCCATTGTAACTTCGTCCACGTACACACTATCATCGGCGGGATTGTAAACAATTAGAGTTGTAATTCTCCAATTCTCTGTGGCAGGTAGAACGGCCATCAGATTTGATTAGTGTTGTTCGTATTTAGTGTTGTTACCAGGCCTGGAAGGGCATATAAGGGGCGTAAACAGTGCCAGATGTTGAGTGATCTCTCTGAAGGACACGCAGATGCAGCGTACTCGTATGAGACAGCGTTATGAAAGGGACCTCATTTTGGGTCTCCATTTGGCCGGATGCTCGAATCCATATTTATGGGGCATTCGAATATGACAGTGGCCCGATGTTGGACTGCATGGGAACGTGAGGGCAGGCATACTCGTCATCAGGTTCCGGTTGACCACGTCTGACCACCACAAGGGAGGATCGCCGTATTCTGCACCAAGCACATCGCAACCCCTTCACATCTGCGCCTGCCATTCGAGAACGAGTAATGGACTCCTTGCAACGCCCTGTGTCATCCTGCACCATTGGTCGGAGACTAACAGCAGCTCACAGCTGCGTGGAGTACCTTTGTTTGTAGGGCTGTTTCGTCGTCTGTTATGTAAAAACAACTAGGCATCACTGGTATATGTGTTTGATCGGCTGTACAGTTGAAGCTTTACCATGGGTACGGTAAAATTACAGTAATACGTTACAAACTAAAATATCGTACGATTCATTTATGAATCTCTATGCATTGTAGGGCTAATATATCTTGAGCATACGTGTACCACAGAATCTACATTGAATGAAATATTTGGGGCATTCCATTGTGGCAAACCACATCATATACGAGTGTTAAGGTATTAGCCCAACTTAAGAATTGTTGGTAAGTCTAAGACATTGAACGCAATTTGAAATTTAAAGCTTGAAGTTTTCGTCACCAAACGGAAACAAAAAGTAATTCATGCAGTAAAGGCTTAAAACGGCCCAGATAAAGGAATTCTTGGGCTGTGTTAAGAAAGACAGTAAATTATTATTTGCATCGATTTGTCTGGCCTTGGGTCTGAAGAAGTTAAAGTACAGAGCCAGTGGTTGCCTGCTGTAAAATTAGAAAATCATCTTCCGGGCTGCCAATAGTGAGATTGGAACCCACTATCACACGTTGTCTATACTTAAAGTGTGCCGAGGTTGGGATTAGAGCCAGCTCCTGAAAGAAAGCTTAAAAGTACACCACTTGTCCTTCGTAGCTAACTTCTAGATCCTTACATTTCTAATTAACGTTTTAAATATTAGAGCGTAGCTGTGAACTTGCATTTGGGAGATGATGGGTTCGAACCATACTGACAGCAGCCCTGAAAATAGTTTATCGTGCTTTCCCATTTTCACACCAGGCAACTGCTGGGAGTTTACGTCAATTAAGGGCACGGTCGCTTACTTCCTAGTCCTAGCTCTGTCCTATCCCATCGTTGCCATAGGGTCAGTCTGAGCCGACGCTACGTAAGACCAATCAAGAATGACATTAAAGACTATGCGGCAAATCCTTGATACAGGTTTAACCAGGGCTTCACCAAAGAACAGTACTCCAGTAACTTTCAGCCTTGCTATTTGAATCATTTAGTAAATGATCTATGGATCAAGAGAATACATATTACGAGATATATAATTTCTAACTTACACCAGCTAAAATATCTTTATTGACAATAATAACCTACCCTCAAAACTCATGAGGACGGTAACTAATATTAATGTTATATTTTGAACGTCCTTTCAAACTCAGTCTATATTAAAAGACTCCGGAGAGTCGTAATTTTGTCCTAGAATGGGATTCTTTAATAATAATAGCAATAATAATAATTCCTTTGCATTGCTGTGGAATTTTAGGGATGATAGGTTTTCTTCCTCAGGAGTTTTTAAACGTGCCGGAACCCAATGTCACATTTTAACACCCTCAGATGCCGCCGACCTCAGGAAAGAAGCTTGTGCGGTAATTTAACGTGACTTTTGGCATCACGACAGTAATCGGAATCAGAGGGACGTGATATTTTTCTTCAAATATCTCATATGAATTGTTTGCGATTTCAACTTTGACCATCTGGGTAAGTAACCAGTGACAGTGCCTCTCGACTCGCGCGCCCAATATCGACCTCATCTGGGATCGAAGCCTTTAGCTTGGTAGCAGGAGGATAGTGACCAACTGACTGTTCCACTGAGATCTACGATTTCTTACTTCTTACCTCATGTATTTCGCTTAAAGGCTGGTTTTTTTTCAACATCACTTCTGTGTAGAAAAATGATGTCCAGCTATCGTTTCAACGTTTTGAATATCCTGAATCTCATTCTAGTACTTGGTTTCCAATCGCGTGCTATCATGACTACTCACACGTCCTACATCCTGGCAATACGGTCATTCCATCCTCTACTCCACTGATGTACCCAGGAAATATTGTCTTCATACGCTTCCCGGTGGTGATGAATGGGTAGATTGAGTAGCCCACGACTACAATAAACAACAATATGGTGTGCATTATCTGGTCCGAAGTCTTGATGGAGGAGGCCTGACCCTTTGTAAAAAAAATTTACTCACAATACCAGCACTATGCAAAGGTTCCGTAATGTGTTTGTCTCGAGTTTCTCAAATTTCAGCACTCAAAATGCCAATCGACCGCGCCGGGATTCGACCTTACGAATTTGATCATTGGATGTCAGTTTCTAATTACTACGAAAACCAGCGATTTTCGGTACCTTTTCTCTGCGCAGTCTATAATACGCCATATCTAGATCTACAAGACACAAACATATCTCATATCTACATGAAGTAATAACTTATGAAACGTCTTCTCCGTTATTAAAGCGTCATAGTGCAATATGTCTCATTATCATGTTCTCTTCTAGCCTTCTTCTTTCTGTATATAACGCATTCTTTCCTTGTGGATGCCGGTCACGTGAGTTGGGCTGGACTCCAGCCTGACATGAGACATTAATCTGAAAACCAAGAGAGAGCGAATTCTCATACAGTGAAGACAACCCGGTATTATGACACATTTTTTCACGTTCTCTTCCATTCCAAACTATATTTATTTGGTATGAGAATCCATTGATTTTAGTGAGTAGTTCATCTGTCCCCTGATTTTCTTTTTTTGCTATTTGCTTTACGTCGCACCGACACAGATAGGTCTTATGGCGACGATGGGAAAGGAAAGGCCTAGGAATGGGAAGGAAGCGGCGGTGGCCTTAATTAAGGTACAGCCCCAGCATTTGCCAGGTGTGAAAATTGGAAACCACGGGAAACCATCTCCAGGGCTGCCGACAGTTGGGTTCGAACCCACTATTTCCCGGATGTGAGCTCACAGTTGCGCGCACCTAAACGCACGGCCAACTCGCCCAGTCTCTCCTCAATTTATGCCCTTTATTATCGACAAGTCGGGAGTATGACTCTTGGGTTGTTGCTTTTACTTCGCTAACAAGTGATTGTAAGATTGCGTTTGTGGTGCGTTGAGCTTGTGTTATTATGAAAAACTACAATATGGCGTTACATATTTGATATTTCACCCGTCAAAGATGATGCCCAAATAGGGTGATACATATAACACTACCCTCCATTACAATAACACGCAGTTACCTACACGTGGCAGGTGCCGCCCACCCTCATTGGAGGGTCTTCCTTACAAGGACTGCACTCGGCTAGAAATAGCCACACGAAAAAAAATTAGGGTGATAAATCAATTCATGATAGAAAGTACGCGAGTAAATATAAACTTAAATATTAAATAATATACGAATTTAAATAACACGATTAGGCAATAATAACCATGAATAGTTTAAATAAACAACTTTTACTTGTCCCTGGATGCATCATGGTATCATCCAACAGATATAAAAATTAATGAACAGGAGAAACTTGAAGTGGATGATTTTGATCGCTGTGTGCTTGTGCCCTCAAATACTAAAGCATTTAGGACAAGAGGCCGCAAAGTACTTTCACTTCCGGTTGATTCAGTAAGGCCTATTCGCACTTCTACGATCCTGCCCACAAATTCCTAAACCAAATTACCTTATATCTCATACATATTCACTTCGCATTTACACACAATCAAATTAGTCAATCATTCAATACTGATCTGCATTTAGGGCAATCGCCCTGGTGGCAGATTCCCTATCTGTTGTTTTCTAGCCTTTTCTTAAGTGACTTCAAAGAAACCGGCAATTTAATGAACATCTCCCTTGGTAAGTTATTCCAATCCCTAACTCCCCTTCCTATAAACGAATATTTGCCCCAATTTGTCCTCTATCTTCATATTGTGATCTTTCCTACTTTTAAAGACACCACTCAAACTTATTCATCCACTAATGTCATTCCACGCCATATCTCCGCTGACAGCTCGGAACATAGGCCTACCACTTAGACGAGCAGCTCGTCTTCTTTCTCCCAAGACGTCGTAGCTCAAACTTTGCAACACTTTTGTAACGCTACTCTTTTGTCGGAAATAGCCGTTAACAAATCGAGCTGCTTTTCTTTAGATTTTTTCCAGTTCTTGAATCAAGTAATCATGGTGAGGGTCCCATACACTGGAACCATACACTAGTTGGGGTCTTACCAGATACTTATATGCCCTCTCCTTTACATCCTTACTACAACCCATAACCACACTCAGAACCATGTGCAGAGATCTCTACCCTGTTTTTTACAATCCCATTTATGTGGTTCCCCATTGAAGATCTTTCCTTATATTAACACCTAGACACTTACAATGATCCCCAAAAGGATCATCCCCACTAGCATGTTCGGTACACAAACGCACAGATACTTATAGACTGACCGGGGTAAATTCGCACATGACAGCTGAGCAAAATATTGGTCACACTGCAATGTCACCCGAAGCAATGTGGCCGACCTAATAACAGCTGATTGCTCGACACTGTGAGTTTCTAGAACCATACTTTCAATTTCATCGCATTGATTCAAAATACAAATGAAATCACCCGACAACAATCGCACAATAGACACACCGATTAAGGTTATTAAAAAACATATCTATATATATAAAATAACTTGTCCTGACTGACTGACTGACTGACTGACTGACTGACTGACTGACTGACTGACTGACTGACTGACTGACTGACTGACTGACTGACTGACTGACTGACTGACTGACTGACTGACTGACTGACTGACTGACTGACTGATTCATCATCGCCGAGCCAAAACTACTGCACATAAAGTAAAGAAATTTTGGGGATATATTCATATTAAGATGTAGGTGCTCGCTAAGAGAGGATTTTAGGATAAGGGGTGAAAAGGGGGGTGAAATTTAAAATGAGTGTATCTATATCTCAAAACTTTAAAAGTTTACAGATGTAAAAATTGGTGTTTAGAATCTTCTTTAAAAATAAGGAAACACGTATTTTTTTGTTTTCAAAAAATAACAATAGGAGGGGTGAAAAAGGGTGAAAATGGGGGGAAATGGGTTGAATGCCTTTAATCAGGATTCTGGTACTTATATCTCAGAAACTGAAGATATTACAGACCTGAAAATTGGTACTTTTGATCTCTTTTAAAAATAAAGAAACACGTGTTTTTTTTGTTTTTGGAAAATCCAGTTAATGGGAGGGTGAAAAGGGGGTGAATTTTTTAAATGAGTAAATCTATATCTCCAAACTTTAAAAGTTTGCAGATGTAAAAATTGGTACTTAGAATCTTCATTAAAAATAAAGAAACACATATTTTTTTTTGTTTTCGGAAAATCGCAATAGGAGGACTGAAAAGGGGTGAAAAACGGGTTGAATGCCTTTAATGAGGCTACTTATATATCAGAAACTGAAGATATTACAGACCTGAAAGTTGGTGTTTGGGATCTCCTTCAAAAATAAAGAAACACGTATTTTTTGTTTCTGGAAAACCCAATTAAGGGGGGTGCAAAGGGGGTAATATTTTAAAATGAGTGTATCTATATCTCAAAAGTTTTAAAGGTTATAGATGTAAAAATTGGTATTTAGAATCTCCTTTAAACATAAAGAAACACGTATATTTTGTTTTCGGAAAATCTTAATAGGAATGGTGGAAAAGGTTGAAAAATGGGTCGAATGCATTTCATGAGTCTACTTATATTTCAGAACCTGAAGATATTACAGACCTGAAAATTGGTGTTTGGGATCTCCTTTAAAAATAAAGAAACACGTATTTTTTGTTTGTGGAAAATCCAATTAATGGGGGACGGGTGAAAACGGGGTGATTTTTTAAAATGGGTGTATCTATATCTCAAAACATTTAAAGTTTATAGATGTAAAAATGGGTATTTAGAATTTCCTTTAAAAATAAAGAAACACGTATTCTTTTGTTTCCTGTAAATCCTAATAGGAGCGGTGTAAATGGGTGAAAAATGGGTTGAATGCATTTAATGAGGATACATATATCTCAGAAACGAAAGATATTACAGAACTGAAAATTTGTATATGGGACCTCCTTTAAAAATAAAGGAACACGTATTTTTTAGTTTTTGGAAAATCCAATTAATGGCGGTTAAGCAGGAGTGACAATTTGGGGTGAATTTTTTGAAAGACTATATCTACAGAATATGTTGGAAACGTAAAATGTTACAGACGTAAAAAGTGGGTGTATGGAATCTCCTGTAAATGTAAAGAAACATAGGTGATTTTTTTGGTAAACTCCACTTAAGGGGAACTCAAAAGGGGGTGACATTTTAAAATGAGAAGTTTTACAGTATATCTAAAAAACTTAACGTGTTACAGAAGTGAAAAATGGTAATTTTTATCTCTATTAAACATAAAGAAACGTGTATTTTAGTTTTAGGATAATACCACTTGGGCGGAGGGGGGGGGTTAAAGTGACTGAAAATGGCGTTGAATTCTTTTAATTAGGCTACTGATATTTCAAAAATGAAGATGTTACAGACGTGAAATTTGATATTTGCAATCTGCTCTAAAAGTAAAGAAACACGAATTCTCGAAAAATCCAATGAAGGGGGAGGGGGGATGAAGGAATTGAAAAATTAATTGACTTAATTGTATGAGAATACATACATCTAATAAAAACTAAAGTTGTTACAGACGTGAAAATTCGTTTTTGGATCTCCTAAAAACAAAGAAAAACGCGTTTTGTTGGGGAAAACATCTTGGAGTGCGGGAGTGTAAAGGAGTTGAATTCCTTTCATGAGGACACATAAATCAAAAACTGAAGAAGTTTTTCATCCCTTTTCACTCCTCCTATTGCGATTTTCCGAATTAAAAAATACGTGTTTCTTTATTTTTAATGAAGATTCTAAATACCAATTTTTACATCTGCAAACTTTTAAAGTTTGGAGATATAGATTCACTCATTTTAAAAATTCACCCCCTTTTCACCCTCCCATTAACTGGATTTTTCAAAAACAAAAAATACGTGTTTCTTTATTTTTAAAAGAGATCAAAAGTACCAATTTTCAGGTCTGTAATATCTTCAGTTTCGGAGATATAAGTACCGGTATCCTGATTAAAGGTATTCAACCCATTTTCCCACATTTTCACCCTTTTTCACCCCTCCTATTGGGATTTTCTGAAAACAAAAAATGCGTGTTTCCTTATTTTTAAAGAAGATTCTAAATACCATTTTTTACATCTGTAAACTTTTAAAGTTTTGAGATATAGATACACTCATTTTAAAATTTCACCCCCCTTTTCACCCCCTTAGCGACGGAATATCCAAAAATCCTCTCTCAGCGAGCACGTACATCTTAATATGAATATGTCCCCAAAATTTCATTACTTTATGTCCAGTAGTTTTGGCTCGGCGATGATGAATCTGTCAGTCAGTCAGTCAGTCAGTCAGTCAGTCAGTCAGTCAGTCAGTCAGTCAGTCAGTCAGTCAGGACAAGTTTTTTATATATATAGATATATCTTACTAAAGTTTGCGTATTTTTTATGATTTAAAATTTTGGACTTAAAAATCCCTACCGGTTGAAAAAATTCCGCAATCAAAAGTCCCATGGGTAGGTTTCTTAATATAGCGGTGGTACATATACCATACAAATTTTGTTACATTTGGCAGAATATTGTGGGAGAAAATGGGATTTAAATGCAACATTAAAATTGGCAAACAAAGCATTATTGCAGCGATAAATTGTTTGAATTCAGCGGAATAATTTCGTGACAAGTAAAAAGAAACTCAATCCTTTTAATTTCAGTCATTAAAAAAATTCACCCAAGTGTCCAAAATATCGATTTTTATCTCCAGACTGTTGCCTTAAATACGTTATCTCGACAAATATATTGCCAAAATTTCCGTATTCTACATTCCTTATTTTATGGTGTTCGGAATATTTTCTGCCAGTGTATTTGTGAAATGTTGAAACATTGTGCGTGCTTGGTTCATGGCATTATGACCACCGATAATATACACAGTTTAAATAAAATGAACAAAATACTCATCTTATTAAATGATCAACTTCTTACCTAATGCTGTTATTCTTGAGTGTATTTAATTCCATTTCACTTTCTTATGGAGACTGATATCTTTTGATAAGGTCACTGAACTCCTTGTCCCTACATTGCTTTGTGTTCTACACTTTCATCCTTTACCATACACTTCGTCTGACTGATGTGTTCACGAGGGAAAAGCGCATATAACCCTAAATTAAACAATTTTGTCTTAGCCCTATACAGTTGTACACGTTTGTCCTCGAGAACTGGACTGATTTTCAAGACGCATGGACAAGCCTCAAAACTCATGTTTCGAAGTCTCACATTCTATTCGATGATGTATACGGCCATTCAAAAGCTACTAACTAGACGACATGAACGAAGTTCTGGGATTTCCTTCACTACATTTCAGAGCTATGTCAGCCTGTATCGAAACTCGAAATATTCTGGGATATTAGGTAGCATTGCAGACGTTACTTGTTTATGAAAATGGGAATCCTAAGGATTTTGATTTTACTTCATCCAAACAGTTAATCAAGCCAACTACACACGCACGCACATAAGAACTCTCTCTCTCTCTCTCTCTCTCTCTCTCTCTCTCTCTCTCTCCACTTACACTGGTCCATTGACCATTGTGTCGAAAGCTTGTGTTTATTCGGAGAAATTTGGAACGGTGTAATAACTGTGTCTTACCATGCAGAGTCACTCCATGTGCTTGATTTCGAAATAGAGTCCTTCTAAGAAGGATTCTGGGTTTATGACGAGGATTAAGAAAGCTCAACTACATCATTTTAATTTGGAACTATGGAAGAGAATTAACACTTTGAAATATGCAGTAAATCTTGCCTAGAGTGGCCACCAGTCATTCTTCCAAAAATAAATGGTATAGGGGGACGTTAAATTATTGTTACAAAATTTTGGAATCGGGGTAGAAGTCAATTTCATCAGATGTTAAGCTACAACAGGTCCTACAGAATATTGAAAATAATTTTCAGTTTTTGTATATAGAACTTTACAGTTGTCAGACAACGTCAAGCTATAACCTATACAAACAAGAATATCTATTCTAATTTGTATACATACACTGACTGACAGAGCAAATGCAACACCAAGGAGGAGTGGTTCGAAAGGGATGAAAGTTGGGGAAAAAACAGAGTCGGCACGGAAGAATAATTGATGTTTATTTCAAACCGATATGCAGGTTACACAATGCGCACGGCATCGACTCAGTAGGACGTAGGACCACCGCGAGCGGGGATGCACGCAGAAGCACGTCGAGGTACAGAGTCAATAAGAGTGCGGATGGTGTCCTGAGGGATGGTTCTCCATTCTCTGTCAACCATTTGCCACAGTTGGTCGTCCGTACGAGGCTGGGGCAGAGTTTGCAAACGGCGTCCAATGAGATCCCACACGTGTTCGATTGGTGAGAGATCCGGAGAGTACGCTGGCCACGGAAGCATCTGTACACCTCGTAGAGCCTGTTGGGAGATGCGAGCAGTGTGTGGGCGGGCATTATCCTACTGAAACAGAGCATTGGGCAGCCCCTGAAGGTACGGGAGTGCCACCGGCCGCAGCACATGCTGCACGTAGCGGTGGGCATTTAACGTGCCTTGAATACGCACTACAGGTGACGTGGAATCATACGCAATAGCGCCCCAAACCATGATGCCGCGTTGTCTAGCGGTAGGGCGCTCCACAGTTACTGCCGGATTTGACCTTTCTCCACGCCGACGCCACACTCGTCTGCGGTGACTATCACTGACAGAACAGAAGCGTGACTCATCGGAGAACACGACGTTCCGCCATTCCCTCATCCAAGTCGCTCTAGCCCGGCACCATGCCAGGCGTGCACGTCTATGCTGTGGAGTCAATGGTAGTCTTCTGAGCGGACGCCGGGAGTGCAGGCCTCCTTCAACCAATCGACGGGAAATTGTTCTGGTCGATATTGGAACAGCCAGGGTGTCTTGCACATGCTGAAGAATGGCGGTTGACGTGGCGTGCGGGGCTGCCACCGCTTGGCGGCGGATGCGCCGATCCTCGCGTGCTGACGTCACTCGGGCTGCGCCTGGACCCCTCGCACGTGCCACATGTCCCTGCGCCAACCATCTTCGCCACAGGCGCTGCACCGTGGACACATCCCTATGGGTATCGGCTGCGATTTGACGAAGCGACCAACCTGCCCTTCTCAGCCCGATCACCATACCCCTCGTAAAGTCGTCTGTCTGCTGGAAATGCCTCCGTTGACGGCGGCCTGGCATTCTTAGCTATACACGTGTCCTGTGGCACACGACAACACGTTCTACAATGAGTGCCGGCTGAGAAATCACGGTACGAAGTGGGCCATTCGCCAACGCCGTGTCCCATTTATCGTTCGCTACGTGCGCAGCACAGCGGCGCATTTCACATCATGAGCATACCTCAGTGACGTCAGTCAACCCTGCAAATGGCATAAAGTTCTGACCACTCCTTCTTGGTGTTGCATTTGCTCTGTCAGTCAGTGTATAAGGAAACACATGCATTCTTATTTACGGTTCATTTATGGAACAAAGGTACCTGTTTAATTAAGTGATCTTTTAATGACGTTTGGAATTTTTTACAGTTCAGATTATTGATATCCTTAGCCAGTTTTTTATAGAGTAGCATAATCATTGCTATTTTAGTGTTGTAATTGAGGATCTCGTTGCTACTTATAGTCAATGTTTTGTTGTGTTTAATGAACAGAATAGATTTATAGATATATATGGAATAAACTGTCATAATATTATGAGTTGTGAAAGAATATTTGCAAGTACACTTACTTCGATTCGGAATGCGAAATATGATCCTTAGAGCTTTCTTTCGTAGAATAAAATGTATTTCAATGTATTCATTTGACATTAAACGTAACATATAGTACATGTGCATTGACTGGTTAACAATTTTATTTCATTTATATCAGTTACTGCAAGGCAATACAATACTGTGAATTGACCAATGAAAGTACAGTACTTCTACTACGTATATACAATATAGAGTAGGTATTTTAAAAATCTATCATACTGTAGAATGACGTTTCCTTAATTCGCATAATTTACAATGCTTTCATTATGGTTTATTTGTAGCATTCGCACTTCTCTTTTTAACGGCACACGTTTCAAAAGATTCTAAAAGTGTATTCAGATACCAGACTGTATTGTCGCCGTACTGTCAATAACCGAAATATTAGTACATCCCGTCCAAACGTAATTTCAACCAAAGCCGTTTTTAAATCCGTTCGGTTGTTATCTGCTTGATCAGTAACGCCATCCCATGCGTTGATGAGGGTAATTCAGATCTTTATTTACTGGTAGGCTGCGGAGAAGAGAGTCATTTATTGCATCCCAGGAAAGAGAAAATGCAGTACTATGCGGATGGCCAGATGGGAAGACGGGCTACTTTATTAGTCTATGAAAGCTTCAGGGATGAAGAAAGTATTCGGAATGGTTATGAACGTCCATTTCATTCAGGTCAGTTTGTGAGTTGTACCTGGTCACTGATCACGATGTGAGATGACTGCTTAGAGGAGAGGATATTAATATATTCTTTATGAAAAAATGCATCGGTTCCAAAGAAAAATGATCGTTGAATGAGGTTACCGCCATGTGGAGGTGACCGTTTAAGCAGAGTTCACTATTTATTAAAGAAAGGTAGTTAAAGGTTCAGCATTAACTGGTAAGTACATCGTTGTTAGTTATAAAGGTGATCTCAAATAAGAGTTCAATATATTATTGATGTGGACATGTTGGTGAAGGAATTGTGCAAAGGTTACGTTGTTATCTCATTCATGTGTCACTTCTCAGTGAATTAATGATTATTTCAAGAATTATTCGTCCAATTTTTTATGATATACCATATGGAATATTGGACGTTGGCGACATGATAATTGTCCTTAGCAAAACTAAAGTACCACTGACCTGGCATTATAATAATAACAATAATGATACTAATAATGAATATTAGTTTTGAATTAACTAACAACCACTATCAGTCCTGAGAGACAAGATAATCCCAGAATTTTGGCCTAGAATAGGGTTCAGTCTAAAGTATTTGTAATAATGATGAAAATTAATGTTTCATGAACATTAGACTTAACCAATGTTTACATAAAACGCTTTGGCTGAACTGTCAGAACCTTCCGTGCAGTGGGTCCGGGATTTAATTCCCTACCAGGCTGAGGAATTTAGCACCGCGTGGTTAATTCTTTTATCACAGTGATGAGTGTCTGTGGTTACCCTAATACACATGACTTCATCCACACACAATACACCACACTGCCAGCTACCACAGAAACACCTGATAGTTGGATGTGTCTTTGCACATACGGTTTGCGTCAGAATAAGCATCCGGCCGTAAAACTATACCATGTTTACGACACAGACCTCAACCGCGGCGCCACTATCGTGTAGGACAGTGGCAGAAAAAAGAAATAACTCATTTCTACATCTTGAACATGAAGTTTGTACTTATATATTAAGTGAGTCTTCCTTCCAAAGTTGATAGGATACCGAAGAGTTCGATCGCCAGCTGCCACAGAAAATAAAAAGGATATTCTAAGGAAATGAGGAGTGATCTGTTTTCCCATTGTTTTCCTCATTAAAGACTGTGAACGAATTGCAGGAATAAATCTCATTTTATACGTTAAGAGTGAGTCGGAATACTGCTCTGTAGGTCACATTGTCTAGGAGTAACTCCGCATGGGCTACCTAGATATGGTACGATTTAGCAATTAGACTGGACTTTTTTTGGTACCTATTGACAGACAATATAGATTTCAAGGCTTAACATTACATATATATAGAATAGTTTGGTATTTTTTGTCCTCATACGTAGCAAGAATCTTGATACAGAGAAGTGAGTTTGTGTATTAGGTATATAATATCGATTTCGGTTTTTCTTTTTTTTCCTTGGAAACAATTATTGAAAATCTGACTTATTCAAAAACAAAAACAGCCTTGTAGATTTAATATTCTTTAACTGTTTATTGTATAAAGCACATTTCTCACACAAAAACCACTGTGAATGTCAGGTCTGAAGACCAGAAATAAAGAAAAGAAGGAAACGCACACTTCAGTGTGGAAACTGCCTGAGGACGCTGCAGCTCAGGGCTTACAAATATACAGAGAAAAACTGAATATAGGAGTAACATTATCAATTCTAATGCTGCTATATGTGGTTCTATACGCGATGGCAGGCTCAGGAATGGCATTTCAAATACAGACACAATACACAGGAAATTTGAATTGAATTTACATGGCACATGAGCTCTTGGCAGGTTCACTCAGCGGGGCGCACACAAGATGATCTGAACAAAGCACACACGTCTATATAAGGTATTAGAGTAACATACTAATCATGAATATTACTGGAAATTTAATTTTTCGTAGCCGGGCTGGGTGGCTCAGACAGTTGACGCGCTGGCTTTCTGACGCCAACTTGGCAGGTTCGATCTTGGCTCAGTCCGGTGGTATTTTAAGGTGCTCATATACATCAGTCTCGTGTCGGCATATTAAGTGGCACATTAAAGAACTCCTGCGGAACTAAATACCGGCACCTCGGCGTCTCCTAAAGTGCTTAGTGGGACGTAAAGCCAATCACATTTTGATTATTATTATTATTATTATTTTCCATGGCACTACAGCCCTTGAAGGGCCTAGGCCTACCAAGCAACTGCTGCTCACCCCGAAGGCCTGCAGATTACGAGCTGTCGTGTGGTCGGCACGACGAATCCCCTCGGCCGTTATTCTTGGCTTTCTAGACCGGGGCCGCTATCTCACCATCAGGTAGCTCCTCGATTCTAATCACGTGGGCTGAGTGGACCTCGAACCAGCCCTCAGGTCCAGGTAAAATTTCTGACCTGGCCGGGAATCGAACTCGGGGCCTCCGGGCAAAAGGCAGCCACGCTACCCCTACACCACGGGGCCAGCATTATTATTACTATACATTTTTCCTAGAATCTCATACACTTCATGGAGAAAAAATGCAGTATAGAGCTCAGTAGTATTACTAATTCACATATTCTTCAACTTTTGCTTCAGTACCACATGAAATAATATATTACAATGCTTAATGCAAGTTTACCGTCTAGAATATGCAGAAGTTGTCCGCACTTATCGAGTATTTTAGTTGATGTGAAATATCATCATTGTGTAGAAGTTAGTGTGCCATTCCAACTGAACAGCTAAGTGGCACAGTGGGGTGAAATGCTGGGACTTTAGATTGAAAACTCTGTATTCCTTAATAATGATATTCTCAGTCAGAGAAAAGAATATATTGAGTTCCTCATGGGAACTAAATTTATTATTTTCGATAATAATTCCATTACGACGGGGAGCGGCCCCGCGGTGTAGGAGTAGCGTGCGTGCCTTTTAACCGGAAGCTCCGGGTTCGATTCCCAACTGGGTCAGAGATTTTTACTTGGATCTGAGGGCTGATTCGAGGTCCATTCAGCGTACGTGATTATAATTGAGGAGCTATCTTACTGTAAGATGTTGGCCAAGAATAACGGCCGAGAAGATTCGTCGTGCCGATCACATGACACCTCGTAATCTCCAGGCCTTCCGGCTGAGCAGCGGTCGCTTGGTAGGCCGTGGTCCTTCGGAGCTGTTGTGCCGAGGGATTGGGGGAGCGGGGTGTTTACAACGCGGACGTCTATGAAGCAGGTCTGGCGGAAATGTGATCGTGTGCCGAATCACTGTGTACCTTGGTGACTATGGCTGGGGGGGGGGGGGGGCTCGAAGGGGAAATGAAGTTACGGTACGACTCAGTGACAGATGTTCATTATACCAAACCAAATCAAACACCTAGGCACTACAACCTCGATGGGTCTTGGCCCACCAAGCGACCGCCGCTCAGCCTGAAGGCCAGAAGACAACAAGGTGACGCACTGTCAGTGTATCGAATCATCTCGGCCGTTATTCTTGGCTTTCTAGATTGGCGCCACTATCTCTGTTTACAGGTAGTAGACCTCGAACCTACCCTCAGCTCCAGGTGAAAAATCGTCGACCTCTTCAGAAATTGACCTTGGGGGGGTCTCTGGGTAAGAGGCAGCCGCAATATCCCTAAACCGCAGGGCCAGCTATTTTCTTTATACTTACGGAAATAAGGTAAAGATTAATTTGTACAGTACAGGGCTATAAAATTACGAGGGTTGGGGCACATTTTCTTTATACTTACGGAAATAAGGTAAAGATTAATTTGAACAGTACAGGGCTATAAAAGTACGAGGGTTGGGGCATAAGTCTTTTGGCACCGATGCTCGATCTGCTAGACAAATTGAAATATACAGATGAGAGTGGGGAGCCTAAAGTGCACGGGAATGTATGATAAATACCAAGTAGGTTTACCACGTGTAGGATACAAAGCGACGAAACTGTCACCCAGGAAATCCTTATGCTACATAATGTTCATACTCAGAGAGTATAGTAACATTTACAGTAAACCCTCAAAGTAGTTCCTTAGATTATCCACAACTAGGTGTCAATGATGCGGGAGACATCGGATACTAGTCGCCCCCCCCCCCCCCATCTTTGAACTTTCCAGTCTCATGTTTCACAATGTTGACGATGTCCTCTCGTGTTCCAAACCGGCTCCCACGCAATGGTTGTTTCACTCTGGGGATGAGATCAAAATTGCACGGAGACAAGTCCGGTAAGCATAACGAGTGTTCCTTTCTTTCTCTGCTATTTGCTTTACGTCGCACTGACACAGATAGGTCTTATGGTGACGATGGGACAGGAAAGGCCTAGGAATGGGAAGGAAGCGGCCGTGGCCAGAACCTCGTCTACGGGTTAGAATGTTCACGTGACCATCGCAACCAGCATCGTTTTATAACTGACGCAGCACGTCGAACTTGCGTGGCAATTCTCCAAAAGGACCATCCCGCCACTCGGAAGGCCACAATTTGACCCCTGTCAAACTCGCTCAATTGGCTGTAGGAAGCACGAGTCCGTTTCCGTGGCATGGCACCTGTTTGCTGCACAAGTTTACATCACACTGAGCGTTATGGCTGCAAATGCGATCCGAACTCGTTTGCTACCCTCCAGCGCCGCCCGCGGGAGGCACCAGTGGATTTGTAAGGTGGGACCTCCGACCTGTGTGGTCCTATGTCCCTTACCTAGGGGTGGTTTAATAGCTTGGTGCAAGTTTATTGTATTCGGCATAATCTTGCATTATTTTTCTTATGTAATAGTTTATGTTAGAGAACAGCTATATGTCTGACTTCTGGTTTTCCAACATAAATCTGTCACTGCTAGTGCTACATGTATACTGGTAAGTATCTACTTTTAAACGTTTAAGTTTTGCTTATAAGCAATATGCTGTTTAGTTTCTATTTCCTGTATAGGTTGGGTACTCCTGTAAGAATGCAACCCTTCTTACTTAGTTGTAAGGCAGTGAGACTAGGGACATGTTTTTGTTCATAGGAGGTGTTGAATGGCTTGATAACCGCAAGTCGTGCTCCATTAGGATAGGCAATATGAGTTACGGGCATGCAGTACTTGTGGGCGCGGAGCTGATTTCTTCATTTAGACGTGCTACTTTTATATAAATTCTTGATATTATTATTATTAGTGAGTTGTTTGTACAGGGTGCAATATGTGAGTATTTTATGTTGCTATTAAGTAGTATTAAGCTAGGATATTTACATGGCATCTATTATGTATGTACCGAGCTCGATAGCTGCGACGCTTAAGTGCGGCCAGTATCCAGTATTCGGGAGATAGTAGGTTCGAACCCCACTGTCGGCAGCCCTGAAAATGGTTTTCCGTGGTTTCCCATTTTCACACCAGGCAAATGCTGGGGCTGTACCTTAATTAAGGCCACGGCCGCTTCCTTCGCACTCCTAGCCCCTTCCTGTCCCATCGTCGCCATAAGACCTATCTGTGTCGGTGCGACGTAAAGCAACTAGCAAAAAAAAAAATATTATGTATGTACAGCATTATATGCAGTTGTTATTTGTACAATTATTTACAGTATTTATAACTTATGCACTTTCTTTCTTGATACTTAGGATGAGTACTTTGCTGTAATTTTTTGGTTTTGCTAGTAGTTAGTTTGATTATTATTTACATAATTAGTAACTAGTTTCTTGTTGTCTTATTGTAAATTAATGTTACAGTCTTACCAACATACCATTTAATGTAGGTTGATATAACAATAAGATTTGCAATTGTCAGTATTGTTTGTCGTTTGTCGTTTAGACTTTTGATTATTTATTGAAGAATCAATGTTTTTGGATGCTTCTTTTTATAGTGTACATTTTCATCCATATCCATTATCTCTTTAATGAAGGGATTGTCTGTTTCTGGCAGGGTGCTGTAAAAGTTCTTTGCCTGAGCAATGATCTCTTCTTTGATGGTTTTGACGTTATATTTCTTGTGTAAATCCGTGTTTCTCGTATAGAGGGGAGAATTATCTATAGTTCTGAGCAATTTGTTCTGATGAATCTGTAACCGTTTAATGTAATAGACTTTTGCTGTTCCCCATGCTGGAGCCGCATAGAGAAGAATTGTTCTGATTAGTGCTTTGAAGAGTGTTAATTTGTTAGTAACTGATAATCTGGATCAACGAGAAATGGCTGCAAACATTCCCTATTAAAGGGTACACGTAGATGGTGTTCTGGCTGCTATGTCACTACGCTATCTGTTGGCGGACGACGTCAAAATCATTATCAGTACATCTACTATCCTCCTGGTGGCATCTGCCGTCATCGGATAAAAATCGATGTCGTCTTTCCAGGAGTACTAATTTCTTTCCGGCAGTGTAGACACGTGACAAGCACATGAACCAGATGAAACACATTTCTCGAAGGTCCTAATTTAAACATCAATGGTAGTCCACTAACAGCAAGATGTTTGAATACGCACTCGATTGCACTTTATTGCGCACAGTATTGTGAGCAGCGTGGATGACAGGTGACCTGGCATGAACCTAACGTGAAGAATGAAGAAGACGAAAATGGACAAAAAGAACCATGACGAATGAAAAACAAAGCTTCCACTAAGGTCGTTAAGAAATGGATTTGGAGTATAACTTCTCTTAAAACGGATCCTAAGTTTCAAGGAGTGAACCAGTTTCTGACGTTAGTCGATATTTAGCACTCTGTACATCGTCAAGCACGTTCATAGTAATCCAATCCTTATCGAGCAAAAGTCCTCAAGGACATCCAATTTCAACATCAAAGGGCTGAGTGTTCCTCCTTTGTGTGTTGGTCGTACTAGTGGAACTGGCTGTCACACCCGTCAACAGAGCAGGAAATTAGGGTTTCGAATCCCGAGGATGGTCATACTTTCGCTTCTATTGTCTCTCAAACATGTTTATTGTTCTCCTGAATTCAAAGTTTGAACTGAATAATAACAATAATAATAATAATAATAATAATAATAATAATAATAATAATAATAATAATAATAATAATAATAATAATAAAAAGAGTTTAACGGCCCCAAAAAATCCTTCACTTTTCACAGACGCTGCAAATTTACAATTTGTTTTACTCTGCCGAATTCTTTACATCTTCCCTCTAGCACTCGCAATTAATAGGCCTAGCTATGCTTTGTCTGACAGATTTCCTACACCATGCTAAATAAACAATAATGTTATTTGCTTTACGTCCCACTAACTACTTTTACGGTTTTAGGAGTCGCCGAGGTGCGGGAACTTTGTCCCGCAGGAGTCCTTTTACGTGCCAGTAAATCTACTGACACGACGCTGACGTATTTGAGCACCTTTAAATACCACCGGACTGAGCCAGGATCGAACCTGCCAAGTTGGGGTCAGAGAGCCAGCGCCTCAATAGTCTGAGGCGCTCAGCCCGGCCTACACCATGTTGGTAGGCTACCATCTGTGATGCTCATCTTTACCCTTCCTCACGTCAACTCTGTGTGGAGGGATGTATTCACTTGTGTTTCTGCGATGGTTGATAGGTGATTGATTATGTTGCAGTGTGTTGAGTGTGAAATGAAGCAAGTGAAGAGATACGTCCCCAAGATGTATCCATTTCTGGTTTACATCTTATGTTACTATATAGTGTACTTCTCTGTCCGGCTCGATGGATGAATGATCAACGTTCTGGCCTTCGGTTCAGAGGTACGATTCCCGGCCGGCTTGAGGAATTTAACTGCGTACGGTTAAGCTTGGGGACTGGGTATTTGTGTTTGTGTTCGTCCTCATGCACTTCTCCTGGTCTACATACAACACACCACCAACCACCACAGAAACACTCAATAGTGAATACATACCTCCACATGAGGTTGGCGTCAGGAAAGGCATCGACCATAAAACAGGGTATAAATCCACACAACTGCAGACAAAATATGACGATTTCTAAAATCCTCTGCTGATAGAAAAAGACATATTTTCAAAGGTGCCCCAGCGAGTTGATCATGCGGTTGGGTCGCGTAGCTATGAGATTGCATTGGGGTGATGGTGGGTTCGAATCCTACCGTCGGCAGCCGTTAAGATGGTCTCCCCTGGTTTCCTACTATCACACCAGGCACAGGCTAGTACTGTACAGTAGCCCACTGGTCTTCTGATTCAACATCTTTCTATTTAAGCTATTGCGTCAGTCGGCTCCTTACTCACTGTTCACGTACATCGGTGATATCGTGATTCAGTTATTGAGGTCTTCTGCAATGATGCGCCACACGAACTGAGAGAATACTGAGCAGTTCTTCCCAATATTAAGCAGACAGTTTCTAGTGATCATTTTTTTTTGCTATTTGCTTTACGTCGCACCGACACAGATAGGTCTTATGGCGACGATGGGACAGGGAAGGGCTAGGAGTGGGAAGAAAGCGGCCGTGGCCTTAATTAAGGTACAGCCCCAGCATTTGCCTGGTGTGAAAATGGGAAACCACGGAAAACCATCTTCAGGGCTGCCGACAGTGAGATTCGAACCTACTATCTCCCGAATACTGGATACTGGCCGCACTTTCGAGTGATCATGAGCATGACTCATGGTCATAGGGTAGGCTAGAGAACTGAGTTGAATTGTCACATGTCAAGTAAGTTATAAAAATTCTCATTCATTAAACTAATAAATAGAATAACCCTACAGCCCACCTACTTACTAGCTAGGCACTTTGGAATTATGTTTTGACTACCTTTTTAACACTGCAAATAAATCCATCTATAATTTAAACCTCCATGTAAGTAGAGGACAGTGAATGCAAGTGGTTATTATTGTCAAATGAGCTGAGAGCAAGAGTCCGCTGTAACGTACGATTCTCTCAGTGTGCTATGGCGCTGTATGTATCGCTGCAGCGGAAGTTCGGCTCCCTGCCAATGTCCAGTGTACCGATAATGAACCGTGTGTGTGTTGTGTCCCACTGAACCATGAGTGCGCCACTCAGCACTGTCTGTTGCGAGTCAGCTGGATCGTGTGCCGTGAGCTCACCGTTCCAGTGAATCGATTCATTCGGACACTTTGAATAAATCGATACACCGCTTCGAATCATACATTCAATAGCCAACACTGAAGGAAAATGAACATTAAATATATTACACTGTAGGAGTGCGTAAATTCGCCATGTAAACTATATCCCTTCAATACGGTATGGTAAGGTTCATTTCCCTTTACACATTAGCATAGGAAAATGAACAAACGAAAATTATTCTGATGGACTGCACATAAGTATGTGGCTGGGAGGCGCGACCAGTCTCAAGGAATGTAATGGAGAGGAAGAGTATTTGGACATAGGATATTTTAAAAGGAAGCCATCGAACTCCTTTAATATATCACTTACTAAGAAAATTTTGAATTTTTAAATATTTTGATCTGATTTCATCATAAAAGCGCTTGTAAAATGGGACAGGTCATGAAAATATTGGAATGTCTTCGTCACAGTTATTATTCCTTACCTACTTTGTTTAAAGTTTTAATGTTAAATAATTTTTTTTTTAATTATCTATTTAGAATTAAACCATAATGTAGTACTTTTCTATTTTAGATCAGAGGAATGAATAGTCATGAATGAAAGCTGAATTACATATATTGAACAAACATGGAAACATAATTAATATTTAAGAGAAAACTGGAATACACGAGTTATATCTTCCGTAGACACACATTTTCGTACCTCTGATGGAGTGATGTATCGCCAAAATTTCAGTACGAATGGATGATACAGTAATGAAATGAAATGGCGTATGGCTTTTAGTACCTGGAGTGTCCGAGGACATGTTCGACTCGCCAAGTGGAGATCTTTGATTTGACTCCCGTAGGCGACCTGCCCGTCGTGATGAGGATGAAATGATGATGAAGACGGCACATACACCAGCCCCCGTGCCAGCGAAATTAACCAATAATGCTTAAAATTCCCGACCCTGCCGGGAATCGAACCCGGGACCCCTTTGACCAAGGCCAGCACTCTAACTATTTGACCATGGAGCCGATGATACAGTAATTGAAGTGGTTAGAAAGTTGAGATCTTTGTCATTTACATTTATGACTACCAACATAATACACCAATAATGAAATTTTCCCGTAGAAAAAGCAGGTGTATTAAAAATATGGATGGTAATTTTATACTTCTAAAAATGGAACAGTGGGCGTATATGGGTTAAGAAACACCAGTTTGCACGTATAATTATTTGGAAAATGGTTCATTATTACCATAATTCTAATCAGTGCCCACAAATGGTCCTCGAAAGCCAAAATGTGACCGAATCCAAACTCCTAGTGATTAATTATTTAATTAGTGAATTTCTTGCCTGATAGCATGAATCATGTTGATAAAATGTTACTAGAAACGTTTACTTTCATATCGCATTTCTATGCTACATAAGTAGCCAGTTTTATCCCAGGAAACTTCCCTAGCACTGAACCTGGAATGAGATTCACAAAAACAGAGAAGAGAGCGCAACAAACACATTTGCGAAGATTGGTAGCTTGAGGCGGCCCTTTAGATCTCGTATTGAATTTTTTACAGAGACGTTATTTGGTTCCCTGGGTTGGGATCTCATCAGTATTCAGCACTTTATGTTCACTTTGGGACTGAGCAAGGCAGCCTCTTACCTACGATATTTACCGCGTGCTTCATGAAGTACGTCTCGCTGGCATGGCAAGAGCTCTGCTTTCTCACAAAACTAGCTGCATATTACGAATCCTCGAGTCCCTTATTTTAGACAACAATTCCTTCCTTATAGGAGCATTCTGTTCCATATGTAAGAAGTGAGTTATAAAAAATGGAACAGGGCTTATTTGAAATGTTATTATTCTGGCCGTTGTGTTGTCGGTGCTTAATATTTAAGATTGTAGAACATGCGGCATGGAAGTCCATAGATCCGTTATAAGGAATGGAACTGGGACTTATTTCGAATCCAGTGATCACACTCTTTTTACGTCGTACCGACACATGGCGACGATGTAATAGAGAAATGCTAGGAATGAAAAGGAAGTGACCGTGCCCTTTATTAAGGTACAGACCCAGCATTTGCCTGGTATGAAAATAGGAAACAACGGAAAGTCACTTTCAGGACTGCCAACAGTGGGGTTCGAACTCACGATGCGCAACCACTCGCTCAGTTTGATTTAAGTTTTCGTTGTTGTTGTTTTATTGTTATTACGTAAATAATAATCATATGGTCTCAGTTACCACGTGCATGCACTTTGATTTGACGCCATTTAGGCTACCTGAGAGTCCATTTCTATTTGTGCGACCTACGACGGAGTTCAACATTACTTTTCTTGGTTGAACACCAAATGTGTCATCAGATATATTTTACATGCCGGCATTGTACGACATGAGTGTCGAATGGACTTCCATCCGTCCTTCAAACGTCCCAATACCTTTACCGGATTTGAACCTGCAATCTTGGTACCCAAAGGACAACAATCTACGACTGATCCACTAAAGGAATTATTATTATTATTATTATTATTATTATTATTATTATTTAAATATTTAAAACACTAGGTTGTTTTGTGTTACCCTGAGTTTGGGAGAACGGCTGAACCAACTGACGGCGTAAACAATTCTGACGAAAGCTCTTGACCTGTAGATTTGCGGAATGTCTTAAAAACATAAAACATTTCTTGCATGCTTGTAATGATGCTTGTTGTTTTAAGGGGCCTAACATCGAAGGTCATCGGTCCCGAAAAATATTTCTTATTGAAGAAAAATGTGGCATTCAGAGTTGCCAAAGCGCTCGCCAGTACTTCAAGGCCACCTGCTGTTCCATTACCGGCTATGTGCGTTACAGGAGTTCTAAAGGGCACACACCAGTGGCGTATGATGGGATCAAGATGTGGGCCACCACTAGATTTAAGTCACCTCTTTTCGATGGTTGGTTTACTGAACGTCAAGCCTTGAGCGTTTTGAGCTGCAGTCAATAGCCAACGCAGAAGCCTGCTGTGTTGTCAAGGCTGCTTGACAACCTACTGTCCTGGCCTCTGCTACTGCCAATACTCAACACCTGATCAGTAGAATTGGTAGTCTAAGGTTTAGCAAATTAAAGTCCGGCTTTATGGCTAAATGGATAGAATGCTTTCCTTCTGTCCGATGGCCTCGGTTCAATTTTCGTAATCAACCCCCTCATACTCTTAATTCCACTGGCTTGGGGGCTGAGTGTTTATGACGTCTTCGCCATTAATTTTATCCTCATTAGGCCACCACTAAGCCTATACGGATGCCATGACCATTATTATTATTATTATTATTATTATTATTATTATTATTATTATTATTATTAAATAAAAATGTTAAATTTTACAGCGTACCCTTAGTTCACTGGTTAATTAGCTCCCTCGGAAGATCAGTGGTGGTGTCCGACCCATGATCGCGGGTTCGATTCCAACCAACAAAAGAGAACACTAAACCTGAAAGATTGCATTTCATTTTAGAATATTTACTATCAAAAAGAAAACTATATTGCTCCTATAACAGCAGCCCTGCAGTGTCTTCCTACAAGCATGTAGAAGTAAACGGGAGTTAAATACCAGCACTCTGTTATCTATATAATTAAGTCAGAAGTAAAGATGAGGAAGTATATACGATGAGTAACGCATGGGTGATAGGTAGTTAGAAGTGGGGATCTGACCGACCGAAGCCTAGCACACCTATTCCCCGACGGTCCCCGCTCCTATTCGATATACAGTACAGCAGCAATCCGCTTGGGGCGAGTCGAAAGGGACGATAGTCTGGGCTGCAATATCAGTCTCCGATGCCTTGCTCTCAGAAATACGTGCGACCTTTTTTGTCACCGCTTCCAAGTTTTGTAAATGGAACAATGTGTCAGATACTTACATTATAATGTACTTTAGACTTCATTCTCAATTGAGGTTTGGGCTTTACTGATTGCCTTGATAGCCCTCAGTATACGCCACTGGCACACACGCATGAGCCGTTTGGCATGACGTCTCCTCGCTGTCGTCTACATAGCTGAGCGGTCAGTCGTGGACTCGTGGTTTGTCGGGAGTATTTCACGTTGACTACACACGAAGTTATAGAGTCATGGATACCTCCTCATGCACTACTAGCTACATGTACTGTATCTTCTCTGTTTTCACTTTCTGTAGATTACCCTCCCTGTATACCTCTAATAATCTATATATTAAAACATTAGGCCAATGTTTGTCACCCTGAGACTGAGAGAACAGTTGAATGGATTGATTTGGTAAAGCACTCTGATGAAAACGCTTGGTCTGTAGATTTGCGGTGTCGTTTAAAGAAAACATCTGCGGCCGTATATCGTTAAATTATTAAAGAAAAAATGTTACATTCTTATTCTTCCATTACACCACGGCCACCTGGACTGTGAGAGCGCTGTGACATACGACGCGAGACGGGAGGTGGAAGGGGCAAGCACGCATGCCCAGTCGACGTCTTACTGGTCAGCTATTTCAGTCTGTGTTGTGTTACAGAGACTCGCTTAGTCGAGACTAGGGATGGGTCCAGTTAGTTCATTTGCTTGAACTAGTTCATTCAATGCCGTTCATCGCCTTGAGTCGTTCAAACGAACTAGTTCAAATTAATGAGGCAGTTCATGAGGTGATGTCATAGAAACAGCTCTCGCAGCACTTCTTTCAAATAAACGAGTTAGTTTATTATGAGCACGAGCAGAAAAACTGCTACCGAATGCCGCCGCCAGTCTAAGTGGAGAAATGGTATCTATGAGAGACGGTGAGACAGATAAGCTTTCTAATTTTCTATAGATCCCCCCTCCCCCAGTTGAGAAGTGTGTGAGGAGATGTGACCAGTAACATGGCAGGCCATTGGCAATTCGCGAGCGAGTTTATTTTGTCGTTCAAATGAACGACGTAGTTGATTTGTTCTACCTTCAAGGAAACATCTTTCGCGGCAGTCGTTCAAATGAACGAGGTAGTTTATTATGAGCTATCTTAGCCAAAGAGCGACGAGAGTTAGTACGTACATTTTACAATAGATGGTGCTTGATTTGGTCTTCGTCCTCTTAACATGTTGTATGCTCGTGTGAACGACCTCTTCAAATAATTGAACGAACTCGTACCAGTTCAAATAAGCGAATCGTTCAAATGAACTAGTTAGTTCACGAACGACCCAACTCTAGTCGAGACGGACTTAATTGAACGAACTCGTACCAGTTCAAATAAGCGAGTCGTTCAAATGAACTAGTTAGTTCATGAACGACCCAACTCTAGTCGAGACGGACTTAATTGAACGAACTCGTACCAGTTCAAATAAGCGAGTCTTTCAAATGAACTAGTTAGTTCATGAACGACCCAACTCTAGTCGAGACGGACTTATTCAGCGCAATGTTACTGTCTCTTTGTAGCTCTCCCTATATTTGCTATCTTGCAGTGATACCAGAGAAATGTAAAAGTCATTTTCTCCATGCCGTAATTTTAACACTGAGGCTGTGAACGTCTTCCCCTCCGGTAGTTAGAAAAGTGAGTCGATTCTCCGTGTCATAGTTTACTGAATGTTATTGTTTTTACGTCCCATTTACTACTTTTGACGGTTTTCGAAGTCATAATTTACTGTCATGGAAACCCGAAGGATTGTACCTTTACTATCAGCAAACTGCTAATATGCCTATTTTCAATTCTGATTGTCCGACATTGTGCTCATAGTCAACCAGGAGCAACTTTCAATTGTATTAATGAAATTCTTGATGTGCCCCAACAAAACAACAGAACTGTCAAGAATGCATTTTTCACCGAGTCACTTGCGCACTAGAAAAACATATATAACTTATACCGAAGCTTACCGCAATACAAAAGTGCTTCAATTTAGGGCTTCGTGTTATATTAGTAGCGTGGACAGGAATAGCCACCATTTTGCTTCTCAAAGGTCGATCAGTGCACTGTATATTCAAAATAGGCAGGGAGCTACAATCCCTCGAAATGATTTAACTCCATCGGGTAGTATATTTCAATTTTATTTTAAGTCGTACCAGTTTCCAGTTTCCTTAGCATTTCGTATCACGGTCAGTAAAGTTCCAGGAGAAACACTGGACTGCGCGAGTTTCAATTTACCTCAGCCAGTTTTCAGCCATAGCATATGTTGCAATATCAAGAGTGCAAACGCTTGACGTCCTTAAAGTTGCAATACTGCCAAAAAGTAATTGTACAAAGAATGTTTTATATATGGAAATCGTTCACTAAATATTTATCCCAATGGCCGTCGTGTTTTGACGAGTTTTGAGAAGTTGTTATTATTATTGATATTCGTATTGGTAATGTTGTTTCATTTTTAGACATTGAACATTGAAGATCATAGTCCCATACCGTACTACTTGATTACCTGCATTGGTATGGACAGGGTAAACTTAAAGTAAATTCGAATCCTTTAGAAAGCATAGGGATATTTCACGACTTGCTTAATCATTTTCGGAAAGGAAAGTAAACATGTTTATTATTTGAACCTTCCAGTTAATTAAATTACCTCAAACCTACTATACGTAAGTTTAATAATACAATAATGTCACTTGGAGTCATTGAAAAATATCACTTTTTTTAAGAACTGAAACGAAAAACGTCGAAATTCTTGATATGTTCATACTGAGACGTCCCTTGCTTCAGTTCTTATAAACTGTCCGCTTTCCGAAGAACTCCATAAGAAATCATATAATTAGCTGCCTCAGTTCTCTGTATTGGTACAAAGAAATTTATGATTGGGTGGAATACTGTAGCAAGAGAAAAGTTTAAAAATACTGTAAGAAACAATATACTTTTCTAGAACATATAGCTTCAGTCGAAAACTGTGTTGTGATTGTAAGAAAATAGAAAATATATTTTTGGATGTTTAAATTAAAAACGCCAGCGTTGTGTCTGTAGATTTACTGACACGTAAAAACTCCTGCGGGACTAAATTCTGGCACCTGAGCTTCTCAGAAAACCGTAAATGTAGTTAGTGGGACCTAAAGCCACTAACATAATTAATTATTATTTTTCCAGAATGTATATTCGTAACAAAACTCACAAATAATATGGCGTTAAGGTGTACAAACTGTGTACGAAATAAGGCTATACTGTTAGAACGAAGATCTATGCAGGAAAATCGAGCGTGAGTGAAAGCGGAGTGGGTCATGGTAATTCTGTTATAATGGAGCTCCTAAGTGTATTTCTAAATGAAGGTCGTATCCTCTATGTTGATAATTTCTACACCAGTATACCTCTGGCAGGATATCTTCTGAGGAACGAAACATTGTGTGTGGGGGACCCTTCGTACAAGGCCGCACTAGATAGACAGGCCACAAGGCTCGGACCGTGACGTCACGCTAGTGGCTGGCGTTCATCATGGCAGTGTAGGGCCCGCTCTCACTTTCACCATGATATTGTTCATTTATTCAACCTTAACGATAAAATTGAACACTCCTTCAATTGTGGCTTTACTTAGGCTTGTATACTACACGAGTTTTATGCAGGGAGAAAACTGGAAGGGCAGTACATGTACATTTCTTTACGTAAAATTATGATGACATCTGTCACTTGTAACTCAACACGGTATCGTTAAAAGATTAGAACGCATAATACGTATACAAAAAGTTTTAATGTTACTAGGAAAATGCATGATGGCAATTCACAACAAAAGTCTGAAACCTTTCTTAGAAATTAAGCTGCAACTTAAAAATTACCTAAGAATTCCTAAGGTTTCAGTTTGTACATTTTTATTTTCCTGAGGATTTCTTCTTCTCAGCGATGAGTTTATCTACGGTAACTTTTCTATTGTTATTCAATAATATATTACAAAAGATGTATATACATCTGTCAACGAAATGTTTAAAACTATTTATTTAATCACAGCATGTTTAAACATTTTCGTTTTCCAGAACATTGTTGACAAGCGAAGTCAGAATTTTTCTCTGAGAATCCTCATGTAAAAACATTAGTATACAGGTTTACATTTTGTAGCTCTAAAAGAGTCTGGTACGGCACCTTTTTATACAGGGCAGGAGCAAGCCAAGGCCGCACTAGATAGACTCAGACATTTTTTTGTCTGACTCAGAGTTGTCAAAGTCAGGATAAGTTGTCAGCTTGATTAAGCCAGTTATTTATTAAGATTTTAAATAAATGACCAGTATCAAACAATTTTGTGTGTGTGTGTGTTTCGTCAAATGGATTTTGAAAAGTGGTTTGTAAATTGCTTTTGCACAGCTTTTCAAACATTTTCCTGTTATTATTAGAAATTATGCATGCTACCTTATAAGCTATAGGACTATCTGTTAATACTTTAAAGACTTGCAAAGTTAGTTCTTCTAAGAAATGTCATATTAGGTTCTTACATGGAAACAAATCAACGTCTTTATTTTTTTAAAGACTGGATGACAACATAAAAGTTTGTGCAGTTGTAGCTAATGTAGTGTTATTTTCTCCGCTTTTACTACTAAAAGCAACTCCCTCTACCTTTCCTCCTAGCGGGCGATCTGGCCGTGCGGCTGTGAACGTGCATCGGGAGATAGTGGGTTCGAATCCCACTGTTGGCAGCCCTGAAGAAGGTTTTCCGTAGTTTCCCCATTTTCACACCAGGCAAATGCTGGGGCTGTACCTTAATTAAGGCCACGGCCGCTTCCCTCCAGCTGTTATGCCTCTCCTATCCCATCGTCGCTATAAGACCTATCTGTGTCGGTGCGACGTAAAGCCACTAGCAAAAACAAAAATAAAACCTTTCCTCCTTTATAGTTCAGCTCACGTTTTATGTAGACTCCATTCAACAAGTTACAAAATATGTCATGCTCCTTTAACAATTTTAGTTTCTTTTTTCAAGTAATTCCAATGTGAATCATCAATACCCGAATTTCCCTTGCCTAGTTTTGCAGTAAAAGACTGTGAATAACCAAGTGGGGCATTGTAAGAAACGTTGACTGTCTTATCTTCTTTTACGCCCCAGGAAATGCGAAAAATATTGAAGTGAACCATGTTATTAGAATACAGGAGTAAGATACTTTCTTTGCAAAGGCTATATTTAACTGTTCCTTAAAAAAATTTATAATTTATCAGTAATGATACACTCATTAACTTCACTTTCAGTTTCATCGATTATTTTGTGTACAGATTCTATTTTATCGTGGACAGTCACTTTTGAGTTACGAGCAGGTCTAAACAGGAAGTTATAAATACTTTTCTAATTTGACCATTTTAATATCTTGCCCCCATCACCTAATGCACGTATATCAGGGTTATAACTCATGAAAATATCATGTTTAATGGATTTAAAATCAAGAGCCTCGTTTAATGTTAAGGAAGTACCAATTTTCGGAATATTTTCCTCAGTCACATACATTTTGAAAATACAGACTTTGGCTGTTAAAGTTGACGGAAACTTTGTCCAAATCTAATTTGCGTTTAATACTGAAATTACCCTGAACGTCGTCGAAGTCCTTGATCCTGTCATATTCTTCCTCAGCTTTCTTTCTTTCCTTCCTCTTCCCGTTTTTCAAATTCTTCTTGTCTTTGAATAGGATTTTTGCTCGTTGTTGGAAGATTTTTTATACAGATAGGCAGGCACATTTTAAAACTTAGGAATAGCATCGTTTGAGAGTTTTAAATGGTTAGGTTTTACAGTTAAAAGAGACTCATCAGGTCTTTTAACGGAATCGTCCCTAATTACGAAACTTCGTCGAAGTGTTTTATGCACACAACTGAGCTTGCTTGCTGAAGGGATGGATAGCTATGATCCACTTTTGTTTCCGAAACACGCCAGTAGGAAATTTAAACACTGAAATATTAGGCTGTTTTGAACTGTAGTTTATTCTACAACCAGGTATACAACACGACGTGGCCATAATTCACAATGTTCACACACGTTTAAATCATTCAACACCATCGATAGCCTCACTGCTGCGAAGTTCAGATCAGCTTATAAGTCATTGGCGAGAAGTGAAGCGGCTGGCGACTAGTGTGACGTAGCGCCCGAAGTGGAGGGGGAGCCTTATGGCCTGTATATCTAGTTGGCCTTGCTTCGTAGCAATAGACGCGGACTACCATTGGTAGTGAAACAGAAAATGAAGAAGGAGAGGTGGTGGGTAAGATGTGTCAGCACGGTACTCGAGTTATCAAGTGGGCTGACAAGCGATCTGTTCTATCTCTTCCAACACTGCTGAGCGATATTGACTCTGGTAAACTCTCGAAAGGAAAACAGGACAGTGAGCCTGTCAGGAAGCCCCTATTTTTTCCTTGATTACAAGGGAGCTAAAAAGGAGGTCGACTTCAGCAACCAAATGTCCTCATATTATTCAGGTCTACAGAAAGGATTAAAATGGTACAGGAAAGTAGCCCTAGAATTTATCTTTGGAACGGCCCTGGTCAATGCTTGGATACCTCACACCAAAACTTCTACGAAAAAAATGCCACTACCTCATTTTCAAGAGCAGTTCGCAAGAATCCTGGTTGAACTATCAATCTTTGGAGGAGATGTAAATACGCTCTGTCAGAGATGGAAGAACCAGCCAGAAATGTTCGAAGATGATGCGCGTTTGCAATAATGCACAGTGGGAAAGCCGCACATCAAGGGACGCTGACAAGAAAGAAAGCAGGAGAGAACGTACTGTGAGGAATGCCCAAACAAACCGTTCAAGTGTACTGGATGTTCATTTAACAAGTTAATAAATTATGAAATCGAACTTACTCTGTTCAAAGTACGTGTTACTTGTTTGACGTCGCACTAACTCATCGAAGGTTTTCGGCGTGCTCAAATTACAAATTGTCGTTGTATAATAATAAAATTACCGAAACCAGGAGTGTTAATGTTTTCAGAAATTTCTGGAGGAGTGAAGAAAATAGACAGTGGGGTTCAAATAGAGAACACTACTATTAAAAATACCTTATTTTACAATGTTTCACACAGTGCCTCTAAAGCAAATAAATTTCTTGATATATCTTGTTTGTCTAAATATACATTTATACTCCCGTAAATCTACCTTTACCTACCCTTAGAAAGGGGTGGTATGCACTGTACGGGTGGTGGGGACTTCAATGATTATTGCCGCTAAACCGAACGCTGGTGGATCACCCTGTTGAGAAATGCCAGAACTTCAGATGACTTGCAGCTCTCAATCACATTATTTCGAAGTAATATACTTTCGCCATCCACCGGTAGCCCGCAGAACTACTTCCTTCCCATGAGTCATACGTGCTTCGTGACGCACAACAGCGAAGTACGGTACGAGATATCGGTGACTCGTGGCGCACTCACACTTGAAGAGAAACCACAAAAAACTATCTTCAGGGCTGCCGACGGTGGGATGAATGAGGTACAACTCCAATATTTGCTTGGTGTGAAAAAGAGAAACCACAGAAAACTAACTTCCAAACCTGCTGTTCCGGAAAAATTAAGAAAATGTATCCATCAGTAGACGAATAAGTTTGAGTGGTGTCTTTAAAAGTAGGAAAGATCACAATATGAAGATAAAGTTGAATTCAAGAGGACAAATTGGGGCAAATATTCTTTTATAGGAAGGGGAGTTAGGGATTGGAATAACTTACCAAGGGAAATGTTCAATAATTTTCCAATTTCTTTGCGATCATTTAAGAAAAGGCTAGGAAAACAACAGATAGGAAATCTGCCACCTGGGCGACTGCCCTAAGTGCAGATCAGTATTGATTGATTGATTGATTGATTGATTGATTGATTTGGAAATCCTGTGTTTGAAACTCCACGCAGATAACACGTACCGTACCTAAACAAAAATGCTGAAATTATAATCAAATGTGACCTTATATCACTAAAATGAGCAAATTATGAGCAAAACAAGAAAAATTGCCAAAATATGCAATTATATGTAACATAAAATTGTTAAAAAGGGGCTAGGGACCCGTCATTCACACTCATTTTTCAGATTTCGGATAAAATGAGCTCACGAAATAAATATGACGTCTCTTTAACTTCTGAACTTTATTCATCATAGTTACTCCACTGAGGAGAAGTCACGTAATCTTGTCTCTTTTTTGTTTGTTTTATCTGGAAGAATCTAAACCAGTAGATCACCCAGATTTTCTCGAGTGAGAACGACAGTTTTTTTTGATCATTTGAAGTGTGTGGGAGTATGTTACGTAAGTCAAGTCGTCGTTTGTTACCATTTCTCGTGTGCTGGTATTCACGGGTGTTAACCAGTCATCAAACTTTGTTTTGTTTTTCTGTTATTTGCTTTACGTTGCACCGACACAGATAGGTCTTATGGCGACGATGGGAAAGACGAGGCCTAGGAGTGGGAAGGAAGCGGCCGTGGCCTTAATAAAGGTACAGTCCAAGCATTTGCCTGGTGTGAAAATGGGAAAACACGGAAAACCATCTTCAGAGCTGCCGACAGTGGGGTTCGAACCCACTATCTCCCGGATGCAAGCTCATAGCTCCGCGATCCTAACCGCACGGCCAACTCGCCCGGTCAGGTATCACTCAGAAATGCTAATAATAATGTTATTGGTTTTACGTCCCACTAACTATTTTTACGGTTTTCGGAGACGCTGAGGTGCCGGGTTCATTAGCCGCAGGATTTCTGTACCGTACCGGTAAGTCTACCGACACGAGGCTGATGTTTCTGAGCACCTCCAAATACCACCGGACAGAGCCGGGATCGGGCCCGCCAAATTGAGTTCAGAAGGTCCGCGCTCTACCGCCCCAGTTAACCAGCCGCGTTCAGAAAGTTACAACAACAACAAAATAAATTTTGTATAATTTTATTTTATACAATTTCTTTTACGTCGCACCGACACAGATAAGTCTTATAGCGACAATTGGGATAGGAAAAACCTAGCAATGGGATGGAAGCGGCTGTGGCCTTAATTAAGGTACAGCCCCAGCATTTGCCTGGTGTGAAAATGGGAAACCACGGAAAACCATCTTCAGGGCTGCCGACAGTGGGGTTCGAACCTACTATCTCGCGGATGCAAGCTCTCACCTGCGCGCCCCTAACCGCACGGCCAACTCGCCCGGTTTTAACAAATTAATTTGCCATATAAAGCAAAAATTGTAACATACCGTAACTTAAACAAGGAATTGCCTTTCACATGATGCGCAAAATAGTGTGTTTTATATCATATGTTGCTAATAATTCTTAATAATTTGTTATAAATATTTTATTACTTCACTAAAAACAATGAATCTTTAAAGCCAAGCAACAAATCCATTGTCTGAGCCTCTGTATTTATTCTCTTATAGATTGCTTTAACAATCAGAATCAATTACTTTTGAATTTACTTACTTATTCTTTATTAATATTATTTGTATTAAAATTTAAAGTCATCATCAAATTCTTAGATTAGAACTATTTTATATAAAAGTAAACATCTCCTTGACATTTGAAATTATTGAGAGTGTTTGAACGGACATAAAATACCTTCAAGAAAAATTTCAAGTTAATAGAGAAATGGTTCCAGAGAAAAGGTGCATTGTATCTGAGCAAAACTAATTTGTAATAAAATGTATAAAAGAAAATGACCGGCACAATAAGTAGGCCTATATTAACTCTTGCTACACTGAAATGTTGAATGTGCAGATTCAAATGCCAAAAAATAACATGAACGTGTTAATACTCTGGTCTGAAATTTTAAGTAGAGGTCCGTTAGACACTCTTAAATAATATTACATGTTTGATTTTTTTTTTTTTTTTGCTATTCGCTTTACGTTGCACCGACACATGTAGGTCTTATGACAACGATGGGATAGAGAAGGCCTAGGAGTGGGAACGAAGCGGCCGTGGTCTTAATTAAGGCACAGCCTCAGCATTTGCGTGGCGTGAAAATGGGAAACCTCTTTAAACCATCTTCAGGGCTGCCGACAATGGGACTCGAACCCACTGTCTCCCGGAAGCAAGCTCACAGCTGCGCGATTCTAACCGCACGGCCAACTTGGCCGGTACGGCAGAAAGATATTATTTCCGATTTTACCGATTAATGCCCCTCATAAATGACTTGCAGAATCAGTACACTTCAGTCGATTCTCTCAGTTGACCAATGCACAGACTCAAATGCTCAAAATAATGGGGAAATTTAAATTTTGTTCCAAAATATCACACAGAGGTGCATTAGACCCTTCTAAATAAAATTACAAGAAACACTGTTTTTTTATTGTTTTTTTTTTTTTCTTTCGATTTCTTCCGGTTAATGCTGCCTTGCTGCCTTAAGGCAGGGACCATTTCAAATTGTACGTTTTCAATAAATTCTCGTCTTGAACGTATCATCCATCATTTTCAAGACAACGAGAACATTAAACGAAGGAATAAGGAACAGCCTGTAAATCAGTCTACTGAGCCATGTAACTCCTAATATGATATTCAAGAATGCAAAAGTAGATTTTTTATTGGTGTTATGCTGAACAACCAGGCTCAGGGGAGCTCAGTTCACTGTAAATATTTCGCACACGTTATTATGAGGCAAGAAGAATTCTGGTGGCATAATGGTTAATTCCATCCAGTGAGCAATGTGTTTATATTTATTGTTAATTTTGTATAAGATGAATGTTTGATACTTCCGACGTTTTTACTTGCTCAGTAACCAATTTACATCACTTAAAAATACGATTTCAGGTGTGAGTGAGGTAAAGCATACCATTGGAACTGGCTTCTCGAATCATCGGACATGACCTTTACGTGTGACCTTTATGACATTAGTTTTTAATAAAAAATTTTTTCGGAACTTCAACTTCCTGGTGTCTAATATTTGTTTGTTTTGTATGGCCACAGCATCCGTCCGGCTCCTTGGCCGTATGGTCAGCATAGTGGCTTTCGGTTCATAGAATCCTGGGTTTGATTCCCGGCCGGGCCGGGGGACTTTAGCCGCGTTTGGCTAGTTGCTATAGCTCGGGGTCTGCGTATTTGTGACAGTCTTAATACGTACGACACATTGTTCTCTTCCAACCAACACAGAAACACGCAACAGTGAGTACATCCTTCCACATAGTAGGGAGTGCGGCAACTGGTCTAAATCCATATTAGTGTTGACTCCAGATAACTGGGAAATGGCGAGGGAAGAATAAAACAACAACTCTTTCCCACTTAGCACTGACGTTACGATTAGTTCAAACCTTTTTTTCAACTCTTCGAGGTCCTTAATGACCTGTGCGGAAGTGTCATTACATTTCTACCAAAACAAAATCTAGTTCAGGTTTACCACTAGTAATTCCATCAACGTATTTTCCACTAACTTCTTATAGGCTAGACGGAATATATGGTATAGAAAGCTTATTATTACCATTTCTGTTAACATTCAATATTCAGAGGAATAATGATATAATAATTTAATTTCGTGTGGCTATTACTAGCCGAGTGCAGCCCTTGTAAGGCAGACCCTCCGATGAGGGTGGGCGGCATCTGCCATGTGTAGGTAATTGCGTGTTATTGTGGTGGAGGATAGTGTTATGTGTGGTGTGTGAGTTGCAGGGATGTTGGGGACAGCAAAAGGAATAATGATGAATCTGTGAGCCGCCGTGACTCAGGCGGCAGCACGCCGGTCTCTCGCCGCTGGGTTCCGGTCACTCCAAGTGAGAATTGTGCTAGAAAAAGTGGACGCGGGACAGGTTTTTCCCCGGGTACTCCGATTTTCACTGTTATCTTTCGATCCAGCACTCGCAAATATAATTTCATTTCAGGTGTCAGTCATTAATAACTTTCCCAAGAGGAGTGCGACAGGCTTCGACAGCCGGTAAAATTCCTATCCTCGCCACTAGATGGGGCTTGTTTCATTCCATTCCTGACCAAGTCGAATGACTGGAAAAAGGCTGTGGATTTTCTTTCTTAAATGATATATGTCATAAAATAATACACTGACTGACAGAGCAAATGCAACACCAAGAAGGAGTGGTCAGAACTTTATGCCAATTGCAGGGTAGACTGACGTCACTGAGGTATGCTCATGATGTGAAATGCGCCGCTGTGCTGCGCACGTAGCGAACGATAAATGGGACACGGCGTTGGCGAATGGCCCACTTCGTACCGTGATTTCTCAGCCGACAGTCATTGTAGAACGTGTTGTCGTGTGCCACAGGACACGTGTATAGCTAAGAATGCCAGGCCGCCGTCAACGGAGGCATTTCCAGCAGACAGACGACTTTACGAGGGGTATGGTGATCGGGCTGAGAAGGGCAGGTTGGTCGCTTCGTCAAATCGCAGCCGATACCCATAGGGATGTGTCCACGGTGCAGCGCCTGTGGCGAAGATGGTTGGCGCAGGGACATGTGGCACGTGCGAGGGGTCCAGGCGCAGCCCGAGTGACGTCAGCACGCGAGGATCGGCGCATCCGCCGCCAAGCGGTGGCAGCCCCGCACGCCACGTCAACCGCCATTCTTCTTGGCTGTTCCAATATCGACCAGAACAATTTCCCGTCGATTGGTTGAAGGAGGCCTGCACTCCCGGCGTCCGCTCAGAAGACTACCATTGACTCCACAGCATAGACGTGCACGCCTGGCATGGTGCCGGGCTAGAGCGACTTGGATGAGGGAATGGCGGAACGTCGTGTTCTCCGATGAGTCACGCTTCTGTTCTGTCAGTGATAGTCACCGCAGACGAGTGTGGCGTCGGCGTGGAGAGAGGTCAAATCCGGCAGTAACTGTGGAGCGCCCTACCGATAGACAACGCGGCATCATGGTTTGGGGCGCTATTGCGTATGATTCCACGTCACCTCTATTGCGTATTCAAGGCACGTTAAATGCCCACCGCTACGTGCAGCATGTGCTGCGGCCGGTGGCACTCCCGTACCTTCAGGGGCTGCCCAATGCTCTGTTTCAGCAGGATAATGCCCGCCCACACACTGCTCGCATCTCCCAACAGGCTCTACGAGGTGTACAGATGCTTCCGTGGCCAGCGTACTCTCCGGATCTCTCACCAATCGAACACGTGTGGGATCTCATTGGACGCCGTTTGCAAACTCTGCCCCAGCCTCGTACGGACGACCAACTGTGGCAAATGGTTGACAGAGAATGGAGAACCATCCCTCAGGACACCATCCGCACTCTTATTGACTCTGTACCTCGACGTGTTTCTGCGTGCATCGCCGCTCGCGGTGGTCCTACATCCTACTGAGTCGATGCCGTGCGCATTGTGTAACCTGCATATCGGTTTGAAATAAACATCAATTATTCGTCCGTGCCGTCTCTGTTTTTTCCCCAACTTTCATCTCTTTCGAACCACTCCTCCTTGGTGTTGCATTTGCTCTGTCAGTCAGTGTATTTCACTGTTTCTTAGAAAAACGACTTACTTCATGTTTTCGATTTTAAGGTTTTTCATAGATACAGACTCTATGCAAATACAGGAAATGCTCATTAGAACCACATATACCATCTTAATGACATGCTATGACATTTTAGACATGGATGACAACAGCAGCAACGGACGTAATACATGAAAATACAAGATTTAAAACCGTGATTGTACTTCAGTTGATTAATATAAATTAATTTAATATACATTTCGAGTAATTCTACGTAATAAAGCTACCTATTATCTAGATGGAATGGATCTTACTGGTTGTAGCATATAACGAATTAGATTTAACGCTGTATCCGTGTCATGACTACATTCTTGTAAGACCATGGACGCAAAAAATACACGATGTACAGAATGTAGTAGAGATTCCCTCCAATACTCACTGGCGGAGATAAAGGGGATCAGGACAAAGTGGGAAAGAATGGTTAGCTCTATGCTGTCTTCTTCTGATGTCAGCACTAGAATAGAATACTCCCATCCCCTAGCTCCGGATCGCCTGAAACTAGAGAGAGAGCAATTTTTTATTGCGATTCATTAAAGTTTGATGCATGCATTACACTTTCCTCTTATAATTATTTGGTTATTACTACACTAAACGTAATTTATTTTGTCCTAGACGTTAACAATGCTATATTGTCTAGGACAACATGTATCATTCCTTAGCTTATTTAATGCTTGCTTTTGTGTCAAAAGTCTTTTTGGAGTATCCTACCATTAACAATATGCCTTACTTAACGGCTGAATTATGAATAGAAGGTAATGCCACGACAATAGAATCATTTATACATTACTACATTTGATGTTATATTTAACCTACTAGTAAGTATATTCATTATTATAGGACACGCAGGCCTCTTTTCCTACTTATCCTTCATTATTCTCGTTTCTATTCGTTTTGATGTTTTTAATATCCTTTTCACAAATACTTTTTAAAATACAAAAACATTGCTATTCTTCCCTGTGCAATCCACTCCTTATTTAATATTTTAGCAATTGTAGCATATAGTCTTCTTATTTTATATTCACTTCCCAGGTATTTTACTCTCTGTGCTTCGGTTGCCCTACAAACTCATAACAGATGCGCTTCTTCCATTTCTTCTCCACAGAGTAGACACAGATTTTCGTTATTTCTCTCTCTGACCCTTATTTTTATAAATTCCCATTAGCCACCGCACCATTCTTCTCACTTCTGTGTTAAGAAGCCTTTCTCTCCGTATTGCCATGTTGTGTATAATTTTACAAAATTGCATCCGTGTCCTTTTAGTTCCACATTCTGCCATAGCCGTCTGTTTCTCAATATCCTTCTCTCTGACCATTACTTTCTTACTGAATGCCTTATCTTTACAGTGCATCTCTGTACTCAAGTAGTTTCCCATTCCTATTCTGTCGAGCATTCTTTTCACTTTCGTTAGCCTGTAATCTTCTCCTAAGGGTTCCATCTGTTATTTGTATCCTAAATTCAGTATTTCCCTCCCTTCTCCCCTTCTTAACCTTAACCAATATTTTATTACTTTCCTGGCTATGAAAATGAAAACCTACAACCTGTTTTCCAGTCAATGACCGGGTCAGGGATGTAATGAATGAAGCAGATATAGGCTGTTAGTACCATGGGGTCGCCACTCCCAAAGTGATTTATTAATGACAGACAGATGCTATGGAATGAAAGATGACAGGGAAAACCGGAGTACCCGGAGAAAAACCTATCCCGCCTCCGCTTTGTCCAGCACAAATCTCACATGGAATGACCGGGATTTGAACCACGGTATCCAACGGTGAGAGGCCGACGCGCTGCCGTCTGAGCCACGGAGGCTCTTTTCCTGGCTATATCTGCTTGAATTATTATATCTTCACATAGTCTTCTAACTCCACAATTGGCCCTGCAATCTGGAACCTCCGTAATTATTTTTAAGAATTTATTATTTATTACATCTATTTTTTCTCTCTACTTCAGTGCCCCATATTCCTTCCCCATGCAATGCTCTTGAAATCACTAGTGCATTTAAAATGTTTTTATGTAACATGTATTCAGTATTCGGCATCTTCCTCTCTAAACACCTTGTGGTGTATAAAGCGGCCAACCCTTTCATTTTAGTACGTCTTATTTATTTATTCCACTTCCCATTCGATGTCACTATAATTCCTAGATATTTTACTGACAACTTTCAGTTCTATACCCTCTAATCTCCGGCCTACTTCATTTTTCTTTAATTTATTTCCTTTTTACATATCATTAGTTTTGTTTTATTAATATTTTTTCATATACCACACTCTGCAATGTTCAGCAATTTTATTAAGACTGTTTTGTGTACTGCCTGGTATAAGAGAGAGTAGAAGGATGTCGTCTGCAAAAACTAGGCCAGGAATTTCTTTATTATCCATACATGGGCATGTTCTATGCTCCTTCCCTTGATTATCTAATACCTCATTAATGAAAAGTTTGAACAATATTGATGATAATTTACATCCTTGCGTAAATCCAATATTTGAGTGTATCTCTCCTACTGCCAAGTCTTCCTTTATTTTTAACGGTGCATATCACCTCTGTGTATAATTCTTCTACGGCCCAGATCATTTTCTTTAACAACTCTATTCTTAGGCAGCTTCGCAACAACAGCCCGCCTGCTCACTGAATCAAAACCTTTTTGGAGACCCATCGCTACAATATATATAATCTCCCACTTTTTTCTTTAAACATTTGTCTATAATGGTTTTAATTATAAATGTATTATCTGTGGTTCTCATTCCTTTCCTAAATCCCGACTGGTACGCTTAGATTATAGAGCAATCTTCATGTCGATACTAATATGGCTTAAGCCTAATTCTTACGACCGGAAGCCCTCTAATTCGTGATTTTTATTCAGTCTACGGAGGGAAAGTGGAGCAATGTAGTTTTACCACCATAATTTATCAGGTGGGACTCTCCAAGGTTGTTCTGTTTTGCCTCAGTTCGATTTTTACATTCAAATGACGTTGTGAGTGAAGAGATTATTGTATTTATTTAAAAAATTGACAGCTGCTTTCTACGTTTCTTTGACCTATCATGATTACTAGACACCGTAAAATTGGTTTTCGCAACATAACTGTGACTTAAGAAATCGTGGAGCTCCATTCGAAGCATTTGAGCCGCTGCCCTCGTCTGGACGTTAGTTGGCCCATTGGTTGTTGGCTGGCATTTTTCAACACCTAGTAGATGCAGAAGTCTAAAGATTATTTAAATTTTCTATATGAAACTCATTTCCTAACATGCATTCTCCAGAGTAATAATAATTCCGTGTGGCCTCTGAGGGGGCCTGGTGCAAGTCTTTCGAGTTGACGCCGTATAGGCGACCTGTCAGTCTGTGAGGATGGGGTCCTACCCCAGCCTGAAATCGAACCCGGAATCCACTAGACCAAAGGCCAGCTTGCTAATCATTTAGCCACAGAGCCGGACATTCTCCAGACTGATCATTCTATACTAGGAAAACAAATGAAATATTTTGTTCTCCTTAAAAGTAATTTGAATCGAAATATGTTTTATTCTCCAGTAATACTATTCCTTCTCTTTCCTTCTGAACTTTTCCCGATTGGTTGAGGTCGTCTCTTGTTGAAAATTTGACTCAATTTTATGGTCAGATGCCCTTCCTGACGTCAACCCTATGTGGAGGGTTGTATTCACTATTTCGTGTTTCTGTGGTGTTCGGAGTTGTATACAGACAAGGAGAAGTGTATTAAGACGAGCACAAACACCCAGTACCCGAGATACAGTAATTAACCATTTGCAATTAATGTCTCCAGTCCGGCCGGGAATTGAATCCTGGACTCTCTGAACCGAATTCATGTGAGCTGTCCACTCACCTAAGGAGCCAGACTTCAACAATAATACTTAGAACGTTACTCAATTTCGGTTCATACCTATACGTGATATCACTTCTAAGTGTTCATAAAACTTTGTTTGTAAATTTAAGAATTTTAAGTATAATCAGTACAATATACAGTACATCTTCCTTATCACTCACATCCAAAGACATGTAGGTATATGTGGTAAGCCATTATTGTTTTCTTTAAAAGTAAAATATATTCTTCGGCAAGATTATATGGTGTCTATGCCTAACGATGTTTAAGCTGTCTGAAAACTGGATTCAGAAAGATGAGAGAAATTGTTTCATGAATAATATTTTTGGCGTAGGATAGCGGATTGTCTTCCTTTAAACAAGTTGGGAATATTCCCTCCGCTCCTTCAAATAACGGGGTTATTCTCTGCATGACGTTAAACAGAGCGCGGAAAATGAAGACCGTATGAGATGAAAGATGAGGTTCAAAGGCCAACTGATGCTATTATTAAGCGGAGGAGATGCTCCGCGGATGGGTATTTACTTGACTCGTCAGAGTGACTGGTGACTGGCAATTAACCGCTTACTTTGGACCTTACAGCACTATGCGCCTGGAACTTCAATAGTAATTAGTTAGAAATTACCCTATCAAAAGATATTTCATAAGATTATAAGTATAATTTACTTGCTAGAATTACAACAGTGTAGGTTAATATTGTGTAGGCTTTGGTCATTAAACACATATACACTTGCGTGTATATTTACCGGCTCTGAATGGTCAACGTAGGGCTATCCGTTTCACAGGGCCCGGGGTTAGATTCCTGGCTTGGCCGAGGATTTCACCACGTCTGGTTAATTCCTGTGGCACTCGGGGCTGGGTGCTTTATTCGTTTTAATACACATTCTCATATGCACACAATACAACAAACTGCCAGTCTTCACTGAAACATACAATAGTGAATACTTCTCTCCATGTAGGGTTGTCGTCAGGAAAGACACCCTGCCGCAAAACTGGGCTGGGCTTAATCTACATGAAGTTTTGATCCCAAATAAATGAGAGAAACCAAATAGAAGGTACTGTACCGTATCCTGTCCTAATTTCGGCCTAGTTCAGGGTTAGAAGCGCGTGGTGCGTCCGAGTAGGGTCAATAGCAAATAAAAAATATATCTAACTTATAAAATGCACTTAAGTATATGGACAGGTATTACGTACGTAAATCTAGTAAGTGAGAACTCGAGAAATCAGGTAAAATTGATTTATTATACTAAACACATGAAAAGAAACTATACTAAATAAAAAAATCAAATAAAACAACCGACCTCTCGTTGTGTCAATCAAAGAAAGTCACACGTATTTTTACATAAATTACAGTTATCAAACAAATCGTTTACAAACCATGCGGGTAACGAACCCGAGATTTTAAGAAAGTTTCACATGAAATGGAATATGGAAAAATTCACCTATTGTGGTTGCGCGCTTTGTTAAATCTCTAGTTCTTTGCCCAAGGGCTCGATTTCCTAAACCGTTCATGATATGCGACAGTAATACCCGATCCACTAGCAATGCCTAACGTACACACAATACATATTCCGATCACTCGAACACAAACATGTAAAATACTTCTTCAGTACTGCATCTGAATCACCCTTCAAAAATTTTCACAGATTCTACAATACGGATGCGAACCCATGATCACAGTAAGGTCAGAACCTCTCTTCACAAAAATAGCCATCGGGCTATGTCTCCCCATTATCGAACAAATCACAACATTGCAACAAAGAAATGACACACTGGACACAAAATACAAAATCACAATATGAAAATAAACAAACCCTGGAAAATAACACACCCAAAGTATATACACTGAAGTTGATAGAGCTGTCGGGTCAAGAACCCAGCATGTCCGGGCACTGGTCGTCACATATCTCATGTAGATACAGCATAGTAGTAGCATGTAGCTCGGCAGGGAAATCAGCTGATGGGCAACAGAAATAACAACTAACTAGATCTTTGTGGCTAGGCAATTCACAAACACAACGGGACGATTTGTAAAACTTCACTACCCTTCTCTGACCAGCATACAGCTGAGTCGAGGGTTGCCAGCTACCTGGGGCAAGAATGAATGGCACATCCGGCCTTAACAACATCTCAGTGCTACAAATAAGCATACAAATCTGGCCAGAAAATACTTCTGACAGCCTTACATAATTTCACATTTAACAGGCCGGTTCATTATCCCATCACCATCACAGCTCCAGATATAACAACACGGCTTTCATAGCCTATCTCTTAGCATCTCAGCCCCAGTAAATATCCACAGGCAATTCTCTAGCCTCACATATAAATAAACCTCTGTTCGACGACCGGTACATATACATGAATTTGCCTGCCACCACACTTAAAGACCTACTCTACTCTCGACGTTGCAAAGTCTCACCTTTCACCTTCTTACGGCTGAAATTCGTGCATCATGCAACAAATCGTCGTAGCCTACACTGGCTCTAGTCTAATCCGCTCTCTCGGTTCTACACCGGTGGCGTACAGTCCACTAGATTTTTCACGAAGAATCTACCCATACAACTCTATCTTAACTCAACATAAACTGGAATAAAATACAACTAACAGTAACACACACCTATATCTAATGTATTTCTTCCATTATTTAACATCTAAATATTTACAAAATACAGCTCGGGGTCTTAGCAGGCATGCAGGCCTAAACGTATTTAAATTCACTGAAATGAACAACACAAATGCCACTCTGGCTTGCATTTAAGAGTGAATTTACATACTTAAAATGGCCTTTCCAATGAATCTAGCTACCACTTCACATGCTTAAAGAACAAAAGGACTTAACTTGGCGGCAACCTCCCCATTAGCGGCGAATCACATGACACTGAAGTTGATAGAGCTGTCGCGTCAAGAACCCAGCATATCCGGGCACTGGACGTCACATATCTTATGTAGATACAGCATAGTAGTAGCATGTAATACATAGCATATGCCACTATGTCATGCGGACTTAGCCCATGATTACGACGCACAGCACAGGCATGAAGGTCCTCTTGTCGACTCCTGGGTAGTTCATGGCTGCTGTCTTCTTGATGTCGGGCTGTATCTGGAACTGTTGAACTAAATTAGCGCCATCATCTTCTCCGCTTAGTGTGCCCGAATGTACGATCACAACCTTAGTGTAGGCTAACAATCAGCTACAGCCGCCTCTTAGATATAAGTCCGATCTACGTGGCACTAAATTAAGGGAACTGAGCCCAGTTGCTATCTGTCCTTGTCAGCGGTTATATAGTAACGAATCGCACAGTCTAATCTCACACTTCGCGTACGCGCCGTATATTGCTTATATATACAGACCGTCACTAGCTCTTGTGGGCTAAATCACAACGATTTTAGTTCAAGTCTAACATAAACTTCACAAAGTTATTGTCTTATCTGCTCGCGGTCGCGACACATCTCTGTCGCCGTTCAAAATGCAATAGGAGCGCGCTTCCTTTGTCTACTCAGCTTTTATAGTTTCACAAGGTCTTGGGCTTCAAGGGAAAGTACCGCCAAGCAAACCCTCTTCCTTGGTGAGTGCTCGCCAGATGCTAACGTTAATACGCACATATATTTGCATGGCACAAGTAAACGGTTTTATCAGCTCCTGTTATTCTATAATTATCACCTTAACTATGTGTTGTGTCAGATCTGTACAATTCAGCTTAGTGACGGATTAATTGATTAGAATTCAGGTGATTCCAGCCCTGGAAAAGAGAAGTTTGTCAACCTGTGACAATTGTTTTGTGCATCCCCTCGTTCATATCTCACCCCCACCAAAGTTTGCTGTTCACGTGGGGACGCGACTATGATAGAAATCACTGCTCGTGACTCAGGTCCAACAAGAGGAATTCGTCCCTTCCGAAGAGCTACGGGGTTCTCCCAGTCTGTGGCACGGCCATCCAGGGTTCCTCCCTTCATTCCCCGCGACTATATTGAGCGCTTGAATAAAATTACGCCACAGTGTTGTAATAAATAAATTGAAGCATATGCGTGTATATTGTCTTATACAATAATTTAGTTCTGTTTTCAGCTAAAACGTAGCTCATTTTGTTTGTTTATTTACGTTAATAATAATAATAATAATAATAATAATAATAATAATAATAATAATAATAATAATAATAATAATAATAATAATAATAAAGATAATAATAAAAAATAATAATAATATATGAATAGTAATTGTAAAAAGTCTATAAAATTGCTATGCGTTTTAATAAATCTACGTGTGTAGGAATCTTCTCCTCTGCCGGAAGCCAACGACATGGATTTGTCTTATTTAAACACCCTAAAATAACACCGTATAGAAGCCGTTTACTTGGGAACAAAGAAAGAAACAACTAACTTACTGCGCTATGGAGGTCGGTGGTCATTTATTCACTTAACGGACATCCTACCAACGTATCGTAACAATGTTTTCAAATGAAAGTGTGTTATCTGAACACACTTGAAATTTGTAATAGAATACACAGGGTCCTTAAAAATATTTCGCAAGTTCTATCGCCAGTCGTCAGACCCCGTCACTATTCATACAAAAAATGCACGTGGTGGAGGTCCGCAATTAGTTGTGTACCACATGGTTGTGCATATACTCACCTGTCCTCACTGACCTTGAAGTAATCTCGGGCTGGAACACTCTACCCCTCCCCATATTGCATCCGGCCACACTAAACTTCTGGAAATAAATGTATATATGTAGCTGAGTTACTACCTCACAGTCCGCCTCCGTAGCGTAAAGGTTAGTGCTATTAGCTGCCGTCCTCGGAGGCCCGGGTTTGATTCCCGGTACTGCCAGAAATTTAAGAATGGCAGTAGGGCTGGTACGTGGTTAAAGTGGTACATACAGCTCACCTCCAATCGGGGTGTGCCTGAAAAGAGCTGCAGCACCTCGGAATGAGGACACGAGTTTGTCCTGCTCCATAGCTAAGTGGTTAACGAGCTGGCCTTTGGTTACAGGGGGTCCCGGATTCGATTCCGGCAGGGTCGGGAATTTTAACCATAATTGGTTAATTCCCCTGGCACGGGGACTGGGTGTATGTGCCGTCTTCATTACCATTTCATCCTCATCACGACGCGCAGGTCGCCTACGGGAGTCAAATCAAAAGACCTTCACCAGGCTTATCCGGAGGCAACCCGGCAACTGCCTCACAGGCTATATACCTGCTAAATTCCCTCTCATTAGCTATAATATTACTTAGAAGAAAGATGGAATTCAGGCTGTTCTATAGAAAGGAAGTCTCCAGTATCATGATACTGTATATCTTCTGATCATTAACCACGAGATTTATAGATTTGCATGGAATTCGAAACACTGAAAGATGACGTAGAATTTCGAAAATCTCACATGCATTGACCGAGCTCCATTCCGCGGACATCTTGATGAGTTCCTAAGGATATTGTTATTATCACAAATCTCTGGGCAGCCACAAATTTAGCTTGATCTTGGGAATAAGTTACGTAGCCCCTAACACATGAATAGCCTAATCAGGTCTATGATGATGGTTATGATAATAACAATATATACATACATACATTTATTGAACATAACAGGCGACTTCGCCCCTATACATGTTCACATGCAGAGTAAAATAAATAATAAAGAATAATAATAATAATAATAATAATAATAATAATAATAATAATAATAATAAGGATAACAATAATAAGAATAATATCTAGCAGTCATTAGCTGTAGCAGTCCCTCACTCAATGTTCAAACAGATAATAACAATATATTAAGGAAGGTTAAAAGAAACAAAAGTACAAGAACAACTACGCATTAAACAAATCGAACGGTATATGAATTATAGCTCAATGTTTACCTAAGACAAGGAATTCAAATGGATTGAATTCAGGATCAAGGAGTTACGAAAAAAATCAGACTGTGCTAGATTTCTGACCATCAGTTATTAGTCATTTTCAACAGCAAGATCCCACCCAAACCCTAAGCAAACTTCTTTGATCAATTTATTCTTCCTGTAATGATCCATGAGCCTGCGGTATGGTCACTACCTAAATGCCAAAGGCAAATTAAGAGTGGAACAGAAAATAACGTATCGGAAGTTCATGGGCATAACACTGAAGGACGTACAATTAAACGACTATACAAGAAGGTAAACCCCAATCAAAAAACAACACTGAAGTCTGTAGGGAGTGTAAATAAAGAAGCTGGTCATGTCTGGCGGTCAAGGAACAACTGCTGGTTAATAGCCTGCATAGATTGGACTGAAAGTAATAGAATGAAAGAAAGAAGTAGATACAGGGATGAGATCGAGGAAGGAATAGGTACAACTAAACACAGACTAGTCAGAAACAGAAGCATTTGAAAGTGCATCATGGAAAGGGGCCTCGACACATATGTGAGCCGAATACACTAAAGAGAATTATAATAATTGTTATTAATTTTCCATTCGTTCAACAGCCCGGAGGCTATTTCGATCCTCTAATAAAACCACCTAAGGTTATGCGGTTATGATGCTGATGCTTGTTGTTGTAAGGGGCCTAACATCGAAGGTCATCGGCCCATGCGGTTATGAGGAAACTGCATACATACCCGGCGGCGCCAAAATGAGGCGTATTAGGCATGATGGGAAGTGAGATAGTTGCCATTACTTTCACCGCTGGGCAGGGACATGCTACTGTAGCATGACTGGCCCTATATGAGTAGCACCTTTCATAGTATCCGATCGCAGTACCCATGCTCCAAATGTCATTACGAAGCATCATCCGCACTTCAGCAGCTTACATACTGACACAGCCATAAAAGAGACTGAGACCTCGATGGAAGCAACATTTTGTACTGGCCTATAAAAAGAGATGGATGCCAAAATACTGCAACCATCAAGAAAAAGCAACGGGCGCTATTATTATTATTATTATTATTATTATTATTATTATTATTATTATTATTATTATTATTATTATTATTATTATTATTATTCATTTTATTTATTACTGAAACGCACGGCGTATACTTTACAGTAAGAGACTTGCCCTGCCAGGACGATTGTTACCTATCCAGATGACCTACTGATGTTTGGGTGTCAAGTTGTCAGTGGAACGTCATCCTCAGCCATATTGCTTGCCTCTCGTGATCGGCTCCACTGGCACTCGTACTACAGTGCTCCTCAGTTAGTCTCACAAGGCTGAGTGAATTCCTTTCCAGTCCTTAGTCCAGGATGAAAATCCCGAAGTAGGCGAGAATGTAACCCAAGGAGTACGATTATGGCTGTAAAACTGCATTACTTTCCTTTCACCCAATTGACTCTGAATGAAAATTGTGAGTTCGAAGTTCATTTCCTAAACTCATATTAATTGTCTTGATACAATATAACACGGCCTGTAATTACTGGAAGGCACTGTCGCACATCTTTTATAACATAACTTATAAGGGCTACCTGTCCGAGACCGTAAAGGCGTGTTTGATTCACCAGAAAGCACGCGTGTTCGCTTCCCATCAGGAAGTCGAAACCTTTAAGAAACGAGATTTCCACTTCCGGAGGTCCACATGGTCCTGAGGTTCACTCAGGTTACAATTTCGTTGTGTTGGTATTGTGACTATTACTCACTGATTTAAAAATATGAAACTGAATTAAAATGTACTCACACTTAGTACTTACCTGATTACTTACACATAACTTACAATTGTTGACGGGCGACAGCTACAAATCAATGTAACGATAATAGAATGAGTGTCTTGAATATATGTAGGATGTGAGGTAATATGCTTACTTTGACGGCATAACATATAGGTTCTGGGAAAAGGAGATTGGCGTTCGGTTGCCCCATTAAAATTTAAGTATATCTGATCTACCGTTGAAATAAAACAATAAATTGTATTTGATTCTAAAAAAAAATATATTCTTTAAATGCTGATTTTAACGAGTGAGATTCACTGCGATAATTCAAAAGATAATATAAAACTCTGACATTATAACTGAAGGAAACTCTAGGCATAAAATTTGAAATCCTCTTGGCCGGATATTTAAAAGCTGTACAAGAAATTCATCCCTCACTGGATCACGTAACGGTACCTTCAACACTTTGAGTGTTATTACGAAGTATTCCTTTGAGTTGGTATCAGCTGTAGGTATTTCAAGCCTAATTTGGTGATGTATCCTTTTAGTTTCACAAACGAGATATAGCTTGACTTGAAATTATATTCACACTTCACCATCAACTTTACAGTTAATTCGCTGATAACTGTTAGTCTGCATTACGACGACTCAATATTCGGCTATCATCGAACTGACACAAGAACTCGACCGAAGAGATACACGAAACACACTCCGAACTTATAATCCATTTGGTCACTGACGATTACGTATCCATGCGACTGCTTCTTCTTCATCTCCCTGACTCACTGACCCACGTCAGAGCTAAAAATAGCTATGATGTCACTCCCACCCAGCTACAAATGTTACATATTGTGTTAAAATAGCCTCAGGCGAACTAGGAGTTCCCTAAATATGATCTCATGGCTAAAAGCATACAATGACAGAGCGATTACTCGATAGTTACGGTAGCAGTATTACACCATACGTTGCAATGGCAAAAGGTTTCATAAAACATATCCATATCTGATATTAGGCAGCAACTCTCACTCTACATGGTTTTAAAGTTAATATACACACACATATATATACACACAATAAATTAACTACAATGAAGCAAGCGACAATTAATTAATACATAGCGAAATAAGATTACAGAACTGAATCAAATAATAAGAATAGTTACAATAATAGTAATAAAACTAATAATAACAATAATAATTTACCAGTTACCTCCATCGGGCGCGTCCCATTGGAACTGGGGAAGCTCGCTGGCTCTGCCGCCAGCAGAGTCAGAGGGTAGTAGGGAAATAAAATACCACCGTGAAAAAACTGGTCCCTTGCCAGGGTTACGGCGAAGACTGGTAAATGACCAGAAGCCAGAAAACATCTTGAGGCAACCTCTAGGGCTAACAACCCTAGTTGTAAAAGGATGGGTACCCGTCCAAAGCAAAGTCAAGTCAAAAAGCATGATGGCACAACATTTCAAGAAACATACCCCAGGGGGTAAATCTTCGGATAAATCCCTCGTCGTGAACGCCACGGCGCACGAGTCTCGTTCGGATTCTGGGGGAGACTCAACATCATGCAAGAGACGAGTCGGAGCGTCTCGGTGTACCCCGAAGAGTCAAAAACTCAGCCCAAAATCTAAAACCTTTCTAGCAACTTTCAACATAAATTCACTTACACAAACTGGCAAGCTGAAAACCCTCACCAAAGCTCTTCACGAAAATCAGATATCCATAATGGCCCTACAGGAAACAAGGTACCCAGATGAAGAGATTTTTGAATCCGAAGGCTACCGATTTTTCAAGAGCAAAGCGCAAAGAGGAATCCTCAATGGAACTGTGATGCTTGGAACCGCGTTTGCTGTTAGAACCAAGATCCTTAAATCGGTTGCAAATTTCGAACCTGTGAATGACAGATTGTCTATACTCACAATTAAATGTGCGAACAAAACCTACGCCCTAGTTAACGCACATGCTCCTACATACGATAAGAACAAGTCTGATCCAGACGAAGTTGATAATTTCTGGGACCTACTGGATGAAAAATTAAACAAAATCCCCAAACACCATGTCAAGCTTCTTTTGAGTGACTTCAATGCCCAACTAGGTCGTGAACAGAAGTACAAGAGAGTTATAGGAAATTACCCTGCTCACAAAAGAACCAATCCCAACGGCGAAAAGACTGGTGTCTATTTGCGAAAATCACAACCTGCAGGTCATGTCGAACCACTTTTGCCACCCACCCAGAAAGCAAATGACTTGGCGTTCTCCCGTCCAAGCTCTCGGAGAGTTCCAAATTGATCATGTTGAAATCTCCAGGAGAAACAGCCCTGAGATTATGAATGTCAAGGTAAAGAATGGCATCAATGTGGCCTCAGATCATTATATGTCTCTTATCAAATTCAAACCAATTCCCGCAAACACAAGGAAGACAACCAAACAGATCACACGCTTCGACAATGATAAACTTCGGCAAAGGGTCGAGGAGTTCCAGGAGAAGGCTAGACCAAATGACACTGACCTTAACAACGCCAACAGGCTCCTCGTTGAGGCCGCCAAAGACGTTGCAGAAATCAAGAGAGGCAAAAAGCATGCCTGGTGGAATGGTACCTGCGAATCAGTCCTCCAAGAAAGACTCAATGCGTGGAAACAGTACTACTCTACGAAATCAGAAAATGATTGGGAAACCTACAAAACCCAACGTGCCCAAGCAGCTAGGGTGTTCAGAACTGAGAAACGTAAATACGAAAAATCTCTCATTGAAAAGATAGAACAAAACTTCAGGAAGAATGAAAGCAGAGAGTACTACAGAGCCTTCAAACGCAAACTCACTCGCTATAAACCACCATCTCTATGCTTTGAGCGATAGGACGGCACACTGGCGACATCAAATGAAGAAAATTGCAGCATTCTGGCAGATTACTTTAAGAATTTACTTAATTGCTCTAAACCTCAAAGCGCCATTGAGACCAAGGAACCCTTACTCAGGTACCCAGATTCCAGACCACCCGACAGAGATGAAATCAACCGCCACATTGCCTGTCTCAAAAATAACAAAGCGCCGGTGGAAGACTCAGTAGTAGCAGAACTATGGAAATATGCCCCAGAGGAATCACTTGATATCTTGCAAAAGCAAATAGAAGAGATTTGGAACAAGGAGACCCTGCCCGAAGATTGGAAAATAGCTTTGATACATCCATTACACAAAAAAGGCAGCATGAAGAACATCAACAACTACAGAGGAATATCTTTGCTACCCGTGACTTACAAAATTCTATCACTTGCCATCCTGGAGCGTTTGGAAGCACAAGTCGAACATCAAATAGGTGAATACCAAGGAGGGTTCAGAAAAGGTCACTCAACAGTGAACAGATCCAAAATCTCAAAATGATCATCAGATATTGTACACTAAGGTCCAAGCAGTATGTGTCTGTCTTTGTGGACTTTAAGAAAGCGTACGACTCCATTGACCGGGAAGTCCTGCTAAACATCTTAAATGAATTTGGAGTTGATTTGAAACTGCTGGCACTAATTAGAGCCACCCTGACCGATACAAAATCCAAGGTGAAGTTCCACGGATGTCTCTCGCATTCCTTTGACATCAAAACAGGAGTCCGACAAGGTGATGGGCTATCCCCGATACTCTTCAACTGTGTTCTTGAAAAGATCATCAGAACCTGGCGGGTGAGATTACAGGAAACCAACTACAGTCCATTGAGAATAGGAACCAAATCCAAGGGGATCGCAACAGACTGCTTAGCATTTGCCGATGATATTGCTGTTCTCTCAAACGACATAGAAACCGCTAGAGCTCAAGTTGAAATTTTAAAGGAAATTGCCGAGCAAACTGGTTTGCAGATATCGTTTGAGAAAACAGAAGTAATGACTAACATCAAATAGGCTCCACCAAAACTCCATACAAAATACGGGGACATCACCCGAGTAGACAAATTCAAATACCTGGGTGAGATCATCATGAAAAACGGACTGGACAAAGAAGCACTTCAGGAGCGAGTACGCAAACTGGAAATAGCCTACCAAACATCCCGCACAATCTACAACAAAAAATGCCTTTCCCAAAACACCAAGATACGTCACAATGAAACAGTTCTGAAGCCAGTAGTTTTATATGCAGCCGAAACCCTGTCTCTAAATGCCAACAAAGGACTATTGAAGAACTGGAGAAAAGAGAACGCAAAATTGTGAGAGGAATCTTGGGATCAAAGTACAGAAATGGAATCCATCAAAAGAGATCCAACAAGGAAGTCTACAGCAAAATAGAGAAAATTACCGACACAATCAGAAAAAGACTGGCACGATTTTACGGTCATCTGAAAAGAATGGACGGAAGAAAGTTAACTAAAGAAATCTTTCACTTTTTTGATTCAAACCCCAAAACCACAATTCCTGGTTTAGAAATACCAAAGAAGACCTGCAAATGCTACATATCTCAGCTGACGACGCCCTTAACAGAGATCTCTTCCGCAAGAAAATAATGACGAGTGGGCTAAACCGAGACGAGCAGCCGAAGAGAAGACACGGTGCCCCTTGGACAGAGGAGCGTAAGCAGGCCCACTCGCAAAGAATGAGGGAAATTTGGGCTCTAAAGAAGGCCAAGTTCAGTGTCAAATGCAAGAAGACTTAACGTGGTCCTTGATGGCCCCAGCGAATTATATATATATAATAATAATAATACAAATAAAATAATCATAATAATATAGATGAATGCGTTTAACGGGATTTGAACCGTTACAGTATATATATATTGATCGGGTGGGTTTCCAGTTCCACACGCCTCATGAATTTCCGTTTGATTGTGAGGAAGCAAACTGTACTAATTTAATATTTCGATGGGCTGAATGAATATTAGCGAAAGAGGTGTGAAGCTGTCCTGGTTAATTTTAAACTGTTATACTCGGCATCTATCAACCCTGAATATGATTTCGAACAGAATGACATTTGAACATCGTAACAGGCAGCTAATTCGCTTTGCGGAGTTGCATAGGAAGAGATCCCGTTGTCTGCCATCAGGTGCTGTGAAAACCACACATATGTTACTGCAGTATAAATGCATCAACACGAGCGACCGCAGTATAAATCCAACGAACTCTAGCTGCATTCCGATCGTTGTTATCTATATTTCATTAACGACCTTTGTAATGTGAAATATTAAATTACCAGTCGTTACACGGTTGCTCGCTACTCTGTTACTTAATCAGCTTGGCTACATGGGATAAATTATGGAAATCCGGGCCGCGCATACTACTACTATGGTGGTGTTGAGAATGATTCTAGGCCGAGATTTCATCACATGCAGGCTGTTTTATAATCAAAGATCAGATAAATACGTATAGTGGTGATACACCGATGTTCACTTACACATAATGTGGACTGTCTGTCTGTTAGGTCATCAGCTCAGAGGCTGGTTGGATCCTCAAATAGCACCACCAAAGGTTATGCGGTTATAAGGAAACCCCAAAAACCAATGGCAGCACCAAAATGAGGCGTACTAGGCAAGATGAGGAGTGAGGTAGTTTGCCATTGCTTTCCTCACTGGGTCAGAAAGGACTATTGCAGCACTACTGACCCTATGAGCAGCACATTTCATAACACTCAGATGCACTAGTCATGCTGTGAATGTCATTACTCAGCACTACTCATACCCCAGCAACTTCCATACTGTCACAGCCATGGATGTTGACGGGGACTTCGGTGGAAGCTACACGTCACGGTCACCTTGGAACCATCGAGAAAGTATTTTGTACTTAACCTAAGCTGCTAATCGTCCGTTACCTCTAGCGACTACGTTTAGACTGAAGCCAGTTCCCTTGCTCCAGTTGTGGTTGCTATATACGGGTTGGGGGGAATGCGGTAGGCGATAACTCTGTTCTGTAGAGAGGGGAGGGAAAGTAGGGGATTGAGGAGAATATTTTATTAAAGTCTGACTCCGGCCGTGAAAGCCTTCATACTTTGATTGAGGGGAATGCTATAGCCAATAACTCTGTTCAGTGAATAGAGGAGGGGAGACTGTTTGATCATTTTATAATGCCTCTTTTTATGTATTAAGGAGTAAATACATGATAATCATTTATATAATAATGGCGAGTGGCCTCCAAAAAGCCTGGTCAGGTCTTTCGAGTTGACGCCTTTTAGGAGACCTGCACGTCTGTGAGGATGGTGCCCTATCTATGATGATTTTTAATGCTGAGGACGTTTCACACACCCAACCCCGAGCCGCCGGAATTAACTAATGAAGGTTAAAATCACTGACCTGACAGGACCCCATGAACCACATGTCAGCTCGCTAACCATTTAGATACGGAGATAGACTATTATGAAATGAAAGCGCGAAACGGAATTAAGGAGTGGCGTGAGCACTGGCAAACTTCACAGAACCTAGTACAGATAAGAATATTCTAATCTATATTTCATACCTTTAGCGTCAGAGCAGATTTTTATGGGATTGATTAAGTATTAATGATAAAAGTGTGAAATTATATTTCGAAAATGATTTGTATAGTGCAAGGAGAGCTAATTTTTGAAATGTATGTGACCGTTGAGTTTTGTTTATTTGTACTCTTTACAATTTAATCTTCTATAGCTTCTTTAATGTTCAGATATTTTATTTTCGATGTAAAATGTTTAGACCTGTGTTGATGTCTGTAAAATAGAGTGTGTTGTCGTATAGGTGCTCGCCGAAGGTTGAATGCTGATTGCAACTAATCCCACTTTTGTGTTCTTTGATTCTCGTGTGGAAATTACGTTTCGTTTGGACTATGTATGTGGCGTTGTAGTTCGGATTTTGACATTTGAGTTCATAAACTTCTAATTTTGAGAAAAGGTAGCATTTGCTTTTATGCCTGTGGAGGGTGTTGTTTTCTCTGAAGACTAACATTAGTTACTTCGTACGTGGTCTTGTTAACGTAGTTGAGGTCAATACGTGTATGTCCTTCATGTGCGGTTATTCCGGTGTTTTCCCTTAGTTTAATTAATAATTTATATATAACTAGCAATTACCCGCAGCTTTGCTCGCGTGATTTCGTAATTTGATCCAAGTAAATGTTCCTTGGCATTGTACTAAGACATTATCTGAAAATTCCTAAAGTATAAAATCTCACCCTAAAAGTGAGTTCCATTTACCACAGAATTTTTTTTAAACCATGAGGCTAAGTCGACCCTGCGACATAGAACTGTACATGTGAGAAACAGTCTTCTCTCAAGTCGAAAAAATGAATACATGTTTCTTATTTTTAAAGGAGATTCCAAATACATATTCCCACATCAGTAGCCCCTTCATTGTTTGAAATATATAAGTATCCCCATAAAATGGATTCAACCCCTTGATCAGACCTTCCGCCGAAAACAAAAATACATGTTCCTTTACTTTTAAAGGGAATTCCAAATACCAATTTTCACGTCTGTAACATCTTCAGTTTTTAAGATATAAATATCCTCATAAAAATAATTCAACTATTTTTCACTTCTTTTCACCCCCCCCCCCCCCCCCTTAAGTGCGTGCTCCGAAAACAAAAAGGCACATGTTCCTGTATTTGTAAAGGGGTTTCCAAATACCAAGTTTCTTGTCTCTAACATGTTAAGTTTTTGACATATAATGTAGATATACCGGTACTCATTTAAAACTTCAGCCGTTTTTCCAACTCTTTCCAGCCCCTTAACTGGATTTCCGAAAACAAAGAAATACGTGTTTCGCTATTTTTAAAGTAGATTCCAAATACCAGTGTTCACGTCTGTACGTCTGTAACACCTTCAGTTTTTGAGATAAATGTATACTCATAAGTATAATTCAACTTCTCCTTCTTGACTTCTTTCCAGCCCTCTCCCGGCTTAAGTGGACTTTCCGAAAACAAATATACGTATTTCTTTATTTTGAAAGATAATTCAAAATACTAACTTTCACGCCTGTAACAGCTTCAGTTTTTAAGATAATGCATCTCATAAACATATTTCAACTCCTTATACACTTATTTTCAACCCAACACACCTTACGTCGATTTTCCGAAAAAAATGCGTGTTTCTTTATTTTAAAAGGAGATTCCGAATACTAATTTTCACGTCTGTAATATCTTCAATTTTTGAGATATAAGCATCCTCATAAAAGTAATTCAACTTCTTTTTCAGCCCCCTCTTCCCAACCGTTAAGTTGATTCCCCCTCCCCAAAAGTGCGTGTTTCTTTATTTTTAAAGGAGATTCCAAATACAAATTTTCACGTCTTTAACATCTTTAGTTTTTGAGATATAAGTATACTCATACAAAGAATTCAACTAATTTTTCAATTCATTCACCCCGCATAAGCGGACTTTCCGAAGACAAAAGAACACGTGTTTCTTTACTTTGAAAGAAGATTCCAAATACAAATGTTCATGCCGTTAACATCTTCAGTTTTTGAGATATAAGTATTCTCATAAAAATAATTCAACTCCTTTTTCACCCCAGCCCGTTAGGTTGACCCCCCCCCCCCCCCCGTGTCCAAAAAAAGTGTGTTTATTTTTAAAGGAGATTTCAAATACATAACCTGAAGTTTTTGGGGTATGCTTCTCCATAAAAATAATTAACATTTTTCACTTCCTTTCACCATCTCCTCTTAAGTGAATTTTCCGAAAACCAAAAATACCTGTTTCTTTATTTACAAAGGAGCTTCCAAATGTCAATTATCGCAACTGTACCATCTTCAGTTTTGAGATATATGTATGCTCATGAAACGGAATTATACTCCCCTTTTCACCGCCACCGCCCCAAATTTATTCCTCCCAAAAATGCATGTTTCTTTATTTTTAAAGGAGAATCAAAGTACTAATTTTCACGTCTGTAACATCTTTAGTTTTGAGATATAAGTATCCTCATATAAAGAATTAACAATTTTTTCAATTAATTCATCCGCCTTAAGTGGATGTTCCAAAGAAAAAATTTACGTGATTATTTACATTGAAAGAAAGCTCCAAATACAAATTTTCATGCCTGTAACATCTTCAGGTATTGAGATATAAGTATCCTCATGAAAAGAATTCAACTCCTTTTTCACTCCAGACTCCGCCCATTAAGTTGGTTCCCCCCCCCACATAAAAAATGCGTGTTTCCTTATTTTTAAAGGACATTCCAAATAACAATTTCCATGTCTGTAACCTTCAGTTTTGAGATATACGTTTCTACAGAAAAATAATTCCATTTTTTCAATTCCTTTCACACTCCCCACTCAAGTGAATTTTCCAAAAACAAACAGTACACGTTTCATTAAAAGAGGTTCCAAATACCTATTATCACGACAGTAACATGTTCAGTTTTTGAGATATATGTATCTTCGTAAAAGGAATTCATCTCCGTTTTCATCCCCCCTACCAAGTTGATTCTCCCCCCACCAAATGCGTGTTTCTTAATTTTTAAAGGAGATTCCAAGTACCAGATTTCACGTTTGTAACGTCTTTAGATTTATTGGTATATACTGTATGAGTATATTCTCATACAAATAATTAAAATCATTTTTCAATTCTTCCACCCCAAGTGCTTTTTTCGAAAACGAAAGAATACGTGCTTCCTTATTTTTAAAGGAGATTCCAAATACCAATTTTCACGGCTTCAACATGTTCAGTTTTTGAGATATGCTAATTTTAAAAATTCACCCCGTTTTTCAGTTCCCCTTAAGTGGATTTTCCGAAAAAATATTTTTCTTTACTTTCACCGGAAATTCCAAATACCAGTTTTCAAATCTGTACTATGATACGTATCTGAGATAATTTGCAGATATAGTCCTTTTAAAAATTCACCCCGTTTGTGATTCCTGTTTACCCAATATCGGATTATCCAAAAACACAAAAATGCGTGTTTTTTCATTTTCAAAGGATATTCCATATTCCAAATACCAATTTTTTTGTCTGTAACATCTTCAGTTTTTGATATATAAGTCTTCTCATAAAATGTGTTCAACCTCTTTTCCCCGCATATTCACCCCCCCCCCTCCCAATGGGATTTTCCGCAAACAAAAAATACGTGTTTCTTTATTTTTAAAGGGGATTCCAAATACCGATTTTTACGTCTGTAAACTTTTAAGTTGTTTTTTTTTTTGCTAGTTGTTTTACGTCGCACAGACACAGATAGGTCTTACGGCGACGATGGGACAGGAAAGGGCTAGGAGTGGGAAGGAAGCGGCCGTGGCCTTAATTAAGGTACAGCCCCAGCATTTGCCTGGTGTGAAAATGGGAAACCACGGAAAACCATTTTCAGGGCTGCTGACAGTGGGGTTCGAGCCTACTATCTCCCGAATACTGGATACTGGCCGCCCTTAAGCGACTGCAGCTATCGAGCTCGGTTTTCAAGTTTCTGAGATATAGATACCCTCATTTTAAAATTTCACCCCCTTTTCACTCCCTTACCCCAGGAATATCGAAAATCCTTCCTTAGTGAGCACCTACACTCTAATATAAATGTATCCCCAAAATTTCATTTCTTTCTGTCCAGTAGTTTTACCTCGGCGATGATACGTCAGTTAGTCAGTCAGTCAGTCAGTCAGTCAGTCAGTCAGTCAGTCAGTCAGTCAGGACATGTTATTTTATATGTATAGATTGTGCCATCTACATATCTGCTCTAGTGTAGGATTAATTTAGAATGTTGGTTTGTTAAGTAATAATTTTTAAATTTATTTAAGAAAATATACGGTATTATACATGATAATGGTGAGCCGTCCGACTCGTTAGCTGAACGGTCAGCGTACTGGGCTTCGGTTCAGAGGGTCCCGGGTTCGATTCCCGGCCGGGTCGGGGATTTTAACCTTAATTGGTTAATTCTAATGGCACGGGGGCTGGGTGTATGTGTTGTCTTCATCATCATTTCATCCTCATCATGACGCGCAGGACGCCTACGGGTGTCAAATAGAAAGACCTGCACCTGGCGGGCCGAACCCGTTCTGGGATATCCCGGTACTAAAAGCCATACGACATTTCATTTCATTTTATGGTGAGCCCATGGATAACCCTTACTTTTGGAAATAGATGTTGTCGTTGAATGTAAAACTGTTTAGGTTTAAGGTTGTTTTATGAAAGTTATTTGTTTCGTTTGTTTCTTGCAGTGAAAAGTTTTCTATAATTTTAATTGATTCTTCCATTGGCACATTAGTGTATATATTGGTGATTTCAAAGGATACCATTCTTGGGCTCTCTGTTTTTTCCTAGGTGTTTTCGATCGACCTGTCTTCTTTGAGTGAGATTTTTTCTTTTATCATTTGGTTGAGTAGTTTGCTTACAGTATAACTTAGCGCACCTTTGAAGTTTACTATTGATCTGATGGGAGACGTGAGTCTTTGTGTGTGCTGGGGAGGGTCTTTGTGTGGGGGGTTTGTGATTTTTGATTGCAAGTGTTTCGTTTACCTGTTATGTGAGAATGAGGTCTGTTTTCTTGATCGCATGCTTTATCGCGTTTGAAATGTATTTGTTGAGTCACACTGTAACTCATGAATTCCTTTGTTGCTAATGATTTTTGTTTCTTCAAGGTATTCGTCTTTTTTAACTATGACTGTTTTGTTTCCTTTATTTGTTCTTGTGATTAGATTCCCATTTTTTATTTTATTCTTAATTATATTAATGCCGAGCATTAAGTTGTGCAATTCGGTTATTTAACGGAATTTCCATGTTTAAATATTGTATGGCTTCTTTGGTAACTACAATATTTCTTTTATTTCTCTTTGCGGTACTAATATGCTTCCATAAGCAATTTCCACTTCAGTGATTAGTTGTTTCTTGTATGGCGTCCGTAGTAGTTAACTTGCAACCTTTTTCTAGTAAATATATTCCCTCATTTGAAAAGGTGGTATTTGATCTATTTGGTGAGTTTGTTGTGGTTATTGTTTCCTGGTATAGTTTGTTTATTGCATAGATTAATTATTTTGTTGTCAATAATCGTTTGTTTTGATTGCTTATATTGTAACATAATCGCGTGAAGAAATAGTATAGAATGTCACTTGAGTGGGATGCGAAAAGTTGCTTAGGTTCAAATGGTTGTGTACAGTTGTTTGTTGATTTCCTCTTTCTTTATACAGTGTGAGTCTTCCTCCCCTTTGAATGTAGCTTAGGCCACATTTCGCATATATGCATTTTGTAAACAACCTACAAACGTTGGGCCATGCGGGTCTGCACATAATACGGATGTGTTTGAGTACATTCCGTAGAGCTGAGAGGGCCTTATGCCATATATTTGGGAATAGAAGCTCACCTGAATGAACTCTTCAGCAATTTGCTAGAGCGAACGGAACCTTTATAAACGTGTAAGAGTGCATTAGGTCTACGACAAGCGTAACGGGACCGGATGAGTTGCCTGTGCGGTTAGGGACGCGCAGCTATGGGCTTGCATCCGGGAGATACCATAGTGGGTTCGAACCCCAATGTCCGCAACCCTGAAGATGGTTTTCCGTTGTTTCGCATTTTCGCACCAGGCAAATGCTGGGGCTGTACCTTAATTAAGACCAAGGCCGCTTCCTTCCCACTCGTAGGGCTTTCCTACACCATTGTCACCATGAGACCTATCTCTATCGGTGCGATGTAAAGCCAATTCTAAAAAAAAAGAGAAAGTGTACTGGATAAAGTGCAATCTTCCGCTGACCACCTAGGGCTGTCGTTAGCTCAGTTGGAAGCGGCAGTGAATTCATGAGCGTCCAGATAATGTGCGAGATGGTTCGAATATCCGGAGATGCTGCTTTAATTTAGTTTTTACATCGCGGGTATGTTGTCTCACATAAATATCTTCAACACTGGATGTATATGTGGCCCTGAAAAGGATTTTTTGATGATCAGATCTGGATGTAAACAGTATGGTTTCATTCTTATGTTTTTTCCTTAAGTCGCACCGACCCAGGTCTTATGGCGACTATGGGACACTAAAGGGCTAGGTGTGGGATGGAAGCAAATACAGTAGAGACAATACACGACACTCTGGGAGATACCGAGGGACAGCGATTACAGCTCTGTCTAGCGGAGTGACCTAGAGTTACTGTTTCTGACATAAGAGCACGTGTATTTGTTTGTGAAGATTTTGGCGTTATTTATGATTTTGCATTAAGTTGACATAAGTAAATAGCAGCGTGTGCCATTCTTTATATCTCTTTTCAGTATGAGTGGAAAGGTATGTGCTATGTTTGGCTGCAATAGCTATGAATTGCAGAAGGATTCGCGGTCTTTCTTCCGTTTCCCTCGTGACAAGAAAATGTAAGTAAATATTGTGATTGCAAATATATTATACCAGTTATAAAGAGATTTGTATAGTACTTCCTAAATTTATGACCTCGACTACCCACATTTTAACTGGTTTAAAATACAATTTTATTGTATAGTGCAGCAGTTAACCTTCAGTACCGATGTGTTGTAGTAGGTGTGATATGCGCTTTTTTATTTAATTTAGGAAAATGCATGTTACTCCATTTGGAATGCCGTAATGTGTTGTCAAGCACTGAAGAAAATATGGGTGATTTAAAAAATGTACCATATTTTGTTTTTATGATGATTCAAATTTGCTTTACCGTAATGTAATGGCAAGTATTGCTTATAGGGAAAATTGCTTATAGGCTAAATTTATAGTTTCTTTCTATTAGTAGGCTTCAAGTTAAAAGTAAAATTGTCCAGGTCTTAAATGTAAATTCATTGAATCATGTGTGTAAGGAATGTGCCGATATTTTTATTGACAAGTGCCTTAATGTGATGATACAATGTTTTATGTGAGAAAAAAGACAAATCTAGCCGTGAAAGTTCAGGTAGGACTGCTAAAGCTAAAAAAGTAATTTACTTACTTACTTACTCCATGGCTCTACGCTCCTTTAAGGACCTTGGCCTCCTTGACCACAGCTCTCCAGTCGTCCCGGTCTTCAGCACGCCTACGCCACCTCCTGACTCCAACGGTCCTCAGATTAGTTGCTTTAGTCGTCGTAAGTTTGGGACCGTCCGGTTATCTTGATTTGGTTTCTGAACAATATGTTGTTTTGTGGTAGTGGAGTTGTTAGCCCCACGTACCAACTCCCAACCTGGAGGACCAGGGCATCACTCTTAGTCTGGATCAACACCTTAGACCTGTCCGGCTTGGGTGGCCCTACCAGGAGCATATGCTCCCGCCGGCATAGCTCTACGGATCATTTGAACAAGCAAGCCTCCAAAACACCCGGCAAAATATGCCTTCGTCAAGTGGTGATACTATCGGGAGGTAAAAAAGTAATGCATAAATGAAATATCAAGCCCTTTCACAGCAGTCCATTTCACATCTTGAATATATGTCTAATTTCAGTCTTTAATAACCTTTAAGAACCTGTGAAATAATTTTTCATCCATTTATCCAGAATTGCTTTAGCAAATTTGAAGTTAATATCTTAGTACCACGTTCTTTCTAGACGTAATTTATTTATCCATTTCCGTATATGCATTTCCATTGATATTTGAATTTAGCGCAAATTTCCATGTCACGCCACTAGGAGCGCCACTTGCGAATTATCTCACATTTTAACAAGACTAAATCCGGAAGTGTCGCGTATTGTCTCTACTTAATGTAGAGCCCCCAGCACTTGCCAGGTGTGAAAATGGGAAACCACGGAAAACCACCTTCGGGGCTGCTGACAGTGGGGTTTGAAACCCACTATCTCCCGAATCAAGCTTATAGCTACGTGACCTAAACCGCACGACTTGTTCGATTAGAATAGTATGGCCGGTGGAATGGACTTGAGGTACGTGAATAGGCTAAAAGTTCGCTAACGGAGTATGTGCTCGAAATGATGACCTCGTTGAAGAATGCACATTTGGGTTCGCCGTTGAAATGAGACTCTGACTTGCAGGAGCATGTTAGGTGTAACGGATCTGCAGGCCCATAATTAGAGTTCTAAGGCTCGTTGGTGGCTACGGTTTTTATTATTTCCCTTTGTGGTACGGATATGTTCCTGCAAGCAAAGACCTATAATCAGAAAACCCATACTCTCCACTCCAAGATTCCTACCCAAAGTACCGGGCGAGTTGGCCGTGCGCGTAGAGGCGCGCGGCTGTGAGCTTGCATCCGGGAGATAGTAGGTTCGAATCCCACTATCGGCAGCCCTGAAAATGGTTTTCCGTGGTTTCCCATTTTCACACAAGCCAAATGCTGGGGCTGTACCTTAATTAAGGCCACGGTCGCTTCCTTCCAACTCCTAGGCCTTTCCTATCCCACCGTCGCCATAAGACCTATCTGTGTCGGTGTGACGTAAAGCCCCTAGCAACAACCTACCCAAAGTATACAAAGACCAACAGTCAACTTCGACGATGTGCTAAGTTATAACGGAAACAAACTACTCAACCAAATGCTAAAAGAAAAAAATCTCAAAGAAAATAGGTCGATCATAAACAACCAAGAACTAACCAAGAACTAAATCACAAAAAATTAACAGATAACACAAGAATGGTATCCTCTATTGTCACCAATATGAACACTAATGTACCAATAGAAGAATCAGTTAGATTGTAGAAAACTATCTAAAAGAAAAGTATCTAAAAGAAACGAACAAATAATTACCATCTTAAAACAGCCTTAAGCTAAGACAGTTTTACATTCAACTACAAAGTCTATGGTCAAAGGGGAGGGCTATCTATGGGCTCACCATTATCATGCATAATACCAAACATTTTCCTAAATAAAATTCAAAAAACATTCTTAACCAAACAACATTCTAAACTAATCTTACAATGGAGCAGATAGGTAGATGACACAATATGCTTATATGATAATGATGCCATAAACAAACAACAGATTATAAATGCACTAATTTCCTTACTCAACACTCGAGTCCTTCAACCGTTTGCTGTGCGTCCTCCTATTCTTAGCCACCGTTAGTTTTCGCTCCGATTAATGCAATATTCGCAACATACTGCTACCATTCTAGTCTTCGACGCCCCCACTCCACATGCTTCCTTCTGGTCGAGCTTCAATTACAATTTTTAATTCCCTAAATTCATCCATCCGCAGAACATGACCATATCTCCGAAGATATTCCTTCTCCATAGATATGCCCAGAACTCCAGTTCATTGTGTCTTTTCTTGTCTATTCTAGTACCTTCAGACTATTTAGTACTGTAAGTGTAAAGGATAGATTTTTCCAAACCACGTGTATCAATTTCCTTTATGTTTATTATAACTCTGGAAAGGTAATTTTTCAGTTTTATTAGTTAGCAAGAATTACATTTAGTCTCGAAATGAATACATGAACGACGTACAATATTTTTATTTTATTTTTCGAAATTGTAGCCTTTTCCTCAAAAATAAGAAGTATAGTTATTGTTTGCTTGTTTTGCATACTATTCACTGGCCTTCTTTCTTTGATTGTATTCCTATAATTACCTCACTTGCCTGAGCCTGGTGAATATCTACAATTGCTGTGTGGAAATGTGGTGGATAATTATCTTCCAATTACTGGAAGTGGTTACTTACATTGTTGGTACAGTGCTCGTTGTTTTAATGTGGTTTGATATTGATTCCACTCATGAACTGGTAACGTGGAAGTCTTGCAAGCTTTTGTCCTCACGCCACACTGAAGCAGTTGAGACCGAAATAATCTAAGTGTAGTACAACACTTGAGTGTGTTCGCCGAGTTCTACAAAGGCATCAGTACACCTTGTGACGGAATAATTGACCACGCTAACGTTGCATGCTTGTATATCTTTACTTTTCTGTCGTCCAGTTTGTTAAAGCCCTCTTAGTATTCTTCTTCTTCTGCCAGTTAGCACTAATATTACATAGGTTTGGAAATTTTAAACGATTGACCCAATTTATAACTTTCAGATAGATGTACACAGAACACTTAGATCACTCAAACATTAAAAAAATATATATTTGTCAACCATTTTAAAAATCAATGAAACGAAAATTGGATTACTTTCAGACGACTCTCAAAATGAAGTTGATGAAGTTAATAGAACTATATATGGAAAAGCCTTCCAGTACGTCAGCCAGGAAAGTACATCGAAACTTTTCGATTAAACACAGTATAGAGCAACAAATGTATATGAAATTTAAAGGGAACTATAGGGCTTTCTTATCAAAACCAGGCTGATTTCGTCAGAGAGGGAAAGTTGCCTCGGTGTATCATTATTATTTAGAATAGAAGTTTCTAACTTTACGTCCTTGGATCCCTTGGGGATCCGTGGATAGGCTTTCTAGTGACATTGAAAGTCAAACAAAACTTTAAAATTTATGTTCATTATAATTTCTTCGTCAACGGCAGAATGGTATCTGAAGATATTTTCCTATCAAAACAGAAATTCGAAATCGACAAGCCTGTTGCCTTGCAAAAGACCATTCTATAGTGTCGTCTTCTAATTCATGTCGAACAACAACAACAACAACAGCAAAAACATTCTCCCTGAAATAACCTTTAGATCGGAATTAAAGATTGTCCTTTCAATTTGCACCTGCCTTTCGCCTTTTTATGGAGTGAACACTAAGTTTTGCATGATAAAGACTGAACAATATAATTTTTGGTTAAAATTTTTACTTTATTCATAACTAGCTGATGTACCCGTGCTTCGCTACGGGATTCTCAGAAAGACTGACTTGGTGGTTTTCCTAACTTAATCCAACATAGGTCATTACAAAAACGTCAGTAGGAATGTAGCGATTGAAAGCAATGTTATCATAAAAAAATACTCCATCAAATGAAACACCGCACACTTTCTCACTTTCAACGAACAGTACTACGGTGTCGATCTAAGAGTCCGAAGTTCCAGAGCTGGAATAACCAGGTCGCAGACTGCCGTGAACACTCCTCTGTCATTATTCCTTTAAACATGCACACTACTCATTCCAATCAGTGCCTCCGAGTAGGGATTGAATAGCTCGAATACTATGATGAACCAGTGTGTTACGAACCAGATATATCAGAAAATGTATGAACCAGAGGAATGGCATGCTACTTCCCGCCAATATACAGGCAGGCTGTTTCAGTCGGTACGACCAGGCGAGTTGGCCGTGTGGTTAGGGGCGCGCAGCTGTGAGATTGATATATACAGATTTATCTATACGACCACTAATGACATAAATAACTTATTTAAGAATTACATTCCAGGCCTTCCCCTAAACTACCATTTCACTCAGCGTGAATAAAATAATTTATAGCCTAGATTGTAGTGGTTCATCACCCGACATTACATGACGATTTTCATTAAATTATCTTCAGCCGTTTCCTCTTGATGCGTGTACATACATACATACATACAGACGGACAGACAGAAATTACGGGAAAGTAAAAAAATGCATTTCCTTGTTACTGTAGACATGACAGATACAGAAACGCCATTCATTTCAAATTCTGAGCAATGTACAGGCAAAAGTCTTATTTTATATATATAGATTACATTTCAGGCCTTCCCCGAAACTACCATTTTACTCAGTGTGAATTACATTATTGATAGCCTAGATTATAGTGACCTATTCCCCGACTTTGCATACCAATTTTCGAGAAGATACGACCACTAATACAATAAATTTTTGAAAATTAAATTTTAGGCCTTCCCCTAAACTACCATTTTTCTCAGTGTGTATAGCCTATATTGTAGTGACTTATTTCCAATGTTTGTCTACTGATTTTCATTAAGGCACGACCACTAATAACATAAATATTTGAGAATTAAATTTCAGGCCTTCCCCTGAACTATCATTTCACTCAGCGTGATCAAAAGAATTTATAGCCTAGATTGTAGCGGTTAATCACCCGACTTTACATTCCGATTTTCATTAAATTCCCTTCAGCCGTTTTCTCGTGATGCGTGTACAGACAGACAGACAGACAGACAGACAGACAGACAGACAGACAGACAGAAATTACGGAAAAGTAAAAAATGCATTTTCTTGCTACTGTGAACATGACCGATACAGAAATACCATTATTTTCAAATTATAAGCAATGTACAGACAAAACTCTTATTTTATATACATGGTGAAGCGAAATTCGCGCACTCAGGCGTCGCAGCGCGACTGCTCACATGCCAGCAATAAAAAAATGTCTCACACAAAAGTTCGTCCTTCGAGTATATCCGGCAGAAAAAGGGCGTTGAAGAGTGGCAATCTGGCAACACTGTAACCACATGTAGGGTAACTACCTCCGTCAGCACGTGTTATTTGCGCTGTACAGTTGGTGCAGTGGTTACAGGATTGGGTTAGCATTCAGGAGGTCGAGGGGTCGATCCTGGGTTGAAGCGTATTATTTTTATTTCATAAATGTAGTCCAGGTGGTATGGTATCTGGCAACTTAATCGTCAACAGCCATTGCAGCGGGTCCTCTAGAAACCCTTTGCACTTACATACTACGATCCTACAAATGGACGAACAATCGTTTCCCTTGGTCAGCTTTGAAAGACGTCCTTTCCACGTCGTGGGCGTGAATTTATTCGCACAAATTCATATACTAAATGCGAAACCTGTTTTCTTTATACACTCCTCCAATGATCTCATAGATTAGTAGCAACTGTTATTCTTGCCTCGTTCAAGTCCATTGTATTTCGTAAGGGCTTACGTTACCAGTAGGCCTAGCAAGGTATTTGTTGTGTTCAGCGTTACAAAATATTGTAAATGTAGGATACATGTATTACATTATGTAATGTCCGATGGAAATTAGTAAACAAAAAATTGCGCCTCTATCCAGGATCGAACCCTCTACCACCTGCATGCCAACCCAAAACCCTATCCAATGCACCCACTGCTCAGCGCGAATACATGTTGCTGACAGAGGTACTTACCGTACATGTGGTTACAGTGTTGCCAGATTGCCACTATTCAACGTCCTTTCTCTGCCTGATATACTCGCAGGACGAACTTTTGTGAAAGACATTTGTTATTGCTGGCATGTAGGGAGTCGCACTGCGACGCCCGAGTGCGCGAATTTCGCTTCACTCTGTATATAGATTACATTTCAGGCCTTCCCCTAAACTACCATTTCACTCAGTGTGAATAACATAATTGATAGCCTAGATTATAGAGACCTATTCCCCGACTTTGCATACTAATTTTCGTGTGAAGATACAACCACTAATACAATAAATATTTGACAATTAAATTTTAGGCCTTCCCCTAAACTACCATTATTCTCAGCGTGTATAGCCTATATTGTGGCGACTTTTTCCCATCTTTGTCTACCGATTTTCATTAAGACACGACCACTAATAACATAAATATTTGAGAATTAAATTTCAGGCCTTCCCTAAACTACTATTTCGCTCAGCGCGATTAAAATAATTTATAGCCTAGATAGTAGCGGTTCAACACCCGACTGTACATTCCGATTTTCATTAAATTCTCTTCGGCCGTTTTCTCGTGATGCGTGTACAGACAGACAGGCGGACAGACAGATAGACAGACAGACAGACAGACAGAAAGACAGACAGACAGACAGACAGACAGACAGACAGACAGAAATTACGGAAAAGTAAAAAATGCATTTTCTTGTTACTGTGAACATGAACGATACAGAAACACCATTCTTTTCAAATTCTGAGCAATGTACAGACAAACTCTTATTTTATATATAGATTACATTTCAGGCCTTCCCCTAAACTACCATTTCACTCAATGTGAATAACATTATTGATAGCCTAGTTTATAGCGACCTATTCCCCGACTTCGCACACCAATTTTCGTGAAGATACGACCAATAATACAATAAATATTTGACAATTAAATTTTAGGCCTTCCCCTAAACTACCATTTTTCTCAGCATGTATAGCCTATATTGTAGAGACTTATTTCACATGTTTGTCTACCGATTTTCATTCAGACACGACCACTAAGAACATCAATATTTGAGAATGAAATTTCAGGCTTCCCCTAAACTACCATTTCACTCAGCGTGATTAAAATAATTTATAGCCTAGATTGTAGCGGTTCATCACCCGACTTTACATTCCGATTTTCATTAAATTCTCTTCAGCCGTTTTCTCGTGATGCGTGTACATACATACAGACAGACAGACAGACAGACAGAAATTACGGAAATGTAAAAAATGCATTTTCTTGTTACTGTGAACATGACCGATACAAAAATAACATTCTTTTCAAATTCTGAGCAATGTACAGACAAAACTCTTATTTTATATATATATATAGATTACATTTCAGGCCTTCCCCTAAACTACCATTTCACTCAATGTGAATAACATTATTGATAGCCTAGTTTATAGCGACCTATTCCCCGACTTCGCACACCAATTTTCGTGAAGATACGACCAATAATACAATAAATATTTGACAATTAAATTTTAGGCCTTCCCCTAAACTACCATTTTTCTCAGCATGTATAGCCTATATTGTAGAGACTTATTTCACATGTTTGTCTACCGATTTTCATTCAGACACGACCACTAAGAACATCAATATTTGAGAATGAAATTTCAGGCTTCCCCTAAACTACCATTTCACTCAGCGTGATTAAAATAATTTATAGCCTAGATTGTAGCGGTTCATCACCCGACTTTACATTCCGATTTTCATTAAATTCTCTTCAGCCGTTTTCTCGTGATGCGTGTACATACATACAGACAGACAGACAGACAGACAGAAATTACGGAAATGTAAAAAATGCATTTTCTTGTTACTGTGAACATGACCGATACAAAAATAACATTCTTTTCAAATTCTGAGCAATGTACAGACAAAACTCTTATTTTATATATATATAGATATATAGATTATACATTTCAGGCCTTCCCCTGAACTACCATTTCACTCAATGTGAATAACATTATTGATAGCCTAGATTATAGCGACCTATTCCCCGACTTCGCACACCAATTTTCGTGAAGATACGACCACTAATACAATAAATATTTGACAATTAAATTTTAGGCCTTCCCCTAAACTACCATGTTTCTCAGCGTGTATAGCCTATATTGTAGCGACTTATTTAACATGTTTGTCTACCGATTTTCATTAAGACACGACCAATAATAACATAAATATTTGAGAATTAAATTTCAGGCTTCCCCTAAACTACCATTTCACACAGCGTGATTAAAATAATTTATAGCCTAGATTGTAGCGGTTCAACACCCGACTTTACATTCCGATTTTCATTAAATTCTCTTCAGCCGTTTTCTCGTGATGCGTGTACATACATACAGACAGACAGACAGACAGACAGAAATTACGGAAATGTAAAAAATGCATTTTCTTGTTACTGTGAACATGACCGATACAAAAATAACATTCTTTTCAAATTCTGAGCAATGTACAGACAAAACTCTTATTTTATATATATAGATATGTATAAGTATGAATCAATTAGTTCTCAACAAAATAAAGTATGTTCTCATTGCCTGCGATGTTTTGCTCATGTTCATTTTTAAGGGGACGGAGTCCATATTTTTAAAGGGGTCCATGACAGAAGAAATGTTAAAAAACACTAATTTTGAACGTAATAGATTCTAACATGTAAGCCTAAGTATTCATGTGATTAAAATATGATCGACCGAGCTTGATAGCTACAGTCGCTTAAGTTCGGCCAGTATCCAGTATCCGGAGATAGTGGGCTCGAACCCCACTGTCGGCAGCCCTGAAGATCATTTTTCGTCGTTTCCCATTTTCACTCCAGGCAAATGCTGGGGCTGTACCTGAATTAGGACCACGGCCGCTTTCTTTTCACTCCTAGCTCTTTCCTACCCCATCGTACCCATATGACCTCTCAGTGTCGGCGCGACGTAAAGCAAATAGTGAAATGTAATACCTGACTGAGCCTGCCCAAAGCAATTTTTCCTCACACCACGAGTTACTGAAAACAATGTCACTGAAATTTCGTCTATCATAGAAAGTGAATATTGTAAAGATTTATTTCGAGCTTCCAACTATGTTTCAGCATCATGTAATTTAAAGAAAGAGCCGATGACCTTAGATGTTAGGCCCCTTTAAACAACAAGCGTCATCATCATCATCAATTTGAAGAAAGGATTAGGAATGTTCTGTATTTTTTCTTGGATATCGATTTTAGTAAAATATTCCTGTGCTGTCGCAATGCTGGCTGCATCTTTCGTATTTAAGGAATATACAACTGTTTTCACTTTCACTGAAATGTTCCGTATAGTGTGGCATAGCATCTAACCCGGAGCCTCATCGAGTTAGAACTGTCTGAGGAGGTAAAGACAAAGTTGGAAGCAGTTCACGAAACTTTGAATTCTATTCCCTGACTTTACAAGCACTTTCTTTACGCAGAAGACCATGTCCTTATACTTGTTCTTTCGTCTACGATCAATTCCCTGTCTGCATCAGTCCTTGTTTGGAGTCACTTCTCATACGCCTTCCTTTTACTTTTACAAGCTGCCCTCACGTCATCATTCCACCAAGATGTTCACTTTTTTCCATATTTACACACAGTTGTTCTTAGGTCCCGTGCTGTAGGGGTAGCATACCCGCCTCTTACCCGCCATCTTGCGCATGTGCCCATGTGCCAGCTTTTTCCATAAGAGCCCGTGTATAGCCGCCATCTTGGGCAATCGCTCCTAGGCCGTCTCCTTAAGTCCTATGTCTCCCCTGAGCCAGCTTTCTCCACAAGAGCCTATGTATAGCCGCCATCTTGCACAGTAGCCCCTAGGCTTGCTTTCTCCATAAAACCATAATCAAGTAAGCAGTTGGGTCTTAAGAGGTTAACGCGTAGACCAGGTAGGGTGAGGTACTAGTCATCCTCCTCAGTTGTATCCCCCGACCCAAAGTCTATAGCTCCAGGGCACTGCCCTTAAGGCGGTGGAGGTAGAATCCCTTGCTGAGTCCGATAGAAAAAACCGACCCTGGATATTAAATAGGTAAAGAAGAAGAAGGAGAAATTAGAGGATGCCTCTATAAGGCTCTGTGTATGTCTATTTACCGCTGTGTCCTAGCACAGCTCTCCCCTGAGTTAGACCATCACTTTTAGTCACCCTTACGACTAGCAGTATACCATTAATAAAATTCTCCCCCTCCAACCTATCTCATAAAAAATTAAGATCTAAGTAGAGTAACGTCATCATAGTAGCAAGAGTTGTAGTAACGTCACTGCGAACAAGCTTTGACCTGCAGCTGAAGACTCTGCGTTCTCTCAAGTTAGGTGTCTTGCGTCATAACACACAGTCGCATTCCTTTACAACACCAGATCGAAAAAATACAGCTTAGCTCGCAAAGTCATTTTTCTTTCTGCTGAGATGTGCACGTCTCCACATTTACTGTAGTCAGTACACCTTCATCGTGCGCACATTTCAATCAAAGTGAGGATATTTGAATTGCACATACGCTGTTTAGTTTTGAGTTTATGTCAACTCCACGTGCAAATCCTTAGAAGTGACATTTACTCTGCTCCCCTAGGGCTGAAGTGTCCCCTACAAGAGTTAGCCATGGAAGTTAAATAGACGACAGGTTAGGGCACAACATGTCTAGACTCAGCTAAATCCCCGCAATTTCGCCAATGCAGACAAACAACACCACAAGTTGCTCGACTCCTACGTAAAACAAGGATGCGCATGGAGGAGCTTTACTCTGCTAGAACCTCACCACATAAAAATAAAGTGTCCTGCAAGAGTTACCAAGGAGGTTAAATAGACGACGGCTTAGCACGCAACATATCCAGACTCAGCTAAAGACCCCTAGTTTACCAATGCAAACACAACAACAGCACAGGTTGCTCGCCTCCTACCTAAGGCAATGATGCCCCTGGAGAAGCTTTACTATGATCGACTCCCCCACCTCAGAATAGAGTGTCCTGCAAGTGTTAGCCAGAGAATTTCAATAGACTAACAGCTTAGCCTCTTTCAAAAGTATTCCATAAGATGACGACATCCTATTGTCTGAAAGTGTCAGAGGTCATAGCGCGTAGCTAGAAGTGGATTGCACGTGGCGGCCATCTTGCACAGTAGCCCCAGGGCCAGCTCCCAGGAGTTAGCCCCATAAGAGCCCGTGTATAGCCGCCATCATTCCTACTTGCCCCTGGGGTAGAAGCCCACTTTATATACTACTGACTACATTGACCGGGACGTCCTGCTAAACATCTTAAATGAATTTGGAGTTGATTTGAAACTGTTGGCATTAATTAGAGCCACCTTGACCGATACAAAATCCAAGGTGAAGTTCCACGGATGTCTCTTGCATTCCTTTGATATCAAAACAGGAGGCCGACAAGGTGATGGGCTATCCCCGATACTCTTCAACTGCATTCTTGAAAAGATCATCAGAACCTGGCGGGTGAGATTACAGGAAACCAACTACAATCCATTAAGAATAGGAACCAAATCCAAGGGGATCACAACAGACTGCTTAGCATTTGCCGATGATATTGCCAAAGGAAATTGCTGAACAAAATGGTCTGCAGAATTCGTTTTAGAAAACAGAAGTAATGTCTAACATCAAAGAGGCTCCACCAAAACTCCATACAAAATACGGGGACATCACCTGAGTAGACAAATTCAAATACCTGGGTGGGATCTTCATGAAAGATGGACTGGACAAGAAGCACTTCAGGAGCGAGTACGCAAACAGGAAATAGCCTACCAAACATCCCGCACAATCTACAACAAAAAATGCCTTTCCCAAAACACCAAGATGCGTCACTATGAAACAGTTCTGAAGCTTGTAGTTCTATATGCAGCCGAAACTCTGTCTCTAAATGCCAACAAAAGACTCCTTGAAGAACTGGAGAAAAAAGAGCGCAAAATTCTGAGAGGAATCTTGGAATCAAAGTACTGAAATGGAATCCATCAAAAGAGATGCAACGACGAAGTTTACAACAAAATAGAGAAAATTACCGGCGTAATACGAAAAAGACAGGCACGATTTTACGGTTATCTGAAAAGAATGGACGGAAGAAAGTTAACTAAAGAAATATTTCACTTTTTTTATTCAAACCCCAAAACCACAATTCCCTGGTTTAGAATTACCAAAGAAGACCTGCAAATGTTACATATCTCTGCTGAAGACGCCTTTAACAGAACCGAACTCGATAGCTGCAGTCGCTTAAGTGCGGCCAGTATCCAGTATTCGGGAGATAGTAGATTCGAACCCTACTATCGCCAGCCCTGAAGATTGTTTTCCGTGGTTTCCAATTTTCACCTTATAAAAGGCCACGGTCGCTTCCTTCCCACTCCTAGGCCTTTCCTATCCCATCGTCGCCGTAAGACCTATCTGTGTCGGTATGACTTAAAATAACTAGCCTTTAACAGAGATCGCTTGCGCAAGAAAATATTGACGAACGGGCTAAACTGAGACGAGCAACCGAAGAGAAGACACGGTGCCCCTTGGACAGAGGAGCGTAAGCAGGCCCACTCACAAAAAATGAGGGAAATTTGGACTCTAAAGAAGGCCAAGTTCAGTGTCGAATGCAACAAGACTTAACGTGGTCCTTGATGGCCCCACAGAATTTTAATAATAATAGTAATAATAATAATAATAATAATAATAATAATGATAATAATAATAATTGCCAGGATGACATAACGGAGCCAATATCTGGCTCACACGTGAGAATGAAATAAAGTAGCTATTATGGTGTAGATGCTGTTGACTACGCATATTATTATTATTATTATTATTATTATTATTATTATTATTATTATTATTATTATTATTATTATTATTATTATTATTATTATTATTATTATTATTAATATTATTATTATTATTATTATTATTATTATTATTATTATTATTATTATTATTATTATTATTATTATTATTGCGAACACACACACCTTGTTGGTCGCAAATTCACTATGCCACGAACCCGGCGAGTTGTCCGTGCGGTTAGGGGAGCGCAGCTGTGAGCTTTCATTCGGGAGATAGTGGGTTCGAACCCCACTGTCGGCAGCCCTAAAGATGGTTTTCCGTGGTTTCTCTTTTTCACACCGGGCAAACGCTGGGGCTGTACCTTAATTATGGCCACGGCCGATTCCTTCCCATTCCTAGACCTCTCCTTTTATATCGTCACCATAAGACCTATCTGTGTCGGTGCGACGTAAAGCAACTTGTTATAGAGAAAAGAGGCTAACAGGCTTAACTTTACACATATTAAGTACACGGGTCTGATATTAAAGATATCCCAAGCCCTCGCATGAGGCCATGACAACAATTTATCGTTAAAACAAATTATCCAAGCTATTATGACGATTCCAAACCCTTGTCCTTCGTTTCTGAAGAGAGTGGATTCTATTCCCGCTGAAGTCAAACGATGGCACTAGATGATGTTTAAATGCGACAGCGACCTGTTACAGTTTTTCGGCACGTGTATGTAGCATTTCATGGCTAAATTCTGGTCTTCGGAACACAAGGTTTATGGTTCCATTTCTCGGCCACATTATTGTGTTTTCACCAAGTATAGTTAGTTCCAGTGTTGGATAACTGGGATGGAATAAAATTCTCACACTCTGGTGTCTTTTAAGGCCATTACCAGTGAAAGTGGAAATTGTATGAACATTATTATTATTACTATTATTATTATTATTATTATTATTATTATTATTATTATTATTATTATTATTATTATTATTATTATTATTATTATTATTATTATTATTATTTCTATTCTATAAACTTATGCTACGTAATATACAATCCTAATGGAATGAATCTCATTGTTAGGAAATGGATGAGATCTTTTTTACATATGAATGGGTACCACTAGCTGTTGAATAGCAATTACTGTTGTAGGAAGCAGGGGACATTTTTTCGTTTGAAATTATTTTAGAATTTATCGGAATGCAAATTTCCTTGCCGTAGTTATTCAAGCACAAATTTTCGTATAGGAGGAACCGTATTGATGTGACATCGCATTAGCCTGAAGCTGGCCGGAGGCGGTCGAAACGATACGCTGCTGGGGGGAATTATTCGAATATAGTACCGAAGCGCGGCGAGATAGAAGTGTAAATCCAATAGCTGTTCGATTTGGACTCTCAGCTTGGAGGGAGTTCTACCTTATCGCCGCGCCGTCTCCTTCTATTGAATATGGATTACGACGAGTAAGGCCGGTCACGGCTCGTAAATTACAGTTGCTAGCTCCCCGGTGTCTTACCTTTAAACATTAGACACAAATAATGCGGAACGTCGCGTGACCTAGTGATCCTGGCTCTCCCAAAGTTTTCTGTAGACATCGCCTTCACTGTAGGAAAGAAAATAGCTGGATTTTTTTAATTAATATGGCGCCGTAATCTAGGCCCGGCTTTATCGCTAACCTTTAATTTGAGACTAATTTGAGTGACCACAACTGGATGCGCACAGGTACACCTGGTAACACAAATCACAAGTTGGACAGTCGACCTGAGTTAGTCCTTGTACTTGTACTTTTACATTTGAGGATCGTTAAACGTGGATACTCCTGCTGAGAAAGGTATCCGACATCCTGGCATCTCTTAACATTCATCGTAATCAAAAGAGTGTTAAAGAAATAACATTATCATGTCCGGCTGCATGGCTAAATGGTTAGTATGCTGGCCTTTGGTTCAAGAGGACGCGGGTTTGATTCCCAGTCGGGTCGGGGGTGTTAACTTTCATTAGTTAATATATATGGCTCGGGGGCTGGATATTTGTGACCTTTTCAGCATTAGATTTCATATCAGATAGGACCCCATCCACAAATACGCGCACATCGCCCATACGGCGTCAGATCGAAAGACCTGCACCAGGCCTCTCAAGAGGCCACGCGCCATCATCATCATCATCATCATTATTATTATTATTATTCGGTTCCTTGACTGAACGGTCAGCATCGTCGCATTCGTTTAAAAGGGTTCCTGATTCGATTCCCAACTGGGCCCGGGATTTTAGCCACATGTGGTTAATTCGTATGAGAGTGGCAACGCGTGTTAACGTGCTACGGCTATATAGCTAAGCTCTGCATTCGCGAGTCGTTTGGGTTCGAATCCCACCGTCGGCTGTCCTGAAAATGGTTCTCTGTGGTTTCCCATTTTCACTTCCAGGCAAACGCCGAGACAGTTTCAATTTCTAGGCCATGGCCGATTCTGCCCACCTCCCTACCCAATTTCATTCGTCATCATTAATTTCATTAACTCCTTCTACTGAGATTGGCGTCAGGAAGGGCATCCGACTGTAAAACATGCTATATAAATTCATCTTACCTCATCCCCGATCCCGTATAAAGAAACTCGGCTAATGGGTAGACATGTATGGTTAATTCGTATGGCTCGGTGGTCCGGTGTTAGTGATTGTCTCACAGTTCTGTCTTTCCTTCCTGACGTCAAATCCTTGTGCAGAAATGTACTGTATTCACTATTGCATGTTTCAGTAGCGGTTAGTAGTGCCAAGTGTTGTGTGAATATGAAAAGATGTGTATTGGGAATAACACAAACACCCAGTCCCGGAGTCATAGGAATTAATCAGACGCGGCTAAAGTCCTAAACTGGCCGGGAATCGATGATATTTGATATTTGTAGTAGAATAAGCAGTGGTGGAATTGGTTTTTTCCCCGAGTTCTCTGGTTTCCCTTGTCAACCTAATTCATCATCATCATCATCTGTTTACCCTCCAGGGGCGGCTTTTCCCTCGGACACAGCGAGGGATCCCACCTCTACCGCCTCAAGGGCAGTGTCCTGGAGCTTCAGACTCTTGGTCGGGGGATACAACTGGGGAATATGACCAGTACCTCGCCCAGGCGGCCTCACCTGCTATGCTGAACAGGGGCCTTGTGGAGGGATGGGAAGATTGGAAGGGATAGGCAAGGAAGAGGGAAGGAAGCGGCCGTGGCCTTAAGTTAGGTACCATCCCGGCATTCGCCTGGAGGAGAAGTGGGAAACCACGGAAAATCACTTCCAGGATGGCTGAGGTGGGAATCGAACCCACCTCTACTCAGTTGACCTCCCGAGGCTGAGTGGACCCCGTTCCAGCCCTCGTTCCACTTTTCAAATTTCGTGGCAGAGCCGGAAATCGAACCCGGACCTCCGGGGGTGGTAGCTAATCACGCTAACCACTACACCACAGAGGCGGACAAAACACGGAAAACCATCTTTAGGGCTGCCGACAGTGGGGTTCGAACGCACTATCTCCCGAATGAAAGCTCACAGCTGCGCGCCCCTAACCGCACGGACAACTCGCCGTGCCAACCTAATTCAATAAACAATTTCACCAGGCATGTCAAGGTCATGAGCTGAGTGACAGCTCTGCGTGCACGAGAAACAGCTGTTACGAGCGCTAGCCCAAGACGTTATCAGATAGCTGCCGGGTTGAGTGGCTCAGACGGTTGAGGCACTGGCCTTCTGACCCCAGCTTGGCAGGTTCGATCCTGGCTCAGTCCGGTGGTATTTGAAGGTGCTCATGTATGTCAGCCTCGTGTCGGTAGATGTACTGGCACGTAGAAGAACTCCTGCGGGACTAAATTCCGGCACCTCGGCGTCTCCGAAAACCGCAAAAGTTGTTAGTGGGACGTAAAGCAAATAACATTATTATTATTATTATTATTATTATTATTATTATTATTATTATTATTATTATTGTTACCGAGTTTTAGTGGTAGGTAGAGGTGAAAGAAGGTGCGGGCGTGAACGGGTCTCAAACTACGGAATCAAAGTTAATGTAAAATTTAACAAGGTTATATTTTCTTTCCAAAATTCAGGAATAACAAGAATGGCAGGTACGGAGTAGCAAGACCACAAGGTACAATTACAGTATTTACAGGATTTGGGCTTCGAGCCCTGAAAACACAATTCTTGAGCAACTAGCCCAACTTTACGATATACAAATTTCAACAACGGGGCAGAAGACCCCAATCAAACCCTGGAGCACTTGCTCCAAATTACACAGTAAAGCCTCCTCGAGGCATACAACACTCAGTTTTCAAAAAAAAAGAGCCACTCGCTCTCAACTGTAAGCCTCTCCCAGGCCACACCAAACTCCACCTTCAAGCTGTCCTCAACGGACATAAACACAGGGGTAAAATACCCAATCTACTGAGGCCTATTAATTAAAAAAGGAAAATTACATGGCCTCTAAAATACCAACTTGAAAGGAGGCTCTCCGCACTCCTAATACACTTTATTTAAAACCTACTTGGCGCTAGGCCGTTAAAGCAAGGGCTAATCCCATACTACAGAGGTGAATTAGAGAAGACCAATTTACATTACATTAACGAAGAATAGGTTAAAAAATAAGTTCACCTCAAAACAATATGATTGGGAGGTCGAGAGGGTTAAGCACTCTCTATCCCGATATGCAGTTTAAAAGATGGAATAGATATAAGTTTCTTTACATTTTAAGGAAGGTTACATAATGGAAAAACTTCGGACCCGCCCCGAGAGTTAAACTGCTGAGCAAGCAAGAAAAGAAGTAATTAATAGGCCATTACCTGGTTGTTGACTGTCGCCGAAGAAAGAGGCGCTTCCCGCCCCCTGCTATGTACTTTACACACTGAAAGATGGAACAGAAGTGGCGCAGAGACCCAAAAATCAGCAGTTTATATACTCTCGCGGAAGGTTCTAGGCGTTAGGGGAATGAGAACACCCGCCCACAATCACTTTATTGGAGAAAAAAGAGAAACCCCTACACAAGGTGAAGAAGAAACACATTATTGGTGGAAAATTAAGTTAAGAAATTCGGGATTGGCTAGATTTAAAACAAGGGGAAAGAAAGGGTTAATATTGCCAACTTAACTAATGACTGAAAGAACTTTAGCAAAGAACAAACTTTTGAAATTACATTTTCTCCAAAAAAAAAAAAACAGTTCTTTCACTTCCCACCAGGGTGCACTATTGTCGATCTTCAGTAGTCTCCTCTAGAAGAGAAAGTTCACACTTCTTACTTCAAGCAAAACAAAAACACATCAAAAATGACACAGTTCTAAAACTCCAAAATTTCCAGGTAGTGACATCTTCTCAGAAAGTAGAAAATACCGTCAATAAAGTTCAGACTTCCTCCAGCAGAGGAGTTTCAACTGGCGCACATTTTGAATTAGCGGCGTGGAGGTGTACCGCCCGGTACAGACCTCCCCCCCCCCAAAGGTTCCTCCAGGGGTGACACATGAAATTTGTTTGAAAGCTAGGTCCAAGTTTTGATGTAGATGTGGAGATTAATTGCCGAAAAATTTAAAAGATTCTCTTAATGTGGTTTGATTCAGTTTCAAAATTTTGTTGTTGCAGGTGAAGTAAAGTCTTTATGGTTGTAGAAGTGGAATTCAGAAGATAAACTTTTAATACTTGAAAGTGAAGAAAAATTTTGCAATGTCCACCAAATATTGCTGTTGAATTCCCAAGTGTAGTCATTGCTTATAGTAACTGTTCATGTAGTTGATGTTGATTAAGTTGGATGGCCAGACCGGCCGTTGCAGCTTGCGTCCAAAGGAGGCCGCTCGGACCCCTCAAGTACCCTGAGATACCGCTCGCCCGCACTATGAGGGGAGCAGTGGTGTTGAAACACGCCGCGCCCGCGGTGAAGATATACAGGCTGCGGGCAAGTAGCAAGTCGTGCGCCGCACATCAGCCTTGGCCGGGAGGAGAGCTCCGGCTCGCCATGCACATGTCGTCCTCGCTGGGGTCGAGGGGGCCCGTCCTCGAACCCAGTCGCGGCACAGCGCCGCGCGGCTGCGGGGGCACTGAAACATTAAAGCTAGGCGGCAGAATATTGTTGGACCATCATCTTTTTTGAGGGCACAGGCTTGGTGGAGAGGTTGAGGGGCCAGCGGCGTGCAGATATCCATGGCATTTAATAGAAGCAAGCCACAGTGTGTATAGCAGGAGACGGGAGCGTGGTAATGGCCGTGGTAAGGACAGAATGGCAGATTAACAAATCGGGGGAGGTTTACAAAAATGCTTAAATATGAAACCAAATTTTATAGAAGGGGCAGAAGGCCTTAAAAGTGAAGCTCAAAAAATATAACCTTCATATTCCTTTCAAAATAATATGAAGCAAGTTAACACCAAAATTTACACTGGTTTCACCTGTGACAGGTGAACCCTAAATATCCCCTCGGTAGCTGGATTACTTAATAACAACGTAACCGGCGTAAGAAAATCCAGAATGATACAAGGCCCATGAAATCTGGGGGCAAGCTTGCCCGCGGGAACAAAGTTCTTGACCATAACTTGGTCACCTACCTTCAAAGGGGTGGGTCTCCGTCCACGATCATACCTTTCCCTAACCTTTCCATGAGAGACTTTAAGATTGGCTTTAGCCTTCTTCCAAAGATCTTTGATGTTGTCCGGATCTATTGTCTCGGGTAGAATGTCACTCAGAGACCAGAGGTTAGAGAGCGGCGTGTTGGGAACAAACTTGAACATCAAAGAGGCTGGAGTAAATTTATGTGATTCATGAACCGCCGAATTCCAAGCAAAAGCTAACCAATGCAGGGACGTGTCCCACCTGGAATGATCTTCATGATGATAGGCAATAAGCGCAGACCTGAGATTACGATTAACCCGTTCAGCCAGAGATGGTTGAGGGTAATAAGCAGAAGTAGTTACATGAGAGATGGACAAGTCAAAGCAGAATTTACGAAATAAATTAGATGTAAAAGCCTTAGCATTGTCAGATACAATATATTGGCACGGACCAAAAGAAGCAAAAATAGAATTTAAGCAAGTAATGGTGGACTGAGCGGTAGCCAGCTTAGTCGGAAATAACCAGGAAAATCTTGTAAAACCATCTACACATACAAAGATGAATTTGTTGGCATGTCCCTTCGACTGGGGGAAGGGTCCTACATAATCGATATACAGGCGTTCCATGGGGCGCGACGCTTGATGCGAAGACAGAAGGCCTACCTTGGTGGACATGGTGGGTTTACTAAGCAAACAAGATTTACAAGCTTTTACAAGTTCACGGATTTCACCGTCCATACCTTTCCAAATGAACATTTCACGAATCTTCTCACGAGTTTTAAAGATTCCAAGATGCCCCCCTAATGGGGTCTCATGATAGTATTTGAAGATCATAGGCACAAGAACAGCTGGAACGACAACTTTCATCATCTTATCATGCCTCGAAGGGCAACATAGGACACCATTCCTCAGAACATAAGGGACAACGTGTTCCCCAGAAGAAAGGGTTTCCATTATCGGAGCCAGCGTCGGATCTTCACGTTGGTATTTCTCAATCTCCCTAAAGAGCATGGGAGCATCTGTTAAGATGGCATTAACACCAGATAGTATGGACTCGGGAGGTGATGAACTGTTGGCCAGTTCGTGGGTCTCGACGTCGTTGGAAAACATACGGCTGAGTCCATCAGCAACAACATTTTCGGTACCTCGGATATGCCTGACATCGAATTGGAAGGCAGAAATACGGATGGCCCAACGGGCTATACGACCAGTACGACGCGGCCTACCTAAGACCCAGCTTAGGGCTTGATTATCTGTCTCCAGATCGAATTTGACATGTTCCAAATAGAGACGGAACTTCTCTAAGGCAAGACTGCCAAACCTTCGAGCTCATAGATGGAATACTTGGCTTCTTGAGCCGACAAGGTCCTAGATGCATAGGCGATGGGTCGCCTCCCTAGTTCAGTCTCTTGAAGAAGGACTGCAGCTACTGCTGACGACGACGCGTCGGTTTGGACGATGAATTTCTTCGAGAAATCAGGCATAGCAAGTACAGGGGCATTACAGAGAGCTAATTTAAGATCTTCAAAAGCGGCTTGTTGAGAAGGTCCCCACTCGAATTTGATGCCTTTCCTACGAAAAAGGTTTAAGGGCGCCGCTCTATTAGTGAAGTTAGGAATAAACTTCCTGAAGAAATTCACCATACCAATGAACCTGGCGATACCTTTAATGTCCTTGGGAGGTTTAAAATCACGGATGGCCTGTGTTCTAGAATGATCGACTGCTACACCATCAGGTGACACAATATGCCCTAGGAATGACATAGAGGGCTTAGCAAAGGCAACTTTGGACAACTTGACAGTTAACCCAGCCCTACGAAGGCGATCTAGAACTTCTCGCAGATGATCTAGATGTTCTTCAAAAGTTTCTGAAAATACGACGACATCATCCAAGTAGTGATATAAGTACTCAAATTTGATGTCGGAGAAGACCCTATCTAGTAGCCTAGTGAGTACAGCTGCTCCCGTGGGGAGCCCGAAAGGCACGCGGTTGTATTCATACAAATTCCAGTCCGTGGCAAACGCTGTAAGATGTTTAGACTCTTCGGCAAGGGGAATTTGATTATAGGCCTGATTCAAGTCCAAGATAGTAAAGAACTTGGCCTTACGAAACCATGAAAAACAAGAATGAAGGTCGGGAAGGGGCACAGATTGCAACACCACCTTCCGATTGAGAGCCCTATAATCAATGACAGGCCTGAAGCCTCCTTGGGTTTTCGGGACTAGAAAGATAGGTGACGAATACGCCGACTTAGAGGGCCTAATAATACCGTCCTTCAACATCTGATCGATGATTTCTTTCAATGCCTTCATTTTAGGTGGAGATAGCCTATAAGGTGGAAAACGGACAGGAATCGAATCCGTGACCTCGATTTTGTATTCAATAAGGTCAGTAACACCAAGAGTATCGGAGAACACCTCTGGAAATGACTGACATAATTTACGAATACTATCAGCCTGCTCCTCAGGTAGATGTCTAAGGTCTAACAACATCTCATCCTGGGTAGGCGAAATAGATGAACATGATACAGAATTACACTTTAACAAGGGAATTTTACAATTGGACGCAAATTTGAATGTGCACGACTTACTCAGACGATCGAGCACAAGACCAGTGTGAGAAATAAAGTCAGCTCCCAATATGATGGGGCAAGACAGGTGCTTAGCCACAAACAATTTAATTTTCCATGTAAATTTAAAGATACGAATTTTGACATTTACAGAACCGAGAATTTCTAATGGAGAAGAATTAGCCGAAACATATTGGACAGGAGATGAGCCATAGTCAGGTAGTTTACAAACAGATTTCAATTTAGAATACCATTGATCCGAAATAACAGAACAAACGCTGCCTGAATCTAAGAGAGCTGTTACAGGTTCATTATTTAACTCAATCTTAAGAAAAGGAACCGGTGCGGGGGTATCCGCCGCAATCCTATGACACTCCTTGGGGCATTCAAGGGATGGATTTGAAGATTGACTTTTCCCTGATTTTTCGATCTGTTTACCCGGGGCTGAGTCTCGGGAAGATGGATTAATCGACTCAGCCGAAGGCACTAGTCACTTTATATTGTTGTTGGAAGTTGCACCAGAAGTTGAGCAGGAGGGGGTGCTATTCGAATTGGGACAATTCTTGGCAATATGTGAGAAAGCCCCACATTTAAAACAGCCTTGTGATGAACCAGCTCCATTCCTTGTCACACTAGATTTGAGCAATGGGCACTTGTTCCGAAGGTGGTCGGGCGACCCGCAAGCATAGCATTTACGGGGTGTGACTGATCGGCGAGGTGGAGGCCGAGTATTACTAAAAGAAGGCGGGGGTTCTTTCGCGACACGCAATGAATCGGCGTATTTAACTCCTTCCGCTGAGACGGCCAATGCCTCAAGTTCAGAGAAGGTTTGCGGGCACGCCGCGAAACACAAATATGACCTATAGGATGGTGAAATGCCTTCCACAATGGCTTGTACAATTTGGTCCTCCGGAAAGTGAAGAGCAAACACCCTAGTATAGAATTTAATATCTTGGATGAAGTCAGCCAAGTTTTCATCCAAACGCTGTACACGATAATAGTACTTCTGAATAAGGGAGGACCTTGCCCTAGCCGGGATGAAGTTAGCTAGCAAGTGGGCGTGGAAGTCTTCAATTGATGATTGCTCGGCAATGGCTCTTACTATTTTGTCAGAGAGAATACCAATTGCATAAGGATAGATAATTTGCAAAATTTGACATGGAGAAAGAGAAAACACAAGGGCATGATCCTGAAATTCAACTAGAAATCTTAAAAATGAAATTACGTCACTGGTGGTATTAACGGAAAACTTAGAGATACCTCTGAGCAACATTGCCAATGGATGAGGCAAGCTGCTAAACCCGGGTGGCATAGTAGATAAAGGTTTCAATGGCAAGGAAGTTAATTCAGAACGTACATTATTTAACGAGTTACGGCGTTCAGACTCGTCCAATGGGGCAGAGGTTGTTTGAGCAGCAATGGTTTTCCTATTTGCTTCTCCCTTAGGAGGCTGTTCCTCACTACCTACATTCACTGTGGTGGGTTGATCAATTTTGGGAGGAACTTCCCCAGTTAACAATTGAGTGACCTTGCTAGAAAATTCAGAAATATTCTCAAGCAGCGTACTAGCTTCCTTCTTCTGAACGTCATTCAACTTTAGAGACAACAGATCGTTAACTCTATATGAAAATTGAAACAGCCTAGCTTGCACACGCTTAATTTGATTAGGAGAAGGATCATTTTCATCAAAAAAACTAACTACAGAAGCTAGCCCAGTAGTATTCTCCGTGATCGTGGAAAGAGAGTCGTCAATTTCTTTCTCTCCCAAATTGGGGATGGAAATGGGCAAATCTAGGGACTCTCTAAGCTTGTTTGTGTCTAGTGCAACCGTGCCTCCAGATTGCACATTTCTAATAGTTAATTCATAGATTAACTCCTCCTTGCGCAAATAGTTAAGATGGAGAACATCGCGAGGGCCGGGCATGATGACAGAACAATTTTGAAAAAAATCAAAAAAATTCCAGCAACTGAGAAAATTGTTAGAGTTCGGAACAAAACAATGTTTAGCCGTCAAAAGGGGCTAAAATGAGACCCATTCCACCACGCTCTGCTACCACTTGTTACCGAGTTTTAGTGGTAGGTAGAGGTGAAAGAAGGTGCGGGCGTGAACGGGTCTCAAACTACGGAATCAAAGTTAATGTAAAATTTAACAAGGTTATATTTTCTTTCCAAAATTCAGGAATAACAAGAATGGCAGGTACGGAGTAGCAAGACCACAAGGTACAATTACAGTATTTACAGGATTTGGGCTTCGAGCCCTGAAAACACAATTCTTGAGCAACTAGCCCAACTTTACGATATACAAATTTCAACAACGGGGCAGAAGACCCCAATCAAACCCTGGAGCACTTGCTCCAAATTACACAGTAAAGCCTCCTCGAGGCATACAACACTCAGTTTTCAAAAAAAAAAAGAGCCACTCGCTCTCAACTGTAAGCCTCTCCCAGGCCACACCAAACTCCACCTTCAAGCTGTCCTCAACGGACATAAACACAGGGGTAAAATACCCAATCTACTGAGGCCTATTAATTAAAAAAGGAAAATTACATGGCCTCTAAAATACCAACTTGAAAGGAGGCTCTCCGCACTCCTAATACACTTTATTTAAAACCTACTTGGCGCTAGGCCGTTAAAGCAAGGGCTAATCCCATACTACAGAGGTGAATTAGAGAAGACCAATTTACATTACATTAACGAAGAATAGGTTAAAAAATAAGTTCACCTCAAAACAATATGATTGGGAGGTCGAGAGGGTTAAGCACTCTCTATCCCGATATGCAGTTTAAAAGATGGAATAGATATAAGTTTCTTTACATTTTAAGGAAGGTTACATAATGGAAAAACTTCGGACCCGCCCCGAGAGTTAAACTGCTGAGCAAGCAAGAAAAGAAGTAATTAATCGGCCATTACCTGGTTGTTGACTGTCGCCGAAGAAAGAGGCGCTTCCCGCCCCCTGCTATGTACTTTACACACTGAAAGATGGAACAGAAGTGGCGCAGAGACCCAAAAATCAGCAGTTTATATACTCTCGCGGAAGGTTCTAGGCGTTAGGGGAATGAGAACACCCGCCCACAATCACTTTATTGGAGAAAAAAGAGAAACCCCTACACAAGGTGAAGAAGAAACACATTATTGGTGGAAAATTAAGTTAAGAAATTCGGGATTGGCTAGATTTAAAACAAGGGGAAAGAAAGGGTTAATATTGCCAACTTAACTAATGACTGAAAGAACTTTAGCAAAGAACAAACTTTTGAAATTACATTTTCTCCAAAAAAAAAAAACAAAAACAGTTCTTTCACTTCCCACCAGGGTGCACTATTGTCGATCTTCAGTAGTCTCCTCTAGAAGAGAAAGTTCACACTTCTTACTTCAAGCAAAACAAAAACACATCAAAAATGACACAGTTCTAAAACTCCAAAATTTCCAGGTAGTGACATCTTCTCAGAAAGTAGAAAAATACCGTCAATAAAGTTCAGACTTCCTCCAGCAGAGGAGTTTCAACTGGCGCACATTTTGAATTAGCGGCGTGGAGGTGTACCGCCCGGTACAATTATTATTATTATTAGTATTATTATTATTATTATTATTATTATTATTATTATTATTATTATTATTATTATTATTATTATTATTATTATTATTATCAGATAGCTCAAACCTGGAGGGGTGTACACTACACGTTTATAACCACAGTACTCAATGCAATACACGCATATATTCTGTCATATAAGCAAGCAAAGCAAACTAATCTCCGTACAGGCCATGAAGGCTCTTGGAGGAGTGGAAGGTAAAGGCTTTCCACTATTCGTAACCTTGGCACGTGATGGGGTAGAGTGGTCAGCTCTACACCCGTCCGCCTTTACCCCCAGGATATAACCTGGTTCTCATTTTTGGTGTAGGCTGGGTGAACCTCAGGGCCATATGCTTTCATGTAAGGACAAGCATAATTAAATGTGTTAAAGACGGCATTTGCACAAAATGTGCCGAACAACATGCCTTGTAATAATCGTGGCAGGAAAATTAATAACTAGTTTAAAGGTTCCCATAAGCACAAAATAAAAGGCATTTATTTTTTAGGGGCTTAACATGCTTAACATTCCTATGAACAAGTATGAAGCAGAATAATACCGCATACCGCTTCTGAACCAAAACATCATATTTTTTTAAGAATTAAACAAAAGAAAATAGTATGTGATACAAGTAACATCTCTTCACGCAACCATGCTGATACAGAATACGGGCCGATGACCTTAGATGTTAGGCCCCTTTAAACAACAAGCATCGATACAGTATATACAAACACACACTAACAAATTAACGTGTCAATCCTTACACCACAGCCTATGCAGTTGAATGTTTCAACCATTACTTGTAGAACAAAACAGGTCACTGGTAGGCACACGCAGCCCTGAATTAGCAACGTGGGGAAGTACAAGGCGGCAAAGGGGAAGCGACTTATGCCCTCTTGCACAGGTATTTCTAGCACCGGCACCGGGCTTACTGCGGGCGGGCTTTGACACCCCCTGAATTTCACAGTCATCCATTTATCATCGTTCCGGATATATTACAGTACCCACAAGCCGATGCGTTACTGTACCTGGACGATAGTTGGAGCTTCATTCACTGGCTCAGCATTTAACAAGAATCAGATCACGTACGTAATTATACGTATATCTGTAATACTTTTCTAAACTGAAAAATATGAAAAGTGAGGGAAATGGCTTGACATTTCCTTTATACCCTCAGTCCAAAGAGGCATTATATAGAAGGAAATAAAATATAGTTCAAAATAAATATATTTAATGAGAAGGGAGAGAAAAGGGCTGCCTAACCATGGCAATAACTATAGGTACGTTGTCGTTTCACCCAGAAGGACGTTGGTTCAATTACCTATCTCGAAATCGAGAAATTTAGATAAGAGATTTCCACTTCTGGAGAGGATATGATACTGAGGTTCACTAAGCCTTCACCGGAAGCGAGGTCCATTTAAATTCCTGGGGAGCAAAGACGGCGAGGCATATAGCTAACCTCTCCATACGAAACGGTGGCGAGTTTAAGAATAATATATTGACCTAGCTTTTAGTGGGGAAATATAGTACTTTTCCCATTTTCTCAACGTCACACCGACACAGAAAGGTTTCTTGCGACACTACAGTGGGTAATGGCTAGGTTTACGAGGAAGCGGCCATGGTCTAAAAAAAGTATAGTTCTGAAAAGTATGATACAACGGAAAATCATATCTCCAGGGCTTGCTAAGGTGGCCGCTTAGCCAACTCACTCAGAAAATAAATCCTCGCCGTATTTTGTGTCATTCCAGTCTGTTCGTCATATCATTTCATGAACATATAGAGAATGGGACAGATACAACAAATAAAACAAATCCCCTTGAATGTTTCTTCCCACTCGAAAGAAAACTTTTTCTACAGTAGTAACAATTTTCGTATATTCTTTTAATTAATTGTTTATCATCCTTTCAATATCGCACGCCGTGAATGTATTGTTTCAATTTCAGCACTCTTAATTTTTATCCAATTTCACCAGGATCTCTGATCATTTTTCCAATATACGCTGACATACGTAGATTAAACAGAAGGAGGCTCAGAATCAAGGGAGAGGTCTACCCATACCAGATGTTCCATATCCAATGTCTGTGCTATAGCAACCTACTGAATGTCTTGGAATTTTCACGCTTATTCTAATAACAGAATACTAAAATGTACTCCTGCTATGTCATTCCGAACGACAGCCTTAAAATATATACAATTGTAGACAAGTACTGACCCTGCCGTAATGCAAGTGACCACATAACCGACACACTGAATATCATATTGTCTCTATCACATAAATTAACAGCAACACCATCATCTTCCTTCAAACAACTTGGCATGCCGTCTTCTCGTTTTACTGGCCTTCAAGGTTTTGAAGGTTATCAACTGACAGCCTTATATCGGTAGATATAGTAGCACGTGAAAGGGCACGCAGGGGAAAAAATTCCAACATGTCGGTGTCTCCCAAGACCATAAACTTAGTTAGTTGGTGGTAAAGCCATTATTATTATTATTATTATTATTATTATTATTATTATTATTATTATTATTATTATTATTATTATTATTTCGTGTTGCTACTGCTTACCTGGTATAGCCATTGCAAGACATACCCTCCGGTGGGGGCGGGAAGTGTCTGCCGTATATAGCCTAGTGAACTGCGTGTTAGTGTGATGGAGAAAAGTGTTGTGTGTGATATTGCACCCATAAGGCGAGGATAAGGGCACAATATATAAATTGCAGAAATACTGGGGGACAGCATAAACACCCAGTCCCGAGCCAACAAAGCTAACGTTTTATGATTAAAATCCCTCTACCCGGACGGAAATCGAACTCGGTCCCCCACGGACAAAAGAACTATAAGCTGACCACTCAGTCCTGGAGCCGGGAAGATTATTATTATTATTATTATTATTATTATTATTATTATTATTATTATTATTATTATTTCCGCCTCCGTAGCGTAACGGATAGCGTCATTAGCTGCCATCCTCTGAGGCTCAAGTTCGATTCTTGGTACTGTCAGGTATTTTATGAATGATAGGACTGGCATGTTGTTAAATGGTAGGCCTAGTTGCAGCTCACCTCCTTTGGGGGGCGTACCTTAAACGAACTGCACCACTTCGGAACGAGGGCATGAGTTACTTATTATTATTATTATTATTATTATTATTATTATTATTATTATTATTATTATTATTATTATTATTATTATTATTATTGTCCGGCTCATTGTATGAGTGATCAGCGTAGTGGCCTTCGTTTCAGATGGCCATAGGTTCGATTCCCGCAAGGGACGGGGATTTTTAACTTCGTTTGGTTAATTCCTCCAGCTCAGTGGCTGGGATTTATGTTCATCTCACACCTTCATTTGAACGTCACACTATGAAACACCTCAGAAACATGCAATCCCCTCGATATAGGGTTGACGTCAGGAAATGCATCCCACCGTAAAACTAGGCTAACCGGGCGAGTTGGCCGTGCGCGTAGAGGCGCGCGGCTGTGAGCTTGCATCCGGGAGATAGTAGGTTCGAATCCCACTATCGGCAGCCCTGAAAATGGTTTTCCGTGGTTTCCCATTTTCACACCAGGCAAATGCTGGGGCTGTACCTTAATTAAGGCCACGGCCGCTTCCTTCCAACTCCTAGGCCTTTCCTATCCCATCGTCGCCATAAGACCTATCTGTGTCGGTGCGACGTAAAGCCCCCTAGCAAAAAAAAAAACTAGGCTAATTCTATACTAAGTGCCTATCCCAGTTAATTGGGGGTAAGGCTACGAAGATGATGATGTTGACGACGATTATTATTATTATTATTATTATTATTATTATTATTATTATTATTATTATTATTATTATTATTATTATTATTATTATTATTATTATTATTATTTTCTTGCAAACAATGTTCCTGAGTTCACCCAGTGACAGATATACACACTTCTGCAGTAAGCGAATATCCCCGTCCCGAGGTGGTACATATCCCTCCAGACAAGGCCCCAATGGAAGTGGGCCGATGACCTAGTTGTCAGGCCCCTTTAAACAATAAGCATCGCAACCCAATGGAGGTGAGTTGAATGTATTTTTAAACTACATGTCAGCACTCCTGCCAAACGTAAACTTCTGACATTACCGAAAATCGAAACTGGGACCCCGAGGACGGCAGCTAATAATGCTAACCATTACACCACGAAGATGTACAGGTGGACACTACTGAAGTGATCTATGGTTTAACGTGGTAGAATAACGTCAGATAGACGCAGGTTTTCTGTTTCCCTTGCCATGTTCGATCGACCTTGCCCCTTCATATTCGCTTCTTCACGCGCTATCTGAATCACAGGTAGAAGTGCTCTTCTCCTTCCGTTCTAGCTTAGCCGTACTCTGTTAAGTTTGCCTCGCGCAACTTTATCTCTCGAAACATTACGTTTTAGCATCGATGGTGTTTCTTCACTATACGGGGAGAAATGGTTAATGAATATCACTTGCTGTCACGTGTATTTCTCCTGGCTAGCGTACTTTACTGCTCTATATACAGAACTCATGACCTTTGTGTCATAAGGAACCAGAGTCCTAAAGTCACTACATGAGGTCCCATATAAATTACACGTCACGAGCTCTAACTACATTTTTTAATCTCTGACCAGAGACGGCACGTGGAGGAACAGGTGGTGTTTCTCATTCTCACGCTAAAGAAATTACGTCACCCGCACCTGTAAGAGGGGCATGGATAAGTTGGACTATTTGTTCTAATAAAAAGTACATTTTAAGAAGAGATGGCGATGAAACTGCCGTAGTAAAGGTTAGGACATTGTTAGCGAAACAATTTGGTCATTAATGGTGAAGATTTTAGACCGCTAAATAGCTCCAGAAGGAAATTTGTCAAAAGATGCGCCTGATCCTTCGAACTCTGTTACATCGACTAAATATAATGCCTATCTTATGAGGTAATTTAACAATCCAATTGGTTAAGAGATATCCGTAAATGCTTATCATCAACACCGCTACTAAACTAAACAACGATGTCTTACATCGTGGCTTGCCATCAATACATTTTATGGGGTAGAAAAAAGTGATGGTAAATGCAAATGGCATGAGAGTGGGAGTGAATGGCATAAAGGAACGGTGTAACATTTGCAATCTCGCATTTTGTCCAGTGAATTCGAGGCGACTCAACGTATTTCAGAGAATAACTTTACAATCCAGCGTTTGAAGACTAAGTTCCAAACGGGAAGATAGGTTTTGGCCGAAGGTGGCTGTGACATCGTATCCAAATGGAGACAGGTTTTAAAAGTACGGAATCGCAAACATTTTGTGAACTATGAGTTAAACTGTTTGTGTTATAGGACGGCAATTGCCGAAAAGTGGAGTAACGTAAATCAGCCGGTTAGAGTATTCTTCCGATAAAGGTTATCGGCGGTATTTCAAATGTGGAATCATCAAGAAAATTCAGGGACAGGCGACAGACGGTCATTCTTATGCCTCGATCCTGCAAATCCTGCAACTGAAGCAGTAAATATTTAGTTGTAATCTAAGGTATTGCGTGTGCGGGTCGGTGGTTAGACAAAAGTGTTCGGTCCGCGCAAGGAAGAGAACGTGTGAAGGTTATTTTTTGTTTGTGTCATTATTTTAAGGTGAATGGAAATAAAAATTAAAAAAGGAAAAATATGTTTTGTAAAGATTCTCTCTATCGAGATGGCTAGATAAAGAGAATGGGAGGCTAGTGAATCTGTAATGATGGGACACGACGTACGGATACAGGTATGTGAATTACCACATTTATAAAATGCTTTTATTTATTTAATGATGTCACCATTTTCATGTGTGTGTACCTGTGACGCATTTTGTTCACCCTCTTATTTCGTGAAAATGTCGGAGGAATAGAACAAAAGGTCATTTGTTTATATTCTTGGATAATCGGGAAAGTGTCCGCCTCCGTAGCGTAACGGTTAGTGTTATTAGCTGCCGTCTTCGGAGGCCCGGGTTCGATTCCCGGTACTGCCAGAAATTTAAGAATGGTAGGAGGGCGGGCATGTGGTTGAAATGGTACATGCAGCTCACCTCCAACGGGGTTGTGCCTGAAAAGAGCTGCACCACCTCGGGATGAGGACACGAGTTTGCATCGGTAAAGTCAAGAAACAAGCGTGTCAAGTGTTATAGAGTAGTATATTTGATGGTTGAGAAACGAATATAATGTCTAAAGCAAAGTATCATTTCCGTACGTTTATCTATATATATATATATACAGGGTTATTCACCTAACATGTTCCACAGAAATAACTTCTAAACCATTAAAGATATCAGCATTCTGTTTTCATATTCGTAAATAGTATCCAGAGTCTTGTAAAATAACGGGCTACTTAGTCTCATGGGGGTGATCAATAACCAGGATATTGAAACCAACTCCATATTTTTAAATTGAATGGCACAAATTCATATAGCTGATTTAAAAGTTCATCTGCGTACAAGTTCAAATATGTAAGTTCAAAATCGGACAATTACTTTTTGAGATATAAATAAGAACAGCATGCGCGGTTTTGCATGGCGCATTAGACGGCGTGAAGTCAGGCAAGGACATATTGAGGCGCAAGCTGCTTCCTGGCCTTCATTCCAGCCACAGAACGGATACCAGGCATGTACTGTAAACCTAATGGGATGTACCGTAACATACCCTGGGTGTGCAACGTTATTGTATGACTGGCGAACACACAACGGGGAAGGGATTTTAAAGTTGTATTGTTTTGTTTTGACATGTAATAGGTTGCGCTCAGTTTAGCGTTTTTTTCCACGGATGGGAAAGGGAAGAATTTGGAAAGGAAGTCGGCCGTGGGCTATCACAAAGGTACCTATCCGGTATTTTCCTGGTGTTGAACATGGGGCACCATGAAAATCACTTTCAGGTTGGGCGAGGCACGTCTCGAACCTACGCTCTCCCGAATGCACGCTACTACAGTCGCGCTGGAGCACTGCGGAGATTACTGCGTGTAAAATAAACCATAAATAATGGTGTTGCTGCCATCTCAGCACGATCAGCTCTGAATATTTGATTTTCTAGAAGGAGCTCTTCCGGTGTTTTGTGTTATGTTTATTTCCCAACTCATAGAGTAGTATGAACTGTACACTAAAACCAGTGACAATTATAGCTTTCGTTATGTTCCTTTCGAGGCAAAGTACTTTTTTTTATTCCTTTTAAACACATCAGCCCTCCCTGTCCTGTCATGTGTTCGCCTGTCATACAAACTTTGCAAACCCATCACATGTGTACGAGGTGCTTACATGCCTGGTATCCATTCTGTGGCTGAACTCCCTCCCAGGAATCTGCTTCCGCCTCAATATGTCCTTGCCCGACTTCACGCCGTCTGATGCCGCATGCAAAACAGCGCATGCTGTTCTTACTTATATCTCAAAAAGTAATTTTTCCGATTTTGAAAATACTTACATATTTGAACTTGTACGCAGATGAACTTTTAAATCAGCTGTATGAATTTGTGCCGTTCCATTTTAAAATATGGAGTTAGTATCAATATAACGGTTTTTAATCACCCCATGAGACCAAGTAGCATGTAATTTTACAGGACCCTGCGTACCATTTACGAATATGAAAACAGAATGCTGATATATTTCATGGATTAGAAATTATGTCCGTGTAACATGTTAGGTGAATAACCTGTATATATAATAAGAGTTTTGTCTGTACATTGCTCAGAATTTGAAAATAATGGTATTTCTGTATCGGTCATGTCCACAGTAACAAGAAAGTGCACTTTTTACTTTTCCGTAGTTTCTGTCTGTCTGTCTGTATGTATGTATGTATGTATGTATGTATGTATGTATGTATGTATGTATGTACACGCATCACTAGAAAACGGCTGAAGAGAATTTAATGAAAATCAGTCTGCAAAGTCGGAGAATAAGTCGCTACAATCTAGGCTATAAATAATTTTATTCACGCTGATTGAAATGGTCGTTTAGGGGAAAGCCAAAAATTTAATTTTGAAATATTTATGTTGTTAGAGGTCCCATTTTGATAGAAAGCTGGTGTACAAAGTCGGTGAATAAGTCGCTACAATCTAGGCTATGAATAATTTTATTCACGCTGAGTGAAATGGTCGTTTAGGAGAAAGCCTAAAATTTAATTCTTAAATATTTGCATTAAAAGTGGTCCTATCTCATTGAAAATTGGTATGCGAAGTCGGAGAATGAGCCACTACTATATAGGCTATAAATCATTTAATTAACGCTGAGTGAAATGGTAGTTTAGTGGGAGGCCTAAAATTTTATTCTCAAATATTTATATTATTAGCGATCGTATCGATAAATACTACATAACCAAAGTTATATAAAATTCCCGACCATTTATGTCTCATACATTTTTACCGTACTGGCTATTATAACACAGATATTTATGAATTTGTATTTTTGTTGCTAAGTCCATATAAACGCCGAGCCACGAAAAATAGGTAAACAGAATTTAATGAAAATCGGTATATGGAGTCGGGGAATAAGAAACTACAGTCTAAACTATAAACAATTGTATTCACCATAGATGAAATTGCAGTTTAGGTGAAGGCGCCTAAAATGTAAATTTTAAATACCTATGTCATTGGTCCTATCGAAAAGTAATACATAACAAAAGTTATAGAGAATACAATTTCCGGTCATTTATGTTTTATTCAGTTTTACGTACCGACTATGATAAAAGTGGTATTTCAAAGTCGGAAGAAAACTAAATGTGAAGGCCTACAATATCGAAAGCGCATAACATTGATCAACAATAACATTACATGGACCAATGTTTGTTGTGATGTTCTTTGTCTCTTATGCTGCCTCTCAACTCCGATAGATGGGATCACTGCTGCGTACCGGGTATAGCAGCCTGACTGAATATTGGCGGGAATAGCCAGGGAGTTAAAAACTTTAATCTTTAGCATGCCATTCCTCTGGTTCATAATGCGCCCTGGTGGGGGGGGGTGTGTGTGATAGGCGTCATTCACTTGTAATTAATTATTGAGGAATGTATATTTCATTTTCAGAAGCAAGAATATCTTACTTTATATACTGTAAGGATGGGCCAGTTCGAATGGTATGGTGAAACCTACCACAGACTGATGTCTCCTCTAAGATTAGGAAGTACGATGGCCAGCAGAATTAGTTTTCTCAGAAACTGTGACGTGTTGGAAAAGAGAAAGGCAGGGTTATTTCCGAGTCAGTGGAAAAGTTTAATAGCCGCGGGCGATGTTATATTTGGAACAATGGACGGGTCGAGGGCAGAATTCCTATAAATGACGTCAGGGTCACTCCAGTGAACCAAACAAGGGCTAGGCACACGGTTGGTACTAAAAAGAAAAAAGTATGAAACTTCTCAGTCCCGCGTAAGCTTGGACCAATCGTAAAATTCGCCGGGCAGAAGCAGTCACGACAACTTCGTATTGTAAGAAGCACTAGCAACGTTAACTCCACGGATTAAATTTATAGAAGGAAATGGACTATAAATTCGAGATAAGGTGAAATTTAGAAGCCTAGCCATATAATAACATTATTAAAAGTTATTTATTGTGGGAGATTGACTGGCGTAATTCTGAGAATTCATGGACGCTATTCGTTGATTGGCTGCAGGCAAGAGACGCTACAAACGGCGCGAAATCCCCCGCCCGGGGAACGGGAGCTAAATTCACGATTATATTAATTACCAGCGAACGATATTTTTTGAGAATTGGCATAGAGGCTATAATATCATAATTACACCAGTAGATCCGTAGTTTAAGCCATTGGTAGGGCCGCAAATAGCCGTATGAGGATATTGGAACTGCGCGCCTTGAGATGACCTCTCATGAACTCGGAGGAGGGGTGAGATGAATATAAATACATGGTAGTGGAGACGGAAAAAATGGACTTGTGAAGAATTGTTCGAGCTGTTACTACGCCAGGGTGCGGATTTACTCGTGGAGAATTGTCGGAGCTGTTATTACACAAGTACGTGTGTGTTCTCACTCGTGGAATATTGTTTTAGGTGTTAGTATGTTACGTAGCACAGTGATACATGGGGTGAATTAGTTCGTATTACTGTCTTGAACAGTCTACTAGCAGGAGTTCGAATATTTACAGAACTCATTAAATCAAAACCTACGGATAGGGGTGTGAGATTCTATATCAAGAATAGGAAGTATTTTACGTGAGAACGGTCGCGGGTGTTCGACGCAATTTCACCAAGTGAACAGTCAATTACTGATACCTGGTCAGCCACGCGAACGTGAGACGGGATAATCGAGTGCGCGCCGAGCCGTTGAAGATGATACCGAGGTATCCCATGTTTCTAGTGTCCGGGGAAGGAACGAAGAATGTATATTTACATTAAGTGGGCTAGATAAAAAGCCAAGAGTGTAAAATTCAAGTGTTAAATTTAGAGTGGAAATTATTCCAAGTGCAAAAAGTTATTTGTTTTATAAGATTTAAAATATGTAATATTGAAAAGTGTCAAGGATTACCTCTTCAAGCTGGCATGAATACCAGTAAGATGCAGTGCTAAACCTGGGTGGGGGCGATGCTCCTCGTCCAGTTTAGCACCCTACAAGGCTGAGATTAGTAACCATTAATATAAATTTGTAGATTGCTAACGTTAGCGAAAGGAAATTATATTCTTTCACAATGGTAACTTGATTGTGAAACGAGCCGCCTCCGGCTCGTATAAATTCAGAGATAGATAGACAAAGGGACAAATTAATATGTACATAATTAGATCAAGCACTCATCATAAATTTTATTATTTAATAGAGTAGGTTAGGGTTGATTGGTTTGTTCAAGTGCTTGAATTGTTCGTGATTATATAGGAGCACGTTTCACGTAAATATAAGATTTTCAGAAGTGCTCAAATGTGTTTCTTTTCAGTTATCGGAAACTTTATAGATATTAAGGCATGTTGTAGGATTATCCAGAGGTTGAGGTCGCCAAGTGAATTTAATTGTTGTGGGACGAAATTAAGTCCATTGAATTGTCTGTAAATATCAATGATGATTTGTGCCGCGAAGTTTCGCCAGTAGACAGAAAAATAATAATCACTAGAAGTATCGGAGTGATAAATGAACCCGGGTAACGTGTAAATGAGTTTAATAATAATGCTTTGTGAATAAAGGCACGGGCTTAGTTTGATAGAATGATTGCAAGTTAAAGTAATTTAAATGTGGTGATAACATGTGGCGTGGAAGACTTTAATTCGGGAAGTAAATTTGATTTTAACATTAATTGTTGATTTAACGTTTTTGAACTCCATAATAATCATAAATATTTGTTTAGAAGCAATAGGGGAACTTGTATATGATGGTCACGCTATGTTGAAAGCCCAGAGTGGTTTGATCCAAATTTTGATGTTGGAATTCGTGCGGGATAAAAATCTGGCATGAGATGTAAATGAGTCGTACTGAGGTTGATGAAGAAATAGATGTACCCTGAGGCCTACGTCGATATAATATGCCGACTTTTATTGAGATGAGACCAACCCGGGATAATACCAAGCTCTCCCCGAGGTCCTAACCAAGATATGCTAATCGTTAAGTGAAGGAAACGACAAAGGACTCTAACCTAATGGTCCAGATGTAGGGATTTGCCATCAATTTACAAATAACAAACTTATTATTTACAACCACTTGACATTATTACGTTACAATACATTTTCTGATACAACTGGTACGTAACACACATTGGTACATCATAGTAGTCTAGCTATTCGATCTCTACTCTGACGCGCTGTTTTGAATGAGCAGTGGCATACATAAGGCAGTGGCTCACGTAGTAGTGTAGTAGTAGTAGTAGTATGGCATGCTCTAGAATAACAATTAGAGCTATTCCAAATTATAGCAGCACAATTCACTAAATAACTCAAAATTCAACCCTGAAAAGAGCCTTTTCTTAAGAAAAGCTTCTTCTTCTTCATATCTGTTAAATTCTACATTCATTTTATTCCAAATTAGCAGTGAAGAGGCGGTTTCTCCTCAGGCTTGGAGGAAAAATTTGCCTACAAGTCAGGTAGATTTTTCCGCCACCAGTGTAGTGAATTGATACTTTCCGACTCATCGGTACTCCTAGGAAACAGATTAGTAAAAGTGCATAGATTTGCCCTGAGAGTCGCCACTATTCGACCCTCTCCCCACCGATAACGGACAAAGAGTGTTCACGGCCCATGGCAGTCTGCGCCTTGGTCATTTCAACTCTGGAACCTTGGACTGTTCGATCGGCAGCGTAGTACTGTTCCTTAAGAGCGAGAAAATGTGTGGTTTTTCATTTGATCGAGTATTTCATATGAACGCATTGCTTTTAATCGCACCATTCCTATTAACATCACTTTAATGATCTATCTTGATTTCAGTTGGGAAAACCACTAAAATAGTCTTTCTGAGAATGAAGAAAGGCAGATGCAGACTGAGTGCCTGCCATTATAATCAAAACTCCCCAACCTGATTGTGACTTATGGTAGGCAAGCGGGCCTACAATTACAATGAAAATCTCCCTAACGCAGTCTTCATATGAGAAAAGACGTTTAGTGACTTCCACGTTGCATTTCTGGGGTAAGGTTATGAGCTATGCAATTTAATACACTCTTACTCACAACGTGTTCACAACCTAACATAGACTTCTGTATACACTGTAAAATTCCGTAGCGAAGCACGGGTACGTCAGCTAGTTTTATATATTTGTGGTTTGTCAAAGTGAAGATATTAATTTTTCACAAAATTCTCTTCGGTGTAAAGATAAAATTCATGTAAACGTAATCCGTGGTTATTCAGTTAGAGTTGGCACAAAGGAACACCGTACTGTTAAACGATGTAAAATTTTATTGAAGGAAAGTTACGAGGCGAGACCGATAAAATTTGTTACAGGGATTGCTATTCCAAAGTCTGTTGAAATCTGTGTAGAATTGATGAGAGGAAAGTAACGGTAACAATTTTGTAAGTCAAGTTGTGAGTTTCGGTTTGGAAACTTTAACTCAGATATACGGGGAGAGATAGTTAGTTGTCACAGAGTGTTTTCTGTAAAAGCATTGTGGGTCACCCAGGAGAGAGATATTCCATATTATTGTCGTGTCGAGAATTTGTGTTACCGAGTGTTTCAAGTCTTGCGAAATGGGGAGGAATGAAGGATTGTGGATCACGTTGTTGAAATCCTGTAGTGTTAATGCCGGGATGTTCAGTGTAGGCAATCCACATCACATACGAGTGTTGAGCTATTAGCCCCAGTTAAGAATTGCTGGTACATCTAAAACACTGAAGTGTAGGAAACCCGAAGAATTATTTTTGTGTAATTTATTGGGATAGGAATAGGGTCCGTCTATAATTAGGATTCCACGTAAAACCGTAGGACCGCGATGGGTAAGAATATTTGAGTGACGTCTTAAATTTTGCGTACGTGTGTCGTTAATCAGCCCACTGTGAGTCAACAACCCCACAACCACATCGTGCCTCACGCTGAAATACCTATTTCTTCTATAAACAGCTCTTTTAAGAGTTGGGATATGTGTTTAATTGACAATACAGTTGAAGGTGTGCCGTAAAACTACCTCTGTCTACAATATTTATCCATTTATACAGGCGTAAAGTTATTTGTTGCCTAAAGGCAACAGTATGCAGTAGACGGTTAATAGAGATGCTCGAATACATGAGATACGACCGCCGTACTCACATCCAGACGCACTGTGAATATTTAATCGATACTGACTTGATTTCAGATTGTGTATTCTGATATGCAGCAGAGTTAAATTGATACCCAATCATTTTATACTCTAAATTTACACCAGTGAATAATAGTAATAATTATCCATGACACAGTAACATTTGCTACGGAGGTTAAATTATGTTTATTTACTTCTGTCCAAAAATTTTGAAATATTTCTTATTCGTAATTTTTGTCATGGAAGGATGAGTATTGGATATGCAATGAGGATCTTTCAGCCGGACGTATTTTCAGGCCTATTCATTTTTGAATCTGATTTTCTTCGATGTTGAAGTTAAGCGACGTTTCAGGCTTGTTTAAATGATTAAAGTGACCATGATATGAGGAAATTGGACTTGGTCACGCACATCGTCAACGGTGAGATATTACTATAGTCACTGTAACGAGGGAAATTAGTAGAACATTTTGTGACATTCAGTCATTTGAATGACAGGTTCCTTCAGCATCTGAATTAGAAATTATACTCAATTTTGAACGTAATTTTGCTGCTGTGTTAAATACTACAGGTTAGATATGATAGGATGTCTTCTCCTTCAGGAGTGTATTTAGATAGTAGAATTACGATATACCGATATAGCTGCAGTCGTTTAAGTGCGGCCAGTATCCAGTATTCGGGAGATAGTAGGTTCGAACCCCACTATCGGCAGCCCTGAAAATGGTTTTCCGTGGTTTCCCATTTTCACACCAGGCAAATGCTGGGGTTGTACTTTAATTAAGGCCACGGCCGCTTCCTTCCGACTCCCAGCCCTTTCCTGTCCCATCGTCGCCATAAAACCTATCTGTGTCGGTGCGACGTAAAGCAACTAGCAAAAAAAAAAAGAATTAGGATAACGGTGGTTTAGCTCTAGCAGCGTTATTTGTGACACTGTCCTATGTTTACCTAACTTCCTATCAGCTGGTCTGATATGCAGCAAACTGGTCTTCTTAAAATCTTGGTCAAATTTGCTACCTTTTCTGACGGCTGGCTAGGAATTATCCTCACTCTTCCTAATTGCATTTATTGTCCTCCGCTGGTTAGGTCAAAGGAATGTCCGTAATGACCTTAAGGACATGCTCCCGCACTTGAAATACAGTTGACCACACAAGGGATTTACCTGCTCAGTGTTCCGTTAGCCTTTGCGGAATGTTAGTCTGTCCTCCTCACTGTGTTAAAACAAACCGACTAATTGTACTTCTCCCATTGACTCATGATATCAACACTGTCCTAGACAATAGCAAGTTATTACGTTAAGAAAGTCCTCTACTCAGATCCCATTTTCCCCCAAGGCAAGTGAATAAATATAGTTTATGAATATTCACTTATTATTTCAATTATCTTGTTGCAAGATCTGAATAGTCGGTCATTTGGCGTTCCCTCGAATTCGGTTGAACACGCAAACGTATTGTACTGCACGATGGGCTTCAATTAATGTTTGAAGTGTACTCACTGGAGTGCTGATGACAAAGTGGTGTCGATGAAAAGTGCGCTCCTGGTTCGTTTCACGTCTGGTATAAGCCTTCGGTCCGACTACGTGATTCTAACTCAACATCTGGTGATATTACGGAGCGTCACAAGTTAATCCAATGGTCTCACTAAGTTATTAACCGGTGTCCTTGGTTCCTTATTTTTATTGTATCACGGTACGAGTACGATCGTACCGTTTTGTATAATTCACTTGCCGTTGGTTCAAACTAACGTCAGCCATTTGCTTGATTGCGCTTTTTTTTTTTTTTTTTTTTTGCTAGGGGCTTTACGTCGCACCGACACAGATAGGTCTTATGGCAACGATGGGATGGGAAAGGCCTAGGAGTTGGAAGGAAGCGGCCGTGGCCTTAATTCAGGTACAGCCCCAGCATTTGCCTGGTGTGAAAATAGGAAACCACGGAAAACCATCTTCAGGGCTGCCGATAGTGGGATTCGAACCTACTATCTCCCGGATGCAAGCTCACAGCCGCGCGCCTCTACGCGCACGGCCAACTCGCCCGGTCTTGATTGCGCTACTATTGTTAATTCCCATATCCACAGGTGATCAGTTGGGCACAATTATTATTATTCCACCTACGATGTAATTAATTTAACTGGGTCCACCAAATATTATCTTCACTCTATCTCGAATTACTGTATAATACAGTTATTAGAAGCCCGTTTGATGTGCAATCTTTCACAAATTCACGAGATCGACTAAAATATTCCCAGCGGGAATTTCGGTGGTTAAGAATGAAGCAGTTTGATTGGTTGCACCATTTTTCTTCGGGGATCTACTCGTCTAATTCCAAAGATTTCAGCTATCCTCTGTTCTTTACGTATATCTTTTCTCTGTCTAACAGAGTTGCGTGGAAAATTTCCAAAGAATGTTCTCAAGTTGTGGTGAACGACTGTTCCCTAGGTGCAGCGGGCTGAAGTTCCCAGGCAAGTGCATTTATAACATAATTGTTTAACAATCTCCAACAGAACGTGCCTTATTTCTTCTAAGGTGGCTTAAATATTCAACGTTGGTGGGATGTGACCAATATGCAGTCCTTGCTGAAGTTGTCAAATGTTACATTAATACACAGAATCTAATGAATTAATATATTCCACCATATCAGTTAAGGCAATTTGGGTGAAAAATATATATGTACATAATATGGAAATCCAGATCATGAACTAATTTATCTATTGAGCTTCACAAAGATCCATATGAGGTCAGGAGAAGTGGAAGGTAAAGGCAACATGCTAATTGTTGCACACGATAGCCCGTCAATTCTATCGTAAACCAAAAACGTTTCTATTTTTGCTAATGGTTTAACGTCCTACTAACTCAGATATGTTTCCAGTGACGATGGGATAGAAAATAACTAGGAAGCGATCATGGCCTTAATTTGCTTGATGTGAAAATGGTAAACCACAGAAATTCATCTTCATAAGCACCGATGGGTGCCCATCTCCCGAAGTCAAGCTTACAGGCACGCGCCCGAACTGCGCTGCCAAATCGCTTGGTAAATCAATAACTGTTTTTCTTTTTACGCATCTGTCAACATCAAGATAGAGAACACAAGATGAAGACAAAGATATTATTAAAATTGTGGCGATTATTTGCCCTATATCTTGTCCTCTTTGTCCCCCAAGAATTACACTGGTATGGGTACGCACTTCTCTTTTAGGCTGAGTGAATCTCGAGGCCATGCTCTCTCCAGAAGTAGAAGTCGAAGTTTTTCAGTTACGCAAGGACAGAAAAGGGCTAGGATAGGCAAGGTAGGGACCCTGGCCTTAATTAACGCATAGCTCCAGCATTTTCCCGTTATGAAAATGGGAAACCATGAAAAATCATTTCCAGTACTGCCGACGGTGTGATTCGAAATCATCATCTCCCGAATGCAGGCTCTCAGGTACGCTACCGTAACCATGTAGCCAACTCACTCGGTGAATCTGTATCTATTGTTGACGACTTTCTTACATGTAGCTTATAGCCCTTAACGTTGAAAGTCAAGGGATGTAAACCACCCGTGTGTGGCGAGGTCTCATTCTCTCTTGTGCTCGTTCTATCACTGACCGACCCTCCCTTCCACACCAGTCATTTCCTCCCAAACCGAAATAGCCTTCCCCATTTCAAGAGAAACCAATTCCTTTGTTATGCACAGTTTTTACGTGCTCGTATGCGTGCTTGAGATCCGATAAGGTGCTGGTAGACTTCCCACATGTAACGGTAAATGCTGACACTGCAGAGCATACCGAAGGAAATTTTGCGTGCAATGTTCTGGTGTGAACACTGATAATCTTATGAAGACCATGAGGTTTTATTAAGCGTAATAGGGAGCCTGTCTAGAAACTGTTCCTTATATTAGCAAGATTTTCAATGTAGAAATGTGCCTGCTTCCCTTACTATCTGAGTGTCCGGCTCCATGGCTAAATAATTAGCGTGCTGGTCGTTGGTCACAGGGGTCCCGGGTTCGATTCCCGGCAGGGTCGGGAATTATTTCCATAATTGTTTATTTGTGCTGACACAGGGGCTGGTTGTATGTGTCGTCCACATCATTCCATTCTCATCGCGACGCACAGGTCGCCTACAGGCGTCCAATCAAAAGACCTGCACCTGACGAGCCGAACATGTCCTCACAACTCCCAGCACTAAAAGCAGTACGCCATTTCATTACTATCTAAGTGTTATTTTTGTGTTTCCTTCGTTTTGTTTCTAGCGCCCAAGACTACGGTTATATGGATTGGTGGAGTCCTCAGGCTCAATTCATGACTTGGTCGAGGTTTTAAGACGGATGCATATTTTGTCCCCATGTGCTTGTTCTAGTAGATACCTCAGCTGAATTTGCTAGGATTTGAACCTGGCACAGTCGGGCGGGGAGTCGAGTATTTCGAAAACTTGGAAGTACATTATTTATTTATTTATTTATTTATTTATTTATTTATTTATTTATTTATTTATTTATTTATTTATTTGTTTATTTATTTATTTATTTATTTATTTATTTATTTATTTATTTATTTATGAATGCAATCTCCTACACTTAATCACCCACAATTTTGAGATCCTTGGCGTATTATTTTAAATTTGATGATAATCAACTCCAACCCCACTGTCGACAGTTCTGAAGATGGTTTTCCGTGGTATCCCATTTTCACAATGGGCAAATGCTGGGGCTGTACCTAAGTTTTGGCCATGGTCCTTTCCCCTCCAGTTCCAGTGCTGTTCTATCGCATCGTCGAATAAGGCCTGTTTGAGTCGGTGCGACAAAATAATCAATAGCAAGGAAAAGAAGTCGTGAAGGAACGTGGGCTGTTAGTCGAAAAAGGGATTAAACAATAGCTAAATAATACTTAAATATATATTTAAAAATACATAAGTTAATATAACAATCTAGTAGCTACCTTAACATAAATGTGCCAATGACCAGGATAATGCGCTCCACAAAATACGAGTATCATCATCATCATCATCATCATCATCAACAACAACAACAACAACAACAAACTTAAAGTAAATATTTTAGACTAATGAATTTGGGACAAAGAGAAATGATTGTATATATTAAAATTTAATTGTCGGCGTTAATTGCCAAGAAATGTCAGATGCTGCCTATTCGTAGTTATTTGTGTTCTAACATTTGGAAGGAAGCACCCTAGGTTATATGTTAGATACCATTCCGATAATAGGATGGAGTTGAAGAGGGAAACCAAGTAAGCCTACATTTAGAAGTACTGATTGTAGAATTTTAATGCGCATCTCTTCTCAGTTATGTTACCGAGACTCAGTGTTAGAATGAACTGCACTCAGCCTCAAATACTGCACTGGTCAGCCTCAGCCTCAACCTCGGGAGATCAACTGACTAGAGGTGGGTTCGATTCCCACCTCAACCATCCTGGAAGTGTTTTTCCGTGGTATCCCACTTCTCCTCCAGGCATATGCCGGGATGATACCTAACTTAAGGCCACGGCCGCTTCCTTCCCTCTTCCTTGTCCACCCCTTCCAATCTTCCCATCCGCCACCAAGGCCCCTGTTCAGCATAGCAGGTTAGACCGCCTGGGCGAGGTACTGGTCATCCTTCCCAGTTGTATCCCCGACCCAGAGTCTGAAGCTCCAGGACACTGCCCTTGAGGCGGTAGAGGTGGAACCCTCGCTGAGTCCGAGGGAAAAACCAACCCTGTAGGGTCAGCAGATTAAGAAAGAAAGAAAGAAAGAAACACTAAATGTCCCGGTCTCGAAAGCCAAGAGGAATCGTCGTGCTGACCACACGACACGTCGCAATCTTCAAGCCTTCGGGCTGAGCAACGGCCTTGGTAGGCCAAGGCCCTTCAAGGGCTGTAGTGCCATGGGTTTTTTTTTGCTAGGGGCTTTACGTCGCACCGACACAGATAGGTCTTATGGCGACGATGGGATAGGAAAGGCCTAGGAGTTGGAAGGAAGCGGCCGTGGCCTTAATTAAGGTACAGCCCCAGCATTTGCCTGGTGTGAAAATGGGAAACCACGGAAAACCATCTTCAGGGCTGCCGATAGTGGGATTCGAACCTACTATCTCCCGGATGCAAGCTCACAGCCGCGCGCCTCTACGCGCACGGCCAACTCGCCCGGTTGGGGTTTATTTAAACACTAAATGTGCCACCAGAGATCTTTTACATATCGACATCGTAGGACATGGAGTGTCGAACAGACTTTTCCCGCTCTTCAAAAATTCAACTACCACTTCCGGTTTTGAACCAGCTGTTTTGGGATCCTGAGGCCGACATTCTACCACTGATTCACAGAGGCAATGTAGATGCCAGATATTTGAATGCTCTATTTAACGGAGGGGAGCCATGTACAGCAGTTAGTTAGGTTAAGTTAGGTTCTTCACTTGCTGCGACATCTGACACACAAATATGGAATTGCTCTTCTAATCCGCCCTTTGCAATTCTTCTTCTCAAAATTCACACAACGCCAATAAGTGACATTCTTCTCGTTCGTGTAGTCTACTTTGTATTGATATCCGTTTCACTGTCTTCCACGAAATCTACAACGAACGCAACTCAGGATGAAGCAACTGAATAAATCTCTATCCACACAACGCATCTCTGAAGCGGACCACGCTGATCTCTGTTGAAGAAACTCCTGTTATTTTGATCGGCCGGGTGGTTATCCATCTTTACTGCAAACTCCCGCCGACCCGAACAAAGCACATTGGCCGGCTCCTCGTTGGATGTTATCCTTCCCACTACCTTCTACACCACGATTACCACCACCTCCATCACAACCACCATGACATCTGCCTTTTTCTTTTCCTAGTATCCTGTGACGACTCTTACGTCTTCCATCCGTCACTCCTTACGTCCGCCTTTCATTCTATGCCATTACCTCTTCGTTCAATCAGTGTTCCAACTCCTCCCCCCCCCCCCCCAAGCAATCTACGTCGACCACCAACTGATGCTACACCAGCACCACCGTCGACTCCGTTACCACCATCTCCAACCGCACCAGGAGCAGCCGCCAGCCAACTGTCATCACCGCCGACAACCACATCTACTACTACTGTCTACAGCTGTGTCGTTCGTGGCGTCGACCCTCTCCTTCCACCAACAGAAGTTCAACGTCACCTCCGTCTTCACGCCATTCCAGACGGAAAGGCTTTCCGCATTTTCAACGCCTATGGCCCCACGTACTTAGTGCGTCTTCAACTATCTACTGCAGCAGCCGTCGACCACCTCATCGCCAACGGTGCAACCCTCTACGGCCGTCTTCATAAAGTCGAACCTTCTCGTTCTCCTCCCCGCTCTAGACATCCCCTCCCTACAACACGTCGTCACACCCGGCCAGATCATCCTTCTTTTTAACCTACCCACTATGTCCGCCCATCTTCTCCGCGTCTGAATATCTCTTTTCCCCCACCGCCGACACTTGAACATCTACGATACTTCACAACCGTCCTTTACCACATCGTCTCAACACTTCATCACCTCACCCTTCCAAGCAACTTCCAAACCGCCACTCTTGTGTAACTCTTCACTTTTCCCATCTCCCTTAAACATTCCACGCCTAATGCGCATCCTCTTTCATTAACAGCACCGTAGCCATTTCTCCTTCTATATGTCAAATCGCTTACCCACCTTTTTCATTTATTGCATCTCTCAGTTATCTTCACCTCTCTTGGCCCGAGAGATCGCGTTACGATCTAGGGGGCCCGTCCAGCCCTTTGAGCGGGGAATGAAAACTAAAAAACAAATAAATCTTTCGATTGGTAGATGCATAGTGGGTCTCGGCCAATAAGTGGCCACGGCTGGTCCGTGGTTCTAACAGCTCTGCACTCTGACCACCCAACCGAGCCGAGGAGGGGTGGCCACAGTTCTAGCGTGGCTCTACGCCTCTGCATTCGGGAGACGAGAAAGGACTGCATCTTACGGCTGGCCCCAACCGTGGGCTATCCTGAGAATGGTTTCCTGTGGTTTTCCATTCTTCTGCACTAAGGTGAATGCCGGGACAGTTCCCCTAGTACAGGCCACGGCCGCCAATCCCCTCACCTTCTCCGAGCATCTCCTCCGCAATAACAAATATCCCAGCTTGAGAGACAGCGTCACTCCCTAAGAGGCCCGCCGCCCCCTTCAAGGGAGGGATGAAAACATTTAGTAGTAGTAGTAGTAGTAGTAGTAAATCTCTCAAAGTCACTTAACGGACTTACAGACAATCGTCAACGTACAGTGAACAAATAGTAATATTAAGTGACATTTTTTACCTTCTCTTTCCCTTCTGCTTAGCAGTTCCATAGTCGGAAGGATTTTCCCATTGTCTCGAACCCCAATTAGAGCAACTCTACCCCTCCACCTTTACTCTCGTGCTAACCTGCGATTTCCCACATCAATGATCATTCCGTGCAAGTGTCACTAAATTCCATCTCAGTGCAAGTGTCACTCCGTGCGTGTGTCACAACCTCTGTAGAGTTAGGGTACACACTTCTTAACCTTGGGTCGGATTCGCGGCTTGTACAAGGACCGAGGACTGGAACAGGGATTCATTCAGCCTCTTCAGGTCATCTAAGAATCTGTCTGGTATGAGGAGCAAAAACGGCTATAAACCAGGTCTGGAAATCCAAGGATGCCATCACGCTGACCTAGGAACATTCCAATATCTGCAGAAGTAGAAGTCATCACGGAAGGCCAAGGCCGTTAGTGGACTGTGTGTGTGACAGACTGGGTTGTTTATCGCTTATTTTGATCATCTTCCAAAACAGAACTGAAATTTTCCTGAGAAACCACTCTTAACAAAAACAATAACAGAATTCTGCTATGAATCATTCTCATGTAAGTACTTGTTTTTCTTATAAAACGAGGGTGAAATCGCTGTTGAGTAAAATAATAAGTAATAAATGGTTCGGAGGTGTTTTGCGATACCGAGATGAAAGTTTCATCATTGTTGAAGTTCTTCAGAATTGGGCCACTTCTAGAAGATGCACACTGAGGCAAAGCCAAAATGAAGAACCCGGGAGTTAGGGGATACTCTGAAAGCTCCAAAACATAAAGTTCATGAAAATTTGGTGGGTCTCGGGTACGGTTCATGTTATGATGTTCTTTTGATCACTCATATAGCTTGTCAAGGAAGTTCACGAAGATGTTGTTGGCCTTATTGCAAACGCCTCTGCACGTCGTGTGAACAAATTCACCTGTATCAAACTTCCAGATGTGGACTAATATATAATCGATCCTCCAATCCGCCTTGAGCAGGGTATTTTTCAACGATCAATAGAAGGCTAAGTATGACCCAGCAATCCCATTCTTCAAGGAGAAATACAACACGTGTAAGCGTCCTCCACATCGATACGCTTAGCACTATTCCCAAGTCTTCAAGGACTTTCGCAGGGCTACAGACTACCTACGAGCCTCCGAGATGGCATGTTCACTATAATCCTTAATCTATCATGAAATATTTTATTTCACCATCTGAGTGCTTATTCACAAGCGACATGTCAATGGTCTATATAGACCTAATTTCTTGTATATTTAGATACTGCATGTATACTGTTATATTACTATAATTGTATCATAGGGGAGTATACTGAGCCTCTGTTGAGAGGCGATGATATAATACTGTAAATCTTGACTGTTCTGGAAAAAGAGTGCAAATCTTAAAATGGCCTAATTAAAATGTCCCTATCACGTTAGCCCAATGTGTGCTCTACAGCCTGATGTTTAAGGGTATACGTAAACGTGTAAATTTTTCGTCTTCGTTGTTGTAGAAAACTCTGTTTTAAATTTCGTTTACGACAAAAAGAATGTTAAATTACTTATATTATTATGGCCATACTAGTCTTCAGAAATCCCTAGGTACTGATAGTATAAGAGGGATACGGGAATTATTTAACTACACTAAATGAAGAAGAGCTTTTCAGGATCATTCTTATGTATGCAGGGTTCAGACAGCCGTGGATCTAGTGCCCGATGCGTTGTATCAGGTACCTTGCCCGTGTCAAAGGAAAAAGAAAATTAATTTCTTGGACCCCCATCCATTACTTCATGCAGAATTCCACCATTCCTATTTCAAAAACTTGAAGACCACAGGAGCCTGAGGTATTTACCCTTACGAGGATGACTTTTGTGATGTTCAGTTAGTTGCTACTAATTCCAACGTTACACATAAAACAGCAACAAATTGACAATCGTGCTAAAAAAAAGAGCTTTGCCTATTTTGATTCTTTTGATGAGGTTAGTGAAGTAAAATTCAGTGTGGAACTATGCCAAAACAGTACAGTTCACTGTGAGTTTTTGGCCCAACTAGTACGCTAAAAGTCACATTTTCTTCCTTTCCAAATAATCACTTAAAATATTACGTTATTTAATGTTAAGTATCCATGTCTATATCATCAATATGTGAAAATTAGTTTTCTAGAGGGTGAATTCAACCCTTCATTAATATGTGAAACATTAAATTGCCTGTTCTGAAAAGTTGCGTACTTTGACTTTAAATCTTTTCCCGAGCAGTTAAGAAATAATCCAATATCACATGATCCTGAAACGACGAAACGGAACATTTTTGAATGAATGGGGAAAGGAGAAATAAAATGATTTTTTCTTTACAGATACACTGTAGTGTGGGAGCAATCCTAGTGTAAGATTACGGCGCCACCGAACGAAACAATGATGTTAAATATTTGTGCAGAGGATGTCATGTTCTGTATCGGAAACTTCTACTTTCAGAAACTTTTACTAAAGCCTGCTTTCATAAAATTAAATATCTGAGATGTGTGCTGCAAATATTCGGAGAAATTACGAGTGTTCAACAGAGGAGTTAAGAATTATCGAACAGTAAGGACGTTGATTATCATCGAAATAATTCAAGATTTCACACGCCTTTTGTTACAAGTAGGAAGTTGCATAAGAACAGTTCGATTGTTTTACCACAACCACGGCATAGACATGTGTATCAGCGGACATTTTGCTACGTGCCTTTCCTCTCTCTCCTCCTTCAGAGAATTCATCGAATAGAAATGATTTGGGAATCTCAAATTTGTCCCAGTCCTACGTGCAAGAGATTTTAATATTGCTGGTAGTATGGCTGAAATTTACGAATAAAATAGAGGATTACTGAACATTCCTTAATACCATAAAATGTTTATCATTTTGTCGAAAGAAAATTATCAGATAACACAATTCGTTATTTTCACTTCCACGATTAAAAACCAAATAATTATGAACCAGTCTAGCGATCCATCGACACCATTGCGTGAAGAAAAGACTCCTTCGCTCCGAGTGCAATTCTTAGGTAAAAAGCTCTTTTATTTGTTCCTATAATAAGTTTTAGATCGAATATAAAACGATTATGGGGTCAATCCTCATCATGATCTGACATTTTACCTCTTAATTAAACTCCTTTGTCATGTACCCGATGTCCATTCCGAAAACTAATTTCTGGATGGGAAGAGACAGAGAACATCTTATTACATCCAGGATTTGTTCGCTTGGTATTGAAAAGAGAGTGTGAGGACAGGATTGGTTGTGGAGAATGTGCAGTAAAATGTTGTGTAATGAAGGCTATAATTTCTAGGTTGTGATGAAAGGGATAAAAGACGGTCTGGATTTCATAAATAATTAATTAAGTGACTAACTATTTAAGTAGGTGACGAACTGAGTGTTTGTTTCGAGCAAGCCTAGTTTCGGAAAAATATAACATTTTATTATCCAAAAACGTTCCTTGGATCCCTGTAAGACATAAAAATATGCGTATTTTTCTTCAGATCATCTCTGTTATTTCTGATGTTACTGGAGCTCACGTTGCTAGTTCTGAGGTTGGAGCATAGGTGGAAAGTCAGCCTCTAAGCCACTATACTAATTAGTCCTCACTTAATGGCATTTAGGGAGTAAACTTATCAATTACCTTCTCGTTAAAAGAAAACTTCATTTTACTTAAGATCGACATATCTTTTCTGAATTTGTTACAGATAGTAAAATTGTTTGTCCAAGTGATTAAATTTGATTAAAGGGGTTAATGTTCTGTAAATGGACGAGTTGAAAAGCAATATGCCAGAGAATGTTCATCTTCTTAACAAACTTAACAAACTCACGCAATTAAAGTATATTCGAATTAAAAATCTTTTCTATAAACATAATGTATTTATTTTGAATTAGGATTTTAAATTAGGATTAAAATCGTAAATTAGATAGTCTGTAAAACTTTGTCACTGTATGAATATTTAGACAGGAAGTACAGAATGGAAACAAAATGTGTAACATGCCATAAATAATAATAATAATAATAATGATGTATGTATGTATGTATGTATGTATGTATGTATGTATGTATGTATGTATGTATGTATGTATGTATGTATGTATGTATGTATGTATGTACGTATGTATGTATGTATGTATGTACGTATTGTACCCTTACGGGCCTTGAATGGACGACCCACGCATAATAATGCCTCCGAATTATCTCATCGTAAACCATCCGGGCACTCGGCCCTCTCACTACATCTCATATCGCTTATCATAATTCCTCTCATGATTCCTCTGTCGACCCTTCTCATTCTCTTCGCACATCGCAAAAAAATGTGTGTATGTATATTTTGACCATCCATTAAAGACTCTCTGTGTCTCACCCTGGTTACAGATAAAAAACACTCCAGACAATTCTGGTCAAATAATTAAGAATTACGGGAACTTGCATATTGTCCCTCACATAATTCCCCTAAATAACACAGTTCTGTACCTCTCTCAGTCGGTACTTCTTCTCTCTTGCTGTTCATGCCATAATTATACGTATCAGCTACGCATGCATCGTCTAACTGACCCATGAGCTCCCCCAGCGTACACGATAGCCATATTGGATTTTAACTAACAACCTATGGACATGGTCTTCCCTGCTCATCAAACTATTGTTCCAACCACCCCTAGGGGAACTCGAAATACTCTTCTATCCTTGTTTCCCATACTTGCAAGGATATTATACATATTATATTACTAATAATAACTCCTCAAGAAAAACTAATCACTAAGGAAGAAATGGGTCGTCCGGGGAGTTAGCTCCCTTGAATTTACATTATCATGATAAAGAACCAGAAAATTTCCATATTAGGACATGCATTATTTGCAACATTTAGGTATTACAAAAGAAAACTCTCATCCTATGACCCGGTTATACTTTATCGTGCTAAGAAATTATATATGACATAAACTCATCTATCTGGTGGCCGTCCTTCCTTCCACGGGAGACCCATGGTAGGGTCTACTGCTACATTACGTCGGCGCTGGAGACGAGCGTGTTGTCCTTTGACCCTGGTCTGCACAAGTCCGTCATCCTGGTTTGCTCGTTCACTGCTACAATCTTAAAGTAATCCAAAAGGTTGACACTCCACAATTCGTCACACGTTCCTCTGTTTACAGTGGCACACACACAGAATTTTCACAATGTATTTTCTTAAGCAGGCAGGTCATTCTAATGAATCGGGTGGCTCACAGTACTTGAGAACCCTGACTCAGAGTAGCGGTTCGGATGATACCACGTACTCATTTAGGCCGGCATTGTTCATAGCCGACTCCCGCTACTCGTTCATAAATTATGCTCGCAGCTTAATTAATTGACACGCGGCACTGAGACATTTGCCTAGGCTCACTTGGCTATTACTCGACTTCCCACCCACACTTCACAAGGCTTTTATAATTCACGGCCGCGACGGACACAATAACTCTGTCTTAGTAAGCGGTCAATTGATTGCGGACGGTACTGTGAAAACTGGAACACAATGTAACACACTGCCTCTCTCATCGACCCTCTAGGAACTGTCTTCAGCGAGGGGCAACCCAGCCTTTATTATTTTCACGCCGGAAGACTGGGGGTGTAGGCATGTCACGGTTCATGAAAGACACCCGCTCCTTTCATCCCGGGAATTCAAGACATTTAAATGGTACGTATTGTAACCCTCTACTTCCTCTCTCATTTGAGCCAGGTGTAATCTAACTGCGATCGGCAGTTCTCACGTAATTAGGCTCCCGCCATTAATTATTTCATTAGCGTCCCTTGGTGGGTGGAGTCATCTTTGAGCGCGATTCTTAGTTTGGGGGACGCTCTATATTCACATGTGTTAGTAATACATTACAGCTGGATATCTAGTGACCTCATTTCGCCCCTTGAATAAAGTATTCCATATTTTCAGTCTGGGATACGCAGAAAATTCAGCTCTATTCATTGGTGTGCCTCCCATAATTTTCCCATGTCTGGATCAAAACACCATATAATTTTTATGCGCCAAAATTCGACGTTGGCATCCGTGGAACGTGCATAATAACCGGAAGTTCCTTCTGTTAGTGTGGAACCCTGAGAAACTAGGCCCCACCTCTGGGCGTATTAGACTACCGTAGCGTCGCGTCGTATCTCTAACTCTGTCTGCAAGTTGAGAGGGCCTTTTCACGAGGGCTTGGCCCCAGCCCAACCTTTCCTTTGTTTTCCAGGCGATCTTTCGCGGGTTTCGTTCTGGCCACACGCCGCTCGATCCCCTCGCCCATCATCCTACAAATGACGCGACGTTTGAATTTGAATAGGGTAGAAAGGCACCTATGCTGTCAATGAACTGTACAGGACACTGTACGGTTTCAGTATGTATGTATGTATGTATGAATGTATGTATGTATGCATGCATGCATGCATGTATGTATGTATGTATGTATGTATGTATGTATGTATGTATGTATGTATGTACGTTCAGTCCTCAGCCCTAAGGCTGTCACCTGTCATAGATGGCCTAGGCAACACTGAAGAGGCGTACTAGGGAAATGAGGTGCCGTAGTTTCCCGTTGCTTTCTACACCGAGCCAGAAGTTGCTATTACACATCAGTCTGCCAACCCCACTGAAATGCATGTAACAACCGACCATATGAGCAACATTTTCACACCATTCATAACAGGGACTGGCTGCATAATAATAATAATAATAATAATAATAATAATAATAATAATAATAATAATAATAATAATAATAATAATAATAATAATAATAAGAATAAGAATAATAATAATAGCTGAGACAATAGCCACTAAGGGACTCTCAGATTTGGAAAAGAAAGAAAGGAAGTTCCTTATAAAGATTCTTGGACCCATAAAATCATCAGACAAGTTTACGTTTCGCATGAGACCAAACCGAGAACTATACCAATAATTTGAAATCATCACCACCACAATGAAAAAAAGGAGATTGACGTTCTACGGACATATTAAAAGGATGGGATCGGAGAGACTCGCCAACAGGATCCTCACCTTCCAGGAGAACAGGAAGACACAAGTCCCATGGGTAAAAGAAGTCCACCGAGATTTAGGAAAATGTGGGATCACGGCAGATATAACAAACAGAAAAGTCTTCAGGCAGAGAGTTACGGAGGTGAAGGACCTACCTGATGAGAAAACGAGGAAGAATAGAGTATTCTCGGCAGAAGAACGAGCACGAGCAAGCCAACGGATGAAGGAATACTGGCGAAAGAGGAACGAGAAAGAACTTGAGAAAACAATGAAGTTGCGTAATCGTAGGCCATAGATGGCTGAAACGAAAATAATAATAATAATAATAATAATAATAATAATAATAATAATAATAATAATAATAATAATAATAATAATATATAAACCAGACCCTAAAATTTATGCTATACGAAACCCTCATTCGCAGTATAGAGATGTATGGAAGTGATACGTGCACCCTCCCAAAGAAAGCCGTGGAGAAGGTAGATTCCTTCGAAAGGAAAATCCTAAGGAGAATTTATGGACCCATATGCGTACAAGGCAAATGGAGAATTAGATATAACAATGAACTATATTCCCTGTATGGGGAGACACCCCTGTCGCATGCCATTCGAATTAAGAGACTTAAATGGGCAGCTCATCTAATTAGGATGGAAGAACACCGAATCCCAAAAAAAGTATTCTTAGGAGACTTTGGAGGAGGAAGGCCTGTGGGAAGGCCACATAACAGACGGGAAGATGATGTATATCAGGACGCAGCACACATCCTCAAGATACGGAATTGGAGATTTGCTGCGCATGATCGACAAGTTTGGCGGAGAGCAACTGGGGGATGCCATGACCCAAAAACGGGCCTTCGCGCCATAGGTAAGGTAAGGTATAATAATAATAATAATAATAATAATAATAATAATAATAATAATAATGTAATTAAAGTAATGTTGATGCACGTTACGTGAGCAACGATAATCATATTAGCTTACCATATCCAGTTCTATCTTCAAATGTATACTCAGTAAAACTAAGTTTTGGTAAGTACATGCACAGTTGAACCTCTGTCACTGCCACCCGCCTGTCTGCATAGCTGTATGGGTGCTTGCATTTGAAATGAGAAGATTAGGACGTCGTATGTTCTGCAAATGTATCACCAGTGCTGGAATTATCGAACTTATACAGAGTAAGATATACAATCTCGGAGACAGAGCGAAGTCTTTAACTGGTTTCCTGCATAGCTACACTAATAATTCCCTATCGAAAAGTGGCTCATGTCAGTACAGTACTCTTCCCTATACCACTAGTATTTTACGAAAAGGACTGATCACCGCAATACTTGGTCCTTCAAAACGTTTACGAAATTAAAAACTAAACCCTTACCATAATACCTCGGAGACATTTTCCAACCCCCCACCTACCCACCCCCACGGCACTTAACGCCCTTGAAAGTGCTTTGGCTTGCCCAGTCACCGCGCTGCTCAGCCCGAAGGCCTTCAGATTACGAGGGGCCGCGTGGTCAGCACGACGCATCCTCTCGGCCATTTTTCTGGGCTTTCGAGACCGGGGCCGCCATCTCACCGTCATATAGCTCCTCAATTATAATCACGTAGGCTGAGTGGACCTCGCACCAGCCGTCAGATCGAGAGAAAAATCCCTGACCTGGCCGGGAATCGAACCCGGGGCCTCCGGGTGAGGCCCACACTTTCAGAACTTAATCTCCACACTTTTTTAGCCTGGCTAGCAAGATGTACCATTCAGGAATAATAATAATAATAATAATAATAATAATAATAATAATAATAATAATAATAATAATAATAATAATAATGGCTTACGTCCCACTAACTACTTTTACGATTTTCGGAGACGCCGTGGTGCCGGAATGTAGTTCCACCGGTGCTCTTTCACGTGCCAGTAAGTCTACCGACACGAAGCTAACTTGTTTGAGCACCTTCAAATACCATCGGACTGAGCCAGGATGGAACCTGCCAAGTTGGGGTCAGTAGGCCAGCGCCTAAACAGTCTGAGCCACTCAGCACAGCATTCAGCAGTTCAAGCTTCGAATCAGGATACTGGCAGTGACCAGTCTGGATATGGTTTTCCTGCACACCATTTGATATTTACATCAGGTTAACAACATGATAGTGTTTTAAATAAAATTCTGAGAAACCTAGTCCAGTACTAGACCAAATAATTACAGCGTTACACACTTACATACGGCACTGATCCGGTAACAAAGTTATTAGAATTGTTATTCGTGTTTGTTAGTTGCTTTATGTCGCATTGACACAGGTAGGTTTCATGGCGACGATGGAGTAGCAAAGGGATATGACTGGGAGGAAGCGACGTGGCCACACTTAAGTACAACCCCAGCATTTCCCTAGAGAGAAAATGGGAAACCACGAAAAACCATCATCAGAGCTGCCGACGGTTGGGTTCGAACACAGCATCTCCCCTATTCAAGCTCACAGCTACGTGACTCAAACCGCGTACCCAACTCCGTCGGTTTAGAAATGTTAGCTGGATAGTCAGTAAACACATTGTCACATGAACTTTCTTTCAAAGACGAAGAAGTCCATTATCGAAATGCAGCAAATTGTAATTTCTTGTAAAATATATAATATAACTAGCAAGATACCCGTGCTTCGCTACGGTATTATACTGAAATTTATAATTGAATGTTGTTTTAGATATATAATCAGCCGAAATTCGCGATCTGAATCGTTTTCTGCGAGAATCCGCCAAAATTCGCGATCTGACTCGTTTTCTAATAGATTACGGCAAGTTTCCTCCCATTTTTCAATATTTCTTTCCAGCAATCGATTTCGTACTTCCCGGGCTAGGTCCAGGTATTGCACCCGGTCAGTTGGGTCCCTAAATCTTTGCCATCTTTTCTTATAAGCATTTTTAATATGGATCAAATCCCTCAGGAGATTCGGCGTGGTGTCGTCTTGGGTGCCTTGGCGGTACTGAACATTCTTAGTCATTACCCGTCCAGGACCCGTTTCCACCGCGGTCCGCACATTTGACGACGGTCCAGAACATTATTATTATTATTATTATTATTATTATTATTATTATTATTATTATTATTATTATTATTATTATTATTATTATTATTATTATTATTATTATTATTATTATTATTATTATTATTATTATAGATGTTCTGGACCCCACAGCAAGATGCAAGACCGCTACTTGGCGGTAAATTATATCTGCTGCTACTGTCATTGTTGAAAATGTGACCACCACCATTGTCGCGCGTAGGCAAGTGTGCGGGATTTCTGGCGATACGAATGACATACTTCCGTGCATTATTGACGTTATTATAGAGCTGAACAATTGGACGGTCTATCTCATTCCTATCGTTTATTTCAAATGTGTTTAAATTTTTATTCATATGCCAGGAGAATCTACTGTAATATAAGAACGTTCTCCGAAGGAAAAGATGGCTGTTGAAAACGAACCCAGGAAAGATTAAAAAAGATCGGTTTATGATCAGAATAAGTACATCGAAAATATCCAGCCTGTTTCCAGTCATTCGACAGGGTCAGGAATGGAATGAATAAAGCCCCATCTAGCGGCGACAGTACGAATTGTGCCGGCTGCCGAAGCACTCCTCTGGGGCAATGATCGATGAATGACAAATGAAATGAAATATTGGACAGTGTTGCTGGAATGAATGATGATAGGGAAAACCGAAGTATCCGGAGAAAAACCTGTCCCGCCTCCGTTTTGTCCAGCATGAATGTCACATGGAGTGACCGGGATTTGAACCACGGAACCCGGCTGTGAGAGGCCGGCGCGCTGCCACCTGAGCAACGGAGGCTCCTTATAAGTACATTATGAACAGCAAAATCAATTGGTCTCACCTCCTTTTACACCCCACCGCCGTTAAGTTTATTTACCAACCCCCCCCCCCAAAAAAAACTAAAATAAGGCGTATTTCTTTATGTTTAAAGGAGATTCCAAACCCCAATGGTCACGTCTACCTTACGTTTTGAGATATAAGTATCCCCCATAAAAATAATTCACTTTTTTCACTTCCTTTCACACTTCTCCCTCCCACCCCCCCTTGAGTGAATTTTCCGGTAAAAAATACTTGTTTCTTTAATAGTAAAGGATCTTCTAAATAGCAATTATCACGACTCCTTCACTTTTTGATTTATGTGTCCTCATGAAAGGAATTCAACTCCTTTCTACTCCCGCCTCCCAAGATGGTTCCCCCCCCCCCCACAAAACGCGTTTTTCTTTGTTTTTAAAGGAGACCAAAATACCAACTTTCACGTCCGTAACAACTTTACTTTTTATTAGATATATGTATTCTCATACAATTAAGTCAATTAATTTTTGAATTCTTTCACCCCCCCCCCTTTCATTGGATTTTCTGAGAATACGCGTTTTTTTATTTGTAAAGGAGATCCCATATACAAATTTTCAGTTCTGTAATATATTCAGTTTCTGAGATATATGTATCCTCATTAAAGGCATTCAACCCACTATTCACCCTTTAACACCCCGACTATTGGGATTTACAGAAAACGAAAAAATACGTTTTATTTGTTTTTAAAGGAGATTCTAAATACCAATTTTTACATCTGTAAACTTTTTAAGTTTTAATATGTACACACACTCATTTCAAAAATTCACCCCCCTTTTTACCCCCTATTATTTGGATTTTCCAAACAAGAAAAAAGTACGTGTTTCCTTATTTTCAAAGTGGATCCCTAGAACCAATTTTCAGGTCTGTAATATCTTTAGGTTCTGAAATATAAGTAGCCTCATTAAAGGCATTCGACCCCTTTTTCACCCTTTTCCACCCTTCCTATCGTGATTTTCCGAAAACAAAAAATTTCGTTTTTCTTTATTTTTAAAGGAGATTCTAAATACCATATTTTACATCTATAAACGTTAAAAGTTTTGAGATATAGATACACTCATTTTAAAATTTCACCCCCCTTTCACCCCCCATTAATTGGATTACTTGACATGAACCGAAAGCTAACTCATAGAATGAAACCTCAGCAAACGCCGAAATTCAGGATGGACGTTGTTTGGCAATCAAGCAATGATGAATCGAAGGTAAAAATTAAAGAGGAGAAAAATCTCATGGCTCGGTTGCTATTTCGACTACAAGTGAAAGGAAGTAAACCAGCTGTAGTTTAACGTCACTGTTCATATCGTGGTCATAGCCAGGTGACCTCCAGTTTTATGCAGAATCTGAACCACAGGCCCGTACGAATCGCGGCCACATTAGCGATAAACCAGTAATGATGCCACTCGTATATCACCCCTCATTTCGCCATAATAATAATAATAATAATAATCATAATAATCATAATAATAATTGTTACCGGGTTATCCGGGGTTCAGAGAGAGATGAAAGAAGGTGCTGGTTGGAATGGGTCTATCTACGATATCAAAGATTAACTTAAAACTTTAAAATATAAAGGTTATATTTCTTTTCAGATCTCAAACTTAACAAATTTTCACTTAGTGAAATGACAAGGTTACGGGTACAAGTAGCAGTTTGATACAAGAAAGGAACCCCAAGGGTTGGAAATTATAAGTGCTGAGCTTCCAGCTCCAAATGTATAAGTTTACAACATCGCAAATGTTGCGTTTAGTTAGACGAGGAGAGAAATCTCCCAATTCAAGAGCACTTTGCTACAAAGGTTGCAAATACGGCCTTCCAAAGGCACTAATAATATCACACAAAACCAGAAAGAGTTTATAAGCTCTCCGAATTCAACAAAGGAGACTGGCTCCCGATTTCTTACAGCCTACTCAAGGCAACATTACACAAAAATCTTACAATTCCTGGCCTCTCTAGACCCAACCTACAATTTACAATTTTCGTACACGGGGTATCTATTACTCAAACTACTGGGCCTTCATGGAAAGAAGAAGACGTTAAATTACTGGCCCAACCACAAAATGTATGGAGGCGTACATTTGTGCTCCTAGAAAACCAAGTATAAAACCCTAACTGGGCCCGCGGCCCGATGATACAGAGGCTAATCCCAAGCTAATTAGGTGCCTAGAATGAAGGTTAATTTAATGCATTACAGGAAAAGAAACAGTTACAAAATCGTGTAGTCACCTCAAGATAAATGAAGGAGAACTCGAGAGGGTAACTCACTCTCTACCCCCAATTTACATTTTAAGACTTTATGAAATTTTACATTAGCAAGAAGTAATTTAAATTTTATAAACACACGGTTACATGGTTAAAGCTTAGAGACTTCCTCTCGGATAAGTTGGCGGATATAGCTACAGAGATAGAAAACTGGTGGCCATTACCTGGGCTAGCGTACTGCTTGCGGAAGAATGAGGCGCTCCGCCTCCTGTCTTAACACACACACACACTCAGTAAGTCGACAATCAATAAGACAAGGTAGCTTGAAAAGCTGCAGCTTATATACCCGAGGGGATTGTTCGAGAAGGCTCTGGACTAAATCCGGACACACCCTCTCATTTTTATTGGATAATTCAAAAGGTACAAGAAGCCTATTATTGGCTGAAAAATAATTACATAAAATTTCTGGTTGGCCAGATTCAAAAGCTGGCGGAATGAGAAGGAAGTGTTTCAAACCTTGAAATAACAAAATAAATGAACATTGATTTAGTTACGAAAAAATAGAAACACAAAACTTCTTTAAATCACAAATTCTTCTACTTTTCACCAGAGTTTTTTAAGAGGACATCTATAGAGAAAAGTTCAAACTTCTTGACGTAAACCAAAACAAAGCAAATAAATCCAGTCAGTTTAGGCAACTTCAAAATAACACAATACTCTGTTATTTATGAGTGACATCTTCCGATTAATGTCCCAACTTCATGCAGTAACTGTTTCACGTTTTCTGATGGATAGAGTTCCTTAAGACACTTTTTTAAATGTGCGGGGTTGAGGTGTACCTCCCGGTACAATAATAATAATAATAATAATAATAATAATAATAATAATAATAATAATAATAATAAGCAAAACGAAGCAATGTTTGTACACTAAAGGAAGGTCCTTGCATCAGTGAAAGATAAAAGTGACCATTATTCGTAACATCGGTACTAAGTGGAATATAGTCCTACTGGTTAGTTTCGTACATGACCCCCACTTACTAATTTCTTGTGCAAAACTGAGTGAACTCCAGGGTGATGTGCCTCTCAACAAGTAAAAATCTCGTTAATCTCGTTTCTATATGAATAGATTTTTGAAGGGATTTCGAGCCCACGCCCGTCTTATTGTTTGCATTACATTTGTAGATGTGAATAACTTCTGTTAAAAGATTTACTGCCACGTTTCACGACGTCTTTTCAAAGTAAGTTTACGGCACTCCAGCATTTTATTTATTTATTTATTTATTTATTTATTTATTTATTTATTTATTTATTTATTTATTTATTTATTTATTTATTTACGCTAGTGGTTTAACTATATACCAAATTAAACAGGTTTGGCGACGCTGGAATTGGGAAGGGCTATGATTGGGAAGGAAGCGACCATGGCATTAATTAAGTTACAGTCCCAACATTAGCCTAGTGTGAAAACGGGTAACGCCGGAAAACCATCTTCGAGGCTGCTGACAATGGTGTTTGAAACCATCATCTCCCGAGCGCAAGGAACCAGCTGAACAGACCGAACTACGCACCCCATTGCCACCTCGACTAGGCAGCCTATTTATGGCAAGTATACAAACTCGAAATTCTATCATATTCCGGGGTGTGAAGTAGCAATCAAAATTGTAACAGAATTTAAATGAAATACCTTCTCAAATACTGAACTGCGATGGTAGATGAATTAGATGACAGCATGTCATGAAATACTGAAATCCTGGCTTATATTTCTACATTAAAATCGACATTTAAACACGGTGTAAGTATGATTCATGCCGCTGACCTCCGGCACTCTCACCCCATGCCTAATGCATTATATAGCATGAGGACAGCAATCGGCTTAAAGTCACTGCAACCAGAGGCTGAACGTTATAAACTCCCATCGCAATAAAAACATTAGGTCATGTCCCGGCACATAAATTCCGAGGATCTAAACTACCGTTTATTTGTTCGCATGTTTAACCGAGATAGAGCGCGGGCCAACACAGAGGCAGACAAGATGAGATGTGGAGTTAACGCCCACCCCATTTTCTTCCCGACGCTCCTGCCACACACGCCACTTTAATTCACGCGCACACAAATGTCATCGTGCCCAACTCAGCACCACGTTCAGTGCTATGAACTTACTGTCCGAAATTCGGTTCTCTTCATTCCAACAATGATACTCCCAATGTTTCTTCAAATCAGTGAGACGAATGCTAGGTTGCAACGTTATTAAAGCTGCTATGAAATTTTCTCTGCTCTATAAAATGATAAACGTTGTTACTGTAACCGCATTAGCACAGTTTATGACATATCAGGGAAGTCGTAAGAGTAACAGACAGGCTATATATTCGTCTCCTGGTCTGCGAGAATTTTTAAAGTCTACATATCATCATGTAAAGAGCTGTGGCCCTCGTAAGGCAAACTGGAAAATTGAACGTTGCTGTTAAACGTAGAGAGGAACACATAGATCCTCATAATAATAATAATAATAATAATAATAATAATAATAATAATAATAATAATAATAATAATAATAATAATAATAATAATAATAATAATTGTTACGGAGTTTTCCGTGGAAGTCAGAGGTGAAAAAAGGTGCGGGCTGGAATGGGTCTAACTACAAGTCCTAAAGATGAATTAAATTTTCAATAAAGGTTATATTTTCAAAACTTAACAATTTTCAAATGGACTTTCAAAACTCGACAAGTATCAAGTCAACAACAAGCCAAAATCAGGTACAAAGAAATCACAAGTGTTAGGGGATTATTACAAGATCTGGACTTCGAGCCCCAAGTATAATTTCTGAGCTCTCAGCTCACAACCACAATTTACCAAAGGGCAGAAAACCCTTAATTACATGGAGCTCTTGCTTCCGCTTAATAATACCAGAAAGAGCGGACCTGCTCTCAATTTTACAAGCCTATTAAAGGCCACAACAAACGTCACTTTTATCTGCCCTCAAGGCACACAAAGAAACAGGGGTATATAATACCCAACCTACAGGGCCTTCGCATGAAGAAAATAAAACATCAGGTTAAGTTACTGGCCCAGAGTACAGAAAGGACTGGAAGCGTGAACTTGCACTCCTACATACACATTTTAAAACCTAAGTGGCTCTAGGCCGATACACAGGGGCTAATCCCAAGCTAGGGAGGTGACTCGTATGAGAAAACTTTAATACATTAAGGAAGAGAAGAAACGGTTATGAAAACGTAGTCACCTGAATTTCAAAATGAAGGGGAGCTCGAGAGGGTAAAGCACTCTCTATCTCCGCTTTACAAGTAAAAGAAATTTGTAGTTTTTCCCTAGACTGAAAAGGAATTTACATTGTAAAGAGATGGGTTACATATTAAAGGTTTCGAACCCTCCCCGAGAGTTAGACTGCTGAGCTAGCAAGAAATAAAGATGTTAAAAGGCCATTACCTTGTTGAAGAACTGCTGTCTGAAGAACGAAGCGCTTCCCGCCCCCTGATACATATTCACACACAGAGTTAGATGTTATACGAGTGGCCCGGAGACAAGAAAATCAGCAGTTTTTATACCCTCGTGGAAAATTCGAGACCTTTCAAGAATGAGTAGACACACCCCCTCAATTTTTATTGGTAGACTATGAATTACACATGGAATTTTGAAGAAGAAAGCTATGATTGGAGGAAAATTATTACAGAAATTACTGATTGGTTGAATTCAAAACAGGCGGAAAGAAAGGGTTAATATTACCAACCCACAAACCACAGAACAAAATTTAGTAAAGACCAAAGTTATGAATACAAAAATTCTTCAAGAGAGTTCATTCCATTGCACCAGAGTGTATTACCATAGTTTTGGGCAGAGACATCTGTTAGAGAAAGTCCACACTTCTTGATCAATGAGAAACAAAAGCAAATCAAAAACACACAGTGACATATTCTGATAACCAGTAGAGTTAGTTCGGTGGTAAAGTTCCGGGTTTCTCCAGTAGAGAAGTTTCAATTGGCGCAAGATTTGAACTTGCGTCGTAGAGGTGTACCGCCCGGTACAAAAGTCCCCCCCCACCAATAGTCCTTCCAAGGGGTGACACAGAAAAAAAAATCCAAAACAAAAGTGCAAGTTTGTTGCTGGTTAGTTGAAGAAGAAATTAGAGGAGAAAATATAATATTTTTTTTGTCGGAGGTCTCTTAAGTTGTTTGATATAGATGGGTAGGACTAGATTAAGTCCAGTTTTAGAATTTCTTTGCAGTAGTAGAATTGCAAAACAAAAACATTAATTCATGGAAGTAATATTTTTCTAAGTCCACCAAAGTTTAATTGAAGCAAAAAATGATTAATTGCAGAAATAGAGTGTCCATGTAGCTGAAGACGTACATTAGTCGTCGATTAATTTTGACGGCAAGACCTGTCGCCGCTGCCAAAGTTCCGTCGACGTCGCCCGGACCCCTCAAGTACCCTGAGATACCTTTCTCCCGCTACTATGAGAGGAGTAGTCGTGGTGAAGCACGCCGCAGATGCGAAGTTTGTTTACAGTCCTCGAGTAGCTTGCGGGTGGTGCGCCGCACATCAGCCTTTGCCGGAAGGAGGGCTCCGGCTCGCCGTACACTGGTTGACCTCACTGGAGTGGAGTGGGCCCGTACCCCACCTCAGTGGCGATACGGCGCCGCACGGCTGCGGGGGCACTGAAACAGTAAGATCCCGGCGGCAGAATTTTTGTAGTAATATAATGTTTTAGGGTACTCTCTTGGAGGTGAGGCTGAGGGGCCAGCGGCGTGGAAACTTTTTATTTTACTTTTATTGCCACTGTTGTGGTTTAGCATGAGACGGGAGCTTGGTAATGGCCGTACTGGGAGGACAGCAGAGTACCCTCGGAGATGGTTTAACAATATTTATACAAAGCAGATAAAAAAACCAAATGTAAAAATATACGGGGCAGAAGGCCTAAGATTTAGAGAAAAGTATAACCTTCAGGTTCCCAGTAGAATGTTAATGACAAAGTTAACCAGAATTTTACACGGGTTTTATTTGAGAAATGTGAACCCTAAATATCCTCTCTGTGGCTGGATTGCTCACTAACAATGTGACCGGCTTAAGAAAATCTAAAATGATGCACGGCCCATGAAATCTGGGGGCAAGCTTGCCCGCGGGAACAAAATTCTTGACCATAACTTGGTCTCCTACCTTTAAATTGGTGGGCCTCCGTCCACGATCATATCTTTCCCTAACCTTTTCATGAGACACTTTACGATTGGCCTTAGCCTTCTTCCAAAGATCATTAATATTATCTGGATCTATTGTCTCAGGTAGAATATCGCTAAGAGACCAAAGGTTAGAGAGCGGCGTGTTGGGAACAAACTTAAACATCAAAGAAGCTGGAGCAAACTTATGGGATTCATGAACCGCCGAATTCAAAGCGAAGGCTAACCAATGCAGAGATGTATCCCATCTGGAGTGATCGTCGTGATGATAGGCAATCAGAGCCGACCTCAGACTACGATTGACCCGTTCAGCCAGAGATGGTTGAGGATAGTATGCAGAAGTTGTTACATGTGAGATAGATAGATCAAAACAGAATTTACGAAAGAGATTAGAGGTGAAGGCTTTAGCATTATCAGACACAATATACTGACACGGACCAAGAGAAGCAAAGATAGAATTTAAACAAGAAATGGTGGACTGAGCGGTAGCCAGCTTAGTCGGAAATAACCATGAGAATCTAGTGAAGCCATCTACACACACAAGGATGAACTTGTTGGCATTCCCCTTTGACTGGGGGAAGGGTCCTACGTAGTCGATGTAAAGACGTTCCATGGGGCGCGACGCTTGATGAGAAGACAAGAGCCCTTGCTTAGTGGACATGGTGGGTTTACTAAGCTAACAAGATTTACAAGCTTTTACTAATTCATGAATTTCGCCGTCCATACCTTTCCAAATGAACATTTCTCGGATCTTTTCTCTAGTTTTGAAGATACCTAAATGCCCCCCTAATGGGGTCTCATGGTAGTACTTGAAGATCATAGGTACAAGAACAGCTGGAACCACAACCTTCGTCTTTTGATCATGCCTCGACGGGCAACATAAAACACCATTCCTCAATACATAAGGGACGACATGTTCCCCAGAAGAAAGGGTTTCCATGATAGGGGCCAGCGTCGGATCTTCACGTTGATATTTTCAAGATCCCTAAACAACATGGGAGCATCCGTTAGAATGGCATTAACCTCAGGTAGTATGGACTCGGGAGGTGAAGAACAGTCTTCCTGTTCAAGGGGATCTACATCATTAGAAAACATACGGCTTAGTCCATCAGCCACAACATTTTCAGTACCTCTAATATGCCTAACGTCAAACTGGAAAGCAGAAATTCGGATAGCCCACCTGGCTATACGACCAGTACGACGCGGCCTAGCTAACACCCAGCTTAAGGCTTGGTTGTCCGTTTCCAAGTCGAACTTGACATGTTCCAGATAGAGGCGGAACTTTTCTAGAGCAAATAAGACTGCTAAACCTTCAAGTTCATAGATGGAATACTTGGATTCTTGGGCCGATAATGTCCTAGAGGCATAGGCGATGGGTCGCCTCCCTAGTTCAGTCCCTTGAAGAAGGACTGCAGCTACCGCCGACGACGACGCGTCGATTTGACGATGAATTTCTTAGAGAAATCGGGCATAGCGAGGACAGGGGCATTACAAAGGGCTAATTTGAGGTCTTCGAAAGCGGCTTGTTGAGAAGGCCCCCACTCAAATTTGACACCTTTTCTACGAAGTAAGTTCAAGGGCGCCGCTCTATTAGCGAAGTTAGGAATAAATTTCCTGAAGAAGTTCACCATGCCTATGAAGCTGGCAATACCTTTGATGTCCTTGGGAGGTTTGAAATCAGGGATGGCCTGTGTTCTAGAATGATCTGCAGCGACACCATCGGGCGACACAATATGCCCTAGAAATGACATGGAAGGCTTAGCGAAGGCAACCTTGGACAACTTCACCGTTAACCCTGCCTTACGAAGGCGACTCAGGACCTCTTTCAGATGATCTAGATGTTCTTCAAAGGTCTCAGAAAATACGACATCATCAAGATAATGGTATAGATACTCAAATTTGATGTCGGAGAAGACCCTCTCTAACAGTCTCGTGAGCACGGCTGCTCCCGTGGGGAGCCCGAAAGGCACGCGGTTGTATTCGTACAGGCTCCAATCGGTGGCAGACGCTGTAAGATGTTTAGATTCTTCCGCCAGAGGTATCTGGTTATAAGCCTGATTGAGGTCCAAGATGGTGAAAAATTTAGCCTTTCGAAACCATGAAAAACAAGAGTGAAGGTCTGGAAGGGGCACAGATTGTAACGCCACCTTCCGATTGAGAGCCCTGTAATCAATCACAGGCCTGAAGCCACCTTGGGGTTTCGGAACAAGGAAAATAGGCGATGAATACGCCGACTTAGAGGGCCGAATTATACCACCCTTTAACATCTGATCTATGATTTCCTTCAAAGCCTTCATTTTAGGGGGAGATAATCTATAAGGAGGAAACCGAACAGGGATCGAATAAGTAACATCAATCTTGTATTCTATAAGGTCAGTAACACCGAGAGTATCAGAGAAAACCTCTGGAAACGACTGTCACAACTTTCGAATACTATAAGCCTGCTCCTCAGGTATATGTCTAAGGTCTAACAACATCTCATCCTGGGTAGGCGAAACAGATGAATATGATACAGAACTACATGATAAAAAGGGGATTTTGAAATTACTGACAAACTTGAAAGTGCACGACTTGCTCTGAATGTCGAGCACTAGACCGGTGTGAGACATGGAATCGGCTCCCAATATAATGGGGCAAGACAAGTGCTTAGCCACAAACAGTTTTACTTTCCAAGTAAATTTAGAAATACGAATTTTAGCATTTAGAAAACCTAAAATTTCAAATGGAGAGTAGTTTGCCGAAACACATTGAACCGAAGACGAACAATAATCAGGAAGTTTACAAACAGATTTCAATAGGGAGTACCACTCGGCCGAAATAATGGAACACACATTGCCCGAATCTAATAGAGCAGTTACAGGCTCATTATTCAATTCAATTTTGAGAAATGGGACCGGTGCGGGAGTATCCGCCGCAATCCTAAGACATTCTTTGGGACATCCAAATGGGAATGTAGAACAGTTCTGATTTTTCCCTGAATTTTCGTCGGATTTAACCGGGGCTGAGCCTTGAAAATATGAATCTGCCCACTCAGCCGAAGCCACTAGTCACTTCTGATTCTTGGTGGGAGTTGCACCAGACGTTGAGCAGGAGGGGGTACTGTTAGCATTAGGGCAGTTCATGGCAATATGGGAAAAGGCGCCGCATTTAAAACAGCCTTGGGATTACCCTGCTCCATTCCTGGTCCCATTAGATTTGATCAACGGACACTTATTACGCAGATGATCTGCGGACCCACAAAAGCATAACATATGCGGAATGGGGGAGTTCGGCGAGGTGGAGGCCGAAAATTACTAGAAGATGGAGGGGGTTCTTTCGCGACACGTAAGGTGTCGGCGTATCTAACTCCTTCCGCTGAGACAGCCATAGCATCTAATTCGGCAAAAGTTTGCGGACGCGACGCAAAACACAAGTATGACCTGTAAGATGGTGAAATTCCTTCCACAATAGCCTGAACAATTTGATCTTCTGGAAAATGGAGAACAAATACTCTAGTGTAGAACTTAATATCTTGGATGAAGTCTGCCAAGTTTTCATCCAACCGCTTAGCCGGAATAAAGTTAGCTAACAGATGATTTTCAGCAATGGCTCTTACTATCTTGTCTGAAAGGACACCAATGGAATAAGGGTAAATGATTTGTAGGATTTGACACGGAGAAAGAGAAAAAACAAGAGCATGATCATGAAACTCAACGAAAAATCTTAGAAACGCAATAACATCACTGGTGGAATTGGCGGAGAACTTCGAAATACCTCTGAGCAACATTGCTAAAGGATGGGGCAAACTGCTGAAGCCAGGTGACATAGTAGGTAGAGGCCTAAGTGGCGGAGAAGCTGATTCAGAAGGTGCATTATTCAAAGAGGAACGACGTTTAAACTCATTGTCTAATGGGGCAGAGTTTTGTTGAACTCCTACTGATTTCCTATTTTCTTCTCCTTTAGAAGAGTCTTCCTCGCTAACTACTTTTACCGTAGCGGGTTGGTCGGTTTTGGGAGGGACTACCCCAGTTAAGAATAGACTAACCTTACTGGACAATGTGGAAAGGTTTTCGAGAAGAGCACTAGCCTCGTTCCCTCGAATGTCCTTCAACTTTAGAGATAACAGATCGTTAACTCTATTAGAAAAATGAAACAATCTAGCTTGCACACGTTTAAGTTGATTTGGAGAAGGATCATTTTCATCAAAAGAACTAACTACGGATGCTAGCTCAGTATTATTGTCAGTGATCGTGGAGAGAGAGTCGTCAATCTCTTTCTCTCCCAAAGTTGGGATGGAAATAGGCAAATCAAGGGACTCTTTAAGCTTGTTGGTATCTACTGCAACCGTGCCTCCAGATTGCACATTTCTAATTGTTAATTAATAGATTAATTCCTCCTTGCGCAAATAGCCAGGATGGAGGACATCGCGAGGACCGGGCATGATGACAGACACTTTACAAATTTAGAAAAATGGAAAAATTCCAGCGACGGAGAAAATTGTTAGAGTTCGGATCAAAAACAATGCTTAGTCGTCAAAAGGGGCTAAATTGAGACCCATTCAACCACGCTCTGCTACCACTTGTTACGGAGTTTTCCGTGGAAGTCAGAGGTGAAAGAAGGTGCGAGCTGGAATGGGTCTAACTACAAGACCGAAAGATGAATTAAATTTTCAATAAAGGTTATATTTTCAAAACTTAACAATTTTCAAATAGACTTTCAAAACTCGACAAGTAACAAGTCAACAACAAGCCAAAATCAGGTACAAAGAAATCACAAGTGTTAGGGGATTATTACAAGATCTGGGTTTCGAACCCCAAGTATAATTTCTGAGCTCTCAGCTCAACCACAATTTACCAAAGGGCAGAAAACCCTTAATTACATGGAGCTCTTGCTTCCGCTTAATAATACCAGAAAGAGCGGACCTGCTCTCAATTTTACAAGCCTATTAAAGGCCACAACAAACGTCACTTTTATCTGCCCTCAAGGCACACGAAGAAACAGGGTATATAATACCCAACCTACAGGGCCTTCGCATGAAGAAAATAAAACATCAAATTAAGTTACTGGCCCAAAGTACAGAAAGGACTGGAGGCGTGAACTTGCACTCCTACATACACATTTTAAAACCTAAGTGGCTCTAGGCCGGTACACAGGGGCTAATCCCAAGCTAGGGAGGTGACTCGTATGAGAAAACTTTAATACATTAAGGAAGAGAAGAAACGGTTATGAAAACGTAGTCACCTGAATTTCAAAATGAAGGGAAGCTCGAGAGGGTAAAGCACTCTCTATCTCCGCTTTACAAGTAAAAGAGATTTGTAGTTTTTCCCTAGACTGAAAAGGAATTTACATTGTAAAGAGATGGGTTACATATTAAAGGTTTCGAACCCTCCCCGAGAGTTAGACTGCTGAGCTAGCAAGAAATAAAAATGTTAAAATGCCATTACCTTGTTGAAGAACTGCTGTCTGAAGAACGAAGCGCTTCCCGCCCCCTGCTACATATTCACACACAGAGTTGGATGTTATACGAGTGGCCCGGAGACAAGAAAATCAGCAGTTTTTATACCCTCGTGGAAAATTCGAGACCTTTCAAGAATGAGTAGACACACCCTCTCAATTTTTATTGGTAGACTACGAATTACACATGGAATATTGAAGAAGAAAGCTATGATTGGAGGAAAATTAATTACAGAAATTACTGATTGGTTAAATTCAAAACAGGAGGAAAGAAAGGGTTAATATTACCAACCTACAAACCACAGAACAAAATTTAGTAAAGACCAAAGTTATGATTACAAAATTTCTTCAAGAAAGTTCATTCCATTGCACCAGAGTGTATTACCATAGTTTTTGGCAGAGACATCTGTTAGAGAAAGTCCACACTTCTTAATCAATGAGAATCAAAAGCAAATCAAAAACACACAGTGACATATTCTGATAACCAGTAGAGTTAGTTCGGTGGTAAAGTTCTGGGTTTCTCCAGTATAGAAGTTTCAATTGGCGCAAGATTTGAACTTGCGTCGTAGAGGTGTACCGCTCGGTACAATAATAATAATAATAAATACTAATATGAATTCCTGCAACTCTAATACGGTATTCAAATTAATTTGTTTGCCTTGCAAGGCAGAACTTCCGAAGAGGATTGGTTGCATCTGCTGTATATAAATGACTGCGGTGTTATTGTGGTGTCTGAGTTTCAGGGACGCTGGATACAGTACAAATACCCAGTTTCTGAGCCAAAGGAGTTAATCATTTAAGGGTAAAATCCACGACACGACCGGCGATAGAACCCGTGGCCCTATGAACAGAATGACTCGACGCTGACTATTCACCCATGGAGCCGGATATTTATTTTGAGTGGGAGTACACTGAAATATATCAAGTATTAGTAAAATCATGGAACAATAATTCCATAGAATTATATAGATTTCGCTTTTGTTTTATACGCTGAAGAAAATGGAAATTGCAACACCCAGAAGGAGTGGTTGCTACATTGCTGCAATTGAACGTACAGGACGAGTGTTCGGTTGTGATTCGATTATTACACCTTCAGGTCCCTCTGACCGCAAGTTTGGACAACAATCAATAAAGGATGTGCCCATCACGAGCTGCAATACATTGATGAATTCGTCGAGGCATGGAGTCAATCAGGCCCTGGATCACTTCCTGAGGAATTGTGGCCCATGCTTGCTGTACTGCACGGGTCAGTTGTTCCAGAGTTGTGGGTGGCTGAGGACGGATGGCCAGTTGTCGACCCATCATGTCCCACACATGCTCAGTAGGACTGAGGTCCGGGGATCTGGCGGGCCATTCTAAGGTTGTGATGTCGTGGAGAGCTTATCTGGAGATGCGTGCAGTGTGAACCCGAGCATTGTCCTTCTGAAACATCCCATTAGCAATTTTCGCCATCATAGTGGCAACCACTGGATTGAGTACCCTATTAACGTACTGTCGAGCAGTCATAGTGCCCTCAACAAACACTAATTGTGATTTCACATTAAAGCCAATAGCTCCCCAGACCATAATGCTTGGTGTTGGCCCTGTGTGCCTCTCGACAATAAGATCTGGGCGGCCCCTCTCTCCGGTACGTCGGCGCACACGATTCCGGCGATCACTGCGGGCAAGACAGAAGCGCTATTTATCACTAAAGATGACCCTATGCCATTCGTCGACCCACGTCGATCTTTCTCGACACCAAGCCAGCCTCTCACGTCGCTGTTGTGGGGTCAATGGAACACCTTCTACAGGGACACGGGCTCGTAAGCCAGCTGCACGCAGGCGATTACCAACTGTTTGTTGTGTAACGTGGGGTGCCACAGCTGCTCGAATTTTGCGCTGCTGTTGCAAGGGGTTCCATCCGAGCCATCCGAATGATGCGGCGATCCTCTCTCACAGTTGTCCGTCGTGCCTGTGCCAGGTCTACGAGTGTGGGTACCTTCATTTGACCACTGCTGCCATACACGTTGTACCGTAGATGCCTGTCGGCCAACACGTGCAGTGACAGTCCTTAGCGATAATCCAGCCTCACACAGCCCAATTATCCGAGCCCTCTCAAACGGCGACAGTTGTTGATAGCGTGCTCTTCTCTCTCGTCGAGGCATGTTTGACGGGGAGCACTTCACTGCACTGACTGCAAGTCAATTACGCTACACCAGATTCCGTATACTGGAGTTGATTCCTCCGCGACCAATCACGTGGGGAGACCTGTAGCAATAATCCAATGGGTCTGAAACTGTGATCGTTTACATACCTACATGGCGTCGTTCCATATCTTGAAAATCAACACAAACGACCAATGCCTTCATTGTGTTGCAATTTCCATTTTCTTAAGTGTAACAGTAAGTGAATTTCCTCGTTGGAACGTTTTCAACCAAATTCTTTTCTATCTATTTTACGCCTCGCCAACACAGACGACGGTGGGATAGGAATGGACTAGGACTGGCAAAGCAGTGGCTGTGGTCTTAATTAAAGTACCGCCGCAGCATTCCCTGGTGTGAAAATGGGAAACAACGGAAAACCAGCTTCGGAGCTACTGAGAGTGAGATTCGAGCTCACTGTCTCCCGAAAGCAACCACCGAATTTTCCGCGGCCATTCTCAGCAACCTACTCCGAGGACAGGTTTATTCTAGCGGCTTAACGTCGCACAAGCACATCGAGTGTTTGCGGCAACCCAAGAATGAAAAATGGCTAGGATTTGGAAGGTAGTGGTCGTGGCCTTAATTATGGTGCATGATGTAAGAATAGGGAAACAGAAATCCATCTTCAGGGCTGCCGACAACGGGATTCGAAATCACCATATCCCGAATGAAGCTCACAGATTTGCTATTCGAACCGCGTGGCCAACTCACTCGGTAGGACTTTTTTTAGCGTATGGGTTTTAGTACCGGGAATGTCCTAGAACATGATCGACTCACCATCTCTGTAGCTGTTTTTCCCAGTACGCCTCTGGGGGTGACCCACATGTACCGCTATGTGAGGGTGATGTCTGTGGGTGTAGGTGTAATCGTATGGGTGATAAATGGGGAGGAAGCGGCCGTGGCCTTGAGAAAGATGCCATCCTGACATTTGCATGGAAGTGAAATGGGAAACCACGGAAAACCATTTCCAAGATTGCCGACCGGGTATTTGAACTCACCTGCCCCCGTGTACAGAGCTAGCAGCAATAACTGGCCGTGCCACAACACACTGAGCTAACCTGTTCGGTTAGTTTGTGTACTAAAATGTGTTAGTGTGATTATGTCTCTTTTTTCTGGTTGTTGATTCTGTGAGCTTGTTTTCATTTTCGTTCTTTATTTGCGTAGGAGGTTAACAGTGAGTGTGTTCGCAGACATTAGTAACTGCCAGTTATTTAGGGTGCGTAGTCCATTATAATTTTCTGTGGAGAATAGTGTGTTGTAAAGTCAGTGTAACATGGATCAACACGATGGGCACTTGCGTTCTGTTGAGTGGTTTTAGGTGATGGGGCATATGGTTATAGGGACCTATCGCCTTGTTCTGGAGTGTATTAGGTCCTCCCTCCTTCCCCCTTCCCGATTATTTCCCACGGATTTGGGAACACCCTAAATACTGTATAGTGTAGAGAGAATCAAATTATATTTTTAATTTATAACGTCTTATTATTGGGATATCTGTAATAGTTTAGATTTGCAAATAACTTCTTCTTCTTCTTCTTCTTCTTCTTCTTCTTCTATTTCTTCTGGTTCTCAATGCCATTCACAGGTTCCCGCACACCGGCGAACACTAAGGCTAGTAATTCTCGGTCTTCTACGGCATGTGTAGTTTTTATTCCTCTCCATTTTCTCATATCAAGGAGGGAAAATGTCCACCTTCTCCCTCTTTTTAACTGTCTTTCAATTTTGCCTTTCAAAATAAGCTGAAGGACTTTGTACTTTTCATCACGATGTACAAATCCCAGGTCGACGAAATTTCTGCATTTCGTTGTCATCAGCTGTCCTCGCTTACTGTGAGCTCGTGTGTTAAGCCAGTTCGTTCCTAATATGTTGGGCCCGAAGGATTCTTATCATTCTTATGCGCGACCACATTTCCAAGGCTTCCAGCTGCTTAATTGTGTAAGTTGGCCAGCTGCCAATTCCAACAGCGCCACCGCCGTCGACGTCGTCGGCTTTTTGCGCCGTATCGGCATAATTAGGAGGGGAGCGTGTTGTCGTGCCCTTATCGAACTGCGCGCCGCGCACCTACATCTAGAGTCAATACGGCGGAGTGCAGCGCTGGATAAGTACATCACGCCAATTTTCAGTATAAATTGGCATGCAGGATGAGCTGCGACACACTGCCGTACAGCTTCCTGTCTTCACCGTACTCCAGCCACTTCGGGTGTCCCTTATTTGAAAATGCGGTCTGGACAGGTGGACTGACACAGGTCTTGAGGTACCACCTCTGCACGCTCAAGCGTAACCTCGGAAGCAGCCATTCCTTTCTCCCTCTCACTGCAGTCCTCTTTGCCTACAGCAGGGCCTCTCAAACGCCCAAAATCTCACGCGTGCAAATCGCGGCGCAAGAGCTCCGTGCACTGTGCATCGGGATTTGGAGCGCTACGGGCAAGTGTTGAAGAGGGAGACAGGGGGAGCGAGCAAGACAGGCGTGAGGAAAGAGAGAGTAAGCGCTATTGCTTCAAATCGAGGAGTGTCTGCACTCTAGTCAACAAAGCGAAGTCGTCTTTTGCACCGTGCACAGTGCATGCACCAAGCGCATGCACCCTGAGAGGCCCTGGCCTCCAGCATACTCGTGACCTATTCTATGTCCCATTATACACTTTACAGGAGGACTTAATTCCTTACTCTTGATCTCGTGTGTTTTAAGATAGGCCTTCCCTTAATATTAGTGTTCTGGCAACGAGAATAGTATTGTGACATAAAGCACACTCAGGAACTGACAACAGTCATTCCCACTAATAAGCATCATTTTGTAAATAATGTACATAGTTAATTTTCATGGTCACCGGCGAGAATAACCTTTAGTTCCATTGCAATTTAAGGTGAATAAATAGGCCTTCTTGTAAACTGGTGGATCAATAAAAATAAGTTCGTGTTTGTACAACTATTTGCTTTTGTACATAACAGCTTCCCCTTCCTATTAGCTTCTATACCTTATCCACTGTTACCCATCACTTTCTAAGATCCTCCAGTTCTAATTCCAATTCTGGGATTGAAATCACCCATTGCCGGTATGAGTGGCCCAGACGGTTGAGGCGCTGGACTTCTGAACCCAACTTGGCAGGTTCCATCCTGGTTCAGTCCGGTGGTATTTGAAGGGGCTCAAATACTTCAGCCTCTTGTCGATGGACTTACTAGCACGTAAAAGACCTCCTGCGGGGCTAAATTCCGACACCAAGGTGTCTCCGAAAACCGTAACAGTAGTTAGTGGGACGTAAAGCCAATAACACTATTAATTATAATTATTAATCACCAAGTGGCACTATGCTATTCTTGCTGTTGACCTAGTCCACGATATTACTCATTGATTCGTAAAACTGTATCCTCATGTGCTCCCTCACACGGTGAATACACTGAGACGATTCCCGTCATAATTCCTCCAGTCGCTAAATCTATCCATTTCATTTGTTCATTTATGTGTCCAATATAAATCATGTTGTGTTCTATCCTTTCCCTAAGGAACAATCCCACACCTACTCTGCCCTTCCTCGTTCGACACCTGTTTTGATTACCTTATAACCTCCTATCTCTTCCTCGTCATCTCCCCTTGTCCAAACATGATTTACTCCTAACACATCCAGACGTATGCTCTTTGCTGACTCAGCCAGTTGTACGTTCTTTTTTCCACGAGTCTCATTAATATTTATAGCACCCCATAGAATTCCATTTCGTTCGCCAAGTCGTTTCCAAGCAGTCCCCGACATTTCAAATTGTAGTGGAACTCAGTGACCCCCATATGCCTGAGGCTTATTTAAAACATTCTTAGCGTGCTCGGTAAATTATCTGTGAAGAAAGATGTTACCCGGTTTACACATGGCCCCAGCGAGAATCATTCCTCTAACGGTTTAGGGACCATCGGTGGATTGCATTGTCCTATACACGGAGGACCGCAACTCAGAATGCAGCATATCAGAGATTCACACTCCTTTTCCATAGCAACTGGTATCCCAACTCTCAGGGTTTATTACTAAGCCACTTGACGTTGTCCATGGTTCAAAAACTAGGGCGATTCTACATAAAACCACACATCGAACCACCACATGAGAATATATCATTATATACAGGTAGGACAGGTAAGCCATTGGTTTTACATCACACCGACCAGTGGCGTATCAATGAGGGCTACCAGGCTATCGGTGAAGCCCAAACCTCAAATGCAAACGATGGAAATCTAAAGCACATTATAACGTAAGCATCTGGCTCATTGTTCCATTCACAAAACTTGAAAGCAATGAGAAGAAACGTCGCACGTATTTCTGAGATCAAGGCGTCGGAACATGATATTTCAGTCCAGACGTTCGTCCCTCTCGCCTCGACTCACTTCACGCGGCTTGCTGCTCTATATAGGATAGGTGCAGGGACCGGGGGGAAGGGTGTGCTAGGCTTCGCTCCATCGGATCGCCACTGCTAACGAGCAACCATGCATTACTCATCGAATATACTTCCTCATGTAATACACTGACTGACAGAGCAAATGCAACACCAAGAAGGAGTGGTCAGAATTTTATGCCAATTGCAGGGTAGACTGACGTCACTGAGGTATGCTCATGATGTGAAATGCGCCGCTGTGCTGCGCACGTATCGAACGATAAATGGGACACGGCGTTGGCGAATGGCCCACTTCGTACCGTGATTTCTCAGCCGACAGTCATTGTAGAACGTGTTGCCGTGTGCCACAGGACACGTGTATAGCTAAGAATGCCAGGCCGCCGTCAACGGAGGCATTTCCAGCAGACAGACGACTTTACGAGGGGTATGGTGATCGGGCTGAGAAGGGCAGGTTGGTCGCTTCGTCAAATCGCAGCCGATACCCATAGGGATGTGTCCACGGTGCAGCGCCTGTGGCGAAGATGGTTGGCGCAGGGACATGTGGCACGTGCGAGGGGTCCAGGCACAGCCCGAGTGACGTCAGCACGCGAGGATCGGCGCATCCGCCGCCAAGCGGTGGCAGCCCCGCACGCCACGTCAACCGCCATTCTTCAGCATGTGTTCCAATATCGACCAGAACAATTTCCCGTCGATTGGTTGAAGGAGGCCTGCACTCCCGGCGTCCGCTCAGAAGACTACCATTGACTCCACAGCATAGACGTGCACGCCTGGTATGGTGCCGGGCTAGAGCGACTTGGATGAGGGAATGGCGGAACGTCGTGTTCTCCGATGAGTCACGCTTCTGTTCTGTCAGTGATAGTCACCGCAGACGAGTGTGGCGTCGGCGTGGAGAAAGGTTAAATCCGGCAGTAACTGTGGAGCGCCCTACCGCTAGACAACGCGGCATCATGGTTTGGGGCGCTATTGCGTATGATTCCACATCACCTCTAGTGCGTATTCAAGGCACGTTAAATGCCCACCGCTACGTGCAGCATGTGCTGCGGCCGGTGGCACTCCCGTACCTTCAAGGGCTGCCCAATGCTCTGTTTCAGCAGGATAATGCCCGCCCACACACTGCTCGCATCTCCCAACAGGCTCTACGAGGTGTACAGATGCTTCCGTGGCCAACGTACTCTCCGGATCTCTCACCAATCGAACACGTGTGGGATCTCATTGGACGCCGTTTGCAAACTCTGCCCCAGCCTCGTACGGACGACCAACTGTGGCAAATGGTTGACAGAGAATGGAGAACCATCTCTCAGGACACCATCCGCACTCTTATTGACTCTCTACCTCGACGTGTTTCTGCGTGCATCGCCGCTCGCGGTGGTCCTACATCCTACTGAGTCGATGCCGTGCGCATTGTGTAACCTGCATGTCGGCTTGAAATAAACATCAATTATTCGTCCGTGCCGTCTCTGTTTTTTCCCCAACTTTCATCCCTTTCGAACCACTCCTTCTTGGTGTTGCATTTGCTCTGTCAGTCAGTGTACTTCTGACTTAATTATATAGATAATAGAACGCTGGTATTTCACTCCTGCTTACTTCTACATACTTGTAGGAAGACACTGCAGGGCTGCTGTTATAGAAGTATATAGTTGTCTTCTTATAGGTAGATCTGCTAAAAGGATATGCAGTCTTTGAGGTTTATTGTTCACTCGGAATGAGAAGATAAACGCAAAGCTAGGAATGAACTCTATGGGTGAAGCTGTGCGTATAAAACGGCTTCGGTGGTGGGGTTGTATGAGGCGGATGGAGGAGGATACATCACCCAGGACTCGTTCATTGAGGGTAAGAGAGGAAGAGAAAGACCAAGAAGTCGGTGATTATACTCAGTTCGTAATGATTTAGACATAAAAGGTATGGAACTAGACGAGACCATATAACTAGTAACAGATAGAGGATTGGAGGGACGTTTGGTTAATTCACAGAGGCTTGCAGACTGAACGTTAAAAGGCATAAGAGTATCCCGCGTGAGTCAGCCGCGCCTGACGTTTTATGCTGTTAGGCATTCCACCGAACGTCACTGGTGTCGTTATGGTTTATTGTTCTCTAGCTAGGAATGAACTCTATGGGTGAAGCTGTGCGTATAAAACGGCTTCGTTGGTGGGGTTGTATGAGGCGGATGGAGGAGGATACATCACTCCTTTGCCGTTTACCAAGCAACAATCGCCTTTAGTCACTCACTGCACCATTACCTTTGCAAAAACATGTACCGTGTGCGACAGGCGACACAATGCATCAAACTGTCTTACGGTTATGTAAACAGTACGTGCCAATTATGAGCTTTCAGTAGGGTATGAAATGAACGCTAAAAGCGATGGCATACTGATAACGTGTGTGCATTTGTGAAGCGGAAATAGTAGTCCATCTAGTAGGCTTTCTGGAAACCTACTCGCTGGAGTCGCCGTGGTGTAAGTGCGGTGCTGTTATTACAGCTGCGTTCGGTAGGTGGGTCCGAATCCCCCTTGAGCCTGTACATTTTATTCGCAATTTGTACTTCCAGAATCATCCACAGAGCCAATGTAAGCCTCACGTCGTGGCTTATTTTATTTATTTATTTATTTATTTATTTATTTATTTATTTATTTATTTATTTATTTATTTATTTATTTATTTATTTATTTATTTTAGCACTGTTCTAGCCCATTAGTGCTGCTTATGTGGATGTTTTATAAGCAGGGCTAGACGAGGATAGAATGGTTGTGGATTTGAATCCGCTTGACTGAGCAACAGCCTGTTAGCGCAGGAAGTGTTCGAATAGATAGCCTTCTGTAGTGACGCACGTTTCAGCACGCCGTTGAACTGCCATTCGGGCTCTTTGTAGCATTGTAGGTATTACGGATTCACAGGCTTCCGTAATAAGGTTTCGAAGGCTTTCAGGTTTCCGGCTGCTGAGCGTACACTACATCCTTCAAATAGCCCCATAGAAAGAAGTCCAGTGGCGTCAAATCGGGCGATCTAGTAGGCCAGGTGACAGGTCCTCCCATTCCTATCCATCGACAGGGATGTGTAATAGTCAGGTAGTTGCGAACATCTGCTGACACGTGAGGGGGAGCTCCGTCATGTTGATACCACATGGTTACACGCTCACCCAGGGACACAACCTCTAGCAGCAATGGTAGTTGGTCTTGAAGAAACTGTAGGTACCGGGCTGCTGTCAAATAATCCTCAAAGAAATATGGTCCAATTAGGTGATTACCCAGTATACCACACCAGACATTTACTCCCCAACGTGCCTGAAATGCTGTTTGCCTTACCCAGTGGGGATTTTCAACACTCCAGTAGTGCATATTATGACGATTCATGGAGCCATCATTATGAAATCGTGCCTCGTCCGTAAATAAAATGTGAGATACAAACGCTGCATCATTTTCCACTTGCATCAGTATACACGCACAGAATTCAACACGAGTTTCGAAATCTCATCCGTGGGGGTCTTGGTGTAGTTGCAGGTGATACGGACAAAAAGACTGCAATGCAATATCCTTACAACAGACGACTGGCTGATGTTGGCCTCTTGTGCTACTGCCCGGTACTCGTGTGAGGATTCTCCCGGAAAATGTCCAAAACCATCTCAGCAATTTCACCGAACGTAACTGGTGCCTCTCTCACAGGACATGTTCGGGAAAGTGACGGAGTTATACGCAAGCGTCGCTCCATCCTTCTAAAGGTATTTGCGTTCGGTTGTTGTCTGTGTGGAAATCTTTCCTGGTACAGGCGCTGTGCTTCCTGTGTTGCTTCACCGTAGGTGAGGAACATGTCAACATAATCATCTGTTGCATACATAGCGAAGAAATGACCAGGACTGCTGGGCTACACCAAGTGTCAGGCCACTACACATTCAACATGCATGTTATTGGTCGAATGTGACACGAAGGGCCTCTTATTTGATCCTCACCAGGCGAGTTGGCCGTGCGATTAGGGGCACGCAACTGTGAACTTGCATCCGGGAGATAGTGGGTTCGAACCACACTGTCGGCAGCCCTGAAACTGGTTTTTCGTGGTTTCACATTTTCACAGCACGCAAATGCTGGGGCTGTACCTAAGTTAAGGCCATGACCGCTTCCTTCCCACTCCTAGCCCCTTCCTATCCCAGCGTCGCCATAAGACCTACCTGTGTCGGTGCGAAGTAAAGCAGCTTGCAACAAAAAAAAATTTCCTCGAAGTTTAAAATGTGAATGAAAATAGTTATCGCTCGTGGGATTCGAACCCACCTACCAACGCAACATGCGTCAACACGTCCGTGGCTAGTCCACTACACCACGGTCCAGTTTGCGTGCAGTTTATCAGAAATCTTACTTGGTGTAAGACTACGTCCCGCTTCACAAAAACACACACGTTTTCTATCAATATGCCATCGATTTAACGATAATTCAGAACAAATCGAAAGCATATAATCGGCACGTACATTTTACATAACCGTATGACAGTTTGATGTATTGTGTAAATACTTGTCGCATACATGTTTTTGCGAAAGTCGTGCAGTGATGACGCAGTAAGTGCTTTAAAGGCGACTGTAGCTTTGTATGTGACAAAGGAAAATCGACCATCACCCCACTGACGTTCGTTGGGAAGTCTAAAAGCAGAAACGTCAGGCGCAGTGGACTCACCCGGTATAATGAAAAGGTTTGCATATTATGTAAAGTATTCAAGCTCTTTAGACATTACCAGCTTTTTCGACCCAGTGGACAGCGGGCTCGTCAGTTGGATTGCAGCACATTTTCAAGACATTGTTTTCGCATATACCGTTCGTAGACACGACTGTAGAGTAAACGGGTGTAAGGATGACATATTCCGTATGTGTGGGTTCTGAACATAGCTACAGAGCCTCGAGCCTAGAGACCATCCAGTTGAGATCTTTACTTAAACTGAATCTTCTGATTAAATTCACAAGAAGTCAAGAAATTTTTTTCGAGTCATGAAGTCAGTGACGCTAGGCAGTGATGGTATCTGTCCTCATAGCGTGATACTGTAGCTTCATAAATTCTCCAATTTACTAATTCGTCTTACACTGCTTGTTTCTTCTTTGCCTCGAAAACCGTATTGTTAGTTCTTCCGTATTATTATTATTATGTTATTATTATTGCGTGTTTACAGTAGGTATCAAGATTACAAAACTGGCAAATCTTAACAAAAATATACAAGGTAAATATACAGTAGACTGACTAAAATATGTTTACATCGAATTAGATAATAAAAAGCACACATTGTTAGATGAATGAAAATGAGACTGATATCATAAACCTATACAAAAACGATCATTAAAATAAATTTGCAACATATGTATGGTGTATCGTCAGGTCCAATACGAACGGTTCTGTGAGCCCTGACAGCAACCCTGGCGACGTCTGAAACTAAGCCTTTTGGTAGTTAGAACTCTCTACGGGCGTGAACAAGGCCTAATATTTCTCAACGTTAAGATGATAGCTTCTGTCTCATCCAGATAGAATTTTTCTTCATAATTTGAAACAAATGTTCGTATATTACTTCCTTTCACATAATCACGTTCTTTCGTTGTTCATCATGAGATTGGAAACTAGCTGTTGGATCTAGGATATACTGTAGATGTCATATGATCATTTCTTGATATCGGTGTTCTCGATCCACCAAGTTCCCTCTCGTTTCGATAGACCAAGAACTGCCTCGTTAATAATTGTCTCAGAAACTTAAGCTCACCGGACAAAAACATTAGTCAGCCCTGGAGAAATCCTTACAAGCATCATTTAATACCGTGTAACTCCGCCTCTAGGCTTGATAACCGGCTCTATTCGGTTAGGAAGTGAGTCCACAAAGTTGTGCAGGTGCGTCGCATCCAGATTAAGCCATTCGCTAAGGATATGATTGCGCAATTCCACCAAATTGCAGGGATGCTGATGTCGGCGCTTTACCCGCTGTTTCAACATGTCACACAGATTTTCAATGGAGTTCAAGTCAGGTGATTTTGCAGGCCAGTCGAGATATAATAGGGGAGCGTTCAAACAACCAGTCAAATATGCGTCCAGCCCGATGCACTTTGCCGTTGTCATGTTGAAAATTCGGGGTATCAATAGCATACTCATCATGCAGATTTTCACTGAAAGGCAGCACCTGATCTTCCAGAATGTTTAAATAAACATGCTGGTTCATGTTAGTGATCACTTCAGTGAGCTGGCCCAATCCATGATACAAAAAACACCCCCAAAATATCATGGATACACCTCCGGCTTGAACCTGACCTTGCACACATCCAGGATGAAATGCTTCATTTGGCCTTCGGTGCACTGGACGACGTTCGTCATTGGAAAACAAGCAAAAACGTGATTCGTCAGACCACATTACGTTCCGCCAGTCAGCAACTGCCCAAGTTCGATGATTTCAAGCCCATTTAAGGCGCGCAGCTTTATATGTCTGTGTGAGCAATGGACTCTTGCGAGGTGACCGACTCTAAATGTTCATTGCATGCAGTCCCCGTCGCAATGTTCTCTCGCTAACAGGTTAGAATGAACCTTCATTCACTGACTGCAGCAATTCCTGTCAGATTTTAAAACGATTTTGATTTACAAGCCGTAAAACGCTCCTCCGGTCCCTCTCAGCCAGGATCATTTTCCGACCACAATTCTGACGTCCTGCTTTGTGGCCACGTGTAGTACACCACTGCTTGTAGACACGCTGAAGAGTTCACTGGAATACACGAACAAATTCAGCAACTTCACGCACCGTATGGCCATGGCACGGCCAAACACGATTGCCCCTTTCTGCCACTCTGTCACATCCTTACATCAGCCATATTGACATACACTGTCCGCTTGAAACATCAGTTTATCACTGATCACTACTGCCTTATACTAACGTAGAGGCGGTGCGCGTACGGTTGAGCAAGGGACTCCTTCGCTTCGCCATCTGTACAGTCTTAACGATCCATCTGTGCGGGCGACTAGCGTGACTAATGTTTGGTCCGCTGAGCTTAGTTAATGTGGAGCGAAAATGTCAGGCGTTGCGAAAGAATTGACCATGGGAATAGTAGATTGGGTCTTTTCTTTCTCCCAGCGGCAGCACCCTCAGTGGCAATTATCTCGACTACTGCCCAGCACGGCTCGCACAGTGCAACTCTCCTTCCACTCACAATCAGAGCTGGGCCGATCATTGTAATTCCAAGGCTTACTGATGTCGGATGATCAATAGCGATGATATTTGTTCGTTACCAGCTGTCAACGGTGGAAATTCATTATTTATTTATTTTTCTTGATCTGTGTAGCCTTTTAGACCTGATGGTATAATTACGAGAGTTACGCGACTTCAGGACAAGTTCGTGTGTTTCTGTAATATCATCGACCAAGTTATTACCCTAAGATCTTCCCAGTATAGCTCTTTATAGGTCAGTGGCTAAATATTTAGCCACCTGAATTTTCCCTGAGTGATCAAATTTTATTCTTTATTAGAAGAACATTATTTGTAGCAGGGGTAACTCTTGGTTGGATAGCATTTGATTTGATACTGTTCTTTCATAAAACCCTTTCGAACAGTCCGACTCGTTGGCTGAATGGTCAGCGTACTGGCCTTCGGTTCAGAGGGTCCCGGGTTCGATTCCGGGCCGGGTCGGGGATTTCAACCTTCATTGGTTAATTCCAATGACCGGGGGCTGGGTGTTTTTGCTGCTCCCATCATCTCTGCAACTCACATACCACATATAACACTATCCTCCACCGCAATAACACACATGGCAGATGCCACCCACCCTCATCGAAGGGTCTGCCTTACAAGGACTGCACTCGGCCAGAAATAGCCACACGAAATTAATTATTAATTACCCTTTCGAACGAACTTCAGAACCTGATGGCTTAATACTTAGCCACTGTTCGTTTCTATTGACAATAGGCTGGTGGCTAAATATGTGCACTGTTAGCTATTAGCTGCACATGGATTATTGACATCAGTCAAAAATCATTATACTTATATTAAATTATGAATATCGGGATATACTGGGATATAATATAGCAATCACTCCACAAACACTCCATATATAGCAACAAACTGAGAATATACACATGTGATACTACTAGGTATGCAAGAACTCATTGTCTAAATATTTAGCCACTTTCATCCCAAATGGCAGCACAGTGAAGAAAATGACACACAGAACTGAAAGTGGCCAAATATTAAGCCACTGAACATCTGCAGACATCACCAAATTCAATAAGGCTCAATATCAATGGTTTCTCTCAAGCATATTCAACTTTATTGAAGTGTCTAAATATTTAGCCACTGTTCATGTACGCAAACTAAAGAGAAAATAATGTGAGCGTTAAATGGGTAGATTAAACGTCCAACACATTTCACGTTATCTCTAGAGGCTGCCGTAATTTACCTCATTCACACCATAATGACCGTATTCCCTACCGGGCTGAGCAGCTTAGATTGTAGAGCGCCGCCCTTGTGGGCTGTTCGATCCTGGCTCAGTTCGGTGTTATTTGAAGGTACTCAAATACTCCAGCCTCGTGTCGGTAGAAAACATTTCGATACCACGGGTTATCCAAAAAATCGTAAATGTAGTTAGTGCGAAGGAAAATCAATAACATTATTTACCATATTCCCAGGTGTTAGCCATGTCTTTAGAAGCTGTCAGTCTTACGTCAAACTTCCAAGACAACCGCTCTGTATCACTTATTAATACGACCCCAGTGTCAGATCATATGCCGAATTTTAGTTCTTGTAAAGAAACTCTTTCTTCTTAACTAAACGAAACAAAACAGATCTGTATGAAACATCGAGGAAAGATGGAAATATATTCAAGGTTTGGTAGAAGTTTAGCATCAAAACTTTTGAAATATTAGAATGGTGAAAGTAATGTATCATGTGACACGCTTGAAATTCTTCAGCAGTCGCTTCCTTCACCGTTCTTAACTCTATCAGAACTTTCAAAAATAGCCTTCCTGGATAGAATCAGCAGAGGTATACCTGGGCAAGCTAAGTGCAAACTCTCACGTCTCCTTTGTATAGTATCATATAAAGTTTGCATCTTTTTCTGCCTTTACATTCGGTACTATAAAAGATTGTCTTACAATTACATATGTTACATGTGGAGACCTATGGAAAAGCTCACAATTTATAAACTATAAATGCAAGGCTGGCCAATTATTATTATTATTATTATTATTATTATTATTATTATTATTATTATTATTATTATTATTATTATTATTATTATTATTATTATTATTATTATTATTATTATTATTATAGATATTTCCTTAATCAACTGGGATCAATTAGGTAAGAACTGTAGGCGGTAAACCTACAATAAGTAAAGAAATAAATATGTATGGTGGGATAATTAAAATAATTGAAGTGTGATTTTCTCGTTATTCATCCAAATTTAGAAACTCAGCTAAAGAATTTGTAATTTATGTATGAATATTTATATTAATTTTATGATGGTAATAAGTAGTGACTTACAAATGCCTCGCACAGATGTGTACATTTTTCCTGCTAAGTGTTCACTTTTTCCAAGATTAACATGTTACCGTTGCCATCGTTGTGAAAATTGAAGACTAGGGAACTTTTTCAATGCAGACAGGCAAAATAATTACTTATGTACCACTCTATCATTCCGGATTTTATGGAGTGTTTTCAGAGTACCTCCATCCCACTCTTAAATAACGGCAAACATGATTCCGAGTGATAGATCTACAGTTTTACGTGCGGAAGATGAAACTAGATTCCTCCAACTTCAATAGTGCAATTAGTTTGTCGTCGTTCCTCTCTTCCCAGGTGAGCGGGTTCAATCTCTGCTGAGGTCGATGGCTTCCGGTATGTTAAAGAACTCTCCCGGAGCAGAAACCAGACACTCTGATTTCCTGCAAACCTATATATATATATAATATATTGCTATTTGCTTTACGTCGTACCGATACAGATAGGACATACGGCGACAATGGGATAGGAAAGGCCTAGGAATGGGAAGGAAGCGGCCATGGCCTTAATTAAGGTACAACCCCTATAAAAATTGAACATGTTAAACAATTTGTATTATTCTTATTATTGATATTTTTTTTGCTAGTTGCTTTACGTCGTGCCGGCACAGATAGGTCTTATGGCGACGATGGGATAGGAAAGGCCTAGGAGTTGGAAGGAAACGGCCATGGCCTTAATTTAGTTACAGCCCCAGAATTTCCCTGGTGTGAAAATGGGAAACCACGGAAAACCATCTTCAGAGCTGCCGACAGTGGGATTCGAACCCACTATCTCCCGGATTATTATTATTATTATTATTATTATTATTATTATTATTATTATTATTATTATTATTATTATTGTTGTTGTTGTTTAACGTCGCACCGACTCAGAGTTTGGCGACGATGCGATAGAGCCGTGGCCTTAATTAAGGTAACCTACAACCAGACGTGAAAATGCAAAATATGGAAAGCCATCCCTTTGCTGCAAAGGCAAGTATTCAGCCAAGGAGCCGGACAATAATAATAATAATAATAATAATAATAATAATAATAATAATAATAATAATAATAATAATAATAATAATGAAAATAATAATTCCCTCTAAGTACTTTTAGATTTTATTATTATTATTATTATTATTATTATTATTATTATTATTACTGTGGAACAAATTTAAATTACAATATCTTCAAGTGACAAGCAATATGGAATTAACAATGACCTCAATATTCTTCCTGGCTACAACAAAAGTGAGTTGTAGGCTAATTTCTAGAACAACGATGGTCGGTCGCAGAACAAACCACTTTAACGCATATTAAATTTATTAAAAGTGATATTCTTCCCTTTGCACTCCTCCAGCGATCTTTCTGTTCTATGTGGAACAGAATTTGTTTTTCTAGAAAATTAAGAACAGCAGGAAAGTAATCAAGAAGTAAGAAATGGAAGGTATAGAAGACAGATATAGCATGACCTACATTTTCCTTACTCAATAATAATATATGTTTGCGCTGCGAGCTACGAGGTGGATAAAAGGTAATTGTATAATCAATTAGTGGACATAATATACTCTAGGAAATGTTCCCTTGTGCAAGCTGTGGCATTGCACGTGATATAATTTATTATATAAAATAAGAGAACTTGAAAAATTGGACACCTTTCTTCACTGCTGAAAGTTTGTATTTACATTTGAAATGTGCCTTCATGACAGAAATGAATAATGCATGGTTCCCATTCCATCAACGAAATTATTCTCATGAAATCCATTCTTTGAGCGGGTCGCGGTAGCAGGTAGCTCATAAATGACAGGGTGGTACGTTTGTTTAATGATGTGCCCGCCGACAACATACCACTTGAAATTCACTTTCATTTATCCTAGTCGTCCAGTCGTCTTCAGAAGCCTTTCTCCGGATATTACTTCAAATATTCTAGAGGACTCTCAGCAATTGATTGAGGCTTCTTCGCTAGTCGGATGCCCGCCGTGGCAGGAAAGAGGCTTTGATATAATTTGTTCACAGTGAACAGAGGTGGGAAGAGGCCTACAATGGAGAACGTTGATTGTCCTTTTAATGGGGCAAAACCGTTGTATTAGCCATAATCGTAGGACAAACATGTATTGAGTTCCGACCCTTTGACGATTGAAAGTAAGGGTTAATGAAGGGAAGTATCATGACAGCTTCCATAGGCCCCATAAATATGTTACTTTTGTGATCAAAAGAGCACAATATTTTACCAGAGGATTGAATAGGAAAGATTAAAGAAAGGACCCTGTCTGAGTAGCTGAAAGCAACACCAGGCTCAGTGGGGCCCCGTGGTCATTATCTGTGTTCACAAGTTATGATGCATAGTATGGCTATTTAATGCTTCTTCCGAGTTGAACCGTGTAGTAGTTTTATGTAACTTGTGTAAAGTTTAGTGACTTTTCGAACTTATTGCAATATTCTTTGTCAAGGTAATTGATGTACCCCCTACTCGATCCAAGATAATCAGTCCCCTCGGGCAGCTAAGATCAACTGTGAAAGTGGTGTGCCTCGCCATAAATAGCCTCAAATCCCTCCGGATATCTTAAGCATCTTGAAACATCTGGAACGTACGGTACATCAGCTCGGTAGTCAGGTGGGAGTTACCAATGCTGTTATGTAACTTGAGGATTCGTCCTGTATTTTCATGCTCTGGCAGTCTGTCGTCCAGCCGATTTCAGACATTCTATTCTCACACATTCACTCCGATGGCGGAACGAGGTGACAGAAGCTGTTTATCTACGACGTGCTGAAAGCAACAAATACTGATCCTCACTGCGAATTGATTTGCTTGGGTATCCGGTTTGTTGTCCATCAACATCCATTTGCGTCTTCCTGAACCTTCTCAAACTGTGGAGACATCACTCTAACTCACTCCAACACGAGCGGCGACATTCACTTATCACCATCCATATTGCAGCAAAGTTACAATTCAAATGTGCCCAGTAGCAGAAATTTTGCCATCTTGCCATATTGTTAGTGCTTAACTACATGTGACACATCCCCGCCGAAGGCTCCCAACTCCTTCCGAAATTTGTGCACAAATGACGAGGTGACTTTCAAAAACCGTGCAATTATATGTAACAAGCTTTTACAGCTTCATTTCAAGTAATACTAACCCCTTATTGACTATAATCAAGTAGTGAATATTCAAGATAAACTTAAGTATTATAACCAAGTGGTCCGCCTATTCAATACAATACGGTACAATATATAATGTATCTGAAACATTCAATATATATACTATCTAAGGAATGCATATCAAAGATCTAACAAATCTTTCATCAAGAGATGTAAATCAATTGTGCTATTCCCAACAATTGATCATTTAAGATTTTATAAAGCACAACTGTTATTTCCCAAGAATATTGTCAAGAGCACAATGGACAATTCCACTGTTTTTATCGATCATATCACTTACAATTTTAACAAAATTTCTAAGATCTTATTTTAAGGGTCGTAACCATACATCACTATTTCAATGTGTCTTTTCAATTTTAATAATATCTATTTTGTATTCTGATATATTAATGTTAATTTCTTATAGCTTATGACGTCCCTTAGGAGGCGAAACATGTACTAAATATTATATATATATTATATATATATATATATTGAATAGGCAGACAACTTGGTTATAATATTTATCTTCACTATTCACTACTTCACTACTTGAAAACCGTGCAATCTCAACATCCCTGTGCTGTGTGTGTATCACAACAATCACAGCGTGCCTTTTACATTCTTACTTTAGCTGATAGTCCGACATGACAGAAATACAACATACTATTCACAAGTAACGACAGGGGCATAGTTACGTACGTACCCTGAGAGTGTTCTCACTCCGGTCGATTGTGTTCCTCCCACACTTTCCCTCTTCCTTTCAACCGCAATCACGAACGGCTCTCAGCTTCTTATGGGTATCCAAACACAAAGAGATTGAGTATATGGTCTTGTGTTTCAGGTGGTTGTGCAATGTTGAGTGTGCAGTGCGGCTGGGTGCTAAGTTGTCTCGTCGTCGCGTTATTGCACCAGAGAGCTCAGCCAGCAGCCACCACAAGTTCCCCCAACAATGAGCCTCCATTACCGCCGCCCCCGCAGCAGCAACAGCAGCAGAAGACCACGGATCACACGGGCAAGCCGGACGCGGAAACGGAAGGTAAGTAAGAACTAGGCATACTCTAGGCAAAATTAAATAGAACGTACCTGAAAATTGGGACTTCCTCCAAAGGAGGGGAGAACTCATCTGAGAAGTCCACTTCAAATACATTGAACATTAGATTTTGTCGAGGGGGGTGCTATGATTTGAAACTAACCTGCCACATAATACTGAAGTAAGGCAAGTTCAGTATATCAGTATTGACAGTGCATAAAACTAGTACTGTTGTAAGGCTGTTAGTAACTGTTGCGATAGCAATAGTTTACCAATAGTACAACCTACATAAAACATTGGGAAAGTGAAGATAGTCATTTGTATATTTGTATAATGCCTTGCTGGCAGGACCTAGTGTTTACAATGCACTTCTGGTATGGGCTAGAGCAATTTTGTTACTTTCGTTGATCTGTCTCTGTCTTATCCTTGGCTTTGACAATATGAAAGTGACTGAGGTATGAGTGACGCTAGTAATGCCATTCCTTATGCAGCCAGTCCCTGCTATGAATGGTATGAAAATGTTGCTCATAGGGTCGGTCGGTGCATGCATTTCAGCGGGCTTGGCAGACTGATATGTAATAGCAACTTCTGGCTCAGTGAGGAAAGCAACGGGAAACTACCTCACTCCTCATTTCCCTAGTACGCCTCTTCAGTGATGCCTAGGCCATCTATGACAGTTGATGGCAGAGCTGTTGAGGATCCAACCAGCCTTAGGGCTGAAGACTGTAATAATAATAATGTTATTTGTTTTACGTCCCACTAACTACTTTTTAAGGTCTTCGGAGACGCCGAGGTGCCGGAATTTAGTCCCTCAGGAGTTCTTTAACGTGCCAGTAAATCTACCGACACGGGGCTGTCGTATTTGAGCACCTTCAAATACCACCGGACTGAGCCAGGATCGAACCTGCCAAGTTGGGGTTAGAAGGCCAGCGCCTTAACCGTCTGAGCCACTCAGCCCGGCGGCTGAAGACTGAACATACAACATACACATATTTGTATAGCTACATATTATTTAATATTTAATTTTCTATTACATCATCTGTAAATGGGACACCCTGTAGGTGATAAGTAAATATATTCCATACTACTTTAGTTCACTATTAATGTCATCTCTTAATTGTATTCATAATACTATTGCTAATCACAACAGATTAGCACTGAATTTATAATCCGAACACTAGTGTGCTGATTTCCATCTTCATAATTATTTTAATATAGACATATTATACTAATGATGAATAATAATTAGGATTAGATTACAATTTAAGGATAAAAACTATTGTATACTGTACATCAAATGTGTCTATAGAACATGATAGCCGAGTGACATAGTCAATGGCTTTCCAATTAGGTAGCAGCGGTACATGTGGAATTTCTCAAATTAAATATCACGACGTTGTGGTTTGGAAACTACGTAAATCTGGAAGTCCTATGGTTATGAGCACGATATCGACAGTTAAGCTTACTTGCAACGTTACTATACCTTAACAGATCTTGGGGTGTCGGAATCCTGATCTAAGTTTCACCAAGAGGAAAAGTCCTCTCACTTTTAATTATTGTCTTAATGGGGGTGATAGTACCTAGGTGTTAGTACAAGGAATGATCTTTATTGGGGTAATCACATTAACGAGGTAGTTAAGAAAGGTCACAGATCTCTTCACATAGTTATGAGACGAGAGTAGTTAGGGGTTGTAGTGGTGATGTAAAGGAGAGGGTGTATAAGTCTCTGGTAAGACTGCAGTTAGAGTATGGCTCCTGTGTATGAGACCCTCACCAGAACTGCTTGATCCGTGAACTAGAAAAAAATCAAAGGAAAGCAGCACAATTTGTTCCGGGTGATTTACGATAAAGGAGTAGTGTTACGAAAATGTTGCAAACTTTGGGCTGGGAAGACTTGGGAGTGAGGAGACGAGCTGCTCGACTGTAAGGTATGTTTCAAGCTGTCAGTGGTAAACTGGCGTGGAATGACATACGTAGAAGAATAAGCTTGAGTGCCACCTGGGCAATCGCGTTGTTGTATGCCCGGCGCTCCCTTCTCGCTCCGCCAGCCAGCTGCACGCGCGCCTGTGTATCATTCTGCTAGCTTCGACGCGCAGCCCTCAGTGCGCGTGCCTGACCATCGAGTGTACTATAAATAGGAGCTCCCTGCCAGCTCACTTGCCCACTTGCCCCGGTGTCCAGCTCCAGAATACACCCTACGTCGAGCACGGAGGCTACTCCTCTTGAAAATGTGCTTCGACCAGGTGGACTGAATTTCTGGCAGTACGAGGTCTCACCTCTGGTCACCGCTCCCTTACTTGTTTCCGCTGCCTAAGTCCCGTAATTCTTTTACAAGCCATTTTCATTCCCTAACTTATGCAAGCTCCCTTAGTTTCGCTAGGTGGAATTTCTTCAATCAATTGAACTTGCTTTTTAGGAATTCAGGCACTTCAACAAACAAGGACTCTCATGAACATTTATGTTAGTGTGCCAGATAGTTCTCGACTATCAACGTGTCAATTCACAAAGACTATCTTTTCAAGATAGAAGTGTATATAAAGACTGCAAACCTGTACATATTGTATAAAGACAGACTTTTCTCAAGATTCAATACTCCTTTTTGCTTCAAAATAAATTTCAGTTATTTGTGTAAATATTATAAAGTGAAGCAAAATAAAGTTGTGTTTGTAAATTTCAACCTTGGTTACAACACGCGTCCTAAATGCAGATCATTGATGACTGATTGATGGTTGATTGCTTTAGTCATTGTGAATGTACTTGCACAGGTCTCTGAATTTCAAAAAGCTTTATGCAGTGACGTATGCTGGCTTTGTTCAAGATGGTGGACAAGTTTTTCCTCGCATGTTTCGATGTCAGATTTAGGCGTTATAACACACTCTACCTTAAGGCGAAATAACAACCCTTTCTCATACAAAATTTCTAATCAGTGAAGCAAGTATTGGACTTTGACTAGTGGCCTCCCAAAGGTCTTTGTTTGAGATAGTCCTTGGGCGCCATATTCTCATAATGTACCTCTTCCATACGGTAAAACATATTTAACATTTGAGTTGAATATCTTTAACTTCGTTTTTATGCGGATGTGGGGGGAATCTCCATATTGGTCGTAACTGTGCAAAAGCTCCATTCGCTTTATTTATACGACTCACCACGTCTCTAAAGGAACCTCCATCCTGGCTTACCATGCTTGTTGAGTAACAAAATTCCTCTATCCTTTCTATATCAATTCCATCTAGAGTCAGGCTGGAATTGCTGCGATGGTTTACGCGCATTTCCTTATTCCTTTTGATTTTTTATCCTTAAGTCTACTTCTTTACCTTCTACTTTTAAATCAAGCAGTTTGATTTCCATGTCTCGAAAACATTCTCCAAGAAGACAGACCATCCAATAATCTAATAGTCCCAATCGATTATTTAATCCCCAATGAATGCTCCACTTTATATTCGTTGCCTCTGTCAACATACAATCCAGTGTCATGATAAAGATTGGCGGCAGGAGACGTCTTTGTCTTATTCCATATTTCACAGAAAAAGGTTCGAACAGCTTCCCATTATGTCCTTCTTGACAAGTATACCCATCGTACATTGCTTGTATCAGGCGGACTTTTTTTGTGGGATTCCGAACTTTTCCATGGCCCTCCACATTTTCCTACCGTTGACAGAATCAAAGACATTTCCAAAATCAATGAAAAGTATGGTAACATGTACCATGTCACACGCAAAGCAATTTAGGTATGTTTTATAATAGTAATGTATAATAGTTTATGATGTTGGAAAATAGCCGGGCAATCATATTATTATAATGCCATAATGAATGTCTAGTCTCATAATGTAAATTCCTGGGTTATAATATTTAAGTACGGCATCTCGTGTATTTATATGTCAAACCTCTGTACGTGGTAAGGATCAGATAGCCATTTTCTGGGACATTTCAACTCAGCCTACTTGTGTAAAAAAAGACTGGCTCTAAGCTTGAGTAAAATCATGGCCAGGAATATCCTGGGAAATACATTGAAGTGCGTGTGCACAGAGATTAAACGTAGTTAGGGAAAGGTGAAGACTACAGACCGGAAAGTTGTGAGTCGGGGTTTATTCAGGCAACTGGTTAGGGAAACATGAATTCACATGGAACGGAATTTATAATGAAGTTAAGTTGGAAATGGCGAAAAACGGAAAATATGCCAGGATATATAAACCTATGGAGGGTTTAAATGTAGGTATCTTCTTTTCCGCCTATATGTTTTTGGCCTGACACTTATTACCTGATTACACTGCTATGATACCTTATCACCACATCTGGCTTGGTAACGTACATAGCATGGGGACAGGCTGATACTCCCTTAGTATGAAACTTCCTAAATCTCCCTGCTGTCTCTTTCTTCTTAGAACTAACGCCATATCGGAGGCGATGTACATTTGTGCTGATCGAAACGCGGAGGATGCGGGCTTCGGGGGTCCCCCGAATTTAAGAGACTCAGTTTGTATTAATTTACTAAGGGTCCAGCCTCGCTGTGTAGGGGGAAACGCGTCCGCCTGTCACCCGGCGGCCCCGGGCTTGATTCCCGGCTGGGTCAGGGGTTTTTAATTGTAAATGATTAATATCCCTGGCCTGGGTGTTTGTGTCGTCCTTAACGTTCCTTTCCTCACATTCAACACTCTACACTTACCCCATTCCAATTACACGCAGGTTCATGTCACATGGTGCAAGTAGGGGCAAAAGATCTCTATAGGTCGACGCCCCGAACAAATAGCATTTTTAAAAAAAAGAAAAACACAAGAATTTTCTGAGGAATCATTTTGGACTCATTTCTTACTCAATTTACTATGGACTCATTTTGGACGGATTCTTTACTCATTTACTGTGGGCCATGACTGTTGGCAGTGTGTCGTATTGTCAGTCATATGTTTGTTTGTTTGTTTGTTTGTTTGTTTGTTTGTTTGTTTGTTTGTTTGTTTGTTTGTTTGTTTGTTTGTTTGTTTGTTTGTTTGTTTGTTTGTTTGTTTGTTTGTTTGTTTGTTTGTTTGTTTGTTTGTTTGTTTGTTTGTTTGTTTGTTTGTTTGTTTGTTTGTTTGTTTGTTTGTTTGTTTGTTTGTTTGTTTGTTTGTTTGTTTGTTTGTTTGTTTGTTTGTTTGTTTGTTTGTTTGTTTGTTTGTTTGTTTGTTTGTTTGTTTGTTTGTTTGTTTGTTTGTTTGTTTGTTTGTTTGTTTGTTTGTTTGTTTGTTTGTTTGTTTGTTTGTTTGTTTGTTTGTTTGTTTGTTTGTTTGTTTGTTTGTTTGTTTGTTTGTTTGTTTGTTTGTTTGTTTGTTTGTTTGTTTGTTTGTTTGTTTGTTTGTTTGTTTGTTTGTTTGTTTGTTTGTTTGTTTGTTTGTTTGTTTGTTTGTTTGTTTGTTTGTTTGTTTGTTTGTTTGTTTGTTTGTTTGTTTGTTTGTTTGTTTGTTTGTTTGTTTGTTTGTTTGTTTGTTTGTTTGTTTGTTTGTTTGTTTGTTTGTTTGTTTGTTTGTTTGTTTGTTTGTTTGTTTGTTTGTTTGTTTGTTTGTTTGTTTGTTTGTTTGTTTGTTTGTTTGTTTGTTTGTTTGTTTGTTTGTTTGTTTGTTTGTTTGTTTGTTTGTTTGTTTGTTTGTTTGTTTGTTTGTTTGTTTGTTTGTTTGTTTGTTTGTTTGTTTGTTTGTTTGTTTGTTTGTTTGTTTGTTTGTTTGTTTGTTTGTTTGTTTGTTTGTTTGTTTGTTTGTTTGTTTGTTTGTTTGTTTGTTTGTTTGTTTGTTTGTTTGTTTGTTTGTTTGTTTGTTTGTTTGTTTGTTTGTTTGTTTGTTTGTTTGTTTGTTTGTTTGTTTGTTTGTTTGTTTGTTTGTTTGTTTGTTTGTTTGTTTGTTTGTTTGTTTGTTTGTTTGTTTGTTTGTTTGTTTGTTTGTTTGTTTGTTTGTTTGTTTGTTTGTTTGTTTGTTTGTTTGTTTGTTTGTTTGTTTGTTTGTTTGTTTGTTTGTTTGTTTGTTTGTTTGTTTGTTTGTTTGTTTGTTTGTTTGTTTGTTTGTTTGTTTGTTTGTTTGTTTGTTTGTTTGTTTGTTTGTTTGTTTGTTTGTTTGTTTGTTTGTTTGTTTGTTTGTTTGTTTGTTTGTTTGTTTGTTTGTTTGTTTGTTTGTTTGTTTGTTTGTTTGTTTGTTTGTTTGTTTGTTTGTTTGTTTGTTTGTTTGTTTGTTTGTTTGTTTGTTTGTTTGTTTGTTTGTTTGTTTGTTTGTTTGTTTGTTTGTTTGTTTGTTTGTTTGTTTGTTTGTTTGTTTGTTTGTTTGTTTGTTTGTTTGTTTGTTTGTTTGTTTGTTTGTTTGTTTGTTTGTTTGTTTGTTTGTTTGTTTGTTTGTTTGTTTGTTTGTTTGTTTGTTTGTTTGTTTGTTTGTTTGTTTGTTTGTTTGTTTGTTTGTTTGTTTGTTTGTTTGTTTGTTTGTTTGTTTGTTTGTTTGTTTGTTTGTTTGTTTGTTTGTTTGTTTGTTTGTTTGTTTGTTTGTTTGTTTGTTTGTTTGTTTGTTTGTTTGTTTGTTTGTTTGTTTGAACTTCACAAAGTTTGTGTGAAATCCGTTGTGCCAGTAGCAACAAACTCTTGTAAGACAGTTACGTTGTCAGTGTTCTTTATTCAGGGAATAAGTGAAGGGTGGACTGTGGACTTTGTCTCAATTCGGTTACTGTTTTAAAATCATCGCATACGAATTAGTATCAATTTGCTGGTGTATGTGGTAATAGCCTGACAAGTATCATCAAGGGCGTTAGGGTGGACGGCACTTCCTTCCAGCAATTGCTAGGCTTATCAGGCATGGAAAACAGGCACCCACTACTACACATGAGAGGATGGTAACACAAGGCAAGTATGGGGACATGTCTTCACAAAGAGGTCGAATCTGGGACAGCTCAAGAGTTTCAGGACGTGAGGCTACAAAACCAGTCAAGGAAGTAACTATATTCTGCAGTGAGTAACTATCCTTTACAAAGGTAGAAAGTAAATGGACAATAATAATAATAATAATAATAATAATAATGATTTCTTTTAGGTGCCAGTAAATCTACCAACACGAGGCTGGCGTATTTGAGCACTTTCAAATACCAACCGACTGACCCAGGATCGAATCTGCCAAGTTGGGCTCAGAAGGCCAGCGCTCTACCGTCTGAGCCACTCCGCCCGGCAGTAATATGTATTAAGACTGATCTGATTCATACAGAAATTCTGATTCTCATTGGTAAAATTTGTATTTTTTTTTTTTTTTTTGATAATATATTAGAGTCAGACATTTAGTTAGTCATGTATGTTACCTTTGTCTGCATGCTCCTACCAGTTTCTATCGTTTGCAGTGTTATTAGGCAAGGCGCAGTCAACAGAGTAACCGTTTTACAACTTTTATGAACACAACCTAAGAGAAATCTTTTATACTCTACCGTTAGTAATATTCTAAATTGAGGGATCCTATGTTGACCTTTGGTGCTCATTTAACTGCACTTTGAGCAAATTGATATTCTTCTTATTATTATTATTATTATTATTATTATTATTATTATTTAGTCAGTTATTTATGAATTTTTAAATTTTATTTCATTGGAATTCGCCAAGTGATAATTACATCCAGTTATGGTACGAGTATTAATATAATTAATATCAATTTTATTAACGTTTATGTTGACGCTCAGTAGTGGAGAAAGTATATATTTCGTGAAGTTAAAATTTACACCCACTAGTGGGACTATAAATTTGAAGCAAGAAATGAAAGAGTTACAGTATATACAAAGATGTCTGATACTCAAATTCCCATACAGCAACAGATGAAAAAAAAAAGAAATATCGTATGGCTTTTAGTGCCGAGATATCCCAGGACGGGTTCGGCTCGCCAGGTGCAGGTCTTTCTATTTGACACCCGTGGACGACCTGCGAGTCGTGTTGAGGATAAAATGATGATGCAGACAACACATACACCCAGCCCCGTGCCGTAGGAATTAACCAATTAAGGTTAAAGTCCCTGACCCGGCCGGGAATCGAACCCGGTACCCTCTGAACCGAAGACTAGTACGCTGACCGTTCAGCCAACGAGTCGGACACAGCAACAGATAATGAGGAGGAAATGGAGGTGGATGGGCTACCCGCTACACCATAAGAAGACCGCTAGAAAGTATCAAAAGACAGGCATTTTCTGCAAAGTAGTCACAGCCAAGACAGACCGAGGATCACCTGGAAGAGAACCATAGACGGAGAGACAGCTGGACTCGAGAAGACACGGAGAGAGGTGAAAGCACTGGCAGCAGATAGAACAAGCTGGAGAAATTTTTGCTTGGGCCCAACGTTCCACCTAGGAATTAAAGAAAATAAGTGAACAGTCAAGAAGAAAAGTGAAGTGTGGACTGCTGGTAACAGGAAGAACTAAAAATAAGTACGAAGCAGGAAGTAACCGTTCCTGCGAAACAATTGTAACACAGATTTGCGTAACTTATAGAATTATTCAACGTTTCCAGTGGAGTTGTCATTTCTTCCACAGCGGTCTTTTGCGATAACTTTAACTGCCTCTTACGTAAAACGTCCACTCTACGACCTACCACTTGGAGGTTATTAACATAGGCAGTTGCTATTTCATTTTCTACGCAGATTATTGCGTAGGCCTATGTTATTGTTTTTCAAACCTAAAACTTACCTTTAGTGTTTTCATTTTCCGAACAATGTTCGTAAAATAGATACAAGTGCACGGCTCTGAGGTTTCAGAAATATGAACTAGCTGAGGGAGAGGAGTGTTCTGGTCCCAACATCTATAGCACCTCCTCGCCCACCCCTTCATGGTTCGTATTCGACTTTTCAAATATCGATCGATAAATCCAGCATGTCATTTCGCAGATTTGAACAAATGAGGTGAATGGATAGCCAGCCGGACTTTCCAACTTTTATATTAATACACAAGAATAATGTGAGGCTTAGATTGACAACAGCAACTTGCAACTAAATTCCATCATGGTGAATTTCAAAACTCGCGTTTGAGAACAAAATACACAACACTTGAATTACTCCATCTGCTCCAAATTACAGATTTCTGTCCAGCATTCAGTCCTAGGAAAAGCGAGCAGGTACTTTTACATTGTTGTTGAAATCGTGATCATAGCCACGGGATATCTAGGTGTGCATGGAATCTGTACCACGGGGATGTGATATTTCATTTCAAAAATCCCACGGGCATTGACCGGGATATGACCCACAGCCACCTTTGCGAGAAGTTAGTAACTACGTCACTCTGCTGCCACGTACAATAGAATTCACCCTAACGTTACATACTTCCAACGTGAATTGAATTAGGTAGGTTATATTCGTCCAGCAAAGACCATGCTTTGCACATTTCTGTTCATCCATCACCACTTCAATTGTGTACTCGATTATTTAATATCTATCGGTTTCCCAGATAGCGGGTTCTATTCAGGCTGGGGTCGGTGGCATTTCAGGATGTTTAAATTGCTACAGCACCTGTCGTTGGCTCCTTGCACGAAAAAATTATGCAGGAAAAAATTTCAGTACCCTGGCGTCTCATAAAGTCAACAGCAACTGAAGAGACGGTTAACTACATTATAATAATTATTATTATTATTATTATTATTATTATTATTATTATTATTATTATTATTATCATCATTATCATTTGTTCAGCCTATGATATATCCACCAAGTCGTCAGAAGAATCGGAAATTCTGTATGATTTTCACATATTCAATTACTATTTAACCGAACTACGTATTTCATTAAATTGTCTACATTTAAACTAAATAGTAACATTGAAAAATTTACTGAATTCTACACTGGTAACTATTTTTCCGTATGAACTCATTGTTTCATCGACATCATTGACGTCATAAATATATATTTGATGACACCGTAACTCATCAGGACAGACATCCTTTGAAAGCTCAATAATAATAATAATAATAATAATAATAATAATAATAATAATAATAATAAGTTCACCTTACTACTACAGCACAAAGAATATCTGATCTTCTCGAAGCATTCCTCCTCTGGCGGTATTTATTCATCTCAAACCAGGGACGTATTTTAAAGGAAGTGAACGAGCTAGTACTTACGTGACTCAGTTATTCTTGGAATTCGATTCGAAACTCCCACATGTAGTGCTCGAAATTCGAACCACGCCAGCCTTGTCGGAAAACCTCTGACGATTTCTCACAGCTATCACACATCCAAGATGAATTTTTATTAATTTTATTTTATGGTGTGGAGCCAGTTAAATTAGGAAAATCCACCCTCCTTATCTGAAAACGTAAATCTTACTTAAGCGTAGGCTTTATGATCAATGCCCTTCGGGGATAGGGTAAGCTGCACAGAACGTCAGTTTCTCTTGGATTTTTCTGACTCTCTTCAGACGAGTGCAGGGATAGTACCTTGTTTCATGTTCCATGGTACTTAATAGCCTTAACTTGTGCAAGATCCTGGGGTTCACTCAGTCTACCCCAGAAATGAGCACAGTTCATAAGCTGATGGATAAATGATCCTAAATTATAATTTTATATGATAATGAGGCAATGAGTGAGAAATGTGAAACAATAATGTGGTCACCAACTCGTCCCTTCCTGCAGTGTTGTAAATATTATGAAGTTACAGTATATTCATATACAGTCATTCCTAAATGCTATGTCCAATGCTTCGTCATTGTAATAGGTACGTTAAATACTGTAGGTGAGAATGGTAACAAAATACACCCTCAATAAAGTAATATAACTAATAGTGATTCTTTAAATTTTAATTATTACTAACGTATCCAGCTTTAAACATTTTCTCCATTTGGTGTAAACTGACGTATGGATTAAGTGTATTCATTGGCAAGCAAAGGCAATTTTCAAAGGCTTTGATTACACTGACATTCAGGGCAACTGCCTTATGCTAATATTCAAATGTTGATTGCTCAAATGGGACCGATGACCTCGATGCTTGGCACCTTTAAACAGCAGTAATTCTCATAGTCAGTTATTCACTGTCAGCGTATTCACTGTCAAGGCGTATGATAAAGTTCCATGGAATGCATAAAGAAATGTTTAATAAGAACTGATATAGTTTGCTGAAGACTGATATCTATCAACAGTAAAGTTTCTTCAAGGAATATTCGAACTGTTGATAGGTACCACAAAGCACTCAAGTTCGTGTATGCCTCATCTCTTTTTGTGACGCAACACCACACACTTCAAAGAAATTGTGATTGTAAATTCAGGTGTAGACTCTTCTAACAAACTGCCCTACCTTACGCAAGTGCACTGGTATTGACATACTAAAATAGTCGAAATACGCGTGATCTCCTATGACATATCATAAATGAGAATTTAGTAAAATGTCGTTATTTATACAAGGCATGGAAAAGATCAGTCATAAGTTACTATACTTGGTGTTCTGATGAGATTCCAAATCTATGGCATTACATCAATTTGCTCTCTCTTATCATATTCAATTTCAAATCAGTTACCAAAGTCATCATAATAGAATGATTCAGAATGAGTTTGCTTTTGCTATAGATATTACACGCGCAACTTTTAGTGATATATTTTGTGTTACAGGGGTGAGGAGTAAGGGGGGAGATCTCCCGGTTCCGGTAATACTGCCAACTGAATGGAAATGAAATCTGAATTGAATCGGTAATATGATCGATCAATGTCAATTTTCTAAACCTTTATTATCTTAAGCCAACAACTGTGTCACACACACATTATATAACATTTCTCGATGCGAATCTTGTTCCTGCGGCCAGTATCCAGTATTCGGGAGATAGTAGGTTCGAACCCCACTGTCGGCAGCCCTGAAAATGGTTTTCTGTGGTTTCCCATTTTTACACCAGGCAAATGCTGGGGTTGTACCTTAATTAAGGCCACGGCCGCTTCCTTACTACTCCCTGCCCTTCCCTGTCCCATCGTTGCCATAAGACCTATCTGTGTCGGTGCGACGTAAAGCAACTAGCAAAAAAAAATCTTGTTCCTAGCATGAATTCTATAGTTTGGCTTTGCTGTGTAAACAACAACAGTACTAGTACGTAAGGTGTACGCCAGATGTCCCACAGCGATGCATAAGCGATTCATAGTTTGTGTTTCAAAGATTGCCAATACGAATCTCGAAGATAACCGAGGTCTAACGATTCAGCACTAGGGAGCCCAGGTATCACTAAAAGTTGCGCGAATAATACAAATGTGGGATGTATTACTATTTGGTCTTATTCTGAGGTGTTCAACAACTTAATGTGAAGGAAAGTTGGAGCAATGTTGAATCTCCCAGCACATCATCACTGGGTTATGTGAAAAAGTAAAACCTTTTTGCATTTAACGGATGCAAATTTATGCGCATTCTTTATAAGAACAGACTTTCTCTGTAATATCACTCGCTTGAAAAAATAATAGATCCTCCGAAGTTTGTATGTTCTTAAGTATCTAACCATCGTTTCCAGTGCATAACTAAAGAGGAAGAATATTTCTGATGGCTTTATGTGTAGGGTACACTGATTTTCATGCTCAGCTATCTAAACATGCCAGAATAGAACATCTGACAGATATGATGAACGTTACTTTAGACTTGGAAACACCGAGCTCGATAGCTGCAGTCGCTTAAGTGCGGCCAGTATCCAGTATTCGGGAGATAGTAGGTTCGAACCCCACTGTCGGCAGCCCTGAAAATGGTTTTCCGTGGTTTCCCATTTTCACACCAGGCAAATACTGGGGCTGTACCCTAATTAAGGCCACGGCCGCTTCCTTCCCACTCCTAGCCCTTCCCTGTCCCATCGTCGCCACAAGACCTATCTGTGTCGGTGCGACGTAAAGCAACTAGCACAAGACTTGGAAACAAACATAACTGCACGAAAATGGCTCAATTTAGCGAAGGTCATTGGTTAAACGACGTGAAGTTAAAGTGATTTACATGTAAGATATTCATCACTTTGACAATATCAATGGCTAGAAGGAGTCTCTTAAAAGAAATTCCAGCTACGCACATCAGATTTGGTGAGTTTGGCGGATAAAGCATAAATTTAAATCGCAACGAACTTCATTATCTTATACTATCGCCTTCAGTAAATATGATTATTATTATTATTATTATTATTATTATTATTATTATTATTATTATTATTATTATTATTATTATTATTAACAAATACATCTCAATTTGGTCCTATAATAATCATTACAATACCAGTGTATTTGTTATGCTTGTGAATGGTGCCTGTATTAACGTGCATTCCGGAAATTACCTGAGACAAGTGTAGTGTAAACGGCCTCGGAACTTACGATAGGATGCCACTGCAGCATTTTTCTGAAATTAATATGAAGCAGAAGGATTACCGCTCGCTGATATCATTATCATAAGTACAATATCATTAGTTTAAGAGAAATCCGAACAAAAGGGGCTAGATTTTTCATTCTGAAAATTAATGTGAGAAATCTTGAGAAAATACACGTGTGGTAGTAAGGAAACCTTACCGAGCGAGTTGGCCGTCCGATTAGGGGCGTGCAGCTGTGAACTGGCATTGGGGAGATCGTGGGTTCGAACCCCACTGTCGGAAGCCCTGAAGATGGTTTTCAGTGGTTTCCCATTTTCACACCAGGCAAATACTGGGGCTGTACCTTAATTAAGGCCAGGCCGCTTCCATCAAACTCCTAGCCATTTCCTATCCCATCGTCGCCATAAGACCTATCTGTGTCGGTGCGACGTGAAGCAAATTGTAAATTATTAAGGAAACCTTACCTGGGGCCAAAACAAAAAATTCTACTTTCGCATGAGAAGGAGTAAAATATAAAATACATGGGTATGTTGGAAAATGTACAGTTGGGCAGAATGGTAGAATTAGCATCACAGAGGACGGTGCCCGCACTCTGGTTGAACGCATCATTTTATGGACATGGTTGCAAAATCGTGATTATAATCCTTGGTCCTGAGAAGAAATCTGTGGCATTTCTCTAGAAATGTTGATGGCATTATACAGTGTGTTCCGAAAAATCTGGAAAGAAATCCTGATGTGGATAATAGCCCCCAAAAAAACACAAAAGGTCCCTATAAACCTACGTCCTGTGGTCGATCGTGTACGAGTTATATATATTCCAAAGTTTTACAGCAATTATCGAAAACTGCCCTAGTTTGAACCCCACCGTCGGCTGTTCTGAGGATCTTTTTCTGTAAGTTCCCATTTTCACTTCCAGATAAATGCCGGGACAATGCCTGGTCATAGGCCACAGCCGATTACTTCTATTTCCTGTCCCCATTTCATCCACCATTATTTATTTTTTTTATCTCCGTTAGCTCCTCAACTTTTTTTGCTAGTTGTTTTACGTCGCACCGACACAGATAGGTCTTACGGCAACGATGGAACAGGAAAGGGCTAGGAGTGGGAAGGAAGCGGCCGTGGACTTAATTAAGGTACAGCCCCAGCATTTGCCTGGTGTGAAAATGAGAAACCACGGAAAACCATTTTCAGGGCTGCCGACAGTGGGGTTCGAACCTACTATCTCCCGAATACTGGATACTGGCCGCACTTAAGCGACTGCAGCTATCGAGCTCGGTACTCCTGAACTTAGGTTGGTGTTCGAAAGAGCATCTGGCCGTAAAAACATACCATACAATTTCATTTGACCTCGTTCCCGACCCCGCTTCAGTAAACGCGACTAAGGGTTAAACATACAGTACATTGGAAATGACCCTACCTGCCTCATCCCAATTCGAGTAGCCGCAGCAATTTTTGTGATCAAGAAGTTCTTAAAATGTGGCACAAGTTAGACGGCTTTTCGGGTACTGAACACTGCATTTTCGGGTATTGTTAGGAATCGTGCATGACGTTATCAATTAGAGAATTCTTATAGCCTATTACTTTAGTCAAGTAGGAAGCACAGACATTATCGGACTCGTGTTGATTAGATGGTAAATTAAATGATACGAGACCTTAATACAGAATTCCCGACTCTAAAATTAACACGAAATATCCCCTTCATCCCTGCCGATAAGATAAATAGGCATAACTCGTAAACGATCTACCATAGGAACGTTTCGTGTTGTTTCGGGGTGTACTACCCATGCCCCAATTACTTCCCACATTGCTGGGAATATTGCGTCTATACTATGAGGTCAATGATACCTAGGTAAAATACTAAATGCTGCCGGGTTGAGTGGCTCAGACGGTTGAGGCGCTGGCCTTCTGACCCCAATTTGGCAGGTTCGATCCTGGCTCAGTCCGATGGTATTTGAAGATGCTTCGAATACGTCAGCCTCGTGTCAGTAAATTAACTGGCACTTAAAAGAATTCCCGCGGGACTAAATTCCTTCACCTCGGCGCCTCGGAAAATCGTAAAGGCACTTAGTGGGACGTAAAGCAAATAACATTATGTTTGTATTATTATTATTTTGTTATTATTAATACTAAATGCTATCAAAAAAGAACGCAAAAACCTAGTTAATTCATTCTTTGCATGTTGGATTGCCATCCTCCTTAATTCATATGAATCCTTGTAAGCTTTTACTCACACTAACTCTCATTTTTCGTACTTTTGTGCCTTGGCCAGGTTCAGAAAAAAATTCATTATCTTGGTGATCTTTTCGCCAAACCTCCTCAAGTTTCAAAAATAAAGATATAAATTTCCAGTATGCTTATGAGTGTTTGGGGGGCTGCATGGCTTAGGCGATAAAGGCGTGCCCACCAGGAAGTCGAAAAATTTAAGAAATTAGATTTCCACTTGTCCGCCTCTGTGGTGAAGTGGTTAGCGTGATTAGCTGCCACCCCCGGAGGCCCGGGTTCGTTTCCCGGCTCTGCCACGAAATTTGAAAAGTGGTACGAGGGCTGGAACGGGGTCCACTCAGCCTCGGGAGGTCAGCTGAGTAGAGGTCGGTTCGATTCCCACCTCAGCCATCCTGGAAGTGGTTTCCCGTGGTTTCCCACTTCTCCTCCAGGCGAATGCCGGGATGGTACCTAACTTAAGGCCACGGCCGCTTCCTTCCCTCTTCCTTGCCTATCCCTTCCAATCTTCCCATCCCTCCACAAGGCCCCTGTTCAGCATAGCAGGTGAGGCCGCCTGGGCGAGGTACTGGTCATACTCCCTAGTTGTATCCCCAGACCAAGAGTCTGAAGCTCCAGGACACTGCCCTTGAGGCGGTAGAGGTGGGATCCCTCGCTAAGTCCGAGGGAAAAACCGAACCTGGAGAGTAAACAGATACAGATGATGATGATGATGAGATTTCCACTTGCGGAGGTGCACATGGCACTAAGGTTCATTCAGCCTGCACCAAAAATGAGTAACAGGCTAATCCCTGGGGACAAAGGCGGCCGGGCATACAGCTTACTACTCTACCCCACCTAGTGTCGAGTTTACGAATAGTGGAACCTTTCACCCATCCAAGGGCGTTCATGACCAGTACGGAGATGACTTTGCTTTTAATGAGTGTTTGAAAAATTCATTTTTGCCATAGAATGACTAAGGTTACAGTCTATGAGTTTAAGACATGTTTCATCTGTACCGCATAATGTAATTATACTAACACAGGACTGGACTAAGACAAAGAAGTGAAGATAAAGGTCCGAATAGCATACGATACCACAGACACGAAACAGCTCATATTTCATGGAAGGACTGGATTTTATCCAATGTACCCCATGTGATACAACCGGGCTGTTAAGGTTAATACTCGTTGCAAATAGGAGAATATGATCACTGGTATAGTCGAGGGAGAAGGTGAAACATTGGTTCCGCTTCCTACTGTCCCGGCTGGTGTGAATATCAGACTTCTTGAAACCTGTCCCTTGTACACCGGATGAATATATCGTGCTCATACACAGAACGTACGTACACTGACGGCGTTCCTCATTACTTACGTATTTTATACGTATGTGGCAAAATACAAATAATGAAAAGTGTTAAGATATTCTGTAAATATCTAGAACAAATATTTTCACTTAATTGTAGTGTATATAAATTACGAACAGCCTTAGGATTAGATGTGAACATAAGGGAAAATCACTATTGACAGTTTATTACACAATATCATCAAGATGGACTTCCACTTTTGCGATGCAATAGTGCCCTGAGTGTCATGTTAATTGAATTATTTTAACCACAAAGAAAGGAGTTGAATTTTTGAGCGAGCAGTATATGTGCAGCTGACAGTACTGACCGCTCCACTAATCTGCATAAATACAATCTGGTACTTTCACTCGCTGTTATTAAAATTCGATAATATAAATACTAATGGATGTTAACGAAAACAGAAAAGATCACGTATATTTTAGAAATGGCAATATGATCAGGCCTTTCCCTTCGTTTTTAAATGTTACACTAATTGATGATGATGATGACGACGATGACTGTCAAGTGACACTTACATAACCAGATTCAGCATTTTTACTAAATGCATTTGGTCGCAGCTTTGCTACACCTTGGCTGGATTTCACTTACTATGCTACCATTCTGAAAGAATACACACCCAAAGTACTTTGTCCGTTAAGTCATCAGGTTGGAGGCTGTTCGGATCCTTCAATATAACCACCAAAGTTTATGCTACTAAGTGTTTGAAAATATTACTAATTGTACCTCTATTTGTTGAAAAAAATTCACCATGCGTTTTTTCTTCATGTATTTATATTCTGAAAAACTTACTACGATACATGTGGCCACTTTGGCGCAAGCTTTTGTTACAATAATTGCATTATTCAAAAGAGACCCTTGTAGGTGTTTCTTCATTAACTGCTGCCAATCGTCTTTGTGTATTGCTTACCACTAAACAATACTTTGTGATTGATAGCTCGAAGTCTGCATTCGCATCCAGGATCCACAAATACTTCAAAGCAGCTGTGGCATTGTCTTTATGCGCTGTTTCCAATAAAAAAAATCACTTCAGTAGTAGAGCAAGGGTGTTTCAGACACAGCGTGGGCGTTTTGAATTTTGCAGAATTAGCATTTTGGATCGGTGCCGACGTCAGTATATATACATATATATATTTAATACTACAAAGCGGGATAAAACCTGCATTACTGGTGAAGCATTAAAACAAATTTAACTTGAAATATTCTGACGACTCATAAGGACTAATGAAACATGTAGTGACTCAGAATGTTTGTTGAAATATTAATCCCATTTACAAATGCTTCACCCACAACAAAAACTAGGACCTTAGAGCTAAATCATGCATTAATCTAAGGGGGAGGAAGAAAAATGTGATCACCCAATCACAGAAGACAAACCCGTAGAAAACCTATTAATAAAAAGCTTCAATTCCTTCATAACACGCCTATGACGCTCACCTATCCTTTATATATTTACATTCAATAGAAAATTTTATATACATACCTTTAAACATTTAACGTATATGAAATTCATGCTTAAAAACTGAAATATACTTAACGCCCCTGCTTGTAGTCGTCTGTCATTGGAAGGCACATATGAGGTGTTTAAGCTGCCATCACTGCAGCCTTGTTAACGGAAAGTCCTCGGTTCGTCATCTGCTTGGTCCCGTTCATGATGGCTTGACCTGCAAACTGCCATGGAAGTTCTGAGTGGTCTCTGAAGATCGCAAGCACACAGGCGCGTTCTGGACGATTCCTAATATTGGAGATTCAGGTGCACAGCACGTTCTGATCGGCCCCTCGTGGGTTCGATGCACTCTCACATACACATGACAAACGGGGAAAAATGGTTTGTGGAATACTCTTTGTATGCATACATACATACATTATCATTATAGACTGTTATACCTTTCAGCGTTCAGTCTGCAAGCCTCTGTGAATTTACTAAACGTCACCACAATCCTCTATCTGCAACTAGTGTTGTGGCCTCATTTACTTCTATACCTCTTATCTTTAAATCGTTAGAAACTGAGTCTAACCATCGTCCTCTTGTTCTTCCTCTACTTCTCTTACCTTCCGTAACAGAGTCCATTATTCTCCTAGGTAACCTATCCTCATTCATTCGCCTCATATGACCCCACCACCGAAGCCGGTTTATGTGTACAGCTTCATCCATCGAGTTCATTCCTAAATTAGCCTTTATGTCCTCATTCCGAGTACCCTCCTGCCATTGTTCGCACCTGTTTGTACCAGAAATCATTCTCGCTACTTTCATATCTGTTACTTCTAACTTATGAATAAGATATCCTGAGTCCACCCAGCGTTCGCTCCCGTAAATCAAAGTTGGTCTGAAGACAGATCGATGTAAAGATAGTTTCGTCTGGGAGCTGACTTCCTTCTTACAGAATACTGTTGTTCGCAACAGCGAGCTCACTGCATTAGCATTACTACATCTTGATTCAATTTCACTTCCTATATTACCATACTGGGAGAACACGCAACCTAAATATATGAAATTATCTACCTGTTCTAGCTTTGTATCACCAATCTGACATTGAATTCTGTTGATTTTCTTACCTACTGACATCAATTTAGTATTCGAAAGGCTGATTTTCATACCATACTCATTGCACCTATTTTCAGGTTCCAAGATATTAGACTGCAAGCTTTGAGCACAATCTGCCATTAAGACCAAGTGGTCAGCATAGGCTAGACTGCTTGCTACATTTCCCTGCCATTTTATACCTTTCAGCAGATGATCCACGTAAACGACGAACAGCAAAGGTGAAGAGATTACAGCCTTGTCTAACCCCTGTAAGGACCCTGAACCAAGAACTCCTTCTACCATCAATTCTCACTGCAGCCCAATTGTCAACATAAATGCCTTTGATTGATTTTAATAATCTACCTTTAATTCCATAATCCCCCAGTATTGTGAACATCTTCTCTAGATCCACGAAACATAAACACAACTGCCTATTCCTCTCGTAGCATTTTTCAGTTACCTAGCGCATACTGAAAATCTGATCCTGACAGCCCCTCTGTGGTCTGAAATCACACTGGTTTTCATCCAACTCCCTCTCAACTACTGATCGCACCCTCCCTTCCAAAATGCCAGTGAATACTTTGCCTGGTATACTAATCAATGTGATACCTCGATAGTTGTTGCAATCCTTTCTGTTCCCTTGCTTATAGATAGGTGCAATTACTGCTTTTGTCCAATCTGAAGGTACCTTACCAACACTATATGCAAATCTTACTACTCTATGAAGCCATTTCATCCCTGTCTTCCCACTTTGTATGTATTCAAAATTAATTATTAAGAATAGATTCACTCATTAACTCAAGTAGTCTACCCAAGCAGCGGAGAAGTTCCTGGAAATCGCTACTTCTTTTCCCTTTATTGTCACACGGCACTAGTCAAGAATATAGTTTTCTCTATGTGAGCATTACGTGTTTAACTAGACGGAACTCCCTGGGTTAATCTAGCGTTTCCTATTTTCTCGTATGACGTCTCCCAACACTGCAATTTTCTTGATTACGACAGGTTAATCATTCGTAAGATATGTTTACGTCTCACTTACGTAAGCGTGATTTCTCGCAAGCTTGGCCCGTTCTTTAAGTATATTCACGTGAGCCGCCACTGTTTGTTAACAGTCTGCATTCCCACAATATGCGAATATGTAAATATAGGAGTTACAAACACCTACACTCGCACACAACAATCCTGCTTTCGTCCCGTACGATCGGATTATATTCCGCGTAAAACTGCCTGATATAAAACGACTTCACTTGAACACTACTCTTCAAATTTGAATAGCGCCTACTATTCTTCAATATCTCTGCACAACTCTTGGTCTACTATGAACCATGAAGATTACGTCCTAATACACAAATGAATGAATGACTGAGTCGTGAATGAGTGAGTGAGTGCAGAGCCTAGCCTGGCCGTTTCATTTATAGGGATCTGGTCTTTTGGCAGTGGAAATGGTAAGCTTCGCCCCTTTCTGAAAGATCGCTCCGCAAATTATATTACTTCTCAGAGTCGAGTGAACACCCAATTTGTAGCCTATAAATTCTTTTATCTACTAATTGAGTTTCATTCCGATTGCATCGTGCGATCTCTCGTAATCTCGTAGGCTTTCCATCATAATTTGGCGCCTTATCATCGTAACGTGGGGAATCCCACTTCTCTATCGCACGGTCAGAACCTCAATAACCGGGCGAGTTGGCCGTGCGCGTAGAGGCGCGCGGCTGTGAAGCTTGCATCCGGGAGATAGTAGGTTCGAATCCCACTATCGGCAGCCCTGAAAATGGTTTTCCGTGGTTTCCCATTTTCACACCAGGCAAATGCTGGGGCTGTACCTTAATTAAGGCCACGGCCGCTTCCTTCCAACTCCTAGGCCTTTCCTATCCCATCGTCGCCATAAGACCTATCTGTGTCGGTGCGACGTAAAGCCCATAGCAGAAAAAAAAGAACCTCAATATCCGGTTCATATTACCCGCACCTATCTCAATTCGTTATTATCCCGACTTAATAATACACTGACTGACAGAGCAAATGCAACACCAAGAAGGAGTGGTTCGAAAGGGATGAAAGTTGGGGAAAAAACAGAGACGGCACGGACGAATAATTGATGTTTATTTCAAACCGATATGCAGGTTACACAATGCGCACGGCATCGACTCAGTAGGATGTAGGACCACCGCGAGCGGCGATGCACGCAGAAACACGTCGAGGTACAGAGTCAATAAGAGTGCGGATGGTGTCCTGAGGGATGGTTCTCCATTCTCTGTCAACCATTTGCCACAGTTGGTCGTCCGTACGAGGCTGGGGCAGAGTTTGCAAACGGCGTCCAATGAGATCCCACACGTGTTCGATTGGTGAGAGATCCGGAGAGTACGCTGGCCACGGAAGCATCTGTACACCTGGTGGAGCCTGTTGGGAGATGCGAGCAGTATGTGGGCGGGCATTATCCTGCTGAAACAGAGCATTGGGCAGCCCCTGAAGGTACGGGAGTGCCACCGGCCGCAGCACATGCTGCACGTAGCGGTGGGCATTTAACGTGCCTTGAATACGCACTAGAGGTGACGTGGAATCATACGCAATAGCGCCCCAAACCATGATGCCGCGGTGTCTAGCGGTAGAGCGCTCCACAGTTACTGCCGGATTTGACCTTTCTCCACGCCGACGCCACACTCGTCTGCGGTGACTATCACTGACAGAACAGAAGCGTGACTCATCGGAGAACACGACGTTCCGCCATTCCCTCATCCAAGTCGCTCTAGCCCGGCACCATGCCAGGCGTGCACGTCTATGCTGTGGAGTCAATGGTAGTCTTCTGAGCGGACGCCAGGAGTGCAGGCCTCCTTCAACCAATCGACGGGAAATTGTTCTGGTCGATATTGGAACAGCCAGGGTGTCTTGCACATGCTGAAGAATGGCGATTGACGTGGCGTGCGGGGCTGCCACCGCTTGGCGGCGGATGCGCCGATCCTCGCGTGGTGACGTCACTCGGGCTGCGCCTGGACCCCTCGCACGTGCCACATGTCCCTGCGCCAACCATCTTCGCCACAGGCGCTGCACCGTGGACACATCCCTATGGGTATCGGCTGCGATTTGACGAAGCGACCAACCTGCCCTTCTCAGCCCGATCACCATACCCCTCGTAAAGTCGTCTGTCTGCTGGAAATGCCTCCGTTGACGGCGGCCTGGCATTCTTAGCTATACATGTGTCCTGTGGTACACGACAACACGTTCTACAATGACTGTCGGCTGAGAAATCACGGTACGAAGTGGGCCATTCGCCAACGCCGTGTCCCATTTATCGTTCGCTACGTGCGCAGCACAGCGGCGCATTTCACATCATGAGCATACCTCAGTGACGTCAGTCTACCCTGCAATTGGCATAAAGTTCTGACCACTCCTTCTTGGTGTTGCATTTGCTCTGTCAGTCAGTGTATTTCCACGTCAGCGATGCTCGCTATTGATGGACTTTACTATAAAAATCTAAATTCGTGAATAATTCCATTAATATAGCTCGTTCGCTAATAACGTATCAGATGTAAAAATTATATGTTTTATAATTGTTGTTATCTACACGTGTTAGACAAAACTAATATTTCCGGAGATAAATGGAAGTTGGTGAAAAATGTAATAATCGTGAATGTCGCCGTTATTCACGAGTTAAAAATTCACAAATCGTAATCGTTCGGAAATTACAATATATGATATACATCTTTTATAATCTAAAGTTTTTCGATACAGCACATGTTAAATGAGAAAATGTATCGTTCCCGTTTCCGGCTCCTTAACATCGCTGCGCCACTGTATACTAATCAGATAATAATTAGCCTAGTGTACTCTTCTCATGTCCCCGACCTTAAATACCGAGCTTCAAGAAATTCTGTCAAGCCATTTTCCAGTGATGTTCACACAAATATCCAGATAGACAGACAGACAGACTTGCAGACAAACGTTGAACTAACTTGAATTTTCTTATACCATCCGAGATAATTATGAGGTATGAGGCCAAATTTTGAAGTGTACAGACAAAATTATAAGTGTATTTATATAAATGTTGTTCTACGTATTTTCGACTCGACGCGATGTTTCTACTTACACGATATCGTTACGATTATAATGAATGAAACAAGAAAAGATTGTAAATGCTTGTGTTTATCGATCCTTTAATACGGGATATTTTACCGATACTTCAAACAGACCTTCGACTATACATTTAAGAACCTGCTGTATCTGCAACGTAGGGACTACATCTCGTTAAATGTTTACCTGAATTCTGACTTATCGATTTAAAAGCCACCAGCACATATCCTGAGCTGAAAGGTCTAGATTTAAAGTGATAGCTTATTTTAGTATAGGAATATGTTACTAAAATAATGTTAGTCTCTGTTGAGAGCTTGTGAATAAGATATCCTGAATTCATCCATCTTTATATTTAATCTATTGACTAGTTATCATATTACGGACTTCTTTAGTAACATTACACTCTATTCGTCACAATTTCTCGTTGAGATTGAAATTTAACTTGTAGGCAACATTGATTCTCTCCGGGACCATGTACATTATTATCACTCTAGGTTATGTAAACCATAGCCAATTTACCCATTTAAGCCTGTCTAAGACTAAAGTGCTAATCGTAACCCTACCTCAAATCGTTCAGTTTCCATTGATGTTCGACATATAATTCATACAGCCATGTGCAGCAATCTAAAGTGAAAAACACAGCTCTTCATACAAGCTTGACCGTAGTCCCATGCAGTCATGAGCACTTAGTTTTGCATAAAATATTGGATAACAATCCTTCTTTGAAGTAAAGCATTCAATAGCTTGTTGATGTTTGATGAACGTACTCCAACAAATTGCTCTTTTACGGATCTCATCTCTGTCACAATTTTATTTCAAATTCATGAATGTTTCATTCCATTATATTCTATATTATTCCAGAAACTAAAATCGAAACATAAGTGATTATCATTATCATGTTAATGCACATTTAGACCGACAGTTATATATTGGCGACATCGATTCCAGCTTCTCACCAACGTGAGCGTGACTCGAATCCAATTCAAGAAACCAGAGGTTCATACACACATAAGCGTAATCACCACTGCCCGTTATCATATTCGTTTGACGTTGATTACAAATAACTTGAAAATAGTTCAAACTGCATTTGACCTTCGAAAAATTTTCTAAATGGGAAGTTTTATCTTAAACATTTTAGACAAATCCACGTGCTAAATAATTTTCGCTAATAATAATAAAAAGAAGTTATTTGACATTACGTCTTACTAATTACTTCTTTCGAGATGCCGAGGGGGTACCAGTACGAGATTTTTTACGTGCCGGTAAGCGTACCGACATGAAGCTGGCGCATTTGAGCACTTGCAAATGCCACCGAACTGAGCTGGGATCAAACCCACCAACTTGAGCTCAGAAAGGCAGCACTCTAGCGTCTGAGTCACTCAATTCGGTTTATTATTATTATTATTATTATTATTATTATTATTATTATTATTATTATTATTTATTACATCCATTTAGGAAATTTCTGCTTGTGCCGGTAACATAATGGGCTGACTCGACCTAAGCAAGAGTCTCCCTCTTGATTTTGAAACTATACAGATATCTACAACTATTTACAACATAAATAATTACAACATACAGTACATAAATGTACATATGTATGTTCTCTGTATCTTAGGAACAGCGGTGGCAGTTGTCTGTGACAACTGTTGGATCATTCATGATGAATCTATGGTAGTTGCGTGTATGAATTACTTGATCTTGGATGGCCAAAACAAATCGTTCTGTTCCTGGGAAATGACCAGAATAGGTCAGATAAGCATGCGACGCAGACTTGTCGACACGAGGCAGATCCAGTTCGTGAGAGTATTTCCCGTGAAGAGGTTTCTGCTTCCATACGGCTATATTCATTTCCTTTGTAGATGGGGCAGATACAGGCATTTCTGGCGACGATAGATTGAGAGGTGTGTAGTTTATATCAGCTCTGCGAAGAGCTTGATGAAGACACGATGCTTCGGCTCTGGAGTGGAAATATTCTCGAAGATTTGATATCTAATTGCTGTGTAAATTTACAATGGAGAAGATGCCTCTAACAACTTCTGATATCTGAAGTGTTGCAGATTTAGGATGACGCACATGGCATCGAGTGAGTGAGACTGCTGATTTCGTTTGTAACTTCTGAAGTTCTGTTTGGGCCCATTTTGTGACTTCAAAGCAGTATGTGAGCAGTGGTACAGCGTACGTATTGACTGCTTTGGTAAGGTGTTTAGCTGTCAGTTTCAATGATAATACTTTGGTGAGGCGTGCTATGTATTGCTTGATGTCGGCATGATTCATAGAAGTTCTCTGATGAAATCCGATGTATTTGTAGGCTTACATTTCTTCTTTCTCCACCTGTTGTATGGGTTCGTTGCTTAAACTAGAAGATATCCCTTGTGCTAGTAGGATCCTCTGATGACAGTTTGGGTTCTGCATTTTTCCAATCCAAACCGCATGCCTATATCTGAAGAAAAGGTCTTGGTAATTGAGGCAAGATGTTGGAGATAGGGTTTGGTAGAAGCATACAGCTTAATGTCATCCATATAGAGTAGGTGGCTGATTTTGTATAGCTCTTGTCGCTTGTGTTTAATTCTTAATGCTAAATCCATACCCGCTTGTGTTCAGTAGGTAGGATAATATATTTAATGCCATGCAGAACTATAATGGACTCAGTTATTATTATTATATTATTATTATTTGTGTCAATCAGTTCATTGGAAGTCTTCAGGATACAAATGAACCACATTGTTAGGAAATAGTGCACTGAAGGATTCACATCACTTCGTATCGTTTTTTTTTTTTTTTTTTTTTGCTAGGGGCTTTACGTCGCTCCGACACAGATAGGTCTTATGGCGACGATGGGTTAGGAAAGGCCTAGGAGTTGGAAGGAAGCGGCCGTGGCCTTAATTAAGGTACAGCCCCAGCATTTGCCTGGTGTGAAAATGGGAAACCAAGGAAAACCATCTTCAGGGCTGCCGATAGTGGGATTCGAACCTACTATCTCCCGGATGCAAGCTCACAGCCGCGCGCCTCAACGCGCACGGCCAACTCGCCCGGTACTTCGTATCGTGTCCTCAGCAGTGTACACATAATAAAGTACTACTTTTCCACAATCTGCATTATCTTCATTCTCATTATATATCTTCAGGCCTATTAACGACTGTCTTTGTGATATATATATTGTGCACATACCAGTCAGCAGATCTACCGGGCTGAGTGGCTCAGACTGTTCAGGCGTTGTCCTACTGATCCTAACTTGGCAAGTTCGATCCTGGCTCAGTCCAGTGGTATTTGAAGGTGCTCAAATACGTCAGCCTCGTGTTGGTAGATTTACTGGCACGTAAAAAACTCCTTAGGGGCTAAATTCCGGTACCTCGGCTCCTCCGAAAACCGTATAAAATGTAGTTAGTGGGACGTAAAGCCAATTACATTATTATTAGTTAGCAGATCGCATGCGACTTTACCAGGTGTGCAAGTCCGTGTGTCTGATGAATGTTCGAGAAGAGGAAAGGGATTTTCAAGGAATACCTATCCTTGGGAAAGCCGCTTTAAACTGAATCAACAAGAATTAAAATAAACGACACTTTATTCACAATCAGAGCATGGGAAAGAAAAAAATCAACAACTGATGTTAATAGAATATTGCATAATAAATAAGTCACCTTAGATCCTCATATATCTCTGAACTAAAAATCAGTTCTAGTTATTAATATCTGTTCTCATGATTAAAGTGTCTGTCTGTATGATATCACTTTGACCTTTAAAAACCGAGCTCGATAGCTGCAGTCGCTTAAATGCGGCCAGTATCCAGTATTCGGGAGACAGTAGGTTCGAACCCCACTGTCGGCAGCCCTGAAGATGGTTTTCCGTGGTTTCCCATTTTCACACCAGGCAAATGCTGGGGCTGTACCTTAATTAAGGCCACGGACGCTTCCATCACACTCCTAGCCCCGTCCTGTCCCATCGTTGCCACAAGACCTATCTGTGTCGGTGCGACGGAAAGCAAGTAGCAAAAAAAATTACCTTTAAAATACTCAATCACAACATCTCAGTTAATTTATCATTAAAGTTCTCTCACAATGAATTTCATTTGATACAAATTAAGTCCTCAGTTATTCATTTAAATAGCATTTGATTTGACTCGTATAAATGCCAATTGGCTTAATTTTTTTAACAATGCCTACTGGCTTAATGACAAATTGACATCTTACAAGAACATTGAACTTGCTTTAAATACTTCTTGAATTAGTATTACTACATCCCGACGCATTCTCAAGATCGACACGTTGTCAAATACAAACAGGTTGTTAAAGTCAAACATAGTTTTAAGTTAACATGTTGTTAAGTTCAAACATGGTTTTAAGTTAAGATATTGTTAAGGTATTCATATACGTTTGAAATGACGTATTTGGACGGAATTTTCACTTTTTCATTTTTGTTTCCTAATGAAAGCTTAATTCTTCTACTTTAAGAAAATGTATAGTTCTTACATGTTTTGTGCATAAATATGCTCAGAAAATTGATTTAAAGGGAACAGTGCAGTCGTGTCTCGGTCTGAGGTGGGCGTGGCATCGCTGCACGGAGAATTTCATGGTTCCTTTCGATGTTTTAATTCATGATTGGCACTCCTTGTTGTAGAATAGCTCTCCATGGATGGCTCCACGTGCGTTCTCTTTGTATACAGCAGTAATACTCTTTGGTAATGGGAGTTTCCATGGTTTCCATAACTGCGCGTTTTGAGTGAAAATACTGCCACGTTGCCTGTTTACCTGTGTGCATTTGGATGTATATTCGTTGTGGAGATAATGTCCAGAAACTGTATTGGATGTAAGAAGCATTCAAATTATGATAAGCATTCCCCATCCTATTTAGGTTGGAAAGCTGATCATGCTGCAGTCTGTGCCAAAAATTACAGTGGGTCTTCACCTAATATGGAACAGTAACAATATTTTCTCGCTCAAGTGAGAGTAGAGGTCTGGAGGATGTAGATTTCTACGGGTATGGGGATTCCAAAAGTTACAAGGCAGTGTGTGATTCCAATCCATACAATGGTAGGGAAGTCAATAAACTGGAATGTGTTGGTCACTACCAAAAGCGTTTAGGTACAGCTCTTAGAAAATTTGTACAACTTAACAAAAAGATGGGTGGTAGAGGCAAATTAACTGGAGCACTGATAGACAAGTGTCAGAATTATTTTCGAATTGATTTGCATTCCAAATACAGTTTCATAAAAGATATGACAAATGCTATATGGACAACATTGCATCATTTGACTGCCCATAAAGATAGGCCTTCCCATCACAGGTGCCCTATAGGAACAGACAGTTGGTGTTCATACCAAAGAGCCAAAGCTGGCAATCTACTTGACAATTATAAGCATAAAGCAGGAATACCACTAGAAGTCCTACATACAATGACCGTGTGTATGAAAGGCTCTGTGATCATCATGGTTTGGCTCAAAATATCTATGAGTTATTAAACGGTACGGTATGGAAGAGGTGTAGAAAAGATACATATGTGGGGCTGTCCACTCTCAAACTGGGTGTCATGGATGCAGTTTTACACTTTCATTGTGGAAACAAAGTTGAAATAGAGGTTTTTACAAGAATGAAGATTGTGCCTGGTATGTACTCAGCATCAGCAGTGCCACAAGCTGATGAGGCACGTGTACGCAGAAGTCAGCTTCAGAGCACTGCTGAACAAAGACAGCAAAGGAGGTACCTCAGGGGAAGAAGAAAGCTGAAAGAGGACAAGAAACTTGAAGAGGAAGGTCCCACCTATGCAACGGGAGAATTCTAGTACTTTCAGGTAAAAAGAAATAATACAAAACTTTAAACTTAAGTTACTCAAAACTAAAAATTATGTTTTCTTTTCAGGTTCGAACAACAATAAGTCGAGTTATAATTCAGATATCTACCTCAAAAAGGTCCCAAATTGAAGATAATTAATTTAGGAATGTCCTGTACTAGAACTGAGAAAAAATATATCCCCGTTCAAAAACTGAGTACGAAGAAATTAAAACTCGTTTTTGAATTTTTGAATTTTTGAAAGAATGTGTTATAATTCTTTATGTAATTGTGATAAACTAATGCATTTGGTAGGGGACATCAAGAACACTAATGATAATAGTTCGATGAAAGAAATATTAAAATAAATGCATTTTTGTAGTTGCTAGGTAGTCTCAAAAAAGTGCCATTTTTGTTAAGAAAGAAATTTTTGTACAGCCCTGAAATTATAAATTGGGCAATCTTATAGCATATTAAAAAGAGTCATATAGTTTCTGGACAGATATCCTTGTATTATTCTTTCATACATTCTCACATAACTTATATGATTTTCATTTAGGGTAACAGGTATACGGCAGATTTGAAACCACTGAAAGTTCTACAGAATAGGACCATTAGAAATTTGTCAGGAGGACCATATTTAACACCAACTAAAGTTCCTTATGTTCAAACTAGGATACTACCTCTGGAAATAGAGATTAAGTTCAATGTCGTTGTTTATATTTTCAAAAACCCTAACAGTAAAATGTATAACAATCATTTTATACAATATAACAGAGCTATACATCAGCATGACACATGCAAAAATCTGAATATTTATACCTGCCAATCACGTACAGTAACTTATATGGAAAAAAGAGTCTGAATAATTATTTGTTTAAAAAACAACGAACTACCTCATGAAATAAATCATATATTCAACTATTAATAAATTTAAAATTAAGCTAAGGAAATTATTGTTTCAGTCCAACCTGGTCTAAAATACATTTCTGCAAAAATATGTTTTTTGTAAATTACTAAGTACAGACATGTAAACATTTTTTGTTGTTGTTAGTTAGGCTATAATTTAGTTTCATTCAATTTTATTCTAGGTTTTTAGATTATTATTTGTATTATTGTAGTAGTTTTAATTTTTAATTCCATTGTACCTAATTGACTTATTATATATTATATACATTCTAAATTTGACATTCATCCAACCCCCAATAAAGATGTCGGATGGCCCATCTTCTCCTCTCAACGTGATGACTATTCTCCCATAGAACACGTCGAATCGATCGAAATGACCTTAATTGGGCAATGCATAGCCGATTGCGTACTGTTTGTGCAGATGTACGGACCCCGTTTGCCCCCAAAAAGTAATCTCGTAATTGTTGAACAGTCGAAGTTGGTCGATCTTGACGTGGAGTAGTCACCCTCGGTCGACCTTGCATCAGTCTATCAGTCACATCATAGGTCTCACGGTACCTCTCCTACGTTTTTGACTCTGCACTTTGGGTAACCCACTACGATGCATGATACTGTTTCCTGTGTATATCCACCCTGAATCAATACCACAGTCCTGGCTCTGTAAAACTGGGAAATACGCATTTTACATGAAGCGTAAACACTAACCGAAGCTCGCACTGCACTGTATACACTATTACTAGTGTTCATCTTAAATGGCATAGTTCACGCGAGGCTCAACGCAGAGAGTAGGCAGTGACATCTGAAACAAGCAATTGAATTACTTGTGAGTATACCGTGCACTCTACCACTTACGACAGGACTACACATGCCCTGCCAAATAACGTGGCTAAACCCACAAAATTCCAATTTTTTAGGTGTATATAATGTCCTGTTTTCACACCAGGTAGGTGCTGGGCCGTACATTAATTAAGGCCATATTCAGCCGTCTTCGAACTTTCCTACTCCCACGTCACTGAAAGCCCTGATAAGTTAGTGCGATGTTATATGCACTGCAATATTCATAAATACGTAATTCGTTAATTATACTCTCATGTTCATAAAAACCAGAACGACTTGAAAGACTAGAGATAGGAAGTTTATATTCATAGAACATGTGCATTAGTATGTTCTGAAGAAATGATTAGCATTTGAACCATATCGATCCTCAGGTTCAAGATCCACATCGATATCTCGGCGCACCACAACCTTCTGGTAAAATGTGACTGCGGCTCTCGTTGTCACTATAAACCGAAGATAATGGATAGTGTGACTTGAGTAGACGTGCAGGGTGCCTCGCAGACGTAGGCGAAAACCGTACCGTCAAATGAGTGAGTTCGAAAGAGGGCGCATTATTGGCATGGGAGAACGTGATGCGTTAATCCGGGAAATTGCTACTCGTGTGGGACGAAATGTGTCGGCAGTGCAACGGGTGTGTACAGAATGGTTTACAGAAGGCCGTAGAACACGACAAGATGGGTCTGGTCGCACCACCCAGACCACTCCCCGAGAAGATCGACACCTCATCCGAATGGCATTGCAGGACAGATATGCGTCCTCCTCGGCTCTGGCGCAACAGTGGAACAGTGTAACACATCGTACACTATCAGGAGTGACAATCCGTCGGCGTTTATTATGGCCTGGGTTACCGGCGCGTCGTCCACTTCTCCGCCTACCTTTGAGAAATGTGCTTAAACATGCTAGACAGCAATGGTGTATGGAACGACGTCACTGAGGACAGGAATGGCAGCCGATAGTGTTTTCGGACGAATCCAGGTTCTGTTTGTTTGAAAATGATGGCCGCATTTTGGTTCGCCGCGGACAGGGAGAGAGGCATCACATTGACTGCATTCGCGCAAGACATACAGCGCCAAATCAATGCCTTATGGTGTGGGGTGCTATTGGGTACAACCACAAATCACAGTTGGTGCGTGTCCGGGGCACAGTGACCAGTTTGACCAACGTGAATGACATCCTGCGACCCGTAGCTATACCCTTTCTGCGCGACACTCCAGACGCCATATTTCAGCAAGTTCAGCAAGACAATGCGCGACCTCATGTAGCTGCACGAACACGTACCTTCTTGTTGTCACAAGATGTCAGACTCTTGCCCTGGCCCGCCCGATCACCGGACTTGTCGCCAATCGAAAATGCGTGGGATATGGTGAAACGACGGTTGCGGCGCTTTGACCCAGTGCCAACCACCGAAGATGAACTGTGGAACCAGGTGAATGCAGCTTGGATGCCTATAACCTAGGACGCCACTCGCGCCTTACACGCGTCATTGCCATCACGCATGGAACAAGTTATCAGTGCCCATGAAAGATCCAGTGTCTACTAGGACACATGCTGAACCTAGGTGCCTGAAATGCTAATAGTTTCTGCAGAACATACTAATGAACATGTCCTGTGAATATGAACTTCTTATCTCTAGTCTTTCAAGGTGTTCTGTTTTTATGAACATAAGTGTATGAGTTACTACGTGAAAAATATAGTGTTTACCGATTGGTGGGAATGGTGTGTACTTAAGCGAAATCAGTGAGTACATAGAAAAGGATCGTATTATTCCGAATTGAAGATTAACAACAGCTGCAATGGTGCTTGTATTAATTCATATAAATCGGAAGTTTTCAAACAATAAGAGTCCATGTCACCTCTTTTAATGTCCCCAAAGAACATAAACTCCAATGTCGAGCGTTTACAAGCTGTGGGTAGCTCGTCGTGTTTTTATTTGTTGTTGCAGCCATAGCTCTTCATCTCTGAGGGTAGGACACATATAAGCTCTTACCTTCTCTGGCCATTCGATTAATTTCACCCTCCTATCTTCATTGCCTTTTTTTTCCCCCTTCGTTCCTCTTTCTCCTGGATTCCTCTCGCTTGGTATTTCTGGAGCACTTTTTTTCTCTCTTTCTCCTTCTTGCCATTTTCTCCTATCTTACATCCAAAATTCATTGCAGCAAACTGGTAATGACCACCCGCACGGCAGGCTTCCAAGCTCATTACATGGTGTGACGAGGTCACTTACGGAATCCGCAATACAGGCCCGTTACTTTTATGTATTCTCATTGTGACGATCTAGAGGATCATTAACAGAACAGTTCCGTCTAATAACAGTACATCTTTGATCAATAAGGAAGCGAAAAACTGTTATACCCCGATAAATGACAGGTAATGGACAGCGTAAGTTAATGACAAAAAGTATGCAACCCACAGAAGGGGCGGGTTTTAAGTTCTATTTAGTTATGTGTGTGTGAGAGAGAGAAAGCGAGAGAGAAAGAAATCAATCTTGTTGTTGCTTCCTGTGATGAACTAGAGGAATCTAGGTGAACATGAATGTGTACTTTTAAAACTTCGCCTGATAATTTGTATGGCTGTGATCCGCTCTGGTATGTGCATTTTCTTCTAACTTAGGGTAATTTTGGTAACGAAGTGGCCATTGCTTATATGCTGGACATGATCGAGAACGGAACGGGAAACATCACTTCTATGATGGACAAGAGTGGGAAATTAACCTACTACTCTCCTCAGCTGAGTATCCATTATCAGTACCTCAAACCAGTCTTTTTTTAAATAATCGGGCCCATCTGGAAGGAAACTTCGGATATTAGCAACAAAATTGAGCAGTGGTAAAATTTTAAATAGGCTTTCGTCTTATTAGAACGGGTCGTTTACATACGATATATGCCAAAAAGATGTTGACTACGGAGCAAAAGTGACCTACAGGACACCATTGGGAACCGAACCTCTAACCTTCGTAATTCGCGCCCAGTGCTCCACGGTTGAGCTATGGTCCCCTTTCCGATTGTGTTTTCTCGGCTGGGAAATATAGCACTACTGTCAAAACAACTGTAGAGTGGGCTAGGTACCCGCTGAAGGTAATTCGAATTGGATATTTTTCACGACCACGTTGTGCTTCAATAAAGTGTTAGGTCTGTGGGAGGTATCGAATGCATATAGTACATGCCAAATACAGCGTGCTCGGAAACAACGTGGGCAGCTTAGACGGTTTGTCATACTGATAAAAAAAATTAAAAAATGTAATTCGATTACTTCTTCTTCTCTATCCGTTTACCCTCCAGGGTCGGTTTTTCCCTCAAACTCACCGAGGGATCCCAGCTCTACCGCCTCAAGAGCAGTGTCCTGCAGTGTGAGACATTGGGTCAGGGGATACTACTGGGGAGGAAAACCAGTAACTCGCCCAGGCGGCCTCATCTGCTATGCTGAACAGGGGCCTTGTCGGGGGATGGGAAGGTTGGAAGGGACGGACAAGGAAGAGGTACGTCGATTTTCACCATCAGAATATTTGCCGGTAGGGTAGGAGATGTGGTGTTGTACAAATTATAATCACTAGATTGCATGCCTAAAGCCTGAATTTGGGCCGATGACCTAGATGTTAGGCCCCTTTACACAACAAGCAAGCATCAAAGCCTGTATTTGATTTCATACCTCTCCGCAGTGTTTATATGGAATGAGGACATATGACGCTGTTGATGGCGATTCGTTCAACGGATGGGGACGTACTGCTTTGAGCAAACCCCTTGGTGTTATTCGACAGGAGAAGGCTATTTGCCGATACCGGGTTTCATTCTCTCCCTATCTCATTATCATCATTCGACATCCAGATACGCAGATCACCCATGGGCGTCAAATATAAATACCTGCACCAGGTGAGCCGAGCATGTCCTCAGACACTCCCGACACTAAAAACCACACGATAAATAAATAAATAAATAAATAAATAAATAAATAAATAAATAAATAAATAAATAAAGACATTAATTAATTAATTAATAACTGACTTTCAAGACGTGCTCTGTCTTTTCTACGGTTTCCGCCAGATGGCATTACTCCTGCAATTACAAAAACTAGCCTGTTAATTACGACGAGTGCTGAACAGCTAATTTCTCATTACTCGTTAGCTAACGGAGCATTTAGTAACTAAGAAAAGTCGTTCGAGTTGTTAATTCCTTTTGGTGATTGGGTACGTGTCTACAACATCAGAGGATATGTAGAATCATATTGATTTAATTTCATTTTATTTTATATTATTAATCTGGTACAACAGAGCGCAAATATCCCCAGTTACAGTAAACGTACACAGATACATCACATTTTATTTTCAAATTTATATAGGCCACTATGACGTAGTCTGTGCTACGATTTCGGCAGAAATTTTACTCCGCCTGCGAAGTGTATATTGGACATCACTGTGAACGTAATTCCACTAAACTATCAGTTTACACTCTTTAATTTACGTATTGTTACGTACAATTTTGTCTTGACAAAATTCAAATAATAGGGATTCTTAGAAGAGAAACAATCTCTTGTGAAATTGTGCTGATTGCATTTTTAACCAAATGATTCCTTTGCAAATACTATCGATTGTTATAATTGCATAACCTACCAGAGTTGCTCTTTCCTCCTTGAAGCTGTCATTTGATGAAATATAGAAAGATCTGGAGTGTAATTAGACATTTAATAACATGCTGAGTGACTGGATTACAGCAGTGCAGAAACACTATCAATCAATCAATCAATCAATCAATCAATCAATCAATCAATCAATCAATCAATCGATCGATCAATCAATCAATCAATCAATCAATTAATCAATCAATCACTACTGGTCTGCATTTCGGGCAGTCGCTCAGGTGGCAAATTCCCTATCCGTTGTTTTCCTAGATTTGAATTTATAATAGATGGTATTTCCAAATGTACACGCGGCTTAATACCGGCTTGAGAGCACCGATCGAAGGAAAGAACTACGCCAGGGGAGGGAGTATCACACGGACCTCCGAGCTGACAGGATCGCGCTACGGAGAGACCGGCCGAAATCCACGATGTGGTCCTGTTTGACGCTTATTTCTAGACAAGGCTCTAAAGCCGGTTTTTTTTTACAATTTGCTTTACGTCGCACCGACACAGATAGGACTTACGGCGTCGATGGTTAGGAATGGCCTAGAAGTGGAAAGGAAGCGGCCGTAGCCTTAACCATACGGCCAACTAGCCCGGTCAAGCCGGTCTCAACTCGCGTGCAGATTTATCAACACCGCATCTAAAAGCCCACTTGAATTCACCCGCGAAGCGATCTGATTGGCCAAATTCAGCAATTGATAAAACGACAACGGTACGAGATACCGAATTATGTTTTTTTTAAGCTATGTATCAGTATGCAAACCCTCTAACACTTATATACCCGGTTCACATTATTTCCGACCAACCTATTTACTTGAACATTGGAAAGGGGAAGTTAAATTATGTACTCATTTTCTGAATCTCTTAGCATTTCTTTTTAAATACGTTTCGACTACGTATGTCTCTAATAACAGATGGACGCAAATTCTATTAGCGTACGATTGCAATAGGTATGGACGAAATACTGTAAGTTGCCGTACAGTAAATTGGAGTCCCACCCTATGGCTGAATGGTCAGCGTTGAGGCCTTCGGTTCGGGTTCGATTCCCGGCCGAGTCGGGGGATTGAATTGAATCTGCTTAATTCGTCTGGCTCGGGGACGGGGTGTTTTTGTTTGTTCCAACACTCTCTTCTTCATATTCAGACAACATATCATACTACCAACCACCACAGGAACACGCAATAGTGATAACTAGAGCCCGGATTTCCATGCAAATGCATATTTTTGAATAAGCTAGCTACACTTCTCAGTCTTTGCAAATATTCGTTTTATGGCTTAACGATTCCAAAATAACCGTTCTTTTTTCGTGCATGTTTGCATGTTTTGGCCTTTTTAGAAGAAAAGTCTTGTACAATGCATATTTTGAAGATTTTGGATATAATAGCGAATATTTGGACGTTTATATTGCATAGTATGACATTTCTTCTGACTTTGGCGCATATATAATGTTAAGTTGCATGATAATGCCTTTCATAAATGTTGGTTTGCAGAATTTGGGACCATTTTTCTACATTATACAGTATGCATATTACTGAGAGACGGGGAGAATGTATTCCTGGCATCCTATCTGACAACCAAAGTCAGTACATATGGCAGAGGTCCTATAATCCAATTACCAAAGCACTTTCTTGTCTGTTGCTTGAGTAAACACTGACGTAAGCCGGAAGTCCCCACGTCGATCTTTGTAATTCTTAGGCATAAAGGTGTCCCAGTTATACACTGCTATAAACTGAACCTTAAACTGTGCATTACTCATTGACGGGTCATGTGTTGTATCTCTTGTATCACACTTCTATGACTCCGCGTTACGGTACTGATGTAGCAGCTCACAAACCTTGATTTTGCACTGAACACTCTTCTGTTGTGATCATGGAATATCCTACCCGGAACTCTTACCCCTCACACGTCTTCGTTATCGCAGCAGGCAATCGTTACCAGTTATTGAGGACATTCAGAAGTGTCTGCAATCATCGCACGGAAAAGTAGCTGCGAACAAAGTTATCCGTACAAATCCTGACTTTGAATTCGTCAAGCTTGTATAAGACAGATAGTGGTAAAAATGCAAAATACGTACAATTTGACCATAGTTTGTCCCTAATGTTTACATTTAAGTGTGCACCTGTCACTTCTGCTGACGTAGAAAGATCATTTTCTGTGTTTAAGAATATGCTGACAGATAAAAGGATGAGCTTAAATTAAGACCATTGGCAGAAATTACGGTAGTTGTACAAAGTTTCAAGAGAAACTGAATTTTGATAGTGCATATTTTCCGGTTTATTGTGCATGTTTTGCCATATTATAGTGCATTAATGCATGCATATTTTGAGATTTGATAGTGCATGGATATCCGGGCTCTAGTGATTACTTCCCTCCACATAGGACTGGAGCCGGGAAGGGCATCCGGCCTTAAAACAGAGCCAAATCCATACGTCCAACACATTACGCACCAGCAACCCCACAAGTGTGGCAGAAAGTGGTAGAAGAAGCCGTACGGTAAATTGGAACTGCGCCTTGGTAATGTTACGTGTTTACCCTGTTATATGTACGTCCCGCACCATGGCCGAGTGCTCAGTGTATTGAACTTCTCTCCTCGGTGCTCTGGGTCGAGGTATTCTAATCTTACACGGTTAATTCCCTTCGCTCGGGAAATGGCTCCTACAATGGCCACACAAAACACTGTCCTCCACCTCACTAACACGCAATTTCCTATACACGGTATACGTCATCAACTCTCATCAAAGGGTCTGTTTTACAAGGACTGCACCAAGCTACTCGACACTCGAAATTATTAGTAGTAGTAGTAGTAGTAGTAGTAGTAGTAGTAGTAGTAGTAGTAGTAGTAGTAGTAGTAAAGTAACTCGTGTCTTCGCCCCGAGGTGGTACAGCTCTTTTCAGGCACACCCCAACGGAGGTGAGCTGCGCGTACGATTTTATCTACATACCAGCTCGCCTGCTATTCTTAAATCTCTAGCAGTACCGTGAATCGAATCCGGGCCTGCGAGGACGCTACGGAGATGGATAGTAGTAGTATTAATAGTAGCAGTAGTAGTAATACAGTGTATATAGTTATATATACATGTTGTTATTCACCATACATTCTCTAAAACCGGGCGAATTGGCCGTGCTGTTAGGGGCGTGCAGCTTTGAGTTTGCATCCGGGAGATAGTGGATTCGAACCCCACTGTCGGCAGCCCTGAACATGGTTTTCCATGGTCTCCCATTTTCACCCCAGGCAAATGCTGGGGCTGTGCCTTAATTAAGGCCACGGCCGCTTCCTTACCACCCCTAGGTCTTTCCTATCCCATCGTCGCCATAAGACCGATCCTTGTCGGTGCGACGTAAAACAGATAATAAAAGAACTTATATAAACCTACAGTCTGCAGTAACCTATATTCTAAACACAGTTGAAAATATTTTATTTTTCCTTCGCCCTGTTTTCACAAATTGAATTATTCATTTTATTCATATCATTTTCACGAGTTTTATTTGTTGTAGTACAATTATAGTTACTTTAATGATGTAATTTAGAGCTTGATCGTTATCTGAAGTTTCCCTGAAGAGAACTTCATGTAGGGATATATTTTAAAGTGTTTATTTGAAGCAGTATGAGTTAGTAACGAAATTAATTATACTGTACACATTAGATTTAAGGTCCAATGACTTCTTGATGTTGCATCCATATCTTACCCCGAAAACTGGTGTTGTGCGAATATTACTGTGTACAGTGTAGCAAATGGCATGTGCCTCGTGCACTATGTGACTTTCTCTGAGATCCCTTGGTCTTGACAACTGCAGTTTTCTCTGGTCTCCACGAGACAGCAAGTCCGCAGACAGTCGAATACACGGATCCAATAGCTTGTGAAACAAATCCTATACTCCTCCCCTTCGCCCAATATATGTAGTGGAGCGGAAACGAGAGATTTAACAAGAAAACTGCTCGGTATCTCGGAGTAGATATGCCAGTTTTGATCCAACGAGTGGGTCATCTGAAGATACAGAACCCTCCTTCATTTCACAGAAAATTGGTTCTAGGCGTCAAAGAATAAACGTATCATTTTATACTTCAAATCAAGTCAATTGTCACATTGTTCCTCCGAAGAAAAATGGTTTATGAAAACTCTGTTTCCAAAGACAGATGCCAGCACCTATTGCTTTTTTTTTTGTTTTTGCTATTTGCTTTACGTCGCACCGACACAGATATGTCTTACGGCGACGATGGGACAGGAAAGGCCTAGGAATTGGAAGGAAGCGGCCGTGGCCTTAATTAAAGTACAGCCCTGGCATTTGCCTGGTGTGAAAATGGGAAACCACGGAAAACCATCTTCAGGGCTGCCGACAGTGGGGCTCGAACCCACTATCTCCCGATTACTGGATACTGGCCGGACTTAAGCGACTACAGCTATCGAGCTCGGTAGCACCAATTGCTTAAGTCAGGAAGGGGTTGTAAGTAATAATTATTAATGGAGCTGCCGAAGAGTCCGTTGTTCTTTTTGTTACTGTAATGTAATTGTGCACAACAGAAAAGATCAGGGGACGACTGTGTTTGTCTCATTGTCCCTACACTTCAGCTCCTTAAGAAATGTTCCCGCGGGAGTCAATGTAGATTCTTCACCAAGAAAATATTAATTTAAAGAATATGTTTAACGTCCAAAATACAAGAAATTTCTTGAATAAGGGCACTGGATATAAAGTATGTCTACTAATTCTTATTTACTTACCTCATGTGGGTCGGGGACGTAGTTGAAGAATACGCCCAAGGTATCCCCTGCCTGTCGTACAAGGCGACTAAAACGGGCGACCAAGGGGTGATGGCTTTTGAACCATGATATTACCTATGATTAGTACCACTATGTGAAGAACACCACGGGTCTAGGATACGCCTGTGGTTAGTAACACTATATGTGGAATACTATGGGTCTGCGTTGCCTATGAGTGGTGCCATTATGTGAAGAACACCATAGGTCTGCGTTACCTGTGAGTAGTAGGCCTATATTACCTGTGATTAGTACCACTATGTAAGGAACATAGTGAGTCTATGTTACTTGTGATTAGTACCGCTACATGAGGAACACCACGGTTCTACTTTACCAGCGATTAGTATCAGTATAAGAGGCCGGTGACCTGGGTTTTCGACCACTTTAAACAAGTATCATCAATTTAGGATTTTGCTTTGGAAGCAGTCCCTTGTTCAATTTTTATCATTGTTTTGAATTGGTGGGGCATTGCGGGTCGGATCCACTGATTGTTTAAGTTCATAACCATTGTTCATCTTCATCTCTTTGAATTCTAGTCAGTTGATGGATTTTGGAATTATTTTAACTTTCATTATTGTGAGTTGGATCTGCTGATATTTTTTTTTATTAATGTTAATTCATACATTCTTCAACATCATGTTTTGAAATCTGGTCAGTGGATGACATTTGGAATTTTAATTGTCACTGCATTTCGTCTCATCTCATATTATTAGCGGCCGATGAGCTATACATTAGGCCCCTTTACAACAAGCATCATCATCATCATTATCTTATTTACTTTTCGGGCTGGATAGAATAGTATCGAATACACCGTACCGGGAAGGATTGTTACCATGACCGCAATATTTCGGAGAGTCGGCAGCAAAAATAGTTTCTGATGAAATTTACCGCATCAGAAATATGCCTATGTTAGAGAAGATCAATAAAGTTTTACGTCGTTCTGCGCATGTCAATTATATCACCCGTACGACAGAAAGAGAAAGTGTGAAGTCTTAACCTTCACATGAAATAATGGCATCACATGCAGTTATAGTGTAAGGAAAGAATGCATAATATCATACAGTTAAGGAAAATCTGAAATTTTGGAAAAACAAATACTGAGAATGGGATACTCACAACTCAAAGGGTCAATTTCGATGTATAATGGAGAATAGCAATTTTAATTTTAAATCGTGGATAATTGTAGGTCTGGAAGAAAAAAAATATTGAATGTTATAAATGAAGGGTAATAAGCCAGAGGTGACCAGTCTACACCATCCCAATGTTGTGATATTGAAGCAAAACGTTAATGATGCCGTTAAAACTTCCATAGAATGCCAGTAGACTCAAAAATTGCCGGAAGAAAAACTGTTTTCCAAATACGATTTAATGTGGGTAGGAAAACAATAGTCATGTCTGGCGCAGAATCACTTTACATACAGCAGACATTGGTTAATCACGGTAATAAATTATTTTAGCAAATATCAACAAGAAACGTGCACGTAAATAGCTCCATTATGATTTGAGCTAAATTACAATGTTACAAGTACGTTAACAGAGTAGGGTTACCTAGTAAGACATTCAATAGAGTGCTTTCATAAAATGTCACCAAAACCGAAAGATTATTACATCATTCTCACGTTTAGAAACATTTTAGTTTCCATTATCTGATTTATAGAAGGGATGATGAGCTCATAAAATATATTAGCAGGTCGAAAAATAACCTCTTTTATTATTCCTGCCATTTGGATACAACATTGGCAACTCTATTTTGCCAAACACATAGCACGTACATTTTACTCCGCAATTTAAGAGTATGCAGTATTTTGTGTACTCGAGGCCTCGAATATCTTCTTTTTAAACTTAACCTAGCTGAGTTTAAGCCATTTAGCATTTTGCCATCTATAGAAGTTTTTCTGTTGACAACACTTTTCGCTAGGGGCTTGCGTTTAAAATATTCTCACTCGATATATCTGTGTCCTGAAATTGCGACTCCTTCTTTACATTTGTATTAATTCGACCTGTTTATCAGGTATATATATCTCTGGGTGAAGTTGTATAGCTTTCACTACTGCAGCACATTCTCTGACAAAAGCAGTTTACTCACATTTGAGATTAGTGTTAGAGATTGCTTTAAATACCCACATATTCTGAATTTCTAAAAGTGTCAAAACGTTCGGAATCACTTGCTTATTTGTCGACTAAATCATACTTGTAACTTAGCATAGTTTTGTCTAGTAGGCTTATAAGGGAACGCTTTCATCTGTAAATCTCCGATGTGATTGAGATTTGGTACAACGACTTCGGTAGGAATACTTTGTTCAGCCATATCAAAAGTAGATGCCCAATCGTATATCTATTACCTGTTTTAGGGTGCCAAAGTCTGCTCATTTGAGCACCGCATAGACAGGAGTAGGGGCGGCACGGCCGGCCAGTTCACCTTCCACGCTCTCATTCTTTCTTCCTCCCACACACATTACTTCCCTAACCTCGGGTTCCCGCACCACACTCCGTCTATGCGATGCTCAAATAAGTAAAGATTGACACCCCAAAACAGATGCTAAATATATGATTGGACATGTCATTTTGGTGTGGCTAAATAAAACATTCCTTCTCAAGTCGTCGTAACAAATCTCACTCACATTAAAGAAAGGGTTTCCTTGATAGTCATCGCCAGGGCGAGGTACTGGTCCTCCTCGCGAGTTGTATCCCCGACCCAAAGTCTGAGTCCGAGGGGAAACCAACCCTAGAGGGTAAACGGATTAAGAAAGAAAGAATTTCCATTGTGCTAGTTAATAGCCGTTATTTAAGTCGTTACATGACGCATTTCCCAATATCTCTCCATATGAATCGGTAGGAAACTCGATGATATGAGCATATTCTAATTTACCAGACATCTACTGCATTTCAATCAGCCGTTTTTTCTCACACCCTGGTGAGATCGCGGGTGTAGACATAACCCTGCACTACGGCCGGATCCCTTTCCTGACTGCGATCCTGTTTGGAGGGATGTGTTTCAGTACTGCGTGTTTCTGGGTGTGTTGGTAGCGAGGTGTGTTGTGTTCACATGAAGCGAAGTGAATTGAGACAAACACAAACACCCTATCCCTGAGCCAGATAAATTACCCATACGTTGTTACAATTCTCGACCCGACCGAGAAACAAACCTAGGACCCGTCGAGCAGACGGCTTTGTTGCTGGCTATTCAGTCAAGGGCCGAATATCTGCTTCGGCCCTATATTTAAATAAATGCAGTTACTATTGTAACGGTTCAAATCCCGTTACAAGATAATATGTATATTATTATTATTATTATTATTATTATTATTATTATTATTATTATTATGTCCGTATTATTATTATTTTATCTATGAGATTACTATTATTTTGTTATAATTATTGTTTATAATTGAGTGTATGCATATATACGCATATGTAGATTAACATTAAAAAGCTGTACAGTGAGAGTTTCGATGTATCAGATGTTGGATGTGACGTTATATTGTGCTATACTGGCGATTTTGCTAAGTCATCGCCACGTCATGGCTACGTCATCGTGAGCTTTTAGCATTTCGCTCAGAGAGTCGGCCGCCCCGGGGGATTTCACCATTACATGCAACAGTTTGAGGCGTTGTGGGAGTATGTCATTGTTATTTCTGGAGATTACGTAGCTGTGTCAACCAACGTCTATAAAAGGTGGGTGCATATTGTAGCGTCAGTCATTAGTTAAACGGAAGCTGAACAGTGAAGAAGTCTACGAGATGAAGAGGCCTCAGTCGGTCAGTCAACGAGTGTGAACGAGAGATGGAGAAGACTCAGTGAGCCATTAATCATTGGTCATTGAGAGAGTGAGGCCAAAGTTGGTCGTTCACTTAGTTGAAGACACGGACGCAAGGGCTTACCATGGAGTCAGAGAAGGCAACCCTGGACCTGCCATGAGGTGATACCATATTGACTTACAAAGTAGTCAGATGATATGGAGAAGAAGCAGTCACAAGGATGTATCACCAAGTTAGGCGTGACACATCTACAGTAAACACCAGATCAAAGGAATACGTCGTAATTACACTCAAAGTGTTGAAGGTACAGTCAAGTGAATCAGTGAGGGAAATATTTCGTATAAATTGTTAAATGTCCGGTCAAGAAGAATTCAAATTCATGCCTAGTTTCTTTCAGTTGCAATGTCATAATTTCATATTCTCATTTGTTTTATCGCAACAAGACTCACTATTTTTTGATATATAGTATTTAAAGAATATATATTGTTCTATCAAACGAATTCATAGTTTTATTTCATTGACAGGAAAATATCTTAACCTCAAAATTAATGGGGAAACCGAACGCCAATCTCCTTTTCCCAGAAATTATATGGTATGTTGTCAAACGTAAGCTTATTACCCCACACCCTAGAGATAGTCAAGAGTCTCATTCTATTATTGCTGCACTGAGTGGTAGCTGGCGCCCTTCAAATAACGTATGTGTAAGTAAGCAGGTAACAAGTAAGTGTGAGTACAAGGTCCGACGAGTGTGTATTTTATTTAATGAATGTTAATTTTCATAATTTCCATTTTAAATGCAGATATTCAGATTTTCCAATATAAATGCAGTTTTATATGTTTCAAAAGTTAGTCAATGACTTAGGAAAGATTCATACTATATACCCCACAGTAGCACAGACTTACCTTACAATTGCTATGTAGGTGCCTGGGAGAGATGACTCAAGATGTTCTAAATCGCTATGTAGCTGTTAGCGTGCATTCGCAAAATGGCGGGTTCGATCCCCACTATCGGTATCCATGAAGATGGTTTTAACGTAGGCTTACGTTCCACGACAACGCGCAAGTATTTTACTTACGATTAACTTCTCAATTGACAGATACCTATGTCAGAGAATATCAATAAAGTTTTACGTCGTCCTGCGCACGTCAATTTTATCATGCGTACCGCAGGAAGAGAAAGTGTGGAGTCTTAACCTAACCGCTTACCGGTCAAACACAGACACCGGCAGATACATCACTAATGTAGTTTTAAAATTCCCGTATATTTACATATTTCACAAAGTAGAGTGAATGTGAGCATATTGATTCTTTAATTGATTGGTTATTAAATTTACTTCCTTAAACATGAATGGTCTACATTCATTCGTTGTCAGAAATAGTGAAAACTTTTAACTCTTAATTTGCCTTCTTCTTCTTCTTCTTCTTTAATGAATCCATAAGCTTGCTTGCTTTGATAACAACAATAAGAAGAAGAATATTCAAATGGCCTCACCTACCATTTTGCAGAAAATTTTGATTTGACACTATTTATTTTATTGCTATTTGCTTTACGTCGCACCGACAGAGATAGTTTTTATGGCAACGAAGTGATAGGAAAGGCCTAGGAGTTGGAAGGAAGCGGCCGTGGTCTTAATTAAGGTACAACCCCAGCATTTGCCTGGTGTGAAAATGAGAAGCCACGGAAAACCATTTTCAGCGCTGCCGACCGGGGATTCGAACCCACTATCTCCCGGATGCAAGCTCACAGCTGCGCGATCCTAACCACACGGCCAACTCGCCCAGCGACACAATTTAGACTACCTTCGTGTCAATATAGACGACCTGTTGCGAAAAACGAAATTGAAATTCTGAAACGTAGTTTTCACGAAAAAAAAGCGTTTCAAACTACGCAAAATGTGTGCTAAATATGTGACGTCACATGTATACTCTGTTATAAGATGGCACTGTATTGACTCGTGCGCTCAGTTGGAGATTAGCTGAAACAGCGAAACAATTGAATAAGTAAGTCTACGAAACCATCAAAACCCTGCCGACGTTACAACAGTGACAGACTACCCCCAGTTTGTTCGTGGTTTCCCACTTTCACACCGAGGTGTACCTTAATTGAGGCCACGGTCACTTTTTCCCAGTTCAAGTCCTGCCCTGTCTCGTCGTTGTCTAAATTCTGTCTGAGGTGGTGCGACATTAAACCGCTGGAGATAAATATTTAATTACGTAAATACTTCGTTTATTATTGCTCCGACGATAAATATATACACATACAAATTTGTTACTTTACTTAAGAGTTTGCCACTTGTACATAGGCAACTTACCGGTATCTTTGACTCTCTTGAATTACCATGTGTTCTGGACTATCTGCCTCAGTTAGATTCGCAACACAGGAATTAACAAGATATTTTACGTTATCATGTTTTCATTCCCCGCTCGAAGGCGGGGCGGGCCCCCTAGAGAGTGAGGCTCTCACTTGTGCCAAGAGAGGTGAAGAGAACTGAGAGATGGAATAAATGAAAAGGGTGGGTGAGCGATTTGACAGATTGAAGGAGGAAGGGCTACGCTGCTGGTAATGAAAGAGGATGGGCATTAGGCGTGAAGTTTGAGGAGGATGGGAAAAGTGAAGATTTACACAAGTGTGGCGGTTTGGAAGTTGCTGGGAAGGGTGAGGTGTTGAAGTGTTGAGACGATGTGGTAGAGGATGGTTGTGAAGTATCTTTGATGTTCAAGTGTCGGCGGTGGGGGGAAAGCGATATTCAGATAGTGAGAAGATGGGCGGACGTAGGGTGTAGGTTGAAGGGAAGGATGATCTGGCCGGGTATGACGATGTGGTGTAGGGATGAGGTATCTAGAGCGGGGAGGAGAACGAGAAGGTTCGACTTTATGAAGACGGCCGTAGAGGGTTGCACCGTTGGCTATGAGTTGGTCGACGGCTGCTGCAGTATATAGTTGAAGACGCACTAAGTACGTAGGGCCATAGGCGTTGAAAATGCGGGAGGCCTTTCGGACTGGAATGGAGTGAAGACGAAGGTGACGTTGAACTTCTGTTGCTGGAAAGAGAGGGTCGACTCCGCGAACGACACAGCTGTAGACAGCAGTAGTGGATGAGGTTGTCGGCGGTGATGACAGTTGGCTGGCGGCTGCTGCTGGTACGGTTGTAGACGGTGGTAACGGAGTCGACGGTGGTGCTGGTGTTGCATCAGTTGGTGGTCTGAGTTGCTGTGAGTTGGTCCGTTGAGCATGGTGTTGAGTAGGAAGAGGAGGAAATGTCATGACTGGGAATGGATGAGACAGAATGGTAGTGGTGGCAGGAACGGTAGAGACGGCAGAAACGAAGACGATAGTGGTGATAGGTGTGATGGTAGTGGTGGTGGCAGCTGAGACGATGTAAGAATAAGACGATGACAACGGCAGTGCAACAATTGTAGACAGAGCAGGCGCTGGGTCCATCAGCAGGGCGGGACGACGTGAAGTATATATGTAGGCCGGTCGAGGGAAGTGCAGTGGTGATGCCATTTTCGAAGAGACCAGGTTGGAGGGGACCAAGGACGTAAGTGAAGATAGCCGACTTCCAATTGTGGTGTCAGCCATTGTGCTTTGGGCTCGGCGAGGTGCGAGTTATAGATGAGGCGTCACCCCGGCCGAAAAAAATACAGAATCGATGTGTGGTTCCATCCAAGATATTTGTCTGTCTGAGCAAGTTTTCATTCCCCACCCTGAAGGGGTGGGGTGGGCCACCTAGAGGGTTACGCCCTCTCTCTGGCCAAGAGATGCGGGCGGGTTGGGGAGATGTGAAGGAAGAAGGAGGGGGGTAAAAAGATTTGAAGAAGAAGGAGATGGGAGAGGAATTTTTCCTTTGCCTAAGTGTTTATTTTATTTTTAATACATAGCTTTGTTGTAAAGAGGTACAAAGTCATAGAAGATGTACACGAGATGAGGAGTTTATACGAGGGTTCCAGGTTGGAGATGGATGGTGAGGATGTGCAAAGTTGTAGTGAGATTGCAGAGGGAAGAGGTGAGGAATCGGAGAAGGTATAGCGTTAAAGGTGTGAGGGGAAGGAAACTAGGCATGGGAAGTGGTGTACTAGGTTGAAATGATGGGGCTGGCCGGGGGCGACGAGGAGTGTTGCTGGGGGAATGTCGAACTGGTTGGGGTGGGGAGATTGAAGGCTCGACTCTGTAGCGGTGGTTGTAAATGTATGCGCCAGTTGTAATCAGCCGTCGAACATCTTGAAATGTCGGGAGTTGGACACGAACCATATATGTCGGGCCAGATGCATTCTGAATCCTAAAAACTCGACGGACAGGGATGCCTTCTGCCTGCAGTTGGTGAAGAATTGTGCGAGCTGAAAGGGCAGGATCGACTCCGCGGATCACGCAGCTATACTTGGTGTGATGGGTTGATTGTAGAACGGCGGCAGCTGCGGCGTTGTCGTGGAATGATTGTGGAGGCGGCGGTTGCGCTGCTGCAGTGGAGTCCAAGGGAGTGTCAGGGAGTGGCTGGAGATGAGATTGCTCGGTGCTGGTGGAAAGAGGAGGGGATGATATCATAATGGGCGATGAATGGCATGTCGTTATTGTAGTGATGAGATTATGGGAGGGGGTAAATGCCGACATCGTAAAGGTCGAGGTTGTGATAGTTGCGTAGTGAGACGAAGAGGAGGGCGGTGTCAGCTGTTGCGATATCTGAAGTGGAGGCGCGTTTACTATGGGCAGGATAGTTGGGTCGGCGGAGAGCTGAGCTAGTATAGATTTGGGAGTAGGCTCCACTTGGTAAAAACGGTGGTGAATGGTCACTCCGGTGGCGATGATGCGCTTCCAGGCGTCAAACGTAGGTAGGTAGAGAAGGATCTTCGGTGATGCTGATGAGGTGTAGCCGTCCAGCAACCGGTAAGCAAATTCCACGGGGATGCCGGCGGAGCGAAGGTGGCTGGTGATATCATCTTCCGAAATGGTTGGATCAACACCGTTGATAATACAGGTGAGCATATTGAAGGGAAGGCCGACTTCCTTTGCGGTGTCAGGCCTATGTGCTTTATTGGCGCTGGCGAGGTACAAGGTAGAGTTGAAACGGCACCCGGCCAGCCAAAAAAGTGCAGCGTTGATGTGGAAATCTAGGTGTCCACACCGAGAGGTTTGTGGTCGATGTGATGTGATCGTTCCTCCACAAGATATTTGCTGCTGCTGCTTAAATGCTTTCATTCCCCACCCTGAAGGGGTGGGGCGGGCCACCTAGAGGGTGTCGCCCTCTCTCTGGCCAAGAGATGCGGGCGGGTTGGGGAGATGTGATGGAAGAAGGAGGTGGGTAAAGGATGTGGAAAGTTAGGAGATGGGAGGGGAATTGCGTCTATTCCTAAGTATTTATTCTTTATTGAAGTGAGAATACAGTTGTGATTATGTCAAAATGAGCTGTGAACAAAGAGGAGAGGGGTTATACAAGGTGAGAGGAAAATAAATGAAGGGCAAGGGTGTTATAAAAGGAGGAGAAGCTAACAAGCGAAGTTAGAAGAAGGCGAAGGATATCAAAAGAGGGAGGTGGGGGAAAGTAAGGAGGTGGGGGCGGGAAGAGATAAGGATGAAATGATGGAGGAGGTGGTTGGGGAGGTGGGGCCGGCCGGGGACTACTTCGAGGTGTGGAGGGATGAGATGAAGGTGGTGGAGGTGAGCGAGATGGTTCTATGCGATGATGACGGCCGTTGAGGTGGATCCCGGTGGCGATGAGGCGTTCAACGTCTTCAGCAGTCGGCAGATGAAGGCGGACGAGATAGGTGGGTCCAGCGGAGTTATAGATCCGAAAGGCTCGGCGCACTGGTATCACTGTCTGGCGGAGTGTTTGGATGATAGATGCTGATGGAAGACTGGGCTCCACACCGCAGACGACACAGCTAAAGGTGGTAGTGCTGGTGGAAGGCGGTGGGACCAATGGTGGCTGTGCCAAGTTGCCAGGAGTATCTTGATGGGAATATCCCTCTTCAGATGACGGAAGTGATGAGCGCTGGGGGTGTGTGGGGTCAGTGGAGGGAGGTAAGGGGAAAGGAAATGTCATGAGAGGGGAAGGATGAGTGGTAACAGTAGTAGTGATAGGAAGGGAAGAGGAGGTGTGAACTGAGGTGGTAATGGTGGAGGTAGCAGTGGTTAGAGTAGTGGCAGAGGTAACAGGAGGGAAGGACAAAGGGGGCGGGGGTGAGCAGTAGGGAGGTGGTGTGGTCGTAGCGGGCGGATCGATGGTTCCAGGCGGAGGGTCGTCGGTGTCCGGTAGCTCAGCCAAAAGATCCTCTGGAGTAGGTTCAACTGTATAGAGATGGTTGTCGATGCGTGCGCCATTCTTGATGATGGTAGAGACGTCGGCTGGAGTGGATAAATAGAGAAGTACATCGGATAGTGGTTGAGCTTCGTCGTCGACTACCCGGCAGGCACCATAGGCACCCGCCGGACGAAGAGCAGCGAGGACATCTTGGTCTGAGAAGACGAGAGGAACGTTGCGGGCAAGGCAGGTGTAGAGCATTGTGGGAAGGCCGACCTCCTACGTGGTGCCAGCCTATATGCTTTGTTGTCTCGGCAGGGTGATAAGTAAAGTTGAGCAGTCACCCGGCCGAAGAAAAAATATGCGTTGCGTTGAAGCAGAGGAGAGCAGTCGTCGTGTCCCCAACCAGAGCTCTTGAATGTTAAAAGCCTCTTGGAGATCCCGGTCCTGGGCAAGATATTTGCTGCTGCTGCTGCAACGTGTTTCATTCCCCGCCCTTCGGGCGAGGCGGGCCCCTAGACAGTGTCGCTGTCTCCCAGGCCGGAGATGTTGAAAGAATTGGGGAAGGACCAATATTGTAAGGAGGAGGGTAAGTGGAATTAATGGTTGAGGAGGTGTGCTCGGATGTTATTTAAATACCAGGGATGTGTGGAAGGGGTGAAAATTCAGAGAAGTGTACTAGGGCTGCCATGAAAGGTTAGTAGGTGTAAGGTTGCGGAGATATTGTACAAGGAGGTGATGAGAAGTCTGAGAAGGTCGGCTGTTAAGGGTGGCGAGAAGGAGAATTGAGTTGGTGGACGAACGTGCGAGGGAGTTCGATATGAGGGGGCTGGCCGGGGTCGAAGACGTGGGCTGTTGGGGGTTCTAGGAGGGGAGCGTGAAGGTTCCACTTGATGTTGACGACCGTAGATACGTGCCCCGCTGGTAATAAGACGTTGGACTGCTTCTTCCGTAGGCAGGTGGAGACGGACGAGATAGGTTGGTCCGGAGTTGTTCCAAATTCGGAAGGCACGACGCACAGGAATGCCTTCGAGATTAAGTTCTTGGATAACCTCTCGATCTGAGATGTCAGGATCCACGCCGCGTAAGACACAACTATGCATAGTGGTGCGATCTGGCAGTGGTGATGTTGAATGGCGCACGGTGTCTGCTGGAGGTGAAGGCTGTATGACTGGTGTCGTAGCAGAGGTTTCTTCAGCGATGGTCGAACGGTTGAAGTAGCGGGGAGGGATGTACAGGTAACTGGGCGGATCAGGGTATGGCGGCAGAGGAAGGGTCGTAGTCAGAAGAGGGGAAGAATGGGAGTACGTAACCGTTGTGATAGGAAGGTAGGGAATGCGAAGTGCGCAGGTCGTGGTGGTTGTTGTTGTGGTAGGAGTGGTAGTGGTTGTCATGGTGAGGAGAAAAGAGTAGGTAGAGGGGTGGCTAACTTCCAACAAGGCGTCAGCCAATTTGCTTTTTTGAAGTCGGCGAAGTAGCTGGAGTAGAGATGCTGAGCCACCCGGCCGACAAAAAAAAAAAAAAATTAAGGAGTAAGGGGAGTTCTGAGACGTACGAAGAGTTCAAGAGCTGATGCAAGTTTCGAGTTGCGCGAGAAGGATCCCAAGATATTTAAAATACATCCGACGTATATAAGAGGTGAGTGCAATACCTTTAAAGAAGTATACTGAAGCACTTTCAAGCTTTTAAAAGTACAGAGTTCCCCAATCCCAACTTTCAACACTATGCCCGTACGGGACACGGGTGCGCTGCTTTCCTGCTTCTGGACGGCGCCCGTATGTGATACGGGCGTGATTTTCTCGTGTGTTTATATCCAGCTGCACGTATCACGTACGGTTCCCGTCCCTTGGTTGGAGGTAATAGTTCATCTAGTGACCGCTAGAATGCAGCAGTTATCGGGAATTTCGAACTGAAACGATAAACAGGGTATTTTCTCCTTGCCGTGACCTCTACCGAAGCACTCGGTGTGCCGTGTGCTGCGCGCGCCAAATCTGTCACTCTGTCAGCTGTGTTACAGTGTAAACATGTCTTCACGCCGGCTCAATGATAGTGATATTTTGAATATTTTATCGGGAGAAGCGGGTTCAGAGATGGAGGAAAGTGATGACGACCCTGCTTACGAACCGGATAACGTATCAAGCGATAGTTCAGGTAAGATTTTTATTTATTACGTCACTTTGGAACGTAAGTGTTTAGCTGTATAATTTTACTCCGAATACAAACGATATTAATACTTCGCCTACAGAAATATGGGTTTATTTCTTTCGTTTAGACGAAGAGACGCAGGCTGATGATTCACCTGTGCTGGGAAAATCCGCTAGATCATCTGAACCTGATGATGAATGGTCAGAAACAGATGACCAACCACAGCTACCTGTTTTCCAGTCGGCATCTGGTTCTACTATTGTGAATGGTTTCATTCTATATAAAGAGATCTCAAAATCAAAGATATCTCTTGTGGATTACATGAGAGTGATCAGTTCGCGGTTAGCAGCTAAAGGAGGAGGAGACATCACAAGGCTGGAACCTACTCCCTCCCCCAGTGTTGACAGGACTTTTGCTCGCCATTTTCCAGAAAAGGTTCCTCTAACGAACAATAAAGTGAATGCTACTCGTTATTGCAAGGTATGCTCAGACAGGGGCAAGAAGGAAAGTGGTAAGCGCGTCAGAAAAGAGAGTAGATGGTGGTGCAAGGAGTGCAAAGTAGGACTGTGTATAGTCCAATGTTTTCAGGACTACCATACGAAAACAAACTATTCCTAAATAGGTGAATATTTTATTCCACTGCATTTGTGTTTATTTGTGGCCTAAGTAGTCGCATTTAATGATTATTTTTATTGTTTGAGCAAGCTTATTGGTATAACCTCAATGTAAAAACAATTTTCCGTACTATTTTTGTTCATGTTTTTCATAAGACTAGTATAATTAAATTACTTCAGATATTCACTTGTTGATTAACATCTTCATTTTGGATGGTTGACACCTTCATACGGTACAAAAATCAGGCATGTAATATGTTTCGCTGTTCCATTATAACGTGTTAAAAATTAGCAGAAAGACCCAGTTCGCAGCCAGGATCCATGTTCAAATATGGTAGTGTTGAAAGTGTTCGACGGAACAAATCCATATTTCTTTCAAATGGAGTGAACTTTTTTAAGAGGTTCTTCTACAGCATTTCAGGTAGATAAACTAGTTGCAACCTACAAAGAGACCGCTAAAAGGTCAAACAAAAACACCGACAGATACATCATTAATGTAGTGTTACAATTCCCATATATTTACATACTTCACAAAGTAGAGTGATTGTAAGCATATTGATTCTCTAGTTGATTGGTAATTAACATTACTCGTCGCCATAAGACCTATCTGTGTCGGTGCGACGTAAAGCAAATAGCAAAAAAAAAAAAAAAAAAAAAAATTACTTTGTTAAACATGAATGGTCTACATACATTCGTTGTCAGAAATAGTGAAAACTTTGAACTCTTAATTTGCCTTCTTCTTCTTCTTCCTAATAACTTGACGTCGGGACAACATGCAAATTAATCCCAGTTCTCGCATGGCCGAATGCCTCTCCAAACATTAACCATTTGCAGAGGTATGAATTCACTATTGCATGCTTCATTGGTGTTTGGCAGTGTAATATGTTGAATTTAAATGAGAATATGTATTAAGACGAACACAAACACCCACCTGCAGAGCCATAAGAACTAATCAGAAGCGGGAATCGAACCCGGGGCCCTGTGAACCGAAGGCCAATGCACTGACCATTCAGTCACGGAATCGGACCGTTTACTTTTTTGGTGGTATGCAGAAATGGCTTTGCTTGTCTACTGTCGTTACTATCCTGAGTGTTAATGGAAATGAAAACGGGCAATTCGAGATGATCTCTTTGTCAATGCGCAGACCGCTGTAAAATACTGTATGATAACTATTGCCAACATTTCTACAGCAATGTTACCAATATATTACAATTAATATATTTCTATGCGTTTTTTGTAACTATGTATTTATTATTATTATTATTATTATTATTATTATTATTATTATTATTATTATTATTATTATTATTATCGATTTTACATCTCACTAACTACTTTTTACGGTTTTTGGAGACCATCATGTGTTACCGCGATCAGTCACATCTCGCATATCGTAGATTTTGTGCAATGGCCAATGTTGTCAGTTTTGCTAATGTCTAATTTATTTATTTTATTACAATTTACAACTCCATTTATTGTATGAATATAGTTTTAAGTACTATTAGTTCAACAAAAGAAATAAGACATGTAATACTAGAAAAGTACTAATAATAAAAATACTGCACGAATAATAATAATAATAATAATAATAATAATAATAATAATAATAATAATAATAATAATAATAATGTAATAAACATATGATGGTTGAAAGTAACTGAATAATGATTTTACAAATCGGTAAGCAAATATGATCATTATTTCTCTATTGTTATATTATTATTGTAAGTATAGGTACCGCTACGGTATTAAAAATAAATGTAAAATACACGGATATACCATACTGAACCCTTGACTTACCATTCCATCGTTGGTTGGCCACAGCTGCTGTAGTAGAGCAATATCGAACTCTTAAATCTTGGGGTCGTAGCGGGAATATTTCGGTCACGATCTTAAGAAAACGATGGGGTCCAGAAGAGAGCCTAACTACTTGAAATGAGGAGCAAATATGTGCTTACTAACTTTTATGGAATCAATTAAATGCAAAATTGTAATTATATAAAATCATTGATCAAGAAAAAATTAATTATTTAATATTTCAAACGCAGTCACATTGCATGGCGTTAGTTTTTTTAATTACAGTATTGAAGATTTTTCTTCGGAGGAAAGTAGAAATATCACAGATTAGTGGACAGCGAAAACTAGAAAAATAAAGAGTAACCTGAAAATCGGGCACCTATTGATCCAAACGATAACTGAGAATTAATCCTCACGATCCGTGGAAAATCTGACCTTCAACAAGTAGAATTCCAGATTTACTCTTAACTAAGGTTATCCACCAGTCAAATACCCTGGCGGATATGGGAACACCCGCCGAATGGACCCTTAATCGAACCAAATTGACTATCAGTTGCTTTGGATAGGTTGCGAAAGACTATTGGAAAGCATGGGGTTCACTACAAGTTAACCGCAGCATTCATAATTCAAAATAAAATTCCACCATGTATTGTCATCTCGTGACACCCTTAAGTTATAGAATAATCCCGATTCTGAAACGTGTATCACCCAAACAGCTGTTCAGAAGGAACCAACAACAACTCGATCCGAGAGGATCTTACGTTACGTAGTTCTGAAGGAACAAAACTGCGTAATGCAGGAAACACTTATTCATCACGCATTTAGAAGAAATGCCAAACACTGAAGTTAAATAAAAAGTGGTAAATCACTTTAAAAATATTATTATAAAACCAACTTTCAGGTTATAAACGGTTACGTTACGCTTAATAAAATTACAAGTCCAAATGGTAAAATGAAATCAAAAAATCTAGGAATTCTTTCCTTTACAACAACGACTACCATTAGAGATCCATCTACTTATTGTTTGTCCCAACAAACTAACTACAAAGTTATTGATCGACCACCATCAACTACGTATTATAAAAATGAAAGAACGAAAAATTGAAAATAAAATATATTCCCGGCTGACGAATCGAACACGCATTCGTAACTCAAGTCTCACATAAATAGACTAAGTGTCAACACGTGCACTAGCAAAGCAGTCGGACGCCAGAGCGACATAACAATTAAGTCCGTAACTAAAATAAAATACTGAAGTTCAATGAACTCAAACTCACGTGGCAAACCGCAGTAATATTTAATTACCGTTAGCTCAGTACCCAATATTGGACAACCATCACGTTCATGCCACTAGTGTTTCCTTAATTTTAGGTAAACCCCTTCCATCTGGTAAGGGCTGTGCCAAACATGGCCTCAATATTACTTAGCGAACACTATTCGCATTGCATACACTACTGCAGACACTACCATCGCTCAAGTCACTTCGCAAAGCACCTAATCTAAGACTTGAGTATATGCAGCCGACACTCTGAACCCACTGTCGGGCCTACATTATGTCTACACACCCTAACACTAACCTCTATGTACATACACACACCTTCCTAAACCTATCGTCGAGCGAAAACTGGGACGTCTTATCATCAGTATACTCCTAGGATAACATGTGACGTCCTAAATCTATTGTCGTGCGGAAACTGGGTTTTCTACGTTTCCTCTAGAATGTCAGGCGAAATCGTAACTTCAAACACACTCTTAGATATTTTAGCTGTAATCTTTGTCAAGCTATAGCACACAATGAAACAAATCTTGCCACTGAATGAATGCAGGTCGGGAAATGCAACTAAGTCCCTATCTTGTTAATAAAACGTGAAATTGAAACTAAATAACGCGTGGCAAACAATCCACAACTCCAATACGATGACGACATGCGCAGTGAAGTTTGGGAAAAATAATAATGACTTTCAGCACACGTTTAACAATACGTGAATATCGCCAAAACAGTAATCATCACCACCGCAAAAATCCACACTATAATTCTAGGGTGAGGCCCAAACTTCGCCTACCATCTCACTATTCCAAACAACCATATCCGTAAACTATCCAGTAAAGCGAAATTCAATGAATCTACACAGCCAAACTATCGCTTTAATAACGTCCAATACCTCATCCCACGATGTTTCCGATTTAATGATAAATTATCGTCTCATAATATATGAAATTTACTGAATGGAAATTTGTTATAACAGTCAAATCACACCAACCGTGTATTCAGAATGCTCTTTTACCCTTGAGGTCGCCTGTAATGTTCATTATGCAGACTTTACATAGTCGTCACTTGGACTTAACTGCCAAGAGCTACAATTTTCAACAGAAATTGTTTTTCACTGGGAGATCTTAACTTGAAATCATAATGTGCGTCAGAGAGCACTCATTTCGAACCAACCTTCACCCGGTCATCTGTCCCGGATTGTTAGCAGTATATCACTACAGCCCGCCTCAGAAATATCGCATTTAATATACAGCCTGTCTCAAAAACTCTTCGCCATCAACAAATATAGCCTGTCTCAAAAATTCATCTTCATCGCCTCTCGCGGCGGCATCACACATGAAATACAGGCTTCCTCTGCCTTCAACATCTATACAACTCTTATCTCAACATATCATTCCGGCACAATCCATTTCTCCCTGTTTCAAAACTTTTTACCTCAATCCTCCCGTGACAAACAATTTTTATAAGAATCCTTTCTATTTATTTTTACTACAACTTTCGTACCTCAAGAATACAATAACACACCGTGATTTCCTATATCACCGACATACACGATGTCACAAAATTACCTTCCCACAAAAAACATGACTTTATCAGACTTCACTAGATTTCGAGACAACACAAATCTTATTGAACATATCTGTTAAATACACTTTTAACATAGACAAATTTTATACCGCGGTAAATATTATTATTATTATTATAATTATTATGATTATTATTATTATTATTATTATTATTATTATTACGACAAAATTTTCTGAATTCATACGATATTTGAAATTAAGACATTCACTACGACCACATTATCGTTATCACCTTCTTAACTTTAATCAATTTGAACACTATCTCAAAGAATATCAACACATTACTTAAACTTCACATTTTATAGTTTCTCGAAATGAATTTTACATCCCTGAAGAGTTTCACACGACGACCAGAAATGTAACACATTCGCCTGAACATTATTAAATATTTATTCGACGCACGCACTGAAAATTTATTGGGACAAACAAATTCTAACTACAACATGGATAAAATATAGCCACAGACCTGTACTCATAGTCGTCTTGGAGATTCCAGCCACATTTAGCCAGCTGCCCCCGTGCTTAGCCTTTCATGGCTACATTTGACATCATCTTCTTATATATATAACTTCAATTTTACACTCGTTATCAGTTAACACCGCAAATAACACACTTTCTTCGCGTTTTAACATGCACCGCGCACCCTTCTCAACTGGCGACTGCCACTGTTTTCCCAGGACCCGGCTTTCGTTCACGCTACTGATGGCCAGGTGGTTTGAAATAGATAACAAAAATCAGACCTCACGGCTAGCCTCCAGACTTCTCCTTGACAATATCAAACACACACAATTGTAATACGGAGAGAAACTCAGCTACGTATTTTAACCAGATATCTAAACCTTCGCAGTTTTCATCGGCAGAAGCTCAGGAAAATGTCTATCACCTTCCATTTAATATTCTACTTGAACCATTGACAGGAATATATAAAAAGTTAATTTGAGAATGAAACCCCGCACTTTCTTGCAGACGAGTGACGTGGGCTTCACCGTTCAGACCATCAGACAGAATGTATAAAATAGGTGGAGGGGGGTTTCTTTTATACCTTACGGGAGGGACGCCACCCTCTCTAAGACGCTCGATTGCGCAATCTGCTAATTCCACATCCACTGGACAAATTTTCTTGGAATTTATTCCATAAATTCGTACAGACTTATAATTCACCATGGTGTTAATTTTATATTTTTCCCATTCTTGCAACGGGCGTAATGAATTTTTCTGCCATGCAGTTTCGCGACTTTTCTTCAGGAAAATGACCTCGCCACGTGTCGCAGATCTGCGAGCAGGACCCCAACTTTCCTCCAGGCTTAACTGCATTTATATTTGCCCTGGAGATTCTATCTTCACATACGGTTTATAAATAATTTAGATCCTTTATTCCTGGATTTGCCATGTCACCAAAATCTCTCATTATGAAGGATTGTTCGAAATCGATAGATTATTCATTACCCGAGGTCCACCGAAGTGTACCGGCATTTCACGAGCTCGCGGCTCGCTCGTCACGGTAAGTTCGTTCCCACGAGAAAGCGAGGCTCTTGAAATAAAAACATAGCTACCCTCAAAAACGTTGTTCGTAGCTGAAATAAATATTTGGAAATATTTTTTCATCGTAGAATTATGGGTTCAATACTAACTACAGAAATCAGAATAATCCCGAGTACTGCGCATGCATGGCATACATCACAGTGCATACAGCCATGCACATGGTTGTGACCATTCATGCATACCGTCCACCACAGTAGACATGAACGTTTAGCGCAGTACACATACAGTGAGGAAGTTTCTGAATAAAGGAAATGTCTCACAACACCATATATACTATGATGTAAGGTATCATAATTTCTTACCGTATCTTTGCTTCTTCCATAGAAGGATTTTGTCATTATTGTGGGACCATGTACACAGCCATCCTTCTACCCCGCCATTTTGGTCACACACTTGTAGAAGAAAGGCGCCTGCTGCTCCAACAGTTCCTTGTTCCGCCATAGGAGCGCAGCACTGAATAAAGCACATCCACCAGAGTGGACTTCATGGAACAGGGGATACGGATAAATTGCTACTGAGCTCTCGTATCAGCCAATAATAGCCGTTCACTGCATTGCCAAGATGCATGAGAGGGTTCATTCTATTCCTGACCCGATCGCATGACTGGATATTAGTTTTTTTTGCTACTGGCTTTACGTCGCACAGACACAGATAGGTCTTATGGTGGCGATAGGATAGGAAAGGCCTAGGAGTTGGAAGGAAGCGGCCTTGGCCTTAATTAAGTTACAGCCCCAGCATTTTCCTGGTGTGAAAATGGGAATTCACGGAAAACCATCTCCAGGACTGCCGACAGTGGGATTCGAACCTACTATCTCCCGGATGCAAGCTCACAGCCGCGTGCCCCTAACCGCACGGCCAACTCGCCCGGTTTTTTATTATTATTATTATTATTATTATTATTATTATTATTATTATTATTATTATTATTATTATTATTATATTAAGCTATAAGCTTGCTTGCTTGCTTGCTTTGATAACAGCAATAAGAAGAACAATATTCAAATGGCCTCACCTACCATGTTGCAGATATTTTGATTTGACGCTATTTAGACTGCCTTCGTATCAATATAGACGATCCGTTTTACTCTGAGAGACCGAAAATATGATGGATAATATATCACTGAGTTCTATAGTTTTGACATTTGAACATCGAATGTGTCACTAGAGATCTCTCACATGTCCACGTCGCAGAGTGGGTATTTGGGCGATTTAGGCGGCCCAAATTATTTTTATTGCTTAACTGAAATTAGACGTTCCGTTATGTGTAATTATTTAAATTTTAAGTAACTGAGGGCATGTGCGGGTAGAAAAAATGGTTTTAACATATTGATGGACTGAATTATTCATATGATTTTATTTATGCAATGGTATAATAATTTTATATTATTCTTAAAGCACACGAGTTGCAGCACAATGGTATAAGTTACTAGAAATGTACAATTTACCTTTCTTTGTCCCTCTGAGTGTCATGCCTGCGATAACTGAAGGGTTATGATGACAACCAAGGTTCATCAGAACATACATCCTCCTCCTCTTCGTCTGAGAATTCAAGAGGACCTGCAGTGGTGGGCTCACTTGGCGCAGGTGGAAGTAGCATCTCCAGTGTTAAAAAAAAATAACGGTTTTGTCCTGTTTCTACGTAGTGGCCTCATTCCAGTCAAAAGAGGATCGGAACATGGAAGAAGTTGATTAAGCGGATTACATGGAATTCTCTGGAGAACTTGCTTGCATATCGTTCGCGATAGAAGCGAAAATTTCGTGCTTCAGCAGCCTCGTCAGAGAGCTTACCTATTAGAAGTAGAGCATTGTTTATCAGTATAGGGCCATGAATGACGATTTTGTGAACTGTAGGTTTCATCACATGCCATGGATATAACTGGACATACAGGTCTGCAGTAGCCATTGCATATTGAATAAATTTATCTATATCAGTTTTATATGTACTTCATATTACTTCTAGGACCACTTTGAAGCTGTATATGAGATCTAAATGTATGCCTGTTATTTCATCAGCTACTTTCTGAGTGCACGAAAAACCTTCGACAAGTATTGCCATCAGTAGTATTACTAAATCCAGGTTTTTTGTACGTCAACTATCAGTCCCAATTTGTTTCTGAAGTTTTATTGAATGTTTAATTATCCCTTTCCAATTTCAACCGCCATTTCTTAATCGACAGTTTGTATGATAGAGGCAAAATACTTTCAAATAAACGTACCCTGGCGTGCAGAACCGATAACCCAAACTCTATTGTTCCTTCTTTAACACTCCGCTTGAGTGTTAAATTATTTATGTCTTTAGATGTTGCACCGCAGATGTAACATTTCATTGTTGAAGTCTGAGTGATAGTATTACACACCTTAGCATCAACCATGGTGAACATCATTCTAAGTTTGACGGAAAAATCCCTACCTGCTAACATTGTAACGTTCCAGACGTTACAGGGTAATTATGTTAATTTTTTATTATGTGTAATTAATTCAGGAATTTAACGTCATGATATTTATTTTGGTATGTAATTGTATTATAATTCATGTTTAATCATTTGCTCACTATCATTTCATTACTTTGTAACTACAACTTGTAAACGAGGGCTGAATATCCTAATATTCACTTAGATTCTTGCGACAGTCGGTTAAAATTAACTTGCAGTAGATTTCCTCTATCTTGCCACATCACCGAGGAAGAAGGAAGGACAAATTTAGACACCAAGTTCTGGGAAAAGCGAGCACGTGTTCAAGCGTTCTAACGATGCTACCGTATTTCGACCAGAATTATTTAAACTGATCACCGCCTATATTTTCAAAGGAGCGTCATGTTGCCATGGATACTGAGTGAAAGGACTAATAGAAGAACAGTTAATATCATGGTTAAGACCCGTCAACTCTAATATCTAGAGTGGGGAGAGACGTGTCATCTGATTGGACCACGTGTAGCGACCTGTAATTAGCGCGAGAGAAGGTTATAAAAGGGCGTGTTGGAGCTCTTGGCTTTATTCTCTCTACATTATTCTGATCGATATTATTCTACATTATTCTACTTGATTCTCTACTTGATTCTTCGTCTCGATACTTAGAAATTCTGAATGAGGTGTATAGCCACTCTCATCAGGAAGTACGTACAGCTCGGCTACGAGACCGGTTTGAACCAGTCTAAGTCAATAGGTAGTATTAAACCAGATAGAAATGAAACTTCAGAGCACATTTTCAGTAAAGTTGGAAGGATTCTTAATTGAGTATCCTCTCCATATAACCCAAGGTGGTTCTTCTAACTATGACTTAGGGCTTATCTCCAATATATGGGATAAAGCATAATAGGGAGTGTTAGTTTTGAAGTCATCTTCCAATTAGTGGTGGGTGCAATTTGCAAGGCAGGAATGGTACTTAGCTGCAGATGAAGAGATCTCAAAGACGACCGGTGATGTTCCCGCTACAAGGATGGAAGCTTTCCAAGGACCAGCAGAACAAGACAACATGGTGAGCAAGCGAGTTAAAGATATTGCAAGTTTTCGCGAAGTAGAGTCATTCAATTTTTTGTTAAATTCATTTTCTATTTTAAATTCAGTTCTCGTTAAACCGTCGTCATTTATATTAAATATAATAAATAGTATTTTTCTAGTTCACTTTAATCAATCTGCCTTAATTAGCCTTTTGATTTCTAATTCTCCTACTTAATGATTAGTGCACTATCACCCCACCCCTGTGATAAGAGTCCGTCCAAGCTTGATTATAAATTTTTATCTTTAAGTCCTCAACTTAAAGATTGGCGCCCTTAGCTTGAATGGTTGCATTTCTCGTTCGATGATTGTTCTCCGAGAGGGGAAGTCACAACATGACCTTTGTTTCTTGTAATGAAACTATTAAGTATTTTTTGTATTGTATATTTCTTCATTTTTGACGTCTTAGGATTCTTTAATATATCTTATCCTGATTGGTCGACAATAGCGAGGTTAAGAAGGTGACGTGTTTCGCCACAACAGTTTTGTGTTAGAAAATATTGTAATGGAACAAAAGAACTGTGAAATTAAAAAATGAAATGTCGTATGGCTTTTGGTGCCGAGATATCCCAGGACGGGTTCAGCTCGCCAAGTGCAGATATTTCTATTTGACGCCCGTAGGCGAGCTGTGCGTCGTGATGAGGATGAAATGATGATGAAGACAACACATACACCCAGCCCCGTGGCATTGGAATTAACCAAGTAAGGTTAAAATCCCCGACCCAGCCGGGAGTCGAACCCGAGACCCTCTGAACCGAGGGCCAGTACGCTGACCATTCAGCCAACGAGTCGGACAACTGTGAAAAATATTAGCAGCGCAATCACAATCACTTCTTTCTTATTTCTTTCTATATTGGGCTTGTTGTGATCCATCAAACCTCTACTTACATATCAGCACCAGAGTGTTCCTGTCTTCCTCCCTTAAAGGCTGTACAGCTTCTTATAGTAGGTATTTCAGCAATCGTAAAACGATGTGATCCTATATACATTATAAATTGATTTCAACATGTGTTTCACTTACTTGGCAAGATTCTTTTCCTGGACAGCCCTCCCTTTTATCCTTTCGCAGTAGACTGTAGCAAGGACAGAAGGTTTTATTAGAATCCCTCATTATTTCGTACTGTCTTCTAGAAAATCCTGCCACGCCAAAAATGGATAGAGCTTGCAATGGGTTTCATGGAACGTTTCCTCCTTTCTGTGCTTTATGGAAAGTATGCTTGTATTTAGTGGCCCGTTTTGGGGAAGACGCAATTTCCTTGGATACTTTGGACGCATATCTCTTTCTACTACTTCCTAATTTAAGCTTGGCAGCATAACACAGTACTTCCGAAACTTCTGTTTTCTCCGTTTACTTCTGTCACTTAAGTCTTCAAATGTTTCCGTTGGTCGTGCCGATGTAGTCACTACCTTAGGAAACGCGAGTGTCCCTTCGAGCCAGACGCTGTGTTTTTTCATAAATCGGTCTTCCTTTTTGTGTGCTGTGGTCCATCTTCTTTTCATTTCACGTTTGAAAATGGAAAATATTTTTTAAATTTCCTTTCTTTGTTCATCAGAGCAGTTTTCCCTAGATAATGTATAATTTTCCAAAAATATCAGTTTCCCGTTCAAATCCGGTAAATTTTTCTGCTGAATAATGTTGAATAAGTACCTTCGAGTCATTATCTTAACGCCTGGTGACTCTAAAACAAAATTAAAACAACTCACATCAGAAATAAACTAACGGCAAAAAAATCCGTATTTTCCCCAAGTTAATTCATGAGGCTATATCAATTAATAAAAGCACGAGACGGCACGGCTAATTGTTATGGAGTAGTGCAGTAGAAACATCTTAATTTCTGTGAGGCCAAAAATAAATGTCTGTAAAAATTGTGGAGTATAACTATCAACCTAAGGTTTTTAAACATCTGTTTAAATATTAACGTGAAAACGGTGCATTTTTAAAACAATGTACTTTATTTAAATACTCTAAAGTTTTAACTAATTTTAACAAAATGTATTCATACTTACCCCCTTCATCAGCCTCCATAATTATTTCGTTCACGCTGAAGCCAGAAGCTGAAATATTCGCTACAAAATGCGGACTCCAGCAGAGTGTTGCGATGAGCTGCAGTATGTGCACTTCAACAGATACACTATCTTTGACTGCATGGCCTGTTGACGCATTCTATTGAATCATCACAAACGAATAGCCATGTAGTTTCCTGACCTTCTAGCTTTGCTACGATGCATATTTCTTCCATATACAGTAAGATTCATGAAATTGACTTTCGGCCGCCTAAATCGACCAAATACCCCGCTGTGCGTCGTAGGATTATTTCCCATCATTCAACAACCGATTACATGTAACAGGTTCGAATCCGCAATTTTGGTATTCAGAAGACGACACTTTATCAGAGATCCATCAATGGAGCTATAATAATAATAATAATAATAATAATAATAATAATAATAATAATAATAATAATAATAAAACTAGCATACAGTAACCTATTTTAAAACGCGAGGGGTCGCATGAAGGCAATTTGCCGCGGCATATGCCAGAGCGAAAGAAAACTTAAACTACACCGGAACGCAACCGGCAATACACTGACGATAATCAACGTTAGGCGAGAGAAAGGGAGGGAAGGGATGAAACAAGACCCCTAAGCCCTACAGCGGCTATCAACGAAATTACAGTATTAACAAATATTTATAAAGTGCGACAAACTGCCATGGGTGCGACCTCTCGCGTGTTAAAGTCCCTCAAACTCCTATCAGTCTTAATAGTCTCTTGAGGGCCAGAATTTTGTCCCGGAAGGGGAATCGTGAATGTGCCAATAAATCTACTGTCATATATCCCTAAGATTTAAGCAACATTAAATATCAAATAACTGTGCTCAAACTCGATCCCGCAAACAAGTGTATAAGAGGTGAGCGTCCAACCAAGTACTCTACGCAGCCGTCTGTAACAAGAATAAATACGCTATGAAATTATGATAACCACAATTGAGAACGTGGACCCTAATAACCGTATGCTAAGCTTCATAATGAAATATATAGTCATACCATTAGTGTTAATGAGTCCAGCTATTTGGATGAATGGTCAACATAGGGTTCTTCGGTTCAGAGGGCGCCAGGCTCGATTCCCGATGAGGACGGGGATTTTAACCGCGTTTGGTTAATCCCTCTAGCTCGTCGGCAGGGTGCTTGCGACCGTTTTAATACACATTTTGATTTACATACAACATATCAATATGCCAACCACCATAGACAAACGCAATGGTGAATACAGCCCTGTATACAGGGTTGGAATCAGGGAGAGCGTTCAGTCGTAAACTTAAATTAATCCACATTAGCACTGACCCCAGATAATTGGGAAAAAGGCTACCAAACAAGTAAACCGTTAGGAATTACATTTCACAATCCGTTACGTGCTAACTGAAAATTTATTTCATTCATGAAATGGTTGTATAATTTCTTCTTTTATCAACATTTTTCAAAATAATATTAACAAATATATTCATGTTATTTTAAACATCGACTGCCTGTCATATATGTACAGTGAATAAATGAATGAATGAATGAATGAATGAATGAATGAATGAATGAATGAATGGATGAAGAATGAATAAATAAAATACCTTTACCTTGCAATCATGATTGGCCAACAACTGGAAAAAGAGTATTTCGAATACGTGGCAATTAGGATGCACCTAAGTGCTGTTTTGAACTGTAGTGTAGTTATTTGAAGAGATAGTATATTGCTTACTTCATTGTAATCACTGAATAAACCTTCCGCTTAACGGTGTTTTGCGTTTATGTTAGAACGCATTAGGATATAATAATAATAATAATAATAATAATAATAATAATAATAATAATAATAATAATAATAATAATAATAATAATCACCATCATCATCATCATCATCATCTGTGTTGTTAGCTGTTTGTCCCATCATGCTAATCCGTTGAAGGTTATGGGGAGATCAACCCTAGTCGATCTCAAAATTACAGCTACGGTTTTGAGCCCTAGAGGTTGCCTCAAGATGTGTTCTGGCTATTTGATTTTTGGCAGTAATTTTTACCACCGGATACCCTTCCTGCCGTCAACCCTCCTCCTTCATTCGGGATTGGGACCGGAAACAACATTTAATGAGCTACTTACCCACCCATTAACTGCTGCAGGTGGAGGTCACTTATATAGAATGGATAATAAAAGGCTCACAAAGAAAATTTTTTAGCCTTATCAATGAAAAAAATTACAATAATTGTCTGAAAGAAATCAGCGAAGACCTAAATGCAATTTACATTAATGAAGAAACTATTCAAGATAGAATAAAATTCGGAATGTTAGTTCACAAACACAATTTTTTTCTAAAGCCCACCACACTAAATACAGGATGGACTGAACAACGTAAAAAGGAACAGAGCGAGCAGATGAAGAGATACTGGGAAGAGAAGAAAACCAAAAAGTGCTAATAAGTTCAAACGCACTACTTAGTTGGGCATGAGGAATAAAGAATGATAATCTGTCTACGCATTTACTTTAAACTACATTTAGCCTATATAGTTTCAGTTACTCTGTTATCCATATTATTTTATTATTAGGCTAAGCCCAAGTAGTTTCGTAGCCTAGTTATTTTATTAGCTGCTATCTTACTTTCTTTCTTTCTCTATGGTCGTGCTATCTTGCATACTTTAGAGTATTTCTTTCCTTCGTATTATATTTGCAGAATACATATTTTTGTTGATTTTCATCATATTTCATACTTCCGTGAAGAAGACTAAAGAATGACTGAAGAATGCAGGTGGAGGGACTGTGGGTGTGAGTGAGCACTAAACACAATGAGGGAAGAATTAGAGCGTTTGAGGGAGACAATTGTTTCTAATGTAAGACAAGCAATGGAGGTAGGTCTCCTTTAAACAATGCACAGATTACAGGATTCAAGGGGAAGGAAGGGGAGGAGTTAGGAAAGACAGGTTGGCTAACATTTTAAGAGGAAGTAAATTGAAGGACAAGGGGGGAGAGTTCGGCGGTGGTATCAGTGAGAAATCTAAATGAGTCACTGCAGATAAAGCAGCAGAGGGAAGGTGAGGAACGGGAAAGTGTTACAGAAGAAGGGAGAAGTTAGAGGAGAAGGGAAAACTAGGAAAGGGAAAGGCAGAGTAGAGTAAAGGAAGAGGAAGGTGGAATATGGTCATGAACCGGAGGAAAGGGAGGGGAAAGTAGATTATGCAGCCGTCAGGGAATATAAGGGTCAGGAGGGTAGGGGATCTAACAAGGTAGACTGGGATGAGGTTCTAATCACGGGAGACCCTATTGCTAGGGATCTAGGGAAAGATTGTGGAGAAAAAAGAACATGTGTAGAGTGTTATCCAGGAATTGGTTTGAGACAGATGATGAAGAAAGCAAAAATGACTATGAGGGAAAGGAGAAGGTGGTAGTTTTTCACGTTGTAACCAACAACGCAAGGCAAGCAGGGATAGTTGGGGATGTCTGCGATTTGATTAATGCAGCGCGAGGAAAGTGTAAGTGAGCAGATATTCTTATCAGTAAGATGCTGTGCAGGAGGGATATTGACTGGAGGATGATCGGGGATTTAATCGAGACTATGGGGTCGGTATGCCGGAAAATTGGAGTGAGATTTGTAGATGTTAACTGGAGGGTAGGCGATGGGGATCTGAGCTCAGATGGCCTTCACTTGAACCGTAGTCGTACGTATAAGTTGGAAGGTTTGATTAGATAGGTTATAGGGAGGTACATTCAGGGCAACGTTATGAACTAGGGAGCGGTGATGAGAGCACAGGGAACTGAAAGGCAAGTAAGGATGGCTTAAAGTTGTTCAACTGCAGAAGGAAAGTAATAAAGTAATTTGATATACATATGTTTCCAGAGCTTTTAATCATAGTTGAATCATGGCTAAGAAGTAATATTATGCATGCGGATGTTCTTTCCTGGAACAGGAGAGTTTATCGTAGAGACAGGAGTGTTTCGATAGGAGGGGAAGTATTCATACTAGTGAAAGAATTAGAGGCTATGAAAACATTGGGGATTAGAGACATGAAATTCTAGATGTAAGGCTGGTCTCTAAAGATAATATGCAACTTGATTCTGGAATGTACAGACCTGGGAGGGGTGGCGCTGACGCTTATACAGAATTGTTTGATAAGATAATAATCAGCTATGTGTGGAATGACACACACATCACATGTCTTGTTTTTCGTAACAATTATTTTATCATTGGATTCATGTACTATGAGGCAAGACAGGCAGAACGTGGACAATTGTCCCGTGTCCATTTTTGGTAATAACTGACTCATTATTGGATTCTTGTATTATGAGGTAAGACAAAGCAAAACATGGAAAAACGTCACATGCCTGTTCATTATTATCTATAGATGTCCAATTTTGGTTTAATTCTCATTCTTATCTTATGGTGTCTAATCAGTTTTATTTATTACGAGTTATCTCTTAGGATATGTGAGGTTCCTCAAATGACCGATTCAATTCGAGATGACGGTTTACAGTGAAAGGATAAATTAGTAAGGCAATAGAACACACACTGCATTGTAACAGGTGGCGCGAGTATTACTAACATGAATAACATGCCAGCCAACGAGTGCCCTACAACACGTGTAACTAGGCAGGACTCAGTATTGGCTGTGCCGGTAAATGTTGACGAATATCCGCTACCTCACGTTTAGGCCATTAATAAAGCTACACCTGCGAGAGACAAACAGTCAAGTGAAAGAAGATGTGTATAGCTTGGTAGTGAGTGGATTTCAAGGTGCACTGATGAAATAGTCATTCTAATTAGCTCCTTTACCAATGGTTATATAGTCGATCAGCAATCGGACATGAATGGGCAAAAGTGTTATGTCTTCAGCGAACTCATTACGGAATTACACGTATTGAGATCAGAGGGCTGTTCATCTGACAGAAAAGAAGCATTCCAGTTTGAAACCCCGTTTTTAAAATCACCTACCTTATACTTAGGCCAGCCCCATTGTGTAGGGGTAGCCTGCCTGCCTCTTATCTGTTAGCCCTTACTTCGAATCCCAGCCAGGCATGGCTTCTTATTTTCGACTGAGGGCTGAAACGGAGCTCACTCGGCCTCCAGAAACAAACTGAAGAGCTGCTTGATATGAGATGCATCAGACCCAATCCAGTCTGAAAATGTCGTCACGTATATCACTTGACACTCCATTATCTGCAAGCATCTGGCTTGGCAGTATTCGTCTCGGTACGCCAAGGCCTTAACGGCAGCTAGGTCACGGCGTTAACTGTTACAAAAATCGCACCCTTGAGAATCAATTTGTTTAACCGACATGGAGATGATGTCCGAAGTCGTGATACCTTCATTGTGCATATAGTGAGTTCATTCACGAGAACTTCAAACATGGTAAAATGTAAACAAGTTTTTTTATAATGTTCCATGTAAATGACATCGGTCTGCGTACTTACGATGCACGTTGAACTTATTAGAAAATGCACTGCACATTTGTTTTGGAGTACGCTCTCTATATCTGTAACTCAGCTAGCATCAAGAAGTAAGTGGATGTTCTATCCTCACTTTTCCATGCATTTAAAATAGAGGAAACCCGTTCTGGAATGAGTGACGGTACCATTCGGCGACGATAGGATAGGAAAGTCCTAAGCCTGGGAAGAAGGCGACCATGGCCTTCATTGAAGTCCGGTCTGGTGTGAAAACGAGAAACTACGGGAAACAGCATTCAGATCTGCAGATGGTCGGGTTCGAAATTACCATCTCCTGAATGTAAGCTAACAGCTATGCAGCCCATACTACTACTACTATTACTACTACTACCTCTCTTCAATTGGTGGAGATATTTAAGGATGCCGTGGTTTCAGTAATTATTCCACAGGAATTTTTAAACATAATAGAAGCCAGCAGCATAGAATTGCTTGTGATATCTGAAGCCAACTTATATCAGTTTCTACTCAGTTATTTTATAACTGCGAGGTTATTCAGTCTGCCGACACTAATTTTTAAGAAATGAATCTATAAACTACCTGAAAAGGAAAACATATTGTAACAGAATTATTTCCGAAAAACCATTTTAATTCGATATAATAATAAAGGGAGCATTGAAAATAAAACAAATACAAGTAAAGTTTCAGCGTGTCATTGACCTAGGCACGGCGGGGAGCGTGGCGTGGCGGTGGTTAACGGACTGACTAGCCTGCTGGACTCACGCCAACGATAGAGAAACGGTATTACAACAACTTGCATTCTATGCTAGAGTGGACATAAGTGATAACTTCTTTAAGATAAGTTCCAAATTTCAAGTTTTAAGGATTTAAACAGAAATAAACATAAATGTTTCTATATTTCTATGTATTTTTTGAGTATGATTTGATAGAATCTGATGATGTTCTTTCAAGACCGAAACATATCATTATGTTTTCGTTAAGTTGTTTCTTTTTCAGGTATAATTCTGTTACCATATGTTTTCTTTTCCAGGTAGTTCATAAATTTATTTATTCAAAATTAGTTTTGGCAGACTAAAGAACCTACCTGATATAAATACAGACTTGTCGCATTTTAAACATCTTCAAATGCATCTCATCTCAGCCCGGATTGAACTCGATATCTTGGTCCCCAGAATCTATCCGAACAGCGACCAATGTTCAAACCCATTTAGCTTTGATAGCAGGGGAAATATTCTGGACTTTTGGCCCGTGATTCAGTTAGTATTATTGACCATTGGTGAAAATGCACCCTTCAAAATGTCGGGCACAGTATTCAGTGAAACATCAGAGATTATAAACCCTATTGGATCATGGACTTCAAACCAGAAATTCTCTTCCTCTTTCCTTGTGATGCCGGCCGTGAAAGTCGAAGCTATTATGTCCATAAGCTATCTTGGTCGACGGTCCTAAAGACTCAGTGACATAGTTGCCAATTTATTTAAAAGAACAACTCCGTTTGGGTTTCCTCTCTATATATTTGACAATTTTGAAATGGAAAGATATTTCCCTATGAGTTAGATTTCACCACATAGAACAGTCTGCCTGTCAGATCATCAGCTCGTTAGATCCTCAAGCGTATGTGGTTATAAGGAAACCACCAAATCTGATGGCGGTGCGAATATGAGGCGTACTCTTCACAATGAGGAGTACAGTAGTTTGCCATTGCTTTCATCACTGGATCAGAAAGTGTTATTGCAGCATGACTGAACTTAAGAACAGCACTTTTCATAATACTCAGATGCACTAGTAGTGATTCGAATTGTATTATTCAGCACCACCCATATACCAGAGCCTTTCATACTCTCACAGCCAAAAATGGGACTGGAACATCGATGGAGGTTATATTTCAGTCTGGCCTGTGCGAAAAGGAAGAAGTAAAAATATTCCATCAATCAAGGAATAGCAACAGACGTAATAAAACAGTAGGTCCCGGAAATTTTGATTAAAAATTCGAAGGTCACATCAGTTTAATTGATTAGTTTGAGTACCTTAAATTTGTATTCACTCTTACATAATCTGTAAAAGAAATATCCAATTTTAATCCTCCATGTACACTAGTGTTCAAAGTTAAACCAACAAGCGGAATTTCTTTCCCCTCTGCCCATTTGACCACATACTACGATCGGGTGATAGTGACGCGTGAAAAAAATGATGCTAAACCCGGATTCTGCCCAGAAGATGGCATCGCTATCTTTGTACAGCCATGAATGCTATGACGACAGTGCCCCTGTCAACAGGTGTACGTAGTGTGCCCTGCCGTATTAATCGAACTTCACGTTCACTGTGTAAACATTCAGTTACGACACAGATAAGACGCCTGGATGTCTCACTCCGGTGGAGGGCGATTGGACGAATGGAAGCCGGACAGTCACAGGGTGGAGTGTCCAGACGGCTTAATTTGCATAGATCTGTTGTTTCTCGGATGTGATACAACATTTTAGAGTCCAAAAATATGTCCCGAAGACTAGAACAAGGTTGACCAAGAGTGACATGCGAAAGACAGGACCGTTATTTGACCAATAGGGCTAGATGGTACAACCGGAGGACTGCACGGCAGTTGGCATCTGACCTTACAGCAAACAGTGTGCAGAAGTCTTAGCAGAGAGACCTTTAGCTTCGGCGACCGGCTGTATGTGTACCCCTGACGCGTGTGCACAGAAGAAGACGTCTAGAGGGCAGTCAACAACATGTCACCCAGACAACCGAACATTGGACCATGTTCTATTTGCGAATGAGGCCCGATCGGTCCTCAAAATCATTCACATCGGGTTTGCATCTGGAGAGTACCTGGAATACGGTTTCGACCTACAGATATTGTGGAAAGTGACCAAAATGAAGGTGGGTGAATGATAGTGTGGAGGGGCATTACGATAACCATTCGAACACCTCTCCATGAAATTGTACTGGTAAGCCAGTAAAGTTTCTACGGCCATCAGGTATCATGACATGATCTTATCCCCTCATGCTCGTTTGTTTCGAGGGGTTGTGGACCCAGGTTTTGTACTGATGGATGATAATACACACCCTCATAGAACACAGCTGGTTGATGTCTCTCCTGCAAACTGAAGACATTGCTCGCATGGGCCGACCTGGTCGCTCTCCTGATTTAAACCCCGAAGAACGTGTGTGGGATGCATTCGGAAGAAGAATTGCTTCACGTTCGACTCCACCAAGCACTCTCCAAGAGCTAAGGTTAGTTGTACAGGATGAATGGGCGTTGTGTTGTTTGAGTCATCAGTCCATAGACTGGTTTGATGCAGCTCTCCATGCCACCCTATCCTGTGCTAACCTTTTCATTTCTACGTAGCTATTGCATCCTACATCTGCTCTAATCTGTTTGTCATATTCATACCTTGGTCTACCCCTACCGTTCTTGCCACCTACACTTCCTTCAAAAACCAACTGAACAAGTCCTGGGTGTCTTAAGATGTGTCCTATCATTCTATCTCTTCTTCTCGTCAAATTTAGCCAAATCGATCTCCTCTCACCAATCTCTTCATTCGTGATTCGATCTATCCATCTCACCTTCAGCATTCTTCTGTAACACCACATTTCAAAAGCTTCTATTCTCTTTCTTTCTGAGCTAGTTATCGTCCATGTTTCACTTCCATACAATGCCACGCTCCACACAAAAGTCTTCAAAAACATCTTTCTAATTCCGATATCAATGTTTGAAGTGAGCAAATTTCTTTTCTTAAGAAAGCTCTTCCTTGCTTGTGCTAGTCTGCATTTTATGTCCTCCTTACTTCTGCCATCGTTGGTTATTTTACTACCCAAGTAACAATATTCATCTACTTCCTTTAAGACTTCGTTTCCTAATCTAATATTCCCTACATCACCTGCCTTCGTTCGACTGCACTCCATTACTTTTGTTTTGGACTTATTTATTTTCATCTTGTACTCCTTACCTAAGACTTCATCCATACCATTCAGCAACTTCTCGAGATCTTCTGCAGTCTCAGATAAAATAACAATATCATCGGCAAATCTCAAGGTTTTGATTTCCTCTCCTTGGACTGTGATTCCCTTTCCAAATTTCTCTTTGATTTCCTTTACTGCCTGTTCTATGTAAACATTGAAAAGGAGAGGGGACAAACTGCAGCCTTGCCTCACTCCTTTCTGGATAGCTGCTTCTTTTTCAAAGCCCTCAATTCTTATCACTGCAGACTGATTTTTATACAGGTTGTAGATAATTCTTCGTTCTCGGTATCTGATCCCTATCATCTTCAGAATCATAAATAGCCTGGTCCAATACCGCAAAATGGGATAAATTACATTATTCACAGAATGCCACGTCGTTGTCGGGCCTGCATTACTGCTAGAGTAGATCACACGCCCTAATGAGAAGAAGTATCGCGTATTCTGGCGTTTGTGACAGTGGATACATTTTGAAACAAAGCAAACATTGGTGGTTTTTGACTATTCTTACATCAACGATAAATCAACAAATTATGTTACAGTGTTCACTTTATATTTCACTGTGCCTAATACGATGTTTTGTTCTTAAAAATTTCTGTTTATAGCTTTAATTTTGGACACTAACTTATACGTATTTCAAGTGCCATGCCGAGGAAACTCCACATGTATGTTCTTCTTCCATCATAAAGTGGGAAAGGTATAAAAGTAGTAAACGAGATTCTGAAGTCGCTAGCCTGAAGTAAGAACGATCTCTTTCATACAAAACCAGATTCCTTCTCTAAACCATACATTTACTATAAACTCTATTGAGACTCGTACACCGTGAGAATCCCAACCTTACGCTCAAAACAAACTTGCTATTCAATCAAGACCCAGCACGTTTCATCGTCGAAATACATATTTTGGGCATAATTGAACTGCCTCAGTGTGAAGGGAATGAGTCGATTTGACACTGACTTCAGAAAATAATGTATCCAAGATTTCCCCATGAGCATGATCGCTTCTTCTTTTTAACGGTACGATAGTAATTTTCGCTAATTTGTAACCATATTAGTGTTTTTCATTCTCGTTAAAATGTTATGGAAAGTAATGAAGTGACATGGTGACATGTTCCAGTTTACAGGAGTGCTGTAGTTTATTTGCAGTAAGAAGGAGTATTGGTTGAGGGAATGTTATAGCCAGTAGTATGGTACGTACCAGTCAGTCTTCTCCTTTATCGTACGTTACACCACACTGAATAATTGTTTTTCCATTTATTTTAATACTCTCAATCTGAGCTGTTGAATTACCATGACACTCCCCATGATACGTGTCGGCTGTTCGAATGACTGAAGAAGTGGAGTTATTCTTGGCACTGGCAGTGTAATTAGGAGAGCAATGATCTTGGAGGAGTACCTATTTCATTTAATATCACCTACTCATTCCGTAGAGGAAAGGCAAGTTCTTCTCTTTGCCGTAATTCAGGTCTGTAAAAACTGCCAGTTATGATCGCTGCTAGCAGTTGTTCGTTTCCTTTTAGACCATGACATCAATGTGCCTTGCTCTTCAAATAACAGTCTGAGATGGATATGACGAGCGTTACAATTTAACCTTCTGTCCACCGTCCGGAAGGATTTAAAATTTTTAGATGCACTCATTTGCGAAATTCAGAGCATTCAATGGTTTAAAATTATATTTTCCTGTCTCGAAAGAAAGAATAAATTCGCGAGCAGCGTGAGCGCATGGACAATTGTTTGTAGATATATTTTAACACTGTCATTCTGAGCTGTTGAATTTTTGCTCACTCTTCCTGCACTCGAGGGGAACGTAGAATCCTTGTTTACATTGATTTTCGCTCAATGGACCGATAAAGGAAACAGGCTATAGATAGACTCTGTGAAGTGTACACTATTAGTTAAATGCATCTTCAAACACTTAAACTGCACGGAGTTTTATGATTATGTTTTAAGCAGACAAGACATTTTGCAACAAATCAGCATGTCCCTTAAACACGAATAGCGTTTTAAAATAAACGTGAAACTGATTCCGCTCTTGGTATATTCAATGTGAGAATAAAATTAATTAAATATTGTTTATTTCCATTTATTTTTGCTTTTAGTGTATAATTTCCCGATGGCATACATTTTTCTTTTATCACTCATCCCGAGAAATACCGAATACGTTTTTTTGTTCAGTTTTTAAATTTTTGTAGTAACTTACTAATGTCAATGCTCTCTATATTTTGATACTAACAAGATAAGTCATTTCTTCATAATAATGAAGAAATAGCCAAATTTTACTTCGAAATTATTTAAGAATACAAAACAGTCACTGGTAAGAACCAGATAAGTTGAGTTATCTTGGTAATATTCTGTATATTGTTAACAAAAGTGACTTCAACCAATTAAGTCAGTTTGTCTTGTGTCTTGTGGTTTTATATGTTGGTATTGTGAATGTGGACATTATTGTCTTGTAAATGAATTATTGTTAATGAATTTACACAGCTGCCTTGGCTAAACAGAGCTGTTAAATATTACTAGCTAAGAATACCTAAATGTGACTTAAATCACTTTGGTTTTGGCTGGTCCGCATCAGAAGATTTAGGACAAGTCACTTTCATTAAAGATCCAAAGCAGTTACTTCATTGATACTTCGAATTAAACAAAATCAAACCAAAACAATTTTTTTTAAATCTGTTTCATTTAACTCAGAATGGTTTGACAACATTTGGTTTATAAATAAAAATGCTTCCCCTGAGAACTTTATCTTTTTTGACTGATCTTGTTATTCCCCGTGATGAGTAAAATATCCTACATCTTAGAGCATTCATTCCTACAATCCGTCCAATGCATCTGGTAAACCTAGATATGACATTCGACCGTTTTGAAAACTTTTTAGATTACACCAGTCTCTAGCAATCCATCTCAAGGTATGCATAGGTTTCAAACATAAAACTGCTTTGGCATTGCACCATTTGCCTTCTTAGCTCGTTTTTAAGGATATAAAAACCCTACTACTGCGGACCATGTTCCTGGAAGACGGTGTGATATTCTATCAAGTGTAAACATCTCCCAGAGAGACAGTCTCTATACTCAGACGTAGTTATATAGTCAGTTGTCAGATGGCACCGATTTCAAATTGCGGTGGCTGCGGAGTGTTATATGGCTTTCATTTTGAAATTCCTTAAGAAACAAATGACGACTTGCAGGTGGTAATACGGCTAGAGAAGTGGAAATGCGTCCATTTTTTTATGAAGGCTGAAAAGCGACAAGGCTACCAACATTGACGACTCTGAAATTAAGTGCTTGATTTTCGAAGATTTGTATGACAGTACCGATATTGACAGCTATTACCTTGGGGAAGTAGATGAATAGACAATAGATAAAAGCAGCGAGGGAAATATGATGATGATGATGATGATGATGAACAGAGTGCCTCGGAAATTGCAGAAATTTCTGGTAATCCGGTGGATGAACAATCAGGTGCAAATTGTGTCAGATGTGTCATTTTTGGAAGATCTAAAAATAAATATCAATCAGTCGATCAATCAATCAACCAATCAATCAATCAATCAAGCAAGCAAGCAAGCAAGCAACCACTGACAGACATTTAGGGCAGTCGCCCGGCTGACAGATTCCCTGTCTGTTGTTTACCTAGTACTTTCTTAAATCATTTCAAAGAATTTGGAAATTTATAGAAAATCTCCCTTGATAAATTATTCCAATCCCAAACCTCTTTTCCTAAATACGAATATTTGCCCAATTTTTTCCTCTTGAATTAGGCTACAACTTTAGCTTCGAACTGTGGTGCTCTTTCTTACTTTTACAATCAACGCTCGGACTTATTCGTCTACTAATGTCGTTCCACGCCATCTCTCTTCTGGCCGGGCTGAGTGACATAGACGGTTGAGGCGCTGGCCATCTGGCCCCAAATTGGCAGGTTCGATCCTCGCTCCGTCCGGTGGTTACGAAGGTGCTCAAATACGTCAGCCTCGTGTCGGTAGATTTACCGGGACGTAAAAGAACTCCTGCGGGACTAAATTTTGGTATTTTGGCGTCTCCGAAAACCGTAAAAGTAGTTAGTGGGACGTAAAAACAATAACATTATTATTTTATCCTCTCTACTAACAGCTCGGAACATGCCGCTTAGTCGAGCGGCTCGTCTCCTTTCTCCCCAGTCTTCCCAGCCCAAACTTCCCAACATTTTCGTAACGGTTCTCTATTGTCGGAAATCACCCAGAACAAATCGAGCTGCTTTCCTTCGGATTTTTTCCATTTCTCGAATCAAGTAATCCTGGTGAAGGTCCCAAACACTGGAGCTATAATCTAATTGTGGCCTTACCAGAGACTTACTGTATATGCTCTCTCGATTACATCCTTACTACAACCCTTAAATACTCTCATAGCCGTCTGAAGAGATCTGTAACCTTTATTTACAATCCGTTTATGTGATTACCCCAATGAAGATCTTTCCTTATATTAACACCTAAGTAATTACAGTGACCCCTATGAGGAACTCTCACCCCCACCAACGCTGTAATTAAGGCGTAGAAGACTTTCACACTTTGTGAAACTCACATCCTGACTTTTCACCATTTTTATCATCATATTATTGCTTGCTGTCCATTGCACAGCATTGTTGAGGTTTTCTTGCAGTCGTTCACACTCGAGTAATGTATTTATTGCTCTATAGCTATACTGTATATCTTTACTCGCGTCATTTATATATAAGAAATTATAAAGGTTCACTAATACTGCCTTGAAGAATACCTCTCTTACAGGAAAACAGGAACAGATAATGCTTCGCCTTCTCTTTCTCTAAGTTCTATAATGGAAACTGCTGCATGTACAAGGAAGACAGAGCCGATGACCTTCGATGTTAGGCCCCTTAAAACAACAAGCAACAACACGGAAGACAGTATATCTAAGCTTACAAAAATCATGTTATCAAAATAATATATAACCTAAAAATTCCATTCTGTGTGCTAAAGTAATGTAAATACATTTTTATTTCATTAAAATAATTGTGTTAATTGATCTATCGTGATTCCATGTGAATGATATTTTTGTTACTTTTGCCATAATTATGCATCCGGGCTGAGTTACTCGGTCGGTTAAGGCGCTGGTTTCCTGAACTCAAGTTCTCAGGTTCGATCCTGGCTCAGTCCGTTGTTATTTGAAGGTGCTCAAATACGTCAGCCCCATGTCAGCAGATTTACCGGCACGTAAGTGAACTCCCGCGGGACAAACTTCCGGCACCTCGGGATCTCCGAAAACCGTAAAAGTAGTTAGTGGTACAAAAACCAATAACATTATTATTTATTATCATAATTGTACAGGAGAGTTTTTCAGCTTTCTATTGGACAACTGTACGTTATGGATATGTTAGGAATAAAATGTATGCGCAGGCAGCATTTTCAACTATCTACTGCATTGGAACAAAATAACTCCCGTACTTGACAACTAATCCGGCAGCAGTTCAAGGATTCAAGCCAGGCACCTGTAAAAATGTTGTGACCAGAGTCAGGAACGCGGCATCGTATTTCAGGCACTGCCATCATTAAAGCTTTACAGTAATTCTGGCATGTATTCATGGTTTTTAGACAGGGTAGCTCAGATGCATAGAAATCCCTGACTTGACGACGATAATAATAATAATAATAATAATGAGAAGAAGAAGATTTTTTTATTGGTTTTACGTCCCAGTAATGACTTTTTAGTAACGCCGGGGTGCCGGAATTTTGTCCTACAAGAGTTCTTTTACGCAATAATAAATCTACCTACATATGAGGCTAGCGTATTTTAGTACCTTGAAATAATGAAAATGAAAACCTATAACCTGTTTTCCAGTCATTGACCGGGTCAGGGAGGTAATGAATGAAGCATATATAGGCTGTTAGTACGATAGGATCGCCACTCCCAAAGTGATATATATTACTGACTGATAGATGCAATGAAATGAGAATGGAGAGTGTTGCTGGAATGAATGATGACAGGGAAAACCGGAGTACCCGGAGAAAAACCTCTCCCGCCTCCGCTTTGTCCAGCACAAATCTCACATGGAGTGACCGGGATTTGAACCACGGTATCCAGCGGTGAGAGGCCGACGCGCTGCCGTCTGAGCCACGGAGGCTCACCTTCAAATAATAATAAAGAATAAATAATAATAATACTAATAATAATAATAATAATAATAATACCCTGAATTCAACACATATCTATAATTTCTAAACGGCCATGTTAAGCATACATCAGAGTGGCTAAACACTCACAAACGCAGATCCTTCACCTCAAGATGTGAAGTGTTTCGAGACGTATAGCAGCAAGGGACAGGCGAGCTAATGATGATGTCAGACTTTGTCAGAACTCGAGCAAATAACAGAACGTAATTACTTGGACTGCCTGCTGTCATTTCTTGATGGATACAGTACTTTTGCATCCATCTCTTGGCACAGGCCAGAGTAAAGTGTAGCTTCCACCGAAGTCCCAGTCAACATCCATGACTGTGACAATATGGAAGTTGCTGGGGTATGGGTAGTGCTGAGTAATGACATTCAGAGCATGACTAGTGCATCTGAGTGTTATGAAAGGTTCTGCTCATAGGGTCAGTCGTGCTGCAATAGTATTTTCTGACCCAGTGAGGAAAGCAATGGCAAACTACCTCACTCCTCATGTTGCCTAGTACGCCTCATTTTGGTGCTGCCATTGGTTTTTGCGGTTTCCTTATAACCGCATAACCTTTGGAGGTGCTGTTTCAGGATCCAACCAGCCTCTGGGCTGATGACCTAACAGACAGACAGAATTACTTGGACAAACAAATTTGAATGAAACTTCCTGTAGTGTGACTACCCGGGAGATTAGCAAAGTGTCACCCCTCACTCGCTCACGCAAACTGCAATTTGGGGCAGAAAAAAAATTTCTTTGAAGGGATTATTGAGTGAATTTTATATTCTAACATGAGAAATTACATTATTTTTGTAAAACATGTCCAGTCTAATTTTTATCATTAAATACGAGTATTGCGGTACTCATTGCATTATTCTATACTGCTGTGAAAAACTTAAGGACGAGATAGATAAAGCAACATAACATATCAACTACTCGGTGGAAATGAATGAAACTGCGGTAACAGAGGTCTCCTACACGTGCATAGATAGTCGCCAAATGGGTTTGACATCACAAAACGAGGCAGTTGAAGGAACGGGACAAGACAGTCTGAGTCAATCTGCGAACTGTTATGGTGCTACAGCATGGCCCGGAGACAACATTCGGATGACTTCACACGAGAAAGAATCATCGCGAAACTAGAAGAAGGACGAAGAGTAACGTGTGTAGCCAAGGATTTTGGTATTGCTCACAGCATTGTTTCACGTGCATGGAGAGCATTCCGAACCACAGGCATTGCTCCCGAAGGAGGGGAGGGGGTCGACCACGGTCAGCTACAACAGAAGATGACCGCTACAGTGTGCATCATACAAACAGCGGGTGCAATTGCAATCACATTCAACAGGACTGCAATGCAGCCAATCTCACCCTCCACAGTGGCACGGCGACTCCATGTGTGTAGTCTGTTTGCCCGACGCTCATTACGTGGTGTTCCGTTGGCACCCGCACATGGGCACCGTTTGCGATGGTGCCAAGAGCATCAGGTCTGGGCCTACGAGGAGTGGGGTGGCGTGCTCTTCTCAGATAAGAGCAGATTCAGTCTGAGTAGTGATTCTACTGGCGAGAGGTGGGAACACGTAATGCACCCAGGAACATTGTCGAATATGATCATTATGGTGGTCCTAGTATTATGGTGTGGGGAGGCGTAATGTTGCATGGGCGTACCGACCTCCACATCTTTGAACGGGATACACTCACCGATGAACATTAGTTTGACAGTGTACTCCTTCCCCATGTGCGTCTTTTCAGGGGTTCATTCGACCCTGACTACATTTTTATGGATGAAAAGAAATGTACGACCGCATCGAACAGCGCAGGTGGAGGAATGGATCGCCCTACCACAAGAACTCCTTACCAATCTTGTGGCCAGCATGGAAACACGTTGCAGAACATGCATCACTGTCCGTGGTGATCACACACCTTTCTAAGAACCATGTCCCTTCTTTATTGATGTCCAGGGGACCATCATGAGTCGCAGTGACTTACGTGTAATTTACTGTCTCTGTAGAAAAGAGTCATTTCTGTTCGTCTCATCGCATATTGCTTTCAGATGCCTACCGTAGCATACTGTAGCAGTTCTTCCTATGTATGGTTCAAGTTTCATCGAGCCGTGTTACTTGGCAGGGACACAAAATGCGAAACTTTCTTTCGCCCTTAAGTTTTGCATAACAGTATGTTAGTCCTCAACATGTCCGGCTCCAAGGCTAAATGGTTAGCGTGCTGGCCTTTGGTCACAGGGGTGTCGGGTTCGATTCCCGGCAGGGTCGGGAATTTTAACCATCATTGGTTAATTTCTCTGGCATGGGGACTGGGTGTATGTGACGTCTTCATCATCGTTTCATCCTCATCACGACGCGCAGGTCGCCTTCGGGAGTCAAATCGAAAGACCTGCACCTGGCGAGCCGAACATGTCCTCGGACATTCCCGGCACTAAAAGTCATACGCCATTTCATTTCAGTCCTTAACATTAACAGGGTAGATTTGCCAGTATATAAGGCCTATCGCACTCAGATTCAAATAAATAATTCAGGTCTGTTGATTTCGAAGCATATCATTAATGCTGGATAGGTACTGGGTTTTCTGAGCACCCGAAAAGTCACTTCAAAATATTTACAGGTACAGAACACGGTTTTCTTTTGAATGCATAGTGTTCAAGCTTATTGCGTATAAAACTTACATTTTGATGCAAAGATCATCAAAATTAATTTATGTGTATTGAGAATGATCTCGAGGAAAAGAATCTAAAGATTTTATAGTTACAATTTTTTTGTATGAATATTGATGTGTGGAATTATTATACCAACACTGCAATTTTTTCACTATTTCAACGTGAACGTTTTAAAATTTCCCAATTGAAGGAGACAGCAGATGCCGTTTTCCCCACCCCCAACCCCACGCCACCCTCCACCAACCTAGTGGTTCGAGAACAGATCTTTGCTCGGAGAAAAGAAATGGCCTGTAAACCAACAATATTATAATAAAGGGCCATCCCAGCAATTAATAGTACTATAATTTCATGTAAGATATTTCACCTTCCTGTAAACAGTATTTAGAAATATATTCGGCTTATGAAATTCATCCACATTATACAAATCATTTAAATAATTAAAAAAAAAATTTAAGAGTACTGTACATGCATACCAACTTAATTTTTGGCCATGATACAAAATATTGCACCCAGTTCATGGTCCTGCAACTGTATTTTTCACTTCATAACGCTATCACTTATTCACCAAAGTAAACTTGAAAGCACATATTCTGTCATTAAACTTTTTTAAAACTGACCAAAATCTGTAACCACTATCGTACGCGATAAGGTTTATACAACAAGTTGCATCTTGTTTGGGAGCGGGGCGGAGTGGGCGACAACGCGGGCGCTCGCGTCCGTGAGAAACTGGAAGTAACTTTATTCACCGAATCGGCCGGCTAATCAGACGGTCAGTTAAGAAGGCGTCTACTGTGATCCAGTCCCTTAAGTTGGAGCACATTTTATTTCCTCATGTACGAACTGCAAACATTTTTCAATTTCATTACTCGAAAATTATAACTCGAGGGATTTGTTAGAAGACTCCTTCTCCTGTATTTCAGGGCCTAGACTCCTTACCCTGTTCCTACTACAGATATTTTTTTTCTTTACATCTACAAGGTAGGAGGCCTGTGTCACTTTTATATCTTTTGAGTTATCTTGTAATAAACGTATCGGCATTCTGTTATTAATTTCCGTACAAATTCCTTTTTTTCAATCTTATTTACAAGGTGAAGGACATGTAACTAGTTTCTTGTGTCCGTCTTTTCCAGCTGGTCTCTGACAAGGAAACATTGGCAATGGGTAAGTCACCGATCGCGATGAAACTTGGGAAACACATTGAGGTACACGTAAAAATGATGTCGGCATCAATTTTGTGTGCCAACATTCATTAGAGCGTTAACTACGGGGCTTAAAATTTGCGACATTTCAAATTCCGCGCGATCAGCGATGAATACCTGCTGGCCAATGCTAAGCTGGCACATGCTAAGCTGGCACACTGCGTACTTGGAGATACGCCTCTGCACCTCCTCCCCTACCCGCTCCAATAGGTTCGCCACCACAGCCGGCAAGCGCGGGGAGAAGGGAAACGTGCATGGCGAACCAATTGGAGCGTGGAGGGGAGGAGGTGAAGAGGCGTGTCTCCAGATACGCAGTGTGCCAGCTTAGCGTTGGCCAGCAGGTATTCATCGCTAATAGCGCGGAATTTGAAATGTCACAACTTTTAGGCCCCGTAGTTAACGCCCTAATGAATATTGGCACCCAAAATTGATGCCGACATCGTTTTTACGTGTATCTCAATGTGTTTTCCAAGTTTCATCGCGATCGGTGACTTAACCATTGCCGATGTTCCCTTGTGAGAGAATAACCAGCCATTGACAATAAGAACTTCATTTCTGCAAAGAGATTCCTGTGCTTATCCTTTTTCTTAAGAGAACAGTTCTCAGCTCTGTATGACAGATTAGTAACTGTCAACGTTTTACAATTTTGGATTTGCTTTGTTTCGAAATATCCGTTTTACTACACATCCATTGAAACTTTTTCCGTTTTATGTTGAAATTCATTTCTTGTGAATAACAAACCCAAACTGGCTCCTTGGCTGATAAGCCAGCGTCGAGGCCTTCGATTCGGAGGGTCTCGAGTTCGACTCCCGGTTAATCGGGGACTTCAATCGCGTGTCATTAATTCCTCTGACTTGGGGACTAGGTTTTTGCTTTTGTACCAACACACTCCTCTTCATAACCACAAACAACACATTGTACTAGTAACCAACACAGAAATACGCAATAGTGAATATATCGTCCTCGTAGGATTGACGACAGGAAGGGCATTTGGGCCGTAAAACAGAGGCAAGTTCATATGTGCGACACATTAGCGTATGGGAAAGTTATAAAAGAATAAGAAGAAGAAGTAGAAGAAGTAGTAGAAGAAGAAGAAGAAGAAGTAGAAGAAGAGGAGGAAGTGGCATTCCCCCAAAAAATAAAACTTGAAAATATTTCAATTATATTATTTTATTGAAACAGTGACATTGGACTTGCAGGTTTCTTCCCTTCAAGAACCATCACTTTAGTTCTAATATTTGACAGTTTAAAGTTAAATCAGCTTAGTACATTATGCAGCTCATTTACAGCTTTCTTCAGTTTGTCACAGTTACTTCGTCGACGGTAAACAAAATAGTATCTAGCAGGATGTTGTGAATTATAAAAATGCCCTTTAATCTTAGTCTGAGGCATGGGGGTACGGATAACCCTCTGTCCAGTAAGAAAACACTGCCATCAGCCACCCGAGTATTAGCAGGAAAACTTATCTGAATGGGTGAGAAGAAGATGCCTGTACAAACCGCGCACCATCTGGGATATGGTGACCAGGAGGCAATAAGGGGCAATTCTCCACCACCACGACCACCACCACCATTCAGCATCTATAGCAAAACCCTCGTCGGAAGGGGCAACATCCTGATTCAAAGAGAAAAAAACCTGGACAGATTTAAAGACGATAATACAGTAGGAAAAGGACAAGAACATAAGAACTGTTACATGGAATATCGCAAGTCCAATTGAAAAGAAAGTGGAAATAGTGGAAGATTTGGCAAGGATTCGGGAGGAGTGGATAAAAAGGATCAAAGCTGGATCCTGGCGCTATAATTGCATAATGAGAAGAAAATGAAGGAGAAGACCGAAGGCTGCAATAACAAGACAGATATGCCAGTGTAAATTTAAAAAGTACCGATGATAAGGGACAACCTTGTCCGACACCCTGATTTTTTTTTTTGCTAGGGGCTTTACGTCGCACCGACACAGATAGGTCTTATGGCGACGATGGGATAGGAAAGGCCTAGGAGTTGGAAGGAAGCGGCCGTGGCCTTAATTAAGGTACAGCCCCAGCATTTGCCTGGTGTGAAAATGGGAAACCACGGAAAACCATCTTCAGGGCTGCCGATAGTGGGATTCGAACCTACTATCTCCCGGATGCAAGCTCACAGCCGCGCGCCTCTACGCGCACGGCCAACTCGCCCGGTACACCCTGATTTATAAAAGGCCTCTTACTCATACAACTACTCGATAGAACATACAGATTTGCAATAACTTTAAAACTACTGTAACCGGTCACTTTTAAATTAGTACAGAACATGCTACTGATTGTCTATATGAGTTACGCGGAGTTGATATAGATGAAACATACACCGGAAAATTCACAAGCTCGATCGTATCTCGTCTTACAGTGAAATATAGAATTAATTAATTATTTCGTGTGGCTATTTCTAGCCGAGTGCAGCCCTTGTAAGGCAGACCCTCCAATGAGGGTGGGCGGCATCTGCCATGTGTAAGTAAATACGTGTTATTGTGGTGGAGGGCTGTGTTATGTGTGGTGTGTGAGTTGCAGGGATGTTGGGGACAGCACAAACACCCAGCCCCCGGGCCATTGGAATTAACCAATGAAGGTTAAAATCCCCGACCCGGCCGGGAATCGAACCCGGGACCCTCTGAACCAAAGGCCAGTACGCTGACCATTCAGCCAACGAGTCGGACAATATAGAATTATTGCGTGTATCGATCATTTATCGCTGAATCAGGTGTGAGCCTTATTGACAATGACCGATCTCTCCTCAACAAATTAGGAATGTCTTTCTGTACACCTGCTTTGATGATTCAGAGTAATGGACACAAACATTGATTTCATTAATCCCGTACTTCAAGGAGGGGGAAGAAAGTCTTGGTGTTTCAAAGAAGGGTACAGTAGGAAACTAAGCCTCCCCTGACCTAGCCCGAACTGTGTTCCTGGACCTGAAAACAGGTATGTTTGAATTGAACCCACATATAAAGCAAAACCTATACTAAGGTTAGGATTAACTCGAGGAAAAATGGGCAGCAGGCGAGGTCAGCACATTCTGTGCTTATGACCATATACCGAGACTTTGTTGTTTATTAGAGTGCAGCGACACATGAAATTCGAGGGCGGTGCCGGCATGTGTATTATAATATGAGCGAATGTCGTGGAATTATAAAATATTGTTACGAATCAAGCACTGGTTGTTTCATTGGACTAATTTAATCGAAGTTAACCCAATTAACATACACACAATTATACTTGACAGCGAATAGCAGCAATTTACTAATCAGTGGCTATTTAGAAAAGTCTCTTGTCTTCGCAGTAGGTCTCCGGCTGGCCGGCACTTAATTGGAACGTGCGATCGTTCCGTAATATTGATTGACAGATCTCGACTTTCACTTGGCTTCGAATGCACCAGTCTCTCCACTCAGCACCTCTATGCAGACAGGTTCGAACACAGATATATTGAGTTGCACGAGACACGACTCCTATTACCTTGGCTCGACTCCAGACAAGGCCGATAACTTGTACGATCAACTCATGTGACCGCTTCACACACTGAACTACTCAACACACATTACTCGGCAAGACAACTACACAACGCAGCTCAACACCAATCACTAAACAACGGCAAGAGCTCTGAAATCCAACAACACTACTCTAACACTCCATTACGACGACAGTCTCTCAAAGTAACTACTCCCCATTAACACTATTGTTTGCGGAGAGCCTGCTTTTGTTGAATATGTTTAAAATATAATTGGTAGAATAGCATTTATAAAATAATGAATTTGACTAATATTGAAAAGACTTCGTTTGCAATCAATCAATTATACCGCGCTGTCATTTCAAAATTCCCACCTTGAATAAATTTTGGTTTTATGGTTCTAAATTGAGGAAACTGGGGAAAACACATCATTTTTGTTTTGAATTTGGAAGAGAAAAACCACTTCTGATTGAATTTTATGTACCGCCGTAAATTGCCACTTTTTTCTTCAATAAAAAACAAAACACTTAAATAAGAACCATTGAATTTCAAGATTGGGAAGTTTAAAATGGCCGCTTAGCGTATTAAAAGTTAAGATTAGTCCAAGATTAATTTGCTCAAATATGAACAACAATTAACACAAATTCAACGGGCCAACACTGTTAACGTTCCTGTCAGCACAGCGCCCGCTCCGAAATATCAGGCGGCAGGGCACTCTGTTGTAACCTCACAGGGCATTGAGTAGGGGCCTCCTCGCTTACACTATAAGGAGTTGAAAGGTAAAGGCTTCCACCCATTTTTGAAACCTGGATAGCAAGTGCGATGGAGTGTTCAGCTTCATGCTTGGTCACCTGTGTCTCAGTATATTAACGTTAATAAACCTTAAAAGGTGGAAGTCTCGTAACTAAATTTCTCTGTTTCCTGACTAGTCGCTTCCTACACGTGGTTTTCCAAATATTCCTAGTCCAATTATTCCAGGGAAACGGCAGCATTCAAGAGGCTATTATTATTTTTTATTCTTCAGAAGTTATTAGGTAATTCAGCCTGTCAAAAACTGAACATTGATTGGCCAACAAGGAGGAAAATCTACTAATAGATCATTTTAAATAAAAATGTGTCTCACGGTATATAAATATACACTCACTTATTGATGCATTCTTCCGATTAGATTTTTATACAAGTTGCATTACGTCACACCAACACAGATAGGTTTTTATGGAGACGATGGGCTAGGAAAGGTCTAGGAGTGGGAGGGAAGCGGCCATGACCTTAATTAAAGTACAGCCCCAGCATTTACCTGGTGTGAGAATGGGAAACCATGGAAAACCATCTTCAGGACTGCCGACAGTGTGGTTCGAACCCACTGTCTCCCGAACGCAAGCTCACAGCTGCGCGCTCCTAACCGCACGGCCAACTCGTCGGTCTTCCAGGTAGTATTAACACTGGTAGATATTTCAGAATCCTGGCAAGTAAATACAGGGTGTCACATATAAACTCAGACCGAACACACAGTGTTTGTACGCTGCGCTACGGCGGCTACCTCAGCCGAACTTATGTCGCACGCAGTCGTCCTGCTTTAAGCGTGTATACAATCTTATATGAAATCTTACCTTATAAAAGATACCGGAAGTGTCGTCCATCCTGGGTTATACAGGCATTGTACCTGGTAACCACATTCTGGGTGACGCGAGTGAGCTCTGCCTCTGTAATGTTTCTGATTTATTTCGTGATGTTTCTTTCAGTTCCTCCATTGTGTGAGGATTTGTTCGATACACTTTTTCTTTCAGTTTACTCCACAAGTAAAAATCGCACACTGTCTGATCTGGAGAACGTGGGGGAAATAGACAAGCACTAATCACCCTGTCTGTAAATACTTCCGAAATTGTAAGAAGGGAATCTTCTGCTGTATGAGCAGCGGCTGAATCTTGTTGGAACCACCCACACGATTTTTCTTCTTCCGTCATCTGATTGAAGAACGGCATCAAAATATCGTCTTGGTACTTCTCTGCATTCATTGTTGTCTCGAACAAAATAGGCTCAATTATTCGTCTTGCACTAACAGCACATCAAACAAAAATCTTAATTCATGAACACCGTTAGGATTTTCTGCACACTGACAGTGAGAGTTATGACTGTTCACACGACCATTAAGATGAAACCAGGCCTCATCCGGAAATAACACAAGCTGTGGGTCGAATAAACGGTGACTCAATGATGCAAGGTACCACTCACAATCTCACTCTTGTGGCTGGATCAGCAGGTTTTAAATAATGGACCCGTGTGAACCTGTACAGTTTGATGTGTTACAGCTTTGTAGCTCTGTGTTCAGAAGAAACCGAAACCCCTACCTGTTATGCAAATTTTGTGCTAATTCTTATCTTATCTTATCTTAATCTGTTTACCCTCCAGGGTTGGCTTTTCCCTCGGACTCAGCGAGGGATCCCACCTCTACCGCCTCAAGGGCAGTGTCCTGGAGCTTCAGACTTTGGGTCGGGGGATACAACTGGGGAGAATGACCAGTACCTCGCCCAGGCTGCCTCACCTGCTATGCTGAACAGGGGCCTTGCAGAGGGATGGGGAGATTGGATGGGACAGGCAAGGAAGAGGGAAGGAAGCGGCCGTGGCCTTAAGTGAGGTACCATCCCGGCATTTGCCTGGAGGAGAAGTGGGAAACCACGGAAAACCACTTCCAGGATGGCTGAGGTGGGAATCGAACCCACCTCTACTCAGTTGACCTCCCGAGGCTGAGTGGACCCCGTTCCAGCCCTCGTACCACTTTTCAAATTTCGTGGCAGAGCCGGGAATCGAACCCGGACCCTCGGGGGTGGCAGCTAATCACGCTAACCACTACACCACAGAGGCGACTTTGTGCTAATTTATGAGTGATTTATTCGGTAATCGTTCAAGATTCGCACCAATGTCATCTAGCTTTTCCTCTGTTAAAACTCTTCGTGTGCGCGCATTTTTTTTTATTGAGCACTGAGCCAGTAGTTTCAAATTTATTGACAATTACGTGAATCCGTGCTCGTGAAAGTGACACTTCACCAGGAAAGTTTTGAACAAATGCATCGTTTTACATACGAAAGTACGGTGTTGTAATTATAACTTTCTGACTATGTTAACAGCTAAGATTCTTACTGGCGACTCATGCTTGTCAGGTCGAACAGGTGCAGGCTGCTTGCAAGGTCAAGAATTATGCGTGCGCCTCCTATATTTCAGCTGCCGTAACTCAGAGTACAAACACCGTGCGTTCTGTCTGGGTTTATATTAGAGACTTGTAGATAATTCATGTAAGAATATCCATGAGATGCCAACAGTGTCACTCTTCACCTTATTTATCTGCGGAAAGAAGCTGACAGAATATACCTGTAACACGATCATTCCATATTTTTTTTAAAGGGTAGTTGAAAAGATATTCGCTCGCAGAAGTTGAATTGAAATCACCGTGATATTTATAATAGGGGATGATGTTCACTGTTCCAGAGCAAGTCATGTTGGAAACTGCTGCATTTGTGGCACTTAATGGATGTGGCCTATGTATTTATTTATTTATTTATTTATTTATTTATTTATTTATTTATTTATTTATTTATTTATTTATTTATTTATTTATTTATTTATTTATTTATTTATTTATTTATAAAATGACTAAGTTGGGACTCTTGGTCCTCTCTTACACTTAACCACACACAGTTTTTTTGTATCTTGTTAATCAGTAATATATAATAAAAAATATTAAAATCAAATGAGGAGTAAACAATAATACAATTGCGATTGCAATTAATGAAACAATCGTTAGATAAATAGGTAATAAACAATAACAGAAAAACATCAAAATAAAAATTGAAGAATATCTATGTCAGTACTTCAGTATCCACTAACTAGCTTAAATTGAATCTTATTCTACTGAATATGAGGCGAAAATAAATTAACTGAATATTACTCTTAAAATATTGCTATGTTATGTTAAACAAGAATCGTTTTTGGCTTCGCAAAAGATTTGTGTCGGAACTGTATTTCATTGGGACTTTTAGTCAAGAAAGCCAAATTATCCAGACAATATTCGTTCGAGTATGATCAAGTTCCCAAACAAGTCCAAACTTGAGTACAAATTTTTTACAAACTTAAAACATGAATGTAAATGACTCCTCGGGATTCAAACCTGCTCGGTGGTCGCTCGTTCTAATGTCCATGGAAGCCTGTGTAATACAAGGGAAAACTAAGATACTCTCGAAGTATGCCAGGCTGAGACTTGTGAACACACTGTCGTGGTGTAAAGTCGATTTAACTCCGTGTTTCAAGTTTGTCCGTGGCCACCAGCAAACTACCTAATTCACTGTAGCATGGCCTTCTTGGCCTGTGAACACCAAGATATTAACTCCTCCTAGCTATTACATTAACCACACGTCATTCATCTTCAGCGCCGGTAGCCCTATCCCCATTCCTTTCTAATGAGGCCACGAGATTGACCTCAGAGTGATTATCCTGGTCACAAGAAGTCACGCTCCAACTAATCTACGACGAAGGCCTATGGACTACTTTCCTGGAGATATTCACTCCCTGGATAGTGGTTACCCACACCATAATCATATACACAGCAAGAACTTGCAACTTTAATAACTGCCTACCCCTAAACTTGGTGCTGTTTAAAAATTTATGTCATTTAAATTTGTAAAAATAATAACGTCCGCCTCCGTGGTGTAGTGGTTAGCGTGGTTAGCTGCCAACCCCGAAGGCCGGGCTCGATTCCCAGCTCTGCCACGAAATTTGAAAGGTGGTATGAGGGCTGGAACGGGGTCCACTCAGCCTCGGGGGGTCAACTGAGTAAAGGAGGAGGGTTCGATTCCCTCCTTAGCCATCCTCGAAGTGGTTTTCCACGGTTTCCCCTTTCTCGTTCAGGCAAATGCCGGTATGATATCTAACGTAAGGCCACGGCCGCTTCTTTCCTTCATCCTTGTCTGTCCCTTCTAATTTTCCCATCCTCCCACAAGGCTCCTGTTCAACATAGGAGGTAAGGCCCCCTGGGCGACGTACTGGTCCTCCGTCCCAGTTATATTCCTCGACCCAGTCCGGCCCCGCGGTGTAGGGATAACGCGTCCGCCTGTCACTCGGCGGCCCCAGATTCGATTCCCGGCCGGGTCAAGGGTTTTTAATAGTAATGATTAATTCCCCTGGCCTGGGGACTGGGTGTTTGTGTCGTCCTTAACATTCCTTTCCTCACACTCAACACATTACACTTCCGCCATTACATAATACACTCAGTTTCCTCACATATGGTGCCCCGAACAAATAGCATTTTTGTTTTAAATTCCCTGACCCAAAGTCTGACGCTCAAGGACACCGTCCTTGAGGCGGCAGAGGTAGGATCGCTCGCTAAGTCCGAGGGTAAAACTAACTGCGGAGGGTAAACGGATTAAGAAAGAAAGAAGGAAAGAAAGGAATAATAATAATAATAATAATAATAATAATAATAATAATAATAATAACTTGCATTGTCCGTAATTTGAGTGTCAGAGTTCACCAAAATGGATCCATCGAATTTGGATAGAAAATGATAAATGTTATCTTCTCTCTCAGGGCATCTACATGAGACTGTACTGGTACAACAGCTACGAGCCTTAAGCGGGTGGGATTGCACGTAGTTCCTACAATAACTTCTCCACACTAATCTAAAATATACTATATTCTGACACAAACATGACCTGTACAGGAACACTTCATCAATTCACATATAGCAAAATGTAATCACACTTATGGACATTGATAAAAGGGCTGTAAGTTTCTCCCTCTACTGTATAGGCCTACATTAAAAACTGGATTGTAATAAATGTACTTAAGAAACGCAATGAAATATAAACTACCATATGTAACAAGAGCAACAGCAAATTAATAAACAGTGCAGAAAACATCCTTCACTTGCAGTGTTTTGTGTATAAAACACAAGTTCCAGAATTTTTACCATCGACACATGGTCTCTTGATTTGAATTATTTCACTCAATTCTGTACCTTATAATTCTGACTGATTTTATCACTTGGTTTAAATAGTCTTTCACATTAGCGAACACATGCTGCTGGTTTGCCTTGCAGACGGGCCATGGATATTCAAGCACACATCTCCCTGAAAAAGTTGGTAACATACCGTGTACCAATGTTAGCATGCTGTAGAAAGTCCTGCAGTGACACACATTATCTGAGAAAACAAGATATATGTACGTCGAAAAACAGTCCAGATAGCACAATGGTATCATGTATTGTACCCATCCTGCGTACATCAGGACAACAATTACATGATTCGGCTTCACAAACAAATATATAAATGGAATTTCTGGATGAGAACCTTCGGAAAATCACTTCCCTGGGCTCGAAGTCCCATCCTCCCCACTTTCATTGCGTCAATGGCTAAAGCTCAGAAGCATACGGGTAATGGAATGTTAGTAAAAGAAAAATGGGCACTACATTAAATATAACGAAAGTAGAGTTCTCTATAATGTAAGAGGAATACATTAATATTATTAAATGAGAAGAGATTTGTTCCCAATATTTACTAAACATTTTATTAAACTGATAGAACCACACCATAAATACATGCGATAATGCCATATTATTACACATAAAAAAATCAATAGTAAATCAAACATTTGTATACAGTATGCCTCAACGCCTTTCTCAGTTCATACACTGTTGTGATTATCGCTTGGCATACTTTAAATCACTTTATTAACGCGCACTAATACTATATACACATTTCACGTACGCAAATTTATTTATCTCCAAGCAATGATACTCGATGGTATCTATTATTTGAATGGACTGACCAGAAGTCAGGATGGCATTCTCTCATTAAATCATATTATTAGTTACTGTCATGATTGCGGAATTTATGCATATTGATTAATACATATTTTTCACGCACGAGATTGCATCACCGTACAGTATATCAAACACATGGTCTATATGACGACATCAATTACATATTATAATGAACACATACACGTATCCTGGGTTTACCTGACCCTGCCATATTCAAAGTGGATTAACACAACGTTGCTATTCTACCCATCAGCATAAACACTTGAGAATAATGAAATGCATAAATACATTACACAGAGAAATATTAAACATATAGCAAACAATACATCTTGAAGATATGGTCTAGTCGAGCCATATAGTATCAAGTTAAATCCATCGTTCTGACGCGGGCCGAACCCACGATCTCCAGCTTCCGAGGTACGAAATCTGAAACTCCTATCACGAGCTAATTTGATACATAAAAATGGCGAGGAATACGTCCTTCGCAGAATCATAAGAATATCAACGCTACTCATAATGTATCATTAGCATGGGATTGATGTTGCAGTGGCAAATGAAAGAAAACTTACAAGGGCAAATGTTTGAGACTCTTGGAGACTACTCGGCCCCCTCGGCCCAGACAAATCCTTACGCCATAAATCTGTCTTCCTCTGGTAATGGCCAGTGTCCTACCTTGCAGCCACAAAGACACTTTCTACTTCTTTCTTTCTTTCTTTCTTTCTTTCTTTCTTTCTTTCTTTCTTTCTTTTCTTTCTTCTCATCTTGGCTCGTTTCCGAGTACACATTTATTTAAGCGCCACCAATTCTTATTTCTTGCTATTCCGGCCATATATACAGCCTAATTCAATACATCGCAACAGCCATCATTATTCTAATTCTTTGTCATTCCGTCATTTCAAACATTTCACAAGTCTTATCCTTCCCATTATCACGCTACTGCATCTCAAATCCATTTTGTTCATTTACATAGAAGACTCTATTCCCACAAGTCATATAACTAATTCTATTTCACTCGCGTATCTATATAATTCACAAATTACACCTCGGTTTGAACATCTTCAATGATCATATATTTATTACTAGCAAGATACCCGTGCTTCGCTACGGTATTATATTGAAATTTATAATTGAATGCTTATTGTTTTAGATATATAATCCGCCGAAATTCGCGATCTGACTCGTTTTCTGCGAGAATCCACCAAAATTCCCGATCTGACTCGTTTTCTATTATTTTTCAGCACGTTTCCTCCCATTTTTCAATCTTCCTTTCCAGCAATCGATTTCGTACTTCCCGGGCTAGGCTCCGGTATTCCTCCTGGTCAGTTGGGTCCGTAAATCTTTGCCATCTTTTCCTTTAATCATTTTTAATATGGATAAAATCCTTCAGGAGATACGGCGTGGTGTCATATTGGGTGCCTTGGCGGAACTGAACCCGCGGCCGGACTGCATTCTTAGTCATTACCCGTCCAGAAGCCGTTACCAGCGCGGTCCGCACATTTGACGACGGTCCGGAACATTATTATTATTATTATTATTATTATTATTATTATTATGTGTTGGTGGAATGGCTGATGACAGGGAAAACCGGAGTATCCGGAGAAAAACCTGCCCCGCCTCCGTTTTGTCCAGCAAGAATGTCACATGGAGTGACCAGGATTTGAACCACGGAACCCAGCTGTGAGAGGCCGGCGCGCTGCAGCCTGAGCAACGGAGGATCCTTATAAGTACATTAATAACAGTAAAATCAATTGGTCTCACCTCCTTCTACACCCCACCTTCGTTAAGTTTATTTACCGCCAACCCCCCCCCCCCCCAAAAAAAAGAAGGCTTGTTTCTTTATGTTTAAGGGAGATTCCAAACACCAATGTTCACGTCTATTATCTTCAGTTTTGAGATATAAGTATCCACATAAAAGTAATTTACTTTTTTTTCACTTCATTTCACACTACTCCCCCCCCCCCCCCAAGTGAACTTTCCCGCAAAAAATACTTGTTTCTTTAATAGTAAAGGATCTTCTAAATACCAATTATCACGACTCTAACTTCTTCAGTTTTAGATTTATGTGTCTTCATGAAAGGAATTCAACTCCTTTACACTCCCGCCCTCCAAGATGGTTTCCCGCCCAAAACGCGTTTTTCATTGTTTTTAAAGGAGATCCAAATACGAATTTTCACGTCTGTAACGACTATAGTTTTTATTAGATGTATGTATTCTCATACAATTAAGCCAATTAATTTTTCAATTCTTTCACCCCCCCCCCCCGCTTCATTGGATTTTAAGATAATACGTGTTTTTTTACTTTTAAAGCAGATTGAAAATATCAAATTTCACGTCTGTAACATCTTCATTTTTGATATATCAGTAGCCTAATTAAAAGAATTCAACACCATTTTCAGTCATTTTTGCCCCCCCCCCCTGCACCCAAGTGATATTTCCGAAAACTAAAAATACACGTTTCTTTATGTTTAATAGAGATAAAAAATACCATTTTTCACTTCTGTAACATGTTAAGTTTTTTAGATATACTGTAAAAATTCTCATTTTACAATTTCACCCCTTTTGATTTCCCCATAAGTGGAGTTTCCAAAAACAAATCACCTATATTTCTTTATATTTACACCCACTTTTTACGTCTGTAACATTTTACGTTTCCAAGATATTCCGTAGATATAGTCTTTCAAAAAATTCACCCCAATTTGTCACTCCTGTTTAACCGCCATTAATTGCATTTTCCAAAAACTAAAAAATACGTGTTTCTTTATTTTTAAAGGAGATCCCATGTAAAAATTTTCAGTTCTGTAGTATCTTTCGTTTCTGACATATATGTATCCTCATTAAAGGTATTCAACCCATTTTTCACACTTTTACACCCCTCCTATTGGGATTTACAGGAAACAAAAAAAGATACGTGTTCCCTTATTTTTAGAGGAGATTCTAACAACCAATTTTTACATCTGTAAATTTTAAAGTTTTAAGATGTGTACACACTCATTTTAAAAAATTCACCCCCTTTTTCACCCCCCAATATTTGGATTTTCCAAAAACGAAAAATACGTGTTTCTTTACTTTTAAAGTAGATCCCAAATACCAATTTTCAGGTCTGTAATATCTTCAGGTTCTGAAATATAAGTAGCCTCGTTAAAGGCATTCAACCCATTATTCACCCTTTTACACCCTTCCTATTGGGATTTTCCGAAAACAAAAAATACGTGTTTCTTTATTTTTAAAGGAGATTCTAAATACCAATTTTTACATCTATAAACTTTAAAAGTTTTGAAATATAGATACACAAATTTTAAAAAATCAACCCCTTTTCACCCCCACCCCCCCATTAATTGGATTTTCCAAAAACAGAAAATACGTGTTTCTTTTTTAAAGGAGAACCCAAACACCAATTTTCAGGTCTGTAATATCGTCAGGTTCTGAAATATAAGTAGACTCATGAAAGGCATTCGACCACTTCTTCAACCTTTTCCACCCTTCCTATTAGGATTTTCCGAAAACAAAATATACGTGTTTCTTTATTTATAAAGGAGATTCAAACACCAGTTTTCACATCTATAAGATTTAAAAGTTTTGAGATATAGATAGGCCCCTACACTCATTTTAAAATATTACCCCCTTTTCACCCCCTCCCTTAATTGAATTTTCCAGAAACAAAAAATACGTGTTTCTTTATTTTTAAAGGAGATCCCAAACACCGATTTTCAGGTCTGTAATATCTTCAGTTTCTGAGATATAAGTAGCCTCATTAAAGGCATTCAACCCTTTTTCCACCCCTTTTCACTCCTCCTATTGCGATTTTCCGAAAACAAAAGAAATACGTGTTTCTTTATTTTTAATGAAGATTCTAAATACCAGTTTTTACATCTGCAAACTTTAAAAGTTTGGAGATATAGATTCACTCATTTTAAAAATTCACCCCCTTTTCACCCTCCCATTAATTGGATTTTCCAAAAACAAAAAAGTACGTGTTTCTTTATTTTTAAAAGAGATCAAAAGTACCATTTTTCAGGTCTGTAATATCTTTAGTTTCTGAGATATAAGTACCGGTATCCTGATTGAAGGCATTCAACCCATTTTTCCCCATTTTCACCGTTTTTCACCCCCTCTTATTGGGGTTTTCAGAAAACAAAAAGTTACGTGTATCCTTATTTTAAAAGAAGATTCTAAATACCAATTTTACATCTGTAAATTTTTAAAGTTTTGAGATATAGATACACTCTTTTTAAAATTTCAACCCCCTTTTCACCCCCTTAGCGACGGAATATCCAAAAATCCTCTCTTAGCGAGCACCTACATCTTAATATGAATATATCCCCAAAATTTCATTTCTTTATGTCCAGTAGTTTTGGCTCAGCGATGATGAATCAGTCAGACAGTCAGTCAGTCAGTCAGTCAGTCAGTCAGGACAAGTTATCTGTATATATAAAATAACTTGTCCTGACTGACTGACTGACTGACTGACTGACTGACTGACTGATTCATCATCGCCGAGCCAAAACTACTGGACACAAAGAAATAAATTTTTGGGGATACATTCATAGTAAGATGTAGGTGCTCGCTAAGAGAGGATTTTTGGATATTCCGTCGCTAAGGGGGTGAAAAGGGGGGTGAAATTTTAAAATGAGTGTATCTATATCTCAAAACTTTAAAAGTTTATAGATGTAAAAATTGGTATTATAATCTTGTATAAAAATAAGGAAACACATATTTTTTTGTTTTCAGAAAATCCCAATAGGAGGGGTGAGAAAGGTGAAATAGGGGTTGAATGCCTTTAATCAGGATACCGGTACTTTTATCTCAGAAACTGAAGATATTACAGACCTGAAAATTGGTACGTTTGATCTCTCTTAAAAATAAACACGTATTGTTTTGTTTTTGGAAAATCCAATTAATGAGAGGGTGAAAAGGAGGATGAATTTTTAAAGTGAGTGTATCCATATCTCAAAACTTTGAAAGTTTACAGATGTAAAAATTAGTATTTAGAATCTTCATTAAAAATAAAGAAACACGTATTTTTTTGTTTTTGGAAAATCCCAATAGGAGGGGTGAAAAGGGGTGAAAATGGGTTGATGCTTTTAACGAGGATACTTATATCTCAGAAACTGAAGATATTACAGACTTGAAAATTGGTGTTTGGGATCTACTTTAAAAATAAAGAAACAGGATTTTTTTCGTTTCTGGAAAATCCAAATAATGGGGGGTGAATTTTTAAAATGAGTGTATCTACATCTTAAAACTTTAAAAGTTTACAGATGTAAAAATTGGTATTTAGAATCTCTATTAAAAATAAAGAAACACGTATTTTTTTGTTTTCGGAAATTCCCAATAGGAAGGGTGGAAAAGGGTGAAAATGTGTTGAATGCCTTTAATGAGGCTACTTATATTTCAGAAACGGAAGATACTACAGGCCTGAAAATTGATATTTGGGATCTACTTGAAAAATAAAGAAACAGGAATTTTTTCGCTTTTGGAAAATCCAAACAATGGGGGGGTGAATTTTTAAAATGAGTGTATCTACATCTTAAAACTTTAAAAGTTTACAGATGTAACAATTGGTATTTAGAATCTCCTTTAAACATAAAGGAACATGTATTTTTTTGTTTTTTGTAAATCCCAATAGAAGGGATGTAAAAGGGTGAATAATGGGTTGAAAGGCTTTAATGAGGATGCATATATCTCACAAACTAAAGATATTACAGAACTGAATATTTGTACATGGGATCTCCTTTAAAAATAAGGAAAAATATATTTTTTTGTTTTTGGAATATCCAATTAATGGCAGTTAAACAGGAGTGACAAATTGGGATGAATTTTTTGAAAGACTATATCTACTGAATATCTAAGAAACGAAAAATGTTACAGACGAAAAAAGTTGTATTTTGAATCTCCTGTAAATGTAAAGAAACATAAGTTATTTGTTTTTGGAAACTCCTCTTAAGGGGAACTAAAAAGGGGGTGAAATTTTATAATGAGAATTTATACAGTATATCTCAAAAAACTTAACATGTTACAGAAGTGAAAAATTGTATTTTTTATCTCTATTAAAAATAAAGAAACGTGTATTTTTAGTTTTCGGAAGTACCACTTGGGTGTAGGGGGGGGGGGGGTAAAAGTGACTGAAAATGGTGTTGAATTATTTTAATTAGGCTACTATTATCTCAAAAATGAGGATATTACAGACGTGAAATTTGATATTAGGAATCTGCTTTAAAAGTAAGGAAACACGTATTCTCGGAAAATCCAATGAATGGGGGTGGAGGTGAAAGAATTGAAAAATTAATTGACTTAATTGTATGAGAACACTTACATCTAATAAAAACTAAAGTTGTTAGGGCCTACAGGCGTGAAAATTGGTATTTGTATCACCTTTAAAAACAAAGAAAAACCCGTTTTGGCGGGGGGAATCATCTTGGGGGGCGGGAGTGAAAAGGAGTTGAATTCCTTTCATGAGGATACATAAATCAAAAACTGAAGAAGTTAGAGTCGTGATAATTGGTATTTAGAAGATCCTTTACTATTAAAGTAACAAGTATTTTTTGCCGAAAAATTCCTTTAGGGGGGGGGTGTGAAAGTAAAAATAAGTGAATTATGTTTATCTCAAAACTGAAGGTAATAGACGTGAACATTGGTGTTTGGAATCTGCTTTAAACATAAAGAAACACGCCTTCCTTTAGTTTTTATTGGGGGGGGGTCTAAATAAACTTAACGGCGGTGGGGTGTAAAAGGAGGTGAGACCAATTGATTTTACTGTTCATAATATATTTATAAGGAGCCTCTGTTGCTCAGGAGGCAGCACCCCAGCCTCTCACAGCTGGGTTCCGTGGTTCAAATCCCGGTCTCTCCATGTGACATTCGTGCTGGACAAAACGGAGGCGTGACAGGTTTTTCTCCGGATACTCCAGTTTTCCCTGTCATCATTCATTCCAGCAACACTGTCCAATATCCTTTCATTTCATTTGTCATTCATTAATCATTGCCCCAGAGGAGTGCGACAGGTTTCGGCAGCCGCCACAATTCCTATTGTCGCCGCTAGATGGGGTATTTATTCATTCCATTCCTGACCCTGTCGGATGACTAGAAACAGGCTGTAGATTTTTGATGTACTTATTCTGATCATAAACAGATCATTTTTTATCATTTGGGTTCGTTTTCAAGAGCCATCTTTTCCTTCGGAGAACGTTCTTAGATCACAGTAGATTCTCCTGGCATATAAATAAAAAAATAAACACATTTTAAATAAACGATAGGAATGAGTTTGACCGTCAAATTGTTCACCTCTATAATAAGGTCAATAATGCACGGAAGTATGTCATTCGTATCGCCAGAAATTCCGCACAATTGCCTACGCGCGACAATGGTGGTGGTCACATTATCAACAATGACAATGGCAGCAGATGTAATGTACCGCCAAGTAGCGGTCTTGCATCTTGCTGTGGGGTCCAGAACAATAATAATAATAATAATAATAATAATAATAATAATAATAATAATAATAATAATAATAATAATAATAATGTTCTGGGCCGTCGTCAAATGTGCGGACCGCGCTGGAAACTGGTCCTGGACGGGTAATGACTAAGAATGCAGTCCGGCCGCGAGTTCAGTATCGCCAAGGCACCCAAGACGACACCACGCTGGATCTCCTGAAGGATTTGATCCATATTAGAAATGCTTATAGGAAAAGATGGCAAAGATTTAGGGATCCAATTGAACGGGTAGAATACCTGGACCTAGCCTGGGAAGTACGAAATCGTTTGCTGGAAAGAAAGATTGAAAAATGGGAGGAAACTTGCCGTAATCTATTAGAAAACGAGTCAGATCGCGAATTTTGGCGGATTCTCTCAGAAAACGAGTCAGATCGCGAATTTCGGCGGATTATATATAAAACAATAAGCATTCAATCTAAATTTCAGTATAATACCGTAGCGAAGCACGGGTACCTTGCTAGTTTTATATATATAAATATGGGATTTATAAAACACATGCATCACCCTGTGAAGCGAACACATAATCTATATTCAAAATTATTATGACGATTCTTACCAGTTAGTAACATTAAGAAGAAATTCTAAATGTAGCTAAAGTGCAATTCTCCATTAAAATATGTGTTTCACATGCACTAAAAATTTACTATTTCACTTCAATCACTACTGATCTGCATTTAGATCAGTCGCCCCGGTGGCAGATTCCCTATCTGTTGTTTTCCTAGCCTTTTCTTAAATGATTGCAAAGAAATTGGAAATTTATTGAACATCTCCCTTGGTAAGTTATTCCATTCCGTAACTCCCCTTTCTATAAACGAATATTTGACCCAATTTGTCTTCTTGAATTCCAACTTTATCTTCATATTGTGATCTTTCCTACTTTTAAAGACACCACTCAAACTTATTCGTCTACTGATGTCCTCTCATGCCATCTCTCCACTGACAGCTCGGAACATATCACTTAGACGAGCAGCTCGTCTCTTTTCTCCGAAGTCTTCGCAGCCCAAACTTTGCAACATTCTTGTAACGCTACTATTTTGCCGGAAATCGCCCAGACAAAATCGAGCTGCTTTTCTTCGGATTATTTCCAGTTCCTGAATCAAGTAATCCTGGTAAGGGTCCCATACACTGGAACCATACACTAGTTGGGGTCTCACCGGAGACAAATATGCTCTCTCCTTTACATCCTTACTACAACCCCTAAATACCCTCATAACCATGTGCAGAGATCTGTACCCTTTATTTACAATCATATTTATGTGATCACCCCAATGAAGATCTTTCCTTATATTAATACCTAGATACTTACAATGATCCCCAAACGGAACATTCACCCCATCAAAGCAGTAATTAAAACTGAGAGGACTTTTCCTATTTGTGAAACTCCCAACCTGACTTTTATCTCCGTTTATCATCACACCATTGCCTAGTGTCCGTCTCACAATATTTTCGAGGTCATTTTGCAGTTACTCACAGTCTTGTAACTTATTTATTATTCCATACAGAATAACATCGTCCACAAGAAGCCTTATCTCTGATTCCATTTCTTTTCTCATATCATTTCTATATATAAAAAGACATAAAGGTCCAGTTATACTGTCACGCTTTTGTCTAGTCCAATTGTACTCATTCTTGCCATTAGTCTCCCATGATGCACCCTATCTAATTCCTTAGACAGGTCAATCGCGATACAGTCCATTTGACCTCCTGAATCCCAGTTATCTGCTATATCTTGGTGGAATCCAACAAGTTGAGCTTCACTGGAATAGCATTTCCTAAACCCGAAGTGCCTTCTGTCGAACCAGTTATTAATTTCGCAAACATGTCTAATATATGCAGAAAGAATGCTTCCCCAAAGCTTACATGCAAAATATGTCAAACTGACTGGCCTGTAATTTTCAGCTTTATGTCTTTCACCCTTTCCTTTGTACACTGGGGCTACTATAGAAACTCTCCATTCATTTGGTATAGCCCCTTCATGCAAATAATAATCAAAGTAATACTTCAGATATGGTACTATATCTCAATCCATTTTCTTTAGTATATCCCCGGAAATCTTATCAATTCTAGCCGCTTTTCTAGTTTTCTACTTTTTTTATCTTATTTTAAATGTCATTGTTATCATAGGTAAATTTTAATACTTATTTTTCATTAGTCACCTCCTCTATCTGGACGTTATATTTGTAACCAACAATCTTTGCATACTACTGACTGAATACTCTTCTGCTTTTTGAAGATCCTCACAAACACTCTCCCCATGTTCATTAATGATTCCTGGAATGTCCTTCTTGGAACCTGTTTCTGTCTTAAAGTACCTGTACATACCCTTCCATTTTTTACTAAAATTTGTACGACTGCCAGTTATGCTTGCCGACATGTTATCCTTACCTGACTTCTCTGATAGATTCAATTTTCTAGTAAGTTGCTTCAATTTCTCTTTACTTCCACAGCCCATTTCTAACTCTATTTCTTTCCTCCTTCTTAGTCTCTCTGTTTCATTGTTATAATAAAGTAGGTCTTTACCATTCCTTACAACCTATAAAGGTAAAAATCTGTTTTTACATTCTTCAATAATTGCTTTAAACCCATCCCAGAGTCTGTTTACATTTTTATTTACCATTTTCCACCGATCATAGTTACTTATTAAAAACTCCCTCATGCCTGTTTTATCAGCCATATGGTACTGCCTAATAGTCCTAATTTTAATATCTTCCTTTATTTCACATTTATTTTTAATTACCACAAAAACGCCTTCGTGATCACCAATACCATCTATTACTTCGGTTTCTCTATAGAGCTCATCTGGTTTTACCAGCACCACATCCAGAATATTCTTCCCTCTAGTTGGTTCACTTTCTGAATGAGGTGCCCTTCCCATATTAACTTATTTGCCATTTGTTGGTCATGCTTCCTGTCGTTCGCATTACCTTCCCAATTGACATTTGGTAAATTGAGATTACCCCCTACAATCACGTTCCTTTTCTTGTCGTTTCCCACATAGCTGATTATCTTATCAAATAATTCTGAATCAGCATCTGCGCTACCTTTTCCTGGTCTGTACACTCCAAAAACATCAAGTTGCCTATTATCTTTAGAGATGAACCTTACACCTATAATTTCGTGTTTCTCATCTTTAACTTTTTCGTAGCTTACAAATTATTCTTTCACGAGAATGAATACTCCCCCTCCTACCATTCCTATCCTATATCTACGATACACCCTCCAGTTCCGTGAGAAAATTTCTGCATCCATTATATCATTTCTCAGCCATGATTCAACTCCTATTACAATATCTGGTAAGTACAGGATGGCGCACGATAAGTCACCCGATTGAATGTTGATCCTACAAGTATACTATTCGGGCAATAGCTTTCAAATTGTGCGTTCAACTTCGTGCAGTTCATGGAAATTATTCCAGATGTCGTTACGAATTCATCGCTTCCGTTTTGAGTCCTCCATTTCAGTTTCCCGCGATGGCGGACAAAGGACGGTTGGCTGTCGCACAAAAGACGAAGATTGTGTTACTGTTAGCTGCGAAGAGCAGTGTTACATTGACACAGAGAAGGTTTCGTGCTCATTTCGGCACACGGTGGGCTCCCAGCCCACAGACAATACGCAGATTACATCACAAATTTGCAGGTACTGGATCTGTTTTTTTTTTTTTTTTTAGTGTAAGAGGCCATATACACGTACCGTACGTTCGCCGCAAAACATTGAAGCAGTTCGAGTGGCTTTGACTCGCAGTCCGAGTAAATCAACAAGAAGAGCCAGTGCCGAGTTTGGAATTTCACGCCGATCTGTACAAAGAACTATTCAATCCGAGCTTCGCTTGTACCCCATACAAGATGACTGTGACGCATAAGCTTACTGCAAGAGATAAGGAGCGGAGAATACAGTTTCCAAGGTGGGCAATCGAGCAAGACCAAAAGGCAGTGCTACACAACACACAGTTTTCGGACGATGCTTATTTTTACGTAAACGGTGTTGTGAACAAACAGAATGTTGGATTTTGGGCACGTGAACCTCCGCGAATAATCCACATTAAAGACACCTACGGGGAGAATGTGTGCGTGTAGGTCGCGATGTCAAGCCATGGGGAAATAAGCCCGCTGAAATATTAGTGATTATCCTTAAATCACAGAAGAAATCCTAATTAACTTAATAAAATAATCTTTTCCAGTCACACGCGTATAGTGTTCCCTACATTTAATATTATTAATCATATAAAATAAATTTTTATTTACAAATAAAAGTTGATACTAGCATGCAAATCTCGTGGTTTAATATATTCAAAAAAATGTACTTATCAAATACTGCATGTGGTTTGCTGCCATCTCCAGGGTACATCTGGGATTTTAAACCTTCATGACGACAGCTCCACTCTTAAATAGTCCTTGATTCCTCTTCCTCCTTAAATCGTCCATGTCCCGAATTGTGGCCTTCTGTTGTTGGAATCTCTAGACGTTCCCTGAAGAAATGAATGCTGGCACTTAGGCGCGATTTTCGCTTATTCCAATTCTTGGGTTCGACGATCACTCACGAACATACAGGCAAACATGTGAAAATTAGTTAATGAACACTATTTATGTGTCTTCAAAGAACGTACTGGTGATTGGATACACTTATAAATTCAAATGGATTAACCTAAATAGTGGTTAGTTTGTATAAATCACTATTCATTTCCCCTTTAATCACACAGTCTGACTAATTGTTACCACGAGTGTCCATGGAGTATGCAAACGTTCTTCCTATCACGAATACCGTTCTTTAATTTTACTGAACGTTCACTCACTGTTTAAATGCTTTTAAATCGGCCACTATTAATTACTGGATGTAATCGGCTGTCTCACTACTTCTAAACCACCTGATGCGTTTACCCGTTCTCTGATGATTTCATCATAAGCCGGCACTGAAGTCACTAATATTTAAGGGATTCAATGTTGAAATAACACCTCTATTAATCACTACTGAACTTTATCTCGTGCCACACGGCTTATTTCGCGATATATACTCCGCGCTGATATGTTTTCCTCGACACAGCACTTCATACACTGATATCCATAGTTCATTACTGACACGTGCACAAATTACAATGGAATACTGCATCTAGGTCCGGGTTTTATTTATAGTGTTTGGGCTGAGTGGTCGGAGAGGTGGTAAACCACAACCCTAATCGAGATTTGGCTCCGGTAAACGGAATCTTTCAGCGACGTGAAAGTAATCAAATTATAGCTCGTGACCCCTGTTTTATACTAATCCAATTTTAAGTACATCCGATCAGCGGGTCGTTCACAATCTCAAAAGAGCCCTTTTATAAATTCACGCGTCATGGTTCATCTCGTAAGTGCTCCCACTTTTCTCCTCCCGTTGTCATATCTTAGCACACAGCTTCAGTCTGCGCACCACTATATGACATGCGTCATTAGCGATCCACTATTAAAGTATTCCGTTTATATGTATCAACAATTTGCATTAAATACGTCGGTTCGAATGATCCCTGACTTATAAATTTTCATAGATTATCTCAGAAAAAGGTGTTCTTCTTTACCTTCTTTTTAGTTAAATATGGTGAATTGGCACCAATTAATGCGGTGTTGAATCAGTAAGGATTTTTATTTCTTGGGGGTTAGCACACCTTAATTCACCCCATTTTCTGACAACATACATTTCCACGCATAGCGTCATCTCTCCTCCTCTCTCGCACCGAGTGAGAGCGCGATTTCAAGTTTCCGCGGTAATACGCTATCCTTTTCTCGATACAGCACAGAAAACTGCTCCCTTCGGGCCTGCGTATCGCAACTCATATCCCGGTTCGGAACGTAAACTGCTAATTACGACATGATATGTCGCAGAATGTTGCGAGAAACGGCATTTAAGATTGACTAAACCTCCTAACATGCCTATAGCATAGTGATGAACGGTTACAGTATCAATAGCTAATACGAAGTACTACCAGAGCAACGATGATATTCACTAACATTCTCGGACAGAGGGATACGTACATGTTCTTGACAATAAAATTGGCACTTGACGATGGTACTTGACAACGGATAATGGACCTCTTCTCTCGTCCTGTGTCTTCTTATACAAGATTCCGTTCCTACTGCCTCTGGGGCTCCCATGTATTGAATCCATGGTTGCCATTCCGTGAGATGACCGCACTTCCTAACATAGCTTGCTACGGAGACATCCTACTCTGATCTATGACACCCAAGAATGGGCTAGCAAAGACAATCTCCTGAATGAATCATGCAAATGTCCTTTGTTACTGATAGGCTGTTCAATTAAATAACTTATCTTTACCAACCGCTGTACGCAGTAGATTACAAACAAGATCCGATATGGTGATATGGAGACCTTACTGCTTATAATGTACACTTATAGACTATAGGTTGTCGTTCAGCCCAGTACTTTCTACATTTAAGTGTCCCGCATGCAGTAATGATGAACGGGATGCCTGGTCACTGGTTTACAAAGGAGCGCTACAACGTGCTGTATTTCGGATGTGAAACAAATAGCAGCCAGTTTACTACACACGTTATGTAACACGACTGTGTTGAGAAGCCGTGTGGCTTCACCTTTCTGGTGCGATGGCGGCTTCTTGGCATCACTCTCTGCTGCTCGGTGGCGGGGACTGTATTCCTAGCTGGAGCCTGGTGCTGGTAACGCCCCGTATCACGGCCTAAGGGCCATGAGGGCACGGTCTCTCCCGCTGTCGCTCCTTCTTCCTTGCTGGCGGCGGCGGGTGCCGGTTCTCTGATCGCTCGTGGTGTGCACAGGGAGTTGTCTGCGTCATAGAGGTAGTGCTGGCAGGCCAAAAGACCTGGGTGGCTGCCTCAGAACGCCAGAGGGCATCTCCTGCACATCCGTGCAGCCGTCCGCTGTCCTTGGTGCTGACCTTGTCTGCGCTCGAGCGATAAGCCCTTTCTTATTAGACCATACTGGTTATGGACGTTCCTAGTAGACGGCCTTCGTCTTCTGCGTCCACGTTGCAAAACAACGTCGCAGGGCCTGAGTCTCTCCGTCGTAACGTCAGGGTGCGTCCCCATCCAAAGCGGTGCTTGTGTTCATGGTCCCCACAGAAACGAAGGGGCACGATTCGATACCCATCAACTTGTACCTCAATCTCTTACCTCCTTGCCATCTGTATGGCGATGGTGGTCGTCTTCTTCGGCAATGATGACAGCTGGTCTCCCTGCTTCAAAGCTCGTGCCAAGTAGGTGAGCCATTTGCGCGCGACGTCTCGCCCGCAGTCGTTCTCGGATCTGTTTATAATACCAGACAATGGGATCACCCGGAACCATGGGAACTTTTCATTTTAGTACCTGATGAGAGAAGGATCATCGTGTTCAATGGGCACTGGCCAAGGCAGGAATGTCTCTCTGCCCTGGGACAAGTCACCACCATCGCAGTATTCCAACAACCTGCTCGTATTGCGGATGATGCAGGCCATCGTTTCTGCTGTCGTACGTTCCTCACGATATTACAGCGGTAGCGCTTGGCTATGTGGGCCGACTTAACTCGAAGTCGTTCACGTTCATTTCATCGAATATCACCAGCGCTCGTTCTGCGATGATCTCTGGATCCTCCAAAAATGAGCTGTCATCTCTCTTGAACAAAGAAAACCAGATAAAGTATTCTTTTTTTTACTCTTTCCTTTACGTCACACCGAGACAGACAGGTCTTATGGCGGCGATGGGATAGGAGAGGAAAGGAAGCGGCCGTGCCCTGAATTAAAGTGCAGCCTCAACATTTGTCTGGTGTGAAAATGGGAAACCACGGATAACCATCTTAATCTGAAAAAGGAAGTGGTAGTCAAAGGTAACGTGGCAAATGCTCCTGGTGATTATTTAAAAGTACATAGGGAAATTTGTTCCTGGTGAGTGTAGCCATCTCCTTCCTTCAACGCATCGCATGTTTACGTGCGAGTAGCCTCTGCGTGTTTTTATATAGGCCACGGGTTGCAACAGGTTCACCGCCCTCTGGTTGCAAGACCGTTCAACTAATCACGTCAGCACGCTAATCATTTGGCTATCTGCTTGAGATAGAACTGCACGCCGAATTTTGCAGCATAATAACAAGCACTTCTTGGTACGTAATTTCCCTGTCGAAGAGTATAATAACCATCGTCTTTTCAGAGCGAAAAATAAAATAAGAGAAGAAGTCGGCTTATCAGGATTGATAATACCTTGATTAAAGTGTGAATTCATCATAAGAACAGCTAAATCTGAGATATCATGTTATCAACACCATAACACAATTTCCATCATTTAACGAAATCTCGACGTTCTGAAGGTAAGTAATCATTCATCGGTAATTGTTCCGAATTGGTTTTTATAACTGATGAACAGTATTTTGAAGCATTTCACAGTGTTTGTTAATGGAGTACAACGACGAATTGCGCTGGTTATTGGAGTTATGTTAGCAATTATAAACTATGAACATTGAATATTTAACAGCGATAAACACTCGCCGTTTATTGCTTTCAATGTATACACTAAACCGATCACAGAAATGCAGAGTTAATCCTTCATAGCTTCAAAGGCTCATACATCGCAAAAATAGAAACGAACTGCACTGGTATTCACAATTACTAGATGTGTTACCAATTTTATTGCACATGTTATTCACGTGTTCATTCTGTTTCAAATAAAAAACTCTGAAAGGTATTTTGCACCATAGGACTATTCCGAAAACGCGTGTAAAGTTCTCCTTTCACCTACGTCTCACTGTTTAAATCATCAGAGTTGAAATTACTTTCAGAATATATTTACTAGTTAAAATACATCATTATACTAATACGAAAACATTCGAAAGTGCTTACTACGTTTGATGTGGGCCATCTTAAAATAAGACACTAGACGATACGGAGAGCAATACACTGGGTGGCGCAGAAGTACCGTATGAGTACTCTTTTTTTCCTTTTCAAGTAAATACATAAGGTTTTGCCAAGACTATTACATACATCTTTTGATAACGTGTAAACACTGCTTGAAACAATATACGGTATTCGCTTTCTCAATAAGACGGACTCTTTTCAGAGTATATGTCATAAATTTGTCAATAGTTTCTGGCTGTACGCATCAATTTCCCCTCGAAAATTTTTCTTAAGGTCCTCATTGGTTGCTGCCTTATCGACCATAGATATTTTATTGATATACCCCAAAGGAAATCGGAGGCCACCAAATTTAGGAATGAAAAATGAAAATCCTCAGCCTGTTTTCAGTCATTCGACCAGTTCAGGAATGTAATGAATGATACCCCCATCTAGCGGCTAGGATAGAAATTATGCCGGCTGCCGAAGCTTGTCGCACTCTTCTGGGGCAATGATTAGTGACTGACAGATGAAATGATATTGGAGAGTGTTGTTGGAATGAAGGATGATAGGGCAACCGGAGTACGTGGAGAAAAGCCTGTCCCGCCTCTGCTTTGTCCAGTACAAATCTCACGTGGAGTGACCGGGTTTTGGACCACGGAACCCAGTGGTGAGAGGCCGGCGCGGTGCTGCCTGAGCCACGGAGGCTCTAAATTTCGGAATAAGCCAAGCTAATGGACTGTAAAGAAGACACCAATACGTTCCGTAAACCAATCAGTGCTCACCTTACTTTCCACAGTGTTCTTTGGAAACTGCCAAAGGAAAAGAAAATATATTTGTTGACACAAAAGTTATGACTATATGTTGATTCAACCCATGAGTAACTTCAGCGCTACCCGGTTAGTAATCTGTATCATTCCTATCAATATTACATCGTCTATTTTGAGAACATTATTTATGAAATTGACATCGGCTGCATGCAACGAACGACAGATAGCTAATCTTTACAAACTCTCCGAGGAAAATCTAAGAAGACTACGAAAAAATACAGGTCCAATGTCTGGAGAGAATTCTCCAGGTATCCTAATTGAATGAAAGCAGGTTGACACAATGGCCTACGAAATATTCTTCTTGAATGACATAAAGTCAACCTTTGGCCTTCATATGATGCTTAACTGCAAATAATAATAATAATAATAATAATAATAATAATAATAATTTATGTCGGGAAGCATAAATCAACTTTTTCATGAAATTATGTATATGATAACATAAAAGTGAAAATTGTTAAGCATACGAAGGAACAACAACTTAATTTGTGCTGCTGAAAGTACAGAATATGCAGCAGTGTATTGTAAAGTATCAAATATGTTTATGAGCTGACGGATAAACGAATACTGTGCTTGTTACTGTAGAAAACGTCTTTAGCCGAATTACATCAAAACATCTTATATTGTACGATTCTGCAATACATTTGCAATTGAAGACATTGCTATTACTTTCAAATACGATTAAGGCACTCTAGGGCACTAGGCATTAATGACATAATTACGATATCAGCATTTTTCTTGATCTCTCGCGACTGATTTCCTCAATAGTTGTCGTTGCCACTTCATATTAAAGCTTTGGGACATTCTCTTGTAGATTTTCTGTAAACTGTGTGCTGCTGATGTGTTCCCTGGATCCCCAGTATATGGTTAGCTCTTACAGGGAATCTTTTAGCCCACTAGTTGCTATATCCGTCGATGATGGTTTGTTTTCGGTACAATTTCCGCAGTAATACCATCTAGCGGCGGCGAGTGTCAGCAGATGAGTTAGAGCAGCGCTTAGTTAGCAATAGCCAGTCAGTGCATTGTTGTTGTTGATAAGTTCCGTGGATTCCCCCGAGAGGATTTATGGTAGAGCGTCGGCCTGCTATTCTCAAAATCGCAGTTTCAAAACCGATAACAGTACCATTTGCTAGCTTATTCGCAATTATGCCTGTCAGGGTCGGCTCTATCAAGAAAGCTGCCATGACATAAAATATTCAAAATTAAATTTGAAGTAAGTTTCGTTCGAAACTTTTCGAACTAAAGCTGACCCATCTTCAAAGTTACAGCAAGAAATCATTTCAACACAAACACACACCATCTTGGCCCCTTCCTCCGTTGAATATCGTAATACCGATCAGCCTAGCATCGGAATGAATACACGATATTCACACAAACACACTTCCATGAATACATACATGATGATGATGATGATGCTTATTGGTTAAAGGGGCCTAACATCGAAGGTCATCGGCCTCTGGATACATACAGACACTGAGCTGGTGATCTCTAAGGTGTTTATTTAACATGGGAAGGCATTTTAGTCTAACAAAAATAATCATTCTTTCAGAACTTGTAGACAAAACGTCAGTTTAATTTGCAGTGAATAGAAATCCCCGCATCGACCCTTACAGAAATAATTCCGTTTCATTTGTGTATTCGTAATCTTGAGTTTCAATACACCAATCCTTTTAGATCTAATGTAATTTAATATATTTTAACGTACTTCAAGCTGTGCTGTACCATTTTCCCATAACTTATATACAAATAGACTTGCTATTACAAGCCCGCCGCTTTCAACTTGTAATTCTCACATTCTACTTCGATGTTTTTAAAGCAAATAAATGTATTTAACACTTTAAATTATAAAGAAAGAATTGCATTTTAATGTTGTTTGTTATCTGAGGCTACTGACGTAAGTGGTGGTGCTGGTGTGGATTTTACCACACATATTTCGACCCTTGAAAATCCATCACATTTCGCATTTCGAAGCTAGTCAAAACTCCATAGAAAGTGCTTAAATGTAAACGGACATAATCACTACATAAAGTCAGTCTCTTTGATGCATCGTTTGTGTGCAATTTGTTACAAATAAACCGTGCAAGCCTCCTGTATATACATCTGTTATAGTTATTCACTGAATTGCTTACACAGACCAGGCCACTTGTACAAGCGTTGTATAGCAGCGAGTGACGAGAAGGAACAAGGAGTGATCAGAGTATAATTAATTTAGTGACATTTACTGTCCGCAGTAACATAACATAATCGTGGTAAGGTATCCGAATTATCCATTAAGCACACAAAAAAATAACGGTGATGAACTCCACAGTATTTTTAACAAAGAAGACAGAACATACAGAGTTTATGGAGACTGGAAAAGACGGTGTTACATATTTCTCCCTGATGACGAAAATTTTAAAATGAAATATCGATTTACGAAGTAGTATATTCGAATTGTCATGAACACAGTCAGAAATAATGAAAGATCAAAGAGGTGGTTTTTTTTATCTTGCGAACTTCAAGTTCTCAGACACTACGGACATGGGAGCGGAATGCGGTAATTATTATCAGTGACGTAGTTATTACTACTGAGAATAATATACCGCTTAAATATGTGTACTACTGTTCTGTTCTTGTTAATTCGAACATTGCCATTATATCTATTCGTGCTATGACGCGGCTTCTCGAGAGGGTTTTCCCCTAGATAACCAGCAAAAGCCATCACAAAGGTGGTGAACAAAAAGAGATTCCTACGGCTTGTTACGAGTGTATACATGCAGTATATATAAATATAAACAATGCGTATACCACGTTTATTAGTAAGAAAAATATGCAACGTTTATACAGGATTTATTCTATGTATAACTATATAGGTATTAAACAACTGTATAAGAACTTTTTATTAGTAAGACTGTTACATAATACAAGCACTCAACAACTTTTCAAGTGACTGTACATTTCCCTGCTCGATGGAAGTGGTTGAAGGGAGAATTAAACAATGCTCCTAAAATTGAATATACCTGGAAATACCTGAACGATTTCGTCCAAACAGTGGTGTATACTATAGCATACCAGCGGTAATTTATTCCCAACACGACCGCTGTCGGTTGCTAAGGTGTATTAATCTTACATGTTGGCCTTGAGGAGGGCCATAGTGCCCAACAATAACGTTCTCCGTTATTTATATGTTTCATCCATTCTTTCCAATGGCCATGCCATTGACTGTATTTTGACATTATTGATTTCATGTACTGTGCACTCATGAAGAGGAGAATGCACTTGAAGTATTACAATTTCAGCGTGTTTTCTCGTCTCTTTCCGGTTCAACGCCAATCAAACTAAAGCTTTGTAACTCCGAAATGCTATTCATTATACTGTTGTTTCTCCGGGCCCGCTCGAAATAAAGACGAGGTACTGTTGGGAGATCAGAAGAATGCAAGAATGAGGAATGTGGCTGCAAGCACGAACTTCCTGCTCTATTTAATGTTCTACCTAGCCCGATTGACACGTATCTGCTACACGAAAACATTCACTGGCACTTTGCAGAGTTCAATGTCTCGCCTGATAAAACATGTGAACACTCAGATGAATTATGGACGAACCTGTCTGATTTTTCTCTAAGGTAAATCATGTAGTGCTCTGCTACAACTAGTAAGCGTAAAACGAATCTGTCTGCCGGACGAGTTGGCCGAGCGGTTAGGGGCGCGCAGCTGTGAGCTTGCTTCCGAGAGATAGTGGGTTCGAACTCCACTGCCGGCAGCCCTGAAGATGGTATACCGTGGTTTCCCATTTTTACACCAGGAAAATGCTGGGACTGTACCTTAATTAAGGCCATGGCCGCTTCCTTCCCACTCCTAGGCCTTTCCTGTCCCATTGTCGCCATAAGACCTATCTGTGTCGGTGTGACGTAAAGCAAATTGTAAAAAAAGAACTGTCTATAATGCATCTCCTAACAACCATCCTTCTCGCAGAATTCTCTTATCAGTTTGATAACATGTTGATTGATTTTTTCCCAGTCGACGGGTGTTACCGATGCGATAGCATTCGCCAATACTTCCTGCAGCTGCATTAATGTGGTGTTACCCGTAATGTTTTGCTTTAGTGCAGTTCATTCGATTCTAGTCCAGCCAGCTCGATGACAATGAGTCCGGGTGGCAACCGTAGAACCATGTGTCCATGCAATCTCAGTAACTCATCAAACCGGTAATTTTCCTCGATTTTTAACTCCTTGGTCAGTTCAAAAAGCTGAAGTTCCTTCATTCCTTGAAAAAACATCTCTTTGTTTCCTTCAGTACTGTAGCAAGGCGCATCGTCATCTATTGTAACACGTCTAGAGGGCAGACTAGGAAGGAATTACTCACTCACCTAATTAAAAGAATTTACCCCATTCATTTGGCCATGGTAATACCCCAGGACATTTCCTGCTCTAAATATCACCGGGCGAGTTGGCCGTGCGGTTAGGGACGCACGGCTGTGAGCTTGCATCCGGTAAATAGTGGGTTCGAACCCCACTGTCGGCAGCCCTGAAGATTGTTTCCTATCCCGTCGTCGCCATAAGACCTATCTGTGTCGGTGCGAAGTAAAGCCACTAGCAAAAAATAGCTCTAAATACCAGCTTTGCACCATCGATTGACCTGCTCTTACAACCGATATAGACGAGCATCAGCCAGTTTGAAGAGTTCCTGTCGGTTGTAACTCCATGAATACTTTCACTCTGTCAAAATTTTAAATGTACTTTTTACGTCGCACTGACTCACAAAGGTTTTTTGGTGACCATAGAATAGGAAAGGGATGGGACTGAGAAGGAAGCGACCGTGGCCTTAATTCAGGTACATACCGAGCTCAATAGCTGCAGTCGCTTAAGTGCGGCCATTATCCAGTGTTCGGGAGATAGTGGGTTCGAACCCCACTGTCGGCATCCCTGAAGATGGTTTTCCTATGCCATCGTCGTCATAAGACCTATCTGCGTCCGTGCGACGTAAAGCCAATAGCAAAAAAAATTCAGGTAGAGCCCCAGGATTTTCCTGGTGTGAAAATGGGAAACCACGGAAAACATTCTTTAGGGCATCCAACAGTGGGGTTCGAACCCACTATCTCCCGAATGCAACCCCTCAGTATGTGATCCATTCTGCGTAGTCAACTCGCTCGGTCCAACATTTATTAAATATAAAATTATTCTCCACCTCAGATCCATTGATATAAATGATGTTCCTGTTCTGAGAAGTGCAAATTTTCATGCCTCTTAAATAGTTACCTCACCAATAAACAATATTTGTGGACCAATTAGTCTTTTCGTGTTACTGGCGTATCTCTTCCTCTTGAACCTCATATTATGCAACACATTTCTTTAAGTGTGCGCCTTCCACGGAAGCTTTATTTTCTCTTTAATTGCCATCAGTAGCGTAGTTGCTATGGGTACAATTCTCTGCATTAAATAGAAGTCGTTTACGACGTCTTATACGACACTTTTGGGCCTCTTTTTACCTAGAGCAGTCTACTCAGTGGAAACTCGCATCAGCAGGAAGGCCTTCTTTACAGATAGCTGAGATCTTTCAAACTGATACCTCGCTGTAATTCTCAGCTCGCCAGTTACTCTCTTTCACCAAGTACGTGATTTTTTTCCTGTGTAACATCCTAATCACACTAGTTTATAAAGTTCCTTATCTATCCTCCAGCTTCATAATGAGCTGTCTTTCCCTTCTTGCTAACGAGTGACATTACAGACTCTTTACAAAACAGTTACGCACACAGAAATAAAAAGGCAACATCCGTAACAACGGATAAATAGCAAAGAACCGAGAAAGAAGTTCGAAATAACGTTAAATAATGCAATGGCAATGAAAGCTTAGACGGCTGGATTGCAACTGATAGCGCCAAGACCTACTACTTTAGAGTAGGAAAGTAAAATTAATTCCTATGGGTAGTAACGGGATTACTATGGCAACGATTACGTCACAGGCTTGGCTGGCGTACACCCTTTCTCCCTGTGCCTCACCGGGCATATGCATTCTTCTGATCTCCCAACAGTATGTTTGTTTATCAACAAGGCGTGAGTCACGTAGGAGAACCACACGCCCGACATCACAGGGAGTGGCGCGTTTCTTTTTAATGCCTGGATAGACGAAACCATTCAAATATCTACAAAGGTACTCGTCTGATTTGCAAAATAAGCATACCACTAAACTTACCGCTCGATACTTAGTTGTTCTATGGGGTGAAATTTGTATAGTCCCATTTAAAAGAACAATATTGCTACCAGTTTCTCAGTAATTACGCATGTGATGGAAACGAATTGGACATTGTTTCGTGAACCCTTGATAGAACTTACGAATTTGAAAACAGAATATCTATATCTTTTTTTTTTGCTAGCTGCTTTACGTCGCACCGACACAGATAGGTCTTATGGCGACGATGGGACAGGAAATGGCTAGGAATGGGAAGGAATCGGCCGTGGCCTTAATTAAGGTACAGCCCCAGCATTTGCCTGGTGTGAAAATGGGAAACCACGGAAAACCATTTTCAGGGCTGCCGACAGTGGGGTTCGAACCTACTATCTCCCGAATACTGGATACTGGCCGCACTTAAGCGACTGCAGCTATCGAGCTCGGTATCTATATCTTTAACGAGGCCGAAGATATTTGAAGTGGACAACATAGCTGAATGGCCCTGTATACCGGTGTACGTTTTTCACCCCACCCTTGCGTGAATGGTCAGCATTGATTCGTTCGGTTCAGAGGGTCTCGGGTTCGATTCCCGGCCGCGTCGGGGATTTTAATCGCGTCTGATTAATTCTTCTGGTTCGAGGACTGGCTGTTTGTGTCTGCCCAAACACTCTTCTTTTCATATTCAGACAACACACCACACTAGCAACCACCACAGAAATACGATATAGTGATTACATCCCTCCATATAGAGTTGGCATTAGGAGTGGCATCCGGCCGTAAAACAGGACCAAATCCACATGTGTGACACAGTTCGCACCCGCAACCCCACAGTTGTGGGAAAAGCGGTGGATGAAGAAGATATATTTTTCGTCCCACTAAACACTTTTACGATTTTCGCGGACACGATGATGTCGGAAATTTTGTACCAAAGCAGCTCCTTCAAATACCGCCGGACTGAGCCAAGATCGAACCCTCGTCCTTGTAGTTGTCGCGGAGAACAGAACGAGACTGTTTTTTTAAAATATGTATCAAGGGTCATAACAGCTTGCAGAATTTTACCTCCTATGGAAAACTAGTACGGACAGAAGGGGATGGAGAAGGGGGATGATGGTTGTGCATGTTCCGTCTACTCTTACTTCCCTGCTGACCGGAGACAATATAAGGGGCGGTCAATGAAAATCGAACACCCGCCATAACACACATTCCGCGCGAAAGGTGGCAACACTGTTGTTACGTGTCGATACTGCGATTGCTGTGGCAGGAGAACTAGATATAAACAACCCACAGGTGCACGCAGTTGTTGGTTATGTCTTTATTGGTGCACGCACTGGTCTAGTGTGTTCGTCCATCCGTAGAAATGGAGGCAAGCAAAGAAGAGCAGAGAAGTATGGTTCGTTTTCTGCTGGTTGCCATGGTTGCATGTCTGCTGTGTATGGTGAACACTGCATGGCCATGGCGAGTGTGCACGAGTGGCATAGGAGATTCCGAAAAGGGCGCACGTCACTGCAAGACGATGCACGCCCAGGACGGGCTCATCGAGCTATGACTCCTGATGTAACAGAGCGGATTATCAGGGAAAACCGACGAATCGGGGAGGAAGAAAGGCATTCGTGGACGTCGCTTTCATTCGGACGAGGACGTGCAAGAGTGTGTGCGGTTCTGGATCCGTCAGTGACCTAGCTCTTTCTAAAAAACTGGAATTGATCGTCTCGTCTCCCAGCGGGATAAAAGTATTACCGCTTTTGGTAATTGCTTTTGAATAAAACCATTTCATGTTCACGCTGTAGCGGGTGTTCGGCTTTCTTCTGCCCGCCCTTTACAGAAGAGTTGTCAGTTACGGTTACTCTCTAGGGTTTGAGACGTTAATGTACGCTTATTTGTCATTTGTGGTGTACGACCTTCTGGTAGAGTGAGACGAGAAGTAACTGAGAAATTGTGGGTGGATTTCTTTGGTACTCCTGAACACACCGAACACACATCTACAAGAGAAGAACGTGTTATTTTCGAACAAATAGAGAGACAGCCCCTTGAAGAAGTTGCCATAGACGAAGTCAGTACACTTGTAATCCACGAGTAGGTGTCAGATGATGAAAGGAGTAGTGGTTTCAAGGATGAATCAATATCAACAGCGATTTATATACAGAAAAGTAGCAGTTCATCCCCTTATGGAAAATCACTTCCAAGGAAATATAAAACAAAATTGCCCATGTCTGATGCCTACAAGTTACGGATGAAGCAGCCAAGAGAAAAGGATGGTAAGGTTGAGCCTTCTCATCCATATCCTACGACATTAGCAGTCGGTATGATACCTCGTATTAATTTTAAAACAGCCATGTCACAGAAAAGAAAAATAAAGAACAAGACTGGCTGGCAAGACTTTGAAAACACGGTAAAATAATGTCACGGAGGCACAAGGAACATGCAGAACAGCATAAACCGGGAGGTGTTTGAACATTTAATTTCAGTAAGACGAGAAAAAATGCGGTTATACATGGTCGTACATAGAGAATCATTTGATGAATGTAAAGTAGTAAATTGATTCAAACAACACTCTTCATCTTAAAGCCTTCACCACGTGGTGATGAAGTTCAAAAAGAGAAATAGTGTCTGTCGTTAGCCAAAAGATAACCCAAAATATTAGCAAGTGACCGGTGAAAGATGATGATACTGAACAATTAGCTCATGAATTTGTGAGGGAAGTTCGGCCTATTAGGGAGGAAGATAATATATCTGCAGGTCTAATAATGAATGCAAATCAATCCGGATTCCACAGGGTGGTCGAAAACAATGTGAACCGGGTATATGAGTTTTAGAGGGTTGGTCATACTGATAAGTAATTGTAAAAATATAATTAGACATCTCGCGCCGTAGTCATTTTATCAGCTGTTGAAGTTAGCCAATCACATCGCTTCGCGAGCGACTTCAGATGGGCTATATAAGGCACTGTTGCTAAACATGCACGTACCTTATGACCGGCTTGAGAATGCCAATAGAAGAAATAAACTTCTCCAGGGGAGGAACTTGAAAAAGGCTCGGCCAACAGCAAGCACGCTACGGTGGCATTGGCTGAAACTCACGGTGTGTTAGTGTTTGGTGCTAATTTATCGACATGGCTCTCAAGCCCGAGTAAGGCAATACCGCCTCCTAAATCCCAATCGAATTCGCCTGTGAAGCGATCTGAGTGATTAACTTTAGCACCTAACTAGCGAATGTACCCGTGCTTCGCTACGGTATTCTACACTGTATTCGAATATCGAAGTAAATAGTGTGCATGCAGTCAATAAGATTGTTTTAAAATTGCGTGTCTCTTAGCGTTATCCGAGGAAGAGCATGGGGAGGTCCCCGTACGTTGTTTCCAATGTAAAGTGTTTGTTATGGATTTGTGATATAACGGCAGGCTCACTGGCCTACTGCCATTCACAATCGAGTTGGGAAGTTTACATTATAATTTCAGGCCCCATTGCCTACTATGCGGACAGAATCGATTTGGAGAGTTTTCGTTAAAATGGCAGCCCCCCTTTCCTACTTCCAGACAGATTACAGTTTTTATTATAATGGCAGGCAATTATCCTACTATCACTCGAAATTGAGTTGTGCAGTTATCATTATAATGCCAGGCCCATTTTCCTACTTTCAGCCAGCTTACTGCCAGTCACACCAAGCTGGTGAGTTTCCATCAAAATAGCAGGCCACTATGCCTAATGCCAGTCACATTTTAGATGAGGACATTTCTTTATAATGGCGGGCACCCTTGCCTACTGCCAAACACAATCGGGTAGGGGAGTTTTAAACAAAACTGCATGCTCACTTGCCTTCTGCAAGTCAAATCGAGAAGTGAACTATTCATTACAATTGTAGACCTTCCTTACTAATGACAGTTACACAGGAGTTGGAGAAGGAACCCTTTCATACTGCCAGTCAAAGTCGGTGTGGGGAGTACTGATTACAATAGCAGACCCACCCTTTCTCGATCGCCACAAATCGACATCAGTGAATATATATAGATCGACATACGAAAGTATATGCGTGTTTACAATATTGAAGACCTTCATTTACAGATTAACTGCTGCTAAACGTACGTCATATCGACAAAGGATTATACCATAAGACACGCCGGATTTAGTGGCCTAAATGGCTGGTCCTATGATATGTAATCTATTCTTGGGTCAGATTGAGTTAGAAACGTGGAACAGGGTAACGTTCTTGTAAGATTATCTCACATTACATTAATTTTCGAATAATTATGTGACGGCTACATACATAGCATTTGGCTCATATATGGCTACTGGGTGGGCCAATTTTCGTGAAGAGTTTGATGATTCTGTATTTCATAGAAGTAATCGAAGGTATGAATTATGCATGTGAAAATTCCAAATTGACTTAACATCCATTAATAGAGAAAAATCAAACGTAAAAGTGATACAGATACGGCAAAAAGTCATAAGACCAAGGTTGTAGATCATTCCAAATTGAACGGAGATTGTGCAATCTGTTATGTAATAGGAATTTCCGAAGGTCTGCACCATCATAAAAATTGCCTGCATATTTCGATATTCTTCGGGGATAAAAAGTGAAAAATTTAATGATCTTGGATGTTTTCCGTTCGTTACAGTCTAAAACGTATAATTTTGTCAAATTTCAATTATCTTCTTTTTCTTCTGGCAGATTATGCCGCAATCTGGATTTTGGGCGAGGCGGGTAAAAATTAGGACTTTCAGGAAACTAAACCAAAAATTATGCAGATGGTCATTATTACCCCTTAAACGGAAAGCTGTACGAAAATTTCGCCAAAATAGTCAGTGTAGAGGCACACAGTCGTTACGATTTGATTTATGTAGATAAGGAATCTGCTCCATGTAAAACACCTTTTTGGCTATGTCCGCTGGACTTAACCTGCAAAACTGACCATTCATGATATCTCCCTTATTAATCCTCCTGACGAAAAAATGCACATGAAAAAAAGGTTTAGAGGTGGAATTCCATCACGTTTGGTCGATTTCCAGTCAGGTTGGTCTTGTTCTGTATATATTGTGGAAGAGTAAAATCACCATTTCGGTTCCCTATAAACCGCCAGTCCATTCCGGAACATGAAATGTTATTTACGTTTAAAACCTACCTTTGGACAGGTGGATGCTAAATATGAATTTTGGTTCGAATATCTTCAGTAGTTTTCAAGTTGTAAGGAATACGCTTTACACGCACCATCTCGTGAGTTAAGTCCGATGGGACTTGTACAAAAAAACGGTCCGTTAATGATATCTCCCTTATTAATCCTCGTATCGAAATGATGCACATGAGAAAAAAGGTTTAGAAATTAATTTCTACCGAGGCAGGTAGATTTAAATTAACGTTGGTTGTGTATATTTTGTGGAAGTGCAAAATCACTGTTTCGGTTTCGTATAAACCCCCAGTCAGTTCAGGGATTTAGAAACAATATTTGCCCTAAAACCTATCAAGGACAGGTGTATTCTAAATATGAGTATTGGTGGAAATACATCCAGTAGTTTGTAGCACTCGCGTACATACGGCGTAATTAAGGAAGAAATAATACAGTTAAGAAAGTTTAAAGTAATAGAAAATGGATTATAATTGAGGGCAGCCGGAAAACGACAAATATGTAAATGCCAAGTTAATGTATTGGAAAATCAAATGCCCCTCAATAAATTATGCTAGTGTGAGTTATGGATATAATAAAGCGGTAACAGAGGAGAAATTTAGGTCCATTGATTCCTAGGTAAACAAATAAAAAGAAGATGACTAATGGTGTTATTACTTAATCTATTCGAAGGCGGTTATAACATCCAACGGTATTCCGCCAATATCCCGCAGATAGGCCGATTGACGCCTCTCTTGCCTTCTACCTAAGGAACAACCACGAATTTAAAAGCATGATGAGGAAAATGGCAATACGTTACTTCCCTGCTGACATGCAGTCAGAGACGTTGCCATGGTAACCTGTAGGTTCGTTGTCGGTCTGTCGGTCACTCAATGCAGAGCATGGTACCAGCAGAAAATTGTAAATTTCTCCGTCATGTAAAGAGTAAGGTAAATTATGAACATAACGAAAGTTGTTTATAATTAAGAGACGTTTCACGTACGGTAAACGAAGTTTACAGAAAATCAATAGTATAAGAGAAAATGGAGGAAAACCATTCTGGTTTTCTTATAAACCCCCGTCTATTCAAAGATTTTAAAATGATATGCATATTGAAACCTTCCCCGGGATGAGTATACTCTAAATATGAAGTTTAGTTGAGATCTATCGAGCCGTTTCGACGTGATGGTGGAAAAACCATTCTGCTTTTCGTATAAACCCCCGTCTATTCAAAGATTTTAAAATGATATGCATATCTAAACCGTCCCCGGGATGAGTATACTCTAAATATGAAATTTGGTTGAGATGTATCCAGCCGTTTCGACGTGATGGTGGAAAAACCATTCTGGTTTTCCTATAAACCCCCCGTGTATTCAAAGTTTCTAAAATGATATGCATATCGAAACCTTCCCCGGGAGGAGTATACTCTAAATATGAAGTTTGGTTGTGATCTATCCAGCCGTTTCGACGTGATGGTGGAAAAAACCATTCTGGTTTTCCTATAAACCCCCGTCTATTCGAAGATTTTAAAATGATATTCATATCGAAACCTTCCCCGAAATGAGTATATTCTAAATATGAAATCTGGTTGAGATCTATCCAGCCGTTTCGACGTGATGGTGGAAAAACCATTCCGGTTTTCCTATAAACCCCCCGTGTATTGAAAGATTTTAAAATGATATGCATATCGAAACCTTCCCCGGGAGGAGTATACTCTAAATATGAAGTTTGGTTGAGATCTATCCAGCCGTTTCGACGTGATGGTGGAAAAACCATTCTGGTTTCCCTGTAACCCCCCGTGTATTCAAAGATTTTAAAATGATATGCATATCAAAACCTTCCCCGGGAGGAGTATACTCTAAATACGAAGTTTAGTTGAGATCTATCGAGCCGTTTCGACGTGATGGTGGAAAAACCATTCTTGTCTTCCTATAAACCCCCGTCTATTCAAAGATTTTAAAATGATATGCATATCGAAACCTTCCCCGGGACGAGTATACTCTAAATATGAAATTTGGTTGAGATCTATCCAGCCGTTTCGATGTGATGGTGGAAAAACCATTCTGGTTTTCCTATAAACCCCCCTTGTATTCAAACATTTTAAAATGATATGCATATCGAAACCTTCCCCGGAATGAGTATACTCTAAATATGAAATTTGGTTGAGATCTATCCAGCCGTTTCGACGTGATGGTGGAAAAACCATTCTGGTTTTCCTATAAACCCCCCGTGTATTCAAAGATTTTAAAATGATATGCATATCGAAACCTTCCCCGGGAGGAGTATACTCTAAATATGAAGTTTGGTTGAGATCTATCCAGCCGTTTCGACGTGATGCTGGAAAAACCATTCTGGTTTTCCTATAAACCCCGGTGTATTCAAAGATTCCAGAATGATATGCATATCGAAACCTTCCCCGGGAGAAGTACACTCTAAATATGAAGTTTGGTTGAGATCTATCCAGCCGTTTCGACGTGATGGTGGAAGAATCATTCTGGTTTTCCTATAAACCCCCCGTGTATTCAAAGATTTTAAAATGATATGCATATCGAAAGCTTCCTCGGGAGGAGTATACTCTAAATATATAGTTTGGGTGAGATCTATCCAGCCGTTTCGACGTGATGGTGGAAAAGACCATTCTGGTTTTCCTACAAACCGCCCGTGTATTCAAAGATTTTGAAATGATATGCATATCGAAACCTTCCCCGGGAGGAGTATACTCAAAATATGAAGTTTGGTTGAGATCTATCCAGCCGTTTCGACGTGATGGTGGAAAAACCATTCTGGTTTCCCTATAACCCCCCGTGTATTCAAAGATTTTAAAATGATATGCATATCAAAACCTTCCCCGGAAGGAGTATACTCTAAATACGAAGTTTAGTTGAGATCTATCGAGCCGTTTCGACGTGATGGTGGAAAAACCATTCTCGTCTTCCTATAAACCCCCCGTCCATTCAAAGATTTTAAAATGATATGCATATCGAAACCTTCCCCGGGAGGGGTATACTCTAAATATGAAGTTTTTTTGAGATCTATCCAGCCGTTTCGACGTGATGCTGGAAAAACCATTCTGGTTTTCCTATAAACCCCGGTGTATTCAAAGATTCCAGAATGATATGCATATCGAAACCTTTCCCGGGAGGAGTATACTCTAAATATGAAGTTTGGTTGAGATCTATCCAGCCGTTTCGACGTGATGGTGGAAGAACCATTCTGGTTTTCCTAGAAACCCCCCGTGTATTCAAAGATTTTAAAATGATATGCATATCTAAACCTTCCCTGGGAGGAGTATACTCTAAATATGAAGTTTGGTTGAGATCTATCCAGCCGTTTCGACATGATGGTGGAAAAACCATTCTGGTTTTCCTATAAACCCCCCGTGTATTCAAATATTTTAAAATGATATGCATATCGAAACCTTCCCCGGGAGGAGTATACTCTAAATATGAAGTTTGGTTGAGATCTATCCAGCCGTTTCGACGTGATGGTGGAAAAACCATTCTGGTTTTCTTATAAACCCCCCGTGTATTCAAAGATTTTAAAATGATATGCGTATCTATACCTTCCCCGGGATGAGTATACTCTAAATATGAAGTTTGGTTGAGATCTATCCAGCCGTTTCGACGTGATGGTGGAACAGACAAACAGACAAACAGACAAACAGATACAATTTTATTTATATAGACTAGCGAATGTACCCGTGCTTCGCTACGGTATTCTACATTGTATTCGAATATCGAAGTAAATAGTGTACATGGAGTAAATAAGATTGTTTTAGAATTGCATGTCTCTTAGCGTTATCCGAGAAAGAGCATGGGGAGGACCCCGTACGTTGTTTCCAATGCAAAGTGTTTGTTACGGATTTGTGATATAACGGCAGGCTCACTTGCCTACTGCCATTCACAATCGAGTTGGGAAGTTTACATTATAATTCCAGGCCCCATTGCCTACTACGCGGACAGAATCGATTTGGGGAGTTTCCGTTAAAATGGCAGCCCCCTTTTCCTACTTCCAGACAGATTACAGTTGAGGAGTTTCTATTATAATGGCAGGCAATTACCCTACTATCACTCGAAATTGAGTCTTGCAGTTATCATTATAATGCCAGGCCCATTTTCCTACTGCCAGCCAGCTTACTGCCAGTCACACCAAGTTGGTGAGTTTCCATCAAAATAGCAGGCCACTATGCTTAATGCCAGTCACATTTTAGATGAGGACATTTCTTTATAATGGCGGCCACCCTTGCCTACTGCCAAACACAATCGGGTAGGGGAGTTTTAAACAAAACTGCATGCTCACTTGCCTTCTGCAAGTCACATCGAGAAGGGAACTATTCATTACAATTGTAGGCCTTCCTTACACAGGAGTTGGAGAAGGAACCCTTTCCTACTGCCAGTCAAAGTCGGTGTGGGGAGTACTGATTACAATAGCAGACCCACCCTTTCTCGATCGCTACAAATCGACATCAGTGAATATATATAGATCGACATACGAAAGTATATGCGTGTTTACAATATTGAAGACCTTCATTTACAGATTAACTGCTACTAAACGTACGTCATATCGACAAAGGATTATACCATAAGACACGCCGGATGTAGTGGCCTAAATGTCTGGTCCTATGATATGTCATCTATTCTTGGGTCAGATTGAGTTAGAAACGTGGAACAGGGTAAAGGTTTTGTAAGATTATCTCACATTACATTACTTTTCGGATAATTATGTGACAGCTACATACATAGCATTTGGCTCACATATGGCTACTGAGTGGGCCAAGAGTTTGATGATTCTGTATTTGATATAAGTAATTGAAAGAATGAATTATGCATGTGAAAATTCCAAATTGACTTAACATCGATTAATAAAGAAAAACGTAAAAGGGATAGAGATACGGCAAAAAGTCATAAGACCAAGGTTGTAGATCATTCCAAATTGTACGGAGATTGTGCAATCCGTTATGTGATAGGAATTTCCGAAGGTCTGCACCATCATTAAAATTGCCTGCATATTTCGATATTCTTCGGGGATAAAAAGTGAAAAATTTAATGATCTAGGATGTTTTCCGTTCGTTACAGGCTAAAACGTATAATTTTGTCAAATTTCAATTATCTTCTTTTTCTTCTGGCAGATTATGCCACAATCTGGATTTTGGGCGAGGCGGGTAAAAATTAGGACTTTCAGGAAACTAAACCAAAAATTATGGAGATGATCATTATTACCCCTTAAACGGAAAGCTGTACGAAAATTTCGCCAAAATAGTCAGTGTAGAGGCACACAGTCGTTACGATTTGATTTATATAGATAAGGAGTCTGCTCCATGTAAAACACCCTTCGGGCTATGTGCGCTGGACTTAACATGCAAAAGTGACCATTCATGATATCTCCCTTATTAATCCTACTGACGAAAAAATGCACATGAAAAAAAAAGCGTCTAGAGGTGGAATTCTATCACGCTTGGTCGATTTCGTCAGGTTGGTCTTGTTCTGTATATATTGTGGAAGAGTAAAATAACCATTTAGGTTCCCTATAAACCGCCAGTCCATTCCGGAACATGAAATGTTATTTAAGTTTAAAACCTACCTTTGGACAGGTGGATGCTAAATACAAAGTTTGGTTCGAATGTCTTCAGTAGTTTTCAAGTTGTAAGGAATACGCTTTACACGCACCCGCTCGTGAGTTAAGTCCGATGGGACTTGTACAAAAAAACGGTCCGTTAATGATATCTCCCTTATTATTCCTCGTATCGAAATGATGCACATGAGAAAAAAGGTTTAGAAATTAATTTCTACCAAGGCAGGTAGATTTAAATTAACGTTGGTTGTGTATATTTTGTGGAAGTGCAAAATCACTGTTTCGGTTTCGTATAAACCCCCAGTCAGTTCAGAGATTTAGAAACAATATTTGCCCAAAACCTATCAAGGACAGGTGTATTCTAAATGTGAGTCTTGCTGGAAATACATCCAGTAGTTTGTAGCACACGCGTACATACGGCGTAATTAAGGAAGAAAATAATACAGTTAAGAAAGTTGAAAGTAATAGAAAATGGATTATAACTGAGGACAGCCGGATAACGACAAATATGTGAATGCCAAGTGAATGTATTGGAAAATCAAATGCCCCTCAATAAATTATGCTAGTGCGAGTTGTGGATATAATAAAGCGGTAACAGAGGAGAAATTTAGGTCCAGTGATTCTTAGGTAAACAAATAATAAGAAGATGACTAATGGTGTTATTACTTAATCTATTCGAGGGCGGTTATAACATCCAACGATATTCCGCCAATATCCCGCAGATAGGCCGATTGACGCCTCTCTTGCCTTCTACCCAAGGAACAACCACGAATTTAAAAGCATGATGAGGAAAATGGCAATACGTTACTTCCCTGCTGGCATGCAGTCAGAGACGTTGCCATGGTAACCTGTAGGTTCGTTGTCGGTCTGTCGGTCACTCAATGCAGAGCATGATACCAGCGGAAAATTGTAAATTTCTCCGTCATGTGAGGAGTAAGGTAAATTATGAACATAACGAAAGTTGTTTATAATGAAGAGACGTTTCACGTACGGTAAACTAAGTTTACTGAAAATCAATAGTATAAGATAAAATGGAGGAAAACCATTCGGGTTTTCCTATAAACCCCCCGTCTATTCAAGGATTTTAAAATAATATGCATATCAAAACCTTCCCCGGGATGAGTATACTCTAAATATAAAGTTTGGTTGAGATCTATCCAGCCGTTTCAAAGTGATGGTGGAAAAACCACTCAGGGTTTCCTATAAACCCCCGTCTATTCAAAGATTTTAAAATGATATGCATATCGAAACCTTCCCTGGGATGAGTGTACTCCAAATATGAAGTTTGGTTGTGATCTATCCAGCCGTTTCGACGTGATGGTGGAAAAACCATTCTGGTTTTCTTATAATCCCCCGTGTATTCAAAGATTTTAAAATGATATGCATATCGAAACCTTTCCCGGGATGAGTATACTCTAAATATGAAGTTTGGTTGAGATCTATCCAGCCGTTTCGACGTGATGGTGGAAAAACCATTCTGGTTTTCCTATAAACCCCCCATGTATTCAAAGATTTTAAAACGATATGAATATCGAAACCTTCCCCGGGATGAGTATACTCTAAATATGAAGTTTGGTTGAGATCTATCCAGCCGTTTCGACGTGATGGTGGAACAGACAAACAGACAAACAGACAGACAAACAGACAAACAGACAAACAAACAGACACGAAACGTAAAAACCACCGATTCGGTCTTGAGTTGACCTAAAACGGATAAATATCTGAAAAATTGGCAAAACAGAAGAAATTACAGACAGCGGACCCCCTACAATTTTATTTATATAGATAGATAAACAGACAACGGTGCGAGATATCGACGTGGTTTTTTTTCAAATTACTTATCAGTATGACCAGCGTTCTAACACTCATATACACGGTTCACGTTGTTTCCGGCCACCTGGTATGAATAGTTGTTTCCTGGACGAACTCTCATAATGAAGGGAAGCAATCAGATCTTTGGCAGTGTTGAATTCGTAGCGGCAACCGCACAATTTTACATTCCCACCCCCACCAAATGGTCAGATGAAAAATGAAAATTTAAAAAAAATGAGAGCATCGGCGACTAGGGTATGTCTAACCCTTGTCCCGTTTCTCTACCGGTCAGGTATGAAGCGAGATGAGTCTTCGTAGCGAGATTTTACGACCGGATGTCCTTCCTGACGTCATCCTTATCAGAGGAGTTAATGAGGCGATGTGAGACCGGTGAGGACACTACTTCTTATTTAACATCATTGCGAAACCAGGCCCGGCATTCATCTTGCAAAACGTTTAGGAGAACTTCACCCTAATGAACAGCCCAATGTAACAGGAAACACAGCCTGCATCAAAAAGTTTTGAACGTACATTATTTTGGACTTGTTTTCATAAAATTGTAAGAAAAAAGTACCTTAATATATTAACAAATAAAAACCCCATGGCACTACAGCCTTGAAAGGCCTTGGCCTACCAAGCGACCGCTGCTCAGCCCGAAGGCCTGCAGATTACGAAGTGTCGTGTGGTCAGCACGACGAATCCTCTCGGCCGTTATTCTTGGCTTTCTAGACATTTTAACAAATACTAGACAGTATTTTATGTCTTACTACATACAATATGATCTTTCTATGAAGATCTGCATTCAACAATGTATTTTCATACGTGTAAAATGTGTGTTATGGAAGTTGTACGTTGTTATAATAGTGCGTAGACAGGACCAGATAAATATCCAGTGGTTTTCAAACTTGGGATTGGGGAAGGTCCTTGAGGCCTCGCAGAATTAACTGACGATTCATACACGAGTTGATCAAACTGTCCATTAACCTAAGCCTAGGCCATTCAGTCGTTGCCCATGGTTCACGAACTAGAACGTGTCTACAGTAATCCACACCACGAACTACCTCGTTTTTTCTTACTCGACTTTCCATCTCTTTATGCCATAACTGTTCTAAATTTGACACATTTCAGTTATATGCACTACCCAAATATGATGATGTCTCCTGATACCGTCCACAGGTTGCGCAGCTGGAAACGTTGCACTGTTGCCTTCAGAATGGCCAACCATGCACTTGTGATATCTTCCCTTATCGTGGTCGTAGATGCTTTCAGATTGCGTTTACTCGTAAATATAACATGCCTGTATGCCACCCATTCTCTTTCTATACCTTGATCCTGCTTACTGTCTCTTTGGAACATTTCACTAATCATATCTACGTACTTCTGTCTAATTTCTTCGCCCTGGAGTGTTAATACTATTATTCATCTGAAGGCATATTTCACTTTCTCTGTCCTAGACCTAGAGATACTTAGTTCACTACAGATCAGATACTGGCCTGTATCTTCAAACAATCCCAGAATTTACTGTCGGTAGTGATATAGTATATTATGGATATGGTGCCCCTCCCCTTGCATGTTGTGTAGCGGTGAATAGGCTTATGCTTGAAGAATGTATTCGTAATTGCTAATCCCATACTAGCACAGAAGTCCAGAAAACGCTTCCCATGCCTATTAGCTTCCATATCTTCCCCACATTTACACATCACCTTCTCATACCCTTCAGTTCTATTTCCAACTATCGCATTGAAATCACCCATTAGCACTACTCTATCCCTGTTGTTAACCCTGACTACGATGTCACTCAGTGCTTCATAATATTTGTTAACTTCATCCTCATCTGCACCTTTCCATGGTGAATAAACTGAAATAATTTTCTAATTCCACTAACTACTAAATTTACCCACATCGTTCACGCATTTATGTGCCCAACAAAACCTATGTTGTGTGCGATAGTATTCCTGATAAACAGTCCTACCCCACACTCTGCCCTTCCCTTTCTAACACCTGTTAAGAACATTTCATAATCTCTTTTCTCTTCCTCGTTATCCCCGTCCAGATCCATCCTCTTTACTGACTTTATCAGTTCTACTTTCTTTCTTCAATAAGTCCCATTAATATCGATAGCTCCCCATCGAATTCCATTTCGTTCGCCAAGTTGTTTCCGAGGAGTCCCTCAACTGTCAAACGGAAATGGGACTCTGTTACTCCCATAGGTCCGAGGCTTGCTTAAAAAGTTCTGAGAACTTCTTTGAAGCAGGATGCTACCCTTACTTACACATAGTCTCAGTGAGAATCTCTGCTGTAACCACTGGTGGATTTTATAGTCTTAACCATCTGAGCACAAGCAGGGAATATGTCCGAGATGCCCACCCCTATTCCATAGCAACTGGTATCCGAATCTCATCTAGGCCACTCATCTATTGACCATGGTTCACGAACTAGGACGTCTCTACGGTAACCCACGCCACGAGCCGTCTCGAACAAATAAATAGGTTAAAAATTTTTGTTGTCTCTTACTTGATTTTTCCGTTCCATTCTGCCAGAACTTTTCTGAATGTGACACATTTCAGTTATAATTATGCACTACCCAAAGAATGTGATGTCAATGACTACTATTCCCGCCTCACCCCACTGTCACCCTGTAAGTGTTTATAAAGCATTGTTGACGTGGAATGAAAACTGTTATGAACGTATGCGTAAAGCTTATAAATAATCCAAACTTTGTGAAATGTGAATAACGTACACGACTGTAAAACCCAACATGTCAAAACTCCATCTTCTGAATTAAATATATCTTTATACTCTGTTTTCCATCGCAAATTTATTTCCACATTCAACAAACGCAACTTACATTGGTTATTCCGTTAGTATTTTGCCGCTATGTACCTACATATTGATATTGTTATTTATAGCTTTTTTAAAAAAACATTTGCTTTACGTCGCACCGACACAGATAGATCTTACGGCGACCATGAGGTAGAAAACGGCTAGGAGTGGGAATGAAGCGACCGTGACCTTAATTACGCCTAATGTGTGAAAATGGGAAACCACGGAAAAACATCTTCAGGGCTATTTAGTTTATTTTTCGGGTTGAACCGTGTTGTTGTTGTTGTTGTTGTCTGTACACCGTGGAAGATTCACCTCTAAGAAACGAAACATCTGCAGGGCTGCCGACAGTGGGGTTCGAACCCACTATCTCCAGAATGCAAGCTCACAGCTACACCACTCTCACCGCACGGCCAACTCGCTCGGTTTCTGTACAGCTTCCTAATAAGCACACCTTATAACAAAACGTTTTCGGACATTCCCGACACAAACAGAAAAGAACTACCATATCCATCAATTTAGGTCATCTATAATCGATCATCCCACACTCACATTACCATTCACACGGAATTAATATTTCTTTTTCGGTCATATTCCTTATATTCGTTCAGGCGAAGACTAGGAGATTTAAAATAATTGTTATTCATCCAGTATAGATCGTTGCAATTTATAAATAGTATTTATGGTTTTAGACATTTCACCCCTCCTAATATGTGATATTATTAATTGTAATACTATGTAGTCGACATACTTTGTCCTTGTGGCAGCCTCCTCATGGGGGAAGTTGTATTAATAAATAAAAAATAATAATGAGACTAAAGTAGTTCCAAAATACAGGAAGGTGGTGAAATTTATGGATATCATTCCAATGATATTTCTTTTGTGTTTGTCCCATCAACTATTTTTACGGTTTTCGGAGACGCCGACGTGTCCCGCATGAGTTCTTTTAAATGCCAGAATATCTATCGACACGAGACTGCCGCATTTGAGCACCTTCAAATATCACTAGACTGAGCTGGGATCGAGCCCACGAACTTGAGTTCAGAAGACTAGCGCTCTACCGTCATAGCTGCTCCGTTGTAGGCCGATTCCAGCATCTTCGAAAGGGGCTTAGCTAGCCTCAACAATTCCACGGGGCTACTGTTTTGTTCGCCAGCCCGCTGGCATTGTCGTTTGCCGCCGGTCCCCACGCTCTCGGCCCTCATTTTCACAATACAAACCATAACTTATCAAGACTGATGCAGGCTCTCGCGCTAGAGAATTCTGTAGTGTAACCTGTGGTTCTGTGGTGTTCTTGGTCGTAATTGTTTCTGGGTAGGATTAGAAGGGCAACGGCCATAGATTATATTTTAGTATCATTCCGATATTTAGCTGGAGCTCAAGTGAGAATCTCCAAATACCATGACTATGGTGAACGCTAATGTGAATGACTCACTTCTTTCCTCAATTATGTTACTAAATTTAGTGTAGTCCTATCCTGCTCTCTCGAATCAGCCTTGACTTCGTGGTTGTGCGGGGCATCGAACTTAAGGTAATTTGCTAACCCCTAGACAAGTGACAGTCAAGTGAGCAACTAGTAAATGTGTGTATAAACTTGCCTACGTGTTGGACGCTGTGTTGTGCCATAAAGTGAGAGAGGTGTGAGCGCCAATTGTCTCATGTTCGACCTGGGAGCAATATTCCAGCGCTCTAACGCACTGCCCTTGGAGACAGCTTCACTACTCCATATTCTAACTCGCATTGTTTAGTACACAATTTACGAGTTTCAGTAAATCTTCCACGTTATAGGAGTCTGTTAAAACATCCCTGGGGCTGTGGCCCTTAAAAGAAGAGTGAGTCGAAGCTGAGAATGATTTCTAGCGTAACTTGGCCTCCTGCTTGTTATCCTAATCCACCTACACCAGTTCTTAATACAGAATGTGTCGATCATTCTCCTTTAATCTTACACTTGCCATCGAAGAACACCTTTAAAAGCCCTGAATCGTTTGTGATTTCTGTGTCGGCACCTTGTTCATGTAGGGTGTACGAAGAAAAACCGTCCAATAATCACTGGCAGTGATAAGGAGATCATGACAATTGAATCGTGCAATCGAGGAAAGAACTAAGTCGAAATTTCTACTTTCCATGAGAGCAACAGATTATGTATTTCGACATGCTCGCCTAAATACTACATGTAGTGATATAAGTGCACTTCCTTCGTACTTTTACCATCTTAACATCCACATATTCTGTATACTTTGCTTTGCTGGTGAGAGGTAGTGCTTACAGTGCACTGTGTCTTCTGGAATGGGCTAGAATAAATTTGTTACTTTCATTGACCTGCCTCAGTCTCATTCTTGGCTTTGACAATTTGAAAGTGACCGAGGTATGAGTGATGCTAGTAATACCATTCCTTATGCAGCCAGTCCCTGTTATGAATGATGTGGAAATATCACTCATCCATACATTTCAGTGGGCTTGACAGATTGATATGTAATGGCAACTCCTGGCTCGGTGAGGAAAGCAACGGGAAACTACGTCACTACTCATTTCCCTAGTACACCTCTACAGTGATGCCTAGGCTATCTATGACAGCTGTTGGTGGAACTGTGGAGGATCAAACCAGCCTTCAGTCTGAATACCCAACATACATTCTGTACACTTCCCAGCTCCACGACTGAGTGGGCAGCATATTGGCTTTGGGTCCTCAGGTCCAGGGGTTCGATTCCCGGCTGGATAGGGGAATTTTAATCATAAATGGTTAACTTCCTTCACTCAGGGTCTGGGTGTCTGTGCTGTTCCCAACATCCCAACAACTAACATATCATAGCCGACTCTATCCTCCACCAATAACATGCAATTTCTTATACACGGTCAAACTCCACCCACTCTTGCCGGAGGATCTGCCCTACAAGAGCTGCACCAGGTCGGCAAAAGCCACACCAAATTATCATAACTGAAATTATACGAATTGAGACATAAGGTGTATTCAACTTAATGTGACAAGGTTGGTAGAAACTGGTTCCCACGTACTTGTGTATGCACGAACTGTCAGGAGCCGGACTGAGGAGCTCAAGTTGACGTGATCAAATACATCATCCTCCAGGCGGTAAATTTACCGCCATGTAAAAGTAGTCATGCGGGACAAAACTCTTGTAGGGCAGACTTTGGTGTCTCCAAAATACGTAAAAGTAGTTAGTGGAAAGTAAAACCAACAACATAATTGTTATAAATTTTGGACTAAAACTAGGTATAGTGACAGGCTGATCCATGAAGATGAACAGGAAAGTTTTTTTTTTTTTTTGCTAGGGGTTTTACGTCGCGCCGACACAGATAGGTCTTATGGCGACGATGGAATAGGAAAGGCTTAGGAGTTGGAAGGAAGCGGCCGTGGCCTTAATTAAGGTACAGCCCCAGCATTTGCCTGGTGTGAAAATGGGAAACCACGGAAAACCATTTTCAGGGCTGCCGATAGTGGGATTCGAACCTACTATCTCCCGGATGCAAGCTCACAGCCGCGCGCCTCTACGCGCACGGCCAACTCGCCCGGTGGAAAGTTATTTAAGAAACTCTCACTCAAAGTGAAAGTAAAAGGGGTGGAAGGACAACTATAAATTTTTAACTGCAGAAAATGTAAACATCTTTGTAAATATGTCCATCCAGATAAATAATGTAAACCAAAGACTGCAAAGTGGGATGATCTGACGGATAATGGGAATAAATAAAGATACCGGCTGGAGGAATGGTCTATATATAAGTAAATAGTGAAGAGACTGAAAAGGCACATGCAATAAAAACAGACCCTTAATAAAAGGTTTATGTAAGTGAAACGATAGATAAATAATAATAATAATTGTTCCGGGGTATCCGTGGCTCAGAAAGGATTAGGAAGCACCTGGTTTGAATAGGTGGACAAGGAATTAACTAGAGCATAACTTAAAGCAGTCCGCCTCTGTGGTGTAGTGGTTAGCGTGATTAGCTGCCACCCCCGGAGGTCCGGGTTCGATTCCCGGCTCTGCCACGAAAATTTGAAAAGTGGTACGAGGGCTGGAACGGGGTCCACTCAGCCTCGGGAGGTCAAGTGAGTAGAGGTGGGTTCGATTCCCACCTCAGCCATCCTCGAAGTGGTTTTCCGTGGTTTCCCACTTCTCCTCCAGGCGAATGCCGGGATGGTACCTAACTTAAGGCCACGGCCACTTCCTTCCCTCTTCCTTGTCTATCCCTTCCAATCTTCCCATCCCTCCACAAGGCCCCTGTTCAGCATAGCAGGTGAGGCCGCCTGGGCGAGGTACTGGTCATTCTCCCCAGTTGTATCCCCAGACCAAGAGTCTGAAGCTCCAGGACACTGCCCTTGAGGCGGTAGAGGTTGGATCCCTCGCTGAGTCCGAGGGAAAAGCCGAACCTGGAGGGTAAACAGATGATGATGATGATGATAACTTAAAGCAACAAATTTTGAAATTTTATTTCTTTCCTTTTTCTAATTTAAAACCTGAATGAATAACAACAACAGTAATGAGCTCGTTAGCTCTAGCAATAACAATGACTTAAAGTCCGAAAATCAGGTACAAAATTTACAATTGCGAATAGCTTGGTTGATTTACATAGAAAAGAGCATCATTGCTTTTGATAGGAACAGTATTTTACGAAGAGCATGTTTTGCTCTGATTATTTATACGGCATGGGAGTCTGAGCTCCAAAAGGTACTAGAGTCCAGCCTTGCAGAGGCATACTAAGTTACACCTGACAGTCCATCGGTTGTCCTCAATTAAAGTTTTTATACCAAATAGCTCCGAGGTGGGCTTATCTATTGATCAACAGTTTATAACTTTCTATTCATCAAGGGAACTTCACACTAAAAACAATTCTTCTCACAACAATAAACTTACAGGAGCATAATTGCCCATCCCAAGTGGCCTTAGCGTAGAAGTAAAAGGTTAAATATGACCGGCTATAGAATAAAAGGTTAGGAGGCGAAAGACTTGCCCTCCTTATAGAAATAAATAAAACCCTAAGTGGGCTTATGGCCCAATGACGCAGAGGCTAAGCCCATTCTACAGTGGGTGACTAAGAAAGAAATATCAACACCGAATGTGCTTAAAGGAATTTAGAGGTTCTGAAAACTGTACTCACCCCATGAAAAGTTGAATGGGAAACAACAGAGGGTGATCACTCTTTGTTCACTTACATTACATATTTCTCAGTAGGGAATAGAATAGAGTCCTCAGACTTGCCGAAAATTCTACATTTAAACCACCAAATTTACAATTTTACATAAATAAAAGGGGTTGAAATATTCTCCTCAAGCTATCCGCAGGAGCTATCACATGTTTATGAAAATTTTGCCATTACCTTGAGTTGCTGGGCCTTCCGAACACCACCCGCGGCCCATGCCTCCTGGTTCATGTCAATACACCCTCCTCACGCTGGAGCAATTCAGACAATACGGCCCTAAAGCGCCCAGCTTTTATAGTATTTTTGAGGGAAAGCTTCCAGAACTCTTTATTGCTATTCTGGATTCCTGTACATACCCCCATTTTTAATTGTCTAGGAAAAATATTTACAAGTTTCTGATAGGATGATTACTATTGAAGAATGAACCAGCTGAAGTGTTGACAACTTCGGTACATAAAATAATCCTAAGAACCAGGTTAACAAACGTCAAAAATACAAATTTCTTTATGAAATAACAATAATTTACCCGCTAGATGGAGTAATTAAACGTGGGGTAGAGACATCTAGCAGTTGAAAATCAAAGTATCTTGTCATACACCAGTTCAATTTTGTTTACACCGAGCTCGATAGCTGCAGTCGCTTAATTGCGGCCAGTATCCAGTAATCGGGAAATAGTGGGTTTGAACCCCACTGTCGGCAGCCCTGAAAATGGTTTTCCGTGGTTTCCCATTTTCAAATCAGGCAAATGCTGGAGCTGTACCGTAATTAAGGCCATGGCCGCTTCCTTTCCAATCCTAGGCCTTTCCTATCCCATCGTCGCCATAAAGCATATCTGTGTCGGTGCGAGGTAAAGCAAATAGCAAACAAAAAAGTTTGTTTACACAGATGGACTTATAGAAGGCACGCAGTTTAACTGGCCGGAGAAGGTGTACCCCCGTATAATAATAACAACACAAGAAAATTAAGTCTCTATTGAATATAAACTTCAATAGAAAACTGATGCCCGGCTGAGTAGCTCAGACGCTTGAGGCTCTGGCCTTCTGACCCCAACTTGACGTGTTTGATCCTCAGTCCAGTGGTATTTGAAGGTTCTAAAATACGTCAGCCTCAAATCGACAGATTTACTGCCACGTTAGAAATCCTTCGGGACTGAATTCCGCTATTTCGGCGTCTCCGAAAACCGTAAAAGTAGTTATTGGGACGTAAAGCTATTATTATTATTATCATCATCATCATCATCATCATCTGTTTACCCTCCAGGTTCGGTTTTTCCCTCGGACTTAGCGAGGGATCCCACCTCTACCGCCTCAAGGGCAGTGTCCTGGAGCTTCAGACTCTTGGTCGGGGGATACAACTGGGGAGTATGACCAGTACCTCGCCCAGGCGGCCTCACCTGCTATACTGAACAGGGGCCTTGTGGAGGGATGGGAAGATTGGAAGGGATAGGCAAGGAAGAGGGAAGGAAGCGGCCGTGGCCTTACGTTAGGTACCATCCCGGCATTCGCCTGGAGGAGAAGTGGGAAACCACGGAAAACCACTTCCAGGATGGCTGAGGTGGGAATCGAACCCACCTCTACTCAGTTGACCTCCCGAGGCTGAGTGGACCCCGTTCCAGCCCTCGTACCACTTTTCAAATTTCGTGGCAGAGCCGGGAATCGAACCCGGGCCTCCGGGGGTGGCAGCTAATCACGCTAACCACTACACCACAGAGGCGGACATTATTATTATTATTATTATTATTATTATTATTATTATTATTATTTGAAAATGGATAAATCCTACAAGATTGTGGAAGTTCTTCTTTATAATTCTTCTCTTTCTTAATCTGCTTATCCTCCAGGGTTGGTTTTTCCCTCGGACTCAGCGAGGGATCCCACCTCTACCGCCTCAAGGGCAGTGTCCTGGAGCTTCCGACTCTGGGTCGGGGGATACAACTGGGGAGTATGACCAGTAACTCGCTCAGGCGGCCTCGCCTGCTATGCTGAACAGGGGCCTTGGTGGGAGATGGGAAGACTGGAAGGGATAGACAAGGAAGAGGGAAGGAAGCGGCCGTGGCCTTAAGTTAGGTACCATCCCGGCATTTGCCTGGAGGAGAAGTGGGAAACCACGGAAAACCATTTGCAGGATGGCTGAGATTGGAATCGAACCCACCTCTACTCATTTGACCTCCCGAGGCTGAGTGGACCCCGTTCCAGCCCTTGTACCACTTTTCAAATTTCGTGGCAGAGCCGGGAATCGAACCCGGACCTCCGGAGGTGGCAGCTAATCACACGAACCACTACACCACAGAGGCGGACTCTTCTTTATAATTACCAAGAGTAAATACTGTATGAAACCAGATAGGACTCATGAGCGCTTAATAGAGTACCAAACTTTTAAATGAGGTTAGGCCTTGTATTTCTAAATAGTGGAGCAGAAAGTTTAGAAATAATGTGATCACATTTTTTAAATTTCATTCTTATATTTTATTTGTATTTTCGTGACATGTTGTTGGTTGTTAGTTATCTAGGGGCTGCCTGGCCGAGGCGGTAAAGGCGTGCTCGGCTCGCCCGGAAGGACGTGGGTTCGAATCCCCGTCAGGAAGTCGTAAAATTTAAGAAACGAGATTTCCACTTCCGGAGGTGCACATGGCCCTGAGGTTCACTCGGCCTACACCAAAAATGAACACCAGGTTAATTCCTGGGGGCAAAGGCGGCTGGGTGTATAGCTAACCACTCTACCCATCAAGTGCCGAGGTTACGGATAGTGGAAGCCTTTACCTTCCCCTCCTCCACGGGCTTTCATGCCCTGTACGGAGATGACTTTGCTTTTTTGTTAGTTATCTGTGTATATAGTGGACTAGATTTTTTTTAAATTAGATGTATTATAAGTACCTTAACCGTAAATACCAGCTTCGCAACTGGGTATAAAGCTCTTGTTTTTAGTAACGAAAATGTTCTCACCACAACCACTAGCTTCCTTTAGATGTAGAGTGAGGACATTCACTCGATAAGATGCAATGTAAACAACTTCACTGAAGAGAAAATGGATAGCAAACTATTTATTTCATCTTCAATAGAAATAAGATATTTTAATAAGTTGTGCCGAGTCGCTCGTTTCTGTGTATTTTAGGAGAATTATGATAGTAGTTATATTTGCATATGCCCTACTATGTTAAATTACTATTACCAAACCAAACCCCATGGCACTACAGCCCTTGAAGGGCCTTGGCCTACCAAGCGACCGCTGCTCAGCCCGAAGGCCTGCAGATTACGAGGTGTCGTGTGGTCAGCACGACGAATCCTCTCGGCCGTTATTCTTGGCTTTTGACCGGGGCCGCTATCTCACCGTCAGATAGCTCCTCAATTCTAATCACGTAGGCTGAGTGGACCTCGAACCAGCCCTCAGGTCCAGGTAAAAATCCCTGACCCGGCCGGGAATTGAACCCGGGGCCTCCGGGTGAGAGGCAGGCACGCTACTCCTACACCAGGAGGCCGGCACAAAATTACTATTACGTTAAGTCAAATATAAACGAGCTTTTTTTTATTTTGGCACCTGCTTTTGCGCATGTGGTTCGAGGCCGTTAGAGCACATCACGGTCCATGCTGTATTCAATCGCTTGTCGCTCTCGCGATGAGTAAGAGAGAGGTACACCTGCGTTTTGCGCAACGCATCATCATCAAATTTCTCGTCTGAGAAAATGTTAGTGCTGCTGAAATCCGTCGCTGGTTACAAGCACAGTTCGTGGACATAGCTCTCCCATGGGCACTGATGAAGTGCTGTTGTAATGAATTCAAGGACGGACGTGAGCGAGTTGAAAACATGCCTCACCCACGCTGCGCCCGCACCAGCATCACAGCGCAGAACATTGCGGCTGTTCAAGAGCTTATTGAAATTGTTATGCGAACACAAATCAGGGATGGGAGTGTTCTGACAATCATCCGGAAGAACCTGGGATTCCGAAAGGTTTCAGCTCGTTGGGTCCCGAGGCTGCTGAATGAGAAGCAGAAGGCTGGGCTTGCAATTTCTCGCGAGCTTCTGAAAAGGCACGAGGCGGAAAGTGACGCCTTCATCAGACGAATTGTCACTTGTGATAAGACCTGGTTCCACCATTACACTCCCACGTCAGAAAGGGCTCGTATATAGTGGCGGAGGCGTGGCGAGGGGCAACCGGTGAAAGCCAAGATGCGGTTGTCTGCAGGCAAGGTTTTGGCCACGGTCTTCTGGTTCATTTCCTCGAGGATGTTACTGCGGCCAACTACTGCAATCTTCTTCGTCAGGTTCGCTTTGCCTACAGGTCAAAAATGCGCACCATCCCAATCAGATCTGTACTGCTCCTTCATGACAACCCCAGACCCCACACAGCAAGACTAACCTAGCAAACATGCGCACAAATGCACTGGACTGTCCTGCCACATCTACCCTATAGTCCAGACTTGTCACCGTGTGGCTTCCACAAGTTTGGGCCGCTGAAGGGCGTTCTTGCTGGAGAGGGCTTCACAGCCAACGAGGAGGTGGAACAGTTTGTGCCCAATTGGCTTCAGAGAAAATCACGTTGACCAGCACCCCCCGTTGTATCACGTAATACATTTCTTACGATTAGTGACGACGACGATACCGCTACGGTGGCGTGCCAGATGCGACCGTGCCGCATGCGACCCGTGCCACTAGCGACCGCATAATCTGTAATCGTGCCGGATGCGACCGGCGTTGACAAGCAAATTGTCATTTGATAAGTTGTGTCATCACCCAAGATAAGGTAAGCTAAATGAAGTGCAATGCCATTTCAATAAGCCCTATAAGCAGCTTCTGCCCCTACTTTACATAACACTTCTGGGGGAAACTCGTTTAACAACACGAAATATGGTGATGCGTTTACGTCTTTTCCCACCGGGCGAGTTGGCCATGCGGTTAGAGGCGCGCGGCCCTGAGCTTGCATCCGGGAGATAGTGGGTTCGAATCCCACTGTCGGCAGCCCTGAAGATGGCTTTCCGTGGTTTCCCATTTTCACACCAGGCAAATGCTGGGGCTGTACTTTAACTAAGACCAGGGCCGCTTCCTTCCCATTCCTAGCCCTTTCCTATCCCATCGTCGCCTTAAGACCTGTCTGTGTCGGTGCGACGTAATGCCACTAGCAATAAGAAAGATCCTAATTCTCTGAAATTATTTACGACTTAGGCCTATTAACTTATCGTGTCCTATTAGGACCAGGAGTATCCGAGGACGTGTTCGGCTTGCCTGGTGCAGGTATTTCGACCTGACTCCCTTGGGAGGCCTGCGCGTCTGGATGTGCGATTATGATAATGAAGTAAGGAGAGATGAAACCCGGTTTCGGCACGTAGCCTACTCCTCTCGAATAATACCAAGGGGTCTGCTCAATACTTTACGTCGCCATCCGATGGCCGAATCACCATCAACAGCATCATATCCCCTCACTCCATTTGAACACTGCAAAAAGGTTTGGATTTGAATCCAGGCTTTTGGCATGCAATCTAGAGATTAGAAACTGTCTACCAACAACTTTCCTACCCTGCCGGCCAACATTCTGATGGTGATTTTTTTTTCATCCAGGCTAAGTGGCTCAGATGGCTCAGACGGTTGAGTTGCTGGTCTTCCGACTCCAACTTGGTAGGTTCGATCCTGGCTCAGTCCGGTGGTATTTGAACGTGCTCAAATACGTCAGCTTTGTGTCGTTTGATTTACTGGCACGTAAAGTAAGTCCTGCGGGACTAAATACCGGCACCTCGGCGTCTCCTTATACCATAAAAATAGTTACTGGGACGTAAAGCCAGCAACATTATTATATTTTTCTTTCGACCAACGGCACCCGAACCTGCTAACAACGGTGTCAGACCTTTATTTTAGAAAAGACCAAGTTAGCTACTTATAAGCAATCTGCCACTTGGTGACAGCCCTTAATGCAGATCAATTGTAAGTGATTGATGGGTCGCATGCGGCACGATTCTTTTCCGCTCGGTCGCTATTGGCACGATAATGGCCGGGTCGCATCCGGCACGGTCGCATCTGGCACGTAACCACTGCTACTAATAGGGTAGAGTCATGTTACTCCGTGATATCAAGTAACGCCGTGATAAATCGTATTTCCTGTATCACTACGTTGCTTCAGTTCGAAAGGTTACAAAGTTTTGCCAGTAGATGGCAGAAGAATCCAGGAGTCTAGCAAACCCTCGTGCTCCATCTTTGAACAGTTCAAAGAGATTTTAAGAATGTATTCCTATTATGTTGTTATGTGAGCAGGTCGTCCACAGGCAGTGAAATCAGTAGTGAACATATTAGTTTCTTACAAACAGTTATTCTAGTGTATAAGTTTCATTTTAACACCAGTCACAGGTAAGATACAGATCATTCACATATAAAATTTGCATCAATCCCGTACTCCCGTTTCTTGATTCCGGGTTGCGAATGAGGTGAGATGAATCTATATGACACGTTTCACGGACGGATGCCCTACCTGACGAAAACCTCAGTTGAGAACCTAATGAAGATGAAATGAGTGGTGGTGGATGAAATTGGGGAAGGAGGGAGAAAGAATCGTTTGTAACCTATGAATAGGAACTATCGCGGCGTTTGCCGGGAAGTGAAAATGGGAAAACGCAGAAATCCATTCTCAGGACAGCCGACGGTGGGGCTCGATCCCACGCGTCTCCCGAATACAGAGATTATCTCCATAGTCGTAGAGCATTAGCATTCCGCTCGGTAATAATAATAATAATAATAATAATAATAATAATAATACATCCATGCAGCATTGTTCTTTAATATTTCGCCGTTGATTGTCAGTCGTTTGTAAGAGGTGGCAAAGTTACAAAAAAATACCCATTAAGCTTGCGGATGGGAGTTTAAGCCTAGTAAGGCTGACAATCGGCTTATTCTCTAATCCATATATCCGGGCCGAAAGCAGGTTATCTGGCGACCGGAAACCAAGAGACCTACCTCCGCCTCTCCGGTGACAACATGAAATTGAGTACTCTGGTCCTCCTTCCACCTCTACACAATCTTCTTGGCACATAATGGATATTTCTTTTCCATTTAATCCTGAAAATTCTATTTCATGGCTTTACTGACCACACATCCAATGTCGAGAAGAGACGCGTTGGAGTTCCTCAGGCTGAAAAGCCAATCATACAGAGAAAGAGCAGTTCGCTTACAGAGCGAAGTGAGTCACGGAAACCTTATTTCTTATTATTTTTTATTTTACAATGTCCTTTACGTGGCACCGACACAGATTGGTCTTATGGCAACGATTAGATAGGAAAGGGCTAGGAGTGAGAAGGAATAGACCGTGGCCTTAATTAAGGTGAAAATAAGAAACCAAAGAAAACCACCTTCAGCGCTGCCGACATCGGGGTTCGAACACGCTATCTTCCGAATGCAAGCTGATAGCTCCGTGACCCAAACCGTGCAGCCACTTGCTTAGTTATTAGCTTTATAATTTTAACTGGTATTATCACCTGACCGTCGTTTCTTTAAATAAAAGACTCTCACATCAAAACTGTATTTTCTCATGCACGTAGTCACTATCATCTAATGCCGTTTCAGAATGGAATATTAAGCGATCAACAGGAATATAAGAATATGAATAGGAATAGAAAATAATGGGATAAACACAGGGAGAGGTCAGTGCGGGAAGAGGGGGCCAACAGAAAGAGGAGGCAAGGACAACATGAACACATCAAATGGATAAGCGTAATCTCTGCATTTTCATCCACTGTTGTTATCTACTAGATGGGCGTTCCCTTCACGTAAAGGAATAAGAAAGAAAACTATAGCTGCAGCAGGTATCCAACTGAAGTTCACACACATGTTTGTTCTTTGGCTGAATATTCAGCCTACTTGCCTTCGGTTCAGAGGGTTCTGGGTTCGATTCTAGGCCGGATCGGGGATATTAGCCACGTTTGGTTCATTCCTTTAGTTCAGGTGCTGGACATTTGTGATCGTCTTAATACCAGCGGCGCTTTCTGAGCGGAGGCATGAGATACCGGGCCTCCTATACTTGTATTTCAGAAGCATTTAGATTTCCATGTGAATCAACAGAGGACCTAATTTATTTCTCGTCAATAGTTCACGGCCAAATTTCATACCTTTTTGTTTGGATTCCTGTCGCGTAGCTAATAATAAAGTAATATTTGCATATGTACGGTGCGAGACGTACGGGAATAATTATTTGATGTATTTTAACGTTGTATGTACGCTGGTTTACGGTGTAAAGCAGAGGTGCTCACACTGGGCATTTCGTCCCGCGGGGTCCCAGCGCGGGCACGCAGGCGATGAGCGTATGCTGATCAGCCGCAGTGACGTTGTTGTTACGTCACCAGCCGTGAAGGTAGGACAAAGTTCTCCCAGTCACACTCGATCACTGCGGCAATACACGAATTTGAAATGGAGGCAGAAAATAATGAAAGAACGAGGCCAGAAATCCACGTCATTTTCATTGTACGTTGTAAGAAATGAGTTAATTATGTTCATTGCAGTTTACGTATTTTGACCGGATACAATAAAGAGTTAGGCCTACAACCTCAAAAATTTTTGTAATGTACGTAGGGAACTACAATTTTCACCATTAAATTTTAAGAGGTGCTTTAGAAGCATTTCTATGTAATACAGAATTAAGGTGGATAAGCTGTGGCTTGAGGTTGCTTGGGTTTAAATTGTCTGATAAATTCACCAACAATCCAATCGTGTTTACCGGGAATGACATCCATTAGGTTGTTTATTTGAAGACGTACTGTATATGTTATCTATTTGGCAGATGCATTTACACTGTTGTTGTACTTTAATCTTGGGTAGTAAACATCTATGCCTCCCTCGCCATTTAGAGGCTAACTATTATCATCGGACGCCTGATAAGTTTTAAATACTATTTTCAAATTCAGTGGACAGGGAATTTCAAACCAAAACAAAAACACTGTGCGAAATCAAGCAGTAAACTTGTTGAATTATGTAAATATATTAATTTTTGCTGAATGTATAACTTTTTAAGAAATGGAAATACTGTCATTCCCATCCAAAGAATTGTAAATCGTAGCTTGTAGACTTAAACCATGTACCTTTTTAAACTGTAACACAAAAATTATAACGGTTTAGTTTTCTTTGAATATATAAATATAAGAAAATAAAACTGACTGTTTACATCGAGCACAGTATAAATCAAACAGGAATATCTTGAAAAAATAGATTTTCTTGCGATTATAGTGTTTTTCTTAAATACTGAAACCCATTCAGCATTTCGCTGATTAGTGGAGTAGAGCTTCGTATTGAAAATCGAACGTCACAGTTCCCTTGCTGCAAAGTGCGTTCGCTCTCTCGCTTCACTGTGACGTGTGCTTGCTACGTAAGCTGCCCACATTTACGTCACGCCAGCCCGGCCGCAGTGGGCTAGCCTCAACGGGCACCCAGCTGTGAATCTCTGGAGTAAAGCTCTGAATGTGAGAGCAATTGACGGTGTAGATATGCGGCCAGACCGCTCGAGGCCCTGAGCGTAACGTCATCCTTGCCATGGAAACCAGTAAGCCGACTTTGCTCGCATTTAAATTCAGCAGAGGCCACTCTCATTCTGGCCTCGCAGGCCATGTGATGTACGTGGTCCGAGAGTGCTTGTATGGTTCCTTCAAAGGGTAATAAGCGGGGAGATTTGTGCGGTAAACAGAAGCTTTGTTATTAGTTGTTAGCATGCACTTACACTCTAATTTGGTACAACTAATACGTGTGTGCAATTAATTTTATTATCCCTCGCCTCCCCATCACATGAACTCATGAGCTGTCACTGCTTAATACACATCTGCGCCTGCACTCAGCAAATCACACTACCTATCGCCATAGAAACATGCAATTGTGAATATATCCCTCACATAGGGTTGACGTCAGGAAGGACTTCCGGCCGTTAAACTAGAACAAATCTACATCAAGTACCGGTCTCAATAAATTTGAAAACGGCGAGGAAGAAGAAGAATCAGAGGTTATTCATCAAATTACAACCAACAGAATTATTTTAAATTATCGAAATAATATAATAAGATTAATGGAAAGATATTCTGGTCCCTTGACAGAATGGACCGTTTCTTGGGTTCGATTCTCGGCGGGTCGAGGGCAAAGTGTATATGTGCGTCATACTTCGTACCCGTGACCTTTAAGGGTGAGGAAAAAGCTACAGAAGAAGAAGAAGAATAGAAAGATAATCCATCAAACTTACCAATTCCCTGTCGCTGGGTCGATAAATACTTAAGCACTAGGCATGAACCTCTAAGATGTGATTTTCTTATGGAGCTCAGATTTCAACCTGTTTAATTTATATACCTTAACCAACAACTTCGTTTCAAACGGCAACGTTACTTATTACAAACATTCACTTAGTTTAAGATCGGAAAAACAATTGCCAAGTTACGTATATTTTTAGACAAGGTACAGTACAGCTTTCCAGAATCTGTCCCTTGTGAACTCCCGTCAGTGTGACATCAACTAAGGGAGCGGGCAGGGCGAACGGAGTAAGGGAGAAAGACTGGCGCCACTGCCCCATTATCAGCTATGAGCTTTACAATAGGACCCGTGTGAAAAGAGTTGGGAGTTTTCAAATCGAATAATGCAGCCAAGATAATAACGGCAGGAGATGGGAGACAAAGAGTCTCGGCGTCGTCGACATTATCATCTTCCCCTTGGTAAGACAAATGCCTATTGGACTACAATCACTCATTCTGAAAGAATTTATCCCCGCTTCGTACAGTCCTCTCTCTCCCTCTAAGTGAATATACAGTATATCCATGTTTCGAGAGTGTACATTTGAAAATTATAGGAGGCATCTCAGTGAAAGAATTACATGCCGAGTTGTCATGCTGTATAAGCATATACAGAATGTGCAAGATGGTAGGTTCGAGTTTCACTTTCGGCAGCCGTGAAGATAGTTTTCCAATGTTTACACCTGACAAATGTCGAGGTTGTACTTTGATTAATGCCTCGGACATCACTTTTCTAACCCTAGCCCACTCTAAAACGATCGTCGCCGAAAACTCATTTGTGTTAGTGTGACGTAAAATAATAAAAACATGTAGGACAAGGAAACAGGTGAATGAGTTGAAGGACTTAAAAGCGAAGTCTGTGCACTACACTTTCCGTACAAAGGCAACACTAACGCCAGTCAAACATCACTGAGCACGCAATCGCAAATATCTTTGTAATATCTGACAGAATTGTAGGTATGAATCTGGAACTCTCAGATTCGATTCCAGTTCAATCTGGCGATACTTAAATATGCTTAATACACCACTGATTGTTGTTGTTATTATTATTATTACTATTATTATTATGTCCGACTCGTTGGCTGAACGGTCAGCGTACTGGCCTTCGGTTCAGAGGGTCTTGGGTTCGATTCCCGGCCGGGTCGGGGATTTTAACCTTAATTGGTTAATTCCACTGGCACGGGGGCTGGGTGTCTGTGTTGTCTTCATCATCATTTCATCCTCATCACGACGCGCATGTCGCCTACGGGAGTCAAATAGAAAGACCTGCACCTCGCGAGCCGAACCCGTCCTGGGATATCCCGGCACTAAAAGCCATACGACATTTCATTTCATTTCATTATTATTATTATTATTATTATTATTATTATTATTATTATTATTATTATTATTATTATTATTATAAGGAGTACCTGTTGAACTACATTATTCCTTCAAGAATTTGGCTATTTCTGCCGGGTTGAACCCGTGATGTTGAGATCCCGAGGCCGACAGTGTACACACAGATGAGTGATTAACCAGTATCATAAGGGGAGAAGTCGGTCTGGTATTATGTCCATGGGTAGATGAGAGGAATTTAAAATATGAAGATAGGTATTCAGGTGTAGATTAGTTCAGAAGTCAAAAAATTAGTGTCGCAGTATGTAGATTTCTTAGGTGATCGATTTTAAGCCAGAATAGCTTCTCATAACAAGGGGAAATATGTGTCATAAAGTTCAAATGAACTATAAATCGTATGCAAGAGGTCATTGCCCTTTGAAGTTTCATAGTTGGTTCTACAGTTGCATCGGTTAATACGATATCACAGTAATAAATTATTGGAAAAATGAGAGTTTGAATTTTTATTTTCATGCTATGGGAAGAATGGATTGTTTCATTTTTAGGTGGTGAAAAGATGCATATACCTTTCTGCAGACACTTGTTATATGGTCATTCCAGTTTAATGTATCATTCATAATAACGCCTAGGTTTTTTACAGACTTCTGAAAATGTATAGCTTCACCGCCAGAGCATGAGAGTAGGCTGTTGTGTGATTTAAAAGCGTATTTAAAAGCCTAGAATGTCCTATTATGATTGATTGCGTTTTCTTCGGGTTAATTAATAGCCAGTTCTCTTTTGCATACAAGCTAATTGAATTTACAGTCGAGTTGCTTTGGCAATGCCGGAGACTTTGATATGTGTGTGTATATGTGAAGATCGTCAGCATAAACGTGACAGTTTCAGTCATTCAGATGAGAAGAAATTTCATTAATAAAGATTAAGAACAAAAGAGGTCCAAGAATAGACCCTTAGGGAATGCCAGATAGCTTAGTCCTCCATTCTGTAGTCGTCATGTTTGATACAACTCGCTGTCGTCTATTTTTGAGATATGAGCCCAAGAGTTGAATAGCAGAATGAGCCATGTGAAGTTTTTGTAACTTGGCTAACAGTATGTCTATATTTACAGTGTCAGTCTTGCCTAAGCTACGGACGAGTGAGGTCGCATTGAGTGGAGGGTCCCGGGAGTGGGAGGTGTGGGTGAAAGTGCCGAGTGCAGGAAGGTTGTGGAGAAGTGTGCCGATAATGATTAGTGTAGAGCAGTACAGGGTGACGGTAGGAAGATGGCAGGGAAAAATGAAGAAAGAAGAAATGAAATTAGGAGGGTGTAAAATGGATTTGGAGAGAAAAGGTTGAATTATTGCTATCAGCGGCCGTGACTATAATTTTGCTATGCATTGGGGGGGTCGACCTGAACCCAGGCCCGACCTCTAGTAGAAATGAGGAAAGGGAAAATATGGGCGCATTCAAAAGAGCCGTAAGAGAGGTGGTGGAAGAAGTTGGCCCTTTTGAGCAAATTAAAAATATGATTAAAGAACAAACCAGGGAGTTTGGAAAAATGGAGGTATGATTAAGAGAAAAAACGGAAGATATAACAGCACAAGTGAGACATAACACCGAAGAAGTTGTAACATTAAGGGAAAAAATAGGACGATTAGAAGAGGAGAACTTGAAGCTGAAAGTAGAAGTGGAAGCCAATACTTTATATCGAAGAAGGAAGTGCTTATTTATATATGGTGTGACTGAGGAGTTGAGAGAAGACAAAGTACTTACAACTTATAAAGTAGTGGACTTAATACAGGGGAAATTGAAACTTAATTTTAGTGAAGTAGATATAGACGATGTGCAGAGGGTGGGAAAAATTAGGGGCAACAGGCCTATCAAACTAGAACTGTTTTCTACGTTGATGGCTGATGCTGTGATAAGAAATGCGAGTAATGTGCAGAGAGAGAAAATATGGATCAAGAGAGACATGGGATGGGAGGCGATTAGGAACGAGAAAATACTCAGAAAACACAAGATTCGTGCAATAAATCAAGGGTTGAGAGCGACTATTAAAGGGCAAGAACTAGTGGTAGCAGGCAGAAATTGGAAGATAATCTGGACTGTAAATAGATTGATTGACTTAGACAGGAGGATAAAAGAAGACGAAGAAAAAGTGAGTAGTGCAACGAAAGGTGGGGAAGTGAGGCGAGATATCAGTAACAGTGTGCAGTGTGTGCCAAGTGAAAATGTGATCATAAACTGTGAAGAAGCCCAAGTTCAGGAAGAGATGACAAGTGAGAAGTTGACCATAAGAAGTGAAGAAGAAAGGCAGGGGAGTGAAATCAGTGAAGTAAGGGCAGGGTAGGGTAAAAAGGTGACGTCAGAGGCAACCGTGGGGTGTCTCAATCTGAGTTGGGAAAGAGGCAAGGGCAGAAAATTTACGGAGATGATGAGAGCTGAAGTTGGAGGCAAAGGTACACAACAGAGTGAAGATAGTGATAAATTGGGGGCTAAGAGAGGTGGTAGAGAAGCAGGAAGGTATAGAAATCTGACTGACATGTGGGGTACAGGTAGAAATGAGAGGGGTGTAGTCACTAGAAGTAAAAAACAATAGTTTAGTGAGTAGTGAAGATAGAGATTGTTAGATGTAAGAATGTAGTGTTGAGTAGAGGTGTTATTTGGTAAATATGTGGAGGCAATAGTATTTGTCTGTGGTATGAGATTGAGAGGTGGTATATGAAGCGAGGAGTTGGTATAGAATGGTAGTTGTAATAGCTTTTGTGTTTGGTAGGATGTTTATTTAATGCTAAACAAGTGAGTGTTGAGAGGGAGCAGAGTTTTGGATGGTGGAGGTTGAAATGTGGTGTTGGTGAAGAGATGGTACATGAGTGTTTGGTATTTTGAGTGTTATATGTATTGAATGGTAGTTGGTATGAACAATAATAAAGTGAGTAAGTAAGTAATTAAGGGCATGATTGTCGAAGAAGTAAGAGATGGAGGTGGTGTTGGTGGAGTTGGAACTTATGATGGTATTTATTTGTGAAGGCTGAAATGTGGTGATGGAGAAGTGGTATGTAAGTTATGATGTGTTATAGGGCTGAAATGTGGTGTTGGAGAAGTGGTGGTATAAGATGGTGGATGGCAGAAGGTGAATGTAATGGTTAGAAGAAGTAGAGGTGGTATATGGGGTGGAGTAGGTGTTATATTGCTGAAATGTGATGTTGGAAGTTATTGAGCGCTTGGTATTTATGATTATGTGTTATGATTAAGTTAGGAGGTGTTATATTGTTGAAATGTGGTATTGGAGAAGTGGTGATATAATATGGTGGATGGCAGAAGGTGAGTGTTATTGTCGAAGAAGTAGAGGTGGTTTATGTTGAAATGTGGTGTTGGAGAAGTATGGAGAAGTGGTGGTGTATTCATGAGTAAGTTGTAAGTGAAGACGGTTTGGTATTTAATCTGATTATTTATTTCTGAAATTTTTTTTGATGGAGAGGTGGTATATGAGGTGGGCTGGTGCTATATTGCTGAAATGTGGTCTTGGAAAGGGCGGAGATGGATAAGTTATTAAGGGCTATTGCTGAAATGTTGTATTGGAGAAGTGGTGGTATAAGATGGTTGAAATGTGGTGATGGAGAACTGATATGTTGAGATATTGAGGGCTTGGTATTTATGATTATGGGTTATGATTAAGTTATGATGTGTCATATTACTGAAATGAGGTGTTGGAGAGGTGGCGGTATATAATGGTTGAAGTTACTGAGGACCATTGTTGAAACGGGGTGAAAAGTGGTGTTATTTTGTAAATTTTAGATTTTGTAAATTTGATTTGGTGGTGTTTTGTGGAAGGTATATGAGGTGGATCTGAGATGGAAATTGTGGGTAAGAGGTGGTATCTGAATCAGGGAGTTGGTATGTAGATGGTTTTTTATTGCTGAATTATTTTAGAGTTGGGAAGTGGTATTATTGTATTTGTGTTTGGTGTTAGTAAGTTGATGTAATCGGATCATTGATTACTGAATTAGGGAGAGTGAGAGGTGGTAATGAGGTAATGTGTTGATATTAAATGGTAGTTGTATTGATGAATGTTTGGAGTTGTAGAGGTGATTTTATTATCTATTGAAATGAAATGTGGTGTTGGTAAATGAGTGTTGGGTTTTTGTAGACGAAGATGGTTTGGTATTGAGATGGTTTTATTTATTGCTGAAATTTTTGGAGTTGGGAGGTGGTATTATTGCCTTTGTGTTTGGTATGAGTGCTGAAATTTTTGGAGTTGGAGGGGGGATTTTATTAAGTGGTGTCATTTTGTAAATTTTGGTTTGGTGGCGTGTGTTGTATTATTTTGATATACCTTTTCGGTATAGTAGGTGGATTTTGTAAGAGTAAATGCGGGTTGGTAAATGTAGTGTATGGTGGATTGGAATGCAATTGCGGAATGTTGGTTGTTATGGTTTGGACAGTGAGTAAGCTAGAGAACAATGAAGATGACGTATGTGCTGAATGCACAAGGACACGTAATGAGTGATGGTTGCGATAGCAAATTTAATGCTGAGTGTGGCTTGGGTTTTAAATGAGATCAAGCATGAGTAAATAAGGATAAGTTGCAATACGAGCGGTATTAATGTGTTGAAAGAAAAGTGGTATTTAAGTTAAGTGGGAGGGAGACCAGGGTTGAGACTTGATTGTATGATTTTTCTTTTCCCTTTCTATGTAGGGTAGTATGGGACCAGCAATGAGGAATTGGGTCAAGAAAAGTGGTATTTTATATTTTTATGTGATAAGGCTAACGGTTTCCCGAGGGAATCAACCGTAGGCCAGTTGGTTTTTAAGTTATTATTATTTTCTTTTGTGTTACGATTATTTTATTTGTTGTTTTGAACGTGGGGGTTAGGTTGGATTATTTTATTGTGAACATGTATTTGGGGCTGAACGCCTGTTATGTTCATGAATAAATACAATACAATATTTACAGTGTCAAACGAACTGCTGAAGTCTAGAATGATAAATATAGTCAGTTTTCGTTCGTCCATAGCCGGTCTAATGTCATCCGTGATTTTGATTAGTGTTGTTGCAATACTGCGTCCTTTCTTAAAACCAGACTGTAAGGGATCAAGTACAGAATGTTTCTCCAAGTATTTAACTATTTGTTTATGCATTATCTTCTCCAGAACCTTGGAAAGTGCTGTGAGAATGCAGACAGGTCGGTAGTCATATGTAGGGCTAAGATATTTATGCAGTAATAGGTTAGAATGCAAACTTACTGAAGAGAGTAATAAGTAGAGTCTACCCGCACGACGGTAATCCTATGAGGTTTGCATAAACATTAGGGGTTCATCCCATTAGAACCCCTAGCATTTATGTCATTACCACTGCATTACGTTAGAGCGGGCTAGTACACACTTCCTACTAACAAAATTATTATTTTAGTAACAAAATTACTTAGTAGGAAATGTCGACTGGCCTGCTCTAACGTAATGTAGTGGGAGTAACATAAATTCTAGGGGTTCTAATGGGCCGAACCCGTAATGTTTATGCAAACCTCATAGCATTACCGTCGTGCGGGTAGACTCTACGTATTACTCGCTTCAGTAAATTTGCATTCTAACCTATTACTGCATAAACATCCGGGCCCTAGTCATATGTATCGCTTGCAGGAGAGCTTTTTGAGACTGGCACAATGAACGCATCTTTCCATTTAATTGGGATATTGCCTCAAGTAAAGCAGGTATTAAATAAATACGTAATAAAGTACAGTATTATGTCGATTATGTAAGTCACGAATGAAATGAGAATTTCATCAGCTCCTGTTGCGTGAGGTTTAATTGACATAACTTCCCTTCTTGCTTCATACTCTGTAACGGTATCAAATTCAAATACTGGACGGACTGGAGATTGTTGCCTTAATATATTGTCAATGGTGTTTTATACTGTCGGTGTGTCAGGAGTGAGACGTTCCGTGGGGAAATATGTATTTAATTCATCAAGGGACACCTCGGGATCAGTATGCTTCGCACGTGGTTTGCCAATACCTAGTGACCGAAGTTGTCGCCATGTGAAACCAGTGTTGATATTTTTGTTTAAATGCTGAAAATGATTAAATATCTTAATTCGAATTACAATCTTAATTCGGTTTCGAAGAACAAGGTACTGCTCATGTACGTCAGCTGGTTGACTCCGCTTATAGCGTCGGTGTAGTGCGTCTCTTTCTTTCATCATAGTCTTAACTTCAGTAGTCAGCCAAGGACAGGGCGGACGTGTTATTGTCACATTACGCTTCGCTGCGTGTTTGTTGCACAATTCATGTAATTAAATTATATTCATGGAATTAAATATGTCCACTTTCTCGTCAATGTCGCTCTTTATCATTATGTCATACCAGGGGCAGATTAGTGCAAGTTGTCTCAGTTGTATTAAATTCCTGCTTTTAAAGCCTCTAAACGTTACAAATTTTCGGTCGGTACTTAGGCACGCGAAGTGAGTGCGCTAAGTATATGAGGTCATGTTTAGATATGTCAGGAACAGGTACTTGACCGTGATGAGGTATTTTGGGGGGGGGGGGGTTCAATAATTGAAAAAGATTCCACGTTCAGAATTCGTTCCACTCTTTACAAGTTAAGAATACCGAAACTAAACGAGCTTGTAAACAGCTGTAAATATGGCATTTAACTGATATTTTTTAAACTTGAAAATTCGATTTTGTTTTTCATTTCTTTACTTTTCGTTTATTGGAGTTACTTTTGTTAGAGTACATTGCATTTTACTCCACAAAGAGGCTGTTCCAATTATTTTCGCTACACAATTTCAGTGGAAATAAACTGAATAATTTTATACACCGTAGTGTAATTTACAAAAGTAATCATAGTTGTTAAAAGAAACTCTGTAAATCAAATACATAAATCCTAATCCTCTTCCTATATTCGGTTCCCACTTGTGACGAACGTTGTTCTTTTCAATTAGCAGGTGATCTAAGTTCGCTAACTTTGAGAGAATTAGTAATGTAATACCGGCACGTTATGACTCATATTTCCGGAAGGATATAACTTATCCACACCAAGCGAGTAGTCAACGCGGTTCCGGCCGTTTAACTGGTAGCTTGCATTCGGGAGATGTTAGGTTGGAACCAGGCTCTCGGCCGCCCTGGAGAAGGTTTCTGATTGATTCCCACTTTCACACGAGACAAAAATAGTCTGTACGAAAGATTAAAATAGAATTGAACATTTATCAATTTCCAAATCAAATCTTTTGTTTGATAATTGATATAATTTTGAACGATATAAATTTCATTATTGTAGAGTAGAAAGTTTAAATCTGCCATTTTGACTTACATGATAGTTCAGAACAAAGATATTGTAACACTGTTCTTTTTCCCATTTGCAATGTTATGCAGGCTATATTACGTGCGTCGAAGAATACCGGAAGTCCGGGTTGTAGAATATCCAGTCTTAGCATTGTTACTTTTATCCCTGAAATACATAAACAAGCACTATTTGTAATAAAAAAAGTGTGCACGTTCGGACACAAATATATATATTCCTAGTTGCTTTACGTCGCACAGACACAGATAGGTCTTATGGCGACTATGGGACAGGAAAGGGCTAGGAGTGGGAAGGAAGCGGTATTTATCGCTAGGAAAGTAGAACCATGGTATTTGTCATGTTGCGGTACTAATCAAAAGTGGCGTAGACTCGCGGTATTCCACACATTATGGCACTACACTCAGATAATGTAATGCGCACATGTATCACAGACCTATGGTTTTTCCCACATTGCGGCGCCATTTACAGGCAACGCAAACCTATCGTGTTCCTCACATAAGTGTACTAACCACAGGGACTCCTACTATCCCGTGGTGTTCCTCATATAGTGGGTACCAATCATAGACACGACAGAACCATTGTGTCGCTCATATAGTGGTACTAATCACAGGGACAGTAAAACCCAGCCGGACCGAGCTTGATAGCTTTAGTCGCTTAAGTGCCGCCAGTATCCAGTAATCGGGAGATAGTGCGTTAGAACCCTACTGTCGGCAGCCCTGAAGATGGTTTTCCGTGGTTTCCCATTTTCACCCCAGGCAAATACTGGGGCTGTACCTTAATTAAGGCCACGGCCGCTTCCTTCCCATGCCTAGGCCGTTCCTGTCCCCTCATCGCCATAAGACCTATCTGTGTCAGTGCGACGTAAAGCAACTAGCAAAAAAAACCATCCGGAAGCACACACTGTCGCTACTAATCACAAACCTATTGTGTACCTAACATAGTGGTACTACGTGCAAGTAAAAGCGACCCGTAGTGTTCCCTGCGTGATGCTACTAATTACAAATAGTCGCATGATTCAAATTCGATCATCGCTTGATCACTCCTTTTAGTCGCCTCTTACGACAGGGGATACAGTGGGTGTGTTCTTCGTCTGCGTCCCCCACTCACAGGTGGGTGTGTGTTTGGTCCACGAGAGCTATTTTATTTCGCTCAAGTCCGCCGGCAAGCCGGTTAGGACCCCCCTATCCGCCACCTGGGACACTCCGCGTGGGAGTATCAACTCTCCCCCTGCTACGCCAGTGTAGTAGGTTCGTGGTGCACGCTGTTTATCATCCGCTGCCTGTTCCAGTGTTCACTCCTGATTACAAGAATTCCGGGCAGAAAGGAAAACAGGTAACGTTTGGGCGTCAATTTTGGCCAACCCTGAGGATGAAGGGGAAGTAAGCGAGGCAACGTTACATGTGTTCGTCTTCCAGGAGGTGAGGCCTGTCACGTTACGCACTCAGAGATCCCTCCCGACACCATTTTCTTGGGTAATGATCAGGTTGTTTGTATGGTTAAACATTCTGGCTATACTGGCTTCTCCTGATCAAGGAAAACAATTAATTAACTGTAATTTAATTGTGAAGAAATTTGCACATTTTAATCCCGCCTCAATACCTACGGCATTTAAATGTTTGATCAACGCTGACAATAACTCCATAGGAATGGCTTTCTAAACATCCTTGCGTCTTTGATGATCATAATTTTTTTCATGCCAGATTATTTTTATTTTGGTTGTTGAGTAAAAATATTATATTATTATTAATAATAATACACCCTTCGGGAAATAAACTGAGCAGTTATTTAAAATTCAACGGCTTTATAAAGGTAGAAGAATAGTCATAATAAGAAGGAATATTTTTATACCATATGGCAGTCCGTGAAAACAAAAGAAAGGATAGGAAAAGAGTGACCTACTTAGCACGATTTCCCTTGTGAATAACTTATGGACTTGTAAAGTATTTTCGACAATACCAAATAGCACAAAACACCTCGACCTATTCGAATACTGATCACGATCAGGCTCGCATGAATATGGATATTTCCAAATTGCTAAAGTAATGGAGTTGCATATAGACGTTAAAATGCTTCAGTAGTCGGCGACTGTTATAAATGTTCAGTATTTTTACTCTACCATCTTACTAGAACATACAGTTTGATTTTAGATTAGAAGATACCAGGAAGAGGGCAAGGAGGGCCTTAAAACTCGCAGAAAATCGGGGCAACTTGAGAAGGCAGCTAGAGGGCAAGACAGCTCTTTTAGAAGCCGGAAATGAAAATCCATTCGTATTAACAAAGTAATGAAGGACCATTCAGTTTCCACTTTTCTCTGATTAGCTTCCTCCAACGATTTGAATGGCTAGAAAATTATTATTTTTGTGGAACGCTAATGCACTGTTTAAGATTATACTGTACTTTGCATTCTATACAAATACAATTATTTTCGTGTGCAGGAAACATTCATTTTATTTATTTCCTTTTTTTTACAAAATGCACTCCTTTGTTTCTTTAAGTCATTTTACTACGATGTTATGAGAATATATTATTTTTATTTATTTAAACTTACCCATCATTATTTATTTATATTTTGGATTGTGAACAATATTCTTCATTTACATGTCTTTTAAACGTAAGCATTGTCTCTGTCTTTTATTTGTATTCGTCATTTTGTCCCATTTATTTTCTATCCCATTTCTCATAATTATATTAAGAAAAACGAATCGTATAATATGTCAGTAAAAGTGTAGGCCCTGGGTCTTTAAATGAAACATCCTAATTTCTTGCGTTCATACTTTATATCCGTGCATATTTTAGTGCAAAGTATATTAATTCTTATTTTGACAGTGCATGCAAGTGTTAAAGTAGTTTCGTTTAACAGGACCTATATTGACGAAAATAAGGGTTATTCTTTCTTTTAATGGTTGAGCGCGATGGCATTTGATAATGAAGTCATGATCGAGACCGCTAAAATTTCAGCCAGCCTTCGCACACAAGAATTACAAAGAAACTGGAGAATTTTACCCTCAATGAGTTCACATACACAGTACGTCTGTTACCTTCAACGAGCCGAGTGGTTCCTCCCCTCATTCCCCTCTCTCTTCATTGTCGAGCCAGGGGGACGTGCGGGCAGTCAGGGAAGCAAGTACCTTTCCCTCCGCATGTGTTTCGTTTGTGCTAGATATCCAGTACTTCACTCTCTCCACCTCCCCTCACTCTTCAGATGTGTTGCATGTGTTACGCGTCTAATCGATGTGACCAATGAGAGATAGTGTGTAAGCAGGTACTGGGTGGTTTTGAAGGCTTTACTGATGTCTTGCCTGAAATAAATATTTCTGGCCACATGATACGAAAGATCTCTAATGTAGGCCTACAACAGACACCCGGGATCTTTGCGAGAGTGCGGCAGAACTGCTTGCGCCGTTACAATATATGCATTGAGACTGGCGGTCGTCACTTTGAACAATTTTGAGCTACGTTGTTGTTATGTTGTGTACGCTGTGTACAAAGGGCACTAGAAAAGTTTTGCAATGTGAGTGAACGCTTTAGACTTTCAAAATAATTTCCACCACACTCAATACACTTCTCCATACGTCGAAACCAGTCACTGAACCAACTCTGCCACTTTACTTCAGTCACATTTTCATACCCTTGATCCCATGCCGCCAGAAGCTCCTCGTCGGATGCAAAACACCACCCTTTCAGCTTCAGCTTCACTTCTGGGAAGAATGCAAAGTGGCATAGGGCAAGATCAGGACTGTATGGAGGGTGATCAAGCACAGTCAACCTTGATCTGGCAAGACAATCCCTTGTTGCATTAGCACGATGTGCTGGAGCATTGTCGTGATGCAAGAGCCAAGTGTTGAGACGTGACCTTGGACGGAGCTGCGTGAGAGCCTGGATGACCTGAGGCAGACAAGTCTCACTGTACTACTACGCAGTAACTGTCCTTTGTGTTTCTAGAACAACCAGAGCCAGGATGCCCCGTTTAGTGAAGAATACCGCAATCGTCTTTTTCTTCACTGACCTTGACTTTCGCACAGTCACAGGAGTACCCTCATCTTCAAACAGCCACACCTTGTTCTCGGACTTTGTTAGGACATCGTAATAATAAGGCCAAGTTTCGTCGCCTGTAACGATGCTATTGACGTTACGCGAAGTCCCATTTTCAAACTGGTTTAGTATTTTTCGGCGCCATTTCACTCGATGTGCCCTCTGTTCCTCCGAAAGTGAATGGGGCACCAAAAGGGAACAAACATTTCTAACATGGAGATGGTCGTGTAGAATTGAATGAATAGCTTATGCAGGGATGTGGATGGTCTCTTCTACCTGCCGATATGTCAACCGCCTCTCTTGCTGCAACATTTTCCTCGCAGCTTCAATGTTTTCCTCAGTCACTGATTCAGACGGTCGCCCAGAACGATGATCAACACCAAAATTTCCCTTCTGGAACACTTTGTCCCAGCGGAAAATTGTTGTTCGATGTGGACAGCCTTTCCCAAGCACAGGAGTCATTTCCTCCAGGCACTGGTCAACAGTTAATCCACGAGCAAAATTGTAGCGGATAATTGCGCGATATTCACCTTTAGACCGCACTGTCATCTTACCTTGCTTTCAATCCCACTGCTTGGTAACAACTGGTGTGAAGGTCGCGCCTTGCTGTCTTCTGGACCGATTTTCACCCCTCTTTCCATCGCTCACCATAACAGGGGTGTCCAGCCAATAGTTTTTGCTTATTGCAAAACTTTTCTGCTGCCCTTTGCATGTCCACAACACAATAAATATACATTTCCACCGAGCTCGATAGCTGAAGTCGTTTAAGTGCGGCCAGTATCCAGTATTCGGGAGATAGTAGGTTCGAACCCCACTATCGGCAGCTCTGAAAATGGTTTTCCGTGGTTTCCCATTTTCACACCAGGCAAATGCTGGGGTTGTACCTTAATTAAGGCCACGGCCGCTTCCTTCCCACTCCTAGCCCTTTCCCGTCCCATCGTCGCCATAAGACCTACCTGTGTCGGTGCGACGTAAAGCAACTAACAAAAAAAAAATACATTTCCGACCATTGGTTCCCTATTTCAATATAACCGGTTGTTAACCCCCTAGCACCTGTTTCACTTTGACCCAAAAGGTTTCAGACACCCTGTATTTTATGTGGTGAAGTTAGGGCTCACGGCCCTCTCTTACACTTAACCACACCATACAGTACATAGTCACATAATTTGAAAGTTAATAAGACTGTATACAGTATGTGGAAACTGCCTAAACTAATGGAATTTCGAGCGAGAAAGGAAAAACAGACTGCAGCCTCTCACAAGAAACGAGAAAACAGGACGTTGTTTCTTGAATCTTTCCAAGAAACGCTTACATCTTGTACTAGATCTACTTCAACATTACTTGTTCTCAATATGAACTACAAACGATCACACTGATTTTACGTTACTGTTACGATAAGCAAAGAACAAGGTATTTATAGTTAGTTTTGCCCATATGATTTTGTTTGTTGAAAATATGATCTCATATATATCACGACTAGCAATTGCCCGCGGCTTCGCTCGCGTGGATTTCGTAATTTGAACAAAGTAATCGTTCCTTGGCATTGAACTAAGACATTATCTGAAAATACCTAAACTATAAAAACTCACCCAAAAACTGAGTTTCATTTACCCCAGAAATTCTTTGTAAACCATGTTTGTGGTATTACTTTTGGGACTAAGACGACCATGCGATATGTGTGAAACAGTTTTCTCTCGAGTCCAAAAAGAAAATGCATGTTTCTGTATTTTTAAAGGAGATTCCAAATACCTATTTTCACGTCTGTAACATCTTCAGCGTTTAAGATATAAGTATCCTCATAAAAAATAATTCAACTACTTTTCACTTCTTTTCATCACCTGTTAAGTACCTTTTCCGAAAACAAAAAGGAACAAGTTCATGTACACTGACTGACAGAGCAAATGCAACATCAAGAAGGAGTGGTTCGAAAGGGATGAAAGTTGGGGAAAAAACAGAGACGGCACGGACGAATAATTGATGTTTATTTCAAACCGATATGCAGGTTACACAATGCGCACGGCATCGACTCAGTAGGATGTAGGACCACCGCGAGCGGCGATGCACGCAGAAACACGTCGAGGTACAGAGTCAATAAGAGTGCGGATGGTGTCCTGAGGGATGGTTCTCCATTCTCTGTCAACTATTTGCCACAGTTGGTCGTCCGTACGAGGCTGGGGCAGAGTTTGCAAACGGCGTCCAATGAGATCCCACACGTGTTCGATTGGTGAGAGATCCGGAGAGTACGCTGGCCACGGAAGCATCTGTACACCTCGTAGAGCCTGTTGGGAGATGCGATCAATGTGTGGGCGGGCATTATCCTGCTGAAATAGAGCATTGGGCAGCCCCTGAAGGTACGGGAGTGCCACCGGCCGCAGCACATGCTGCACGTAGCGGTGGGCATTTAACGTGCCTTGAATACGCACTAGAGGTGACGTGGAATCATACGCAATAGCGCCCCAAACCATGATGCCGCGTTGTCTAGCGGTAGGGCGCTCCACACTTACTGCCGGATTTGACCTTTCTCCACGCCGACGCCACACTCGTCTGCGGTGACTATCACTGACAGAACAGAAGCGTGACTCATCGGAGAACACGACGTTCCGCCATTCCCTCATCCAAGTCGCTCTAGCCCGGCACCATGCCAGGCGTGCACGTCTATGCTGTGGAGTCAATGGTAGTCTTCTGAGCGGACGCCGGGAGTGCAGGCCTCCTTCAACCAATCGACGGGAAATTGTTCTGGGCGATATTGGAACAGCCAGGGTGTCTTGCACATGCTGAAGAATGGCGGTTGACGTGGCGTGCGGGGCTGCCACCGCTTGGCGGCGGATGCGCCGATCCTCGCGTGCTGACGTCACTCGGGCTGCGCCTGGACCCCTCGCACGTGCCACATGTCCCTGCGCCAACCATCTTCGCCACAGGCGCTGCACCGTGGACACATCCCTATGGGTATCGGCTGCGATTTGACGAAGCGACCAACCTGCCCTTCTCAGCCCGATCACCATACCCCTCATAAAGTCGTCTGTCTGCTGGAAATGCCTCCGTTGACGGCGGCCTGGCATTCTTAGCTATACACGTGTCCTGTGGCACACGACAACACGTTCTACAATGACTGTCGGCTGAGAAATCACGGTACGAAGTGGGCCATTCGCCAACGCCGTGTCCCATTTATCATTCGCTACGTGCGCAGCACAGCGGCGCATTTCACATCATGAGCATACCTCAGTGACGTCAGTCTACCCTGCAATTGGCATAAAGTTCTGACCACTCCTTCTTGGTGTTGCATTTGCTCTGTCAGTCAGTGTATTTCTAAAGGACATTCCAAATACTAAGTTTTTTGCCTCTAACATGTTTTTTACAATAATGTAGATATACCGGTACTCATTTTATAAATTCACCCGCTTTTCCAATTCTTTCCAGCCCCTTAACTGGATTTTCCGAAAAAAATACGTGTCTCATTATTTTTAAAGGAGATTCCAAATACCAGTTTTCATGCCTGTACGTCTGTAACACCTTCAGTTTTTGAGATAAATGTATTCTCGTAATTCAACTTCTTATTCTTCTTCTTCACTTCTTTCCACCCTTCTTCCGCCTTAAGAAGACTTTCCGAAAACAAAAAATAAGTGTTCCATTATTTTGAAAAGAAATGCAAAATACCAACTTTCATTTCTGTAACAGCTTCCGTTTTTAAGAGAAAGTATCCTCATAAACGTATTTCAACTCTTTATATATATTTTCAACCCCGCACCGCTTACGTCAATTTTTCGAAAAAACAACAAATGCTTGTTACTTCATTTTAAAAGGAGATTCCAAATACTAATTTTCACGTCCGTAAAATCTTCAGTTTTTGAGATATAAGTTTTTTCTTGCCATTTGTTCGCGGTGTCGACCTAGGAAGAACTTCTGCCCCTACTTGAGTTATATCCCTCACCGGGAATAGAACCCTCACCCATTAATACTAGTGTATTCGGCTTCTAAAAGCTACTTTTATTATTATTATTACTGTTGCTGGCATACTGTATGAGTGTCAAGCAGTTTCAACAGACCTTAGGTAAACTAGTGACCAATACTGGTGAGTCAAGATGTGAGTAAGTTTCAATAACAACTCAGAGTCCAGGATGACACATATCCTGACACATATCCTCAGGCTTGGCAGAATCAGCCCAAACCTTTCCGTGACGTATGTGCCCCACTCCCTGGTGCCATCAGAAACCCCTTCCTAAACTCCTAACTCTTTGCTACACATATCCCCCTCTTCCCTGGAAATCAACCAGTACGAAGACAATGTATCCCACCCAGAGGGATTGACACGTGACTGCCCTAATTCATATAAAACCCTGGACTCCAAATGGAAAAGGTCTCTTGTAATGTAGTCACTTACGAACTACCAACTAATTGAGTTGGCTGTTAGGCGTCAGGCCTCAGAACTTGTAAATAGACTTTAAACCTTCAAATGTAATAAGTGTTAGTCAATTAATAAATACAATATTGGACATCTTCGTTTCATTTGGAATAAGATATACTCAGACTCGTGGAGAACCTGTGAGGACCTAGCTTAACAACTCAACAAGCTAACCACGAACTTGTTAAGCGACAAACTTAACTGGGGGCTTGTGGCCGGGATTTGATACACGATCGCCACAAGATCTACGTGCTAGTTGGACAAAGTATTCAGACAACGATCCAGAATCGCCTTTCGCTACTTGTCCGACAAGCCAGTATCTTCCCGCAAACTACTGAAGTCATCTATTCCATTTGAACCAGCCAGTTAGAAGGAAGTGGAACTGACAACCTCACTAGGGGCCTTTCGACCACAACCAACCACGCCAGCTTGAAGGAAGGAAGCTTGCCGACAACGCTCCAGAAGCGCCTTTCGACAGCAACCAACCGCCATCGCTGTACGTGCGTACCGATAACTCCGCAGAGGGGCCTTTCGATAGCACGACAACGCAGAAGGAAGTCCAACCGACTACACAGCTCAAGGAGAATGCAGTCCATGCTGATCATCATTTCATGCCTGTGAGTTACATTTAAAGTACCTATTTGTAATGCCTGAATATTGCCAGTAATAACATCATTCATCTCTTTTAGTTGAGCAAGAGCAATAATAATAATAATAATAATAATAATATTAATAATAATAATAATAATAATAATAATAATAATAATAATAATAATAATTGTACCGGGCGGTACACCTCCACGCCGCTAATTTAAAATGTGCGCCAATTGAAACTCCTCTGCTGGAGGAAGTCTGAACTTTATTGACGGTATTAATTTTCAAGTTTCTCAGAAGATGTCACTACGTGGAAAGTTTGAAGTTTTTGAACTGTGCCACTTTTGATGTATTTTTGTTTTACCGGTAGTAATTAGTGTGAACTTTCTCTTCTAGAGGACACTACTGAAAAACTACTATGGTGCACCCTCGTGCGACGTGAAAGAACTGGTTTTTTTTGGAGAAATTTTTATTTCAAAAGTTTGTTTCTTGTTAAATGTCCTTCTGTTATTGTTTAAGTTGGCTGTATACCCCTCTCTTTCCCCTTGTTTTGTATCTAGCCAATCCCGAATTTCTTTAATTAATTTTCCACCAATAATGTGTTTCTTCTTCATATTGTGTAGGGGTTTTCGTTATCCACCAATAAAATGATTGTGGGCGGGTGTTTTCCTTCCTGAAACGCCTCGAACTTTCCGCGAGAGTATATAAACTGCTGATTTTAGGGTCTCTGCGCCACTTCTGTACCATCGTTCAGTGTGTAAAGTACATAGCAGGAGGCAGGAAGCGCCTCTTTCTTCGGGGAGCAATTCTACACCAAGGTAATGGCCTTTTAATATCTTCTTTTCTTGCTAGCTCAGCAGTTTAACTCTCGGGGCGGGTCCGAAGCGTTTCTACCATGTAACCTTTTCCTAAAATGTAACTACTCTTAGCATCTATTATCTTTTAAGGCTACATATTGGGATAGAGAGTACTTAACCCTCTCGAGCTCCCACTCATTTTGTTTTGAGGTGAACTTATTTCTCACAACCGATTCTTCATTAATGTAAAGTAAATTGTTCTTTTCTAAAGTCACCTCTGTAGTATGGGATTAGCCCTTGCATTAGTGGCCTAGAGCCAGATTAGGTTTTAAAACAAATGCATTAGGAGTGCAGATCGCCTCCTCTCAAATTGTTATTTTAGAGGTCATGTAATTAACCTTCTTCTCATTTAATAGACCTCAGTAGGTTGGGTATTTTACCCCTGTGTATATGTCCTTAGAGGACAGCTTGAAAGTGGAATTAGGTGTGGCCTTTGACAGGCCTGAATTTTGAGAGCAAGTTGCTCTTTTCTCGAAAATTTTGTTTTCTGCGCGCCTCAAGGAGGCCTTACTGTGTAATTTGGAGCAAGTGCTCCTAGGCATGAATGGGGTTTTCTGCCCCTCTGTTGAAACTTGTGTTTGGGGTAAAACTGGGCTAATTGCTCAAGAATTGTGAGGCTGGGGCTCGAAGCCCAAATCCTGTAAATATTGTAATTGTATTTTTATTGCCTTGCTACTCTGTACCTGCCATGATTGTTATTTCTTTATTTTGAAAAGAAAATATAACCTTGTTAATTTTACATGCACTATAATTTCGTAGCTTGAGACCCGTTCACACCCGCACCTTCTTTCACCTCTAACTACCACAAAAACACGGTAACAATAATAATAATAATTTTCAATTATTTCAACTAATCAGTCAAATAAAGTCACTACAATGACTGAGACAGAAATGCTTTCAAAATTTGAATATGCCCAAATTAAGTTGCTACCTGAATTTAACGGAAGCGCATCTTGTAGTTTAGACTATTTCATAGCGAGATGCGATAGTTTTATAAATACTCACAAGAGAGCCCTTACAGTTCCCAACGCAAATGTTATTAATGAATTTTTATTTAATGTCTTTACATCCAAATTAAAAGGAGAAGCTAGTAGTATTTTGGATCTCGATGCGAACTCTAGTTATGAGAAGTTTAAGGAGAAATTAATTAGAAAATTTGGTGATGTCAAAGATGAGAGATTATTAGTACAGGAAATTTCCAACTGTTTCCAAAAGAGAAACGAGAGTTGCACAGATTATCATGACAGGTTGGACACTTTAGTCCTCCAATGTAAAAGTTTATGCAAATTGAACTACAGAGACCAGATCTTGGAGCTCAAGTTGAGAGAACTAGATGATCTGAGTCTAAACACTTTTAAAGCAGGTATTTTAGAACCGTACCTGGCGTACCTACGGTATGCTCAAGTTGCAGACTTAAGTCAAGCATTAAGACACTGTAGGACCTATGACAATGATAGAGCGCACGAAAGTTACATGGCTCAATTGAGAGGGACACCGAAATATCCTCTCAATAACAGTGCCAGTCACAAGCCATTCATGCAGACACCACCTAACAGGAACAATCAAACGGCACAACCACTAAGCCATGCCACTCACAATCCATTTATGTATCCGAGACCACAGAACCATTACTTTCCTCAAATGCGACCTTTCGCTACCCAATCAAACCAACAATTCAGAAATCCTAACCAACAACCAAACTTCAGACCCTTCCAAGGTCCGAACCCACCAACTGCCAGACCACAGAACCAACAACCTACACCAAATAACCTTGCCCGACGCTTCACGACCAATAATCAAAGGTATCCAACACCTATGTCAGGGGTATCTACCATCAGAGGGAATGTAAATACACACGCAGAGGAGACTAACGAATGTGACTATGTACCACCAGAATATTTTCAGGAGGCACAGTCATCAGACTATACTCAGGAAACTCAACCCCACGAATACGAGTTCGAATACGACACGGTCGATTCATCACTACCTCAGAATAATTATGAAAACCAAGAACAGAGTCAGGATTTTCACTTGGTCCCGCCATCTCAAGCGAAGACCTAAATAACATAAGAAACGCTCCCAAACTGCCGTTCATTACTCTGTTTGGATTCAAAATCTTGATAGACGGTGGTGCTTGTCATTCAATAATGAACCCATCAATAGCACATGAATATTTTGCAGAATATTTGTTCCGAGAACCATTCTGCATACAATCTGTTCATTCGGAAACAATGGGTGAAGAAAACATACAATTCCCCATTTTTTCAGAATATGAAATTGACACGCCCGTAGATTTTCGAGTCATGAAATGGCACGAATATTTCGACGCGCTAATCGGAACAGCTGATTTTGTTAAACTAGGTGCAAAAATAGATTATAAATCAAACCTAGTTACATTAGACAACAAAGACATACCATTCTATATCCACTCGAACAACAAGCAAGTAAATTTTCAACCTTCACCAGACATGCAGAAAATTGCGATTCCTGTCAATATCGAACAAGAGGATGTATATATTCCAAAGTTTGAACATGAAGGAATATATTTTGCAGATGCAATTTTGCATGCAGAAAACTACCAGGTCATGTACCCTATTGAAACACAGTTAAAACAAGAATTTAACAAACCAGTGTTAGTTGAACCTTTAGAGAACATTACAATACAGCCACTGGAAATAAATTCTATCTCAGACCACGATATTCAAGAATATCTCCGCACACAACATATGAACGATCTAGAGAGTACAGTCATATCAGAAATATGTTCTGAATTCTCGGATGTATTCTACTATCCCGGGTGCGATTTAACATTCACTAACGCCGTAAAGCATTTTATTTGAACTACTGACGAGGACCCGGTATATCAGAGAAATTACCGATATCTTCCCGCACTAAAGAAGGTACTAAGTGAAGAAGTTGAAAAACTTATTAGCCAGGGAATAGTCACCAACAGCGAATCTCCATATTGTAATCCCGTGTGGGCCGTGCCCAAGACGCCAGACGCTTCTGGACAGAAGAAATAGAGATTAGTCATAGATTTCAGACAGCTGAATAAGAAGACCATTGAAGACAAATACCCTCTCCCTAGAATAGAAGAAATTCTAGACAACCTAGGTCACTGCCAGTATTTCTCGACTTTAGATTGTGCCCAAGGATTCCATCAAATTGAAATGGATCCTAGATCTATAGAAAAAACTGCTTTTACTATAGACAATCGGCATCTAATGTACCGCAGAATGCCATTCGGGCTCAGAAACGCAGAACTTTCAGCGCGTAATGGACAATGTCCTACGCCCCTTTCTTTTCAAATTCTGTCTGGTATATATGGATGACATCATCATATATAGCAAATCCCTAGAGGAACATAAACAACACCTGACCCTTGTAATGCAGAAATTACGAGAAGTAAATATGAAAATACAGCTCGATAAAACCGAATTTCTCCACAAGGAAGTAGCCTTCCTAGGTCATGTTGTTTCACAGAACGGAGTAAAACCTAATCCCGAAAAAATCAAGGCAGTCAAAAGTTACCCTATTCCCAAGACCACCAAAGAAATCAAACAATTCTTAGGACTAGCGGCTTTCTATAGGAAATTTATAAAGGACTTTGCTAAAGTAGCATATCCAATGACCCGTTGCCTAAAGAAGGGATCAAAAATCGATGCAGAAAACCCAGAGTACAAATCTGCATTTGAAACACTAAAGACCCTTCTAATAAATGCTCCAGTCTTATCTTACCCAGAGTTCGGAGAACCATTCGTGTTAACCACAGACAGTTCAGACTTTGCCATAGGGAGTGTTCTCACACAGAAAGGACACCCTAATGCCTATTATTCCAAAACCTTAAACCCCGCTGAAAGAAACTACTCCACCATAGAGAGAGAATTGCTTGCCATCGTAGAAAGTAGTAATCATTTTAAGCCTTACTTATGGGGACGAAACTTTCATGTGGAAAGTGACCACCGTCCACTGCAATGGCTTTTCACCCTAAAGGATCCCAGTTCAAGACTCTACCGCTGGAAAATGAAATTAGGAGAGTTTGACTTTGACATAAAATATGTTAAAGGGAAAACTAACTATGTCGCAGATGCTCTTTCCAGAATACAAGTAAATGTAAATGATGAAACAGTTTCTAATGTACCCATCCCCGGAGATGATACATACCAGAATGAAATGGACAATGAAACTGTACATTCAAATCAAGAAGATCCCATTTTCACTCTAAAAACGTCAGAGAGAAATTTGAATCAAAACCGTAACCAACTTATCATAAAATATGGTAACTTTCCCAAAATCCTTGAACAAAAACTATTCAAGAAATATACCCGCCATATCATGATAGTGACAGAGAAAAACCTCCAACAAGATTTAAACAGTCACCTACTCGAAATTATTAACACGTCAAACAGATATGCCGCCTACTTTGACGACGTAACACTCGAAATCCCATTCATCAGGGTATGTCAGAAATTATTTACGTCAGAATTAATAATCATTAGGACATCTAAATTTCTAGAAGATATTGAAAGCTCAGAGACTCAGAAACAGTTGATATTACAATACCATTCAATAAACCACAATGGTATCATTGAAACATTTGAACATTTTCGAACCAAGTACTATTGGCCACATTTGAAAGAACAAATTAGAAATCTAATTAACCAATGTAACTTATGTCAGAGAAATAAATATGAAAGACACCCTAACGAAGTACCAAACCAAGGCCCTATTACAGCCGACCACCCGTTCGCTCTGATTCATATTGATACTTTTCATTTTGAACAGAACCGCATTTTAACTACACTAGACGTATCCTCTAAATACGGACAAGCGTATTTACTATCCAATGGCACAGTCATGGCAGTTCTGAATCAACTGCAAGTGTATTTCTCACACCATGGATATCCCAAGAGAATTACCCATGATCAGGGAGGAGAATTTGAGAATAGCTTAATTACAGAATACTGTAAAGCTACTAACATTGAATATCTTGCCACTACACCTCTGAATTCATCGTCTAACTCCCCGGTAGAAAGACTGAACTCGACCCTCGTCGAAAAACTGAGAATCTCGAGAGATCATTATAAATTCACTCCACTCCCACAGCTAATAACCACTGCGATCACAAATTATAATTCTTCAATTCACTCCACAACCAAACAGCCACCATTCAATGCTCTATATGGCCCGTATTACAAAGCACTAAATCACATCTTCTCCTCGTCTCAAAAAATTAATGAATATATTGAGAGACAAGGAAACCAGTTGAAAATCTTAAATGAGAATAAATCTGACCCAGCAAACCCCATTTTCAAACACTCCTATCAAATAGGTGAAAAGGTATATGTCCTAGACCCTCTAACCAGAAATAGGAAGTCCAACAACCTATATAATGAAGGCACAATAACCAAAATCGAAAACAACCGAGTATATTGTAAAATGAAAAATGGCAAAACCCATGTCAGAAATTTCCGTGACATTAAACCTAAAAGGAAATCTCTTCCCGTTCCAGATTCCTACCAGGATATGCCACCATCTACACCAAACCCATAACCACATCAGAATTTTATGCGGACCCCATGGGATCTGTATTGGTAATCGATAAGTACCATAAATTCATGGTTCATTTCAATCTTACTACCTTAAAAGAATCATATAGAATTATTGATGATGCTGTCTCTAGTCTTGTATTGAAAAGCAATAATACTTTTCCTCACTTAATATACGAGTTAACTGAAATAACCAAAGATACCAAAAAAGAATTAAATAAGCTAATACCCAATATTTCTAACAGAACTAAACGAGGTTTAATAAACGGACTAGGAAAAGTAATTGAGTTCATCTCTGGCAATCTAGACCAGGACGATTTAGATAATTTACAAAATCAATTAAACACTTTAAAACCAAGTCATTCTAATGAAATTAAGCATATAAATAAACTAGTATCATTTACAAATTCAATTGCTCAAAAATTTTATGATGAAATGAATCATGTTAATGACAATATGAAGGTAATTCAAGGTATACTTCGAACAGAAGACTTCAAGATAAATCTACTAGAAAACATCCAATACGTGTTACTGTGTATTAACAAATTCCGAAAAATCATACGAATGCTTCAAGAAACCATTAGTCTTTCATTTCACGAGATGACAAATGTAAAAATGCTATCAAGAAAAGACTTAACTAACATTGTCAAACATTTGTTATCAATCTATCCTACACAGAGTATGATCCACACTGATCAATATAATCAGTATGAAAACCTAAAAATGTCAAAAACTCAAGTCCTTATGCTGGACGAAGAAATGATAATAATCCTTTCCATGCCAATCACGGATGGAAATCAATATAAATTATATGATATAACCCCTGTACCCACCATTAATAATGTTATACTTGTCCCATCTGAAAAATACTACCTACAAGGTCCAATTTTGAAATGGTCTACCGTACCATGTGTTAAGAACACCCTATCATACGTATGTTTATATTATAACACCAGAATCACAAATTACAACTTAACAAATACTGCAGGATGTGAATTTGCTTCTGTAAAGAATGATGTAAAATTATTTAGACCGCTAAACAAAGAATATTTTCCGTTCTTTACAAGAAACCCAGAGGTAATCTTACAAACATGTCCAGAATCCCAGAAATCCATCCAGATTTCTGGACCACAGGTAATTTATTCCAATGAATCTTGCCCTATCTCCAGTATGGGAATAACTTTACAACAAAAACCTACTAATTACATCCATACTTATCCTTTCCTAAGTATCCAGAAGGAACCTTTAATTAAAAATGAAATTACGTTTCATATTTCTCATTTAGATGTAAAGAAAATGAAACTGGACTTAAAACCCATCCGTACAACCTCTATTGATATAAAACATTTGTGTCTACTAATGTCATCCTTGTTTTACTAATAATAGGAAGTATTACAATCATGTTCAGAAAGAAAATGTATAAATTATGTAAAACTGTAAAAATTAGGAATAAGAAAAATGTAAATGTTACTGAGGACAGTAACATGAAAATAAGGGGGGAGGAGTTATATCCCTCAACGGGAATAGAACCCTCACCCATTAATACTAGTGTATTCGGCTTCTAAAAGCTACTTTTATTATTATTATTACTGTTGCTGGCATACTGTATGAGTGTCAAGCAGTTTCAACAGACCTTAGGTAAACTAGTGACCAATACTGGTGAGTCAAGATGTGAGTAAGTTTCAATAACAACTCAGAGTCCAGGATGACACATATCCTGACACATATCCTCAGGCTTGGCAGAATCAGCCCAAACCTTTCCGTGACGTATGTGCCCCACTCCCTGGTGCCATCAGAAACCCCTTCCTAAACTCCTAACTCTTTGCTACACATATCCCCCTCTTCCCTGGTAATCAACCAGTACGAAGACAATGCATCCCACCCAGAGGGATTGACACGTGACTGCCCTAATTCACATAAAACCCTGGACTCCAAATGGAAAAGGTCTCTTGTAATGTAGTCACTTAAGAACTACCAACTAATTGAGTTGGCTGTTAGGCGTCAGGCCTCAGAACTTGTAAATAGACTTTAAACCTTCAAATGTAATAAGTGTTAGTCAATTAATAAATACAATATTGGACATCTTCGTTTCATTTGGAATAAGATATACTCAGACTCGTGGAGAACCTGTGAGGACCTAGCTTAACAACTCAACAAGCTAACCACGAACTTGTTAAGCGACAAACTTAACTCTTGCACCACATGTGAGGAACCTGCGTTTATAATGTAAATGGCGGAAGTATAACGTGTTGAATGTGAGGAAAGGAACATTAAGGACGACAAAAACACCCAGTCCCGGGGTATAAATCATTTACAATTAAAAACCCCTACCCGGCCGGGAATGGAACCCGGGGCCGCCGGTTGACAGGCTGACGCGTTGCCCCCTTTACCGCGCAGGCGGACTCGCAGAGGTAATTCAACTCCTTTTTCACTCCTCTTCCTACCCGTTAAGTTGATTCTCCCCTCCCAAAAATGCGTGTTTATCTTTAAAGAACATTCCAAATACCAATTTTCACGTCTTTAACATTTTAAATTTTTTTAGATATAAGTATCCTCACACAAAGAATTCAACTAATTTTTCAATTCATTCACCCCCCTTAAGTGGACTTTCCGAACACAAAAGAATACGTGTTTCTTTACTCTGAAAGAAGATTCCAAATACAAATGTTCATGCCTCTAACATCTTCACTTTTTGAGATATAAGTATCCTCATAAAAAGAATTCAACTCCTTTTACACCCCAGCCCGTTAAGTTGATTCCCCCTTCCAAAAATGCGTGTTCCTTTACTTTTTAAGGTGATTCCAAATACTAATTTTCACGCCTGTAAGATATTTAGTTTTTGAGACATAAGTAAACTCATACAAAGAATTCAACTAATTTTTCAATTAATTCACCCCCCCTAAGTGGATTTTCCAAAGACAAAAGATTACGTGTTTCCTTACTTTGAACAAAAATTCCAAATACAAATTTTTATGCCTGTAACATCTTCAGATTTTTACATATAACTATCCTCATAAAAGTAATTCAACTCCTTTTTCAACCCCACCCTTCCTACCCGTTAACTTGATCTCCCCTCCCCAGAAGTGCGTGTTTCTTTATTTTTAAAGGAGATTCCAAATACCAATTTCGACATCTTTAACCTTCAGTTTTGATATATACGTTTCTCCAGAAAAATAATTCATTTTTTTTTTTTTTACTTCCTTTTACACTCCAATGAATTTTCCAAAAACAAACAGTACTCGTTTCTTTAAAAGAGCTTCCAAATACCAATTATCACGACTGCAACATCTACCGTACTGTAGATACTCTAATTTTAAAAATTCACCCCATTTCTCAGTTCCCCATTACGTGGATTATCCGAAACAGCATATTTATGTTTCTTTTCTTTTACAGGAAATTCCAAATACCAGTTTTCAAATCTGTAATATGTTACGTGTCTGAGATAATATGCAGATATAGTCTTTTTTTTAATCCACCCAATTCTCCTGTTCACCCCTATACATCGGATTATCCAAAAACATAAAAATATATGTTTCTTTATTTTCAAAGTAGATTCCAAATTTCAATTTTCATGTCTGTAACATCTTCGGTTTTTCAGATATAAGTCTCCTCATAAAAGATGTTGAACCCATTTTCCCCCTTTTTCACCCCTCTTAATAGGATTTTCCGAAAAAAATACGTGTTTCCTTATTTTTTAAGGAGATTCCAAATACCAATGTTTACGTCTGTAAACTTTTAAGTTTTTGAGATATAGATATCCTCTTCTTAAAAATTCACCCCTTTTTACCCCCTTATCGATGGAATATCCAAAAATCCTCCCTTAGCGAGCACCTACGTGTTAATATGAATGTATCCCCAAAATTTCAATTCTTTATGTAAAGTAGTTTTGGCTCGGCGATGATGAATCTGTCAGTCAGTCAGTCAGTCAGTCAGGACAAGTTATTTTATATATATAGATAAGCTTCCGTGGCTCAGACGGCAGCGCGTCGGCCTCTCACCGCTGGATACCGTGAATCAAATCCCCGTCACTCCATGTGAGATTTGTGCTGGACAAAGCGGAGGCGTGACAGGTTTTTCTCCGGGTACTCCGGTTTTCCCTGTCATCTTTCATTCCAGCAAAACTCTCCATTCTCATTTCATAGCATCTATCAGTCATTAATATATCACTTTGGGAGTTGAGACCCCATCGTAATAACAGCCTATATATGCTTCATTCATTACATCCCTGACCCGGTCAATGACTGGAAAACAGGTTGTAGGTTTTTATTTTAATTTTCATATATCACAATAAATGTATTTATTGAATAGCGTATAAATTATTATTATTATTATTATGATTATTATTATTATTATTATTATTATTATTATTATTATTATTATTATTATTATTATTATTATTATTATTATTATATTATTATTATTATTATTACCGAGCTAGTGGCCACGCGGTTTGGGTCACGTAGCTATTAGCTTGCATTCGGGAGATAACGGGTTCGAATCCCACTCTCGGAAGCCCTGAGTATGGTTTTCCATAGTTTCCATGGCTGCACCGCTATTACGGCCACAATCGCTTACTTCCCATTCCTAGCCCTTTCCTGTCCCATCGCTGCCATAAGACCTGACTGTGTCGGCTCGACGTAAACGTAAAGCAAATGGTAGGATGTATATTATTATTATTATTATTATTATTATTATTATTATTATTATTATTATTATTATTATTATTATTATAGCATATTTTCTCACAATCTGTTGCCAAGGCTTCTCGCATTTGAGTTTTCAATGAATGCATCTGAGTGCGCAGCAATGTGACCCCACATTGTCAGTGACTAACAGCTGCTCAGCTGGCCAGTTAAAGGATGAAGATAAATCTGCTGATCAGTTTTATTTGGAAATGAAAGTGAACATCCATGTTATCCTGTTTCTTGTAAAATCTGTTTCCCCAACAACTTCGATCAGAAAAGCATACCTCATTTGTTATTCAAACACATGCACAAGTAAAGCCTTTGTGCCTTTGTTTTCAGGCGGCGGATATTGAACAATCTCTTTCTAACGAATAACGCCCACAAAGCTGCTGGCATTTTAATCTCAACCTCAACTACAACGCCACAGGCTAGCATTAAATTGACCCTTATAGGAGTTATCCATATCCCAAACCAGTTGGTGAGATCAGTCATGAAACAACATTATGTGAATAATAATAATAATAATAATAATAATAATAATAATAATAATAATAATAATAATAATAATAAACTGTGAGCTTGCATCCGGGAGATAGTAGGTTCGAACCCCAATATCGGCAGCCATGAAGATGGTTTTCCGTTGCTTTCCTTTTCCACACCAGGAAAATGCTGGGGCTGTATTTTAATTAAGACCGCAGCCGCTTTCTTCACACGCCTAAGCCTTTCCTATCCCATCGTCGATATATGAACTATCTGTGTCGGTGCGATGTAAAGGAAGTTGTAATAATAATAATAATAATAATAATAATAATAATAATAATAATAATAATAATAATAATAATTGTATGGGCTCATTTACCGTGTGTAGGCATTTAGATCTGGCGTCATCTAGGCTACCTCAGTGTCAATTTCAACGTACCGTTTTACTCTCCCAGAGGGCCGAGAAATGTCGCTCTCTGGGGCGATTTATAGTTGAGCTATAATTTAAAAAAATCGGGTAAGCACTAAATGAGTCACCAGAGTTCTTTTCACTTGCCGACATCGTACGACGTGGAGTGCCGAATGGATTCCTTTCCGCCCTTCAAAAATCCAACTATTTTTGCCGGGTTTGAACTCACGATCTTAGTATCAGGAGTTTGGCACTCTACCACTGAATGACTGCTATTATGCGAATGTATTTATTTAATTTGTGGTATCTTGCGCACTATTTTTTTAAATCGCTCATAAATGCATAGAAATAGAGTGTTATCATCCTCGTATAAATTCGAAATACATTCTAATTGGGAGTGTTGCGTGGTGTTCGGACATATGTTGCAAAGTATCGGTAATATCAAGTCGGATTTTGCTAGGAGATACTCTTATATTCCAAATAGGCCTATAGATGTTATTGTTATAATTGCAATATACATATACATTTATTTCTAGTTCTTTTGCCTTCCTTGCAGACAAACGAACCTACGTCTCTCTGGGTGAGCCGAGTGTGAGCTAGGCAGGCCCTATAAATGAACAAAGGAAAATATGGTACTTACAGATACAGGCTATTGAACACTTAGAAGTACGTTGAGCTCGTTCTTTTCTGCCTTACATGTTGTTCCTATATGAATGATAAATAAATAAATAAATAAATAAATAAATAAATAAATAAATATTCTGATTATGAAGTAGGCCGTGCGTGTTAACGCGCTAGGTGTATAGAACCAAACATTCTGCATTTGGGAGATAAAAGGCTTCAAACCGCACGGTCGGCTATCCTGAAAATGGTTCTCTGCAGTTTCCCATTTTTCATTTCCAGGTAAATGCCGGAACTGTTCCTTTCACCTCATTATCCAATTTAATTCACCATAATTCATTTCACCTGCTTTAGCTTGGTGACAGGAAGGGCACCCAGCCAGAAATACATGACACATACAGTAATTTAATCCGCCTCAACCCCGAACGCTTATCAGGATACGGGACTAATTGCCTCACATATATTATTATTATTATTATTATTATTATTATTATTATTATTATTATTATTATTATTATTATTATTATTATTGACATTTCACTCGCCGTGATAGAAAGGTCCTTGTCATGTGGCAGGTGTTCAGAATGTCAGTTTTCTGCATTTATGGAAGTGTATAGACGGTATCCAGATCATGTAAGTTACGTGTTGTTGCAACTTACTCCGCACAAGTCCTATGGTGGAGATTACAAAAGGCCTCACTTGTTGCTAGCTCCATTTCACGCAGCTTTTGAACTTCTACTGGGAGGTCAGTGTACTTTTCAATCTTCTTGACATAGGTCTAGTGGTCATTATGATCTGAACGAACCTTCATATTCAGCAGATGTTTTCCTGTCTGTCTGCAAGGATAGATTTCAGTAGAGCTTGAACCTTTCCCTTTCGAGCACATCAGATGATCTGTACTCATTCTGATTCAGAAGACCCGACTTGATTCCTAGTTCTTGCTGCACAATTTTCGCTACCTCGTCACGCCGATGCGTATATTCTTTACCTACCATGGCTTTACATGCACCCACAATATGTTTCTCAGCGTCTCCTGCATCTGTCGTACACTTCTTCCTTTAAAATAAACGTCTGTAGTTACGGATGACCCTACCCTGGATTATTATCAAGAGCCCTTCTATTTCTCCGTGGACGTAGCCGTGTTTTAGCCAGAGAGTGGATTTAATTCTGTCAACAGTTGGTTGACTTACATGGTGACGATAAGTACCATGGAGTTCGTTCTGCTTCCAGGCATGCTGCAGTTCTTCTACGTTGGTAAATTTTGGAGGAGGAGTTGATATTCTTTTAAGATTGAGTGGAGAAAACTTATCATCGGCACAACTGATAGCTGCAAATAGATTTTGATCTCGCATTGTATGAAAGTACCTTCGCAAGTTTTCTGTGTGTTCGAGGCATATCTTCCTGAGGTTGAGTATTACTCCTCCTCCTCCTCCATTTCGACGTGACAAGTTCACTTTCTCAACTGCAGAATTAAGATGACGCATTCTGTTTGTTGTCAGTCATGAGACAGTTGTTGGATGTGTATTCGCCCGACATGGTTATAGGGAGCGTGCACGGCCGCTCATAGCGCCTCTAGCGGAAGAAATCGGTTATATTTTGGTGATCTTGTCTTGAGCGGTCAGTCCAGGCTGTTTAACTGTGGGTGTGAAATTGTGGTAGTAGTAGTGTATCAAATAGAAACTGTTGTGCAGTGAACTGCCACAACACGCAGCAAAGAAACACGCATGGAAAAGGAATTACATTTCACACATTTCCTGTCGTCCATGGGAATCGGACAGACGCAGGAAGTGGATTTCGGCTGTGGGAAGGATAAAGTACAGTAGGCTACCTTATTTCGTTTTTGACGTTAATCACACATTTCATATCACACATTTCAAACATACCAGGTATGCCAAGTCCTGAACACGTTTATTTAAGTACACTTTGAAAAAGTACATTTCATTTCAATTATGCATTGCAGCAGGTTCGTATGTTTACATTCATGTCCTTCCATGTGCACGTGTCTTGACTACGCCGAATAATAATAATAATAATAATAATAATAATAATAATAATAATAATAATAATAATAATAATAATAATAATAATAATAATAATAGTAATAATAAATGTTTCCCTGCATTTCAGAACAGATGGAACTCCATATGAACCCACCAAATGCTCTGTCATTTGCAGTGAACATTTTGTTGGAGGAAAGCCAAGTAATATTGAAAATCATCCATCATATACTGTGTTTCATGAGAGCTATAAGAAGAAACCGAAAAGAGAATGTGATGCATCCCGGTTTTAAGAGTGAGTAAACGAATGAAATGCTCAAATATACATACGTCCTCTAATCAGGAAACTCATGAATTTATTGTGAAAAATGAGTGTGAAAAACTACATAAGTCGGTGCAAGCAGAATTTGAGTTTGAAGTAACGACTTTCGAATCCACTTGTGTTTTTTTTAGTGGGAATGATGTAGGCACACAGTTCAACTCAAGCACAGTACCTCCAAGTATTTCGGAGAAGGTGGATAAAAGTTGTGGTCCCAACATCCCACTGGATATATGCAGGGAATTTCATGGGTACCAGAGCATAAAAAATGAGGCACAATTGAAGGATTTAACAAGTGTTTCATTTCAAACATTCAGTTCTTTACTTTCTTTATTTGCTTCTAAAGTGTCTATAAATATACTGTACGTAATAACGATGTTTGTTTACTCTTTTTAATGAAAATGAAATTGGACCTTTGCTTCCTTGGCACTCATATTTGGTGTACATCGGACTACTGCTGCGCGAATATATTTTACTGCTCTCGAACTAGTCAAGAAACGTACTTCTAATTTTGTTTTCTGGTCTAGCAAACTAGCCTTGCAAAATACTTTGCCTAGCGCTTTTAAAACATTTTATCCTGACGCACGAGTTATAATAGATTGCACAGAAATGAAATCAGAAACGCCAGCAGGAATAGATGAGAGATGTTACATGTATTCTTCGTACAAGTCATGTTATACATTTAAATTTTTATTAGCTGTGCCCCAAACGGAACTATTGTTTTTGTTTCCGCTTGTTATGGTGGAATAACTGATGATACTTTTATTGTTAACAATTCAGGCTTCCTAAATCTTTTGAGTGAAGGGGACGTTATATTAGCCGACAAGGGATTCCCAGGTTTTAGAACACAGTCACCTCATTCTTTACTTGTTATGCCGCCTTTTCTTCACAATGGGAGATTTACAGAAGATGAAGTGTTACAAACTCAGAGTGTAGCAAATGTGCGAATTCATGCTGATAGATGCATACAGAAGGTGAAAAATTTCAAAATCTTGAAAAAAATTCCTAAAAATCTGTTTCCGTATATCAGCGACATTGTTTACGTAGCTTGTGTGCTAGCAAATTTCTTGCCACCAATAATAAAGAAACCCTGTACATAATCCATTCGTATAAATCTATCTTATCAGAACTTCGCTTAGCAACATGGTGTGTTATCTACTTATTCCAACTGAATTCCTGTTTATTTGCTTACTGGATGCTGTCAATAGCTTGTCAAAAGCACAGTCAATTTCACCGGAAATCTCACTCGCGAAATTTGAGTTTTCACAGATTCATAGATATGAGGTAGTTACAATATTGTTATTCATTTCGCCCTGTGACAATGTCAAGGTTAAATGTATTTTGATATGTACAGTATTACAACTTCCATAGCATTACTTCATATTTATCTTGACAAGGTGCAACGATATTTTTGCCGTAACTATAAGCAAGTCTTACAGCGGAACGCACTCTCACCGTATTAATTCTCGGAACTCCGCTAGAGCACTCTGTTACTAGCACCGTGCTACCATCGGCGTCTGCTATGCCCTCCACTTTCCCACTAGCCTGCTCTCCATGTTGTCCGGCTAGGGCTCCATAACTGACATTCTCTCCACAAGGATCGCTGGTCGGTTGACCGTGGCAAAAACAACTTGTTCTTGTCAGTCAGCATCCAATGCTCCTGATGTTACAGATGTTTTGATATTGTAAAATATATAGTGGTGTTTCTGGAAGTGTTTGCGCTGGTTTTAGTTCGTTTTGGTACATATTAGAAGCTGAATCTGCATCTTTCGGTAAGTTAATTGTTTGAATTCGTGATTCTAAATTGTGCCCGTAGCAGTTTGTATTAACTGAGGTTTTCTTTACCTTTCATTATTCTGCATGCACTTGCAATGTGTATCAATTATCCATAATTCTGAATTGTTGTAGGTGATTGACAACCGAAATGGTATATTGTTTTGTCTCACACTGCAAAACTAAGAGCGGGAAAACTAAAGGGATTTCATTCCACAAATTCCCACGTCATCCAGACCTCAAACAGAAAAGGCTTAATGCCATTTCTAAAGATAATTTAGTGCATTTTCTTAAATCTGAATTTCACCCCGGACTGAAAACTAAGAAGATGAGAAACAATGCTTTTCATAGAATGTTTGAAGATTATCCCGTTCTCAATGTTCCTGAACATAATCCTGAACGAAGAACAGTAACTAGATATGACGGGAACCGTGGAGAGAAAAGAAAGAGAGATGACGAAACAGTAGATATTGCAGCTGAAAGCAATGGTTTTACTGCTGAAGCAGTGCTATTCAAATCTTCTCAAACATCAAGTGAAGGGTAAATGATTGAGCTGTGAGATAATGTTAGCAAGTCTGCTGAAGTTCAGATGGAAAACAGCGATGAAAATAAATTTATTCGAGCGGGAAAGCACGTGTCTTCTGTTCGATTAAAGCTGTGGCGTGCCAACATGAAGATAAAGAAACTAGTAATGGAATTGGAATACCAGAAGGGACAAATGCAGCAATATGATAATGAGTATCATGCATCTCCGGAAAGTATTCTTAACAATAACGAGCGTGATCCTACAAACCCAGTATCCAGTATTCGGGAGACAGTAGGTTCGAGCCCCACTGTCGGCAGCCCTGAAAATGATTTTCCGTGGTTTCCCATTTTCACACCTGGCAAATGCTGGGGCTGTACCTTAATTAAGGCCACGGCCGCTTCCTTACCACTCCTATCCATTTCCTCTCCCATCATCGCCATAAGACCTATCCGTGTCGGTGCGACGTAAAGCAACTAGAAAAAAAAAGATCCTACAAACACAGAATGTGCATTTATTTTAGAGTAAGTTGTAAATTATGGCAAGAAATCACATAGATGGCCAGAATACGCCGTAAATCACTGTGTGATATGGGAATTCATTTCCCCAAAAGGGTACATTTATGCTAGGAATAACTTCTTTAAATTTCCATCGAGGAGTAGCCTACATTTAGTCGCCCTATTGGAGGTACATCCCGTGAGACAGGCGTGACGCATCGTGTTAAAAAGAGGCTTTCATTAGAATCTGAACGAATAATTGACGTTGAGAAAATGATTCTTTAATTGTTGATGAAATGTCATTCAAGCAACAGTTACAGTATGATAGGAAGTTCGACACATGTTTTGGTCGCAAAGACATTTCTCAACTTGTCGGAGCTCCAAAGACAAAAAATGCCTCCCCAGAGGTGTCCACTCACCAAGATACGACCTGAGCAGGGCAGTTTTCGTGAACATTTTATTGTGTTTTTAGTATGCGGTTTATCTACTCGTAAACAGAATTCCTGTGGCATAATTTTCTCCAAAAGACTTTCCGGTGTAGATCTTCAAGCTTTAACACTGTCGGTAATAAAACAGGTGGAGGGTTGTACGTTTGTGATTGCATGATTAGTTACTGATAATCATAATACAAACGCAAATATGATGAGAAGATTATCGAACGGAAAGGAAATAAAGCTCCGAATAGGTCATCTACAAGACCAAGGCAGAACATTGTTTCTGGCTTTCGACCAACGCCATTTCCTGAAGAATGTTAGAAACACACTGCTAGAACGGCAAATGACGGATGGATGTGAATAAATAACTGGAGAATATGTCATCAAAGTGTATGAAATGTAGTCAGAGGAAATTATTAAGCATGTTCCATTTTTAACTCGGAAACTTCTCGCACCATCCAGCTTTGAAAAGGTGAATGTAAAAAGGGCGAAAGTGGTATTTTCTACCGCGGTCAGTGATTGGAGTAATTGACGGACATTTCTACAAATTTTAAAGATCAAGACTTACAGAATTGTAATGTGACCGCAACTTTCCTGCTTTACTGTACGTGCCACTAACTACTTTAATGTAATTTTCCTGATATTAATAAAAGATTGGTTTGATATTCATAAAGTGAGTGTTTCTAATTTCCATGGGAATATTTTGGAAATCTCTCAACGTAAAAGGGAGCTCATGGGGAAGAGGACAGCGAAGCTGGTGAAATTACGCTTGAGGAAGTGGAAAGCATGGTAAATAAACCTCATCGTCATAAAGCAGAAAGAATACATTATATTGCACCTGAAATGGAAAAATATAGTGGGAGGGCAGGCATAAAATGGTTTTACAGCGTAATAAGATTAGCATGGAGTGTTAGTAAGGTACCTTCTGATTGGACAAAAGCAGTAATTGCACATATCTACAAACAAGGGAACTGGAAGTATTGAACAACTATAGAGGTACACCAGGCAAGTTGTTCACTGACTTTTTGGAAGGGAGGGTAGTATCAGTGGTTAAGAGTAATTTGGATGAAAATCAGTGGGTTTCAAACAACAGAGGAGATTTCATATTCAGATTTTCAGTATGCGCCACGTAACTGAAAAATGCTACCAAAAGAATAGACAGTCATGTTCATGTTTCGTAGATCTAGTAAAGGCAAATGAGAGAGTACCGAGGGAAAAAATGTTTGCCGTACTGGGGGGTTATGGGATTAAGTGTAAATTATTAAAATCAGTCAGTGGTACTTATGTTGACAATTGGGCTGCAAGGAGAACTGAGGGTAGGTGAGTTATTGGTTCAGGGTACTTACATGGGTTAGACAAGGCTGTATTCTTTCGCCCTTGTTCATACAGGGTCTTTCTTTAACTCGCTCCGCGGCACCACTCACGGCATGCCTGGCGCAGTGACACTCCGTCGCTAGCCGGTTTAATGCGCGCTTACATTTGATGTTCAAAATGTTGTCCGGCCAGGCTGAGTGGCTCAGACGGTTAAGGCGCTGGCGTTCTGACCGCAACTTGGCAGGTTCGATCCTGGCTCAGTCCGGTGGTATTTGAAGGTGCTCAAATACGACAGCCTCGTGTCGGTAGATTTACTGGCACGTAAAAGAACTCCTGCGGGACTAAATTCCGGCACCTCGGCGGCTCCGAAAACTGTAAAAGAGTAGTTAGTGAGACGTAACACAAATATTATTATTATTATTATTATTATTATTATTAAAATGTTGTCCCTCAGCTGTCAAACACGCCTGACGCCTCGTAAATAGGTTTGCAGACACTCGGCGAATCTCAGCCTGGGTGATGTTCGAAATAACTTGTGTAATGTGCTCTTCTAGTTATTCTCTTGTGTGAGGATTGCTCACATACACTTTTCCCTTCAGCATCCCTCACAGGTAATAATCACAGGGATTTAAATCAGGAGATCTAGGGGTTAAATAACCACACGATCTTCGAAAACTTCCCGTATTACCTCCATAGACCGATTAGCAGTGTGTGCTGTCGCATTATCTTGCATGAAGTAACCATTCCTTCTTTTTTCTTCTGTCAGCTCTTGAAAGAATGGTCCGAGAATGAGGTCTATATATCGATCAGCATTTATTGTTTCACGGAAAAATATATGCCCTATAATTCTGTGAGCACTTATTGCGCACCAAACTCCTATCTTTACATCATGAAGTGGACGGATGTGCAGCTGGTGGGGATTTTCTGCACACAAGTAGCGAATGTTTTGACCATTTTGATATTAACTTAACCTTGATCGGTCTTCTACCCTTCACTTTCCCCACTCTATATGCATCGTCTATGTCCACCTCACTAACGTTTATCTACATTTTGCTTTGTATTACTTCTACCACTTTAAATACCATTTCCACCTTGCTTTCGTTGTCTCCTTCCGGCACACCATAAGTAAAAAGGTTTTTCCTCCCTGAGCTCTTGGTTAGTCCTGTTTTCGGACCACTTTACTTGCCTCAGTTCCTCCTCTAAATCCCTGACTTTGGTCTTCAGTCGTTCTACTTCCTCCGTGTTATGGGCCACTCTCTTTTATCACATTCATCTCCTCTTTAACACACTGTTTTAACTCTTGTATTTCCTTATTTATTTCCTTGGCTTGTTCTTTAATTAGGTCTCTTGTTTGCTCGTCCTGACATGCTTCTTTGATCAGTTCCTTAATCATTTCGAATTATTCCCATCCGATTGCACCAACTGGTCCAGGCCCCGGGTGTGGCTCAACTCCGCCTATTTCCAATAAGGTTGCTATTACTGCGGCTACCAACATGGTTACCAATACACCCATTTGCTGCACATTTTTCATCTCTCCTCTCACTTTTTCACATTTCACTCCTCTATTCCACCTTCCTATAGCCTAGCTGCCCTGTACTGCACTAGTGAATCGCCCATGTTCAGCACTCTACTCAGCAAATCCGCTTACTCCACTGTCTCACTCACGACTGTTTTGACCATTTACATAGCCACTTAAGTGTAGCCATGCTCCATCACTATAAAATAAAAGTTCTGGGTCCATACCCATCGTGAACTGACTGAAGCAACCAGTTACAATACCAAACCCTAGCGAAACTGTCAGGTCTTCTTAAACATTGGGCAGGGGTGGATTTGTACTTTTTGCTTTTAACAGTTTTGTTGCTTTGTGGGCAGAAGATAATGACACATTAGCTTGTACGGCGAGACGCGACAGGGATTTTTGGTGCAGTTCATTCCAAGAGAGCTCCTATTTCGTCAAGCTTCTCCTCTCTTAAAACGGTTCGTCTCCTGCGTGAATTTTTCTTAAGAATGGACCCGGTAGTATGGAACTTCTTTACTAATTTACGTACCGTACTCCTATGGGGAGGGAGGATGCCAGGAAATTCGCGAATTAATCGAAAGCGGCACTCTGTACAAGAAGAATGCTTCGTGTAGCACAACACAATGAATACACGCTGTTCTACTGTGTACAGTACATCACTCGTTAAACACACGATTAGTATTCCTACAGAAACTACGCAATTTTAAAGCGAACACATTGAGCACGCTACCAATACCACAGATGTTGAACTAAACTATTGCTGTGAAGCAATGGTTATCGCTATCGTACTGCTTTAGATCATCTTAGCCGGTCATGAAGCAATATATCTCACGGCAAATGAGTCACCCGATCGCGGTATAGCCTTCCGTGCATATTCCCCTGAAAAAAGACCCTTTAGTTTACTTGGATGATATAGTGAAAGGTATAAAGTGGCAGGGAGGTACACAGCTTAGTGGTAGCGTAGTAAGTAGTTTGAACTATGCCGATGACTTGGTCTTAATGGCATACTGTGCTGAAATCTTGCAGTCTAATCCTTGGAACATAAAAATAGGTGCTATGAGTATGATAACGTTTGAAAATTAGTCCTTCCAAGAGTAAAGTGATGTTAGTAGGCAGGAGACCTAAGAGACTTTAATATCAGGTTGGGAATGCAAAGCTGGAACAGGTGGATCATTTCAAGTATTCGGCATGTGTGTTCTCCCATGATTGTAGAATTGTGAGAGAGATTGAATCTAGGTGCAGAAAAGCTAATGCAATGAGTTTTCAGTTGGAATCAAGAGTATTCTGTAAGAAAGAAGTCGGCTCCCGGAAGAAACTATCTTTAAACCCGTCTGTTCTCCCACCATCTTTGCTGTACGGGAGTGAACACTGGGTGGACTCAGGATAGTTTATTCATGAGTCATAAGTAACAGACGTGAAAGTAGCGAGAATGATCGCTAATACAAACAGGTGGGAAGAATGGTAGGAGGGTACTCGGAATGAGGATATAAAGGCTAGGTTAGGAATGAACTCGATTGACGAGGCTGTACGTATTAACCTGCTTCGGTGATGGAGTGATGTATGGTGAATGGAGGAAGATAGGTTACCTAGGAGAATAATGGACTCGGTCATGGATGGTAAGAGAAATAGAGGGAGACCAAGACGACGATGGTTAGACTCAGTTCCTAATCATTTGAAGATAAGAGGGTTGGAACTAAACGACGCGACAAAGTTAGTCACATATAGAGGATTGTGGTGGACTTCAGTAAACTCAAAGACGCTTGCAGACTGAACACTGAAAGGCATAACATTCCACAATGAAGATGTATGTATGTATGTATGTATGGATGGATGGATGGATGGATGGATGGATGGATGGATGGATGTATGTATGTATGTATGTATGTGTGTGTATGTATGTATGTATGTATTCCACGTCACATGCAGGTATGCCATATCTATTCTTTGTTAGTATATACCAGGCGGCCCGCGAGTGCCGTACTTTCAACTTCCCGCATACACTAATCACTTGTTTTCGAAAGAGCGCTACAACGTGCTGTATTTCGGATTTTGTGAAACAAATAGCAGTCATTTTACTATACACGTTATGTAACAGGGTGCATTTGTAAATTCGCCAAAGGTGCAGAAAAGAAAATTTAATAACTTTTCAATTTATACACGTGTAGACATTCCACTCTACAAAAGAGTCGTTCGTAAGAAACAAAATCTAATATTGATCGGCGAAATACATGTGTAGAAAGCAGACGTCTGTTTGGAAACTCCCGTGCATACCAGCTGCTAGCTTCGGCTACATTCCGGCCAGATTCTCCATAGATTAAAATGATGTATGTGTATTCGTTGTTGCTGAACATACTAGCCATTGCCGATATGCAGACAGCAAATGTAGTGCTGCTGTACCATACTCCAGCCTAGTACTATGCGGTCGAAAGCGAGGCTTACTAAAGCAAGGGGTTGCATTAGACGGGTAGCGCTGAGGGACATGCTCCGAGCGACCGTCCGGTTGTTATCTCTTCATACTCAGACGTAACCTACCTGCAGGCAGTAGCGCCCGTGTGAAAATCACTTGGTAGACATCCCATTCATCATTTGTGCTTGCGGGACATTTATAAGTAGAAGGTACGGCGTTCGCCATCCGCCTAATACAAACATTTTTTACCATTTGTTTTACGTCGCACCGACACAGACAGGTCTTATGGCGGCGACGGAATAGGAAAGACCTAGGAATGAGAAAGAAGCGGCCACGGCCTTAATTAAGGTACAGCCCCAGCATTTGCCGGGTGTGAAAAAGGGAAAACACGTAAAACCATCTTCAGGTCTACCGACAGTGTTAGTATAAACATTGTAGCAGTGTGTTAGATCCTGCACTTAGGTAAAATCTGGAATTCATTACTAAGACATGCCTTAATCAAAGTGATTCCCAAAATCAATGTAGAATACAGTAATCGTGCAGGCAGTGCATTTCCTTGTAAGTTCGTTGATGTATTTAAAATCATTATTATTATTCATAATAATAATAAAAATAAAAATAATAAAAGGAATAGGGAAGATGATGGCCTCCACATCCCATAATCTGAAGAGGAAGAGTTCAGAGGAGACGTTAGTCCCAGCTGACTTGACAGTAACAGTAACTTGATTAGCATGTCGCTAGCGGGCTTCAATCAAGTTAGGAAGTTAGATCAATCAGGATCCCGAGCCTTCGCCCTACCATTAATTTAGTCGCAACTTGTCTCCCCCAAGTTCTGAAAGGGAGCGCTCCGCTTAGATATGCGTACCCTAAATCCCTTTACCTTGCAAAAATCGCTATATTTTGGTGTGTATTGTTATTATTCTGAGTCCACCATACACGACAAGGACGTTGGGGTATTATTATGCTAGAGGTAAACCCCATGAGTCTTACCATTTTCAGATTAAGTCAATGAAATATTATATCACTTCAGGATACATCTAATCGTCATTAAATGTTTTACCGAGGTTTATTAAGTACTCTTGTGGACATAAACATTTGCATAACAGGAGAGAATCGTTGGATTCAAACGAAAGTTTAGGAATGTGATGGTGCAGACAAACGAATATATCTTTGCGTCGAATAAATGTTCCAACCACCTAGGGTGCAGAATAAGTCACCTTATGTACCTCGTCAGGCTTCCTCGTACCTCGATACATTGAGATACAATCGTACTCGGAGTCAAGTTGGTAGCGTATGTTATCCAGCGGTAGACTTGCCCACAGTTGTTACAATTGTTTATCTATATTACCAACACTGCGGCACTGATGAAGCTGGCTTCCCCTTTGGTAACACAAATTATTGATGGATGACAAATAATATCATGAAGCATTCGGCATATATTGTGTTCGAGGGAAAGATCATAATATAAAGATAAAGTTGGAATTCAAGAGGAAAAATTGGGGTAAATATTAATTTACAGGAAGAGGAGTTAGAGATTGGAAAAATCTGCCAAGGGTGATGTTCAATAATTTTCCAAATTCTTTGAAATTATTTAAGAAAAGCAGATAGTGAATCTGCGACCTGGACGATTGCCCTAAATGCAAATCAATGTGAGCAGGCCGAAAGACGGTACTCCGTTGTTTCTTCAACGAACACTACACATTCAATAACCATCCAATCACTACTATTGCCGAAACACGGTCATATGTGATAGCTACCCTGATATTCACGTCAATGTTAACTTATACGACGTAGATGTCACTGTAAAATGAGACAGGGATTGTAGTATTCACCAGCGATGTTGCACACTCTTGTGTAAAGGCTATCTGCTCCCACTCCCACTTCGTCGCTAAGAGAATATGTCACCAGTCCGTAGTACTTGCTATACTCCTCTTTGACAACCATGCAAAAGAACAAATTTGATTGTGCTAGACATCTGAAAATGCCCCTCTGAACCGAAGACGACTGCGCTGACCATTCAGCCAAGGAGCCAGACAACTTAGGGTTGGAAGATTTGGGAGTGAGGAAATGAGATGCTGGACTAAATTGTATGTTCCGAGCTATCAGTGGAGATATGGCATAGAATCATATTAGTAGACGAATACATTTGAGTGCTGAGAAATTCGGGCAAGTATTCTTTTATAGGAGGAGTAGCTGCCGCATGCCTCTGGATGGTTGACAAGCTGATGAAACTGCCCGGGAAATCAAACGGTCCTCCCTTCTGATGACATGTCAAGGTCGTCCAGAAACAGACCTCCATATATGGGAACCTACACGTGTCTATTTTTCTCAGTAGCATCTGATTCCAAAGCCCGAACGACACACGTCACGGATAGATCGCAGAGCCTTCCACCTTTCTTTTTGCTGCTATTCGCTATCGGATGATGGCTGTGGATTATGGTCACTTTCTCATTTCAAGGTGCATACATTTGCATGTTCCTGGGAAGAGAGCTTCCTGATTTCAGGCGCGTGAGCTTGAACAGGAGAAATGATCTTTCCCAACATCGATTTAACCTATCCGCTATTAATGCAAACGTATTTCGTTGCTAGCAAATAACAAGATACTCTTTAGTGGTTGATTTTGTTCTACCTGTTTTGGGTTCAGACTCAAGAATTGTTCAGGCTTCCCCCCCCCCACTCCTCATGTGATACAGTTTAAGTACTGTGAGTTACATTATTTCAATTTAAAGCTTTCAGTTTTAAATGTATTTACCACTTAACTTATTTCTTGTTGAAAGGATAAAGTTTTGAAGTTAACCAACGTGATAGTCTGTGAGAGGTGAACAACACCATGTCATTAAGTTTCAATTATTTTCGTGTGTTTGTAATAATATGATTAAATAGTTTTATTATGTTCAATTATGATTAACGTCGTACAAATGATAAGGCATCACACTTCTGTTGTTTATGATCTAAAATCCAGCGACATAGTGGTGAAGATAAAACCACAACATTTAGAAATGTCCTCCTGCAAAATTATGTTATTATGACATAGTGTACTTTATCTCCCAAGTAAAGATATAATTTCATACTTAATTTTGTCTAAGATGGAGGATCGTCACAAAAAAAATTCACAAATAGACTGGTAGTACTGTTAACGATGTATTGCATTGCTCCTAAGCTCTGAGAGGATTGGACGCAATGTGGTATGTGTTCAACTGTCGGAAGCGTAGAAGCGTTTCGACTACAGAACAATCTGACAACCCACTCCTACAGGCTTCATCGCTCTTTGATGCCCGTAGTTTTTTTTTTCACACATTGAGTGCGCACGCTAGTCAGCTTCTCGCTCGAAATTGTTTGCTTTTAGAGACCCCACTACTCTCTCTCCTCCCCGCATAGCCCCTCAATTGTCAAATTTAGTTGCTAATTGCAACTCTCAATCGTTACTTTCATCCGAGTACCTTGTAGGACTCCAACCGTTTCACCATTAGACTATTTTACATTAACCTGTCTTGCTTGTCCGTACCATATCACACAACATCCCTACGTTTCATCAAGAGAGATTTCCATAAATTTTATTCGTTCAATTTTAACGTCCATTTCGTAACGATAGCAACAGTTGAAATGAAACACCCGACTTCACTCCTGTTTTCAACAGTAAATGTATCTTCCTGTCCCAGGAGTCAGTTGCTGAGAATGGGCACTCAGAAAGTTGTTGGAAGTGCTTCAACGACGTAATTCATTCAAAATCCTCCGCGTTTTCCATGATCATCAGGTAAAGTTATCGTAGAATTAGTAGTAATTTCTGTTCTATCCCATTTTGGTCAGATTGATGGTAAGCCTCTGACTAGAGCTGACTGGCTCATTGAGTGCCACGGAAAGTTCAGGTGCGAGGGGAATGTAAATGTGAGGACTTAACAGAAGTATTTAGTCAGCAGTGTATAAAGATACTTGGATGTAATGTTCACGTAGAACAGGTGACAAATACTGGTGAAGTACTGAAATTTACGTATGGTGTTTAAGACATTTACAAAAAGAAACTAAGGTTGAAAGTTAGACACGCAGCTGGGATTGAAAAGATTTCTGGGGATATACTAAAGTCAATATGTTGGGATATTGTGCCTATCTGAAATACCTATCTGATTCCTGTTTGCATCACGGAGTTACACCAAATGAATTCAGACTTGCTATAGTAGCCCCAGTGTACAACGGAAAGGATGTTTAACATAAAGCGTATTATTGCAGGCCCATCGACATGAAATGTGTTGCTTTTAAGCTCTGGGAAAGAATTCTTCCTGAATATATTAGATACGCTGTCGAAATAACTAACTGGTGTGATTGCAGGGAGTTCGGATTTGGAAAAGGTCATGGTGTGGGTTACTGTAATCACCTCCTAGTTCGTGAACCATGGGCAACGGCTGAGTGGCCTAGTAGGTGGTCCTGAGATTCGGGATAACAGTTGGTAGGGAATGGGAGTTGGCATCTCGGACATATTCTGAGTCATGGACTTCCTTGTGCTCAGGCGGGTAGGGCTATACAATCGACCGGTGGTCCCTAACCCGTTAGAGGAGATATCCTCACTTGAACTATGTTTAAGTAGAGTAGCATCCTGTTTCATGAATTTACCGAGCTGAGAACATTTTAAGCAAGCCTAGGAACTATGAGAGTAACGGAGTCCCACTCCCATTTGACAGGCGAGGGACTGTAGGTAAGAAATCCAAGAGAACTGAATGTCAGATTGGTCAAAGAAAGCTGGAACAGGTAGATAATTTCAAGTATTTAGGACGTGTGTTGTGCCAGGATGGTAATATGGTAAGTGAGATTGAATCAAGGTGCAGTAAAGCAAATGCAGTGAGCTCGCAGTTGCGATCAGCAGTATTCTGTGAGGAGGAAGTCAGCTACCAGACGAAACTATCTTTATATGGGTCTGTTTTCAGACCAACGTTGCTTTACGGGAGCGAAGGCTGGGTGGACTCAGGATATCTTGTTCATAAGTTAGAATTAACAGACATGAGGTAGCGAGAATGGTTGCTGGTACAAACAGGTGGGAGAATGGTAGGAGGGTACTCGGAATGAGGATATAAAGGCTAAATTAGGAACGAACTCGACGGATGAAGCTTCGGTGGTGGGGTAATGAGAGGCGAATGGAGGAGGATAGGTTTCCTGAGAGAATAATGGACTCGGTTATGGAGGGTAAGAGAAGTAGAGGTAGACCAAGACGACGATGTTTAGACTCAGTTTCTAACGATTTAAAGATAAGAGGTATAGAGCTAAATGAGGCCACAGCACTAGCTGCAAATAGGGGATTGTGGAGACATTTACTAAATTCACAGTGGCTTGCAGACTGAACGCTGAAAGGTATAACGGTTTATAATGCTGTATGTATGTATGTATGTATGTATGTATGTATGTATGTATCTATGTATGTATGTATGTATGTATTCCAGTGAGGCTCAACGTGTAGCACTCCAACAAGAAATAGCAGTGACTCAGAGGTCAAATGACCTATCCAAGAATTTTGATAGGGTAGATCATGGCAGAAGGTTGAAGAAACTGAGGGCCATTACCGTAGACAAATGTGTAGTGGAATCGGTGGCTAAATTTCCATCAAATAGAACTCCGAAAATGTGAGTAGGTGAAGTATTATCTGGTCCTGTAATGATTAAGAGAGGGGGTCTCGCGTGTTCTCGTGTAACATTTATAAATGATATGAGTAAACAACTGTAATCACAGGTAAGGCTTTTTTGCGATGATGTTGCACTGTATAGAGTGGTAAATAAGTTACAGGATTGTGAGCGACTACAAGAAAGGCCTCCACAATATCATGACGTGGACAGCAGACAATCGTATGATGGTACAAGGGATGAAAAGTCAGGTGGTAAATTTCACCAATGAGAAAAGTCCTCTCAGTTTTAATTATTGTGTTGATGGGGTGAAATTGACTCATAATTTGTTTTACGTCGCACCGACAGAGATAGGTCTTACGGCGACGATGGGACAGGGAAGGTCTAGGAGTTGGAAGGAAGCGGCCGTGGCCTTATTTAAGGTACAGCCCCAACATTAACCTGGTGTGAAAATGGGAAACCACGGAAAACCATCTTCAGGGCAGCCGACAGTGTGGTTCGAACTATCTCCCGGATGGAAGCACACAGCTGCGCGCCCCTAACCGCACGGCCAACTCGCCCGGTAAATTTGTCACGGGGATCACTGTAAGCATCCAAGTGTTAATAAAAGGAAGAATTTTCTTTGGGTAATCACATTAACGAGGTTGTAAATGAAAGTAAGTGTCAGGGTATTTAGGGGTGTCGCCCGGCTGGCAGATTCCCTGTCAATTGTTTACATAGCCTTTTCTTGATTTTTTTCAAAGAACATGGACATTTATCCAACATTTTCCTTGATAGCATATACCAATACCTTACTCATTGCCCTATAAATGAATATTCACCCAATATGCCGTCTAGAATTCCAACTTTATTTTCATCTTTCCTACTTTGAAAAGCTCCGCCAAGCTCATTCGTCTATTAATGTCATTCCACGCCATATCTCCGCTGATAGCTCGGAACATACAATTTAGTCGAACATCTCGTCTCCTCACTCCCTAGTCTTCCCAGCCCAAAGTGGTCAGGATCCTTGGCTCAATGGTCAGCGCAGTCGCTTTAATTCCAATGGCTCGGGGACTGGGTGTTTATGTTGTCCCCGCACTCCTGCAACTCGTACACGACACTATCCTCCACCACAATAACAAGCAGTTTCCTGTACACAGAAGATGCCACCCACCCTCGTCGGAGGGTCTGCCTTACAAGGGCTACACCTGGCTAGAAATAGACACGAAATTAATATTATTATTGCTAAAAGTAACACTATCCTTTCACGGAAATCACTCAGAACAAATTGTGCTGCTTTCCTTTGGATCTTTGTCAGTTCTGGTATCAAGTAGTCCTGGCGTGGGTCCCATGTACTGGGACCATACCCTTATTTGGGTCTTATCAGACACTTCTTGGTACAGTGGAGCTACTATAGCAACTCTCCATTGACTTGGTATAGCTCCTTCATGACCACAGTAATCAGATAAGTATTTCAGATACAGCACTACATCCAACCTATCCCCAGAAATCTTATCAATCCCAGCTTCTTTTCCAGCTTTGAACTTTCGTATCTTTTGTACGACCCCAGTTAGAGTAGAGTTCCAGTGAATCCCACAACGGGATTACTTGATACGAAACTTGAAAAGATCCAAAGGAAAGCAGCACGTTTTGCTCCGGGTGATTTCCGACAAAAGAGCAGAGTTACGAAAGTGCTGTGACGATTGATTGATTGATTGATTGATTGATTGATTGATTGATTGATTGATTGATTGATTGATTGATTGATTGATTGATTGATTGATTGATTGATTGATTGATTGATTGATTGATTGATTGATTGATTGATTGATTGATTGATTGATTGATTGATTGATTGATTGATTGATTGATTGATTGATTGATTGATTGATTGATTGATTGATTGATTGATTGATTGATTGATTGATTGATTGATTGATTGATTGATTGATTGATTGATTGATTGATATCAGGTGACAGTGAAAAGTTGACTGAGGCTTTCTATGACGAAGTGTAGAACGTATCTCTATGGTTCTCTGTTCAAACGCAAACGGCCTGATGTTACGATAAATGTGAGTTGGACAACATTAAACCCTTTGAAAGGTTAGACAAAAATGATGAGGGACCACAAAATGTAATTTCGAGAAAAAAATTAACTTTAAATTTTAAATATAACCTACCACATTCATAACTAAACAAAATGTTACTACTTGTAATGGTCTATAATATACCTCATGATTATATTCGCTGTGAAAAAATGACAATAGATTAAGAATGCAATCTTGTTCGAGACAATGGGACCTATGTTATTCGTAAGTGAATCAATAACAGTCTACTTTATTCATGTTCTGACACAAAATCTTTTAAAATATAAGTTATTTTTACTTAACTCCTTGGCATGACTTCATTTAATGAAAATCTCATGGGTTGAGAAGTTCGTGATGTTAGGCTTATGCTACAATAAAGTTTACTTACCTGTCAAGAGAGCAAATGCCTTAGTTATTAACTACGCTGTCATCGTCGTCGTCGTCTGGTAATTCTGGGGTTGTCAAATTATTATAGAATGACTCTGTTCTTTTAGAGATGAATTTCTTCAAGTCGTGTAGGTCTTTGAACTTCTCCCTGCACACACGCAATTGTTCACTGCCTATCTTTTCTGGATGTTCAGACTTGCCCACAACCAAATCAGGCACGGGATGGATTTAATTCTGCTCTTTATTGTCTCGGTAATAACAGTCTTAAGTCAAGTTCTACTATAAACATCACAATAAGAAATTATACGAGGTTCTCTACAAATTATTTGCAGTTCTTTCAACGCTTTTGTAGGAATTGTACGTTTCACCTCGAATATTACCAACCAATATTGCACCACACTCACTATTTCTTGAAACTACATGGACTCTCATATTTTTCTCAAATGGGATTTTTTTAATAGGATGAATATCTGCGAATCTGAAACGAGACTTCTTTTGAATAGTCGATTCACTCTGCAGTACTTCAGACTTGGTGCAAACATACGTGCTTCCTGGCGGGCCTCCCCGTGTTATTTCAGTGGACATTCTCACACCAGGATATAGTAATTGGTGGTATATAATTACCTGTAGGACTCATGGGGCAACATACTGTAATACAACGTATTTCTTCCTCGTTCTAAGCTGGTCGCTGTCCCTACTTGCTTTTGACCTTTGCGGGCAGTTATTGGAGGTGGCTTCTGGACCGTCGAAATGTCGCTTTCATCAAAGATATAAATACGTGACGGAGGAAATTTATGTTTTTCACAGGCAACCAAGAGATTATGAAAAAGTCTGTCAACTTCTGCTTTATTAAATGATAAAGCTCTGTTTACACTAGTTGCTTCGGGTTTCTGCAGACTGAGTTTTTGGGTTTCTTCTCAAGAAACCTTGCGCCCAGTCCTTACAAGCTAATTTAGTAATTTTGTTGAAATTGTTGAAAAGATTGTTTCTGTCCGCAAATTCTTAGGCAATACGACGTAGTTCAATCATTGTCATGTCGTAAAATAGCCTAGCCTATTGAAGAAGATGAGAACAGAGTTCCTTCTCTGATGTTCAGTAAAGACAGTTTTCCTTCCCATCTTCCGTCCTCTCATTAAACCACATTACAAACGCTTCCTTAAAGTTGCCCCGTGAATACCAAATTAACGCCCAACCTCACGCACTTTGCGTCCAGTTCTAACAGCAGCAACTTCAGCAGCTGACGTTTCCTCAGTCCAGCAAGACTTATTTGTAGTCCTCTTATGGTTCCGAACCATCTGAAATTAAAAATCTTAGTTTTAATTGTATGCATATATACGTATTTCGCTAACAGAGTATACACGTATCATACATGTACATCTCTGGTAAAATATTAAATTGTTGTATATTGTTTAGAGGGGGCAAATTGTACGCACCGGAGGTGTAATGAGACGCAGAGCGCGCGCGATTACCCCCCTAGACACCTTTCACACATTCTGCCCTGCCATTTTATAACCGACCAAGGAATAATGAATATCACATTGAGAAAATTTAAGACTTTCGAGAAAAAAGTGGGTTGTTCAGTACGTACCCTAATATAAATTCAACTCTTCTAATACATGATGATATAACAAAATGAATATTTCTGCAGAGCACAAGAAACATACGCTACTCAGGCTGACAATCGACTAGCATTAACGTTAGATTGAAGCAGATTACAGCATGCTTGCTACCAGGGGAGGGGATTTAGAGAGGTGCGTCCCATTCCCTGACGCGTCCCATTGTATACAACTTATTCCGACATACTGCAAATTAAGAATGTAATTTTATGGACCCTCATCGTATTTCTCCACAACCCTTCTATTGACGTGAAGCGTTATCATTTCACTCGTCAGAGGTGCGCTGCAGGTAGTGATAGTTGGTATGTCCATCAGCTATCAAAGACTGCAGAACCAATTTGAAGAGACCGAGCGAGGTGGCCATGCGGTGAGGGGCGCGCAGCTGTGAGCTTTCACTCGGAAGATAGTGGGTTCGAGCCCCTGTCAGCAGCCCTGAAGATGGTTTTCCGTGGTTTCAGATTTTCACACCAGGCAAATGCTCGGCCGCTTCCTTCCCACTCCAAGCCCTTCCTTATATCATCGTTGTCATATGACTTATCTGTGTCGGGGCGACGTAAAGCAAGTAGTAAAAAAAGTATTTGAAGAGTATGAGCAGACACCCTCCATGCAGTGAAACGGGTGTATGAGACAATCCATCCAAGTTGCCTACTTTTCATGGCCTCAAGTAGTAACGTAATGAATGCTTGAATAGGATGGCGTGGAGATGGTGTTCTGAAGAAATGTATGTGGGGCTGGATATCCTCAAATTTAGTGTGATGGTAGCTGTGTACCTTTGTAACTGGGAAAATACCATAGAAACAGAGTTTCTAACTTACATTGGCATAACTCTTGAGATATATAGGCTAATATTATGACAGGAATGTTGGAGTCAGACTAGATGTGCATTTTAAAAAACTTCCAGCAAAAGCAGAGAAGAGTCATCGTGCCACGCCTACTATTCACTTTAAAAACTCAAAACCCCATGAGTCAACAGCTCCGAAGAGCCATGGCCTACCAAGTGACCGCCGCTCAGACCGAAGGCATGTAAATTACGAGGTGTCGTGTGGTCGGCGCGACGAGTCCTCTCGGCCGTAATCTTGGCTTTTTAGACGGGGGCCGCTATCTCACCGTCAGATAGCTCCTCAATTGTAATCACGTAGGCCGAGTGGACTTCAAACCTGCCCTCAGATCCAGGTAAAATTCCTTGACCTGGCCGGGAATCGAACCCGGGGCCTCCGCGCAGGCATGCTCTACACCGAGGAGCCGGCTATTTTAAAAACTCCGTATGTTAAAATTTAAATAAATCTCAAGGACTCATCAACTCGCACAGTATTGCTTGAAGCCAATTTATCTGCATTTTGCACCTGAGGAGTTCATTTCCATATTGACGGGTTTACCATTTCATGTTTATCGTCTGTAACAACCCTTAAATACCGTCTGAATGAGCCTACATCTCGATTATTGAAGGACAATGCTTCAACTAAAATGCCCAACATAACTGAATAACGAAAGTTGCATAACTTACCTTACACATGATATTATTTAAGAGCTTAATAGGTTCGAAAATGCGGCTATAAATCTCACAACCTCTTGCTAGAATTACTGATAAGTTCTACCCATTCAAAAGCTCAAAGCTGCTAAGTAACTATCCAGATCAGTAGTTCACAGTATATTACAAAATTGGCGTGATAGAATTAACAACTGAATTGTACTTTTAAACGGAGACGAATCCCCATGAGACACGCTTGAAATTCTCTGTAGATATGAACCTACCATAGTTGTTTCACCACACACTTCACACGTGCAAGCTGCTGATAGATTGAGGTAGAAGTGTGTCTGTTGTTGGACAAGAGGGGTGCGTGCTTTGGGCGCCAATCCCAGAAGGGTGCAAAAGAGCTGAAGGAAGAGCGTTCGTTGAAAAAATTGTTTTTTTAAACCAACGCTATGGCGGTCTATTTTTCTTTTTTCTTGTCATAGGTCTCAGGGTGAGCTATCGGCTCAGAAATTTGTTCTTGGATCATCTCTCAAACTCGATTACGTCTTTTCTTTCAGTTTCTTCTTAGTTGTATAAACAATTGACGGTAAACATTTCGTATTATTGCTTTTTTTTCGTTTAACGAGTGTTTTGCATAGTTAAAATCATCAATCAGTTACCACTGACCTGTGTTAAGGGCAGTCGTACAGGTGGCAGATTCCCTTTCAATTGTTTATCTAGTCTTTTTTAATAATTTCAATTTCAATTTATCGACCATCACTCTCCCTTGGCAAACTATTTCAATCCTTAACTCCTCGTCCTATAAACGAATATTTGACCCAATTTGTCCTGTTTTATTCCAACTCTATCTTCATTGTGATCATTCGTACTTTTAAAAACACCACTGAACTTTATTTGTCTACTAATGTCATTCCACGCTATCTCTCCACTGGCAGCTCGGAACATACCGCTTAGTCAAGCAGCTCGTCTCTTTTCTCCCAAGTCTTCCCAGCCTAAACTTTGCAAAGTTTTCGCAACACTACTCTTTTGTCGGAAATCACCTAGAACAACTCGTGCTGCCTTTCTAAGGATTTTTTCCAATTTTCAAATCAAGTAATCCTAGTGAGCGCCCTATACACTGGAACCATACTCTAATTGTGATATTACCAGAGACTTACATGCCCTCTCCTTTACATCTTTACTACAACCCCTAAATACCCTCATAGTATATGAAGAGATCTTTAAACTTTATTTACAATCTCGTGTATGTGATTAACCCAGTGAAGGTACTTCCTATTATTAACCCCTAGTTACTTATGGTGATTCCCACGAGGTACTTTCACCCCATCACATTGTAATTAAAACTGAGGGGATATTTCCTCTTGGCGAAACTCTAACCTGACTTTATACCCCGTTTACCATTATACAATTGTCTGCTGCCCATCGAGGTCTTGTTTGCAATCACTCACAATCCTTTGATTTATTTCTTACTCTATGCAGTATAAGATAATCCGTAAAAAGCCTTACCTCTGATTCCATTTCTTTATTCACATCATTTACATATATAAGAAAATATAAAGGTCCACTGATAACCCACCCAGAGTTAAGTTGCAAAAAATTACCACGTATTGATCGGTTGAAAAGCCAAAGTTCTTATGTTAACTCCAAATGGGGAACACTGAATGTTATGGATTCGAAACGAACTTTCCAGTTGAAAATGGAAGAGCACTTGATGTAGATGGGAAAAGCTGAAAAATATCATTTCTGCGGTTTGAAATTCATAACCTGCGTGGACATCGATGGTAAAGGCTGTGTAAATGTTGTTTTCGGCTCGACCAACAAAATTTTAAGGCCTGAAGGGCTTCGCAGTTTCCTAGTGCAGTATGGCTATAGTCGTTTCATTTGTTTTACGTCCCATAAACTAATTTTCAGGTTTTCTTAGACACCGACGTGCCGGAATGTTTGTCTAGCAGGAGCTTTATCTCCGTGATCTAAATCTACCGACATGAGGATGGTGAATTTAAAGATCATCTCTGACGTAGATGCAACCATTTAGCAAAAATAACACCACAACTATCAACTGAATAACTGAACTGAACTCATACAAAATATACAGTAGATTACGATTGACTCGCCGTCGCGGTGTGGATATAGCTGATCTACGATAGCTCGTTAGTAGCAACACTAGAATACCGACTTAAATCACTGAACTCTCTCAACACTCTTTATATATAATCTGAATCTGAGTCTGGATAATTCTGCTTTTTTACAATATACAGCAGTATTAATACAAGATAATTGGAGGGTTCCACAATTAAAATCTAGGAAACCTTGCTAAGTTCCTCTTCTAGAATTATCCAGAAACAAGTTTGTCATTACAGCGTAAACGTAAGCATAGCTAGAAACACGTAGAATACTACGCAATGGTCCTTAGTACATCAAAGTTCCAGAGTTCACTTACGTCAACACACTGGACATTTCCTGAGCGCTTGGAACACACAAAAGATTATTTACAAGTGATAAACATAACCTAACTTACAATACATGAGTTAATATACATGATAGGACCTAAGTATATAATGTAGTCTACAATATATGAAGATAACTTGCGCCAACCCGTAAACCTTGGCACAGAGAGCCAGCTCCACATCATTTGAGTAACTCATTCCAGGTAGTGCAGTTTGGAGTTGAACGCATTTTCCTCCACCTGTCCATTGCGACGCTAATAATACTGAACATTTTAGTTTTTATTATCAAGTGTGAGTGATCATTCAGTATATTAAAGCTGATTCTTTCCTATGTCAGAACATGTACCGTATGAGCAAAGACGAACTGCCAGACCCTGTCATATTAAGCGTGGAGAGAGTGAAAGTTATACCTACCTTTGAGGCTAATACAGATATGTTTATGACAATTACGGCAAGAGAGGGAACTATTGTACTTCGATACAAACTGAAACTGTTTTTTTTTTTTTTTTGTAATGATTTACAGTTTGTGGATCGGGGCAGTGAAAAATTTCGTTTTTGCCGTAGACACTTCTTACACTAGACAGGACTGTAATACGACCATCTCAGCATAACATCTATGGACGTCTTTCTCGGCGATTTATAGTGTATTAACGAGCCGTAGCAGCAACAGAAAATTTGAAACAGAATATTGTTACGATTTGTGAAACAATATATATAGGTAAATATTGCTCTATGTACAAAGTCCTCATAGACAATATATGAAATGAGGTAAACAGTATTTTCATCAAAACGTACTCTTATTTTTCAGTTAATAATCTTTCGTAAAATAATTCGTGTATGCATCAAATTTTGTTTCAGTGGCAATTTTTTTCTGTCGATTTATTTATTTATTTGTTGCATGTTTAAGGTAATATTTTTTATGATTATAGTGCAGTGTACTTTAGTACGGTATGCAGGTGAATCCCATAATTATGAACACCTGTTAGAAGTGCCATCTGCAGCGCGTAGCCCATAGCGTATACCTCGTGACGTACGCTGTTGAAGCGGGTATGTTATACGACCGATAACTTCACTCAGAATGGACACTCACGACCCCCATCCGCACATATTTACCGCCCTGATAGATAGATAGATAGATAGATAGATAATGCCTTTATTGGTGGCGAAGTTAGGGCTCAAGGCCCTCTCTTACACTTAACCACTAGACGAGTATACATGTACATAACTTATACAGTACTTACAAATACAAATAAAACAAATAATATTAATAGCAAAACAATAGTAATAATAGTAATACATGCACGATAGGATATAATATTCGAGGGTTCTACATACAGTATTTCAGTGTGCTCTTTCGGATGGCGTATAAATCGGTTTCAAGTTTTCTTAACATTGATTGATAGTCCCTTCTTAGCTCAAGTGAATGCATGACATACAGACAGGGAACATGAGAGTTTAAGCAGCAAATTGAGCTATGCTTGGTTGAATTACCTCGATAAATATTTTGATCTGATGATCATGCATCTTCCTTTATAATACTGATACATATTTGTCTGTTTCGTTTCATTCAAGAACGTATATGGCCCAGGTATACGTAAAGAATGTTCCAGAAGCAGACTTCCAATACAAAAACTCCACATTACGTTTAATTATTTTCCACATTTCTCAGATTCTTCTCATACTTGATTGGGGCAGTATTTTTTTTTTTTTTTTTTTTTTTTTGTGTTTTGGAAGTGGTGTCCAATCTTAATTGTCAGTCCAGTCATAATCCAGCCATAACGATGCCACCTTCATTCTTGGAGAAACAACTTTTGAAATATTAGAGACTGGACTTTCAATAATTTTTCACGTGTGATGTTCGTAATTCTTAACACAGAGGTAAAATAGAAATTTAGTTTAATTCCTGTCTCACCTGAGTAATATCTTGGGTGATATTCCTTTCTGATTGTTTTAAAAGAACCAGAATAAAATTATGCTCCGTAAAGGTTTCTTGTGGTGTTAATAATTTCCTTGATAGTAACTGAACCGAGCATGATAGCTGCAGTCGCTTAAGTGCGGCCAGTATCCAGTAATCGGGAGATAGTGGGTTCGAGCCCCACTGTCGGCAGCCCTGAAGATGGTTTTCCGTGGTTTCCCATTTTCACACCAGGCAAATGCCGGGGCTGTACCTTAATTAAGGCCACGGCCGCTTCCTTCCAATTCCTAGGCCTTTCCTATCCCATCGTCGCCATAAGACATATCTGTGTCGGTGCGACGTAAAGCAAGTAAAAAAAAAATAGTAACTGAATTGTTACTCTTCAAGAAGCTACTTTTATTACTGACTGACGTGCCTTTCACTCTTATTTGTGTGTTAACCTTCTTTCCCTCCGCAAAAATCCTCTCCACCCTCTTCATAATTGGATGTGCAACTTGCATCCAGAAACTTCCAAATTTGATGATAAATTTTATTCCTGTACTGTAAGTTGGAGAGCAAGTTTACTCAAGTTACTTATAATTAGTTGGTACTTCACTCACAGGATGGGTCGGAGACCGACAGGCAATCCACTTGTTGCGCTGTTGATATAATTTACTATAGTACACTTCACATAATTCTAAGTGTTTCGTAATTCAATCTCGAATACCATCAATGATCGATGTGCCAAGTATGCTTTACAGGATCTCTAAATTGAGTTTCGGATTACTTACACGAAATTCTACTGTAGAAATACACCACATTGATGTGCCAACCGAAGTTACACAAGAAAGGTGCCATTTGAGACACGTTCACAAAATAAAATCGTCCTGAAATTTACATTCATACATACAGGGTGGGTGAAAAGTCACTTTTTCCCAAACAGTTCCTTACATTTAATTTACATTTTAATACATATTTTGGTGCAGAGATTGTTCATAATAGAGGCCATGTTTCTCGATGCAAAATTGATAGCGTTTACACACTGGTTTATAGATTAAAATTAAATATCGTGTGGCTATTACTAGCCGAGTGCAGCCCTTGTAAGGCAGACCCTCCGATGAGGGGGGGCGGCGTCTGCCATGTGTAGATAACTGCGTGTTATTGTGGCGGAGGATAGTGTAATGTGTGGTGTGTGAGTTGCAGGGCCGTTGGGGACAGCACAAACACCCAGCCCCCGGGCCACTGGAATTAACCAATGAAGCTTAAAATCCCCGACCTGGCCGGGAATCGAACCCGGGACCTTCTGAACCGAAGGCCAGTACGCTGACCATTCAGCCAACGAGTCGATGGGAGAACATAACTCAAGTATTTGATCTTTTTTCACGAATGTCTGTTCGATCATCTGTTTTCTTCCTTTTTAAATAGTGGAAACCATTTCCTTTTCAGTAATTTAAAATTTTCGGTTCTTCTGCCTGTCGAAACTAATTTGCGAATAAATGAAATTTAGAAAATAACCGAAAAAGATAACATAATTAACACATTATACCTGAAAAAGAAAAGTTGAGAAAAAATTAATTTGTTTCTTTTTCAGGTATAATCTGTTATTATATATTTTCTTTTTCGGATATTTTTCCAAATTTTACTTATAAATAAATTAGTTTTGACAGACTGAAGAACCTAACTGTTATATGTATAATTTCGATCATCTCTTGCAACTGATGCAGATCCTACGGTTTCTGAGCAAAAACATCACATTTCAGGGTACCTCTTAGAATTAAATCACATGGTGGCATGATATGGGTGATCATTATGCTGCGTCACAATGGCCAATCCATTCATGGAATTGTTGGTTCAAGAAGTTCCTCACTCCTACATCAAAATCAGATGGTGCTCCATCTTGTTGCCATATCAGGTACATATCAGCGAAACAAGGGCTGTTTTCAATTTCTGAAAAAGATCACCTCTTGTAATATCTGAAAGTGATGGTTACTGGAAAACGTTCTTTCAAAACGGAATTGTCCTATGACACCTTCACTGCAAATGTCACCCCAAAGATTTACACCAGAACTTTTAAATTCTTTTGTATTTTCTACTAGCCCAGTAAACAAAACTGTGCCGGTTCACTCGGCCGTTTAGCGTAAATTTGACTTCATCGGTCCATAGATTTTTTCCCAAAAGTCAGGATCGGCTTCATTTCAAATATGAAGCCATTCTCTGAATTCTAAATGACGGTCCGTATCATCTTCATTTAGCGCTTGCAAAAGCTTTGGTCGATATGGTCTCAGATTCGGATCGTATAATTAAACAGGTACGATCAATCCCCAGCTCGAAAAGCCTCCTTCCGGAGGACTTTGCAACGGTATCTACTCACCGTTCATCCGCCAACGATTTTGAACTTCACCAATAACTTTAACTCATCCCGTATTACATCTTACGAACTCCTATTCTACCCGTCTGCAAGCGAACTGATCACCAAAATTTGAGCATGGCCTCAGCGATGACGCCACCTCGTCATCCCTTGGCACGTTGTCTGCGCCATACGGATCCAGAACATGCCATGGCTTAGTCACTGGTTCAGTGAAAGTTATTTCATTATCTCCGATCCCTTCTCCGGCTACCTATTGTGCTATGTAAGTTCTGAATAACAATCTCAAAACTGTGTATGCTTCGATAGCTGAGAAGAGTGAAGAAACCGCACCAGCTACTTGGACCTCAGTGAACAGCTGTACTCGTGTTTGCCACTACGCCGACATCTCCGTGCCAGCGAGGTAGATGTATGGTAACGAGTGTGCAACTCTGTTCACTTTGCCCCATCCTTGAACTTCAGCTTGACTACGACGACGAACAAGTCTTCATTCCCCATCTTGGAGGGCTGGGGCGTGCCACTCAGGGGGGTTATGCCCTCTCTCTGGACAAGAGATGCGAGCGGGTTGGGGAGATGTTCTGGCGGAGGGAGGTGGGAAAAGGGACGTGAAAAACGGAAGAGATGGAAGGAGATTTTCGGCCTCTTCGCTATGTGTGTAATAACTTTAAGCATTGGCAATATCGAAAAAGGAATTGTATGATTGCTTGGTCATGATTATCTCCTATACATAACGTGATTTACCAAACCCATTTATATTTAATTTTGTATTTTTACATGTTTTTACTTTTCCCTCTATGCCTAGTTTTACGTTTATAAATCTAAAGTTTAACAAAGTACGAGGTATTTGCAAGAAATTTTCCATTAACTCCTACGCCTAGATGCGCTATTATGGAAATACACAGTGACGTTTGTAAATTGTTACGTGCTCCCTAAATCACAGCTACTATGTTCATCTTTCATCTTACATTCTGCCTACTTCGCCGCCGTGCTGCCGTGAATATTCCAACTGGACTCACTGTGCTCTGTCTGCTCACTCGCCTCACCAGCGACTGCTTGCTGTTCCGCCTTCCTGGCGTGCACTCTATTACGTCACCTGGTTCTCGTATGTTCTCGGCTACGCTACGCTCCGAAGTCGCCGCTGCCTTGCAATCATCGGTTTCGCGTCGGTTGCTCTACCAATTGAGCTATGGTGACCCTTATTACCCGATTACACCACTATTGATAGCCACCACCACATCTGGCCTGGTAACATGCTGAGCATGGGGACAGGCAGATACTCCTGTAGTATCACTTCCCACTCTACCCAGCTATCTCTTTTCTTCTTAGAAACTAATAGCATGTCGGAGGCCATGTAGACTGAGTCGATGGTCACGACGGGGGAGCGGGCTACGGGGGCCCCCCGTAAAAAAAAAAAGCAATCATCGGTCAGACCACCTGGTCACATTCTGACCAGTCAGTAGCTATTACAACTCGGCCATCATTATCCCAAAACAGTCCGGTATAGTTCAACAATAATCCCAGAAACAGCACTCAAAGCCTCAATAGGCTGATGGGCTACAATCCTCACGGAGCAGGCCCCGCCTGCTCCAATGAGACGGCTGCTACTACTATCGGTCAGGCATACTCTGTTTATGTAAGCGGCGGGAGCAGGAACTCTTTCGCACGGCTGGTCTGAGGCGATTTTAAATAATTTTCGTTCTACGTGACATCATTTCATCTCAGTGCAGGGTGAGCAGACCTGTATTATGTTATTCTGATACATTGGATTTTCTTCACTGCTTGGTCCCTCAGGCCTTAACTTACGTATTTTTCGAACTCTGGCCCATTCTGGGCACGTCATACTGTTTGTTTAAACAACTTGAAATCCTTTAGACTTGGTCATATGTTGTGCAAAGGACTTGTGCTTGGGCGAACTTTCCTCTCTGATACGGAACATTGTGTACATCCTGTGTGCGTGTGATTTCAAAATCATTCAAATAGATACAGCAGCCTGATTTTTACCCTCTTTCACCCTCGCCTTTCCGGTCAACACTGCTTCCCATTTCCTGTCCTTACATATTTTTTCTGTTCCTCTGACCTCCTACCTATTTCATAAATTTTACGTGGTTCTAAATTGTAATAGTGGCCTTTACGCATTGTTAACTATTTTGTACATAGTGTGTACTTATGGTGCTTTTTTCTCTTTTAACGTGTAAAGATTACTGTTAGATCCCTTCTCAGTTGTCGATAAGATATTCTATATCCAGTCGAATCTACTTATTATTCCGTAAACTCTTTCCTCAGGTGTATATGTTATTTACAGTTATACGGTTATACCTAGGTCTGGTCACGGTCTAATGATCGTCCCTTAAAGAATTTTCTTTGTATTGACATAGCAATTTTGAAAATTCTAGTCACAATCTCAAATCAACTTTTCCCTTGATGAGTCCCATGTAACTTTTCGAATGGAGCAAATGGAGCAATAACTGTAATTTGATTTTGTTAATTATTAGAATTTCTTGATTGTAAAAATGTTTTCCCTTTGGTGGTTTTATTAATACATCTTGTGATTTGAACATTGTTGTTTGAGCTGTTGTGTTATCCCTACTTCTCCTCTTTCTTTTTTTTTCTTATGTACTTACCACGATGTATCTCCTGGGCTAAGGTCCAGAAAATCCCTGTACTAATTCTGCTGAAGCCTTGGAGTTTATCCTGATTATATGCTTCGCTTTATTTTCCTATGTCGTCTGGTACTCGAGCTTGCGAATACTATATGTGCGCCACGAACGACTTGGCTGGTGTTTTCTATTTTTTTTTTTTTTTTTTTTGCTAGGGGCTTTACGTCGCACCGACACAGATAGGTCTTATGGCGGCGATGGGAAAGGAAAGGCCTAGGAGTTGGAAGGAAGCGGCAGTGACCTTAATTAAGGTACAGCCCCAGCATTTGCCTGGTGTAAAAATGGGAAACCACGGAAAACCATCTTCAGGGCTGCCGATAGTGGGATTCGAACCTACTATCTCCCGGATGCAAGCTCACAGCCGCGCGCCTTTACGCGCACGGCCAACTCGCCCGGTGGTGTTTTCTATTGCGCGTGACCTTGGGCTCAGTGCTTTGGTTTCTAGGCACATACTGATTTATAACTTGGTTTTGCATTCGTATTTTCTCATCGTTAATTTTTTACTCTGTAACCTTGATGCACTCAATGTACCCGCTCCCCACCATTATCAACAGATATTATCAATTTACGTAACGTAATGCTAATAATCATCATCATCATCATCTGTTTACCCTCCAGGTTCGGTTTTTCCCTCGGACTTAGCGAGGGATCCCACCTCTACCGCCTCAAGGGCAGTGTCCTGGAGCTTCAGACTCTTGGTCGGGGGATACAACTGGGGAGTATGACCAGTACCTCGCCCAGGCGGCCTCACCTGCTATGCTGAACAGGGGCCTTGTGGAGGGATGGGAAGATTGGAAGGGATAGGCAAGGAAGAGGGAAGGAAGTGGCCGTGGCCTTAAGTTAGGTACCATCCCGGCATTCGCCTGGAGGAGAAGTGGGAAACCACGGAAAACCACTTCCAGGATGGCTGAGGCGGGAATCGAACCCACCTCTACTCAGTTGACCTCCCGAGGCTGAGTGGACCCCGTTCCAGCCCTCATACCACTTTTCAAATTTCGTGGCAGAGCCGGGAATCGAACCCGGGCCTCCGGGGGTGGCAGCTAATCACGCTAACCACTACACCACAGAGGCGGACAATGCTAATAATACCTAACAAAATATGTTATAATTAGACATATTATGTTCCTGTTACACTTACAAACCTACTTTTAACAGAATGTGTGTGTCAACATCGATGATTTTGAACATTTGTAGAATATGCAATACTATGGTTTATGTTTTGAACTGATATGTCTGTGAACATGTATAAAGAAGGGTTTTAAAGGTATGAAGTTGAAGTGAGAATTTAAGCCGGAATGGGTAGTTAGAAATTAAGGTTTAACCTTTGGTTTGTTGCGATTTGTGAGTAAGAATTAAGGGTCTGTTGTAGGGATGAATATTGAGTAATTAAATAGTGGGAAAACGGATTAGATCTTCTACCGTAGGTGATGGGAAAAGGGAACGGTTGGGCAGTGTGTGTGTGTCAATTGTTTCAATGGGGGCTATGTGTTCTGGCTGGTTTAGAGGAGGTGCGGGACGGCGTCTGCAGCGGCGAGATCACATTGTGTGATTACCCCCACAGGTGTAACACGGGAGGGGATGTTGATTTGTGTAGGCCATTTGAGTGTAAAGTGTTGATGATATCAGTGTCCACGTACAGGAGTCTTGGCTGTACACTAAGTTGTGGGATGATTATTGTACACGAGGCAGCACTCACACCTGATGAATTCTGAGGTGGAGCACGAGATGGTTCAACTTTACGGTGATGCCTGTGGATGGAGACTCCGCTGGCCAATACTCGGTCTACATCTTCGGGTGATTACAGAAGAATTCGAACCATGTAGGTGAGACTTGTTGAGTTCTTGATCCGGAATGCTTTCATAGCTGGGATGCCTTCCGCGTTGAGCTCTGGGATAATGGTTTCTTCAGTAATAAAGGGTTCTACACCTCGTACTACACAGCTGAGAAGTCTATAGCGCAGAAATGCAGATTTCCTGGGTAGAGGTGGGAGGAGTTGAAAAGGGCGTGCTTGATCCGAGGGTGTGAGTTAATATTGCAGTGGTGAGTTGATTGGCAGCAGCATCCCCATTGACCTGAATGATGACTCCAGTTGCCGTTCTTCGGAAGCCCGCGCTATATCCTCTCGGCGCATGTTAAATATGAGCAGGGTGGAGAAAATGGCGTTTGGAGATTGGAATTCTGGAGAAGAGTTGGAAAGTAAACATTAATGTGTTCCTAAGGGGGTAGGTTGAAGCAAACGGGAGGGAACGATGAGACGTCTAGTGACGGATACAGAGGAAAATTTGAGCTGAGAGGGAGTCGTGGTGGTGGTGGTGGTGGTGGTGGTGGTGGTGGTGATGGTGGTGGTGGCGGCGGTGCACCTGCCTTGTCTCTCGGAGGTGACGGTCCCGGGTCCACTGCCAGAAGCCGTAGAGCGTGTTCTTCTTCTGGAGCCAGCCTCTTACATTGAAATTGAATATTGTGTTGTCCTATTGTGGAGTTGGTATCACAGGAATAAATCTGACTTGGTATTTAGGCGCTGCGTAACTAAATATTACTGCCAAGTGCAAGGCAACTGCAGCTGATTGATATACAGTATATATATGCTATGCTAGGGGCTTTACGTCACACCGACACAGATAGGTCTTATGGCGACGATTGCTGATTGACTGATGTCGGCAAGTGGTAGTGTGGTGATGGCCTTGGTGGTGCTAGTCGTTGCTGTGGTGGTGGCCGGACTATAAGGCAAGTATGGAAAAATGACGACGACTTATCTCCCTGATGATTGGATGGAGTTGACAGCGGATGGGGTCCACCAAGTGGTTGCAGAGTAATCCACCTGAGATACCGTATTCGCTGACGATGGGCTTGTCCCGAGATTATACCTCCTGGATTTTTATCGGTCCATCTATTCAGAAGGATTTTTAAAAGGGAATGCCACACGTGACTGACATGCGGTGTAGACATCCGTTGCACCACGAAGGATCCTTTAACTTCATCATCAAGGAGTTCTCATTCCCCACCCTGAAGTGGCGAGGCGGGCCACCTAGAGAGTTACGCCCTCTTTCTGGTCAAGAGATGCGGACAGGTTGGGGAGATGCGATGGAGGAAGGAGGTGGCTAAAGGATGTGAAGAAAGAGGAGAGGGCAGAGGGTTTGGCCTCTTGGTTAAGGGGTTTTCAAATTTATTTCATTCTCGTTATCATTTTATTCACTTTTTTCTTTCTTGCGGTCTGGAGAATGAGCGTTATTACATTAAAAGTACTTATATTCCGGTCTGGGAAAAAATTACATGACTTAATATGAAAGACAGAAATAATACAAAGTAGTAAGAAATCGATAGATCATCGTTCTAGAAGGCGAAGAAGGATTGGATATTGCCAACTATGTGGTGCCGGAATTTATCTCCCCCATCACTGTTCTGTGTTTTCTGACTGGATGCTGCAATGTTCACTGAAGAGGTGAGTTTGGGACGGAGGGGAATTGAGGGACAGGTTTCAGCAGACAAGAGTTTCCAAAGGGATGAAATGGAAGTGAATATTTAGGCCGGAATGAGAAGTTTAAAAGTGGACATTAGGGGTTTGGTTTTCGGCAGCTTGTAGGTGTGTTAGAACGTGAGGATGGTGGTAGGGGTGAATACTGGAGAGAGCAATGCTGACGAATCGGACTGAATACTCGACGTTGGAGAGGGGAAAAGAGAACGACTGGGGCTGGTGGGTGAATTAAGTATGCGGATAAGTGTGACGAGTTCGGGGTTGTCAGGAGGAGGGGGGTGACCTTAATATCTGCGGGCGTAGGTCGCGTGAACTTTTCCACAGGAGTTAGAGACGGGGTGTTGCTCAGTGTTAGAGCATTTATAGGTTGGATGTTCTTGCAAACAATGCCCGCACTTAAGGTTAATAGCTCGATACTTGTTGGTCGTGTATGAGTCGTACATCAGACATCTTTCGCAGCGAGTAGGTTGCGGTGGAGAGGCACCTGAAGGTTCAACTTTGTAGTAGCGTCGGTAGATGGACACACCCGAAGCCACCACCCTGTCGATATCTGCGGTGGCAGGCAGTAGAAAATTCTCACCAAGTAAGTTGGGCCTGATGCGCTCTGGATTCGGAAGGCTTTACGAGCTGGTATGCCTTCGGAGCTTAATTCGGTGATGATATCCTCCTCGGTGATGGTTGGATCTATACCACGTACCACACAGCTTAATAGGCTATGCCTGGGTGGCGGGGATAATACTGTATCTTGGGCGCTGGTTGTGATACAAGCTTGAAGGGAGCAGTGGAACCAAGTTTCTTTTTCTTACAGTTTGCTTTACGACGTACCTAGACAGATAGGTCTTATGGTGACGATGGGACAGGAAAAACCAAGGAGTAGGAAGGAAGCGGCCGTGGCCTTAATTAATTTGCTTGGTGTGAAACTGGGAAACCACGAAAAACCATCCGCAGGGCTGCCGACAGTGGGGTTCGAACCTACTACCTCCCGGATGCAAGCTAACAGCTTCAGGCCTCTACCCGCACGGCTAACTTTACCGGTGGAACAAAGGTGACCTGCTCCGATTGACAGTGAATTTTTGGGCGGCGAGGTCTCCTTTCATCTTGATGATAACGCCGTTGGTGGTTGGACTTACGTCTATATACTTTTCACGGCACATATTAAATTTAAGGAGGGTGGAAAGGGTGTTGCGTGGGGAGCGGAATTGCTGAGTTGAATTTTCAGAAAGATAGCCGAGGTTACCATTTGGTGGGGTATGAAGACAGCGTGAATTGTTGAAAGGACGGCGGGCTCCTGAGACGAAATTATTCTCTGGTGGGAGGTAGAGGAGGTTCAGATGCAGTTACCAAAGGGGGATGGGAGACTGATTAATATTGACCTGATGAGTGTTTGTCTGATTGACTTCCAAGCGCCGGGTTGGTTGTGCATCTTCTGGAGGGGTGGTTGGGACGGACCATTTATACTGAAGGCCGTTGGCGTCCAACGCTGGAGATGAAACTCGTGGTAGAAATCTCGCCTGGTAGTTGGAATCTGTGAATGAGGACATGATGGCAGCATAGTAGGTTAAGGTGGTGGAGTCGAGGGTAGCTGACGCAACAGAAGTCGTCGATGTAGTGGTGGTGCAGGTGTCGCTGGTGGTGGTGACTGCCTGATGAGACATGACGATCCAGTTCGCTGTTCTGGACTACGGGCGAGACCTTTGGCGGAGAAAACAGAATCCTCGGCTGTGCTCTCGGCAAGCATGTAGCAGGAGATAGGGCTTGCGGAATTCGTAAGTGTCCTGGGGTGAAACCACTCAGTCCACCTGTCTAGATACGTTTTAATCACTACACATTCACTGGACAGCCTTTGTGAGCACTGAACCTTCCGAAGAATGTTTTGTCATTGAATTCATATGTCAGAATCGGGCTACTTTGCGAAAAATTCACGTTATGAAAGTACTTTGTATTAGACTCTAAAAGTTTGCAGTTCAAATCTTTCCTTAATTTTATGTAAAATTCTCTGCATTTCTTCAAAATGAACTGCGCACAATGTTTCCTTTTACTTGTGTTGCTTAGGATAAATCGCTCTGAATGATAGTAACTGATTTCAGGTGAAATTTTGTATCCTGTTTGGACACTTTTTCAATAGTTAATATTTAGCTCCTTCTCCATGGTCGAGGAAAAACTACTTTATCCAATTCTTTGCAAATCGGATCCTATTTAAGCTCTTCTCATGTAATTCAAGAATGCCTTCTCCTCATTTTCCTTCTCCTACCACTTTTCTCACACCTGTGGGCTCGCGGGTGCGAACTGTTTTGCGTCCGGATGCCCTTCCTGTCACCAACAACATGGAAAGATGTAATCACTTTTGCGATTTTGTGTGTTGTGTCGTAGTGCAATGTGTTGTATGAATGTGAAGAGGGAAGTGTTAAAACGAACACCATCCAGTTCCCGAGTCAGAATAATTACTTAGACGCGATTAAAATCCCCGACCCGGCCGGGAATCGAACGCAGTGCCCTCTGAGCCAAAGGCCTCAACGCTGATCATTCAGCCAAGGAGTCGGCCAATTCAATAATTTATTGTAATTAATGTTCCTTTGTTCAAGTACTTGATATCTCTTGAAAAGAATGTGTTAAATATTAAGGGTGTAAGCAATTCTCTGCAATCATCTTTTATGAGCTTGCAATATTGGAAAGTTGAGCTAGGTGCTTTCTCTTGTTCTAATTGTACTTTGCTGCATTGAGTAATACACGCAATAGTTTGCCTGCTATGATGTTTTTCCCTCCCCTTCCCCCCTCCACCATTAGTATTCAGGAAGAAAAGAGGTGAATGTGAATTGAAATTTGTGTCAAAAAAGTTCTTTTTTAATATTAATTTGTACTATCCACGGAAGCATCTACTCTTCCTGCACGCTATCTTAGGGGTACACACTGCTGTTTTGAGAAGATATTTCTTGAGCCCAATTGGTCCAAAGTCGTATTAGTAAATATACGAGTATATACGCTATTCCTTGTTTTCCTTTTATCTTATTCTGTTTGCTACCGTCACATGGTAGCAAATCCCACCGTCTCAATTTAGATAGACTAAAGATATAACGCTCTGCGATCAGCAACTTCTTCCGTTCTATCAGTTCGTAGTCGTCCGCTTCTTGGTAGGTCCATACTCTACCCGTTTGCTCCAATCGTTCGTTCAAGTTTCTATTCTCTTAGTGTGATGGCGGTTGAATATATTGTTACACATATGAAACTCCATCCGTTTCATTACTCTAATTTATCTCAGGATGACCTAATAAATGCGCACACACATACTTAAGCACACACAATTCTTACCAGCTGTAAATGGCCACACTTACCAATTACAGTCTATTTACAAACCTCTCTTCTGTACACACAGTAGGAGGTCCAGCCTGCTCGTCTAACTGGGGACGCTTAAGGGGACCGGGGACACATTTTTTTTTCGGTAAATGGATGAAATTGTCGAAATTTGAATTCTACGTAACAAATGTGGTTTTGTGTCGCTGTGACTATTTTGGGCGTAGTTACGGCCGTTTTTAAATGACTCTGCACGGTCATTTAATTCTCCACCACGCCCCCATTCCTCTGTATGTTCGGCTATCCGTGTCCCTTCTGTTACTATTAATTCCCTCTTTACAGTGGCATTGAGATGACACTTTTTGAATATTGGAATATATACTGCCATCTGGTGGCTATGTAATGAACTACTTGAACCTACAATTTAGTCAACATAAAACTTTATATTTTAAAACATGTTTACAATTATATCCATTCTAGTGACATGTTGACTTGAAAAAATTATGTGTTTTTAGAAGTAGTATTTTAATATGTTTGAGAGTTGTAATCAAATGCATATATTTAATAAGGTTGTGGACAGCCTGACATCAGCCTATACACTTCCTTGTTTACTATTGGGTTTGTTTTGGTCAGTTTTGTGAATTGCAAGCAAGGTTGTGGGAATATTTTAGTGAATATTATATCAAATCATGAGGAAGTAGATCCATCCAATGTAGATAAACAAGTGCTTGGCATTGTTGTATCAGTTGATGGAACATGGCACAAGCATGGCCATACATCTCTCTATGGCATTGGCATAGTGATTGACATTCTGAGTGGATTAGTAATAGATTACCATGTGTTATCTAAATATTGTCACATGTGTGTTGTAACTGCTCATGAACTGGGTGATCATTCTCCAGAACATAATGTATGGCTGGAAGGTCATAAAGCATGTGGGGAATGCTCCAGGAATTATGAGGGAGCATCTGTAGCAATTGAAGTATTCGCAGCTGATATTTTATGGAATAAATCAGTGGAAAAATGTGGCATGCACTACACAACTGTGCTTTCTAATGGGGATGCCAAAACATTTCTCCGCCTTTTAAATGAAGCAGTATATCAACCAGATGTACAATTGAAGAAAGAAGAGTGCATTAACCATGTTGCAAAAAGGATGGGGACTGGTTTGAGGAATTTGGTGAAAGAGTGGAATGTAAAAGGAACTACACTTGGTGGAAGGGCACCTGGAAGTTTGAAAGAAGCAACTATTGTGAAGTTCACAAATTATTATAGGCAGGCAATATGTGCAAATATTCTCTCAGTAGATAATATGAAATCTGCAATATATGCACCACTATACCATACTCCTCCACAGATGAAGATCCTAAGCATAAGAAATGCTCCCAAAGACCTGAATCATGGTGCTTCTACAACAAGAGTATTGCAACTGGACAAACCCCTCAAAACCCACAAAAAATGTCAGTTAAATTCACAACTGCAATGCTGCTGAAAATTGTGCCTGTATACCAAAGGCTGGCATCAACAGAACTTCTGTCTAGATGTTGTAGAGGGGCTACTCAAAATGCAATGAAAGTCTTCATGCATGTATATGGAAAAAGTGCCCAAAAGAGACCTCTTTGTCCTCAAAACGACTTGGAATAGCTGTTTCTAATGCAGTTGCAGAATGCAACATGTGATGTAGTGCAACACAAGAAATGAAAATGGCTATAAGGAATTATAAACTTTCACCAGTATCCAACAAACTTGCCACACAAAGAGATGGAAGAAGAAAATTTTACAGTCAGCGGTCAGTCACACAACAAAAGAAAACAGCCAGGAAAAAACTGAAAATCCTCAAGGTACACAGGAAGGAAGCCAAGAAGAAACAGGAGGGTAGGAGTTATAGTGCTGGTGAATTTTAAGAGATTTGGAAAGGCCGTTATGAAAATTTTTAATGGTTTTAGAACTAAAATTCATTTAACTCAAAACACCATTTTTTGTAACCTGCAGTGTTCCATGCGGGTCACATCTAAACCTATATTTACCAAAGTCGGTATATAGCTTCTATGTGACCTAACAAAGAAATTGTAGGATGGATTTTGCAATCTTCTTCAACATACTCATTTTATGAGGCAAAATGTACAGAAAATTAGTGGAAAATTACATTAAATAAAATTTAAAAATTAAAACAGGAGTTAATTGAGCAACATAGGGTGAATCGAAAATTCCATCCTAGAGTTGTTTTGTATTATAAGGAAGAATCATTACACAAGTTTTCAAACTCTCAGGTAAAACTCCATCCCGCAGGGAACTTTTTGAAAATTGCCTGTTTCGCGAGTGTCATAAACACAAAGTACATCATATCTCATGAACTACTAAGGATATTAAGTTGAAATTAAGATATATTCTTTCCACAATAGTCCTACATATTCTATATTAATTTCATCGTGATTGCTCAAAAATTGTGGAAAATAAGAAAATGTATCCCAGGTTCCCTTAAGCCTCACTTTCACTTCCCCAAGTCCAGTCAATCAACTCATACAGACGCTGTGCGTAGACAGCTGGATTTGAACTCTGTGCCACTGGCTATACAATACGCGACGACTTTTCGTTGGTTCGGCTCCACAGATGTACTTCACACAGTCCCATGCAATGAACGATTAAACAGCTCAACAGTATTCAACAACAGGACCATACTCACAACAGCGAACATTAACCCAGGTCCATTTATCCTCGCATTCACGATAGCGCGTTTCCTCGCTGGCTCACGGCGATCCTCAGTCCACAGAATTACACACAGTACAATCTTTCGCTCTGTCGTCTTCGCCTACACACTGGTCTCTCCGACACCACAACAACAACTCCTGGTTCAAACCTCGGTAGGACACTAGCGACAGCCAGCACCTCTGTCGCCCTCAGCCCAGCCACTGAACCCCAACTCACTGAGTGTCGCACTGGCTCAACCTCGGAGCTCAACTGTCAGTCACTCTAACACTGACTCCCGCACGGAGTCCAACTCTGACTCACTGTCTGCGACTAGGCTCCCTTTTTATAGCTCGCGTGATATGATCCAGAAATTTTACGATGTCACTTCAGGCAGTACATTCCCGTTCAATCTCCAAGGAACTCACAGGTAAGCCGGCCGCCGAGAACAATACATGGAAAGGCCGGCCCCACCCCTCAGGCCGGCTGGGACAATCCAGGTCGCATGTGTCACCAGTCCCTTCCTGGAAATACCGAAGGGAGCTACCACGGGGCTGGCACGTAATAATATGGACGTCTACTATTAACAATGCTGTGTTCTTACTGTACTTCCCTCAACGTTGTAACTCGTAAACTCTGAGCCCATAATCCTACGCGTTCAAAAGTATCGCCGCGGGAATGTGTAGAGTCACACATGGGAAGAAGTGTGCATCCATTTTGCCCTAAGTCAACATTAGATCCACGTTCCTTGCTTGCTTCTCGTTGCAAACTGTAATTAGGACTTCGAGAAGAACGGGACATTTCTGGACACTTCAGAAATGTATAATGACATTTATGTTTAACAACCAGGATTTAGAGAGATTTCGGCCTAAAAGGAAATAATTAATAGAAATTTGTGGAATTATTAGGCAAGAGTTTCCTTCCGGTAGGATCCGACGTTACGTGTTCAGAAGGAACAGATCTGCGAAGTGCAGAAAAATATTAATTTAATACGCGTGTTGAAGAAACGCCAAACACTGGAGTTTAGTAAAAAATCGGTTAACACTTCAAAAGTCTTACTAATGAACCAACTTTCAGGTTATAAAACATTCAACGTCGTGAAGTTAATTCAAATTACAAGTTACAGGTTATTTTCGATTTCATTTAATAGTGTTAGCGACATGCAGACACTTAGCGTTTAGACGATAGGATAGGGGCGCCATGTACATAGTTCGTATTGCGGGTTAGGTGCTTTCATGGATCGGCTTGGACGATGGTAGGGTCTGTAGTAGTGGACTCAGTCAAGGAAGATATTAGCAGTTGTTGTTCAGGCCACGTTTCAGCTGTAAAGTGCTTCCCAAGCAGTATTGCACCAGTGGCGGCTTTAATGTACGGACTATCCCATGTGAAAGCCTAGCTAATGAAGACTGATCACTACCACTGATCCGCGGTTATTCAAATTCGGCGATCTTTTATGTTCCTATTTATTTTTATGGGTTTTTGTATTCATGTGTGCGATAGGTTAGGGCAGTGCAATTGTGTTGGCACTTGGTATTTTGATCTGTAGTCGATTTATACACTATGAATGCGGATTTCATTCTTCAGCTGTTACGGATATTTTATTTTATTTTCGTACGCTCTTTGTTTTGCTTATATAAGACGTTGGTATACAATTATTAATTATGGTCGTAGTTTAAGGGGACAAGTGGATGTAGACAGAACTGTAATTGTAGATGTAGATATGTAGATGGAAGGAATATAATTTTTTTTTTTTGTAGCATAAGGTGAACTTGTAATTTGAATTAACTTCACGACGTTAAATGTTTTATAACCCTAAAGTTGGTTCATTAGTAAAATTTTTCAAATGATTGACCACTTTTTTATTTAACTTCAGTGTTCAGCGTTTCTTGTAAACGCGTATTGAATTAATATTTTTCTGCACTTCGCAGTTCTGTTCCTTCTGAACAGGTACCGTCGGATCCTCCCGGGTCAAGCGTTGCTGGTTTCCTCCAAACACCTGTTTAGGGTGATGCACATGTCAGCATCCAGGTTCAATCGTAAGTTAAGGTTGTCATGAGATGACAGCACATGGTGTAATTTTATTTCATATTCTGATAATTGCTATTAACTTGTAATAAGCACCATGCTTTGAGATAAAATCGTCGTTGTTAAGGGGCAAAAGGTCATATCTCACAATGCTCTTCCTATCCATTATTTCCAATAATACTGGTCACGCCTCCCAGCCACATGCGGATATGCAGTCCATCAGAACAATTTTCATTGACTTCATTTCCAATGCTTATGTGTAAAGGAAACTGAACCTTACCGTATAGCAGTCCAGGAATGTATGATTGTATGACTTATTTACGTACTTCTACAGTATACTTAAGGTTCATTTTCCTTTACAAGTTAGCATACGAAAATGAACACAACGAAAATTGTTCTGATGGGCTGCATACCCACATGTGGCTGGGAGGTGTCACCAGTCCTAAGGAAAATAATGGATAGGGAGAGCATTGTGAGATATGACCTTTTGCCCGAACAGCGACGAAATATCTTAAAACCGACCTAGAGCAATTGCAAGTTCATTTGGTTCGATTAAGGATCCATTCGGGTGATGTTCCGATATCCGATAGGATAATCGACTGGTGGATAACATTAATCAAATGTAAATCAGGAATTCTATTTCTTGAAGGTCAGATTTTCCACGGATCGTGTGGGTTATTGTTTGTTACCCGATTTTCAGGTGTTTGCGTTTCTGTCTGGTTTAGCTGTCCGTATATTTTACGGTGTTTCAGAACATTGTAAAACTCCACTGTAATTTGTTTCACGATGCTTTCACCGTATACATCATGGGATGTGCCTAATGATTTGTGACAAACTTTAAGTAACATAGAGTCGCCATAAGACCTATCAGTGTTGGTGCGACGTAAAGTAACTTGTTAAAAAGGAACATAAATTCTCTCTTATACCTTTTCATTTTTTTTAATTTCGTGTGGCTATTTCTAGCCAAGTGCAGCCCTTGTAAGGGTGGGCGGCATCTGCCGTGTGTAGGTAAGTGCGTGTTATTGTGGTGGAGGATAGTGCTATGTGTGGTGTGCGAGTTGCAGGGATGTTGGGGACAGCACAAACACCCAGCCCCCGGGCCAATGGAATTAACCTACGAAGGTTAAAATCCCCGACCCGGCCGGGAATCGAAGCCGGGACCCTCTGAACCGAAGGCCAGTACGCTGACTATTCAGCCAACGAGTCAGACTATTTGTTCATTAAATACTATTTATCATGAATTAAACATTTTACTAAGCACATTTTGCCCATTATTTGAAGTAGTTATGCTCTCCGGTCGACGAAGTGACAAGAAACAATCCGGAACGCCCTAAGATTCAAGAGTTGATTGTTCTACCGGAGCAGCTGAGGCATACGACCGACGATGGATGGGTAAGCCCAAGGGTTCAGTACACTTTGATCTGTGGTTGATTTGCGATTCATTCCAAGAAACAGTCACTACGTACGGACGCAACCTAACACAAAACTCACACACACAAACAAACAAACAAAAAACAACAATACCAAAACATTACATCAAAAAACAATTGACGCACGAAAATGGTTGCAACCCACATCTGTGTACATGTACAGGTATACAGTCTAAGAACTAATATTGGGGAAAGCGACTTTTCGTCCACTTCGTCCATACAGATGGTTATGAAACTAATGAAAACACCTGAATAAACTTTATTAATACGTCATTAGGCCATCTTTATCCTGTCATACAGCAGCGATTCGTCGCGAAATGGACGCACGCAACTCCTGAATTGTTCCTAGAGGAATTCTGTACAATTCGTCGTGTAGTACAGCACTCAGCTCCGTCAGTGATAATGGGGAGAAAAAATGCACCGGAATCTTTGTTCAAGCCAGGTGATTGCATGGGCAAGGGGAGTCGTTGAAATTCATCTGCATGTTCGTGAAACCACGCCCGAACAGAGCTAGTTGGTTTAATCCCCACCATGGGCAGCCCTGAAGATGGTTTTCCATAGTTCACCATTTTTACACCTGGCAAGCGCTGGTACTATTCCTTAATTAATGACACTGGCACTTACTTCCCAGTTCTACCCTTTTCTGTCGTCACCGGAAACTTTTCTGAGTTAATGCGACGTTCAACAACTCGCTAAAAAGAGGTTATTTTGTGTAATAATTTGATGATGATGATGATAATAATGATTGTTGTTTAAAGGGGCCTAACATCTATGTCATCGGCCCCATATAATTTGAAATTTTCAGTAAATTCCTCATTCTTTCTTTTCGTTCCTTGCAAATATTCTAATTTATCTGCTAATTATAATACATCTGAAAGAGCGGTGGTCTGTAACATACTAAATTCTTTATAGTCAAAGTTTAAAAAAATTCCTAGAATAAGAGAAGAATCTATACCGAAATGTATTGACTACATAACAGATGCATTGTATATATTCCCATATACTTGACACCGTATGTTATATTTAAATAAATATGTAGTGTTGGCTTTCGTGAACCTCACGAACGTCTCTACTTTCCATTAGTTTTCTGAATAGCATGAAATTTTACTTTGTTTTCCCCATATGACCACGAAGACAAATTAGTGCCCAAGTAGCAATAAGAGTTAATTTCGTTTTAAAATAAACCCAATTCAAACTCGGATACCTAATTGAGAGCAAAGCAATGTGCCGCTGCTGTTTTGAAATATTTGATATTAAAGATAATCCGTCATTATTTGCGTAGAATCTGGCCCCATATTAGATCTCGCTGACACATGTTATGTATAGTCCATCTCGCCACATGGCCGCAAACAACGTGATTTATAGCTGACCGCATGAACACGAAGCTGACGCTAACAGTGCCATGAAAACTAATTTGTGTAGGAACGGTCCCACGTAATATAGTGTGTGAGGACGGCAGCCCAAATTAATGAAGGAGATGAAGTAGTTAATACAAACGTCCCATGTCACTTTTCAAGGCACCAAATTACACTTTGCAGCCTATTTATCTTGGAAATATCTTGAAAAATATTATTCCGAACGTATTACTCACTTCCCACTATAGCTTTTAGCAGATGCATTGTTCATAGGTTTGAAATGGGAAATTGGAAACCTAGAACTGCAGCTTCTATCCTGGATGTAGTTCTATTTTCCTACTTCGATACTATCACACCAGAAAATCGAAGTTTCGTGTGACTAATAATAGTAATAAGTTTAAAAGATAAGTTTCCCACGCGGCTGTCAATCTTGTACCAGACGTCAGGAGATGCACAGCTTCATGTGAATTTTTAATGCCATGATTATAAGCTGATGAGATATGGTTCTACGTGACTTTCAATATGGTGATTATAAGCTGAGGAGCTACGATTCCACGTGACAGTTAATATGGCGACTATAAGCCGAGGAGCTATGGTTCTACGTAATATTCAATATGGTGCTTAGGCCTATAAGCTAAGGAGCTATGGCTCTACGTGACTGTTAATATGGTGATTATAAGCTGTGGAACTACGGCTCTACGTGACTGTTAATATGGCGATTATAAACTAAGGAGCTATGGCTCTACGTGGCTGTTAATATGGTGATTATAAGCTAAGGAGCTATGGCTCTACGTGACTGTTAATATTATGATTATAGCTAAGGAGATATGGCTCTACATGACTGTTAATATGGTTATTATAAGCTAAGGAGCTATGGTTCTACGTGACAGTTAATATGGTGACTATAACTAAGGAGTTGTGGCTCTACGTGACTGTTAATATGGTGATTATAAGCTAAGGAGCTATGGCTCTACGTGGCTGTTAATATGGTGATTATAAGCTAACGAGCTATGGCTCTACGTGACTGTTAATATGGTGATTATACGCTGAGGAGCTATGGCTCTACGTGACTGTTAATATGGTGATTATACGCTGAGGAGCTATGGCTCTACGTGACTGTTAATATGGTGATTATACGCTGAGGAGCTATGGCTCTACGTGACTGTTAATATGGTGACTATAACTAAGGAGTTATGGCTCTACGTGACTGTTAATATGGTGATTATAAGCTAAGGAGCTATGGCTCTACGTGACTGTTAATATGGTGATTATACGCTGAGGAGCTATGGCTCTACGTGACTGTTAATATGGTGACTATAACTAAGGAGTTATGGCTCTACGTGACTGTTAATATGGTGATTATAAGCTAAGGAGCTATGGCTCTACGTGACTGTTAATATGGTGATTATACGCTGAGGAGCTATGGCTCTACGTGACTGTTAATATGGTGACTATAACTAAGGAGTTATGGCTCTACGTGACTGTTAATATGGCGATTATAAGCTAAGGAGCTATGGCTCTACGTGGCTGTTAATATGGTGATTATAAGCTAAGGAGCTATGGCTCTACGTGACTGTTAATATGGTGATTATACGCTGAGGAGCTATGGCTCTACGTGACTGTTAATATGGTGATTGTTGTGTGTGTCCTCCGCGCCTACAAGCTCCGCGCCTACAAGCTCCGCAGCCCGCCGAACATGGACGTTTCCAGAGACCACGAGGCAGGCTGCAGTGCACTGACGTGATCGTCGGTGACGTCAGCCAGCGCTATGAAAGGAGCAACGTTTCTCGCCTCTCCAGGACTCCCACAGTGTCCAACGTCCAGACTACACCGCAAGTCAGACACGGAGGTACCCTCTTAAAAATGTGTTCTGAACAGGTGGACTGATTCCTGGTCGTGAGGTTTCACCTCTGGACATTGCCTCATTCATCCTGCATCCCGTAGCCACGTCGAGCACCCTATGCAAGCATTCTGCTACTCACTCAAGTCCCCTACAGTGCTCCGACTCCAATCATAGCATTCTGCTATATATATATGAACATTAGACGCAAGTTCCTTGCAAGTTATACGCCTCCGGTTAGTATTCTGCTAATACGAACTCTCTCTACAAGTTCCACTTGTTATTATACATGACCGATAGTTTTCGACTATCAAGAACATTCTCTCATTTGAACAGACTCTCTCATCAAGACAAAATTGAATGTATATAGGAATCTCCATTTGTACCTATGTAAATAATACTCAGCCTACTGCCTTATATTAACATTAAACGTATGCGACTCAACAAGCTTCAAGAAAAGTTTCGTTCTATTTCATGTACATATTGTATAAATGTATTGAAGCAATAAACTTTTATGTTGTGCCTTTTATACCAAGTTCCTTGTATACAACAGTGATTATAAGCTAAGGAGCTATGACTCTACGTGACTGTTAATATGGTGATTATACGCTGAGGAGCTATGGTTCTACGTGATTTTAATATGGTGATTACAAGCTAAGGAGCTATGGCTCTACGTGACTGTTAATATGGCAAATATATGCTGAGGAGCTATGGCTCTACGTGACTGTTAATATGGCAAATATATGCTGAGGAGCTATGGCTCTACGTGACTATTTTACCGGGCGAGTAGGCCGTGAGATTAGGAGAGCGCAACTGTGAGCTTGCATCCGGGAAATAGTGGGTTCAAACCCTACTGCTGGCAGCCCTGAAGATAGTTTTCCGTTGTTTCCCATTTTCACACCAGGCAAATGCCGGGGCTGTACCTTAATTAAGGCACGGCCGCTTTCTTCCCATTCCTAGGCCTTTCCTATCCCATCGTCGCCATGAGACCTATCTGTGTCGGTGCGACGTAAAGCAAATAGCAAAACATGACTGTTAATATGGCGATTATAAGGTGAGGAGCTATGGATCTACGTGACTGTTAATATGGCGATTATAAGCTGAGGAGATATGGTTCTACGTAATATGGTGATTATAAGCTGAGGAGCTATGGTTCTACCCGACTGTTAATATGGTGATTATAACCTTAATATGGTGATTATAACCTTAATATGGTGATTATAACCTGAGGAGCTATGGTTCTACGTGACTGTTGATATGGTGATTATAAGCTGAGGCGCTATTATTCTACGTGACTGTTAATATGGTGATTATAAGCTGAGGAGCTACGGTTCTACCCGACTGTTAATATGGTGATTATAACCTGAGGAGGTATGGTTCCACGTGACTGTTAAAAGGGTGATTATAAGGAGCAACGGTTACTTGTTCTACGAACATTCGAGTATTTTTCCCAGTAGTTTCTTCTCTCACATTCGAGGTACTCTCTCCTTATCTGAATTTCCCTATACTCGAATTCCATTGAAACAAATGCTACCTAAGTACTCATAAACAACAGCTGATTACATATTACAAGGGAAAAATATATTCACGGCTAATTCAACAGTTCATAAAAGTGTACCTTCAGAACTCGGACCCGTAGAAAATATTATTTTGGTCACAGGAGATATTAAGATTTCTTTGTAGTTCTGCTCTTCGCTTGCCTCAGCCCTCGTGGAGAGAAGCTCATTTCTCGGTCGGCAAATTCCAGCAACTTGTGTTTCTTCCCTCGTGCCCAATACCTCTCATTCCTCTTCAAGATAAAACAGAAAACAAAAAACACGTGTATCCAACTTGTTTCGCAATTACTCCTGAATGCTTGTGGTTGCGACGAGCAGTTGTTCTTGAAGTACGAGGAAATCACTTCTGCACTTCTCTGTAAGATAGACATCCAGATAATAGAATTCTCTTATCAAACTATGAGTTCTATCACGATGACATTTATGCCATGACTATCATAATATTCGTCGTTTCTACTTGAAAATGATATTTCATTTCATCTAAGTTGTTCGCAACTACTATTTTTGAAATGCTCATTCACAATACAAGAACCAGGCCGAATTGTATTAAAATACACTCCGCACATTGTACACCATCCCCTGTACGGTTGTGCTGAACAATATAATCAAACACTTAATAAACATGTTATTTTGCTTTACGTCCCACTAACTACTTGTACGGTTTTCGGAGACGCCCAGGTGCCAGAATTTAGTCCCGTAGGTTTTCTTGTAGATGCCAGTAAATCTACCGACACGAGGCTGACGTATTTGAGCACCTTCAAATACCACCGAACCGAGCCAGGTTGGGGTCAGAAGGCCAGCGCCTCAACCGTCTTAGCCACTCGGCCCTGCATCAAGCACTTCATCCCCAGGGTTGCTGCCTTTGGATTTCTCCTTTACAGCTAAGCAAATTTTACTGTATCATTGTTTACCACTAAACTAATTATAGGGCTGTGTATCATAGTAACACTTGGCTAGTCCGGCCCCGCGATGTAGGGGGCAACGCGTCAGCCTGTCACCCGGCGGCCCCGGGTTCGATTCCTGGCCGGGTCAGGGGTTTCTAATTGAAAATGATTAATATCCCAGTCCTGGGGATTAGGTGTTTGTTCGTCCTTAACATTCCTTTCCTCACATTCAACATTTTACACTTCCGCAATTTCCAAATACACGCAGGTTCATAAAATATGGTGCAAAGTAGGGGAAAAAGATCTTTCTAGGTCGACGCCCCGAATAAATAGCATTTAAAAAATCCCTTGGCTAAGGGCAGCAAATCCTTAAGAACTTTCTCTCTTTCTTTAAATTGCTGATTTTGACACATCTAATGAATTTTACTGACTAAATTCCAATCGGCATACTTAAGTACTCAAAACAAATGTGCTAGAACGAAAATCGTCTCTCGTAACCGAAGAAAACCATCAATACAACAAACCACGCATCTGATGGTACAAGAAGTAAATTTTCAACAAATATTAATGGTTGGTGTTCCATCCAACATTTAACAAGAGAAATGTAGAATAATATTTTGGAATAATTTAAGTAAATAAAACCATCAATAAAACTCATTGGAAAATCAACCGTAGAAAGATAAATTACGCTGATTAAGCAACATACAAACATCAAAATAATCAGTTAGGTGGAACACTTGCCCGAATAAATACTTGCAATGTTGAAAGCAGCTGCTAATTTACATGACATGACAAACACTCTCGATCTGCCCAAGTTAAGAGAACCGTACCTTTCTTTCACTTCAGCCATGACCACCAGAGCTTTGTTTTTCCTTTTTCTAATTACGGAAGAAAGTTCCGTGCACAGTGATGAGGGTGAGAACAACCAATCAGAGACTTACTTAGGAGTAAAGAAGACCAGAGAATGAGCAAGGAGACGAACAAGGATAGATGAGAGGAGCGAGTAAACAGAAATGAACACTAGCGTCCTCTGTGTAAACATTGTAATTTCAGTGGCACTAATTCTTTCAAATCGAACTCATGGTTAGACATAAAAATCACTTGTATATCCTAAAAGTGAGTGCTGTAAAGTGGAGGAAATTAGTATAAAGCAAATATTCGCCCTCAAAAGGAGTTGGGCGTCTCCAGTTTTCAAACTGCTAAGAAACTAGGGCGCTCAAGTTGTGTTATTGATAATTTTGCCAAATTGGGCGCGTCCAGTATGGGAAACATGGGAAGGATAGTCGAACACACTGTTGCATAATGATACTATATTAATGTCCTTTGACAGCTATCTAAAATACACGGTTGGTCATACTTTCCACAAGGTTCTGTAACACAGCAATTTAAATGTTCTTCCATGCAGAAATTATAGATGGCTTCAGTTCTTTGAATTTATCATAGTGCTACCCTTCTTCATATATATAGTCCTGCAAATTATTCCCCACATATTTTCAGTACGGTTATGGTCTGTCCAATTAATTACATTAATACTTTTACGTTGAAACCATTTCCGGTGACTTGACACGATTGATCGAAGCTTGTAGGAATACGCGGGACTCTGTGGCACTCTCCTCCGAAACTTGTAATAGATGGTCTTCAGGCAGTTTCTGATAGTCTTTGGCTTTTGTACAGCTTGAGGAAAAGAAAGAATTATTTACCTCGATAATCGGATCCACCCCATATCAGTAGTTGTATGACCAGCCGCCAGAACCATCAAAATAGAATTTCGTTTCATCGCTGAAGATCACTCATTTCCATTCTCCCTTCAAGGTCACATCACATGTTTTCCAACATATTTAACTCTGTTCTCCTTATGCGTTGTCGTCATTTGGGGCTGCTTCTCATTTTCTTGCATTTCAAAATGTTGCCCACCGGGCGGTTAGGGGCGAGCAGCTGTGAGCCTGCATCCGTGAGATCGTAGGTTCGAACCCCGCTGTCGGCAGCCCTGAAGATGGATTTCCGTGGTTTCCCATGTTCACACCATGCATTGCTGGGGCTCTACCTTAATTAAGGCCACGGCTGCTTCCTTCCCACTCCTAGGTCTTTTCTATCCCATCTTGGCTATAAGACCTACATGCGTCGGTGCGTCGAAGAGCAAATTGTAAAAGAAAAATGTTACCCTGACGACCATCCTGGATAATGCAGACTTTTGGACACCGATAGTGGAATGTTGTGAGAGTCAAATTTCCTAATAATTAAGTGTTTGGTTTTTGATCTGACTCTTCTCCATGCTACTTCCCGGAAAAGAAATCCTCTTTATAAACTGTAATCAGTCCCTCCTCGAAGTAGGACAGTTGTGACAATTACATCAGTAACGTCCACTCCCAAGGGCAAAAATCCACATGGGTCGACGCCCCGAACAAACAGCATTTAAAAAAACAAAACAAAAAACTCCACTCTCACTCTCACACTCTCTCTCTCTCTCTCTCTATCTCTCACACACACACACGCACATGCACACGCAAAAAAGATGCAGAAGGTAGCTCACGCTGCAACTGTAGCCAAGAAAAAATTGAAACAGTATTGCTAAAAAAGGAAAAAGGGATGATTTTATCAGACAATCATTTTGACACCCTTTTGCTGAATTAACTGTGACGGAAGGTGACGTTACGTTTTTCCAGTGGCACTGCACATACTGTACAAGCCAGCGTTTCACCGTAAGGCAGTTCACGAAAATTTCGAAAATAGAATAATTACTAGTAATAACAGATGACTCACTCGATCCCCCGATCAGACGACTTGTGTTTTTCTTAATCTTTGGGAACATTAGAAGACGATATGTACAGGACACACTCTAAAGTCAGTCAGTCAGTCAGTCAGTCAGTCATTTTACAGTTCAGGTTTGGTTTATCTCACGGACTCAGCGGGGGATCTCACCTCTTCTGCCTCAAGGGCAGTGTAGTGGAGCGGGGATGAAACTGGGGAAGAGAACCAGAACTTCTCCCGGGTGGCCTCACCTGCTATACTCTACAGGGGTCTTGTGGGGGATGGGAAGATTTGAAGGGATACGCAAGGAAGAGAGAAGGAAGCGGCCGTGGCCTTAAGTTAGGTACCATTCTGCCATTTGCCTGTAGAAGAAACGGGAAACCACTTCTAGGATGGCTGAGATGAGAATCGAATACCCACTACTCGGTTGATCTCCCGAGGCTGAGATGACACCATTCCAGTCCTTGTACCACTTTTCAAATTTTGTGGCAGAGCTGGGAATCGAACCCGGGCCTCCGTGGGTGACAGCTAATCACACTTACCACTACATCACAGGATAGAGGAAGCCTTTACCTTCCACCCCTCCAAGGGTCTTCAAGGACTGCTTGGAGATTGCTCTTCATTGTACTGCAGCCTTATTTGTCTCTTCACCGAGCTCGATAGCTGCAGTCGCTTAAGTGCGGCCAGTATCCGGTATTCGGGAGATAGTAGGTTCGAATCCCACTGTCGGCAGCCCTAAAAATGGTTTTCCGTGGTTTCCCATTTTCACACCAGGCAAATGCTGGGGCTGTACCTTAATTAAGGCCACGGCCGCTTCCTTCCCACTCCTAGCCCTTTCCTGTCCCATCGTCGCCATAAGACCTATCTGTGTCGGTGCGACGTAAAGCAACTAGCAAAAAAAAAAATTATCTTCTGCCTACTTAGCCAGTATTCTCATTTGACGAATGATGTCAGTGGCAATACAGATTTGGGCTTACAATAACTACCTGATGACAGGGCAAGTTTTGATAGAATATAAATAGATTTAAATATCTGTAAATTTAGAAAATATGATGTTGAAGGGTGATCGTCACAACTTAACAAGCGTAATGTACTGAAGTGCTGTTATAGCGGATCGTGATTAAATTTTGCTGTGAGCACATATCGGTACCGGTATCCATTATTCCACAAATACTCGGACACCTCCAGATGCTCTCAAGTGTTACTCTTAGGGATTCAGGAGTTCTTTCTGAAGGAAAAGAATTATTGTTTCTGACATCATATAACCCCTGAAACGTCCGGCTCCATGGCTAAATGGTTAGCGTGCTGGCCTTTGGTCACAAGGGTCCCGGGTTCGATCCCCGGCAGGGTCGGGAATTTTAACCATAATTGGTTAATTTCGCTGGCACAGGGACTGGATGTATGTGTCGTCTTCATCATCGCTTCATTTCATCCTCATCCTACGGGCGTCAAATCGAAAGGCTTGCATCTGGCGAGCCGAACTTGTCCTCGGACACTCGCGGCACTACAAGCCATTTCATTTACCCCTGAAACGTCGCAAGAATGCTTTTCTTCAAAACCTTAAATTAAAATTAATCGAAGCACTACTATTCCCGATTTGAGACTACTGTGATACGGTACTAGTCAATCTAAATGCTGAACAAGCTTTGCGACTTCAACGAGCAAAAATCTCATGCATACGATATGCCTTCCAACCAGTGGCGTATACTGAGGGCTACCAAGGCTATCAGTAGAGCCCAAACCACAAATGCGAGCGATGGAAATCTGAAGCACATTATATTGTAAGTATCTGACACATTGTTCCATTTGCAAACCTTGAAAGGAATGAGAAAACACGTCGCACGTATTTCTGAGAGCAAGGCTTCGGAGACTGATATTGCAGCCCAGACTCTCGCTCCTTCCCATCGACTCCCCTCAAGCGGCTTGCTGCTGTCTGCCTACAGGTGCGGGGACCGGCGGAGGATAGCTGTGCTAGGCTTCGGTCCGTCAGATCGCTACTGCTAACTATCACCATACGTTACTCATCGTATATACTTCCTCACCTCATCCTTCTGTCTTAAATAAGATAGACAACGGAGTGCTGGTATTTCACTCCCGTCTACTTCTACATCCTTGTAGGAAGACACTGCAGGGCTGCTGTCATAGGACTATTGTAGTTTTCTTTTTATTGGTAGATCTGCTAAAATGAAACGCAATCTTTCAGGTTTAGTGTTCTCTTTTGTTGGTTGGAATCGAACCCGTGATCATGGGTCGGATACCACCACTGATCTTCCGAGGAAAATAATTAACCATTGAACAATGGGTACGGCCGCTGTAGAATTCAACATTGTTATTTAACGATTATGATGATGATAATAATAATAATAATAATAATAATAATAATAATAATAATAATAATAATAATAATAATAATAATAATGGTGCATGGCATCTACATAGGCTTGGTGGTGACCTAATAAGGATTAAATGAATGGCGAAGACGTCATAAACACCCAGTTCCCAAGCCAGGGGAATTAACAGTATGAGGGGGTTGATTCTGAAAATTGAACCGGGGCCGTCGTACCAAAGGTAAGCATTCTATCCATTTAGCCTCAAAGCTGGACTTCAATTTGCTAAACCTTAGGCTACCAACTCGATTGATCAGCTGTTGAGTATTAGCTGTGGCAGAGGCCAGGGCAGTAGCTTGTGAAGCAGCCTTGACAACACAGCGGGCAGCTCCGTTGGCTGCAGCTCAAAATGCTTAAGGCTTGATGTTCCCTAAACCAACTATCGAAAAGGGGTAGCCTAAGTCTAGTGGTAGCCCACGTCTTGATACCAGAATACGCCACTGCTTCCAACTGCGATATGACGCTCATGTTACACCTTATTTCAGAACAGTGGGATGGCTACGCATAAATGAACGAAGGAATTTTCACCTAATGATACTTGTTTACCAACTGCTCTCGACGAACACTCCTACTCAGCTATCTTCTAATTTTCGTTTCCTTTCCTCATTCCATGAAATTAGTACCCGTTCTGGTTCCCTTCTTGAAATTCCACTAAATCGAACGAATTCCTTACAGTCATTCCTTTTTAGTCACTGCATCGAGACTTTGGAATACACTTCCAACGGATATTCGGCACGTTACTTCCTCTCATAAATTCAAGTTTGCCTGCCAATTTTCTTTTTCCTGGGAACTTGTAACTGAGTTTTGTGCGTCGTTGTGTGTATGTTGTGTAAATGGGGTTTCTTTTATCTATTACGCACTTCAGTCTTTTTTATTAATATATGTCCTCTTTATATTGTTATTATTAGTAGTATCACTCTAATTGTTGTACTGATTTGTAGCCTAGTCTTAGTGTGTCTGTCCATAGTATTATTTCTTTGTAGAATTACTATATGTTACTTTCACTTTTACTTTTAAGTTTGCATTTTTAAATGTTATTGTTTTAAGTGGGTAAGAGTAAGAGAGGGCCGTGAGCCCTAACTTCGCCACAAATGTAAGTGAGGAATAAATAAATAATAAATATCTCTCCCCTCAATTAATGACTCATTCCCTATTGAACATTTATAAAGAGCCCTTGCTAGTGTAGTAGTATTTAATACATCTATTAGATAATTTAATTCCCGAGTGCATGTTTCTGTCAGTTCACTGTCTTAAAATCTATCTTATATTATCGGTCTAAGAAAGGTTATACCATTTGCAACAGAATTACTAAATAACTAAAAAGCAAGTCTCCACCCATACGTTGAAATGAAGTGGAATCTATCTCGATGCTGCACCGGCAAAACTTTGTATCCCACAATGCACTTCCTATCCATTACAGGTCACGCCTCCCAGCCACATATGGATATGCAGTCCATCAGAACAATTTTCGTTGTGTTCATATTCGTATGCCAATGTGTAAAGGAAATTGAACCTTACTGTACCGCGCTGTAGGATTTTTTATTTGAATGACTTATTTACGCAATCCTATAGTAGCCTATAATGCATTTAAGGTTCATTTTCGTTTACCCGTCTGCATAGGGAAATGAACACAATGAAAATTGTTCTGCATACCTATATGTGACTGGGAGGCGTGACCAGTCTTAAGGAGAATAATGGATAGGGAGAGCATTATGGGATACGAAGTTTTGCCGGTGCAGCGACGATATGTGCAGATGTTAGTTTCGTGGCAAACTTTCAAATTTGCAAATTTATGCCAGTTATCCATTTCAAAAACCTGTCTATGGAATTTAAAGTCTGCAACTCCATTATTGTAATATACTTGCCTTTTGATACACTTATGTACAGCATCTTAAAAGGCCCAAGGTCTCCTACTTTCATCAAAAGGGTTAGTTTATTTCTATTAAACTGACTTCCGTCTTAGAAGAAACCAATCATTCTGGCGCCAGTTTGATCCAGTTGGATTCAAATTTGTGACAATAATCGCCAGTTGTAAAATTTCGGCTTGCATAAACAACAAAGGTCTGAACCCAGTTTTCAATAAGGGCACAAACATGAACACAAAATATGATTTGAGAGTTTGTTTCCCGAGTTCTGGAGTGTCTTCTCCGAACCACACGCTCTTCATTTTCACTTAAAAGTAATACAAGACTCTTGGGTTCTTGCCTTCAGAGAACAACACTATTGAAACTGAACACAAACATATTTCAACTACAGATACCAAGCCTCAAATAGCGACGGTGCTGCCTCTAGTGGACGAGTCAAGAAGTCCCTATACCGGCCAATAGTAAACAAATTACGAGCTTAACAATTTCTCTTCTACTCCCTATGATGAACTGTCTGTATTATACTTTCAACATTGTCTTATAATCAGAAGGCTGACATAGGATCAAAAGACAGAAGTTCACACATTACCTTGAATAGTGATATTTTTACTAAATACCGTACTGTAACGGTTAGCGATATTAGCTACGGTCCTCGGAGGTTCGAGTTCAGTTCCCCGTACTGCCAGAAATATCAGATTGGCCGGAGGGCTGGCATGTCATTAAAAAGGTACATGCATTTGGAATGTGCCTGAGAAGTGCTTTGAAGAATGTCAGACTAAAAAGTTTAATGAAAATAAAATTGAAATAATTTGTTTTAAATTTTAATGGGCGTGTTCAAATGCCAAATTAAAATAATGGATTTCCTTAAATACAGATTTCTAAAAGCATGTAGATATATTTCATTTTATTTTATGAGTAAGCATATCCATATCAGTTTACGTGTTATATAGTGTTTACAATTTCACTTCACTGTTACGTGTTCGTTTAGTAATTTTCTCGAATTTAAACTGGAAAATCTAGGAAATTCAGCAGTAGATACATTGATATCTATCATCCAATTCTCCAGCTGAAAATATATCTTCCATCGTAAAACGCCACAAAATGCTAAATAATCAATCAATCAATCAATCAATCAATCAATCAATGACTGATCTGCATTTAAGGCAGTCGCCCAGGTGGCAGATTCCCTATCTGTTGTTTTCCCAGCCTTTTCTTAAACGATTCAAAGAAATTGGAAATTTATTGAACATCTCCCTTGGTAAGTTATTCCAATCCCTAACTCCCCTTCCTATAAATGAATGCTTATATTAATCATGCTAGAAAGTGCTCAGCTAAATTTTCAACACGCTGAATTCTTAGCTTTTAAATGCTAAAATATATCATTAGCAATATAAATAAGCCAATAATCACCTTCCAGCCAGGGTGGGTGACGTCTGCCCTGTATAAAAAACTGAGGGTTACTATATTAGAGGGCAGCCACGAGACAGGGGAATTGACCTCTTACGATTAAAAACCCTCGACCCGGCTGGGAATAGGACCTGGGACCCTAGGACCGTAGGCCAAGATCCTGACTAGTCATCCATGGAGTCGGACAGAGGGACTGGTGGACTGGCTCAGTGAAAAAAGTAACAGGAAATCACCTCTCTCGCATTTCCCTAGTATGCTCGTTTTCACAGTCACCTAAGCCTCCTATGACAGCTGATTCCGGAACTATTGGGGATCCGACCTGCCGTCGGACTGAGTATTCAACATACCTATGATTAGGTAGCCTTCTGAAATAGATCTCTTATGCTACGGAATATGCCTTGAGACTAGTTCCATAATATTAAAGTGAAGGTTGCAAGGTTGCTCTTTTTTCTTATTATCCAGAGGATAGTGTGGAGTTGTGGCCAATAAGTTGTCATTTACTGGTTTTTATATTCATGCCCTAAAAGCTGATTTAATTAACTTCGCGACAAAATGTCTCTTGTTAACCAAGGTTCACTAACAATGGGAATCTTAATCTGTTTACCCTCCAGGGTTGGCTTTTCCCTCGGACTCAGCGAGGGATCCCACCTCTAACGCCTCAAGGACAGTGTCCTGGAGTTTCAGACTGTGGGTCGGGGATACAACTGGGGAGAATGATCAGTAACTCGCCCAGGCGGCCTCATCTGCTATGTGGGGGGTGGGAAGATTGTAAGGGATAGACAAGGAAGAGGGAAGGAAACGGCCGTGGCCTTAAGTTAGGTACCATCCCAGCATTTGCCTGGAGGAGAAGTGGGGAAACCACGAAAAACCACTTCCAGGATGGCTGAGGTGGGAATCGAACCCACCGCTACTCGTTTGACCTCCCGATGCTGAGTGGACCCCGTTCCAGCCCTCGTACCACTTTTCAACTTTCGTAGCAGAACCGGGAATCGAACCCGGGCCTCCGGGGGTGGCAGCTAATCACACTAACCACTACACCGCAGAGACGGACCAAATAACAGTTACACTAGTAAATTAGTCACTCATGTAAATAGTCTCAAATGCTTTTCATTAGCATCATTATGAATCTTTCCGTTGGTGTGTCATTTTCCCTTTTACAGGTGTTTTCTTCATGTATGTTCCTCTCCCAACTCGTACAGTAAATCGGAAAGTCGAAATTGACATCCAGGCAGTCTAAATGACGGCATATGTCAGGATATTCACATTCTAACTTGGATATATTATTATTATTATTATTATTATTATTATTATTATTATTATTATTATTATTATTATTGAATTAACGGGTTACATCGAAATGTTCTTGGCAACTACGTTGTAATTGATCATCCTGAGCCAGAACAACCCAGATTTATTCTGTCCTTTCTTTATTAATTCTCACTGGAGTAACAGAGAGAGCAATGGAACGTGGGCCTGCGGTCTACGAGAACTTTGTATACACCCGCATCCCAGCTCATCTGCAGTGTGGTGCCTTTCATCGTGGCCAGACAATCGCAGACTGTGGCCGACTCTCTTCTGGGATTACTGAGGCCTTATTCAGCCGTGTAGGAGATACAATGATTGCTGAGGAGATACAATGATCCGTACAATTAGAAGGCTCATTTCAGTTTAATTTAAGAGTGATTTCACTTTTCTTTTAAGATCATCTTTGCAACGTTCGTGAATTTTGTGCCATTGTATACTCTGGAACATTAACATTCAGTTTATTTTTTTATTGTTGCTAGTTGCTTTACGTCGCACCGACACAGATAGGTTCTATGGCAACGATGGGATAGGAAAGAGCTAGGAGTGGGAAGGAAGCGGCCGTGCCCTTCATTAAGGTACAGCCCCAGCATTTGCCTGGTGTGAAAATGGGGAAACCACGGAAAACCATCTTCAGGGCTGCCGACAGTGGGGTTCGAACCCACTATCTCCCAGATGCAAGACATTCAGAATACAATATGCGAAATACCTTCTTGGTGTCTTCTGCGGAAAAAGGGATACGTACAACCCTGAACACGTTCACCGTGTTTCCATCTACCATGGAAACGATGCTATCTCCTCAGCCTCACAAATTACCATGGCGATTACGATATCCTTTCACCATCACCGGATACTATGGGAAATACTATATTATCTCAGCATCACCAATAACCATAGGCACCATGAAATCCTTGCAGCATCGCCAGTTACCACGGGAACCATAATGTCCTTTCAGCATCACCATGGGTAACATGAAGTCATCTCAGCACCACTAGTTACCATAGGCACAATGAAATTCTGTGACAAGTCACTGAATGAATTATGTTGTGATCCCTCGCCGGAAGGTCTGTTGTTGAAAATCTATATATTTACACTTGTCGCTTTTCAGTAGAATATACAAGTAACGATGAAACTGAATCATTAAACACTTGTCTCTGCAGACGAGTCCACAATAAAATTAGGAACGAAGAAGTTAATTATTAAACACTCGTATCACTAGAAGAGCCCACACGTAAAAATGGGAACACTTGTCCCTGTAGAAGTGTCCACAAGTACGGATAAGAACGAAGAAATATAATTTCAAACATTTGTGTCTGCAGAAGAATCCGCAAGTAAAAAATGAGAACGAAAAATTTTAATTTACTTGTTTTTCTACACCCAGCGGAGATTAAAAGTCAAGTCACTGAGTAACTAGCAGTGGAAATGAACACGAGTCCATTGATGTCACGAAAATAAATATGAGTCTTTTTAATGATGTACGCGAGAAGAAATAAAAGTGAATCTCCAAGTATCACCTGAGCAAATTAATATACATTTGGCATAGAAAATGACGGAAGTTCGATGTTAACACCACAAAGTAAATACAAGTTCGTAAATGTCACAACGAAGAAATATCCATGAATACCAAGCTTTCTCTTGAAGATTAAATAACACTTGTCGCAGAAAATACGCTGTTGAAAGAATATACGTTCTTAAGCATAAATTTCGAGCACTGGCTTAATAATCGTTTAAACACTCGAAGTAAGAATCGACGTAAGTGAAATATTTAACCTCGCAGAAATACTGAACTTCTCAAGTATTGACTTTATAAATTATTTAAGCAGACGAAGTAATAGATATCGCAAGTTAAAGTTATGCACTATAAAAATAATAACAATTCATAACACAAAAATTATTACAAGTCCACAACACCAAATATTTATAAGCCCTCAAGCATTGACCACGAACCTACTACACTGGCGTAGTAGCAGGGGGAGAGGTGATACTCCAACGTGGCGCGTCCCAGGTGGCGGATAGGGGGGTCCTAACCGGCTTGCCGGTGGACTTGAGGGAAATAAAATACCTCTCGCGGACCAAACACACAACCCCCTGTAGGTGGGGGACGCAGATGAAGAATACACCCACGGTGTCCCCTGCCTGTCTTAAGAGGCGACTAAAAGGGGCGACCAAGGGATTATCAAATTAGAACCATGATACTACTTGTAATTAGTACCACCACGCAGGGAACATCATGGGTCGCTATTACTTGCGCGTAGTACCACTATGTTAGGTACACAATAGGTTTGCGATTAGTAGCGACAGTGTGTGCTCAGGATGCATTTTACAGTAGGCCTACCTGTAATTCGTACCACTATATGAGCGACACCATGGGTGAGCGACACCATGGTTCTGCCTTGCCTATGGTTAGTACCCACTATGTGAGGAGCACCACGGGATAGTACGAGTCCCTGTGGTTAGTCCACTTATGTGAAGAACACCATAGGTTTGCGTTGCCTGTAAATAGCGACACAATGTGCGAAACACCATAGGTCTGTGTTACATGTGTGCATTACATTACCTGTGAGTAGTACCATAATGTGTGGAATTCCGCGAGTCTACGCTATTTTTTATTAGTACCGCAACATGACAAATACCATGTTTCTGCTTTCCTAGCGATAAGTATCATTATGAGGGGCCGATGACCTGGATTTTGGACCCGTTTAGACTACAAGCATCATCGATTCAATATTGTGCTTTAGAAGCAGTCCCTTGGTCAGTAATACTATTGTTTAACGCTAGTTTCTGGGAATGTGGGGCATTGCGGGTCGATCCACTGATTGTTTTAACTTCATATCCACCCATTCATTCTTCGTCCTCACGTTTTGAATTCTGGTCAGTGAGGGATTATGGATTTTTATTTGTCCTTACATTTCGTCCCATTTCGTGCCATTAGGGGCCGATGACCTAGATGTTAGGACCCTTTTAACAAAAGGCATCATCATCATCATCAAGTATTGACTTAAAAATTACGCAAATACTTTGAGTATTACACGTCGTGCAAAGTTTAAGTTCGCAAGCAAACACTGCACTTTGAATTTCGCACTACGTTTACACGAATAGCGTTCTCCATATAACCTTACTTTCAGCAGTGCGCTGACAAGCGAAGGACGACTGTAAACTGGAAACTAGAAAAATGTTCGTCCATATGTAACAGTGAGGACAGCCCTCTGGAGTGGGGGGACTTAATTAAATTCCAGTACCGTTTCACTTCATTGCGCTCCTCACCTGGATCTGTTTAGAAAGTAAGTGTAGATGGGGTGGTGATGATGATGATAATAATAATAATAATAATAATAATAATTGTACCGGTCGGTACACCTCCACGCCGCTAATTCAAACCTTGCGCCAGTTGAAACTCCCCTACTGGAATAAGTCTGAACTTTGTCTTATGTGTTAATTTTCAAGTTACCATGAAGATGTCACTACTTGGAAATTTTGAAGTTTCTGAACTGTGTTGTTGTCGACGTATTTTTGTTTTGCTTGTAGTAAGAAGTGTGAACATTCTCTTCTAGAGGACACTACTGAAGATCAACAATAGTGCACCCTAGTGCGAAGTGAAAGAACTGTTTTTTGGAGAAATTTTTATTTCAAAAGTTTGTTTCTTGTTAAATTTCTTTCTGTTATTGTTTGAGTTGGCTGTATACCCCCTTCTTTCCCCTTGTTTTGTATTTAGCCAATCCCGAATTTTTAAAATTAATTTCTAACCAATCAGGTGTATCTTCTCCAAAGGGGATATGTTGCTGTACCCTAGCCAATAAATGATTGTGGGCGGGTGTTTTTCTTCCTGAAACGCCTCGAACTTTCTGCGAGAGTATATAAACTGCTGATTTTAGGGTCTCTGGGCCACTTCTGTACCATCTTTCAGTGTGTAAAGTACGTAGCAGGGGGCGGGAAGCGCCTCTTTCTTCGGCCAGCAGCTCAATAACCAGGTAATGGCCTTTTAATAACTTCTTTTCTTGCTAGCTCAGCAGTTTAACTCTCAGGGCGGGTCCGAAGCGTTTCCACCATGTAACCTTTTCCTAAAATGTAACTACTCTTAGCACCTATTCTCTTTTAAAGCTACATATTGGGATAGAGAGTGCTTAACCCTCTCGAGCTCCCACTCATATTGCTTTGAGGTGAACTTATTTCTCACAACCGATTCTTCCTTAATGTAAGGTAAATTGTTCTTTTCTAAAGTCACCTCTGTAGTATGGGATTAGCCCTTGCATTAGCGGCCTAGAGCCAGATTAGGTTTCAAACAAATGTATTAGGAGCGCAGATCGCCTCCTCTCAAGTGGTTATTTTTGAGGTCATGTAATTAACCTTTTTCTTACTTAATAGGCCTCAGTAGGTTGGGTATTTTACCCCTGTATCTATGTCCTTAGAGGACAACTTGAAGGTGGAGTTTGGTGTGGCCTTTAATAGGCTTAATGTTGAGAGCGAGTGGCTCTTTCTCGAAAATTGAGTGTTGTATGCCTCGAGGAGGCTTTACTGTGTAATTCGGAGCAAGTGCTCCGGGGCATGATTGGGGTCTTCTGCCCCTTTGTTGAATTTCTGTATATCGTAAGATTGAGCTAATTGTTCATGTATTGTGGGTTTGGCTCTCGGAGCCCATCCTGTAACTCTGTAATTGTACATTCTCGAATAGTGGCTTTGCTACTCTGTACCTGCCATGCTTGTTATTTCTTAATTTTGAAAAGAAAATATAACCTTGTTAAATTTTAAATTCACTTTAATTTCGTAGCCTGAGACCTGTTCACCCCCCCGCACCTTCTTTCACCTCTAACTACCACGGAAAACTCCGTAACAAGTGGTAGCAGAGCGTGGTTGAATGGGTCTCAATTTAGCCCCTTTTGACGGCTAAACATTACCTTGATTCGAACTCTAACAATTGTCTCAGTTGCTGGAATTTTTTAAATTTTCCTTTTTCAAAATTGTTCTGTCATCATGCCCGGCCCTCGTGATGTTCTCCATCTTAACTATTTGCGCAAGGAGGAGCTGATCTATGAGTTAACTATCAGAAATGTGCAATCTGGAGGCACGGTTGCAGTAGACACAAACAGGCTTAGAGAGTCCCTTGATTTGCCCATTTCTATCCCCACTTTGGGACAGAAAGAAATTGACGACTCTCTTTCCACGATCCTCGAGAATATTACTGGGCTAGCATCTGTAGTTAGTTTTTTGACGAAAATGATCCTTCTCCTAATCAAATTAAGCGTGTGCAAGCCAGGCTGTTTCATTTTTCAAATAGAGTTAACGATCTGTTGTCTCTGAAGTTGAATGACGTTCAGAGGAAGGAAGCTAATACGTTGCTTGAAAGTATTTCTGAATTATCCAGTAAGGTTACCCAATTGTTAACTGGGGAAGTTCCTCCCAAAACTGATCAACCCACTACGGTGGATGGAGGTAGTGAGGAAGAGCCTCCTAAGGGAGACGTTAATAGGAAAACCGTTGCGGCTCAAACAACCTCTGCCCCATTGGACAACGAGTCTGAACGCCGTAACTCATTGAATAATGTACGTTCTGAATTAACGTCCTTGCCACTGAAACCTTTACCTATTATGTCACCTGGGTTCAGCAGCTTGCCTCATCCATTGGCAATGTTGCTCAGAGGTATCTCGAAGTTTTCGGTTAACACTACCAGTGAAGTTATTTCTTTCTTAAGGTTTTTAGTCGAATTTCAGGATCATGCCCTTGTTTTTTCTCTTTCCCCAGGTCAGATTTTGTAAATCATCTATCCCTATGCAATAGGTATTCTCTCAGACAAAATAGTTAGAGCCATTGCCGAGCAATCATCTATTGAGGATGTCCACGCCCACTTGCTAGCTAACTTCATCCCGGCTAGGGCAAGGTCCTCCCTTATTCAGAAGTACTATTATCGGGTACAGCGCTTGGATGAAAACTTGGCAGATTTCATCCAAGATATTAAATTCTATACTAGGGTGTTTGCTCTTCACTTCCCTGAGGATCAAATTGTACAAGCTATTGTGGAAGGCATTTCACCATCCTATAGGTCATATTTGTGTTTCGCGGCGTGCCCGCAAACTTTCTCTGAACTTGAAGCATTGGCCGTCTCAGCGGAAGGAGTTAGATACGCCGATTCCTTGCGTGTCGCGAAAGAACCCCCGCCTTCTTTTAGTAATACTCGGCCTCCACCTCGCCGATCAGTCATACCTCGTAAATGTTATGCTTGCGAGTCGCCTGACCACCTTCGCAATAAGTGTCCATCAATCAAGTCTAGTGGGACAAGGAATGGAGCTGGTTCATCACAAGGCTGTTTTAAATGTGGGGCTTTCTCACATATCGCCAAGAATTGTCCAAATTCAAATAGCACCCCCTCCTGCACAACCTCTGGTGCAAATTCCACCAATGCCAATAATAAAAAGTGACTAGTGGCTTCGGCTGAGTCGACTAATCCATCTTTCCGAGGCTCAGCCCCTGGTAAACAGATCGAAAATTCAGATCCGTCTTTTGAATGCCCCAAAGAGTGTCTTAGGATTGCGGCGGATACCCCCGCACCGGTCCCTTTTCTCAAAATTGAGTTAAATAATGAGCCTATAACAGCTCTATTAGATTCAGGCAGTGTTTGTTCTATTATTTCGGCTGAATGGTATTCAAAATTGAAATCTGTTTGTAAACTACCTGACTATGGCTCATCTCCTGTTCAATACGTTTCGGCTAATTCATCTCCATTAGAAATTCTCGGTTCTGTAAATGTCAAAATTCGTATTTTTAAATTTACAAGGAAAATCAAATTGTTTGTGGCTAAGCACTTGTCTTGCCCCATTATATTGGGAGCTGACTTCATTTCTTACACTGGTCTTGTGCTCGATCTTCAGAGTAGGTCGTGCACTTTCAAATTTGCTTCCAATTGTAAAATCCCCTTGTTAAAATGTAATTCTGCATCATGTTCATCTATTTCGCCTACCCAGGATGAGATGTTGTTAGACCTTAGACATCTACCTGAGGAGCAGGCTGATAGTATTCGTAAGTTGTGTCAGTCGTTTCCAGAGGTGTTCTCTGATACTCTTGGTGTTACTGACCTTATTGAATACAAAATTGAGGTCACGGATTCGATTCCTGTCCGTTTTCCACCTTATAGGCTATCTCCACCTAAGATGAAGGCTCTGAAAGAAATCATCGATCAGATGTTGAAGGATGGTATTATTAGGCCCTCTAAGTCGGCGTATTCTTCGCCTATTTTTCTAGTCCCGAAACCCCAAGGGGGCTTCAGGCCTGTCATTGATTATAGGGCTCTCAATCGGAAGGTGGTGTTACAATCTGTGCCCCTTCCTGACCTTCATTCTTGTTTTTCATGGTTTCGTAAGGCCAAGTTCTTTACTATCTTGGACCTGAATCAGGCCTACAATCAAATTCCCCTTGCGTAAGAGTCTAAACATCTTACAGCGTTTGCCACGGATTGGAATTTGTATGAATACAACCGCGTGCCTTTCGGGCTCCCCACGGGAGCAGCTGTACTCACTAGGCTACTAGATAGGGTCTTCTCCGACATCAAATTTGAGTACTTATATCACTACTTGGATGATGTCGTCGTATTTTCGGAGACCTTTGAAGAACATCTAGATCATCTGCGAGAAGTTCTCAATCGCCTTCGTGAGGCTGGGTTAACTGTCAAGTTGTTCAAGGTTGCCTTTGCTAAGCCCTCTATGTCATTCCTAGGGCATATTGTGTCACCTGATGGTGTTGCCGTCGATCATTCCAGAACACAGGCCATCCGTGATTTTAAACCTCCCAAGGACGTTAAAGGTATCGCCAGGTTCATTGGTATGGTGAATTTCTTCAAGAAGTTTATTCCTAACTTCGCTAATAGAGCGGCGCCCTTGAACCTTCTTCGTAGGAAAGGCATCAAATTCGAGTGGGGACCTTCTCAACAAGCCGCTTTTGAAGATCTTAAATTAGCTCTCTGTAATGCCCCTGTCCTTGCTATGCCTGATTTCTCAAAGAAATTCATCGTCCAAACTGACGCGTCGTCGTCAGCAGTAGCTGCAGTCCTTCTTCAAGAGACTGAACTAGGGAGGCGACCCATCGCCTATGCATCTAGGACTCTATCGGCTCAAGAAGCCAAGTATTCCATCTATGAGCTCGAAGGTTTGGCAGTCTTATTTGCCTTAGAAAAGTTCCGTCTCTATCTGGAACATGTCAAATTCGACCTGGAGACAGATAATCAAGCCTTAAGCTGGGTCTTAGGTAGGCCGCGTCGTACTGGTCGTATAGCCCGTTGGGCCATCCGTATTTCTGCCTTCCAATTTGATGTTAGGCATATCCGAGGTACCGAAAATGTTGTTGCTGATGGACTCAGCCGTATGTTTTCCAACGAGGTCGAGACCCATGATCCGGTCGATAGTTCTTCACCTCCCGAGTCCATGCTATCTGATGTTAATGCCATCTTAACAGATGCTCCCATGCTCTTTAGGGATATCGAGAAATACCAACGTGAAGATCCGACGCTGGCTCCGATAATGGAAACCCTTTCTTCTGGGGAACATGTCGTCCCTTATGTTCTGAGGAATGGTGTTTTATGTTGCCCATCGAGGCATGATAAGATGATGAAAGTTGTCGTTCCAGCTGTTCTTGTACCTATGATCTTCAAGTATTATCATGAGACCCCATTAGGGGGGCATCTTGGAACCTTTAAAACCCGTGAAAAGATTCGTGAAATGTTCATCTGGAAGGGTATGGACGGTGAAATCCGTGAACTAGTAAAAGCTTGTAAATCTTGTTTGCTTAGTAAACCAACCATGTCCACCAAGGTAGGCCTTCTGTCTTCGCATCAAGCGTCGCGCCCCATGGAACGCCTGTATATTGATTATGTAGGACCCTTACCCCAGTCGAAGGGAAATGCCAACAAGTTCATCTTTGTATGCGTAGATGGTTTTACTAGATTTTCCTGGTTATTTCCGACTAAGCTGGCTACCGCTCAGTCCACCATTACTTGTCTAAATTCTATCTTTGCTTCTTTTGGTCCGTGTCAATATATTGTGTCTGATAATGCTAAGGCGTTTACATCTAATCTATTTCGTAAATTCTGCTTTGACCTGTCCATCTCTCATGTGACTACTTCTGCTTATTACCCTCAACCATCTCTGGCTGAACGGGTTAACCGTAATCTCAGGTCCGCGCTTATTGCCTATCATCATGAAGATCATTCCAGGTGGGACACGTCCCTGCATTGGTTAGCTTTTGCTTTGAATTCGGCGGTTCATGAATCACATAAATTTACTCCAGCCTCTTTGATGTTCAAGTTTGTTCCCAACACGCCGCTCTCTAACCTCTGGTCTCTGAGTGACATTCTACCCGAGACAATAGATCCGGATAATATCAAAGATCTTTGGAAGAAGGCTAAAGCCAATCTTAAAGTGTCTCATGAAAAGGTTAGGGAAAGATATGATCGTGGACGGAGACCCACCAATTTGAAGGTAGGCGACCAAGTGATGGTCAAGAATTTTGTTCCCGCGGGCAAGCTTGCCCCCAGATTTCATGGGCCGTGCATAATTCTCGATTTCCTTACGCCGGTTACGTTGTTATTAAGTAATCCAGCCACCGAGAGGATATTTAGGGTTCACCTGTCCCAGGTGAAACCGGTGTAAATTTTGTGTTAACTTGCTTCATGTAATTTGAAAGGAATACGAAGGTTATATTTTTTTGAAGGTTTTCACTTTGAAGGCTTTCTGCCCCTTCTATAATATTTTGTTTTATATGTAAGCATTTTTGTAAAACCTGCCCCGAACCATTAAACTGCCATTCTGTCCTAACCACGGCCATTACCACGCTCCCGTCTCCTGCTCCACTACACACAGTGGCTTATGGGAATTAAATAAATATCTCCACGCCGCTGGCCCCTCAACCTCACCACAATGAATATACCCTAAAATCATTTTGGTCCAACAGAAATTCTGCCGCCGAGCTTTAATGTTTCAGTGCCCCCGCAGCCGCGCGGCGCCGTACCGCTACTGGAATAGAGGAAGGGCCCCCTCTCCTCCAGCGAGGTCGACCAGTGTACGGCGAGCCGGAGCCCTCCTCCCGGCCAAGGCTGATGTGCGGCGCACGACCTGCTACTTGCCCGCAGCCTGTATATGTTTACCGCGGGCGCGGCGTGCTTCAACACCACTACTCCTCCCATAGTGCGGGCGAGCGATATCTCAGGGTACTTGAGGGGTCCGAGCGGCCTCCTCTGGACACAAACTGCAGCGGCTGGTCTGGCCATCCTCTTTAATCAACTACATGGACATTTACTATCAGCAATTACTACACTTGGGAATTCTACTGCAATATTTGGTGGACTTAGAAAATTTTTCCTCAACTTTAAAAACTAATGATTTACTTCTGAATTCAACTTCTACAAACATAAAGACATTACTTCAACAGTTACTACAAGAATTTTGAAACTGGATCAGACCAAATTTAGAAAATTTTTATAAACACTTCTGCAATTAATCTCCATATCAACATCATATATTGGACCTTGTTTTTAACGAATTTCATGTGTCACCCCTGGATGGGACTTTTGGGGGGGGGTACACCTCCACGCCGCTAATTCAAACCTTGCGCCAGTTGAAACTCCCCTACTGGAATAAGTCTGAACTTTGTCTTATGTGTTAATTTTCAAGTTACCCTGAAGATGTCACTACTTGGAAATTTTGAAGTTTCTGAACTGTGTTGTTTTCGACGTATTTTTGTTTTGCTTGTAGTAAGAAGTGTGAACATTCTCTTCTAGAGGACACTACTGAAGATCAATAATAGTGCACCCTGGTGCGAAGTGAAAGAACTGTTTTTTGGGGAAATTTTTATTTCAAAAGTTTGTTTCTTGTTAAATTTCTTTCTGTTATTGTTTGAGTTGGCTGTATACCCCCTTCTTTCCCCTTGTTTTGTATTTAGCCAATCCCGAATTTTTAAAATTAATTTCTAACCAATCAGGTGTATCTTCTCCAAAGGGGATATGTTGCTGTACCCTAGCCAATAAATGATTGTGGGCGGGTGTTTTTCTTCCTGAAACGCCTCGAACTTTCTGCGAGAGTATATAAACTGCTGATTTTAGGGTCTCTGGGCCACTTCTGTACCATCTTTCAGTGTGTAAAGTACGTAGCAGGGGGCGGGAAGCACCTCTTTCTTCGTGCAGCAGCTCAATAACCAGGTAATGGCCTTTTAATAACTTCTTTTCTTGCTAGCTCAGCAGTTTAACTCTCGGGGCGGGTCCGAAGCGTTTCCACCATGTAACCTTTTCCTAAAATGTAACTACTCTTAGCACCTATTCTCTTTTAAAGCTACATATTGGGATAGAGAGTGCTTAACTCTCTCGAGCTCCCACTCATATTGCTTTGAGGTGAACTTATTTCTCACAACCGATTCTTCCTTAATGTAAGGTAAATTGTTCTTTTCTAAAGTCACCTCTGTAGTATGGGATTAGCCCTTGCATTAGCGGCCTAGAGCCAGATTAGGTTTTAAACAAATGTATTAGGAGCGCAGATCGCCTCCTCTCAAGTGGTTATTTTTGAGGTCATGTAATTAACCTTTTTCTTACTTAATAGGCCTCAGTAGGTTGGGTATTTTACCCCTGTATCTATGTCCTTAGAGGACAACTTGAAGGTGGAGTTTGGTGTGGCCTTTAATAGGCTTAATGTTGAGAGCGAGTGGCTCTTTCTCGAAAATTGAGTGTTGTATGCCTCGAGGAGGCTTTACTGTGTAATTCGGAGCAAGTGCTCCGGGGCATGATTGGGGTCTTCTGCCCCTTTGTTGAATTTCTGTATATCGTAAGATTGAGCTAATTGTTCATGTATTGTGGGTTTGGCTCTCGCAGCCCATCCTGTAACTCTGTAATTGTACATTCTCGAATAGTGGCTATGCTACTCTGTACCTGCCATGCTTGTTATTTCTTAATTTTGAAAAGAAAATATAACCTTGTTAAATTTTGAATTCACTTTAATTTCGTAGCCTGAGACCTGTTCACTCCCCCGCACCTTCTTTCACCTCTAACTACCACGGAAAACTCCGTAACAATAATAATAATAATAATTGTTACGGAGTTATCCGTGGAAAGCAGAGGTGAAAGAAGGTGCGGGCTGGAATAGGTCTCAACTACCAAATTAATGTTAATTCAAAACGTTAACAAAAGTTATATTTTCTTTTCAAAATCAACAAATGGCAACAAATAAAAAAAGCGTAACAGGTACCAAGTAGCAAATCAACAAATTAAGAAATTATAGATTACAGACGTTACAAGTTTTGGGGCTTCGAGCCCCGTTTTACATTCCTTGAGCCCTCAGCTCACAACCACAAATTACCTAAGGGCAGAAAACCCCTTCATACCAAGGAGCAATTGCCCCTAATTAGAATGTCAAGCCTCCTAGAGGCACGCAGTGATCAAATTTGGAAAGAGCAGTCCCGCTCTCAATTTTACAAGCCTATCAAAGCCACAACAAACTTCACTCCTAACTGCCCTCAAGGCACACATACAGTGAAACAGGGGTATCTTGTACCCAACCTACAGGGCCTTCACATGAAGAAAATAAAGCTTTGGGTTAATTAAATGGCCCAAAAAACCAAATTGACTGGAGGCGTAGCTTGCACTCCTACATGAAACTTCTTAAAACCTAGGTGGCACTCGGCCAGTTATACAGGGGCTAATACCATACTAGGGAGGTGACTCGTAGAAGAATAATTTATTACATTAAGAAGAGAAGAAAATCGGTTATGAAAACGCAGTCACCTCAAAACAACATGAGTGGGAGCTCGAGATGGTTAAGCACTTTCTATCTCAAACTGCGGTTAATTTACATGAATATAGTAAGGTTTACATTAAAAAGGATTCAAACCTTCCCCGCGGGTTAAAACTGCTGAGCTAGCAAGAAATAAAGTTCTTAAACGGCCATTACCTTGTTGATGAACTGCTGCCCGAAGAAAGAGGCGATTCCCGCCCCCTGCTACATAATCACACACTAAGCAAGTTGTCGATGAAGTGGCGACGAGCCATGAACCTCAGCAGTTTCATACGCTCGGGGAAAGTTCGAGACCTTTCGTGAATAAAACAGTCCCGCCCACTACCTTTTATTGGTCGGCTAAAGATTACATGTCAAAACTGAAGAAGAAATCTAGGATTGGTGGAAAATTAATTTAGAAAATTTAGGATTGGTTGAATTTAAAACTGGCGGAAACAGAGATCAATATTGCCAACCCAAACAATAAAAGAAAGAAATTTAACAAAGAACAAACTTATGGATACAAAATTTCTTCAAAAACAGTTCGTTCACTTCGCACCAGGGTGCACAGTTATAGTTTTTATGTAGTGACATCTAGAAGAGAATGTCCACACTTCTTGCTACAGAGCAAACAAACACAAATAGAAATAGACACAGTTCAGAACACTTCAAAATTTACAGTAGTGACATCTTCCAAGAAACCTTTGATTTAATACAGATTTTAAAGTTCAGAGTTTCTCCTGTAGGGGATACTTTTTAGGCGCACAATTTAAATTTGCGGGGTCGGGGTGTACCAACCGGTACAATAATAATAATAATAATAATAATAATAATAATAATAATAATAATAATAATAATAATAATAATAATAATACTGTGATCCTGTACAGATAAATTCTGTATAGAAGTGGTATGGGTTAAGTCGCTATCTGTTCAGGCACACGATGGATTGCTAGGTCGATTTAGAATTCGCATAGCGAGAATAATAAGGCCACATCTCAAAAAGAATCCATTTTATTCAAGTACTAATATCATCTATTTATGTTCTATTTAGCATAAAATGGCCATACATGCATTTTTATTTTTCCCTCTGAGAACACAAAATTCCTTTATAACATTTTGGTTTCTTGTTCTTAGTAGTAAGGACAATACAGTCACATTTTGACATATGGCTATATCATACTTACATTCCGTATCAACTTACTGTTGTGCAAGGACGTATCTTATGTTTTGGCCTTATTACACTTATATTTCTGAGTAGAGGGTCGTTGTTGCTACAATGTAAATCCAATTTTCTTATTACTTATTACTTATTACTTACATTGAATTCCTTCAAAATCATCGAGTTAAAGGATTCACCAAATGTTCTATTCTATAAAACAGATTACGAAGAACAGGCCTTTAAAACAGTACATGTAAGAGGAAAACAAGGGGGCGTCCAAGTTTGCCACTTTCGGAACAGGCTTATTCATGTCTATGACTTGTTTTCAACAGGTGTCATTCCTAGAGTTTCATAGCCTACAAGCTGAGGATCAAAACGAAGAAGACAAACAGATTTATGTTGATAACATGATTGTACTCTGAATACAACAAAATTGGTTTTGGTTAAGTTATTATGTAGTAAATGTTATAGTGTAAAGTGTGCTTGAGTGCTTGTGTCAATTTATGCAAGTTGGTATTCATATCTTCCCTTATATTTTCGAAATAATGTTAGTGCTTGTACAAGCTTCCTGGTAAATGGAATGGCGTATGGCTTTTAGTGCCGGGAGTGTCCGAGGACATGTTCGGCTCGCCAGGTGCAGGTCATTCGATTTGACGAACGTAGGCGACCCGCGCGTCGTGTGATGAGGATGAAATGATGATGAAGACAACACATACACCCAGCCCCCGTGCCAGCGAAATTAACCAATGATGGTTAAAAATTCCCGACTCTGCCGGGAATCGAATCCGGGACCCCTGTAACCGAAGGCCAGCACACTAACCATTTAGCCATAGATCATCCTGCTATTATTAGGCCACAAGTGCAAATTTTATTAATATAAATCAGATTACCTCACATACAGTTGAATAAATCAAAGTGTATGTATACCAAAGTAACAAGTGTATAAACCGGCTTAATTTTAATAAGCAGTTACTTTGCTTTATGACCAATCTGATTTGATCTACAAAAAAAACATTCAGAGCTTTCTCCTGTAAAAATTAGCTTTTTTGGGTTGTGACTTTGTTACTCTCAGTGTGCGAATTAAGGCTGTTAATATTTAGTGCCAGCGATAAGAGGAAAACCTGATATTATCTAACTGTTGGGTTCGATTCAGTGTAACTAACCATACAGTTTAGGGACCCTACTTGCCGATACGACGTCTTCTTCCAGTTAATCCACCATGTTGGCACTAGGTAGTGACCTGCGAGGTTATACGTACTACCACTGCCGTATTGTGAAAATCACAAATGTTACATTTGCAGGTATAAGTAAAGCATATTTTCTTTATCTGTAGGATTGTAAATCTGTTTCGGTGAAATGGAATGGCGTATGGCTTTTAGTACCGGGAGTGTCCGAGGACAAGTTCTGCTCGTCAGGTGCAGGTCTTTCGATTTGACTCCCGTAGGCGATCTGCGCGTCGTGATGAGGATGAAATTATGATAAAGACGACACATATACCGAGCCCCCGTGCCAGAGGAATTAGCCAATTATGGTTAAGATTCCCGACCCAACCGACACACCTGTGACCAACGGACAGCACGCTAGCCATGAAGCCGGTAATGTACGTATGTTGTATGTTGAGTATTCAGTCCGAAGGCTGGTTTGATCCTCAACAGCACTGCCAACAGCTGTCATATATAGCCTAGGCAACACTGAAGAGGCATACTAGAGAAATGAGGAGTGAGGTAGTTTCCCGTTCCTTTCCTCACCGAGCCAGAAGTTGTTATTACATATCAGTCTGCCAAGCCCACTGAAATGCATGCGCCAACCGACCCTATGAGCGACATTTTCACACCATTCATAACAGGGACTGGATGCATAAGGAATGGCATTACTGGCATCGCTCATACCTCGGTTACTTTCATGTTGTCAAAGCCAAGGGTGAGACTGAGATAGGTCAATGAAAGTAACAAACATATTTCTTGCCCATACCAGCAAACATACATCTTGCCAACAACGACGCCCGGTAATGTCAGGTAAGTAGAATTGTGGCATGCTCGAACAACGCATTTCATATCGTAGTTGGTGTTAAATGACGAACGGAGCATTTTATTAATTCGGTCTCATTTCGTCTAATTCGTATGTATGGAATTCAATTAGAATGTATAAGAGGCAAGAAAAACACTGCAAGAACTCCTCCGAAATGGAAAGCAACGTTAATTCCTCTATAAAGATCAGTTCATTTGAAATGGAATGAAATTTCGTTACCAACCTAAATTAACTCAACCAGTGTTGCCAACTTATATTTTCAAGATCCGCTAAATAGTACCAAAAAATCCGCTAAAATTCCGCTAAGAAATTTGATCTCAAATAATGGGCAATACAAATGTGGAATAAATAATAATAATAATAATAATAATAATAATAATAACAATAATAATAATAATAATAGTAAATGTCTGAACTCACCTGATCTGTGAGTTTCACTGCGATTAACTCCCTGCCCGCGAGCCGGTGAGCTAAAACTTGTAGGCGTTTTAGTGCCGGGTGAAAATTAGGTGAATCCCTTACCTCACGAGACACACACTTAAAAGGCTAGATCATTAAACGACCGAGCTCGATAGCTGCAGTCGCTTAAGTGCGGCCAGTATCCAGTATTCGGGAGATAGTAGGTTCGAATCCCACTGTCGGCAGCCCTGAAAATGGTTTTCCGTGGTTTCCCATTTCCACACCAGGCAAATGCTGGGGCTGTACCTTAATTAAGGCCACGGCCGCTTCCTTCCCACTCCTAGCCCTTTCCTGTCCCATCGTCGCCGTAAGACCTATCTGTGTCGGTGCGACGTAAAACAACTAGCAAAAAAAACATTAAACGGTCTTCCAAGATAGCATAAATATAAATGCTACTCTCTCATAGTCCACAAACTTATCATATCAATTCAATCCCAGATATCATTTACCAAGAAATAGCACTCAAGGCCTTTAAATAGGTCGACGGGCTATAAACCCTCACTGGTCCCCCGGGACCTATGAGAATTGTGGCTTCTTCATTATCTGTCGCCATTCGTCAACTAAGAGATAAGGACCCTTTCATACGCGTTATAAATTTATGACACCCTGATCTCATAACATCAAATCCAAATAACATGTTTTCCTAATGTGACTGCTAGCTCCAGACAAGAAATACGGAATAGCTCGGAGAAAGATTGGAGTAATTTTTTTAAAGAAATGTAAAATGGACAAAACACTAAATTCCGCTATAATAAATCTAGAATTCCGCGAAAAATCCGCTATCCGCTAAATTATATATTTCTCCGCCGACAGTCTTCTAAATCCGCCAAATTTAGCGGAAAATCCGCTAAGTTGGCAACACTGAACTCAACCTTGTCTTGTCGCGACTTTGATACGGTTTGCAAACTTAACCTTTGTGTATTCTTATTGAATTACGGCATAAGTACATGTAATATATTTTCTTTCTTTCTTAAATCTGTTTACCCTCCAGGGTTGGCTTTTCCCTCGGACTCAGCGAGGGATCCCACCTCTAACGCCTCAAGGGCAGTGTCCTGGAGCGTCAGACATTGGGTCGGGGAAACAGCTGGGGAGAATGACTAGTACCTCGCCCAGGCGGCCTCACCTGCTATGCTGAACAGGAGCCTTGTGGGAGAATGGGAAGATTGGAAGGGATAGAAAAGAAGAGGGAAGGAAGCGGCCGTGGATTTAAGTTAGGTACCATCCCGGCAATTGCCTGGAGGACAAGTGGGAAACAACGGAAAACCACTTCCAGGATGGCTGAGGTGGGAATCGAACCCACCTCTACTCAGTTCACCTCCCGAGGCTGAGTGGACCCCGTTCCAGCCCTCCTATCACTTTTCAAATTTCGTGGCTGCGCCACGAATCGAACCCGGGCCTCCGGGGGTGGCAGCTAAGCACATTAACCACTATACCACAGAGGCGGACTGTAATAAATTTTGCGTGTGTGTATTATTACAGCCTGGTTTCGCTTCAGTCTGACAAGTAATGGCAAATTTCAAGAAGGGAGCTGAATAATTTACACCAGGAAAACACCGAAGAATACGATTATAGTAATGCGTATATGGAAATAAAGGCAGAAATATATAACATTACATTGAGGGAGTGTGTGTATTTCCTAAATTCCTCATTGAGCTTGAAAGCAGACTTTATAAATATCTTTAGATTGGTGATTCACTTGGATTCGCCTCTGTGGTGTAGTGGTTAGTGTGATTAGTTGCCACCCCCGGAGGCCAGGGTTCGATTCCCGGCTCGGCCACGAAATTTGAAAAGTGGTACTGCGCCCTGGTGGGGGTGTGATAAGCGTCATGCAATTGTAATTATTTATGGAGGAATATATATTTCAATTTCAGAAGCGAGAAGATCGTACTTCGTATATTATAAGTACAGACCAGGTCGAGAGGATGTTGCGAAACCTACAGGGACTGTTGTCTCCAATAAGATTAAGAAACACAATGAGTGACAGAATTAGAATTCTCAGAAATTGTGACGACGAGGAAAGAGAGAGGATTATTTGTTGCCAAAGTTTCCATAGCCCCGGGCAGAATAAGTAGTGGCAACAGCGCAAAGAGCCGGGTGCAAATTTCTGAGAAATGATGGCAGGGTATCTCCATGTACTAGCGGGAGTTGAACGCGGGGTTGGCACTGGAAGAAAAAATATGAGACTTCCCGGTCCCGTGGTTGGTGTGGAACAATGGAAAAATTCACTTGACCAAAGCAAGGCGACAACTTCGTATTGTAAAAAGCACTAGCGAGGCTAACTCCGCGGATTAAATTGATAGAAGGAAGTGAGTTATTAATTTATAATAAGGTGGAATTTAGGAGCCTTACTATATTATAAAACTTATAAAAAGTTAATAATTGCGGGAGATTGCATGGTGTAATTCTGAGAATTCATGGACGCTATTCGTTCATTGGCTACCGGCCAGGGACGCCACAAAAGAGCGCGAAATCCCGAGCCGGGATACGGCAGCTAAATTCGCAAATATATCCATTACCAGCGAACGATAATAGTTGAGAATTGGTATAGAGCATTTGAGAACATAATTACATCATTGGATCATATAATAAAGCCACGGGCCAAACCGCAAAGTGTCGTATGAAGAGATCGGGACTGCGCGTCCCAAGATGACCTCCGGTGAACTCGGAAGAGAGGGGATACAAGTATAAATATGAGGTCGTGGACAAGGACTGACAACTACTTCTGACAAAGTGCTCGGGCTGATACCACGCCTGGGGTGCTTGACAACTTCTGATATTTTGTTCGAGCCGTGATTACGCTAGGGAGCATGTGTATATGTACTCGTGGAGAAGTGTTCGAAGTATTAGAATGTTACGTAGCACAGTAATTCGTGACGTGTACTGGTTCATATTACAGTCTTGAACAGTCTACTAGCAGGAAGAGTTCCAATATTCAAAACTCGTTAAATTAAAACCTACGAATAGGAGTGTGAGATTCTACTAAATAAATTAGGGAGTACGTGGTGTGAGAACGATCACGAGTGTTTGATGTATTTCACCTAGTAAACAGTCGATTATAAACTGATACCTGGTCAGCTGTGTGAACGCGTGACGGAAATTCAAGTGCGCGCTCGGGCCGTTGTAAAGGGGATCCCGAGGTATCCCATGTTCCTAGTGTTCGGGAAAGGAATGAAGAATGTATATCTACATTAAGTGGGCTAGATACAAGGCCGAGAGTGTAAAATTTGTGAGTAGAATTTAGGGTGGAAATTATTCCAGAGTGCAACAGTTATTTTATTTGTTTTTTATTCAAAATGTGTAAAGTTGAAAAGGGTCAAGGATTAATTCTTCAAGCTAGCATGAATACCAGTGGAATGCAGTGCTAAAAACCGGAGGGGCTAGGCTCCTTGTCTGGGTTTAGCAGACTACTAGGGCAGAGATGAGTAACCTTTTAAAATATTTGTAGATTGCTATCGTTAGGGGGAGGAAATCATATTCATTTATCATTTAACTTAATTGGGAAAAGAGCCGTTTCCGGCTCGTATAAATTCAAAGATAGGTAGACAAAGGGACAAATTAATATGTACATAATTAGATCAAGCACTCATCATAATTTTGATTATTAAATAGAGTAGAGTAGGGTTGATTGGTTCATTCAAGTGCTTGAGTTGTTTGATATGATATGGAGCACGTTTCACGTAAAGATAATGTTAATATTCATTTAGAAGTGCTTCCAAAGTGTTTTTCCGTTATCGGAAATTTTATAGATATTAAGGCATGTTGTTAAGATAATCCAGAGGTAGGGTTGCCAAGTGATTTAAATTGCGGTGGGACGGAATGAAGTCCATTGATTTGTTTGTAAATATCGCGAAGTTCGCCAGTGGACAAAATAATAATCTGTACAAGTGTCGAAGTATTACATTAATATTGGGTAATGTGTATAGGCGTGTTTAATAATAATCTTTGAGAATAAAGGCACGGGCCTAGTTGGATAGAATGATTGCAAATTAAAGTAATTTAAACGTGGAGATATTATGTGGCATGAATATTTTATTTGGGCATTGAATCCGATTTTAACATTAATTGTTGATTTAACGTTTTTCATAAATAAATTTGGTAGAAACGAGATAGGCATTTTGATAATATGGTCACACTATGTTTGAGGCTCTGAATGATTTGAGCCAAAAGTTGAGATTTGGATTTGTGTGGGACAGAAATCCAGCCCGAAATGAAAGTGAATTGTACTGATGTTGATGAAGAAATAGATGGATATTAAGGCCTGCATAGAGGTTGTATTTCTATACCGGTGTATTGAGTGGCAGAATAGAGTCCACACACCAAGGGTTAATTAATGAAAAGGTTTTGAAGAGTTCCGATGGATAAATGGACTTCAAAATGGAAAAGGAAGGAATAATTTAACACTTGCAGAGATTGGAGGTATTTGCCCAACTGCGAGGTGTTAGGGGATTTGAGAATTGTCTTAGGAGCATATGGTCTCCATGAATTAACGACAGTACGAAAATAAGGTTGCGGGTTCGAACACTATTATGTCCCGACTGATGTGAATTCAGATCTTGGCGATTTCTGTTTGGGAGAGAACGTATGTGACTAAGTTATAAAGATGGGGAATAAAAATAAAGATTCTCGAAAGAATAATAATATTAATAATAATAATAATAATAATAATAATAATAATAATAATAATAATAATAATAATATTACAAGTAAATCATGTCTGGATTGATTAGTGCCAAAATAAATCGGAATTGTAAAAGGGGCTATGCGTTAAACATATATAGAGTGGACTACCGTGTAACAAGCGAAATTATTTTTTTTAAATTAATAATAATAATAATAATAATAATAATAATAATAATACATATTTGAAAAAGAAGAAGAATTTACTTCTTTTATATTTTGGACATAATGATGATGTTGGGAGTTGAAATGAAAAATTTGAGATTTTTAACTAATAATAATAATAATAATAATAATGAGAATATTTGAAGTAGGAGAAGAAGAATAAAAAGGAAGATACTTTTTTATTTCAGATGAGAATAAAAAGAGCGAGAACTTGAAGTATTATAGCGAGGATGATTACGGGTTACGATAATCACGATCTCCACTATCAATAATAATGTTGATAATAATAATAATAATAATAATATTTTTTATTATTTTTATTTTTATTTATTATTTCGGAGGCTGATGATGAATGATACTAGGGAAGTCAGCTGGCGAATTAACGTAATAATGTCAAGTTGTTGTGAATAATAAGTTAATAGTTGTAAAATGAAGGCAAATCCCTACATCTGGACCATTAGGTTAGATTCCCTTTGTCGTTTCCTTCAACTAACGATTAGCATATCTTGGTTAGGAACCCGGGGAGAGTTTGTAGTTTCCCGGATTGGTCTCATCTCTATCAAAGTGGAGGCGATAACATGGTCCATGTGATCGCGCCTACTTAGCCAACAGGTAATTGGTCCACGACCAAATATGGTCATGGTGTTAACGAAGGTAAATCTGATACCTTCAGATATCAACGGTTCCACCACCCAAATGGAAGGGTGGTTAAAAGTAATAAATATTATGTAATCATTTTTCAGGAATAATTTGCCAAATTACCGGCAAATCAAGGGTCGACAGATTTTGATTGTGTGTAAAAATTAATTTGTTTACTTAAATAAAATGCTCCTTTAGCATTTGCAAGGAAACAGTTCCAGGTTCTTGTTCTTGTAGAATAGTTAACCCTTGGTGACCGTTTAAATATCCGTCCCCATTCCTAGGACGGAGCCTTCATAATTTCCCTTTGATCTGAATATATATATAATTTGTGTGTTTTATGATGAGCCTCAAAGTTAAAGATTAGAGTGTCCCGTTCAACCCTGTAGTACTGATTGGATGGCGCCCTTACATTTAGTTTGAGATCTTATATCTCAATATATATTTTTATTGTGTATTAGTTGCGATAGATTCGGACCGTAACACTCCCTGAGATAAATGCTGGTTGGGACTCAGGCTTTGAGCGGGAACATCATGGCGCCCAACGTAAAAGGGCTGATTGCATCATGCTTGAGCAGTGTTTGACTTTAGCATTTGTAAAAAAAACGGAACTTTGTTGCATTAGCGACAACATCATGTCACACAACTAAGGGATGGATGGCATAATAGTTAGACCCAATCGTGGGACTTAAACATTTAGGCTGATTACATCATGATTAAACCCAATCGGGGTATTTGAATTAATTATAGATCGCATCACGGTTATGCGTTGTTGGGAAGCATTTATTCAGATCTAGGAAGGTAAATCTAAATAATGATGGTATCATCTAGTGTACGAGATGACCCCATTATTATAATACTTTTTTTATTAAATTTGGTGTTTACATTTCATTTGTTTTTAATTTATTTATTCTGTCATTGTGTTCAGAAATTTATTAACATAGCATAGGCTAATAGTAATTTCCGGACGGGGCTCACTGATAGGACAATAGAAGTAGGTTGTTGGGCTCATCAGTTAGTAAATAAATGTTTTTGTAAATATTCTGATGCGATTTTCTATCTGCTAATGTGGAGGCTCCACACTTTGGTCACCAAAGGGCAGTAGGAGTATATTGTAAGAACAAGGAGAATATGGTAACATTTATACTGAGTACCAAACTCCAAGTTAATACAGGAATGAGAACTGGAACTGTGTCGACGAGAATTTAATAATTTCAGATTTAAAGCTACGAGACTGCTGTGTTATGTCAAAATTTCTAGGTGGTGTTTGACATTACAGTTTCAAAATTATTTTTCTATATGTGTCTGACACGTATTTTATCTGGATGGAACCAAGCAAGATTTGTTGTCCTTATGCTACTCGTTGATTGATGCGAGTGATTAAATATAAATTGTGGTAAGAAAATAAAAATGTAATTCGAGTATTGAACCGTTAGATGATAGGACCTTGACCAACTGTTAAACGTAGCACTGTAGGGCGAGGAGCCGTTCGGCCCTAAGTTGTTGTTATATAAATTCATAATGTCTGATGTAGAGGGCGAGATATCCCAGGATGGACATGTAGGAGAGGAAGAATCGCTCACGTTGGCGGAGATGATGAGGGCTATGGCTCTTGAACTTAAGTCGTTAGATAGGTCGGTAGAACAGTCCAAATCTTCATTAAAACAGTCTATGGAGCAAAATAATGAATCCTTAAAACAGTCTATCGAACAAACTAATAGGTCTATAGTGTACCGGTAACGGCGGTACAGGCTAAGTCCCCGTCATAAAAATCTTAAACTTACGTGTTATGCTCCGGGCCGCTTACGAAGAACTGACTATGCAGCGAGCAACAGCTGCGCGCGTGTGACGTAGTGAGCGGGTGACGTCACAGCATGCCTCGCTGCACTACGAAGCCTGGATTGATGTAGAATGTTCTACGAGTTTCGGATCAAATATAAATACGTGCTGCTTCGCTCAGCAGATCAGTGAGTGTGAGTGTGTTGCAGCATGTTATAGTGAGCAGCAGTGCGCTGCAGAATGTGATACCAGTTTGTGGCCGGGATTTCTATAAGCACACTAGACTGTAGTATTCGCACCGTCAGTTCGCGGGTGCGGTAATCGAGCGTGAAGCCGCTGCTAAGTTTCAAGTTCGTGGACTTTAATATAGTCACGTTGAGTGTGGACTTATTCAGATTTCCTTATATTGTGACAACCTTTTACTCCGATAGGACGTGAGGTGAATTGTGTATCGTCTGGACATTATTTATTAACTGTTACTCTATACGAGTGTCCGAGACCCGCAAACATTTTCGAGTGTTCGGAATTGAAATTTTATGGACTTGAATCTGATTGCTCCTTGCCGAGGACTCGATACTTTAAGTTATAAACTGTGTTTAATCCAAATTTAATTTACCAATCCGTAAACTGTGGTCATGAACTGTGAACTGTGCAGGTGTGAACAGCGCATCTCTATTTTAATGAACAGTGCATTTCCATTCTAATGAACAGTGTACATTTAGTTTATGGACAGTCAAAACCAAGGACTGTCAGTACTCAGTTAATTTCGTCTTTTGGTTTCAACACGTGAACGAGTTTGATTCACGAGCGGAACATCTTTATTTCATTTAAATTGAACAGTGCTTCAATGAACTTACTTCACGTTGTAATAGGTGCAACAAACTTTCAGTAACTTTAAATCAGTTCCGAGTGGACTTTATTTTGTGAATGTTTCTTTCACTTGACACGTGTTAAAGTTAAGTGACATTTCACCGAGACATTTGTGTTTGAATTTTTTTAAAAGCATTTATAAACACTCTATCATCTGTGCAGAAGCAGCCTTTGCACTAACTCGCCCAGAGCTGAACGATGTTCATTCATGTTCACCATTTACAAGGACTACCTCGACGCCATGGATCTACAAAGCACCGAATAGATCTTCTAGAACTTCCATCGGGGGACGAATGGTGGTTCGCTGCTATGGAAAATGGAGCTGCCGGAATCCAAGGACATCGCCAGCCATAGGACGAGGAAAATTTTCGACTGTATACGCTGTACAGAGGTGATATTAATTTCAATCTTTTAATAAACTTTGGAACAAAAGTTTTTAAGATTTCTTTTAAACAAACCCTCTCCCTCTGTATGCACTTCAGCGACTGGTACACGCCCTGCGTCTCATCTCTACCGAAGTACCAAATTTACTGTTACAGAGGAGAGGGGTAGAAATTGGCGCCCCAGTCGTATCGGGGCCGATTTGGAGTGCAGTAAAATTAGAAATTAGCGCTTCAGCAATATCAGAACGTAATTATGAGTGCAGTAGACATTAAATTGACACTTAACCATTCTAAGCTCAATTTTGAAGTACTAGTAATAATTAAGAAGTGCAGTGATAGACAAAATCGCACTAAAATCGTGTGACTTAGTAATTTAATTCAGATACATTTCCAGTGCTTTATGTGGAATAACTATTAATATCACAGTGAACTTTCTAACAAGATTTAACTTCTCTATAATAAGAAGTGTTATCAATGATATGGGATCATTTTTGTGTGTTAAATGTCTTGGAAATTTTTCTCTTTGAATGACTTTGAACATGAACTTTTAACCATTGGACAATAATTGTGATATCTGAATTCTTTTCAAGTGATTTATGATTTTCTTGTTGCTTGGGTTAAATACATTACCATCAAAATGGAAAACATTTTAGCTGCTATTGAAGCTCTTAAGATTAGCTTAAATGAACGTATCGCCAAATCGCATGCTCAAGTAGGTGCTGATTTACAAGCTCGTATTACCGAGGCTAATGCCGCAACTGCTCAAGTAGGTGCCGATTTACAAGCTCGTATTAATGAGGCCAATGCCGTAACTACTCAATTAGGTACTACTTTAGGATCTCGTATTACTGAGATTAACACTCGTATTGATGAGGCCAATGCTGCAACTGCTCAATTAGGTACCACTTTAGAATCTCGTATTAATGAGACCAGTACCGCAACTACAGCCAACTTAGAAAGTCGTATCACACAAGTAACTAAAGTAATTAATACCAAGTTTACCGAAGTTAATGCTAATTTGGAAAATAGGCTTACTAAAGCTGGTTCTGAGATTGAAAAACGATTCTCAGAAACTAATGCGAAGATTAATTCTAAGTTTACAGAAATAAACGAACGCCTCACCCGTGACTTAGAAACAGTAAAACAGGACCTTAAACTACAAATAGTTGAAGACTTAAAAGCTTCTTTTCCCACCTCACATCAATTGATTAAGGAAGTTGAAAGCTTAAAGGCAGAATTTAAAGAATCTCATGGTCAGTTATCACAGGCACAAGCAAAAATAGCCTCTATTCAGGATAACATCCATGAATCTTTTAAGACTAACTTTCAGAAAATAAGTAATGAGGTCAATTTACTTAAAACAAGGCAGGAGGAAACAGATAAGCATGTAAAAAACCAATTAGATAGCGCACATACTCAAATCATTCGCATAGGCCGCGATGTAAATGAAGTGAAGCAGGACCTCGAAAAGGAAGTCCAGAGCGTGGAAAACTCCATCCGTGGGCAAGTTAAGAATATCAAGGTCGAATTACAAGGAAAAATAGAGACGATTGGTAATAGAATCTCTCAGGTGGAGAAGGAGGTATCTACACACCAGTGTCAAGGGTCTAGTGGAGATACTTCTAGCATTTCCACAGTCTTAAAATTGTCAGACGATAAACCTGCAAAACTTTCCGGAAAAGAAGAGTACACAGCGAAAGAATTCCTTCTCAATATTGAAGAGTACTTTCAAGAGAATAAAGTACGATCCGATCATCAATTGAGGATAGCTTCTAGATTATTGGAGGGGAAAGCACTAAATTGGTACACAGCATTTAAATTTAACATTAAAACCTATGATGAATTCAAGGAAGCCTTGTTGAAGAGGTTTTGGAATTCGGAAATTCAACATTTGATTAAGTTACAATTGTACTCTAGGAGATACAACACAGCCATTAATTCTTCACGATATTCAGATTTTCTCATTTCCCAATTAAAGAAGATGCAATTCTTTGATCCTCCTTTGCCAGAACAGGAGTTAATACAGGTAGTAACTTTACAATTTCCGGCGCATGTACAAGAAATTCTTGTGGCAGCCAATGTTCAAGACCTAGAACAACTTGATGATTTATTAAGGAAACTTGACACTGCACATACACAAAATCTACCTAGGGTTACTAAGACGAAAGAAGTTGCAACTAACCATGTCGAAGTTAATAACCCGCCGAGATCGAATCCCGAACCCCGTGAGGAAGTAGAACCACGGAGAGATCCGTTATCTCATTTCCGACGATTCAGGAGACGTCCATACAGGCAAAGTGCGCCTTATAGACGTAATCAAACGTGGAAGAAACCTACCGAGTCACTTACTCGAGATGGAGATTCGCCGAGAGCCGAGATCGAAAGAAGATGGAGAGAAACTCGCGAATATATCCAGAATCGAAACCGGGATGAAGGATTACCTGGCGCTACCTCTTTAGAATATCAAGAGCATGCCAGAAGACAGAACACGACGCCTGCGACCAACCTCGAATCGACAGGCGCAATTAAAAAAAAAACTTCGACAACACAACAATAAGATTGCCTGAAAACCGTAGTAGAGGGGAAATAATTTGTGTCACTAATATTAATTACTGGTACTTGGATGACTCAGATCTCTTGTATGAAGATCCCACTCCTACAACACCGAATGTCCAACGAAGCCTTCCAGTTATTAATATTACTTTGGATACCCTTTATGTAACTGCCTTAATCGATTCTGGAGCTCAAGCTTCATTAATGTCTGAGAGGTTAATTGAAATGTTGAAGGGAGGAGAAGACATTTTATTGATACCAGTCGCACAGATTAAAATTAAAGGGATAGTACCGGACAGGCATATCAAATGTAAATTTCAAGCTTTTGTTACATTTGACATTGAAGGTGTTCAGTTCGAGCATATATTCCTAGTCATTTCGCCGATGAAATTCAACGTCATCCTAGGGTCAGATTTCCTAGCCAAGTATGGGGGAATTATTGATTATCCTGCCAACGTCATACGATTTTTTAATATCGACTCTGTAGAGTTGCAGCTGGTAGACTGTAATAATTTGAAGTGCCAAGGCCTGGGTACCCCATTCATAGAAACCGGAGGCAAGATGAGCGATGCTTTGCCTGCCGATGAAATAGATTGTTGAGGGAGTTTCCAAAGCCACTTCTTCCCGAAAAACCTGGTGAAATATTGGCTTTAGACCTATACGGGCCACTCCCCAAGGCGAACCGCGGCAACAGGCACATTGTGGTGGCAGTAGATGTCTTCTCTAAGTATACGACGCTACTGCCCATACAGAAGGCTAATGCTGGAAACATCCTCCGAAGGATCAAGAAAAACATTATTCCAGAGATGGGAAAACCGGAGTTCCTACTCACCGATCATGGACCCCAATTTACATCTATGGAGTTCCAAACAGTACTTGAAGAACTCGGTATAAGACACATTATGAATTCTATTCGACACCCAGAGGCTAATCCCGCTGAGAGAATCATGCGCGAGATTGCAAGGTTTTGCCGTTTGTATTGCAGAACTCAACACTGGAAATGGATCGAAGTCTTACCCGTGATGCAGCAATGTGTAAATTCAACTGTTCATGAGTCTACGCAGGACATCCCCATGACTGTACATAGAGATGTCATGCCTGACAGGCCATGGGACCAAGTATTACCATCACCTCAAGATCCAGCAATTACTCATCAGACTCGCGTGGACGCAACAAGGGAAAAGCTCAGACACGCTGCTAGAATCAGAGAGAACCGATACCGAAACCGCGCGTTTCGACAACCACTTAGGGTCAATGATTATGTTTTGATAAGAAAACCAGCTGTTTCACATCCCGAACTTCGCATTTATGCAAAGTTTTGCCCGCTTTATGTAGGACCATATAGGATTGCAGAGGTTCTCGAGAACGGGGCATACAAAATTAATAAACTGGATGGAAGCATCGAGGGCATTTACAATGCAGCCAACCTAAAGAAATATTTCAGGAGAGAATATCATTAAAAGAAAATCCTATCGAATTTTCTTTTCCCCAGGAGGAGGGGGAGATGTACCGGTAACGGCGGTACAGGCTAAGTCCCCGTCATAAAAATCTTAAACTTACGTGTTATGCTCCGGGCCGCTTACGAAGAACTGACTATGCAGCGAGCAACAGCTGCGCGCGTGTGACGTAGTGAGCGGGTGACGTCACAGCATGCCTCGCTGCACTACGAAGCCTGGATTGATGTAGAATGTTCTACGAGTTTCGGATCAAATATAAATACGTGCTGCTTCGCTCAGCAGATCAGTGAGTGTGAGTGTGTTGCAGCATGTTATAGTGAGCAGCAGTGCGCTGCAGAATGTGATACCAGTTTGTGGCCGGGATTTCTATAAGCACACTAGACTGTAGTATTCGCACCGTCAGTTCGCGGGTGCGGTAATCGAGCGTGAAGCCGCTGCTAAGTTTCAAGTTCGTGGACTTTAATATAGTCACGTTGAGTGTGGACTTATTCAGATTTCCTTATATTGTGACAACCTTTTACTCCGATAGGACGTGAGGTGAATTGTGTATCGTCTGGACATTATTTATTAACTGTTACTCTATACGAGTGTCCGAGACCCGCAAACATTTTCGAGTGTTCGGAATTGAAATTTTATGGACTTGAATCTGATTGCTCCTTGCCGAGGACTCGATACTTTAAGTTATAAACTGTGTTTAATCCAAATTTAATTTACCAATCCGTAAACTGTGGTCATGAACTGTGAACTGTGCAGGTGTGAACAGCGCATCTCTATTTTAATGAACAGTGCATTTCCATTCTAATGAACAGTGTACATTTAGTTTATGGACAGTCAAAACCAAGGACTGTCAGTACTCAGTTAATTTCGTCTTTTGGTTTCAACACGTGAACGAGTTTGATTCACGAGCGGAACATCTTTATTTCATTTAAATTGAACAGTGCTTCAATGAACTTACTTCACGTTGTAATAGGTGCAACAAACTTTCAGTAACTTTAAATCAGTTCCGAGTGGACTTTATTTTGTGAATGTTTCTTTCACTTGACACGTGTTAAAGTTAAGTGACATTTCACCGAGACATTTGTGTTTGAATTTTTTTAAAAGCATTTATAAACACTCTATCATCTGTGCAGAAGCAGCCTTTGCACTAACTCGCCCAGAGCTGAACGATGTTCATTCATGTTCACCATTTACAAGGACTACCTCGACGCCATGGATCTACAAAGCACCGAATAGATCTTCTAGAACTTCCATCGGGGGACGAATGGTGGTTCGCTGCTATGGAAAATGGAGCTGCCGGAATCCAAGGACATCGCCAGCCATAGGACGAGGAAAATTTTCGACTGTATACGCTGTACAGAGGTGATATTAATTTCAATCTTTTAATAAACTTTGGAACAAAAGTTTTTAAGATTTCTTTTAAACAAACCCTCTCCCTCTGTATGCACTTCAGCGACTGGTACACGCCCTGCGTCTCATCTCTACCGAAGTACCAAATTTACTGTTACAATAGAACAAAGTAATAAGTCTATGGAGCAAAATAATGATTCCTTAAAACAGTCTATGGAACAGAAATTTGAAGAAATGCGGATCACTTGTGATAATATTAGAATGGAATTAGCGGAGCAAATAAGTGAAGTGCGGACCGCGTGTCAAAATTACGAACGGGAATTTACCCGAGGGCTAGACCAGGTACGCGAAGCGTGTCATAAGACGAAGGAGGAAGTGAAAGAACATTACGATTCAAGACTTATCCGAGTGACTGAGAGGGTAGAGCGAGTTATGTCCGAAGCATTGGAGAATCGTAACGAGATCAGGGAAAGGCTCGTGGCAGGACTCAATGAAATTACGACCCAGATGTCAGCTGATCGTGATGAGTCAAAGGCACAGAATGACAAGATTCGAGAGGAGTGTCGGTTAGGACGCGAGGAGATTAGGTCTCAGATCCAAGGCCATATCATTCAAGCCGCACGGAAAACTGACGAGATAGTGGAAAACGTGGAAACGCTACGTACTGACTACCAACGTACGGAAGCGAAGGTTTCGGTTCTGGAGTCAGAAGTTGAATCCCTCAAAAATAATCGTGAGGTTTCAACCAAATTAGTGGATGCAGGAGTCCGGATCGAAAGTTTAGATCACAGGTTGGAGGCTTGTGAAGATATAAATGATAAGCTGATCAAAACGACCGAAGCGCTTGAAATACGGGAGCAGGAAACCGAAGAGTTGGAATGAAAATTAGGCAGTTAACTGGAAGAGTGCGTGGAGAGACAGTTTAAGACTAAGTTCATTGCGGATGTCAACGCGGATAAAATAGATGAACTGAGGAAGGAAGTTGAAATTTTAAAGACGCACGAGGATAGGTCCGGTACTCGAGATTTTAACCTAGAGTATAGGGAGTTCGAGACCCCAGAGAAAAGAGGGTTGAACAGGATGAAGGAGGAAAACTTGGCAGCTGATTCGACAGGTTCGAAACTCCACATGGGAGACGGATAATCGTCGGCCTCTGCGAACCATGCGACGTCTCCTATAATTCATTTTATTAGGATGTCAGATGACAAACCGCCCAAATTCGATTCTCGAAGGCAAATCACGCCAAAATGGTTCATCAGTGAGATCACAAATTACATCCAAGAGCACAGGATACCTGCCGAAAAACAACTGCGGACAGTGGAAAAATTTCTGGACGGAGCGCCAGCGATTTGGTTCAGGGCGTTTCTTTACACCTTTGATGACTTCATGGGGTTCCGCCAAGCCTTTTTACAGAAGTATTGGAGTATGGAATCCAAGCAGAAACTCAGGTTAGAGTTATACTCGAGACGATACTCTACTTCTGCGCCAACAAAGTACTCCGAGTACTTCACCGCACAATTTTATAAAATGCGCGAGTTGGACAATCCGGTCTGTGAGACCGAGCCCATAAGTGCTATTGCGAAACAGTTGCCGTTCGAAATTCAGCGAATGTTGATTGCTTCTAATGTACGCACTGCAGTACAGGCGGAAAGTCTGTTAAGACAACTTGACCAGACGACCCATCACGGAAATGGTAGGCACCAAAATCGTCAGAGCCGCAGGTCAACAATATTGAAATGGGCACAAGCCCCAAAACAGAGTCCACTAGAGACCAGAGCACAAACACTAGTCGTGAACTAACAACTTCTAAGGGGAGAACGTATGAGCAAAATTGGCAGCACAGACCGTGGAACAACTGAGGGGCATTTCAGGAGAAAGGAAGACCGCAGTACCGGGGAAACTTCCAGAGAGATGGGGGATACCGTGGATATCCGTGGATATGAGGGAAGGAGGAATGTCAGTCGGCCTTAACCGTACCCAGGACGGAACCCAACCCAGTATAGAGATCGTCAGAATGCATATAATGAATCAGAAAATCGACAGCAGAAGAGTAGGAGAGATATTGATGAAATCAACAGGAAAAGGAAGGGTGCCATAAGGAATCAAGGCGGAAAGCAAGACAGGCCATGTAGTGTGTGGGATCGTGATAAAGAGAAACCCTACATAGAGGCGTCCATACAGAACATGGAGGAGCTGGAGCAGGAATCGAAACGGTATCTTGAAAATTATTGGAGTAAAGAGGCTAATGGCGTTCGCAAAGGGGATAGGAACGCGTCCTGCACGGACAGATCACCGATGCTTCAAAATGAAGGTGGTTGCTCGCTGAATCCAAATGACCCTAGGTTCTTCAACGAACGTCAACTAGGGGCCAGAAGAAAAACAAGAGATTTTGAGTAGGAGACGAGGCGGATTCAGAAGGAGAAGACGGAAAAGACGAAGAAGACGAGGCAGAAGAAGAGGAGGAACGAGATGAAGAAGAAGATGCCATAGGAGAAGAAGAAGCCATGGAAGTAGATGTCCAAATGATCCGGCCTACATCAATAGCCAGACCATGTTCAGAATGTGGAAACCCACACAGCGACGTCCTGGAGTTCATAGCAACGATTCGTCAATTAGAGCAAGAGAACGAGGCACTTCAAAAGGAGAATCATCAACGACGAAACGAGATTGTAGAAGCCAAGGAACTGATTGAGTTTAGAAGGATGTCAGAAAACAATTGATGACGCTATAGTGATACCAAAGTTATTAAAAATTTCATGTATGCACAAAATTTTTAAACGTAGCGAGGGAAATAATGCGCCCTGGTGGGGGTTTGATAAGCGTCTTGCAATTGTAATTATTTATGAAGGAATATATATTTCAATTTCAGAAGCGAGAAGATCGTACTTCGTATATTATAAGTACAGACCAGGTCGAGAGGATGTTGTGAAACCTACAGGGACTGTTCTTTCCAATAAGATTAAGAAACACAATGAGTGACAGAATTAGAATTCTCAGAAATTGTGACGACGAGGAAAGAGAGAGGAGTATTTGTTGCCAAAGTTTTCATAGCCCCGGGCAGAATAGGTAGTGGCAACAGCGCAAAGAGCCGGGTGCAAATTTCTGAGAAATGATGGCAGGGTATCTCCATGTACTAGCGGGAGTTGAACGCGGGGTTGGCACTGGAAAAAAAAATATGAGCCGTCCCGGTCCCGTTGTTGGTGTGGACCAATGGAAAAATTCACTTGACCAAAGCAAGGCGACAACTTCGTATTGTAAAAAGCACTAGCGAGGCTAACTCCGCGGATTAAATTGATAGAAGGAAGTGAGTTATTAATTTATAATAAGGTGGAATTTAGGAGCCTTACTATATTATAAAACTTATAAAAAGTTAATAATTGCGGGAGATTGCATGGTGTAATTCTGAGAATTCATGGACGCTATTCGTTCATTGGCTACCGGCCAGGGACGCCACAAAAGAGCGCGAAATCCCGAGCCGGGATACGGCAGCTAAATTCGCAAATATATCCATTACCAGCGAACGATAATAGTTGAGAATTGGTATAGAGCATTTGAGAACATAATTACATCATTGGATCATACATTAAAGCCACGGGCCAAACCGCAAAGTGTCGTATGAAGAGATCGGGACTGCGCGTCCTAAGATGACCTCCGGTGAACTCGGAAGAGAGGGGATACAAGTATAAATATGAGGTCGTGGACAAGGACTGACAACTACTTCTGACAAAGTGCTCGGGCTGATACCAGGCCTGGAGTGCGTGACAACTTCTGATATTTTGTTCGAGCCGTGATTACGCTAGGGAGCATGTGTATATGTACTCGTGGAGAAGTGTTCGAAGTATTAGAATGTTACGTAGCACAGTAATTCGTGACATGTAGTGGTTCATATTACAGTCTTGAACAGTCTACTAGCAGGAAGAGTTCCAATATTCAAAACTCGTTAAATTAAAACCTACGAATAGGAGTGTGAGATTCTACTAAATAAATTAGGGAGTACGTGGTGTGAGAACGATCACGAGTGTTTGATGTATTTCACCTAGTAAACAGTCGATTATAAACTGATACCTGGTCAGCTGTGTGAACGCGTGACCGAAAATCAAGTGCGCGCACGGGCCGTTGAAAAGGGGATCCCGAGGTATCCCATGTTCCTAGTGTCCGGGAAAGGATTGAAGAATGTATATCTACATTAAGTGGGCTAGATACAAGGCCGAGAGTGTAAAATTTGTGAGTAGAATTTAGGGTGGAAATTATTCCAGAGTGCAACAGTTATTTTATTTGTTTTTTATTCAAAATATGTAAAGTTGAAAAGGGTCAAGGATTAATTCTTCAAGCTGGCATGAATACCAGTGGAATGCAGTGCTAAAAACCGGAGGGGCTAGGCTCCTTGTCTGGGTTTAGCAGACTACAAGGGCAGAGATGAGTAACCTTTTAAAATATTTGTAGATTGCTATCGTTAGGGGGAGGAAATCATATTCATTTATCATTTAACTTAATTGGGAAACGAGCCGTTTCCGGCTCTATAAATTCAAAGATAGATAGACAAAGGGACAAATTAATATGTACATAATTTGATCAAGCACTCATCATAATTTTGATTATTAAATAGAGTAGAGTAGGGTTGATTGGTTCATTCAAGTGCTTGAGTTGTTTGATATGATATGGAGCACGTTCCACGTAATGTTAATATTCATTTAGAAGTCCTTCCAAAGTGTTTTTCCGTTATCGGAAATTTTATAGATATTAAGGCATGTTTAAGATAATCCAGAGGTAGGGTTGCCAAGTGATTTAAATTGCGGTGGGACGGAATGAAGTCCATTGATTTGTTTGTAAATATCGCGAAGTTCGCCAGTGGACAAAATAATAATCTGTACAAGTGTCGAAGTATTACATTAATATTGGGTAATGTGTATAGGCGTGTTTAATAATAATCTTTGAGAATAAAGGCACGGGCCTAGTTGGATAGAATGATTGCAAATTAAAGTAATTTAAACATGGAGATACACTGACTGACAGAGCAAATGCAACACCAAGAAGGATTGGTCAGAACTTTATGCCAATTGCAGGGTAGACTGACGTCACTGAGGTATGCTCATGATGTGAAATGCGCCGCTGTGCTGCGCACGTAGCGAACGATAAATGGGACACGGCGTTGGCGAATGGCCCACTTCGTACCGTGATTTCTCAGCCGACAGTCATTGTAGAACATGCTGCCGTCTGCCACAGGACACGTGTATAGCTAAGAATGCCAGGCCGCCGTCAACGGAGGCATTTCCAGCAGACAGACGACTTTACGAGGGGTATGGTGATCGGGCTGAGAAGGGCAGGTTGGTCGCTTCGTCAAATCGCAGCCGATACCCATAGGGATGTGTCCACGGTGCAGCGCCTGTGGCGAAGATGGTTGGCGCAGGGACATGTGGCACGTGCGAGGGGTCCAGGCGCAGCCCGAGTGACGTCAGCACGCGAGGATCGGCGCATCCGCCGCCAAGCGGTGGCAGCCCCGCACGCCACGTCAACCGCCATTCTTCAGCATGTGCAAGACACCCTGGCTGTTCCAATATCGACCAGAACAATTTCCCGTCGATTGGTTGAAGGAGGCCTGCACTCCCGGCGTCCGCTCAGAAGACTACCATTGACTCCACAGCATAGACGTGCACGCCTGGCATGGTGCCGGGCTAGAGCGACTTGGATGAGGGAATGGCGGAACGTCGTGTTCTCCGATGAGTCACGCTTCTGTTCTGTCAGTGATAGTCACCGCAGACGAGTGTGGCGTCGGCGTGGAGAAAGGTCAAATTCGGCAGTAACTGTGGAGCGCCCTACCGCTAGACAACGCGGCATCATGGTTTGGGGCGCTATTGCGTATGATTCCACGTCACCTCTAGTGCGTATTCAAGGCACGTTAAATGCCCACCGCTACGTGCAGCATGTGCTGCGGCCGGTGGCACTCCCGTACCTTCAGGGGCTGCCCAATGCTCTGTGTCAGCAGGATAATGCCCGCCCACACACTGCTCGCTTCTCCCAACAGGCTCTACGAGGTGTACAGATGCTTCGTGGCCAGCGTACTCTCCGGATCTCTCACCAATCGAACACGTGTGGGATCTCATTGGACGCCGTTTGCAAACTCTGCCCCAGCCTCGTACGGACGACCAACTGTGGCAAATGGTTGACAGAGAATGGAGAACCATCCCTCAGGACACCAGCCGCACTCTTATTGACTCTGTACCTCGACGTGTTTCTGCGTGCATCGCCGCTCGCGGTGGTCCTACATCCTACTGAGTCGATGCCATGCTCATTGTGTAACCTGCATATCGGTTTGAAATAAACATCAATTATTCGTCCGTGCCGTCTCTGTTTTTCCCCAACTTTCATCCCTTTCGAACCACTCCTTCTTGGTGTTGCATTTGCTCTGTCAGTCAGTGTATTATGTGGCATGAATATTTTATTTGGGCATTGAATCCGATTTTAACATTAATTGTTGATTTAACGTTTTTCATAAATAAATATGGTAGAAACGAGATAGGCATTTTGATAATATGGTCACACTATGTTTGAGGCCCAGAATGATTTGAGCCAAAAGTTGAGATTTGGAGTTGTGTGGGACAGAAATCCAGCCCGAAATGAAAGTGAATTGTACTGATGTTGATGAAGAAATAGATGGATATTAAGGCCTGCATAGAGGTTGTATTTCTATACAGGTGTATTGAGTGGCAGAATAGAGTCCACACACCAAGGGTTAATTAATGAAAAGGTTTTGAAGAGTTCCGATGGATAAATGGACTTCAAAATGGAAAAGGAAAGAATAATTTAACACTTGCAGAGATTGGAGGTATTTGCCCAACTGTGAGGTGTTAGGGGATTTGAGAATTGTCTTAGGAGCATATGGTCTCCATGAATTAACGACAGTACGAAAATAAGGTTGCGGGTTCGAACACTATTATGTCCCGACCGATGTGAATTCAGATATTGGCGATTTCTGTTTGGGACAGAACGTATGTGACTAAGTTATAAAGATGGGGAATAAAAATAAAGATTCTCGAAAGAATAATAATATTAATAATAATAATAATATTCCAAGTAAATCATGTCTGGATTGATTAGTGCCAAAATAAATCGGAATTGTAAAAGGGGCTATGCGTTAAACATATATAGAGTGGACTACCGTGTAACAAGCGAAATTATTTTTTTAAATTAATAATAATAATAATAATAATAATAATAATAATAATAATAATAATAATAATAATAATAATAATAATAATACATATTTGAAAAAGAAGAAGAATTTACTTCTTTTATATTTTGGACATAATGATGATGTTGGGAGTTGAAATGAAAAATTTGAGATTTTTAACTAATAATAATAATAATAACGAGAATATTTGAAGTAGGAGAAGAAGAATAAAAAGGAAGCTACTCTTTTTATTTCAGATGAGAATAAAAAGAGCGAGAACTTGAAGTATTATAGCGAGTATGATTACGGGTTACGATAATCACGATCCCCACTATCAATAATAATGTTGATAATAATAATAATAATAATATTTTTTATTATTTTTATTTTTATTTATTATTTCGGAGGCTGATGATGAATGATACTAGGGAAGTCAGCTGGCGAATTAACGTAATAATGTCAAGTTGTTGTGAATAATGAGTTAAGTTAATAGTTGTAAAATGAAGGCAAATCCCTACATCTGGACCATTAGGTTAGAGTCCCTTTGTCGCGTCCTTCAACTAACGATTAGCATATCTTGGTTAGGAACCCGGGGAGAGTTTGTAGTTTCCCGGATTGGTCTCATCTCTATCAAAGTGGAGGCGATAACATGGTCCATGTGATCGCGCCTACTTAGCCAACAGGTAATTGGTCCACGACCAAATATGGTCATGGTGTTAACGAAGGTAAATCTGATACCTTCAGATATCAACGGTTCCACCACCCAAATGGAAGGGTGGTTAAAAGTAATAAATATTATGTAATCATTTTTCAGGAATAATTTGCCAAATTACCGGCAAATCAAGGGTCAACAGATTTTGATTGTGTGTAAAAATTAATTTGTTTACTTAAATAAAATGCTCCTTTAGCATTTGCAAGGAAACAGTTCCAGGTTCTTGTTCTTGTAGAATAGTAAACCCTTGGTGACCGTTTAAATATCCGTCCCCATTCCTAGGACGGAGCCTTCATAATTTCCCTTTGATCTGAATATATATATATAATTTGTGTGTTTTATGATGAGCCTCAAAGTTAAAGATTAGAGTGTCCCGTTCAACCCTGTAGTACTGATTGGATGGCGCCCTTACATTTAGTTTGAGATCTTATATCTCAATATATATTTTTATTGTGTATTAGTTGCGATAGATTCGGACCGTAACACTTCCTGAGATAAATGCTGGTTGGGACTCAGGCTTTGAGCGGGTACAACGAAGGCTGGAACCGGGTCCACTCAGCCTCGGGAGGTCAACTGTGTAGAGGTGGGTTCGATTCCCAACTCAGACATCCTGGAAGTGGTTTTACGTGGTTTCCCACTTCTCCTCCAGGCAAATATGCCGGGATGGTACCTAACTTAAGGCCACGGCCGTTTCCTTCCCTCTACCTTATCTATCCCTTCCAGTCCTGTCCCCCCGCAAGGCCCCTGTTCAGCATAGCAGGTGAGGCCGCCTGGGCGAGAAACTCGTTATCCTCCCCAGTTGTATTCCCCGTCCCAAAAACCCCAAACACCATGGCACTACAGCCCTTGAAGGGCCTTGGCCTACCAAGCGACCGCTGCTCAGCCCGAAGGCCTGCAGATTACGAGGTGTCGTGTGGTCAACGCGACGAATCCTCTCGGCCGTTATTCTTGGCTTTATAGACCGGGGCCGCTATCTCACCTTCAGATAGCTCCTCAATTCTAATCACGTAGACTGAGGTGAACCAGCCCTCAGGTCCAGGTAAAAAACCACGGAATCGAACCCGGGATCTCCGGGTAAGAGGCAGGCACGCTACCCCTACACCACGGGGCCGGCCCCCCGACCCAATGTCTGAAGCTCAAATACACTGACCTTGAGGCGGTAGAGGTGGGATCCCTCGCTGAGTCAGTGGGAAAAACCGACCCTTGAGGGTAAACCGATAAAGAAGAAGAAGATTCACTTGGGTAACTGAACCTCCATTTTTGATACTTACATTGAAGTTAGTCTGTTGAAGGTTATATTTCGTGATTTCAATATATAACTAGCCTAGTTGGCAGCAGTGATGAGCCATTAAAAACGAGAACAGGGCAGGAGTGAGAAGGAAGCAGCCATGGCCTTAATTAAGGTACACCGGGCAAGTGTAAGGGCTGTACCTTAATTTATTTTATTTTTTTCTTTACGTCGCACCGACACAGATAGGTCTTATGGCGACGATGGGACAGGGATGGCCTAGGAATTGGAAGGAAGCGGCCGTGGCCTTAATTGAGATCAGCCACAGCATTTCCCTGGTGTGAAATGGGAAAACGTGGAAAAGCATCTTCAGGGCTGCCGACAGTGAAACGAACCCACTATCTCCCGGATACAAGCTCACAGCCACACGCCCCTAATCGCACGGCCAACTCGCCCGCTGTACCTTAATTAAGGCCATGGCTGGTTCCTTCCCTCTCCTAGCCATTTCCTATCCTATGGTCGCCATAAAACCTATCTGTGTCGGTTCGAATTAAAGCAGACGGTAAAAATTCTTCTTGCTAGTTGTTTTACGTCGCACCGACACAGATAGGTCTTACGGCGACGAGGGGACAGGAAAGGGCTAGGAGTGGGAAGGAAGCGGCCGTGGCCTTAATTAGGGTACAGCCCCAGCATTTGCCTGGTGTGAAAATGGGAAACCACCGAAAACAAATTTCAGGGCTGCCGACAGTGGGGTTAGATTGTAAAAAAAATACTGTGCCCTTTTCAGGGCAACAACTGCGGTGAATTTCTTCCTTCTTCTGTGCGCCGGCTGCTCCTGTAATAAATGACATTTAAATGATACTCACCGCTGCATGTAGACTCTTCTTCCTCAGTCGCGGACCGTCCGTATATCCCCGAAGATAGGCCACACGTCGATCAGGGAGTGAGGAAATGAAAAGTTGGGGTAAACTAACTATAAATGAGGGTACCCAAAGACTAAATTAAAATTTAAATAACAAACTGATTTATTGAATAAAATGCAAAGTGCCAAGATATGAAAATAAACTGGTGAAAAATGTAAACAAAGTGTAATGAAATAGAAATGTTAAAAAAAGATTAAAGATCTGCCTTACAATAACTCAATTATCTGCTTAATAAAACTGACTGAAGGTCAATCAAAATTAATAATATTCCAGGTTATGTTGACACTGTCTTGAAGACGATGATGTGAATAAATTTAAAACTCTGGTCAGAAATATCACCTCATTTGAAGTACTGAATTGTATTACATAGAAATGTCACTCAAAATAAATTTGTATAGTTGAATAATTAATTAATTAGTTACGTCATCAAATCAACACTGACTCAGAGGTATTTATCCAATCTATAACACATGTGACTCAGTGGGGAACACCCAACTTTAAAATAATCGTGGACTGCACTAACCATGTGTAAGAAATAAGGAATAATTCAAAGAAAACAGCCATGAACATCGTACTTCATTTACCACATAACCACTGTCTTATTCAAAACTACTCGTGGTTGAAAAGGAAATTATTGACACATGAACCTGAATGTTACAATCACTCATTTAATTATTTAAATTTCACCTGCATGACTGTGATAGTCTAGACTTCTTTTAAATATAAAGTAATTAGGCCAAGTGCCTCATGTTTACACTTCAAATGACAGCGATCCTTGTACATTAAAATTTTACTTAATTTGCCGCTGACTGTATTTCATTACGAACTCATAATTTGTGGTACCACCACTAGATGGAGGCAGACCCCATCTTATTTACCTCATTCATTGCGGCAGTTTTATACAACTGGTTTATTAAAGATCGCTTCATTTCCTAATTAAAAATGTAGTGGATTTTAAAGGTTTGGTAATTACTGAATGCCTGGTATGAGCATACCACTACTACTATGAACTAATCGATGATCTCTTATCCTAACACATGAAATCTTATTTACATAATTAAATCTGTTAATGGAGAAACACTGCTCCAACAAAAGAAAATACAGCAATCAAAGCTAGCCTAGCTACACCTATCTATTTACATCAAATCAAATGCAAATAATTCACATACGATCACATTCCACAAATAAACGTAATAAAAGGTACACTCAGAAAGAATAACAAATAAACAAAACTAGATCCCAACATCGCTGCCTACTGAAAATTAATAAGGATAAAATGCGCAAAATATCGGAGTCTACGGAAAAATTTACCCTGCTACGAGTAGCAAAATATTGTGAATTTGACGGCAATCTCTAACCTCAGACGACAAATGTCTGGCCATGACACTATTTAACCTTTATGGACAATAATTACTGCTATTCCATGTCATCCATGACTCTACATGACTATCAAAACGCACATTGATTCGTCGCTCTGCTCACATTTACTACGGCTAGCATATTTGCCGAGCATCTACCTTCCCTGGAACTATTTGAAACAAAATACAGGCCTCTGCCTACAATCATAATCCATGTCGTTACGTATTTAACACTCTTGGTTAAATTATTGATCTCTCAATTCTATTTACTCATCATTATCCTCTACGTAGTACTTCATAATACGGCCTCGCTCGTATCCGGCGGGCGAAATATCTGTCGTGCACATCTCTATTTCTTACGACAGTTCATGACATGGTCCAAATATCACATTTCCATTATCAACGTAGATCATCAGGGATATTATTCATTTAGCTCGATCTCTAGATCATTCTCTGCTTCACATATCACAAAATATCAGAGCTGACTCATCAATGGCCTCCTGTCACTAACTGTTTACTAAAAATGACGAGATTGCCTCTCAAAACACAGCTATTGAAAAATGTGCAACCGCAATTACACAGAAATAAATACTCGCGTCCACCGAAAAAAAAATATCGTCGCAAAAATACACGGTATAAGGACTACCAGAAACGGTCATCTGAATGATGATTCCACAACATAAAACAAGCTGAATGCGCAAAAATAGCAAAAATAAGCATTAAAATCAACAAGGCGGCGTCTACAAGATCACAACTCCAACAGAAATATCGCTCAAAACCAACGTCATAATAACATTATTATTATTATTATTATTATTATTATTATTATTATTATTATTATTATTATTATTATTATTATTATTATAAATCGGCATTACACTCATTGAGATCAAATAATATAGCATCCTAAACTGTCAAAGTGACATACTACAGAATAATCCACAATAATTATGCACAACACATCTACATAAAGAAAGTGCGCAAAATAATCCTAGCTAAAAGTGCAAACACTATGATTATTATTATTATTATTATTATTATTATTATTATTATTATTATTATTATTATTATTATTATTATTATTATTATTATTAAAATGTGAATTATTTACAATCCTACCTAACAGTCTAAGCTACATTTGATCATCGACTAGTCACAGTCCTACATATTTATTTATACATTATCTTGTAGATGCTCATACCTGGGTGCTGGAGGCATTTGTATCACCCTCCGGGCTCCGTCATGATGAATTAGAATTCCATCTTGAAGCTGATGTGGTATTCCGAATTTTCACACACGCAAACTTGATACATTTTTATCATGGCGTTACACACGCTTACATTAACATAACACACGCATTTTCTAGCACTTAGCTCTGCATAGACTCCCGACGTGAAGTCGAAAGTTTCCTCTCCGCTACCTGGCTGAAAAACACCTGCTGGTCTCCACACCGCTCTCTCAGTTTGTTTACCTAGTGGCTTACCGGTTGTTCACCTCTTCGGAACATAACAGTTTGCTCAAGGTCTTTAACATTGCGGCCTTTCATTAATGAAAAGACATTCTGCTCCCTGTCTGCTTTAACTAGTTTCTCCCCGAAAACATCTCGCTTGCCATAACAGTTTATTGTAAGTGGTAAAAGCAATCTAAAGTACAGTTTCCAATGATGTGGAGAAATTTATGCTGATCATCCTCCAAAAATGAAGAATAAAATAGCTCTCCAACAAATGTCAAACTACACGTGGATTAGAAAGGTTTTATGCAGCTACGCTGAAACATGGACTTGTCCCTGTCGATTAGTAATGTGAGTTCATTTAAGCCAAGTGTTGAAAGTGTAGCTATTGCCTGTTATCTCTGCATAAATTCAAAGTAAAGTAAAGTTTGTTAAAGTGTTCATTTCTGAAATGTTACTCTCCCAAGTAAAATACATGGCTCACTCGGATGCCATCTAGTGTCTCTGATCGCTTTCTTACCAGACAAAAGTAAAGTTCAAAGTTGACTAACTGAATTAGCTGACACACTCTAAACACAGTGAACACACTAACCCCAGTGAAACACACTGAACACACAGTCACTGAAGATTCACCACTCTGCTCGCTGGTTTTGTAATGAGTTCCCCCCCCCCCACCTTGAAAATAGTTCTGTGGAAGGGATGTGGCGTAGTGATCTAGCACTTGGGAACGCTTTATCATACATCCGTAGGTTAAAGCTTCAAAAATTATGTACAAAATCTTCCTAAATTCGGTCTGACTTACTTGTTATACTGCGCCGTGGGAAACGATCACGGGATAATCCACACGACGGCGCGCGTCACGGGCGTTATTTTCTTCCAGCGAATGATTCCTTCCCGCCATGACAGTTCATTTCCTGGGCGATACTACTCTTCCGTGTGAAGTTAAAATTTTATTAATTAGCCAATAATTAAACACACCTTCGCACCGATAAATTTTCAAATATTATTAAGAAGTCAGGACACTGTTTTTCACCACTACACCGGGCTCCAAATAGCGAAATACTGGCTGTAGATTCCCGCTATGACAGGACATTCAAATTTGGAATTTTGTGATTGGCTGAGACTTTCGCGCTCTCCGCAGCGTGGATGCTTCCATTTTCTCCCAAGGGTTGGTGGGTGTTATCGTTGTCTCCCTTGTCCTGCTAAGTAGGTCAAGCCTCCAAGCGTGATTTTCTCGTGAGAACCAAGTAGAAAGTTGCCACTCCTAGGCGGTACCATAAAATTTATTGGATGCAGTACTCAGGGCGGTTTACAAGTTGCTCGTGCTCTAAGAAGAGTTTCGAGGATTTCCTTGCCGACTAACTGGCGCCAGAATGTTCCTTTGTGACTGCTAGCTCTCACAGCCTGCTGTAGTATCCCATATGCGAAATATTCAACTTTTAATTCATAAATTAATTACGTAAATTCGCTTATGGGTGCAATACATACTTCATTATTCCGAATATTGTTACGCCTTTCAGTGTTCAGTCCGGAAGCCTCTGTGAATTAACTGAACACATCTACAATCCTCTATTTGTTTCTAGCTCTTTGGCCTCGTTTAATTCCGTACCTCTAATAATTAAATAATTTGAAACTGGGTCTAATCATCGTCGGCTTGGTTACCCTCTACTACTCTTACCCACTATGACCGAGTCCATTACTTTCCTAGTGACCCATCCTCCTCCATTCGCCTCATTCGACCCCACCACCGAACCCGGCTTATGTGTACCACTTCATCCTTCGAGTTCGTTCCAAACATAGCCCCTTTATCCTCATTCCGAGTACCTTCCTGCTATTATTCCCACCTGATTTAACCAGCGATCATTCTCGCTACTTTCATGTCCGTTACGTCTAATGAAGAAGATACCCAGTGTCCACTAGCTATGGCTGTCGAAGTAAGGAGAAATTGAAGGAACTTACTTGGAAATTGAATGTAGCAAAGAAGTCACCTAAGGAAAGATCTTCATTGGGGTGATCACATAAATATAATTGTTAATAAAGGGTACAGATCAATCAATCAATCAATCAATCAATCAATCAATCAATCAATCAATACTGATCTGCATTTAGGGCAGTCGCCCAGGTGGCAGATTCCCTATCTGTTGTTTTACTAACTTTTTCTTAAACGATTTCAAAGAAATTGGAAATTTATTGAACGTCTCCCTTGGTAAGTTATTCCAATCCCTAACTCCCCTTCCTATGAATGAATATTTGCCCCAATTTGTCCTCTTGAATTCCAACTTTATCTTCATATTGTGAACTTTCCTACTTTTATAAACGCCACTCAAACTTATTAGTCTACTAATGTCATTCCACGCCATATCTCCGCTGACAGCTCGAAACATACCACTTAGTCGAGCAGCTCGTCTTCTTTCTCCCAATTCTTCCCAGCCCAAACTTTGCAACGTTTTTGTGACGCTACTCTTTTGTCGGAAATCACCCAGAACAAATCGGGCTGCTTTTCTTTGGATTTTTTCCAGTTCTTGAATCAGGTAATCCTGGTGAGGGTCCCATACACTGCAACCATACTCTAGTTGGGGTCTTACCAGATACGTATATCCCCTCTCCTTTACATTCTTACTACAACCCCTAAACACCCTCATAACCACGTGCAGAGATCTGTACCCTTTATATACAATCCTATGTATGTGATTACCCCAATTAAGAGCTTTCCTTATATTATCACCTACGTAGATACTTACAGTGATCCCCAAAAGGAACTTTCACCCCAACAACGCAGTCACAACCTGACTTTTAACCCCGTTTATCAACATACCATTGCCTGCTGTCCATCTTACAACATTATCGAGGTTACGTTGCAGTTGCTCACAATCTTGTAACTTATTTATTACTCTATACAGAATAACATAATCCGCAAAAGGCCTTATCTCTGATTCCACTCCTTTACTCATATCATTTGTATATACACTGACTGACAGAGCAAATGCAACACCAAGAAGGAGTGGTTCGAAAGGGATGAAAGTTGGGGAAAAAACAGAGACGGCACGGACGAATAATTGATGTTTATTTCAAACCGATATGCAGGTTACACAATGCGCACGGCATCGACTCAGTAGGATGTAGGACCACCGCGAGCGGCGATGCACGCAGAAACACGTCGAGGTACAAAGTCAATAAGAGTGCGGCTGGTGTCCTGAGGGATGGTTCTCCATTCTCTGTCAACCATTTGCCACAGTTGGTCGTCCGTACGAGGCTGGGGCAGAGTTTGCAAACGGCGTCCAATGAGATCCCACACGTGTTCGATTGGTGAGAGATCCGGAGAGTACGCTGGCCACGGAAGCATCTGTACACCTCGTAGAGCCTGTTGGGAGATGCGAGCAGTGTGTGGGCGGGCATTATCCTGCTGAAACAGAGCATTGGGCAGCCCCTGAAGGTACGGGAGTGCCACCGGCCGCAGCACATGCTGCACGTAGCGGTGGGCATTTAACGTGCCTTGAATACGCACTAGAGGTGACGTGGAATCATACGCAATAGCGCCCCAAACCATGATGCCGCGTTGTCTAGCGGTAGGGCGCTCCACAGTTACTGCCGGATTTGACCTTTCTCCACGCCGACGCCACACTCGTCTGCGGTGACTATCACTGACAGAACAGAAGCGTGACTCATCGGAGAACACGACGTTCCGCCATTCCCTCATCCAAGTCGCTCTAGCCCGGCACCATGCCAGGCGTGCACGTCTATGCTGTGGAGTCAATGGTAGTCTTCTGAGCGGACGCCGGGAGTGCAGGCCTCCTTCAACCAATCGACGGGAAATTGTTCTGGTCGATATTGGAACAGCCAGGGTGTCTTGCACATGCTGAAGAATGGCGGTTGACGTGGCGTGCGGGGCTGCCACCGCTTGGCGGCGGATGCGCCGATCTTCGCGCGCTGACGTCACTCGGGCTGCGCCTGGACCCCTCGCACGTGCCACATGTCCCTGCGCCAACCATCTTCGCCACAGGCACTGCACCGTGGACACATCCCTAAGGGTATCGGCTGCGATTTGACGAAGCGACCAACCTGCCCTTCTCAGCCCGATCACCATACCCCTCGTAAAGTCGTCTGTCTGCTGGAAATGCCTCCGTTGACGGCGGCCTGGCATTCTTAGCTATACACGTGTCCTGTGGCACACGACAACACGTTCTACTATGACTGTCGGCTGAGAAATCACGGTACGAAGTGGGCCATTCGCCAACGCCGTGTCCCATTTATCGTTCGCTACGTGCGCAGCACAGCGGCGCACTTCACATCATGAGCATACCTCAGTGACGTCAGTCTACCCTGTAATTGGCATAAAGTTCTGACCACTCCTTCTTGGTGTTGCATTTGCTCTGTGAGTCAGTGTATAAGAAAACATAAAGGTCCAATAATACATCCTTGAGGAATTCCCCTCTTAATTATTACAGGGTCGGCTATTTTCTCTACACATGGTTATGAGGGTATTTAAGGGTTGTAGTAAGGATGTCAAGGAGAGGGCATATAAGTATCTGGTAAAACCCCTACTAGAGTATGGTTCCAGTGTATGGGACCCTAAGCAGGATTACTCGATTCAAGAACTGGAAAAAATCGAAGAAAAGCAGCTCGATTTGTTCTTGGTGATTTCCGACAGAAGAGTATCGTTACATAGATGTTGCAAAGTTTGGGCTGGGAAGACTTGAGAGAAAGGAGACGAACTGCTCGACTAAGTGGTATGTTCCGAGCTGTCAGTGGAGAGATGGCATGGAATGACATCAGTAGACGAATATGTTTGAGTGATGTGATAGGAAAGATCACAATATGAAGATAAAGGCGGAATTCAGGAGGACAAATTTGGGCAAATATTCGTTTATAGACAGGGGAGTTAGGGATTGGAATAACTTACCAAGGGACATGTTCAATAAATTTCCAATTACTTTGCGATCATTTAAGAAAAGGCTAGGAAAACAACAGACAAGTAATCTGCCACCTGGGCGACTGTCCTAAATGCAGTTCAGTGGTGATTGTAGTAGTTGTTGTTTCATTCCCGTAAAGACAATTCAGTCCGATGAAAACAGACTGGTGTACAGATAGTTTCGTCCGGAAGCTGAATTCTTTCAAACAGAATAAAGTTGGTCACAACTGCGAGCTCACTGTGTTAGCTTTGCTGTATCTCTATTCAATCTCACTTCCCTATACTACCATCCTGGGAGAACACAAATCGCCGGGCTGAGTATCTCGGACGGTACAGCGCTGGCCTTCTGAGCCCAACTAGGCATGTTCGATCCTGTTTCAATCCGGTGGTATTTGAAGGTGCTCAAATGTGTCAGCCTCGTGTCGGTTGATTTACTGGCACTGCATGACACTTCTGCGTCTCCGAAAACCGTAGAAGTAGTTAGTGGGACGTAAAGCAAATAACATTATTATTATTAGAATACAAATCCTAAATACCTGTTTCTGTTTTGTATTTATGATCTGACATTCAATTTTCGTAGGTTTATTTGGTAATGACATCACTTGTGTTTTGGAAATGCCAATTTTCACATGATGCTCACTGCACCTATTTTCAAGTTCCAAGATGTTAGTCTGCAGGCTTTCAGAACAATCTATCATTAAGACTAAGTAGTCGGCAAACTGCTTAATACATTACCGTCTAACATAATTCTTCCCTAACACTTTATACTTCTTAGAAGACGATCAGTGTAAACTATGAACAATAAAAGTGGAAGATCACAATCAGGAATTTATTCTAGCATAAATTCCTACTGCTGCCTAATTGTAAACGTATATGTATTTGATTGCTTGTATTAACTAAAGACGAGACTTTAGTGCACTATAAAATCCTGAAATATGCATGCAATCATGAAAAACTATGAAACATGCACTATCAAAGAAAAATACACTAAAATATGCACTTTCATCTTTATTCCAAATGCCTTATTTCACTTCTCTCCGCCTATTAAGAGCACTTGGTGGTGAGTTCCTTCTTCCCGTCTGGAAGTCCACGTGGCCACTGAACCATGAATATGAAGCATGGGTCACAACTAAGCCCTCGGCATTTCATGTCTTGTTTAATGCATCACTCAGTAAGTGAACGCCAAAACTCCCATTTACGTAAGTTAATTGTACCCTTTGGGGTCTAAGCCGGCTAACTACTAGATTCTCTGGCACTTGGCTAGAGATAAGGACAACAAAGTTTACCAACACAAACACGCTATTCACAGAGTCCCTGATACTGTGGTTGTGTGTGGCCGACGTCCTTTGTCTGTCACGCAGGGTGAGAAGGGAGATCTCGACTATTGACTTTATAAACTGTACAGAAAGCTCTCCGGTACAACACACAAGTCTGTAATGTGGTGGATCTTAAATCTCTGGAACGATGTTGAAAGTCTACCATATCAAGTCTGAAGAAAACACATTTCTTGTCAGAACAATGGCAGTATTGGCAAATCATAAGTACAAACCATACATTCTTGGAACAATACTAATAATAATACCGGACGAATTAGCCGTGCGGTTTGGGGCGCGCGGCTGTGAACTTGTATCCGGGAGATAGTGGGTTCGAATCCCACTGTCGGCATCCCTGAAGATGGTTTTCCGTGGTTTCCCATTTTCACACATGGCGAATGCTGGGACTGTACCTCAATTAAGGACACGGCCGCATCCTTCCCACTCCCAGGCCTTTCCTATCCCATCGTCGTCATAAGACATATCTGTGTCGGTGCGATGTAAAGCCACTAGCAAATAATAATAATATGAAAAAATGAAAACCTACAACCAGTTTTCCAGTCATTGACCGGGTCAGGGATGTAATGAATGAAACATATATAGGCTGTTATTACAATGGGGTCGCCACTCCCAAAGTGATTTTTATTAATGAGTCATAAATGCGATGAAATGATAATGGAGAGTGTTGCTGGAATGAAATATGACAGGGAAAACCGGAGTACCCGGAGAAAAACCTGTCCCACCTCCGCTTTGTCCAGCACAAATCTCACATGGTGTCACCGGGATTTGAACCACGGTATCCAGCGGTGAGAGGCCGACGCGCTGCCGTCTGAGCCACGGAGGCTCTCCAAATATTAATAATAATAATAATAATAATAATAATAATAATAATAATAATAATAATAATAATGTCCGCCTCTGTGGTGTAGTGGTTAGTGTGATTAGCTGCCACTCCCGGAGGCCCGGGTTCGATTTCCTGCTCTGCCACGAAATTTGAAAAGTGGCATGAGGCCTGGAACGGTGTCCACTCCTCATCAGGAGGTCATCTGAGTAGAGCTGAGTTCGATTCCCACTTCAGCCATCCTGTAAGTGGTTTTCCGTGGTTTCCGACTTCTCCTCCACGCAAATGACGGGATGGTACCTAACTCAAGCCCACGGCCGCTTCCTTCCCTTTTCCTTGTCTATCCATTCCACTCCCCCCCACCACCACACACACACACACAACGCCCCTGTTCAGCATAGCAGGTGAGGCCGTCTGGGAGAAGTACTGGTCCTCCTCCCCAGTTTTATCCCCGATCCAATGTCTCACGCTCCAGGACACTGCCCCTGAGGCGGTAGAGATGGGATACCTCGCTGAGTCCGAGGGAAAACCAACCCTTGAGGGTAAATATATTAAGAAATAAAAATAACCCCCTGTGGGTGGGGGACGCAGTTGAAGAATACACCCACGGTATCCCCTGCTTGTCGTAAGAGGCGACTAAAAGGGGCCCCAGGGGCTCTCCACTTGGGAGTGTGGGTTGGCGACCGCGGGGCCCTTAGCTGAGTCCTGGCATTTCTTCCACATACTTGTGCCAGGCTCCTCACTTTCATCTATCCTGTCCGACCTCCCTTGGTCAACTCAACGCCGACGGTATTGGTGCATTCGAGGCCTAGGGAGTCTTTCCTTTTCACGCCCTTCGTGGCCCTTGCCTTTCTTCGTCCGTTACTTCATTTTTCGAAGTGACGGTTCCCTTCTTTTTCCTTCTCTTTTTTCTCTTTGTCTACCCCCTGTGGGTGGGGGACACAGGCGAAGAATACACCCACGGTATCCCCTGCCTGTCGTAAGAGGAGACTAAAAGGGGCGACCAAGGGATGATTGACTCAGAACCATGAAACTACTTGTAATTAGTACCATCACGCGGGGAACACCATGGGTCGCTTTCACTTGTGAGTAGTACCACTCTGTTAGGTACTCAATAGTTTTGTGATTCGTAGCAGTCCAACGGGGTTCACTGTGGGTTCCCAGTACCCGTGAATCGAACCCTTGTGAGCAACACCACGGGTCTGGGCGCTGCCTCCGGTTAGTAACAAAATACGAGCGACATCGTAGGTCTTCGTTGCCTATGTTTAGTACCCACTATGTGAGGAACACCATGGGCATACCGGCGCCCGTATTTAGTACACCTAGTTGGGGAACACTATGGGTTTGCGTTGCCTATGAGTGGCGACATTATGTGAGAAACCCCAGAGGTCTGCGTTACCTGTACGATGTATAATACTTGTGAGTAGTACCATGATGTTTGGAACACCATGAGTTTACGCTACCTTTGATTAGTACCGCAATTTGAGAAATACTATGGTTCTGCTTTACTAGCGATAAGTGCCATTATGAGGGACCGTTGACATGGATATTGAACCCCTTTAGACAAGCATCATCGATTCAGGATTGTGCTTTGGAAGCAGTCCCTTGGTCAGTAACATTGTTTCTGGAATTGTAAGGCATTGCGGGTCAAATCCACTGACTGTTTTAAATTCATATTCATCAATTCATTCTTCATCATCACGTTTTGAATTCTGGTTAGTGGATGAATTTTGTACTTTTAAATTATAATCTCATTTCGTCTCATTTCATACCATAGGGGCCGATGACCTCGATGTTAGGCCCCTTTAAAAACTAGCATCATCATCATCATCAAATAAAGAATAATAATAATAATAATAATAATAATAATAATAATAATAATAATAATATGCCTATCTACCCCTTAGTCGCGTTTCCTGGTACGGGCTCGAAGAGTAGGTGATATTAAATTGGCATGTTTTTACGGCCGTATGCTCTTCCTGATGCCAACCACACTTAGCAGTTAATGAAGATGAATTGAGTGACGTTGAATGAAATTGTGTAAGGAGGTGGATGGAAGTTGAAGGAATCGGATGTGGCCTATGTTGACTATAGGAACCGTCCCGGCATTTTCCTGGAAGTGGGAATGGGAAACCACGGAAAACCATCTTCAGGGCTGCCGATAGTGGGATTCGAACCTACTATCTCCCGGATGCGAGCTCACAGCCGCGCGCCTCTACGCGCACGGCCAACTCGCCCGGTAGAAGAATTGTTACGGTGGTCCACATGAGAGTGGGGGAAGAGCTGGCAGGGCCGTAGGGCTGGACAAATAAATGACTAAATAAAGAAAAACACTAATATATTTTCTATATCTCTCTTTTACTTTCACTTTTTGTTTCTCCTTCCTTTAGCAAAGCAATACATTGGATAACAATGGTGAGTGATAGATCACTTTAAATAATAATTGATAACAAGATGCGTAACTTCATAACAGGGCGAATGCTCTCAGAGCTTCATTAATAACAAGGGAGAATTGAGCTCATAATCAATTTTCGAGACCCACAAGCCTTCACATAGCAGCACAAACTCTACTGACACACGTTGCCATTTCGTTTATCAGGGAAGCCAACGATAATGCACACATGAACGGGAAGAATCCTCAACTAGTCAACAGCAAAATTCTTGCAACAATGTAGGCCAAGAACAAGTTAAATTCAAAAAAGAATCAGAAAGAAAATTTAGAAAATAGGTCAATACCAAGAAAAGCGGACGCTGAAACCACCCAAGCAATCCCATGGTATCACATAAGAGTAAAACCTAATGGGGCATGGGGCCCAGTGAAACAGACGATAACCCTATACTACCTTGTGAGTAGTGGGAAAGGGAATTAACTGCAGAAAAGTGAAGGACACGGTTAAATTTTAGAAATCCTAGTCACAAGAAACCAAAATACAGAAAAGGGAAGCGAGGGTCAACGTTTGTGCTTCCTTTTAGAACACAACACATATTAGGGCGGTTACATTCGCTGCTTGAAGAATTTAGAAAACCTACATGAAAATAATAATAATAATAATAATAATAATAATAATAATAATAATAATAATAATAATAATAATAATAATAATGGTATTTGCTTTACGTCGCACTAACTACTTTTACAGTTTTCAGAGATGCCGAGGTGCCGAAATTGTGTCCCGCAGGAGTTCTTATACATGCCAGTGAATCTACCGACACGAACACCTTCAGATACAACCGGACTGAACCTACATGATACAAAAATAAATTAAGTTAATAAAATCCCCACATTAAAACCGAAGCAGATACGGCAAAACCCTAACCTTTACATTCTAATACGTTGGCCAATGATGGTTTGTAGAGTCACATGGTCCAGGATGAAGAAGCCTACCTTACTTGTTGTCCCAGCACGCCACCTGCCTTAAGTGAGGTGTGAACCTCAGCCGATGAGCGAACAGACTGGCAGACTAGGCTACGATTGGTTGAATAAAGATCAGTAGGATGAACCCTCAGGACTAACCTATGACGAGGAGGCACCAACCCCTAACTATTCCTCTTTAAATGAATGCTCCTAAGTGGCAACCTCAAACAATGGTATACACTGAAGAAAATGGAAATTGCAACACCCAGAACGAGTGGTGCTACATTGCTGCAATTGAACAAGCAGGACGAGTGTTTGGTTGTGATTCAATGATTACACTTTCAGGTCCCTCTGACCATAAGTTTGGACAACACTCAATACAGGATGTGCCCACCAAGAGCTGCTATACATTGATGAATTCGTCGAGGCATGGAGTCAATAAGGCCCTGGATCGCTTCCTGAGGAATTGTGGTCCATGCTTGCTGCACTGCACGGGTCAGTTGTTTCAGAGTAGTGGCTGGCTGAGGACGGTTGGCCTGTTGTCGACCCATCATGTCCCACACATGCTCAATAGGACTGAGTTCCGGGGATCTGGCGGGCCATTCTAAGGTTGTGATGTCGTGGAGAGCTTATCTGGAGATGCGTGCAGTGTGAACCCGGGCATTGTCCTGCTGAAACATCCCATTAGCAATGTTCGCCATCATAGGGACAACCATTGGATTGAGTACCCTATCAACGTACTGTCGAGCAGTCATAGTGCCCTCAACAAGCACTAATTGTGATTTCAAATTAAAGCCAATAACTCCCCAGACCATAATGCTTGGTGTTGGCCCTGTGTGCCTCTCGACAATAAGATCTGGGCGGCCCCTCTCTCCGGTACATCGGTGCACACGATTCCGGCGATCACTGCGGGCAAGACAGAAGCGCGATTCATCACTAACGACGACCCTTTGCCATTCGTCGACCCACGTCGATCTTTCTCGACACCAGGCCAGCCTTACACGTCGCTGTTGTGGGATCAATGGAACACCTTCTGCAGGGACACGGGCTCGTAAGCCAGCTGCACGCAGGGGATTACCAACTGCTTGTTGTGTAACGTGGGGTGCCACAGCTGCTCGAATTTGCGCTGCTGTTGCATGGAGTTCCATCCGGGCCATCCGAATGATGCGGCGATCCTCTCTCACAGTTGTCCGTCGCGCTGGGCCTGAGCCAGGTCTACGAGTGTGGGTACCTTCATTTGACCACTGCTGCCATAAACGATTTACCGAAGATGCCTGTCGGCCAACACGTGCAGTGACAGTCCTTAGCGATAATCCAGCCTCACACAGCCCAATTATCCGAGCCCTCTCAAACGGCGCCAGTTGTTGATAGCGTGCTATTCTCTGTCGTCGAGGCATGTTTGACGGGGAACACTTCACTGCACAGACTGCAAGTCAACTACGCTACACCAGAGTCCGTATACTGGAGTTTATTCCTCCGCGACCAATCACTTGGGGAGACCTATAGAAACAATCCAATGGGTCCGAAACTTTGATAGTTTATATACCTGTATGGCATCGTTCTATATCTTGAAAATCAACACAAACGATCAATGCCTTCATGGTGTTGCAATTTCCATTTTCTTAAGTGTATCTATCAGTAGGCTTCAGAACTGCATTCTAGGATAGAGTTCAACGTATCTTCACAAGTTGTCACTACAGATAAATGTTTAAAGTGCTGCCTGACTAGGGAGGGACCGTCTTCATGTCACAGTAATAATAATAATAATAATAATAATAATAATAATAATAATAATAATAATAATAATAATAATAATAATAATAATAAAGTAATATGCGTCACCGTAATACGGGCAGAGCTACCGCATGAAATTGGATAGCAAAATATGTATTTTTTAATGTTGAATAAATATCTTAGAATAATAAAGTGGTTGGAGATATTCATTTCTGCACAATATTAGCTTCCTCCGTTCAGAACTTTTCATTTTGTACATTTTTCCGATATTCAACTTTTCTCAGAAATGTCATTAACAAACTATTCCCTGCGGTTAGGAGCGTGCATCTGTGAGCTCGCATCCGGGAGATAGTGGGTTCGAACCCCACTGTCGGCAGCCCTGAAGATAGTTTTCCGTGGTTTCGCATTTTCACACCGGGCAAATGCTGGGGCTGTACCTTAAATGAGTCCACGGCCGCTTCCTTTCCATTCCTAGGCCTTTCCTGTTCCATCGCCGCCATAAGACTTATCTGTGTCGGTGCAACGTAAAGCAACTAGCAAAAAAACTATTAAAGACATTCATTTTTCATTTACAAAGATAGGCCGGATACTACATATAATACCATAATGACTGTCTTAGGAATTCAGTTATTTATTAACATGTTCTGAAAACATGGTTAAATTTGACAGCTTTTCCCCACAATATAAAATATTTTGAAACGCAGGACGGTTTCCTCTTAAAAACAGGAAACAGACTGCGTTCATAAAACTTGGGGATTTTCCTGTAGTTGTATGAAAGTGAATTTATTCGTCCAGTTTTCGGAACTCGGCCTGAACTTACGCAATCCAAAACGAAAGCAGTCTACGGAATTCATTTGAACATGCACTGCATAGTTACCCGCTTGTTAAGTACCTACGTGGTTCCTGTGGGAGCTCAACCTTACCATACAGAGTAAGTCTTTATTGATTTTTCATACACATACAGTACATTCACAGCCACAAAAATCTGACAGCGTAGATTTATTCAACTGCCGAAACTGAAAGCATTGGTGAATTCAGATGTTCATTCCATTGTGGAATAGAAACAAAATTAGCGTATTAATGATTATCTGAATAATATCGTTAACAACAGAAATTATTTACTTATGATGATTATTATCATTTAATTATTATTCACCTTACCTTTCCATGAGCGCTGTTGCAGTTGGGAACGTATATTTACAGTATTTACATTGTCTTGGCTTTGAAGCCTTTCCACATGTATTTCGAAATTATCGTACCGTGATTTTTGAAACACTGAACACGGAGGGAGTGGCTGCGTGTTTTGGCTCACGTAGCTGTCAGCTTGCACTCGGTAGATATTGGGTGACGAACCCCACTCTCGGCAGCTCTAAAGATGCTTTTCCGTGGTTTCCCATTTTCACACCAGGAAAATGCTGGGAATGTACCTTAATTAAGACCACGGCCGCTTCCTTCCTGATCCTAGCCATTTCCTATCCCATCGTTGCCATGTGTCGGTGTGACGTAAAGCAAATTGAAAGTTAAGAAACGCCGAAGTTAATTTGTTGCCCTTTCTTGTGTGACTTGACGTGAAATGTACCATATACAGGTTGATATGACGTTTCTTCCGTTCTGAAGGATGGCTGAGAAACTAGAACTCCTAAGGAGTGAGCCAGGCTGAGTGGCTCAGACGGTTGAGGCGTTGGCCTTCTGATCCCAACTTGGCAGATTCGATCCTGGCTCAGTCCAGTGGTATTCGAAGGTGCTCAAAACGTCAGCTTCGTATTGGTAGATTTGCTGGCACGTAAAAGAGTTCCTGTGGAAATAAATTCCGGCACTTCGGCGCCTCCGAAAACCGTAAAAGTAGCCTAGTTAGTAAGACGTAAAAACTATTATTATTATTATTATTATTATTATTATTATTATTATTATTATTATTATTATTATTATTATTATTATCCAAGGGGTGACCTAATTCTGAATTTCCATTTCCGAGCTGGGAGGCTCACATTGTAGATGGTAGTTGGCAGATTCAATCCCAGTTTAGTCCAGTGGTATTCGGAAGTACTCCGACACTCCAGTGGAACATAATTTTCTGCACTTCGGTATCTCTGAAAACCGTGAAAGTGTTTAGTGGTACTTAAACCCAATAATATTATAGTTGAGTTTTAATAAGGCCAGGAATTCGAGAAATTTTAGAAACGAAATTTCCACTTCCGGAGGTGTACATGACCTTGAGTACACCAAAAATGAGTACCAGGTTAATTCATGGGGACAAAGGCGGCCGGGTTTAGAACTGAGCACTCTACTCCATCAAGTGCCGAGGTTACAGATAGTGGAAGCCTTTACCTTCCACCCCTCCAAGGGCCTTCATGGCCTGTACGGAGATGACCTCTTTGACCTTGGCGGGTAGACCTCGAATGTGCCAGTATAGAATTTGTATTTCTTTTTTTTTTACAATTTGCTTTATGTCGCACCGAAACAGATAGAATTTATGGCGATGACGAGACAGGAGAGGGCTCGGAATGGGAAGGAAATGACCGTGACCTTAATTAATATACAGTTCCGACATTTACCTGGTGTGAAAATGGAAACCATAGAAAACCATCTTCAGGGCTGCCGACAGTGGGATAGGAATCCAATGTCTCCCGAACGCAAGCCCATAGCTAAATGACGCAAACCACGCAGACACTTGCTCGGTGACTAGAGATCTCTTATATGGCGACAGCGTACGACAATGAGCGCTGAGTGGGCTTGTTTTCGCCCTTCAAGGATGAAACCGCTTCTGCTATGTTTGAACCTGAGATTTTATGGCTCAGTAACTGACATCCTATACTGAACTACAGAGGGAAATTGCATTCTGCATTTTGGGAAAAATATGTACAATAGCGCAATGTATAATCATATATATATATCGTCGTTGTGCCTGAAAAAATCGCTATGTGAAATATTTTAGCTTAGGACTTTGGCCGGTAAGGTTCTGTCACGTAACGTTTAATATTGTGCGAATATTATCAAGGAATTCTCGCTCTTCAGCCTCCGTGGCTCAGACGGCAGCGCGTCGGCCTCTCACCGCTGGATACCGTGGTTCAAATCCCGGTCACTCCATGTGAGATTTGTGCTGGACAAAGCGGAGGCGGGACAGGTTTTTCTCCGGGTACTCCGGTTTTCCCTGTCATCTTTCATTCCAGCAACACTCTCCATCCTCATTTCATTACATCTATCAGTCATTAATAGTCACCTTGGGAGTGGCGACCCCATTGTAATACTAGCCTATATATGTTTCATTCATTACATTCCTGACCCGGTCTAAGACTGGAAAACAGGTTGTAGGTTTTCATTTTCTCGCTCTTCATAATATATGTGCTGCGGGCCCTTATTTCTCCAAATATATTATCGCATAGTTGTTTTCGCAGGCGCAATGATGATATGTTGTTCACGGAACACCTCCGGGTATAATAGGCTACACGAAATAGAACATCTGAAAGGAACATTACGGTAAATATTGCCTTAAATGATTTTCCAAAGACAAGAAATTATTTTCAAAAAACAACAAGGCTCAAATTATACGATTAATTAAAATTTAAGGCTGTCACAATAAGTAATCTATTTCAAAAAATACACTGCCTGACAAAAGAAAGTTAGGCACCTAGAAGGAGTTATTGAAAGTGAATGAAACTACATAATTATACTGAAAGAACATATGCCTTTAATGAAATGATTACAATATGGGATGAAAGAGACAAGGCCGTTGGCAGTTACAGGTGGAATGTTGGCGCCAGGTCAGTAGGGTGTTGCGCCCGTACCTGGCCGCAATGCATGCCCTTATGCGGTTCGGAATGGTGTCCAACAGCCTTTGGATCTTCTCCTGAGGCAACTTCGTACACAGTTGTTGCAACTGTCCCTCCAGATCCCGGAGGTTGGTACTGGGACGAAGTCCCTTTCCAATGTAAACCCACACGTGTTCAATGATGGATAGGTCTGGGGAACTTGCTGGCCACGGGAGGACCTCAACATGCTCTAGGCAGTCCATAGACACACGTGCTATATGTGGACGTGCATTATCTTATTGGAACACTGTCCCAGGGTGCTGTGCCATAAGGGGTATAACGTGCGGACGCAGAATGTCTGTGACGTATCGCAGTGCCGTCAAAACCTGCCGAAGCACAATTAGAGACGACTTGAACGCATATCCTATGGCTCCCCACACCGTGATGCCAGGGATTACGCCTGTGTGTCTTTCCACAATATGGTCAGGATCTGTCCTCTGCCCTCGACGCCACCAAACCTGCACACGATGGTCATCGGAGGTTATGGAGAAGCGGGACTCATCACTGAACATGATGCGACACCTGTCGTCCCCTGTACATACCTCCCGAGCAAGGCACCACTCCAAACGCAGGCGTTGGTGTTCTGGTGTCAATGGCAACGGAAGCACGGGGCGGTACGACACCAATCCGACGGATGTGAATCGTCGAGACACTGTGCGGGAGCTCACAGAATGTTGTTGAGTCTCCAGTACATGTTCGCGGATGGCGGGTGCCGAAGTTATGGGATCCCGCAATGCTTGGCGCACCATACGGGGTGGTGTTTCTTGGTCGACCCAAACCTGCACGATGTGACAGGGTGCCCTCATGTACCCACTGAGTCCAACATCGGGCCACTGTGACATCTGAATGGCCACATGCCTGGCAATTGCACGATACTACCAACCAGCCTCCTGCAGTCCCTCAATGCGGCCTCTGTCAAATGCTGTCAGTTGGTGGGTAGGCGTCTGCGAGGCATCGCGGGTGTTTCGTACTGTACGTAGTCCTCTCTGTACGTCTTGCTTAACAGTCTGATTCACAGCAGTTGACTGGTAACAACTCATCAACAACAGGACGGTGCCATGGGCGTTCTACACATTACAGATCCTTGTAAATCTAATCATTTACTAATACATTAATGGTACGTATGTATACCGAAATGGGATAATATTGGACCACGCCTTCGGGTGCTCAACTTATTTTTGCCAAGTAGTGTATCATGAATATCCAGTAGTAAACAAGATTTTAAATATTTCTTCCCCATTGGCATCCTGGCTTGCTCGGAGAGCACATTGTTTAAAAAACTAGTACAAGTTGATTACCGAGTATGGTACGGCCCTGACGAAGGTTTTACATGGTTTCCCATTTCCACACCAGACAAATGCTGTAACTGTACCTTAATTAAGTCCACGGTTGCTTCCTTCCCACTCCTAGCACTTTCCTATCCATTCGTCACATTATTATTATTATTATTATTATTATTATTATTATTATCATTATTATTATTATTATTATTATTATTATTATTATTATTATTGTTACTGAAGAGAAGTTAAATATGTACGCAACGATTAGTTATATATTTTTTTAATAATACATTACATAGCACGAAAATGGACAGTTGTTTTTGGCAGGTTGAGAAAGCTACTTGTCGATTTGGATTGCTATAAAACATAGAGATGACGCAACATATACTGTTTCCCCACAAACCGGGAAAATAGTTAGTTGGATGTAAACAAATAACATAACAAATACTGTTGCTATTTATGAGGGAGAATTGAAAACCCAGCAATTTGGGAGCTCAATATATTTTAAGAATTTTACTTTTCTACAGTTTGTGGTGCAGGGGAACGTTCTTTTTCTATAAGTATACAGCAGCATCAACCACTACCTGTGCACGTTTTCTCAAGCCCTCGCTCGCAGCGCGAGTTGTGGGAAGCGCTCGATTGAACTTCCGCCACTCTTCCTGCAGTGCGGCCAACCAACCGGTAATGGGACCAACAACAACATCGTCCTCCATATTGGGCTACAAGATGAATGAAGGAAAATGTAATTAATTTATGAAATATTTGTTACGTCATAAATCTTACTATTATACCAACAATTGTTGAAGTTTAAAGTCTAAACTCATTCATTGCTTTTGGTTGTGAACCTATGAAAGAAAGAAGAACTTCCATAACTCGTGTTTTTGCTGCTGCTATATTGCTTTACGTCGCACCGACACAGATAGGTCTTATGGTGAAACTCATGTTTTTAATCTTATGATATTATTTCAATCATGACAATTTCCATTATAACAACCCACTTCCGATTATGGTCCCCAAGTACTTAGGGATCTTTCAGCTGCAAATACGTTAGTACCGCACAAGTGTTTACGCGGTATAGGTCACGTAACTATCAGCTTGCATTCAGGAGATATCGGGCTCGAACCCCACTGTCGGCAGCCCTGAAGATGGTTTTCCATGGTTTTCTATTTTCACACCAGGCGAATGCTAGGGCTGTATGTTAATTAAGGCCACGGTCGCTTCCTTCCCACTCCTAGACATTTGCTATCCCATCTTCACTGCAAGACCTATCTGTGTCGATTCGTACTGTTAAAATCATGCTAGTATTGTTTTACGCTGAGTCTTCATTCCAAAAGCTGGTTGGTTTCCCAAATGTTCAACCATCAGCTGTCGTAAATAACCTGGACATCACTAACGAGACGTAATTGGAAAATGAGGAGTGATGTAGTGCTTTCCTCACAGAGCCAGAAAGTGTTATTATGCATATCATTCTGCCACGCCCTATGAAATGGACACACCAACCTATCCTATGAAACAATTTCGCACCATTCAGAAAAGGGATTGGCTCTGTAAGGAATAATGTTACAAGCATCGCTCGTACCTCAGTCACTTTCATATCGCTTAAGCCGAGGGTGAGACTGAGACAGGTTATTGGTAACAACTTTGTTCCACCCTTACCGGAAGACATAGTGAATTTTAAATACTATGTCTCACCAGAAATGGATTTGGGCTTACTCATACCACTGATGCAGGAAAATGTGTGGGTAGTGCGATTTAAAAATCAGAAATTTAGATAACAGAACTATTCTTCTTCTCCTTTCCGATGAAGCCCGGTAAGGACCACGTGCCAATTTCAATTCAGTTCTTCATACTTTGTTGTTTTCTCTTCCGCTCCTTCCAATATTCTTTCATCCTTTCACTATGCTCTTTCCTTCTGTCCTCGGACCACTTCGCACCAGGCCTCTTGTTCAATCTTCCTTGGAAACCTTTCATACTACCCTCTTTCTAAAAATTTCTCTGTCCATAATTTCTTCTTCTCTTATGTTAGTCTATTTCTTTCTAAATCTTTTTTTTAATTCTTGAATCCAGCTAGTTGTTGCCTTTTTGTCCCAAAGGTACTTGAAAATCCTTTTTGTTAATCTTGAATCATCCATTCCGTAAATATGTCCGAAAAATTGCAATCTCCTTTCTCTTATGGTTTCTGTTATGTTTTCTATGTTCCTGTATATTTCATCATTAGATCTTAATTTCCATACTTCTGTTGTTTTCACAGGGCCTAAGATTTTTCTCATGATTCTCCTTTCTAGTACCTCAAGTTTATCTAATCTATAGTTCAGTACGAGGCATTCACTTGTATATAAGCATTCCGGTTTCACCACTGTAGTGTAGTGCCTTTTTTTAAATCTTTAGATAGACACTTATTATTATTATTATTATTATTATTATTATTATTATTATTATTATTATCATTATTATTATTATTATTATTATTATTATTATTATTATTATTATTATTATTATTATTATTATTATTATTATATAATTCGCTGGGGCCATCAAGGACCACGTTAAGTCTTGTTGCATTTGACACTGAACTTGGCCTTCTTTAGAGCCCAAATTTCCCTCATTCATTGTGAGTGGGCCTGCTTACGCTCCTCTGTCCAAGGGGCACCGTGTCTTCTCTTCGGTTGCTCGTCTCGGTTTAGCCCGTTCGTCAATATTTTCTTGCAGAAGAGATCTCTGTTAAAGGCGTCTTCAGATGAGATATGTAGCTTTTGCAGGTCTTCTTTGGTATTTCTAAACCAGGGAATTGTGGTTTTGGGGTTTGAATCAAAAAAGTAAAAGATTTCTTTAGTTAACTTTCTTCTGTCCATTCTTTTCAGATGACCGTAAAATCGTGCCCGTCTTTTTCTGATTGTGTCGGTAATTTTCTCTATTTTGCTGTGGACTTCCTTGTTGGATCTCATTTGATGGATTCCATTTCTGTACTTTGATCCCAAGATTCCTCTCACAATTTCGCGTTCTCTTTTCTCCAGTTCTTCAAGGAGTCCTTTGTTGGCATTTAGAGACAGGGTTTCGGCTGCATATAGAACTACTGGCTTCAGAACTGTTTCATAGTGACGTATCTTGGTGTTTTGGGAAAGGCATTTTTTGTTGTAGATTGTGCGGGATGTGTGGTAGGCTATTTCCAGTTTGCGTACTCGCTCCTGAAGTGCTTCTTTGTCCAATCCATTTTTCATGATGATCTCACCCAGGTATTTGAATTTGTCTACTCGGGTGATGTCCCCGTATTTTGTATGGAGTTTTGGTGGAGCCTCTTTGATGTTAATCATTACTTCTGTTTTCTCAAACGATATCTGCAAACCAGTTTGTTCGGCAATTTCCTTTAAAATTTCAACTTGAGCTCTAGCGGTTTCTATGTCGGTTGAGAGAACAGCAATATCATCGGCAAATGCTAATCAGTCTGTTGCGATCCCCTTGGATTTGGTTCCTATTCTCAATGGACTGTAGTTGGCTTCCTGTAATCTCACCCGCCAGGTTCTGATGATCTTTTCAAGAACACAGTTGAAGAGTATCGGGGATAGCCCATGACCTTGTCGGACTCCTGTTTTGATGTCAAAGGAGTGCGAGAGACATCCGTGGAACTTCACCTTGGATTTTGTATCGGTCAGGGTGGCTCTAATTAATGCCAGCAGTTTCAAATCAACTCAAAATTCATTTTAGATGTTTAGCAGGACTTCCCGGTCAATGGAGTCGTACGCTTTCTTAAAGTCCACAAAGACAGACACATACTGCTTGGACCTTAGCGTACAATATCTGATGATCGTTTTGAGATTTTGGATCTGTTCAGCTGTTGAGCGACCTTTTCTGGACCCTCCTTGGTATTCACCTATTTGATGTTCGACTTGTGCTTCCAAACGCTCCAGGATGGCAAGTGATAGAATTTTGTAAGTCACGGGTAGCAAAGATATTCCTCTGTAGTTGTTGATGTTCTTCATGCTGCCTTTTTTGTGTAATGGATGGATCAAAGCTATTTTCCAATCTTCGGGTAGGGTCTCCTTGTTCCAAATTTCTTCTATTTGCTTTTGCAAGATATCAAGTGATTCTTCTGGGGCATATTTCCATAGTTCTGCTACTACTGAGTCTTCCCCCGGCGCTTTGTTATTTTTGAGACGAGCAATGTGGGGCTTGATTTCATCTCTCTCGGGTGGTCTGGAATCTGGGTACCTGAGTAAGGTTTCCTTGGTCTCAATGGCGCTTTGCGGTTTAGAGCAATTAAGTAAATTCTTGAAGTAATCTGCCAGAATGCTGCAGTTTTCTTCATTTGACGTCGCCAGTGTGCCGTCCGTTCGCTCAAAGCATAGAGATGGTGGTTTATAGCCAGTGAGTTTGCGTCTGAAGGCTCTGTAGTACTCTCTGCTTTCATTCTTCCTCAAGTTTTGTTCTATCTTTTCAGTGAGAGATTTTTCGTATTTACGTTTCTCAGTTCTGAACACCCTAGCTGCTTGGGCACGTTGGGTTTTGTAGGTTTCCCAATCATTTTCTGATTTCGTAGAGTTGTACTGTTTCCACGCATTGAGCCTTTCTTGGAGGACTGATTCACAGGTACTATTCCACCAGGCATGCTTTTTGCTTCTCTTGATTTCTGCAACGTCTTTGGCGGCCTCAACAAGGAGACTTTTGGCGTTGTTAAAGTCACAGTCATTTGGTCTAGCATTCTCCTGGAACTCCTCGACCCTTTGCCGAAGTTTATCATTGTCGAAGCGTGAGATCTGTTTGGTTGTCTTCCTTGTGTTTGCGGGAATTGGTTTGAATTTGATAAGAGAGATATAATGATCTGAGGCCACATTGATGCCTTTCTTTACCTTGACATTCAAAATCTCAGGGCTGTTTCTCCTGGAGATTGCAACATGATCAATTTGAAGCTCTCCGAGAGCTTGGACGGGAGAACGCCAAGTCATTTGCTTTCTGGGTAGATGGCGAAAGTGGGTCGACATGACCTGCAGGTTGTGATTTTCGCAAATGGTCACCAGTCTTTTGCCGTTGGGATTGGTTCTTTTGTGAGCAGGGTAATTTCCTATAATTTTCTTGTACTTCTGCTCACGACCTAGTTGGGTATTGAAGTCACCCAAAAGAAGCTTGACATGCTGTTTGGGGATTTTGTTCAATTTTTCATCCAGTAGGTCCCAGAAATTATCAACTTCGTCTGGATCAGACTTGTTCTTATCGTTTGTAGGAGCATGTGCGTTAACTAGGGCGTAGGTTTTGTTCGCGCATTTCATTGTGAGTATAGACAATCTGTCATTCACAGGTTTGAAATTTGCAACCGATTTAAGGATCTTGGTTCTAACAGCAAACGCGGTTCCAAGCATCACAGCTCCATTGAGGATTCCTCCTTGCGCTTTGCTCTTGAAAAATCGGTAGCCTTCGGATTCAAAAATCTCTTCATCTGGGTACCTTGTTTCCTGTAAGGCCATTATGGATATCTGATTTTCGTGAAGAGCTTTGGTGAGGGTTTTCAGCTTGCCAGTTTGTGTAAGTGAATTTATGTTGAAAGTTGCTAGAGAGGTTTTAGATTTTGGCCTGAGTTTTTGACTCTTCGGGGTACACCGAGACGCTCCGACTCGTCTCTTGCATGATGTCGAGTCTCCCCCAGAATCCGAACGAGACTCGTGCGCCGTGGCGTTCACGACGAGGGATTTATCCGAAGATTTACCCCCTGGGGTATGTTTCTTGAAATGTTGTGCCATCATGCTTTTTGACTTGACTTTGCTTTGGACGGGTACCCATCCTTTTACAACTAGGGTTGTTAGTCCTAGAGGTTGCCTCAAGATGTTTTCTGGCTTCTGGTCATATACCAGTCTTCGCCGTAACCCTGGCAAGGGACCAGTTTTTTTTCACGGTGGTATTTTATTTCCCTACTACCCTATGACTCTGCTGGCGGCAGAGCCAGCGAGCTTCCCCAATTCCAATGGGACGCGCCCGATGGAGGTAACCGGTAAATCCCCACACGGGTATTATTATTATTATTATTATTATTATTATTATTATTATTATTATTATTATTATTATTATGTCCGGCTCGTTGGCTGAATGGTTAGCGTACTGTCCTTCGGTTCAGAGGGTTCTGGATTCGATTCCCGGCCGGATCGGGGATTTCAACCTTCATTGGTTAATTCCAATGGCTCGGGGGCTGGGTATTTGTGCTGTCCCCAACATTCCTGCAACTCACACACAACACATAACATTACCCTCCACCACAATAACATGCAGTTACCTACAAATGGCAGATGCCGCCCACCCTTATCGGAGGGTCTGCCTTACAAGGGCTGCATTCTGCTAGAAATAGCCCCACGAAATTATTATTATTATTATTATTATTATTATTATTGTTATTATTATTATTATTATTATTATTATTATTATTATTATTATTATTATTATTATTATTATTATTATTATTATTATTATCCTTGGCCGAATGGTTAGCATAGTAAATTTAGTCTTCAATTGAGAGGGTCCCAGGATCGATTCCCGGGTGGGTCGGGAATTTGAATCGCGTATGCTTAATTCGTCTGAATCAGGGACTGGGTATTTTTGCTTGCCCCAATACACTTCTCTTCATATAGACACAACACATAACACTACAAACCGCCGCAGAAGCTATAGGGTTGACGTGAGGAAGGACATTCGGCCGTAAAACAGGGCCAAGGCCACATATAGCACACAGTTCGCAGACGTTCTCCCATAACCGTGTGGGTAAAACAGTAAAGGAAGAACACTATTATTTTTTTTATTATTATTATTATTATTATTATTATCATTATTATTATCAGTATTATAGTTCCAGGGATTATGTGGAACGCAGAGGTGAAAGAAGGTGCGGTCATGAAGGGGTGGATATAGAAAAGATGCACGATTAATTTAAAACTTTAAAAAAATATTTCTTCCTTTGATCTACTGTTACTTTTCAAAATTTAAACATAACACTTTGCTAAGAAAATAACAATTAATCAGGTACAAGGTCCAGTTCGTGAACTAGAGTTACAATATTAGAAAAATCAACAACAATTTAACAACATAAGCTTGAAGCTCCCTAGTTACCAATTTAAGAAGAGCAACATTGCTCCCTTTAATCAAGGAGACTGAGCTCGAAATTTTACAGCAGTAGGACGAGTGTCTTTGCTCTACACAATTACTTCCTAGGAGATTATACTCTAAAATTACAAGTTCCAGGCCTATTAAGGCACCTTCCTACATCCAACAAAACCAAACAGTAAACACTGTCTTATATACTCAACAGTTTGATTTACCTCGACACAAAATGAAAAAAAATAGAAGTTGACTTTAACAGGTGTAACAAGTGCCCATTCTACGTGGCCTTATTTAAAAACAAAATGTTAAGGTTGCTGGTCGAAAATCAAATTGTTAGGAGGCGAACTTTTGCACTCCTTTGCAATTCACCAGAACATCATTAAAACCCTATGTGGACTTATGACCCGAAGTTACAGAGGCTAAGCCTTTACTGCGGAGAAAAAGTTTTAATTTAAAAATTAAGAGGTAGATTTTAAAGATTAAAAAGTCATAGTCTTCTCGATATCAAGTTGAAAGGGAATACGAAAGGGTACCGCACTCTTTGATCCCTAAGTTCGGTTAAGTTCTTCAGACGTGGTTGAGAATTTACATTGAGAAATAAATGTTACATTACGAAAGAAATTTGATACCTTCTTCTCGGACTATCTTTCATAGACTATTACATGGTTAAACGGAGCCTGCCATTACCATGGGCTGGTGGACCTCCTGGCGATGGGCGAGGCAGCTCCTTCCCCCTTCCTCCGCTACGAACACACTCTAAACCTATTCACTGAAGCGATCGAAAAGACAACATGGGCCCAAATGTCCCAGCTTTCATAGCGGAGGGGTAGGTTCCAGATTTCTCTGGGTCGAAGCCCGGACACACCCACAATTTCTATTGGACAGTCAAATAAATATAAAAATGTTCTCATTGGTTACTTCAATAAATGTAAAAAAATCCCTATTGGTTACAATCTTAAGTTGGCGGGAAGAGATAGAAGTGTTGATAACTTTAGAATACCTAAAATAATCTACAAACAATTCAGTTTTACCAACTAATGAATATCAAATTTATCTTGAATTTATTTGTCCATCCTCTCATCAGAGGGAGCCCCTAGGTTGACAGTAGAGACCTCTGACGAAAAACGTTCAAAGTTATTCTACTAGCAGTTTCAGGGTTTATGTTATAGATGGCCTTCTAAAAGGCGCTTATTTTAAACACACGAGGCGTGTGTACCTCAGATACAGTGTTTATTATTATTATTATTATTATTATTATTATTATTATTATTATTATTATTATTATTATTATTATTATTATTATTATTATTATTGTTGTTGTTGTTTTTGTTGTTGGTGGTGGTGGTGGTGGTGGTGGTGGTGGTGGTGGTGGTGGTGGTGGTGGTGGTGGTGGTAACAAATACATTGCAATTGGGAGATACCCCGTCGACAGTGCTTACGTACAGTTGCATAACAACGAAATTAAATTGAAGCGTAAATTAGGCTACATAACGACGACATAACTACAACAGATAATTATTTACCATTTGCTTTGCGTCGTACCGACACAGATAGGTATCATGGCAACGATGGGATAGGAAAGGACTAGGAGTGGGAAGGAAACGGTCGTGGCTTTAATTAAGTTACAGCCCGAGCATTTGCCTGGTGTGAAATGGGAAATCAGGGCTGCCGATAATGGAGTTTGAAACCACTATCTCCCGAATGCAAGCTCACAGCTGCACGATCCTAACCGCACGGCCAACTCGCTCGGAAGCAGATGATTAAATGAAGACCAAATATTATAGTACAAGAAATTATATCAACACTAGAAATATCATATCAAAATAAGAATAAAAAGAAGTGCATTAGAAAACAATAAAAACTGATTGAGGATGCAGACTAAAAATCACTTAAAAGGCTTATACCATCCAGGGTTCGTTTTTTCCTCCACTGCCTCAACGGCAGTGTCCTGGAGCGTGAGACTTTGGGTCGGGGGATACTTTTTTTTTTTTGCTAGTTGATTTACGTCGCAACGACACAGATAGGTCTTATGGCGACGATGGGACAAGGAAGGGCTAGGAGTGGGGAGGAAGCGGCCGTGGCCTTAATTAAGGTACAGCCCCAGCATTTGCCTGGTGTGAAAATGGGAAACCACGGAAAACCATTTTCAGGGCTGCCGACAGTGGGGTTCGAACCTACTATCTCCCGAATACTGGATACTGGCCGCACTTAAGCGACTGCAGCTATCGAGCTCGGTAGGTCGGGGGATACAACTGGGGAGAAGGATCAGTACCTCGTCCAGGCGGCCTCACCTGCTCCGCTGAACAAGGGCCTTCTTGGGGGATGGGAAGTTCGGAAGGGATAGACGAGGAAGAGGGAAACAAGTGGCCGTGGCCTTACGTCAGGTACCATTCCAGCATTTCCCTGGAGGAGAAGTGGGTAACCACGGAAAACCACTTCGAGGTTGACTGAGGAGGGAATCGATCCCTCTCTAGTCAGTTGACCTCACGAGGCTGAGTGGGCACGGTTCCAGCCCTTGTACCACTTTTTTAAATTTCATGGCAGAGCCAGGAATCGAACTCGGGCCTCCGGGGGTGGCAGTTAATTACACTAACCACTACACCACAGAGGCGGACTTGTAGAAAAAGTATGGGGCAAAATTACAGGAGTAAATTCCTCACATGAAGGGAAGAAAATTAGGCCATAGCCCGGAAATGCTCATTTTTGAGTTATCAAGTTGTCTGATCAACCATCAGTAGCTGGAATAAAATCTGAGACAGTGATATAATTCACATCTGTCTCGCCTGAATTAAATGACGTAATATCAGCCCTCTATGAGGGAAACATGAGAGAAACGTTGGAACACCTCCTGAACTGAGATCTGCATTCGGAAAGAGGTTGATCATTTTGAACGCTAGATTTAATAACAAATTGTAACATAAATCCAAAAAAAATAAAGCATATCGGGAGACACAAAGGTCATACTTGAATCTTAATTTTCTGGGTTTTTACGTCCCACTAACTACTTTGAGGGTTTTCGGAGACACCGAGGTGCTGAAATTTAGTCCCAGAGGAGTTCTTTTACGTGCCACTAAATCTACCGACAGGAGGCTGACGTGTTGAGCACCTTCAGTACCACAGAACTGAGCCAGGCTCGTACCTGCCAAGTTGGGGTCAGAAGGCCAGAGCCTCAACCGTCTGAACCACTCAGCCCGGCATATTTGAAAGTCACATAACTTGAAAATTGATTGTGGTGAATATGGTTGTTGTTTAAAGGGGACTGTCATGTAGCCCATCGGTCCCAAATTGGAAAATAAGCATTTTCGGACCCATATTGACAGAATCTAATCTTATTCTCTGCATATAAAGAATCCAGTCGTGAAATTCGGCCCTGTCTTTTTGTTACATCCTGCATTGTAATTCTCACACACAGTTTCTAACTGGAAAACGGCATGTAACGCAAAGGTCCATTAACATATTTCAGTTTCTGAATTTCAAAGTCTTGTTGCTTAAGTTTGCAGAGTCTTTTCTCTATGGAAATAGAGATAAATGATGACTGGTTTCAATAATGAATTCTCCTGCACCGGTCTTCAGCTCCTCGGATGAACGGTCAGCATACTGGCTTTCGGTTAACAGACCCTGGGTTCGACTTCGGACCAGACCGAGGATTTTACCTGCTTTCTGGCCCGGGGACAGGGTATTTGTGCTGTTCCTGACATTGCTGCAACTCACACACCACAAACAACATTATCCTCCTCCACCACGCTAACACGTAGTTTCCTATATAGAGCAGACGCTGCCCACCTTCATTGGAGATTAAGGGCTTCACCAGGCTGGTAACAGCCACACACCGGGCGAGTTAGCCGTGCGGTTAGGGTTGCGCGGCTGTGAGCTTGCCTGGGAGATAGTGGGTTCGAATCCCGCTGTCGGCAGCCCTGAATATGGTTTTCCGTGGTTTCCCATTTTCACACCAGGCAAATGCTGGGACTGTACCTTAATTAAGGCCACGGCCGCTTCCTTCCAACTCCAAGGCTTTTCCTATACCATCGTCGCCATAAGACCTATCTGTGTTGGTGCGATATACAGCCACTAGCAAAAAAAAAAGAAAACAGGCACACAAACTGTTATGTTTTTTGTATTCTTGTATGTATGATATGAGTAAAGAACTGGAGTCACAGGTAAGGCTATTTGTGGATGATGTTATTCTGTAGAGAGTAATAAATGGTCCGCCTCTGTGGTGTAGTGGTTAGCGTGATTAGCTGCCACCCCCGGAGGCCCGGGTTCGATTCCCGGCTCTGCCACGAAATTTGAAAAGTGGTACGAGGGCTGGAACGGGGTCCACTCAACCTCGGGAGGTCAACTGAGTAGAGATGGGTTCGATTCCCACCTCAGCCATCCTGGAAGTGGTTTTCCGTGGTTTCCCACTTCTCCTCCAGGCGAATGCCGGGATGGTACCTAACTAAAGGCCACGGCCGCTTTCTTCCCTCTTCCTTGCCTATCCCTTCCAATCTTCCCATCCCTCCACAAGGCCCCTGTTCAGCATAGCAGGTGAGGCCGCCTGGGCGAGGTACTGGTCATACTCCCCAGTTGTATCCCCCGACCAAGAGTCTGAAGCTCCAGGACACTGCCCTTGAGGCGGTAGAGGTGGGATCCCTCGCTAAGTCCGAGGGAAAAACCGAACCTGGAGGGTAAACAGATGATGATGATGATGAGTAATAAATGAGTTGTAGGATTGTGAACGACCGCAGGCGGCCTAGACAATGTTTTGAGGTGAACAGTGGAAAATGGTAAGATGATAAACGGGATGAAAAGTCTTGTTATAAGTTTCACCAAGAGGAAAATTCCTCTCAGTTTTAATTATTGTGTTGATGGGGTGATTGTACCACATGGGGATCACTGTACGTATCTGGGTGTTAATATAAGAAATGATCATAATTGGGATAATCATATATTAACGAGGTTGGTAAGAAAGGTTACAGATCTCTTCATATGGTTATGAGAGGGTTTGTATTAAGGATGTAAGTAGAGCCTGCGTGGCTCAGACGGCAGCGCGTCGGCCTCTCACCGCTGGATACCGTGGTTCAAATCCCGGTCACTCCATGTGAGATTTGTGCTGGACAAAGCGGAGGCGGGACAGGTTTCTCTCCGGGTACTCCGGTTTTCCCTGTCATCTTTCATTCCAGCAACACTCTCCATTCTCATTTCATAGCATCTATCAGTCATTAATGAATCACTTTGGGAGTGGCGACCCCATCGTACTAATAGCCTATATCTGCTTCATTTATTCCATCCCTGACCCGATCAATGACTGGAAAACAGGTTGTAGGTTTTCATTTTCATTAAGGATGTAAAGCAGAGTGCGTATAAGTCTCTGGTAAGACCCAAATTATAGTAAATTTCCCAAAGTATGGGACCTACATCAGGGCTACTTGATACGAAAACTGGAAAAGATCCAAAGGAAAGAAGCACTATTTGCTCTTAGTGACTGTTACAATAATGTTGAAAACATTGAGCTGGGAAGACTTGGGAGTAAGGAGACGAGATGCTCGACTAAGTGGTATGTTCCGAGCTGTCAGTGGAGAGATGGTGTGGAATGGCATTGTAGACGCATAAGCTTCAGCGGAGATTTTAAAAGTAGGGAAATCATAATATGAAAATAAAATTGGAATTCAAGACGACAAATTGCAGTAAATATTAATTTATAGAATGAAGAGTAAAGGACTGGAATAATTTATCACGGGAAATGTTCGATAAATTTCCAATTTCTTTGAAAACGTTTAAGAAATGGCCAGGTAAACAATTCTTAGGGAGTCTGCTACCTCGGCAACAGCCCTAAATGCAGATCATTGATGACTGATTGACTGGTAGTTCAGGAACATTAAAGTGAGTTCTGACCATCAGAGGTGGCTATACGGTACAGGATATGTACCTGTAAACTTGCCTTCGGGATATAGCGGGTTCAAACCCCGCTGTCAACAGCCCTGAGGATGGCTTTCCGCGGATGCTAACTTTCACAGCAGGAAAATGCCGGACGTGTACCTTCGTTGAGGACATTAATGTAACGTTAAAATTGTAGCAAAAACGGTAGTGGGCGGCAGGTCTCGGTTGTCTTGATGGCGATTGCAGACAGAAGAAAACTTGCTGTACAAATCGATGATAACGAATATTTACTGATGTTTTCTTATAACAAAATCGAGAGTACATTGTTGGTACATCACAGGAAGTCGTTGACCTTCTTGTCATTGTGGTTTATGGGAATTGAGAGGGAAGTGATTTGTGTTTTAGGAGGCCAAATAAAATTATTAGTCCTTAAAATATTATTCGAACGAGAAATATGAAGAGATACGACAACTTGAAGAAAGAAAATGTTATGAAAGCGAGAAAATGAAGTATTTTCTGAACCCCGAAAACTAATTACGTTGACCCGGAAAGAGAAGTCTGGCACACAAGTAACTGAAAGCAATGCCAGACTGAGATGCACATCGTTATCATAACTTGGGAATTCCTGACGTGAGTCCAGATTTATGCCCATAATGATTGTTTGGACTGACTTCTTAGTCGCAGTCCGAGTCATGCAAATAAAGAAGAAGAATTTCAGTCATCACAATTTGTTCATCATTAAAAAACGAATACCTGCGTAACATATGATGAATCTTATCGATAAAATACATTTTTCATATCATCATCATCATATTTAGATTCAGACGAAGACCCGCACTAATTATTCAGGTAAAAAGCAACAGTGCTGTTCACAAATCGTAATAAATAGCGACAGGAGGAAGCCAATGGACCGTGTGCCCACAAAGGTGTCCTGTCTTAAAATCTGTCCACTTTAACATAGGCTTACCATATTTTTAATGATATATTTTCGTGGCGTCGACCTCTGGAGATCTTTTGTCACTACTTTCACCATATGAGAGGAAGCTGCGTCTAAGTGTAATTGCGGAAGTGTTAAGTATTGAATGTGTGGAAAGGAACGTTAAGGACGACACAAACACCCAGTCCCCAGGCCAGGGATATTAATCATTTACAATTAACAACCACTGACCCGGCCGGGAATCGAACCCGGGGCCGACGGGTGAAAGGCGGACGCATTACCCCCCACACCGCGGGGCCGGACTGGTCTAACATATTATATTAGATCAAAACCAAGACACTTTTGCGATTAAATTGTCAACGACATTGCACCTTCATGTACGAGATATCTCACGTTGTCACGTAGTAGCAATACACTGCTGCACGTATAAAATAACATAATCCAATGGCACTCTAACAGTAGTTTATGTCTGACACTTCTCGCTTTAACTACGTTTAAAGATCACAGTTTCACAACATGAATACTCAGCTCTAAACTGCACACTCCGAAAGATGTCCTCTTTCAGTCGACCAGACATAATTATTTTTAGTTTCAAACGTCACATTAACTCAGGTATGTTTTCAGTGCTTATGAGATACAGAAGCGAAGGAATTGAAAATGAAATGGCCATTGTCTTAATTAAGGTACAGCCTGCTGTGAAAATTGGAAACCACGAGAAATGATCTTCATGATTTCCGATGGTGGGTCTCGAATCCACCATTTCCTGAATATAAACTTACAGCTTCACAACCCATACTGCACAGCAGATGCGCCCGTTCATGATTGAGGAATTTTAGGCCATCAGGAGCAAATGTTACAGATAACGACGGAGCATATTTTACCAATTCATAGAAATATATTCCACCAATTCCACCAAGAGAAGGGGTAGTTTTCATGTATATATTTTTTTGAATGCACAGCCATTTCGCAACCACTGGTATTGAATCCCAATTTCACTTTTAATTCTTAATTATCTGATACAACAATGTATGCTCATCAAAATTTTGTCGATGTTCATAGAACCTTTCATAACTGCGTCCTCAGCCCTGTGTTAACAAGCTCCGTATATTTCCTTAACACGCTCTATACTATTTCGCTTTCAGCATTTATTCCGAGAACTTAATTTGCTTTATCAAAGCATTCCATTCGCATCGGTCGATACTCAGTTCTAGTGCGCAAAAGCAATTTCATGGGAAACATGTTTTTTATGTCTCTGTACTCGTTTGACATATTCAGCAATGCCTCAAGATAGCATAAAATTGTAGGCATTTCTTCTGTATATTTAGAAATCGATCTACAATTTACTCTTGGTTCTTTTGTTGCAATAATCATGCTGGATTTTAACTTTAAAATTGCCATGTACAATATTTGTAATGTGCTTTCTTTATAGAACGTGATGTTCGGCTTATATTATTACATCAGAGAGTTAATACAGTCTAGAGTAGTGATCAAAAGATAGAAAAGTTCCTCACGGTAGCATGTAATAAACTCAAGAATCAAGTAGTACTACAAAGATGTTATTGCAACTAATTTCTCGATAATCACAGTATTCCTTTATCTTCGCGAATTCGTACAAGTGAAAAGTATATTTACATCAAAACAACTCATTGTTCTTTGGTAGAGTATTCCTAAATAAAGGAGATACGTATTATATATCACTGCAAAACACTTTTAGGTTAGTTCTTTGCACATCACCGTTATATTTGCCTTTACCACTGTCACATGTTCTTAAAAGTGACGAGAATAGCCGACGAGGAGTTCTTACCATTTAGGTGGCATATTGTACCATTGGTAACGTTGAAGCGGCGGTAATCCAGTCTAGAGTTCTGCCACGGCGCTCTGTAATAATATAATTTTATTAAACACACTGTGTACAAGGTATTAATTAATTAAACGAAAATAGCATAATTAGCATAGTGTGACAAAGTCAATGTCCTGTCTTTGCACTCAATGATATGATACGTGTTGCATGGTCCTCCACATATGGTGCACTGACATCCGTCGGTGGGGCTGTGGTATCCCTTGGTTGAACATATTCGGTGATGTAGTCCGTGGGCTGCCACTCTCGTATATAAATGGCGCAGTTGGTAGTTGGCCTTTTTCCATTCGTTGCTTGTCATCGCTGGGGTGGTGAAGAGTCCGGGATTGATGTCTCTCGCTTTCTGTCGCCTGTCTTCTAGGAATCTGGTGCTTTGTGGTGTTGGTATCAGACTATGAGCTTTCATCAGGTATTCTATAAAGAAGGTTGTGTCTGCCAGGATATACGTTATTTTGTTTTGCGTGTATTTTGAGACACAGAGCATTCTTTTCAGGTAGGCTGTTTTAATTCCCTCTAATCGCTTCAGATTTGAGTATGTGAGGTGGTTCCATATAAGCTGTATGCCGTATGAGGCAATGGGAGTAATCTTTATGTCGAATAGTCTCAGGGCTGTTGTGACGGATAGTAGATTCAGTTTCTTTATCTCGAAAGTCGCCTTTATTGCTCTTACAGCTCTGTCTTCAATGTGCTTGGAAAAGGCATGTCCTGTCACTTGCAGTGTGAGTCCTAGGTACTTGTAGCTTTTGACTATTTCTAGTACTTCTTCCCCGCAAGTGAATCTGTCAGTGTTTGCCAAATTTCCTCCTTTTCTGAATTTCATTATTTTTGTATTTTCCCTATTTATAACTAGGTCATTTTCTTGGGACCACGCTTCCAATTTGTTTATGGCTTCTTGCAGGGGCTCTCTTCTTTCTGAGAGCAGGATCATGTCATCAGCGTACAACCACATCCTCACTTTTCTGTTTATATCCTTTGTATCACATCATGGGTGAGTACGTTAAACATAATGGGGCTTATAGGATCTCCCTGGAGTACTCCGTTTGTTTGCTGGATTCCTTTGGATTGGATTTGGCCATAACCCTGGAATGTGCACCATTCAAGATAATGAACAATATCTTACTCAAAAAGATCCATGACAACATAATGGCAGTTATACCTCGGGAACAGTACGGCTTTACTCCCGGAAGATCAACCCTACAAGCGGTGGGACACGTACTCCAATTCATAAGCGAAGCCCTGGCTAAACCCAAAAGCCATGCATATGCAGCATTCGTTGATTACAAACAAGCTTTTGACGGGGTAAACATGGATAGAATACTGGAAAACTAAAGCCTGTGTTAGACGAAGAAAGTCAGATCTTTAAGTTCATAGCAAGCATCCACCGAGAAAATACGGCGCTCTGTAAAAAAATATACTTACCGCTCGGAGACTCTCATCTGCTTGGGACCGTTTAGTTCAGGATTCCTGTTTGTTTGTTGTTTAAAGGGGCCTAACAGCTAGGTCATCGGCCACAGGATTCTTTTCGTAAGTTCGTGCATAGGGGAATCAAAGACTACGGGTACTATTGCTACTAAATAAGAATGGGTCAGACTAAATTTTAACTAATTAATTTATTATAATCGTGAAATTAATTAATTTCTGTCCCAGTGGGGACACGTTTTTTAAGCTTCTCTCGACCACATTTTTGGCCTGGCTAACTTGCCATTGAAATCTGTATCGCTTTGGCATTTTATTCCAACTCGCTTTTAATTGTATTTCTTGTGCGACTTCTGTCGCTAAATTTAATTGCATCTTCTCCGCCCGCGGGGTTATATTCCATCGTTCATATACGATGTATTCTGCTCCCATCTCTGTAATTTTCTGGTCCAGTGTTGGACCAGCTGTAGAGCGAGTCCCTCTCCCGAGGCTCCTTCGCTATCCAGCTAGGTTCTGCTTCGCGTAGCTTGTTGGCGTGAAGCCAGTGCATTGTCGTCCATCAGGGACGTTGGATATGTCTTGCGATGGCTCATTTCTAGAGCATCAAAATACCACTGCATGCCTGGGTAATTCATAAAGTATGGGGGCTGATGCCCTCAAGATGATTAATTATTCTTCTGGGAGTGGACGTCTGCAACTTATTTACTAATTCTACCTTTAATAGTTGTGAGTATAAGATCCCGGCTGACGCCATGCGTTAGCTTATACTCAAGGACAAAATGTAAGTTATCTACTTCAAGATATTATTATTTTCTTTTCCTCCTGGAGCTGGATTGCCTCGTCTCAAAATCTTAATTAAATTAGTGGATATTATTCCGTCCTACGAACACCAATTCTGATAGATCTTCATTTCAAATGAACTTGGAAATTTCGTAACGTGAAAAGTATTCGGCTTACAGACTGCACTTTTTCAACCTCCGTACCGCAGAAAGAATTCTATCAAAACCTGTTTATGTCTCTGCATTTTTCTGCGAGAAATGGCTTCATTGTAAATCTTATCTATATTTCGGATCATGTAAAAGATATGTTATTAATAAGAAAAGACATAGTTTTGCTAATGTGTAGTCGTCCGCTGTAAAGATTGAGACCACGCAATTTTCTCCGGAAATCTGAATCTCCTTATTCTCTTAATTTTCATTCTCTGATTTTCCTTTCCGTATGTAAAATATGTTTTTCTTTTATGGTTCTGTAGCTCTTATTTGGTTGTCTCCATGGCAACCGTCGCCCATGGGGATGAGTTGTTGGAATTATTAAAAAGAAGAAATTGAAGTGATAATTTGAGAGTGGCCTGAAGTTTTAGCTGTTTTCTCTTACCCTTTGGTTTTTTAATTTATTGGAGTGCATTCGCTCTGTATTTATGATATATGTAATTGTGTTAAAGTGGGCGAGGCCCTAGTGATTGGAGTGCATTTGCTCTGTATTACCGATATACGTAATTGTGTTGAAGTGGGCGTGGTCCTTGCGTTTGAGTGTTTTACTCTTAAATCTTAGTGTTTGATGATTAATTTGTGCGGGTTTTGCCCCTAGTTTGGAGCTACTTTGTGCTTTTGGTGAAGTATTGTGAATTTTGGGGTCGTCTTGGTGACCTATTTAAAGTTAACCTTGCTGCCTCTTTTGGTTTTTGGACTGGCATTCGGTCTACGTTCTTTTTACCGTTCCTGCAGTCCCGTTGATATCTGGTTTCTTGGAGGGAATCTCGTGGCCTCTTATCACTAAGTCCGGTAATAAATTAAAAGCAAGAAATCCTGTAAAAAAAATTAAATTAATCTGCTGGAAAACTTTATTTTAGGGGCTTCTGCCAAGTGATAATTTTTCTTCTTTAATTCATTTATTCATTAATGTTGATTTTGGTTTTTAATTTGAGGGCGTCCCTCATCTCAGTGGAACTTGTTTTGACTCTATCCAGTCTTAATTTATTTAATTCATTTCTGTCTTTTTAATTTAATTTGCCATAAACGGTGCACCGTAAGTTTTTTAAAAGGAGGAAAAATTAGGTTATTCTTTCAATCAATTGTAAAGTTATTGCAAATGAATTATTAATTAAATTTGAATTGTTTAGAGAAAGAAATTTTGGTGTTTTTCTTTCAAAATTTTATTCATTTCATACCGTGCCAAAACTTAACTTTGGATCCAACTACTATCTGCGTTATGAGCCGTTGACTAACAAGTTTGTTGGTGAGTATTTACTGATAATTTTGAAGAATATTTTTAGGATACTAGTTATCTCTTGTTCATAGTTTACTTGTACTAGTAATCGCCGGTACTGCTGGTATAATTTCCCAAACGTTTAAATGGACAACAAAATCATTAAAGTCACTCAAATTTTAGAACAGCAGCCAACAGTTAGGTTATGCCTTAAGCAACAATTCTTCATAAATCTCTTAATTAAATACTCTTACCAGATCACCATCAATTAAAATGGTTAATTAATTTGAAATTGATTGTTGACATCAAAGGTGTGCAATATTGATTAAATATAACCTTCGTTATATTTCATCTTTTTAAATGTCAAATACGGTAATCGTTACATAAGGTAACTCTGAGCAGTGTTCAAGTTTTCTTTAATTAAATTGAAAGTTACCAAAATTAAAATAATAAAATAAAAGTTACACTGATATTTATGAATTGAAACTGCTCCGACAGGAGTTTCCTGAGAACACACCTCAATTTGGGAGTTTACTGCTCCCTGTTATATTATCCTTATCTAAATTAGCATAAATTATACATGGCCTCAACTGGCCTTTCATAACCTGGCATCGGATGGATACCCAAAGATATGAACTGAATACGGGCTAACTATAGCCTGTGTGATTTGTATATGAGCAAGTTGTAAACACTTATGAGCACTTACGATCACTGTGTAGTGTGCATGGATTCTGTGGGTGAATTTAATATTAACTTTTCCTTTAGATCAGCTGAACAGACCTGATTGGGTAAAAAATTTGAGTGTGTAAAATGCTAATATGTTAGAATGGTACACACTGCTTGACACATCTTTAACTGAGGTAGCAGTGATGGATTGTTTCTTTTTTTTTTTTTGACATGACTGCTAAGTATCATACCTTTGTCTTTGCTCTTGAGACCAAGATGGCATGCGATTCAGTTATGATAAGGCGAGAAGGCTGACCAATGACAGATCTTCCATAATATTGATGGTAATGTGTTGCAATGCTACAAGCTCCATGGTATAGTCGAAGCGTGTCTGCCTTTTTATCTGGATGCCTGGGTTAATTGTCGATTAGTCCACGGATTTCAATCCTTGAATAAGGGTTACTCAGTCTCATGAACTCAAAAGAGGAGCTATCTGATATGAGAGCAATGAACCCGTTCGATAATACCAATTAATACAGATGAGGGAGTCGTCACACAGACCATGTGACACCCCAGTAACTGCAGGCCAAATAGGTGGCTCAAGGTCCTCCAGCGTTGTAGAGCCGCATCGTTTCTATTTTGTGTTACAATATTTTTGGTCACCTTAACGTACTGTTCGTAATTTTGAGTAAAGGTGTGATTTAGATGGACCTCTGGGTACCGAAAACCAATGAAATGGTGAATGTTAATCAGTCGTTTGAATATCGCAGAGTGTAACAAGTAAGGAAAACATTCTGATTTGTTTCATAGATATCCTAATGTTACTGGTTGTTAAACTCATTAAAACACCTTCTGGATTCTTAGATGTGTAAAATGTAAAACATCAGATGATGCCTCGACCAATTACAGCGGTCTTCAGAGACATAGCGGTGCCGCAATTTTATCCCGCGGAGGTTGTTTTATCCGCCGATGAAAGCATTAACATAAGCCTTCTGCAATTAAGTACTTTTAAATTCCAGTAATAGAGTTGTTTTCTTACGTTAAAGAAGTCGAAATTCGTCTCTACCATTCCAAATGTAAATTTTGTAGACTACTGAACGCACTATATCCAGAACTATGGCAAATCATAACTTTCTCGTTAGTAATGATAGCGTGTGGCCTCGGGAGAGGCCTGGTGCAGGTCTCTCGAGTTGACGCCGTATATGCGACCTGCGCGTCTGTGAAGATGAGGCCCTTCCTAGAATGATTTCTAATAATGAAGACGGCACAAACACCCACAACTCCGAACCAGAAGGAATAGCTAATAAAAGTTAAAATCCCCGACCCTGCCAAGAATCGAAGCCGGGACCGCTTGAACAAAAGACCAGCATGCTAACCACTTAGTCATGGAGCCGGACACCTTTTTCGTTGATAGTCCAAAATACTTCAAATACAGAAAAGCACGCTTGCAACAACAAAAATTACTGAAAATAAACAACCCGATTCAATTCATCGCAAATCGCATAACTCGCTGAACTATTTTAATAAGTTCACTTTGACAAATTTAAGGATGAACTATGGCCCTGCCATGCGAGCAAGCAGGCTTGCTAACCTAGACCGCAGGACCGGCTCATGAAGTACAATCAGAAGTTCAAATTTAATCATAAAGAGCATGCTCGTTATTTTTCGCTTTCAGTAACTCTTCAAAATGTGTTAGAAAGAGATTTCTACTCAACATCCCGAAATGAAGCGTGGCTTAAGTCACGCACCTATCAGCCTGCATTCGCGGCGTCGTGGGTTCGAACCCCATTGTCGGCAGTCCTGAGATGTTTTCCGTGGTTTCCCATTTTCACACCAGGCAAATGCTGGGGCTGTACCTTAATTAAGGCCACGGTGCGACGTAAAGCAGATTGTCGAAAAAGACGCTAGGAAGTAAAATTTGCATTACAATTTGACGATCTCTTTTTTTATATTGTTACTCTGAAATTAGCTCACTTAAATATCATCTATTTATGTTTGAGAGAGTAAATAGTAATTTTAAATGCGCTACTCAAATTTTCAAGCCCGGACACCACAGCAAAACCAATTCTGAGGCTATGAAAGTACCCTCCAATAAGTCTCGTTTCGTATTGTCCTATTATTTTTTACTAACTAATTAACGTCACATCAGTAGACTACAATTTTATTTTCGGTGGCAATACGATTGGAAAGGTTTAGAAGTGCGAAGGTAGTGGCGGTGGCCTTAATTAAGTACAGCCCCGATAATTGCCTGCAGTTAAAACATGAAACCAAGGAAAACCATTTTCAGGACTGCCGACTTTGGAGTTCGAATACACCATCTCCCGATTGAGAGCTGAAAGCCAGCCATTCTGTACCGCATAGAAACCTCGCTCAGCATCCTGAACAAATAGCCTAACTTACACAATGAAACATAGAAGATTGGTAAACGCTTTCACTCCATATCTTCCAGGGTACTGTAATGTGGCTAGTCCTGGAACGTGTTGAAAAATGATAATACAGTAATAGATCGGTTCCGTGGCTAAATGGTTAGCGTGCTGGCTTTTGGTCGCAGGGGTCCCGGGTTCGATTACCGTCAGGGTCGGGAACTTTAACCATAATTGGTTAATTTCGCTGGCACGGGGGCTGGGTGTATTGTTGTCTTCATAATCATTCCATCCTCATCACGACGCGCAGGTCGCCTACGGGTGTCAAATAGAAAGACCTGCACCTGTCGAGCCGAACATGTCCTCGGACACTCCCGGCGCCAAAAGCCATACGCCATTTTATTTCATTAGAGTAATAGATTAAAATATGTTGATTCTGTAGGAATGCATTGCTTTTGGCCAGTGATCTGAGTTCTTCCTACCAGACCAAATATATATCAACAGTGCAGTAGAATCTGCGGCTCCAAGATTGGCCTCTACAGCCATCTAAAAACATACAAAAACTGAGTTTTGAAGAAGACAACCATACTCGTCAGCTAACCACCAAATCACAGTAAAATGTAGTTCTGGTGGTTCTCTTATCCTTGCTGTTATGCAGTACATGCTAAATACAAACTGTAGCAGGCAAGCAACGTCCTGTTTTACGTGGTTATTGATATCAACTCCGTTGTCCAGAATCACCAAATTGAAGCTTTATAAAATATTGATAGACCGGTTGTGACGTATGGGGAAGATTCATTTGATTATGTCTGGCGCTGATGAAAACACCATTCATGTGTTCGTCCGAAAAATCTTGAGGAAGATCTTCAGTCCTGGGAGAGAATAAGACAGCAGGAGCCTAAGGTATAACAGAGAAATCAATAAAATCGTAATAGGAGAAGATATTGTAAGATTGTGAAATCTCTTTCTGCTGGCATGCAGATAGAATGGCCTAAAGAAAAAAGTTGTGCATGGAAGGATTACTTGAATAAGAAAAAGAGGATGACCTACGATAAGTGGCCGAAGGATGTGCAATAAAACCTTAAATGGATAAAGGTAGAAATATGGTGAGAGAATGTAAAGAAGAGGGGAGTATGGGACACTACTGTGAGGGAGGTCATAACCCACCCAGGGCTGTAGCTCTGAAAAAGAAGAAGAAGAAGTATTTGAAGTCATCATAGTCACATCTGGATACCATACAAGAGGAGTGTATTCTATTGCGATTACACAGCGAGCATATGAAGCACAAGCCCTGCTTCAGGAACAGCAATCCGTGAACTACGATTTATAAAAATATCGTTTGTTATTATGTTGTTGATAGATTTTCTATGTAACTCAACTGAATTAGTTTTTTCTCTCGTTCCAGTATTCATTTCTGTACAGTCAGCTGGTACTTAAGAGAGCTCAAATGTGAGATATATATGTGTCAGTGAATTTGCTGGCACGCTGAAACATCCCTCCAGAGAAATGTTGCATCAGTCCGCCGTCTCTTGAGTCCACCAGTGGTTAAGGACATAGAACTGAAATACAATTATATGAGCCAAGGAAGATCATGCTAAGGCACGTTTTACTAATTTTACAGCAGAGTATAATTAAAACTGTAACACCATGTTCTTCCCTTGTGTATGGCTTTAAAAATCGCTCATATCTAGGAACTTAACAAGTTCCTTCCCTTTATTGGACAGAGGACTGAAACTACATTCATAGAGCCACAATATGGTAGTAATATCGGAAAAAATAAAAAATGGATTTAACGTGTTCTTCTCGTGGACCCTTCAATTCTTTTTTTTTTTTTGCTAGGGGCTTTACGTCGCACCGACACAGATAGGTCTTATGGCGACGATGGGATAGGAAAGGGCTAGGAGTTGGAAGGAAGCGGCCGTGGCCTTAATTAAGGTACAGCCCCAGCATTTGCCTGGTGTGAAAATGGGAAACCACGGAAAACCATCTTCAGGGCTGCCGATAGTGGGATTCGAACCTACTATCTCCCGGATGCAAGCTCACAGCCGCGCGCCTCTACACGCACGACCAACTCGCCCGGTCCTTCAATTCTTAATTTAGGACTGAGCTTGTTTGAAACGTTCATTTACAAACCAGTACAGTACGTGAATTCTAAGGATTTTGGCTGTTATATTTAAGTTGTGCTGTTAAACAGAGTGTCTGTGTAAATTCCACTTTTAATCTGACTCTCTCTCCCAACATTCACAAAGTAATACTTCACTCTCGTGATGCTTGTCGCTGGAATTACATTTTCCGAATGTGTCCGACTAACTACATTATGAATACCAAACCTTCATTTCCATATTCCGAGCCTGTGCCCTCTGGCATTCCTCAGTAATAATGAAAGCGAGGTTTGAGCTTGACAGTGACCAAGCCATGAGACCACACGACTTCTCTTTTAGATTTGATTCTCTGTTCACAGTTCACACCTTTTCAATTGATCAGTTAGGCAGATAACCAGTAACACAAGACGTTTGTTTGAATATTGGTGGACAACTAATTATGAGTTATTTATCAGTCTCACAGTGTAGAATGAAAAAAGTGCTATTTACTTAGAATTAAACCCCTGGATAGAAAATAATCTTAACTTTGCTATCTGCTCAATTTCTCTTCCCGTCTTATTTACACAAACAATATTTCTAATACATCTTTCTATATGAGTAAATTTCCCTGTTCTATCACTCTATGACTACCACTGCAATGCTGGGTATAGATTTCTTAACCATACGGCGGCGATCCGATAGTGGGCTCTGGAATGAATCGTACAGAGCCACGGGATGTTTTCGCAATAAACACCAAACAGGACCACAAAGTAGATGCAGAACCTGCCAGGTAAAAGTCCCCAAGAAAATATGTATTATATGTAGTTGGAGTGAGGGTAGAAACAAATACGAATATGTTCCCTGTCGTCGGGTGGGAGGGAGAAAAACACAGATCTGAAGACAAAGATTTACTCACTGATACTCATAAGCTATGAAGCTGTGGGGTCTGTCTAGCCGAGGTGGTAAAGGTGAGCTCACCAAGAAGGACGTGGATTTTTTAAAATAGAGACGGAACTTTCTTTATGGAGAGATTGTGGCCCTGGGATTCACTCAGCATCCACCAAAAATGAGTACTAGGTTAATTCCTTTAGATAAGGGTAGCAAGGGCATACGCCTAACCACTCTATCCCTCTAAGCGCAGTAGAAACCTTTACCATCATTTCCTCCAGGGTGCCTTCATGTTCTGTATGGTGATAACTTCACTCATAAACGGAGAACTCATCAAAATTCATTTCAGTTTGTATTCAACAAATATAACTGATCATTCGATGTCAGTGCTTATCCTTCGTCTGAGAAGATGTTGTGCGGCTTGCCGAGTTATCTTATGACAAGCAGCTAGATGGTAACCTTACGTCTACGAATCACAGCAAATTTTAAATTAGAATTGGGAAATGAATATTTAAAATATATGTTAGGAAAAAAATAATTATCCTGTCCAGAGAAGAACGTCAGTTTGTGCTCCATACAGGCTATATACCGCATTTACGCGAATAACCTCGCATATTTTTAAAAAAATGAAGTAAGAAATTGGGGTGCGGGTTTTATTTTATTGGCAAGACGCTCCTGGCTCACCTACTTTTCGATGTCGGCATTACTGTAGTTCACCGCTAACGAGGAGATAACAAATGCCTGGCAACTGAAAGGTATTTAATGTGCGAATTATTACGAATATACACGAATCTGAACGGGGTTGCTATGATGGAAAACGTATGTAGTTGTGGGTGGGCCCAAGCGTTGCATATTCAGCGGTTTTCCCGCTAGATCTGGAGGCTTTTAATCTTAAGTTAGCGACATTGGCTGGCGGGTTTTCTGGCGGGTTCTAACGTATGAATAGCTGGAATCTAGCCGGAAATACCACTGATAATAAATACCATTTTATTTATCAGTATAGTACTGACAACCCTAAATATGTATTAGTAAGCAAGATTTTATATTTTAATGCTAATGAAAAGTCTGCATAATGATGCCTCATGGCTTTATTTCTTATTTTGCTGAAAATAGGAATTTCGGAAATTGGAGTCATTCCGGTGTAATCATCTGTCTCGCTTTTTGCGGCTCTACTTCAGATGACAGGGGAGCCGCTGTGTCTCAGTCAGAAGCATACTATATGGTCCCAATCTGGATGGCCTGTCAGTGGATGATGACAGCGCTTCCAGTCTGGTATGCTGCCAGCCGGCCCTTAACCTCCAGGCCACGCCATCTAGAATGTCAAAGTGTCTGGAAATGGTGCAATGCGCCTATTTTGCATGTTGTATAATTTGGAAATTAATGTAAACTGTCATGTCATTTAATACGTGATCGCGTATGTTCTACCACGCCCCTTTTCTCAATAAGTAGGCTATAGCAGTTTAAAATTCTAGTGGTATTTGGAGAAAAACTGCGGATTTATAAGATCCATCTAACGAGACTCTGCCAAACACAGTTGGCAAATCTGCGCGGGCCGTGGTGTCATTCATCTGTGAGTGTCAGTTGAAGTGAATCACTTGTTCGAGATGGCAAATAAAGGTACACGCTACAGGTCTCTCACAGCTAAAGAATAGCTGCAGATAATAGAAGATGCAGAAGAAATTGGAAATCGTGCAGCAGGAAGAAAATACAACGTGGACGAGAGCTGTATTCGTGACTGGCAAAAAAATTTATTAGAGCTTCAGCAAACTAGTACCGTAGCAATCGCCGGGCATTTCGTGTACACAGAGCAAAGTTTCCTGAGGCTGAAGCAAGATTATGTGCGTATATCGAAGACAAGTGACAATTCAAACATGCCGTTACGAGTGAAATATGCCGACATAAAACCCTATCGATTGCAAAGGAACTATGTGTTGCGAGATTCAAAGCTATTCGTGGATGGCTTTCGCGATTTTATGATCGTTATGGCTATAGTCTTTCGAAGAAAACCTACCATCGCGCAGCGCCTTCCAACAGATTATGAAGATAAAATTGTGAATTTCCACAAATATGTGACCAATTTACGCAAGAAAAACTCTTAAATACTTTCAAAAAAAAGGTAACGCAGACCAGATATCAATTTTCTTCGAAATGCCGCTTTATTACAGTGTAAACAAAAATGGTGTGCCCAACGTCATGGTTAGAACTGGCGGGAATGAGAAACAAAAGTGTACAGTTATGCTTTGTATGGAATGAAACAGTCCCCATGCGTTGTTTATGAGTACGTTATCCTTTCGATGGAAGGAATTTTAGTTCATTTAATTTCAAAATGAACCTTCCTAAAATTAGGGTGCGGGTATTAATCGCGTAAATACGTTAACAGGTTTAATCTAGACTTATTGTTCATAATTTGTAATCTTAACATGTAACATACAAGTAGTATTGCTTATAGCACATTTTAAATGTGTTTTACTTGATACCTAGAACGTGTGACATTTGGTTAAAATGTATTTAAGAAAATAATCCGAATCAAAAACTGTACATTTCTGGCTGGGTCGAGCCTCAGAATCTGTCCAAAGGAAATTACTGGACCGTGATGTTCTGAAGGTTGAGGAGTTAGCACGGTGTCTTCCCACGTGATTCCATGCTCTACCTCTAAATTAAGCCAATATTAAGAGCCGGAAACAGTACATACACAATCTCGGAAATACACTGGTAAAAAATTAGATTAAATTTCCACTCTGCGGCATTTAAAATGTGCCTTTCCATGGTTTCTTGCCTCAGCTCCAACTAAATAGCAATAGGATACCGGTAGCTCTGGTTCCAGTTTCAGACCATTACCTATAAATGCACGAAGCCGAATAGGCACCACAATTATTCCGGTCATAAGAAAAATTCCTACGCACCGATAAAAGGCGTGTATTCATTTGAGACCCAAAGCTCCATACATGAATAGTAATTCAACGGCAGCAAACAAATGCACATATTATGCCACTGAAATGTGTATACACGCTACACTGCCGGGTAGCTCATAACTGTAGGCCTACTGGCTGGCATAACAGAACCTAGCCTAGTAGGAAAATAGCGAAGTTGCTGAATAAGTGGAGAAATACGGTCGTGCTCTCAATCATTCGCATTCTGTGGCCAGAATCTCTCGAACCTGTAGAGTGAGAGCTTGTGACCGTGAATGTGTATGACTATGTTCACTTTTCAGCCCTAAGGCTGGTTGGATCCTCGACAGCTCTGTCATCAGCTGTCATAGATGGACTAGGCATGACTGAAGAGGCGTACTAGCGAAATGAGGAGTAAGGTAGTCTCTCGTTGCTTTCCTCACTGGGTCAGAAGTCGCTGTTACATATCAGTCTGCAAAGCCCACTGAAATGCATGCACCAACCGACCCTATGAGCAACCTTTTCACACCATTCATAGCAGGGACTGGCTGCACAAGGAATGGCAATACTAGCATCGCTCATACCTCAGTCATTTTCATATTGTCAAAGCCAAGGATAAGACAGAGACAGATCAATGAAGTAACAATATTGCTCTAGCCCATACCAGAAGACATAGTGCACTGTAAAGACTAGGTCCTGCCAGCAAAGGCATACCGTGAATGTAGTGGATGATATCTCCAAACAGCAAGAACAGAAATAGTTAAGTGAATGTGCAGATGGTTGAGTGCCATGCGGTCATTCATCAATATCACACTTGATCATCAATGTGTCTGATGAAACTGTGCGGAAGATATGACGAACAGACAACATAACGAGTAGGGGGTTTTCTACCGCATGGGATGAGAAAGCTATTGTGGATCATCATAAGTGGCCGTAAAAATTCAGTGAATACATAGGAAAATAATAGAAAGTGCTAAAAATTATACATGTGCTTATACTTGTCTTATATTCTTGCGGTAATGCTTCCGCGGACTGTTTAACTAAATACGGTGTATACTTTTCGTCGGTATCGTAGTTACACTATGCGCATAAATTACGGACGGTCCAATCCGGACAAATAATATGTATTTACTTGTCTTACACTTCCCATTTTCTAACGAATATTAGAGAAGCTCTTTTATGACCTGGCTATGGAAGTAATCCCAATGGGATAGTGTCCGAAGACAAGGCCCAACATTATATATGGGTCACTATAAGCCAGAAAATGGTAGGTTTTATTTTCCTTTTTTGTCTTTTCGGCATTTTTTGGCTTATAGGTCCTTTTTTAGCTTTTTTAGGTCTTAACGGCATCTTTTTCAACTTCACCTCCGTTCGACTACATTTGTGCTGCTCTTTCTCAATTCGAATCACCATTAGTTCCTCCATTACATGTTAAATATCTTTTCTGTAGCACGAGAGAAAATGAAATGAAAATAAGAATTAAATGCTTGAAAAAAAACAGGAGTATATCAAATCATGTGCAAGATAGGTGAAATACTGAAAGGAGAACATCTTGATGCAAGTGTTTTTGAAGAGAAAGTTCTCATTTGCTTCAAATATGAACCCTTAACATCCGTTGTTTTGCAACGTGCTGTCTGAAAACCGATAATCCTTTACACTTAAGAACCTGGAGATGACTTTTGTGAAAAACTGCAAAGCCAACTGAGGTAAGGTTTCCGAATTTCAATTTCTGTAACCCTAGTGTGGTTAAGTCAAATACGATACCAGTTATACTTGTACCGGGTGGTACACCTCTATGTCACACATTTAAATCTTCCGCCTTAAAGAAACAGTGAACTTGAAACTGGACCTACTTCACCTTTCCTCTGAAGATGTCACTGTGTGAATTTCGACTTGTTTTTGTTTACTATTTATCAAGAAGTTTGGACATTCTCTCATAGATGTCACTGCCGAAAAGCTATGATCATGCACCCTGGTGCGAAGTGAAGGAACTTTTTTGAAGAAATTTTGTACTCATAAATTTTGTTTCTTTACTAAATTTCGTTCATTCTTTTGTGGGTTGTCAATATTTAGCTTTTCCTTCCGCCAGTTTTGAAGTTAGCCAATCAATAATTTCTGTAATTATTTTTCAGCCAATCCCGTATTTCTTCTTCGAATTTGTGTATAACTGTTTAATGTAGCCAATAAAACCTGGGGGTGTGTCTTGATCATTCATGAAAGGTCTCGAACCTTCCCCGAGGGTTTATAAACTGCGGATTTTCTCGTCTCTCGGCCACTCGATCAACATCTAAGTGTGTGGACGTAAAGCAGGAGGCGGGAAGCGCCTCTTTCAGCAGGCAACAGGTCTTCAGTAAGGTAATGGCCGTTTAACATCTTTATTTCTTGCTAGCTCAGCAGTTTAACCCGCGGGAAAGGTCCGAAACATTTACAATGTAACCTAATTTCCTAAATATGTAATTTTCTGCCGGCTTATGTAAAAACTTAATTAAATATATAACTGTAATTCGGGGATAGAGAGTGATTTACCCTCTCGAGCTCCCCTTCATTTTGGTTTGAGGTGACTACGTTTTGGTAACTGAAATTTTCTCTTCCGTAATGTTTAAATTTCCTTCTTATACGGGTCACCTCCATACGTTGGGAATAGCCCCTGTGTCATCGGCCTAGTGCCTTTTGGGTTTTAAGAATACTTGTGTAGGAGCGCAAATACTCGCCTCCATTCCTTTTGGTTTTTCGGGCCAGTTTCTTAACCTGTTCTTTTTCTGCTAAGGCCCAGTAGATTGGGTACAAGATACCCCCGTGTCATGTTTGTAAGTTGTGCCTTATGGCAATTAATTGTAAAGTCTGGTATGGCCTTTAATAGGCTTGAAAATTTGAGAGCAGGTCAGCTCTTTTATGTGTTGTAAAAGTGCCTCAAGGAGGCTTGATATTGTAAATGACGGAGCTGGTGCTCCATGTTTTAGGGGATTTCTGCCCTTTGAACAAATTTGTATTTGGTAATGCGGAGCTAGGGGCTGAAACTTGTAAAACCAGGGGCTTGTAGCCCAAGGGTGTTTAAATTCTCAAATCTTGGATCCTTCCTAGTCTTGTTTCTTCACCTAATCAAAAATTGTTAGATTTTTTTGTTATTAATTGTTAGAACTCAGAAAATATAACCGTTGTTAAAGTTTTAAAATTAACTTTGATTTGGTAGTTAGACCCATTCATCCCGGCACCTTCTTTCACCTCTGCTGTTCCACAGATACCGCGGAACAATACTAATTTTAATTTACCGAGCTACATAGCTGCAGCCGCTTAAGTGCGCCCAGTATCCAGTAATCGGGAGATAGTGGGTTCAAACCCCACTGTCAGCAGCTCTGAAGATCGTTTTACGTGGTTTCCCATTTTCAAACCAGGACTGTACATTAAGGCCATTGCTAGGCCTTTCCTATCCCACCGTCGCCATAAGACCTATCTGTGTCGGTGCGACGTAAAGCAAATAGCGAAGAAGAAACATTAATTTATTTCTCCAGAATGTCCATTGCGGGTTCGCTGAATTCATTCTAGGTGGAAAAATCATTTCATTCTAAATTCTGCAAGTACATTTTTTAACAAACACGGAATTCTTTTTTAATTTTCTTAATCGAAAACTATATAACATCTGAAAGAAGAAGTATTTCGCTCATATATTTTGCACTGTATGTTGCAGACCATCCGCCTCTGTGGTGTAGTAGTTAGTGTGATTAGCTGCCACCCGCGGAGGCCCGGGTTCGATTCCCGGCTCTGCCACGAAATTTGAAAAGTGGTAAGTGGGTTGGAACGGGGTCCACTCAGCCTCTGGAGTTCAGATGAGTAGAGGTGGGTTCGATTCCCACCTCAGTTATCCTGGAAGTGGTTTTCTGTGGTTTTCCACTTCTCCTCCAGGCAAATGCCGGGATGGTACCTAACTTAAGGCCACGGCCGCTTCCTTCCCTCTTCCTTGTCTACCCTTCCAATCTTCCCATCCCCCACCAAGGCCCCTGTTCAGCATAGAAGGTGAGGCCGCCTGGGCGAGGTACTGGCCATCCTCCCCAGTTGTATTCCCCGACCCAATGTCTCACGCTCCAGGACACTGTCCTTGCGGCGGTAGAGGTGGGATCCCTCGCTAAGTTGGAGGGAAAATCCAACCCTGGAAGGTAAACAGGTTAAGAAAGAAAGAAATGTTGCAGACCAACAGAATTTTGCATATTTTTTTTTGCTAGGGGCTTTACGTCGCGCCGACACAGATAGGTCTTATGGCGACGATGGGATAGGAAAGGCCTAGGAGTTGGAAGGAAGCGGCCGTGGCCTTAATTAAGGTACAGCTGCAGCATTTGCCTGGTGTGAAAATGGGAAACCACGGAAAACCATTTTCAGGGCTGCCGATAGTGGGATTCAAACATACTATCTCCCGGATGCAAGCTCACAGCCGCGCGCCTCTAACCGCACGGCCAACTCGCCCGGTAATTTTGCATTTTAAAACATTATATTCCTTCATTAAATATGTAATTAAAACTAAAATTATGAATGAATTTGGATCAAATTTTTCGTCCTTTTTGCCCGTTTTTAGGTCCTATATTGGGTAATTTTAGGTCTTTCTACGGGCATTTTCTTCCGAGCCATAGTCATAACATTAGGGAGCCATATAATAGTGACTTTAATTTTAGAAAATAACTCATAAGAAACAGGAGAATGATTCTTGAGCACAAAGTTACAGGTAGTAGTATCCCTTCTACAGAAGTGATAGCGGGTAGTTAGGTATGCCTGAGTTGCTATTCCAGTAGCATACACAGTCCATTTAAAATGATCATTGGACTGTTGCTTTGGCCTTGCGTAACTACAAGAGCATTGGCGTGGCAAATAGGCGTGTATTTCGTCGTGCTAAGAGTACCTTTATTAAATGTAACAAACTGTACTGTATTTCAGATTATTTTGCCTCAACACCTCGGAATCTTACAAAAGGTTACATACGAAAGGATAAACAACAGGAGTTTAAAATAGCATTCTTGCATCCGTCCTTAATATTCTTGTTGCAGCATTCTCTCAGACGTTCTTGTATCACTTCCGATTTTCTGAAATGCTCCACCTGCCAGACACAGAAATTCCTCAGCCTCGTTAATCTGTGAACTACGTGAGGAAAGTAAAGTCAAGCAAAGTCGTCTCCGTACAGGCTATGAAGGCCCTGGGAGTGGTGGAAGCTAAAGGCTTCCGCTATCCGTAACCTCGGCACTTGATGTGCTAAAGTGGTTAGCTGCACGCCCGGCCGCCTTTGGCCCCAGGAATTAACCTGGTACTCATTTTGGTGTAGGCTGAGTGAACCTCAAGACCATATGCACCTCCGGAAGTCGAGAACTACACGACCCCAGGTAAAAATAAGAAATGCAAGATTATTCCAGTCGAATCCACATTACGGGTCCACCTCTGCCTGCCTGCTGTTGACTATACGCTTTCCAGGGTGTCAGTCATCGATTCACAACACAAACAAACATACACGAGCACCTTCTCCCAGCGCTTTATCTGGACTAGAAATGTGCAGCATACCAGAAATTACTCGTTCAGCAATATATGTCTCTTAAACTTTACTCAAATACAAATTAGTGACGACCATTTTTGAGTTATCTGTTTTTAATTGATTTTACCACTAGAACAGAATACTCCCATCCCCCAGTTTCGGATCACCTGAAACTCCGGGGGGGGGGGTGAATTAATCATTAATTATTGTAATCCAAAATGTGGTGTCTTTTAAATAAAATTTTGCTTCACGTCGCACCGACACAGGTAAGTCTTATAGCGACGATGGGACGGCAAAGGGCTACGGGTGGGAAGAAAGCGGTCGTGTCCTTACTTAAGGTAAATCCCCGGTGTTTGCCCGTTTTAAAAATAGGAAACCACTGAAAAAAACATCTTCAGGGCTGCCGACAGTGGGGTTCGAACACATTATCTCCCGAATACTGGATACTGGCCGCACATAAGCGACTGCGGGTATCGATCTCGGTAAGTGTGTTTTGATACAAGCATTCTTTTCCCTGTTACTACATTAAATATTACAATTAAACTTATTTATTTCAATCCAGTTTCCAAATTGTAGTTTTTTAATGTTTTTACTTGTTTTGTCCTAAACGTTAACAAAGTTATATAGTCTAGGACAAATTAGTATTTTATCCTCCCTCAGTTGTATTAGTGATTATTTTTGTCTCTTTATAGAGTTATCCTACGTAAAATTATACAACATACATTTTGAATGAATTGAATGAGTGAAAGAATGATCGAGTGTCTATATGAACTGGTGAGTGAATGATTTCATGACCGAATTGTGCTCATGCATGAGTGAATGAATAAACCCTCTTCTCACCCAGTCACAGATAATCACCAACGTGGGAGAGAGTTGCATGAAAGAATAGATGAATTGAATATAATTAATGAATGAATGAAGGAAGGAAGGAAGGAAGGAAGGAAGGAATGAAATGGCGTATGGCTTTTAGTGCCTGGAGTGTCCGAGAACAAGTTCGGCTCGCCAGATGCAGGTCTTTTTGATTTGACTCTCGTAGGCGACTTGCGCGTCGTGATGAGGATGAAATGATTATGTAAACGACACATACACCCAGCCCCCGTTCCAGAGAGATTAACCAATTATGGTTAAAATTCCCGACCCTGCCGTGAATCGAACCCGGGATCCCTGTGACCAAAGGTCATTACGTTAACCATTTAGCCATGGAGCTGGACAATGATAATAATAATAATGTTATTTGTTTTACGTCCCACTAACTACTCTTTTACGGTTTTCGGAGACGCCGAGGTGCCGGAATTTAGTCCCGCAGGAGTTCTTTTTACGTGCCAGTAAATCTACCGACACGAGGCTGACGTATTTGAGCACCTTCAAATACCACCGGACTGAGCCAGGATCGAACCTGCCAAGTTGGGGTCAGAAGGCCAGCGCCTTAACCGTCTGAGCCACTCAGCCCGGCGCTGGACAATGAATGAATGAATTGAATCGAATGAATAGTTCCATGATTGCATCGTGTTCATGCATAAATGAATGAACAAACGTTCATACCATGTTGAATACATCAGTTCTCGTCCGATTTTGTCTCTACTGTTGTAAAACATGAACAAAATTCGTTATTTGTTACTAGTGAACTTATCCTAAATTCTGAACGCCTCAGGGAAGAACTGAAGAACAGTCAGGCCTCAGGTTGTAACTCATACTGTATTTTGGGTTTACGTTCCGTACAGGCCATTAAGGATTCGGGAGAAATAATCACGGCACTATACGGATTATAGTGGTCAGTTCTATGGTTGGCCACCTTTGCCCAAATATATTAATCTATAACTCATTTCCGGTGAACTATAGACTGGTGACCCTTTCTAGGAGTGGTTGACTCGTTTTCTCAATTTCTCGACACTCTGGCGGAAAATCGAATTTACGTCGTTGTGGGTGAACGAAGCTCATCTGGGTTAGGATCGGCAACCCCTCGTAAGGCTCAATTTAGATCAGGGCCTCTCAGGGTGCATGCGCGTGGTGCATGCACTGTGCACGGTGCAAAAGACGACTTGGCTTGGTTGACCAGAGTGCAGACCCCCCACTCCTCGATTTGGAGCAATAGCGCTTACTCTCTCTTTCCTCACGCCTCTCTCGCTCGCTCCGCCTGTCTCCCTAAGTAATATTAAAGTCTTTGGTCTCCCTCTGCCCCACTTGCGCCGTAGCGCTTCAAATCCTGGCTGACTTGAGCCGAGTATAGGCGAGTTGAGCCGAGCTTAGCCGAGTAGCCCAGAGACGAAGCGTTGATCCGAGCCATGCCGAGCGGCAGCGATGCACAGTGCACGGAGCTCTTGCGCCTCTATCTGCACGCGTGAGATTTTGGGCGTTTGAGAGGCCCTGATTTAGATGGAGGTGAGGATTCCAGGAGGGTCTAGATACTACCAGCTCCCAAAATACTATCTGCCTTTTTAATTGTTGTTTACTCCTAGTTTGACAGTGTTGTTGTTCTGTGTACCTTATGCGCAGGTTGCCAACGTTTCGAATACAGTGCAATATTCTTTATCACGGCTACTGATGTACCCGTACTCCCTAGATGGTCACTGTTCCTCACCTTATATTGTTTCTCTTTGGAACATCTGGTACATACCTCTCACTTGGTTCTCAGTAGAGCAATTTCCAACACTATTCTCTAACTTGGGGTGTCGTCCTGTATTCGCATGGTCTGACATGCATACTGATAATTATGAAACCAAGAATTGCTATTTTGTAGCCCTCTTCAAAATTCGTGGTGTTCAGGTGTTTCTTTATTTTTATAGCCTCGCAGATTTCTCTTTCGAGATTCCGGGGCACAGGTGCTAAAAATCTTAGTTCTATCAAATTAAATGTTCTATTTGGTTTCGGAATAATTCTCAGCTGCTGCTGAAATTTCCGTGTCTTGGTCCTTGGTGTGACGGATATACAGTATTCTTTGAGTCTGGTAGAAATTAGACCCTTGGTCTCGCCTACGTAGCAGATTCAGCAACTATATTCAATGTGACAGACTCTTGTAGATGCTTGTCTGAATACAGTAGCGTGTCGTGTATGTGATCGCAGGAGCACTTGAACCCCCACATTATGTGACGTTACATTTAATAGCTATTTTACAAAAACAACATTTATGTTTCGTTTTGAGGATCCACTTCTTAGTTTTTAATGTCCGTTTCCACTGTGCAAGCATTCAAAAATAGCAGACTGGGACAAACCGTACCTTTATAATATTGTAGGCCACTTATTTTTTCAACCGCTGAAACTTCTTCTCTTATTTAATTTTAAGTTCAACAACTAATTGAATACAAGGGATCTGTATTAATATTACAATAGATACACAACCTCATGTAATCTTTGGAATACTCCCTTAAAATACGATTACCAGATTTTACTCCCGTATTGATGTAGCTATGTATGTATGTATGTATGTATGTATGTATGTATGTATGTATGTATGTATGTTCTGTCCTCAGCCCGAAGGCTGTTTGGATCTTCAACAGCTCCACCATTAGCTTACGAGGGAAATGAGGAGTGAGGTAGTTTCCCGCTGCTGTCCTCACTGAGCCAGAAGTTGCTATCACATATCAGTCTGCCAAGACCACTGAAATGCATGCATCAACCGACCCTATGAGCAACATTTTCACACCATTCGTAGCAGGGACTGGCTGTATATGGAATGACTTTACTAGCATCGCTTGTACCTGTCACTTTCATAATGTCAAAGCCAAGGATAAGACAGAGACAGAACAATGAAAGTAACCAAATTTCTCTAACCCATACCAGAAGACGTAGTGCACTGTAAACACTAGGTCTAGGCACAGAGACATATTTATAATCGCCCGTATTAATATAAATATTAAATAAAGGCTAAACAATATATGCTTGATCTTGTAAATTACATCCTAAGAATTCGTTGCAGTGTCAGAAAATCCAAAATACTCTTATGATACTAACATCTTTTTTACTTGATATGTGTCATCATAATCATCATCATCATCATCAGCAGCAGCAGCAGTTCTACAGCTCAGTATGGGTCTTGGCTTACCGCAGAACTTTACCCTAGACTTCCCTGTCCTTGGCAACTGTCCACCAGTTCTCCATTCCAAGTCTCTTTACATCCTGTCAGACTTCCTTAATCCATCATCCGTTTCCATGGCGCCTTGGCCTACAATCCTTTGTACCTCGTGTTCGATTCCTGGCTTGGTCGAGGGAATTTAATCTTCAATCTTTAATTCTCTTGGCTCAGGTGCTGAGTATTCATGTTGATCCCAATAACCTTGAAACTTACAACACTATCCTCCTACACATTAGCATGCAGTTTCACGTGCACGGCAGAAGCCACCAAACATTTCGGAGGGTCTCCCTTACAAGGGATGCAATAGGCCAGCAATAACCACATAAAATTATTATATTATATGAAGCCATTGGAAATTTGGTCTTTACGTCTGGCAGCAACTGAAAATTGTGATTATTAAACAAATTAATTGGGGATATCGTCGTCAAATTGTCCTCCCCCTTTCAGGGTTCTTTATCATACCTTCACCTTTATCCTGGTGTCGGTAATTCATGTGGATCTGGCTCAGTTTTACGGTCGGATGCCCTTTGTGATACCAATTCTATGTGGAGGATTGCATTCACTATTACATGTTTCTGTGATCGTTGGAGTGTGGTGTGTAGCGTGTACATGAAAAGATGTGTTAAAAGATTTTAAAAAATCCCAGTCCCGAGTCACAGAAGTTAAATCTCCTATCCTACCGGTAATCGAACCTGGGGCCCTCTGATGTGACGTCTACTACGCTGACGATGCAGTCAAGGAGCCTCAGCGATCATTCTATGCACAGATACCCTGCCCGCCTTACAGTAGTCTGATTTATGTGCAGTGTCAGATGATCCGTGCTTGAGGTGTGTATTTTTTGAAATACCGGACAAATAACAGACTGCAAGTAGGATGTACTATACCTGGAAAGAGCTTACAACTGTTGCTTTGAGAATGTGGTATTAAATAGAATTCTGTCTAAATTCAATCATCAAATTGATTAGGATTTGAGAAGTATTATGATGATTCATTTCTTCAGCAAGGTGTTCAAGTTAATGTGAATGCTCTGTTTGATTCACAGCGGGCGTCACCTGCTACACCTGTGTCAATGTGTCGGACAACCTGGTCTGCAACCGCTTCGCAATCGACAGGCCCTGTCCACAAGGTAAGTCTCCACTTCACTATGAGCTATTATCATTGACAAACTGTAAATATTTCTCTCTTTAGTCCTTAAGTTTAATCCAACAATCCATACACTTACCATGAGATCTCACGTTGGAAGTGAAAAGTATTGTATATATGGTTGCCAACTGTCCGGTTTTAAACCTGATATTCTGGATTTCAGGGCAATTCTCCGGTCTCTGGTTCGAAATTTAAGCCGGATGCCAAAACTCCGGTTACGACGAGATGATTTAAGATGTGAGATAAAGTTTATGTCCGCCTCCGTGGTGTGGTGGTTAGTGTGATTAGCTGCCACCCTCGGAGGCCCGGGTTCGATTCCCGGCTCTGCCACGAAATTTGAAAAGTGGTACGAGGGTTGGAACGGGGTCAACTCAGCCTCGGGAGGTCAACTGAGTAGAGGTGGATTCGATTCCCACCTAAGCCATCCTGGAAGTGGTTTTCCGTGGTTGCACACTTCTCCTCCAGGCAAATGCCGGGATGGTACCTAACTTAAGGCCACGGTCGCTTCCTTCCCTCTTCCTTGTCTACCCCTTCCAATCATCCCATCTCCCCGCAAGGCCCCTGTTCAGCATAGCAGGTGAGGCCGCCTGGGCGAGGTACTGGTCATTCTCCTCAGTTGTATCCCCCGACCCAGAGTCTGAAGCTCCAGGACACTGCCCTTGAAGCGATAGAGGTGGAATCCCTCGCTGAATCCGACGGAAAAACCGACCCTGGAAGGTAAACAGATTAAGAAAGAAAGATAAAGTTTATCGTGGTTTTCCTCAATGTGATGATTCTCTTTCACCCACAGGTATCTACTTTAGAAGCTGTTATTGAAATACATTACTTAATTCATTACTTTAGAGGGAAACTTAGCAGTCGAATCAATCACAAGTTTTTTGGATACAAAATTAATCAGGCTTCAAGAAGTTTGAAACTATCTTTCAAAGAAAATGCAGATACGATTTTAACATCATGTACCACTTACCTGGAAAAATGAACAATTTTGAAGACAATTCTTCAGACATTTTTCAAACTTGATTTTATCTGAGGACTTAGTGATTGCGGCAATTTTCTTGGCTCATTATTTCATGTAGTACACCTGTATGAAGAATTTTCGATTTTGAAAAATGTAGCTCACAACATTAGTTGTGAAATGGCAGTCGAACAGCAGTTGACACATCGTTTTAAGGAGTATGATTCAGTGAACAACTTATTATGTACAGTGCGGGCTATGTTGTCAATACTAACAAAGAGTTCCCTGATAGAGTGTTTAGCACTATGGAACAAGTGTGGAAAAAGTGAGAATCTGAATGAACTTGAATTAGTCAGATCTGAACTTTTGGTAGTCATTACTTTCGACAGGCAATGCAGTGATTTTGACAAATATACTAAAGACCTTCCCTAGAATGTGAGGGTAGTACAAGTACAGTATAATTTAGAGATATAGTCAAATTCTGCGGCACTGTAAGATTTTTAATTATATTCTGTATTCATGTTTAATTTGAATTATTTGTAAAAAAATAAATTTCAGGCATACAATTTCAGAGTGCATATTTCTTTGTGTCATGATGTAACATTTATTTAAAATTTAAATCTCAGGTATTTTGTATTTTGGAATTAGCAACCCTAGTTGTATTATGGCATTCACAAAGTACACCTAAGTTTGAAGAATAAGATTGTTCACTGCATGTGTGTTGCCTAAAATTCACACGTTTCAATTTCAGTTTCGATTGTCAGAACCCTGGTATTTTCCAACACTTAGATGCCGTACTTCAGAAGTAAATGATTGGTTCTAAGAAGCCGTGCGTTGTCAGTTTGCCTTGCATCTTAAGTAAAAGGAAACGTGTGTTTGCTTCTGGGTCCTGTACGCTCGGTAAGGGCTGGATCTAAATAGACTAGTGAACGTATCAGGTCAGTCAGATGTCACAAACGTGCAAGTGTCGTTTATCCTCCTTGAACATTGATTTCAAAGCAAAAACAACAGAGGAGTGGTGAATTTCTATGTTTTAAATAGGTGTTTACATAAAATTAGTTTTTTTTGCTAGGGGCTTTACGTCGCGCCGACACAGATAGGTCTTATGGCGACGATGGGATAGGAAAGGCCTAGGAGTTGGAAGGAAGCGGCCGTGGCCTTAATTAAGGTACAGCCCCAGCATTTGCCTGGTGTGAAAATGGGAAACCACGGAAAACCATTTTCAGGGCTGCCGATAGTGGGATTCGAATCTACTATCTCCCGGATGCAAGCTCACAGCCGCGCGCCTCTACGCGCACGGCCAACTCGCCCGGTTACATAAAATTAGTATTGGTCTTTATTACAATAGTAAAGGCAGTGTAAGTAGTCATCCTTGCTATCGCCCACACCTGAACGCAGTCCACGATGGACCTAGGCCACACCAGTTTGAATAAACAAGATGCACTTGCATACATCTCATCATTATAATTTATAATTAAAGGAGATGTTCGTAGTGGTGTACGTCTGAAACCATGTGTTCCTGCAAGGTTTTAGGGGCTGCCTGGCCGAGGCTGTAAAGGCGTGCTCGGTTCGCCCGGAAGGACGTGGGTTCGAATCCCCGTCACGAAGTCGTAAAATTTAAGAAATTAGATTTCCACTTTCGGAGGTGCATATGGCCCTGAGGTTCACTCAGCCTACACCAAAAATTAGTACCAGGTTAATTCCAGGGGGCAAAGGCAGCCGGGGGTAGAGCTAACCACTCTACCCCATCACGTGCCGAGGTTAACAATGGTGGAAGCCTTTACCTTCCACTCCTCCAAAGGCCTTCATGGCCTGTACGGAGGTGACTTTGCTTTTGCTCAACAGCCTTTTTTCTTTTTGCATTTATTTTTTGCAATTTCTGGCCTATTTTCCTTAAATGTTTATACAAAACTAGAGTTACCCCCGTTACCCCCGCGGGCTCTGTTTCTTACGGTTCTCCACAAGTACATGTCACTCACGGTAAGACTTTTTTTTGCTAGGGGCTTTACGTCGCACCGACACAGATAGGTCTTATGGCGACGATGGGATAGGAAAGGCCTAGGAGTTGGAAGGAAGCGGCCGTGGCCTTAATTAAGGTACAGCCCCAGCATTTGCCTGGTGTGAAAGTGGGAAACCACGGAAAACCATCTTCAGGGCTGCCGATAGTGGGATTCGAACCTAGTATCTCCCGGATGCAAGCTCACAGCCGCGCGCCTCTACGCGCACGGCCAACTCGCACACGGTAAGACTGATGAAACGTGTGGTCATAACTCTGGCGCTAACGTTATCACAAGGCTACCTAATTTACTCTCAAGGATCCCCAGTAGTGTGTGCTGCTGCAGAATTGTTTTGAAAATATGCAACGTGTCTTTCATTATCGGACAAATACTTGAAAACTATAGTGACGCGTACCTACCTTGATGTAAAGTATACCTGACGAGTTGGCTGTGTGGTTAGGGGTGCGCAGCTGTGAGTTTGTACCCGGAGACAGTGGGTTCGAACCCCACTTTCGGCAGCCCTGAAGATGCTTTTCCGTGGTTTCTCATTTTCACACCACGCAAATACTGGAGCTGTACCATAATTAAGGCCATGGCCGCTTCCTTCCCAGGCCTAGGCCTTTCTTATCCCATCGTCGCCATAAACCTATCTGTGTCAGTGCCACGTAAAGCAAATTGTAAAAAAAATTAAAAAGAGATTTACAGTGTTTTCAAATGGGCTATATTTTTTCTCTGGTTGTTACAGCACACCACACGCCAATACGTACAGAGGAACAATACAAACTTGACGTATCTCTAGAGACGTCAAATATAAGAAAGTCCATTCGGCTACGTTTGGCTTGGTACAGGCAGCTGAAGGCGTTTTGCATCATTGCGTCAGTCATTCTCACACTCCCCTGTACCTTCTCATGCTTCCTCGTAACACGGACTTGCATTCAGCACCGTGAAATTATAAACACATGTCACGCTCCCACGTAGGACAGTGGGTCAGCTGTAGGCTACCATTACAGCTAAGGACCGAATCCCAGCGTGAACGTGTTTTTCTTGTCCCCGAATTAATACACCGTGAATACGTCAGGCAATGAACACACCAAGTTTGGCTGAGCTAACTTAAATGGCAAAATGCTTCACTCCATTCTGTCATGGCACATTATTTACACACGTCAAGAGAGCAAGTGCTCGCTCATGTTCAACATGGCAATTTTATCACTCGTGAGGCAACGATTCGGTGTGGCAATTCACCTAGAGCTGCTCAGAGATGGATACAGCAGTGGCGGGTGTCAGGGGACATTAGACATCTACTGGGCACTGGTTTAAAGCGGTTTTCTACTAGGGAAGAAGACAACAGATTAGTTGAAACTTTGCGGGAGAACCCGTTCTCAAACCCAAGGGAGCTCATGCAGACGACAATTTTCCTAGCGTCTCTACACGGTCCGTAAAAGATTACGAGAAGCCGAAATCCACTGCAAAAAATCTGCCAATAAAGAGTCTCCCTCTGATACCAAGATGGAGTGAAATCGTAATTGGCCTCATGTGATCTTTACTGACGAGACTTCTTTCAGTTCTGCAAAAGTCCCATCGGTTCGTGTTTACAGGCCACGGGGAGCCCGATACGACGAAAGATTTGCCTATAGCCGAGTGTTCACCCAGTTGCCACATGTCTGTGTCGTGTTCGGGCTAGATATCTTTTGATGGAGCTGGAGTGCTTCATCGTATAGAACACCGTCTCACATTGGACCAATATTTGGACATTCTGCAGAATATTATGGTTCCGAGTGTGACAGAGTGCTATCCAGATGAGGTAATACAGTTCATGAAAAACAATCCTCAAATCCCCACGAGTGGTCGTGTTCATGTCTGGTTTTCTGAGCAGGACTCCATTGAACTGCTTATTTGGGTCCCTCAAGCTCCAGACTTGAACCCCACTGAGCATGTGTGGGCAAGATTAAAACGCCATTTAAAGAAACTCTGGCCTCAACCTCCCCGCGTTCGCATGATGCGTTGTGGAACGTTATGTTGGACGCATGGGAGGAGATCGCCCTCGGTGAGGAATAATTTAGGAAACTTGCTGAGTCAATGCCACGTCGTCTCCGACAAATTGTTCAAGCTGATGGATACTGGACGAGGTATTAAATCATGCCTAAAACAATCCTTTTCGGAACTAACATAAAGTACAATGGCAGATTTCTCAATGAATAGAAATGAACACTTATTTGGTTGACACAACACTCTAAAAGTATTTTAAAATGTAGCGATAGAGCAGGACTCGAATCCTGGTTTTCACCTTGACAGGCGTGTATTGTTCCTCGGAACTAACCCACACTCGCATGAACAACTGTACTGTAATATTGTAAGGCTATTTTCCGCTGTGCAGTGATGCAATTACACAATAGAAAAACAGCGTCGAGTCAAATGAAATTGCCAATAGCTGCAGTCGCTTAAGTGCGGCCGGTATCCAGTAATCGGGAGATAGTGGGTTCGAGCCCCACTGTCGGCAGCCCTGAAGATGGTTTTCATGGTTTATCATTTTCACACCAGGTAAATGCCGGGGCTGTACCTTAATTAAGGCCACGGCTGCTTCCTTCCACTTCTTAGGCCTTTCCTATCCCATCGTCGCCATAAGACCCATCTGTGTCGGTGCGACGTAAAGCAAATAGCAAAAAAAAAATTTATCACGACCGAAAAGACGAAGTTGTATTAACGCAAACTAGGTAACACCGAAAATTATGGCATATATACAAATCACAAATAAGCTTATTATTATTATTATTATTATTATTATTATTATTATTATTACTACTACTACTATAGATCAACACGAATCCCTGGTTCGAATTTCATTTCTGTGTTCTTCCCTTAAAGAACGTCATTGTTAATCATACGAATGATGGCGTATTCGTGAAATCGATGGTTCTGGTAGGGTCTTGTATCACTCAAGTGGCTTTTCCACTGTAAGCACTGATTGATTGAGAGTGATGTTACCAACAATCATATTCGTTATCATTGAATATGCTTTGAAATGGATACACTGGTTCCCTTCTGTACACCACCTTTCAGTAATGGAAACAAAATTAGATTTCACACTCGCTCTCAAGGGTGTAAACTGTAAGTGGGAATGCGAAAGCCCTTGTGGTTTCGCCACGAAAGAAATAAAAAATAAAAAACTGAACTGCATTATTAGCTATTGCGATGTATTCTCCATAATATTCTGTATTTACGGAAATATGTATATCTTTACTCAGACAGCTATTTTTTGAACCTTTTGCACAATCAGCAACTAATATGGGGAATTTTGTGTGTTCTTTACAAACAAATATTTTGACATTTGTCGAATTGTAACTTTATTGGTGCATGCATTCCAAGCTCTGCTGCAAAGAACTCATCTGTTTTGTCTCTTTACACAAAGCTCTTCTGTGTACATTTTACTTCTCTTCCTTTTGACAACAAATCTCCAGAAATTCCTAATAATTTTGAAATACGGTGACAATCGTACCACTCAAAACTCCCCATACTAGTTACTGATCGTGTAAAAGGTTCAGAAAAATATGAGTATGTGTAAAAATATAAAAAGATTTTCGTAAATATGGAATATCATGGATATGACTACTGAGCATGACTGTACATACAATCACCTACAATGCTTCATATATCGTACAATGCCCTCCCGTAACATTACATGACTTGTGTGATGACGTATGGATCGCTTTGATTAACTTACACTTGGGTAAGACGGTGCTATTGGTTCTTTTTATCATAGTAGGTAAAGGACAGCGGGGCGAGCAACGTATACGGTCATCACATGAGTCTCGCGTTACCGATTGGACAAGATGAATTTTAGAGAAGAATTTATGAGTTTTTCAAGTTCAAAAACAATAGGATGAATTCAGAATGGAACGCATGTTGATCGTTCAGGGGCTGGCGATGTTAGAGTAAAAGGAACAACTGTTTCAATATAGACTGACCGACTGACTGATACAGTATATCACGAGCGGCTGCACCTGGCGACAGAGCAGATGTGAGACCACCGGACGTAAACAAACAGTCCTTCCTGGCATTGCCGAGTATAATTGTATTTTAAACGTACAATAGCTGAATAATATCGAAAGGGGGGTATAGGATAAATAATTGGAACAGTACTTATGAACATAGACACAAAAAACAGGCTATCTGACAGGATATATAACACAGACTGATGACTATGATGCCCCTTGCCATCAAATAAGGTAATACGTGATGTGGTGTGTGTTCCAGGGGAGGAGTTCTGCCACACACTTCATATCATGGACTCACATGGAGAGAGCGTCATAGTAAACAAGAAATGTGCGGACCAGTACGAGTGTTCCCCACAGAGGGTCGGCTGTCTCGACATCGACTCTCAAAAGGTGATGCATCATTTGTTCTCCAACGTTCCTCACTACATTATTAAAACGAATTGAAACTAATTTTTAAAATAATTTTCCTTTTGATAATAATATTTCTGTATCTGTAGTCATGTATGTAAGAAGTTAAGGATATATGCTTAACCCATTTATAAAGGTACTTTTGAGATCATTAGATAAAGACCAAGTTCAATGCACCTATGAGGTTTCATTTTTCTATTTGAATCATGGACATTTTAACAAATTCTCCTAAAATAAAGCCTTATGGAAGCAGCTCCGACCTCGTCCGGAAATGAGCACCACAGATTGACCCCCAATGAACACCACTGTATATTACCCAGTATTTTATCCTACAAAGTCATTTTTTGCATGTGCGCCATTAAGTCGTAATCTTCACTATCCTGCTCCATCCGGCGTAATCTGGGTCTTTCTCGGCCTTCTCTTCCCTTTCAATATTAATTTTTCCATAGCTTATTTCAGCACTCTTTCCTCATTGTCTTTGAATATTCCAGACCATCTTGTTTCACTTTTCATCACTCAACTTTTCTACATTTATTTACTTTCATATATCTTAATTTCTCACTTTATCACTCAAAAGAACTTCTCAGAAATTTCACTTTTGATGCCTATATCAGATGTTCATCCTTCGATGTCTCTGATTAGGTTTCAACAGCACATATTATTATAGAAATAATAAGCCTTGTTAATTATTCATTAACCTTCATTACTTCATATTTATGCCATATTAGACACCAAATTCTGTGATAGGAGACAGCCCTAAGTTGTTTCCTCGTGCTGGTTTTCAGATCTTCCGTCTAGAATGAATTCTCCACTCAAATAGTTCTCAATAATTTGAAGCTTTCCACAGCTTCAGTATATTATCCTTCATCAATTTAAAAATTACTATAAATGTTGGCCAGTTAGCAGTCAGTAAAAACATAATTCCATTTATCGCTGCACAAAAAATCCGTACACAGAATTGAATGCATTTCTCGTATTTCAATAAAACTTCTATCAACCATCCTGCTTGATTGTTTTCTCGGCCCTTATATGCTAGTTTTGTCCTTCAAAGAATGTTTTTACTTGTTGATAAGCTTGGATTTTCCGTGCTGAATTATTTTAGCTCAGATCACGCCTCTTATTTATAATACAGTGATTTTGAGCCGTATTTCTCTCGATATTATCTATCCTGAATCAGTACCATAGTTTATAGGAAGTGAAAACATACACACTTCCCTTGAAATTCTATTGATGAATAATATCTAACATATGACGTTAGAGAATTCATTCAGAATGGCCGAGCTCGATAGCTGTAGTCGCTTAAGTGAGGCCAGTATCCAGTAATCGAGAGATAGTGGGTTCGAGCCCCACTGTCGGCAGCCCTGAAGATGGTTTTCCGTGGTTTCCCATTTCCACACCAGGCAAATGCCGGGGCTGTACCTTAATTAAGGCCATGGCCGCTTCCTTCTACTTCCTAGGCCTTTCCTATCCCATCGTCGCCATAAGACATATCTGTGTCGGTGCGACGTAAAGCAAATAGCAAACATTCAGAATGGTACCTGTTTGTGTTTATATCTCAGCGAACTCTAGGTATCTTTATTAATTATTTTAAGACTTCTGAGTCAACAGGAAGTGACTGCCACTGTAACTACTGCAGGTTAGAACTGCGCAATGTGAAAAATGTTATTACAGTACTGCAGTTGATTATGTCAATATGATTTCAGATTTAATACAGAGTGAAAGCAAGTGTCCAGGGTGCATTGAAATGAATGGCTCGTGTTACATATTGCATGCATGCCCGTTACTTTAAACAATCTCAATTTATAATTTTACTTTTCATTAGTTATTTTCCATGCAAATAACATGTGAGGAACCTTAGTAGATGTCATTTCCCTCATAACAAACATAACTCCTGTGATTCCCGGTTTGGCTCGCTGTAATATTGAGATATTTGCAACTTACCACTCTACAACATTTCTTATAAGTATATTAAATGTTAGAAGAAAGATATTACATACATCCTGATAAAATTAACATAATATCTATAAATTACGCTATATCATTATTCAACGTACTATATTCATAGCAAATTTAAACATATAGATGCCCCAATATACGAGGGCTCTAAATAAAGTAGAGGCAATGTAGTCCAGACACACGCAGGAGATCGAGCATGCGCAAATAGGTGGCGCTGTTGTCGATGTATAGTGGCAGTGGTGTTGCTGTGTGGCGTTGAAGTGAAGAGTGTCTATTTCACCGCTCTAAAGCATGTTTTCAAAAGGTGATCAGAGTTCGGGGGTTAAAATCGAGGTTGCCCGTGGCAAAATGCATCAGAATGTTATCGAGGATTACCTGAAGCCTGTGGCGAGAATACATTACCGTATAGGACGGTTGCACAATGGATCAAGGCGTTTCGTGCGGGACGGAAGGAGACTTCGTATTTGCCCCGCACAGGTCGGCCGGCCATTTCTCAAGATCAGATTGACATCGTGAGTGGTCTCCTTTCCGTAGACCATCGATGGACAGTCCGGGAATGATAATGATAAATGAGGTTTGTCTCAGTCATCAAACGGTGTGGCACATACTGAAGAAATGTCTTAACATGAGGAAAACTGCGTCCCGTTGGTTCCACATCATCTCGCCGACGTACAGGAATAGCACCGATATGCACTGGCTGGCATCCACTTGGACAGGTACAGCAATGAAGGAGACGCATTTCTGCAGGTATTGTCGCCACTGGTGAGACGTAGGCTCGAGTTTAAGAGCCTGAATTAGAGCGTCAATCGAATGAATGTCGTCACCCAAGTTCGCCACGTTCACAGAAATTTTGACAGGAAGCCAGTGGGGTGAAGCTTATGCTGATTGTGGCATAGGAATACGAGGGTGTTAATCTTACGCATGCTGTGCCTGAGGGACAAACTGTCAACAGTGACTACTATTGCCGATTTCTGGAGCGACAACAGCGTCCGGCTATGCGGCGCTAACGCCCATGTTTATTGCGAGACGATCGCCCTATCGTGTTCCATGACAACACACGGTGTCATGTCGCAAACAATGTCAAGCTCTTACTTCAACGGTGGGACTGGGAGGTCTTGTATCACTCTCCGTATTCACCAGACATGAGTCCTTGTGCCTCGACGTGTTTCCGAAGTTGAAGGAACCCCTCCGAGGCCGCAAGTTTCCTGACGTGGCAACTGCACTCCGCACAGTAGAACGCTCCGTCGCATTCATCAACAGGGTACCTTGCAAACGGTCCACAACGGTTCCCCACATTTGACAAAAGGTAATAGACTTTACGGGCGACTACACTGAAGGAATGTAATGTAAATGTACTTGTTAGTTCATTAAATATTGCGTTCTATCAATATTGCCATTACTTTATTTACAGCCCTCGTAAAACGTAAGAAAAATAATACTTATTTTCATAAGCTTCTGCTGGGTATCATTAAATGTGTATTTCTTTCTTCAAAAAAAGGTTAATAATAAAGCAGATTTCTTAACATTGTCGGCAAATAAAACATAGTGTTCAGCTTCAAGTATTTCTACAGTGTGGGGTGTAGATAAACATTTGAACATCATCATAGTACAAAGTAGTATTATATAGTGAAAGCGACGGGTAAAAGTGGAAAATCGGTGGAATATTTTGCACAAGATTATGTTTCCCAAGAATATAAAAATAAATACAACTAATCTAAAAACTGTACAGGTAAGACACCTCAAGTTTCAGGTTATAATCAGTTCCATGCAAAGATCTAATAACAACGGAAATAGAATAATTTATACTGCGTGCGAAACAATTTATCTTCACGATGACATATCTCCTGTCATTTATGCTGAGTGGGGCCTTTACCAAAGTTGTTGAAGTATACTTATTCGTCAACGTATCGCTGATATGACTACAAAAACAACAGTGTGAAACATAGAGTGTGATATATGTTCGTAAAAATCAGTCGCTGAATCAGCAAATCCATCTGCTGAAGTGCCTTGTTTCCAAGGATAGATATAGGTACAAGTGAGTTGATACCGTGCCGTTCAAGGAAGGTACAAGTATCTGAAGCACAAGCAGTTTCTGTAAGGACTGTGCTGTACTCCAAACAGTACGCCGCATAATACAGAAATGCCCCAGAGGAAGATCCACTAGTGGGCTACGGGTCCTACACAGACTGGAAGAGGTCATTGCATTCAGTGATCATGTCGTACTACAACTTAAATGCCTCATTCTGAAACATTTTTCTCTGATTGTACATATTGTGTACATCTACCAACAACTATTCATCAAAATTAGCAAATTTTGTACAAATAAATCGCTTGAATAATTTGTAGGAAAATGCACCATATCTGCTGTAACTGTATTTAAAGATTAATTGTAAATGCGTATTATCAAAATTTAACCAACTGAAAATGGGAGTCGGGAGTCACAGAGTTTTGAGAAGGAAACAAGTTCAAACGAACAGTGAAATATGTGAGGGCATTTGATAACATCGAACTCAGGCCAGTGACAAAGCAGTACTTCTTAAAGAACCATGACAAGTAATTCTATGACCAGAAATCATTGCTTTAAACTGATCCAAACATTACAAACATTAAACTTGATCAGCTGTTTTTAAACAAAGAAGAAATCAAATATGCCTTTATATCTTACATCCTACCTTCTAACATCCCGAAGGACAGAGTGATTATTACAAGCATTGAACTGGAGACTAAGTAAATACTTAAATGCTTGCCCGGCACGGTAACACTGACAGTATGGTAGTAATGGAAATGCAGCATAAACACAGGCTAAACTACAAGTCAACAGTATATGCACTTCTATCTAGTTAGGGAAAAAATAGAAATTCCTGAAGCTTACGAAAAATTCGAAGTATCTTATATGTTCGAAGTCCATATTCCGAAGAGTTTTGTATCCCACAAGAGTTCGTTAAATTATTATTTTAAGACGTAATGAACTACGAAATGTATGGCTAAATAAGCCAAAGCCAACAATTTGAAATTGAAATCCTAATAATTCCAGAGAACAATGCAACATATTCGTGCAAACTGACTATCGAGAAACTGAATAATTCTGCTCTAATCTCGATAATAACAGGTTCCGAACGTAAACATTTTAACAAGAAAATGTTTAATATTGGTAATAACGTTCCTAAAATTTTATATTATGCTGCAAGCGGGGTGGAAGTACGGAGAATAAAAAAAGAGACCTGAAACATTGGACACTACGGCAAATAAATTCCCCAAATTAATTACAGGGCTTGCAAGTGAATATATAGAGCGAAAATGATCTGTGAAAATATAAGAGGATATATCGCTGGTAGGCGCTGGGTAATACTAAAAGTGATAAGAGGGTAGAAATATTAAGTATGTGATTTGTGATCTCTCTTGTCATAACACGAGATATTAGACCACGATGTCTTATAAATATGAGCCTGTCAGTGTGCTTTATGGATGGACATATCTCTAATAAGGCAAAGTTTTTTGGGTAGTTAGAATAACAGCAAGGGAAATAGTTATATCCCACTGCAAGCAAGATATGAGGAAAATTTGTTGTTTGTTTCACCTGAAATTTTTGTAAACGAGTAATATAGAAGGACTACGGTATGTAAGGAAATCAGAAAGACGACTTGTATATAAAAAGTAAATATTTATTCAGACTTCTGAAACACAAATAAATAACTCCTATAACTTAATTATCTGTATGATAACACCATTTGAGTATGGCATCTTAATGATTACGTAGGTAGGTAGCAATGGTATTAATTCGGTGATACCTACCTACGGCAGACTAATCTGAAACATTCTTCATTGAAACTCTGAGGTCCCGCAAATTATATCTGTACATTTCGTACTAAAGAGCTTTAGAGCTTTATTATACAGGGGGTAAGCAGTTAAATTCCTTGATGAAGATCAAGTGAGCTCACTTTCCAACTTGCAAGCAAAGTTATGAACGGACCACAGAATATCACAAAAGAAATATCCTTTACAAAATAATACTCGAGGATCTTATAAACTTATATAACATTCTGGTGTTATTGCATTAATTTTTAACTTTCAAAAACACAGAATACATTGATATCTCAATGTAAAATCTACCAGAAATTCCATGAACAGAAATTAATACTTAAAACTGATACAAATTTTATAAATATTAAACTTGGTCAGCTGTTTTTCATCAAGGAAGACATCGACTATAAATTTATGACTTACATAATAGCTTCCAACAAAGCTTCAACATGTCGAAAGACGGAGTAATTGTTACAAACACTAAGCTGGAAACTACGTGAATACAAAATTGCTCATTTGGCACGGAAAGTACAACAGTATAGTAATAATGAAAATGCAGCATAAACACACCATTTGAGTGCTGTATCTTAAAGAGCACGTAGGTAGCAATGGTATCAATTCGGTGATAGCTACGGCAGATTGTATAGTGTCCGCATTATGCTCAACATGTCTGGGAGAACCTACATCGAGACAAGAATCAAAAATAGTATGTGTTCGCAAAGCGATTCGTATTTGAAGTGCGTTAACTGCATTTCCATTTCAGGCAACTGGATGATTGAAATTAAATCTAATGTTGAAGACACACACACACACACACACACCCAGTCTCCGAACCAGAGGAGTTAACCAATTATGTGTAAAATCCCCGATCCAGCCACGAATCGAACCCAGAACCCCTTGAACCAAAGGCCAGCCATGGATATCGACAATAATTGGAGACTTTTACATAGTTAAGTACTTTGGAAGAGGTCATGTATACAAGGGCTATAGTTGGAAAGCTGTGAGATATTTCCAGCGGCCAGTCTGTCCGGTAACTGTAAACCGACTAACATTAATGAAGCCGCACCAATGAGACCTAGCATTCTCAATATGTGAGCACATCACCCTGATATAGCCCATATCTGGCAAGAAATACACACGTAATATTATGTACAAAATTCTTCGTATCTTACTATATGATATAAAATATTTATTTTACTTTATTTAACATGGACTCAACTGAATCTCCGCTTCTTCATATTTCTCGATAAAACTGTAAGAGGAACAATTTAAATAGTACTCTCAATATCAAAGAGCACTGAAAATGCAATTATGTACTGTCCAGGGAAATCGTATTGCAGTCTGAAATTGGGAGCTCCCACCAGCATATCTTATTTGACAATGTACGTCTTCACGCAGTTGCTTGTTCACGTAGGTCATTGTGTGTTCTAATCGGTGTGATCCATACCCGCTTCGAAGACCTCCATAATAATATATTCTGAGAATTCTTGTTGAATAAGTCGATATGTCAGTATGCTGCCTGAGATACTCTTGAGAGATTCATTCAAGATTGTTGTATCTTGAGATCAGTTATAGGCGATTCTCTCATGAAGATTTCTAAAACCCATTCCTTCCCCAAGTGAATGAAAAGGCTATTTATATTATACATTTTCAACTTATTGTTACAGTAACATATCTCAACCACTGAACTTAGAAACCTAACTAATTACTAAAGAGAGGTCTGAGAGAACTAAGAACTGCATTTATTATTTCGACAAAGAATGAGTGAAGTGCTGAAAATATTTTGTACATAGCGTGGTTCACACGTCAAATATGTTTCACTATCCCTGCACTTATTCGATGTTAACTCGCTTGCAGGCATCTTTAACCAAAATAACAAGTACTCGAAATTCATTATTATTGGCATTCACCACTCGTTCAAACGACAATAATTCTGGTTGAAAATGCTATTGTTATGCTAAATCTGAAACTACTAATTAATGTTTCCTCACTTTGACGCTATCTATAACAGCAGGTACAGATGCAAAGATAATTATGGCAAGCATTATCTCAAATCATCTTAAGCGTATGGAATGATGATCAAACCTAATCAAGGCTTACTTCAATGTTTGCTAGCACCAATTTCAATTTTACTTCTGTTAAATATATCAAAACAAATTTACATTTTAAGCTGCAAAATATATTTCATCTACTACATCTACATAGTTTACTTCTGGTCTGATAAGCTAAATTCATGAAGATATTATGATGCAGGGTTAGTATATTCAACATGCCAGAAGATTTAGCTATTACAGTGAGAGAACGAATGTCTCTAAACTGGGATGACATTGTATGGCAAAACCACTTACTGGTGAAACGAAGAAGCTCCAAATTTCTTCCTGAGAAGTAGGATTTATTCGAAAATAGTATTAACGTTTGATTGGGAAATGCCCCTTTCTTAGTAAATACTTTCTAGTCAGTATTTTTATTGTTGAGAGGAAAGTAGCGAGGTTTAGCCACGGAGCCATAGAACAGTTGACCAATGGACAAACATCAAACTTATGTATTCCTTCATAGTCACCTTCGTTAAACGTTAAATATTGTGGAGATTCCCTACAGCAAACCACCTGTGAAGAATTTGTATACAATGAATTAAAGAATGTCAAGAGATTGAAACAACAGCAGCATGAACCGACAAGAACAACACAATAATTGAGTCATCTCAAACTTTTCATAAAGTCATGAACAAAGCGGATCAAAGTAAATACATAAATCCCTGACATAGGTAATAAAATACTAACATAAATAAACAATAACTTCCGATGTAAGCAGAAAATAACGTTTTGTTATGTATAAATGCTCCATGTATTGATAACAAAGAGCAAGAGAAAATATACTAGAATTTGCATAAGCGGTCTATCAAATGCCGGCACCTAAATAATAGATAAGAAGTATAAAAACGTTTGTGAACTTAACCTCATCTAATTCAGATCTGGTAATACGTTGTCTGTTCTTGATTTATAAACGTTAAAACTTGTAGGTTACTAAGATATAAACCCTTCTAAGAACATTGTTGAATAATTTTGCTATTCTACCTGTCTTGTGACCAAGCAGAAGCAAGCTTAAAATTTTGAATAAAGTACAGTGATTGATCTAAAATTGATTGAAATTACTATTCAGTAAAATCGTGCAGCATTGACAAACGTAAACATTTTAAAAGGGAAAATGTTTAATAATGGTTATAACGTTCCTAAAATTTGATGTTATGCTGCAAGCGGGGTGGAAGTACGGAGAATAAAAAAGAGAACTGAAACTTTGGACACAACGGTAAATAAATTCCCCAAACTAATTACAGGACTTACAAGTGAATGTATAGAGCGAAGACGGTCTGTGAAAATATAAGAGCATATATCGTTGGTAGGCATCGGGTAATACTAAAAGTGATAAGAGGGTTGAAATATTAAGACTAACATAACATCACTTTATGTAGCAACAGCACGAGGGAGAGAGGACGAACAAGAAGGGTAGAAATACAATGGTGTTCGGATAGGGATTTACTAAGTGATGACGGAATAGTGTAAAAGAACCTGGTTAGGTGTGATGGATGTAGAAAGTCAAATACTTGGGATAAAAGGTACTTCTACAGGCAACCTAGTGCTGTTATTTAAGATCATCAAGGAATTTAGCATAAACTCCGAGAGGTTAACGAAACGAGAAGGCGAAGGGAAGGCGTCCTAGAGGGATGAATGGAAGAATATCCTTGAGGAGGCCAAGGCCATAGAGTTGTTATGCCGTAGTGGCGGCAGAAGAAAATCGATGTAGGTCGACTGATAACACATCAGATGCTAATGGAGCTGAATACATCTCACCCTAATACCTGGAGGAAAATCGTTGCAATATTTCGAGGCACAGAACTTGTCCTTCTTAGTGTGTATGTGTGATTATTGGTGAGAATTAGATTGCTTACCATGTACAAGAGAATTAAATGTCCTCCATGTGTTTCATTAACACGTGTCCACCCAAGGAAACCAACCCTCTATATTTGGTGAAATACGAATGTAATCTTGTACCAATAAATGTATGCTACGTGAGATCACCAATTAAGAAACCATCCTTATACGAGTCATCTGAAGATAAAATAACTAAACTTACGGGCAAAACTTAAAATTTCTGCTGGTTTTTGACCAAGAATGTGATTCTCCACCCTCACTCTGTTCCTCTGTTCCTCTCATATATTCCATTATTTATTTCCGGTTTATCAGTCTACTTGTGTGCTATCCGAAACACTCTAAATGTAAATCCGCTCACTGCCTTTGAGGATTGAAAAATTCACACTGGTTGTTTCAGCCTTCAGAACCTGCAAAATTTGTTTTCATTATTTTAATAATGAAAAGTGTGAACGTTTTTCGGTAATCACCTCGTTCGTGATTTTCAATTTATATCAGAAATCGGAACTACTTCCCAGTTCAGTAGACAGCATTTTATACAATGATACGTCCTGTATATTTTCCAATCAGACAAGCAACATAATAAGGTCATTCTTTATCATGCTTTATACGTTTATGAAAAATGCACATGAATTATTGATTTATGTTCTGTTGGCGTGCGAATGTTACCTTCCGTCAAAACAGTACAGTCATTTCTCATCGGGAATACATTAATTATTAGCAATCTGTTGGGTGAGTTCCATAGTTACTCCCTTTCACTGCGCACCTGAAAGGAAGAGGCCCTACCTAGGATGAATTTTAATCCTTAAGATAGCAAAAACTCCCAGTCCCCAAGCTCGAGGAAATATTCAGTGAAGGTTAAATTACCCCCCCCCCGATGGGAATCGAACCCGGGATGCCATTAATCAAAGGCCAGCATGCTAAAAGTATGCCACCGAACCGGATTGACCATCATAGATTTAGTTTGCGACTCAATAGTTCAAAATATTGAATACACTGCTGATGTTGCTTTAGAGGACGAGTCAATGCTTTTTGTGGTGTTGGTGGTGGTGGTGATGGTTGTGGTGGTAGAACTGGTAGTGCTGGTCCTGCCTCGCGGTAGTGTCTTGGCAAACCGTTGTTGGCAATCCCTCGTACACTTCCATGTGTAGAACCTCTCTCATAATTTGCTACAAAGAAGTCTGAGGTGATGTCTATAAAAATAGCCCATGATTTTGTAGCTTGGTCAAGTATTTAGATAGGTGCCCAGGGCATGAAATTAGATATTTTCCAAGCTTTGTCTATGATGAGCAAAGATGAGGCCTGATAAAATCCATACTTAAGACAGACATTTGCAGAGCCAGGATTCGAATCTCGGATTTCCGAATGAAACTCTTAGTCCTGTCACAGAGCATGATTTAACGCACTTGTCGCCATTTCCGCAGTTACTTCCCATCATATTCCTTATATTATCGAATTTAATAAGAATTGCTTGTATATACCTAACTCATACCTCACGAGAGAACAAAATATGTTCTAAAGCCAAAAATGTTGAGTGAAATACATTATAAAAGTTAGCTCAGTATCGTTAGAAATGTTCTTTCTGAACTACCAGTCGTCGAATGCACACTAAGTGCACACTAAGTTTCTCTTAGGCCCTATTATGCTAATGTTATTAGAATATCTATGAACTTTTAACAGAAATGTCCAAAATAAAAATATATTTGAGGTCATAATATCCGATGTGGTCACTGACAATGTACTCAAATCTCTACGAACAGTCAAATTATCACACTAATGATATGCTCTCCAAATTTCTAGCAGAAGTTACCGAGTCATATCTAAAGATAATAATGACTTGATTTCACATCACAGGAGCTCTTCTGATACTTTATATTTTTAGTAGCAATTATTACAGAGATAATAGGCTCCCTAGATAGATGAAACCTTGAAGAAGAAAAGGGAACATAATTGCTATTATTATTGTGAAAAGAAGTGGCATAAATCTTCACTACGGACTACAAAAATGAATGAGTTATAACATGAAATTAAGCAGCTCAACAACATAACTGACTAATCTACATTCATGAAAGGGAATAAATTTTCCCGGGCTCCAGTTAAACGGTCGGTGAATCTTGTTTAATTAGTGGAAACAATACACACAATGGGAGTAAATCTGAAAACGTCAAAACCTTCTGAGAAATGAGATAGGCATAGCCATTTTTATACTGTACATTTTAAGCAAAACATATTATGATATTGTTCTAAAGGTGAAACTTGATGGCTAATGATGCTCAAAATGTTCGTTGCCTGCATAGAAGCGATTCCCTCTTTCGTGTATAATTTTGAAGTACTCTAAATGAATATATCACACCCTGTTGCAGGTGTGCGTGTCATGCTGCGATGAGATGTACTGCAATGTTGCCGTGCCCACTAACCACAGCAATGCTGTTCTGTCCGACACGAGAACGCGCGCCCGTCATCAGAAACAGAACCTACCGGAAAAGAAGTCTCCAGCAAGCAACCGAAGCAATCGCCTTCATGGACTACCAGCACTACTGGCCACTTTCCTAGCAGTAGCTTCAATTTAAAAGAAAACTTCCTGGTGTATTGTACTTTTGGCATCAATGAGACCAAAAATATCATATACAGAATATTAACTGCTGGATTAATTTTAATTGTGACGGGGAGAAATTCTTCAACATTTAATTTGCTAGATTCATGCTTGTGGTCACTAATTCTGCTATGCCGAGGGAGTTTAATCAAGCAACTCAGGTGTTCATTCATCTAGCTTTATGTGAGTGTGTCTCGTCCTTTCACAGAATTTCATTGTGGCTGTGTGTTAGGCATTCCTCTTTACCCTGTTCCACAGATCCCTTTTCTACTGAGTCAACACATATATACTATTCTTTTAAAAATGACATCAAGATTTTAAAGCATCTACCCTTGGATTCGGTTACCGTAACAAAAGATTTAATAAGAATATTATATACAATGTATTACCTTTATAAAGGCTCGCTGAAGCTACAGATATCTATAACAAATGTATAATGTTACATTAAAATAAGTTTCTTTCCTAGTATGTGTTGATTATTCTCTATGAAGTGTTGATCAAATAATGTTTTCAACAAACCTGGAGCCAAGTTGTATTTCTTATGTTCTCCGATAATTTGTGAAACATAGAGCTTTATTGTGTGTGCAGAAAACAATGCGAATTCTTATTACCCATACGATCAGCATTATGCAGTTTATCTTATCAACTTAAGATAGAATTTGAGGTAATATATATCAATATGTGCATTTGCAACGAGTAATTGTTATTTTCTCCGCCGTGTAAATATTTTATCCTCACTCAAATAGTATCAGATGTACTTAACTTCCTGACTGAAGTACTTAAAGAGATATCTGAATGAGTATTGGGGAGATACATTTTAATTTGTCAGTTAGTAGGGAATAAGTGTTATGAACAAAAGCAATTGACTTTTATCTCAGTTTAGTTGTAGATATGAGTACTTTTTGTCAAAGAAAGGAAGGGAACTATTTTTTTCAACATATAAAGAGTGAAGAAATTTAGGAGTTTTGTCCTCTTCTACCGTTGCTCGACTTTAAGGAGAGAAAACCTCCGCGGCAGTGAAATATACACAGGTATACTTGAGGTTTCATAGATAATAAATACATTTATTGCTGCAAATGTAGAAAGAATGCCTCATTGTTAGATTCATAACATCTACAAATTTTCAGTAATTTTTTTATTCAGCCACATGAAATTGTGGTATAGTAAATTTATAAATATAATTCATTAGTTTAGATGCTGATACAAATATCAGTAATGTAGCGTTTGATACACGTGATGAAGGGAATCGGTCAAAAATAGGATGATGTTACTAAACAGCAGTAAACATTGAGCTTCGATTCGTTCTGATGAACCCCGCCGACCATTAGAATTGAGGATTTTTAATTTACAGTGATTCAATTAAGGTTATAGGATAACAATCGAAGAAATAGACACATATGTCCACCTAATGGAATTAAACAAAAGTACATATTCTCAAATTTAACTCTACATCCTAACGCTTAACTGGAGCTGTATCAGAGTTAAATTTTGATTTCAACAAGAAACAAGAAGTACAGCTCAAAGAAACTATGCCAAAATATCACAGTTCTTAAAGTTAGCAGCCAAGATTTCTTAATTTACTCCTTCATTTGAGCCTTAAGCGTAGTTCATCTCAGTAATTTATTCCATTTAACCTGTCTTATCTCATTTGCAGATTAAATAATCAGAGAAAGTCATCAGTTCCTCTGTAAGATGAATATGCTGGATAAGAAGTAGGAGAAGAAGAAGTTTGCTGCTAAAGGACAGGCTCTGCTGTTGGTATTCTTTGAATTAAGAGCATCAGGTCTGCGTACACGAGCTTGTATCTCTGTTTGTCAAAGCAGAAAAATTAACAAGAACTTTCACGGGTTCATCTATTTTCCTCTTCTCCTTTATGTACAGAGTATTGTAAACTAATAAACAACATAAGAAGTTTCTATAAAATAACTTGAAAAACATTACAATAATTGTTAAAAAATATATGTAAATGGTATTTAGGATCCGAAGAAATGAAGCACTTCACTACCATTTCCGAATTAAATTAAACCCTGACTTCCACTCAAATACCTTTCATATCCTACAATTACCCTCAGAAAATGGCTCAAGAAACTGCCATCCATAATCCAAGGGACTCAATAACGGATATTCAGGTGAGTACATTATATAGTTCCACAATTAACTTCTCCGAGGTATTCATAAAACTAGACAATGAATTACACTGGTCCACAAGAAATAAAAAGGCGTATTTCCTTTACAGTAAACATTAGCACCAACCAAAAGGTATCGAGCAACCAGAATATGGCATCAGAACACTTTTATTAGTTCTTGGTTTCAAGATATATATGTATACATGCATGCATGGAGTTCTTCACAATAAACTCTTGCCCCTTCACTTATTCACTGGAGCATTTCTGTTTTTTGTTTCTTTGTTCTTGATTTTATAGTCTACTTCTGGGACATTTCGTATCACAATCCAGCAATAGCCTCAATTATCGATGCGTTCCAGTATCCCCAGTACCTTCCTTTCATCGCTGAAATACCTTGGTGGAAGCGCTCTCCATGCTCGTCACTCAAAGCACCACACTGTTGCTCGAAAAGAAGTCTAGATGGTAAGGAATAGGGCCAGGATGCTTATGCAGTAATAGGTTAGAATGCAAAATTACTGAAGCGAGTAACAAGTAGAGACTACCCGCAAGACGGTAATGCCATAAGGTTTGCATAAACATTAGGGGTTCGGCCCAATAGAACCTCCTTGAATTTATGTTACTCCCACTACATTACCTTACAGCGGGCTAGTAGACATTTCCTATTAAGTAATTTTGTTACTAAATGATTTTGTTAATAGGAAATGTCGACTAGCCCGCTCTAACGTAATGTAGTGGGAGAAACATAAATTCTAGGGGTTCTAATACGCCGAACCAGTAAAGTTTATGCAAACCTCATAACATGACCGTCGTGTGGGTAGACTACTTATTACTCGCTTCAGTAAGTTTGCATTCTAACCTATTACTGCATAAACATCCGGGCCCTAGTAATGAAGAATGTGGATCTTCAGTGATATATTACAACCTAACTATTGGAATAGCCTCACAAAATGTCAACAACAGATTTGAAAGCATCTCAAGATCCTTTCTAATTAACTTCAAAGATCCTGTTAAGGTTTTCGTCCTTAAATGTTCAGATTTCCTCACCGAACGAGTTGGCCGTGCGGTTAGGGTCGTGCAGGCGTGAGCTTGCATTCGGGAGATACTCGATTCGAACTACACGGTCGGCAGCACTGAAGACGGCTTTCCATGGATTTCCACTTTAACACCAGGCAAATGCTGGGGCTGTACCCTAATTAAGGTCACGGCCGCTTCCTTCCCACTCCTACTTCTTTCCTATCCCATCGTCGCCATAAGACCTATCTGTGTTTGTGAGACGTACAGCAAATTCATTTTTAAAAATTCCTCCATGATCTAGTATCACTTACAAGGAAAGTGCCCATAGTGACAGGAACAAATTTATATGACTCAGGTATATTCAGTAGTAAAAGAGAAATGGAATAATATAACACCACTTGAGGGCATTAACCTTATCAGTTACCGGACTAACAGCCGAGTGCGTTGCATCATCAACAAACGAACTTATCGTGGCGTAAAGAATAGAATAAACATAATTGATATATATATCGCTCAAAATACTGTTTACGTGATTAGTTATGGGCATATATCCTTACTACGAACTAACGGAATAATTGAAGCATACTAGTGAAAAACTTCTGTAGCAACGTTCCCAAATTCATTTAAGAAACCTACACTGGCGGAAAATGAAATCCCAGCACCAAGAAGGAGTTATGCTAGATAAATCAAATTCGGGAGGCGTGTTTGCGCATGTGAAAGATGACACCTATTCAGATTTGCATGCTGGTCGAAGGTCAGTGGTGCTAGCAGTGCCATTATGGCCTTGCAAGGCAAGTTTGCCCTAAATTTGCGCTGTTCACTTCGTGACAGTTAGTCATCATCCGGTGTTGACTTTATGAGATAGGTGCGTGTCAAACATGCCTTTAAGGGGACAAAGAAGGCAATATCATCAGCTTACTGAGTTTGAACGAGGCCATGTGATAGGGCTACGAGAAGGTGGCTATTATTTCCGTGATATTGCAGAAAGACTAAGCAGGATTGTATCCTGTTTACTTAGCATATCAGATAATTGTCTGTCCGTCGATATAGGTTCAATACTTATCACCCCCTCAAGTAGGCCTACAACTTCCCTCACGTAGAAATGGCGAAGCCCAATATGTTTCATCCGTCAGTGCATTTCGGGATTTTCAGCTAGTTTCATAGCTGCTTCATTATGGACGTAGAGTTCTGGAGTCTCATGAAGACTCCCAGGTTCTTCCAAAAACCTCCTTAGCCAAACTATTTCGCACGCATCTTCACTCGCACAGCTATGATCCACGATGGAGAGCGACCGGTATTAATGTCTCCACCAAGGTCTGCGTCGCTCTAAGTGTCAAGAACACTTACTTCAGGTCTATACGCAATCCCAAGTTCCGCAGATCGGTTTAAGTAGCAAAGTACTCGTTTGACGAAAACTATGTCTTCAGCAGTTGCTTTTTCCAGTGAACGTGAGACGACCCCGACAGCAAATACAGTCTCCGATCTTGTTGATGCCCTTAAATACATAAGTGCACCCACTGCTTGACGATAAGGAAATCTCTATTCTTCTCTCCGTGGTTCAGAACTATCTGGTGGAAAACCGATGATGGGTGTTGAAACTTGTCTGCAATTCTCCACACCAAATCTCTTCATAAAACTTCTTGTATAATTCTTTTGGTTTACTATCTAATTGTGCCATCTTCTTCTTGAGTGACCGGGCGAGTTGGCCGTGTGGTTAGATGCGCGCGGTTGTGAGCTTGAATCCGGGAGATGGTGGGTTCTAATCCCACTGTCGACATCCCTGAAGATGGTTTTCCGTGTTTTCCCCATTTTCACACCAGGCAAATGCTGGGATTGTACCTTAATTAAGGCCACGGCCGCTTCCTTCGTACTCCTAGGCCTTTCCAATCCCAATGTCGACATAAGACCTATCTGTGTCGGTGCGACGTAAAACCACTAGCTTCTTGAGGGATTTCCATTCCAGGAAATAAGATTCTTGTGACTTACTTTAAATTCACCTTTCAGAGCTTCCAGAATGTCATCTAATTCTGTCTTACTGGTTGATGCGATAACACCGTCGTCGACGTAGAGTGCTAGGATAAGTTGATATTTACCCTCATTTATTGTCAATAAACAGGGATTGACTACTCTGAGCTTCTTCAGAAAATCGACAAATATCTTGTACCAGCATCTTGCAGCTTGTTTCAAGCCGTATTGGCTCTTCATCAGTTTACAAACTTGGTTTGTTCAATAATTGTATCCTCCAAGTTGCTGAATGTAAATCTCTTCGCCCTCATAAAGATCTCCATAGGCAAAAGTAGAAGAGGTATCAAATAGTGTAAGTGACATCTTATTGCTAGCTGCAGTGTTAAGATGGTTCTTATTGCACTCATCTTTACAACGGGATTGAATGTTTCGTTATAGTTTGCCCTTTTCCTGGGAACAAAAACTTTTACGACTTATCTCAATAGTTCCGTCAGGATAAGTCAACTTACAGGATAATGCTTTCTTATCTTAGGAGGATTTCGAAGTGTCCATGTTTCATTCTATAACAGTGACTTCATTTCAGCATCCATGGCTTGTTGCCAGTTTTTAGAATCCTTTGAACTTACAGCATCTTGATAAGTCTCCGGAGTGTCAGAAATCTCTGTCTTAATGAATGACACAACTTCTTCGTATCGCTCAAGGGATGTTACTTTATCTCTCTCTCTCTCTCAGAGTCATATATAGGTCATTGGCAGTTTCATGAAAAATCTTCATCTGGTTCGGCTGGTTGATTATGAAGTTTTTCTGCAACATAGTGACTACCAGATTTTTCTTTATATTCCTGTTTTGTTTCTCCCTTTGAAATATTTGGCAATTGAGGTTCCTAATTTTCATCTGTAAAAGAAATTGATTTTTTGTGTTAAGGGCTTCTCATTAAAGATAACGTCTCTAGACCTTATAATCTGTTTGGTTTTATTCTATATTCTGTAACCACCAAAGTCATATCCGACTAACACACCTTTAATGGCATTTTGTCCAATTATTCTAAGATGCTTAAGACTAGGTTTCTTACCGAGCCATAGCTCGAACGGAGTCTTAATTTTAACGGTTGTTGGGCCTGTTCTATTTAAAATATAAACAGCTGTATTACAAAGTTTAGCTCATAACGCCTGAGGCAAATTGCCATGGGCATGTAGCATAGATCGAGCCGCCTCTATAACCACTCGGTTGTCTCGTTCAATATAACCGTTCATTTCGCTAAAACAAGGCATTGTAAGAAGCGGTTGGATACCGTTATGATCTAAAATTTTCTCAATTTCGGAATTGTCCAACTGGGCCAACTTTATCGCTGAGAAATGACTTGACTTTATCACCGGCACGCTCACATACTTTTCGCATTAACAAAAATGTATCATAGAATTCAGATTTTTCATTAATAAAATAGATGTAACGAAATCTCGTAAAGTTATCTTTGAAAAATACATAATAACGAAAACCTGAAAATGATGCTTCGAATGGACCGTATACATCACCATGAATAACTTCAGCAGGTGCAGCAGCTCTCTGCCTTTCTCCAAACTTAAGTATGTGGTGTTTGCTATAGATGCAGCCGTCACAGATTTCAAAATCGACCTTTACATTTATTCCCAGTTCTCGTCCTATGACATCTTTGGCGTGTTTCTTATTCTGGTGTACAAAGCGTTCGTGGTAAAGCTGAAAAAGTTCTCATTAGTTTTCACAGAGTTTACGTGCTTAACGCTAGATAACTTGAGCTTATATAATCCACCATTGCTCATTTTGGGACCAGTTAATGTATTTTAATTACTAACTTGAAAATAACAGCTTTCGGTTGTAGAAATTAACTTACTGCCAGGTTGTTTATCTTGGGCAAATAAAACAGAAAATAAATTTTTATACATTTCTGGCACATACCAAATATTAGAAAATGTAAGTTCTCTCTGAATAGCGTTTTTATAAGTCTTGACAACTATATTGCCAAAAGCGACGACTGGCACACTGATGCCGTTCGCTGTTGTCACCTTATGAGGTGTATTGAATGGTTCCATGGATTTAAATAAAGACTTTTTGTTGCATACGTGATGTGTAGCATCATTGTCTACGTACCAATTTTCGTTGTCACAAGCAGCAGAGAATACTTCACTATTGGTAACATACAGTAGTAGGAGGGCTGGGCGGGTTATAAATCACTGGCGTCAGCAATTTTTCTGCTGAATCAGCATCCGAGGTCATTGACCCTAGCCAAGGTCATTGACCACATGACGTCATGACCACGTGACCATGATGTCCCATTGTTTGTAAACAAAGCCACGTGTTTAACCACGTGCTTTTTGACAGCTGTCAGGTCCTAACCACGTACACTTTTTGAGCAAGTAAACGTATCACACCTCAATGCTGCCATCTTAACAGAACCAAACCTCACTGCTGCCATCTTAAGCATATAAGGGGGGCGCGGAATTTAAAATTCACATGCTTCTTGACAATGTCAAGTCCTTTAAATACGTAGACGCGGCATTTAAACAAATGAAAGTGGTTAACATCAGTGCTACCATCTTGACAGTGCAAAACCTTACTGCTACCATGTGAACTATGTAGGGAGCGCGGAATTTAAATGATCTTTACAGGACTTAGCCACGCTGCGGAATTTTTTGAACGATCCTAAATCCAGGCGGTCTAACCTCAGAGTTTTAAGGCTAACTCCCCTTCTCGACATGCCCCTTCCCGTTACTATCTTGGAGGGGTCTAAGTTTTAAGGCAAGCTGCCCTTCTCGACAAGACCCTTCCCGATATAGTTTTAAGGCAAGCTAAACTCCTCGAAAAGACCCTTCCCGACATAGTTTTTATGCAAGCTGCCCTTCTCGACAAGACCCTTCCCGAGCAGCCTCTCCCGGCAAATACATCCCCGAGCTGCCCTTCTCGACATGACCCTTCCCGACATAGTTTTCATGAAAGCTGCCCGTGAAATTTACATAAGCTAACCTTACTGCTGGTATCTTAACTACATAGGAGCGTAAAATTTAAAAACAAAAAGTAACAGCTGACAAGTCCTAACCACATGCACTTGGAGTTTTGAACGATCCCTATAACCTCACTCTACTAGGGGACTTAGCCATGTGCAGACGCGGAATTGTTTTAAAAAGGAAAGGATCCTAATCTTTCTGCTAGTACGTTGACAGATCATACCAGGGGTTCTTGCCAGAAATAATAATTTTGTTATTAATACAATTAAAGAGCAAACTAATGTCGATCTCACAGTCTTGTATGCGAAGAATAACGGATAAGTGGATTAGACAAACATTACCTTTTACCAGATATGCTTACATTATTAAACGGGAAAGCATGGTGTACCGCTGCCCTCTTGTTCTTCTAACGCATAAATGTTTTAATTCCTTTTTATTCGATAAAAGAAGAGGAGGGAGCGGTAGGAGGAGGATGCGGTAAGGAGAAGGAAATACTTTCTTTTACCCCTATTCACACTTTTCCTTTTCGATTGATAAATACGTCTGAGCGATAGGAGGAGGATGCGGTAAGGAGAAGGTAATACTTTTTTAACCTTTTGAATTACAGGCTTTTTGGTCAAATAATCATAAATGGACAGGCAAAGGAAGAGGAATAGATGTGTGATGATAATCTATTTTAGCGAAATAAAACAATATAGCATTTTGTAATGTTTATTTTTATCATTGTTATTGACATTATTATTACTGATTTTTGATTCCCCTTCTTGCACATAATTATTACAGTATATACATTAATGAATATGATTTACACATGGCATAACAAACGGAGCTACAGTATGTATTGATGAACACCCATGGTACACTATTCCATACACGTTTATCATCAAATGGCATTAATGAGCATTTATTCTGCTCAATTGTAAAAACATGATGTCTATGAGATTGTATTCTTTTCTGCGTACGAAAAGCGGAATTTTTAGTTGATAGTACATTGCAATAGTGTTGAACATGTAAATGTCTAACTACGCTTGAACGTACGCCTTTTGCTTTATTTCACAGATTGTGAATTTTCAGTCTCATAGGCATACATTTTTGGTGCTAAACCAATAAACTCTGCCATAATAGTCATAGCACATTCATCTTTCATAAGACCTATGACTTTCTTGTTCAGTGGTTTAATGTTAAACTGATTACATGGTGAAAGGGACGAAGTGTCAAAGTATTCAGAATGGTTTCGCATGACATCGTAGACGTCTGCATTCCGAATATGATAAATAAAACTATCTGTATCCATATACAAAAATGAAAGATAAGAAAACTGTTGCTTTGCAAATCGATGCCCAAATGCATGCAGTTGACGACTACAGGGTACATAGCTGAGTCTGTAGGTTAGCGACTACAACAGTGGGGTTCGAACCCGCTATCGACGAATGTAAGCTAATAGCAACGCGCAGTGGAAGCGACCGTGGTCGTAATTAAGGTACAGCCCCAGCATTTTCCTGGTGAGAAACCACGGAAACCCATCTTCACGGCTGTCGACAGTGGGGTTCAAGATGATAGCTACGTGACCTAAACCGTGCAGCTATTTGCTCGGGATTCAATCGCGACAAAGTCATCTAGAGACCTACCATTTGCTGTAAGCTCTTAACCGCAGGGCCATATGTGGCGTATCGTGATGAGGAGCGATGTACGCTGACCACACATTACCTCATAATCTGCAGGCATTCGTAGGCTGAGCAGCAGTCGCTTGGTTGCCAAAGTCCTCCGTGGTTTTACATTTTACGAAGAGCTAAATAATAAGTTGCTGACTGTTGTATTTCTACTTATAACAGGCAGGAAGTACTTCCAAGATAATTAGTCACCTCTTACACCAGACAAGGGATACACAAGTTCAGAACCCCTTTATACTCGTCACTTACGATAGGCACTGGATACTCAAGTTGAGAATCCCTTTTAGTCGTCTTTTTCAGCAGGCAGAGAGTACTGTAGGTACTTGCAAGATAAGATGCTCAACGACAGGCAGGAAGGTCTCAATGAAAGAGCGCCCCTTTTAGTCGTCACTTAGGATATGCAGGAAATACTTCCAATATAATTAGTTACCTCTTACAACAGGCAAGGGATACACAAGTTCAGAGCCACCTTGTAGTCATCACTTACGGTATACAGGGGATACTCACGTTGAGAATCTCTTTTAGTCGTATTTAACCGCAGGCAAATAATACTGTACGTGCTTGCAAGATAAGACGCTCAACGACAGGCAGGAAGTGCTCTCAAGATAACAGCGCCCCTTTTAGTCGTCACTTACGATAAGCAGGAAGTACTTCCAAAATAATTAGTTACCTCTTACAACAGACAGGTGATACTCAAGTTCAGGGCCCCCCTTTTAGTCGTCACTTACGACAGGCAGGGGATACTCGAATTGAAAATCCCTTTCAGTCGTTTACGACAGGCTGGAAGTACTTCCAAGATAATTAGTTACCTCTTACAACAGGTAAGGGACACACGAGTTCAGAGCCCCCTTTTAGTCGTCACTTACGAAAGGTAGGGGATACTCAAGTTGCGAATTCCTTTTAGTCGTCTTTTACAACAGGCAGAGAATACTGTAGGTGCTTGAAAAATAAGATGCCCAACGACAGGCAGGAAGTGCTCTCAAGATAAGAGCTCATAGATGCTCTATTTCTACTTGCAATAGTATTGGCATTATGTTTCCTCCCCTACACGATTTTCGAAGGCGCTGTGGTGTTGGAATTTTTTTACACGGTAAAAACAATAATCACTGCTACTGTCAATCTGCATCGTAAAAACTTAGATAATAAAATTACACACACACACACACACACGCATACACAAGTGCTCCTAAGATAAGAGGTCATAGATGCAATCGGTTTTCGAACGCGTTGAGGTGTTGAAACTTTTTTCACGGTAAAATCAGTAATCACGACCACTATCACACTGCACAGTACAAACTTAAATAATAAAATTACACGCACGCATACACATTTCTTAGCTTACCTGAGATTTTTGTTTTTTGCTAGGGGCTTTTACGTCGCACCGACACAGATAGGTCTTATGGCGACGATGGGATAGGAAAGGCCTAGGAGTTGGAAGGAAGCGGCCGTGGCCTTAATTAAGGTACAGCCCCAGCAATTGCCTGGTGTGAAAATGGGAAGCCACGGAAAACCATCTTCAGGGCTGCCGATAGTGGGATTCGAACCTACTATCTCCCGGATGCAAGCTCACAGCCACGCGCCTCTACGCGCACGGCCAACTCGCCCGGTTTACCTGAGATTAATAATACTTAAATATGAAAGGGAAATTGAACCGTTAAAAATGCAGACCCTCCGATGAAAGTGGGCTGTCCCGTCGTATTGGTAAATGAACAGCGATGCAGTGTTCACTCTCCGCGGTTCAAATCCATAGCGGGATAATAGTCACAATTCGAACTCGAACCCTGACAGCCTAGGGAGTAATGCGCAAGTTGGCAACCATCTGCATCTTCCTTGTGCTACCGGACTGAGAACTTTAAAAGGAAGATCCTGCGATAAGAGTAGGCAAGCTCATTACTTTGGTAAATAAATAGCGTTGCAGTCTTCATTCTCCGCGGTTCAAATCCATAGCAGGATAATAGTCACAATTCGAACTCGAACCCTGACAGCCTAGGGAGTAATGCGCAAGTTGGCAACCATCTGCATCTTCCTTGTGCTACCGGACTGAGAACTTTAAAAGGAAGATCCTGCGATAAGAGTAGGCAAGCTCATTACTTTGGTAAATAAATAGCGTTGCAGTCTTCACTCTCCGCGGTTCAAATCCATAGCAGGATAATAGTCACAAATCGAACTCGGATCCTGACGGCCTAGGGAGTAACGCACAAGATGCGCACCTTGTGCATCTACTTTGTGCTGACAGGCTGAGACCGTTAAGAAGGCAGACTCACCGATGAAAGTGGGCTGGCCCATCACCTTGGTAAACGACAGCGTTGCATTCTTTAGTTTAGTGGGTCTCCGGGGTTCAAATCAATAGCGGAATAATGGTCACAAATCGAACTCGGACCCTGACGGCCTAGGGAGTAATGCGTAAGATGGGGCTGTGTGCAACTTTGTGCGTTAAAAAGCAGACCCTTCCGATGAGAGTGGGCTGCCCCATCATCTTGGTGAATGAACAGCGTTGCAGTCTTCAGTTCGGTGGGTCTCCGCGTTCAAATCCATGGCGGAGTATGATGGTACAGCTGCGCGCCTAGGGAGTAATGCGGAAGACAGCAGCGATGTGCCCCGATAGACAAAATAGCGCCATTCCATTTTTAGTTTCTCATTATCACACCAGGCAAATGCTGCGATGTACCTTAATTATGGCCACGGTCTACGGTAGTCGGCTACATCATTTCTGATCCTCTGTAACAACATGTTTTATCTTGTTCAGGAGGTCATGCGTCGGATGGAGACATAAAGCCCTAGCAACGGTGTAGTTTTGAGTTTTCCTCCGACAATCGAGAAGGGCAGTTAGCTAGCTCAGTGGCCTTAGGCCGGCACTCTATGATAGTGTCGAGAAGAGCATCTTGATAAAACTATAGCGCACTCTAAGATGGTGTCATGTCGTGAAGGGCATCTTGTCATAAAAACTTTGGTCCTTAGAGCCCTCACACCAAGATAGTGTCGAGAAGGGCCTCTTGCTTTAAAACTATAGCCCCCACTAATATAGTGACGAGAAGAGCAGCTTGCATGAAAACTATGTCGGAGAAGGGTTTTGTCGAGAAAGGCAGTTTGTATGAAAACTATGTCGGGGAAGGGTCTTGTCGAGAGGGGGAGCTCGGGAAGGTTATTGAAGAGAAGGGTAGTTTGCATAAAAATTATGTCGGGAAGGGTCTTGTCGAGAAGGGCAGCTTGCATGAAAACTATGTCCGGAAGAGTCTTGTCAAGAAGGGCAGCTTGCAGGAAAAGTATGTCGGGAAGGGTCTTGTCGAGAAGGGCAGCTTGCATGAAAACTATGTCGGGAAGGGTCTTATCAAGAACGGCAGCTTGCCTTAAAACTATGTCGGGAAGCGTTTTTTCGAGGAGAGCAGCTTGCCTTAAAATTTAGACCCCTCGTAGATGGTAACGGGAAGAGGCATGTCGAGAAGGGCAGCTAGCTTTAAAACTCTGAGATTAGACCACCTGGCTTTAGGATCGTTCAAACAAATTCCGCAGCGTGGCTAAGTCCGGTAAAGATCATTTAAATTCCGCGCTCCCCACATAGTTCAGATGGTAGCAGTGAGGTTTGACGTTGTCAAGGTGGTAGCACTGAAATTAGCCACGTTCATTTGTTTAAATTCCGCGTCCACGTGTTCAAAGGACTTGACAGTTGTCAAAAAGCATGTGGATTTTAAATTCCGCGCCCCCTTACACGCTTAAGATGGCAGCAGTGAGATTTGGTTCTGTTAAGATGGCAGCACTGAGGTTAGATACGTTTACATGCTCAACACGTGTACGTGGTTAGGTCCTGACAGCTGTCAAAAAGCACTTGGATTTTAAATTCCGCGCCCAAGTAGTAAAATATGGCAGCTGTCATCTCGACAGATGTCAGAAAAGCACGTGGATTTTAAATTCCACGCCCCTATGTGCATAAGGTGGTAGCAATTGAGGTTTGGCCCTGTTAATATGGCAGCAGTGAGGTTAGTGTTCAGCTGTCCACAAAAGTGAAGTAGGGTCCGTTTGACAGCTGTCAAAAAAGCATGTGGATTTTAAATTCCGCGCCACTACGTGCATAAGGTGGCAGCAATAACGTTTAGCCCCGTCAAGATGGCAGCAGTGAGGTTAGCGATGTTCTGTTGTCCTTAAAAGTGAGGTTACGGTCCTTTGGACAGCTGTCAAAAAGCACGTGGATTTTAAATTTCCTGCCCCTGCGAGCATAAATAGGCAGCAATAAGATTCAGTCCCGTCAAGATGGCAGCAGTGTGGTTAGCGATGTGCTATTGTCCTAAAAAGTGAGTTTAGGGTCCGTCAAGATGACAGCTGTCACCTTGAGAGTTGTCAAAAAGCACGTGGTTAAGCAGTGGCTTTGTTTACAAACAATGTGACGTCACGGTCACGTGGTCACGACGTGATGGGGTCCATGACCTTGGCCGGGGTCAATAACCGCGGTTGCTGACTCAGCAGAAAAATGCTGACGACCGAGCTCGATAGCTACAGTCGCTTAAGTGCGGCCAGTATTCGGGAGATGGTGGGTTCGAACCACACTGTTGGCAGCCCTGAAGATGGTTTTCCGTGGTTTCCCATTTTCACAGCAGGCAAATGCTGGAGCTGTACCTTAGTACAGGCCACAGCCGCTTCCTTCCCAGTCCTAGCCCTTTCCTGTCCCATTGTCGCCGTAAGACCTATCTGTGTCGGTGCGACGTAAAGCCAATAGCAAAAAAAGAAATGCTGACTCTAGTGACTTAGAACCCGCCTAGCCCTACTACTTACAGTGTAGCACCATATTATTATCGGAAGTAGTTTCAGATTTATTCTTGGATGGTCTATCCTCCTTTTTTCCATTTGATGCATCTCGTAATTACGTGACATTCTTTCTCACAATAGTAACAAGTAAATTTAGGTTTATACTTGCCTTTAGAAACGGCGAGAGCCTTTTTACGGTCCAAATATGTTGCACTGGAGCTCCTGCTACGTAGTGCCCTCTCAGTAGCGCAAAAATAACTGGTTAAATTCTCCACTGTTCGTTCACTTTTGGGCATTAGAACCCAGATAGATTTGCATACGACATATTCTACAGGTAAAGTCTCTAAAATCTTACAAAATTCTTTAGACAAATTGGGACCATTGTCGGGAATCGGCAACTTCGGCAACTGGCTATTAAAATTGCTCCAAATAAGTTTGATTTTATTTTGACAAATGGGTAACTATGTCGTCATTTATATCAAATATACCATAGAGATTACGTGCCAACTTGCGAGATATCGCAAGACATTGATTGCCAGAGCAGCTAGCGGTCAGACATTGCATTAGGAAGACGGAGTGTAGTAGTGATACCGATCAGCTGGTGTAATGCGAAAATTTGTCCTTGGACTGGTGTTAAGACGAAGCATTTCGTGAAAACGTAATTTATCCGTGAACAAAAATGTTTTGAAATTACAAACAGACAAGCACTGAACCATGTCTTGCAAGGTTTTTGCTGTTTTTGGCTGTAGTAACTTTGAACTTCTGAAGTTATCGAAATCTTTCCTCCCTTTTCCTCCAGACAAAACAACGTAAGTGTAAGTAAATCCCATTAGGCCTTATTTTAGATTATTTTTTAAATTGAAGGTAGACAATGACCTACAAGTTGCAATAATAAATAACGTTATTGATTTTATGTCCCACTAACTACTTTTGCGGGTTTCGGAGTCGCCAGGGTGCCGGAATTTTATCCCGCAGGAGTTTGTTAACGTGCCAGTAAATCCACCGTCACGAGGCTGAAGTATTTGAGCTCCTTCAAATACCACTGGACTGACCTAGGATCGGACCAGCCAAGTTGGGCTCATAAGACCAGCACTTAGCCGTCCGAGTTATTCAGTCCGGCTAAAAGTTGCACTCATAGGTTATGTGTTAGATATGTTGCTTTCTTTCGTTCTAAGTTTTTAGTTCTACAGTCTGGTTTACAGAATCTTCAGTACATCTTCAGTAATTAATCCAGAACCGGGAAGTGGTGATATCCCTCTCAATATTGTTCAGCAATGTGCAGATTCATATGTATGCAGCTGGATATGTGCAGAATTGCCTCATGAGGAATGTAAAAATAGATTGGTAAACTTTGATAGGTTTATTTTTTATCGCGCGGCTTTATTGGCGGGAGTGTCTGAGGACAATTTCGGCTCGACTGGTGCAACTCTTGTAAGGCAGACCCTCCAACGAGGATGGGTGACATATTTCGTGTATGGGAACTGCGTGGTTTTGTAGTGAAGGATTGCATTTTGTGTAAGTTGGAGGAATTTGGGGGACAGTACAAACATCCAGTCCCCGAGCCATGGGAAATAGCCATTTAAGGTTAATATATCCGACCCGGCCGTGATTCGAACCCAGGGCACTCTGAACCGAAGGCGATTACGCTCACCATTCAGCCAAGGAGCCGGAAAGAGTGATAAATTGAATGCTGTGCATGTTGCCCTGAAGCAGTTTGAAAATACAGTAAAACCTGCCTTAACGGACATCTCTCAATGGCGGACATCCCTTCCTAGCGGACGATTTTCTAGGTCCATAATTAAATCCCATGTTGTGTATGAGTAATTTACACCTCTTATACGGAGAATTGCAGGTACCGTAACTTGGGGTGGTTGTTTTACATATTCTTGGAAGGCAACACTAAGCTATGCTGTCACTCTCGGAAGTTGTGTGATCTGAGATCCTCGACAGCGCTGGAATTCGTACTTTTACTGTTTGATGTGTTCACTTTTACGTTAGTAAGATGGTGTAATCTGATATGGCTCCGGGGAAGTTTTTAACTCTAAAGGAAAAGGTAGGCATAACAGATTATCATAAACGTGAGAAGTGTGGTGTGCGTAAACTGTCAGAAGTGTTCAAAATCGGAAAGACACAGGCAGCTGCAATTGTGAAAAATCAAGAGGAACTAGTGAAAGAATGGCATTTAAATTGCAACGAACAGCCAATTAAACAGTTTCAAAGTGGTAATGGAGCTCGCATCGACAAGGCAACGCTAGAGAGGTTCGGTAAAATAAGTCAGAATGTCCCTGTGTCAGGACCAATGGTACAAGTGAAAGCGTTAGAATTCGCGGCAGAATTAGGTATTGGAGATTTCAAAGTCTCGAAGGGTTGGCTAGAAAGACGCAAAAAGCGACATGGTATCAACTTCAGAGCGATTTGCGGAGAATTATCTAGTGTTAATATGGAGATTGTTGAAAACTGGCAAAAATGACCTTCAATCATAGATGGGATTTCTCCGGAAAATATTTTGAATGTCGATAAAAGTGTTTTACCCGACAAAACTTTGTGTTTCAAAGGAAATCGTTGTACTCGTGGAAAAATTGTGAAAGAACGTCTTACGGTCTAGCTATGTGCAAGTATGAATGAAGAAGGGGAGATACCCCTTGTGATAGGCAAAGCTGCAAAATCAAGGTGTTTCAAGAACATGGACATTACGAGGTTTGGCACTGAGTGGAAAGCGAATAGGAAAGCAGAGAAATAATGAAGGAGTGGCAAAGACAATTGGACAGAAAAATTATATGCCAGAGGCGAAAAGTGTCATCATTCCTCGCTAATTCAGCATCATATCCGGATACAATTAAGGTGCAAAATGTGAAGATCGTCTTTTTCCCACCAAGTGTAACATACGTTTCTCAGCCGCTTGACCAAGGAGTGATCCAGAACTTCAAGGTTATATGCAAACTGTTTGTTGAAGCACATTGTATCAGGAATGAACGGGAATGAAGTAACCCTTCAAGCACTGGTAAAGCGACTGAATGTTCTCCAAGCTATTTCTTGGATAACCAATGAATGGAAAAACGTTACGGCTTCAATAGTTCGTAACTGCTTTCTGAAAGCTGCATCTCTTGCTAGTGGTGGACATCTCGAAATATAATCTGATTTTTCTGACAACATGGACGCAACATTACAGTTATCTAATGCAGAAGGTTACAGGGTAGAAGTGCACACATGTATCGAAATTGATTCAGATATTCCAAAAGAGTGTGAGACTGGAGACACGAAAGCCATTATTCAGTCAATCCAAAGAGAACAAAAATGAAGACTCTGAAGAAAGCAGCAATGAAGGCGATGTTAATGATGACTTTGAAGAAAATATGGAAATTAATTTGCTGCCAACAACCTTGTACAGTGAGGTCGTGGCTTTGTTAAGCGACTGAAAAATTCTATTTTAAACTAGACGATGACAAAGGTGTAAATATGACACAGGATTTAATTACACATAGTGAAAATATATTGATAAACCGAAGTGGACAAAACAAACGAACATTAATGAGCAGTTTCAGCAATCTGCTTTACATGGCAAGGATTTTTTAAAGTGCTAATGTTTTACTAGAGATTGCTACATGTACATATTGATTTAAAGTTTCAAAAACCCGTATGTTGTTCTTAATTTTAATATGGTGAACGGTAATAGTGTACAGTGTGCTCAATAGATGTTTCTATAGAAGTGCTTTTGTCTCTTTGATACATCGCAGCTGCAGCAGTGCATCTAAAACTTTCTCATGCGAGTATAGTATAGTACATTGCACAATACTATATACAATATTAGTTGCGAGAGTTTTTAACGCATACAATACATGGGTTATTTCGTTTCAACTTATGTTTAATGGCACCGAATTCATACCCTCTCTCAGACGGACACACCTTCATAACGGACTAAAAAAATTGGCCCGGAAGGTGTCCGTTATAGAGAGGTATTACTGAACTGCTTTCCGTTTTTCACAATGAATCTGCACACATAGGACCTATTGTATAACAAAATTTGTTTATTTACTGTATTTCTGACAGTAGACTCACTGTGAAGTTAAAACTGAAGAATACTGTAAATTGTGGTTGCTACTCTCTCACGTACGTCAAACTTCTAGGTAAGTGCTTATTGGCAAAGAATTGAATATTTTAATAAAATGTTATATGAATGAAGAAAATGAAAAGAAAAGAACGGGAATCGAGGAAGAAACATTAAAGCAAAGAAGAACATGCATACGCAAAAAATTACGTTGGAATATTTGGCTCGGCGATGATAACTCAGTCAGGACATGCGTTTTCATACATAGGGAGATAGACTGTTAGAGATGTCATTATTGACAAAGCTTAGTGTATTAATATATTGTTATTTGACGAAGAAAATAAGAAAAATCATTACGGTGCGTATGAAACAAAAATCATTATTGAGTTTCACTATTTCTATCAGTATGAACGTGCAACCTTTGTAGTTGCAAGTCAGCCGCGTGTTGTACAAGGTCTGGCCGCCAGATGCACCAATATCAACACGCCTCTCACAAGGTCAGTGTAGGAAGGTCTGGACACGAAACCACAATCTTTTGCGGCGACGACCATATTAAGTGAAGGAGGGATACTGACTGGAGGCTGATTGGGGATTGAAATGAGACTATAGAGTGGGTATGTGCGAAACTGGGAATGTAATTTCTAGATCCTAATGGGTGGGTAGGAGATAGGGATCTGCGCTCAGGTGGCCTTTGCTTAAAACGCAGTGGTACGTATAAGATAGGAAATTTGTTTGGAAGGGTAATAGCGAGGTACATTCAGGGAAACGGGGTTGTCTAGGGAGCGGTGATAAGGGTACAGAGATCTGTAAGTCAAGCAGGGATGACATAAAAATATTAGTGTTGAACGGTAGAAGTATTGTAAAAAAAGGAATAGAATTAAGTAATTTAATAGATATATATTTACCAGATATTGTAATAGGAGTTGAATCATGGCTGAGAAATTATATAATGGATGCAGAAATTTTCTCCCGGAACTGGAGAATGTATCGCAGAGATAGGATAGTAATGGTGGGAGGGGGAGTATGCATGCTGGTGAAAGAACAATCTGTAAGCTACGAAAAAGTGAAAGATGAGAAGCATGAAATTCTTGGTGTAAGGCTCATTTCTAAAGATAATAGGCAACTTGATGTCTTTGGAGTGTACAGAACGGGAAAGGGTAGTGCTGACACGGATTCAGAATTATTTGATAAGATAATCAACTATGTGGGAAACGACATGGAAAGGAATGTGATTGTAGCGGGAGATCTGAATTTACCAACTGTCAATTGGGACGGGAATGCAACCGACAGGAAGCATGACCAACAAATGGCAAACAAAGGACAGCTTAGTCTGAAAGTGATGGAACCAACTAGAGGGAAAAAATCCTGGATGTGGTGCTGGTAAAACAAGATGAGCTCTATAGAGAAACCGAAGTAATAGATGGCATTAGTCATCTTGAAGATGTTTTTGTCGTAGTTAAAAATAAATGTGTTAGAAAGGCAGGTCAGATCTTAAAAGTAGGACATTTATATTTTTGCTAGTAGTTTTACGTCATGGTTCATGTTTGTGGGTTACTGTAGTCACGTCCTAGTTCGTGAACCATGGGCAACGGCTGAGTGGCCTAGCAAGTGGTCCTGAGAGTCGGGATACCAGTTGCTATGGAATGGGAGTGGGCATCTCGGACATATTCTGAGTCGTGGCCCTCCTTGTGCTCAGGCGGCTAGAACTATACAATTCACCGGTGGTCCATAACCCGTTAGAGGAGAGATCCTCACTTGGACTATGTGCAAGTAGGGCAGCATCCTGCTTCATGAATTTACCGAGCTCAGAACACTTTAAGCAAGCCTCGGACCTATGGGAGTAATGGAGTCCCACTCCCATTTGACAGGCGAGGGACTCCTTGGAAACAACTTGGCGAACGAAATGGAATTCGATGGGGAGCTATCAATATTAATGGGGCTTATGGAAGAAAGAAGGTAGAACTGGCTGAGTCAGCAAAGAGGATGCATCTGGATGTGCTAGGAGTAAGTGATATTCGGGTAAGGGGAGATAATGAGGAAGAGATAGGAGATTATAAAGTGTACTTGACGGGTGTTAGAAAGGGAAGGGCAGAGTCTGGGGTAGGGCTCTTTATCAGGAATACCATTGCACGCAACATAGTTTCTGTTAGGCACGTAAATGAGCGAATGATGTGGGTAGATTTGTCAGTGGGAGGTATTAGGACAAGAATTGTGTCCGTATATTCACCATGTGAGGGTGCAGATGAGGATGAAGTTGATAAGTTTTATGAAGCATTGAGTGACATCGTGGTCAGGGTCAACAGCAAGGATAGAATAGTGCTAATGGGCGATTTCAATGCGAGAGTTGGGAATAGAACTGAAGGATACGAAAGGGTGATTGGTAAATGTGGGGAAGATACGGAAGCTAATGGGAATGGGAAGCTTTTGCTGGACTTCTGTGCTAGTATGGGTTTAGCTGTTACGAATACATTCTTCAAGCATAAGGCTATTCACCGCTACACATGGGAGGCTAGGGTTACCATATCCATAATAGACTATATCTTAACAGACTTTGAATTCAGGAAATCTGTTAGGAATGTACGAGTTTTTCGCGGATTTTTCGATGATACAGACCACTATCTGATCTGTAGTGAACTAAGTATCTCTAGGCCTAAGGTAGAGAAAGTGAAAACTGTCTGCAAACGAATAAGGGTAGAAAATCTCCAGGACGAGGAAATTAGACCGAAGTACATGGATATGATTAGTGAGAAGTTTCGAACAGTAGACAGTAAGGAGGTTCAGGATATAGAAAGTGAATGGGGGGCATACAGGGATGCTGTAGTAGAAACAGCAAGGGAATGCCTAGGAACAACTGTGTGTAAAGATGGGAAAAGGCGAACATCTTGGTGGAATGATGAAGTGAGAGCAGCCTGTAAACGTAAAAAGAAGGCTTATCAGAAATGGCTCCAAACAAGGGCCGAGGCTGACAGGGATTTGTACGTAGATGAAAGAAACAGAGCGAAACAAATAGTTGTTGAATCCAAAAAGAAGTCATGGGAAGATTTTGGTAATAACCTGGAAAGGCTAGGTCAAGCAGCAGGGAAACCTTTCTGGACAGTAATAAAGAATCTTAGGAAGGGAGGGAGAAAGGAAATGAATAGTGTTTTGAGTAATTCAGGTGAACTCATAATAGATCCCAGGGAATCACTGGAGAAGTGGAGGGATTATTTTGAACATCTTCTCAATGTAAAAGGAAATCATCATGGTGGTGTTGCAAACAGCCAAGCTCATGGGGAGGAAGAAAATTATGTTGGTGAAATTATGCTTGAGGAAGTGGAAAGGATAGTAAATAAACTCCATTGTCATAAGGCAGCAGGAATAGATGAAATTAGACCTGAAATGGTGAAGTATATTGGGAAGGCGGGGATGAAATGGCTTTATAGAGTAGTAAAATTAGCGTGGGGTGTTGGTAAGGTACCTTCAGATTGGACAAAAGCAGTAATTGCACCTGTCTATAAGCAAGGGAACAGGAAGGATTGCAACAACTATCGAGGTATCTCATTGATTAGTATACCAGGCAAAGTATTCACTGGTATCTTAGAAGGGAGGGTGCCAACTGTTGTTGAGAGGAAGTTGGATGAAAACCAGTGTGGTTTCAGACCACAGAGAGGCTGTCAGGATCAGATTTTCAGTATGCGTCAGTTAATTGAAAAATGCTACGAGAGGAATAGGCAGTTGTGTTTATGTTTCGTAGATCTAGAGAAAGCATATGACAGGGTACCGAGGGAAAAGATGTTCGCCATACTGGGGGACTATGGAATTAAAGATAGATTATTAAAATCAAAGGCATTTATGTTGACAATTGGGCTTTAGTGAGAATTGATGGTGGAATGAGTTCTTGGTTCAGGGTGCTTACAGGGGTTAGACAAGGCTGCAATCTTTCACCTTTGCTGTTCGTAGTTTACATGGATCATCTGCTGAAAGGTATTAAGTGGCAGGGAGGGATTCAGTTAGGTGGAAATGTAGTAAGCAGTTTGGCCTATGCTGACGACTTGGTCTTAATGGCAGTCTGTGCCGAAAGCCTGCAGTCTAATATCGTGGAACTTGAAAATAGGTGCAATGAGTATGGTATGAAAATTAGCCTCTCGAAGACTAAATTGATGTCCGTAGGTAAGAAATTCAACAAATTGAATGTCAGATTGGTGATACAAAGCTAGAACAGGTCGATCATTTCAAGTATTTAGGTTGTGTGTTCTCCCAGGATGGTAATATAGTGAGAATGAATCAAGGTGTAGTAAAGCTAATGCAGTGAGCTCGCAGTTGCGATCAACAGTATTCTGTAAGAAGGAAGTCAGCTCCCAGACGAAACTATCTTTACATCGGTCTGTTTTCAGACCAACTTTGCTTTACGGAAGCGAAAGCTGGGAGGACTCAGGATATCTTATTCATAAGTTAGAAGTAACAGACATGAAAGTAGCAAGAATGATTGCTGGTACAAACAGGTGGGAACAATGGCAGGATGGTACTCGGAATGAGGAGATAAAGGCTAATGTAGGAATGAACTCGATGGATGAAGCTGTACGCATAAACCGGCTTCGGTGGTGGGGTCATGTGAGGCGAATGGATGAGGATAGGTTACCTAGGAGAATAATAGACTCTATTATGGAGGGTAAGAGAAGTAGAGGGAGACCAAGACGACGATGGTTAGACTCGGTTTCTTACGATTTAAAGATGTATAGAACTAAATGAGGCCACAACACTAGTTGCAAATCGAGGATTGTGGCGACGTTTAGTAAATTCTCAGAGGCTTGCATACTGAACGCTGAAAGGCATAACAGTCTATAATGATAATGTATGTATGTTGCTTTACGTCGCACCGACACAGATACGTCTTACGGAAACGATGGGACAGGAAAGGGCTAGGAGTGGGAGGGAAGCGGCCGTGGCCTTAATTAAGATACAGCCCCAGCATTTGCCTGGTGTGAAAATGGGAAACCACGGAAAACCATTTTCAGGGCTGACGACAGTGGGGTTCCAACCTACTATCTCCCGAGTACTGGATACTGGCCGCACTTAAGCGACTGCAGCCATCGAGTTCGGTAAAGGTAGGACAATTAGGCAGTACCTTATGGCTGATGGAGCAGGCACGAGGTAGTCTTTAAAAAGTAACTATGATCGGTGGAAAACGGTAAATAAAAATGTAAAGAGGCCCTGAGATGTGTTTAAAGCAATTGTTGAGGAATGCGAAAAGAGGTTTGTACCTTTAAAGGTGGTAAGAAATGGTAAAGAAACACCTTATTATAATAGAGAAATAAAGAGACTTAGAACGAGGTGCAGATTGGAAAGAAATAGATTTCGAAATGGCTGCGGAAGTAAGGAGAAACTGAAGGAACCTACTAGGAAATTGAATCTAGAAAAGAAGGCAGCTAAGGATAACATGATGGCAAGCATAACTGGCAGTCATACAAATTTTTTAGTGATAAATGGAAGGATGTGTGTAGGTATTTTAAGGCAGAAACAGGTTCCAAGAAGGACATTCCAGGAATAATTAATGAACAAGGGGAGTGTGTATGTGAGGATCTTCAAAAGGCAGAAGTATTCAGTCAGCAGTATGTAAAGATTGTTGGTTACAAGGATAATGTCCACATACAGGGTGTGAGTAATACTAAAGAAGCATTAAACTTTACATATGATAACAATGATATTTACAATAAGATACACAAATTGAAAACTAGAAATGCGGCTGGAATTGACAAGATTTCGGGGGATATACTAAAGACAATGGGTTGAGATATAGTACCATACCTGAAGTGCTTATTTGATTATTGTTTGGTTGAAGGACCTATACCAAATGAAAGGCGAGTTGCTATAGTAGCCCCTGTGTATAAAGGAAAGGGTGTTAGACGTAAAGATGAAAATTACAGGCCAGTAAGTTTGACATGCGTTGCATGTAAGCTCTGAGAAGGCATTCTTTCTGATTACATTAGACATGTTTGTGAAATTAATAACTGGTTCGATAGAAGGCAGTTCGGTTTTAGGAAAAGTTATTCCACTGAAGCTCAACATGTAGGATACCAGATATCTTCGATTCAGGAGGTCAAATGGACTGTATTGCGATTGACCTGTCTAAAGCATTTGATAGGGTGGATCATGGGAGACAACGGGCAAAAATGAGTGAAATTGGACTACCGCAGACAAAAGAATGACTGAATGGGTTGCTATATTTCTAGAAAACAGATCTCAGAGAATTAGAGTAGGCGAAGCTTTATCTGGCCGTGTAATAATTAAGAGGGGAATTCCTCAGGGCAGCATTATTGGACCTTTATGTTTTCTTATATATATAAACGATATGAGTAAAGAAGTGGAATCAGAGGTAAGGCTTTTTGCAGATGATGTCATTCTGTATAGAGTAATAAATACGTTCCAAGATTGTGAGCAACTGCAACGTGACCACGATAATGTTGTGAGGTGTACAGCAGGCAATGGTATGTTGATAAACGGGGTTAAAAGTCAGGTTGTGAGTTTCACAAATAGGAAAAGTCCTCTCAGTTTTAATTACTGCGTTGATGGGGTGAAAGTCCCTTTTGGGGATCATTGTAAGTACTTAGGTGTTAATATATGAAAAGATCTTAATTAGGGTAATCACATAAATGGGATTGTAAATAAAGGGTACAGACCTCTGCACATGGTTATGAGGGTGTTTAGGGGTTGTAGTAAGGATGTAAAGGACAGGGCATATAAGTCTCTGGTAAGACCCCAACTAGGGTATGGTTCCAGTGTATGGGACTCTCACCAGGATTACCTGACTCAAGAAATGGAAAATTCCAAAGAAAAGCAGCTCGATTTATTCTGGGTGATATCCGACAAAAGAGTAGTGTTACAAAAATGTTGCAAAGTTTGGGCTGGGAAGAACTGGGAGAAAGAAGACGAGCTGCTCGACTAAGTGGTATGTTCCGAGCTGTCAGCGGGGAGAAGGTGTGGAATGACATTAGTAGAAGAATAAGTTTGAGTGGTGTCTTTAAAAGTAGGAAAGATCACAATATGAAGATAAAGTTGGAATTCAAGACGACAAATTGGGGCAAATGTTCATTTATGGGAAGGGGAGTTAGGGATTGGAATAACTTACCAAGGGAGATGTTCAATAAATTTCCAATTTCTTTGAAATCATTTAAGAAAAGGCTAGGAAAACACAGATAGGGTATCTGCCACCTGGGCGACTGCCCTGAATGCAGATCAGTATTGATTGATTGATTGATTGATTGATTGATTGATTGATTGATTGATTGATTGATTGATTGATTGATTGATTGATTGATTGATTGATTGATTGATTGATTGATTGATTGATTGATTGATTGATTGATTGATTCTTAAGCATCGTTATAATGTGGGCGAGACCGATGTGATAATGTGAAATATATTTACACTTTTAAGGAAAATGGGATACTGCGCTAGGCCCTATGCCAAACTGTCAAAACAAGACGACTGTCGGGATTAGAGTGTTTCGCTTTCCAGTGATAAGCAATGGCGAGCTCATTAGGTACGGTACAAAATTGCAGGCGTGATAAATGCCAATTTACGCAGAATTTCGTCTTGTTCGAAGTTAGTAAGTTATTACACTTCAATTATTCCTGAAGAAGCATATTTTAAGGATGAACGATTTGTTTATAGGTTCCGTTATGTAGTTTCTACTGACATCATTTTGATGAATGGCAGTTTCAACAGAACAGGCGGAAACATTCAAGTGGAATTCAATCCCAAAACTATTCCCAATCCATCCAAGTCCTCAAAATGTTCTAGGAAGCCCTTCAAACAATGATTTTTGTAAAGAAGCAACAAAGGTAATAGGAACTGTATAATAATAATACTGGTGTTTCCTTGTCGAGTTAGCTACGCAAAGGAAGTCGCTTAGGAAAAATTAAAGTAAGGAGCCTTGCACAAGTAAGCGGAAGAAATGCCAGGACTCAGCTAAGGTCCCCGTGGTTGCCAACCTGCGCTTCCAAGTTAAGAGATCCTGGGGCGCCCTTTTAGTCACCCTTTATGACAATCAGGGGATACCGCGGGTGTTGTTTTAGTTACGTCTCAAAACTTGAGGGCTAAAATTAGTAGAAAATAGTATCAAAACACAACTACAAACTAGTACCTAAATTTACATTCTAATGAATCTCAAAATTCACGACGCCGCGCTGTACAGCAGGTGTCTGGGATGAGGTGCACAGCGACTGACGCTGCCCTTCCTCCAACACATATTTGTCCACCGACTTTCAGAAAGGAATTATCATCCTACCACAGACCAAATATTCCAAGTGTACCACCGATCTTTACTCAGTTATTCTGCTTGGTGTCATCGAGCAGTGTACAACATGGAATTCATTACTTCGCGAAAGGATAAACTACTTTAGCGTACAGCGGTTATAGGTTTTATGAGCAGCGAGAAAACAAGTCGGGCGAAACAGTATGGTTTTGTTATAAAAGAATGTCATCCGCGTCTGCCGGTAAGTAATAGAAAAAATTGAGTAAAATTAAGCATATTGAATCAGCTAACATATTAAAATATATTAAGTATAAAAATATATAAAAATAAAATATATTAAAAAATACAAAACTTTACAGCGGCTTATGCAACTAGGCCTTAATTTCGAAGGCCGAGAACAGTTATCAGCGCGTGTCCATGGCGTCCGTGGTTTTCTCAACTCCATCTCCCGCATACTTAGTGCGAGGCTACACGACAGACCCACCTCCTCATGAGAGAGTTGCCAAGTACACGAGGGTACGCAGTTCGAGCTGTCGCTAACAATGGACCTTTCACACGATCCGATTAAATATTCGAATATCTGCAATCGTTATGTGGTAGGGTGGCCATTTATCCCTTCAAGAAAAAACTTGGCCTGGGTCGTACGTTTTGAGACTGGCTCAGGTAAAGAAACCTACTCTTACTAATCCAATTCTTGGAATTTGCAATTTTTGATACTCGTGAGTTCTGAGACGACATGGTTATTCTACGACCCCCACCTACAGTGGGTAAATATTATGTAAGCCTATAAAAACCGGTTCGCATGTAATTACCACAAGTCTTATACCATTCATCTAAAAGTGGCACATGTGATTCCAATGGTAATAGTGTAGCCAAATATTCACACAATGCATTTCTTTCTTCTGTACCTTAATTAAGGCCACGGCTGCTTCCTTCCAACTCCTAGGCATTTCCTATCCCATCATCGCCATAAGACCTATCTGTGTCGGTGCGACGTAAAACCACCAACAAAAAAAAATATTCGAATACACTTGCATTTGCTTACGCTCACTTAAAGACTCAGCATGGCGGATCCGTAAGCAACATTCGTGTCTCGACCTCCCTACACTGACCTTGGTCTCGCAGTAAGGCAGAGGAAAATATGGAAGTGTCCAGTATTGTCTATAGTGGATTTGTTTATATATAGTTTATAGTTGAAAATATTAATTCATAAATTAAAAGTTTTATTTTCAGTGACTCAATGATAGGGCCTATGTAACTCTAACCACACTTCCCTGTAATGCTCAATCTCAAGACGTGAGTCTACGTGTCCTCTGACATATTGCTGCCGGGCTGAGTGGCTCGGACGGTTGAGCCTTCTGACCCCAACTTGATAGGTTCTATCCTGGCTCAGTCCGGTGCTATTTGAAGGTGCTCAAATACGTCAGCCTCCTATCAAATACAGTAGAGACAATACACGACACTTAATACGGATTTCGCCTTGCTAAAATGGGAGACAATTCGACGGTGGCGCTCCTAGTGACTTGACCTGAACAAATCGCGCTAAATTCAAATATCAATGGAAATGTATATACGGAAATGGATAAATAAATTACGTCTAGAAAGAAAGTGGTATTGAGACATTAACTTCGAAGTTGCTAAAGCAATTCTGGATAAATGAATGAAGAATTATTTAAAAGGTTATTATTTAAAGACTGAAATTAGACATATAAACAAGGTGTGAAATGGACTGCTGTGAAATGGCTTGATCTTTCATTTATGCATTACTTTTTTTAGCTTTAACATACCTGCCTGAAATCTTACGGTTGGATTTGTCTTTTTCCTCATTTAAAAACATTGTATCATCACATTAAGACATTTGTCAATAAAAATATCGGCACATTCCTTACACATATGATGCAATGAATTAACATTTAATAGCTGGACAATTTTCCTCTTAACATGACGCCTACTAACAGAAAGAAAATCTATAAAATGCCGGCTTTAATCTGAGAAGAGGGATAAAAGAAAGAAAAGTTTGAAAATGTTGTCGATAGTGATGCTTTGAGGAATATTTACGTACAATTAGAGTAAAAATGTAACATACCCTTGGCTGTATAGTCGAGGATTTTTAAAGTCGCTGGCCTGGAAATGATCTGAACAGATCTTATAATTCTTATATAAGCGTAACGTCCCTTCTTTCTTGTACACTTTATCCAAATCACTTCTGTGACATTTCAAAACCCACAGATCACACCTACAACACATCGGTATTGAAGGTTAACTGCTACACTATACAATAAAATATGCGTATTATATTTTAAGCCCGTTAAAACATGGGTCGAGCAGGTCAGAAGATTATGAAGTACTATAAAAATCTCTGTCACTGGAAGAATATATATGCAAACACAATATTACTTACATGGTCTTGTCACGAGGGAACCTGAAGAACTACCGCGCATTTTTCTCTACTTCGTAATTACTGCAGCCAAACACAGCACATACCTTTCCCCTCATGTTGAGAGGAGATATCAAGGAATGACACACGCTACTATTTAATTATGTCAACTCACTGAGAACGCATAAATAACGCCAAAAACTTCACCCAAAAATGCACGTGCTCTTATGACAGAATCAATACCGTTCAGGTCTATCCGCTAGAGTGAGCTTCAATAGCTGTCCCTCGATATCTCGCTCAGTGTCGTGTATAGTCTCTACTGTATTTGCTCCTATCGGTAGTTTTTTTTTTTTTTTTTTTTGCAATTTGCTTTACGTCGCACCGACACAGATAGATCTTATGGCGACGATGGGACAGGAAAGACCTAGGAATGGGAAGGAAGCGTCCGTGGCCTTAATTAAGGTACAGCCCCAGCACTTGCCTGGTGTGAAAATGGGAAACCACGGAAAACCATCTTCAGGGCTGCCAACAGTAGGGTTCGAATCCACTATCTCCCGAATACTGGATACGGGCCGCACTTAACCGACTGCAGCTATCGAGCTCGGTGATCTGCAATTTTACCCGATCCTCATGGCCCTGATACACCAGTACCACATCGTCCAGAACATTTACAGGATTGTCCCTCTTCTGAATCTGACGCAGAAATGGTGGGCACTAACTCTGACTGTGATTTCTCCCCTGAATGTGTTGAAATGGAACCGAGACTCTTCGAGCAAAGTGCATTAAATGACTTCGTTTGAGATCTTGGCCTTGCAAAGGAATCTGCCGAGTTACTCGGGTCTAGACTACGTGAAAGGAACATATTGGCACCAGGGACGACGTACTATTGGTACATCTCTCCTTCTGGAGATGTTTGCACGGCGACAAGACGTTTAGTAGGCTTAGAAAATGAAGTAAAATCATAAAGCTCTAACTGCAAAGAAACATTGAGATCTTCTTTTTCTTCTTCTTCTCCTTCTTCTTCTTTTCCTTTATTATCATTATTATCATCAGCATCCTCGTCCTCATCATCATCATGCTTCTCTTTATGTCGAAATGTGTGCTTAGTAACAGAACTTGTAGCAGGCCTAGATAACAAGGGAGAATTAAAAATCTATCGCAGGGGTGTGCTTTTTAAAAATAAATTAGTATTTGCTTGAATGCGGTTGAGCTCTTTATATTTTCTTCTCGATGAAGCTGCATTACACGCAGCTTCGTGACGTTGGGCATTGTAAGCGCTCTTGAACTCTCTCCTACAATGTTTGCATTGAAAAATTGTCCTACAAGATACTGTATTTCATGACGTCTCTTGCGATAGCCCCGGGGAAATGTTTTTGCCATACTCTTTGCAAATATAGTTAGAAATGGGTTGTTCCATAATGAACTTTATCTTCTGCTAACACATTATTCTTTAAAAGAAACTAACTAAATCTACTAGACACCTGATACTCTCTACTTATACAATGTAATAGAAAAGTTGTGTAGATTAGAAAAGTAGCCTATAGTAGCTTTAGGACGAGGGGACTTACCACGATCTGAACAGCTTGACGGTTATCAGTAAACTAACACCAAAGAGCGTATAACCTATCTTATATATATTACGCAGGGTGGGTGGGGAGATTAGAAGGGATAGTCGAGGAAGAGGGAAGGAAGCGGCCGAGGCTTGGTTCATATGGGCAATATGGTGGTATATTTCTGATGAAATCGAGTCTCCTGCGTTGATTGATACCTTCACCACCTTATCGGTTGCCCTTCCTTACACGCGTCAAATTTGGGGTGCTTAAATGCCAAGGAGTCAAATATCTCGAAAACGGTGCATTCTAAAGCAAAAGGGACAATTCTCGTGGCCCCTAACTACGAAACCTCCCATCTGATCTCGCTATCTAGAACAATATGGCATAAGTTATAGCGAAATAGGTCCAACGGTTCGGTTGCTACTTAGGCCCTTTGGCATTTTGTCTACCAAAAAAATTGTCCGTTTAGAGATATTTGACTCCTTGGCATTTAAGCCGCCGAATTTGACGGGTGTAAGGAAGGGCAACCGGTAAGGAGGTGAAGGTATCAATCGACGCAGGAGACTCGATTTCATCAGAAATATGCCAACATATTGCCCATATGAACCAAGCCTCGGCCGCTTCCTTCCCTCTTCCTTGACTATCCCTTCTAATCTCCCCACCCACCCTGTATAATGTATATAAGACAGGTTACGCATTTTGTGTTAAGGATTTTTTTTTCGGGGGGGCCCCCGATGCCCGCTCCCCCCGCGTGACCAACGACTCAATCTACATGGCCTCCGACATGCTATTATTTCTAAGAAGAAGAAAGAGATAGCAGGGGAGAGTGGGAAGTGATACAAGGAGTATCTGCCTGTTTCCATGTCAAACACGCTACCAGGCGATATTGTATTAGGTATATGGTGTTGAAGTTTGGTATTGAAGGGTCAGGGAAAAACCACATAGGCAGAAAGAAGAAAGAGCCTACATGTAAAACCTGACATCTTTTGATAGCACATGCAAGGATGTGGGCTGGAAAAAGACCAGAGGTTATGTTAGTTAGGAACAGGTAACATGCACAAAACATAAACCAATTCCTCGCCATTCCATCGTCTGGGGATCAGTCCGTCTGGGCACTGCTGTGACTAGCACGGTCCTTGCCGGCTGCGGAGCCATGCGTCGAGTACCACTAGGGCCTGTCGCACGACTCCACCTCCTTGGGGTACCTCGTACCCAGTCTCCGATCCCGGAGAGTGAAGCCAAGCCCGCCGAGGCGGGGGCCTCCTGGAAGGGGGTGGGTCATGGCGCCGGGCCTCCTTCCTCTCTGCCCGCGCCATGGCCCGGTAGACAGGGCAACTGCGATGGGAGGCCGGGTGGCCCCCCCCAGCAGTTGGCGCACACCGACGCGTCTCTAAGTGCTGCGCAGGCCGTGTAGTGGTGGTCACCACCACAACGGTTGCACCTCACCTCGAGCCCACAGCTGACCTGACGGTGGCCCCACCTCAGGCAGCGGAAACACTGCAAGAGCTGCTGAGGGGGACGTTTTACTCTCACCTGACTGCCGCTACCCGCTGAGGTCCTCTCCTGATTGGCTCCTCGGTTGACTGCTGTCCTGGGAGCAGTCCTGGGTTGCGGCTTGGCGGTCCTCTCCTGGTGAGCCAGCGACGCCTTCTGCTTCCTGGTGCGGCGTCGCCTTCTTCTTCTTCCCGGGGGTTGCTTCTCGGCGGTGGAAGAGGCCTCGTCCTGGTGGCCCTCCTCCCGGCCTGGTGACCCCGGGGTAGCTGGTGGCTGCGCTGCGTCGCCATCTTCTTCTTTCGGCTGGCTGGCGGCAGCGGCGGCGTCGGTCGGTCCCGGGGGTTGCTTCTCGGCGGGGGAAGAGGCCTCGTCCTGGTGGCCCTCCTCCCGGCCTGGTGACCCCAGGGTAGCTGATGGCTCCGCTGCGTTGCCGTCTTCTTCCTTCTCCTGGCTGGCGGCGGCGGCGGCGTCGGTCGGTGCTAACGCCTGAGTGCATTCCCTGTCCTGTGGGGCGCACATCGAGGTCTGCAGCTCGACAGACGTGCTGTCAGGCTGGGCCTGGACAGCAGCCTCAGAACGCCAGGGGGCGTCCTCCTCCACTGAAGTCGCACAGTCGCGGCGCCAGGGGGCGTCATGCCCCACCTCCGTGATGGCGTCGCTGGTCGCCGGCTGGGTGGCCAGGACTAGGTCGGTATTAACCGCCCTATTCCTTAGCCTCCTCGGCGTCTCCCTGGTCTCCGTCGCGGCCCTGACTGCGCCGGTGTTCATCCCTGGCACGCCGTCCCTCCCTGGTAGACGGATGACCTGGAACAGAGTAGAAAGCTCCTTCTCTGCGTCGCGCATCCGCTCCTGGTCGTGATGCCTGATAATGAGGCCTCCTGGTAGGAAGCTCTCGATGGCCATGGTTGTCGAGATGATCCTGCCTCCTCGGCGAGGGCGCCGCATTCTGTCCAGGACAAGGCCCCTTTCAGAAGTTACAGGGCGCCCCGGCCTGTAGTATACGAGCAGCGCCTCGTACTCCGGATCGGTGTGGCCTTCGGAGAAGAAAAAACCATCAGGGGGGTCGCACCCGTCCCTGTACGGCTCCGTCTCCACCTCGATATCCGGCTCCCCCTGCTGCGGCTCCGGCTCGGGTGCAGGCGACTCGAAGTCCTCCGCTGCCCAGCAGTAGTCCGACGATCGCCACACGTCCGTCTTCTTCATCCTGGTCCTCCTGAAAGAGAATAAGAATAAGCGAGCACTGAGAAGTGCTCAGCTCAGACAAAAGCTCTTTCGAAGTCGTACTAATAAGTACAGCTGCCTGGTTAGCACTTGAAAGTACTGAGCGCCTGGCAAGGAGAGAGAAAGTGGAAAAAAAAAATTGTGTTAAGGAGGACGAGTTTAACTGTGCTAGCGAGAACACGTATGTGCTTCTCGCTCCGCTGTCTCTCTCCTCTCACCGAGACCTTCTGAGACCTTCGAGAGATTACACTACCTGCCCCCACCGGTTACCGCTTCTCGGTACCTAGGGTTAGGCAGGGATTCTGTGGCCCAGGGAACCGCTTAACAACGGATCATCCCGCGTCCACTAGCTCGATTTCGAATGCCCCCACACAAAAACACACGGCTCCGGACTCATCTCCAAAAGAGCAAAAATGCGCTTGGGAAAGAGCAAATTGCCAGTGAGTCTGGGGCCATTACAGACAGCGACGACGATCTGCAAGAACTGACGGAGAGTGAGGGGCTGCCGTCCTCACGGCAATCTACTCACTCCATGGCCGTCAGCCCACCAGCGGAGGGTACAGCGCAGTTCTCACAGCGCACCCTCCGCCAACCACTACTAGAAGGGTGGGGCTGATCAGCCCCATACCGAGCCTACAGGTCTGCATGAAGGAATATGTACTTAACATGTCTCCTGTGAGCCCATCACAGGCTGCCAACGACCATGCTATGCTGAGTACTCCGGTGAAAATCCCATCACCGCAGTTAAGCAAGATAGGCCTTGGTCAGTACTTGGATGGGTGCCCACAGAGCGCAGCTCAGCGCTAACGGCCCCCGCTACGGCCAAGGAACTGGCCGAGCGGGGACCGGTGGCGATCCATCACAGCGTGCCCCCGGTGAGCAGTGAACGAAATGCGTCAGAGGAGTACAGAACAGACTTCACCACTGAATCTGTGCAAGTAAACCTGACACAGGACGCTCACGTAACGGGGTGCGCCACGCAGTACTTTGCGCTCACCACCACTACTATTACAACAGCCACCACCACAACCAGGACAACTCTCATGACCACCCCGTCAGTAGCCGCTGGTAAGCATATACCTGTGCAGCTGCTGCCCACTCGGCCGCGTGGCTCTCGAGCTGAGCCCCGAGAAAGGAGCGCGCAGCGCGGGAAAAGCGAACCAGGAGGCTTGACGTTATGTGCGAGTGAACGGGAACCCGGGTTCGACCCTGAAGTGCCAGAACTCGCACTCGGGAAGGAACAGTCACATGACTCCATTGAGCCAGTGACTGGGGAGACACTCAAACACAAACAGGAGACTACTTCTCCCCCCAACACAAACCTTGGCCCCAAACCCAACCTAGTGGCAAGCCAGCCGGACGCCGGGAAAGCGGGACCCAGTTCCGCCAACCCGAGCGATGAGGCGGCGCCCAAGGGAAGGAAAGAGGACAAGAAAAGACGGACTCGGCGGAAGGCGCCACGTAAAGTCCCCCCCCCCCCCACCAAAGCAACCCGGCAAATCGGACTCTGACTCGGATGAGGCAAAACTGGTGATTGATGTATCAAGCACATCCCACGATGCCGACACTGAAGGTTCAGAGGGAGAGGAGCCGTGCAACCGCGGGGCGACCGAAACCTCGGAGCCAGCCGCCCAGCCGGGAAACCAGGAAGACGGTTTCAGGGAGGCTAAGAGTGGGAGAAGGAGAAAAGGGGGAGGGGGAAGGGAAGGACCCCAAGACTCTGAGCCGCAAGGCCCAACAAGGCAGGGGTCGGAAACCGAGTACCCGAGCCGAAAGCTCCACAGACACCTCATTCAACTCGATCATGCCACCACCAGACACAAACACGAGACAGGCACAACGGAAAAGACCTCAACAAGCACAAACAAGTAAACCAGCCACCCGTAAGGGGTCGACCCCCACCCCTTACGGTGTACAGTAACAACATCAAGCATATTGAAATGGAGCTTCTCAAAAAACTGACACATGAGCAGAAAAATTATTATTTCTCTAAGCCGAGAATAAACGCGCATGAAGCGGTCCGGCTACATATGTCCAGCTTTGAAAGCTAAGAAATCGCTATACAAGTGCTGAAAGGGCTTAATATCAAGTTTGTACAGATATTGCCCAACACAACAGTAAAGTGATTTGTGGTGAGAACGCCCAATAACACATATGAGCCAGGTGATATCTGGTTAGCCATGCAAGCCCAGGGTATCAACGCTCTTACTATATACAGGATGCGAACAGGAAACAGGCCAGCCAAAGGCTGCCTCTTCCTAGTTGCCGTGGCGGATTCCCCAGGAGCGGATAACCTGCGGAAAATGCGGATGCTAAAGAACATGCTGGTGACAGTCGAACCGTACCGCCCGCAAGCCTCTGGCTTCCAATGTGGGGTGTGTCAGAGGCATGGGCATTCGGGGGCGACATGTCAGCTGGATCCCAGATGTCGCAGATGCACCGCCTCCCACCTGTCTCGCGACTGCCCCCACGGCAATGATCCAGCGTACTCTAAGTGCGCCAACTGCGAGGAGAAACACGCGGCTAATTATAGAGAATCTCCCAGCCGCAAGGACTACGAAGCCGCCTATCAAGGCAAATTTGAATTGAATTTATTGATCAAATTTATTGATCAAATTTATTGATCAAGGGCCAAAGGGTAACAAGCGTGGCAATCCTAAAGCCCAAGCAGGCCCATCAGGCATAGACGCTTCACGTAGAGAGAAAATTGGCCCCTCAGGCAAAAAGGACCCTTCAGGAGCTACAGGCCCTTCAGGCACCAAGGGCCAAAAGCAAGGCCAATCAGGCAAACTAGACCCATCAGGTGGAGGCAAAGTAACCTTGCAACCCCCAAGGACGGAGGGTACACACAAACCTGGGCCCTCAGCCCAAGCACCCCCCATCTCTGTTCAAAGTAATATCTCCGGAAATAAAAACAGAAAGAAGAAGGCCCTAACAACAAGACCCAACTTAAAGCAGGTTAAGCCCACGCACGCTGCCCCGGAGCAGTCCCAGGACCCGCCCCAGGCCATCTCCAACCCCCGCAAGGAATCTGCCGTTAATAAACCAGCATCCGACTCACACACCCCCAACCCCCGCCCCCCGCACAACAACAGTCACACCCATCTCACCACCTACACCTGTAACACTAACATAGGTACAACAGCCAGAGGGAAACATGGCAGTAAAGGCGTTCGGGAAAAGGATAGGAGAAATCCTGAAAACCTTCTCCGAACCTGAACCTCACGGCAGCCATAACTACCGGGGTTATGATGGCCAACATGCTCTCATTCTCCACAACACGCAGGAGCTTCGAGTTCTAATATGGAACTGCCAGGGCGTCAGGTCTAAGAAATATGAACTCGAAGCCTTCCTAGCCGCGAACACCATACACGTAGCTCTCCTAACAGAAACCTTCCTCCCACCGGGGAAGAAGTTCACCATAAGAGGCTATAAATTACACAGAAGCGACAAGGCTAACAGAGTCGGAGGAGTGGCAGTTCGGTAAGGAAGGACATTAAACATATGCAACTAGACTTACCAGAGCTGGTCGAGCTGGAGGCATGCGGAATTGCCATGCCAGTGCGAGGAACACTTATCAATGTCATATCGGCATACCCACCCAAACGGATGAATCCCTAAAAACACTCATAAATGCGATCCGGGCAGCCACAACTGCGAGCATCCCGGTACACAAACCCAGACAACACACTAACATTGAAATGCCGGCCCACATTAAAGATCTAATACGCCAGCGCAACCAACACAAGCGCAAATGGGCCTGATACCATCGCGATGAAGACCGGATACGTAAAAATGAACTCAGAATCGAAATCGAACTAATGGAGTATAGGTCGCGGATCTGGAATAACAAACTGAGTACGTTTGACACTAATACCAGACCGGTGTGGAACTTAGCGAGATATTTCACGCGAGAACCACACGTGATCCCAACAATCAAGGGACCTAATGGACCAGTATACGAAAACCATGATAAAGCCGAGGTGATAGCTGACTCACTGGAAGCAGCCTTCACGCCCAATGACGAACCGTCAAATACCTCCTTCATTAGACAAACAGAGGCCACGGTAGCGGAATTCCTAGCACACGCACCCAAGCCTGAGGTTAAGAAGACTAATATCCACGAAATTAAGTGGATAATAGATCACCTTAACCCGAAGAATGCACCCGGCCCAGATGAGATTCAGAACATAATACTAAAAAAGCTAACACCGAAAGCCCTCGCATTACTCACTAAAATATACAATGCAATGTTTCAATTGCAGTACTATCCGGAACAGTGGAAGAAGGCGAGAATCCTTGTATTTGGCAAACCAGGCAAGGACAAGTTTAACCCTAATAATTACAGGTCCATCAGTCTCCTGGACGCCCTCAGCAAAGTATTCGAGAAAATAATGCTGAAAAGGTTAATAGCACATATTAAGGAAAGAGGAATCATTCGACATGAACAATTCGGTTTTGGGAACGGCCACTCCGCCCCGCAACTGCTTACACGGGACATAGAACAAGCGACCATCGGACTAAACAAGAGGAGGGACACAGGCACGGTATTCCTCGATATCCAGAAGGCATTCGATAAAGTCTGGCATGAAGGCCTATTAGTGTAATTAATAGACCTCGAATTCCACCCATGGTACATAAGATTAATTAAATCATACCTGGAAGGCCGAGAGTTCCAAGTAGATGTCCACAACACACTGTCAAGAACGCGACCGATCAGGGTGGGCGTAGCCCAGGGGTCACTAATAGGCCCAATCCTGTTCATCCTATTTACGAATGACACGCCGACAGCGGAACCCGCTACCACGCACCTCTACGCGGATGACACTGCTATCACAGTACAACACCCTCAGCTAGCATGCACCCGAAAGAGACTACAAGTAGCACTGCGAACCCTCGAGCCGTGGCTAACCAAATGGCGTATCAAGGTCAACGTTGACAAATGCCAAGCTGTGATGTTCATTAGGAAGAACAGACGCACACATAGGCCAGCCAATATAAAACCGCTCAAACTATTTAATCAAGATATAGCATGGCACGACAAGGTCAAATATCTAGGAGTAGTCCTAGATAGAAAACTAACCATGCTATACCAAATTAAAGAGATCCAGCGGAAAACACACGCACGACTGTCACAGCTCTATCCTATACTGAATAAAAGATCCAGTATTAACAAAAGAGTAGCAATCAGCATGTACAAGGCCCTAATTAGGCCAATAATAACGTACGCAGCCCCCGCCTGGGGCTACACTGCTATGACGAACCTGGATAAGCTGGAACTAATACAAAACAAATGCATTCGAGCAGCGGCTATACTCCCGTATGACACACCAATACTCTACCTACGCGCAATTGCGAAAGTCAGCTCGATAAGGCAACATATACGAAAATAAACACTCCGAATGTACACGAAGTCATGGGGTAGAAAGGTCAACCCACTAGTCAGAGGAATAGGACGCTATGACGTCGACCTATACACCAAATACCCCACACCGAAACACATTCTGTTCAGCCACAGGGTTAGGAGGCCGGGGCCCAAAACCACCCCCTCCCCCCTCCTAAGCTGACACCAACTCACTACACCGTACCTCTTAACATTACGCACACACACCACAACACCTGTATATATGTACATGCCTGTTTACTACCTATATCCTTGTCCTAGATTATGTTATGCTATATTATTACTATGTTGCAGATCTAGCCACCACAGGGAATCAAGCGAGGGAGGATTGAGAGAACAATATGACGAAGGCAACACAGCCATAATAAGAGACGATCCAATCCAACCCCACCGCCAGTGACAAAGGAGTGAACGGAAAAACCACCCCTGCTAATCTCATTAACTATTAATTTACTTGTACTTGTTTTACAGGACACGAGAGCGGAAAAGCGGCGCGCAGTCTACAGAAGAAAAGTATTAATGTATATATGACAGGATGTGTGTATATAGTTACAGAGACAAGTGTGTGCCACCAACACCGCAAAGAAGGGACGTCATCAGGCGAGAAAGAAGATGCCCCCTACAATAAGTAAGGCTTGGCACTACTCCCCTTCTCCTTAAAAGGAGACTTGGCACCAGGGACTGCTGGCTGCTGGACCAAGGGACTAACCTGTGGCCCAAAGCCCAGACACCAGCGGACCCGAGCCGCACCAGGCAGTGACAAGAAGGACTGATTCCCCATAATAATTGACAAAAGCTAGGTAAATGGTTATGATTGCATGACACATGCTCCTAACACAACCTCTGGACTTTTCCAGCCCACATCCTTGCATGTGCTATCAAAAGATGTCATGTTTTACATGTAGGCTCTTTCTACTTTCTGCCTATGTGGTTTTTCCCTGACCCTTCAATGCCATACCTTAACACCATCCTACCAAAACAAACTCTCCTGGTAACGTGTTTAACATGGAAACAGGCAGATACTCCTTGTATCACTTCCCACTCTCCCTGCTATCTCTTTCTACTTAGAACTAATAGCAAGTCGGAGGCAATGTAAATTGTGTCGACTGCCACGCCGGGGGAGCGGGCTACGGGGGCCCCCCGTAAAAAAAATGTGATGAAGTAGAAGAAAACGTCAACGCTTCTTTGCTATCAAAACAAGTTAAGTTTGTACCTAGAAACGCTACTGCAGAAGCAAGTACTACACCAAAACAAGTCCCTACACATCAACTGTCTGCATGCAGGCTCAACGTTCACAACAAGCTTCTGTTACCTCATGAAGACGTAAGATACTGTAAAGACCCCAACCTATTCGTAAAACGTTTGCAACTGCTAAGAGCCTACCAAGATGCTGGTTACACAGAGTATAACGCAGATATTTTTGAAATAGAGCAAGAATTGCGTCGTGCAGGTATTATAGAGTAATAGCTCTTCAAAGTGAAGACCTTACCTGTAAACTCTCTCTCGACAGTACAGCAGCCTAAACACCTTCCTACATTTCCAGCCCTCACCCTCACCTAAGTTATCCTTCTGTATCATATAGTGGATCGAGTAGCTATACTGGTACAGACTCTTTTCAAACTTTCTTCCTTCCCTAAGCGTGTTAACTCCGCCCTAGGACACGCCCTAGTGCCGGTCTCAAGCCCGGATAAAGAGAGGAGAGGCACCCTAAATATTAGAAAATAATGTAAACCCTTTTGCCCTTCAGCCCTCTACTGGTACAGACTCTTCTCCAACATTCTTCCTTTCCTAAGGGTATTAACTCCGCCCTAGGGCACGCCCTAGTGCCAGTCTCAAGCCCGGATAAAGAGAGGAGAGGCACCCTAAATAATATAAGCCCTTGTGCCATTTGACCCTTTCAGCCATTTAGCCCCTTTTAACCTTTCGCCATTTAGCTCTTTTGTCCTTTATGTGATCACGCATTCGCAGAGGGAGTAGAGTACTGGCTAGACTTCTGTAAGACTAAAGTTATGAAGGGCAGCTGGTTAGAAGGATGAGCGATAGCCCAGCTCCTTAAAGTTAGTCTAATATAACCAATGTACAGCGGCTATCTTGTCTAGTAGCCCCTGCCTCAGTTCCCAAGAGTTAGCTTCAACACTTGATGTGAAGTGGACAGTGCAGAACGGAGAAGGAGGTCCTTGTTATCAACAACACAATCAAGTTCAACTTGCGTCATTCCATAATATCAGGATAACTACAGGGTTAATTGTATACGCATAGCCACTCATGTTGTATTATACTGGTGTAATTCTACGCATGTAACGACATTTTAACTTGTGCAATGACTGGACTTCATGTTCATGTTGTGGTATTTTAGGATTCAAGATTGACAAGACGCTAATACACCACGTCACAAGATTTACAGACGTTTTATTCACTAATTTTAATGTGTCCTTACCATATTTTCAATGATTTTATGTGTGACTGAAGATGCCCCATAAGATGACGAAACATGTATCATCTAATATAGTTCAATGTAGTCTTATTAATAAAGACGATTACAGTATTGTAAAGGTGGAATTATAAATTGAAATTTTCACAAGTTGATACCTTTTTTTACAATACGGGCTCAAATATGAAATTTATCACATGCAATCCCAAAAGTTAGACGAGAAACCTAATGGGCCATAAGTTACAAGTTGTAAGCTTCTGAGGTAGCTCTTTAGAGCTCGATCCATGAGAATACAGTATAGTAGCCATCTTGCATAGCAGCCCTTGCCTCAGCCTCCAATGTCAGGCTGATAAAACTAATAGGTTATAAGTTATAAGTTGTAAGTCTCTGACGTAGCTCTCTAGCTAGGTCTATACGAATAGAGCACAGCAGCCCTTGCCTCAGTCATCGAATGTCAGGCTGATAAAAATAATAGGTCATAAGTTACAAGTTGTGAGCCCCTGAGGTATCTCTGTAGAGTTAGGCCTAGAAGAACAATGTATCACCATTACCTCCTGGTCCATCTCCTTAAAGTTAGTCTCATATAACGTATAGCAACCATCTTGCCTCGGGAGGCCCTAGTACTAGGAAGTTGCACGCGGACGTCATCTTGCGCATTAGTCCCTAGGCCAGCGTTCTCTATAAGAGCCTATATGATACAGCTAATAGGTCATAAGTTACAAGTTGTGATCCCCTGAGGCAGCCCTGTAGTTAGGTCTATACGAATAGAGTATGGCAGCCATCTCGCATAGCAACCCTTGCCTCAGTCCCCGAAAGTTAGGTTGATAAAACTAATAGGTCATAAGTTACAAGTTGTGAGCCTCTGAGGGAGCCCTCTAATTAAGTCTAAACGAGGCAGCTACGCGAAAAGCACAACCCTCACCGGGTAAGTGCCATAAGAGCCCATGTATGTGCAAGAGCCCCTGGGCCAGTCACCTTCTTGCCTCAGGAGCCTAGTGCAGCTCAGGCAAGTTAGTCCCATAAGAGCCCATGTATACGCAAGAGCCCCTGCGCCAGAAGATACAAGTATTCACTACAGTTGAATTCTGTACTGATAATAATTTAGTCCTTCCTAATACTTGGTCCGAACACTATAAACGACGGCTGTATAAATGGATGAGACCTGGAGACACTGGAACGTATCAAATAGACTTCATTATTATTAGGCAGAGATTCGATGTTGAAGGTTATATGGTACTAGGAAAAGTAGATGCTGCATACAGGAAAATCAAGGAAACCTTCGGAGAAAGGAAATCCAGGTTTATGAATATTAAGAGCTCAGATGGGAAACAACTTCTAGGGAAAGAAGACAAAGCGGAAGGATGATAGGAACATATCCAACAGTTATATCAAGGCAAAGACGTAGGGCCTAGATGATTTGGTTCTGGAACAAGAAGAGGCTGCTGATGCTGATGAAATGGGAGATCCAATTTTGAGGTCAGAGTTCGACAGAGCTATAAGAGACCTAAATAGGAACAAGGCACCTGGAATTGATGACGTTCCCTCTGAATTAATGACTACCTTAGGAGAAACCAGCATGGCAAGGCTATTCCATCTAGTGTGTAAGATGTATGAAACAGGGGAAGTGCCATCCGATTTTCGGCAGAATGTTATTATTCCTATTCCCAAGAAATTCGTGCTGACAAGTGTGAAAACTACCGCACCATTAGTTTAGTATCTCATACCTGCAAAATTTTAATACGTATTATTTACAGAAGAATGGAAAGACAATTTGAAGCTGCGTTGGGAGAAGATCAATTTGGCTGCGGAAGAACTGTAGAAATACGGGGAGCAATCCTGACTTTACGTCTGTTCTTAGACGATCGAATTAAGAAGGACAAGCCCACGTACATGGCGTAGATTTAGAAAAGGCATTCGATAATGATGATTGGACCTAGCTATTTGAGATTCTGAAGGTGATTGGGATCAGATACCGAGATCTAAGAATTATCTATAATCTGTACAAAAGTCATTCTGCAGTGATAAGAATCGAGGGCTTTGAGAAAGAAGCAACAGTCCAGAAAGGAGTGAGGCAAGGCTGCAGTTTGCCCCCCCCCCCTCTTTTTCAGTGTTTACAGAGATCAGGCAGTAAAGGAAATCAGGGAGGAATTTAGAAAGGGAATCACAATCGAAGGAGAGGAAATCAAAACTCTGAGTTTTGCCGCTGATAGTGCTATTTCATCTAAGACTGCAGAAGATCTCGAGAAATTTCTGAATATTATGGCCGGAGTATTGGCTAAGGAGTACAAGATGAATATAAATAAGTCCAAAACAAAATTAATAGAGTATAGCCGAACAAAGGCAGGTGATGCTGGTAATATTAGATTAGGAAATGAAGTGTTAAAGGAAGTAGGTGAATATTGTTATTTCGGTAGTAAAATAACTAACGATGGCAGAAGTAAGGAAGACGTAAAATGCAGACTATCACAAGCAAAGAAGAGCTCTCTTAAGAAAATAAATTTCTGAAGACTTTCATCTGGAGTCTGGTTCTATGGACGTGAAACATGGACGATAACTAGCTCAGAAAGAAAGAAAGGAAGGAAGAAAGAAAGAAAGAAGCTTTTGAATCGCAGTGTTGCAGAAGAATGCTGAAGGTGAGATGGATAGATCGAATCACGAATGGAGAGATACTGAATCGAATTGGTGAGAGGAGCGATTTGGCTAAAATTGACGAGAAGAAGAGATGGAATGATAGGACACATCCTAAGACAGTTTTTGAAGGAAGTGTAGGCGGTAAGAATAGTGTGGGTACAAGCAGATTAGAGCACATGTAGGATGTTGTAGTTACGTAGAAATGAAAAGGTTAGCGCAAGATAGGCTGGCATGGAAAGCTGCATCAAACCAGTGTATGGACTGATGGCTCAAACAACAATAACAACAACATTATATCACACACAAAGGTAATATCTGAAACCAACTCAAGAACTCATCGTTGAAAACTGAATCAGTACAATGTATGGTCTGAAATGCCATAAATAGAGATATTCCTCCCCAAGAGAAAACACAGATGGGTCATAAATAATGCAAGAGATATTTTAAGGTCAAAACTCTATAAATGCGAGGGGAAATACAATCAGGTAATTATATACTGACTACTACAATAACACACGTTCAGTTATATTTTAACGAAGATTATGTTTGTAAATAATAATAATATTATTGGCTTTACGTCCCACTAAGTAATTTCACGGTTTTCGGGGACGCCGAGATGCTGGAATTTAGGCCCCCATGAGTTCTCTTACGTGCCAGTAAATCTACCGACACGAGGCTGACGTATTTGAGCACCTTCAAATACCACCGGACTGAGCCAGAATCGAACCTGCCAAGTTGGGGTCAGAAGGCCAGCGCTTCAATCGCCTGAGCCACTCAGCCCGTTAATTATATTTCTTTTACAGTTACCTTATCTATAAACACAGCTCTTGGGGATCATGAAGTTCAGTTCCTGGATTTTCGCGAAACAAAAATGACAGAACAGCATCTTCCTAAGTTGCTTTTGAAGAATTTACTGCGGGAAACTGGTTTTCTTTTTTTTTTTTTTTACAACGGAGACATATGGTGATGCGTTTACGTTTTATCCTACAACATGCCCATATATAGAGCTGTGTTTCCATGTCTGGGAGAAGTTACCAAACAAGTTATCTCAGTGCATTACGGCACTGCCTGTTACGGCTATTTCGGGAGACGGCTAGGTTCGAATCTCCCGTCGGCCATCCTCGAAAATGGTTTTTCGTGGTTTCCCATTTTTATTTCCAGCCAAATGCCGGGGCGGTACCTCTCTCATAGCCACGACCACTTCCTTCCCGTACAATTACAATTACACCCACGGACAACACCCTCACACAGTAGTAAAAGTAGCTCAGTCCCATGGTGTGTACCGGGGAAAGGAGCTACAGACCTGGCGAGACGAACATGTCCACGGACCTCCCGGCACTAAAAGTGATGCGATAAAAAAATGTGAAAACGTTCAAGGTTAATCATAAGAAGTGGTAGCATTTATTCAGATACTTTGAAGTTTCGTGAGATCATGTTACATAATCAAACCACATATTACAAGTTTATACACCATGGAAGGTAACTGATGCGCCAAATTAACACAGGATCTTGGATCACAATAGCCGGCCCCGTGGTGTAGGCTTAGCGTGCCTGCCTCTTGCCCGGAGGCCCCGGGTTCGATTCCCGGCCAGGTCAAGGATTTTTACCTGGACCTGAGGGCTGGTTCGAGGTCCACTCAGCCTACGTGATTAGAATTGAGGAGCTATCTGACGGTAAGATAGCGGCCCCAGTCTAGAAAGCCAAGAATACCGGCCGAGAGGATTCGTCCTGCTGACCACACGACACCTCGTAATCTGCAGGCCTTGGGGCTGAGCAGCGGTCGCTTGGTAAGCCAAGGCCCTTCAAGGACTGTAGTGCCATGGGGGAGGGGGGTCACAATGCTATAATTTTCAGGTCTCTTGCTCGCACCGTTACGCTAAGACTTGGGAGAAAGGAGGTGGTGGTAGTGGTGGTGGTGGTGATTATTGTTTTAAGAGGAAGTACAACTAGGCAACCATCCTCTATATAACACTAATCAGAGGGAAAAAATGGAAGGGATCCGACACTTCAAAAAATGAAGGAATCGGCCAAAGGAAGACAAGGGCCACAAAGAGCGTGAAAATGAAAGACTCCCAAGGCCTCGAGTGCTCTAATACCGTCGAGGTCGGAAAGGAACAAGAATTGACCAAGCCAGGTCGGATAAGATAGATGACAATGAAGAACCTGGCACAAGTAAGTGGAAGCAATGCCAGGACTTAGCGCAGGGCCCCGTGGTTGCCAACCCACGATCCCAAGTTCAGAGCCCCTGGGGCCCCTTTTAGTCGCCTCTTATGGAAGGCAGGGGATACAGTGGGTGTTATTCTACTGTCCCCACCCACAGGGGGATGGAAGAAAGGAGACGAGCTCCCCGAATAAGCGGTATGTTCCGAGCTGTCAATGGAGAGATGGCGTGGAATGACATTAGTGGACGAATAAGTTTGACTGGTGCTCATAAAAGTAGGAAAGATCACAATATGAAGTGATGAAGTTGGAATTCAAGAGGACAAATTGAGGCAAATATTCGTTTATACGGAAGGGGGTTAGGGATTGGAATAATTTACCAAAGGAAATATTCGATGGCCCGCCTCTGTGGTGTAGTGGTTAGTGTGAGTAGCTGCCACCCCCGGAGGCCCAGGTTCGATTCCCGGCTCTGCCACGAAATTTGAAAAGTGGTACGAGGGCTGGAACGGGGTCCACTCAGCCTCGGGAGGTCAAATGAGTAGATGTGGGTCCGATTCCCACCTCAGCCATCCTGGAAGTGGTTTTCCGTGGTTTCCCACTTCTCCTCCAGGCAAATGCCGGAATGGTACCTAACTTAAGGCCACGACTACTTCCTTCCCTCTTCCGTGTCTATCCCTTCCAATCTTCCCATCCCCTCACAAGGCCCCTGTTCATCATAGCAGGTGAGGCCGCTTGGGCGAGGTACTGGTCATTCTCCCCAGTTCTATCCCCCGACCCAATGTCTCACGCTCCAGGACACTGCCCTTGAGGCGGTAGAGGAGGGATCCCTCGCTGAGTCCGAGGGAAAAACCAACCCTGGAGAGTAAACAGATTAAGAAGAAGAAATATTCGATTAATTTCAAAATTCTCTGAAATTATTTAAGAAAAACTAGGTTAACAACCGATAGGCAATCTGCCACTTCGGCGATTCCCTAAATACAGGTCAGCGGCGACTGATTGACAGATTGGTCGCATGCGGCACGGTCGCTTCTGGTACGTAACCCCTAACTCGACCATCCTTGAACCAACAAGTGAGACTTAGGTACATAATATCATTAAACAACAGAAAAATCAAAACTGATTATTTAATCAGTTGCCTAATGCTGAAATGCAAGTTTAGCCTTTGTCCAGTCACCGTAGTGAGTAGTCCTTCACAACAAGTTTTCATGATGCTTACAGAATTGTTCAAGCCATGCCTGTCTTCAAAGCAGGGGATGGAATCTTTCTCAGCTAACTCGACCTATCACTATTTTAAATCCAGCATACCCTGTTACAGATGGTGAAACTTCCGTATCTGCTGATCAGCATTAAAACACCATTATTGCCCATTGTAGTGCAGGCATGTACGTGCACATACGGATGTGTGTGGACGTTAGCGATAATATTGAATGCCTTTCCAAACATCGTCAGTTTATAGCTCTGGTCTATGAAGTGAACAGCGATACGTTGATAATCGTCACAGGATGTTAAAGTTATTAGGTACCGGTAAGCTATCTGCATGTTCAAGCTCATATTTTACTCTTCTTTCTACTTCTTCACACAGTTCCTTGTTTATGTTATTTGTTCCGTGCTTAGGAGTAGGTATTGTGTATATAGGTTCAAAGTGATCATTACATGTAACTAATCTCATTATTAGACCCGTATTGAACTATGCTATTGTATACTAACAATTTGTTGGTTGTTTTGATCCACCTTTTCAATACAAATTACAGTTTGTGTTGCTAAGTTGTAATGTTACAACACTAATTTACCGGGACATGTTTCGCTTTTATTCACAAGCAATCATCAGCCTATACAATTGCCTCAAGGTTTGTCATATTTGAATTGTTGTTACAAATTTCATTACATTGAATGTAAATCAAATTTCAGTGATAACAATATTTAAAACACAAGAATAATATACACATCAAAAATTATGACAATATGATTTGCAATGTTAAAATGGAGTAACTCTTAATTCTAAAACACATTGACGTCCAAAACACAGTTTTTACAATTTGAAAATGTTACTGTATTCTAGAAACCAATGCACTTCAGAAACTATGGCTCCTATATATTAACATCCAATATTTATATTTATGACTCAAATTTTAATGCAAAATTATAGTTTAATCAATTTTATTTCAACATTGCAAACAATTTTAGCCAAATTTTCAAATTGTAAAAACTGTGTTTTGGACGTCAATGTGTTTTAGAATTAAGAGTTACTCCATTTTAACATTGCAAATCATATTGTCATAATTTTTAATGTGTATATTATTCTTGTGTTTTAAATATTGTTATCACTGAAATTAGATTTGCATTCAATGTAATGAAATTTGTAACAACAATTCAAATATGACAAACCTTGAGGCAATTGTATAGGCTGATGATTGCTTGTGAATAAAAGCGAAACATGTCCCGGTAAATTAGTGTTGTAACATTACAACTTAGCAACACAAACTGTAATTTGTATTGAAAAGGTGGATCAAAACAACCAACAAATTGTTAGTATATCAAAGTGATCAATCAAATCCTTCAATGCATCTTCAACGACGCCAAACGGTCGGTTATATTTACACATTATGTATGTATGGTACTTTCCTTGTTACTAGCTTTGATTGATTATCTCCTGATTTGAATATGGATTAACGCCGGCCCCGCGGTGTACAGGTATCGTGCCTACCTCTTACCCGGAGGCTCCGGGTTCGATTTCCGGCGAGGTCATGGATTTGTTCATGGATCTCAGGGCTGGTTCGAGATCCACTCACGCTATGTGATTACAATTGATGAGTTATCTGAAGGTGAGATAGCGGCCCCGATCTAGAAAGTCAAGAATAACGGCCGAGGGGATTCGCCGTGCTGACCACACGACACCTGCAGGTCTTCATGTTGAGCAACGGTCGCTTGGTAGGCCAAGACCCTTCAGGGCTGTTGCACCATGGGGTTTGTTTTGGTTTTTAAATATGGATTTACTATCTAGAAAAGAAGTGTGAGTAGGTTGAGTCATGTCTGAGTAGTTCCATGATGTTGAAGACTACGATAACTTTCGAAGAACAGCCCCACGTTCGCCCACTACTATTCTTCACTTGCAGTAATTTTCCCTCTCACTGTTTTTTTTTTTCTTCTTTTTTTAAGGAATGTTTAGTAGGCCAAAATGACCTGCTTCTTTTGGTAGTTATCTGGTGTTATGCTGTGGCATGGACGAACTCCTATTGATATCTTTCGAGCCGCTGTTTCGCGAGTAGGCCTAATCGTTATCAACTGGATCGCCAATCTTCGTAAGGAGAGAAGGCGTCCTAAGAAGAAGTTACGAGATTTTTTTCACCTCATGAATTTTTTAAATGAGGTAAATGGCACTTAGATCCGCCTCTGTGGTGTAGTGGTTAGTGTGGTTATCTGCCACCCCCGGAGGCCCGAGTTCGACTCCCGGCTCTGCAACGAAATTTGAAAAGTGGTACGAGGGTTGGAACGGGACCACTCAGCCTCGGGAGGTCAACTGAGTAATATGGGGGGGGGGGGGTGTTTCAATTCCCACTTCATCCATCCTCGAAGTGGTTTTCCATGTTTTCCCACTTCTCCTCCAGGCAAATGCCAGGATGGTACCTAACTTAAGGTCACGGCCTGTTCTTTCACTCTTCCTCGTCTATCCCTTCCAAACTTTCCATCCCCCCACAAGGCCCCTATTCAGCACAGAAGGTGTTGTGTTTTCAATGTACATATGCTATGGTGGGATAAGTGTGGATGCACAGGGTTGGCAGCAGTGGCCAAGCCGCATCATGATGCGAGAGAGTAAAAATGGCTTCCTGAGCTCATTCGAAGTTCCAATAAAGTTCCGACCATTATCAGAGTACATTATTGCGGGTCTCCCCCGGTGTGCAATGAATCGTCTGAACCCCAGCGTAAAGTTCTCTGTTGACAATGCAGACAATAATTCAGGGTGTACTGCCCTATAGACAGCACATGTGAATAAACAAATCCAGGATTTGGTAGCACCTTTCAGGTAGAGTGACCCTGCAAGATCAACTCCTACCACCTCAAATACAGCTGAATCCTTAATTCGGTCCATTGGCGGTGATGTTGTAGGGGCATTCAGATTATGTCCCACCTGTCTTAAACATACCACACATTTTGAGAGTACATTTCGGATGATTTTCCTGGCTTTCAAGATCCAAAACTGTTCCCTCAAAATGTTAATAAGCGTTTGGACTCCGACATGCGAGTTCTTCTTGTGTTCACTCATAATTAACCGGTGAACCACTGGATGAGAGGTTGGCAGGATCATGGGGGCACAAAAATATTCCTTACCTTGCCTATTAACTAGTTTTGTTTTAAGTCTCAGAATCCCTTCATCAACCTTAAATACCTTTAAAGCAGCGAGGCATTTGTCATCCTCTGAGATGAACGACTCTTTTTGTGTCAGACGTATTACTACTTTTTCCGCCATACAAATCTCTTCACCTGATAATTCTCCCCTCCTCATTGATCCTGTTTTCTGTGAGTTATGGATGAACCTCCTCATCCACGCAATCATTCGTACGATTCTATCATAGCTTGAAAAATACCTATAGTACCAGCTAAAACCATGATATTTGCATTGATTGTTGTGTGTCTCCTTGGGTGTATGACACCATTCACAGACAACTGATTCCTTCATAAGACAGTTCACCACCTGTGTCAACTTGTCTATTTTTTGACGAATCACCTGCTCATTCACAACTATCTCTCCCAAAGGCCAATCTCATGGAGGTTCTTTCAGCCAATCCGGTCCCTCCCACCATTTCAAACTTAACAGTTTGTCTGCCCGGCACCCTCTCGAGACAAGATCTGCAGGATTCTGGTGACCAGGCACGTGTTTCCAGGATTCGGGAAGAGTCAGCCTTCGTATTTCCCGAACTCGGTTGTTTACAAACACTGTCAAATTGTCTTGTTTTTGGATCCAGGTCAAAACCATGGAAGAATCTGTCCAGAAATAAAAGTCAATCTCTTTCAATGTAAGCCCATCTCGCACAGATTTACATAATCTGGCTTCTACCACCGCAGCAATCAACTCCAATCGAGGAATGGAGACAGCTTTAATAGGCGCTACTCGTGCTTTGGCAGCTAGAAGACATACCTTCACTTCATCATTATTCTGTATTCTTATAAATACAACCGCTCCATAGGCTAGTCCACTGGCATCACAGAAGGTGTGGATACTTACTTTACTGTCCCTTCTTACATAAAAGAACCAACGTGGTATCTTTAAGTTCCTAAGAAGTGAAAGATGTTGGTACCACGTCAAAAATTCAGTTTGAGTACCAGCATCAGTCTCCTCGTCCCACGACACCCCATTCATCAAAGTTTCTGCAACCATAGCCTAGGAATTATTAATACAGGACTGACTATACCAATTGGGTCGAAGATCTTTTGAGCAACAGAAAGGATAGTACGTTTTGTCACCTCACCTACTGCAAAATTTTCCATCCATTCTAAATTTAAAGTCAGAATATCCGAACCAGTGTCCCAAAACATTCCTAACACCCAAACTTTTGCAGTGGAATCAAATCTGCAGTGATTGGACTGCCATCCACTTAAATTAAATTTCCCAAGTTTCATAGTATCACTGGCTTCACTGATGAACTGCTTTAATTCAGACTCACATTCAACACTAGTGACCACATTGTCAACATACAAGCTTTGTTTCAGTTTCAACATGATTCCATCGTTATAGTGAGGGCTTTGCATTGTTTCGTTAATGTGATAATTGAGAACCGCTCCCAAGATGAATGGACTACATCTCAATCCAAACACCACCCGTTTGTGTCGAAAAACTCTAACCTTTTCTCGGTCTTCTTTATCCCACCAGAAGAAGCGGACATTATCTCTGTCTTCTTTTCTAATACTAATTTGCAGGGAAGCTTTTTCTATACGTGCTGTTACACCAAACTTTCTTTCTCGAAATTTGAGCAAGACAGAGGGAATGAGTTCAATGAGATTAGGTCCACTTTCTAAACACTGATTGAGGGAGGGCGAGGTTCCCTTCCTGGCAGAGGCATCAAATACAGGACACACCCTAGTGGTGCTATTTTCCTTCACTACAGCCCAGTGTGGTAAGTAGTGCCCATAAACCATAGATACCTGAGGAGGAACTTCTTCGATTATTCCAAGCTGTTCCCACTCACTCAAGACATCATCGTAGAGATTAAATAATTCCTGGTCATGCAGTTTTCGAGTCGTGGACTCAAGTCTCTTCAATGCCAAATCTCGGTTATTTGGAAGAGGTAAATGCTCCTCCTTCCAAAGCAAAGGTACCTCATAGCGTCCATCGTCAGTTTTTTCAATGCATGTTTGAAAACTTGTTTGGATCTCAAATTCTCTCTCTTCTTTGGACTTCTGAATGGCCGAATCTGAGATACCAATTGTATCCAACTTCCAGAGGTCACTGACGTCATTGATGAGCAGCGAGGTAACCTCTACTGCTGAGTTGTTCGCCGATTGGCACGGTACTTTACCCATCACCGTCCAACCTAATTTGGTTTCTATAGCCACTAGTCCCGAGTCTAACATTTTGAGCCTCCCTGTCATTAATTTACCTGCTACATCTGCTCCAATTAGTAAGTCGACTGGTCTATCCCTACCTTCTACATCAGTTAAAGAAATACTAGCTTGTGAAATCTCTGTCAACCACGGCCCTTCTTCGACTGAAGGAATACCATTACATATGACAGACTGATCCAGAGCTTCAAAATTACATTGAAATTCACCCTGCAAACTTTATAATTCTACTTTATAACATAAATGTTCTTTCACGTTAGTTTTTACACCCCTAAAGGGGCTGTGTTTAATAGTCTCATTCCTCAGTGGTGTGTAACCCAATTTTTCCATAATCTCTTTCCTGACATAGGATCTCTGTGATCTTGAATCAATCAGAGCTCGTGCTGAGACAGAAAATCTAGGGCCCTTAACAATTACAATTAAGGTCTGCAAAAGAACTTGGCGGTTAGTGGTACTGCTTAGGGCGGTTGTTTTTGCTTGATCTTTATGTTTGTGGTCTGAACTATGTGAGTCAGAACTATTTTTAGAATATTTCTTTCCGTTACTAGGTACATCAGGACACATTAAAACATTGTGATTCTTGCTATAAACCAAGCATCTCACAGCAATTTTACATCTGTTTATGCAATGACCCTTCTTAAAACAACGAAAACAACCACCCTTATCTTTCAGTAACCTTTGTTTATCTGGTAGGCTGAGCTTCTGGGCCTTAAAACAACTTGAAGCCTCATGCCAGCCATCACAAAAAATGCAACCCTGTCTTTTATCTTCTACCCTGCTGTTTATTAGCAACTCAGTAGCAGTGGCAGGCTATTACATGACAATACTGTCTGAGCATTATTGTAACCATTATCGTGAATACCAAACCCTGCTACTGCTAACCTGATTCTTTCTTCAGATTCAACTTCGAGTTTCACAAATTTCATAATGTTTTCTAACCTATCTTTACCACCACCAGTGGTTACAAAAGTACTGCTTCTTTGCCATACCCTCAGCAGTTCCTCAGGTAAGCACGATTCAACCAGAGGATATAGCATAGCAGCACACTTATCTGAAGTGACACCCAAAGTTTCAAGTGACCTGATTTGTGATTCTAGACTGTCATAGAGACTGCACAATGAAGTGGAATCATTTACAGAGGAAGCATTCTTCAAAACTAAAGTCAACAATTCTCTAACATACACTTCTACAAGTAGATCATCTCTACCAAATCTATTTTTCAGGCTTTTAACAGCTTTAATATAATTTTCACCAGTGACCACTCAGCCTCGGGAGGTCAACTGAGTAGAAGGGGGGGGGGGGGGTCAATTCCCACTTCATCCATCCTCGAAGTGGTTTTCCATGTTTTTCCACTTCTCCTCCAGGCAAATGCCAGGATGGTACCTAACTTAAGGTCACGGCCTCTTCTTTCACTCTTCCTCGTCTATCCCTTCCAAACTTTCCATCCCCCCACAAGGCCCCTATTCAGCATAGAAGGTGAGGCCGCCTGGGCGAGACACTGGTCCTCCTCTCCAGTTTATTTCCCCCGACCCAATGTCTTACGCTCCAGAACACAGTCCTTGAGGCAGCAGAAGTGGGATCTCTTGTTGAGTCCGAGGTAAAAACCAACCCTGGACGGTAAACGGATTAAGAAAGAAATCAATCACTACTGATCTGCATTTAGGGCAGTCGCCCAGGTGGCAGATTCCCTATCCCTAGCTTTTTCTTAAATGATCGCAAAGAAATTGGAAATTTATTGAACATCTCCCTTGGTAAGTTATTCCAATCCCTAACTCCCCTTCCTATAAACAAATATTTGCCCCAATTTGTCCGCTTGAATTCCATTTTTATCTTCATATTGTGATCTTTCCTACTTTTAAAGACACCACTCACACTAAATCGTCTACTGATGTCCTCCCACGCCATCTCTCCACTGACAGCTTGGAACATACCACTTAGACAAACAGCTCATCTCCTTTCTCCCAAGTCTTCCCAGCCCAAACTTTGCAACAATTTTGTAAAACGACTCTTTTGTCGGAAATCACCCAGAACAAATCGAGCTGCTTTTCTTTGGATTTTTTCCAGTTCTTGAATCAAGTAATCCTGGTGAGGGTCCCATACACTGCAACTGTACTCTGGTTAGGGTCTTAGCAGAGACTTATATGCCCTCTCCTTTACATTCTTACTATAACCTCTAAATACCCTCATAATTATGTGCAGAGATCTGTACCCTTTATTTACAATCATATTTATGTGATTACCCCAATGAAGAACTTTCCTAATATTAATACCTAGGTATTTACAATGATCCCTAAAGGGAACTTTCACCCCATTAACACAGTAATTAAAACTGAGAGGACTTTTCCTATTTGTGAAACTCACAACCTGACTTTTAACCCCGTTTATCATCATACCATTGCCTACTCTCCATCTCACAACATTATCGAGGTCATTTTGCAGTTGCTCACAATCTTGTAACTTATTTATTACTCTGTAAAATATAACATCATCTGCAAACAGCCTTATCTCTGATTCCACTTCTTTACACATATCATTTATATATATAAGAAAACATAAAGGTCCAATAATACTGCCTTGAGGAATTCCCCTCTTAATTATTACAGGGTCAGATAAAGCTTCGCCTACTCTAATTCTCTGAGATCTATTTTCCAGACACAGAGCCACCCATTCAGTCGCTCTTTTGTCAATTCTAATTGCACTCATTTATGCCAGTAGTCTCCCATCATCTACCCTATCAAATGCCTTAGACAGGTCAATCGCAACACAATCCAATTGACCTCCTTAATCCAGGATATCGGCTATATCTTGCTGGAATCTTACAAGTTGAGCTTCAGTGGAATAACCTTTACTAAACCCAAACTGCCTTCTATCAAACCGGTTCTTAATTTTGCAAACATGTTTTATATAATCTGAAAGAATGCTTTCCCAAAGATTACATGCAATGCATGTCAAACTGATTGGCCTGTAATTTTCAGCTTTATGTCTATCACCCTTTCCTTTATACACAGGGGCTACTATAGCAACTCTCCATTCATTTGGTATAGCTCCTTCATGCAAACAATAATCAAGTAAGTACTTCACATATGGTACTATACCCCAAACCATTGTCTTTAGTATATCCCCCGAACAGTGGTGTATCCTGGAATCTCCACTGAGGCATGCAACTAGTAACCATGCAGTTAACACAATGTATTAAGTAAATTTCAATTCTACTCACCCTAATTACATGTAGGTGAACTCGAGCCAAACAGTTTTACTGTAAGTTTCTGGATTGAACGTGCGTACACAATTCTTGTTATCTCTTTTTAAATTTACGAGGGTCCGCCTCTGTGGTGTAGTAGTTAATGTAATTAGCTGCCACCCCCGGAGGCCCGGGTTCGCTTCCCGGCTCTGCCACGAAATTTGAAAAGTGGTACGAGGGCTGGAACGGGGTCCGCTCAGCCTCGGGAGGTCAACTGAGTAGAGGTGGGTTCGATTCCCACCTTAGCCATCCTCGAAGTGGTTTTCCGTGGTTTCCCACTTCTCCTCTAGGCAAATGCCGGGATGGTGCCTAACTTCAGGTCACGGCCGCTTCCTTCCCTCTTCCTTGTCTATCCCTTCCAATATTCCCATCCCCCGCAAGGCCCCTGTTCAGCATAGCAGGTGAGGCAGCCTGGGCGAGGTACTGGTCATCCTCCCCGGTTGTATCCCCCGACCCAGAGTCTGAAGCTCCAGGACACTGCCCTTGAGGCGGTAGAGGAGGGATCCCTCGCTGAGTCCGAGGGAAAAGCCAACCCTGGAGGGTAAGCAGATTAAGAAGAAGAAGAAGAAGAAGAAGAAGAAGAAGAAGAAGAAGAAGAAGAAATTTACGAGGGAAGGTAGAGGCTTTAACTATTTGCATCTTTTCATCAAACGAACGGCCAGTAAATGGCTTTTCAAACTGATTTACAATTATATCCGTTTTAGACTCATCCATCGTTAATACCACATTGCGCAAAATATAATAAAACACCGAAAAACGACGAATAGCACAGGAACAGCACACACAGAATGAACTCACTAATCAGCAAAACACACAATGAATTAACTCACTAGTTAGCCACAACTTAAGCACTGGAGGTAAGTCACCCCAGTGGCATTGGTCAGTTTCGTCACGTTGGGTTCTCGCTAGGGGGTAATCTGTGTGTCCCGTTCGCTGTAAACATGTCGACTTTCTCCAAGTTGCTAACAGATGGCAGAGGGTAGCACGGGTATGGGGTGACAAATTCTGACCAAGTTTCAATTGCAGCGACATCGTTCGGAGGGTTTCAGAACTACGTCTGCCACTGAATGCAATTTTAAGATTGAATGCCTTACGTCGTTAACTCCTGCATTTGCTGTCTCTTTCTTCCGAGAGTGGAGTAGACGGCGAGACTACACCAGCACCACACGTAATCAAGCAACGGAACTAGTACAGTTGCGCGGACCTTTTGAACTTCTGAGAGATGAAATCATTAATATTTGACCTGAAACAACCTAAAATCGTAAATCAGACAGTTCTTTGTGTTATCATAACGCATGCAATGAATGCCTTGCATTCAAGGAGAATACGCCCCTGCCCCCGAAACCTTATCAATTCCAGCTGCTTTTCTAGTTTTCAACTTTTGTATCTTACTGTAAATGTCAGAAATGACACATAGAAATGACACATAGAAGTTTTAACTGAAAACCGTTTCAAACTTCAATGATATTATCCAGGAAAATAGAGCAAGAAATGTGCCATCTTCTCCCAGAGGCAACAAATCACTAGTTACTATTAAAAGACAAACTAAGAATGTAAAATAAGCATTCATATGAAATTACAATACTGATTCAGTGAATTATTTCTGATAGGGTTTTACAGACCACATGATATTTTACAAAACATCTTATTTACTGTTATTCAAAACTCATGTGAAAACATTTGAAAGGCAGAGAGTGTTTATTTTCTCATGTTGTGGAGGACAAATCCTTTAAGAATAATTCAGTACAATTAACATGTCTGTGTTGTGTGCCATGTTTAATCAACTGTGCTCTGATTTGGCATGATCTTTATATGAAATGATAACGACTGCTCATCTGAAGTAAGTAGCATTATTGACACAAAATTTTGAACACATGAAATGTGTTAGTAGTAGAAGAAGGGAATGTCAGAAATATCAATGAATACTACAACTTCCCATTAGCTTGATGTAGGAGCAGTAGCAGCGACTAAGCGGGGCGAGGGGGAGGGCAGTACCCCCCCTCCCCCCAACTTTGTAGAGAAAACATTACATTTTTATTCCATTTTAGGCATTTGAAACTAGGAATTATACGAATTATTTAAAAAATTGTGCAAATTTGTTATTATTAACAAAATTAGTATCAAAAATATGCACAAATTGTCGTTCGTCGCGGCTAAACGATTTGTATAGCGCCACAGAAGGTAGTGAACACTTTGCATGTGCTATGAGGAAGGGTAACAGGGGTATATTTTTTGCCAAGGTCATGGACACTGATGTACGATTCACTTGCTTGCCGCGTGCATTCGTCAGTCTGGCAGTCTCTTTAATGTTGTCTGTTAGTTTCTTAGAGTGTAGTCAAATACTAAATGATATTTTAATTTTATAATCACTCTGAACTTCTATTTAATTGTAATACGTGTGTAATATTCTTTCTTGGGTGAAACGTTTATTGTATAGTACTGAATCAAAATCTCAAAAAACTATTATTGCCACACTTAAGTTGGCAAACTGTCAACCTTTACCTCTCTGTCGAAATTTGCTCAAAGAGCATCAAAAACTGACCATTTTGGAGCTTTTTTTTTTTCAGTTTTGATGTGTGTAAACCCCCCCCCCCTCCTGCCCTCTATATCCCTCAACCCGGCTACTTTCTGTTGTCTGTATATTTTACTGCCCCCCACCCCACTTCTAATTCCCAATCGCTGCTACTGTGTAGGAGGAGAAGAAATATGCGGGTACACATCCTTTACAGAAACATTTCTTGTTGTTCTGTTACTTCTTTATTTTTATAATACCAAGTGAATTATTACAAATGTTTGAGCATAACCTGTATAGATTTTATTATGAGTTTCAAGCATTGCAGTGTGTTGAGAAATTCAAGCATGGTAAGTTGTTAATTAGTTTCCCAGTTTTCCACTGGCCTCACCTTGGAGGAAGTCAGTAGCATAGCCAGGATCAGCCAATGGCTGGGTAGTTACAGTTACAAAATTACGACAGAACACAATAAAGTGTGCGCATGCGTGACTTGTCATTATAGGGACATTGATACAAGTGAATTATGCTGATGTTCAGACTGCAGTTCACAAGAAAATCTTACATTAAAATACAGAACAAGAACAATATGATCAAGGACAACAATTATACTGTGAATGGCATGTTCAGTTTACAATCTAACATCCAACTTTCGAGGCTTCTTAGAAAATAAATTTGACAGATCTGTTGGTTCCACAATTATGTCTCTGAATATTTATTTAGTTTATTGTTTATTGTTAGTTTATGTTTATATTCTTTTTGTAAAATTTCCATGGGTGGGGGGTGTTCTAACCCCCAGTAACCCTCCACCTGACTACGCTCTTGGAGGAAGAATTACAGACACCTGGAAGAGAATGACTAAAATATAAGGGACATATACACTGAGCCAGTGGATGTAGCTAACGAGCACTCTGCAGGGGAGGATGTAGAGGGATTAGCAAACAATCTTACAAGGCAACAGATGCGCACATTAACCAAAATAGTTTTCAGCCATGAACACGATAAACAGTGCGATGTTTCCCATGAAGAGGATTTCCTGCAAAGTAAAAGACCTAAAAAATGCCTTGAGTCCTCTTAACATGAACCCAGGATGATCTCCAGACTGAATCCTTACCTACAGCCTACCTTCTTTTTATATTTTATATGGCTATATTTTTCTGCAAATACATTTTCAGGTTATTTTTCATCCAGATAAAAGACCACATGGGGTTAACATTCAATAATTATGTAACTTAAGTGTATTACCAAATTTAACAAAATCTGCTTTCATAACAGACATGTGGTTATGTATGGTACACGGCAATTATGGTATTGACAACCCAGAGAGCCAGTTTACATTAAAATAGACTTTCTTGGCTTACCTTCAATGAATATCTTCAGATTTGATCAAATCAAACAGTTAAGAGAAAAACAAAAAATTCCATCCTTCCTGGGTTAAGCAGGATAGTGACACAGTGAAATGTCACTCCCCGGATACATGAAAAAGAAAATAGTTGTCTGTAGTTAAAAGTTAGACAACATTGTTAACGAGCGAAGAAAACTTGAGTAACAACTTCCCTCCACAACAGTTCGCACTTGAGTAACTGTCACGCAGATCAGCTGTCTGATCAGGCAAGAAAGTGTTGGTGTGCGTGCATTCTTGCCTATAGAACCTGGTCCTTCAAAGTTGAGTGTGTGACAAATCCTCCTTTTCAAAGAAGTGAGATTTGTAAGTTTTCCTAAAGCCTTGTGGTGAAACTACGTCATCCCTCCACCACAGGAATCTAGAGGGCAGCAGCTGGACCTCGTCACACTAGGCAACGCCGGTGAAATCGTGTAGACTGCCCGTATTCTTTATGATTTCCATGGCAGCATTATTGAAAAAAAAACATCGAGTGCCTTTCTACATATTGTCATCTATGGACGGCATTGTAGGAAACGACAATGTAAAGTTCTGTACAGAATAAAAAGGCAGTTCTATTCAAAAGTTGTGTTTACTGTAGCTGGCAATCAGTAAGTGTAATGTTCCCCAAATTTGGTGACCCCGACGTGATTAATATAGTGTGATACAGTTTTTTACATAAAGTCAGTGCTATTCGCATGCTAGTTACCGCCGTCGCAATGGAGCAATTACAACAGCAGTTACAGCAATTACAAGAGCAAAATCGCCTCCTACAACAGCAACTTCAACAGCAAACGCCGCAATCACCACCCTCAGAGGTTAGTAGTGAATCGTGTTGGAGTTTAATTACCTGTTTTCTGGCCAGACAAGCCGGTGCTATGGTTCGCTCAGGCAGAAGCGCAGTTCAATGTATCTGGTATCACGCAAGACGCAACAAAATACGCGTACATTGTTTTCCAGCTGGACAGTCGCTATGCCGCCGAAGTTGAAGATATTATTACCAACCCTCCGGTGCCAAATGCGTATGCGTATCTGCGTACCAAACTCATTCGGTGTCTTTCCCTATCAGAAGAGCAATGCGTTCATCAACTGCTCATGGAGGATGAGCTCGGTGCCGAAAGCCAACCCAGTTCTTACAACACCTTAGGTTTCTCGCAGGCAGCACACAAGTACAAGATAACCTCTTAAGACAGTTATGGATACAGCACCTGCCGTCACAAGTACAGGCCATTTTACAAACACAGAGTGAGATGCCGCTAGATAAGGTTGCCGTCTTGGCCAACAAAATTCTTGAGGTTTCACGCCACTGTTCACGCCGTGAGTACAGCACCATTTAGTGAGGTGAGCCAGCTCGCGAAGAGGATAGATGAACTTTCACACCAGATGGCAGCACTGCAAACTTCCTTCTGCGCACACTCTCGTTCCCGGGATCAGCCAAGCCATCCTAGCAACAGCCGCAGGTCTTCTCTGACAGCCGGTGCACAAGGTATCTGCTGGTACCATCGCCACTTCCCCAAAAAGGCACAGAAGTGCGAAACACCTTGTAGCTTCCCGTCAAACTCCAACGGCAACCAGTGACGGCAGTAAATGGTTGCCCAACAGATGGAAACCGCCTCTTTATCATGGACAAGAGCAGTAAACATCAATTTCTGATCGATACTGGGTCGGATTTGTGTTGCTTCCCGCATAAATTCCTGAAGGGGCGTCGTCAGCAGACCAGTTATGAACTCGCAGCTGCCAATAATTCCACAATCCACACATACGGGACTATGCAGATGAAACTGAACCTCGGACTCCAACGAGAACTTTCATGGAAATTTGTTGTTGCCGACGTCACACTTCCCATCATAGGATCAGACTTCCTCGCCTATTATCACCTTCTGCCAGACTGTCATAAAAAATGCTTGGTTGAAGGCATCACAGGCTTATCAGTGAATGTCCAAACTGCTAACTCTCTACAACCCAGTGTGAAGGCTCTCAATGTACCGACTACGTTTCATGAAATTTTAAAGGAAATTCCTGACCTCACTCGTCCATCTGGAGCCCCGCGAGGAGCACGCCATTCTACAGTATATTTCATCCGCACTACACCAGGACCACCTCATCTCACCCCGGATTGTCTCCAGATTGCTAAGAAGGAGTTTGATGCCATGCTTCTGGAAGGTACAGCACGACACTCTGAGGGTCCTTTGGTCGTCACCGCTCCATTTGGTACCGAAAAAGGACGAAGGCTGGCGGCCCTGCGGAGATTATCGTGCCTTAAACTCACAGGCCATCCCTGACAAGTATCCACCTCGGCATCTCCATGATTTCAGCCATCAGCTTTGCAGATGCACTATTTTCTCCATTTTCGACCTAGTGAAGGCCTACACCCAGATTTCTGTGAACCCAAGTGACATTCCAAAGACCGCAATCATAACACCCTTCGGACTGTTTGAGTTTCCTTTCATGACCTTCGGACTACGCAATGCTGGTCAAATCTTTCAAAGATTCATAGACTAAGTACTATCAGGTCTGGATTTCACATTTGCAGATGTCGACGACATCTTGGTCTTCTCTAAGAGTCCTGAAGAACACAGGCGCCACCTGCGAGCTCTCTCACACCACCTCTCTGAGTATGGCACCCTCATCAATGCTACCAAGAGTGTCTTAGCATCTCCAAGAGTCACCTTTCTCGGATACGAAGTCTCCGCCGCAGGGACATGAACATTGCCGGAAAGCATCACAGCTCTGCAGAATTTTCCTCTTTGCAAGTGACTAATCTCATGTTTTAATCCGTATTGAAATGTGTTATTTGTAATAACAAAGTTTTTATTCTAATCCACCTGTTCAATACATTATAAGGTTCTCACATTTAAAGTATCTTCATTAATTGACAAGTTATTTGTGCGGCATGTTTTGCTCCCTTACAGAGCATCATCAGCCAGATCTGAATCTCGAAGAAGGGTTATGTTCGAAAACAATGACTCCAGAACTATTGAAACATTTTTTCACAAACTTAAATCTACTCTATTAGAATATCATAAAATACATAAACCTTGATCATCCCTTAATAACATGGGCTTAGTAGGAGATATACATTAAAATTGTAGTAGAATGAGTTATTCTAAAATACGTAAAACAATTAGCATGTTTAACATCTTTGAAATAGGTGAAATTCAATCTTAAGAACTAAATTTGTAAGTTTCTTTGTAATGAGATTTGGTAAAAAAGTTTTATATCCTTTAAGGATAAGAGTCTATAAAGATTCAAAGATCTCGTCGATTTGATATGAACTTGTGACTGGATCAACCAAATCTGGATCTCGAAGAATGATTACGTTTGTAAACAATGACTCAAGAACTATTAAACAATTATTTCATAAACTCAAACTTAATTTACTAGAGTATCATAAAATCCAGAAACTTTGGGGACATGTGTTAATAATTTGGGTTTAGTAGGAGAGACGTATTAAAATTGCGGTAGAATGAGTTGTTCTAAAATACTTAAAACAAGTAGCATGTCTAACATATTAGAAAGACTTGAAATTCAATTTTAAGAACTAAATTTGAAAATGTCTTTGCAATGATGTCTGGTGAAGTTTTATATCCCTTAAGGATAAGAGTCTATAAAGATTCAAAAATCTCGTCGATTTGATAATTGTACTTGTAACAGGATAATATTGATCTTCATGAAATTTAAATACTTGTTGTCATTTGACCACGGTGAGTGCTGTTGTATAAATAGCTCTTGTTGACATTGGTGACCATACATTGAAATTGTAGATTTAAAAAGGTATGATAGAAATCTGCAGATTTAAAAAGGTATGATAGAAATCTGTTATGTTATTAAGGCATGATCAAGGTTTATGTATTTTATGATATTCTAATAGAGTAGATTTAAGTTTGTGAAAAAATGTTTCAATAGTTCTGGAGTCATTGTTTTCGAACATAACCATTCTTCGAGATTCAGATCTGACTGATGATGCTCTGTTAGGGAGCGAAACATGTCCCACAAATAACTTGTCAATTAATGAAGATATTTTAAATGTGACAACATTATTATGTATTGAACAGGTGGATTAGAATAAAAACTTTGTTATTACAAATTTTCCTCTTCCGAAAACTGCACATAATCTCAGACGTTTCCTGGGAATGATCAGTTTCTATCGCCGATTCCTTCCCTCGGCCTCCCAGTACCAGGCTCCACTCCACGCTGCTGTATCCAGTTTATGCGGCTCTCAACAGGTACCCTGGACACCAGAAATGGAACACATTTTTGCCGCCTGTAAGGAAAGCCTCGCTCAAGCTACCCTCCTAGTGCATCCTGATCTGCAAGCACCATTGGAATTGTTCACAGATGCATCCAAAAGCGCTATTGGAGCTAGCCTCCAGCAATACGTGGACGATGCCTGGCAGCCTCTAGCCTTCTTCTCTAGGAAACTGTCTCCGAAGCAAACCGATTGGCCAGCCTACTACGGAGAGTTGCTTGCAGTTTATGAAGCAGTGCAGCACTTCAGATACATTTTGGAAGCCCAGCAGTTCACAATCTATACAAACCACAAGCCCCTGACTTACGCCTTCCAGCAACGTAGCAACAAACTTACACCCATGCAGCTGAAGCAGTTATCGTTCATCACTCAGTTCACAATGGACATTCAGCACATTGAAGGCTCCTCCAATGTAGTCACAGATGCACTATCTCGTATCAACAGAATTGCCACTAGGACATTGGACTTCAGCGCTTTGGCACGATCAGAGGAAGGGGATGCAGAACTCCTTGATCTGTTGAACCGCGAATCAGCACTTCGGTTGGAGCAATTTTGGATACCAGGAACCAACACCACTTTGTTCTGTGACACTTCAACGTGTTGACCCAGACCATTTAACACTGCACCTTTTCGCAGACAAGCTTTTGACTCTCTCCACGGTCTAAGTCATCCTGGTGCCAGAGCGACAGCCCATTTAGCATCAAAACGTTTCGTATGATAGATAGATAGATAGATAGATAGATAGATAGATAGATAGATAAAGAATGGGTGAGCCCTGCCTTCGCAGGGCTCCACATGTAGGTCTGTGAAGACCCTTTGTGTCCCTTAAATGGTTTTGCCTAATCCAGCCCTAGTGCTTCTATAAAGGGTACCAGTGTCCGGATGTTGGCATTCCTCATGTCTTCCAGGCTCACAAAATGTGAGCCAAGATATTGATGTCTAGTGCTTGCAAGAGCTTCGCGCTGACACAACACATGCACGGAGGTCTCTTCCTCCCTACCGCATCTTCTACACATCGGATCCTGACTGATTTTCATGATGTGTAGGTGTCTCTGTAAGGTATTGTGTCCTGTCAACAGTCCAACTACCATTCGCATTCTGGTCCTATTCAAATTTATCAGGACCTTTTTATAACTTCGGCTAGGCCCTTTGATAAGTTCACATGCCTGCCTTGCTATGGTTATCCTCTTCCAAATGTCTAAGTGAGAGTGGTTTGTCCACTGGGATATTACCAGTTTCACGCTTCGGAGTGACACTCGTAGGAAGGGCTCTGGTCCTATGAAAGGACCTTTTGAGCCTTGTTTCGCTAGTTTGTCAGCTCCTTCATTTCCACTGATACCATGATAGGGTAACTGAGCTAAGTTCACACAGCTGATCTAACATCCTTTGGCATCCTTTGGCATTCCCATACCATATTTGATGTTGTTCTAACTGTGCATAGTGCCTTTAACGCTGCCTGGCTATCACAGCAAATGGTAATGCATCTTCTATGTCCAGGCATGTTCCATATATATACAACACAGGCCAGTGTTGCATACACTTCGGCCTGGAAAACAGTAGCATATTTACCTATGGGAATATGTCTTAGGTCCCCAGACCCCGGCGCCTGTGCCCGTCTCTGTCTGCGAGCCATCCGTGTACCATGTACAGCCCCCAGACCTAAGACGGGCCCCAGCATCTGCGGCCCACTACTCCCTTGTGGGTATAACCACTGTGAACTTATAATTCAGATTAAAACTAGGCTTCATCAGGTCCCCGATCATCATTGTCATAGGGCAGGTCTGGTGAAGCCCTGTAAGAAAAGAAGCATGACCTCTATTCGGATTCTTGAAGGACCATCCTCCGAGTGACCAGAGGCGGTAAGCACTCATTCCCGCTATTTCCTTAACATATAAATGTAAGGGGGGAAGACCTAGGATGGCCTCCATTGCACATAATGGTGTGGTATCCAGTGCCCCTGTTATTCCTAGACACGCAAGTCTTTGGACACTGTTTAACTTGGTGGTCACAGTTTTACTCTCCGAATCTGGCCACCAGACCAAAGATGCAAAGGTGATCTTGGACCGTACAATAGAAATATAGAGCCACTGGACCACCCTAGGTCCTAGGCCCCAAGTCTTTCCGATGGCCCTGTGACAGGCCCACATAATATTGTGAGCCTTATCTACCTTATAGTCTATATGTTTCTTCCAACTCAGTCTTGCCTCAAGGATTACCCCAAGGTACTCAACTGAGGTTGTCTTAACTAATTTTTTCCCAAATAGGAAAGGCTCTGACAGTCCGTCTAGCCTCCTCCTCCTGGTAAATACCATGAGCTCCGTATTGTCGGGATTAACCGACAAGTCCGTGTCGTGGCACCATCTTTCCACCCTACGTAGGGAGCTCTGTATGAGCTTTGAAACTGTACTGGGGAAATTTCCCGCCACCATCAGGCTAATATCATCTGCATTGCCTTGGGCGTAAATTCCTCCAACATTTAACCTGGTAAGTAGTTCATCCACTACCAGACACCATAATGTTGGTGATAATACTCCTCCCTGTGGACACCCCCTGTATATATTAGCTCTCAACATTACTGCATTGAGGGTAAACAGAACTTGACGGCCCTGCAGTGAGGTCATAATCCATTTTATGAGCATCCTGCTCACTCCTCTTCTCTCTAGACTAAGTTCTATGGAGCCCAAAGATGTGTAGTTAAAGGCCCCTTCTATATCTAGGAATATCACCATAGCAAGTTGTTGCTGATCCAAGGCGCTCTCCAGCCTAGAAACTAGCTGGTGTAGTGCCGTCTCAACCGACTTCCCTGGTTGGTATGCATGTTGATGAGGATGCAGGGGACAGTCTCTTAATACTTTCTCCCTGATATGTCTATCCACCAGTCTTTCCGAAGTCTTAAGAAGAAAAGACGTTAGACTAATGGGTCTCAGGTCTAATATATGAAGACCTTCCCAGGTTTAGGTATATACACTACCTTCGCCTGGTGTCACAAGGAGTACACGTACCCCATAGTGAGACAGGCTCTAAAATTTCTGACCAGGTATGGTATAAGGACTGCACCTGCTTCCTGGAGAAGTGCTGAGAAGATCCCATCCATTCCTGGGCTTTTATAAGGGGTAAAAGATTCTAATCCCCACTTCACCCTTCTTGGGGTAACAATCTCCCAGCCACTTCTATTGGGTCTGAAGGATCCGCTCGATTCTGCTTCACTATTTGTGAGTACTGAACCTGGAAAATGGGCATCAAGCAATAAGCTCAGGGTCTCCCCCTCTGTGGATGTATATCCACCCGAAGGTGACTCCAATGAGCCCAGCCTTGCCCTTCCATCCAAGGTTAAAATTTTATGAAGCCTTGGTGCTTCATGTTGACTCTCGATGGAGTCACAAAACTGTCTCCAAGATTTCTTAGAAGCCTTTTTGACTTCTGACTTGTACTTTCTTTGTGATTTTTTATAAGAATCTAGACTTTCTTGATCCTGAAGTTCCCTGTATTTATTCCAGAGCCTTCACATGTTTCTCCTCAGGTGTTCAAGATAACTGTTCCACTTGAAGCTTCCTGTTACTCCTTTTGCCTTAACGACTGGGCAGTTTAATTCATAAGAGGTAACTAGTGTTTGTGTGAGAAAACTCACACTGAGCTCCAGCTCCTCTTTGTTCTTAATTATATTTGAGGGTCTTCCTTCCAGTCCCCTCCTCACGTCCTCCCTAAAAAACGTCCAATTGGTTCGTCTAGGGTTTCTGTAAGATGGGATCTCGAAGGAGCCCTCTATATGAAACACAATGTGTCTATGATCTGACAAGAAAGGCTCCAACAAAACTTTCCAGTCTTTAAATTCCTGTATGATTCCCATGGAACCCAGGGAAAGATCTATGATCCCCTCACTCCTATTAGTGATGAAGGTAAGGGTATCACCTATGTTCATGATCTCAAGATCAGTTGTACATAGAAATTCTATGAAATGCTCTCCCCTTCGGTTTGTGTATTTACTTCCCCAAATACTGTGATGAGCATTGGCGTTACAACCTACTATGAGGTTAAGTCCTTGTTTCCTACAGTATATCACCAGTCTCTTGAACTCCTCCGGTGGGGGTAGAGATTCAGAATCTCCTGGAAAATATGCAGAACAGACAACCAGGTCTCTTGGCTGTCTGCCCTCTTCATATCTCACTAGAACTGCTACAAGGTCTCTAGTAATGAAGCCCGGTATAGCCCAAGCATTATGATCCTTAACTAGTATACATGCTCTAGGCTTCTCCTCCGCCACTCCACTGAATACAGTGAAGCCTGCACATTTTAGTCCCGTGATATGCCCCTGGCTAAGCCAGGGTTCTTGTATCAGGGCGACCGAAAACCTGCCTTTCTGGATACTTCATATAAGTACACTAGAGGCCACTATACAATGTTGTATGTTGTATTCCTTACTTTCATGCAATTTTTTACCTTATGTGATCTCCGGAACATGCAGCTCTGTCTCCCGTGATGAATCCTGAGGCTTGGCTGGCCCTGGTTCCTACCCAGGCTCCCACTCTTCACCCCTGCTAGTCTCAGTGTTGTCTGTGGTGAGGTTGGTCCTCTGCTTGTCGCGTTTGCCCTCCACCAGGGTGAAGGTAGCAACATGCACCCCGCAGAAGATCTTCTTCACTACCACTTTTTCCACATCTCTGGAGTCCATGCTGACCACAAGTCAGACACCTCTCTTCTCCTGCTTGCGGTCGTAGACTCTCCATCTGTTGGGATTTAAGCCATGGTTCTGGTGTGCCATTCTTCCCAAAAGGACGTTGTTGTCCTTTGGTTGTCCTGGTATCCGGACCATGACTCTCTATAGGAAAGGAGTTTATCCATGCCCACAATTGTGAGCCTGGCTCCTTCCCACAGTTGCATGTCTGTAACAAGACTAGAAAACCATGCTACAGTCTTGTCATTTTCTGTTATAATGATGGCCGCACCTCTCAACAGATAGCAGTCCAGGAACTGAGGCTTAATGGGGCCCTGCTCTGGAACCTCACCTATCAGATTGGTGATAGCCTCCTCCATAGACTCCACCTGTTTCTCAGTTAGCACCTGGTCAGGATATCCTGCAGGCACTATGGCCATCCTGAACCCAGCTTTAGCTATCCTGGCATACTCCACCTTGGGATTTTTGTGGGCCTGCCGATCTTCTTCTGGGGTTGCCCCCAACAGAAGTCGTTTCCCCACTGGCATCTTGGTGGGTGGAGTCCTCTGTGCCCTAGAAGCAGAGCCCTTTTCAGGGGCCCGCCTCTTGTGCCCTTGGATCCCCCCACAGTCGTCACTATCGTGGCGGTAGAAGGCCTCTCAGCTCCAGGAGTTAGGCCCTCTTTGGCATGCTCCCGGGCCTTTAAGGCCTTCTTATACCTCCTCTTCTCAGCGCCGGAGTGCTGTTTCTTCTTCTTATTCTGGACTAGAAGATTGCCCACCTCTACAGTGAGCTCTCTTACTGTCGAGGTCGTACTATCCGAGGGTATCTCCGAAGAGTCCCCATTGGTTATTGTTGAACTGGTGTTCTCTCGGAGGCCCCAGAGAAGCTCTCATGTAGGTCCCACGAGTAGCTAGGGAAATATAATGTCCTCCCAGGCAGAGCCCCGCATACCCGGGTAAGGCTACTTACTTCGAGAGGGCGCCAAGTATCTCGAAGGCTCCATTCAAGACACATCTCGCATGTGCCATGCACCCCATTGGCACAGGTCGCATTACACCTTAGGGTTGGGTGGTGCTTTAGCTTCCTCCTCCTTGTATACCGAATGGTTACCCAATAGGGCTCCATTTGGCATCGCAAGAAAGGGGCTACTAGTCCCCCTCACCATGCAGAGGATTTCCAATTGAAGAGGGTAACCGAGGTTATCTGCCTACAATTGTAGAAGCACACACGAGGGGGAATGCTTCGTATGGCCCCACATGCAAAAAGACTGCCGTACATGGGCACAAGCCTGCCAGGCATGTCAACGCTCGAAGGTCACGTGCCATAACAACGCTCCAATTGGCAACTTTACCCCAACGTCTGCTCGCTTCCAGCACGTCCATCTGGATATCATCGGCCCACTCCCTCCTGCTGGAAATTACTGATACTGTCTGACAGCAGTGGACCGATTCACCCGCTGGCCAGAAGTCTGGCCACTGGAACGCATCACAGCCAAAGACGTCGCCGAAGCTTTTGTAGCATGCTGGATCTCTCGCTTTGGATCACCACACCGTATTACGACCGACCAAGGCAGACAGTTTGAATCTCAGTTGTTCTGAAACCTGGGGATTCTTACCGGAACCTCACGCTCCCGAACAACCAGCTGGCATCCTTGTGCCAATGGAATGGTTGAAAGTTTCTACCGTCAACTCAAGGCAGCCATCATGTGCCATCCTGATATGTCTTGGCTGCAAGCCTTACCAATTGTCTTACTTGGTATCCGAAGTGCGTATAAAGAAGATCTTGGTGCTTCCTCGGCAGAGCTAGTCTACAGAGAACCAATTCGACTTCCAGGAGAAATGCTTTAGGCCATGACAGACAACCGCCTTGAGGACACTTCAAGCTTCGTAGTCAGACTCCGCCAACAAATGAGTCAACTACGTCCTTTGCCAGCATCACGGCATGATCAACATTCCACCTTCATCTTCAGGGACTTGAACACTTGTACTCATGTCTACCTACGTGATGACACGGTCCGTGGTGCGCTACAGCCGCCATACGCTGGCCCACATCGAGTGTTAGATCGAAGCGATAGGACACTGACTGTGCAGATAAAAGACAAGCCTGTCCGCAATGATCGCATAAAACCTGCTTTCCTTCTGGTTGATAACACACCATTACCTGGACAAAATATCACTCAGGATCATTTCATCAGCCCTGAGAACACTCTCCACAACGACATAGCCGCAGCATCACCGGCACCTAAAAGTGCTTCACTATCCTGCGTCTTGGCACCTCGAACTCGCTCCGGCCGAAGAGTTAGGTTCCCGGACTACTTTCAGCCGTGACTACCTCGAATCCGTGGGGGGCTAGTGTGGCGAAACTACGTCAGGAATCTAGAGGGCAGCAGCTGGACCTCATCACACTAGGCAACACCGGTGAAATCATGTAGACTGCCTGTCTTCTTTATGATTTCCATGACAGCATTATTGAAATAAATACATCGAGTGCCTTTCTACATATTGTCATCTATGGATGGCATTGCACGAAATGACAATGTAAAGTTCCGTACAGAATAAAAAGGCAGTTCTATTCAAATGTTGGGTTTACTGTAGCTGGCAAGTCAGTAAGTGAAATGTTCCCCACAGCCTCTTACATTACGAATTCGGTAGGCGCTCTTCTCAGGAGTCTGTTTTCTATGTTATCATATGATGATAAACTGGAACATGCATATAGGTAGGCCCATACCAAAATGAAACATTATGTATAGAAGAACAATCAAATTTTATCACTTCTCTGGGGACATGAAATATAAGAAAGTCCACTTTAGCTATGTTCTGCTTTGTACAGTCAGCTGGATGCATATTGCAACATAGCCCATAGTTCTCACCCATTGTGTCACTTGCTGTCACTCTACCATCTCCCCTCTCCCTTATCTCTCCTCCTAGTGACATGCAATTGCATACAGCATTATGAAATTATAAGCAAATCACATGCTTCTGCATAGCACAGTGAGTCAGCTGTAGGCATGCCTACCATGACAGCCAAGGTTCAAACCCCAGTGTGAACATTTTTTTTTTTTTTCTTACCAATTAAATACACCATGATGAAGTCAGGCAATGAATACACCAATTTTCACCAAGCTAACTTCAATGCTAAATGCTTAACTCCATTCTGACATGGCACATTATTCATACACATGAAGAGAGCAAGCACTGACTCTCATCCATCATGGCAATTTTAGCATTTGTGAGGCAGCAATTCAGTGTGGCATTGTGCCTAGGGCTGCTCAGAAATGGCAGGTGTGGGGACATTTATGTATGTTGTTTAAAGCAGGTTTTCACTAGAGAAGAAGACGACAGGATAGTTGAAACTTCACAGGAAAACACATTCTTAAACTCTAAGTAGCTCATGCAGGTGACCAATTTTCCTGGATGTCCATACATGGTCAGTAAAACATTATGAGAAGCATAACTCCATTGCAGGAAAGCTGCCAACAGTCTCTCTCCATTGCCAAGATGGAGTTAAATCTTAACTGGGTTCATGTGATCTCTAACGAGACTTTTTTCATTTTGGCACAGGTCGGGCTGGTTCTTGTTTACAGGCCACGGTGAGCCCAATACAACAAAAGATATATCTATCACCAAATGTTCATCCAGTGGCCGCATATCTGTGTCATGTTGGGGTTGGATATCATTTGATGGGGCTGGAGTGCTTCATCAGATAAAATACCGTGCAACATCGAACCAATATTTAGACATTCTGCAGAATATTACAGTTCTGAGTGCGAGATAGCACTATCCAGATGAAGTAATAAAGTATATGCAATAAATTTCATGGTTAGGCCCATACTGATGGATATGACTTATTGTACTTCATAAACTTCAGTTTATTCTCCACCTAATCAATACATAGTTTTATTCTCAAACAGTACCATACATAGTGGTCGTCTTCAGCTATTCATCATAAAAATTGGAATTAGAAAGACACAGTTTCATCATAAACAAAAGGAGATTAAACCTCCTGAGTTAAAACTACAAATACAAAGACATAAAATACACTAATATACACATTTAAAAATCCAAACAATAGACACTTGATAATGGTCAAGTGGATTTGAGATAAAAACTAGTAGATCACAAGATTAATGAAACTTGAAAATGAATTTGATGTAGCTGAATTCAAAACTGCACTTGTGTTGAATAAAGGTGATGTAAAATTCCATTGTCTATTGGTAGTCCCACCACTGATTATATTAAAATATACATTACAAGAGAATATCACAGTGTTGTCGCAAATAAAACTGGGTTATTGTTGATGGCATGTCAACGGCCGTATCATGGAAGGAACAATCTTCTCTGGTTACAATAATTGAAGGATATCCTGGTATTATAAAGCAAGTGTAGCCGTTCATAAGGGCATTAACCCAATCAGAAAGTTTATTTTCACAGGCCGTCCAATATATTGGATGCTATGCACTCAGGTCAGTAAAACAACACTAGTTACTAGAGCATTATATTGTACAATAATGTTGCAGGCTAGGTAGCATTAGAGGGTTGGATTATCTTATCCTATTTACACTGTAAAGTAGATCTACAATTTCCACTAAAGACTTATCCAATACTGTATACGCTATTTACAGATATGTATTTACTGATTATGATATCCACAGAAGTATTTCAGGTGAAGCCCAAACTGGTCAAGCTGATCCACTCTTCAGATGCCAATATAGGGCTTGAACAGATTTCATTTCAGTACAGGCACTTTGCTTATTTTTTCACGCTGGACCACCTTGATGCACTGCTTATCTCTATCAGTTTGTAGTTCATACAAGGAGTGACAACACTGTTGTCATTCCAGTGCACCAGCAACGCACCACCAAAACTCCTGCAGTCGTATGATCCCCTTCTTCTTTTTCCTGTCCTTTTATTTTTTTTGAAGGGGGATTTCTCTCTCTGGTTTTCTTGAAATGTCTCTGTTGCACTTATTCCCTTTGAAGCCAAATGTCTTACCAATTTCAGGATTGTAAAGTAGTTGTCAAAGAATATTGTATGCCCCATGTTTGATTCAGTTCCACCTGTGTCAATGAGAGGTAGGACTAAAATTTCTCCAAGTCCAAATTATTTCAGCCTTTCATTTTACATTACTGTACACACTTGGAAAGGTATCCTATAGCCACTGGCAGAGAAAGAAGTCTAGCAGAATTTCACAATTTTGTGCATCATCTCAAGGGGAAGGAGAGGAAAACAGTCAGTCACCAAATGAGATTTAGATTGTGATTTTGTCCACTTTGGAGTTGCTTCTTTTGTGTTACAATTTGACCTACTAATGCTATTGAATTTTCTATCTGGGATATCAGAAACAGGGGTACTGGCCCAATCTTATGTATGACAGCTTCCTTCTGCACGGTTTTCTGGTTTTTCAGTTCCATCTGTAAACTTTCAGTAATATTTTGACTACCACTGGACCTAGCCTTGCCTTTTTCATAGTTTGTTGAAGCAATTTTCCCTTCACATTTACTCAGAAGTAGATTTCTTCCAACATAATTTAGATTACCCTCGTACTCATATGTCATTATCATCAACCGTTTCACATCCGTCATCAGGGGGTTTGATGTGCTGCTCCTCTCCAAATGTTGGTTCTTCCTCTAAAATGTCCAATATTTCACTCACGATCAAACTAGTAAGGGAATACAAATGTCTGATACAGTAGGACTCCCTGTGCATAGCATCCGATTTTCAAAGCAGCTATATTTAGAAGCCTCTATCACATCAATAATAACATATAATTGACATCTTTGTGTGTCAGCAGATTCATAGGAGTGTCAACAATATGGTCCATTCCAAACTTTGCAATTATTGGAAATATTTGTTAATTCATAAATAAAAATCTCGACTATTGCACAAAACTCTGTACTATCTTGCTGCCATGCTCGCAATAAGTATGATTCAACAATGAATAGCCAGGATAAAGAATGCTGTATTCTTGGTTGTTGTTAGCTACAGCCTTTCTGAAGCACCAGAAAGTATCGCAAGCTTAAAACCATGCATAAATATCACAAAATTTTATTTTTTATGACGTCCAATTTTTTGGATGCTATGCACTAATGGGTTAATGGGGGAATGTCCTTTGAGGTTACCGTGGTGCACCCAGCAAAGCTGTCAGTGTTGTATATTTCATCATCTATACTGACTGCCCAGGAGTCAACCAAAAGAATAATTTTAGTACGTGCCTGTATAACTGGCACCATTGCTAGTTCTAGGAGACCTTTAAATTCCTCTTGGTCACATCAGCAGATTTGTTTGCAAACTCCTTGATGTTCGCCGAGTTAATGGTCATATTTATGGGATTATGGGCAATGGGCTCCGATGAAAAGACATACAAATGGGGTAGCAGCATACCATCCATCACAATCCATGTCGTTGTCCTATATAGGGCCCCATACATGCACAGACTTCTGGAATACTTACCTGCACTGACTTGCCTCTGGGAGGTAAGTCAGAAGTATGTAGTTGCCCACACATGCTCAGACTAAATTATTGTTTACCGAGGAAGTTGAATACGATGCGCTCGGCTGTTTTCCGTTTAAGATTATGTGCTTCAGATGGTGGAAAAATGTATACGGATTGAAATTAATTAGATAGTTGGTATAGAAGATGAGTTGTTATTTGGACATAATGTAGCGCTCTGCACGAAGAAGACGGGGAAAAAAAGTATTTCATTTTTCATATTTGTAGGTTACCACATTTACACCATCTGCCGCAACTCGGAGATAGCGCTTTCGTCGCAAAGTCTCCGGCTGAATTCAAGCAGCGCCAGAATGTCAGAGACTTGTCTGCAGACTTTATGTCGGCAGACTTATCGGCCAAACACACAGAGACATGTCTGAAGAGACTGGTTTGCACAGACTTACCTCCCACCAAGTCTGCACGTGTATGGGGCCCTTAAGAGTGTGTGGTTGCTGCTATGAATCCAACTGCACCAAAGATATGCTTGCTTCCCTTCAATAAGAGGGTTTGTCCAGAATGCACCTCTTTACCAAATCTTGATTGGTCAGCCTTATTTACTTGATCTGGTGACAGACGTTTTCCCTGTCTTGACGATTTATCTTTGATTTCTCTCATGAATTCATGAGTTCTTTGTTCAATAACAGCAGCCCCTTCAACCAATCGCTTGCTAACTTTGTGGGTTATTTTCTGACAAACAATGTCATTTCATTTAAATACTTTTTAGTCATGAGTTAGGAGATTGAACAGCAGGGAATTGTGTCTTATATTTCATTGCCCAGAGTCGCAGTGTATGGTCATGCGCTTCCCTTCCTCTTTTCTCTCACGTACAGCACAGTTTATCATATCCCCCAGACTGTTGAGTCTGGTGAGCACCATTGTTTGAGCATGTTTTCAAAGTTTTGTAACACAACCCTATGGTTTCTTTTTAATATTCTGTGCCAAGATTTGCAAGTTTCAGGCGATGTGTCATATCAATTGCTAATCCAGGATGACACAGATGAGGAGAATCAATATTTCCATCCATTACCCTTGGTGGTTTTGTCCATATGTTGCATGTTGTTGTTGTTGTTTTCTTTCAGAAACTACATTTTTGTTTTTCTTTGTTACACGTGTTCCATGATGAATGTTAGTGATCCTGCATAGACTTTGGATGGTGTTTTAGGCATAAAGTACCTCAGTGAGAAAGTCAACAAACACAGTGTGAGTGAAAAGCACATACATAGTGGTATTGAATTTGCGATGATTGAGAAAGTAGACAGAAGCTATCAAATCGATTCTGCATACAGACTCAAAACAATATTTGAGCAAGGAAGTGGCTCAGAATCACTACATTCTTTGCTATGGGCTTTACGTCGCACCGACACAGATAGGTCATATGGCGACGATGGGACAGGAAAGGCCTAGGAGTTGGAAGGAAGCGGCCGTGGCCTTAATTAAGGTACAGCCCCAGCATTTGCCTGGAGTGAAAATGGGAAACCACGGAAAACCATTTTCAGGGCTGCCGATAGTGGGATTCGAACCTACTATCTCCCGGATGCAAGCTCACAGCCGCGCGCCTCTACGCGCACGGCCAACTCGCCCGGTCACTACATTCTTAGTAAACTGATCAACGCAATTAAGTTTTGCGAAAAATTTGAGGTTTTCTTAGGAGCCATAAGAGGACAGTGACATTGGAAAATCCAAGAATTTTTCAAGGTTTAATTAACTTGGTCTAATGGTCGATTTGGTAGCTATTATTATAAAATTGTTCATTTTTTCTTTAGTTATTATGTGTTATTTAATGTTTAATTCTTCTTTTATTCTTTGAATAAACACAATAGACAGGGTAGAATTTTATAGCATTTACAGCCCTTCCAGTCAGAAAATTCACCAGTCCTCACTGTGTCTAATACAACTCACAGTAATGAAGCCTGCAGATTGCTTTCATGCAGGATATCACTGTCTTATACACTCACAGTAAAAAAGCCAGCATATTGCCTTCATGCAAGATATACACAGCACGATGACACAATGCAGGGAGAATGTATCACTATTCTGGCCTACTCCCACTGAACACGAGTCAGGTACCATGACTTTTGCAATGGCAATTTCCTATGAATATTACTATTTTTTTACTAAATTCACTCCTTTATCTGTATATATAAAATAACTTGTCCTAACTGACTGACTGACTGACTGACTGATTCATCATCGCCGAGCCGAAACTACTGGACATAATGAAATGAAATTTTGGAGATACATTCATATTGAAATGTAGGTGCTCGCTAAGAGAGGATTTTTGGATATTCCGTCGCTAAGGGGGTGAAAAGGGGGGTGAAATTTTAAAATGAGTGTATCTATATCTCAAAACTGGAAAAGTTTACAAATGTTAAACTTGGTATATATAATCTTCTTTAAAAATAAGGGAACTCGTATTTTTTTGTTTTCAGAAAATCCCAATAGGACGGGTGAAAAGGGGTGAAAAACGGATTCAATACCTTTAATGAGGATACCGGTACTTATATCTCAGAAACTGAAGACATTACAGACCTGAAAATTGGTACTATTGGTCGCTTTTAAAAATGAAGAAACACGTAATTTTGTGTTTCTGGAAAATCCAATTAATGGGAGGGTGAAAAGGGGGGTGAATTTTTAAAACGAGTGTATCTATATCTCAAAACTATGAAAGTTTACAGATGTAAAAATTGCTATTTACAATCTTCATTAAAAATTAAAAACCACGTATTTTTTTGTTTTCGGAAAATCCCAATAGGAGGGGTGGAAAGGGGTGAAAAAGGAGTTGAATGCATTTAATGAGGACACTTATATCTCAGAAACTGAAGATATTACAGGCCTGAAAATTGGTGTTTTGGATCTCCGTTAATAATAAAGAAACACGTATTTTTTGTTTTTGGAAAATCCAATTAAATGGGGGGTGAAAAGGGGGTGATATTTTAAATTGAGTGTGTGTATATCACAAAACTTTTAAAGTTTATAGATGTAAAAATTGGTATTTAGAATCTCCTTTAAAAATAAAGAAACACGTATATTTTTGTTTTCAGAAAATCCCAATGGGAAGGGTGGAAAAGGGTGTTAAACGGGTTGAATGCCTTTAATGAGGCTAATTATATTTCAGAGCCTGAAGGTATTACAGACCTGAAAATTGGTATTTGGGATCTATTTTAAAAATAAGGAAACAGGTATTGTTTTGTATTTGGAAAATCCAAAAAATGGGGGGTTAGAAGGGGGGTGAATTTTTAAAATGAGTATATCTACATCTTAAAATTTTAAAAGTTTACAGATGTAAAAATTGGTATTTTGAAATTCTTTTAAAAATAAAGAAACAGGTATTTTTTTGTTTTCGGAATATCCCAATAGGAGGGGTGAAAAAGGGGTTGAATGCCTTTAATGAAGATACTTAACTCTCAGAAACTGAAGATATTACAGACCTGAAAATTGGTATTTGGGATCTCCTTTAAAAATAAAGATTATTTTTTGCTTTTGGAAAGTCCAAATAGTGGGGGGGGGGGGTGAACAGGGGGATTTTTAAAATGAGTGTATCTATATCTAAAAACTTTAAAAGTTTGCACATGTAAAAACTGATATTCAGAATCTCCTTTAAAAATAAAGGAACACGTACTTTTTGTTTTCTGTAAATCCGAATAGGAGGGGTGTAAACGGGTGAATAATGGATTGAATGCTTTTAATGAAGATACATATATCTCAGAAACTGAAGATATTACAGAACTGAAAATTTGTATTTGGGACCTACTTTAAAAATAAAGAAACTTTTTTTTTTGTTTTGCTTTTGGGAAGTCCAAATAGTGGGTGGGGGGTGATAAAGGGGGGTTTTTAAAATGAGTGTATCTATATCTCAAAACTTTAAAAGTTTGCACATGTAAAAATTTATATTTACAATCTCCTTTAAAAATAAAGGAACACGTATTTTTAAATTTTTTTTTTTTGAAAATCCAATTAATGGCAGTTAAACAGGAGTGACATATTGGGGTGAATTTTTTGAAAGACTATATCTACATTATATCTGAGAAACGTAGAATTTTACAGACGTAAAAAGTGGTATTTGGAATCTCCTGTAAATGTAAGGAAACATAGGTGATTTGTTTTTGGAAACTCCTCTTAAGGGGAACGAAAAAGGGGTGAAATTTTATATTGAGAATTTATACAGTATATCTCAAGAAGCTTAACATGTTACAGACGTGAAAAATGGTATTTTCTATCTCTATTAAAAGTAAAGAAACGTGTACTTTTAAATTTCGTAAATACCACTTGGGTGGAGGGGGGGTGTTAAAAGTGATTGAAAATGGTGTTGAATTCTTTTAATTAGGCTACTATTATCTCAAAAATGAAGATGTTACAGCCGTGAAATTTGGAATCTGCTTTAAGGGTAAAGAAACACGTATTCTCGGAAAATCCAATGAAAGGTGGTGGGGGGGGGGGGAAGTGAAAGAATTGAAAAATTAATTGACTTAATTGTATGAGAATACTTACATCTAACAAAAACTAAAGTTGTTAGGGCCCACAGACGTGAAAATTGGTATTTGGATCTTCTTTAAAAACAAAGAAAAGCCCGTTTGGGAGGGGGGAGGGAATATCTTGGGGGCGGGATTGAGAAAGAGTTGAATTCCTTTCATGAGGACACATAAATCAAAAACTGAAGAAGTTACAGTCGTGATAATTGGTATTTAGAAGATCCTTTACTATTAAAGAAGCAAGTATATTTTACCGAAAATTCACTTCGGGGGGTGGGGGGGGGGGTGGAGGAGTGTGAAAGAGAAAAAAAGTGAATTGTTTTAATTTCGAAACTGAAGCTAATAGACGTGAACATTGGTGTTTGGAATCTCCGTTAAACATAAAGAAACACGCCTTCTTTTAGTTTCTTTTTTTTGGGGGGGGGTAAATAAACTTAACGGCGGTGGGGTGTAACAGGAGACGAGACCAATTGATTTTACTGTTCATAATGTATTTATAAGGAGCCTCCGTTGATCAGGCGGCAGCGCACCGGCCTCTTACAGCTGGGTTCCGTGGTTAAAATCCCGGTCTCTCCATGTGACATTCGTGCTGGACAAAACGGAGGCGGGACAGGTTTTTCTCCGGATACTCAGGTTTTCCCTGTCATCATTCATTCAAGTAACACTGTCCAATGTAATTTCATTTCATTTGTCATCCATTAATCAATGCTCCAGCAGAGTGCGACAGGTTTCGGCGCCAGGCACAATTCCTATTGTCGCCGCTAGATTCCATTCCTGACCCTGTCGAATGACTGGAAACAGGCTGTAGATTTTCGATGTACTTATTCTGATCATAAACCGATCATTTTTATTCTTTCCTGGGTTCGTTTTCAAGAGCCAACTTTTTCTTCGGAGAACGTTCTTAGATTACAGTAGATTCTCCTGGCACATAAATAAAAATTTAAACACCTTTGAAACAAACGATAGGAATGAGATTGACCGTCGAATTTTTTACCTCTATAATAAGTTCAATAATGCACGGAAGTACGTCATTCGTATGGCCAGAAATCCCGCACACTTGCCTACGCGCGACAATGGTGCTGCTCACATCCTCAACAATGACAACGGCATCAGATGTAATTTACCGCCAAGTAGCGGTCTTGCATCTTGCTGTGGGGTGCAGTACATCTCTAATAATAATAATAATAATAATAATAATAATAATAATAATAATAAAAATAATAATAATAATGTTCTGGACCGTCGTCAAATGTGCGGACCGCGCTGGAAACGGGTCCTGGACGGGTAATGACTAAGAATGCAATCCGGCCGCGGGTTCAGTATCGCCAAGGCTCCCAAGACGACACCACGCTGGATCTCCTGAAGGATTTGATCCATATTAAAAATGCTTATAGGAAAAGATGGCAAAGATTTAGGGACCCAATTGACCGGGTGGAATACCTGGACCTAGCCCGGGAAGTACGAAATCGATTTCTGGAAAGAAAGATTGAAAAATGGGAGGAAACTTGCCGTAATCTATTAGAAAACGAGTCATATCACGAATTTTGGCGGATTCTCTCAGAAAACGAGTCAGATCACGAATTTCGGCGGATTATATATAAAACACTAAGCATTCAATTCTAAATTTCAGTATAATACCGTAGCGAAGCACGGGTATCTTGCTAGTCTATATATATCTAAAATAACTTGTCCTGACTGACTGACTGATTCATCATCGCCGAGCCAAAACTACTGGACATAAAGAAATGAAATTTTGGGGATATATTCATATTAAGATGTAGGTGCTCGCTAAGAGAGGATTTTTGGATATTCCTTCTCTAAGGGGGTGAAAAGGGGGGTGAAATTTTAAAATGAGTGTATCTATATCTCAAAACTTTAAAGGTTTACAGATGTAAAAATTGGTATTTAGAATTTTCTTTAAAAATAAGGAAACACGTATTTTTTTGTTTTCATAAAATTCCAATAGGAGGGGTGAAAAGGGTGAAAATGGGGAAAAATGGGTTGAATGCCTTTAATCAGGATACCGGTACTTATATCTCAGAAACTGAAGATATTACAGACCTGAAAATTGGTACTTTTGATCTCTTTTAAAAATAAAGAAACACGTATTTTTTTGTTTTTGGAAAATCCAATTAATGGGAGGGTGAAAAGGGGGTGAATTTTTAAAATGAGTGAATCTATATCTCCAAACTTTTAAAGTTTGCAGATGTAAAAATTGGCATTTAGAATCTTCATTAAAAATAAAGAAACACGTATTTTTTCGTTTTCGGAAAATCGCAATAGGAGGAGTGAAAAGGGGTGAAAAAAGGGTTAAATGCCTTTAATGAGGCTACTTATATCTCAGAAACTGAAGATATTTCAGACCTGAAAATTGGTGTTTGGGATCTCCTTTAAAAATAGAGAAACACGTATTATTTGTTTATGGAAAATCCAATTAAGAGAGGGTGAAAAGGTGGTAATATTTTAAAATGAGTGTATCTATATCTCAAAACTTTTAAAGGTTATAGATGTGAAAATTAGTATTTAGAATCTCCTTTAAAAATAAAGAAACATGTATATTTTGTTTTCGGAAAATCTTAATAGGAAGGGTGGAAAAGTCTGAAAAAGTTGTCCAACGCCTTTCATGAGTCTACTTATATTTCAGAACCTGAATATATTACAGATCTGAAAATTGGTGTTTGGGATCTCCTTTAAAATAAAGAAACACGTATTTTTTGTTTTTGGAAAATCCAATTAATGGGGGGGTGAAAAGGGGGGTGATTTTTTAAAATGAGAGTATCTATATCTCAAAACTTTTAAAGTTTATAGATGTAAAAATTGGTATTTAGAATCTCTTTCAAAAATAAAGAAACACATATTCTTTTGTTTTCGGAAAATCCCAATAGGAAGGGTGTAAAAGGGTGAATAATGGGGTGAATGTCTTAAATGAGGCTACTTATATTTCAGAACCTGAAGATATTACAGACCTGAAAATTGGTATTTTGGATCTACTTTAAAAGTAAAGAAACACGTATTTTTTCGTTTTTGAAAATTCCAAATATTGGTGGATGAAAAGGGGGGGTGAATTTTTTAAAATGAGTGTGTCTACATCTTAGAACTTTAAAATTTACAGATGTAAAAATTGGCAGTTAGAATCTCCTCTAAAAATAAAGGGACACGTATTTTTTTGTTTGCTGTAAATCGCAAAAGGGTGAAAAATGGGTTTAATGACTTTAATGAGGATACATATATCTCAGAAACGCAAGATATTACAGAACTGAAAATTTGTATATGGGATATCCTTTATTTTTTTTTAGTTTTTGGAAAATCCAATTAATGGCTGTTAAACAGGTGTGACAAATTGGGGTTAATTTTTGGAAAGACTATATCTACAGAATATCTTGGAAACGTAAAATGTTCCAGACGTAAAAAGTGGGTGTTTGGAATCTCCTGTAAATGTAAAGAAACATAGCTGATTTGTTTTTGGAAACTCCACTTAAGGGGAACTCAAAAGGGGAGAAATTTTAAAATGAGAATTTTTACAGTATATCTAAAAAACTTAGCATGTTACAGAAGAGAAAAATGGTATTTTTATCTCTATTAAACATAAAGAAACGTGTATTTTTAGTTTTCGGAAATGCCACTTGGGTGGCGGGGGGGGGGGTAAATATGACTGAAAATGGTGTTGAATTCTTTTAATTACGCTACTGTTATCTCAGAAATGAAGGAATTACAGACGTGAAATTTGATATTTGCAATCTGCTTTAAAAGTAAAGAAACACGTATTCTCGGAAAATCCAATGAGTGTGTGTGTGTGTGTGTGTGTGTGTGTGTGTGTGTGTGTGTGTGTGTGTGTGTGTGTGTGTGTGTGTGTGTGTGTGTGTGTGTGAAATAATTGAAAATTTAATTGACTTAATTGTATGAGAATACATACATCTAATACAAACAAAAGCTGTTACAGACGTGAAAATTCGTATTTGGATCTCCTTCAAAAACAAAGAAAAACGCGTTTTTGGGAGGAAACCATCTTGGAGGGCGGGAGTGTAAAGGAGTTGAATTCCTTTCATGAGGACACATAAATCAAAAACTGAAGAAGTTAGAGTCGTGATAATTGGTATTTAGAAGATCTTTTACTATTAAAGAAACACGTATTTTTTGCGGGAATATTCACTTAGTGGGGGTGGGGAGTAGTGTGAAATGAAGTGAAAAAATAAATTATTTTTATGGGGATACTTATATCTCAAAACTGAAGGTAATAGACGTGAACATTGGTGTTTGGAATCTCCTTTAAACATAAAGAAACAAGCCTTCTTTTAAATTTTTTTGGGAGGGGAGTGGGTGGCGGTAAATAAACTTAACGGTGGTGGGGTGTAGAAGGAGGTGTAACCTATTGATTTTACTGTTCTTAATGTACGTATAAGGATCCTCCGTTGCACAGGCGGCAGCGCGCCGGCCTCTCACAGCTGGGTTCCGTGGTTCAAATCCCGGTCACTACATGTGTCATTCGTGCTGGACAAAACGGAGGCGGGACAGGTTTTTCTCCGGATACTCCGGTTTTCCCTGTCATCAGCCATTACAGCAACACATAATAATAATAATAATAATAATAATAATAATAATAATGTTCCGGACCGTCGTCAGTTGTGCGGACTGCGCTGGAAACGGCTCCTGGACTGGTAATGACTAAGAATGCAGTCCGGCCGCGGGTTTAGTGCCGCCAAGGCCCCCAATATGACACCACGCCGGTTCTCCTGAAGGATTTTATCCATATTAAAAATGATTATAGGAAAATATGGCAAAGATTTAGGGACCCAACTGACCGGGAGGAATACCTGAGCCTAGCCCGGGAAGTACGATATCGATTGCTGGAAAGGAAGATTGAAAAATGGGAGGAAACATGCCGAAATCTAATAGAAACCGAGTCAGATCGGGAATTTTGGTGGATTCTCGCCGAAAACGAGTTAGATCGCGAATTTCGGTGGATTATATATCTAAAACAATAAGCATTCAATTATAAATTTCAGTATAATACCGTAGCGAAGCACGGGTATCTTGCTAGTCTATATATATAAAGTAGCTTGTCCTGACTGACTGACTGACTGACTGACTGACTGACTGATTCATCATCGCCGAGCCAAAACTACTGGACATAAAGAAATGAAATTTTGGGGATATATTCATATTAAGATGTAGGTGCTCGCTAAGAGAGGATTTTTGGATATTCCGTCTCTAAGGGGGTGAAAAGTGGGGTGAAATTTTAAAATGAGTGTGTCTATATCTCAAAACTTTAAAAGTTTACAGATGTGAAAATTGGTATTTAGAATCTTCTTTAAAAATAACGAAACACGTATTTTTTTGTTTTCAGACAATCCCAATAGGAGGGGTGAAAAAGGGTGAAAAAGGGGTTGAATGCCTTTAATCCGGATACGCTACTTATATCTCAGAAACTGAAGATATTACAGACCGCAAAATTGGTACTTTTGATCGCTGTGAAAAATAATGAAACACATATTTTTTTGTTTTTGGAAAATCCAATTATTGCGAGGGTGAAAGGGGGGTGAATTTTTAAAATGAGTGCATCTATATCTCAAAACTTTTAAAGTTTAGGGATGTAAAAATTAGTATTTAGAATCTTCATTAAAAATAAAGGAACACATATTTTTTTGTTTTCGGAAAATCCCAATAGGAGGGGTGAAAAGGGGTGAAAAATGTGTTGAATGCCTTTAAAGAGAATACATATATCTCAGAAACTGAAGATATTACAGACCTAAAAATTGGTACTTTTGATCGCTTTCAAAAATAAAGAAACACATATTTTTTTGTTTTTGGAAAATCCAATTAATGCGAGGGTGAAAAGGGGGGTGAATTTTTAAAATGAGTGCATCTATATCACAAAAGTTTTAAAGTTTAGATATGTAAAAATTGGTATTTAGAATCTTCATTAAAAATAAAGGAACACGTATTTTTTTGTTTTCGGAAAATCCCAATAGGAGGGGTGAAAAGGGGTGAAAAATGGGTTGAATACCTTTAAAGAGAATACTTATATCTTAGAAACTGAATATATTACAGACCTGAAAATTGGTATTTGGGATCTCCTTTAAAAATAAAGAAATACGTATTTTTTCGTTTTGGGAAAATCCAAATAATGGGGGGTGAAAAGGGGGATGAAATTTTTAAAATGAGTGTATCTATATCTCAAAACTTTTAATGTTCAAAGATGTAAAATTTGGTATTTAGAAATCTCCTTTAAAAATAAAGAAACACGTACTTTTGTGTTTTCGGAAAATCCTAATAGGAAGGGTGAAAAAGGGTGAAAAATAGGTTGAATGCCTTTAATGAGGCTACTTATATTTCAGAACCTGAAGATATTAGAGACCTGAAAATTGGTATTTGGGATCTACTTTAAAAATAAAGAAACAGGTATTTTTTCGTTTTTGGAAAATCCAAATAATGGGGGGTGAAAAGGGGGGCGAATTTTTAAAATGAGTGTCTCTACATCTTAAAACTTTAAACGTTTACAGATGTAAAAATTGGTGTTTAGAATCTCCCTTAAAAATAAAGGAACACGTATTTCTTTGTTTTCTCTAAATCCCAATAGGAGGGGTGTAAAAGGGTGAATAATGGGTTGAATGCCTTTAATGAGGATACATATATCCCAGAAACTGAAGATATTACAGAACTGAAAATTTGTAAATTGGATCTCCTTTAAAAATATAGAAACACGTAATTTTTGCTTTTGGAAAATTCAATTAATGGCGGTTAAACAGGAGTGGCAAATTGGGGTGAATTTTTTGAAAGACTATATCTACAGAATATCTGAGAAGCGTAAAATGTTACAGACGTAAATAGTGGGTATTTGGAATCTCCTGTAAGTGTAAAGAAACATAGGTGATTTGTCTTTGGAAACTCCACTTAAGGGGAACTAAAATGGGGTGAAATTTTAAAATGAGAATTTCTACAGTATATCTCAAAAAACTTAACATGTACAGAAGTGAAAAATGGTCATTTTTTATCGTATTAAAAATAAAGAATAGTGTATTTTTAGTTTTCGGAAATACAACTTGGGTAGTGGGGGTTGGGGGGGGGTAAAAGAAACTGAAAATGGTGTTGAATTCTTTTAATTAGGCTACTGATATCTCAAAAATGAAGATGTTACACACGTGAAATTTTATTTTTGGAATCTGCTTTAAAAGTAAACAAACACGTATTCTCGAAAAATCCAATGAAGGGGATTTGGAGTGTTAAAGGATAGAAAAAATGAATTGACTTAATTGTATGAGAATACATACATCTAATAAAAACTAAAGTTGTTACAGACGAGAAAATTGGTATTTTGATCTCCTTTAAGAACAAAGAAAAGCGCGTTTTGGGGGAGAAACAATCTTGGGGGGGGGGGCGGGAGTGAAAAGGAGATGAATTCCTTTCATGAGGACACATAAATCAAAAACTGAAGAGGTTAGAGTGGTGATAATTGGTATTTAGAAGATCCTTTACTATTAAAGGAACAAGTATTTTTTGCTTTAATATCACTTTGCGAGTGGGGGGGGGGGGGGTGAGTGTGGAAGGAAGTTAAAAACGTTAATTATTTTTAAGGGGATACTTATATCTCAAAACTGAAGGTAATAAACGTGAACATTGGTATTTGGAATCTCCTTTAAACATAAAGAAACACGCCTTCTTTTAATTTTTTGGAGGGTGGGGGTAAATAAACTTAACGGCGGTGGGGTGTAAAAGGAGGTGAGACCAATTGATTTTACTGTTCGTAATGTACGTATAAGGAGCCTCCGTTGCTCAGTCGGCAGCGCGCCGGCCTCTCACAGCTGGGTTCCGTGTTTCAAATCCCGGTCACTCCATGTGACATTCGTGCTGGACAAAATGGACTCGGGACAGGTTTTTCTCCGGATACTCCGGCTTTCCCTGTCATCATTCATTAAAGCAACACTGTCCAATATTTCATTTCATTTGTCACTCATCGATCATTGCCCCAGAGGGGAGCTTCGGCAGCCGGCACAATTCCTATTGTCGCCGCTAGATGGGGCTTTATTCATTCCATCACTGATCCTGTCGAATGATAGGAAACAGGCTGTAGACTTTCGATGTACTTATTCTGATCATAAACCGATCATTTTTAATCTTTCCTGGGTTCTTTTTCAACAGCCATATTTTCCTTCGGAGAACGTTCTTAGATTAGAGTAGATTCTCCTGGCATATAAATAAAAATTTAAACACATTTGAAATAAACGATAGGAATGAGATTGGCCGTCAAATTGTTCACCTCTATAATAAGGCCAATAATACACGGAGGTATGTCATTCGTATCGCCAGAAATTCCGCACACTTACCTACGCGCAACAATGGTGCTGGTCACATTGTTAGCAATGACAATGGCAGCAGATGTATTTTACCGCCAAGTAGCGGTCTTGCATATTGCTGTGGGGTCCAGAACATATATAATAATAATAATAATAATAATAATAATAATAATAATAATAATAATAATAATAATAATAATAATAATAATAATAATAATAATAATAATAATACCTAAATTCAATTAATTTCAACCACCCTAATAATAATAATAATAATAATAATAATAATAATAATAATAATAATAATAATAATAATGTCCTGGACCGTCGTCAACATGTGCGGACCGTGCTGGAAACGGGTCCTGGACGGGTAATGACTACGATTGCAGTCCGGCCGCCGGTTTAGTACCGCCAAGGCACCTAAGAGGACACCACGCCGGATCTCCTCAAGGATTTGATCCACATTAAAAATGCTTATAGGAAAGCATGGCTAAGATTTAGGAACCCAACTGACCGGGTGGAATACCTGGACCTAGCCCGGGAAATACGAAATCGATTGCTGGAAAGAAAGATTGAAAAATGGGAGGAACGTTGCCGTAATCTCTCAGTAAACGAGTCAGATCACGAATATCGGCGGGTTGTATATAAAACGATAAGCATTCAATTATAAATTACCGAGCTCGATAGCTGCAGTCGCTTAAGAGCGGCCAGTATCCAGTATTCGGGAGATAGTGGGTTCGAACCACACTGTCCGCAGCCCTGAAAATGGTTTTCCGTGGTTTCCCATTTTCACACCAGGCAAATGCTGGGGCTGTACCTTAATTAAGGCCACGGCCGCTTCCTTCCCACTCCCAGCCCTTCCCTGTCCCATCGTCGCCATAAGACCTATCTGTGTCGGCGCGACGTAAAGCAATTAGCAAAAACAATTATAAATTTCAGTATATTACCGTAGCGAAGCACGGGTATCTTGCTAGTTTAACATATATATACAAACAAATAGCATGCATCATAATGTTAATATTATAAACCAAACTCAATATCATAGAGAAGAGGATGATCAAAACAAACGATGAACTAAACAATGTAACAAAAGTCAGTTCAGCACGGCTACAAGCTTCAGTAACAATGCTCAACTAACTCAACAGAATGACATGGGAAGAATGACCAACACATCAGTGGATAGGAATGGTTGTGGGTGAAATGATTTGTCACCGACTGATTACATGTTGATATAGATGTTGATTCCCATAGGGAATCTGAAATATTTGTCCTGAATGGGTAAATTTATAATACCAATATAAATAGTCCGTTATTGGACATTATAAATTTTCCAGTTAACTCATTCTTGGTTGCCAGCGTTTCGCCCTCGTGTGCTAGGGTGGGCTCATCAGTTGGTACCTAGCACACCTACCAATACGCTGGCTAGTGCATACCGTGGAGGCCACTGTGTAGGCTAACTGGAGCCACTGGCAGTGCCAATGCACTAAGAGACTTTGTCTCATTATCAAAAAATGATGCCTGCCTGGCTATCAGATGATATAGATGTTGATTCCCATAGGGAATCTGAAATATTTGTCCTGAATGAGTAAATTTATAATACCAATATAAATAGTCCGTTATTGGACATTATAAATTTTCCAGCTAACTCATTCTTGGTTGCCAGCGTTTCACCCTCGTGTGCTAGGGTGGGCTCATCAGTTGGTACCTAGCACACCTACCAATACGCTGGCTAGTGCATACCGTGGAGGCCACTGCGTAGGTTAACTGGAGCCACCGGCAGTGCCAATGCACTAAGAGACTTTGTCTCATTATCAAAAAATGATGCCTGCCTGGCTATCAGATGATATAGATGTTGATTCCCATAGGGAATCTGAAATATTTGTCCTGAATGAGTAAATTTATAATGCCAATATAAATAGTCCGTTATTGGACATTATAAATTTTCCAGCTAACTCATTCTTGGTTGCCAGCGTTTCGCCCTCATGTGCTAGGGTGGGCTCATCAGTTGGTACCTAGCACACGTACCAATACGCTGGCTAGTGCATACCGTGGAGGCCACTGCGTAGGCTAACTGGAGCCACCCGGCAGTGCCAATGCACTAAGAGACTTTGTCTCATTATCAAAAAATGATGCCTGCCTGGCTATTAGATGATATAGATGTTGATTCCCATAGGGAAACTGAAATATTTGTCCTGAATGAGTAAATTTATAATACCAATATAAATAGTCCGTTATTGGACATTATAAATTTTCCAGCTAACTCATTCTTGGTTGCCAGCGTTTCGCCCTCGTGTGCTAGGGTGTGCACATCAGTTGGTACCTAGCACACCTACCAATACGCTGGCTAGTGCATACCGTGGAGGCCACTGCGTAGGCTAACTGGAGCCACTGGCAGTACCAATGCACTAAGACACTTTGTCTCATTATCAAAAAATGATGCCTGCCTGGCTATCAGATGATATAGATGTTGATTCCCATAGGGAATCTGAAATATTTGTCCTGAATGAGTAAATTTATAATACCAATATAAATAGTCCGTTATTGGACATTATAAATTTTCCAGCTAACTCATTCTTGTTTGCCAGCGTTTCGCCCTCGTGTGCTAGGGTGGGCTCATCAGTTGGTACCTAGCACACGTACCAATACGCTGGCTAGTGCATACCGTGGAGGCCACTGCGTAGGTTAAATGGAGCCACCGGCAGTGCCAATGCACTAAGAGACTTTGTCTCATTATCAAAAAATGATGCCTGCCTGGCTATCAGATGATATAGATGTTGATTCCCATAGGGAATCTGAAATATTTGTCCTGAATGAGTAAATTTATAATACCAATATAAATAGTCCGTTATTGGACATTATAAATTTTACAGCTAACTCATTCTTGGTTGCCAGCGTTTCGCCCTCGTGTGCTAGGGTGGGCTCATCAGTTGGTACCTAGCACACGTACCAATACGCTGGCTAGTGCATACCGTGGAGGCCACTGCGTAGGCTAACTGGAGCCACCCGGCAGTGCCAATGCACTAAGAGACTTTGTCTCATTATCAAAAAATGATGCCTGCCTGGCTATTAGATGATATAGAAGTTGATTCCCATAGGGAATCTGAAATATTTGTCCTGAATGAGTAAATTTATAATACCAATATAAATAGTCCGTTATTGGACATTATAAATTTTCCAGCTAACTCATTCTTGGTTGCCAGCGTTTCGCCCTCGTGTGCTAGGGTGGGCTCATCAGTTGGTACCACGGTATGCACTAGCCAGCGTATTGGTACGTGTGCTAGGTACCAACTGATGAGCCCACCCTAGCACACGAGGGCGAAACGCTGGCAACCAAGAATGAGTTAGCTGGAAAATTTATAATGTCCAATAACGGACTATTTATATTGGTATTATAAATTTACTCATTCAGGACAAATATTTCAGATTCCCTATGGGAATCAACATCTATATCATCTGATAGCCAGGCAGGCATCATTTTTTGACAATGAGACAAAATCTCTTAGTGCATTGGCACTGCCGGTGGCTCCAGTTAGCCTACGCAGTGGCCTCCACGGTATGCACTAGCCAGCGTATTGGTAGGTGTGCTAGGTACCAACTGATGAGCCCACCCTAGCACACGAGGGCGAAACGCTGGCAACCAAGAATGAGTTAGCTGGAAAATTTATAATGTCCAATAACGGACTATTTATATTGGTATTATGATTACATGTTGCTCGACTACAAACTGCAGAGACAGACTTCGGCATAAAGTGTGATGCCACAGTAGCACGAATTTCTGCCGCTGTTGCTCAGGGATTTATCTGGGACATCTGGGCCTCGCAACCAGTGAAATTGTTGCTATCCTACTCGTACTTGTCAGTAAGGCATGTCTCACAAGAGAGCATTTCATATCACTGGACCTCACAAACTGCATGTCAAATAAAAATTAAACTCTACTTGGCCTTGCACATAGGACGTGGTTTGTCTGTGACGAATCAGATGGGGAGGGCTTTGTGAAAAATTCAGTTGGCCTGAAACTGCTATCATTAACATACCTGGCCGGCACTATTACAGATCTCCAGTATCAACACGACTGACCCATTACATTGTGGTGTTGCAATTTTCAGATTCACTAGTGTATATTTAAAAATAGTCACCTTTTACCACTCAGCATTGTCCTTCAATTATACACCTTTTAAGAAATTAGTATTCTGAAGAATGTATTGTGGTGTTGATTTGAACAAGGGAACTGTGGAAGCTCCTACAGAAGACAGAACGTGTAAGATATAATTATTATGCACTGAATTTACTATTTCATTCAATAAACTCACACAGATAATATTGTTTGGCTGATATTTCTTAGCTTACATTAATGTCATTAGAGTTACTATGGACAAATATGATATTTTTTCACCGGGCTGAGTGGCTCAGATGGTTGAGACGCTGGCCTCTGACTCCAAACTTGGCAGGTTTGATCCTGGTTCAGTCCTGTTGTATTTTAAAGGTGCTTAAATACATCAGCCTCATGTTGGTAGATTTCAGGTCACATAAAAGAACACTAAATTCCAGCTCCTCGGCGTCTCCGAAAACCGTAGAATTAGTGGGACATAAAGCCAATAACATTATTTATTATTATTGATTTATGGTTCATGGTGTGGGTTACTGTAGTCACATCCTAGTTCATGAACCATGGGCAATGGCTGAGTGGCCTAGTAAGTGGTGGTGAGAGTCGGGATACCAGTTGCTATGGAATGGAAGTGGGAATCTCAGACATATTCTGAGCCATGGCCCTCCTTGTGCTGAGGAAGCCAGGACTGTACAATCCTCCGGTGGTCCCTCACCCGTTCAAGTAGAGATCCTCACTTGGACTAAGTGTAAGTAGGGTAGCATCCTGCTTCACGAATTTACAGAGTTCAGAACATTTTAAGCAAGCCTCCCACTTCCATTTGACAGGCTAGGCACTCTTGGAAACAACTTGGCGAACGAAATGGAATTCAATGGGGAGCTATCAATATTAATGGGGCTTATGGAGGAAAGAAAATAGAACTGGCTAAGTCAGCAAAGAGGATGCAACTGGATGTGCTAGGGGTAAGTGATATTCGGGTAAGGGGAGATAACAAGAAAGAGATTATAAAGTGTACTGGATGGGTGTTAAAAAGGGAAGGACAGACTAAGGGGTAGGACTTTTCATCAGGAATACTATTGCATGCAACATGGTTTCTGTTAGGCACATAAATGAGCGAATGATGTGGGTAGATTTAGCAGTTGGAGGAACTAGGACGAGAATTGTCTCAGTGTATTCACCATGCGAGGGTGCAAATGAGGATGAAATTGACAAGCACTATGAAGCATTGAGTGACATCATACTCAGGATCAACAGCAAGGATAGGATAGTGCTAATGGGCAATTTCAATGCGAGCATTGGAAATTTTTTTTTGCTAGTGGCTTTACGTCACATCGACACAGATTGGTCTCATGGCGAAGCTGGGATAGGAAAGGCCTAGGAGTTGGAAGGAAGTAATTAAGGTACAGCCCCAGCATTTGCCTGGTGTGAAAATGGGAAATCATGGAAAACCATCTTCAGGGCTGCCAACAGTGGGATTCGAACCCACTATCTCCCGGATGCAAGCTCACAGCCGAGCGCCCCTAACCACATGGCCAACTCGCCCGGTAGCATTGGAAATAGAAATCAGGGTTACGAAAAGGTGATTGGTAAATGTGGGGAAGATATGGAAGCTAAGAGGAATGGGCAGTGTTTGCTTGACTTCTGTGCTAGTATAGGTTTAGCAGTTACGAATACATTCTTCAAGCATAAGCTACACATGGCCTGAGGGTAGGAGTACCTGATCCACAATAGATTATATCTTAACCGACTTCGAATTCAGGAAATATGTTAGGAATGTACAGGTTTTTCAGGGAATTTTCGATGATACAGACCCCTATCTGATCTGTAGTGGACTAAGTATCTCTAGGCCTAGGATAGAGAAAGTGAAATCTGTCTGCAAACGAATAAGGGTAGAAAATCTCTAGGATGAGGAAATTAGACAGAAGTACATGGATATGAATAGTGAGAAGTTCTGAATAGTGGACAGTAAGCAGATTCAGGATATAGAAAGAGAATGGGTGGCATACAGGGATGCTGTAGTAGAAACAGCAAGGGAATGCCTAGGAACAACTGTGTGCAAAGATGGGAAAAAGTGAACATCTTGGTGGAATGATGAAATGAGAGCAGCTTGTAAACGTAAAAGGATGGCTATCACGGTGGCGTATCTTGAATTTGTCACCGAGGCATGCAACTAATAACGATGCAGTAGCACAATGTAGTACCGTAAGCAAATTCCAATTCCTCTCACCCTAATTACATGTAGGCGAACTCCACCCTGCGATTCTCTTTGCAGAATTCCTTGGTGATGTCACTGCAGAAGTCCTCACGTGATTTCATTTGAACAAGAAGATCCTTTTGTATAGACATCATTCCTAATGCAGAGAAACAACTCTGACTTTCAAAGCTCAAGAAGACTGCTGTGGAGACCTCTGGTCAATAGGAATTTCTGGATTTGAGCCACAGTCTTATCTTTGAACTGTTCAGAAGCGAACATTGCCTCAATTCTGATTTAAGTCGTACTATATCATAATATTATCCATAGACTTCGATCAATTTACTGAATTGCTCTTTAAGAAAATTGCCAGAAAAATAAAAAATTCTTACACTCAAGCATTTCAGTGAAGGACAAATCTCCCAATGAACAGAAGCGATATTTTAACTGTGCTAGAAAAATATGATGTATTCCCAGGTAAACCCTCACACACTCATCTTTAACTGAAAATGAAGTTTCTTCCTTTCTTCTTTACATTGGTGGATCAAATGTCTCTTTTGATCTGTCCCAGACATTAACAAATCCACTGTTTCACATTAATGACACTTTAGTTTCTAATGAATTCACTTCGCTGGTGCAAAATGCGATGTCGAGTGTGTTAGATTGAAGGATGTTAGGCCTATATATGACATCAATCAATGAAAACATTTCACTAAAAATATTCAGAAGAAAATTGAACTGAAATTCTGATAACTTCGCAAGAAACCCGCTTGCCTCATTGATTGTAATGTTATCCCAGTTCCCAGTTTCCTCCAAAATACTTTTGTAAAGCTCTTGGAGAGGAGTGCAATATTCTGCGATGGTCTGTACTAATCGGCTGGAATAGTTACACCTTGTTGGAGCTAGCTGAAACCTTTTCTTGAGGACACTGTCCAACAGGTTAGTTCTCTTAGAAGAACTGCTAAAAAATGTTCCACAGAGCAAGTTGGCCATGTGGTTAGGGCACGCAGCTGTGGGCTCGTATCTGGGAGATAGTGGGTTCGAACCCCACTGTCAGCAACCCTGAAAATTGTTTTCTGTGGTTTCCCATCTCCACACCAAGCAAATGCTAGGGCTGTACCTTAATTAAGGCCACGGCCATTTCCTTCCCATTCCTAGGCCTTTCCTGTCCCATCGTCACCATGAGACCTATCTGTATCACTGCAACATAAAGCAAATAGCAAAAAAAAAAAAAAAAAGTCACAAAACCACTCTTTGTTGTGAAGAACATTGCCTACGACATTCTTTCACACATGAAACAGCTTGAGAAAGAATTAAATTAAGTTTGTGCGCATAGCAGTGTGTGAATACAGCCTCAGGAATCACTTCTTTTAATTTAGCAGCACAGAGCAAGTTGGCCATGTGGTTAGGGCGCGCAGCTGTGAGCTCGTATCTGGGAGATAGTGGGTTCGAACCCCACTGTCAGCAACCCTTAAAATTGTTTTCTGTGGTTTCCCATCTTCACACCAGGCAAACGCTGGGGCTGTACCTTAATTAAGGCCACGGCCATTTCCTTCCCATTCCTAAGCCTTTCCTGTCCCATTGAACAGCTAATTTTTCACAGCAGTCAAAGTTATCCATACACTCAATCGCAAGTTTCACTAATGCATTCGCTGTCCTATCACATTATGGGAACCAAGCAATCTTTTAACAACATGAACGTATTATACCCTACAGGGCATAAACAACAATGCATAATCAAACGTACCTGCTTACCTGTTACTAGATAAATGCACCAGCCTAGCTGCAGTCGCCAAACGGTCGTTTACTGGGTTCTTGCAATGAGAGTATGGGGTTAGGAAACTTACTCTATTATCCTAAATTATGAAATGAGGAACTCAGTAGCATTTAAATATATGTATAATTCTACAAAATTTTACAAAATTAATTTTTTTAAATTTAATTTTACAAAAGTTTCTGTGTTCATATCCAATTTTCCATTACAATAGATTAGCACTCGTAGTGCAAGAGAAAAAAAAGGAGAAAATGCCATAAAGGCTTACATCTATAATTTCAAAGACAACATAAAACAGCGTGATGAATCTGTGTGGAGAAGTAGATCAGTGAACCCAAAAAAAGAACATGTCCCCTACATGGAACAGCATCAATAGACCTACAAATAAAAGGGACATGATGCTAGGATCAGAATTGTCTTGCAGAAATAAAGCCATTGTAAAGGGGTCCCCATACAAATTGGGGAGTACACACACAAATAGCAAGTTCGAATCTACTACTACAGGGATATCTCTCCCTATCCCGCATAGAAATATATATATATATATATATGGATGCGAACACAGATCCATTAAACAATCATTATATTTACAAGATATACTAATTCAACTAATTCCTTAGTGCCAAGTTCATACGTAAGCCACACCTTTATAGACAAGTAAAAAAAAAAAAAAGAAAGAAAGAAAGGACCGCTGTCACATACACGTCTTGCCTGAAAAGAAAGAATTCCTCGTAACCTGGCCCTTTAAAGATGGCCACAAGCTCCCCCGTCGTGCGGGCTGGGGAAATGACCTCCAAGTCTCGCCAGTGCAACATCCCCCCACTACAAAAAAATGTAAACACAGCCTAATTTCCAAGCGCTCAGAGCTCCTTCACAAAAGGGCTTTATCCTCCTCTACTCATGACAAACCAATAGTCACATCATTAGTGAGGAATAACATCACATTCTATATATCCAACACAAGTAACAGACCGCCATGGGTCTCATTTATAACACATAAAGTATTTTGCCCTGTTATACACATAGGACATCACCGTCAATACATATGACGTGTTCCTGGTAACCTTCAAGTCTAGGGTTCTAGCCCTTACTCGGCAGAGTAAAAACGGGGTCGCACACATTAACTACACAGCCTATGAGGTAGTTCATTCACCCAAAGTCGAATAAATAAATGCAAGCATTAAAAAAAAAATGAAAAAATAATTAAACACTATCCTAAGTAACCCACAGTTACAAGCAGATTTCATCCGACGCCAGACACTAAGGAATACTGATCTAAGCACATAAACAAACTCCCGTAATACTAGGTACACTACATCCTATCACATAACCTAACTTAATCCTTGCTTACAACAATAAAATTATATATGCCTTACACTTGAATATCTAAGAAAAAAATCTCAATAAATAGCCTGATGGGCCATAATCACGTCCCCTACTATTATTTACAAATTTAATCACTGTATTTCTGCGTAACACCCCCCCCCCCAATCCTAACACATGCATTATTGATTATGGTTCACTTATCTATCATCTTGGAGACCTCTTCCTCTCCTTCCGGGTTGAATCGCCTGCTTAAGCCATCATGGTAGTAGTATAGTCCTGGGTCGATCCCCTAGGTCCAGTCTCCATGTGTAGCTCATTCATGACGTCGCCTTCTGGAAGAAATACACGTTCAAGACGCCGTCTTCTCGAAGTTACGGTTGGAGGCTCTCGTATCACACGTCTCTCTAACACGGCACCGGTCTTCACCCTAGTATCAGAAATCAACACTGAATCATTCGAGGCACTTGTTATTATTTCATGCCCGATTATCCCAGTCTCATATGCCTAGCGGGAACAATGCCAATTGCTCTAGTTTATTATTAGCACCTTTTTTGCACTTCACAAACTTCCCCTTACCGCTTCATAATGAAGTCTATAAATACGGCATTTTTTACCAATTGTTAGGCACTCGCGACCTCACTGCAAAGCATCTAAATATTATCCTACACTTGAATTACCTCCGGTATATACGGTATTCTTTACCATCAATTAAGTAGGCACTCGTGACCTCACTGCAAAGCGTCTAAATATTAGGATATACTGGAATTACCACCAGAAAGTTTATAGATTACCGCTCCACTGAAACAAAGTTAGCGCAACTGCACTTGTTATTCACAGTCTTTGTCCTAAACAAAGGTTTCTGGCGTAAATACAAGCAGACACGCGACACACAGGGACAGCAGTCTTATCGTCGAATGAATCCCCTCCTTGCACATCTTTCAGCTCTTATAGGAGGCAGAGACCCACGCGATGCCCTGGGAAGCCCCTGGAAACAACTTGAGATTGGAATGCAGCCACTAAACAGTTTCCCACGGTCAGCGGCTGGCCACGTAGTTATTAATCTGATTATTTATTAACAGCATTACACGTATCGTTGGCTTCGTAAAATTCTGGAGATAATCTTTTATCATCCTGGAAAACCTTCAGATAGAGGAGATATCGCTCAATTTCCGTGATGTGGTGCACCTGACTACTCCCGCTAAAATTTTTTGTTAGGATGGCATGGTTCTCCCCCAAGCAAATTCTTATCTCTTTTTCTCCCTTCCACATATTCTGTCTCACTCATGCATCGCCTAGGGAAATCACCTTCTGGGTTCCCGCGTTCTATATGGCATCACGCCCTTCCACTTGGCGTCATGTTGCACAATATTACTTCTGCGTTAAATATCATTTGTTAATGACTGAACAGAATGGTACAGTTTCTGAGAGCCAAGCAGTTTTACTGTAACTTTCTGGATTGAACGTGTGAACATAATTCTTGTTTTCTGATTTTTTCATTTAAATGTTAAATTTTCATAAAACGAACAGGTTCTAAAAGGCTTTTCAAAAACTCTTTCTTTCTTTCTTTCTTTCTTTCTTTCTTTCTTTCTTTCTTTCTTTCTTAATCCATTTACCTTCCAGGGTTGGCTTTTTCCTCGGACTCAGCGAAGGATCCCACCTCTACCGCCTCAAGTGCAGGGCCCTGGAGCATGAGACATTTAGTCGCAGATACCACCGAGAAAGAGGAGTAGTACTTCGTCCAGGCGGCCGAACAGGTATGCTGAACAGGGGCCTTGTGGGTAGGAAGAAAGCTGCCGTGGCCTTAAGTTAGGTTCCATCCCGGCATTTGCCTGGAGGAGAAGTGGGAAAACACGGAAAACTACTTCAAGGATGGCTGAGATGGGAATCAAACTCAGCTGAATTATCGAAGCTGAGAGGACCCCGTACCACTTTTCAAATTTCGTAGCAGAGCTGGGAATCGAACCACCTGGTCCTCCGGGGATGGCAGCTAATCACACTAACCACTACACCACAGGCGAAGCTGTTTTGGACTCATCCATCGTTAATACATAAAACATCGAACATGAGGAATAGCGCAGAAACAACACACATTTAACCCATTCCAGTCTGGGCCTTAATATCCCTAACAAACTTTCTGGACTGGGCATTTTTAAGGATCTTTAAAATATTATATCTCTGTACCTGTAGGAGATATTGACATGATTCTTTTTTCTTTGTGCTTGTTTGAGCATCTAATTTTCAAAAGCTCTCTTTGTATCATGTCAACTATCACTTGAGATTTTAAAATTGTTTACATATTATACCATGTTTTGTGAATGGAGGAAAGGTCTGACGGAAAACGAAGCAAGTACATTTTCCTGAAATACAGTAATATTTACCCTATTTCTCTAATATAAAATGTGCATTGCAATTACAAAACAACAACAATAATAAGTACAATATAAAAATAATCATTTTTCAATAATAATAATAGTAATAATTACAATAATGAAAATGGGTGCTCTTACAAAATTTTATTTTAATTGATAAATCTTGTTAAAAGTTACTCAAATGTAAAAATATTGTTCCATTTACCACAAAAGACTTCTGAGAAAGAGAAAATACAGTTTTCTAAACAGACAACTTTACGAATATGTAGACAATCTTACGTATTCACGCAAATATGAAATACGCGGGAACATGAGCTAGACCGTTAAACGAACTCCAATCATAAAGAAATGCAAGAAGTTGTTTCGAATTCATATGTCAATAATATGTTCATTTGCGCATAAACTTATAATATATCATAAAATATCGAAAATATCACTTTCGTCAAGCACATGTTTGCCGCGAGAAGCCATGCCTTAGAGCTCACTGAGTGACAACATCTACTGATGCATGCTATTCAAATATATTGTAAATTCTCTGACTTAGACATATAATACTGCCATCTGCTTAAATACTCTCATAACTAATACATTAGGAAACACAATGTAACCACCAGAATGCGTGCATAGCTCGTTCGCGATTTTTAGCGAATTGTCAAACCTTACTACGGGCTATGCTCGCAGCGCATCCTGAACATAATTTCGGCCGCTGCGAGCTATGCTCGCAGTTAGACTGGAAAGAGTTAATGAATTCATTAATCAACAAAACACAATGAATGAACTACCCTCTCAGCCACTACTCAAGCATTGGAAGTAAATCACCCCAGTGACAGTGGTCACTTTCATCACGTTGGGTTCTCACTAGGGGGTAATCAGTGGTTCCCACTCGCTGTAAGCTGGGACATGCCGACTTTCTCCAAGTTGTTAACAGACTGATGGCAGAGGGTAGCACATGGATGGTGACCAAAATTAAATTGCAGCGACATGATTCGGTGGGTTTCAGAACTATGCCTGCCATTGAATGCAATTTAAAGATTGAATGTGTTACGTCCTTAACTTCTCCAGTTGCTTTCTCTTTCTATCTACAGTGGATTAGATGGTGAGACTACACCAGCACCACAATAGTCAAGCAATGGAACTAGTGCAGTTGTGCAGAAATTTTGAACTTCTGAGAGATGAAATTGTCAATACTTGACTTGAAACAACCTCAAAACATACTTCAGACAGTTTTTCGCCAGATCATAATGCATGCAATGAATGCCTTGCATGCAAGGAGAATGTGACCCTGGCTTATCAGAAATAGCTCCAAACAAGGGCTGTTGCAGACAGGGAATTGTATGCAGATGAAAGAAACAGAGCAAAGCAAATAGTTGTTGAATCCAAAAAGGAAGTCATAGGAAGATTTTGGTAATAACCTGGAAAGGCTAGGTCAAGCAGCAGGGAAACCTTTCTGGACAGTAATAAAGAATCTTAGAAAGGGAGGGGAAAAGGAACCATTTACAGGGCTGCCGACAGTGGGGTTCGAAAGTTCTATTTCCCAAATACAAGCTCACAGTTTTGCAAACCTAACCACACAGCCAACTTGCTCAGTAAGCTAATGTTGATGCACTGCTTGAAACTGCTAAAACTTTGCATCTGCATGTTATTTTCAAAGTTTGGTCATTTTTTTAACAGACTTTGTTCATCAATATGTAGTCTCCAGAGCAACAAGGCTCAGTTTCATTTTTTCTTTTCTTTTTTTTGCTTTACGTCGCACCGACACAGATAGGTCTTATGGTGACGATGGGATGGGAAAGGCCTAGGAATGGGAAGGAAGCGGCCATGGCCTTAATTAAGGTACAGCCCCAGCATTTGCCAGGTGTGAAAATGGGAAACCACGGAAAACCACCTTCAGGGCTGCCGACAGTGGGATTCGAGCCCACTATCTCCCAGATGCGAGCTCACAGCTGTGTGCTCCTAACCGCACGGCCAACTAGCCCAGTAGTTTCATTCTTGGCCAGACATTTATGGTTGGATACTATTCCTACTATCATCAGCGCTGATCCTATTGCAAATCCCAGCCAAAGAGGCTGGGATCTGAAACCAGTAAACTTGAGTAGGAAGTCAACTGCACCAGCATGCCACCTACCAAAGCAAATGATGTGTCTCAATCGAAGGAAGGACAACATAATCAGGAAGGACAGCAAAAACAGCACAAGGACATACTAATATGAAGGAATGAAAATGAAAATCCACAACCTGTTTCCAGTCATTCGACTGGGTCAGGAATGGAATGAATTAAGCCCCCATCTAGCAGCAGGATACGAATTATGCCAGCTGTAGAAGCCTGTCGCACGCCTCTGGGGCAATGATTTATGGCTGACAGATGAAATGAAATTATATTGGAGAGTGTTGCTAGAATGAAACATGACAGGGGAAACCAGAGTACCCGGAAAATATCCTGTCCCGCCTCCACTTTGTCCAGCACAAATTTCACGTGGAGTGACCGGGATTTGAACCATGGAACCCAGTGGTGAGAGGCCGGCACGCTGCCACCTGGGCCATGGAGGCTCTACTAATATGAAGAAATGCCTACTGTAATTTATGTCAACAAATGGGAGGATGCAGGCGACATAATATCCATGAGGGTTAAAAATATTTCCAACAGCAGTGACAGAGGACAAGTCTGGCAAAAGACATTGTAGAAAGGAATGAGAAAATCAGAAAATAAATAATTGCCAGCCTCTAGCACAAAAAGGAACATTAGTATATTTGAAGCAACAGAGCTTGTGGTTCTAGAATTGGTCACTTCAGCCATCTGAGGGCCCAATACCAGCAAAATTGATGCATTCAGAAGACAATCCCTATACTCACCAGCAATAGAATGTTCATGATATTTCTTTTCAGTTATAAACTGGTGAGAAAGTCACTAAATTTCAGTCAACCTACCCTTTAGTCTCATCATGAGTTCTTGTTTAGCTAGAGTTAACCACAGTGGCATGGACTGTTAAAAGAACATAGCATTGAAATTGAGTCGCAAGTCAAGTGGCTGCATTTAGGCAGCTGTGGCTCCTTGGCTGAATGATCAGTGTTGATGCCTTTGGTTCACAGGGTCCCAGCTTCAATTTCCGGGTGTTGGGGAGTTTAATCATGCCTGATTAATTCTTCTGGCTTGGGTCTGAGTGTTTGTGTTTGTCCCTACACTCACCTCTTCATATTCAGACAACACAACATACTACCCTACAAAGCACCACAGAAACACACAAATCTGACTCTAACCCAAAGGCCCCATGTTCATTTCCCACCCAGGTCAGAGGTTTCTACCTTGGTCTTAGGGCTTGTTCAAGGCCCACTCGGCCTATATGAGAACTACTAAGAAGCTATCTGCTGGTGACATAGCGCCCCTGGCAGTGGCGGTTTCTAGTATAGTGCAATGGAGCAATGAACCTCCAGTTTATATCAAATTGTACTCAGCTATTTAATTTTCATGATTCCCTTGTCAATCTCGAAGCTCGTGCCAAGCCCATCTGTCCGTAATATACTCGTACTGGCTTTCAATTCATGTCAGCTGCACAAGATCTGTGGCTGGATACTCGTCTGGAATGAACCCCCATACAAGGCGACATCTCCGTCCGTACCTAGGTGAAGGGAGCAGTTAGGTGCAGGGGAAGTTTGCCAGCATGAATGCAAGAGCCGGATATCGCAGAAAAGGATATCTGTGGTTTATGCATGCGCAGTATGCCACTCTCTCAAGTCTGTCGCAAGTCGTGTTGTTGGGATAAGAAAACTGTAATAGTATGTGCCTGCCATCTATTGCCCTTACAGGAATTTAACCAGGCAGCAGAGAATAGTGCACATAATTAGCGCTAGTGTTGAACAGCATCATTACTACCAAAAGTCACATTAAACTGCCAAATTCCAACTGATATCTTGTCCCAAATATATCAATACTTACTAAACATCTATTCATTTAACTTCTTTGGAATAATTACTTTTTTGGAGAGAAACTTAGCCTAAAAATCATTGAGGCAAAGAGTAGTGGGAAGGTAATACCAATGAAAATGCTAATTGACCAGCCCACACTAATTCTTAAAATGAAGTTACCAACATTGTGAACAGTGCAAACATTCATTCCTATAGTTTCCTCGTGTCTTTCAAGTGTGATAGTAGTGTTTGTAAAGTTTGTACATAGTAATTATCATAATTCATATTATTATTGTACACTTTGCAAGCGTGTGAGTGTTTTCCTGTACTGTTGTGCTGTTCAGAAACTTAATTTTTAGGTTTGAAAGAAATTACAATCTTTTGTCAGTGCACGTGTGTGTATTTTTTGTGCGTTGTAGTTGCGTCCACCATCTTTGTGCCCCGGAAAGGTAAGGAGCTACATAATGAGTTTGAACAGTGTCCAGATACTTAAGAAGACAAACTTTTCTTGTCTCTCTCTTGAGTGAAAACTTGAGATTAAGAATGCCGGGCGCCCAATGCCTGATCTTGATATAACGAGGCAGACTAAAAGTAAAAGTAAAGAAATCATGCGTAAATTCAGAATGGATATATACAAAAGAACTGAGTGGATCTGTGGGTGTGAAGTTACTAACAGGTTATTTTGTTTTCCGTGTTTATGCTTCATGAGTGACGAAAGCGAAGGGACTTGGACCAAAGTCGGAGTGGTAGATTTAGGACATTTGTCCCAAAAAAATAAAGAAACATGAAAGTTCTAAATCTCATATGCTTGCCCAGTTAGAATTCGATCTTCTGGGAAGACACGATATCCGGCAGCAACTTGACTGTGCTTACAGGCAGTCTGTGGAAAGACACAACGATCAAATACGGAAAAATTGTTATGTGCTGTCAAAAATTATCGACTGTGTAAAGTTCTGTGGCGCGTTTGAGTTAGCATTGCGTGGGCATGACGAAACAAGTGAATCATCGAATCTAGGCATATTTCAAGGCCTCGTTAATTTTAGTTCCGAAATTGCATTAAGGGACCATCTGTCCAAAGCTACTGTTTTAAAAGGCACCTCGAAAGACATTCAGAATGAATTGCTTTTGTGCATGTTTGAAATCTGTCGTAAGAAAATAAAGAAGGAAATCATAACTGCACCCTTCATTTCGGTAATCGCAGACGAGACCACCGATATATCAAATAAAGCACAATTAGTTATTGTACTGCGCTACGTTCTTCCCAACGGTAAGCCAGTTGAAAGATTTTGGGGTTTCCTCTCACCCACTAGTCATGATGCTAAGACAATAGCAATCTTCTTTGAGCAATGTTGTGGATAGCCCAGATAAGTTAATTTCACAAAGTTACGATGGGGCAAATGTAATGAGTGGTCGCAATCAGGAGTGCAAGCTCTCATCAGGGAAGATTTTAAGCATGTACATTGTGTTCACTGGTATGCCCTCTCTTTGAACTTAGTCATGACACAAGCGACAAGCCAAAATATGGATGTCCGTATATTTTTTGCAGATTTAAGTGAAATCCCCAGCTTCTTTCATAACTTCCCGCAGCGATCAGGTGTATTGACCGAAATAGTTGGTAGAAGAGTACCTCATGCTTCAAACACAAGGTGGAATTTTAAATCAAGGACCATTGAAATAGTTTACGAGAACAGAGATGCCCTTATCGAATGCCTGGATCAACTGGAAACTACCTCTCGACAGCCTAACACCATATCGCATGCCAGTTCTGGTTGGCTGTTTTCCATCAGATAATGCCTCATGTGGACATTTTATACAGTCAGCTACAAAAGCAAAATTCAGATCCGTTGGAAGTCAAAGGCGCACTTTCAGGTTTCGAGGCTGCTATAAAAATGGTTCGGGAAAATAAAATTGACCACATCGCTGATGAACATGACATACTGCCCCCACCAGTGAAGGTATCACGGGGGCCACTGCGTACCTCGAAACGAGTTGCGGCAAAAGAAGTTTGTGACACCGTCATTCTTCAAGCAAAGGAACGGTTTCAATTCACAAACCACCTTCATACAGCAAACCTGTTTCAAGCTGAGAATTTTGGCAGTTTCGAGAAGCAGTTTCCCCACTCACTTCTGTTCAAAGAGTGTGAAGCCTACCCATTTCTCGACAAACCGAAACTGAGAACCAAACCTGAAATGTTATACATGAGAAATGATTTTCGAACTGTTTCTGGGGCTACGACTTTGTTGCAGTTTCTTTTAGAAAATAAGTTGCAGAGTGTCTGTGGTGAAAACAACACTTTTAAATATACGTATTACTATTCTCATGACGGCATCGGAAGCAGAAAGGTGCTTCTCAACCCTGAAGAGAATTAAGACTTTCTTGCGCAGCACAATGACCGAGGATAGACTTAATACTCTTGCTATAGTGTCAATTGAAAAGGACTTGGTTCGAGACTCTGTGGACTTCAACGAAGCAGTTATAGATAAGTTTGCATCCCTCAAGGAGCGCAGGATGGATTTTTTTTGTATAAGGTGTCTGCATAGGGTAAGTTGATTGTGAAACATTTCTTATTTTGCATGTGGTAAATATCGGCATATATTGTCTGCTTCTCTCATATTCGATCACATTTTAAAAACTTCTATCGTCTTATTTTAGGAGGTTACAGCCCATGACGGGAGAGGTGGAGGGGGGGGTGTAATTTTTTTCTTCTGTTGAACTCCCAGTGATAGAAGTCATGCACCGCCACTGGCCCTTGGTCTAGAAAGCCAAGATAATTTGTTGTGTTGACCATGCATCACCTCATAGTCTACAGGCAAGTGTGATAGCCAGCTTCTCACCATGGCAGCCATGGTTAAAATCTTGGCCAATGAATGTGGCATACTTGAAATGCAAACTCATATTCCCGCGGTTCGGATTTTGTGTATAACTGGAGTTCCCGTGGCTATGATTAGAATATCAAGATAAAACTACAAGCACGCCACAATCTGTAGGCCTTTGGACTGAGTAGTGGTCGCTTGGTTGGCCAAGGCAGTGGCACCATGAGATATTATTATTATTATTATTATTATTATTATTATTATTATTATTATTATTATTATTATTATTATTATTATTATTATTATTATTATTATTATTATTATTATTATTATTATTTCTGAATTATCTCTGTTCCTGTATGCAGTAGAAATATATAATTTTGAATTACTTAATCATCAGTGTTTCTGATATTCTACATGAATATTAAAAAACATCGTACCAGTACTGCAACCTGTTACTGCTGGCTTGTTATTGGGATACCATGACATCACTTAGAAACTGAAGGTATACTACAGTACAGTGTATTTGTAGGCATGGTGTTTTTAGAATGCCTATCTGATTACTGCATACTTGGAAATTGATTCCAAGACAAGTCACCATGTGATGGTTCAGGTGACTTGTAAGTATCCGATATCATTTCCTGGAAAGAATGCCATTGTGATATGTGATACTGGTCACCACCTGGGCATAGACATACTTCTCTGAAACCTGTGCCCTTGGCGTAGGAATACGTCTTTGTAGTCCTTTGTCAGTACACTGAAGGAACAATTATTTAGTGTGCAGTCATCAGGCAATAAGGATGTCAGACGGAGTCCCTAAAGCTGAAGTAAGTATGGTGTGTTGTACTGCATGGAAGATGGGAGCATGGAGTTTGTATGTTATTACTGTTATTGATATTAACATTATTTTACTGATATTTTTTTATACTCATATTTGGTAGTATATTTCATAAGATACTTCCACTTGAGCAAGTTTTAAGAGTCTTTGAGTAAATTCCACCTTTTCAATACCGGTACCATACTTAAAAAGTTCTTTATTCCTTTTCTTATTTTAAAATCTTTTTAAAATATTGCAAAAGGTGCAGTTTACTCCTATGAAATTAATTTCTTGTGGATACGGTACTTCAACTTCCCGCAGATGCCGGTATCTAAGTCGCCTTTAAGGTTATGGTCTGTGGGTGTGAAATTCAGTTTCTTTAGTCCATTTTCAATTCCATTCTCCATTACAATATCTGACTTCCCATAAGCATTCAAACTGTGGTAGATACCAGTCAGAGTATCACATCACAATCATAACCAGCACAATGCAGATATCAAAATGTTATAAATGAAATTGCAGGTTTCTTTATTTTAACATACAGTATTTTTCACTATTACTAGCAGTACTGGTATGAATTAATGAGAGTTTCATTGTAGAGCTTAAGCTAGTCATTTTGGAATTCACTGCAAAAAAAGGTGTGTGGCTGGGATACAACCAAACATGGTTCATTAGGTACTGGAAAATCAAAGAGATAAACTTATAGCTACAAAAAATAAAACTTCTTTTCATGGCCCTCAAAAAGGACACCATGCTTCACTGGAGGAACATTAACTTAATACATCATAACATTGAGTATACCATACCGTAAACTGGGGATACTTAAGGCACTTTAAAATTTCATTGTAACTTGCAAATCAGGCTTTTGACAGAAACATACAGCTTTTTATTGCTTTGGGGGGGGGGGGGGATGGGGGAGGAATGCATAAATAGGATTTAGTTGCAAGTGCTCATCAATATTGAAAAATCCAGTGGGTACCTGCAGGAAACTGAGTGGTCAAAGTTATCTGATGTTTGGGGACACTTTGACAAAGTAGCAATAGTTACTTAAAGATATACTTTGTTCAATATTCATCTTTTAATAAGCAAACTTTGACCACTACAAATTAAGAAAGTTAAGCCTAGAAAGTAAAAGTAAGGTATTAATTTTACTTTGAGCATGATAACTTTAATTTAAAACAACTGACAAATGAGTGGGCAAAGTAAAATTACAGTACTACAAAATTCCTAAATGGTTTACAAACTGAAATACCTATTCAAAATGTACTGAGTTCAAGGGGGAAGAGTTATTATAACCCTGAAAACACAAATTGCCAGGTTGAGTGGCTCAGATGGTCGAGGCGCTGGTCTTCTGATCCCAAATTGGCAGGTTCGATCCTGGCTCAGTACGGTGGTATTTGAAGGATGATATAGCTCAGGAGTTTCCAATTAGTTAGGGCTCAAGGGCCACATTGGTATGATCGTGGGCCGCACTTTAACAATAGGCCAATTTTCGTAAAATTCTACAAATAGAACAGAGGTATCAGTATGAAATAATGTTCACAGTTCAACTGAAATGAAGGTTTGATAATTTTAATTGGTTAAAACACTATTGTACATCAGCATAAAGGAGTTAAATTAAAATTAACACTATTATACCCAGGACAATTGAATTCCAAAGAAGAGCACCCAACCATGACAGTTCATTTGAATTAATATTTGACGAATGACAAAAAAGAAAAAATGCCTTAAGAATAAATGAAATTAATAATGTAGTCAAAACAAAACTTAAAGAAGGACAATTTAGTGGGAGTAGTGTGGTCGATCAGCTGAATCGACCAATGAACGAATGTCTACCTCCAGCTCTGTTGTTGCTAATCTCAAAAGATACAGCAAAGAAGAATCTGAAAGTCGACTTCATTATTGATTTTTAATTAATTTCGTAGATAAAAAAACTTTCACATATGTACGTGCTCCCAAACATTGAAGTCATTTTTAGTCCAAATTGTCTAAACTTTGGGTATTTTCGATGGGTAGCAGTTTAAAAAGATGCGATCCCTTTTCTTGTCTTGTCTGTAGGAATGTATCGGCTTGTAGATCACACAGCTCAAGTTGTAGTTGTGGTTCTTGTTCCTCGATTGCAGCACCAAGAGGATTCACGTAAAGTTGTATACTGCTTTTCAGAATTTCAGTTTCCTTGAATTGTGTGTTGCATTCTTCAATGATCTCTTGAATGTGTGAACTGAAATCTGAAAAATGTATGGTTTCTTGGTCCTCCTCCACTGCTAATTGTAGACAGCAGGGGAAATTAATAAATTCATTGTTTTCTAAAGAACGTTTGAAAATTTGCAATTTGTTTTGAAATCTATTAACAGTTCCCACCATATCTAACACCTCATGGTTTCTTCTTTGAAGATTCAGGTTGACGGTGTTAAGGTGATTGTCATGTCTGTTAGGAAAGCTAACTGCTTCAAAAACTCTAGACTTTGAATTTTCTCTTCTAGTTCTGAGGTATCTGACGAGACAAACTTATTAACCTGAATCCGCCCAGCGTGCCATATATGGCACGGCAAACTACACAGTCTTCTTGGACTCTTATTATTGTAACCGCGCGCACTGTATCCAACGCTAAAAGTTACAATTTTATTCTCAAAAAATTCAATCTTGGGCGGATCCAGGTTAAGAAATTCAGGGATTTCCTTGTGAATTGCAAAAAAAATTGAAGGCACTTCTCTGCACTCAGCCACCTTACATGGTTGTACAGCAGCAAGTCTCCATATTCTACGTCATTTTCCAGCAGAAACTGTTTGAATTTTCTATGCAAAAGGGTTCGATTTCCACCTCTTAACATATTAATAATTGAAACCACAAGTTCAAAAACTTCCGTTTTCTTAATTGATTTCCCACACAACACTCCCTGGTGAATGAGACACTGGATCATTGGACATGTTACGCCATTTTCTTTTAGCAATCCCATCAGTCCTGTCTTCACCCTGTCATTGCTGGCGCTCTGTCTGTCACAATGGCTGAACATTTACTGAAGCCTCCAACTCTGTCGACAGTTTTTTTAACAGCATCATAAATGCCCCTCCCTTTTGTTGTTCCTTGAAGAGAGCAGACATCAAATAGCTCCTCTTTACTACTGAAGTCTTCGAAGATGGTGCGTACAAATATTAGTGTCTGACTGACATCTGACTGATCAGTGTTTTCATCAAGGCATAGCGAGAAAGATGTGCTTTCCTTAACCAATTTAATGAGTGCTTTTTCTACTTGTTCTGCCATATCAGTGACACTTCTCTGTACTGTTTGGTTGAAAAGTGGGACTGATTCAAATTTCTCAGCCATTTTAGCATCTCTAAAAGCCTGTGCCATTTCCATAGCGCACTTTTTAACAAGACTGCCTTCAATGAAGGTTTTTTTTTTTGCCTTTGCAAGTTCAAGGGACACTGCGTAGGAGGCGTACAGAGAAGACGACTGATTTTGTAAAACTTTACCAAACATACCTGTTTGCTGTTTTAATTTCTTTTTGAAGTCTGCAACCAGTGCGTGCCAAGCTTCTTCCTTATATATTGCGTACTTTTTCTCATGCATTGTTGAGTAATGTCGTTTAACATTGTACTCCTTCGGCACAGACACTATTTGCATGCAAACCAAACACTGAAGCTTCCCACTGTTGTTAGTAATTAAATAGTCACTCTCCCAGCTTTCCTTGTAAATTCTGTTTTCAGTTTCAATTTTGTGTTTCACTGAGCTTCCACTCATTTTCCGTTCACGTAAAAGACTCAAGCACTTCACACTCAACACTAAACAAAGCCTCCAAAATGGACAGTACGGTTAACTTGTGAAACTTCACTACACGCCAAGCAAACGCGACTGAGTGTGTGGAGATGAGAGGAATAGCCAGCAAGCCTTACCAGGCGAGTCTATTGCTGCATGAGTGAAGGGGATTGAGGTCAGTGGAGGGGCCCACATCCGCTCTTGCCACATCCTGCACTGTGAGATATGGCGCATCGCTCGTAGAACAGCTGACTTAATTCTTTATCAACTTCGTTTTCTCATTTTTTCTGTATCCTTTTCAGACCAGCCACTTGCTGTTATGAGTGTCTTTTATACATTTCATTAACATTAGAGATTAGAGTTCAGTTTCTATGGAGTTGGGACCGATTTCACATGAATGTGAAGATTCTTTGCATCAAGTAGGTAGCGCATTTCTACGAAAACATTTTTAGACAGGTTGGAAATTATGAAACATTTGAATGTTGCACACTGTATATGCCTGCATGACAATGCAAACGTTTTTATGTCATCATTAAGATACGTATGACAATATTCAAACGTTAGTTATTGAAAAATATTCCCCAAAGTTTAAATATTGATTTTATATTAATTGCAGAAAGATATACATGCAAGTGAAAATGATATCTGTACGAAAATATATGCTCTCACAAGAATGAGGGTTTTACATTTTTAAAAATAAAATAGTCTATTCAGATCAAGTGAATACTTAAAAACAGGAAATAATATTAAATAATGAATTAGTTCTGAACTGGGATAATTTTTTGAATGAGCTATAAAATATTTTTGGTACATTTTCTTTAAATTTCTTAAAAAAATATATATATAATTTTTCCAAAGCTCTCGCGGGCCGCACAATATGGCTTTGCGGGCCGCCTTTTGGAAACCCCTGATATAGATGTTGATTCCCATAGGGAATCTGAAATATTTGTCCCAAATGAGTAAATTTATAATACCAATTTAAATAGTCCATTATTGGACATTATAAATTTTCCAGCTAACTCATTCCTGGTTGCCAGCGTTTTGCCCCCATGTGCTAGGTTGGGCTCATCAGTTGGTACCTAGCACACCTACCAAGACACTGGCTAGTGCTAGCCAGTGTCTTGGCTAGCACACAAGGGAGAAACACTGGCAACCAGGAATGAGTTAGCTGGAAAATTTATAATGTCCAATAATGGACCATATAAATTGGTATTTGAAGGTGCTCAAATAAATCAGCTTTGTGTCAGTATATTTACTGGCACATGAAAGAAATCCTGCAGGACTAAATTCTAGCACCTTGGATTCTCCAAAAACTGTAAAAGTAGTTAGTGGGACATAAAGCAAATAACATTATTATTATGTAAAACACAAATTAGCACAAACTGAACCCACCAACTTCATTCCTTTTGAACAAGAACCCTCATTTTAGTTTGTCTGGATTTGAGAGAATAAGAACAATCTGAGTTTGGTCTATAGTATCCTTATCTTTGACATCAGGCCAAACAAACTTCCTGTTCACCCTTCTCAGATATCTGACACAACACTTTTGCTCAGAGTCAATATGTAGAATCTCAGCTACATAATGCCTGAAGACCAGGGAGAACTGGAAGAGATGAAGCCATCACCTGTTTGAGAATTATTGTCTTCACTATCTTCAATCCTGTTATCAGTTTTGTCCATGTATGACACATTAAGACTGGCTTCACTGCTTTCATTGCTGAATGTAGAAAGATACCTCCTGTTCCATTTCCTAGATGTTTTAGGAGTTTCTGATGAGTCTTTCAGCTGCAGGAACATTGACTCTCTTCCTTCTGACCTTTGTGTTGCCTATTCCCTATGCCTCATTTCCTTAAGCATTTATTTGAGGGGCCAATGACCTTCGATGTTAGACCCCTTAAAACAACAAGCATCATAATTTATTTGACACAGTCTGACACCACAGGCAATACTGCCTCCATGCAATGTGCTGTGGAATCTGGCCACCTACAAATAACTTCAGTGAGTTCAAATGGTACAATTCCACATTTTCTAAAACCTGCCCTTAATTTCAGTGATAGATTTAAGTTCTTCGTATCACAGACTTTCTCAAAAAGTTCATTCAGCAATCCAGGAAATGCCTCCTTCGTGATAGCCTGCAATCTTTTCCTCTGTCCCGACTTCCATTTGTCCAAAATTCCTCTCCAGTACTTCTTCACAAGTCCATAGATAGCTACATCCAGAGGCTGGCAAATGTGTGTTGCATTCTTAGGTATGCAGTTGAAACAAATGTTACTTTCTGCTGCTGGTTTCAAAACATCAGGGGAGAAGTGACTGGAGAGATTGTCACCAATGAGTGCAACTTACCCTGTGTAAGTAAGTGCCTAACGTGGGGAATGAAGATACTCTGAAACCAGTCCAAAAAGATTGTGAAATCAAACCACCCACTACGACCTCTGTTGTACCGCATGTTCTTGGGCCCACCTTGCATCCACTTTTCCCACAAATGTTCAGCCTTATAGGCAACACAAAGTGGGAGAAGGAGTCAAGCTTCAGAGCCACAAAAATTATAGACACACGGTCTTGCTCGAGTTGAAATTTTGACATGTTCTACGAGCCAGAACATTTTTGTGTCTAGTGGCCCATTCTACACCAAGCAAATTTTTTGGACCAAATTTAGGTACCTTACACCCAACTTTATCTAAATAATATAGTTTATCTAGGTAGCACAAGTCTTGCAGATCAAAAGGGAAAACCCACTTACTCACTTCTCGTTCATACTGCACAAATGCTTCCTCCTCTACAACTGTAAACACCAGTGGCATATACTGAGGGCTACCAAGGCTATCAGTGAAGCACAAACCTCAACTGAGAATTATGGAAGTCTAAAGCACATTACAATGTAAGGAGCTGACACATTGTTCCATTTACAAAACTTGAAAGCAGTGAGAAAAAACGTTGCACGTATTTCTGAGAGGAAGGCATCGGAGAATGATATTGAGCCCAGACACTCATCTCCCTCCCCACGACTCACCCCAAGTGGCTTGCTGCTGTATATCAAATAGGAGTGGGAACCGGGGGGGGGTGAGGTGTGCTAGGCTTTTGTCCGTCAAATCGCCACTGCTAACTATCAACCATGCGTTACTCATTGTACATACTTCCTCACCTCATACTTCTGACTTAATTATATAGATATCAGAGTGCTGGTATTTAACTCCCGTTTACTTCAACATCCTTGTAGAAGGACTCTGCAGGGCTGCTGTTATAGGCAGAGCCGTGTGCGGATATAAAAAATATTAGCCGCATTTCCTTTATCCGCATCTGCGAATGGTGATCTGCATATGCGAATGGATAGATCTGTTAACATAATACAACAGGCCTGAAACCTTGCACCAGACCCCCAGTCACAGGTTTTGACGGATTTTTTCTTGAGACAACTACCAATGTATTGACCTTTGGTCCTTCCATTAATTGCGGGCAGGAGCCAATTAGGCTTAGGTCAGATTTACAGCTTTATAGTCTCAACGCTCTTTATATATTACCATTCTCCCACATCACTGTCAAGGGTCGCCTAATCACAAGCAAAAATAAGAGTATACCTGACTGAAAATCAATAACCATCATTTAGAAATTATCAGCAAAATTATCTGCAGTGCCATACAGTTTGTATCCACCTAGACACTAACTTGGCAGATATCTGCATCCATCCAAGGCTCTAGTTATAGGAGTTATTGGTAGATCTGCTAAAATGAAATGCAATCTTTCAGGTTTAGTGTTCTCTTTTGTTAGTTGGAATCGAACCCGTGATCATGGGTCGGACACCACCACTGATCTCCTGAGGAAACTAACTAACCAGTGAACAAAGGGTATGACCGCTTTAAAATTCAACATTTTTATTTAATAATAATCATAATAATAATAATAATAATGGTGCATGGCATCTGTGTAGGCTTGGTGGTGACTTAATGAGGATAAAATGAATGGCAAAGACATCATAAATACCCGGTCCCTAAGCCAGGAGAATTAACAGTATGAGGGGGCTGATTCGGAAATTGAACCGGGGCCATCGGACCAAAGCCAAGCATTCTATCCATTTAGCCACAAATCCAAACTTTAATTTGCTGAACCTTAGACTACCATCTCCACTGATCAGGGGTTGAGCATTGGCAGTAGCCAGGGCAGTAGCTTGTGAAGCAGCCTTGACAACACAACAGGCTTCTCCGTTGGCTATTGGCTGCAGCTCAAAACGCTGAAGGCTTCACGTTCACTACACCAACCATCGAAAAGGGGTAGCCTAAGTGTACTGGAAGCCCACGTCTTGATCCCAGCATATGCCGCTGGTAAACACTGCTGGTCAGCCAAATTTGTTGCAATGTTTGCCATAGATCCTATTGAATAGTGTACCTTTACTAATGTTGTAGACTTTTCCAGCTTTGGTCATTGATAACTTGCCCCCCCTTAACAATGTCTATTGCTTTCTGCATATCCTCTTCAATGCTGGAATTATATTGCCTAGCACCAGGTTTCATTTTGTGTTTCCTCATTATGTAAGGACATGGTATAACATATAGAAGAAATGACTATCCGTTTAGCCACTTTACTTTGACCACGCTGGGTAACATTGACTGCCCGGTCAAAGTATCCCCAATTTCTTAGGTTATGGAGCCTGTATAAATAATTTATCTGGATTTGATGTAATCCATTACCAAGTCCTAGGTTTAAGCAGGTGCGGTTTCTCCATAAAGGCTGGAGGGCTGCAGCCCCTCCCAGTGCTTTGCGAAGGTGAACAAAAAAATATGATTACATATCCGAAATGTTTACTTCCTTTGATGTATTGAAAATGAAATGGCGTATGGCTTTTAGTGCCGGGAGTGTCCGAGGACAAGTTCGGCTCGCCAGATGCAGGTCTTTTGATTTGACTCCCGTAGGTGACCTGCGCATCATGATGAGGATGAAATGATGATGAAGACGACACATACACCCAGCCCCCGTGCCAGCGAAATTAACCAATTAAGGTTAAAATTCCCGACCCTGCCAGGAATCGAACCCGAGACCCCTGTGACCAAAGGCCAGGACGCTAACCATTTAGCCTTGGAGCCGGACTTTGAAGTATTTAAACTAGTGTAACTCATTCTAAATCTGCCAGGGCTAGAGAGGCTGAGTGCAGTAGCACTCCAAAGAGTATGTGACACACTGTCGCTAGCAAGCAGCAAGGCTGGATTCCCTCAGTTCGGGCTGTGCCCTACAAGCATGCTGTGCAGTTCCAGTCTGTGCACGGAGGAAGCGGAAGGGAGTCGGGCACGTCAGCGTGCCAGCCGGACTGAAGCCAGACCAGACCCCAGCCATTCTCGAAGAGTAAATAATGCGTCATGTTTGTTGTGCCTTCTAACAATCAGTATTATTTTATAAAGTGTCAATTATTTTAAACTGTACACCGTGCATTTACCAATTTCAACACCTAAAGGAGACTGTTATTTGTAGTTAAAATTTTATGAATAGGCATGGAAAAGAATAGTGTTAGGTATTTACAAGGCATTTCATTTTCACAATTAATGCTCGCTGAGAATAATGAGGTAAAGAATGCCAGTCGTCCTACACCTGATTTGTCTATGTGTCAACCATCGTCAGGTAGGCAACAAAATTACATCAGAAAGTTTAATTCTTCAGTGTATAATAAGTGGAAGTGGTTAACTGGTAGCAACGAGAGAAATGCTCTGTTTTGCTCTCCGTGTTTGTTGTTTGGAGGTGATATAACTTGGACAAAAACTGGAGTGGTGGGTTTGAAGCATTTAGGTGAAAAGGCTAAAATAAGATGAACAGTCAGCTAAAAACCTCAAGAACGAGGTTGACTTAGCTATGCTAGGAACAGTGAATGTTGCTTCACAACTAAGCAAGGCCTACAAATAAGAAACAGATATAATGAGGAAGTGCATGAAAACTGAGAAATACTCTCAAAAATAATTGACTGCATAAAATTCTGTGGTAAATTTGAACTTGGAAAGGAAAAGACAGGTGGAACAGGGTCATGGGAGGGAGAAAAGGGAGAAGGAAGTAGCTTCTGCAGCAGTGAAAGAAGATAGGGCTGACCAGGAGGGGAGGGGTTCAAATGAGGTGGGTAGGGTTGAGGCTCTGGTCATGGGGGATTCCATTGTTAGGCTTGTGGGGAAAGTATGTGGAGGAAAGGGAACCAGGGTAGAGCGTTATCCAGGAATCAGGTTCAGGTAGATGTTGAGGAACGTAGAAGAGAAGGAAAAGGGAAAGGAGAAGGTGGTAGTGTTTCACGTTGGTACTAACAACGTAAGACAAGCAGGTATAAGTACCAACATAGTTGGGGATGTGTGGGATCTGGTAAATGCAGCACGGATGAAGTTTAAGAAAGTGGAGATTGTCATCAGTGGTATACTGTGTAGGAGGGATACTGACTGGAAGGTGATTGGGGATTTAAATGAGACTATGGAGTGGGTATGTGGGAAACTGGGAGTTAGATTTCTAGATCCTAATGGGTGGTTAGGAGATAGGGATCTGTGCTCAGATGGCCTTCATTTAAACCGCAGTGGTACATATAAGTTAGGAAACTTGTTTAGAAGGGTTATAGGCAGGTACATTCAGGGAAACCGGGTGGCCTAGGGAGTGGTGTTAAGTGAACAGGCAACTGGAAATCAAGCAGGGATGACATAAAAATGTTAGTGCTCAATTGTAGAAGCATTGTAAACAAAGGAATCGAATTAAGTAATTTAATAGCTATATACTTACCAGATAATGTAATAGGAGTTGAATCATGGCTGAGAAATTATATAATGGATGCAGAAATATTCTCACGGAACTGGAGTGTGTATTGTAGAGATAGGATTGGAATGGTAGGAGGGGGAGTATTCATTCTGGTGAAAGAAGAATTTGTAAGCTATGAAAAAGTTAAGGATGAAAAACATGAAATTCTGCGTGTAAGGCTCATCTCAAAAGATAATAGGCAACTTGATGTCTTTGGAGTGTACAGACTGGGAAAGGGTAGCACTGATGCTGATTCAGAATTATTTGATAAGATAATCAGCTATGTGGGAAATGATGAGGAAAGGAACGTGATTGTAGCAGGTGATCTCAATTTACCAAATGTCAATTGAGAAGGTAATGCAAACGACAGGAAGCATGAACAACAAAAGGCAAATAAGTTAATACGGGAAGGGCACCTCATTCAGAAAGTGATGGAACCAACAAGAAGGAAGAATATTTTGGATGTGGTGCTGATAAAACCAGATGGGCTCTATAGAGAAACCGAAGTAATAGATGGTATTAGTGATCACGAAGTTGTTTTTGTCGTAGTTAAAAATAAATGTGAAAGAAAGGAAGGTATTAAAATTAGGACTATTAGGCAGTACCATATGGCTGATAAAACAGGCATGAGGAATTTTTTGAAAAGTAACTACGATCGCTAGAAAATGGTAAATAATAATGTAAACAGACTCTGAGATGGGTTTAAAGCAATTGTTGAGGAATGTGAAAACAGATTTGTACCTTTAAAGGTGGTAAGAAATGGTAAAGATCCACTATATTATAACAGAGAAGTAAAGAGACTAAGAAGGGGGTGCAGGATGGAACAAAATAGAGTTAGAAACGGTTATGGAAGTAAGGAGAAATTGAAGGAACTTGCTAGGAAATTGAATCTAGCAAAGAAGTCAGCTAAGGATAACATGATGGCAAGCCTAATTGGTGGTCAGACAAATTTTAGTGAAAAATGGAAGGGTATGTATAGGTACTTTAAGGCAGAAACAGGTTCAAAGAAGGACATTCCAGGAATCATTAATGCACAATGGGAGTGTGCCTTCAAAAGGCAGAAGTATTCAGTCAGCAGTATGTAAAGCTTGTTGGTTACTAGGATAATGTCCACATACGGGATGTGAGTAATACTAAAGAAGTATTAAAATTTACCTAAGATAACAATGACATTTACAGTAAGATACAAAAGTTGAAAACTAGAAAAGCAGCTGGAATTGATAAGATTTCTGGGGATATACTAAAGGCAATGGGTTGGGATATAGTACCATATCTGAAATACTTATTTGATTATTGTTTGGTTGAAAGAGCTATACCAAATGAATGGAGAGTTGCTATAGTAGCCTCTGTGTATAAAGGAAAGGGTGATAAAGCTGAAAATTACAGGCCAGTCAGTTTGACATGCATTGCATGTAAGCTTTGGGAAAGCATTCTTTCTGATTATATTAGACATGTTTGTGAAATTAAAAACTGGTTTGACAGAAGGCAGTTTGGGTTTAGGAAAGGTTATTCCACTGAAACTCAGCAAATATCCTGGATTCAGGAGGCCAAATGTACTGTATTGTGATTGACCTACCTAAGGCATTTGATAGGGTAGATCATGGAAGACTACTGGCAAAAATGAGTGCTATTGGACTAGAAAAAAGTGTGACTGAATGGATGGCTATATTTCTAGAAAATAGAACTCAGAGAATTAGAGTAGGCGAAGCTTTATCTGACCCTGTAATAATTAAGAGGAGAATTCCTCAAGGCAGTATAATTAGACCCTTATGTTTTCTTATATATATCAATGATATGTGCAAAGAAGTGGAATCAGAGATAAGGCTGTTTGCAGATGATGTTATTTTGTACAGAGTAATAAATAAGTTACAAGATTGTGAGCGGCTGCAGGGTGACCTCGATAGTGATGTGAGATGGACGGTGGGCAATGGTATGATGATAAACGGGGTTAAAAGTCAGGTTGTGAGTTTCATAAATGGGAAAAGTCCTGTCAGTTTTAATTACTGTGTTGCTGGGGTGAAAGTTCTTTTGGGGATCATTGTAAGTACCTAGGTGTTAATATAAGAAAAGACCTTCATTGGGGTAATCACATACCAGTAAATATGATTGTTAATAAAGGGTACCGATCTCTGCACATGGTTATGAGGGTATTTAGAGGTTGTAGTAAGGATGTAAAGGAGAGGGCATATAAGTCTCTGGTAAGACCCCAACTAGAGTATGGTTCCAGTGTATGGGACCCCCACCAGGATTACTTGATTCAAGAACTGGAAAAAATCCAGAGAAAAGCAGTTCGATCTGTTCTGGGTGATTTCCGACAAAAGAGTAGCGTTACAAAAAAATTGCAAAGTTTGGGCTGGGAAGACTTGGGAGAAAGGAGACGAGCTGCTCGATTAAGTGGTATGTTCCGAGCTGTCAGTGGAGAGATGGCGTGGGAGGACATCAGTAGACGAATAAGTTTGAGTGGTGTCTTTAAAAGTAGGAAAGATCACAATATGAAGATAAAGTTGGAATTCAAGAGGACAAATTGGGGCAAATATTCATTTATAGGAAGGGGAGTTAGGGATTGGAATAACTTACCACGGGAAATGTTCAATAATTTTCCAATTTCTTTGCGATCATTTAAGAAAAGGCTAGGAAAACAACAGTTAGGGAATCCGCCACCTGGGCTACTGCCCTAAATGCAGATCAGTAGTGATTGATTGATTGAAAGAACTTCCACTATGAGGCCATGATGAGAGTGATCATTAATCAAATCCCAGCATTTTCCGAGGATTATTAGAATTTTCTGGGAAGTTAGATGATTCTCTCAAAGCCCATTTATTGAAGTCCACCGGCTTTAGGAGACATCCAAGGTTATCTAGAATGAGCTTCTAGAATGTATTCTTGAGGTGTGTAAAGAAGAAATATGAAGTGAAATTAAACAAACAAATTTTTTAGCTGTAATGTCGGATGATATGATGGATGTTTCTGAACTTACTCAACATGTTGTCGTTTTCCGGTATGAAGAAGATAGTGCTGTGTACGAGATATTCTGGGGATTCTTTAATCCCAAAACTCAGAATGCAGAAGGACTTGCACAGTGTATTTTTGTGCAGTTAGGGATTGTTTCGAATGACGAAACTGATAAACTTATCGCGCAAACATACGATGGGGCGGCGGTAATGAATGGTGATAAAGTTGGTGTACAGACAATAATTAAAAAGTCTTACCAACGTGCACATTTTGTGCATTGCCATGCACACCAGTTAAATTTAATTATGAAGAAAGCCACACCACAGGATCAACAAGCTCTAATTTTCTTCAGCAGTCTAGCCACGATACCAGCATTTTTTTTTTCCAAATCACCTTCACGGTTAGCCATGTTGGACAGCATAACTTATAGGATCCCTTGTGTATTTAATACAGGTGGAATTTTAATAGCCGACTCGTTAACACAGTCTCTTCAAGAGTGTTTCCAGGAACTTCAAAATAACAGGAATCAAGCAACTGTACAAGCAGCCACAGGGCTTTTACACATGATAAATGATCATGACTTCAATTTCTGGCTTAAATTTTTCCACAGCATCATGCCTCATGTGGACATTTGTATAGCCAGCTACAATATCGTTTTACTAACTCATTGAGTATTCACAAGGCAGTAAGTGAATTTCTTCACGCTATCAATATAGAGAGAAAAAAGATCCCTTTTCAGTCGATCAACCTGAAGAAAGCCCCTTCCAACGAGGAATAGGAAAGGAAACAATTAGAACATAGTTGTGAAAGAGGAGCGTGATACTATTTCCCATCAGGTAAAAGAAAGATTTGCTTTCCTTTTACTAAGCATTTGTGTGCTGCAAAGTTGTTCATTACATCTCTTTTTGAAAGGTTTACTGACTCTCACAACTTTCCAACCAGTGAGCTCGATGTCACTATTGAATACTACCCGTTCTTTTGCAAAGAGCGACTGGTGACCGAACTTACTGTTTTATATCAAAGATAGGAGTTCCGAAGTCTCTCCATGAAGATGTATGAGACAATGTTGAGTACTGGACTTAATGAATGCTGCACAGTAGTATTCACTCTGCCCTGAATAATACTGACCACACCCATGACAACGGCTGAAACTGAAAGGTGCTTTTCTACATTAAAATGAGTGAAAATATTTTAAAGGAATACAGTGTCAGAAGAACGACTTTCAGCATTAGCAATGATTAGTGTAGAAAGAATCTGATGGACAGTATTACCAATTTCAACAACATAGTGATTGACAAAATTCGCTTGTCGTAAAGAAAGGAGAATGGATTTTGTGTATAAGTAAATGTGAAAGTGAATAAAGAAGTAGCTTTTATAAATTCAATTTATATTATTTCTGTGCATTAAATAATGTTACAATTCATTGCAGACATGAAAACTAGAAATCAGTAGTGTTTGATTCATCAAACGTTTAATAAACTGTAAGGATAATTTAAGTGTATTCTTTAGGTTAATCATATTGCAAAGTTAGCTGCAGCCCTACCAAAAGGGAAATCCACAAGCCGCCACTGGGTTTAAGGATATATTTTGAAAGATAAAGAATATTCCTCCGAGATGGGCTAGAATTGATTATCTTTCCACATGCAATTTTTAGTGGGAAACTGGCATGAATATTCAAGAAACAGTCAGGCTGACCAACACTATAACAAAAAAGATTGAGTTAACAGAATCATCTGTAGGAATTAACAAGACTATCTGCAATCTAGATTGTCAATAGAACCAAGTGAGTTCAGAAAGAGTAAACACAGAATATTTTTCAGTGTTTCTGGTCAAAGTAACCCTGGTGATTAAAGTATCCCCCAGTTTATGGTATTTATTTTGATTCTCTCCACCTGGCCTTGGCCTACAAAGTGATCACTACTCAGCCCAAAGGCTTACAGAGTCAGGCCACCTTGCATTTTATGTGACTGTTGATATTCTAATCATAGAAACGGAACCTCCAGTTTTACACAAAATTCGAACCACAGGAATGTGAGTTTTCATTTCAGAAATCCCAGCACTGCCCAGGATTTCAACCATGGCTACTTTGGTGAGAAGCTGGCTATTGCACTAGACTGTAGACTATGAGGTGATGCATGATCAGTGCGATGAATCTTCTTGGCTTCCTAGACCAAGGGCGCTATCTCACTGGCAGGGAGATACTGTAGCTTCTCTATAGTTCTCATGTAGGCTGAGTGAACCTCGAACCAGCCCTAAGATCCAAGTAAAATTCCCTGACTTGGCTGGGAAATGAACATGGGGCCTTTGGTTAAGTGTAGGCTCGCTACCCCTAGACTATGGCTGGCAATAATAATAATAATAATAATAATAATAATAATAATAATAATAATAATAATAATAATAATAATAAACAGCCCATGCCACTGTGGTAAACTGTAGGCAAACAAGAATTAATGATGAGACTATAAGGTGGGTTGATTGAAATTTAAGACTAAAGGTGTATCGTAAACATTGAATTGCTCTTATCTCTTCTGTAGATGCATTATGGTCTGCTAGTGATGCCTAACAATACGCCAGTCTTGATATACATCTTTACCATGTCGCCATCTTGGACTTGGTCTATGGGTGTGGGCCTGTTCAACTGACCCCCATCGATAACATAGCCTTTAGGGATGCAGTTTTAAAAGATTTAACATAATTCCACTACAAATAAAGAAATTGCAACATGTTGAAAGGGTGGGACTTCAAAGCTACAATTAATCACTTAGGACAGGGGTTGGACAGTGATGCAATAACACTTCCTGGTTCTTCTGTGCTCACATTTGAAAAAGAAAAAAGTCAGAACAACTTGTGACCAAGATGACTGAATTCTTTGAGGTATGAAGTAAATGATGTCCTGGATCACTTCCTATAGAATTGTGGCCCATGTTTATTATACCATAAAGGTCATGTGTTCCACAGTTTGAGGAAATTGAGAAGAGTTGTTCAGTTGTCTATCGATTATGTCCCACATGCATTCAATAGTGCATAGAAGTTATGGAGAGGTTGTTTGAGAGGCATACAAAGAGATTGAGGGGCACTGTCTTATTCAAAACATCCCATTTGGAACATTCATCATCAGAAAAACAACCACTGGTTTTAGTTCCCTATAAATATATTGTTAAGGAGTCATATCCCTCTTAAAAATCACCATTTGTTATTTCAAATTAAAGCTAATAACACCCTTAAACATACTGCCTGGAATTCACCTTGTAGGCCTCTCAACTATAAGATCAACACAGCCCTTCTCCCTGGTGCGTCGTTGGACACAGTTACAGTAACCATTGCAACCAAGACAATAGCACGATTCATCACTATAGTCTACATTACCCCATTTGCTTATCCAGCATAATCTTTCCTAACATTGGGCTAGTCTTACATATCAATACTTTGTGGTCAATAGAGCACTTTCTACAAGAACACAAAGTCACAAACCAGCTGAGTGCAAATGATTATCAACTGTTTGTTGCATACTGTGGGATTTCCCATCTGCTCATGGGCCCTTCATGGCATCCAAATGATATGGCAATCCTTTCCACACTCTTGTTCATCAGGCAAATAATAATAATAATAATAATAATAATAATAATAATAATAATAATAATAATAATAATAATAATAATAATAATAATAATAATAATAATAATAATAATAATAATGTTATTTGTTTTACGTCCCACTAACTACTCTTTTACGGTTTTCGGAGACACCGAGGTGCCGCAATTTAGTCCCGCAGGAGTTCTTGTACATGCCAGTAAATCTACCGACACGAGGCTGACGTATTTGAGCACCTTCAACATCAGGTAAAGCCAGGTCTATGAGCATACATGTTGCTTCATTAGACTGCTGTTGCCATACACATCATACTGTAGGTGCCTATTCAAAACATAACAAATCTTAGAAACTCTTAAGAAACTACCCTGTGACCTAGTCAGCTTTGTCTCCTTCCATGTACTCCCCTCCTCTATTAAAACAATGTTCCCAATGCTGTTTCTACTTATTGAAGCAGTCCTGGTAGGCAATTTGGGGATCGCTTGCAGTTCCACCTGCAGTTTAAGTTTAATCTCTTCAATGAACTGAAACTTTCATCCTTTCGGGTTGAATTTCAGTTTTGGGGAATAGGAAAATAATCTGTCAGGGATAGGTCAGTTGAGTAGGGAGGATGGGGAAGCAATGCATGAGCTGGCATATTGTCATGATGGAGGCTTCAGGAGTTGTTTCTCCACAAGTATGGCGTTTTTTCCTGGTATTTTCTCGCAGACATGAAATGACATTTAGAATGCACAACCTTGCTATTTCGTGCAACGTGATTATTTGGCAGTGCTGGGCTCTTTCTTTCTCATTGAATCTGACTTGCTGCTGCATATCCTTGTCCTTCCAGCACAAGCAGGTCTTCTCACGTCGTTGAGGGCCATCCTGAATGTGGATCTTCATCTGCTGACTCTTGAGCATCCTTCAAACACTGGTACTAAATGTAACACTTCGTAAAGAGTCATGCACTCTTTGCGATAAACTGTCTTTATCGTGTGGTATATCTTCATAAAAGTTCTTCCCAGTTTGAAGCAAAAGAGTATGTTGATATGCTGTCGGTAATACTCAGTCGTCTAACAATCGCAACACATTTGCAAACTAACAGAAGCTGAGCAAAGAAATGCATAGCAAATGTCTGGTTACTTAGGATGGATACCAATATACAGCACCACATACTGAAAGCCACTAAGACTTTGCATTTATACATTATTTTCAAAGTTTGGTTATTTTTGAACAAGCCTCATATGCAGCTACACTCACACAGACCAACTATCTGAGTCCTCTCAAAATGTGACCATTGTTGGTATCATGTACTTCTCAGTCATCAAGGCATGTTCGACAGGCGATCACTTCACTTCATGGACTGTAAGTTAACTAAGTTCTACTATGCTCTGCATACTAGAGGTGGCTTGCTTCAGTGGCACTGTTGGTAAATAATCATTCTTTCCACAAGATAGTAGGTTCAATCCTGACTGAATCTGCTAAAATCCAAGTATATTTAAATCCAGCAGCTACATGTCGTTGGCTTCTGACCTGTTAAGGAATTGCTGTATGGCAAATTTCTGACAACCCGATGTCCCTTATCATAGCAGAGATGCACAGGATTCTTGCAAATTTGATGTGTACTGCAGAAAGTGGCTGGATGTAACTGTACTCCTCACCTTGCTGTAACAAGCAGATCATCTGTCTCTCTCATACTGAGTCTGTTCCCATTCCCCTCTAAATTTGATACATTCTCTTGCACTACTTATCTCTCTTCCCCAATGCTTATGTAGTTAAGTGAATGCACCTACAAATCAATCAATCACTGCTGATCTGCATTTAGAGCAGTCGCCCAGGTGGCAAATTCCCTATCTTCTATTTCCCTAGCCTTTTCTTAAATGATTGCAAAGAATTTGGAAATTTATTGAACGTCTCCCTTGGTAAGTTATTCCAATCCCTAACTCCCCTTCCTATAAACAAATATTTGCCCCAGTTTGTCCTCTTGAATTCCAACTTTATGTTCATATTGTGATCTTTCCTACTTTTAAAGACACCACTCAAACTTACTCGTCTACTGATGTCATTCCACGCCATCTCTCCACTGACAGCTCGGAACATAAAAAGGGACATGTTTCGGTCAGTTTATGAGCATCCTCAGCTTTTGTAACTTATCTCAAAGTTAAGACCTGTCATTGTTAATTTGCTTATAACTAATTTGTACTTAATTATGATTCTAAAAACTGAGTGGTAAAATACATGAACATAGGCATTTGTAAACACAATGGACAGTTTAACAATTTAAAATGACAGTGCTAAAGTTAGGATAGACATTGATTCTAATAACACTGACATCCAAAACATAGTAATATCTTCAGAGTAACAAGATTTGGCTAAAATTCTCAAGTTCTTTTTTTTTTTTTTTTTTTTTAAACAATTGTTAGTTGACTTATTTTATTAAGATTTGAGTCGTAAATCCAGTTAAAACTTAATAGTATCTAAAGCTTAAAAATCTTAATATACGTGTCAAGGAGGTTGGAAATATTCTGCATCATGTATTGGTTGCAAGCAGTCACCGTGATGTAACAAGCATCACGAGGCATTATAGTAGAAGTCAAAAGGACGCACCATCATTTTAAGATTGAGAAATAGGATAATATATCAAAATTTCAAGATTCTCAGATTGACGTCCCTTTCGACCAAGCTCTCATAAAAACGAACTGCTTCCAATGTAAAGTCTACTCATCAAACCAAGACCAGTTCGAAGAAACTACCAACAAGTTGCATTTTACTGTTTACAACTAATAATTACAGAAGCATGCCACAAACCAATATATGATGAAGAATATTTCCAACCTCTTTGACACGCATGTTAAGACTTTAAGCTTTAGATACTATTAAGTTTTAACAGGATTTATGACTCAAATCTGGTTAAGCGTCAGCATTCTTCCAACACATTGAGCGAGAAGATGAAAATTATAAGGGAGGTCCACAAAGGACAAAAAACGAAAAGTGAAATAGCTAAAGACTTGGGAATTCCTGTGTCCATGCTTTCAAAGCTTTTAAAAAATCGTGACAGCATAGAAGGTCAAGAAATGCAGGGTGTAAATAGAGCACAGCCAATGCACATTCGAGGAGCTAAAAGCTCTGATTTGAAAGTGGAATTGATTGAGTGGTTTCGGCATGTTCGAGCGAACTATATCCCTGTTGATGGCAAGATTGTTAAGGGGAAGGCGAATGAACTGGTGCTAAAGATGGGGCTTGAGTTGCAGTGTTCAAACGGGTGGCTTCAGCGTTTTAAGGAACGGCATAATATCACGTGGCAGGCAGTGTGCGGAGAAGCAGAATCAGCGAACACTAGTGATGCAAACAGTTGGCAAGAAAGCGTGGCTCACATAATCAATTCATATGCACCGATTAATATATTCAGTGCCAATAAGACTGCATTGTTTGTTTAATGCCAAACCCAAACGGACTTATGGTTTTAAAGGAGAGAAGTGCCATGGCGGGAAATCTAACAAGGATAGGGTCACAGTCCTGTGTTGCAATGTGGACGGAAGCAAGAGACTTCCTCCCCTCATCATAGGAAAGTTCGAGAATCCATGATGTTTTAAGGGCATCAGGCATTTTCCGTGCAAATACAAGTCAATTGATGAAAGGCAAAATTTTTGAGGAGTGGCTGGTATGCCTTGAGTGTAAAATGGCACGCCAGGACAGTAAAGTACTTCTGTTATAGGATCAGTGCATTGCACACACACATAATTTAATTTTAAAATGATGTGATCTTCTTTTTCTGCCGGCCAGCATTTCGAGCTACTTGCAGCCCCTAGATCAAGGTATACTTTCATCTTTGAAACGTGCCTACAGAAAGTGACTGATGCGTTACTTTCTCCCTGAAGCTGCTAGAAATATTCCAGTGGGAGAAATATGCAAGTGGAACGTGATTGTTGCAATGCAGAGTGTGACAGTTGCCTGTCCTTCATCGACAATCAAGAACTGCTTTGTCAAGCGTGGTTTTGGTTTGTTAAACGAAGTAGAAGAAGACAATGAAGATGAATGGGAGGAGTTATGGCAAAAGTCCGATGTCGGTATAACTTCCGCCGAATACATCGCCATAGACCCTGCGGAGACTACTTCAGAAGAGCGGGATCCCGCCAGATGATCGGCTGTGATCACGTGACACCAGAGGGAGATGCAGCTACAGCTGATGTTGAACACGACGAAGTTACAGTGCAGTTGGCAAATATACCGTAAAAAAAAATTATGTACTTACCGCTCTACCATGTTTGATTCTGTGATAAGTGCAAGTGATGCTAACGATGCTACAATTAAGGCTATGGCCCATATGGAGCAGTTCGTAGCTAGTGTTTATTTTAAAAAATGAAGCAACCTCTCATAATACATTCTTTCCTTAAAGGCAATAAGCCTAATGTGTGTGAAAAAAAAAAACTACTGGACCATTAAGCATTTGCGAACGTTTCAGGTAGTGTACAATGTTATTTATTATTCTTGATAAAAAAGTCCACAGCCTGTTTCCAGTCATTTGACCAGGTCAGGAATGGAATGAATGAAGCACCCATCTAGCGGCGACAATAGGAATTGTAAGATATAGATGTTGATTCCCATAGGGAATCTGAAATATTTGTTCCAAATGAGTAAATTTATAATACCAATATAAATGGTCCGTTATTGGACATTATAAATTTTCCAGCTAACTCATTCCTGGTTGCCAGCGTTTCGCCCTCATGTACTAGGCTGGGCTCATCGGTTGGTACCTAGCACGCCTACCAAGACGCTGGCTAGTGCATACCGGGGAGGCCACTGCGTAGGCTAATTGTAGCCACCGGCAGTGCCAATGCACTATGAGATACTTTGTCTCATTATCAAAAATTGATGCCTGCTTGGCCATCAGAAGATATAGATGTTGATTCCCATAGGGAATCTGAAATATTTGTTCTGAATGAGTAAATTTATAATACCAATATAAATGGTCCGTTATTGGACATTATAAATTTTCCAGCTAACTCATTCCTGGTTGCCAGCGTTTCGCCCTCATGTGCTAGGCTGGGCTCATCAGTTGGTACCTAGCACACCTACCAAGACGCTGGCTAGTGCATACCGGGGAGGCCACTGCGTAGGCTAATTGTAGCCACCGGCAGTGCCAATGCATTATGAGATACTTTGTCTCATTATCAAAAATTGATGCCTGCTTGGCCATCAGAAGATATAGATGTTGATTCCCATTGGTATTATAAATTTACTCATTCGGAACAAATATTTCAGATTCCCTATGGGAATCAACATCTATATCTTCTGATGGCCAAGCAGGCATCAATTTTTGATAATGAGACAAAGTATCTCATAGTGCATTGGCACTGCCGGTGGCTACAATTAGCCTACGCAGTGGCCTCCCCGGTATGCACTAGCCAGCGTCTTGGTAGGTGTGCTAGGTACCAACTGATGAGCCCAGCCTAGCACATGAGGGCGAAACGCTGGCAACCAGGAATGAGTTAGCTGGAAAATTTATAATGTCCAATAACGGACCATTTATATTGGTATTATAAATTTACTCATTCGGAACAAATATTTCAGATTCCCTATGGGAATCAACATCTATATCTTCTGATGGCCAAGCAGGCATCAATTTTTGATAATGAGACAAAGTATCTCATAGTGCATTGGCACTGCCGGTGGCTACAATTAGCCTACGCAGTGGCCTCCCCGGTATGCACTAGCCAGCGTCTTGGTAGGTGTGCTAGGTACCAACTGATGAGCCCAGCCTAGCACATGAGGGCGAAACGCTGGCAACCAGGAATGAGTTAGCTGGAAAATTTATAATATCCAATAACGGACCATTTATATTGGTATTATAAATTTACTCATTCGGAACAAATATTTCAGATTCCCTATGGGAATCAACATCTATATCTTCTGATGGCCAAGCAGGCATCAATTTTTGATAATGAGACAAAGTATCTCATAGTGCATTGGCACTGCCGGTGGCTACAATTAGCCTACGCAGTGGCCTCCCCGGTATGCACTAGCCAGCGTCTTAGTAGGTGTGCTAGGTACCAACTGATGAGCCCAGCCTAGCACATGAGGGCGAAACGCTGGCAACCAGGAATGAGTTAGCTGGAAAATTTATAATGTCCAATAACGGACCATTTATATTGGTATAATAGGAATTGTGCCGGCTGCCAAAGCCTGTTGCACTCCTCTGGGGCTATGATTAATGAATGACGGATGAAATGAACTGATATTGGAGAGTATTGCTGGAATGAAATCTGCCAGGGAAAACCGGAGTACACAGAGAAAAACTTGTCCCGCCACTTTGTCCAGCACAAATCTCACATGGAGTGACCAGGGTTTGAACCACGGAACCCAGCGGTGAGAGGCCGGTGCGCTGCCGCCTGAGCCACGGAGGTTCTATTTATTATTCATGATATTTGTGTAACATATATGTCTGGGTTTTTAAAGTTTATTTTGTTGGTGTCATGTGTTTCCACTTTGGACAGTCTTGTTGGCTCCCCTGTGCAAGTGCTTTATACTGTACTTAAATTGCATTGTGCGTATACAGTAGATCAATCTTTGAATTGTGTTTTACTTTTCCCAGTTGTGAGGTTACGTTTGGCAGTGTGTGGCATTATCCAAGAGCATTATTTCAATAAATGCACCTTGTTGGATACATTTCTAAAATACTTTTTTTTCCCCGCAGCATTTCAAGGGTTTAACTGTGAACCAAGATGATTGCATGCATTAAAGGATCTTAGAATATTTTGTGATACAGCAAGGGTTGGCATTTCTGAATTTCGAGTTGGCGGTGGTTAATTCGAAATCATGTAATTCAAAGTCCGATTTTAGTGTCTCAACAACTTCGAATTAATGTGGTTTTACTGTAATATCATTAGCCTGGTCTCTACTGGTACTTGGAATAGGTTGAATATAATCATTTTACGGAGAGACTTGATTTTTTGATGAATCTGAAAATATGGAAATAATATTATCTCTGGTAAGGGCTAAATGAAAGAAAAAAATAAGAATCCACTCATCAGAAAACAAATAACATCAGTACATATACAAACCTCCATTTTCATTTCCTTTTTCTTCTTCAGGTTCATGAAATCTGAGTTGGGCTTGAAATATGTGATCAAATGCATTCGTGTCAGGTCCAACATCTTCACCATCACTTTCAGTGTCTGTGTCGGCATCATTATCCAATGGAATATCCAGTAATTCTTTTATCTCCTTCTCATCTACATAAATTTGCCTGTCAGCAAACATCGCAAGCTCTGAAAAAATAAGTTGTAAACTTATAGCACAAGCTAACAAATCAGATCTTAAGTTATGATTGTACCATAGACAAGTATCATAACTTATGAGTCTAAGATACAATTACGGTAATTTTACTAAATGCATATATCTATCCACTCAAATTGCTACAGTAATCACAAAACACTTTCATAAAGCACATTATAGGACCAATAATTAACCTTGCCTTTTGTTTATAATAATCCACTGAGCACTTCTATTGTCACACTTGAATGACACAATCTGCAACACTGCATCAATAATAAACAGATGAAATATGAAACACATAAACAGTTTGACCAATCTAGAAAAAATTATTCCATGATCCTTAAACATGGAACTTAAAAGTACCATTGATCAACTACATATTTGAAGTGAACTATACCTTTTTACGTGCAATAATATAACTTGGTACTTAAAAGTACCGTCAGTCAACAAAGAGTTAAGGCACTGATGAATTGTTATCCACCTTAAGTCGGATACGGGAGTGAATGTGTTAAGATTGCATGACGCACAGTGGGTTTTCTGCTCCAGTTGGCCTGCAAGATGCTTAGCATTGCAGCAAGAGAACTGAACACACTGCTGGTCCCTTCTGCATCAACACTGGATCATTTAAGAATGGAGCAACGAGAATAGAATTAGTTTGAGGTCAGACACCAGACATATAAGAGTGTGAAGGATGTATGTAAAGGATACTCTTTGTCTCATTTCCTGATATGGGGTTGGAGGTATATGAGTACAAAGGATATCTATTAAAGAAACTATTTTAAATAGTTTCTTTAATAGATTCAGTCAAGTCAATATAGGATCAAACAAAATACCTATTATGATTAAGTTTATCAACAGTACGAAGGATATCTCAACAAATCCAGTAATATGACTACATTCAGAACATTCCTTCATTTACCAGAAGAGGTACCTGATGGCCTGATATAAAGCATGCTTAATAGGGTGCAGGACCTTATTTGTATACATGGGGGACATATCCATTATTGATACATGATAATCACCACTGTGATTACCATCCCACAAGTTTTCATTTTGTAGATGTAAGTGCAGCCATCCAAAAACTACCTACAAATGAGGCTGAGGAGGTACAAAACAAATTAAACAAGGGGTGAGAGGAGAGCTCTGAAGGAACCCCTGCATCCCAGAGAGACGACTATGCAGAACTCACAGAAAGAAGAAGCAACAGGAAATGCCTACCTGCCTTACATTCACAGTACCACAGATCGCATTGCCAAAGTCCTCCGCAAGCACAATATAAAAACAATGTTTGGCACCATCATTAAAATTGCTCTCACTTTAGGTCAATGCAGGACAAATTGTCTCCACTACTACACCCTGTGTTGTACAAAATTCCTTGTACTTATGGCAATGTATACATTGCCCAAATTTCCATTGGTACTCAGATCAAGAAATGCCAACAAAATATCCGTCTTAACCAGCCAGATAAGTCAACGGGTCATGGCGTCATGTTCCAAGATGTTCGAGCTCTTATGCTATCTAAACACTACTGGTCTAGGATTATATGGGGAGCTGTAGAAATACGTAAAATTGAAAGTTGCTGAGATAGAAGTGGTGCTGAGTACTGACATTTGGAGCACGGCTTGTGCATTTGGATATTATGGAAGGTGCTACTCAAAGGGCCAGTCATGCTGTAATAGCACTTTCTGCCCCACTGAGGAAAGCAATGGCAAATTACCAAAACTTCAAACTTCAAAAGACCGAGATGACTAATAATCGTAAAATAAGAGTCGCATGATGTTTAAGCAAGCCTGCTTACTTACTTTTGTTTTTTTATTTAATAATTCAAGAGCACCCACATTCTGCCATGAACCAGAGGTTGTGGAGTTGTACAGTTTAGGGCATAAGCCATTAAATGTTATAACAGGCCATATAAATCTTGTTATTGTTGTATTTACTGTCTTTGTTGTTGATGGTGGTGGATTTGATGATTAATTTTGTTTCCAGGTACAATCAGAAACTATGTCATCTGACTGTGCAAGTGTTCCAGACCTTGGAATGATAGTGCCTACTTCAGCTTCTATCACACCAACTACACAAAGAATCATCACCACGTTTGCTGAACGGAGCTGTTATATAATTAATGTGAATACGACTTCTTATTCATCTGTCCTAGAACCAGATCAAATCACACCCTCACCCACCACATTGAACAAAACATCCTCTGACGAGAATGTTGGGTATGTCAACATGTTTGGTATATATAAGCATGTTTATTTCCTTCTGCCATATTTCCAAATCAAAATTAAAAAGAATTGCTATTTCCTACTTTTTGATAGTGTACAGACTGACCATCTTTGATTACAATGATGGACCAAAGACAAAATAGCATAATAATGTGTTAATAGAGACAATCTTAACACTAGCATTCCATTTGGGTTATATGTATTTCAAGTCATAGATGAAAAAGTGTTCTGTAGTAGTAACCATATAATATGCAACCATTATTATAAGTAAATATACAGTAGTTTGATTAAATGATGTGGTGATACACTCTGCAAAAATATATTGAAACAGGATATTTAACAGATTACCACCATAAAATGTTCCCGGTAATGTACTTAACACCATGTGATAGTATCAGATTTATGACAGCATACTATCAGGAAAAAGCTACTGTCTGTGTGGCATTTATTGTCATTGAGTAGAACAATGACATGTGTTATTAAGTTCACGTAATGTGAAAATGATATTTTGGCTACAGAATTCTTTGTATCCTGAGCAATGTGCTGTGATACTGTTTTTAAAACCCATTAGTGCAATAAAGTTTCCTGGTCACATTTTAGTATAATATTTTTTTTTTTTGTTTTCTTAACCAATTGTAAGTACCGGTACAATGCATAGAACTTGGAATATTACATAATATGGTAGGGAGGGGTGATCCGATATGCAAGGAGAATACAGTGAGGAAGAGGGAAAGGAAGAGAAGACTCAACAATAGAAGACCAGTAAAACACACTGATAGTCAGTTTATTGTTGATTTTTTCAGAATATCAGTTAGAAATACACTTATATAAAAGAAATGTGCTAAAATGTTGATACAAACAAGTTCTCACTCAAAATTCTGTACTTCTATCACACTTGGCATAATACTCTACATCAGTCTGTAAGTTCTTTAAGAACATTACCTGACCACTGTTTTTCTGGTATGAATGATAGACCTTGAAATATTTGGCGTGCAGGCCTATGTTACATTTGTTGCACATGAATTGAAATAATCCAGTGGTTTCTTCCATCAAGGCGACTATCTATGGTGGGATCACATGGTTGTTTTTTCCTTCTAGAAATGGTTACATGTGTCTTCAGCAAACTAACATATACATCCTTTCGATACTTCAGGAGACTTTGCGATTTATCATCATGCAGCAAGACTTTACACATTATCAGCCATGCATTGAGAATACAAACATCCAGTAAGTAAATAAATATTTCCTAGCACCATTTTTTGATGTATTCTCGTTCTGTATGTTGCCAGTAACAGATCTATTGGATCTACACCCCCATTCCTTTATTATAAGAGCAAAAAAAAAATGTAGGCTACTTGATTGTCACCTTTCATTTCTTTTCCTTGGGCCATTTAGAGCAGGTTCCCTATCTCTTTTCAACATGGTTTATTGCTATGGTAACAGCGTTGTTATTCTTTCATCTGACAGCAAGTATTTCAACCAAAAAAGAAAAATTGCTAGTCCCACAACGCAATTCCTTCATTTCTGCTGTGTTTATAAGAGGGCATTTCTCAGAACGGCCTTCTCAAATAGTTCCAGTAACATAGTAACCTTCATCAGAATTTTACTGATGTGAAATAGTTATCAGATTATTGGTTGAACCCTTTATGAGGAGGTACATTAGTGATATAACTGTTTTCACCACCTAAGCCGTCCGACTCGGCTGAATGGTCAGCGTACTGGCATTCGGTTCAGAGGGTCCCGGATTCGATTCCCGGCCGGGTCGGGGATTTTAACCTTAATTGGTTAATTCCATTGGCACGGGGGCTGGGTGTATGTGTTGTCTTCATCATCATGTCATCCTCATCACGACGCGCAGGTCGCCTACGGGAGTCAAATCAAAAGATCTGCACCTGGCGAGCCGAACCCGTTGTGGGATATCCCGGCACTAAAAGCCATACGCCATTTCATTTCATTACCACCTAAGCCAAACTGCTTCTCATCATTTTCTTCCTTCCCTGTATAAATTTGGAAGGACACCATATAACCCGAAGAAGAACAATGTGCCCAGTTCTTGAATTCAAATCTGATTGGCATACCTCTTACATATTGCTTATCATAATGTTTCCCATAATATGGAGTCATATTTTAGTCTATAGAAAAGTGCTCTTCAAGTCCACCATGGCTCCTGAAATTTTCATCCAGTATGTCGAATATAGGTCTCAGCTTGTACAGACGATCGATCAGGTCAATATTGTTATTGTCACTGAAATGCGGGTAGCAAAATATTTTCAAGTCTATTACAAAGCATGCTATTGGCTAAAACCTTGGAGATATCTTCATCTGCTGACCAGTGAATCTTTCTGTTGGGATATTTAGTGTACCCTGATAAAGGAGGTCTCCTATCAGCAACCATATTCCGAATCTGTTTGGCTGCGAAAATTTTTTTTCTGAGCTGCATATCTATTGTTTTCTTCTACAATTTTCTGTACCAAGTTCTCTCAATAGAATTAATATTCAACAGGATGATCATGTGATTCCTTCACCAAAAATATAGCTTTCCCCTCACATGAACATACATTATTTCCTATTTTGGGGGAGCCTGCCATCTGCATCTGTTTCAGGTACCTGAACAGCTTTTGTACCAGATAGATTCTGGTGTAAGTTCGAGAGGTTTTTTTGGCTTCTTCAAGGTTTGTGTCATTAGCCTGGATTTCACATGAGCTGACATCATCCTCCGACCGAGGTGGTTAAGGTTACCATCACATTCATCATCAGTTTTATTACTGTCAACATCTGTCTCCTTACACTCTGCCAGAACTGCATCATGTACTATTGTATATTCGCAGTATCATCACTGTCTTCCTCAAGGGTTTCAATTATCTGGGCCATACGAAGACTGAAATAAAATGAAAAAATGTCTTCTACACATAACGTTGAAGACAGGAACACCCTAGAGTGATTAAAACATTAAGGAGAACAGTGTAAGACTGCTTTGCATATGATCCAGTTTTTTGGATCCATGGAAATAAATCATGTTAATTTCAAAACGTATGAATGTACTTTGCACAAAATATATATCAAACCAACAATCAAACAGATTCTCGACAATACTTATGCAACAAATAAGTGTGATTCCTCACTGATTTTAAAAAAGGAAACTGAATTAAAATATCCATGAAATAAAATACTCAATCGTCGGACTATGTACTCACACTTAGTACTTACCTGATTACTTACACATACAATTACTGATGGGTGCCAGCTACAAATAAATGTAACGATAATAGAATGAGAATCTTGAATATCTCTAGGGTGTGAGGTAATAAGCTTACTTTGACAGCATAACATACAGGTTCTGGGAAAAGGGCACTGAAGTTTGGTTTCCCCACTAAAATTTGAGGTTATCTGATCTACTATTGAAATAAAACAATTAATTGTCTTTGATACTAAACAATATATATACTTTAAATTTATAATTGAAATTGCAAGACTTGTTGTGATAATATACAGTAGATATTAATATAAAATTCTGAAATTATAACTGAAAGAAACTCTAGGCATTAAATTTGAAATCCTCTTGACTGGACATTTAAAAGTTGTATAAGAAATTTATCCCTCACTGGTTCACTTAATTGTACCTTGAACACTTTGAGTGTTATTACAACATATTCCTTTGAATTGGTATCAGCTGTAGGCATTATGATGACTCAATATTTGGCTGTCACCGAACTGACACAAGAACCCGGCCAAACAGATACACGAAACACTCCAAACATATAGACCATTTGGTCACTGATGATTACGTAACCATATCACTGCTCTATCTTCAACTGACAGGCTGACCAACTGTGGCCTCACTCCTCATATGACTGACTATCTTACTGTTCACCATCCGTCTCCTTCCAGTTGACTTGATGCCATAAGATACAGCTCTTTAAATAGACATTAGTTGTCACATGGTATAACACCCATGTCAGAGTTAAAAACAGACATGATGTCACTCTCACCAAGCTACAAATGTTACATATTGTGTTGAAATAGCCTCAGGTAAATTAGGAACTCCCTAAATATTATCTCATCGCTAAAAGCATACAATGACAGAGCGATACTCGACAGTTACTGTAACAGTATTGCACCATATGCTGCCATGTTTTCAACGTAGTATCACAAATAATATATCCATATCTGATATGAGGCAGTAAGTCTCACTCTACATGATTTTGATGCTAAAATACACACACACATATATATACAATAAATTAAGTACAATAAAGCAAGCAATAATTAATTAACACATAGCAAAATCAGATTATAGAATTGAATCAAACAATAATAGTTACAATAATAGTAATATAATAATAATACAGATAATATAATATAGATAAAATAATAATACCAGGTGATTAAAGTATGAAGGCTTTCATGTCCGGTGTCAATATAATAAACAACTTTCGCAGTCGCCAGCGGGATACAGGAGAGCGTATCGACACAACGCCACAGAAGATGACTACCACAACAGTAGTCAAAACGTTTGGTAGAAACGAGAGGAGTGGACCATGGCATAATAGCCCGGAAGATTTTTATTATATTGACACCGGCCGTGAAAGCCTTCATACTTTAATCACCCACCTCTATGGGGAGGATATTTATCATTTAAGTCTTCAATTTGAAACGCTTCGCAAGAAGAAATCACATCTACTGTGCTCTCTTACAATCTTACTCCGCTGCCGCGACACCTGTGTTATTCCACAATTTCTACGACAGAAGAGACTTTTTTCAACCCCTTCGGCACACAGAATTTATAACAGAATGGAACAAGCTCTTCTTAGGGAACGTATTCATATTACTCGTAAAGAAATGGCCCTTAATGATGACCGGCTTTTATCATTACATTTGATGACAGGCAACTCGATGCACTGGAGTGACTGGGACCGAATGGACAGGATTACTTACAACACCATGGAACATCAGGAGAAGAGGGATATGCTGCGGCAGAAGAAAAAGTATGAACGTTTAGGTGGCAAAATAAGGACGAGGAATCCGATCGACAAAGTGGATCCTGCCTGGACAGTCGTTAACTTATCTAACCATTGTTTAACAGAAGATGAAACTACTGTTCTTGCAAAAGGAGGCAATTTTGTTGTTACACCGGCAGCCATCACAATAGAAGATATCATTTCCAACATAGAATCAGGAATACGTCAGTTGCCACCAGAGGTTTCTGAGGAAATACGTCATGACTGTTCCAAGATACTCTGCAAGGCCAAGTTACCTAAACCTAATCTTAGCAAAAAGGAGGGGCTTGCGCTAAAGAATTTAAAAGCCGATGAAAGTATTATCATTTTAGCAGCTGACAAAGGTAATGCTACTGTTATCTTGAACACCGTGGATTATGAACTCAAGATCAAAAAACTTCTTGATCCTTTGATCTACAAGAAACTTCCTCGTGATCCGACTATGAGTATCCTGCGCAAGACCAATTCTCTGATTAAGAAATCTTCTATTTCAGCAGAAGAACAGAAGAAGTTGAAGAAATCAGAAGCCTTGTGTCCAAGACTATACGGTCTTCCCAAGATCCATAAATCAGACGTTCCTCTTCGTCCCATCATTAGTACCATTGGCTCTCCTACTTATGAAGTCGCAAAATATTTAAGCAATTTACTGAAACCCCACATAGGGACTAAGGACTCACACATCAGAGACTTGGTCCATTTCATAAACAGATTACGACACCTATGAGTACAACCGGGAGATATACTTGTTAGTTTTGACGTTGTCTCGCTGTTCACTATGGTACCAATCAAGGATACTCTAGAACATATTCAACATCTCTTTTCAGAGGAGATAATAGTTTTATTCGAACATGTACTTTCGATGACATTTTTCCAATGGAAACATGAATTTTATGAACAGACAGACGGTGTTGCCATGGGAAGCCCACTTAGCCCTGTTATTGCCAATTTTTATATGGAGTTCTTTGAGAAGGAAGCCCTGAAGACTGCTGTAAATAAACCCAGCTGCTGGTTCCGCTTTGTGGATGACACTTTTGTGATATGGGGACATGGAGAGGAGGCTCTGGACGGCTTTCTTACACATCTGAACAGTATTCATACTCGTATACAATTCACTGTGGAGAAGGAAAATGATGGGGAATTAGCTTTCCTGGACGTGCTGGTGAAGAGGAAGAATGATGGATCCCTAGGGCATCAAGTATACCGAAAACCAACACACACAGACCGATACTTAAACAAAAATTCCAATCACCATCCTGGCCAGAAGCGCACTATGATGAAAACCTTGGTGGATCGCGCCCTTCGTGTCTATGAACCAGATTACATTGAGAAGGAACTACGGCATCTTGATCTAGCCTTACAAACCAATGGCTACACGGTACAAGAGGTCAGGAGAGCACTCCACCCCAGAAGACAGCCAACTAACAGTAAACGAGAACAACCCAGGAAGAAAGGTATCGCTTATTTGCCGTATATTCATGACGTCACGGATCGTATTGGAAGGCTCCTTGAACGTCACGATGTTAAGACCATTTTTCAGCCGACCCAGCAGCTACGGAACATGTTACGTTCTGCCAAAGATCCACGTGACCCTCTAACATCTACTAGGGTCTATAGGATACCGTGCAGCTGTGGAGCTGTTTATATTGGCACGACTGGCAGAAGTGTCAATACTCGCCTGACGGAGCATAAAAGGAACTGTCACTTGGGGCAGTACGACAAATCAGCAGTAGCGGAGCATGCACTGCTTGACGGAAAGCATGAGATCCGTTACGAGGATACTGAGATACTGGCCACAACATCCCATTTTCACGCACGTCTCTACAGGGAAGCAATCGAAATACACAAACATCCGGATAACTTTAATAGAAAGGAAGAAGGACTGAAACTCAGCAAGTCCTGGTACACCCCTTTATATAACGTACAACTGAAGCTAACTAAGATCAGGGACATCACAGTCAACCAACCAGAGGATCCATTGCCTGGCACGTCCCAATCGGAGGTCGTGCACTCCGAGATCCAATCAGACGGCAGACTGCTCGGCGCGACCCAATCGGAGGTCGTGCTTTCAAATATCCAATCATATGTCGGATTGCACGGCGTGAACCAATTGGAGGCCGCACACTTACATATAAATACAGCTGCTTCCCAAACAACTTTTGCAGTCGCCAGCGGGATACAGGAGAGCATATCGACACGACGCCACAGAAGATGACTACCACAGCAGTAGTCAAAATGTTTGGTAGAAACGAGAGGAGTGGACCATGGCATAATAGCCGGGAAGATTTTCATTATAATACCAGGTGAGTTGGCCATCCTTACATATTCTCTGGAAACCTGCACACTAACCTCAAAGGACTGTAGTAGGATTCAAGCCTGTGAAATGAAATTTCTTAGAACTGCCCTCCAAAAGACAGACTTGATCACGTGAAAAATGATGAGATCCGATCTAACCTAGGTATAAATGAATTGATGGAGGAAAGACTTACTGTAGGTCATCTAGACTTAAATGGTTTGGGCATGTTAAACAAATGAATAGCACAAGGTTACCAAGTGCTTAGTTGAAGACCAAGAAGAAGATGGATGGACCAACTGAGGGAAGATGTGGAGAGAACAGGATGGAATTGGGAATCTGTCATGGACAACACAGTCTTTTTGAATAGGCAACTTTGGAAGATGCTCGTTTTCAAACACCCTACCCGGCTTGCTGGAAGCAAACTGATGATGATGAATCAAACAATAACAATAGTTACAATAATAATAATAATAGACTGACAAGAATCTTACTTGAGGCAACAGAAAACATCAAAACAAATAGGTGGACAACAGAAATCCGCCAAGACCTGGTAAAATCAGGAATCAAAGTGGCCGACATCACTGACCGAACCTGCTACAGAACGAAAATCAACAAGTGGGAAGTAGAGTCAGAGAAAAACTACAAGAAGAAGACAGGAGCTAAGTGGACAGAAGAACGAAGAACCATGATGAGAGAAAAATTGAAGGCTGCCTGGCAAAGAAGGAAATGCACAACTTCTAAGTGAACTTTGTGTGATCAGTTTTCTGGTCTTTTTTGCATATATTAATAATAATAATAATAATAATAATAATAATAATAATAATAATAATAATAATAATAATAACATAGTTAAAATACTAATAATAATACAGAGAAATATTTGTAAGGAGATTTGAACCGTTACATACGATATCAGATATCTTATGAATAAGTGATATTTTTGTACACGTGCTGTGAACAGTGCTCATTTTGGATGTCATATTGTCTTCTAATCAATACTGTCCCAGTCTGGCCAACTGCACACAATAACTAATGGCACTGACTTGTTCAGAAGGAATTAATGAACAGTTATGATAATGGAAAGAACAGAAAATTACACAGTTATCAAATTTAAAGACCAAAATAGCAAGATCTGATTTTTTGGATCATATGCACTAAACTATAGGAGGCAACATACCCAACAACATTAATCATAAGGGGACCACTTTGTGCCACAATAAAATGTCCATTTTTGGATGCTCTAGTGAATGGTCAGCTGTTTAGAGTACTCTTGTCTTATCATAGTGATAAAGTACTGAAAACCTACTGTAATATGGTAAATTTTTCGTGTATGTGTAATCCCTTTAGTGCTATTTATATATTAGTGTTTAGCGCTTATTGGTAGAAATTTAGAGTAACAATATTTATTTAAATTTTATATCAAGTAGTTCAGTTGGTGTTTGGTAGATTACATGTTCTGGGTTAAGTAGCCTAGGTGTACTTTGTTTCGAATATAGGATGGGAAATAGGAAATCTATCTAAATATCTGTAGGTTTGTTGGTGGAATAGTCGCTAAGGGGGTGTCAAGGGGGTTGAAATTTTAAAACATGTGTATCTATATCTCAAAACTTTAAAAGTTTACAGATGTAAAAATAGGTATTTAGAACTTTAAAAATAAGGAAACATGTATTTTCTTTGTTTTCATAAAATCAAGTTTACAGATGTAAAAATTGTATTTAGAATAATCATTATAAATAAAGAAACACATATTCTTTTGTTTTTGGAAAATCCCAATGGGAAGGATGAAAAGGGGTGAAAAAGTGGTTGAATGCCTTTAATCAGGATACCGGTACTTATATCTCAGAAACTGAAGATCAATCAATCAGTCAATACTGATCTGCATTTAGGGCAGTCGCCCAGGTGGCAGATTCCCTATCTGTTGCTTTCCTAGCTTTTTCAGAAATGATTTCAAAGAAATTGGAAATTTATTGAACATCTCCCTTGATAAGTTATTCCAATCCCTAACTCCCCTTCCTATAAATGAATATTTGCCCCAGTTTGTCCTCTTGAATTCCAACTTTATCTTCATATTGTGATCTTTCCTACTTTTAAAAACGCCATTCAAACTTATTCGTCTACTAATGTCATTCCACGCCATCTCTCCGCTGACAGCTCGGAACATACCACTTAGTCGAGCAGCTCGTCTTCTTTCTCCCAATTCTTCCCAGCCCAAACTTTGCAACATTTTTGTAACACTACTCTTTTGTCGGAAATCACCCAGAACAAATCGAGCTGCTTTTCTTTGGATTTTTTCCAGTTCTTAAATCAGGTAATCCTGGTGAGGGTCCCATACACTGGAACCATACTCTAGTTGGGGTCTTACCAGAAACTCATATGCACTCTGCTTTACATCCTTACTACAACCCCTAAACACCCTCATAACCATGTGCAGAGATCGGTACCCTTTATTTACAATCCCATTTATGTGATTACCCCAGTGAAGATCTTTCCTTATATTAACACCTAGATACTTACAATGATCCCCAAAAGGAACTTTATTACAGACCTGAAAATTGGTGCATGGGATCTCCTTTAAAAATAAAGAAACACATATTTTTTGATTTTGGAAAATCCAATTAATGGGGGGGGGGGGTGAAAAGTGGATGAATTTTTAAAATGAGTGTATCTATATCTCAAAACTTTTAAAGTTTATAGGTGTAAAAATTGGTATTTAGAATCTCCTTTAAAAAAAAAAGAAACACGTATTTTTTTGTTTTCAGAAAATCCCAATAGGAAGGGTGTAAAAAGGGGTTGAATGCCTTGAAAGAGGCCACTTATATTTCAGAACCTGAAGATATTACAGACCTGAAAATTGGTATGTGGGATCTATTTTAAAAATAAAGAAACAGGTATTTTTTAGTTTTTGGAAAATCCAAATAAGTTAATGGGGGGTGAAAAGAGGGGTGAATTTTTAAAATGAGTGTGTCTACATCTTAAAACTTTAAAAGTTTGCAGATGTAAAAATTGGTATTTAGAATCTCCTTTAAAAATAAAGGAACACATATATTTTTGTTTTCTGTAAATCCCAATAGGAGGGGTATAAAAGGGTGAAAAATGGGTTGAATGCCTTTAATGAGGATACATATATCTCAGAAACTGAAGATATTACAGAACTGAAAATTTGTATATGGGATCACCTTTAAAAATAAAAAAACATGTAATTTTTTTGTTTTTGGAAAATCCAATTAATGACGATTAAACAGGAGTGACAAATTGGGGTGAATTTTTTGAAAGACTATATCTACAGAATATCTGAGAAACATAAAATGTTACAGATGTAAAAAGTGGGTATTTGGAATCTCCTGTAAATGCAAAGAAACATAGGTGATTTGTTTTTGGAAACTCCACTTATGGGGAACTAAAAGTGGGTGAAATTTTAAAATGAGAATTTCTGCAGTATATCTCAAAAACTTAACATGTTACAGAAGTGAAAAATGATATTTTTAACTCTATGAAAAATAAAGAAACGTGTATTTTTAGTTTTCGGAAATACCACTTGGGTAGAGTGGGGGGGGGGGTAAAAGTGACTGAAAATGGTGTTGATTTTTTTAAATTTGGCTACTGATATCTGAAAAATGAAGATGTTACAGACGTGAAATTTGATATTTTGAATCTGCTTTAAAAGTAAAGAAACACGTATTCTCGGAAAATCCAATGAAGGGGGTGGGGGAGTGAAATAATTGAAAAATTAATTGACTTAATTGTATGAGAATACATACATCTAATAAAAACTAAAGTTGTTACAGACATGAAAATTGGTATTTGGACCTCCTTTAAAACCAAAGAAAAACACATTTTGGGTGGGAACCATCTTGGGGGGCGGGAGTGAAAAGGAGTTGAATTCCTTTCATGAGGACACATAAATCAAAAACTGAAGAAATACAGTAGTGATAATTGGTATTTAGAAGATCCTTTACTATTAAAGAAACAAGTATTTTTTTGCCGGAAAATTCACTTGGGGGGGGGGAGGATGTGAAAGGAAGTGGAAAAAAGTGAATTATTTTTATGGGGATACTTATATCTCAAAACGGAAGGTAATAGATGTGAACATTGGTGTTTGGAATCTCCTTTAAACATAAAGGAAAACACCATCTTTTAATTTTTTTGTGGGGGGGGGGTGTAAATAAACTTAACGGCATGAAAGAATTGTAAAGGAGGTGAGACCAATTGATTTTACTGCTCATAATGTACTTATAAGGAGCCTCCGTTGCTCAGGCGGCAGTGCGCCGGCCTCTCACAGCTGCGTTCCATGGTTTAAATCCTGGTTACTCCATGTGACATTCGTGCTGGACAAAACGGAGTCGAGACAGGTTTTTCTACAGATATTCCGGTTTTCCCTGTCATCATTCATTCCAGCAACCCTGTCCAACATTTCATTTCATTTGTCATTCATTGATCATCGCCGAAGAGGAGTGCTTCTGCAGCTGGCACAATTCCTATTGTTGCCGCTAGATGGGGCTTTATTCATTCCATTCCTGACCCTGTCGAATGACTGGATTTTCGATGTACTTAATCTGATCATAAACCGATCATTTTTAATCTTTCCTGGGTTCATTTTAAACAGCCATCTTTTCCTTCGGAGAACGTTCTTAGATTACAGTAGATTCTCCTGGCATATAAATAAAAATTTAAACACATTTGAAATAAACGACAGGAATGAGATTGACCGTCAAATTGTTCACCTCTATAATAAGGTCAATAATACATGGAAGTATGTCATTCGTATCACCAGAAATGCTGCACACTTGCCTACGCGCGACAATGGTGCTGGTCACATTGTCAACAATGACAATGGCAGCAGATGTAATTTACTGCCAAGTAGCGGTCTTGCATCTTGCTGTGGGGTCCAGAACATATTTTAATAATAATAATAATAATAATAATAATAATAATAATAATAATAATAATAATAATAATAATAATAATAATAATAATGTTCTGAACCGTCGTCAAATGTGTGGACCGCGCTGGAAATGGTTCCTGGACGGGTAATGTCTAAGAATGCAGTCCGGCTGTGGGTTCAGTCCCGCCAAGGCACCCAAAGCGACACCACGCCGGATCACCTGAAGAATTTGATCCATATTAAAAATGCTTATAGGAAAAGATGACAATGAATTAGGGACCCAGCTGACCAGGTGGAATACCTGGACCTAGCCCGGGAAGTACGAAATCAATTGCTGGAAAGAAATATTAAAAATGGGAGGAAACTTGCCATAATCAATTAGAAAACGGTTCAGATCGCAAATTTTGGCGGATTCTCGCAGTAAACGAGTCAGATCGTGAAGTTTGGTGGATTATATATCTCAAACGATAAGCATTCAATTATAAATTTCAGTATAATACCGTAGCGAAGCACGGGTATCTTGCTAGTATATCTATATATATAAAATAACTTGTCCTGACTGACTGACTGACTGACTGACTGATTCATCATCGCCGAGCCAAAACTACTGGACATAAAGAAATGAAACTTTGGAGATACATTTATATTAAAACGTAGGTGCTCGCTAAGAGAGGATTTTTGGATATTCCGACTCTAAGGGGGTGAAAAGGGGGGTGAAATTGTAAAATGAGTGTACCTATATCTCAAAACTTTAAGAGTTTACAGATGTAAAAATTGGTATTTAGAATCTTCTTTAAAAATAAGGAAACACGTATTTTTTTGTTTTCGGAAAATCCCAATAGGAGGGGTGAAAAGGGTGAAAAAGTGGTTGAATGCTTTAAATCAGGATACCGGTACGTATATCTCAGAAACTGAAGATATTACAGACCTGAAATTTGTACTTTTGATCTCTCTTAAAAATAAAGAAACACGTATTTTTTTGTTTTTTGGAACATCCAATTAATGGGAGGGTAAAAAGGGGGGTGAATTTTTAAAATGAGTGCATCTATATCTCAAAACTTTTAAAGTTTATAGATGTAAAATATGGTATTTAGATTCTCCTTTAAAAATAAAGAAACACGTATTTTTTTTTGTTTTCGGAAAATCCCGATAGGAAGTGTGAAAAGGGGTGAAAAATGGATTGAATGCCTTTAATGAGGATACTTATATCTCAGAAACTGAAGATATTACAGACGTGAATTTTAGTGTTTAGGATCTCCTTCAAAAATAAGGAAACACGTATTTTTTTGTTTTTGGAAAATCCAGTTAATGGGGGGGTGAAAGGGGGGTGAATTTTTAAAATGAGTGTATCTATATCTCAAAACTTTTAAAGTTTATAGATGTAAAATATGGTATTTAGATTCTCCTTTAAAAATAAAGAAACACGTATTTTTTTTTGTTTTCGGAAAATCCCGATAGGAAGGGTGGAAGAGGGTGAAAAAAGGGTTGAATGCCTTTAATGAGGCTACTTATATTTCAGAACCTGAAGATATTTCAGACCTGAAAATTGGTATTGGGGATCCACTTTAAAAATAAGGAAACACGTATTTTTTCGTTCTTGGAAAATCCAAATAATCGGGGGGTGAAAAGGGGGTGAATTTTTAAAATGAGTGTGTTTATATCTTAAAACTTTAAAAGTTTACAGATGTAAAAATTGGTATTTAGAATCTGCTTTAAAAAGAAAGGAACACTATTTTTTTTCGGAAAATCCCAATAGGAAGGGTGGAAGAGGGTGAAAAAGGGTTGAATGCCTTTAATGAGGATACTTAAATCTCAAAAACTGAAGACATTACAGACCTGAAAATTGGTATTTGGGATCTCCTTTCAAAATAAAGAAACATTTTTTTTTGCTTTTGGAAAATCCAATTAATGGGGATGACAAGGGGGGGTTAATTTTTATACAGTACATCTCAAAAACTTAACATGTTACAGAAGTGAAAAATGGTATTTTTATCTCTGTTAAAAATAAAGAAACGTGTATTCTTAGTTTTCGGAAATACCACATGGGTGGAGAGGGGGGGTAAAAGGGACTGAATATGGTGAATTATTTTAATTAGACTACTGTTATCTCAAAAATGAAGTTCTTACAGACGTGAAATTTGATATTTGGAATCTGCTTTAAAAGTAAAGAAACACCTATTGCCGGAAAATCCAATGAATGCGGGGGGGGGGGGGGGAGGTGAAAGAATTTAAAATTAATTATCTCAAAACTAAAGGTAATAGACGTGAACATTGGTGTTTGGAATCTCCTTTAAACATAAAGAAACACGCCTTTAGTTCTTTTGGGGCGGGGGGTAAATGAACTTAATGGCGGTGGGGTGTAAACGGAGGTGAGACCAATTGATTTTACTGTTCATAATGTATTTATAAGGAGCCTCCGTTGCTCAGGCGACAACGCGCCGGCCTCTCAAAGCTGGGTTCCCTGGTTGAAATCCTGGTCTCTACATGTGACATTCGTGCTGGACAAAACGGAGGCGGGACAGGTTTTTCCTGTCACCATTCATTCCAGCAACACTGTCCAATATCATTTCATTTCATTTGTCATTCATTAATCATTGTTCCAGAGGAGTGCGACAGGTTTCGGCAGCCGGCACAATTCCTGTTGTCGTCGCTAGATGGGGGCTTTATTCATTCCTTTCCTGACCCTGAGGAATGACTGGAAACAGGCTGTAGATTTTCGATGTACTTATTCTGATATATAAACCGATCATTATTAATGTTTCCTGGGTTCGTTTTCAAGAGCCATCTTTTCCTTCGGAGAACGTTCTTAGATTACAGTAGATTCTTCTGGCATATAAATAAAAATTTAAACACATTTGAAATAAACGATAGGAATGAGATTGGCCGTCCTATTTTTCACCTATATAATAAGGTCAATAATGCACGGATGTACGTCATTCGTATCGCCAGAAATCCCGCACACTTGCCTACGCGCGACAATGGTGCTGGTCATATTCTCAACAATGACAATGGCAGCACATGTAATTTACCGCCAAGTAGCGGTCTTAATAATAATAATAATATTAATAATAATAATAATAATAATAATAATAATAATAATAATAATAATAATAATAATGTTCTGGACCGTCGTCAAATGTGCGGACCGTGCTGGAAACGGGTCCTGGACGGGTAATGACTAAGAATGCAGTCCGACCGCGTGTTCAGTACTGCCAAGGCACCCAAGACGACACCACCCCGGATCTGCTGAAGGATTTGATATATATATAATGCTTATAGGAAAAGATGGCAAAGATTTAGGGACCCAACTGGCCGGGTGGAATACCTGGACCTAGCCCGGGAAGTACGAAATCGATTGCTGGAAAGAAAGATTGAAGGATGGGAGGAAACTTGCCGTAATCTATTAGAAAACGAGTCAGATCGCGAATTTTGGCGGATTCTCTCAGAGAACGAGTCAAATCGCGAATTTCGGCGGATTATATATAAAAAAATAAGCATTCAATTATAAATTTCAGTATAATACCGTAGCGAAGCACGGGTATCTTGCTAGTATATATATATATATATATATATATAAAATAACATGTCCTGACTGACTGACTGATTCATCATCGCCGAGCCAAAACTACTGGACATAAAGAGATGAAATTTTGAGGATACATTTATATTATAATGTAGGTGCTCAGTAAGGGAGGATTTTTTAATATTCCATCGCTGAGGGGATGAATTTTTAAAATGAGTGAATCTATATATCAGAAGCTTAACAGTTTAAAGACATGAAAATTGGTATTTGGAATCTCCTTTAAAAATAAGGAAACATATATTTTTGTTTTTGGAAAATCCTCTTCAGGGGGGTTAAAAAGGAATAAAAGGGGTTGAATACCTTTTATGGGGATACTTATGTCTCAAAAACTGAAGACGTTACAGTCATGAAAATTGGCATTGGGAATCTCCTTTAACCGAGCTCGATAGCTGCAGTTGCTTAAGTGCGGCCAGTATCCAGTAATCAGGAGATAGTGGGTTCGAGCCCCACTGTCGGCAGCCCTGAAGATGGTTTTCCGTGTGGTTTCCCATTTTCACACCAGCAAATGCCGGGGCTGTACCTTAACTAAGGCCACGGCCGCTTCCTTCCATTTCCTAGTCCTTTCCTATCCTATCGTCGCCGTAAGACATAACTGTGTCGGTGCGACGTTAAGCATAATAGAATCTCCTTTAAAAATAAAGAAACATGTATTCTTTTGTTTTTGGAAAATCTACTCAAGAGAGGGTAAACAGGAGTGACAAAAGATGTGAATTTTTAAAATGAGTATATCTCAAGAATGTAACATGTTACAGATGTGAAAATTGGTATTTGGGAATTCCTGTAAATGTAAATGAACATGCATAATTTGTTTTCTGAAAATCAACTTAAGGAGAAGTACTGAAGGGAGTGAATTTTTAAAATGAACATATCTAGAGTATACCTAAAAAATTGACCTATTACAGATGTAAATATTGGTATTTTTAATATTTTGAAGATAAAGTAATACATATTTGTTTGTTTTTGGAAAAAACCCTCGAGTGGGGTAAAAATGACTTAAAGGGGGTTGAATTATTTTTATTAGGATACTGGTATCTCCAAAACTGACGTATATTACAGACGTGAAAATTGGTTTTTGTAATCTCCTTTCAAAATAAAGAAATACACTTTTTGTTGTTGTAAAATTCACCTAAAGGGTTGAATGATGTTTATGACGATACTTATATCTCAAAAACTTAAAGATGTTACAGACATGAAAATTTGTATTTGGAATCTCCTTCAGAAAGAAAGAAACACATATTTTTTTATTTTCAGAAAATCCTCTCAAGAGGGTGGGGTGGGTAAAAAGAAATGAAGAAAGTGCTGAATTATTTTTATGAGGATGCTTATTTATCAAATACTGAAGATGTTACAGGCGTGAAAACTGGTATTTGGAATCTCCTGTAAAAGTAAAGGAAGAGGCATAATTTGTTTTCTGAAAGTCCACTTAAAGGGAAGTGTTAAAGGGTGTGAATTTTTAAAATGAGCATATCTACAGTATATCTCAAAAATTCAACATATTACAGATGTGAAATTTTTTTATTTTATACCTCTTTTAAAAACACAGTAACATGTGTTTTGTTTCAGAAAAAACACTACGCTGGTGGGAGTTGTAAAAAGGACTGAAAAGGGGCTGAATTCTTATTATTAGGATACTTATATCTCAAAAACTGAAGATGTTGCAGACATGAAAATTTTTATTTGGAATCTCCTTTAAAAATAAAGAAGAATGTATTCTTTTGTTTTTGGAAAATCCAATTGGGTGGGGTGGGGAGGGAGAAGAATTGAGAAATTAGTTGAACTTTTTTAGGATACTTGTATCTCAAAAATGAAGGATGTTACAGATGAGAAAATTGGTATTTGGAATCTCCTTTGAAAATAAAAAGCCCTGTATTTTGTAGCAGGGGAGGGGGAGGGTGGAATCAACTTATGGGGTTGTAAATGGAGTTGAATTCTTTTTACGATGACACAGATAAGAAGTGGACTTAAAACAATACATCCCTAATGGCGTTTTGTCTGTGGGGTGAGGAATGATGACCAAAATATGCATTTATATGAAACCATTTGAATTATGAACTTAAAATTTCCTCTAATATCCTAGTTGTTAAATAACAGAAAGTTTGAAACAAATTTAGACCCTTAGGAAGTTAAATGGGGGTTAAGATCCAAAAACAAATATATTCATTCCTTCCTCCAAAACGGTTCAAGGTACGAAGACAAAATTCCAAATAGCGTATATATTTTAAATCCTATGTGTGAAATAAGAAGTATTTTTTGACATTGCACCCCTAGAGTGTTAAATGAGGTCAGCTCTGTAAACAAAATTATTCATCCCTCCAAAACCGTTTGACGTACAAATTTGTAATTTCACGAGAAGGGTCTTATTTTATGTTCTAGGTGTAAAATATTGTATACTTCAAAAATTTTCCCCTAAGGGGTTTAGATACTGGTTGACTCTCAAAAACACAATATCCATTCTTCCAAAACTGTTTCAGGCACGAATATAATTTTTTTTTTTGTGAAGGTTGGTCTTCTTTATCCAAGATGTTAATAAATATTTAAAAACATTCACCCCTTAATAAAGTATTTATTTCACTATCACAGTTCGACATACAAAATAAAAGTTTTGCAGGTTGGTTCCTTTTACATTCTAGGTGTTAAATAAAATGGGATTTAAAATATTCAAATTGCTCCTCATGGGTTTCAAATGAGTGTTAGGTCAAAAAATAAATAATAATTCCCCCAAAACTGTTTGACGTACGAACTGAGGGTGTATTTTACAGGCTCAGCTGACAGTGGACTCTCCAAAATGTAAAACCTTGAGTGATAACAGTCAGTTTAAAACCGTTACGAAGCATGGATATTTTGCTAGTATGTCATATGGCCAGGGGTCATTTCTTGAGATTAGCAATACAAACTGCATGAAGCGACGTTACCTAGCAACCATGTAGGCTATGTCCTTTGGATAGGCATCATCTGAAATTAGCAAATTTGTACAAGTTGCTTTACGTCACACCGACACAGATAGGTCTCATTGCGACAATGGGATAGGAAAGAGCTAGGAGTGGGAAAGAAGCAGCCTTGGCCTTAATTAAAGCACAGCACCAGCATTTGCCTGGTATGAAAATGGGAAACCACAGAAAACCATCTTCAGGACTGCTAACAGTGGGGCTTGAACCCACTATCTTCCAAATGCAAGCTCACAGCTGCGCTTCCCTAACCGCACGGCCAACTCGCTCGGTTCTGAAATTAGCATCCGGCTCTTTCACTGAATGGTCAGTATAGTTGTTCTTCAGTTCAGAGGGTCCCAGGTTAGATTCCAATACGGGTCGGAGATTTTAACCTTAAATGGTTAATTTCATTGGCTTGAGGGGGCTGGGTATTTGTACTGTCCCCAATATCCCTGGAACTCACATATCACATGTAAACATAATAAGGCAAAAATGTGCACAGTTAATCTGCAAACCAGATAATCTGCTCCCAGATAATCAAGAATATACTGTATCCCTATAAAAATAATTGTACCCCATTATCAGTTTTTCCCCACCCTCCACTCAAAATGTGAAAATTGGTATTTGAAATCTCCTTTAAAAATAAAGAAACACGTATTTTTTTATTTCAGAAAATCCACTTAAAGGGCTGAAAAGAATTGATAAAGCGGGTGAATTTTTAAAATGGGTACCGGTATATCTACAGTATATGTCAAAAACTTAAGGTGTTACAGACAAGAAACTTGGTATTTTGGAAAGTCCTTTAAAAATACAGGAACCCGTATTTTTTTGTTTTCGGAAAAGGCACTTAACAGGGTTGAAAAGAAATGAAAAAGAGTTGAATAATTTTTATGAGGAGGCTTATATCTCAAAAACTGAATATGTTACAGATGTGAACATTGGTATTTGGAATCTCCTTTAAAAAAAAAAAAAGAAACATGTACTTTTTTGTTTTCAGAAAATCCACTTGGGTGGGGGAAGGACTGAAAGAAGTTGAATTATTTTTATGGGGATACTTATATCTCAAAACCTGGAGATGTTGCAGATGTGGAAACAGGTATTTGGGATCTCGTTTAAAAATCAAGAAACATATTTTGGTTTTGGTTTTTCAAATTGAAAGAAAACTGTTTCTTATGTGTACAGTTCTATGTCACATGGTCAATCTTAGCCCCAAAAGGCAATACCACAAACATGGTGTACAAAGAGTTTAGGGGTAAATGATACTCAATTTTTAGTGAGTTTTTATTCTTCAGGGATTTTCAGATAAGGTCTTAGTACAGTACCGAGGAACAATTACTTTTATCAAATTACGAAATCCACGCGAGCGAAGCGCAGGTAACTGCTAGTATATTATAAAAAGTAATGAAACCCCAAACTTCTGTTCTTCTCATGATGATCAAGTGCTAAAAGATTGATTGTTGAATTACGTATTGTAAGAATGTAAGCATATCTACATAAAAATGCATTTCGGACTAGATAGATATATTTTTGCTTGGTGAGAAATGGCTCTGGAAAGTTACAGCTTGGGATATGCCCGTTCTTATCCCACACATCATCATTATCAACACCATCATCATCATCATCATCATCATCATCATCATCATCATCATCATCACCATCACCATCATCATCACCACTAGAAGACGATTGTTCTACCTCATCCCCTTCATAATCCCCATTCTGTTGACCTTCCATTAAGTGAATTCCAACATTTAGAGTTTCCGCATCATCTGTTCCGTCTTGATTACCCTTCTCCTCCCAATCTTCTGTAACCACTTCCTAGGAATAAGATGTGCCATTTGACACTGTTGAATTGTTGGCTGTATCATTATCTTCTGCATCGGAATCTCAAACATCGGAAATTTCTATCATCATCGGTAATAAGAAGAAATATTTCATTTTCCGATAAGTTTCCATTTGTTGCCATCCCTACAATAAATTGAAACAGATATGCCGTACAAAGCTAGTCCTTTAGTGTATGGGTACACTCGGCCTATGTGTTTACAATTGAGAAGCCATTTGATGGAGAGATGGCAGCCCCGGTCTAGAAAACCAAGAATAATGGCCGAGAGGATTTGTCGTGCTGACCACACGACACCCCGCAATTTGCAGGCCTTCGAACTGAGCAGCGGTCACTTGGTAAGCCATGGCCCTTTGGGGCTGTTGTGCCACAGGGGAGGGTTTGCCTTACACCTTATGTCTCACTAACTGCCTGTCCGTTCAATCATTTGCGAGATTGGCATACAACTTGACCTCAATTTTCGTTACGTGTGTACACTCTTCACATTATAACAAATTAGCGAGCAGAGTACATTACCACTGAAATCAAAAGTATTCAATATACTTATATCAAATGAGTAATTTATATATATAACATAAGAGTTTTGTCTGTACATTGCTCAGAATTTGAAAAGAATGGTATTTCTGTATCGGTCATGTTCACAATAACAAGGAAATTCACTTTATACTTTTCCATAATTTCTGTCTGTCTATCTGTCTGTCTGTCTGTCTGTCTGTCTGTCTGTCTGTATGTATGTATGTATGTATGTATGTATGTATGTATGTATGTATGTACACGCATCACTAGAAAATGGCTAAAGAGAATTTAATGAAAATTGGGATGCAAAGTCGGGGAATAAGTCGCTATAATCTAAGCCATAAATAATTTTATTCACGCTGATAGAAATGGTAGTTTAGGGGAAGGCCTAAAATTTAATTTTCAAATATTTATGTTATTAGTGGTCCTATCTCAATAAACATGGGTATGCAATCTAGGCTATAAATAATTTTATTCACGCTGAGTGGAAATGTAGTTTAGGGGAAGGCCTAAAATTTAATTCTTAAATATTTACATCATTAGTGGCCCTATCTCATTGAAAACTGGTGTACAAAGTCGGAGAATTAGCCACTACAATCTAGGCTGTAAATCATTTTATTAAATGGTAGTTTAGCGGAAGGCCTAAAATTTAATTCTCAAATATTTATATTATTAGCGGTTGTATCAATAAATACTACGTAACCAAAGTTATCTATAATTAAATTTACGACCATTTATGTCTTATACATTTTTACCTTACCGGCTATGATAACACAGATATTCATGAATTTGTATTTTTGTTGCTAAGCCCATATCGACGCCCAGCCACGAGAAACTGGGTTAACCGAATTTAATAAAAATCAGTATATAGAGTCGGGGATTAGGAAACTACAGTCTAAGCTATAAACATCTGTATTCACCCTGGATGAAATTGTAGTTTAGGGGAAGGTGCCTAAAATTAAATTTTTAAATACCTATGTTTTTGGTCCTATCGAAAAGTACTACATAACAAAAGTTACAGAGAATACAATTTCCGATCATTTATATTTTATTCATTTTTAACGTACCGACTATGATGAGTGGTATTTCAGAGTCGGAAGAAAACTAAATGTGAAGGCCTCAATATCGAAAGCGCATAACATTGATCAACAATAACACTACATTTACCATTGTTTGTTGTGATGTTATTTGTCTCTTATGCTGCCTCTCAACTCCGATAGATGGGATTACTGCTGCGTACCCAGTATAATAGCCTGACTGAATACTGGTGGGAAATAGCCGGGGAGTTAGAAAACTTTCTTCTTTAGCATGCCATTCCTGTGTTTCATACATTTTCTGATACAGCTGGTACGTAACAAACTGGTTCTTCATCGTATTCCAGTTGTTCGATCCCTATTCTGACGCGCTGTTTTGAATGAGCAGTGTGCATAACTCAAAATTCAACCCTGCAAAGAGCTGTTTCTTAAGAAAAGCTTCTTCATCTCTACTTTTATTAAATTCTACATTCATTTTATTCCAAATTATCAGTGAAGAGGGGGTTTCTCCTCTGGCTTGGAGGAAAAATTTGCCTCCGAGTCAGATTGATTTTTCCGCCGCCAGTGTAGTGAATTGATATTTTCCGACTCATCGGGTACTCCTAGGAAACAGATTAGTAAAAGGGCATAGTTTTTGCCCTGGGAGTCTCCACTATTCAACATTCTCCCCGCCGAAAATGGACGAAGAGTGTTCATGAATTATGGCTGTCTGCGGCTTGGTCATTCCAGCTCTGGAACTTTGGACTGTTAGATCGGCAGTGTAGTCCTGTTCGTTAAAATTGAGAAAATGTGTGGTGTGTCATTTGATCGAGTACTTCATATGAAAGCATTGCTGTTAATCGCGCCATTCCTACTGACGTCACTATAATATATGTTAATTTCAGTTGGGAAAACCACTAAGACAGTCTTTCTGAGGATGTAAATAAGCAGGTGAAGAGTGAGTGTCTACCATTATAATGAAAACTCCCCAACCTGATAGTGACTGAGGGTATGCAAGCGGGTCTATCATTACCGTGAAAATTCCCTAACTCAGTCTTCATATGAGAAAAGGTGTTTGGTGACTTACCAGTCATGTTTCTAGGGTAACGTTAAGAGCTATGCATTTTAATACAATCTTGCTCACAACGTATACACCAGAATTCCGTATGCAATGTAGAATCCCGTAGCGAAGCACGGGTACATCAGCTAGTCTATATACATAAAATAACTTGTCATGACTGACTGACTGACTGATTCATCATCGCCGAGTTAAAACTACTGGACATAAAGAAATGAAATTTTGGGGATACATTCATATTAACATGTAGGTGATCGTTAAGGGAGGATTTATTAATATTCATTCGTTAAGGGGGTGAAAAAGGGGGTGAATTTTTAAAATGAGGCTCTCTATATCTCAAAAAAATTAAAAGTTTACAGATGTAAAAATTAGTATTTGGAATCTCCTTTAAAAATAAAGAAACACGCATATTTTGTTTTTGGAAAATCCCATTAAGGGGTGAAAAGGGGGGAAAAGTGGTTGAACACCTTTTATGAGGAGACTTATATCTCAAAAACTGAAGATGTTACAGACATGTAAATTGGTATTTGGAATCTCTTTAAATAAAGAAACACACATTTTTTTTTTCAGAAAATCGACGTAAGGTGTGTGGGGTTGAAATTTAAGGAAATAAGGAGTTGAAATATTTTTATGAGGATACATTATCTTAAAAACTAAAACAGACATGAATTGGTATTTTGAATTTCCTTTCAAACTAAAGAAACACCTATTTTTTGTTTTTGGAAAGTCCACTTAACGCAGGAGAGGGGTGGAAAGAAGTGAAGAAGAAGAAGTTGAATTATTTATATGAGTATACATTTATCTCAAAAACTGAAGGTGTTACAGACATACAGACAAGAAAACTGGTATTTGGAATCTCCTTTAAAAATAATGAAACACGTATTTTATTTTAGGAAAATCCAGTTAAGGGGCTGAAAGGAATCGGAAAAGCGGGTGAATTTTTTAAATGAGTACCAGTATATCTACATTATATGTCAAAAACTTAACATGTTAGAGACAAGAAACTTGGTATTCGGAAAGTCCTTTAAAAATACAGGAACATGTACTCTTTTGTTTTCAAAGAAGGCAATTAATGGGGGGTGAAATGAAGTGAAAAATAGTTCTTTATTTCTTATGAGGATACTTATATATTAAAAATTGAAGATGTTACAAATGTGAAAATTGGTATTTGGAATCTCCTTTAAAAATAAAGAAACATGTATTTTTTTTTGTTTTTGGAAAATGCACTAAATGGGGGGGGGGGAAGGGGGAAGGACTGATCAAGGGGTTGAATTCTTTTTATGGGGATACTCATGAATATCTCAAAAACTGAAGATGTTACAGATGTGGGAATAGGTATTTGGAATCTCCTTTAAAATTAAAAAAAACATGTAACTATTTTTTTGACTTGAGAGAACACTTTCTCACATGTACAGTTCTATGTCGCATGGCTGTCTTAGCCCCAAAAGGTAATACCACGAAAATGGTTTACAAAGAACTTGTGGGGTAAATGAAACTAAATTTTTTGGGTGAGTTTTATACATTAGGAATTTTCAGATAATGTCTTAATACAATGCCGAGGAATGATTACTTTGATCAAATTACGAAATCCATGCGAGCGAAGCTGCGGGTAATTGCTAGTCTAGAGAAGTGAAAAATGCTAAGGGCTTTACGTCGCACCGACACAGATAGGTCTTATGGCGACGATGGGATGGGAAAGGCCTAGGAGTTGGAAGGAAGCGGCCGTGGCCTTAATTAAGGTACAGCCCCAGCATTTGCCTGGTGTGAAAATGGGAAACCACGGAAAACCATCTTCAGGGCTGCCGATAGTGGGATTCGAACCTACTATCTCCCGGATGCAAGCTCACAGCCGCGCGCCTCTACGCGCACGGCCAACTCGTCCGGTAAGTGAAAAATGAAGTGAATAAGTTTTTTATGAGGATGCTTATATCTCACAAACTGATGATGTTACAGACATGAAAATTAGTATTATGAATCTCCTTTAAAAGTAAAGGTACATGTATTTCTTTTTGTTTTCGGAAAATAGGAAGGACTGATAAAGGGGTTAAATTCTTTTTATTGGGATTCTTATAGCCTATCTCAAAAACTGAAAATGTTATGACATGGAGATAGATATTTGGAATCTCCTTTAAAAATAACTTCTTTTTTTTTTTTTCAATTTGAGTGAAGACTGTTTCTCATATGTACAGTTCTATGTTGCATGGTCGTCTTAGCCCCAAAAGGCAATAACACAAACATGGTTTACAATGAGTTTTCGGGGTAAATGAAGCTCAATTTGTTGGTGAATGTTTATACTTTAGGGATTTTCAGACAATGTCTTCATACAGTACCGAGAAATGATTACTTTTATTATTTTACAAAATCCACGCAAGCGAAGCCGCGGGTAACTGCTAGTAGCAAATAAAATACACTCAATGCAACTTTGTCGAACAAATATACGGCAAGAAATACTATATTTCCAAGTATGGTAGCAACCTCGTAATAATATCTCCATTTATCTGCATTTTTAAAAATAAATCACTAGATAGTTATGCAGTTTAAAGAATATATATATTTGTTTGAAGCGTTGACCTCTGTAGATCTTTTGCCACTACTTTCACCATATGATAGGAACCTGTTTGTAAGTGTAATTGCAGAAGTGTAGAGTGTTGAATGTAAGGCAAGGAACATTAAGTATGACACAAACACCCAGTCCCCAGGCCAGGTATACTATTAATGTACAATTAAAAAACCCTGACCCAGCCAGGAATCAAACCTGGGGCCACCGAGTCACAGGCGGACATGTTGCCCCCTACACCATAGGGCCAGACTAGTTATGCAATTAATAAACTTATTAAAGTATACACTAATGAGACAGTAACTTACTTTGGAATGAGTTGAACATAGACAGAATAAAATATGTTCTTACCTCCGAAGTAGGCAATGCACAACTTTCCCATGAACTAATGCTCTCTGGTACACGTATGGACACCATTTTCAACAGATGAATGCCGCAAATGTGTCCTTGTGGGAATTCCCACAATTAGTGAAGACAGTAACTTCAGAGTACTAAGTCTCCCATACAGAATGTAATCATGCATTTTTCAGGCAAGATCTGAGCCATAAAAGCTAGTGGTTTATACAGGGTTATTCACCTAAGATGTTACACAGAAATAATATCTAAACCCTTAAAGATATTGGTATTCTCTTTTCATATTCGTAAATGATACCCAGGGGCTTGTAACATAATGTCCTACATATTCTCATGGGGTGATTAATAACCGAGATATTGATACCGACTCCATATTTTAAAATGGAACGGCAAAAATTCATACAGTTGGCCTAAAAGTTCAACTGCGTACAAGTTCAAATATGTAAGTACACTATGTGATCAAAAGTATCCGAACACCCCCATAAACATACCTTTTTCATCTTAGGCGCATTGTGCTGCCACCTACTGCCATCAGCGACCTCAGCAGTCATTAGACATTATGAGAGAGCAGAATGGGGCACTCCACGGAACTCACGGACTTTGAACGTGGTCAGGTGATTGGGTGTCACTTGTGTCAGATGTCTGTACGCGAGATTTCCACACTCCTAAACATCCCTAGGTCCACTATTTCCGATGTGACAGTGAAGTGGAAACATGAAGGGACACGTACAGCACGAAAGCATACAGGCCGACCTCACCTGTTGACTGACAGAGACCGCCGACATTTGAAGTGGTTCATAAAGTGTAATAGGCAGGCATCTATCCAGACCATCACACAGGAATTCCAAACTGCATCAGGATCCACTCCAAGTACTATGACAATTCAGTGGGAGGTGAGAAAACTTGGATTTCATGGTCGAGCGGCTGCCCATAAGCCACACATCACGCAGGTCAATGCCAAACAACGCCTCGCTTGGTGTAAGGAGCATAAACATTGGACGATTGAACAGTGGAAAAACATTGTGTGGAGTGACGAATCACGGTACACAATATGGCGATCCCATGGCAGGGTGTAGGTATGGCGAATGCCTGGTGAATGTCATCTGCCAGCATGTGTAGTACCAACAGTAAAATTCGGAGGCAGTTATGTTATGGTGTGGTCATGCTTTTCATGGAGGGGGCTTGCACCCCTTGTTGTTTTGCGTGGCACTATCACAGCACAGGCCTACATTGATTATTATTTTTATTTTTTTTGCTATTTGCTTTACGTTGCACCGACACAGATATATCTTATGGCGACGATGGGATAGGAAAGGCCTAGGAATTGGAAGGAAGCGGCCGTGGCCTTAATTAAGGTACAGCCCCGGCATTTTCCTGGTGTGAAAATGGGAAACCACGGAAAACCATCTCCAGGGCTGCCAACAGTGGGGCTCGAACCCACTATCTCCCGATTACTGGATACTGGCCGCACTTAAGCGACTGCAGCTATCGAGCTCGGTACACTGATGTTTTAAGCACCTTCTTGCTTCTCACTGTGGAAGAGCACTTGGGGGATGGCGGTTGCATCTTTCAACACGATCGAGCACCTGTTCATAATGCACGGCCTGTGGTGGGGTGGTTACATGACAATAAGATCCCTGTAATGGACTAGCCTGCACAGAGTCCCGACCTGAATCCTATAGAACACCTTTGGGATGTTTTGGAATGCCGACTGCATGCCAGGCCTCACTGACCGACATCGCTACCTCTCCTCAGTGCAGCACTCCGTGAAGAATGGACTGCCATTCCCCAAGCAACCTTCCAGCACCTGACTGAACGTATGCCTGTGAGAGTGGAAGCTGTCATCAAAGCTAAGGGTGGGCCAACACCATACTGAATTCCAGCATTACCGATGGAGGGCGCCACAAACTTGTATGTCATGTTCAGCCAGGTGTCCAGATACCTTTGATCACATAGTGTATTTTGAAAATTGGACAGTTACTTTTTGAGATCTCAATAAGAACAGTATGCGTGGTTTTGCATGCCACATCAGACAGCGTGAAGTCGGGCAAGGACATATTGACACGCAAGCAGTTTCCTGGGTATAATTCCAGCCACAGAATAGATACCAGGCATGTAAGCATATCGTACACAAGTGATGGGTTTGCAAAGTGTGTATGACAGGCAAACTCATGATAAGACAGGGTGGGTTGATGTTTTTAAAAGGAATAAAATAATTACTTTGACTTCAAAGAAGCATAACGAAAGCTATAATTGTCACTGGTTTGAGTGTACAATACATAATTCTGTATGAATTGAGAAATAAACATAACACAGGCTACAGTACATCGCTGGTATCCGTTCTGTGGCTGGAATCATTGCCAGGAAACAGCTTGCGTGCCAATACGTCCTTGGCCGACCTCACGCTGTCTGATGCGGCACTTAAGAGGCCAAATGCGGTTTTTATTGATATCTCAAAAAGTACCTGTCCGATTTTCAAAATACTTACATATACAAACTTGTACGCAGTTGAACTTTTAGGCCAGCTGTATGTATTTGTGCCATTCCATTTAAAAATATGGAGTTAGTATCAATATCTTGGTTATTAATCACCCCATGAGAATAAGTAGTACATCATTTTACAAGCCCCTGGTTACTATTTTCGAATATGAAAACAGAATACCGATGTCTTTCATGGTTTGGACGTTATTTCCGTGTAACATCTTAGGTGAATAACCCTGTATACATACCAGTAACCTATAAGGGGTTAATTATGAACTGTGTGTGCTTATGATCATTTTTTGGTAATAATAATGTTATTCTTGTCAGCTTTAGTTACAATGCAATTATTACCTTTAATTTAATTTTAACTATTGAATTTACTTGTGTCATATTTCATTATTTTCTTCAACAGACCTATTCCTGCTTTTATTCATTGCATTTGTTACTAGGTGTCTTACAGTTTCATTTTTTATTATCTAGTAGTTTCAAAACTGACATTTTGGTTTTGTTTGTTAATTATTTTAAAAGGGGTTCACTAAATTTTTGTTTGAAATTGTACTTGGGGCCTAATTCTAAGAGTTTAGTTTCATTTTAGGTTAATGGTGTATCCAAGATGTTGACAACCAGTTCACAAAATATGTATTGTGCTATGTCCTCGAAGCTATTACAGTTTTGTTGATCCTTTAATGTATATAGTTTATTTTGGAATGTTTTCCACTTTTTTCTCTAGTCGTCTTCTTATTTGTTCATGTATGTGTGTTCTGAAATAGATGTACTCTATTCTCTGGGCCACCTTTTGAGCAGACTAAAGTGGAAGAGAGGGTATAGGCCAAGGGAAGATGTGGGTGAGAGAGGCTATGGTGTTGTCAAATGGTGGGAGAGGGGCAAGGGGGTGCACATTTTATGCCTTCTGTCAGCACGAGTTATGGCAATGGTGTACCCAATGCAGAGCTGCCATACTTATTCAGTAGGTGTTTTGACCACATAGGTGCAGTTACTATCATATTACATTTAAAACAGCAGTAGCAATATGGGACTTCACTAATACGAGTATGTTAATGCATTAATTCTTTCAAATGTGCTAAAGTTACAAATGGTGAACTGTGCTTTGTTATAATGTTGGAGTACAACTATCTTATTACAACTTTCAATCGTGCGCCGGTTCATCTGGCAACCTAGGCGAGTGTGATGGGGCAATGACGTTTTCTGCTTTAGTCTGTTCAAAAGGTAGCCCAGCGTATAGTTGACTGCGTGAGTCCATGAGATTAATTTGCACATAATCATCATAAAAAATGAGTCTATAATCTACATACAGTCTGTATGTTAATTCAATAAATTTTATCATAACAATTAAAACTGTATTAGAAAATGGTTTTGACTTTTTACGATATTAATAGTTTGGCTTTTATAAGTTGTGACACATCTAAAGCCTTTACGTTCAGGAATATAAGACTGAAATTATTAACTATTAATGAGGACATTAAATTCAACTAGTAATGCCTGAAATTAAATTTAACTCCAAAATTTATGAATTCTAAATGCAAAAGCACATCTATACCAAGTCAACGTGCAATAAAAATTGCCCAAACTAATGGTTAAAAATTAAGTTGAGATCATCCATGTCACAAAGGACCAGTTAAATACAGAAGCTTTCCATCTGCAAATTCAGCTCATGAACTCATACAGTCAACTAGAGTGCATCTATTTTAGAACACACACATACTTGAATATATAACAAGAAGACTAGACAAAAGGTGGAAAATAATACAAAATAAACCACATAAACTAAAGGATCAAGAAAATTGTAATAACTTTCAGGACATAACACATTTTGTAAACAAGTTATCAACATAGAATGCACCATTAACCCAAAAAGAAACTAAACTCTTAGAATTAGGCCTCACGCACAATTTCAAACTTCATGAGCTGAGCTGAGCCTCATGACACTACAGCCCTTGAAGGGCCTTGGCCTACCAGGCAACTGATGCTCAGCCTGAGCCTGATTACGAGGTGTCGTGTGGTCAGCACAACAAATCCTCTCAGCCATTATTTTTGGCTTTCTAGACTGGGGCTGCTATCTCACCATCAGAGAGCTCCTCAATTCTAATCATGTAGGCTGATTGGACCTCGAACCAGCCCTCAGGTCCAGGTAAAAATCCCTGACCTAGCCTGGAATCAAACCCGGGGCCTCCGGGTAAGAGGCACGCATGCTACCCCTACACCATGGGGCCGGCAAAAACTTCATGAACCTACTTTAAAATAATTAATAAAAGAAACCAAAATGGCAATCTGGAAAAAACTAGGTAATAAAAAATGAAACTAGAGGACACCCAGTCATAAATGCAATTGAGAAAATCAGAAGTAAACCAGCTAAAGAAAATAATGAATATAATGCATAACTAAATTCAATAGCTAAATTTAAATCTAAAATTAAAGCTACACAACGACACAGTAATAAGTAAAGCTGACAACAAGGGTGACACTACTGTTATATTTAAAAACTAGCAAGATACCCATGCTTCGCTATTGTATTATACAGAAATTTATAATTGAATGCTTAACATTTTATATATAATCCACCAAAATTCACGATCTGACTCATTTTCCGAGAGAATCCACCAAAATTCCAGATCTGAATCATTTTCTGAGAGATTATGGCAAAGTTCCTCCCATTTTGCAATCTTTCTTTCAAGCAATCGATTTCATACTTCCCGGGCTAGCTCCAGGTATTCCGCCTGGTCAGCTGGGTCCCTAAATCTTTGCCATCTTTTCCTACAAGCATTTTTAATATGGAACAAATCCTTGAGGAGATCCAGAGTGGTGTCTTCTTGGGTGCCTTGGCGGTACTGAACCCACGGCCGGAATGCATTCATAGTCATTACCCAGCCAGGACCTGTTTCCAGTGTAGTCCATACATTTTGACGATGGTCCAGAAAATTATTATTATTATTATTATTATTATTATTATTATTATTATTATTATTATTATTATTATTGATGTTCTGGACCATGCAGCGAGATGCAAGACTGCTACTCGGTGGTAAATTACATCTCCTGCCATTGTCATTGCTGACAATGTGACCGGCAACATTGTCGCACGTAGGCAAGTGAAAATTGGTATTTGGAATCTGCTTTAAAAGTAAAGATACAAGTGATATACTTCCGTGCATTATTGATCTTATTATAGAGGTGAACAACTGCATGGTCAATATCATTCCTATGGTTTATTTCAAATGTGTTTAAATTTTTATTTATATGCCAGGAGAATCTACGGTAATCTAACTTTCAGTTCTCCAAAGGAAAAGATGGCTCTTAAAAATGAAACCAGGAAAGATTAAAAATGATCGGTTTATGATCAGAATCAAGTACATTATGAACAGTAAAATAAATTGGCCTCAACTCATTTTTCACCCCACCACTGTTGACTTACCCTCCCCCACCCAAAAAAAGGCGTGTTTCTTTATGTTTACCGGAGATTCCGAATACCAATGTTCACATCTGTTACCTTCAGTTTTGAGATATAAGTATCCCTATAAAAAGAATTCACTTTTTTCACTTCCTATCACACTTCCCCCTTAAGTGAATTTTCCAGAAAAAATACTTGTTTCTTTGTATGTAAAGGATCTTCTAAGTACCAATTATCACAACTGTAACATCTTCAGTTTTTGAGATACATGTCCTCATAAAAGGAATTCAACTCCTTTTCACCCCCGCCCCCAAGATGATTTTCCTCTAAAAATTTGTTTTTCTTTGTTTTTAAAGGAGATGCAAATACCAATTTTCATGTCTGTTGAATCTTTAGTTTTTATTAGTTGTAAGTACCCTCATACAATAAATTAAATTAATTTTTCAATTCTTTCATCCCCCCTTCATTGGATTTCACGAAATCAAAGGAATAGTGTTTCTTTACTTTTAAAGGAGATTCCAAATACCAATTTTCACGTCTGCAACTTCTTTCATTTTTGAGATAATAGTATCTTCATACAAATAATTCAACTAATTTTTTTCACCCCCCCCTCCTTTAAGTGGATTTCCGAAAACAAAAATACATATTTCTTTATTTTAAAAGGAGATTTAAAATACCAATTTTCATGTCTGTAACATCTTCAGTTTTTGAGATATCAGTATCCTAATAAAAAGAATTCAACCCCATGTTTAGTCATTTTACCCCCCCCCCCCCAAGTGGTTTTTCCAAAAACAAAAAAATACATGTTTCTTTACTTTTAATAGAGATTAAATATTTAAATTTTCACTTCTGCAATGCATTAAGTTTTGAGATAAGTTTTGAGGGGTGCTAGGTACCAACTGATGAGCCCACCCTAGCACACGGGGGCGAAACGCTGGCAACCAAGAATGAGTTAGCTGGAAAATTTATAATGTCCAATAACGGACCATTTATATTGGTATTATAAATTTCCTCATTCAGGACAAATATTTCAGATTCCCTACGGGAATCAACATCTATATCATCTGATGGCCAAGCAGGCATCAATTTTTGGTAATGAGACAAAGTCTCTCAGTGCATTGGCACTGCCGTTGGCTCCAGTCAGCCTACGCAGTGGCCTCCACGGTATGCACTAGCCAGCGTATTGGTACGTGTGCTAGGTACCAACTGATGAGCCCACCCTAGCACACAGGGGCGAAATGCTGGCAACCAAGAATGAGTTAGCTGGAAAATTTATAATGTCCAATAACGGACTATTTATATTGGTATTATAAATTTACTCATTCAGGACAAATATTTCAGATTCCCTATGGGAATCAACATCTATATCATCTGATGGCCAAGCAGGCATCAATTTTTGGTAATGAGACAAAGTCTCTCAGTGCATTGGCACTGCTGGTGGCTCCAGTTAGCCTACGCAGTGGCCTCCACGGTATGCACTAGCCAGCGTATTGGTAGGTGTGCTAGGTACCAACTGATGAGCCCACCCTAGCACACGGGGGCAAAACGCCGGCAACCAAGAATGAGTTAGCTGGAAAATTTATAATGTTCAATAACGGACCATTTATATCGATGAATGAGTCAGTCAGTCAGTCAGGACATGTTCTTTTATATATACAGACTAGCAAGATACCCGTGCTTCGCTATGGTATTATACTGAAATTTATAATTGAATGCTTAACGCTTTATATATAATCCATGGAAATTTGCGATCTGCCTCATTTTCTAAGAGATTACAGCAAAGTTTCTCCCATTTTTCAATCTTCCTTTCCAGCAATCGATTTCGTACTTCCGGGGCTAGGTCCAGGTATTCTGCCCGGTCAGTTGGGTGCCTAAATCATTGCCATCTTTTTCCTACAAGCATTTTTAATATGGATCAAATCCTTGAGGAGATATGGCGTGGTGTTGTCTTGGATGCCTTGGTGGTACTGAACCCGCGGCCGGACTGCACTCATAGTCATTACCTGGCCAGGACCCGTTTCCAGCACGGTCCGCACATTTTGATGATGGTCCAGAACATTATTATTATTAATATTAGGGTGGGTGATATTAGGTGAATTTAGGTTATTATTATTATTATTATTATTATTATTATTATTATTATTATTATTATTATTACTACTATTACTATTATTATTGATGTTCTGTACCCTGCAGCAAGATGCAAGACCGCTACTTGGCGGTAAATTACATCTGCTGCCATTGTCATTGCTGACAACGTGACCAGCACCATTGTCGTGTGTAGGCAAGTGCGCGGGATTTCTGGCGATATGAATGACATACTTCCATGCATTACTGACCTTATTACAGAGGTGAACAATTGTACGGTCAATATCATTTCTTTGATAGAGATGTTGATTCCCATAGGGAACCTGAAATCTTTTTCACGAATGAGTAAATTTATAATACCAATATAAATGGTCTGTTATTGCACATTATAAATTTTCCAGCTAACTCATTCCTGGTTGCCGGCGTTTTGCCCCAGTGTACTAAGTTGGCCTCATCAGTTGATAAATAGCACACCCACCAAGACGTATGGCTAGTGCATACCGTGGAGGCCACTGCGTAGGTTACTTTGAGCCACTGGCAGTGCCAATGCACTATGAGAGACTTTGTCTCATTACCAAAAACTGATGTCTGCCTGGCCATCAGATGATATAGATGTTGATTCCCATAGGGAACCTGAGAAATTGTGTGAAAATTTCAAGTTAAAAACTGCGCTACAGATCGTAGTTCCTTCATTCTCTCATAGATGGTAGTTAGATGAACATTCTGACCTTCGTTAACATACGTCAAAACAGTAATTCCTGCCTAAAATCACCCAGCAAAAAGTTGTTCTTTCCGGGCACATTCCAAGCCCGTGCTCTTGCCTCCATTGTTGTTATGTTAGTGCCACTAGCAAGACACAGTATGGCGAGCAGTAAGTTTATATCTGTTGAAGAGGATGTTGAAATTATTTATAATGATGATTCTGGTGATGAACTCATCCCAGATTTAGATAGTGAAAGTGAAAGTGATGAAGACGAAACAACAGTGCGCGATAATATTGGAATACCAGACAGTGTTCCTCTATCTGACACCTCTCCGAGCTATTCTCTCCCGTTACCTGAGATTTTAGGAAATGTAGGCCTAAATGTAGAGGTTCCAAACAGTGAAGATTAATGTCTTTTATAAATATATTTATCAGTGACAGTTTTTTTGCATATGTTTGTGAACAGACTAACATATATGCACAGCAGGTTATTAGTAGCACATCGTGTCCTTTCACTAAATATTCAATCTATCAAACTTGCAAACCAGTGTCAGTGATCGAAATGAAACAGTTTATTGGTTTGATGCTAGTTACCAGAATTATACAGAAGTCGGATCTAAAAATGTACTGGACTGAGGATCCCGTGTTTTCAATGCCTGTATTTTCCAAGACAATGTCCAGGAAAAGATTTGAATGAATCATGATGTTTTTACATTTTAGCGATAGCAGTAACTATATAAAAAGTGCAGACAAGCTCTATAAAATCATTCGGGTCAGTTTTCAGTGACCCGACCAAAAGATCGCTTCAGATGAGGGCATGCTTGCTTGGATAGGCCAATTACCTTTTTGAGTTTACAATCCATCTAAAATAACCAAGTATGGCATTACGGTTAGGATGGTGTGTGAATAAAAAACTGCGTATATTTGCAAATTGCTTATTTATGACACAAGTGGAATAACCTTAAATAGTAATGTCCTTGAACTTCACAGTCCATATTTAGGCCCAGGGTATTCTGTTTACATGAATAATTACTACAACAGTGTTGCTCTTGCAAAAACCTTACGTGAACAGAATACTACAATTTGTGGGGCAATCAGGCAAAACAGGGGAGTACCAAAGGACCTTTAAGGAACAACAAGAATCCTTGAAAAGAGGGGAAATGACATCAGACGTGATGGGGATATTCTTCTTGTCTCTTGGATGGACAAGAAAATAATCACACTGATTTCATCCATGCATTCTTGCTGAAATGGTTGAAGAGACTTCAAAGTTCAGCAGAAAAACAATGAAGCCAGTATCTATAGCAGATTTCAATCAACACACACATGGAACAGACACAGCTGACCAATACCTTGCTCCATATCCCTTCATGAGAAAAACTTGTCAATGGCTGAAAAAAGGTTTTCGTCTATTTACTAACAGTGCACTCTCTCCAATTCTTTTCGTCTCTTCCAGAAGTCCAATACCCAGATAAAAATTACCTATCTACAGTTCATACAGTCAGTTTCCAGATACTATCTTGAAGGTCATAATCCTTCTGCCACTGCCTAGTCTCAGCCCCCACCCAAGTCAGAACAGAATCTCCAGCTCTCTCTGACACGTCATCTTTAGCATCTACCCCACCGCTTTCCATTCTCCAGCCCCCCCACAAAGAGCACCAGCTAAAGATCCCCTATCATGTCTGGATGGAAAAGGGAATGAACATATTCTGCGCAAGTTTCCACCACTGAAAACTGACCCTTACCCGACAAGAAGTTGTAGAGTTTGTCTCAAGAAGAAAAAAGTATGTGACACAAGGTGGTACTGCAGGACATGTGGCATCCCTCTGGACCCTGGAGCATGTGACACCAGATATCACACATTAAAATCATACTAGAATCCCTTCCCCAGGTATGTTTCAATTTTCACATTATTTCAAAGCGTAATATAGGAGTAGTAAATATTTTTGCTCCACAGTGCAGAAGGCAGGACTGGCAGACAAGGACTTTTAAAAATGGCTGGGCTGTAGGTTTAAATGCCCTGGCTACTTCCTGGTAGGCAAAATGTTAAAGATTTCTTTCCCAAAATGTGTGAATGTGACATATTGTTTCCTTGTACACCTTTTTTGTTTTGTTTGACCCTATCTTCTTTATGCATGATTTTATCAACCATTTCTGGACTGTATCCATTTGCTTTAGTGATTTGTTTTATTATTCTGACTTCTCTTGTTTTATTTTCTTCTTTTATATGAATTTTCATCATTCTGTTAACACGTTCACTGCCTTGCGAGTCACATTTGACTTGTACGGCACTGAAATGTGGTGCTTGACAAAATACACATTGTATTCCTATGCTGCTACGATGACAACTTTGCGTAACAGTATGATAGAGAGTCACAAGTCATGTCTATTATGTTCTATAGTTTAACAACTACCTTATACCACGAGAAGCGGATGACTCGTGACGCATGGATGTAATACAGCTTTTACTACAGGGCCCCAAGAAATGTTCTCCGCAGTGCCTATATGCTGCTGCATGAGGTTGCATCAGCAGTTAAGTTGGCGGCGTGGTTTCTGATGCTTGAAAAAAAAAAAAAAAGTAAACTTTATACTCACCACATGAATTCATAACAGTTGCTGGAAGTGTTATTCTTGTGTTCGAAGACAGACTTCAAAAAGTCTACACATATTGTTGAAGACTTTCTCTAACGTGTCTTGCATAATGGACTGCACATAATTAATTATTTAAGTTCATCAATAATTTTTCGTCTATTAAAACTGTCAGCCTGCCTGTTCCCAGTGCATCATGAACTGAGCCGGTCACACGAAATTTACTTATCAAATCACGAACGGTATCCCAGTTTGGACACTTTGAATTAGGAAACAGCATCTGCAATTTTAGTTTTACATTTTTTGTAAACCGATCACCTTCACAAGAAATATATTCCACCATAAAAGCTCTCTCTTCTGTAGTAAACATTACCGCTTGTATCCTGTTACACTATTCACATAATCTATCTGAATGCTCGCTTAATGCAATATACACTGACGATTTTGACAGCCCACAGCTCACACGTGCCTTCCCTGTACTGCTATCCTGTTGACCTTGACCTCTCGGTGAACGAGGGTGACAGATATGATACCGTGCTGCCAACTAAACTGCTGATGCTCCCTCACACAGCAGCAGGTAGGCACTGCAGAGAACATTTTCTGGCACCCGTTATTTGCTATACGAGTCACTAGTGCCTAGCATTTTTACCAGACGTCCTGCTCAGCTGTGGTGGACAACAGGAGCTATACATTGTTGATCAAGTATTCAAGTGCTGTAGCCATCATTATAGAGCTGGCGGAAATCTGTTGCGATAACATGAGAATATCCTTGTCAGCGTGTGAAGTAACTACAGGATTTACAATTGGGCATCTTTTCTATGCAGTATCACGGTAAGGATGTTACTTATATACATATTTCATAATCTTATTCACAACTACACTGCTCACAAAATAAAACGCATCACAACTTTAGTATGAACTAGCGTACACACATTCAGTTTCACATCCATGGTGCTCTGCAGAGTTGTACACAACCCTCCAGTCGCAGCAATTATCTTTGTGACCGCACCCCAAACAGGAGTAGTTTGTGACGTACGGCATGGTCTGTCAGTGCTGTGTGAGCTGTCGTATTGGTAAGCAGCACAGGCAGGTTAGAGCACAAGACATGGGAAGGCATTTACCTTCAGTACAAGTCATACATGCAGTAACCCTCTTGCAGGAAGGACACACTCAGCGTTACGTGGCAGAGCAGCTTGGAGTGTCTCAACCAGTCATCTGCAAGTTGTGGCAGCGATATCAAGAGCTACACACTGTCAAATGCTGACCTGGTTAAGGGAAAAAATGGAAAACAACACCAGCTGAGGACCAATTTCTTTGTTTACAGGCCCTCCGAAATTGCTGCAGTACAGCCAGGAATCTGTGAGGTGAGCTGATTAATGCACATGAGATTGTCGTCAGTACACAGACAGTACATAATTTTCCTTTGTAAAGTCCATAATAGACTAAGGGAAGGTCAACTCAATTCCCAGTGACCACTAAAGATGCCCCAGTTGAATTCTCATCTCCGAAGATACCATCTGCAGTTTTCGCAACAGCATGTCAACTGCCAGCTCCAACACAGGACCACAGTATTCTTTTCCGATGAATCCAAATTCCAGCTTTCCAGGTCAGATGGTCGTATTCAAGTCTGGCGACGTCAAGAAAAATAAAATTTGCTTTGCCATGTGCAGAAAACAGTCGCTCACAGTGGCAGATCAGTGATGGCGTGGGGAGGAATTTCTTTGAACAATAAAAGTGACCTTGTAGTCATTCAGGGGCGATTGACAGCTGTGCGCTACATTGAGGAGGTTCTAGAGAACCAGGTACTACCCATCAGAGACAATATTGAGCAACATTTCACATTTGTACATGATGGAGCCACTGCACATTCTGCTAGGGCCACCAGGGACTTCCTTGCATTCAAGTAATGGACTGGCCCGCATGTAGTTCCGACCTCAATTGTATCAAGCATCTGTGGGATCAACTTGGTAGGCATATCCAGAATCACTCACAGCAGCCCTGCACACTCCAGGGGCTGACAACAGCATTATTGGAAGAATGGGGAGCCATCCTCCAGGATGAAATTCAGAGGTTTATCAGAAGCATGCCGCGCTGGTGTGCTGCTCTGCTATGAACCAGAGATGGAAACACGCCCCCCCCCCCCCAACATGGTACCACAGCCCTGGAAGGGCCTTGGCTTACCAAGCAACTGCTGCTCAGCCCGATGGCCTGCAGATTACGAGGTGGGAACACAGAGTACCGAAAAGTGTTAAGTCTAAGTTTCAGTTACGTTCAAGTACCGTGACTTTTGGTTTTGGACCAGTGTGTCTGTTTGGGATAATCAAGCGTAAATGTGTGTGTGTATGTTTTGTTCATTTTTAGTGCTGTACAAATAAAGGACCATGTTTAGGTTCTGCAAAATCTGTGTCTGCAAAATAAAGGAACACAATGTAATACGGCTGACCAAAAGTTTTTTTTTTGTTTTGTTTTGTTTGTGAGCTGCATATAAGCATAGAAAGCTAAGGAATGTATGTGTGAATTGTTTTAGATGAAATGTAGATTAACAGACGTCCAGCTACCCAAAGAGTTCAGACTCTTCACAAAGAACCAGGAGATCTTGTTTAGAGGAATCATTAGAGGTGTCGGACATTGAGGATCTTGTAGGATATAAAAATACTGAATGTAGTGATATTGAGAATCCCAATTTTTCGTTATCAAGTTCATCAACTTCACCAGTGTCCTCTAGAACAGACACAGAGGTAAATTATGGCCACAGTGAAAGTGACAGTGAACAAGCTAAAATACAATCAGGTACATCAGACAGCAGTTGGGGTGACATAACCAGGAATGATTCAAGCTTCACTGTTTTTCCTGGGAAAGCAAAGGTTCAGTTGCATTTAAAAGAGAGGCAGTCTATTAGAAATGATGGTACAGGAAACCAACAGGTATGCCATTCAGTTTAAACAAAGTCATAATGAGAAAACCAAGTCCAGAAGTTTGAAATGGAAGAAAACTAATATTGAGGAAATGAAACAGTTTCTAGGAATTATCATATGTATGGGTTTTGTTCCTCACCCAACTATTAACTCATACTGGTCCAAGAATAACTTATACGATGTGTGACTTATTAGATGGGTAATGCCATGGGATCATGTCCTTCTTCTCTTGAGATTCTGGCACTTTGCAGACAATGAAGCTAACCATCAACCAGGCGATTGCCTCAACAGAATCCAATCCCTCCTTGATAAATTAAACCAAAATTTTGAGAATGCCTTGACAATGAGGAAAAAAATGTTTATAGATGGAACTATGGTTCCTTGGAGAGGCCGTTTAGTTTTCAGAATGTACATTCCTAACAAAACTCACAAATATGGAGTTAAGGTGTATAAACTGTGTAAGAAAGGTCTATGCTGGAAAATCCAGTGCGAGTGAAAGCGGAATAGGTCGTGTTCATTCTGTTATAATGGAGCTTATAAGAAGATTTCTGAATGAAGGCCATATCCCCTATGCTAATAATTTCTATACCAGTGTACCTCTGGCAGAAGATTTTCTGAGGAATGAACCATTTGTGTGTGTGTGTGTGGGGGGGGGAGGGGGGCACTTTTCATAGTAATAGACATGGACTACCAATGATGTATGTTGGGTATTCAGCCCGAAAGCTCATTTGATCCTCACCAGCTCCACCAACAGCTGTCACAGATAGCCTAGGCATCACTGAAGAGGCATACTAGGGAAATGAGGAGAGATGTAGTTTCCCGTTGCTTTCCTCACTGAGCCAGGAGTTGCAGTTACATATCAGTCTGCCAAGCCCACTGAAATGCATGCACCAACTGACAGCATGAGTGATATTTTCACACCATTCATGACAGGGACTGGCTGCATAAGGAATGATATTACTAGCATTGCTCATACCTCGGTCGCTTTCATATTGTCAAAGCCAAGGATGAGACTGAGACAGGTCAATGAAAGTAACAAATTTATTCTAGCCCATGCCAGAAGACATAGTGCACTGTAAACACTACATCCTGCCAGCAAAGGCAACTACCAATGACAGTGAAACAGAAAATGAAGAAAGGAGAAGTGGTAAGATGTATAAGCACAGTACTTGAGTTATCAAGTGGGTTGAAAAGCGATCTGTTCTAATGCTTTTAACACTGCCAAGCTACAGTGACTGTCTGGTAGACTCTGGAAAAGAAAATAGAGATAGTGAACCGGTCAGGAAGCCTCTCTCTGTTCTTGATTACAATGGAGGTAAAAAGGGGGTCGATTTCAGCGATCAAATGTCTTCCTATTATTCAGGTCTACAGAAAGGATTAAAATGGTACAGGGAAGTTTCCCTAGAAGATATCACTGAAATGGTCTTGGTTAATGCATGGATACTTCACACCATGACGTCTGCAAAAATATGCCAATGCTGCAATTTCAAGACAAGGTCGCGAGAAGCCTGGTTGGACCAAAGACAGAACCCGTCATCAGTCCTGGGAGGAGACGTGCGCGTGCTCTGTTAAAGATGAAAGGAGCAGCCAGAAAAGTTTGAAGACGATGCATATTTTGCTATAAAGCTTAACGAGAATGTGGCACATCGAAAGACGCTGGCACGTAAACAAAGCAGGTGACAGTGTGCTGTGAGGAATGCCCAAACAAACCATTCATGTGAACTGGACGTTTTAATAAAGTTCATAAATGCTGAAATTGACCTTACTGTGTTGAAAATAAAAATTGCCATTGTATAATAATAAAATGAATGAACTCATGAGTGTAAGTAGTTTGAAGAATTTCAAGTTCAAAGAAAAAATATACAATTGGGTTCAAATAGAGAACAGTATTATTTAAAAAATATTATTTTAAATTTTATATGCAGTGACTTTATTATAAAACAAATAAATATGTTCATTTATTGTGTGTCTAAATATGCATTTATGCTCATGTAAAACTGCCTTTACCAACATATAGAAAGGGATGTCAATGCACTGTTCTGTGCTATGCGAGGCACGGGTGACTTGTGGACTTCAGCGATTATTGCCGCAAAAACATGTGCTGAGGAATGTGAGAACTTGACATAAGTTGCAACTGCCAATCTCATTATTTTGAAGTAATATACTTTCGCCATCCACCAGCAGCCCACAGAACTACTTCCATAGGACAAGTCACACGTGCCTCGTGAGGCACACCAGTGAAGTACGATACGATACGAGACATCGGTGACTCGTGACGCACTCTCGCTTAGTCAACAGTGTAACAATAGCAGCGATCATGTTAATGTAATTGTTGTATACTGCCAATTCGTGAGTAGCTGGGTGATTAGATTTGTTATTGATTGTGTTGGCTTCCTAAAAAACTCAAATTATATTTTATTTTCATTATGGGATATTTTTAAACAGTAACCTCATTACTCCTGAAACATTACTGGACTGTATAAATTCACTGGATAATAATATTAAATTCACAATGGAAAAAGAAAATAATTAAATTAACAAAGTTAAACAAAGTTTAATAAAGTTTCTCATTATTCTTTCTTTGCTGATAATCAAGTGCAATGAAACTGAGCAAGTAATGTCTCATTGCGATGGCATTCGGTAGTAAGTTGCCTAACAGCAGCAACATAGCAACGCTGTTGATCCACGATTCCTAATAACTGTTGACTCAATGTATCATGACGCTGCCATTCTTCAATCGACAACGCTCCACTTTAGCATTCTTTTCACGCCTCTCACAATAGCATGAAATTGCTTCATGAACTGTTCATTGCCACTTGTACTAGACGTAGCCTCCAAATAATATCTAGAATTGAGTTTAGAATTGTCAGTCCCTACTTTACATACACATTTGTATCATCAAATGTATTATAGAAAGTATAGAATTGTTTGGTTTCCTTATGTTTTGCAGCAACCTGATTATAAAGCTCTAAGAATTGTTGTTGATACTATGCAAGTTCGGCACTTCCAGGAACTTTTGTAACAGTTCAATACAAATATTTCTCTGTATTATTATTATTATTATTATTATTATTATTATTATTATTATTATTATTATTATTATTATTATTATTATTATTATTATTATTATTTTATCGATATTATTATTATTGTAACTATTATTATTATTATTATTATTATTATTATTATTATTATTATTATTATTATTATTATTTTATCGATATTATTATTATTGTAACTATTATTATTATTATTATTATTATTATTATTATTGTACCGGGCGGTACACCTCCACGCCGCTTATTTAAAATTTGCGCCAAGTGAAACTCCTCTGCTGGAGGAAGTCTGAACTTTATCTACGGTATTAATTTTCAAGTTACCCAGAAGATGTCACTACTTGGAAATTTTGGAGTTTTTGAACTGGGTCATTTTTGATGTACTTTTGTTTTACCTGTAGTAAGAAGTGTGAACTTTTCTTCTAGAGGACACTACTGAAAAACTACAATGGTGCACCCTAGTGCGAAGTGAAAGAACTGTTTTTTGGAGACATTTTTATTTCAAAAGTTTGTTTCTTGTTAAATTTCTTCCTGTTATGGTTTAAGTTGGCTGTATACCCCTCTCTTTCCCCTCGTTTTGTATTTAGCCAATCCCGAATTTCTTTAATTTATTTCTGACCAATCTGATGGATCTTCCCCCAACTTGAATATGCTGCTTATCCCTAACCAATAAATGATTGTGGGCGGGTGTTTTCTTTCCTGAAACGCCTCGAACTTTCCGCGAGAGTATATAAACTGCTGATTTTAGGGTCTCTGCGCCACTTCAGTACCATCTTTCAGTGTGTAAAGTACATAGCAGGGGGCGGGAAGCGCCTCTTTCTTCGGCAGCAGTCAACAACAAGGTAATGGCCGATTAATAACTTCTTTTCTTGCTAGCTCAGCAGTTTAACTCTCGGGGCGGGTCCGAAGCGTTTCCGCCATGTAACTTTCCCTAAAATGTAAAGACACTTTGTATTTATTCTATCTTTTAAGCTACATATTGGGATAGAGAGTGCTTAACACTCTCGAGCTCCCTCTCATATTGCATTGAAGTGAACTTATTTTCACAACCGTTTCTTCCCTAACGTAATGTAAATTGTTTCTTTCTAAAAGTCACCTCTTTAGTATGGGATTAGCCCTTGTATTAACGGCCTAGTGCCAAGTAGGTTTTGAACAAAGTGTATTAGGAGCGCAAGTTCGCCTCCTCTCAAATTGTTATTTTAGAGGTCATGTAATTAATCTTTTTCTCACTTAATAGACCTCAGTAGGTTGGGTATTTTACCCCTGTGTCTATGTCCTGAGAGGACAACTTGAAGGTGGAGTTTGGTGTGGCCTTTGAGAGGCTTAAAGTTTGAGAGCAAGTGGCTCTTTCTTGAAGATTGAGTGTTGTATGCCTCGAGAAGGCTTTTCTGTGTAATTTGGAGCAAGTGCTCCTGAGCATGAATGGGGTTTTCTGCCCCTCTGTTAAAACTTATTTTGGAGTAAGGTTGGGCCGATTGCCCAAGATTTGTGAAGTCGGGGCGCGAAGCCCAAATCCGATAAATATTGTAACTATACTTTGTTGCCTTGCTACTCTGTACCTGCCTTGCTTGTTATTTCTTAATTTTGAGAAGAAAATATAACCTTGTTAAATTTTACATTAACTTTAATTTCGTAGTTTGAGACCCGTTCACGCCCGCACCTTCTTTCACCTCTAACTACCACAAAAACACGGTAACAAGTGGTAGCAGAGTGTGGTTGAATGGGTCTCAATTTAGCCCCTTTTGACGGCTAAACATTGTTTGGTTCCGAACTCTAACAATTTTCTCAGTTGCTGGAAATTTTTGATTGTTCTGTCATCATGCCCGGCCCTCGCGATGTTCTCCATCTTAACTATTTGCGCAAGGAGGAGTTGATCTATGAGTTAACTATCAGAAATGTGCAATCTGAAGGCACGGTTGCAGTAGACACAAATAAGCTTAGAGAGTCCCTTGATTTGCCCATTTCCATCCCCACTTTAGGAGAGAAAGAAATTGACGAGACTCTTTCCACGATCACCGAGAATACTACTGGGCTAGCATCTGTAGTTAGTTTTTTTGACGGAAATGATCCTTCTCCCAATCAAATTAAGCGTGTGCAAGCCAGGCTATATCATTTTTCGAATAGAGTTAACGATCTGTTGTCTCTGAAGTTGAATGACGTTCAGAGGAAGGAAGCTAGTATGTTGCTTGAAAATATTTCTGAATTATCCAGTAAGGTTACCCAATTGTTAACTGGGGAAGTTCCTCCCAAAATCGATCAACCCACCACGATGAATGTAGGTAGCGAGGAAGAGCCTCCTAAGGGAGAAGTCAATAGGAAAACCGTTGGAGCTCAAACGATCTCTGCCCCATTGGACAATGAGTCTGAACGCTGTAACTCATTGAATAATGTACGTTCTGAACTAACTTCTTTGCCACTGAAATCTTTCCCTACTATGTCACCTGGGTTCAGCAGTTTGCCCCATCCCTTGGCAATGTTGCTCAGAGGTATCTCGAAATTTTCTGTCAACACTACCAATGAAGTTATTTCTTTCTTAAGGTTTTTAGTTGAATTTCAGGATCATGCCCTTGTTTTTTCACTTTCCCCATGTCAGATTTTGCAAATCATCTATCCCTATGCAATAGGTATTCTCTCAGACAAAATAGTTAGAGCCATTGCCGAGCAATCATCTATTGAGGACTTCCACGCCCACTTGCTAGCTAACTTCATCCCGGCTAGGGCAAGGTCCTCCCTTATTCAGAAATACTATTATCGCGTACAGCGCTTGGATGAAAACTTGGCTGATTTCATACAAGACATTAAGTTTTATACTAGGGTGTTTGCTCTTCATTTTCCTGAAGATCAAATTGTACAGGCTATTGTAGAAGGAATTTCACCATCCTATAGGTCATATTTGTGTTTCGCGGCGTGCCCGCAAACCTTCTCTGAACTTGAAGCATTGGCCGTCTCAGCGGAAGGAGTTAGATACGCCGATTCCTTGCGTGTCGCGAAAGAACCCCCGCCTTCTTTTAGTAATACTCGGCCTCCACCTCGCCGATCAGTCACACCTCGTAAATGCTATGCTTGCGGGTCGCCCGACCATCTTCGGAACAAGTGCCCATTGATCAAATCTAGTAGGGCAAATAACGGAGCTGGCTCATCACAAGGCTGTTTTAAATGTGGGGCTTTCTCACATATCGCCAAGAATTGCCCAAATTCAAATAGCACCCCCTCCTGCTCAACTTCTGGTGCAACTTCCACCAATGTCAATAATAATAAGTGACTAGCGGCTTCGGCTGAGTCGATTAATCCAGCTTCCCAAGGCTCAGCCCCTGGCAAACAGGTCGAAAATTCAGGGACAACTCAGTCTGCAAATCCATCTTTTGAATGCACCAAAGAGTATCTTAGGATTGCGGCGGATACCCCCGCACCTGTTCCTTTTCTTAAGATTGAGTTAAATAACGAGCCTATAACAGCTCTATTAGATTCAGGCAGTGTTTGTTCAATTATTTCGGACCAATGGTATTCAAAATTAAAATCTGTTTGTAAATTACCTGACTATGGCTCATCTCCTGTTCAATATGTTTCGGCTAACTCATCTCCATTAGAAATTCTAGGTTATTTACAGGTCAAAATTCGTATTTTTAAATTTACATGGAAAATCAAACTGTTTGTGGCTAAGCACTTGTCTTGCCCCATCATATTGGGAGCGGACTTCATTTCTCACACTGGTCTTGTGCTCGATCTTCAGAGTAAGTCGTGCACATTCAAATTTGCTTCCAATTGTAAAATCCCCTTGTTAAAATGTAATTCTGCATCATGTTCATCTATTTTGCCTACCCAGGATGAGATGTTGTTAGACCTTAGACATCTACCTGAGGAGCAGGCTGATAGTATTCGTAAGTTGTGTCAGTCATTTCCAGAGGTGTTCTCTGATACTCTTGGTGTTACTGACCTTATTGAATACAAAATTGAGGTCACGGATTCGATTCCTGTCCGTTTTCCACCATATTGGCTATCTCCACCTAAAATGAAGGCTCTGAAAGAAATCATCGACCAGATGTTGAAGGATGGTATCATTAGGCCCTCTAAGTCGGCGTATTCTTCGCCTATTTTTCTAGTCCCGAAACCCCAAGGGGGCTTCAGGCCTGTCATTGATTATAGGGCTCTCAATCGGAAGGTGGTGTTACAATCTGTGCCCCTTCCCGACCTTCATTCTTGTTTTTCATGGTTCCGTAAGGCCAAGTTCTTCACCATCTTGGATTTGAATCAGGCCTACAATCAAATTCCCCTAGCGGAACAGTCTAAACATCTTACCGCGTTTGCCACGGACTGGAATTTATACGAATACAACCGCGTGCCTTTCGGGCTCCCCACAGGAGCAGCTGTACTCACTAGGCTGCTAGATAGGGTCTTCTCCGACATCGAATTTGAGTACTTGTATCACTACTTGGATGATGTCGTCGTATTTTCGGAGACCTTTGAAGAACATCTAGATCATCTGCGAGAAGTTCTCAATCGCCTTCGTAAGGCTGGGTTAACTGTTAAGTTGTCCAAGGTCGCCTTTGCTAAGCCATCCATGTCATTCCTAGGGCATATTGTGTCACCTGATGGTGTTGCAGTCGATCATTCTAGAACACAGGCCATCCGTGATTTTAAACCTCCCAAGGACATCAAAGGTATCGCCAGGTTCATTGGTATGGTGAATTTCTTTAGGAAGTTCATTCCTAACTTCGCTAATAGAGCGGCGCCCTTGAACCTTCTTCGTAGGAAAGGCATCAAATTCGAGTGGGGACCTTCTCAACAAGCCGCTTTTGAAGATCTTAAATTAGCTCTCTGTAATGCCCCTGTCCTTGCTATGCCTGATTTCTCAAAGAAATTCATCGTCCAAACCGATGCGTCGTCGTCAGCAGTAGCTGCAGTCCTTCTTCAAGAGACTGAACTAGGGAGGCGACCCATCGCCTATGCATCTAGGACCTTGTCGGCTCAAGAAGCCAAGTATTCCATCTATGAGCTCGAAGGTTTGGCAGTCTTATTTGCCTTAGAAAAGTTCCGTCTCTATCTGGAACATGTCAAATTCGACCTGGAGACAGATAATCAAGCCTTAAGCTGGGTCTTAGGTAGGCCGCGTCGTACTGGTCGTATAGCCCTTTGGGCCATCCGTATTTCTGCCTTCCAATTCGATGTCAGGCATATCAGAGGTACCGAAAATGTTGTTGCTGATGGACTCAGTCGTATGTTTTCTGACGACGTCGAGACCCATGAACCGGTCGACAGTTCATCACCTCCCGAGTCCATACTATCTGATGTTAATGCTATCTTAACAGATGCTCCCATGCTCTTTAGGGATATCGAGAAATACCAACGTGAAGATCCGACGCTGGCTCCGATAATGGAAACCCTTTCTTCTGGGGAACATGTTGTCCCTTATGTTCTGAGGAATGGTGTTTTATGTTGCCCATCGAGGCATGATAAGATGATGAAAGTTGTCGTTCCAGCTGTTCTTGTACCTATGATCTTCAAGTACTATCATTAGACCCCATTAGGAGGGCATCTAGGTATCTTTAAAACTCGTGAGAAGATTCGTGAAATGTTCATCTGGAAGGGTATGGACGGTGAAATCCATGAACTAGTAAAGGCTTGTAAATCCTGTTTGCTTAGTAAACCAACCATGTCCACCAAGGTAGGCCTTTTGTCTTCTCATCAAGCGTCGCGCCCCATGGAACGCCTGTATATTGATTATGTAGGACCCTTCCCCCAGTCAAAGGGAAATGCCAACAAGTTCATCTTGGTATGCGTAGATGGTTTTACAAGATTTTCCTGGTTATTTCCGACTAAGCTGGCTACCGCTCAGTCCACCATTACTTGCCTAAATTCTATTTTTGCTTCTTTTGGTCCGTGCCAATATATTGTGTCTGATAATGCTAAGGCGTTTACATCAAATCTTTTTCGTAAATTCTGTTTTGACTTGTCCATCTCTCATGTAACCACTTCTGCTTATTACCCTCAACCATCTCTGGCTGAACGGGTTAATCGTAATCTCAGGTCCGCGCTTATTGCCTATCATCACGAAGATCATTCCAGGTGGGACACGTCCCTGCATTGGTTAGCTTTTGCTTTGAATTCGGCGGTTCATGAATCTCATAAGTTTACTCCAGCTTCTTTGATGTTCAAGTTCGTTCCCAACACGCCGCACTCTAACCTCTGGTCTCTGAGTGACATTCTACCCGAGACAATAGATCCGGATAATATTAAAGATCTTTGGAAGAAGGCTAAAGCCAATCTTAAAGTGTCTCATGAAAAGGTTAGGGAAAGATATGATCGTGGACGGAGACCCACCAATTTGAAGGTAGGTGACCAGGTGATGGTCAAGAACTTTGTTCCCGCGGGCAAGCTTGCCCCCAGATTTCATGGGCCGTGTATCATTCTCGATTTCCTTACGCCGGTTACGTTGTTATTAAGTAATCCAGCCACCGAGAGGATATTTAGGGTTCACCTGTCACAGGTGAAACCTGCATAATTTCTGTGTTAACTTGCTTCATATAATTTTAAAAGAAATAGGAAGGTTATATTTTTTTTTGAGGGGTTTCACTTTTAAGGCCTTCTGCCCTTTCTGTAATATTTTTTTAAATTATATTTAAGCATTTATTGTAAACCCTCCCCGCACAGTTAAACTGCCATCCTATCCTTGCCACGGCCATTACCACGCTCCCGTCTCCTGCTCCACTACACACCGTGGCTTGCTTATGAAAAGAATTTCTCCACGCCGCTGGCCCCTCAACCTCACCACAATGAATGTACCCTATTATCTTTCTGGTCCAACAAAAATTCTGCCGTCGAGCTTTAATGTTTCAGTGCCCCCGCAGCCGCGCGGCGCCGTACCGCTACTGGAATAGAGGAAGGGCCCCCTCTTCTCCAGCGAGGTCGGCCAGTGTACGGCGAGCCGGAGCCCTCTTCCCGGCCAAGGCTGATGTGCGGCGCACGACCTGCTACATGCCCGCAGCCTGTATATGTTCACCGCGGGCGCGGCGTGCTTCAACACCACTACTCCTCTCATAGTGCGGGCAAGCGGTATCTCAGGGTACTAGAGGGGTCCGAGCGGCCTCCTCGGGACACAAGCTGCAACGGCCGGTCTGGCCATCCAACTTAAACAACATCGAAGTATTCAATCAACTACATGGACATTTACTATCAGCAATTACTACACTTGGGAATTCTACTGCAATATTTGGTGAACTTAGAAAATTTTTCTTCACTTTCAAGTATTAAAAGCTTTTCTTCTGAATTCAATTCCTACAAACATAAAAACATTACTTCAACAGTTACTACAAGTATTTTGAAATTGGATCAAACCAAATTTAGAAAATTTTTATAAATGCTTCTGCAATTAATCTCCATATCAACATCATAACTTGGACCTTATTTTCAAACAAAAGTTTATGTTCTTCTGTGTTACCCCTTGGAGGAACTTTTGGGGGGGGGGGGGTCTGTACCGGGCGGTACACCTCCATGCCGCTTATTTAAAATTTGCGCCAAGTGAAACTCCTCTGCTGGAGGAAGTCTGAACTTTATCTACGGTATTAATTTTCAAGTTACCCAGAAGATGTCACTACTTGGAAATTTTGGAGTTTTTGAACTGGGTCATTTTTGATGTACTTTTGTTTTACCTGTAGTAAGAAGTGTGAACTTTTCTTCTAGAGGACACTACTGAAAAACTACAATGGTGCACCCTAGTGCGAAGTGAAAGAACTGTTTTTTGGAGACATTTTTATTTCAAAAGTTTGTTTCTTGTTAAATTTCTTCCTGTTATGGTTTAAGTTGGCTGTATACCCCTCTCTTTCCCCTCGTTTTGTATTTAGCCAATCCCGAATTTCTTTAATTTATTTCTGACCAATCTGATGGATCTTCCCCCAACTTGAATATGCTGCTTATCCCTAACCAATAAATGATTGTGGGTGGGTGTTTTCTTTCCTGAAACGCCTCGAACTTTCCGCGAGAGTATATAAACTGCTGATTTTAAGGTCTCTGCGCCACTTCAGTACCATCTTTCAGTGTGTAAAGTACATAGCAGGGGGCGGGAAGCGCCTCTTTCTTCGGCAGCAGTCAACAACAAGGTAATGGCCGATTAATAACTTCTTTTCTTGCTAGCTCAGCAGTTTAACTCTCGGGGCGGGTCCGAAGCGTTTCCGCCATGTAACTTTCCCTAAAATGTAAAGACACTTTGTATTTATTCTATCTTTTAAGCTACATATTGGGATAGAGAGTGCTTAACCCTCTCGAGCTCCCTCTCATATTGCATTGAGGTGAACTTATTTTCACAACCGTTTCTTCCCTAACGTAATGTAAATTGTTTCTTTCTAAAAGTCACCTCTTTAGTATGGGATTAGCCCTTGTATTAACGGCCTAGTGCCAAGTAGGTTTTGAACAAAGTGTATTAGGAGCGCAAGTTCGCCTCCTCTCAAATTGTTATTTTAGAGGTCATGTAATTAATCTTTTTCTCACTTAATAGACCTCAGTAGGTTGGGTATTTTACCCCTGTGTCTATGTCCTGAGAGGACAACTTGAAGGTGGAGTTTGGTGTGGCCTTTGAGAGGCTTAAAGTTTGAGAGCGAGTGGCTCTTTCTTGAAGATTGAGTGTTGTATGCCTCGAGGAGGCTTTTCTGTGTAATTTGGAGCAAGTGCTCCTGAGCATGAATGGGGTTTTCTGCCCCTCTGTTAAAACTTATTTTGGAGTAAGGTTGGGCCGATTGCCCAAGATTTGTGAAGTCAGGGCGCGAAGCCCAAATCCGGTAAATATTGTAACTATACTTTGTTGCCTTGCTACTCTGTACCTGCCTTGCTTGTTATTTCTTAATTTTGAAAAGAAAATATAACCTTGTTAAATTTTACATTAACTTTAATTTCGTAGTTTGAGACCCGTTCACACCCGCACCTTCTTTCACCTCTAACTACCACAAAAACACGGTAACAATTATTATTATTATTATTATTATTATTATTATTATTATTATTATTATTATTTTATATAATTCGCTGGGGCCATGAAGGACCACGTTAAGTCTTGTTGCATTTGACACTGAACTTGGCCTTCTTTAGAGCCCAAATTTCCCTCATTCTTTGTGAGTGGGCCTGCTTACGCTCCTCTGTCCAAGGGGCACCGTGTCTTCTCTTCGGCTGCTCGTCTCGGTTTAGCCCGTTCGTCAATATTTTCTTGCGGAAGAGATCTCTGTTAAGGGCGTCTTCAGCTGAGATATGTAGCATTTGCAGGTCTTCTTTGGTATTTCTAAACCAGGGAATTGTGGTTTTGGGGTTTGAATCAAAAAAGTGAAAGATTTCTTTAGTTAACTTTCTTCCATCCATTCTTTTCAGATGACCATAAAATCGTGCCCGTCTTTTTCTGATTGTGTTGTTCATTTTCTCTATTTTGCTGTAGACTTCCTTGTTGGATCTCTTTTGATGGATTCAATTTCTGTATTTTGATCCCAAGATTCCTCTCACAATTTTGCATTCTCTTTTCTCCAGTTCTTCAAGGAGTCCTTTGTTGGCATTTAGAGACAGGGTTTTGGCTGCATATAGAACTACTGGCTTCAGAACTGTTTCATAGTGACGTATCTTGGTGTTTTGGGAAAGGCATTTTTTGTTGTAGATTGTGCGGGATGTTTGGTAGGTTATTTCCAGTTTGCGTACTCGCTCCTGAAGTGCTTCTTTGTCCAGTCCATTTTTCATGATGATCTCACCCAGGTATTTGAATTTGTCTACTCGGGTGATGTCCCCGTATTTTGTATGGAGTTTTGGTGGAGCCCCTTTGATGTTAGTCATTACTTCTGTTTTCTCAAACGATATCTGCAAACCAGTTTGTTCGGCAATTTCCTTTAAAATTTCAACTTGAGCTCTAGCGGTTTCTATGTCGTTTAAGAGAACAGCAATATCATCGGCAAATGATAAGCAGTCTGTTGCGATCCCCTTGGATTTGGTTCCTATTCTCAATGGACTGTAGTTGGTTTCCTGTAATCTCACCCGCCAGGTTCTGATGATCTTTTCAAGAACACAGTTGAAGAGTATCGGGGATAGCCCATCACCTTGTCGGACTCCTGTTTTGATGTCAAAGGAATGCGAGAGACATCCGTGGAACTTCACCTTGGATTTTGTATCGGTCAGGGTGGCTCTAATTAATGCCAGCAGTTTCAAATCAACTCCAAATTCATTTAAGATGTTTACCAGGACTTCCCGGTCAATGGAGTCGTACGCTTTCTTAAAGTCCACAAAGACAGACACATACTGCTTGGACCTTAGCGTACAATATCTGATGATCGTTTTGAGATTTTGGATCTGTTCAGCTGTTGAGCGACCTTTTCTGAACCCTCCTTGGTATTCATCTATTTGATGTTCGACTCGTGCTTCCAAACGCTCCAGGATGGCAAGTGATAGAATTTTGTAAGTCACGGGTAGCAAAGATATTCCTCTGTAGTTGTTGATGTTCTTCATGCTGCCTTTTTTGTGTAATGGATGGATCAAAGCTATTTTCCAATCTTCGGGTAGGGTCTCCTTGTTCCAAATTTCTTCTATTTGATTTTGCAAGATATCAAGTGATTACTCTGGGGCATATTTCCATAGTTCTGCTACTACTGAGTCTTCCCCCGGCGCTTTGTTATTTTTGAGACGGGCAATGTGGCGCTTAATTTCATCTCTGTCGGGTGGTCTGGAATCTGGGTACCTGAGTAAGGGTTCCTTGGTCTCAATGGCGCTTTGAGGTTTAGAGCAATTAAGCAAATTCTTGAAGTAATCTGCCAGAATGCTGCAATTTTCTTCATTTGATGTCACCAGTGTGCCGTCCTTTCGCTCAAAGCATAGAGATGGTGGTTTATAGCCAGTGAGTTTGCGTTTGAAGGCTCTGTAGTACTCTCTGCTTTCATTCTTCCTAAAGTTTTGTTCTACCTTTTCAATGAGAGATTTTTCGTATTTACGTTTCTCAGTTCTGAACACCCTAGCTGCTTGGGCACGTTGGGTTTTGTAGGTTTCCCAATCATTTTCTGATTTCGTAGAGTAGTACTGTTTCCATGCATTGAGTCTTTCTTGGAGGACTGATTCGCAGGTACCATTCCACCAGGCATGCTTTTTGCCTCTCTTGATTTCTGCAACGTCTTTGGCGGCCTCAACAAGGAGACTTTTGGCGTTGTTAAAGTCAGTGTCATTTGGTCTAGCCTTCTCCTGGAACTCCTCGACCCTTTGCCGAAGTTTATCATTGTCGAAGCGTGTGATCTGTTTGGTTGTCTTCCTTGTGTTTGCGGGAATTGGTTTGAATTTGATAAGAGACATATAATGATCTGAGGCCACATTGATGCCTTTCTTTACCTTGACATTCATAATCTCAGGGCTGTTTCTCCTGGAGATTGCAACATGATCAATTTGGAACTCTCCGAGAGCTTGGACAGGAGAACGCCAAGTCATTTGCTTTCTGGGTAGATGGCGAAAGTGGGTCGACATTACCTGCAGGTTGTGATTTTCGCAAATGGACACCAGTCTTTTGCCGTTGGGATTGGTTCTTTTGTGAGCAGGGTAATTTCCTATAACTCTCTTGTACTTCTGTTCACGACCTAGTTGGGCATTGAAGTCACCCAAAAGAAGCTTGACATGGTGTTTGGGGATTTTGTTTTAATTTTTCATCCAGTAGGTCCCAGAAATTATCAACTTCGTCTGGATCAGTCTTGTTCTTATCGTTAGTAGGAGCATGTGCGTTAACTAGGGCGTAGGTTTTGTTCGCGCATTTAATTGTGAGTATAGACAATCTGTCATTCACAGGTTCGAAATTTGCAACCGATTTAAGGATCTTGGTTCTAACAGCAAACGCGGTTCCAAGCATCACAGCTCCATTGAGGATTCCTCTTTGCGCTTTGCTCTTGAAAAATCGGTAGCCTTCGGATTCAAAAATCTCTTCATCTGGGTACCTTGTTTCCTGTAGGGCCATTATGGATATCTGATTTTCGTGAAGAGCTTTGGTGAGGGTTTTCAGCTTGCCAGTTTGTGTAAGTGAATTTATGTTGAAAGTTGCTAGAAAGGTTTTAGATTTTGGCCTGAGTTTTTGACTCTTCAGGGTACACCGAGACGCTCCGACTCGTCTCTTGCATGATGTCGAGTCTCCCCCAGAATCCAAATGAGACTCGTGCGCCGTGGCGTTCACGACGAGGGATTTATTCGAAGATTTACCCCCTGGGGTATGTTTCTTGAAATGTTGTGCCATCATGCTTTTTGACTTGACTTTGCTTTGGACGGGTACCCATCCTTTTACAACTAGGGTTGTTAGCCCTAGAGGTTGCCTCAAGATGTTTTCTGGCTTCTGGTCATTTACCAGTCTTCGCCGTAACCCTGGCAAGGGATCAGTTTTTTTTTCACGGTGGTATTTTATTTCCCTACTACCCTCTGACTCTGCTGGTGGCAGAGCCAGCGAGCTTCCCCAATTCCAATGGGACACGCCCGATGGAGGTAACCGGTAAATCCCCACACGGGTATTATTATTATTATTATTATTATTATTATTATTATTATTATTATTATTATTATTATTATTATTATTATTATTATTATTATTTGATTCAATTCAGTAATCTGAATTTGCTATGTATTAATTATCGCTTGCTTTATTCTATTTAATTTATTGTGTGTGTGTGCGTGCATGTGTGTGTGTGTGTGTGTGTGTGTGTGTGTGTGTGTGTGTGTGTGTGTGTGTGTGTGTGTGTGTGTGTGTTAGCATCAAAATCATGTAGAGTGAGACTTACTACCTAATATCAGATATGGATATATTATTCGTGATACTATGTTTAAAACATTGCAACATAAGTTGCAATGCTGTTACAGTAACTGTCGAGTCATCGCTCTGTCATTGTATGCTTTTAGCGATGAGATAACATTTAGGGAGTTCCTAATTTGCCTGACGCTTTTTCAACACAATATGTAACATTTGTAGCTGGGTGGGAGTGACATCATATCTGTTTTTAACTCTGACATGGGTGTTATACCATGTGATAACTAATGTCTATATAAAGGGCTGTATCTTATAGCAACGAGTCAACTGGAGTCAACTGGAAGGAGATGAATGGTGAAAAGTGAGATAGTTGTATGGAGAGTGAGGCCACAGTTGGTCAGTCCGTCAGTTGAAGATAGAGCAGTGATATGGATACGGTACGTAATCATCAGTGACCAAATGGATTATATGTTCGAAGTGTATTTCGTGTATCTGTTTGGTCGGATTCTTATGTCAGTTCAGTGACAGCTGAATATTGAGTCGTCGTAATGCAGACTAACATTTAAAAGTGAATTACTTGTAAAGTTGATTGTGAAGTATGAATATAATTTCAAGCCATGCTATATCTCGTTTGTGAAACTAAAAGCGTACATCACCAAATTAGGTTTGAGATGCCTACAGCTGATACCAATTCAAAGGAATATGTTGTAATAACACTCAAAGTGTTCAAGGTACAATGAAGTGAACCAGTGAGGGATAAATTTCTTGTACAACATTTAAATGTCTGGTCAAGAGGATTTCAAATTTAATGCCTAGAGTTTCTTTCAGTTGTAATTTCAGAATTTTTTCATTTTTATTTTTTATTATCTACTGTATATTATCGCATCAAGTCTTGCCATTTCAATTATAAATTTAAAGAATATACAGTAATTTGTTTAGTATCAAATACAATTACTTGTTTTATTTCAATAGTAGATCAGAAAATCTCAAATTTTAATGGGGAAACCAAACTTCAATATCCTCTTCCCAGAAACTATATGTCATCCTGTCAATGTAAGCTCATTACTCACACCCTAGAGATATTCAAGATTCTCATTCTATTATCGTTACATTTATTTGTAGCTGGTGCCCATCAATAATTGTATGTGTAAGTAATCAGGTAAGTACTAAGTGTGAGTACATAGTCCGACGATTGAGTATTTTATTTCATGAATATTTAAATTCAGTTTCATATTTCAAATCAGTGACTAATCACACTTTATCTAACTGCCTCTGTAGCAAAGCAATAGCACAGGCATAGTTTCTGTACTTGCTCTTGTCCATCTTCAAACTGCTTTGCAATTTGGTTGCTGCCTTCATCAGGGCATACTTGACCATTTTCTGTAGCCTTGAAAGTTCTGTCTTGCACTGCTAACCAAACTGTTGTTTTTGCTGTTTAAGGCATTCATTCATTATCACCAATGCTTGTAGTTTTTTCAAAATCACTTGATTCTCTGGTGTCTCTAATGCCTCCCTCTGAGCAAGAGCTGCCTCTGCCTGTTTCTGAGATAATCGTGTATCTTGTAGGTGAAAAACTTCCTTGTCAACCAGGGATTTCAGATTCTCCTTCTCCTTGCTCAGTTTATCCTCATGCTCCTCAAGACAGCCTTTTCTTTGGTAAGAGCGAGCGTGAGTTGATGGTGATCCTGTTTTACATTCCTCCATTCCTGCTTGCAATACAGCATACAGCTCAGCCGCTCAAGCAATCTCTTGTGCTTGTAGGTTGACAATATTACCAACCATACTGGCCATGAGATGAGTCTCTTGTTCACCCGTTGATGCCATACTACTCTTCAAGGCAAGGACTTTTTGGTCTTCCTGTCTTTGTGTATCTCGTGATTCACGAGACAATGGTTGACCATTTCCTTCCTCCCCTTTCTCCTGGTCAGTCCCCTTGGATGCAATTAAAGAAATAACATTGCACCCATATTCCAGAAGAATACTCTGAACATGCATCTCCTCATCTTCAGGAGGGAGCATTTTTCCTATGGAAGCAATGCTATGGTCAGTATGCATTCTTGACAGTTTGTATATTACACAGGACGTTCTCCTGAAAATAATATTGATTTCATACCTTTAGAAAATCATACAATTTGTGGTACTAGCTCACAGCATATAAATGTATAAAATCTTCCATTTCCCTGTGGAGTTTCAACTGACTTTTTGACTAGCCATTGTATGACAGGATAGATGTGGATGAAATCAAGACCCTGAATTTGGGGAGGTTCAGTAGAATGTGGGCACTTCATTTCAGGGATGACTGCAAATATTTCCTCTGTTAGTACCATTTTCTGTCCAAGTGTGAGATTTTATTGAAAGAGAAGATCAACATCCACATCATAATTGCATGTGTCAGTGCACCAGGTCATTTCTCTAACAACCTCATCAAATACTGAAAGTCCTTTAATTTGATCTCTAAAGTATCCTGCAGCCACAAGTAAATCAATGATCTCCTGTAATTTTGATTTCTGCTCCTCATCTTCTCAGACTTGAAACTCAACTTCTTTTCCATCTGCATCAATCCAAGAAGATAACTTAGCTCCTGCCTTAAGTTGAAGATAAAATATATTTCTACATTCTGACATTTTGAAATGATGGGAAATGCACCCAAAAGTCTTAATTTTCTTTACATCCATCACTGTTTCCCCCTTTTAAAGTGGTAGTAAATGTCATGCGAGTGCAGATACAAAAGTACGTTAAATTAAAGCTTACAAGGATTCGTAGGAATTAAAAAGGAGGACAATCCAATAAACAAAATATGAACACAGATTCTTACTTAATTTACCTTTTTTAAAATCATTTGTTATTCTAATGGAGACTTGATAGCCATGTTGCATAGTCACTGGCTTCTCACCAAGGTGGTCACAGTTTGAACCCTGGCATTGGTATTTCTGAAATGGGGGGTTGTGTCCTTGTCATTCGGATTCCTTGTAAAACTGAAATTTCTGTGGTTATAATCACAGTATCAACAGACACATAGCACTAAAAGCTTGCTTACTTTTGTTTTTAATATGCTATCTAATATTGGGCCAATAGACTCTATATCATTGACATTTTAAGGACAAAATGCCCCATATTTGTTTTCAGGACTGAGAATGTTAAGACATTAAAGATTTTAGTACTTAAGGGACTTTTTAAAGACGTTTTCAGTGCTGAGGTATTAATTAATATAAACTATTTGCTTTCAGGACTGAAGCACCTTCCACTTCTTCAAGGGGAATTAAAACAACTGATTCAGATAAAGAAGAGCAGAGGAATGCTGATGGTCATTCAGCACATACCTCTATAACTGATGCACCTTCCAGTTCTGCAAAGAGAATTAAAACAATTGATTCAGATAAAGAAGAACAGAGCATTGCTGATGAGCATTCAGCACATACCTCTATAACTGATGCACCTTCCAGTTCTGCAAAGAGAATTAAAACAACTGATTCAGATAAAGAAGAGCAGAGCATTGCTGACGAGCATTCAGCCCATGTTTTCAGGACTGATGCACCTTCCAGTTCTGCACAGGAAATTAATACAGCTGACCCAGAAATTCAAAATAGGCAAAGGCAGTTCGAAGATGATGATTGTGCAGCACTTCTTCTGCTGTTAAATGATATGGCCTTGTTTGTTTCTGCAGCTGCACAAGAATATCGTGAGTTGTTGAAACTTGAGCAAGATATAGATGGCCCCTTCGGAGAGTTTTATAACACCGAAAGAAGAGCCCGTGCTAGGCTGTTAGTTACAAACTTCGACAACAGACGTCAACTTATTGGAAGTAGCCATGAGATTCTGCTCTCAGCATTTCAGGAAAGATTCATTCCTCTGTTGACTGATGAAGTCAACAAAGTAAGTTCATTCAAACTTACAACTGAGGAAGTTAGTCATATAGTAGAAATGATAGAGGATACTACTGTTTGCTTTTCAGCTGCTTGTAGCAGTTTTCTTAGAACACAAAGAGGAAAGAATTGGCTTCGGAATATGCTGTTTTCCAGAAATCACTCGGGGAATTATCATTCAAAATGATGATGACTAAAGCACAGCCAACTGCAACAATTTTATTAGTTTGCTAAGAATTCTACTTTTTCAGGATCTAAGAGGTTTGGAATATGTGTGCTTACACATAAGGTGCCATAAAATTATTATTATTATAACACATGGGCTCATCAGTATCACATCTCAGAGACAGCGAAATATACGACGGCGAATCAAAAAGTAAGTTACACTTCCAAGTTATGGTCATGTATGAAACCACCTACACACAGGCAACATGGCTATGACAACATACATATAAGTTCACTTTTCCACATAGTCCCCAAGAGACTGTAAATATTTCTTGGAATGGTCAACCAACTTTTCAATTCCGGATGGGTAGAAATTGCCTCCAGCGCTATGTAACCACCTGGAGACAGCTGCTTTCACCTCCTCATCATTTCAGAATCATCGTCCACCAAGATTCCTTTTCAACTTACCAAACACACGATAATCGCATGGCGCTAAGTCTGGACTGTATGGAGGATGTTGCCATACCTCCCAATTGAATTGATGCAGCAGTTTGGACGTTTGGTGGGCCGTGTGAGGTCTTGCGTTATCATGCAACAAAATCACACTGGCGCTCAATTTTCCCCGCCGCTTTTCTTTAATTGCCTTACACAACCAGTTCAACATTTGACTATACGAAGCCAAGTTGTTTGTTGTGCCTTTTGGCATAAATTCCACGTGCACCACACTCTCCATGTCAAAGAACACTGTCACCATTACCTTTCTTGCTGAAGGCTGGACCTTGGCCTTCTTTCGTGGTGGTGTGCACCCATTCCATCAATGTTCGCTTTGTTTCGGGGGTGGAGTGATGGACCCACATTCCATCCTCTGTGATGATTCGCCGCAGAAACCCGTTGCCCTCCACAGAATACCATTGCAAAAATGCCAGTGAGGATTGGAAATGTTGTCCCTTGTGAACATTGGTGAGCAGATGTGAGACCCATTTATGACACAGTTTATGAAATCCAAGGTGCTGGTGAACAATGGAGAACACACTGCCATGCGAATTGTTCAGCATCCTGGCAATTTCCATTTGCAACGGTACTGGACGTTGCGGGCCTGCCTTCGCGATATTCATTCATGAGATCCATGTGTCTGGTGTCAAACTGCTCATACTGCTTTACAATACCTGAGTGAAACATTGCATGCTCACCACATACAGCAATGATCTCATGATGGATGTTCATGCAATTGAGCTGTTTAGCCCATAGAAATCTGATCGTTGCACACACCTCTAATGTGGAGTGAACATCCAGTTGATGTGGCATTGAGCCTTGCCCGCTCTGCACACACAACACGACGGGATACCACACCAACCCTCCTATTGGACATGTCAGCAGCTACTGTAGCTTGCTCCGCATTGGCCACGGTCATGACACGTAGCATGCTCTCGTGGCGAGCTAGTGTAACTTACTTTTTGATTCGCCCTAGTAGTAATTACTGTCAGTTGTTAATGCAAATAAAAAATAATCTGCTGCATACTTTCAGAATTTCATTGCAGCTGTCTGATGTCTTTGATGTACCCACTCAGAAGTTACACTGAAAGCTAGCACACTTATATCAATTAATTACACTGGGAGAGAGTGTATCTTAATAATCTCATAGCTCTGCTTACACATTGTTTACAAGCTAACCTCCTCTACACAGCAAGTATTACTAGCAGGTATAAAAAGACCCCTGGACTAGAAAGCCAAGAATAATGGCCAAGAGGATTCGTTGTGCTGACCACATGGCACCACGTAACCTGTAGGCCTTCAGGCTGAGCAGCGGTCACTTGGTAGGCCAAGGCCCTTCAAGGGCTGTAGTGCCATGGGGTTTGGTTTGGTTATCCAGCGGTGAGAGGCTGGCGCACTGTCGCCTGAGCCATGGAGGCTTTAATTAAAGAAATCAAATTAAATTAAAAATGGTAACATAGTTTAACTCAGGGAGGGCATTCAAGTAATAATACCGCTGTGTCATTTGAATTTTTTTAACTATGCTGGATTATTCTGGTTCAGTGTTAGGATCTTCTAAAGTTCTGGAGGTGATGATGGACAAGCTCATCTTCAGTGCAGCTGTTTAAAACCTGTGATTAACTAAGTCTGAAAGTTCGTTTTATTTATGAAGGAAGGTACTACCTAGAGTTAGTAAGCAGTTAAAAGACAAGTAGATGATGAATCTCAATAATCTAATGACTGTACTCATATGTTGTTTATAATATAACTTTTTCTACACACAAAGTAATAAATATGCTAGATATAATAAAGACATATTTCTTATAAATATGTTAATGAAGAAAATTGCTGACAGTAAAATGGAGCTGAATGTTCCAAAATATTTTATAAAGTGTTAAACAAAAGTTTGTAAATACTGGACTTTCAGAACCTAGCACCACACACACTCCACCAGACCCGGCCTTCACTGCCTGGTGGACAATGCGGGCAGCGCGTAAAGGGAAACGGTGGCAATAGTTACCCGAGTGAAAACTAGTGTATTGGAAGTTCATTCTTGGCTGGTTTCACAGGATATATGGAATGTTGCACCATCTGTTTTGCAGGCACAAGTTACATGGGCACGGAAGGTTTTGGAAAACACATTGCAATTCATCCTCTTTGTACTCCAAAAATCTTTGTGATCTCATCCTCAAGAGGCTGAAGAGTATGCGGGTTGCTCCTATACACTTTCTGTTTACAGTTACTCCAAAGATAAAGTCCTAAACCGTCAAGTCAGGGAACAAGGAGGCCAAGGACAGCGGTTGATTACTTGTTTATTGAAAGCCTGACGAACAGCTTGTAGTGAATATGCCGATGTGTGCTCGTATATTGTTCACAACTTAACTTTCTCTACACGTCAAGCAATAAATATGCTAGGTAAGAAAAAGATACATATTCCTCAGAAGAATGTTTATTTAGCAAAAAAAAAAATGTATTTACTGTGACAGAGCTATATGTTACAATACTTCTTATAAAGGGTTAAACAAACGTTCATAAGTATATAAGATATGTGAAACAAAGGTGCTCATAATTAAGAGAAAAAATTCATTATTTTTAATAAAATAAATAATTAAAATTAAATTAATATAAAGGGTACAATTTGTACTCGAATAATATTAACTGTGTGTCATTTGAATTTCCTTAACTACACTGAAACATGCATGGTACTAGATTCTGAATGCATTGTATATAAGATATGAGAAACATAATTGTAAAAAATGAATTTTCATTATTCTGAGAAAAATTAAAATATAATAAAAATAATTTCAGTAGTAAAATAAAATGTAAAATTCAATTAAAACCTATAATACAGTATAAGGGCACTCCCATAATATACTGTACACAATGTTTTCATGTGAATTTCCTTAATTACATTGGATTATTGCTTTTTTTTTTGGTTGAATGCTAGAATCTTTTACAGTTCTGGAGGTGATAACAACACTGTTGTTGTTCAAGGAAGGCTAATCATGAGTGCAGCTGTTTGATACCTGTGATTACTACACTCAAAATGATATCCTTATCTATGAAGGGAGGTAATCAAAGGCAGTAAGCAGATTAAAGGTAAGTAGATGATGAATCTCAAGAATCTAATGGCTGTGCTCATACATTGTTTACAACTTAACTTTCTCAGTACATTAAATGATATATATGCTATGTATGATAAAGAAAAAATTCCTCAGAAGAACATTTAGAAAAGATGTACTTCGCTGAAAATTGAGCATGACAGAGTTACATTTAAAATATATGTTATGAAGTGATGTATGTTGGGTATTCAGCCCGAAGGCTGGTTTGATCCTCTGCAGCACCGCCAACAGCTGTCATAAATAGCCTAGGCGTCACTGAAGAGGCGTACTAGGGAAATGAGGAGTAAGGTAGTTTCCCATTGCTTTCCTCACCAAGCCAGCCGTTGCTATTACATACCAGTCTGCCAAGCCCACTGAAATGCATGCACCAACCGACCCTATGAGCGATATTTTCACACCATTCATAATGGGGACTGGCTGCATAAGCAATGGTATTACTAGCATCACTCATACCTCAGTCACTTTCATATTGTCAAAGCCAAGGATGAGACTGAGACAGGTCAATGAAAGTAACAAATTTGATATAGCCCATACCAGAAGACATAGTGCACTCTAAACACTACATCTTGCCAGCAAAGGCATTTATAAAGTGATAAGTTATACAAAAGTTAATAAATACCAGCAGGGCTATTTTTTTTTTTCTGGAAAAAGAGGTGCCGGAACTCACAGGAGGGAAATTAAGGAAGAAGACATGGGATTTACCGAACATTTAAAAAAGCATGTCATTTTCATCTAAACTTACTTACAATAAATTCAAAACAATTTCCAAATTTTTGACATGTCATCATCCTCCTCAGTTCATTTTCTGGTCTTGCTTTTTGTATCCATGGCTGAATGACGACCTTGTAACAACCAAGTTTGGCATACTTCGTTGAATCAAATACTGCCAAAAGACATCCAACAACTCTTATAAATAGTAATGAGGTAATGGTTTTCACTGACAAAGATGATCTTTCTGGGGTCACAATCAAGTTCATCTGAGAAAATCCCCTTTCGCACTCACTTAAAGATACAGCTATTGTGTTGAGAGTCCTCCGAACCCGAGAAAGTTCCCTGGGCACTTCTTCTCTGAATTTCAGATGATCTCTGAAGGTTTGAATAGTTTCTCTTTCATTCAGTTGAAATCTTCTTGCCAGTGTGCCGTGTCTATTTCTGCCTCTCCATACAGAATATTTTCTCTTGAGTTTGCTGGCCAATTCTTAGAATCCAGAACTCTTGCACATCTTAACAGTTCAGTGTCTTCTTCAGAAAGTAATCTTTTCTGTAGAGAAGTTTTAAGTTGTTCATAGAAAGCATTCGGGGAGATTGGTGGATTGTAAATTATGTTTTTCTTATGCAATGGAACACCCTTAAACTGTAGATTTCCAGCTGCCTCAAGAGCTTTCTGATAGTAAGGCCCTGGGACGGACCTCCTCTTCTCACAAATATCAACAAGACACTCAATCTTGCTGTGGGATTTGTAAAGATCAGCATTTCTCTCCTGCAGATCTAAGCTTAGTTCAGACAGTTCTTGCAAAACATCGCAAATTAATCCCAGGTCCAAAATAAATTCCACAGATGTTATTTTGCTGTGAAGACCTTTATAAGTGCATTTTTCCTTTCTGTTACAACCATCTTCTGATTTACCTCTTTCAAAATGAAGTACCAGTGCTTCAAAATCCTGCCAAACAGCCAAAACAGTTCTACAGCTGGATGCAGTCCACCTTGTAGGCAGAATTCTTCCAGTTTTTAAAATCTGCATCTCCAGTGTAGCTGCACATGACTGGAACTGCCTTGCATTCTATGGAGAGGCATGATACATAACATATAATTTGTCCATAAAACTCTTAAATCTATTGATGCCAGAAATGTCTTTCACAACATCGTGTACCGATAATTCCAGTCTATCGCTAGCACAATGCCACAAAACAATGGCAGGAAATCTGTCTTTGAAAAGTGTTGACACTCCTCCATGTAATCCGAACATTACTGCGGCACCATCACACATCAGTGAAACTAAATTTTCCTTTAGAAAATCTTCTGTGAACCCTAGTGCTCCTATAGAAGACATCAAGCTTTTGTAAATTCCATTTTCTGTTACATCATCTAACTCAATAAAATCAATGAAAAGGTTGACTGGTTCTGCCATTTTTATTTCTTCAATGTAGTACGAACATATACTATCAGAACAGACTTTTGATTTAGAGTAGTTGATTTATCAAGAATAAGAGAGAACTTGCTCTTTGAATCAAGTACATTTTTTATCAATCTTGTTCTCATTTCACTGCCTATGTGGTTTACTATATTTATACAGGCATTACTTGAATGAAAAATTTTCCCCATATCAATCCTGTTCAATTCTTGTAAATCAATTTCAGTTTCAAAATTGTAGAAAGACTGGTTCCTTTTTGCCACCTTAAAAGCAGTACGAAATACTTTACAAGTAATTTCCTTTTCTCTCTCTAATGACTTTAGACATACTGTCTCAAGTTTTTTCTTTTTTCCCTTCTTCAGTTATTTTATTAGCACTTTTATGTCCAGCACTTTTTTTGTGGTCAAAAATCTTCTTCCTGAGAGATGTTAGCTTCTGTTTACGATTTTCTCCATAAGACACAATTTCACAGTTAATCCACTCTCTTGATAGTCGCATACCCACATTCTTCTGAACACCTAAACTTCCAACATTTTTGCACACTGAGCAACCTAACTTGCTGTCATGAAAATGTAACCAATTGTTTGTCATTACAAAATCATTCTTTTGTTATACAGTCCAACAATTAGGCCACAGACTTTGAAATTCACTTCAAAATTCACTTTGAACTTTACAGACCATTATGGAACTCATCAACACATCTGTTGCTTCAAATTCCACACTTGAGTTTAATGATCCTCCAGCTTGATGGACTGATGAACTGCTTGGGCAATTTTTGCGTTTGTTGGTAGGCACACAAAAATATTCTGAAATTCTTTTCATTCTCGCCTCGTATTCGACAGATTTAGGTTATGTCTACTGCCGCATAAGAAGTAGTACAAACTACGGTTGAGAATGCAACAAACACAGGCAATTATCTACATCAACAAACAACAGTACTCTATACTGAGGGCAATCCAGATGAAACGTAACTAGTACTGGGACCAAAATACAAAACAGCTACAAAGTGAGCAAAGAAAGAAGAAGAAATAATACCGTATATCCATGCTGCCCGCAAACCAGAAGAATGTTTTTGATTTTGATTGATTTTGATTCTCAAAATAACAAGGTGATATGTGAAATTTCCTTTCCAATCAAGGTCATTTAGCATAGGAACAGTAAAAATAACATTTTTAAAATTCCTTAACCTGAAAAAAATCATATTTGAAGTCTAAATATTTTTTAGAGATTTGTATACATGAAGAGGTTCCGGAACGCCGTTCTGGTGTGTTCCGCTAGAAAAAAGCCCTGAATACCAGTATATAAGGCAGCAGTGTCCAAGGTTGGCCCACAGTGTGCAGACAGTGTGTGTCTCTCCAGATAGCAGCTGTGCATCCCCTCCCTTACCATACATCTTTCCTTCCCATCCACTCCTCATGGTGGAGGAGTGTCCTCGTTCAAGAAATGTTTATAGGTCCAATGTTAGGTGACAAATTTATTTTTCAGTAAATGTTGCAAAAACACAACTTATTGCTCATGAGATATTACTTTCAATTAATCAAATTGCTTGTCATATGAAGGGAGAGGCTAGGAAAGAACGACAACAATTTCCCTTTCATAATTATACTCACGTTAACTCTGGACTGTTTCATGCACAAAATACATATTTATTCACTTAAATACCTCCATTATTATGCAAAAGGAAACAAGAAAACCTATTTCCACTGTGCCAAATATCACATAATATCAGCTTTACAAAAAAAAATCTAATGTTTCTACAATGGCAAATGTACAACTAATTTTATACACCAACTAGCAATTACCCGCGGCTTTGTTCACATGGATTTCATAATTTGATCAAATTAATCGTTCCTCGGCATTGTACTAAGACAATATCCGAAAATTCCTTAAGTATAAAAACTCACCACAAAATTGAGTTCCATTTACCCCAGGAATTCTTTGTAAACCATGTTTGTGGTATTAACTTTTGGGGTTAAGACGACCATGCAACATAGGACTGTACATGTGAGAAACAGTCTTCTCTCAAGTCGAAAAAATAAATACATCTTTATTTATTTTCAAAGGAGATTCCAAATACCTATTCCCACATCAGTAACATTTTCAGTTTCTCAGATATACATCCCCATAAAAAGAATTCAACCTCTTGATCTGTCCTTTCCCCACCTGCATCTAAGTGTATTTTCCGAAAACGAAAATACATGTTTCTTTATTTTTAAAGGAGATTCCAAATATCAATGTTCACACCTGTGACATCTTCAGTTTTTAAGATATAAGTATCCTCATAAAAAATAATCAACTATTTTTCACTTCTTTTCACCCCTTGTTTAGTGCTTTCTCCGAAAGCAAAAATGTGCAGGTTCCTGTATTTTTAAAGAACTTTCCATATACCAAGTTTCTTGTCTCTAACATTGTTAAGTTTTTGACATATAATATAGATATACCGGTATTCATTTTAAAAATTCACCCGTTTTTCCAATTCTTTTCAGTCCCTTAACTGGATTTTCTGAAAACCAAAAAATACGTATTTCATTACTTTTAAAGGAGATTCCAAATACCAGTTTTCATGTCTATACTTCTTTAACACCTTCACTTTTTTAGATAAATGTATACTCATAAGAATAATTCAACTTCTTCTTCTTCTTCACTTCTTTCAACACCTCTCCCGCCTTAAGTGGACTTTCCAAAAACAAAAATTTGTGTTTCTTTACTTGGAAAGGAAATTAAAAGTACCAACTTTCCGTCTGTAACAGCTTCAGTTGTTAAGGTAAAGTATCCTCATAAATATATTTCAACTTCTTATTTACTTATTTTCAACCCCACACCCCTCACGTCAATTTTCCAAAAAAAGAAACAAACTCGTGTTTCGTCATTTTTGAAGGAGATTCCAAATACTAATTTTCACGTCTGTAACATCTTCCATTTTTGAGATATAAGTATACCCATAAAAGTAATTCAACTCCTTTTTCACCCTGATTCGTACCGTTAAATGGATTCCCCTCCCCAAAAGTGTGTGTTTCTTCATTTTTTAAAATAGATTCCAAATACCAATTTTCACGTCTTTAACATTTTTAGTTTTTGAGATATAAGTATCCTCCCACAAAGAATTCAATTAATTTTTCAATTAATTTATCCCCCCCTGAAGTGTATTTTCCAAAACAATACAAGTGCTATTTCTACCGATTGTAGTGACCTTGATGTCAGTGACCCGCTCCCACCCCCTCCCCAGTCGCCCCCCTCACCCTACCCTTCAACAGCGTCAGTGGGAAACATTCTCAGGAAAGTCTTTCAAGATATCGGCGAGCCCTACAGTGTTGTCATATTAACGCGCAATCGTTAATGGCTCACATTGACGAAATACAATCCCTCTTTCATGATAGTAATACCTTGCACTGCATATGTATAACTGAGACTTGGTTACAACCCTCACTAAACTCAGGCTTGGTTGAATTAAATAACAAACGAAGAAAACGTATAGGGGGAGGGTGTGCTATATACTGTCGTAATGATCTCAAAAGTAAAATAGTGGCTACTTCAGACCAGACAATTCCCAATCGACCTGAGTTTATGTTTATAGAAGTTTTGGCTAACAATCAAAAAGTACTGATCAGAGTAGTTTATAAACCCCCAGACGTAAGACATATATCGGACCTTGAAATTTGCTTAGCCAAGTTAATTCCACTGTACGAAAATATAATTATACTTGGAGATTTTAATACAAATCTGCTGACTGTGATAAACGACTCATTACATTTACAAAATATGTTCTTTAGCTTAGACCTGAACATCCTACCTCTAAATGCTACTAACCATCTACATACAGTAAACCGGACGACTCATACTTTGATTGACTTGATCATAACTAACAATACTCATAAAGTTTTAAATCACGGACAGCTTGCAGTGCCAGGTATTTCTACTCATGATCTAATATATGTCTGCTATTCATTAAAGATGCCAAAATATGAAACTAAATATATAACACGCAGGGATATAAAAAATCTGGACAAGGAAAGAATACGACACGAAGCATATTATCTGCCGTGGAACGATATTTTACACATGGATGATAATGACGTAAAAATAAATAAACTATCTGATCTGGTGTTAGAACTGTATGACAGATTTGCTCCCAAGAAAGAGATCCGGGTGACTCGACCACCTTCTCCGTGGTTGACTAGTGAGATTAAATCAGAAATGGCAAAGAGTGACTCATGGTACAGAAGGTTTAAACGAACGGGTAATGCTAATGACTTTGAAAATTACCGCGTTCTCCGCAACAGGGTTAAACAGTTAATCAGAAACAGTAAATATAAACACATATGTCAAGTATCGAAATACAAGAACTCGACAGAAATATGGAAACAATTACGAATGATGGGTATAGGTTATTTGTAGTTCTTGGTATTTTAAGTTAATCAATGTCATTGTATGGAATAATAACAATATGTGTGTGGTTAAGTGTAAGAAAGGGCCAAGAGCCCTAACTTCGCCACAGAAAATAAAGGCTTTATCTATCTATCTATCTATCTATCTATCTATCTATCTAACGCGTGTATCTTTACTTTGAAATAAGATTCCAAATACAAATGCTCATGCCTCTAACATGTTCAGTTTTTGAGATATAAGTACCCTCATAAGAAGAATTCAACTCCTTTTTCACCAAGCCCGTTAAGTTGATTCTCCCCCACCTCCTGCAAAAATGCATGCTTCTTTATGTTTCTTAGGTGATTCCAAATACAAATTTTCACGTGTGTAACTTTAACTGTTTGAGATATAAGTTTCTCCAGAAAAAGAATTAATTTTTTTTCACTTCCTTTCACCGAACTCGATAGCTGCAGTCGCTTAAGTGCGGCCAGTATCCAGTCATCGGGAGATAGTGGGTTCAAGCCCCACTGTCGGCAGCCCTGATGATAGTTTTCCATGGCTTCCCATCTTCACGCCAGGCAAATGCCGGGGCTGTACCTTAATTAAGGCCACGGCCGCTTCCTTCCACTTCCTAGACTTTTCTACCCCATCGTCGCCATAAGACGTAAAGCAAATAGCAAAAGAAAGCACTTCCTTTCACCCTCCCCCTTAAGTGAATTTTCAGAAAACCAAAAATCTTGTTTCCTTATTTATAAAGGAGCTTCCAAATGACAAATATCACAGATGAAACGTCTTCAGTTTTGAGATATATGTACCCCTCATAAAAAGGAATTAAAACTCCTTTTTCACTGGCTCCACCCAAGCTGGTTCCCCCCCAAATGCGTGTTTCTTTATTTTTAAAGGAGATTCCAAATACTACTTTTCACTTCTGTAACATCTTCAGTTTTTGAGATATATGTATCCTCGTAAAAGGAATGCATCTCCATTTTCATCCCCCTCTACCAAGTTGATTCATCCCTCCCCCACCCAGTAAATGCGTGTTTCCTTATTTTTAAAGCAGATTCCAAATACCAGTTTTCATGTTTCTAACATCTTTAGATTTTTTGGTATGTATATGTATATATATATATATATATACATTCTCATACAAATAATTCAACTAATTTTTCAATCATTAACCCCCGCGTTAAGGGTCTTTTCCGAAAACCAAAGAATACGTGTTTCCTTACTTCCTTTCCTTACGTCTGCAACATGTTAAGTTTTTGAGATATACTGCAGATACGCTAATTTTAAAAATTCACCCTCTTTTTCAGTTCCCCTTAAGTGGATTTTCCGAAAAAATATTTATCTTTCTTTACTTTTACATGGAATTCCAAATACCAGTTTTCAAATCTGTAAAATATTTCATGCCTGAGATAATTTCCAGATAAAGTCTTTTTTAAATTTCATGCCGTTTGTCACTCCTGTTTACCCCCTATTCATCGGATTATCCAAAAACACAAAAATACGCGTGTTTCTTTATTTTCAAAGGAGATTCCAAATTTCAATTTTCATGTCTGTAACATTTTCAATTTTTGAGATCTAAGTCTCCTCATAAAAGGTGTTTATCCCCTTTACCCCCATTTTTCACCCCCACTTAATGGGATTTTTCAAAAACAAGAAAATACATTTTTCTTTATTTTTAAAGAAGATTCCAAATACCAAATTTTACTACTGTAAACTTTTACGTTTTTGAGATATAGACATCCTCATTATATATTCAGCCCCCCTTTTCACCCCCTTAGCGAAGGAATATCCAAAAATCCTCCCTTAGCGAGCACCTACATGTTAGTATGAATGTATCCCCAAAATTTTATTTCTTTATGTCCGGTAGTTTTGGCTCGGCGATGATGAATCAGTCAGTCAGTCAGTCAGTCAGTCAGTCAGGACAAGTTATTTTATATATATAGATTAAAAACTAGTACCATACATCATACATGTCTGCTGATACACATAATGTTAATTGCTGTTCTCATTTACAGTAATTATGGTTTTGTGAGTTAACAATCTTGTTACAATTAGGCGCAAATGAACATGTTACAGACAAGTGTAAACAACTTCTCACTGAAATGCCTGCCTATAAATTGTTGTGGTGAATTGCTGCTCCGTCACTTTTTAGCAGTTGCCATGTTTTAATGATCGACATTTAACAGCTCGCAAGGGAGTGGTCTGATAACGGATTCATTATGAAACACACGAGTAGCACTGCAGGACACGTCCCTCCCATAATGCGTGTGCACCGCTGTCTACTGTGACTGAATGGGCACTACACCTACCCCGACTCTGTACTGTGCATTCACAGGTGTACAGCTGTGCAAATCTGCACATTGTGAAGCGCTCTGGATGCTACTGAAATAAGGTATGTGAAACAAAGATCCCCTTAGCTAAGCTAAACTAAATTTCCATTGTTCTGGGTAATATAAATGAAAATAAGTTACATTGTAAACAGGGGAATCACAGTAATCTTAGTACAGTGCCCATAGGCTTTCTTTCACTGCAATGAATATAGTATTCTAGTTGATTGTTAACATCTCTTACAGTTCTGGATGTGAAAAAAATATTCTAAGTCCACCGAAGACAAAGAGTCAGCTTGGTAGCACATAAAATTCATTTTGTCTATCATGAAAGCAAACAGAAGGCATAAATTACATTTGAAAATGATAACACTCCATGCGCTCATAATATATTGCTTAAAATTTAACCACCCATGCACACCAGGTCAGTAAGAAAAAAAGACAGTTTGAGTAGTTCTCGAAAGAATGTTGAGAAAAGATGTATGTTGGCCTGAAATTATTTACTGTCTAATAGAGCTATTCATTTCAATATGTTTCAAAGTGTTATTCAAAAGTCTGTAAATATACAAGATAAGTGAACCAAAGGTCCCCTTAGCTATCCTAAATTAATTTCCATTATTCTGGGATAATATAAAAATAATTAAAGGAAAATAAGTTACATTATCAAGAGGGGAATCAAAATAATCTTAGTTAAGCTAAAATTAATTTTCATTTACTTCGAGATCAATGAGGCAAAATTTAGCAGGAATATATTTACGGCTATTGCATGTAATGAAGGGGGAAATTATCTTAAATGTAAGTACAGTATATACTATAGTATAGTATAGTACAGTATAGTATAGTATAGTATGAGTATGTAAGGAAAGACTTATAAAGAAAAAGGAAAAAAAGTACATTGGCCAACTTTGGAATACTTTTATTCATAGAATTGAGGAGTGGAAATGGAAAATGACCTAAGTGCCAGAAGGTACGGACAAACTGATTGCTGTCAAGAATATGGTACTTACGTTGTTCTCCATTTCCCTCTGCTGGCACATGTGATGTTTTCCAGGTCGTTATGCAACACAATAATGAATGACCTATCATTCTGTTTTGGAAATACTCAGTGCATTTAGGAACATTTTATTGAGTGGTATATGTAGGTATTCATCGCATTTTATCTCTCATACATTGTGATGTAAGCCTACATACTATCTGACGTGAAAAAGGTAAATAAATGACACATTTCTAGTTAAGTTTTACGATTGTGCACATTTTGTACTTGAATGACACACCAAGTACCTTTCCTATACAGCATAGAACATGTTAAAGAACACTGTAATCATCATTATGAAACGAAACATACAACACGGGCAGGACGTATTATGAAGTGGATGAAGTGAATGTTACACTGTACATGGTTATGAACACATGGTTTCTTCTCGACACAGCTCACGATAGTAATCTCTATACTTTACATCTAAGTAGTCACAGAGCGCCAGCAGATCCTTCTTCCTTTCTGCACTGATATGATGATGCTTCTGTACATGGGGAAGCTGTGATGGTGGAGGAAGACCCTACATTTTCTTTGTTTTCTTAAATATTTTGTAGGACGCCCAATCACTATCGAATGACGTTCTGACATGTATTACTTTAGGGAGTCGTTTACTCACTCTAATATGTGAGGCTTTACTGAGCTGGAGCTTGGTAGTATTGATAAACTCATTGGCGAGAGCACCAAAGTCAAACCAGTCATCTATATCCCATTTTAGCTATCTTGAATTTATTGTTTTGGTCTTGCAGACTTAATAACAGCCTTTAGCTTATCTGGGATCATGGCTTTCATTACTCGTTTCCTTTTCTCAATGAGACCAAAGTCCCTGTCACTATGCCCGGACACTAAGAATTTTAAATCAATAGTATCAAAATGGTCTTTAGCAACTAAATAAATGAGCGTCATTATCATCATCCTGTTTTTGTTTTGTGATGCGCAGTTGTCACACTATATAACAATGTTTCGTTTGTTTGTATATCCGGATGTCATCACTTTGAATAAACAAGATGATATTTCATTTCCCCCTCCAGCTCTGCTCCCTTCATCCCACAAGCTCATGAAACTGTCATTGGTGCCTGAATCACGTATACATTAATTATAGCAAGCTAGTTGTCATGAGTTATGAGTAAAACATACTGGAATGCGTGAGGGTCGGAACAAACAGAACCTGTTGCATATCCACACTCACTGTGCAGGTGCTACTGGTGGGTAACTGAGAATCACAGATACCACTTTTCATAAGTGTTTGTGTTTTTTCCACTCGCTCTACATGTAGCTGTAGTTCACTGTTGGCCTTATGTCATTCCGACTCTGAAGAAGTGGCTTTCACAGTGGTTTGCAAATTGTCACAATGCTGGCAACTGTCTGTTATGGGTTTAGCAATGGAGAGTGTCTTAAAATCGGTCTTGAAGATGCCGCAATAGTATTTGTATGTCACCTTATTGTCTGGATACTTTTCTATGAACGCAGTAAACATCTGGTGGTAACTTAAATCCAGACTGAGATATTCTTTCTGCGATTTCTTCCTACTGTAATGACTGCATTCTTGGGGAAAGGAATTTATATGGTTCTTCACCAGATCCCTGTCATTTGTGGTGAACTTAACCTTATGCCTGTTTGAGCCATCACTTTTCACCCTTCCATCTTCATAAACCATAACACCTTTCTTTTTCTTTTCTTGAAGTGTCCGAAGCTGCCAATTTGTCACAGCAAAAATGTCCTTGAACGTCTTACTGCATACTTGCACATGCTCACCTCTTCCGTTAGGGACACTGTAGCACGCTGTTACTTGTCTATTACTTTCTGACGGATGGTTGTATGTTCTGCGTTGTCTTCTGTTTACGTTCACAAGTTCCAGTCTATTGAAAAGGTATATAGCTTGCTCATTTTTGCCTAAAGTGTAGAACTGGGTGAAGAGACTCAACCTGTACTCGTGCAGTAACGTCTTACATGCATATTTACACTTACATGTAAGATGTTCTGCTGGCGCTTTCTTGCCAGGAATCTCACGACCTGTAGATGTTGTGTAAGATTTACCAGCGGTACGTTTCTCCTTACGTTCTTTGTTTATCGTTGATTTGTAAACCTTCTGAGACGTATGAGGTTCCATGTCAGTTTATCTGCATTACACACACACAATGTAATAACGTGTCACACAACCACCATAACAGCATTGGCTACTACGATGTAATGCGGTGCGAGCTGTAGCACTACACGCATTAGTTACAATTTCTTGTTATTATATCCACATATTTAATACATGAAATGTTTATTGTCCCCAAAAGGACATTTACCACAATACAAACATTAAATGGGACATGTTTTGTTCATTATGTCGAGCATCTTCAGTCATTTTTTACAATGATCTCAAGGTTGAGTCCTTATGTTAAACCTTATTTACAATTATTTCTTCGATTAAAATGTTACTATACAATAAAATATCCTTATTATACAAAAAGTAAACATGAGGAAGTAACAATTAAAATGGATCTATAATGGACTAGATGTAATCACAGTTATGTGCCAATTAAATTCTGTGATTAGCATGAAAATTCCTGTTTTTTTCTAACACTGCTTGTGTTAAGTTATTTAACAAAGTATGAAAGTTCTTATAAAGATCAACGAATTAAAAGAAGAAACTTACAATATATTCTCATAAATGAGAATTACACTACTATTAAAAGTGGAACATTGGAGGTTTGTAATCTGTTATTCATCTATATATATAAAATAACTTGTCCTGACTGACTGATTCATCATCGCCAAGCCAAAACTACTGGACATAAAGAATGAAATTTTGAGGGTACATTTATAGTACAATGTAGGTGCTCGCTAAGGGAGGATTTTTTGATATTTTGTCGCTAAGGGGGTGAAAACGGGGGTGAATTTTTGAAATGAGTGTATCTATATCTGATAACTTTAAAAGTTTACAGATGTAAAAATTGGTATTTAGAATCTCCTTTATAAATAAAGAAACATGTATTTTTTTTATTTTTTTTTGGAAAATACAAGTAATGAGAGGGTAAAATGGGGTGTTAAATTTTAAAATGAGTGTATCTACATCTCAAAACTATAAAAGATTACAGGTGTAAAAATTAGTATTTAGAATCCTCTTTAAAAATAAAGAAACACGTATTTTTTGTTTTTGGAAAATCCCAATAGCAGGGGTGAAAAGGGGTGAAAAAGGGTGAATGCCTTTAAGAGGATACATATCTCAGAAACAGAAGACATTACAGACCTTAAATATTGGTATTTGGGATCTCCCTTAAAAATAAAGAAACATGTATTTTTTGTTTTTGGAAAATCCCAATAGCAGGGGTGAAAAGGGGTGAAAAAGGGTGAATGCCTTTAAGAGGATACATATCTCAGAAACAGAAGACATTACAGACCTTAAATATTGGTATTTGGATCTCCCTTAAAAATAAAGAAACATGTATTTTTTGTTTTTGGAAAATCCAATTAATGAGGGGGGTGAAACGGGGTGAATTTATAAAATGAGTGTATCTATATCTCAAAACTTTTAAAGTTTACGGATGTAAGAATTGGTATTTAGAATATCCTTTAAAAATAAAGAAACACTTTTTTTTTGTTTTTGGAAAATTCTAATAGGAAAGGTGAAAAAGGAGTTCAATGCCTTTAATGAGGATACTTATATCTCAGAAACTGAAGATATTACGGACCTGAAAATTGGTATCTGTGATCTCCTTTAAAAATAAAGAAACAAACATTTTTTGTTTTGGAAAATCCAATTAATCAGGGGTGAAAAGGGGGGTGAATTTTAAAAATGAGTGTATCTATATCCCAAAACTTTTAAAGTTTTCAGATGTAAAAATTGGTATTTCGAATCCCCTTTAAAAATAGAGAAACACAGATTTTTTTTGTTTTTGGAAAATCCCAATAGGAGGGGTGAAAAAGGGTGAAAAGGGGGTTGAATGCCAAAATGAGGATACTTATATCTCAGAAACAGAAGACATTACTGATCTAAAAATTGGTATTTTGGGATCTCCTTTGAAAATAAAGAAACACATATTTTTTGTTTTCAGAAAATGCCAATAGGAGGGGTGAAAAAGAGTGAAAAGGAGGTTGAATGCCTTAAATGAGGATACTTATATCTCAGAAACAGAAGATATTGCACACCTGAAAATTAATATTTAGAAACTCCTTATAAAATATGGAAACACGTATTTTTTGTTTTTGAAAAATCTAATTAAAGAGAGTTAAAAAGGAGTGACAAATTGAAGTAAATTTTTAGAAAATTATATCTACAGTATATCTCAAAAATGTAAAATGTTACAGACATAAAAATTGGTATTTGGAATCACCTGTAAAAGTAAAGAAACATAGGTGATTTGTTTTAGGAAAATCTGCTAACGGGTAACAAATAAAGGGGGGGTGACATTTTAAAATGAGCATTTCTACAATATACCTCAAAAACTTAACATGTTACCAAAATAAAAAATAGTATTTTTTATATCTATTAAAATAAAGAAACATGTATTTTTTGTTTTTTGAAAAACTACTTGGTTGGAGGAGTAAAAGTGACTGAAAATGGGGTTGCATTATTTTAATTAGGATACTGATATCTCAAAAGCTTAAGATGATACAGACGTGAAATTTACTGTTTGGAATCTCCTTTAAAAATGAAGAAATACGTATTTGTAGTTTTTGGAAATCCACCTAAGGGGGGTGGGAATTGAAAAATTAGTTGAATTATTTGTATGATGATACTATTATCTCAAAAACAAAAGATTTTGCAGATGTGGAAATTAGTATTTGGAATCTGCTGTAAAATTAAAGAAACATGTATTCTTTGAAAATCCAATGAAGGGGGAGGGAGGTGAAAGAATTGAAAAAGTAATTGAATTAATTGTATGAGGATACTTACACCTAATAAAACTAAAGTTGTTATAGACATGAAAATTGGTTTTGGATCTCCTTTAAGAACAAAGAAAAAGAGCGTTTTTGGGGAAAATCATATTGGGGGCGGGGGTGAAAAGGAGTTGAATTCCTTTTATGAGGACACATTTCTCAAAAACTGAGGATGTTAGAGTCATGATAATTGGTATTTAGAAGATCCTTTACTATTAAAGAAACAAGTATTTCTTGCCGGAAAATTCACTTAAGGGGAGGGGGGAGTGTGAAAGGAAGTGAAAAAAGTGAATTTTTTTTTGGGATACTTATATCTCAGAATTGAAGGTAACACGCACGAATATTGGTATCTGGAATCTCCTTTCAACATAAAGAAATACACCTTCTTTTTTGAGGGGGGGGATCAACTTAACGGCGGTGGGGTGAAAAAGGAGTTGAGACCAATTGATTTTAATGTTCATAATGTACTTATTCTGATCATAAACTGATCATTTTAAATCTTTCCTGGGTTCGTTTTCAAGAGCCATCTTTTCCTTTGGAGAACAAAGTTAGTCCTGGCATATAAATAAAAATATTTGAAATAAACGATAGGAATGACATTGACCTGCAATAGTTCACCTCTATAATAAGGTCAATAATGCACGCATGTATATCATTCGTGTTGCCAGAAATCTCGCACACATGCCTACGCGCGACGATGGTGCTGGTCACATTGTCAGCAATGACAATGGCAACAGATGCAATTTACCGCCTAGTAGCGGTCTTGCATCTTGCTGTGGGGTACAGAACATCAGTAATAATAATAATAATAATAATAATAATAATAATAATAATAATAATAATAATAATAATGTTCTGGACCATCTTCAAAATGTGCAGACCGCGCTGGAAACGGGTCCTGGCCGGATAATGACTACGAGTCCAGCCCGGCAACAGGTTCAGTACTGCCAATGCACCCAAGACGACACCACGCCGGATCTCCACAAGGATTTGATCCACATTTAAAATGCTTATAGAAAAATATGTCAAAGATTTGGGACCCAACTGACCGGGTTGAATACCTAGACCTAACCCAGGAAGTACAAAATCGATTGCTGGAAAGAAAGATTGAAGAAAGGGAGGAATTTTGCCGTAATCACTCAGATAACAATTCAGATCACGAATTCTGACAGATTCTCTCAGAAAACGAGTTAGATCGCAAATTTCGGCGGATTATATATAAAATGTCAAGCATTCAATTATACATTTCAGTATAATACCGTAGCAAAGCACAGGTATCTTACTAGTTATTACATAAAAAGTAAACATGAAGAACGGTCTTGAAAGCCCAGAATAACGGCCGAGAGGATGCATCAAGCTGACCACACGACCCCTTGTAATCTGCAGGCCTTCAGGCTGAGCAGCGGTCGCTGGGCAGGCCAAGGCCCTTTCAAGGGTGTTAAGTGCCATGGGGTTTGGTTTGGTTTAAACATGAAGAAGTAATTATCAATATGAGTTATTAATAGTTTATACATTATTCACTGGAGGTTGATGTCCAAGTCATAGTAATATATCAATTAAAATTATAAGATTTGGCTAAAAAATTCTTTCTAACACTTCTAATGTTAAGTTAATTTTTCAAAGTAAAAATGTTCATATGAAGATTAATGAATTAGAAAAGTTAAACTTGTGATATGTTCTCATTCGATATGAATTATACCATTATTAAAAATAGAGCATTGGAGGTTTGTAATCTCTTGTATACATCACACTTGTAGTCTTCACCAAACCCCAAACCAATGTTGAATCGGCCAATTTTTTCCGGTCTGTTTGTTTTTAACCATAGTTGAAATGTCGTATGGCTTTTAGTGCCGGGATATCCCAGGACGGGTTCGGCTCACCAGGTGCAGGTCTTTCTATTTGACGCCTTTAGGCGACCTGCGCGTCGTGATGAGGATGAAATGATGATGAAGACAACACATACACCCAGCCCCCGGGCCATTGGAATCAACCAATTAAGGTTAAAATCCCCGACCCGGCCGGGAATCGAACCCGGGACCCTCTGAACCGTTCAGCCAACAAGTCGGACTTAACCATAGTTAAAACGGACAATAATGTTTGTTATATAGATGTTGTTGTGCTGTTTATTGCAACATTATGGATGAATACGGGTATGTCTGTAACAAAAAAATGTTATGAGTGTGATGGTTTGTAATCGTTGTTATAGTTTCTTAAGGTTGGAAACAAAACTTACCCCCTTTTCATGTCAAGCTTTAGTGCCTAGCTGTGCTTGTTGTAGTACTGAGACCTGTATTCTTCGTGTTCTTACTTCTAGTGTTATACGTATGGGGTAGATATAGTGGAGGGTGAGTAGGTGGCGAAGAGGAAGGAGCTGTGAACGGGGAATAGGGTACTGGCATAACATGAGGAGGACAGGTAGGGGACGTACGGGAAGGGAGTATAATGATACAAATTCTTATAATTTCGTAAATTACCACCTATTCAATTGTGGTGAGAGAAGAAGTTTGCTATCATACTGAGGTGAGATTGCACTGTTATCTTACTGTTCTGAGGGGCCCGATTATCAATATAGTGGTAGTGAGGGTGTTCAGGAATAATACAGATACCCTCAGCTATCGTCATAGGTACATACGAAGCAGAGATAAAATAGTATACAATATTAGTTGATAGCTCAAACATATACGTGGTAGAAGAAGCAGCACGATATAATAATCATAATAATAAGAATAATAATTTACAGCAGAATTTGCGCAGTTAGAAGGAATAGGACCAAAAGAAGGTGACAGGAACAAGAAAATCTCGAATTTAACAAAGCAAACAGGATATGTATTTAACAGATAATAAAAAATAGTAGGCTAAACATTTTTCAACAAGTTTAGTAAATCGCAGACAAGAGTTTGCTAGACTGAAACATATAGAGAAAACCTTGAAAGAGAAGGAAAATATGCCACATTTACAATATAAAACATCAAAACCGTATGAATAAGTATAAAGGGTACAATGAAGAATAATGTAAGTCGATATAGAGGAAGCAACCTGAAAGAAAAAGTGAAAAGAAGGAAAAAGGATAAAAAAATAAGTAGGGATTGAACGGGGAAAGGGATTCTCTTCGCCGGGTGAAGTTACGCTACAGAATGTGTTAAATAAACATTATACCAAAAGGTAACGATGGTTCAAGGAAATAGATATTGTGATTTCAAAATTCCATTGTCCGTAGTACAGTTTGTGTTTGAAAGGTTTTAGTCGAAATAATGTCTTGCATATATATTTGATGCCGTAATAAGCTGGCCAAAGTAAAGTTGAAGTGGGGCAGATGGCCCAATGAAGAATTTAATGTCCAAATAACATTATGATTAAACTTGCTCACCGGATAACCTGAAGAAAATAACAGTCCAGATGGTAAATGACAATATCGAATGTAGCAGTAGTATGGCTGCTTCCACCACTCCGTAATGAAGCCAGACTCAATATTTTGAGCGGTGGAGCGAGATTATATAATCGTACAGAAACATCGAGAAGAATAGAGAAGTTGAAAACCAGCATATTCCAGAAACGTCATAATCACGTGTCCAATAGAGGTTAGCGCAAGCACACACACAGGTAGAGGAGGCGGTGCGTGGAGAAGAAGATGACGTCAGGATCACGTGATGAACAGAGCAGGCAGGCGACAGGAGAGCATAGCAGAAGAGTGAATGAAGCAGTGGCAGCGTGATCGGCGAAAACCAGCATGCGAAGGTAGGATGTATACGTAGCGGTAGCGGAGATCGTAACATATTCCCCAGGGGCCGGCGAAAGCGGAGCGTCGACGATGATGCAGAGACGATAGCGTAGCGGTCTTCACAAGGGGCGCCAACTTGGAAGAGCGAAGATCGTGCACTAGAAGGAGAAAGCAGACTGGCGAGAAATGGTGTACCCAAACGAAGAAAAAGGGGAGAGGAGAAAAGGGTGGGGGAAGAAAGAAGGGTGAGGAAGGTGAAGAGATGGACCGGTCCAAGGAGAGAGAGGGAGAGAAGAAGAAAGCATAAGGAAAGGAAGGAGATGAATAGAGCAATGATAGGAACGTTGCATAAGTAGTACAATATAAGGTATACAATATAAAAATATATATGTGGCACAAAATACAAAATATATATATATATACAATTAAGAATTCGTAGGTTTCCATAATAAATTCCATGAGGAGAAAATGTTGAAAAGAAAAATAAATGTTTTAGGCTCTCGTGGGGAGTCCGAGTCGTTACGGAGTGGTGGAGACCAGAATCTGATGAGCAAGGGATATAGAAGAAAAAGGTCCGAAACCCTAGGACCCAAAAAAAAAAAAAAGGAAAATATTAAATAACCGAACAGTACTAGGACCAAAAAAAAAAGAGCCCCAGAAAAAAGGGGTGAGAAACAAATCACGCCGGGAAGGAAATCTTTCCCCAAAAAAGGAAGGGAAGGGGAAAAGGAGGGCGAGTAAGAAAAGAAAAAAAAATATATATTAATTACCAGACGTGGGAGGATAGAAATATTTTAACTGAGAAATATGAACACGTTTGACATCAACAGGATCAGAAGTAGACTGTAAGAGGGCATTAGCAGGGGTAGGCAAGGAAATAATGCGAAATGGGCCTATCCACCGGGAAGCTAATTTAGCAGAAAACTGATCACTAGCAGAACTTTGGGGGTGATTAGGTAAGAGAACCAAGTCACCAAGTTTAAAGGTGGAGGGTCGATGATGGGAATCATGAGTTTTCTTGGAGAGGAGTTGAGCAGCTCGAAGATGAGAAAGAGCTTTGGTCCAAAGAGACTCAAGAGATTTAGAATCATCAGAATCTAAAAGGGTGTGAAGATCCCAAGTAAGTGACAAGGGGGTGCGAAGATCGCGACCCAAAAACAATTTAGCAGGAGTGAATCGGGTAGAAGAATTTATACTAGAATTGAAAGCAAGAACTAAAGCAGAAAGATTGCAATCCCAGTCCTTATGATAGGAGTTATGGAAAATAGAAAGAGCAATTTTAAGGTTACGGTGATAGCGTTCGACGTTGTTAGCCTGGGGATAATATGGAGAGGTATTTATCTTCTTAATTCCCAGTTGGAAACACATTTGAAAGAAAGCTTTGGAAGTAAAAATGGAGGCATTGTCGGAAACTAAATTTGAAGGCAAACCAATAAGAGGAAATATGACGTTGGAGAGAAGATTGATAATAATGGAAGAAGAAATATTGCATAAAGGGTGAAGTACCAAGTACTTAGAAAACCCGTCCAGTAAGGTAAAAATATAGGTGTTACCACGTGATGAACGAACAAGAGGTCCAACCAGGTCAATAAAAAAGGTTTGAGCTGGAGAGGTGGGGGGAAGAGCGGAATGTAGGCCAGCAGATCGAGAATTAAGAGGTTTAGCTAACTGACAAGGTTGGCAAGTGGAAACATATTGACGGACACTTTTACGCATGTTAGGCCAAAAATAAAGAGAAGCAATGCGAGCGTACGTTTTGGCAAATCCAAAATGCCCGTCCATGGGAGAAGAATGATAATAAGAAAGTATCATGGGTTGTAGGATAGAAGGGACAACAAGTCTGGCAGAAGACTTAGGAGTAGGTTTGAAAAGAAGTAGACCTTTGGAAAAAACAAAGGGACCACGATAGGAAGGGTCAGAAATCAAAGCCTTCGTCCGAATGCAAAATTCATCCTGAAGTTGATGAGATTGGCATGAGTGAAAAGATAATGGGAAATCAATCAATGAACAAATTAAATTATCCAAAGGCGGTGAATCAGAGGTGGGGAGCGACGGAAAAGTGGTAGTAGAAGGAGAAGCGTCAGAGGGTGAAGGATCAAAGAGACGAGATAGAGCATCTGCAACACAATTCTGGGTACCGGAGATGAATTTAATGGAAAATTTAAAGCAAGAAAGACGGAGCAACCAACGGCCAGTTTTGCCAATTTTAGGAGCATTAGAGAGAAGCCATGAAAGGGCTTGATTATCAGTTTTTACAAGAAATTCTTTATGATCGAGATACTCAGAAAAATGTTCAAGGGTGGTGACTAAAGCCAATGCTTCGCGCTCATAGAAGGAATAGTTACGTTCAGTGGGGGAGAGTAGTTTACTAAAATAAGCAATAGGCAGAGGGGTACCCTCAACAACTTGATTAAGAACACCAGAAAGAGCATGATCAGAGGCGTCAGTATGAACTTCGAAGGGTAAAGAAAAGTCAGGAAACTGCAAAATGGGAGCTTTGATAAGAAGAGATTTAAGTGTAGAAAAAGCATGTTGTTGAGTAGGAGTCCAAATAAAGTTAACAGCCTTACGTTTGAGGTAGTGCAATGGTTCAGCAATATGAGAGAAATTAGGAATAAAACGGTTATAAAAGGACACCATGCCAAGAAAGGTACGTAGTTGTTTGATGTTTTTAGGGGGAGAGAGTTGAGTAATAGCCGCAATACGATCAGGATCAACGGAAACACCTTGCGAGGAAATGATGTGACCTAAAAATTTAACAAATGTTTGTGCAAGAGAAAGCTTGGAAGGGTTAATAGTGAGACCTGCCGTACGCAGACGAGAAAGTACTTCAGTAAGATGAATGATATGGGAGTCAAAATCAGGAGAAAAGATCAACAAATCGTCGACATATGGATAAAGATACTTGTATTTAATGTCTGAAAAAAGAGAGTCAACAAGGCGTTGCATAACCTGGGAGCCAACATTGAGACCGAAAGGAAGTTTAGTAAATTGATAGAGACCATTAGGTGTAATAAAAGCAGTGAGTTTAGAACTAGCTGCATCTAAGGGAATTTGGTGAAAAGCAGAGTTACAGTCAAATATAGAAAAATATTTAGCATTAGCAAAACCTGAAAAGCGTTTTGCAGCTTAGGAAGGGGATAAGCATCATATTTAATCTTACTATTGAGATGACGGTAATCAATTACAAAACGCGTAGAATTATCAGGCTTATTGACCAGAAAAGCAGGTGAAGCATAATTTGAAGTAGAAGGGATAATGGTGCCATCAGCAAGCATTTGAGATATGTGCTGCTTCAAAAGTTGCATACGAGGTGGACTGAGATGATAAGGGGGAGATCTGACAGGAGAGTGATCCAAGAGATCGATATGAGCCTCATAATTGCGGACAGTACCAAGCTGTTCCGTAACCACGTCAGAAAATCTGTCAAGAAGCGAGGTTAAAACTTCCTGTTGAGACTGGGTAACATAAACATGAGAGGTAGAGAAATGTAATGAAGTAGGGTAATCAGAAGGAGTGATCAAAGGAATGCTAGTCACAGTATCAAAATGAAAAGAAATGGAAGAAGTATGAGTGTGGAGAATTAAACCAGTATGTGAAAAAAAATCATATCCGAGTATAAGAGGAATAGGAAGATCCTGAGCGACATAAAAGGGAAAGGACCATGAAAATTTAGAAATCTTTACTGTAAGAATAAGTTGGCCAAGAATGTTTAAGGGATGACATGAGACAGAAGTACATAATAAATCCGAAAAACGTAATTGAAGATGTGGATGTAATTGAAGTAACTGCTGGAAAAAAGATGAACTGAGAAGGGAAATAGAAGCCCCTGAGTCTAATAATGCAAGAGAGGGAATATTCTGAAGGACGGCAAGAATATAAGCAGATGGAGCCGGGCACGGAGCGGCAGGTGGCAGATTTTTCCCTATAGACCGAATGCTGCCTACATACGGCGGGAGCGAGCATTTCCCGATCGTGGAGTCGGACAATTGCGAGCGATGTGACCTCGGCCTTGACAGCGAAAACAAGAGAGAGTGGAAGTGGATGGAGGGGTAGAAGAAGGAGAGGGAGAAGAAGAGGGAGGTGGGGTGGGAAAGGTATGAGGAGGAGGGGGAACAGAAGCATAATATGAAGCATTACTATAGGAATTAAAGGTGTCCATTTGAGCGATATGGTAAAGATGAGAAATAGATGTGGGAGGAGAAAAAAGGTTAATTAATTGCAGAAACGGAGGGGCAGCATAAAAACGAACGAGAGAGATGATTTCCTGAGGATGTTCGGAGATGGCAAGAACGTCAGCAAAATTAATGAGAGAATCCAAAAAGTCATAGGTTGTTTCATCAGGACGTTGATGACGACGTAAGAAAACAGAGCTTAACTGTTGGCGAATTTCATAGAGAAGAAAATAATTGTGGACAATAGAACGAAATTGAATCCAATCATGGCAATCAGACATATGTTGTAACAGAAAATTACTAAAATGACCTGTAGTTTTAGAATACAAAAGTGAAAGTAATTGCGAAAATGGGGCCAAGTATAGCTTCAAAAATTTACGAGCAGCAAACAACCAGAGTGTAAGAACTTGTGGATGCGTCGAAATGAGTTGGGGGACTAAGTCTAAAGATTTCTTAATAAGATGAAAGTTAATAGCATCTGAATGAGAAGAGGTAAAAAAAGGATTAGGAGATTCGTACAAAAATTGTGGAGATGGAGTAGGCGGTGGTGGAGGTGGGGGTGGGGAAACGGTTGAGAAAGGTTTGGGAGGAGGAGGGGGCGATTGGCATAAAAGGGATTGTGGAGAGGTACAATCAAAAGAGAGTGTCTTCGGCGGTAAAGAAATGTCAGAAGAAGAGAGGTCAGAAGACAGGGTAAAATCCGTAGTGGAAGAAGAATGACGGGAAAGTAAATCATACGTAACGAAAGGGTTTGGAGCCGACAAATTAAAAGGATTGGAAGAAGAAGTAGAAGAAGTGTCGGATTGATAAGGAGAAAAATTATCGGAAAAGTAAGCCATAGTGAGAAGACAAAGAAAAAAAAGAAAGCCACAAACGATACCAAAAAAATAAAAAATAAAAGAAGAGACTGGAATCGAACCAGAGTTACTCTGCTACCATACTGTGATGAGAGAAGAAGTTTGCTATCATACTGAGGTGAGATTGCACTGTTATCTTACTGTTCTGAGGGGCCCGATTATCAATATAGTGGTAGTGAGGGTGTTCAGGAATAATACAGATACCCTCAGCTATCGTCGTAGGTACATACGAAGCAGAGATAAAATAGTATACAATATTAGTTGATAGCTCAAACATATACGTGGTAGAAGAAGCAGCACGATATAATAATCATAATAATAAGAATAATAATTTACAACAGAATTTGCGCAGTTAGAAGGAATAGGACCAAAAGAAGGTGACAGGAACAAGAAAATCTCAAATTTAACAAAGCAAACAGGATATGTATTTAACAGATTATAAAAATAGTAAACATTTTTCAACAAGTTTAGTAAATCGCAGACAAGAGTTTGCTAGACAGAAATATATAGAGAAAACCTTGAAAGAGAAGGAAAATGTGCCACATTTACAATATAAAACATCAAAACCATATGAATAAGTATAAAGGGTACAATGAAGAATAATATAAGTCGATATAGAGGAAGCAACCTGAAAGAAAAAGTGAAAAGAAGGAAAAAGGATAAAAAATGAAGTAGGGATTGAACGGGGAAAGGGATTCTCTTCGCCGGGTGAAGTTACGCTGCAGAATATGTTAAATAAACATTATACCAAAAGGTAACGATGGTTCAAGGAAATAGATATTGTGATTTCAAAATTCCATTGTCCGTAGTACAGTTTGTGTTTGAAAGGTTTTAGTCGAAATAATGTCTTGCATATATATTTGATGCCGTAATAAGCTGGCCAAAGTAAAGTTGAAGTGGGGCAGATGGCCCAATGAAGAATTTAATGTCCAAATAACATTATGATTAAACTTGCTCACCGGATAACCTGAAGAAAATAACAGTCCAGATGGTAAATGACAATATCGAACGTAGCAGTAGTATGGCTGCTTCCACCACTCCGTAATGAAGCCAGACTCAATATTTTGAGCGGTGGAGCGAGATTATATAATCGTACAGAAACATCGAGAAGAATAGAGAAGTTGAAAACCAGCATATTCCAGAAACGTCATAATCACGTGTCCAATAGAGGTTAGCGCAAGCACACACACAGGTAGAGGAGGCGTTGCATGGAGAAGAAGATGACGTCAGGATCACGTGATGAACAGAGTAGGCAGGCGACAGGTGAGCATAGCAGAAGAGTGAATGAAGCAGTGGCGGCGTGATCGGCGAAAACCAGCATGCGAAGGTGGATGTATACGTAGCGGTAGCGGAGGTCGTAACACAATACAATAAAAACGTAATAAAAACTTACATATGTATTAAGTTGTTGATATGGTACATGTTTCACTCTTTTTCATGAGCATTATCAGCCAATTATTATTTACTTAAGGTTATATAAGATCATGAATCTATACTAATGGATTAAGATTATGCTTATAAACCTGATTGACAAATCCTATAATATTTTACAAGTCATATAACAATAAAATAACATCTAAGTTAAAACATATTTGTCTAAAATCTATGTTAGTCTAACATTTTATTGAAGAAACTCATCTGGTGAACATCCTTTAAAATTATTTTAAAAAACCTTTTGAGATCTGGCTAATTGTATTGATTCAATGTTGCTTGATTGTATGATTGTCTTTGAAACTTTGTTAACTACATTAAGAATTTTCTACAGTTGATAATTGGCTATGTTATGAACATTTAACTTGTTCTCGATGTTGCTGGAGTATCATTTGCACAAAATGTATTGGCATTAATTTTATGTCGTCAACATGAGAATATTGCTCATGAAAAAACTTGTTGATGAATAAACACTTCTAATGTGATGTAGAATTTGAATTGTTCTCGTATGTTCTAAATTAGGCTTGTTGGTATATCTGTAATGAAAGATAGAAAATATATGTTTATGGTTTTGATTATAATTCTGTCTAAACTTCTTATCGAAAGAATTGTCACTTACTTTTCTTTCTGCTGTGTAATTGTCTAGTGTTACTCCTAGCCTCTTGAGAACTACTTGTTGTTCTGTTTGCACTCCTTGTATTATATGAGTGAGTGTGTTTTGGCGGGGAGTGGGAAGGGGAAGTGAAGGTAGGCGGTGCATTGATAGCTGCAATAGATTGTGGAGGGGACTGCCTAGGAGAAGTAAGGGGAGGAGTTGAGTTTGTTTGCGTCAATAAGCCATTAACTTTTGTCAGATTAAAATGTTTATAGAATTTATTTATATCAGATTTAAGCATTTGTATTAGTTCCGGTAATTGTACTAAGATGGGTTTTTTTATTTCAATTTCGTCATTTATGTTTTTATTTTTGTTGTATTGCTGATCTAAATGAATGTATATGTTTTCTAGCTCCGTCATTTCTTTTCCTTTTTCTACTCTTCTTAAAATTCTTAAATCCTTTTCAATAGTTGTAAAACTGTGTCCTGTTTCTAGCATGTGTGCTCCCATTACAGAATGTTTCTTGTGTTTGGCTGCATTTACATGTTTGGCCAGTTTGGCCAACATACAAAAAATTGCATTCTGCACATGCAAGCCTATATATTCCAGATCCTTGATATTGATTACTATTTATATTAACTTTACTGTGGTTGAAGAAAATATTTCGGTTCGTGTTTTGGGTTTTGAAGGCAATAGTAATATCACGTTTTTTGATGGTATTAGTGACTTGGTATGTAGCTAGGTTAGTAAATGTAAAAGTTGCAAATTTGGATTTCTTATTTTTATCTGGTATGAGACTTGTGGCCAATTTTATTTTCACCTTATTAATGATCTTGTTAACCATCTCTATTTTATAACCATTATTGAGTGCCAGGTCCTTTATGAAATTAAGTTCTTTCTGTAAACACTTACCTGTTAGTGAAATTCTTATGGCTCTATAAACCAAACTCAAAAATGCCACCTGTTTGTGAGAATTGGGGTGGAGTGACTCATTTTTAATCGTTATTGGAGTAAACGTCGGTTTTCTATAAATCTGGAAATCAAACTTATTTCCTGCACTCTTTACATTTATATCTAAAAAACTTAGCGAATTGTTACTTTCATCTTCTTTAGTGAATTTTTTGTTACTGTCTAATTTATTTAAAATCCAAAATATTATCACTATTATTCAGTTTACTGTCCGACTCGTTGGTTGAATGGTCAGCGTACTGGCCTTCGGATCAGAGGGTCCCGGGTTCGATTCCCGGCCGGGTCGGGGATTTTAACCTTCATTGGTTAATTCCAGTGGCTCGGGGGCTGGGTGTTTGTGCTGTCCCCAACATCCCTGCAACTCACACACCACACATAACACTATCCTACACCACACTAACACGCAGTTACCTACACATGGCAGATGCCGCCCACACTCATCGGAGGGTCTGCCTTACAAGGGCTGCACTCGGCTAGAAATAGCCACACGAAATTATTATATTCAGTTTACTGTCTATTATAACAAATGTGTCATCCACGTATCTCAGCCAAAGGTTTAGTCCTTCTATGTTATTCAAAATTTTAACATGTTCTAAATGATCCACATAAATGTTAGCTAGTATACCTGATGCAGGGTCACCCATTCCCAAGCGCATTTGATGATATATCTTTTGATTAAATGTGAAGTAATTATTATTTAAAACAAATCTCAATAAATTTATGAATTCTTCTATTTCACACCTACTTAATTTGCTGTGACTGAATAAATTAAGTTTGATTATTTTAATGGTTTCATTAATCGGTATGCAAGGGTACATTTTAGTTATATCATATGAACACATTTTATGATGCGGTTGCAGTTCGAATTTATTAAGCTTATCACAGAATTATATTGAGTTACTGATAGTAGAATTATTGTAAAATTTATAGTGCTTTTTTTAAAAAGTGATGTATAAATTTAGAAGTCTTATACGTTGGGCTATTCATGCAGTTGATTATAGGTCGCATGGGTATATTAGCTTTATGGACTTTGGGCATGGCTCTGGCTGTTGGTATCTTGGGATTCATATTTATCAGCTTCTGACACTCTAGTTCATTAAAGAGGAAAGACGAAATTTTAAGCAATTTCTTTAGATTCCGTTGAATTTTGACTGTAGGATCTTTCTGTATTATTCAATAGGCTCCATTCGAAAAAAATTCTTCTGTTTTCTTAATGTAATCATGCTTACTTAAAATAACTGTTGTTTCCCCTTTATCAGTTTTGGTTACTATTATATCACTTTCGTTGATTTTAGTCTTTAATTCTTTGATTTGTTTATTGAGGTTGGGATTTAAGTTATTATTTATTTCTTTTACTAAAGTTGGAAGTTTCTTTTTAACCTCGAATCTTGTATCATTTTGTGATTCTAAAGGCAATTTCCCTATATTAGATTCTACTTCAGCTATAGTGGTTATTATGTCTTCTATTTGATGATGGTTAGGCCAATTAAATTTTGATCCTTTATTCAGTAAGCTCATTTCCCTACCTGTAAAGGTGATATCTGACAAATTTACAGTAGTTGGGATGTTTTCAAGGTCTGAGTTAGTCTGTTTTACCCTTGTATTACGTTTTTCGGATTTTGTTTTGTTCTCTCTTAAATGTGATATTTTGTTTTCTAGAGTTTTTTGTTTCTTATCTAATATATCAACAAGTTTCTCATTAGTAAAATGTTGTACTAATTGCATTCTAACGGGGATAAAAGCTCAGAAATTTCTAAGTGTGTATGATAAAGTTGTAAGTATAAAAACGACTTTTTTCTGTAATGTGTTTTTATCTCACTCATTAGCCAGATTTTGTTTACTTTGTTTTGAGCGTCTACTAAATTTGGCATAGATAAATTTCGTCTTTGTACTGATTTCAGAAACTTTGGAACTAGTTTGGATTTTAAGCATTCTTTTAAAAACCATATATCTTTTGCGATCTTACTAACCTTAACCCTAAGGTTAATGAATATGTTCTTAATCTTATTATTAGCATGGTTGGAAGCCAAACACAAGAAACATTCTGCAATGGGAGCACACATGCTAGAAACTGGACACAGTTTTACAACTATTGAAAGGGATTTAAGAATTTTAAGAAGAGTGGAAAAAGGAAAAGAAATGACGGAACTAGAAAACATATACATTCAATTAGATCAGCAATACAACAAAAATAAAAACCTAAATGACGAAATTGAAATAAAAAAACCCATCTTAGTACAATTACCAGAACTAATACAAATGTTTAAATCTGATATAAATAAATTCTATAAACATTTTAATCCGACAAAAGTTAATGGCTTATTGACGCAAACAAACTCAACTCTTCCCCTTACTTCTCCTAGGCAGTCCCCTCCACAATCTATTGCAGCTATCAATGCACCGCCTACCTTCACTTCCCCTTCCCACTCCCCGCCAAAACACACTCACTCATATAATACAAGGAGTGCAAACAGAACAACAAGTACCGGTAGTTCTCAAGAGGCTAGGAGTAGCACTAGACAATTACGCAGCAGAAAGAAAAGTAAGTGACAATTCCTTCGATAAGAAGTTTAGACAGAATTATAATCAAAACCATAAACATACATTTTTTATCTTTCATTACAGATATACTAACAAGCCCAATTTAGAACATACGAGAACAATTCAAATTCTTCATCACATTAGAAAGTGTTTATTCATCAACAAGTTTGTTCATAAACAATATTCTCATGTTGACAACATAAAATTAATGCCAATACATTTTATACAAATATTACTCCAGCAACGTCGAGAACAAGTTAAATGTTCATAACATAGGCAATTATCAACTGTAGAAAATTCTTAATATAGTTAACAAAGTTTCAACGACAATCATACAAGTCAAGCAAAACATTGAATCAATACAATTAGCCAGATCTCAAAAGGTTTTTTTAAAATAATTTTAGAGGATGTTCACCAGATGAGTTTTTCAATAAAATGTTAGACTTACATAGATTTTAGACAAATATGTTTTAACTTAGACATAATTTTATTGTTATATGACTTGTAAAATAGAATAAGATTTGTCAATCAGGTTTACAAGCATAATCTTAATCCAATAGAATAGATTCATGATCTTATATAACCTTAAGTAAATAATCATTGGCTGATGATGCTCACGAAAAAGGAGCGAAACATGTACCATATCAACAACTTAATAAATATGTAAGTTTTTATTACATTTTTATTGTATTGAATAGGTGGTAATTTACAAAATTATAAGAATTTGTATTACAAGTAGATCTTCAATACAGACAAAAAATGAAATTTATAACCTGCAAGGGAGTGTAGGCCGAGTATTGGATGCTGGCTAAACTTGTGGAGGGGGGTCTCTATGTATGTTCAAGGTGGAAGTTGTATTTGTTGACGTATTAGAAATAGGGGACATAGGGGAAAGAGGTGTAAGCAGGGTATTGGATGTTGGTTTAATTTGTGGAGGGGGGTCTCTATGTATATTCAAGGAGAGAGTTTTATTTGTTGACGTATTAAAAGGTTTATGATTGAAAATTTTTAGGATTTTGCTGTTATCTGTTTTAAAGGCTTGTAACAATTTTGGTAATTTTTCTATTAATGGGCTTTTTATTTTGATTGCATCATTTAGGATTTTTCCCTATTGAAGAACTGATCTAAATGAATATAGATGTTTTCATATTTGGTCATTAACTTTCCTTTTTCAATTCTGTTTATTATCTTGAGGTCTCTATCTGTTATACTAAAATGATGGCTAGTCTCTTTCATATGGTTAGCCATTACAGAATATTTAGTATGTTTTAATGCATTATAGTCTTCCATATATTTTGTGATAAAACTACGGCCAGTCTGTCCAACATATGAAAAATTGCACTGTGTGCATGTTAATCCATATATTCCTGAAACATGATATTCCTCTTTATTTGCATTAACTGAATTATGATTTAAAAATATATTTCTGTTAGTGTTATGTGTGTTAAAAGCTATTTGTAAATCTAGTTTTTTCAAAGGATTTCTAATTTGGTGAATCGTAGAGTTAGTGTAGGTGAAAGTAGCATACTTTGATTTTTTTGTTTTCTCTGGCATAAGATTAGTGGCCAGTTTAATTTTACTTTGTTACTGATTTGATTAATTATTTCTGTTGTGTAACCATTAATCATTGCTAGTTCTTTTATAAATCTGAGTTCTTTCTTTAAGTTATGTTGGACAGAATGGCCATAGTTTTATCACAAGATATATGGAACACTATAACACATTAAAACATAATAAATATTCCGCAATGGCTAACCATATGAAAGAGACTGGCCATCAATTTAGTACAACAGATAGAGACCTCAAAATATTAAAAAGAATTGAAAAAGGAAAGTTAATGACCAAATATGAAAACATTTATATTTATTTAGACCAGTTCTTCAATAGGGAAAAAACCTAAATGATGCAATCGAAATAGGAATCCCATTAATAGAACAATTACCAAAATTGTTACAAGCCTTTAAACCAGATAACAGCAAAATCTTATGAATTTTCAATCATAAACCTTTTAATACATCAACAAATAAAACTCTCTCCTTGAATATACATAGAGACCCCCCTCCACAAGTTAAACCAGCATCCAATACCCAGCCTACACCCCCTACCCCTACGTCCCCTACTTCTAATAGTCAAAAAATACAACTTCCACTGTGAACATACATAGAGAATCCCATCCACAAGTTAAGCCAGCATCCAATACTCGGCCTACACTCCCTTCCCTTACGTCCCCTACTTGTCCACCTCATGTTATGCCAGTACCCAATTCCCCGTCCACAGCTCCTTCCTCTTCGCCACTTACTTGCCCTCCACTACATCTGCCCCATATGTATGAACAGACCAGCATTGGCAGCTGCTCTGCAAACAATTTGGTGTCAGCTGTCTCCAGAGGACTAGCAGGGACTTGTCGACTCACTTCCGCGGCGTCTCACTGCAGTTCGCAGGGCCAGAGGAGGCCCCACACGCTATTAGGTGACTATCCCATGACATTTGCTAAGTCAGTGTAGAAGGAGCATTTGAAATTCTTCTCCGGATGAGTTAGCCCTCACATTCTCAGTCTCATTTTACACAGCCTCATGTCTACCACAACTTGTTTTACAGTGGTGGTAGTTCCAGCTTCCATACTGAGTCTTTTTCTGATTTTCACTTGTACTTAGAAGTTGATTCTGGGTCTTATCCAGTTTCTTCTGACACTCATTCATCCTTAATTTGTCGTTTCTTAATATTTTTGCTTTCTTTGCACAGTCTTAATAATTTGAAAAGGACATTTTACTATTTCCTATGGTCTGCAACTGATGGCTTTATGTTATGGTTTAGAGTTACTTTCATTATCTTTAGGGATACTTAAAATTTCCAGTAATGAAGTAAAGGTTTACAATATTCTTCTTCAGTCTCCCCAGTAAGATCTACTTTATTAAAAGAAGAATAATTCACTGAAAAATTTGGTTTTCATACTGGGATACCTAATTCTTCATTTGTCTTTCTCATATTATCAGGTTTTAGGGGTAGAAATTTTACATTTTGACTGCATTGGAATATTCATTTCATGGTTGAATGCTCTTCTGTTCTTGAGTTAAAAATAATGTTCTCAGCATATTGCATCTATTTGATGTCAGGCTTTGTTGTTGATATGTAAGGTCATTTGGGGAAAGTGCTTCATTTGGAATGGCAGGTGTACCAAAGGTAGTTCTAAAACACTTCAGATCGTTGTTGCACCTGTGAAAACCACTGTGTGAAATATTTCAGCTTAGAACTTTGGCCAGTAAAGTTCTATCATCTAAGATTCAATATTGTGTGAGTTATATCAAAGAATTCTTGTTCTTAATGATATGTGTACTGTAGGTTAGTATTTCTCTGACAACATCATCACACAGTGGTTTTCACAGGAACACCGATGACATATTGCAAGGTGTGATCAAGTTTGAGCAGATTTCTCTTTTTCCAAATACCTCTTAAGTAACTCAAACAGTCCTGACTTCTTGGATTTTGCAATTGTTTCCAAATACCCTTTTTGGCTAGAAGGATAGCCTCACTATCCCAGTACCCAATATGTTATGGGATGGGCCTCTGCTGCACTGACAACATTGGCATCAAGGAATAATGATATACAGTCAAAGAACAGATCAGACCGACGGGTCCTGAACATAGCAAAATGATCAAGTCACTGGACAAATGTCCATGAAGTCATCAACCCTTTCTCTATCATAAATACTTTGCTCCCAGTGGACAATATTTCAGACTATTATTCTTCAATCACTACTGATCTGCATTTAGGGCAGATTCCCTATCTGTTGTTTTCCTACACTTTTCTTGAATGATTTCAAAGAAATTGGAAATTTATTGAACATCTCCCTTGGTAAGTTATTCCAATCCCTAACTCCCTTTCCTATAATTGAATATTTGCCCAATTTGTCCTCTTGAATTCCAAAGGCCAAAGAAGTAATAAAATTTACATATGGTAACAATGACATTTACAATAAGATACAAAAGTTGAAAACTAGAAAAGCGGCTGGAATTGATCAGATTTCTGGGGATATACTAAAGACAATGGGTTGGGATATAGTACCATATCTGAAGTACTTATTTGATTATTGTTTGGCCGAAGGAGCTATACCAGATGAATAGAGAGTTGCTATAGTAGCCCCTGTGTATAAAGGAAAGGGTGATAGACATAAAGCTGAAAATTACAGGCCAGTAAGTTTGACATGCATTGTATGTAAGCTTTGGGAAGGCATTCTTTCTGATTATATTAGACATGTTTGTGAAATTAATAACTGGTTCGATAGAAGGCAATTCGGTTTTAGGAAAGGTTATTCCACTGGAGCTCAACATGTAGGATTCCAGCAAGATATAGCAGATATCTTGGATTCTGGAGGTCAAATGGACTGTATCGCGATTGACATGTCTAAAGCATTTGTTAGGGTGGATCATGGGAGACTACTGGCAAAAATGAGTGCAATTGGACTAGACAAAAGAGTGACTGAATGGGTTGCTATATTTCTAGAAAATAGATCTCAGAGAGTTAGAGTAGGTGAAGCTTTGTCTGACCCTGTAATAGTTGAGAGGGGAGTTCCTCAGGGCAGTGTTATCGGACCTTTATGTTTTCTTATATATATAAATGATATGAGTAAAGGAGTGGAATCGGAGGTAAGGCTTTTTGCGGATGATGTTATTCTCTATAGAGTGATAAATAAGTTACAAGATTGTGAGCAACTGCAACGTGACCTCGAAAATATTGTGAGATGGACAGCAGGCAATGGTATGTTGATAAACGGGGTTAAAAGTCAGGTTGTGAGTTTCACAAATAGGAAAAGTCCTCTCAGTTTTAATTACTGCATTGATGGGGTGAAAGTTCCTTTTGGGGATCATTGTAAGTATCTAGGTGTTAATATAAGGAAAGATCTTCACTGGGGTAATCACATAAATGGGATTGTAAATAAAGGGTACCGATCTCTGCACATGGTTATGAGGGTGTTTAGGGGTTGTAGTAAGGATGTAAAGGAGAGTGCATATAAGTCTCTGGTAAGACCCCAACTAGAGTATGGTTCCAGTGTATGGGACCCTCACCAGGATTACCTGATTCAAGAACTGGAAAAAATCCAAAGTTTGCAGCTCGATTTGTTCTGGGTGATTTCCGACAAAAGAGTAGCATTACGAAAATGTTGCAATGTTTGGGTTGGGAAGAATTGAGAGAAAGAAGAAGAGCTGCTCGACTAAGTGGTATGTTCCGAGCTGTCAGCGGAGAGATGGCATGGATTGACATTAGTAGACGAATAGGTTTGAATGGCGTCTATAAAAGTAGCAAAGATCACAATATGAAGATAAAGTTGGAATTCAAGAGGACAAACTGGGGCAAATATTCATTTATAGGAAGGGGAGTTAGGGATTGGAATAACTTACCAAGGGAGATGTTCAATAAATTTCCAATTTCTTTGAAATCATTTCGGAAAAGGCTAGGAAAGCAACAGATACAGAATCTGCCACCTGGGCGACTGCCCTAAATGCAGATCAGTATTGATTGATTGATTGATTGATTGATTGATTGAGTGAGTGAGTGATTGATCGATCGATCGATCGATTGATTGATTGATTGATTGATTGATTGATTGATTGATTGATTGATTGATTGATTGATTGATTGATTGATTGATTGATTGATTGATTTATCTTTACATTGTGATCTTTCCTACATTTCAGACACCACTCAAACTTATTCGTCTACTGATGTCATTCCACGCCATCTCTCCACTGGCAGCTCGGAACATACCACTTACAATTATACAATAACAATAAGTTATTTTATTATTTTAACCACCTAATCAATACATTAATCATAGACAATTACGACCTTGTCCTTGTTAAATTGTTCGTTGACATATCATTTGAAAATAAGGTACATATTTTGCCTTAATTTTGTAGGCATCATCAGCCATGATTGGACCTTAAAATAAGATCAGGCACCTGATTGTCTTATGAACTAATGTTAAAAAAGGACTATGATGAAAAAATCTTAAAAGGGCACATCAAAGGGCTCAGTTTATGGCATCACTATGTCGATGACACCATAGCAATCATTGACAAACAAATCAACAACAGTGACAACATATTATTATTCCTAAATAGTTTAGACAACAACATAAAATTCACTAAGGAAGACGAGAGCAATAATTCTCTAAATTTCTTAGACATTAAAAACATGCGAGTTTTTAAAAAGTTCGACTTTGAAATCTACAGAAAGCCCTCCTTCACTCCAACAACAATAAGAAACGAATCATTACATCGTAATTCACATAAGAAAGCCACTTACCACAGTCTAGTATATAGGGCATTAAAAATACCTATGTCATCTAAAATAATCTAAAAAAAGAACTATATAGCCAAATTCAACGGATTTAATGCGGACATGATTAATAAAATCATCAACGAAGTAAACTTGAAACTAGCCACAAATTTAACCTCATTAAAACCTAATAAACCTAAATACGCTAAGTTCACGTTTACCAACCACAGCATTGATCCGTTTACCAATTCCTGATGATGTAAAAATAGCATATACAACAAAAAAACACCAATCATCATTTATTTTTCAATCATAACTCAATTACCATTATTCTGAATCACGTATATACAGATTAAAATGCTTTACATGCAATTTTTCTTATATTGTCCAAACTGGTCGCAGCTTTTCAACCAGATATGCGGAACATTACAATGCCCAGAAACACAATAAATTTTCTGCAATGTCCAACCACATGAGGGAAACAGGGCATAAAAATTTACTACCATAGAACAGGATTTATATATCTTAAAAGGAATTGAGAAAGGTAAACTCATGATAGAGTACAAAAACATATTCATATTTCTTGACCAGCAGTTCAGCGAAGATAAGAACTTAAATGATAGAATTGATAAAAAAAACGTCCTTTGTACGAACAGATTGCAATACTTTTAAGAAAATCAATTCCTTTCACAAGTACATTTTTCAAACATTTTCGACCTTAAATCAATAAGAACTCCCACTATGCCTATTCATTACACACTCTCCTCTTTCCCCTCCACCTCTAGCAGCTCCCATTCAAGTAAAACAAACAGGTCCATGGCACGCCATCACGAGCGCAACCCCCTCCAACAAGATCCTACCACTATAACACGCGCAGTAGGAGCTCAACAGTTGCCAGTGGCTCATAAGATCACATCACAACAAGATACTCTCGCTGCAAATCAAGAGGTAAGTTTGTACATTCTCCACGTAATTTCCACAGTGAGTCCGTTATCCAACGCCAACACAACGCTTCTGGTTTTCAAATACAGACCCTACATAGTCCTAGAGCCACGGAGAACCAAAGTGACCCCAAGTATCTCAATGACAATATGGGAAAACCACTTCGCAAATATACTTCAGAAGAAGAAAATGCAATACCATGCAAAAGGAAGTACCCCGCTAACGGAAGAAGAAAGAATAACAGAAGACAAAGTTTGGCAAGCAATTGAAAAGAGCAAACCTCAAAAAGCAGCTGGCCCAGACAATATCTCGAACGAGCTGATGAAAGGATCAATGATATATACCATTAAGTTATGGACAGCCCTATACAACAAGTGCCTAGAAATCATGGACACCCCTGCAGTATGGAGAGAATCGACGGTCAAGGTGATCTACAAAGGGAAAGGACCACAGAACACCCCAGAATCCTACAGAGGGATAGCCTTGGAATGTGCACCATTCAAGATAATGAACAATATCTTACTCAAAAAGATCCATGACAACATAATGGCAGTTATACCTCGGGAACAGTACGGCTTTACCCCCGGAAGATCAACTATACAAGCGGTGGGACACGTACTCCAATTCATAAGCGAAGCCCTGGCTAAACCCAAAGGCCATGCATATGGAGCATTCGTTGATTACAAACAAGCTTTTGACGGGGTAAACAGGAATAGAATACTGGAAAAACTAAAGCCTGTGTTAGACGAAGAAAGTCAGATCTTTAAGTTCATAGCAAGCATCCTCCGAGAAAATACAATCAGAATCCATGATGGCCTAGTCCAATCCAGAGGAATCCAGCAAACAAACAGAGTACTCCAGGGAGATCCTATAAGCCCCATTATGTTTAACGTACTTACCCATGATGTGATACAAAGGATACAAACAGAAGAAGTGAGGATGTGGTTGTACGCTGATGACATGATCCTGCTCTCAGAAAGAAGAGAGCCCCTGCAAGAAGCCATAAACAAATTGGAAGAGTGGTCCCAAGAAAATGACCTAGTTATAAATAGAGAAAAGACAAAAATAATGAAATTCAGAAAAGGAGGAAATTTGGCAAACACTGATAGATTCACTTGCGGGGAAGAAGTACTAGAAATAGTCAAAAGCTACAAGTACCTAGGACTCACACTCCAAGTGACAGGACATGCCTTTTCCAAGCACATTGAAGACAGAGCTGTAAGAGCAATAAAGGCGACTTTCGAGATAAAGAAACTGAATCTACTGTCCATCACAACAGCCCTGAGACTATTCGACATAAAGAGTGCTCCCATTGCCTCATACGGCATACAGCTTATATGGCACCACCTCACATACTCAAATCTGAAGCGATTAGAGGGAATTAAAACAGCCTACCTGAAAAGAATGCTCTGTGTCTCAAAATACATGCAAAACAGAATAACGTATATCCTGGCAGACACAACCTTGTTTATAGAAGACCTGATGAAAGCTCATAATCTGATATCAACACCATAAAGCACCAGATTTCTAGAAGACAGGCGACAGAAAGCGAGGGACAGCAATCCCGGACTCCTCACCACCCCAGCGATGACAAGCAACGAATGGAAAAAGGCCAACTACCAACTGCGCCATTTATATACGAGAGTGGCAGCCCACGGACTACATCACCGAATATGTTCAACCAAGGGATACCACAGCCTCACCGACAGATGTCAGTGCACCATATGTGGAGGACCATGCAACACGTATCATATCATTGAGTGCAAAGACAGGACATTGACTTTGTCACACTATGCAAATGATGCTAATTTCGTTTAATTAATTAATACCTTGTACACAATGTGTTTAATAAAATTATATATATAAATACAGACTTCACCTTAGGATGAATGATCAACATGCTTTTCTACACACTAGCATCGCACCTTTGACCAGCACGTCAACAAAACCAGCTATTCATAACAACGTCAAAACATCACATCTAGTGAGATGGTCCAAAGGAGTCCAAATCTAATTTGAATATCAACTAAGTGCTACCAGCTTTCACACTATCAATAAAGTGCAAATATTATGTATGTATGTTCAGTCCGTCAGTGATGCCGCTGGTGGGATCCTCAACAGCTCTGCCATCAGCTGTCATAGATGGCCTAGGCATCACTGAAGAGGTGTACTAGGGAAATGAGGAGCGAGGTAGTTTCCCGTTGCTTTCCTAACCGAGCCAGAGTTGCTATTACATATCAGTCTGCCAAGCCCACTGAAATGCATACACCAACCGACTCTATGAGCAACATTTTCACACCATTCATAGCAGGGACTGGCTGCATAAGGATTGGCATTACTAGCATCGCTCATACCTCAGTCACTTTCATATTGTCAAAGCCAAGGATAAGACTGGGACAGATCTATGAAAGTAACAAAATTGCTCTAGCAGAAGACACAGTGCACTGTAGACACTAGGTCCTGCCAGCAAAGGCATGCAAATATTATACCATATGCTAATGACATTTTGCTTATGCATATAGCTTATTATTTATCATTTAATGTTAAGAACTTCATAACTGGTCCGTATTGAAAAAAGATTTACAATTAAGAGATGAAAGTATATGATTTTCCACCTGTTCAATACAAATTCAAATGTGACATTTCAGTGTATACCACATTTGAATTTGTATTGAACAGGTGGAAAATCATATACTTTCATCTCTTAATTCTCAATATTATTTATCAGTCACAAGTCTACCATTCAATGATGTTTTAAATTATCAATATCTATCACAATGTTTTAACAAGACGATATTTGATCTGATAATTCGGAATGTTTTTTCGCTTTTAACCACTTACTAGTTAAATATTATTATGCATCAATTTCTTTAAATCACAAGTTCACAATCAACTATTGTATTATACACTTCATTCAGAGTTACAGGCTTTGTAAATATCAATTTAAAAGTTAATTTTTATACATGGCCTTTTAAGATTCTTTTCATCATAGTCCTTTTTTTTAACATTGGTTAATAAGACAATGATGTGCCTGATTTTTATTTTATAGTAAAATAATGGCTGATGATGCCTACAAAATTAAGGCAAAACATGTACCATATTTTTATATAATATGTCAACAAACAATTTAACAAGGACAAGGTCCTAATTGTCTATGTTTAATGTATTGATGAGGTGGTTAAAATAATAAAATAACTTATTGTTGTTATATAACTGTCATCTATCATCAATACGGATCCAAACTGATTTATAAGATATGTAATAAATTACTACTTTGTATGTTAGACGGTTTTGGAGGAATGAATAATGTCGTTTACGGAGCTAACTTCATTTAATACTTAGAGGTGGAACGTTAAAAAAATACTTCATATTTCACACCTAGGATTTAAAATATATACCGCTATTTGGAATGTTGTCTTCATACATTAATCAGTTTCGCAGGAAGGAATGAATACATTTTTTTTTCAGATCTTAACCCCCATTTAACTCTATGAGCAGTTAAATTTGCTGAAACCTTCTGCTATTTAATACCTAGGATATCATTTGAAATTTTAACTTCATTATTCAAAGGGTTTCATATACATGCATATTTTTGTGATCATTCCTCACCCCTGCCCCCCTCCAGTCAAAACCCCCTTATTGGTGTATTGCTTTAAGTCCACTTCTTATTTGTATCCTCATAAAAAGAATTCAGCTCCTTTTACACCTTCTCTTAAGATAATTCCATCCCCTCCTCCCCCACCACAAAATACGTGTTTCTTTATTTTTAAAGATTCCAAATACAAATTTTCATGTCTGTAACATCTTCAGTATTTGATATGTAAGTATCCACATAAAAATAATTCTAAACTTTATTCACTTCTTTCCACCCACCCCAGCCCATTAAATGGATTTTCCAAAAACAAAAAATACATGTTTCTTGATTTTTAAAGAAGATTCCAAATACAAATGTTCATGTTTGTAACATCTTCAGTTTTTGAGATATAAGTATCCTCATAAAAATAATTCAACTCCTTTTTCACCCTCCTTAAGAAGATTTTCCGAAAACAAAAAAATATGTGTTTCCTTATTTTTAAAGTAGATTCGAAATACAAATTTTCACATCTTTAAACAGTTAAGTTCTTGAGATATAGATACATTCATTTTAAAAATTCACCTCCTTAGCAAGGGAATATCCCAAAATCCTCTCTTGTAATATAAATGTATCCTTAAAATTTCATTTATTTATGTCCAGTAGTTTTTTTCTTTTTTTTTTTGCTAGTTGCTTCACGTCGCACCGACACAGATAGGTCTTATGGCGACGATGGGACAGGAAAGGGCTAGGAGTGGGAAGGAAGTGGCCGTGGCCGTGGCCTTAATTAAGGTGCAGCCCCAGCATTTGCCTGGTGTGAAAATGGGAAACCATGGAAAACCATTTTCAGGGCTGTAGACAGTGGGGTTCGAACCTACTATCTCCCGAATACTGGATACTGGCCGCACTTAAGCGACTGCAGCTATCGAGCTCGGTATGTCCAGTAGTTTAGTTCTCTCAATGATGAATCAGTCAGTCAGGACATGTAGTAATAATAATAATAATAATAATAATAATTTAGTGTGGCTATTTCTAGCCGGGTGTAGCCCTTGTAAAGCAGACCCTCTAATGAGGGTGGGCGGCATCTGGCATTTGTAGGCAACTGTGTGTTATGTGGATAGTGTTATGTGTGGTTTGTGAGTTGCATTGATGTTGGGGACAGCACAAACACCCAGCCCCTGAGCCACTGGAATTAACCAATGAAGGTTAAAATCCCCGACCTGGCAGGGAATCAAACCCAAGACCCTCTGAACTGAAGGCCAATGTGCTGACCATTCAGCCAACGAATCGGGAAGGACATGTTATTATATATATATTGCGCCGTTCCAGCGTCCAGGCCGAGTCGCAAGGAAATCCTGACCAGGTCATTTCAACATAAAATACCAACTTCGTATGTTCTTGAGGTCGTAGGTCCCGAGAGTAAAAGAGGTTGGGTGAGCTCGATGGCTATACTTGCTAAAATTAGTCTGATGGACATCTCCATCTCGCAAATCAATCCTTTTCACATCATAAAATTCCATAACACTCAACTTATGGTTGTCTAAATTTCTTTTTTTGCTAGTGGCTTTTACATCGCGCCGACACAGATAAGTCTTATGGCGATGAACAACTATTTATCTACCCTAAAATATCATAAATACCATAAACAAGTTGGTAAGTTTGTCTATGATCATTTATTAAATTATTAAATTAAAAAGAGACTTGAAATAAAATAAAATTGAAAAATTCATGGAAATAAGTCTACCTCTTCTCCTATTAATGAAGGCTAATTGGATCCCCAACATTTCCACCAATAACAGCCTCAGAAAATTCAGGCATCACTGAAGAAATGTACAGAGGAAAGATGGTGCAAGACAGTTACCCATAACTTTTCTCACTCAGATCTGAGTTGTAATTAACCCGGGAAAGGTGATGATTTTATTTTTCTCTTAACTGGTTCTTTTTATCAAGTATGAAGATATTCACTGAAGAGAAGCCAACAAAAGCTGTTTTCATGTAAATTGGCACTATGGGAAAAATGAATGCGATCACATGTGATCTTTTATCTGAATGAAAAATAATGTGAAACTGTATTTACAGAAAAATATAGGCACATAAAATTTAAAAAGAAAGTACATGTTGTAGACTATTATTTAAACTGTTGATAAAATTGGCCTGCAATTAGTTTACTGTTGCGAGGAAACAAGCGGAATACTTTTTCTGCGCACCACACAGTTCTGCTCTGTGCAGTTAACTTCAGCAACTGACCTACGGTTCCGTTCACGAGATTTTACTCCTTGTCAAAGAAGCACTCAAATATCTCAGTGGCTGACTTATCCTGGAGTGAGGAATAGTCTGGATCAGGAAAAAGTAAGGATTCATTCTGGAGATCATCCTGGATAGGGTGAACAGATGCAAATAAAAAAAAAGAGGATGGAACTAGAGTGAGTTTCTCTCATGGGATGGCCGGCAGGCGGTCCCAGCTTATCTGACTCCCACTGACTCATCACTCCCCACTCTACGGCATAGCAATAAAGACACCACTTCACTCACTTTATCCGTGCATGATATGAGATAACAATTAAAATTAAGAAAATAAGAATTAAGAAAATTAGTAATTAAGAATTGAGAAAATAAGCTCGTACCTCATAACAGGAGATGTTGGAAATGGAACCATACTTCATCAGATGCAATGGATCAATTATTTCATCATGAACGTTTTGCAACATCTAATTACAAAAACGTACCTACTTATCATGATCATGTGGATACAGTTCATGTACTACAGTTACACTGTATGGTTTCAATTTTAACATTTTCGTAGCCCGCCATGCTGAGCTCTTCAAAACCCCGCTTTCTCGTCGAAGTCGTCTTAGGGATTTTGTAGGCGTATGTTCTAACCTCTCTGAGATTTCATTTACTTTTACCCCGTTAAGTACAGGGTTTTTAACACTTCGCTTCTTATTGAGTAAAGAACAGTTCTTGTCATTTTTTTTATGAGTTTCCACACCATCTCTCTATGTGGAGGGAGTACACCTGGAAATTGTGTTACAAATCACCTAACAACTTCCCTGCAAGACTCGGTTTTCACATAATTATCATACATGAATACCCTTTCTTCTACTGTGTACACATGTGGAGGCATTATGAGAATTATACCCCGAAGTAACACTTCATAACCCAAGAACAGTTGGAGTAACGGATCAACACTAACTTAATACACGTTCTAAGCGCAGACCTGAACTGCGAAGTGTGGGCACTCCCGTGCTGTTGCTGCGCTGTGTAACGGGAAGTGATTAGTCAGGCAGATATGCTTAGGTGTGCCTTCTGGCCAACCAGTGTGAGAAACTCACTGTATTTAAAAAGGAGGACAATGAAAAAAGGAAACGACACAAGAAAATCCTCCATTGAATTCTGCCAGAATTGGGACATACATTCTAATTTTCATATGCATAAATAAAATGTATCCACTTCCATATTATACAGTAATTTCTAACAAAATTTAAACAATGAAACTAATTTACACACCTGGTACTTTTCTGAAGATTCAGTTGCCTTTAGACTTTTGGCATGTCTAACATATAAATAGATACATGTGTATATTCCTTTAGATTATATTGAACCATTAAGAGGAATACACAGATTCTTCTTTGAAACCATACTTAATATCAGTCCTCTGTGCTGAGATCTATGAAAATACTCTTTCTACATTTGCATTGTGCCATGGTATAGAAAAAAGTATTCTGCAAGGTTTAATAACTCTGAACTACAATCAACTTTGCTCATTTCTGTCTACAAGATAACTTGTTATATTCAGGGTCTTTTTTTTTTTTTTTACAATTCTTTATGTTTTATGAACACAGTTAGGTCTTACAGTGACAACAGGATGGGATAGGCGTAGGAGTGGGAAGGAAGCAGCCATGGCTTTAATTAAGGTACAGCCACAGCATTTGCCCAGCGAAAAAAAGAAAAACCATGGAAAACCATCTTCAGGGCTGCCAACAGTGGGGTATGAACCCACTGTCTTTCGGATACAAGCTCACAGCTGCACGTCTCTAACCTCAAGGCCAACTACCCCAGTAGAGGATCATTACTCTCTCATTCAGGAATTGATTGAAGTTACAGAACTGATCAAATGATTTCACATCATCAGTTAGAAAGCCAAATAAAGAATACATTTTTCAGCATGACAATAATCAATATTACATTCAGCATCATCGATTTAAAACAGGCTTCCTTCAAATCTAGATGATCTCCTGTTGCATGTCACATTGTCAGCTGTCACACATCGACCCATCCAACTAAGAACATCGTATCTGCATAAAGTAAATTGTTGAAGAAAACAGTTTAAAGTTTTGAAAATTTCCCATAAATCAGAGAGTTTTTCAGTAATAATGATTATGGGCTCCATGGAATGCATGTTTATTTTACCCCACGAAGGGTGTTTTAATTTACAGTATTAAATAACCCATTTAAATGTAGTTATGACATTACTGAACAAGAATTTTCCAATGAAGAACATTGTATGTGAAGTTCTTAATTGGAGACATGTGAACAACTGACTGCATAAGTCAAGTTATGATGTTATTGGTTGGACATTTTAATCCAACAATGACTTTTAAAATTCATTTTTAACTCCTTAAAGTGAGCTAACAGGAATAATTTGAACAACACATTATTAAAGACCATGGAGATATGTCTGTCAGAATTAATTACTGTGATTTACAGGTTAGGCGATTTGGGGGAAAAAGGGTATTTTAAAACATGATTACTGGTAGTTCTTATTTTTAACTTTTAACTTTTTTTTATTATTTGGAAAATACAAATATATAAACTTAACCAAATGAACTGTGTGATCACTTGCTTTTATAAATCTTTGTTAGTCACTAACTGTGCCCGATTCAGTTGGTTTGACTACAGCAGTTTTCAAATTTTGGTAGCAATGTTCATAGGTATCTGGAATGAGATCATGTGTACATAACGAAAGCTGGTCCTTCTTCTTTTCCAGAGCTTCTGGCAACAGTCCCTTATAAGCATTATAAGTTTCAAAGTGCAATTTGATTTCCGTCTTCCTCGTCGTTTCTGATGTAGATCAAGAAAACAACTCTTAGCCTTGGTGGTCGCATTTGATAAAGAACTTGGTTGGTTTTTCACTCTTGATAAACCTGTCTTACTTTATTCCAGTGTATTTTCTCTTTGTTTCCTCTTACTACCCAGTTCCACTTGTCAACATTCAGAAGTTTCTTGTAATTTGTTTTGTCCTTCTGCAAAACTTCTTTCACTATGTATGGTTTACCCTTCATTTTCGCCATGCAAATAAGCATAACCTATTGATCTGGAACATAAACGGTTTGCCCTTTCCTTCTTTCGATGAGAGCATGCATTGAGTCCCCTTCATTTTGAGTGTGTCCCTTAATTTCCAAAAATCTGTGGGTGATGGAAACTTGCAGGGTTTCAAACATAAAGGAATAAACTGCATACAAAATTCTATTCTGATTTTGTCCTGCACAGTTCTGTGAATAGAATGTAAACTCTGTAATTCCCTCTTGAACTTTGAACTTGATATAATTCATAATAAAGCTCCCAATTTCATTTGAACCTCGCTTTCCAGTCTGTTCATGCCAGAAGTAGCAGTAACCTTCAGAATTACCTACATCAAATACAGTGAAATTATAGCATGCATACTTCCTTTTGTAGTAGAATGAGCTCACTTCTGACTATGGTATACTTAAGGTCTTTTGTAGGCCAAAAGAGGACACACACACAATGATTTTTTCATTTTGGGCTCTGGTTTTGTCACTGTTTTCCATTTCTTGCATTAAAGTTTTATTCTTTACATGTCTTCCCATTTCCTTTTCATTTTTTTCTTTCTCTGCAGCATCCTGACACAATGAATATGCACTGCACATATCACATTGGTCCTTTTTAGGAGCAGAAAAAAAAAAACGAGATTAAATTCACTGTTGAAGATGTCTGAGTACTGCTTCAAAGTTGCTGAAGTGACAAGAATTTCATTTTTCCACTCACTGTACATGTTATACATTTTAGTGGTTGATTAGCCTTCTTCTAGGTATTTTCGAGTGCTCTTTTCCCTTGTGTAGTGTGAATCTAAATAAGGGAAGAAATTTATGTGTTCCCTTACTTCAGCTTTCCCGTCCTCAGGTAGGACTTGGTGGCCACGGTTCACATGTTTGCCCCTTTTGTCAGGAGAAAGTGTTGCTTTTTCAGAATCAGTTTTTTGAATGCTGTTCATACCCACATATCAGTTAAGTCAAGTGTGTCAAGGAACATTTTCTTGCAGACTTTTATTTATTCCATCACCATTTAATGGTTCATAGAGCAATGAAGAGCTCCTCCTAGAATCCTTTCCTTGTATAATAACATGTTTTTTTTTTCCTTAATAACAAAACTTATTATAAAATCTCATTGTCCTGTGTGGTCTCCAAGCTTCCCAAATCTATTAAAAATACTAAGCCAGTGTTCTTCAGGTAGTTTATACTGACATTTAAATCTACAATTTGATCTGCATCAGGTCGCATCTTCTTTACAGGTGCTACTTTGTTTTGTAATGATGCTTGTATATTCTAAACCCAAGCTCTTTTGTTTCTTTGCCTTAACTGTTTTCCATTCAGCGATATTAGCACATCTCTTTCTCCCAGGACTTTGTCTTCTTTTTACAATATCTTGATTTGTTGGTTGAACTGCCAGGATTTTTGGTCTATGTTTGTCCAGTGTCTGAAATTTTGTCTCGAGTTGTTTGTAAGTCTCCTTCTCTAGTATTTTCTTGTCAATTTCCACGAGTTGGAACTGCATCATTTTTATTATAGATTTTAACTCCATGTTTCTTAACTTTCTTTTTCTTATCCACAATATTCATTTTCCCTTTCTTAACTTTCCTCTTCTTCATACACTGATTTGTCACAATCTTCCTCAGAGTCAGGTTCCCAGTCTATCATTCCAAAACTCTAGTTCATAATCTTCATTGTGGCAGGAGTTTGCAATACAACTTTCATGTTGTGTGGTGTTTGAGAATGTTCAATAGTTACCATGGTTTTACTAGTATTATTTCTAGAACAACCTAACTTCATATGAAACGGACCATTATTCATTTTGATGTCAGCTATAGACTTGTTCTTTCTTTTCCTTGTTTCTTCTTTATTCTTATCTAGTAATTTTTCATTTTCTCGACTGTCTTCTCTGTGCTGTAAATTTTTACCATCTTCTCTCCAACCTACTGCTTCAAAGTGGGCTCCTTCAAGATTTTCTGATAAACCCAAGATATTCCTGGTAATTTTTTTACTTACTGTGAAGTTTCTTTTTTTTGCTAGTTGCTTTACGTCGCACCGACACAGAAAGGTCCTATGGCGACGATGAGATAGGAAAGGCCTAGGAGTTGGAAGGGCTGCCGACAATGGGATTCGAACCCACTATCTCCCGAATGCAAGCTCACAGCTGTGTGCCCCTGACCGCATGGCCAACTCGCCTAGTACTGTGAAGTTCCGAGTCTCTGGTACTTGAATTGCATTCTTCAGCACTTTCATCTCAAATGTATAACATTAATAATAATAATATCTGATTGTGTTGTCCCATCGAAACATATTCTTATCTGCATATTTATTTTGAATTCCAGACACTTCGTTTATCTCATATTACTTAAATGTAAGCCACACCACTGTAAGAGCCTAAGTCCAAACTTTCACATTTATCCTCTAACTGGAGGCTTTAGCTGTTGCTGGTGAAAACTACCTTTCTGGCACATAAACATGACTGGTCTTGCTGAACAAAAGAATATACACTTACCTAGTAACGGAGTTGAACAAGCAGCCAAGTTCCTCAGTAAATCAACCAGCAATTTGCCTATTGAATACTTTTTATAATGGGTAATAGACTACACACAATAATCACCATAACATGTTAGTCGGCATTTTACGTTACACTGGTAACATTCCTGCCTGCACTGTGTCTCAACTTCAGTGATAGGAAATGTCTCTCCCCAGATGCTGAAATGAAAACTATAATCAACTGATGATCGCTCAGGTAATAAAGCAGTGAGAATGGAAACTTGGAACATCTTGGCATGTCAGTGCAGACAGATGCAAAAAATCAGTGCCATCCTTAACATACAGTGTTGAGTGAATGAGCTGAATACTTCATGTGAGATGATCGTAACTTCACTTTTACTAAACTCGTTATAGACAACACTTGATTTAAGAACATTGTATCTTAAGTTATAATGTTCTTAAATGGAGCAAATTAAATAATAAGTTATGATGTTCTTAAACACCGAGTTAACAAAAATCTATTCGAATCAGAGTGGAATAATTTTCCAGTTGATAGAGCCCAGTTTTTAGTACATGATATGCAAATAATCTCAAACTCACAAAAATGTCAAATTACGATGGTCTTAATTGGAGGGGTCGACATCAACATAGCACTGTTCTGACGGGATATTGCTGAGAGAGAAGTATGCAATATATAGAATGGTAAACAGCATCTATTACCACAATACAAGGCATGCATAGAATAATCATATATACTGTTTATCCATAATAACACTTCTATATATCGATACGATATCGATGATGCCGTTGTCATGAAAGCAGTAAAAGAGATTACCCCAAAATAAGCAGATTCACTAAAAAAAAGGGGGGGACATTTAGGGTTTGTTAAATAATCCACCCAGATCCCAGACAATAGTCTAAAAAGGTGGACATGTTCACCTTAATCCTGGGTCAGTGTTGAGAGGACTCAAGGCATTTTCTTTCTTTCTTTGTGGCTGAAAACTACTTTGATTAGTGAGCACATCTGCCATCCTGTTCGATTGTCTACTAACCCCCCTTTGATTCTCCCCTGCAGAGTCCTCATTAGAAAGGATAGCTGCATCCAGTGACTCGGTGTATATGTCCCTTTGTCATGCTCTTCTAGTGTATATAATAGTTCCTGCAAGCTGAGACCACTAGAGAAGGAGAAACTAATTACCAAGATACTATGCTTGAATTTCTGAACATACTGCAGCTTTTGAAATTCATAATTATCTATATATATAAAATAACTTGTCCTGACTGACTGACTGACTGACTGACTGATTCATCATCGCCGAGCCAAAACTGCTCGACATAAAGAAATGGCATTTTGGGGATGCATTCATATTAAGATGTAGGTGCTCGCTAAGAGAGGATTTTTGGATATTCCGCCACTAAGGGGTGAAAAGGGGGGAGAAATTTTAAAATGAGTGTATCTATATCTCAAAACTTTAGAAGTCTACAGACGTAAAAATTGGTATTAAGAATCTTCTTTAAAAATAAGGAAACACATATTTTTTGTTTTCGGAAAATCCCAATAGGAGGGGTGAAAAACGGGTTGAATGCCTTTAATCAGGATACCGGTACTTTTAACTCAGAAACTGAAGATATTACAGACCTGAAAATTGGTACTTTTTATCTCTTTTAAAAATAAAGAAACACGTATTTTTGGTTTTTGGAAAATCCAATTAAAGAGGGGTGAAAAGAAGGGTAAATTTTTAAAATGAGTGTATCTATATCTCAAAACTTTGAAAGTTTACAGATGTAAAAATTGGTATTTAGAGTCTTCATTAAAAATAAAGGAACGCGTTTTTTTGTTTTCGGAAAATCCCAATAGGAAGGGAGGAAAACGGTGAAAAACGGGTTGAATGCCTTTAATGGGGATACTTATTTCTCAGAAACTGAAGATATTACGGACCTGAAAATTGGTATTTGAGATCTCCTTTAAAAATAAAGAAACATGTACTTTTAGTTTTTGGAAAATCAAATTAATGCAGGTAGAAAAGGGGGGTGAATTTTTAAAATGATTTTGAAGTGTACAGATGTATAAATAGGTATTTTTTGTTTTCGGAAAATCCCTATAGGAGGGGTGAAAAGGGTGAAAAAGGTGGTTGAATGCCTTAAATGAGGATACTTATATCTCAGAAACAGAAAAAATTACAGACCTGAAAATTGGTATTTGGGATCTCCTTTGAAAATAAAGAAACACGTATTTTGTTTTTGGAAAATCTAATTAATGGGGGATAAACAGAGGTGACAAATTGGGCTGAATTTTTAGAAAGACTATATCTGCAGTATATCTCTGAAACGTTAAATGTTACAGACGTAAAATTTGGTATTTGGAATCTCCTGTAAAAGTAAAGAAACATAAGTGATTTTTTGAAAACTCCACTTAAGGGGAACTAAAAAGGGGGTGAAATTTTAAAGTGAGCATTTCTACAGTATATCTCAAAAACTTAATATGTTACCGAAGTGAAAAATAGTATTTTTATATCTATTGAAAATAAAGAAGCATGTTTTTTGTGTTTTCTGAAATACCACTTGGATGGAGGGGAAATAGTGACTGAAAATAGGATACTGATATCTCAAAAGCTGATGATGTTACAGACGTGACATTTGGTATTTGGAATTTCCTTTAAAAATAAAGGAATACGTAGTGTTTGTTTTCGGAAATCCACCTACAAGGAGGAGGGAAATGGAAAATAACTTGAATTATTGGTATGAGGATACTATTATCTCAAAACCGAAAGATTTTGCAGACGTGAAAATTGGTATTTAGAATCTGCTTTAAAATTAAACAAACACGTATTCTCGGAAAATCCAATGAAGGGGGGGGGGGTGAAAAATTACAAAATTAATTGAATCAATTGTATGAAGATACTTACATGTAATAAAAACTAAAGTTGTTACAGACGTAAAAATTGATATTTGGATCTCCTTTAGAGACAAAGAAAAAAGCGTTTTTTGGCGAAATCATTTTGGGGGCGGGGGTGAAAATAAGTTGAATACCTTTTAAGTGGACACATATCTCAAAAACTGAAGATGTTACAGTCGTGATAATTGGTATTTAGAAGATCCTTTATTATTAAAGAGACAAGTATTTTTCACGGGAAATTTACTTAAGGGGGGGGGGGGCGGAGTGTGAAAGGAAGTGAAGAAAGTGAATTATCTATATGGGGATACTTATATCTCAGAACTGAAGGTAACAGACCTGAACATTGGTATTTGAAATCTCCTTTAAACATAAGGAAACACACCTTCTTTTTTCGGGGGGGGGGGGGGGGGTAATCAAATTAACGGCAGTGGGGTTAAAAAGGAGTTGAGACCAATTGATTTTACTGTTCATAATGTACTTATTCTGATCATAAACTGATCATTTTTAATCTTTCCTCGGTACTTTGGAGTACATAAAGTTAGATTACAGTAGAATCTCCTGGCATATAAATAATCAAACACATTTGAAATAAACGATACGAATGATATTGACCGTGCAATTGTTCACCTCTATAATAAGGTCAATAATGAACGGAAGTATATAATTCGTGTCGCCAAAAATCTCGCGCATTTTCCTATGCGCGACGATGGTGTTGGTCACATTGTCAGCAATGACAATGGCAGAGGATGTAATTTACCGCCAAGTAGCGGTCTTGCATCTTGCTGTGGGTTCCAGACCAACAATAAATAATAATAATAATAATAATAATAATAATAATAATAATAATAATAATAATAATAATAATAATAACAACGTTCTGGATCGTCGTTAAAATGTGCGGACCGCGCTGGAAACGGGTCCTAGCCGGGTAATGACTACGATTACAGTCCGGCCGCGGGTTCAGTACCGCCAAGGCACCCAAGACGACACCACACCGTATCTCCTCAAGGATTTGATCCATATTAAAATGCTTACACGAAAAGATGGCAAAGATTTAGAGACCCAACTGGTCGGGTGGAATACCTAGACCTAGCCCGGGAAGTACGAAATCGATTGCTGGAAGGAATGATTGAAAGATGGGAGGAACTTTGCCGTAATCTCTCAGAAAACGACTCAGATCACGAATTTTGGCGGTTTCTCTCAGAAAACGAGTTAGATCGCGAATTTCGGCAGATTATACATAAAACGTTAAGCATTCAATTATAAATTTCATTATAATACCGTAGCGAAGCACGGGTATCTTGCTAGTATTCCATACAGGTCATACTCATACAATTATGAAGCCTATTTTTTTGTAATAATTCACTTCATATCATAAAAATAAAGAGGTACCGGTAACTGAACAATATGAAATGCTACTGTAAAGGGTGTGCAGCACTATATGGTACCAGAATATTTCTCTTCCTCCCAGATCAGGCTAATTGGAAGTTATAGCATTCATTGGTATTTCTGACATTCCTTTCATCCTATTACCAACGCATTTCATGTGTTCAAACGTTCATGTACACCTCTTGTTCAGTCAATAATGTTACTTACTTCAGACAAGCAGTCATTGTCACTTCATATCAAGATCGTGCCAATTCAGAGCCGGGTTGATTAAACGTGGCACACAACAAAGACACATTAACTGTACTAAATGATTCTTTTGTATCTGTCTTTCATTCAATGTGCAATGTTGCCATAACTGAGGAGTGTCTGTTCACTATTTCCACTATAAGAAAGTTGAGGAAAGACACAAGAAATAGTATAATGAAAGTCTTATAATGTACCCATGATTGGGTATGGTAAAACATTTAAGGAATCATATCTTTCTGATCAGGATTGCTCATGGCATTCGGTAATACTCAACTAATGTAATGCATGTGCACAAAATACTGAATTTTTCAAGAAGTGGAAATAGCACCTTTTGAACGGACGCTCCTCATCATGGTGCCCTTTCCAATAGTTAGGATGAAATCGATGCTAGTACACGCTGGTACCATACAGTGCCGCAAATCCTTTCTGGGTTAATATAAGTCTGCAAAGCCCACTGAAAGGCACACTGCAACTGACCCTACAAGCCATACTTTCACACCATTCATCACAGGGACTGACCGTATAAGGAATGGTGTCACTAGCTTACCTCAGTCATTTGGAAATTGTCAGAGTCAAAGATGAGACTGAAAATAGTTCACAAAAATAAAAAAAAACTTGTTCTTCTCCATACCAGAAAACAAACCATACAAAATCTATAAAAGCTACATCTCACCAGAGATATATCCGAGCTGTAATCTTAAAATAAGATATTTTTCTGCTGTAATCTCTTGCAAGCATCATCTTTAAGTGCTGTCACCTATTCCCTTCATCAAATTAGTTCTTGCATTTGACCTACCTGCTCTTGTTAACCCATAAGGACTCACTGCATGGTCTTTTTGACCGCACATCCACTTTTTCCTCGGTAACTTGCAAAGAGCTTAATCTGGCTATGCTTTTGCTCCTCTTATTCTTTGTTGGACTGTTGGCAATACTAGTGCAGCAACAGCTCATTTAAATGCAGCGTGCATTGTTGTCTTGACAAGAAAATTCTGAACTTGACAGAAGTTGTGGTCGTTTCTTCTGTGTGCGAGTAAATGTGTTTTGCTTTGTTCTTTTGTTTGTGCTGTGTGCATATGAGTCTGCTTCATTCTGCAGACTGTGTTATAAGAGACATGTTATAGATATAGAAGACATGGATCCTAAGGAACAAGAAAGAATTGATCCAACTTCTCTGGAATATAGAAAAAAAGAAGAATCAGTGAACCGTGCCCTTCAACAAGAACAGATTACTGTGAGACACTATTTGTTTCGTGATGATTCTGATTGTGTGCCATTTGACAATACCCAGATTTCGGATGATGAGCATCCATCAAGGAATGATTCAGTGAATGAAAGTGCATATAATGTGAAAACCGAGGAGTCTGGTGAATCTAGACGTGAAACAGACGTACCTTAAAAGTGTCTGATCTAGCACCATATCTGACTGGTAAGGACAATAAAACAAGGGTGTTAAAGTTTCTTGCCTTACAATGTCTAGAACAAGATTTCAGTTTATCTTACGAGCACTCAGATTTGTTAATATAAATGATTAGGGGCCATATTTTTTGGTAATAACGATACGAATTTTTTTTAATATCTGCTTTCTTGTGTATATATGAATATCCAGGTATTAAAAGTACTGTATTTTAGCAAAATGAACTCGCGAAATATGATTTATTGTGCGAATTGCGCAAATAATCACGAAATATACCTCACTTGGTACAAGAAATGCTAAATAGTACCGGAAGAGCTCTCCAATAAACGTTTAAATGCTTCTGAGAACTCGAATATCGTAGTTTCCTTCTCATTTGCTTGATAGCGCTGTATATTCTCCACACAAATGTACACAAAGTGGTGCGCACTGTGTATCGAAAGTAAGTGTATTCAGTTCCGCGATCTCTAAAGCAGTCTATAAAAATCTATATCTGTTGACGATTATACCAAATAGTAGTCGTAACAAGATACAAGACCGGTAGTAGATACAGCAGTGCGCAATGAGAGTTCGTTACTTACGAACCTTTATCAGGAAATGCCAACATTTAAGTATAAAAATGCCAAAAAATGAAGTCACAACAGGTTTTTCGAGGGACGAGGAATACAACAGTGAGGGGTTCTATGTACTTGATGCTGCAAGAAAGATTCCAATGTATAAATAGTGTACCGGTAATATTCGTGAAGTGGAAACGTGCGATAAATAGAGCCCTGAGTGGATATACAATATAATATCCGCATCCGCGAATAGTTATCCGCATCCGCAAAATGGTTATCCGCGGATATTGTCAATATTTAAGTACGGTATATTACACCCAAGGTACTGAAACGGATAGATCTGTTAACATGATACAATAGGCCTGACACATGGTGCCATAACCCCTACAGTTGCAGGTTTATGAGAGATTTTCTCTTGCAACAACAACCGACATATTGACCTTTGTTCCTTCCTTCCATTAATTGTGGACAGGGGCCAGTTAGGCTTAGGTCAGATATACTGGTACTGTTTTATGGTCTCAAGACTCTTCATGCACCATTATTTTCCCATACCAATGTCAAGGGTCGCCTAACCGGAAGCAAAAACAATAGTATACCTGGGTGGAAATCAATAAACATAATTATTTACAAGTTATCAGCAAACTTATCCGCACTGCCACACAGTTTCTATCTGCCAAGACACTAACTTCGCGGATATCCGCATCCATGCAGGATTCTAGCGATAAACACCGCAGAGAATCAGAATGACGCATATGAACAAAATTCTAACTGACAAATAACAGTCGGCGATACTTTACACATCGTAAAGGAGCTGAAAAGTGATAGAAAGCAATGTGTAATAGACACACAAAAAACATTCATGCAAGCCAACCTTCCCCTAGAAAAATTGGGTAATCCTGATGAGAGGAAGAGCATAAATTTAAAAAGAAAGATAAATAATACTCTCTTTACTGTAAAATATGATGTATTGATAGGCCCAGTAACTAATTTTATGGTTTTTGGAGACGCCAAGATACCAGAATGTTGTCTCGCAGGAGTTCTTTTACGTGCAAGTAAAGTAGTGACACGAGGCTGACGTATTTGAACTCCTTTCAATACCACCGGACTGAGCCAGGATCGAACCTGCCAAGCTGGGGCCAGAAAGACAGCGCCTTAACCGTCTGAGCTACTTATCCCCTGTCATTATAAAAGAGCATATCCATGAACATCTACCGGGGCTATAAGACTTTGCAAAATGCAATGAAAGCACAACTGGTTCTTCTTCTTAATCTGCTTACCCTCCAGGGTTGTTTTTTCCCTCGGACTCAGCGAGGGATCCCACCTCTACCGCCCCAAGGGCAGTCAGTGTCCTGGAGCGTGAGACATTGTGTTGGGGATACAACTGGGGAGGATGACCAGTACCTCGCCCAGGTGGCCTCACCTGCTATGCTGAACAAGGGCCTTGGTAGGGATAGGAAGATTGGAAGGGAAAGACAAGGAAGAGGGAAGGAAGCGGCCGTGACCTTAAGTTAGGTACCATCCCGGCATTTGCCTGGAGGAGAAGTGGGAAACCACAGAAAACCACATCCAGGATGGCTGAGGTGGGAATCGAACCCACCTTTACTCAGTTGACTTCCCGAGCCTGAGTGGACCCCGTTCCAGCCCTCGTACCACTTTTCAAATTTCATAGCAGAGTCGGGATTCAAATCCGGGCTTCTGAGACTGGCAGCTAATCACACTAACCACTACACCACAGAGGCGGACGCACATCTGGTTGAGGAAATTAAAGTAGACAGTGTTAGCAAAGTTTTAGGAGGTTTTATAAAAGACCACAGTGAATTTGCATCCAAGTGTTCGCAAGCATTATGGTTTCCGACATCTAATGTTGTCAGCGAGAGGGGCATCTCTGCTTACATAAAGACACATTCTGACTGTCACACAACTCTGCATCCTGATAATGTTGAAACCATGCTTATATTGTACTTCTGGGACAAGTAAATCAACGTCTAAAAATGTGGGCTATGTGTAAATTTATAATACAAGGCAGATCACCTAACTTCATTTCGAAGTATCAGTGATTTCTATAACATTTTACATATTTGGCTTTTCTAAGATTTAATAACAATGATACATTACAAGAGTTTACTTGAAAACCCTTTATCACAAAATTAGTTTCATTTACCCCATACGCTACTACAAGTAAGATTTCACAGGAAACATCAATCAGTATAACAATTTATTTCACGAAATATCTACCGAAATACTGTCAGTTTTAACACGAAAATCAACAGTTTTATTTCACCAAAAAATAAGGCCCTTATAAATGATCAAGGTGATAGGATTAAAGCTGATAAGCTAACACACATCAGGAATATTTTTGAGGATTTCATATCTAGATGCATGTATTATTATTCACTTAGTAAATATCTCTCGACTGATGAGATGTTAGAGGGCTTTCATGGCTGTTGCTCCTTCGGGCAATATATTGCAAATAAGCCAGATATATATAGTATCAATGTAGACACATATAAGATGGAAGTATATGTGGGAAAACAACCTGAAGGGCCTTATAAGGTTGATAACAGTGGTAAAAGTGTAGTTGAGTGGCTAGTTCAGCCACATTCCAGATCTGGTCTCAGTATTACTATGGACAATTGGTATACCTCACTACCACTAGCCTAATCACAACCCGATAATCACAAACTTATGATTGTCGGGACAGCAAAGTATATAATTTTGTTTGTATAACTTTAAATTTGAGTAAGAAAACGTAGCAGCGATGATTGTGCAACACGGGAAACCAGTGACTATATAGTTGAGAACGGTCGTAATTGTTGCAACAGCTGGCTTGGAAACATGGAGTAATCAATGTGGATGAACGTGCGAGATCGCTGTAGGCTCTGTACTGGGTTCAAAATCACTAACTATATACTTGGTCTACATCATCATTGTCCGACTTGATCGATATATTGTCCAGACTATCTGCACTAAGTCTTTTACTGCTCGTTTTTACTCATAAGGACTTAAAAAGGAAAAGGAAACTCACAGCACTGCATACTTACATAAACAATCCGTGCGCGAGATAGACAGTGAATTTGTCACCCAACAAAGCACTCTTGACGTACCCATATGGGGTCGTCCCAAAACAGGAATTAACAAATGAAAGGTGGACTATGCACGTACTCAAATAGACGGCCAACAGATGGTGAGAAGAGACATTATACAGCTTCGAAACACACATACTTGCTGTGCACCCAAATGGGTTTGCACAGTTCTCAATTTAGAACGAACGTACGACCCCATATGGGGACGTGAATTTAAAAAACTTGACTACTCTCAAGTACCCAAATGGGGTCGCTTGGCACTCAACGTGTTAAAAGCTATTTTAATTTCTTATTTCGTTAAGGTGCTGGTTATTTGGTGTATGATTAGGTTGGTGTAGGTAAAGGTTGCATACTTTTATTTGTTAATTTTTATTGGGGAGAGGTTTGTTGTCAGTTTTAATTTAACTTTATTAACTAGTTTGTTTATGATTAAGGGATTATATCCATTGAAAGTGGCTATTTCTTTTATTATATTTATTTCTTTGTTAACTTGGTGGTTGAAAGGGGAATTTTTAGAGCTCTGTATACCATACTGTACAAGGAAGCTTGTTTGTGTGATTGCGGATGTAGGGAACTTTGTTTAATGGTTGTAGGGGTGAATGAGGGTTTTCTATAAATTTGGATATCAAACTTATTAAAAGTTCTTGTTATTGTGATGTCAAGAAAGTTAATTGAGTTGTGGTCCTGAATTTAATGCTATTATCTAGGTTGTTTAAATAAGTTAGTATGTTTTCACTGTTGTTGAGACTTTTGTCAATTATTACTAGTGTGTCATCAAAACAGCGTAGCCAGAGACTTAAACCATTGATATATTTTATTATTTTGCTGTTTTCGAGGTTATCCATATAAATTTCGGCAAGTATTCCAGAGATGGGGTCTCCCATGGCCAGGCATTTCTGTTTGTATATTTTATTGTTGAAAGTGAAATAGTTGTTTTATAAGACAAAATTTAATAATTTTAGGAATTCTTCTATTTCTACTATGTTTCAAGTGCTGTATTTGGAAAGATTATTTTTTATTATTTCTATAGTTTTTTTAGCGGGGTTGTTTGAATACATGTTGGTGATGTCGAAAGAGCACAATGTGTGATTAGGTTTTAAATTAAATTTATTAAGGGTTTTGCATAGTTCTATTGAATGTTTAGGGTGTGTGTTGTGGAATTTAAAATGTTTTCTTGAGAAATTTTTGGAGGAATTGTCATGTTTTATATGTCAGGCTATTTCGGCTGTTTATGATGGGTCAAATGGGAACTTTTTTTTATGTACCTTCGGTAGTGATCTGACGATGGGTAGTTTGGGGTTCATATTAATGAGTTTTTGGTATTCGTGTTCGTTGAATAAAAATTAAGTGTTTTTTAAAAGTTTTTTTAAAATTACGTTGAGTTTTTGTAGTGGGATACTTTGAGACTATTGTGTAAGTTTCATTAGAAAAGAACTCCTCTGTTTTTGGATGTAATCCTGTTTCTTCATTAAGACTATGGTATTGCCTTTGTTGGTTCGTTACGATGATGTTGTTAGTGTCCACTTTTTTCCTCAATTCTTGGATCTGTTTTTGTGAGGTAGAGATATTTTTGTTAGAAACTTCTTTTACAAGGTCAGGTAATTTCATTTTAATTTCATATTTTACATCGTTCTGTTTGTCTGCTGGAATTTGTTTGTTTATGTTTGCTTCGGCTTCGGCTATTGTGGTGATTATATCTTCTGCTTTGTGTGGCTTACGAGGGCGGTTTGAAAAGTCGATGCAAAGTCCGAGAGATGGCACCACCGACGCGTATCGAGGTCATGTTTAGTTAGTAGCCTCGCTTGAATGAACGCACACCAAGTTTCAGCCATATTGGTCTATTTCTTTGTGTTTGGCATTCGTGTGAATCAAGGAAGTCGAGTGATTATCAAGAAATGGACGAAAAAGTATTCCGTGTGGTGATTAAACGCTACTTTATGAAAGGCAAGACATCTCAGGAGACTAAAGAGAAGCTTGATAAACATTATGGTGACTCTGCACCTTCGATTAGAACAGTTTATAAGTGGTTTCAAAATTTTTGGACTGGCCATACGGGCACAAGTAATGCTGAACGTTCTGGCTGGCCTGTGGAGGTTACGAATCCAGAAATCATTGATCAAATCCATGATATGGTGATGGATGACAGACGAGTTAAGGTGCATGAGATTGCTAGTGCTGTGGGCATCTCGACTAAACGCTAGGGTGTCCCTTAAAAGGGCAAAAAAAATGTTTTCACTTATTGAAATGCATACCTAGTTATTGTGTTTATTAGTCTATTAGTTACCCAAGTACAGAATTTCAATTTCCTACAATAATTTTAACCCACGCTGACGGGGCCAAAAAGTTTTAGAAAATAGCTTGCTAAAGGGTCTCTTAATTGTAGTTGTAGATGATCACTCAAAACAATTATTTTAGAGAAATATAAATGAAAACAGAAATTTATGTAATGCTCTTCTTGTAGGTAACAAAAAGATACTATTTTTATAGTTATACGCCACGTCTTCCCATGAAGATACAGTTTCTTGAAGGAAACCACTGTCAAGTTTCAGTTGTAAAAATAAATCTTTACTCTTGACAGAAACAAAATCACTCAAAGATTTCCATGAAACAAGATAAAAAATACTTGTAGTGCCTATAAATAAAACAAATAAGTTCTAAATTAAATACCAGATTAAATACTACTAGTCTACTACGTACCATATAGAGAGCCAGATATCTCTTCTTTCGATGGAATATATCTCTTTCCGGAATCACCAATGCTTTCTATTTGTAAGTTTTCTACAATGTTTCCTTTAGTCTGCTCATCAACTTCATTATCAAAAATTGAAAGGATGGCTATTTCCTCTGACAAGTACCACAAGTGTTGACTGAACTTGTTTAAAGCCGCATTGGAGATCAACTTGTAAACTTTCTCGTAATCTTTTAAGGTCTGTAAAAAAAAAATCTTGATTCGGCACTTTTATTGCCAAACTACATCCAAGCCAGGGTTTCACGTAAACTGCCACAATAAATAAATAAACATCTTGTAAAGCTTGTTTGTCCTTAGCGCTCATTTTAAACTGGGACTTCATTAAACACATTTTAAGGAGTAAATAGCTCTTGCCTTCCATCGTGCTTGATGCATTGCACAAGGAGGTCTGATTTTTATTTATTTTGAATGTCTCCACCAAGAAAAACAATAGCGAGCTGTATGAGCTCGCAATAATCATTCGTACAGTCGATTTTGCCAGCTCATTGTAAAAAAAAAGTCGCCAAATCAATAATATTTGCCTCACAGAGATGTTGTTGGACAAAATCTATGCACAGTTCGATGGCATTAGGATTAATATTCTTCCAGTTGTCTCTAAACTTTTTGAACAGCGGAATATCAGGACTGCTAGTGATTTGTTGGATCTTTAATTCAAGCACACTTTTGAGCACCAGTTCGTAAATATGATGGCGACAAGGAAAGAGTAACAACTTTCTTTCTAGTTTTTGCTCTAAAAGCACACAAGCTCCGTTCAAGCGTCCTGTATTAGATGCTGTTGTATCACAGCACATTAATTGTACCTTATCATCCAGGTTCCAGTCATGAAGGGCATTTGACACTGCTTTCGCTTGCTCTTTGCTGGAAGAGTTGTCTAACTTCGGCACAGCAAGAAGTTGTTCTTCCTCGTCATATGAAATTATAATTGGTAGGCGCTCTTCTTTAGAACTTCTTACGTCCAGAGCAGTTAACAATTTTCCATCCCAATGAACAGTAACTACTTCGGGCACGTTATTCTGAAAGTTGGATTTAATGGATCTCGCTCTATCTTTTCTCATTTGTGTTCGAACGCGTTGAATAGAAGATTTGTTGATCGGGTAATTGTCAGAACTAAGACCAAGTGCTTCTACTACAGACTGAATTATATAAACAGAATCTCTCATGCTTAGTTGACATCTGTCTAAAGTTGCAACTAATTTAGATGTGATAAAATCTTTTCTTCCCCTTCTTGTCGACGTAGCTTAAAAACTTACAGATTGAGATGTGGATGGCAGAGATTCTTCCAGGCTTTCTGCAGAGCTTGTGGATTGTTCTTCTATGTCTTCATGTGTATTAAAAGTATGTAAAGTTGCAGATTCCAATGAGCTCGCGGAAGGCAATTGCTTTAGTCTCTTTTTATCTTCTGCGAGTTTTCTCAGCCTGGCCCTTTCTTCAATATCAGCCAACTGTTTGTCAACACCCGCTAGCACCTCGGACACCCTGGCTATCTTTGCTTTTGCAAAAATATTTCATCTTCTTCGATTTTTATTCTTTCAAGAGCATCAGCATGTGCGATATCGAATAAATGATCTAATTCAAGTTGAAAGTTCCCTTCGCGGCGCCTATGTAAATCCTGAATCTTCTTGCTATTTTCTTTTTTTTTTGCAGTTCTCACCGGACCTGATAAAGATCCACTAACTTCTTAACACAATTAGACACAGCTCTGGTAGGTATTCTAGCCTTTTCCCCGAATATATTGCACTCCCAAATGACAAGATTTAGCTTTCACTAACCTCACGTATGTTGAAAAAATAGAACTGCCAGAACTTGACGATTAGATGGTAATTTTGCACCTGTTATTTGGTGATTTACTTCACCAACCAAGAAAATGCTTTTTTTATTGCTCCTTAGTTCCACTGACATCTTCGAAATACAAAACAATCCGTGATAGCTACCCGATAAGCGAAAACTGACAATAACAATGAGAGCGCGCCACTCTTGTGACGCAACTTGTATGGACATGTTCGCACGCGAGTCGGCACGGGTTGCACTGTTCCAAATACGGAAAAAAATTTCGAGTGTTTTAGGCCCCAATGAATAAAACAATAACCTATGCATTGCAAAATTAAAACTTTGAAAAATAAGGAACACCCTACTGAACGCGTACATAATATTTTGCATAAACATTTAGACATGAGAAAGCTATCCGAAAGATGGGTGCCGCCATTGCTCACACTGGACCAAAAACGGAATCGTGTGAAAAGTTTTGCAAGGATGGTTTGCAGCTGTTCCAGAAGAATCCGGAGGACTTTAAGCGTCGTTTCGTCACTGTGAATGAAACATGGATTCATTACTATACTCCTGAGACCAAACAACAATCTAAACAATGGGTTACCAAGGGGGAATCTGCACCAAAAAAGGCGAAGACCGTTCTTTCGGCCGGAAAGGTTATGGCAACTGTCTTTTGGGATTTGCAAGGTATAGTCCTCATCGACTATGTGGAAAAGGGTAAAACTATTACAGGTGCATATTATTCATTGTTATTGGACCGTTTGAAAACCGAGCTGCAAGAAAAATGCCCGCGATTGGCCCACAAGAAAGTCCTTTTCCATCACAACAACACACCAGCACACACCTCAGCAGTTGTGGTTGCAAAATTAATGGAAATAGGATTACAACTCGTTTCACATCCCCCTATTTTCCAGACTTGGCTCCCTCGGACTACTATTTGTTCCCCAGTTTGAAGATATGGCTGGCGGGACAAAGATTTCATTCAAACGAGGAGGTGATTGCAAACACTAATGGATATTTTGCAGACTTGGACAAATCCTATTATTTGGAGGGGATCAACAAACTAGAACATCGTTGGACGAAGTGTATAAGCTTAAAAGGAGACTATGTCGAAAAATAAAAAAGATGGTTTGCCTCAAACACGTAAGTAGATTTAATTTTTCACGGACTTTTCAAACGCCCCTTGTAGGCCAATTATGTTTTAGGCCTTGGTTTAACAACTGTGTTTATTTATTTGAAAAGGTGGTGTCAGATAGATTGATTGTAGCTGGAATATTGTTCCAAGGGGAGGTGGGTATTTTTTAATTACTGTTCTGGTTTATTGATTTTGTTTTTTCTTCTTTTAAATGTGTTAAATTGCAGTTTAGGTTTTCTTGCTTTTTGTTCAATGTAATCAGTAGTTTATATGTAATATGTCACTGATAAGAATTCCATTCTAGGGGTGATAACGATTGCACGATAATCAAATGTTCTCGGTAAAGTTGTGTATTTAATAATGATTTCTTTCTATACATTAGTTTCATTTCATTTTTGAGCCAAATGTTGTTGATTTTACTTTGAATGTCTTTGGATTTATGTTTTGGAATTGTATACTTTGAGTTCATTTTAGAAACTTTGGCACTAGATTGGATCTTACATATTCTTTTGATAATTGAATCTCTTTCGAGATCTTGCTAATTTTTGTTTTAAGGTTTTGACACTTGTTTTTATTAGCCTGGTTGGCTTTATTATTACAAGTAATGAAAATCATTTCCGGTCCGTATTGAAAGTATCATATAAATTATACAAGAAAATATTTATTATTTTGCCACCTATTCGATACAATACAAAATGTTAACATATGAGTTAAAACATTGTTAAAATATAATGAGACATGATTCGCCTCCCCTTATGAGGCATCCTCAGTCATTATAAAACCTTATTTTTTACCAGGTACTTGGTTAAAGATTATTCTAAAATATGTTGGAAGATGATGTGAGTAAGATAAAATTTACAGTTCATTATAAAAATGTTTCTGAAATAATTAAAACTCTAATACAATGATAAATTCGTATGCATTTACTTAATGAAGGAGACGTCATTTGATTGTAAGTAACATAATTGATGGCTTGAAGCCGTAGTCAGTGCTTGATGTAGAAGGAAATTGACAAGCTAATACATAGTAGAAAGAATATAATATACAGTAGGTTCAATGTTGAATATACAGTAAAATACAATGATAGTACAATGATAACTTTGTACGTAATTCACTTAAAGAAGGAGACGTTATTTGACTGTAACATAATTGATGGCTTGAAGCCGTAGTCAGTGCTTGATGTAGAAGGAAATTGACAAGCTAATACCTAGTAGAAAGAATATAAAATAGGTTCAATGTTGAATATAAAATGGGAAGGAAGAACATTCCAAGTGCTGGGCCAATGTTGTTATATGACGTTGACGAGTGTTGCCCGAAACATTTGTTAGTCAACAGTTCATAAGTTGTTTATAGTTTAATCCGGCGAGATTGTGCTGACATGCAGTTCAACAGATGCTTGTAATTGGCCTAATTTGTTGTGAGTCAACATGTGAGTTTGCTGAAATGATACTGGGCCGTCAATCGCTACGCTGATATGGTTTTGACGCAAATAGGGTGATGATATTCCTTGCTTCAAATTAGACGTTTAGTAATTGAGTTGATATCTTGGAAGAGAATGTTGAATAGTTGTTGTTTTCTTCTTCCAAATGACAGAATTCTTTAACGTTGATAGTGAAACTTATGTTGTTGAAGAATATTGTAGAAGTTTGATGGTTAAATTGTGTTACAAACGCAACTCCCCTCCACGCGCCAACTATAAGCCAGTAAATGCATCACGCCCCTCCGCCTCTTCCACCATACACAACTCACTCCCTTGCGCCAATCACAAGCCTATAACCCCGCCCTCTTCAGCCCCTCCCCTTCCACCTAGACGACATACGTACAACACGAGAAGTAAAAACGTTAGCGACCACTAATGTCCTAGTAACGTTTCATACAATAAGTCAACAGTCCAACAATACCAAAGTTAAGCACCAAAATCGTCTTACTAACAACACTTAGACAAAACATTCCCAATTTTTTTTCACTCTTATATTAAAATAAATTAACTACGGTTTCTTCTTTGTTTCAGAACCAATCACTAACAAGAATCGTAACACAATTCAACAGCCCCAATTTAACCATCAAACCTCTACAATATTCTTCAAAAACGTATGTTTCACAATTAACGTAAAAAAATTCTGTCATTCGGAAGAAGAAAACAACAACAATTCAACATTCTTTTCCAAGATATCAACTCAATTACAAAACGTCTAATTTGAAGCAAGGAATATCATCACCCTCTTTGCGTCAAAACCATATCAACGTATCGATTGACGGCCCATTATCATTTCAGCAAATCACATGTTGACTCACAACAAATTAGGCCAATTACAAGCATCTGTTGAACTGCATGTAAACACAATCTTGCCGGATTAAACTATAAACAACTTATGAACTGTTGACTAATAAATGGTTCATGCAACACTCGCCAAAGTCAAATAACGACACTGGCCCAGCACTTGGAATGTTCTTCCTTCTCATTTTATATTCAACATTTAACCTATTTATTTTCTTTCTACCATGTATTAGCTTGTCAATTTCCTTCTACATCAAGCACTGACTACGGCTTCAAGCCATCCCTTATGTTACTAACAGTCAAATAACGTCTCCTTCTTTAAGTGAATTACATACGAAGTTATCATTGTATTATCATTGTATTGTACTGTATATTCAACATTGAACCTACTGTATATTATATTCTTTCTACTATGTATTAGCTTGTCAATTTCCTTCTACATCAAGCACTGACTACGGCTTCAAGCCATCAATTATGTTACTTACAATCAAATGACGTCACCTTCATTAAGTAAATACGTACGAATTTATCATTGTACACTGACTGACAGAGCAAATGCAACACCAAGCAGGAGTGGTTCGAAAGGGATGAAAGTTGGGGAAAAAACAGAGTCGGCACGGAAGAATAATTAATGTGTATTTCAAACCGATATGCAGGTTACACAATGCGCACGGCATCGACTCAGTAGGATGTAGGACCACCGCCAGCGGCGATGCACGCCGAAACACGTCGAGGTACAGAGTCAATAAGAGTGCGGATGATGTCCTGAGGGATGGTTCTCCATTCTCTGTCAACCATTTGCCACAGTTGGTCGTCCGTACGAGCCTGGGGCAGTTTGCAAACGGCGTCCAATGAGATCCCACACGTGTTCGATTGGTGAGAGATCCGGAGAGTACGCTGGCCACGGAAGCATCTGTACACCTCGTAGAGCCTGTTGGGAGATGCGAGCAGTGTGTGGGCGGGCATTATCATGCTGAAACAGAGCATTGGGCAGCCCCTGAAGGTACGGGAGTGCCACCGGCCGCAGCACATGCTGCACGTAGCGGTGGGCATTTAACGTGCCTTGAATACGCACTAGAGGTGACGTGGAATCATACGCAATAGCGCCCCAAACCATGATGCCGCGTTGTCTAGCGGTAGGGCGCTCCACAGTTACTGCCGGATTTGACCTTTCTCCACGCCGACGCCACACTCGTCTGCGGTGACTATCACTGACAGAACAGAAGCGTGACTCATCGGAGAACACGACGTTCCGCCATTCCCTCATCCAAGTTGCTCTAGCCCGGCACCATGCCAGGCGTGCACGTCTATGCTGTGGAGTCAATGGTAGTCTTCTGAGCGGACGCCGGGAGTGCAGGCCTCCTTCAACCAATCGACGGGAAATTGTTCTGGTCGATATTGGAACAGCCAGGGTGTCTTGCACATGCTGAAGAATGGCGGTTGACCTGGCGTGCGGGGCTGCCACCGCTTGGCGGCGGATGCGCCCATCCTCGCGTGCTGACGTCACTTGGGCAGCGCCTGGACCCCTCTCACGTGCCACATGTCCCTACGCCAACCATCTTCGCCACAGGCGCTGCACCGTGGACACATCCCTATGGGTATCGGCTGCGATTTGACGAAGCGACTAACCTGCCCTTCTCAGCCCGATCACCATACCCCTCGTAAAGTCGTCTGTCTGCTGGAAATGCCTCCGTTGACGGCGGCCTGGCATTCTTAGCTATACACGTGTCCTGTGGCACACGACAACACGTTCTACAATGACTGTCGGCTGAGAAATCACGGTACGAAGTGGGCCATTCGCCAACGCCGTGTCCCATTTATCGTTCGCTACGTGCGCAGCACAGCGGCGCATTTCACATCATGAGCATACCTCAGTGACGTCAGTCTACCCTGCAATTGGCATAAAGTTCTGACCACTCCTTCTTGGTGTTGCATTTGCTCTGTCAGTCAGTGTATTAGAGTTTTAATTATTTCAGAAACATTTATATGATTAACTGTAAATTTTATCTTACCCACATCATCTTCCAACATATTTTAGAATAATCTTTAACCAATTACCAGGTAAAAAATAAGGTTTTGATATTGACTGAGGATGCCTCATAAGAAGAGGCGAAACATGCCTCATATATTTTCACAAATTTTTTCTTGTATTTTTTCTTGGAAATACGTAGAAATCCTAACAATTTCAACAGGGACACTGGCTACGAATTAAGTAATACGCGATTGCCAGCCATTAAGGATTTACATAGGTAGTTCTCTTCCCTATATCTTCATTATTGTTATTTCGTTTCGGTGTTTTCCAAATTCGTACGTTGGTCATCGCCAGATGTTTTATTCCAGACTTGTGCCAATGTCGTACTTTCGTATATGTGTACGCCCGTTATGTTATGTGACCTTCACAGACTGATTCTGATGGTTCCGTCAGCTTCCGCTTCGAACGCTAGCGCTGTACCGTGTCCGGTGAGCCATCTGGTGATGAATAAACGTATCACTTCCACTTCTATTATAACGTCTAAATTCAAACCTCATTGTTTGGGAAGCCTTTCTCGTTAACAGTTGAGATTTTCTTCTGAAGATGGAGAGAAAAGTTCTCTGTGAAACGTAATGAATTTCACCTTATATTCTTGACACAGCATATGCCCAAAAGCCTATATAGTGTCTACATCTCTCATATCTTCCTAAAATGAACAGAAGTGTACTTCTCCTTTCTACAATGCATGGTGATGATAAGATCGACTCAGATTCAAGAGAAGCCTTGAAAACTGACACTAACATTATCGACAAGTTGAAATCTGAATAGTCTGCTTCTAGAATCAGCAATCGCTGGTCCCTTACATTTTTCTACATGTTTTTGAACATTGGAGCAATCAACAGTTTCCTTGTATTTAGAGACAGACCAAATGGAAGTGGCGTAACTCTCTGGAACTATTTGAAGGAACTCCCAATGATGTTGCGCAGGGGTTACATGATTTATCGTGCAGCAGTTGACTGTATTGCTCCTGATATAAAGGCCTCTTTGCACAGCATTTTGAGCCTCGAAGAAGAGAACTGACGTCAGCTACCTGTAAGTCAAATAGACACTGGCTGCTGTGCTTTTTGTGATAGAAAAAATAAATCATTAATCCAAAACTAGGTGTGTTTCATGTTCGTTTCATCTGCCGAGAACACACACTGCCATCACGTGTCCAGTGTGCAATGGAAGATATTGAAATAGTAGAGGAGGATAATGTTGACTGAATTCTACTGCCTTGGTAAGTTTGGATGTATTGTGAAATAGCTTTCATTCTTCATTGTATTCATAGTGTTTTCAGTGTTATTTTCCTGGAACAATTTTTTTATCAAGATTCTCTGAATAGGTGTTAAAGGATAAAGATAACTAATGGCTAGTGTATTTTGGAGTTTAAGTGTGCCCTCAATGTGTTTTCATTCTCTGATGTCTTATTCATGTTCTCATTTTTCTTCCTAGAACTCAATTTCAACTAGATTTGTATTCCCGAATGAATGATATTCATAACAAGTAGTTACGATTGCCAAAAAATTTTCATAAACTAATGAGCTGAATATTTCTTTTCGATATGTGTAGTAGGGTATGTTATAATGCCAAACACTCTCAACAAGCTAGACATACATTTGTATAATAAAGCCGTGGTTCGACATTTCAATTTATTGCGTGTTTAACTCCTTAGAAATAAGTTAATATCGCTCATAGAATCTGTGCTGTTAAAAAGACTGTGCGCTGGTTCTGGCAGGTGGAATAGCAGGATAAGTCACCGAGGGTTAAACTATATCTGAAGCATTTACTAGCGCATCACAGAGGTTCTTCCAGGTCTCACTTACTTTCCTACTATCATCAACCAGTCGTCACTGATCTGCATTTAAGACAGTTTCCCAGTTGACATATTTCCTATCAGTTATTTATCTAGTCATTTCTTCAACAATTTCAAAGAATTTGTAAATTTAACAATCACCTGCCTTGGTAAATTATTCCAATCCTTAACTCCTCTTCCTACAAATGAATATTTGTCCCAATTTGTGCTCCTGATTTTCAACGTTATATTCATACTAGCTGTTACCTGCAGCTTCGCTCGAGTGGACATGTGAGAAACAATCCTCTCTCTAGTCGAAAAAAATATTTCTTTATTTTTAACGGAGATTCCGAATACCAAATTTCACACCTATAAGATGTTACGTTTTTGTGAGATATACTGTAGATATACTAATTTTAAACATTCACCCACTTTTTCAATTCTTTTCACCACCTTAATTGGATTTTCCAAAAACAAGAAAGGCATTTATTTTTAATGGAGATTCCAAGTACCAATTTTTGCGCCTGTAACATCTTCAGTTTTTGAGATATATTTATCCTCATAACAGGAATTCAACTACTTCATTTCTTTTCATAGCCCCGACCATTAAGTTGGCTTACTGAAAACAAAAGTACGCGTTTCGTCATTTTTATAGGAGATTTCAGATACCAATTTTCACGCCTGTAACATCCGCACTTTTTGAGATATAGGTATCCTCATAAGAATTCAGCTCCTTCTTCACATTTTTTCACTCTATCGCGTTATCACAGGAACATTTGCTGTGATAGATGTTGCATGACCAGGGACCCAAAAAACAACATACAACACCAAAAATTAAGAACACTTACTATGACTGTCTCAAGGGAAATAAGTCGTTGTAGTAAGTGAAAAAATCTAGGCCCAAGAGGTCAGGTGGAACAATAAGATTTAATTTAAATACACCGACTGAAATAATAAGACTAATTTCAAGAAAGAAAATACTTTAATTAAAATAAAATACCTTGAATAGTTTCCAACAACCATTAACACCCAATGATAACAATTAAATCATTAATTCAATTAAATAAGATATTAAGCTTTAAAGCTCTCAGTTAAGATAAAAATAAATCTTTTTACACATGCAGGAATCCTGCATAAACCAATCAGAAGCGATGAAGGTTAAACCTCTTTATATTTTGGATATTCAACCAATTAATTAAGTAAATAACCAAATTTGTGTTAGTAAAAAATCTCTGACCTTGAAAAATCCTTCGATTATGATATTAAAGTAGAAAACAGATTCTTAATGACTATCTCAAGTGCACAAGAAAGTAAGTAGGAATAATGAAGCATCACCGGTAGTAAGTTCAGTAATTAAATTAAATCAGGAAGTTCAAAATTAAGATAAGACATTTCATTGACCAGCTAGAAGAAAATAATCCAAGACCCAATTATCATTAAACACCAAATGCCTTAACGCACAGATCAATCTAGACTCGATCAGCACAAATCAGGAAATATGTCCATTAGCCAGAAGAATCTATCTCAATCTTAATAGTCGAGCGTCAACTGTTAGCCCTAATAAGCCAACGCACGCCAGATGTAAAAACGAACAAAGTACACGCCCCCACGCAAATGCTTACGTAAGGCAACCATGGCAACGATATCACATGACACAGGAAAGAAAAATGGCTGCACAAAACAAGCAGAGTTAGTCATAAGAATAGGTTTTCACTTCACGTGTTTACACTCAAGTTTGGTGGTTTTTAGGAGAATAAAACAATTACTAAGAAACCAACAAGTTAAACCACCATGTACTTGAACCACAAGATAGGTATTTATAGACATTACATTACAGAGTAATAACTGTCTCAACAACCTCCTAACATATATACTATTTTAAATTTAATTTATAAGATTTAAATACATTTTGAAATGGATATCCAACAAGATTATTAGTTTAACAATTACATCTAAACCCCAAACTAACTGACAATAGATTACAATACTATGGTGATGACCTGAAACTCAGTACCATTTCTGCCACACATAAATTTATTTTAAATTGAAGTAGATCGATATCACCAGAAGCTGTTTATACACATATGTTTCACATTACCCATCAACAGTTCAGTTTCTAGTCTGTACCCATCACACCATTTCAGGCCCAGAAGAAGGAAGAAGTTGCTATGTTACTTACAGTTGTCGGAAGAAATTAGTAAATCATCCAAAGTATGTCTGGCCTATCGCCAGACGGTGATTATTTTAACCTGGTTCAAATGCAATCAACATCTCTTCTTATTTACTTGAAATACAATTTAACTTTCACCAGTAACAGTCAGGAGGGAAGCTTCCTTTTTTCAATCAACCAGGATAACAACTGAACTACTCATCATCGTAGTTCTACACATAAGCTAACGATCGACAATTAAGGTTCCGTGCACGCGCCTAGTTGGCACCAGCATACAAGCAGGCGAGCAGAGGAGTATAACGCTCATGGCATCCTCGCGTACTATTAGCAAATTACTGGATGATGATGTATATTTCAATCACCACCAGACAGGTTAACAATATCCATATTATGAATATTAAAGCACTTTGACATCATTGTAAATATGCTAGATAGCCAAACACTTTCAAACACTTCAAAGTCCACCATAGCCTCCTCCCCAAAAGACCAACATAAGGTTGGGCGTAACAGCTGACGAGCGAAGAAAATAATCTTCTTTTCAAATTTTAATATAATAAGACGTTCTTACTTGATGTTGCCAGGAATAACAAGTATTCTGGTTAGACTAAGACTTTCCAAGTATTATGGCAGATGGGGTAATGCCAATAGTCACCAAGTTGATTAGTATTCATCTGAGTCCATGAACTAAAATTGTGTATAACATGCCCACACATCTCCAACACTGGAATTATCTCTCGATACTGAAACAGTCAATTTTATACAGGAGTTGCTCATGAAAAGTTAGGGTTTATCCTCATAATATTACACAAGGTTTTGAGCTGACACAGCCTTAGCTAAGGAAAACAGGTCACATCTTTTTTGAAAAATACCAATAAACTTATTCATTAATGAAATTTTGGGGCTTCCACTACAGAGAAAGGCAGGATTTGCTTGGCAATAACCAATTTGATTTAGAGAATAATACCCACACAAACCAAGGGACAAAAATAAGTAACTACAAATTAATGAGACAGTGCATCAATATCCATTAACAAATAATTTAATTAATATACATCAAATCAATCTTTACATCATCAGTAGGGACCTGAAAAATTAGCATCAATTTGTTTCAAATTTAGCATCTATTCTTTCCAAAATTAGCATCTACTTTTCAAAAATTTACATCTATTTACAAAGTTAAAATAATCGCATGGTATTATTAATTTTAACGATTCCAAGTTTATGAAGTGCAATTATTGTCCTTGGTTCACACACAATACAAATTCATTGTTCAAACGAAAGCATTGTCAGTACTTCGGCATTGCTTTTTTCAAATTGCACCGTCTGTCTGTAACCACTGTGTTGTAATGAGACAACACACGCTCACTATCTACATTGTTCACTGGGGTCCACAACAACTCAAGACAGTATTTAGCAAATATGCTGAACTCGGTCTGAACTGCAGTTAATGCAAGCATGACATCACATTTTCCACTTTCTTTCATCTGTGTTTGAATTGCATGTTTCAGAGAACAGTAACCAGACCAGATATAATTTCGTGATAGATCTGTTACTCCAAACAATTTCTCAAGCTCATCTAATTTATCAGTGTTATTCAAAATTATAATTTTTTGGATACAAAGCTTCAGAAATTGACACAAAATGCTTATGGTTGGGGGTCTTTAGTTTTCAATGTAGCTAGCTTGCACTCTGAAGAATGAGCAGCTTTGACAAATGTATCTCTACATGCAGCCTGCTATAGACGAGTGAGCTTAATCGAAGCATCTTTAGTTGCCGCAGAAAAATTCCCCTCACAAATGAAGCTAAATCTGACGTCAAGGTTATGAATCCAGCTGCATGATCTGTGACAAAAACCATGTGGGAGTGAAGCCTATTCACTCCTCGGTCACTCAGATCAGTCAGGTACTTAATACCACAGTTGTTGATGTCTTTCATGTCAGACATCTTGAAAAATGTAACATCAGTAAAGTAAGCACTCAAATAGAAGTCAGCCTGAAACCAGCTATTCTATCGGGTTATGATAGGTGCAGGAAAAAGCTTTGCTTCCTTTGAAGCACTATACTTCGATGTTAAGAATTGTAAATAATTATATTTTCGCTTTCTTGTGTTAAACAATGCAGACTTTACCATCGCAACCACACGATTTAAATCTGTCATCACTGCAACCCAACTACTGCCAACCAAGCTGATCTTATGTGCCCAGCACTGTACATGCATTAAATGATCCCCTATGACCACACTTAATGTTTCATAACACCGGGTAATGTAACGGGGAACTGTCACTAACAAACACTTTAACTGCACCATATGGTACACTATAACTGCGCAGAGCTTCTAAAACAGCACAAGAGCAGTTTGTAGCATTTCCTGCATCAAGATAGTTCACAGAAAGAGCGTGCAGCTCTCTTTCCGATCCGGCTGGGACTTGAAATATGATGATAGTTCAATATGGAAATCGCACTCAAATTCGGTATCCTTCAATTTTGCGCGTGGTTTCGATGTCGTAATACCTAAACCGTACCCGATCAATGAACTCAAAACTTACCCGGTAAATATACTTCACGTAGAGTTCTCACACGTGGCAGTTCTTCATTTGAAAACCCAGTAATCCAGGCTCTTAGCTCTTTGCTTTCCAGCTTTTCCAGAGGTATATTTGCTTTGGCAAATACTTCATCTGTGCGTTTCGAGAAGTTATCTCTGGAAATTTTTCTTCGTTTACAACTATCTAACTGTGTAAGCACAGAAGATTGCTTTCTTTGAGACGTACTACCAGCAGGGGTTGAACTTTCGTTATCACGTCGCTTACCCACGTGTTTTTCAGATTTAACATGTTTCACAATGTTTTTTCCCACCCAACTCGGCAATTACAATACTTGCAAAACACTGTCGGTGAATCTGTGGCATATAAACCATCCCTTGCATATTGCTGAACCCTTTCGTGTGCAGTTTTTTTCGTGCGCCCCATAACCTAAACGATCGCTCGACTTTCTACTCTTCACTAGTTTCAATTTTGAACATCAGGAAAACAATGCTGCGTCTATCTCGTTATTTCCGTGACACTCAATTTACATTTCGATAATAATCGATACAGATCTTAATCCCATTGCTATTCCCATTGTAAATATCGATTAAAGTCAGCAAGCAGCAATCGATCGGCTACTTTCCTTCATTGATTGGAACGGTCGAAAGATTTATGCATCATGTTTTGAGTATTTCCGACGATTTTGCTGAAATATGTTGTTTTCGCCAGTAAAACAGAACATTTTTTTGCAGAATTTGCACCAAAATCGCATATTCATACTATTCGCATTTTGGGTCACAATTCGCATTTTGTCGCACTTCTATTTATGCGTAAAAATGATTTTATTCCACATTAGAATTACCGTAGACTAGGATTCAGTACAACATTGAATCGAAAATGCGACTTTTTCAGGTCCCTAATCGTCAGGCATCCAACCAAACCAACCCTAATCCCATACAGAAACAGAATAATGACAGGAACAAAACGCTGACCAAATACACGCCGCAAATATTATTACTAAACATAATCTGAACATAAGGAACCAAGGTAAATCAAAATAAATCTTGAACATAACGGTCGCAGCACTACAAATCAGTACATTAAATAATTAATATCTCAAATCCCCTAATTACACAACCAAAATAATTTAATAGTTTTCAGTTAGTCTGGATCAACATCTCATAAGAACCATACATACCAAGCAGAAGAATGAAAATAGTAAATAATCTCACAAATAAGGAGTAACACAGAAATGGCAACTCTTAATAATATCACTAAATCCACAGCTTAACGGTACCGGTAACAGTTATTCAGGCAAGGAAAAATCTGACAGACATAGTTGAAGATTTCTAGCTCAATAAGGAGTACGGTACGGTACGCGTTAAGTTTGCCATCAACAACAGAGTCGTTATTTACATGAAGAAAAAGCATAACAGAAGGATAGAAGGAAATTAATTCGTTAATGACTACCATTAACACCATGGTAACGACAAGGCAGACAAGGTCGAGGAGATAAAGCTCAGGATGGCCAACAAATCTGAAATCATACAAACAATCAACTCCACAAAATTGCCACAAAAGTATCCATTCTATCATGGTCCTTCCAATTAGATTAAAAGATTATAAACAAGACCTCAAATTAGATGACGAACAATGAATATAAGTAGCTCGATGACTTCAGTACCGACTGAGAATGCTAAGACAATTTCATACTTATCCAGCAGAACCCAGGATGGTAAGATGTAAAAACAACATCACATGGAACAAGTTCACCTGAGAAAATACCATAGGCAGGAAGGTTAATATAAGGAGCATTATAGAATTACTAGATAAATACATACATGAGGACATCAGAACAATAGGTTCTGCAGGTAAAGAAGCAGAACCAAGACTACACAAGGAACCAGACATTTACATCTAACAAGCAGTATAATTCTAAATGAGTTGCAGACACACCTACTTACATAATCGCCCATACATTTAGAACATAGAGGTAAAATTGGTAAGGCAATGTACTGCCCCCACCAAGGTGCCTTAATAACCATTTAACACTAACACTACCACAACACAACCACATAAATGACCACCCGAGTACATGAATCAGCCACAAAGGATTAAAGGATAAAATACCATCCTCGACAACATGCCATCGAGTCACTATGCAACCATAAAATCCACGGTACTGTAACTCACATCATTATCCAACATAAAACCACACGATTAAGGCCAAAAGAAGATAAACTTCTCAGGCAATGAATCCTTTCTACAAGATAACCAATACACATCACAAGAATTCCACAACTCATCAGAACAATACTCAGCACGAATCATTTATCAATATTAATAAAATTTACAAAAGAGATTAGCACATAAAATCCATTTTTAATTGAACAATTAACCCAAAGAAATTAACTCACTCACTGACATGTAGACAGTATTCCCATAAGCAGATTACACTACAGTATTTATAATACGTGTACATACCACTTAAATCCATCATGATCATCTTTCACAGTTCCAAAACATTCCAAAATACCTTGCATCAACAAATGAAATTACAGGTGTAGACCCCTAAAATAGACTAGGAACATCCACAATTCCATTACACACACACACACACACACACACACACACACACACACACACACACACACACACACACACACACACACACACACACTCTCTCTCTCTCTCTCTCTCTCTCTCTCTCTCTCTCTACAGGTTCAGTAATTCCACAAACAGGAATGTTTAGAGATGTTCCTAAGAGCAAACAACAATCATGTTTAATCAAGAAGTGAACAGTATTATCACCACCAACCTTACAGATTTAGAGTTAACAGTATACACCAAATACAACAATTATATAGCAATTCAAGAAGATTTCACCTGAGATAAGTGACCTCTTTTTATCCTTTTGGCAACAGGATCACTCACAAAGAGGTGTCTGTGAGAAATCCGTACGAGTCATTGCAGGTAGAACAACAGAGGGAAGATGAGGAACAGGGAACTGTTGTTGAGAAGTGTGGAAGTAGAAGGTAGGGAAATGGTAGGAAAGGAAAATGTAGAGTAGAGGATAGGAAACATCAGGTGGAACAGGGTCATGGGAGGGATAAAAGGGAGGAGGTAGTAGCTACTGCAGCTGTCAGTAAAGATGGGGCTGACCACAGGGGAAGGGATCAGTTGACGTGGGTAGGGTTGAGGCTCTGGTCATGGGGGATTCCATTGTTAGATGTGTTGGGAAAGTGTGTGGAGGAAAGGGAACCAGGGTAGAGTGTTATCCAGGAATTAGGTTGAGGCAGATTTTGAAGAAAGTAGAAGAAAAGGAGGAGGGGAAGAAGGTGGTAGTGTTTCACGCTGGTACCAACAACGTAAAGCAAGCTAGTATAAGTACCAACATATTTGGTGATGTGTGGGATCTAGTAAATGCAGCACAGGAAGTTTAAGGAAGCGGAGATTGTTATCAGTGGAATACTGTGTAGGAGTGATACTGATTGGAGGGTGATTGGTGATTTAAATGAGACTAAAGAGTGGGTATGTGGGAAACTGGGAGTGAGATTTCTAGATCTTAATGGGTGGTTAGGAGATAGGGATCTGCGCTCAGATGGCCTTCACTTAAACCGCAGTGGTATGTATAAGTTAGGAAATATGTTTGGAAGGATTACAGGGAGATACATTCAGGAAACGGGGTGGTCTAGGGAGTGGTGATAAGGGTAAAGGGATCTGGAAGTCGAGTAGAGTTGAACTGTAGAAGTAGGTATTGTAAAGAATGGAATAGAACTAAGTAATTTAATAGATACAGTGCCTGGACAACAAAATAGGAATTTTTAATTTTGATTCAGTTTCAGGACTTTTTATCAACTTTTTACTCACTTAGGTTATTTGTTCGGGTGGAAATGAATGTGAGGCTCTTCTCTTGGTTTGAATGTGGTAATAACTCAATTCTCCACCGCTAGATGTCTTAGAGTTCCAAGTTTTCCCAGTAGATAGTGTAAGTGCTGCCATTGTGAAAGTGTGTCTAGTTTTGTGCCTCTTAGTTTTTTCATAATATTGATAAAGGAAGTTTTTTTTTTTTGAACTTAATTAGGTGGGTTAGCAATTGTCAAAGTTTTCCAAGTGAATACAATATTAATTTATTGTTATTCCTGAGATTAATAAGGAAAACATAACAATGGGTAAAAGAGGAGACGTGAGTCCAAGGAAGAAAAAGGAAATTGAGGTTATGTTGAAATGTTCAAACTTAAAATCATATGAAACTGCCAGAAAATGTAATGTTTCTCCACAAAGTGTTGGAAGAATTAAAAGAAAAGTGGACTTAGGTGAACCAGTTACACCAACAAAGCGGCAAAACTGTAGGGGACTGAGAAAGACCACGCCAAGGCAGGAAAGAATGCTTAGGAATCTTGCTTTGTGTAACCGAAAGATTACTGTTAAGAACCTTAGAGATGCCTTGAGTGATGCAGGTTGTAATTTAAGCGCGAAGACAGTTCGTAGGCGACTTCACGAGTCCGGTTTACGATCTCGCCGTCCAACAAAAAAGCCAAAGTTAACACCAGCCATGATGAGAAAGCGCTTATCTTGGGCACTGAGGCATAAAGATTGGACTGCAAGTGATTGGTCAAAGGTAAGTTCATTTTTTCTATTGTTTTGTGAATTAATTCAGCCCTTTGACCACACTTTGTCGTCGGCTTTATCAAAATTTTATCAAATTTCAAAAATAATTTGAGTCGCTGATTTTTTAATACATTTTACTCCATACGTTTCCTTGTTGCAGGTTTGCTTCTCGGATGAGTCGACAGTAGAAATTATGCAAGATCGTCAGCAGCATGTGTGGAGACGACGTGGAGAGCAGTTGATGTCCGAGTGCATGAAGGAAACTGTTAAATACCCCGGTAAAATTATGGTATGGAGTGTGATATCTGTCCATGGCACTGGGCCATTGTATTTTGTTGAGGGTACTATGAGGAAGGAACAATACAAACATGTCCTGGATACTTGCCTAGTTCCTCAAATAAATGAGTGGTATCCAGAAAATGATGGAATTTTCATGCAGGATGGGGCACCCTGCCATACTTCAAAATTTGTCATGAATCATCTGCAGCAGGTAGGAATCAAAGTGTTGGACTGGCCAGGGAACAGCCCAGACCTGAACCCCATTGAAGGGATATGGAATATTATGAAAAATAAGGTCAGTAGTCCCATGTGCACTAATATTCCTGAATTAAAACAGCGTCTGCAACGAGTATGGCAACATGATGCGGCTATTACTGAAATGGTGGCACGGAGTATTGAAAGCATGCCAAGGCGTGTTATGGCTGTTATTAAAGCTAAAGGTGGTACTACCAAGTACTGACTGTCTCAAATGATGTGAAAATAAGTGCATTAGTTATAAACTTATGAAACATGGTAAAAGCATTGTAAATATATTGTACAAATTGAAATAAAGTTATAAAATATAAGAATTTTTGGAAATTCCTAATTCGTTGTCCACTGACTGTATATACTTACCAGATATTGTTATAGGAGTTGAATCACGGCTGAAAAATGATATAATGGATACAGAAATTTTCTCACGGAACTGGTGTGTGTATCATAGAGATAGGATATAAAGGGTAGCAGGGAGAGTATTCATTCTGGTGAAAGAAGAATTTGTAAGCTACAAAAAAGTTAAAGATGACAAACATGAAATTCTAGGTGTAGGGCTTATTTCTAAAGATAATAGGCAACTTGATGTCTTTGGAGTGTACAGACCGGGAAAGGGTAGCGCTGACGCTAATTTGGAATCATTTGATAAGATAATCAGCTATGTGGGAAACGACATGGAAAGGAATGTGATTGTAGCGGGAGATCTCAATTTACCAAATAACAACTGGGAGGGTAATGAGAATGGCAGGAAGCATGACCAACAAAAGGCAAATAAGTTAATATGGGAAGGACAGCTGATTCAGAAGGTGACGGATCCAACTAAAGGGAAGAATATTCCGGATGAGGAGCTAGTAAAAGCAGATGAGCTCTATAGAGAAACCGAAGTAATAGATGTTATTAATGATCAAGAAGCTGCTTCTGTCATAGTTAAAAATAAATGTGTTAGAAAGGAAGGTCTTAAAAGTACGACTATTAGGAAGTACCATATGGCTGATAAAGCAGGCATGAAGGAGTTTGTAAAAAGTAACTACGATTGGTGGAAAACGGTAAATAAAAATGTAAACAAACTCTGGGATGGGTTTGAAGCAATTGTTGAGGAATGTGAAAACAGGTTTGTACCTCCAGAGGTGGTAAGGACAAGATACAAAAATTGAAAATTAGGAAAGTAGCTGAAATTGATAAGATTTCTGGGGATATACTAAAGACAAGGGGTTGGGATATAGCACCATATCTGAAGTACTCATTTGATTATTGTTTGCATGAACGAGCTATACCAAATGAATGGTGAGTTGCTACAGTAGCCCCTGTGTATAAAGGAAAGGGTGATAGACATAAAGCTGAAAATTACAGGCCAGTAAGTTTGACATGCATTGCCTGTAAACTTTGGGAAGGCATTCTTTCTGATTATATTAACATGTTTACAAAATTAATAACTGGTTCGATAGAAGTCTGTTCGGATTTAGGAAAGATTATTCCACTGAAGGTCAACTTGTAGAATTCAAGCAAGATATAGCAGATATCTTGCATTCAGGAGGTCAAATGGACTGTGTTGCGATTGACCTGTCTAAAACATTTGATAGGGTAGATCATGGGAGACTACTGTCAAAAATTAGTGCAATTGGACTAGATAAAAGAGTGACTGAATGGGTTGCTATATTTCTAGAAAACAGATCTCAGAGAATAAGAGTAGGCAAAGCTTTATCTGACCCTGTAATAATTAAGAGGGGAATTCCTCAAGGCAGTATTATTGGACCTTTGTGTTTTCCTATACGAAGGTTGGGGAAAAAGTCATATCAACTATTTTTTTCTTGAAAATACCAGTCCGGTTGGAAAATGTGACATGTACAGATGAAAGGACAATGTGTTAACTACATGTGTAGACAATGAATAGTACTGAAATATCGTAACACACTAATTTATTACCGTACTATACAGGGCAATATGGCCTTCCCGGCGCAAAAGAATGACAACACAGTACACATAAAGTTGATATGACAAACCTGGGCCTAAAGACCCTCGAAGTAGTCCCCTGCCACTGACACCACACGCTGCCAACGATGTGGGAGGCCCCGAATACTATCTGCCTCAGCATTTGCCGCACCATGTGTGTATCGGGACACCTGTTGGCGCACAGCATTAGCAATGTCCTCTCATGTTGCAAACCGCCTACCACGTAATGGTTCCTTAATCTTTCGAATTAGATCACAGTCACAGGGCGAAATTTCGGGACAGTATGGTGGGTGCTCCAATTCTTCCCATCCCCAACGTCGCAGTAGCTGCCCTACACACTCTGCTTTAAGTGGTTTTGCATTGTTGTGCAGGATTATTGCACTGTCCACAAGATCCAGACATTTCTACCGAATGCCACGTCGTACCTGTCACACCGAGAAGTCCCTGTGGTACTGTGCGCTCACTGTTCTGCCATGTGGAACAATGTGGCAAACAATGACACCCCTGACGTCATATGCGACGTTCACCATCAATTTGACTCGGGAAGGATTCTGACGGACCTTCTGCCTCCTTGGTGATTCAGCATGTCGCTACTCCGCGGACTGACGTTTCAGTTCTGGTTCGTATGCCCTGGCCCAAAATTCATCGATGGTGATTATTCGTGACAAGAATTGATCGCCGTCCTGTTGCCAGCGTGCAAGGTTGTCGGAGCATATTGCTCAGCGCACTTACCTTTGAACTTCCGTCAGTGCATGCGGTACCTACCGCGATGCGATTTTGCACAGTTGCAGCTCATTTCGCATTATCCTCTGGATGGTGTGTTTCTCGATGCCACTTGCCCTCTCTAACACCAGTAGCGTCCAATGTCTGCCTTCATCCAGGAGCTGCTCGATGACGGCACGTGCTACGTCGACCCGTACACTGAGAGGTCATCCCGAACGTTGCTCATAACTGGTTGACACACATCCTTGCTGAAACTTTCCTACCCACAGTGCTACTGTACGGTGTAGTTGGGCATTATTCCCAAGGGCTTCCACTAATTCACTGTGACATTCCATCGCATTTCTCCCTCGGAGAACAGCTATTTTGATGTAAGCATCCTGCTCAACATGGGTTACTTCCATCTCGGGCAACACTCATCAACTGACTGATTTCACGGCCCTCGCTATCACAGAGCAATCTGTTGTTCTGCATACACACTATGCCTGCAGAACTTCCACACAACACATATACGTTTGTGATCCGTTCACATATCTACAAGAAAAAAATAGTTGCCATGACCTTTGCCTCAATCCTCGTATATATAAATGATATGAGTAAAGAAGTGGAATCAGAGATAAGGCTTCTTGCAGATGATGTTATTCTGTATAGAGTAATAAATATGTTACAAAATTGTGAGCAACTGCAAAATGACCTCGATAATGTTGTGAGATGGACAGCAGGTAATGGTATGATGATAAATGGCGTTAAAAGTCACGTTATGAGTTTCACAAATCGGAGAAGTCCTCTCAGTTTTAATTACTGCATTGGTAGGGTGAAAGTTCCTTATGGCAATCACTGTAAGTATCTAGGTGTTAATATAAGGAAAGATCTTATTTGTGGTGATCACATAAATGGGATTGTAAATAAAGGGTACAGATCTCTGCACATGGTTATAAGGGTGTTTAGGGGTTGTAGGAAAGATGTAAAGGAGAGGGAATATAAGTCTTTGGTAAGACCCCCACCTAGAGTATGGCTCCAGTGTATGGGACCCTCACCAGGATTACTTGATTCAAAAACTGGAAAAATCCAAAGAAATGCAGCTTGATTTGTTCTGGGTGATTTCCGACAAAAGAGTAACATTACAAAAATGTTGCAAAATTTGGGCTGGGAAGACTTGGGAGAAAGAAAACGAGCTGCTCGTCTAAGTAGTGTATGTTCTGAGCTGTCAGTGGAGAGATGGCGTGAAATTGCATTAGTGGACGAATAAGTTTGAGCGGTGTCTTTAAAAGTAGGAAGGATCACAATATGAAGATAAAGTTGGAATTCAAGAGGACAAATTGGGGCAAATATTTGTTTATACGAAGGGGAGTTGGGGATTGGAACAACTTACTAAGGGAGATGTTCAATAAATATCCAATTTCTTTGAAATCATTTAAGAAGTCTAGATAAACAATAGATATGGAATCTGCCACCCGGGCTACTGTCCTAAATGCAGATCAGTATTGACTGGTTGATAAAATCGTAGATACCGGACTAAAAAATGCAATATCGTATAAAGCCCCTGAATCTAGGAGCTAATTTAGAAGAGAACTTATTAATAGCATTACTGACAAGATAACACTTCACAAAGACTTGATTTCCAACCATCAACTTAGTGGGTTTCCGCCCCTTGTCATAATTTTTTCGTACCTGCTCATATGACACGACTAACTTTGCTTTGGCTTCATCCCACATTTTACGGACATCACAAGGGGTAGATAGGTCTGGTAACAGTTCCTCAATATGAAGGAAGTTTGACAGGGGTGAAAATGGAACAAAACAGAACATCAATTCCATCGGAGTCTTACCATGGAATTCGTGGGTTGCAGAATTGAAGGCATAGGACAGGTAATGTAAACAGGTATCCCACTTGGAGTGATTAGAATGGTTGTACGCTATCAGAGCTGATTTCAAGTTTCTATTCATTCTTTCTGAATATGATGGGTTGGGGTAACAGTAAGTCATTGTGACATGCGAAATGCATAAGTCAAATAAATACTTCTTAAACAAGTGGCTGGTACACCCACTAGCATTATCCAATACTACAAACTTAGGTGTTCCAAATGAGGCGAAGATAGAATTTTAAACAATTAATAGTGGTGTGCGAAGTAGTAGATCTGGTTGGGAAGATCCAACAGAACCAGGTAAAGGCATCAACGCACACCAATGCATGAGTATTCCTCATGCAGAACATGGAAGAAGTCCAGCGTGATCTATAAATTATCACTCCAATGATCGGGATGCTTGTGACGAGGACTACAATCCCACATGGTTGTTTAGGTTAGGTTTACCAACTGCAAAAGTTTCACAAGATTTAACCACAGATCTGATATATCAATCCATCTTCTTCCAAACAAAGAACTGCCTGATTTTCTGCCTAGTTTTGAATGTACCCTAATGACCATCAAAAGGACTACCGTGATAATACTGGAAGATGGTACAAACTATAATTTTCGGGACAACAATTTTTAAACTTTTATCGTGACGGGATTGACAAAGAAGAAAACCTTTCACACAAGAATATGGTTTAAAAATTTCATCGGAATTAATTCTCTCTAAAATTACTTTCAGTTCAGGATCATCTTTTTGATACTGACCAATTTCTTGGTACAACATGGAAAGATTAAATAAGATAGGATTCACCTTTACTAAATTAATTTGGAGAATATTGTTTCCTTCAGAATCTTCAGAAAAATCATTTTTGCCATCGAACATGACTCTAACCCCATCAGCAATTACAATGTCAGTACCACGAATGTGGCGAGCATTGAAACTGAAAGCAGAAATCCATAACGCCCATCTAGACAATCTTCCAGTTCTTCTAGGTCTTTTAAGAACCCATAAAAGAGGCTCATTATCAGTTTCCAAATCAAAATTTACATGCTCAACATAGATACGAAATTTCTCTAACGAAAAGAGTACAGCAAACATTCAAGTTCACAAATATAATACTTTCTTTCTCGGGTAGAATAGAAAGTGCCCTAGATGCATAGGCAATAGGTCTTATTCCCATTTCAGAATCTTTCAATAGGACGCCAGCTATAGCCTTGCCAGAGGCATCAGTTTGCACAAATTTTCTGAAAAAATGAGTTTTACCAATGAACCTAGCAATGCCTTTTACATCTTTCGGAGGTTTGATATCATGGATAGCCTGGGTAAGAGCATGATCTATAGCAATACTCTGGGCAGACACAATGTGACCAAGGAAGGAAATTTTTGGTTTGGCAAAATTTGCCTTTGAAAGTTTCACAGTCAACCCAGCTTTCTTTAATCTTTCAGTTACCTCTTTCATATGCTTGAGATGATTCTCAAAATTAGCTGAATACACGACAAGGTCATCCAAATAATTGATTACAAACTTAAATTTGACATCTGCAAACACAGACTCAAGCAAGCAAGTAAGCACTGCAACGCCAGTCGATAAAACGGTAGCAAAATGCAGTAAGAGGGATGGATTGCTCATGAAGAGGCACTAGGTTGTACGCTTGATTCAGGTGACCCATTACGTTGTCAAACACCACAACTACTACAATGATGGCAGCCCAAAAATACGAACTAGCAGTTACACTACTGCTCCAGTTCATCAATAACAAGTGGAAGCACAAACAGACACAATTCACTCCACACAAAACAACAAAAACAAGAACTTACCTTAACTAGTGGAGATGTGTCACGAGAAACCGTGGATATTTAAACAAACCACTGTACCGGACATCACAACACACAATATGAGTGAAAGAAAGAACACCTTTACTTTAAGAAAAATAAGAACATTTTAATTCATAAAATGAAATGGTAAATCTATAACATCGTCCTCATAACAGAAATAGACCTAAAATGAATTAACGATATTAAAAAACAAACAGAAGGATCAAATAACAACTAGTTGGCTCACTTAAAAGATACAAATAAAATAAAACAATACTATGTTTCTGATAACATGACGACCATAGAGGTATAGCAGACTAGCATTTACTTAGGTCACTTAAAAGGAACAATTTTCAACCTTTTTAAAACTACTACGGTGTAATCCGGTGAGTTTCCCTAAGAGAGTCCGACACAAAATACATACGTCAACGTAAAATGAAAATAAAACTATCGCAAGGACAGAATAACCAACCCCGAGGAAGGTGAAAGGTTAATTAAATAACATGAAGGGTTGAGTCAAAATAACCGAAATTCCACGATAGCAAGGAGCATAATCACAAAGGCACAAATCAACCCCAAGAAAACACAGGAAACAACCGCAGAATAATCGTCACCAGTACAAAGGTATTGTCATGGCAACGAAAACAAACAAGGAATGCAACAAACGACCAATCCACATAATACCAAACCCAGGTCATTACCAAAAGGCACAAGCCTAAAAACAAAAATTTCAGAAAGAAAATTTAACCATGGGGAAAAGAAATGTTTAAATGTAACTTCGGACTTCTTGGTGAAAACACACATAGGCCTAAAACCTACACAGGTTTAATTCTTTGAAACTATAGATAGGATACATTTAACTTCTTACCAAATTAATGATGATGATGATAATAATAATAATAATAATAATAATAATAATAATAAATATATTTTGATTTTACCAAGGTAGAATTAATTTTCTATAGTTCAGTACACGTAGTATGAAACCAACACAATATAACAAATGAAACCCGACAATGGTGATGAGTAAAACAGACTAAAGAAAATGCCGAGAAAGGCTGAAGTAGAAACTTGAGAGAAATAGCTTGCACCAAAATCCATTATAATATGTTTTCCGAAGTCAACAGTCCAGATGTTGAAGGTCACTTTCAAAATTAATGGTAAGGAACTTACATTTTCCAGAAAACTGATGGGAATGCGTTAGCTCCCGAATACAATACTCACGCCATTTGTTATCAGAAGGATGCAAATAAAATCCAAATTAAGAGGACGATTACAGAAGATGTAAGGATGAGAAGACACCCTTTTCAATGGGAATTTAACCCACATCCATGGTTTGAGCTAAACTCCAGCCCCAGAGAAGACACCAAGCACGCCTTCGTTGCATCTTCGTCAAGCGAACCAATGTTAATGGCGGGCAACAATCAACTAAGATTCCGCCAGCAAGCAACACGAAGCACAGGCTGGCAGGAAAGTCAGCAAGCCAAGGAAGAAACTTGCCCCACACCTGGCCCAACTCCAGACCAAAAGATAATGATGGAATATAACTCTGGGGACGGAGAAGATGCAATTACAATTAGCGACATAAGTCGCACAGGAAATAAAATTAAAACCTAGTTGGAATAAAATTCCAAAGTGATACTAATTTCAATGGCAGATTAGCCAGGCCAAAATGGTGGTGGAGAGGGGCTTAAAACGTGTTCCCACTGGGACAGCCTCCCCCTGGAAAGCACAAGGTAATCTCCTTCCACATACAGTGATCCAGAAACAAACTAAATTTCAAAATAATTAGTCCATAAGGGATAATGATCACTGCACCCAAAACCATCATGATATACCACTAGAACACCCAGTTTCAATTCATTTTCAATTACTAATATCAATCACAACACTCAAGAGCAGTTCAATGTTCAGTGAACATCATATCCATAGCAGAAGCTCATGACATAAACCATGCATTAGAATTGTTACACATTGAACCTCCTTTGCGTTCACTGAGGCTAACTCCATGTCACATTTACACTTGTTTACAACAAGAAAGTAATTATTTTAATATAATTTGAATCAAATCAGTAATTATCAGATAATTTTCACCATTCATTAGTTACAAAAGTTCATTTACGAGTCACACTTTTCTCATTAATAAATGCAACATCATAGAGTATACTTAATTCCAAAATTAGCTTTTACAATTTGGTTACTGTAGGACACACTATCACTGACTGAGGGTTATTTTAACTTACAAAGTTTTTGAAACGTGATCCGCAACGCATCTTCAACAGTTCTTTCATCAAATGCTTTTTATCTTTTAAATACACTCGGCAGTACATTAAAATAAAAATTTCAGCTGAGATATTATTTATCGGGTTTCAAGTAGCAAGAAATGCAGCCTCTTGTTCAATTTCAAAATTAAATTGACATAACCGCAAAATAAGAACGCAAAAAAATCACAAGACGGGGTCAACAAGGAAAGATAAACTAAATTGGTGAATCGCGCTTAACAGGACAAGAAAGATCCAAATATCAGTTTTAAATTTAAATTTTTAAGGAGCAATCGTCTGAGCCAGGGCCATACCACATAATAAGTTAGGGTTTACAGAATTACAAGAGCAATGTGCAAAAGCATAAGTAACGCGTAAATATACCACCAATACAGAATGGAGAACAATTAAAATAAGTGCACACGTCCAAAGGTTTTTCTTTTAAAGTTCAATTTGACACCAAATTCAGTTAGCAACCAAATAATTAGGTTCAGATTCATCACACAACAGAAGTCCATCACCAGTTAGCATCAACCACAATTCCAAAAAACCACGAACCCCAAGTTAAATAACAGTACCCCACAGAAAGCTTAACTTGGTAACACGTAAAGTCAAGGCAAACATCACATGTACATTCAAAACCAGGTCAAGACCAACCACAACACAATGAAGATAACATAACTTGCCCTATATCCAGAGATACTATTTCCTGACCAGAAACATATTACACTTGCAGACATTCAGAAAGCAGACTCAATTTCAGATTTTTGGAACAAACCGTCTCAGAACTACAGCTCGGTGAGCTATTAACTTTTAAAAATTTCCCAAAATCTTATCAGAGGCATCAAATAAATTTTGCAACAATTACTGGTTCAACATTCCAAATCACAATACATCACCTAATTGAACAAGAATAATGACAAGAAACAATTACTTTGACTAAACGATAATACACACACCTATTACAAGTTTTAGTAAAATGAAGATATCCTTGGGTGAGAGGTAAGGATATTCTAGACAAGGATAACGTTGGCAGTTACAGTTGGAGACCTCTAGTCCAATGAGATGGTGTGGTGCGCTTTTAAGTTTGTCATCGACAACCGAACTAGTAACAATACCAAGCCAAGAATAGTACTACGATGAAGAAGAATAAATACATAATGACTCCTTCATTAACACCATAGGAATAACAGAACAGGAAATGGATAAAAGAAATTCAGGAGGGAAAACCAATTCAAAGTCACATAACCTCCAATTTCATAGTACTAACAACAGCATGCCTTCACACAGGACACCCAATTAAATAAGAAAAGACGATAGAATCCACCTCAAACCAGTTGACCATCAGGAAATTCAGAGCAATGACCCACTCAACATAATCTACTGGTTGCCTATACAAGGCCTCGGCAATTAGCCGGTCTTCAACAGACATGCGTCAGCCCCAATAGGGATAAAGGACTCTTACACCCCTCAACATCATGCTGCGAAACCATTATGCCCACCCCAAAATATAACCCCAACAATAAATACATGGTACCAACACCGAACCAAAACCAAATCCTCTTAGGGCAAAAGGAATTCCAATCCTCCGGTTAAAGTCCAGTCTTGCACAACACCAGTAGATAAGGTAGGGGACCGATGGAAACCACAACTCAAAATGGAATACAATAAGACAAGAATAGGTTAACAAAATTTTACAGCATAAGGAATCTATGGACATGATCACTATGGCAGAGCACAACACTAACTATACAGGAAACCATCAGTTACAAGAAATATCCAAACATGAATCAGTACTAACACTAAGAGGTAAACAGAATGAATTTTTTCAGAAACGACAAGTTAGGTTAATAAAAGCAAGACAGAAAATTCATGAGCCGGAAACTTGAGGAAGGCCACACACCAGACGACTACACTACAACCAGGTGATAGGTTAAATTAATTAGAGGGCACAGGATCCATTAGAAATAGAGAACTACCAACAACCAATAGACAGAACGGATAAACTAGTAAAGACCCGAATAGGTCCAGGCACAAGGCCAACAAGTTACCCACACTGGTACCAGCTGACAGAATTCAACCATAACCAATACCTACCCAATAACCCCACGTTAAATGAATGACCTGGATGAAATGACTCGAACGACTGCCCAGCAACTCACCAACCCACACCAACCGCGAGACAGGGTAAAAATAGAATACTATTCATGCCATAGGCAACCACCAGCCTCGCAATCAGCACAGGCCAGCCATAGCGTAGCAGAAACACGAGCACATCACCAACGACAGGTCCTAGATCACCAGAATAATTCGCCTACGGGAGATATAATTTCCAATACCGTGTCAAGATATCACACCAATTAATAATATGATTGACCCACAAGTTACCGCAGAAGGATCAATAAATTTAAACAATTCAGAAATAGTTACAAGCCAAAGGTTACTAATACATGACTGTCCACATCAAAACTATAACTAGGTTAAATAATTTACAACAGTTAGGTTTCAATAAATTTAGGAGAACCAGAACAGGCATGAGAACTATACCAATTAGGCCTTAATTAGGTACCAGCCACACATATTCACATCCATTGCAGGTAAAATGATCACAGGCCAACCACATAAAACCATAACCAATCAAAATAAAAGGCTTTAGGTAATAACTAGAGCTGGGAATTTTATGTAGTATCAAGTGGCATAATATGTACATAAATATGTAACCAAAAGCACCAAAATATGTAGAATGGGCAAAATATGTAATACATAATTAATATAAACTTACCATTTTGTCAGTTACAACACACTAAACATGCTTTATATTACATTTTACAGCACAGTGAACAATTAAGTATTTTTAATGTTCTTTGGAGTCATATTAAATGAATATATCACACACATATTCAATAGAAACTTATTATTTTCAACACTCAAAGCACGTTTATTCCTTAAATTTTTTAGCACAGTGAACTATTAAGTATTTTTCGATGTTCTCTGGGGTCATGGAAAGGCGTTTGTCACTTAGGATGTTCTTATATGCAGAGAAAGATCTTTCAACAGCACACGATGTAACTGGGGCAAATTTTAGGAGAGGAATTTTCGCTGGAGAAATGTCCTCGGGAGGATCAATGTCATCTCCATTTAGAATTCGGCCCACAATGTGAAATGTTGAATAACCAGGATTTCTCTTCAACACTTTTTGCAATTTACTCAATACACTTGCAACACTTGCACCAGTTTCCCCATGCACAGCACTTAGTTTTTCAATAGCATCCTCTATGATGGCAATAGAATCTTGCAGTGGCAGTCCTGATGTTTCTAGATGTATGATGGTTTCTGGGAGCCAGCAGAAGTTGCCCCTGACGTAGGTGATTGAGGAGATCACTTTGGAGTCACTAAAGGCAGTTTGTGATTCACTAATAGATACAGCATTTTCAGGATCAAAATAATCTACCACAGTCTTTATAGCATCTAGATGCTCACTATAGAATTTAACTGCTTCTATCTTTTTCATATGGAGCATCTTGAGGTAGATAATCAGTAGTACACATTATTTTTAAAGTACCACATCAGCTAAGGAGTAGGAATGAATCAGGTGCAGACTACATGACGACTGACTCGAGGTCAAGGGAAAGCTTAGGCTGTGGATAGGCGAGATAGGAGTAGCCAGTGAGAAAGCTTTATCTGAACGGCCACATGACCCAATGACGTATACATCGTCCAATCCTGACGTAGTGACAATCTAATACAGCCGATTATAATCACATGGTTTACAATCGTAAGTTCTAGAAATAAATATGAAAATTGTAACAGAATATATTACATTCCTTCCTCCTTAAGATCTTGACTACAACAGATCAGGTCAATGTAGTATACGCATTCATTAGAAAATACAAAACACACCAATATATACCAAACACAAAAAGTGATTATGTAACTAAATGATTGTGTATGATTCATAAACACCCATACAATTTGAAAAATCAAATTAACATACTATCTTGCTATACAGTACTATACAATACAAAAGAGTGACCTACTCTGAATTGAACCTTACAATAGGTTTCCTGTCTCAAACTGGATAGCATCTAGTTGTGACAGGTGACGTAACAGTTAGCTGTGAGGGTTGCAGAGATCGTCTGCTAGCTGCAACTGGACTATGATGTGGTGGTGATACAGGTTGTGATGGAATAGCTGGGGACCGAGAAGTAGGAGAACTCTATTGGCACTCAGAGGCTGGTGTCAGCAAAGGAGTAGTCAGTGAGGGAGAGTCAACTAACTATGACGTCCCTCGCTGTAAAGGATTAGCCCTACAGCGGTCAGAGCTAAAAACAACGGGCCCTGACTGTAACCCTATTAGCTGGTCTATATGTCTTTTCCAAGTCAACCCAGACTCGAGTTGAATTAAATACGTAACTGGTCCTAGTCTATGTATAACCCTACGTTCTACCCACTTATCTCTTCCTCTGTAATCTTTAGCTAATACCGGTTGTCCTATAGTTAATTGTCTAGTGTAACTACCTCCTACATTAGTTATTTGTTCGTCCTGTTTATTTGCTACAGCTTTCTGCAAATTAGGTCTGATCAAATCCAACTTAGTTCTCAAAGGATGATTGAACATTAGCTTAGCAGGAGTTTCATTAGTAGTGCTGTATACAGCGTTACGATAAGCTATTAAAAATCTACTCAAAGCTAAATTTACATCTTCATTTTCAAAAATTGCACATTTCAAACGTTTTTTAACAGTTTTAACTGCATTCTCGGCCTGCCTGTTAGAAGCAGGATCGTATGGGGCTATCAACGTTTGCCTTGTCCTGTTTTGTTTCAAAAATCAAGAAAATTCTTCAGAGGAAAAGGAAGGGCCATTATCACTAACAATGAGTTCGGGAAAACCAAATCTACAAAACATAGGACGCAATTTCTCAATGACTTGCTTAGCTGAAGTTGAGTTGACTGTTTCAGTTTCCAACCATTTGTTATGAGCGTCCACTACAATTAAATACAGCTTTCCTTTAAAAGGTCCTAAAAATTCTACGTGAATTCTTTGCCATACATTGGGTGGAAATTCCCATACATGAAGTGTTCTTCTATTATGACTTTCTCGCTGGGCAAGACACACTGAACAACTGCTGGCTACTGCTTCAATGTCCTTATCAATTGAAGGCCACCATAAATACGATCTAGCTAATGATTTCATTTTAACTACCCCAAGGTGTCCACTGTATAATTCATTTAACAAGGACTTTCTCAAGGACCTTGGAATTACGACTCTGTAGCCCCACATCAAAATTCCTTGTTCTACAGTTAGCTCAGCTTGCCTCTTTACAAAGTTGCTTAAAGTTGGATCTGGCATAGTAGGCCATCCGTACAACACATAACCTAGGATTATGTTTAACTCCTGGTCATATTGGGTCTTAATATGTATATCGTTAAAGTTTATGGGAACATCAGATTCCATTATGCATTGTAAGTAACTACCTACATACTCTAAACTAACATTAACGTCCTCAAAATGATTGGTTGATAACGGTAGCCTAGATAAGCCATCTGCATTGCCATGGCATTTAGATTTAACGTACTGAATGTCATAGTCATAACCTGACAGAAACAACGTGTAGCATTGTAATCTACCTGCTGGAAAGGCTGGTAAACCCTTTTTTGGACCAAAAATGGTTAGAAGCAGCTTGTTATCTGTGCACAGAGTAAAATGTCTTCCCCATAAATACTGATTGAACTTCCTTACACCATACACAATGCTCAAGGCTTCTTTAGCAGTTTGAGAGTAGTTTTTTCATCTGAGTTTAAGACTCTACTTGCAAAAGAAATTGGTCTCTCGGTACCATCTTTTTCTATTATACTTAAAACACTTGCAATGCTGTAAGGTGATGAAATAAATAATTAAATAATTTTTTAATAGTATTGGCAGAGCTGATTTAGATATATAACACTGATTTCAGTGGTGAATAGATTGAAGTCAATATGGACCAAAACAAATTAAACCAAAATGGTTAATTTAATAAAAAATATCTGTTGTTGTCCATCTAGCTGTTCTGTGAAAATTTAAAACAAGTTCAGTTTTCTGTTGTTAATCAGTCTGCACAGTCTTCAGGTTTATCATGTCATAGCAGAAAAATGCAAGGGAATGTTGTAATAGTAAAACAAAAATTAGAGTAATAGAAAAAATAGAAAAGCGAGAGTCAGCTGCCAAGCTGGTAGCAGATTATGGAATAGGAGTATAAACCAAACTATCCATGATATTAAGAAGAACAGGCAAAGCTGGAGGAATTTGTATGGAACAGTGATAACAGAGGCAGACCTCCAAAACAAAGATTTTAAGATGTCTACATTTGAAGAGTTAGATGTTGCACTTTTTCAGTAATTCAACAAAAAAAATGGGCAGAAGGGTAATGTGTACTGTGTACAGAGAAAGACTAGCTATTCCAATCTACATATCAGTCCACTAGTACTTCTCTCTGACACTATGAGGTACAACAGTTACTCTGCTCACACGCTCCTATAACTGCCACTCGGACCATAGGGCAGTTCACGTATAAATTCACTGAACAACTTAGTGGCTGCACAGTCACACACGTCTGTACGCGGCACAGTGTTCACGCACACGCACACACACACGGGTTCTCTTCCTTTATCCCCCGTCGCTTAGCTGCACTGTTCCATCAGTCCATATACAGCCCTCTGTCAACACTGTAGCACGCTGATTCAGTATTCACAACAATACACACACTTCACAGCACAGTCCTCAGCTGAACTCTCCTGAACTCATGAATGTAGCACATCTCAACTCTCAATCTCTCACTACCGAGCTCGATAGCTGCAGTCGCTTAAGTGCGGCCGGTATCCAGTATTCGGGAGATAGTGGGTTCAAACCCCACTGTCGGCAGCCCTGAAGATGATTTTCCGTGGTTTCCCATTTTCACACCAGGAAAATGCTGGGGCTGTACCTTAATTAAGGCCACGGCCGCTTCATTCCAACTCCTAGCCCTTTCCTGTCCCATCGTCGATGCGACGTAAAGCAACTAACAAAAAATAAAAAATAAAAAAAATAAAATAAATCTCTGACCGAGCTCAAACTGAACCATTTCAAGCATAATTGTCCTGTATTTTATAGGGAGGCAAGCACTTCCAGTTACGTCGTGAGAGAAATCATTGGAATCGGAAAGATCTGGGTTCCTCTCGTGCTCTCAGGGAGGCCTGCGCTGAGATCACATTGTGATGTCAGAGTGGTGACAAAGGGCTGACTAATGCATGCTTGACTCATCTCTGACTGGTTGCCTCTTGCGGAGGAGAGGACAGGGCCATATCTCGGTGATGTCACTTGTGGTTGGAGCTGGCTGACTTGCTCCACCAAAGGCCATATGTTAACACATTCATGCCCATCATCTGAGCGGCTATTTAAAGGGCTGGCCCAGCTATTCCAGCTGTTAGTGGCAGAGCAAACAACAACGAATTCTTTTCACAATAAGTTCTAGACTGAACAAGATATGGAAACAAAATTTTCTACATACCTTAATGAAGTCCTCTAGTATCTCTGTAGGGTGTGGTAGTTAATGTCAGACTTTCCTGGGTGAATGGGAACACTAAACATCCAAAAAATAGCGTGTTTCACTAATAATTTTATTTCAGAAGCACACTTTGCACCTTCTTCAGGGGAACTTGTCTATATTTGATGGTAGAATCTTTAAGAGGATATACTCTTTTCTCTTCGCATCTAACCTAAATGATGGATCCTTGGCCAGTGCCCTTTATGGCGGCAAAATTGCAGGACGTTGACTTGGAGCTGATAACGTAGATGGAGCTGAGATTTTGGAGAGAGGTGACTGTACTTGTATGCCGGGTTCACTTTTTACCCCGTTTGAGAATTGCCTGGTGTTCCTTTAGATCTTTTGGTACACCCCTATTTGACCACATTGTTCCACATACGCCAGTGTTCTGTTTCCGTAATTGTTTCGCGAGTCCAACGCTATTCGTAATAATTGTCCATATAGACTCTATACCCCTGGCCAAGATAATTTTCCAGCTGCCGTAAAACTGTGCTTTGTAAATTCGCATCACTTGCATCATTTATATTGTCCCTACACGCCATGGTTATACTTCAGAACGTGATTATACACACGCTTGTGCAATCACAAACCAACTACGCAGCTAGTTGTGTGAGAGCTAGGCTACTTTCAGAAACAAAACAAAGAAAGTACATTGGGAGGGAAAATCGCCATGGCCATGTGGTTTTCGGTGAGTAGAAACATTCATAAGGGTATTACTTTAATCTCTCTCGCACATATTTGTGACCAAAATAGATCCCAGCTGCGTAGGAACAACTCGAGTTCAAGGTTGCGCTTATCCGGGCTAACTCGGATACGGTCCACAGCATGGTCACGCGCTATAGGCAATAACTCGGATACGGGCGTGAATGTGTTAAAGTGGCAGACAGTGTCCCAGTACCTTTAGTTTTGGTAATTGATTTATTTTTCAGTTTATTAAATACTAGCAGTTACCTGCGGCTTCGCTCACGTGGATTTCATAATTTGATAAAAGTAATCGTTCCTTGGTAATGTACTAAGACATTATCTGAAAGTCCCTCATGTATAAAATCTTACCAAAAAATTAAGTTTCTTATACCCCAGAAAATCTTTATAAACCACATCTGTGGTATTGCCTTTTGGGGCTAAGTTACCATGCAACATAAAACTGTATATGTGAGAAACAGTCTTCTCTCAAGTCGGAAGAAAAAAAGTTTCTTTTCTTTTAAAGGACATTCCACATACCTATTTCCACGTCTGTAACATATCAGTTTTTGAGATATAAGTATCCCCGTAAAAATAATTCAATCCCTTCATTAGTCCTTCCCATAGTCCCACCTCAGTGGATTTACCGAAAACAAAGAAAATGCATGTTTGTTTATTTTTAAAGGAGAGACTCAAATACCAATTTTCACATCTGTAACATCTACAGTTTTTGAGATATACTCATAAGTATCCTCATGAAAAATAATTCAACTCTTTTTTCACTTCTTTTCAACCCCTTTAAGAGTCTTATCTGAAAACGAAAGAAAAATACATGTTCCTGTATTTTTTAAAAGATTTTGCAAATACCAAGTTTGTTGTCTGTAACATGTTAAGTTTTGACATATGCTGTAGATATACCACTACTTATTTCAAGATTTCACCCACTTATTCAATTCTTTTCAGACCCTTAATTGGATTTTCTCAAAACAAAAGGATATGTGTTCTTTATTTTTAAAGGGGATTCCAAATACCAGTTCTCCCATCTGTAACATCTTCAGTTTTTAAGATATAAGTATTCTCATGAAAATAATTCAAATCCATTTTCACCCCTCCCACCCCATTAGTTGACTCCCTCTCCCTGCCCAAAATTTGTGTTTCTTTATTTTTAAAGGCAATTCCAAATACCAATTTTCATGCTTCAGTTTTTGAGATGTAACTATCCCCATAAAAAGAATTAATTTTTTTCACTTCCTTTCACCCTCCCCCCTTAAGTGAATTTTCCTAAAACAAAAAATATATGTTACTTTTTTTATAAAGGAGTTTCCAAATACCAATTATCATGACTGTAACATCTTCAAATTATTGAGACCCCTTTCACATCCTGCCCCCAAGTTTATTTTCCCCAAAAAAGGAATTCCAAATACCAATTTTCATGCCTGTAACATCTACAGTTTTTGAGATATAAGTATTCCCATAAAAGGTATTCACCCCTTTTTCACCTTTTTCATCCCCCTTAATAGGATTTTCCAGAAACAAAAATAAAGTGTTTCCTAAAACAAAAGAATGTGTTTATTTTTAAAGGATATTATAAATACCAATGTTCATGTCTGTAACATGTTTTTGAGACATACTGTAGATATGCTCATTTTAAAAATTCACCCCCTTTGTCAGTGCCCCTTAAGTGGAAAATTTTTGAGATATAGATATACTCATTTAAACAATTCATCCCACTTTTCACCCCCTTAGCTACAGAATATCCACAAATCCTCCCTTAGTGAGCACCTACACTCTAATATAAACGTATCCCCGAAATTTAATTTCTTTATGTCCAGTTGGCTCGGCGATGGTCGGTCGGTCGGCCAGCCAGCCAGCCGGCCAGTCAGTCAGTCAGGACATGGTATTATATATATATAGATTAACATAATTTCTACTTTAGCTATTATTTAATGTTATATTGTAAGTATTTTTAATATTTCTGTAATTTTCCTTGGACAGTGGAATATTCAAACTATCATTTTACTATACCCTGTTTGGGAGAACAGTAACCTCTCACGAAAAACAAGATAAAATACCAACACAAAGTCTGTTCTCCTTTACGGTTGTGAATTAGGGAAGGTCACTAAACAAATCACACCCCGCCTCCAAGTTGTACCTTCACTCAGACAAATGGTTCATAAATACTTGCCATATATTTGGGCGATACTTTTACTTGGGCATATAAGTGGGTTAACCCACGAGGGGTCACATCATGGTCTGTTAAGACTGGGCGCATACAGTTTTTCCTTTAAAAATAGTTTCACAATATAAAGCATCCTTGCCTCCAATACCTTTCAATGGACTTGTCCTCTGCACATGTTCATGTCTGCGTTCTCCCTTCCATCACCAGTTTGTTGGTGGACAGCTTTGTCTGCAAGCCTGGTTATTTCCACAACATGCGACTCCTGGCATTGTCTCATTACCTGGTCCTTTATACCGTGTGTGACTCCTGACATTCACCATCTGCGGTCTTTGTTGCTGGTATAGAAGGGTTTGGTTTTAAGGTTTATTTTTTCAGTGGATTATTGTTGTATTAATTTGTACATATAATGATGTATAGTTGCATATAAATTGTATATAGGTACAAAAGTTGACTATGGTTTAGAGAGAATTTTACACCTCATCGAGAGTGTAGAGAAAGAAGAACAATGAGGAGAAGAAGAAAGACCTGTGAACCCTGGAGCTATAAAGTGGCAGCTATTCCGTGACAAAAGAGCAATTGAATTTGTTGATGATGTTGCTTCAGATGATGAAAGAGATGATAATTTAGAAGTATAATAATTAAACACAGATAGTGAGCAATCTTCTGAAAAAGAAGTACAGAGCGCTCCCGATAATTCATGTGCAGATAATTCGCTTTGCAGTTAATTCGCGGGTCTCTGAGAGTTATTTTTTACAGTATTAATTCTTAATTCTTTTGGAAGGACTTCAGTTTGTTGGATGCTCTTCATGCAGTCAATAAGTCATGGGACAAAATTACCGCTACTAAGCTCACACGATCATGGAAATCTGTTCTAGGTGAAGAGCAAGCATTTGCCGGCTTCAGTGTGATGATATTTCGAACGGGCAATGTAGTCTTTTGCTACGATTATATCATTACTGAAAAACCTGGATAAATGCCAAAATGCAGAAGAAAGTGACATTATTGAGTGGTTAGACGTCGATAAGGACGATTATGGTTTCAGACATGAAAGTGAGGAGGATATTGTACGGAATTTGACGGTTGGTGAGGAAGCGGAGATTCAGATGATATAGAGTGCGGGAGTGATGCAACGGAAACTTCAAAAGTTTCCCACGGCCAAGCTAGTGTCTCTAAAGGCACACTTATCTCTTACATAGAAAAATAGAGATGAATTTTCATTTTCAGATATTGTTTTCTTGAAAAATATACGATCCAAAATTAGAAAAAATGAACAATCGTCTAAGAAACAAAAAGTGATGACCGATTTTTTTCATTAGATATGAATGTTGGCACAATCACATGGCATTTTGTAATTTTTCTCTAGTGTGTCTTACAATACAATATGAAGTGTTATAATTATTTTCTGCTTGTTCATAAAATACATTTCATTATTTTAACCTCTGGTTTTGTTTTTACCAGGCTAAAAAATGACTGCGGATAATTTGCAGTTTTCGATAATTCGCAGAAGTGCGTGCATTAATTACTGCGAATTATCGGGAATGCACTGTAGTACAAGAAAGAAGAAAAGAGACTCCTACATATGAAGTAGTGCAAGAAGCGGCAAATGTAACTGGTTCTCAATATGTCAGGAAAGTTAAAAATCAACGTGAGATATTCATTGCCCTCCGCAAAACAAAAATGTTTGCTAAGAACTTAGTCGGACATCTTCCTCGTGCAAAAGTAGGCAATTCAATTGATTCACCAGTTCAAGCAAGCTGCAGTTTCAAGACTAGTTCAAATGATTAGCAGATCTGGAAGAAATATCACAACGATAATTGGTACACTTCCATACTATTGGCTGAAACACTTTTTTACGGAGGAAATTTTGAATTATATTGCGATGTTTACCAATCAACGCATAGCAAAAATGAGGCCGAACTACAGCCGTGGGAGGGATGCTGCTGACACTTCAAGGACTGAAACAGATGCATTTGTAAGGATGATATATATATGTCTCTCTATATATATGTCTATATATATATATATGTCTGGTGTACTCAGGGCTTCCCATTTGAATTTTTATGATTTGTGGTCGACTGATGGCACCAATGTAAAAGTTTTTTGGAATTGTATGAGCCTAAGGAAATTCAAATTTTTGATAAGAGCTATCCAGTTTGACAATGCTGAGACACGAAAGCAACGTAGGAAACATGACAGGCTGGAGCCTTTATGCAAGGTTTTTGAAAAAGAGGTTGAGTTGTGTAAATCTAAGTTCGCTGTTAGTGAATATCTACCTTAAATAGATGAAATGTTGGAGTCAATCAGATGCCGTTGTCCATTTAGAGTATACATAAAAAATAAGCCTGCAAAATTCAGCATAAAAGTTTATGCTATGGCATGTGTAAACTATGTACACTATCAATATGGAAGTGGACGCTGGGAAGCAGCATCAGGGATTGTTTGCTGTTGATAACTTGGGACTCACTGTAGTTTAAAGGCTAGTTCAAATGATTAGTGGATCTGGAGGAAATATCACAACGATAATTGGTACACTTCCATACCATTGGCTGAAACACTTTAGAAAGACCACAACTTGACCTTAGTAGGGACAATCAGAAAAATACGAGAGAGATCCCTTCGGAGTTCATAGCTACAAACAGACCAGTCAGTTCAACCACGTTTGCATTCAAAAACAACATGACACTTATGTCTTACTACCCAAAACAAAACAAAATTATCCCACTCATCTCAACAATACAGGACACTGATGAGTTTGATCCTGACTACGGGGAAGACAAGAAGCCTTATATATTAACATTCTATAATGTCCAACATCAACATTCTCCAAAGAGATGCGTTTCCATCCACCAAAATGGTATCGTTCTTCCATCCATATGACGTACACTGGTTGCCTGGTTATGGGATCTGTTTTTTTGTCCATACTAATTTCAGATAGACCTCCAGCCCACAAACATATACATGTTAATATAAATTTGTTAGATCAGAACTGTCCGGTCTGCGTAAATTTCTTGAGTGCTATCCCACTTGTCAGAAATGCCATGCGGTTTGCATAGCGTCCCTTGATATTCATAATCGGCTAGTTTTGCCCATGTGTTGTCGCAAAGTGATTGCTGTCCAGTTTGATCACTATGCTGGGTGACCGTTTGCTGTTGATAACTCGGGACTTGCTGTAGTTTCAAGACTAGTTCAAATGATTAGTGCATCTGGAAGAAATATAAAAGATGATTAAAATGTATTAAACATAATAATTGAAGGTTTTACAAGGGTTAGTTTAGGTGTAAGATAGCGTACATATGACAAATAACCTGGTAAAAGCAGAACTCTAAAACCAGAGCACTCGAAGCATTATAGGTTAGTTATGGTGCCATTTTACTTCAATATTTTTCGAGTCCTGTATAATGCTGAATACTAGCTTCCCATTCTATGCAAATTAGGCCAATCTCTCTGACCTTGCTGGCACCATACAGCATGGCGTTTGGGATAATATCTGGCAGCATCATTATTTCTTTTACAGAACATCTTACAAATTTTTCCAAATCTTTAAGAGGAGTTTCATAGCTGTGTCAGAGGGGCACATTGTGGTGGCTAGATTAAACCTGGCCAAACAAACTCATTAATATTCTTTATCTTCTGCTCTGGTTTTAGAAGTTCTGCTTTTACCAGATTATTTGTCGTATGTACGCTATCTTACACCTAATTTAACCCTGGTAAAACCTTCACTTATTATGTTTAATATATATTAATCATCTTTTTTTTTAAAATGCTAAGTACGTTTAACATATGATTTCCCTGTAAATTCGTATAACCTCAAAATCTGTTCAGTCGAAAACTGTAGAAAACTTTGTAATATTTGTTAATTGGGTATGTTTTTTGTTCCACATCATTCTGATACATATGAAGGTTTCTGGAGTCTTACAGTGATGTTTTATTATCCAGATACAAGTGAAAGCTTTACGAATTAAGTAGATTTCTTCATTATGGGATCTTATATCGTACAAAATTGTAACAAAACTATTTTAATCCTCCCACTCAATACTATATAATTTACGTCCAAACAAGACGAAACTTCACACATAAATAGACATGTTTCGACTCGGCATTGGGTCATCCTCAGTAAGACATGTATAAAGAATTAAATCATAGGAAACACACAAAATGAAATGTTAGTTAAAAAGTTTTTAAAAAGCATGATGAAAGTTAAAAAACTGTGAAATGCTGATCGTTAAAACAGTTTTGAGCTGGGGGTCTTTCTGTTTCAATGTTTTTGTCCTCTGACGTGGTTACAATGGTATCTGTATATTGTTGGCTTAGTTGTTGCGTTCCGACATGGGCTGATATACTACATATGCATTATTGAAGTTGAACCATCTGAATTTTAGTCTGTAAAATGGATAATACAAATAGAATTAAGGTTGAAAAACCTTGGTTGAATAACCAACACAACTGAAACCAACATCAAATCCAAAGTTTTCCATCTACCGGTTATGAACCAGAGTAAAGTAAGTCTTAGCAAGGATGACCTTGAAATTCTGAGTAGTGGACCTAAACATAATTGGCCCGCCACCTCCACACATGATAGTTTAATTACCATTTTAGTAGAAACAGAAATGGCAGTCAACAAATTACCCTTAGATAAACAGGAAGAGAGAAAATATGTTATAAAGAAACTTTTTTTTTTGCTATTGGCTTTACCTCGCACCAACATAGATAGGTCTTATGGCGATGATGGAACAAGAAAGGGCTAGGAGTGGGAAGGAACCGGCCGTGGCCTTAATTAAGATACAGCCCCAGCATTTGCCTGGTGTGAAAATGGGAAACCACGAAAAACCATCTTCAGGGCTGATGACAATGGGGTTCGAACCCACTATCTCCCGAATACTGGATACTGGCCGCACTTAAGCGACTGCAGCTATCGAGCTTGGTGTTATTTAAAAAAACTTTTATCTTATCATAAACAAGTATTTCATCACAACACAGACCGATCCATTAGTAAGAAAGTTAAAAACCTAAAAGAAAAATTAAAGGTTAATGGTCCATAACCCGTTAGAGGAGAGATCCTCACTTGGACTATGTGCAAGTAGGGTAGCATCCTGCTTCGTGAATTTACCGAGCTCAGAACATTTTAAGCAAGCCTCGGACCTATGGGAGTAATGGAGTCCCACTCCCATTTGACAGGCAAGGGACTCCTTGGAAACAACTTGGCGAATGAAATGGAATTCGATGGGGAGTTATCAATATTAATGGGGCTTATGGAAGAAAGAAGGTAGAACTGGCTGAGTCAGCAAAGAGGATTCATTTGGATGTGCTAGGAGTAAGTGATATTCGGGTAAGGGGAGAAAACGAGGAAGAGATAGGAGAATATAAAGTGTACTTGACGGGTGTTAGAAAGGGAAGGGCAGAGTCTGGGGTAGGGCTCTTTGTCAGGAATACCATTGCACGCAACATAGTTTCTGTTAGGCACATAAATGAGCAAATGATGTGGGTAGATTTGTCAGTTGGAGGAATTAGGACAAGAATTGTGTCCGTGTATTCACCATGTGAGGGTGCAGATGAGGATGAAGTTGACAAGTTTTATGAAGCATTGAGTGACATCGTGGTCAGGGTCAACAGCAAGGATAGAATAATGCTAATGGGCGATTTCAATGCGAGAGTTGGGAATAGAACTGAACGATACGAAAGGGTGATTGGTAAATGTGGGGAAGATATGGAACCTAATGGGACTGGGAAGCATTTGCTGGACTTCTGTGCTAGCTGTTACGAATACATTCTTAAAGAATAAGGCTATTCACCGCTACACATGGGAGGCTAGGGGTACCAGATCCATAATAGACTATATCTTAACAGACTTTGAATTCAGGAAATCTGTTAGGAATGTACGAGTTTTCCGGGGATTTTTCGATGATACAGACCACTATTTGATCTGTAGTGAACTAAGTATCTCTAGGCCTAGGGTGGAGAAAGTGAAATCTGTCTGCAAACGAATAAGGGTAGAAAATCTCCAGGACGAGGAAATTAGACACAAGTAGATGGATATGATTAGTGAGAAGTTTCGAACAGTAGACAGTAAGCAGGTTCAGGATATAGAAAGTGAATGGATGGCATACAGGGATGCCGTAGTAGAAACAGCAAGGGAATGCTTAGGAACAACTGTGTGTAAAGATGGGAAAAGGCGAACATCTTGGTGGAATGATGAAGTGAGAGCAGCCTGTAAACGTAAAAAGAAGGCTTATTAGAAATGGCTCCGAACAAGGGCCAAGGCAGACAGGGATTTATACGTAGATGAAAGAAACAGAGCGAAGCAAATAGTTGTTGAATCCAAAAAGAAGTCATGGGAAGATTTTGGTAATAAACTGGAAAGGCTAGGTCAAGCAGCAGGGAAACCTTTCTGGACAGTAATAAAGAATCTTAGGAAGGGAGGGAAAAAGGAAATGAACAGTATTTTGAGTAATTCAAGTGAACTCATAATAGATCCCACGGAATCACTGGAGAGGTGGAGGGAATATTTTGAACATCTTCTCAATGTAAAAGGAAATCATTCTGGTGGTGTTGCAAACAGCCAAGCTCATGGGGAGGAGGAAAATGATGTTGGTGAAATTATGCTTGAGGAAGTGGAAAGGATGGTAAATAAACTCCGTTGTCATAAGGCAGCAGGAATAGATGAAATTAGACCTGAATTGGTGAAGTATAGTGGGAAGGCAGGGATGAAATGGCTTCATAGAGTAGTAAAATTAGCATGGAGTGTTGGTAAGGTACCTTCAGATTGGACAAAAGCAGTAATTACACCTATCTAAGAGCAAGGGAACAGGAAGGATTGCAAAACTATCAAGGTATCTCATTGATTAGTATACCAGGCATAGTATTCACTGGCATCTTGGAAGGGAGGGTGCCAACTGTGGTTGATAGGAAGTTGGATGAAAACCAGTGTGGTTTCAGACCACAGAGAGGCTGTCAGGATCAGATTTTCAGTATGCGCCAGGTAATTGAAAAATGCTACGAGAGGAATAGGCAGTTGTGTTTATGTTTCGTAGATCTAGAGAAAGCATATGACAGGGTACAGAGGGAAAAGATGTTCACTATACTGGGGGACTATGGAATTAAAGGTAGATTATTAAAATCAATCGAAGGCATTTATGTTGACAATTGGGCTTCAGTGAGAATTGATGGTAGAATGAGTTCTTGGTTCAGGGTACTTACAGGGGTTAGACAAGGCTGTAATCTTTCACCTTTGCTGTTCGTAGTTTACATGGATCATCTGCTGAAAGGTATAAAATGGCAGGGAGGGATTCACCTAGGTGGAAATGTAGTAAGCAGTTTGGCCTATGCTGATGACTTGGTCTTAATGGCAGACTGTGCCGAAAGCCTGCAGTCTAATATCTTGGAACTTGAAAATAGGTGCAATGAGTATGGTATGAAAATTAGCCTCTCGAAGACTAAATTGATGTCAGTAGGTAAGAAATTCAACAGAATTGAATGTCGGATTGGTGATACAAAGCTAGAACAGGTCGATAATTTAAAGTATTTAGGTTGTGTGTTCTCCCAGGATGGTAATATGGTAAGTGAGGTTGAATCAAGGTGTAGTAAAGCTAATGCAGTGAGCTCACAGTTGCGATCAGTAGTATTCTGTAAGAAGGAAGTCAGCTCCCATACGAAACTATCTTTACATGGGTCTGTTTTCAGACCAACTTTGCTTTGCGGGAGCGAAAGCTGGGTGGACTCAGGATATCTTATTCATAAGTTAGAAGTAACAGACATGAAAGTAGCAAGAATGATTGCTGGTACAAACAGGTGGGAACGATGGCAGGAGGGTACTCGGAATGAGGAGATAAAGGCTAATTTAGGAATGAACTCGATGGATGAAGCTGTACGCATAAACTGGCTTCAGTGGTGGGGTCATGTGAGGCGAATGGAGGAGGATAGGTTACCTAGGAGAATAATGGACTCTGCTATGGAGGGTAAGAGAAATAGAGGGAGACCAAGACGACGATGGTTAGACTCGGTTTCTAACAATTTAAAGATAAGAGGTACAGAACTAAATGAGGCCACAACACTAGTTGCAAATCGAGGATTGTGGCAGCGTTTAGTACATTCACAGAGGCTTGCAGACTGAACGCTGAAAGGCATAACAGTCTATAATGATAATGTATGTATGACCTAATAGCAACTAAATCTGATAAAGGGAGTACAACAGAAATCATGGAAAAGAAAGATTATATTAATAAAACGCATTTGTTTTTTGTGGAAAACAAATTTGACGTAATCAAGAAGGATTTATTAAATAACCTGAAAAAAATTAAAATCAATAGTCTATAATAGTACTTTCCTTTTTAATGAATTTGCAAAGGAAAACTCATTGCCATGAACCCTAGGTTACCCGTAGCAAAATCGTTACCAAAAATTCATAAGGCTAACACCCCCATACGACCAATTATCAATTTTAGGGGTAGTGACGTACAAATTATCTCAATTTATTCAAGGTTTCCTTAAGTACACATTATCACTACCAAGCAAATACAATGATAAAGAACTCCATAGAACTTTGCAAAAGAATAAAACATGTAAAGGTACCAGAATACCACAAGATCCTTTCATTTGATGCTGTCAATATGTATGCCAATATCCCTGTTAAAACCACTATAAATTTGATACGGAATAATTTAACCAAATTCAGTAAATTAAGCATTGGTGATGAGTTTATAGGCCTATTAAAATTCTCTTTAAGTAATAATTATTTCATTTTTGAGAATAAAATCTACCACAGACAGGTTTACCTATGCGAGCACCATCCCCTAGTATTCTGGCGAACATATATATGGACCACTTAAACACACAAACATCACAGATCAGATCAAAGCTATAAAATACTGGACACGTTACGTCGACAATGTGCTAGCCATCATGGATTGCAGCGTTAACGAAGGAAAGGAAATTTTGGAACTACTCAACAGTTTAGATCAAAATATCAAATTCACTATGGAAATGGAGAACAATAACTCACTTCATTATTTAGACATAACACTACCACGTCATAAGAATAATCACCTGGCATTTAACATTTACCGGAAACCAACCTACACTGCTAACACCATTAAACAAAATTCTATACAGCCTGAAGCGCACAAGAAAGCTGCCTACAATAGAATGTTAGAAAAAGCTTTAAAGATCCCGCTCTCAAAGAAAAATTTGAAAAAAGAAATCAAGACCATCTGTGAAATAGTTTTGAACAACGGATTCAGCACAAAATTTATAAATAAGCTAATCGACAAACATACTAACAAGCCCACAACTACTTTAACGGAAGAGTCAAAAAAACAAAAAAAACAAGAAAAAGGGCCACATTCACATTTAGCAATAATAATATACACATAATGACCAATGTCTTAAAAAAAACAGAACCTAAAAATTACTTTCAAAACCAGCAACACTAATGAAAGAATATTATTTAACTCTCACACAGTAAATACTAGCAATAAATACACAAATTCTGGGATATATAAACTGGAATGTCAGGGATGTGTGTCAAACTGGACAAACTGGTAGGAACTTCCTCACAAGATATACAGAACATCACAACACTTTAAAATATAATCGTTTCTCTGCCATGAGTAACCACCACAAAGACTATAACCACAATTATACTACAATAGATCAAGATCTAAAAATTCTACAGCCGGGCTGAGTGGCTCAGAGTGTTGAGGCGCTGGCCTTCTGACCCGAACATGGCAGGTTCGATCCTGGCTCAGTCCGGTGGTATTTGAAGGTGCTCAAATACGTCAGCCTCATGTTGGTAGATTTACTGGCACGTAAAAGAACTCCTGTGGGACTAAATTCCGGCACATCGGCGTCTCCGAAGACCGAAAAAGTAGTCAGTGGAACATAAAGCAAATAACATTATTATTATTATTATTATTATTATTATTATTATTAAAATTCTACAACGTGAACAAAAAGGTCCACTACAAACTTTTTAGAGAATTTTTACATCAGTATGGATCAACATAAGAACCCAGCCCTCAACTTAAATGAGATAAATTTTAAAAAAGAACATAATATGGGAAACTTTCATTCCGATCAATTGTAGTAAAAAACAGGAACATAATAACTCACAATTATTACACTCGGTTTCAGTCACCGCCCCCATTATTCTGCATACTTCCATTCTCCCACAAGCCCCGCCCCATTTCCCCCCTCCACTTCCTTGTAGTAACATATCTTGTGTCTCTAATGCGGGAGCAAGTCCGTCGAGAGCTGGACTCCATAGTCAGAGAACATGGGTGATACAAGTGGGCCTTGTAACGTAAGTTAATTTTCGTTCATTCATAATTCGATTTGTATTATCCATTTTAGAGACTAAAATTCAGACGGTTCAACTTCAATAATGCATATGTATATCAGCCAATGTCGGAACACAACAACTAAGCCAACAGTATACATATACCATTTGAACCATGCCAGAGGACAAAAACAATGACACAGAAAGACCACCAGCTCAAGACTGTTTTAACGATCAACATTTTACAATTTTTTAACTTTCATCATGCTTTTTAAAAATCTTTTTAACTAACATTTCATTTTGTGTGTTTCCTATGTTTTTAATTCTTTATATATGTCTTACTGAGGATGACCCAATGCCAGGTCGAAACATGTCTATTCATGTGTGAAGTTTCATCTTAATTGGATGTAAAATATATTGTCTAGACTAGGAGGATTAAAACAGTTTTGTTACAATTTTGTAAGAAGTTCAACCGTCAATACGGATTTAACATGAGATTCATAGTATGTAATAATTATGTATCGTAATCAAATGTTCGAGTTTAATCTGCATGGGAGTACTCTAATCGACTGGCCAGTCGATACATTGTTCTTTGAATATTTCGGTGTGTTCCATTCAAGACGTTACAAGAACATTTCCAGAAGTTAGAGATTTCTAAGACTATCTGTCTAACAATATACATATCGAGCTGATGGCCGAGAGTTAGTCTTGCCTTGTGATGGTGAAGTGAATAATCAGTGTGAGGACTTGTTGATATCTGCACTAGTCAGAATTGATTGTAAATTGCTTCAGTGTGCTTTTTATTTGTTGAAATGAAATGGCACATGGCTTTGAGTGCCAGGAGTGTCCGAGGACATGTTCGGCTCGCAAGGTGCAGGTCTTTCGATTTGACTCCCGTAGGCGACCTGCGCATGACGATGAGGATGAAATGATGATGAAGACAACACATACACCCAGACTCTGTGCCAGAGAAATGAACCAATTATGGTTAAAATTCCCAACTCTGCCGGGAATCAAACCCAGGACCCCTGTGACCAAAGGCCAGCATGCTAACTATTTAGCCATAGAGCCAGACTTTTATTTGTTAATAGTGTTGCAGTGTTGTTTATATGTGTATAATTGTGTAGTTGTTAAGCGAACTGTGTGGGAGTTGTGTGTTGTTAAAGAATAGACTCAGTGACATTAAAGTGGTTTTCTGATCAAGAAGTAAACGTATCTTATGTGATTATTTATTTACTTCAAGTAAGATTGCACTGAGAATGATAAATTGGTGACCCTGACAGGACCCTTGAAGACTCAGAAATAAAAACTGACAAGATGACCGTGTCTATTTTATGCTAAGCGCTGGCATCCCGAGGCTTGCTGATGGCAGGAAGCAAAGCGGACTTGAAAGAGAGGCTGCGCCAGAATATGTTGAACAACAAGAAGGATCCAGACAGTTTTCACTTATAACACACAATGGGAAAAAAGAAGCCAACGACCAGTTAAGAGCTATGTTTGAACAATTAACATCCGTGATTCAGACCCAGTCCAGAAAAATTGAGACCCAATCTCAAGAGATAAAGGAGCAAATCAATTCTTTAGACAAGAATTTCAAAGAAAATATCTAAAAAATTAATGATAAAATAAGCAGCTTAGAATTAGACATGGATAAAATAGTAAACAATATACACACTTTGGAAAATTAAGTTGAGGAAAAGTTTGGTGAAATTGAGCGAGAATCTATAAATTTTAAAACTGAGGTAGACAAGAAATTTACGAAGCTTGAATCAAAGGTTAATACTAAAATTTTAACCCTCGAGAAGAAAATGTACGTAAGTAGTAACCAAGTTGGCATGGGTAAGGATCTCCCTTATTATTACATTAAAATGTTATTTGTTTTACGTCCCACTAACTACTCTTTTACGGTTTTCGGAGACGCCGAGGTGCCAGAATTTAGTCCCACAGGAGTTCTTTTACGTGTCAGTAAATCTACCGACACGAGGCTGACGTATTTGAGCACCTTCAAATACCACCGGACTGAGCCAGGATCGAACCTGCCAAGTTGGGGTCAGAAGGCCAGCGCCTTAACCATCTGAGCCACTCAGCCAGGCGATCTCCCCTTTAGGATACCTGCTGATACTAGAGTGATTAAGAACAGCCTACCAGAATTTCATGGTAGGCTCAAGGAGTGTCCTAAGACATTTCTAAGAACATCGGAGTCCCTAATTTGTACAACAAATATATCTACAGAAATCTACTTACAGATTGTCAGTCAACAACTAAGGGGCCATTGGGGGCTTGGTGGCAGAATGTTAAAGTCAGTTCTGAGGCTAACAAATGCTTACCTCTGTCTAATGCCTCAATTAACTTGAACTCAGGTGGTATTTCAACATCCACAGATTTCTTACTTTGCAGCCATGAAACACATAATTCACAATTTTCTTGTCGTATTTCGTGCCTGAGTACATATCCTGCAATGTAATTTAAAATTAGAAGTACTTCTTCAGGTATACACTGTACTGAAAATTCTGATTTCAAAACTGAACTGAATGGTGTTATATCCCCAGAGGTCTGTGTGCCTACTCACAGACAATGGCAGTCAGTTCATCTTGACACAGTGGTTACAAGCTTTGTCAGATTGGGGAACTGAACATTGGACTACGCCCATCTACCATCCGCAGGCGAATTCCACCAAACGAAGAAACCAGGAGCTAAAGAAAATGTTTTGGATCCACTTAGTCGACAGAGAACATACCAAGTGGGACCAACACCTATATGACCGGGCAAGTTGGCCGTGCGCATAGAGGTGCGCGGCTGTGAGCTTGCATCTGGGAGATAGTAGGTTCGAATCCCACTATCGGCAGCCCTGAAAATGGTTTTCCGTGGTTTCCCATTTTCACACCAGGCAAATGCTGGGGCTGTATCTTAATTAAGGCCACGGCCGCTTCCTTCCAACTCCTAGGCCTTTCCTATCCCATCGTCGCCATAAGACCTATCTGTGTCGGCGCGACGTAAAGCCCCTAGCAAAAAAAAAAACAAAAAACAAAACACCTATATGAGTCTCTTCTGGCCATCAGACAGCAGTTAACAGTCATAGGTTTCCTCACCTGCAAAACTTATCCTTGGACGTCCCAACATGAGAATTGGTGACTGGAACATCATCCATGGGCAGAGAGAGGAACAGGAGGATCCTGTTGCATGGCATGCGAGGAACCAACAGCAGATTCAACAGATGCACTGCCAAGCTAAAGCGTGAGAGGGAAGCCCAGTACAACGATGCGCTGGAGAAAAGGGACTTCAAACCTGGAATGTTAGTTCTTTGTTGAAACCATCTCCTCAGCAACAAGCTTCAGAAGTTCCACGCTGGGATGGCACCAAAGTGGCTCTGGCCTTTCACGGTGGATAAGAAGTTGGTGAATGGTATCTCCTGAAGACCACACTGCTGATGAAGGTTCATACGTCAGAATTGAAAGCGTTACCTCGACCCCTAGGCTTGTATTATAGTTGAAAGCAAGTACAAATTTACTCATCTGCTGACCTGCTAAGCCTAACACATCTGAGGATTTTGTTTTGGGGTTTACTCCCTTAGCCTTTGAAGATCCCTCTTCTCCACAAGGCAGTGGTTTCCTCTTCTAATTTTCCCCAGAGAGGATGGGTTGCCCCATCCACCATCTTCGCCATTCCGAAGGTCTCCTTCTCTGCCTAAGATGCTGTTAAGGTCTTCACCCTTAACACTGGACATGGGTTCCATGTTATACCCCGTGAGACTGGGTTCCTGCCTGAACTTAGCTCTCCTTCACACCGGCCTACTGATGTGGAGGATACCGACACCCGCAACGTGGATGCGCCAGACAAGAATTACTCAAGTGAAGGATAGGGAAGATGACCCTATTTCCCTTGAGCCAGGTGATTGGTTGTGTATGATGCCACAACCAAGGGATAAAAGGAGACTGGACATTTGGAATGAAAATCTGAAGGAGTTTGGAATGGTAATTAGTAAAAAGAAAACTGTAGTCATGCACTGTGGAAAGGAGAGAAAGAGAAGCCAAGTGAACATAGATGGAGAACGGTTAGAGAATGTAGAACAGTGTTTACATATCTGGGTAGCATTATTAATGGAAGTAATGAAATCAACCCTGAAATTAATAACAGACTAAGTAAAGGTACAATATTTTCTCATCAAGTCAGAGAGCTTTTATGGGATGACCAACTACCCAAGAGAACGAAATGAACATTATATAAACAGTATTTCATATCAATTGTAACATACGGACTAGAAATGCTGGTAACTAATAAGAGACAAGATAGTAAGATCCAAGCAGTAGAAATGACATTTTTAAGAACATCGGTTAAAAAGACAAGAAGAGATAGAATTCAAGATATTAAAATCAGAGAAGAGCTGCATATAGAACCGTTAGTACAGAAGATACAGAAAGCAAGACTGAGATGGTTCAGACGTGTAAAAAGAACGGTAAAGGAATGGGTAGCAAGAAGGGAATTGGAAAGAGAAGTTAAGGGAAAGAGACCAGTTGGAACACTGAGAAGAAGGTGGATAGATCAGATTTAGAAGGAAATTAGAGAAGATGGATTGGATGTGACGGAAGTAATGGAGCAGGAAAAGTGAAAGCACAGAAAGGAGTGGAGGAGGCTTGTAAACCACACCAGGGCAACTGGAGTGGGATATTGATGATGATGATGACCTCTACCCCTACAAGTAGATGGAGTGACCGAAGAGGAAGACCAACAGTCGATACTCTGCGGGGGTTCAGGAGAATGCAAACTTCATGGAAGTTCAACAGACACTGATGCTTCCTTTGGAGAATAAGAGAGGCAAAGACTTAGATATAACGACACCTAAATATAATTTAAGACCTAGAATAAGGAATGTACAAGATAGATATTGAAGGTTTTAGGGAGATAACTGTCATATGTACACTATCTTACACCTAACCTAACCCTTTTCAAACCTTCAATTGTTATGTTTAATAAATTTTAATTATCTTTCATTAAATGCTAAGTATGTCTAACATATGATTTCCCTGTAAATATGTATTGTAAATTCGTATAACCTCAAAATCTGTTGAAAACTTTGTAATATTCATATACTGGGTATGTTCCACTATCATTCTCATACATATGGAGGTTTCTGGGGCTTACCATGTTGTTTTATTATCCAGATACGTGTGGAAGCTTTAGGGATTAGGTAGACTTCTTCATTATGGGTTTTTATATTGTAGACGAATGTTTGCGTTTGAACTACATGGGAGTACTACAATCGACTGGTTAGTCGATAATTGTTCTTTGAATGTTCGAGTGTGTTCCATTCAAGACATTGCAAGAACATTTCCAGAAGTTAGAGATTTCTAGACTATCTAACGATCTATATATTGAGCTGACGGCCGAGAGGTAGTCTTACCTTGTGATGGTGAAGTGAATAATCAGTGTGAGGACTTATTGATATCTGCACTAGTCAGAATGGACTGTAGATTGCTTCATTGTACGTTTTCTTGTTAATAGTGTTGCAGTTTTGTTTATAATTGTGTAGTTGTTAAGCAAACTGAGTGGGAGTTGATATTTATTAACTCCAAGTACGATCATATTGAGAACGATTTAAGTCAGAAGTTACAGTGCTTATTACGTCAAGAGAAATTTCATTGTTGAAATCTATTCCTTAATATTTGATTCATTTGTTGTTTGTTTTTATTGATGGGATTATTGATCCTTGAAATGTAGTGACATTTCCTTCAGTTAATTTTCCTTCCTTCGGGATTACACATTTACTTTTAAGAGGATGAACATTTAAACCAATTTCAGCAAAGCTACGTTCTGCTAAATTTAACTAGGTAGTAGCATCACTTTTGCTTTTACTGATTATTACTAGGTCATCGCTGAAAACAAATGCGGGTAAAGGTGGTAGAGTATCAGATGAAATATAGCCGTAATGTTGGCATATGCCATGGTCAGTGAGATTTTGTATAACAGTACTGATTGCTAAACAGGAATGGTGAGATAGGAGACCCTTGTGCTATGCCACATTTAATTTCAGTGAGTTTTGATTTCTTATGATCAGCTTTCACTTGAACTGTGTTCTTTGTTAGAAATGCTTTAATAAGTCTACATAATTTTGGAGGAATTCCAGATTGATGGAGAGCTTGCTTGATATGCTCATGCCCCCTGCTACATACACTGTGGAACTGGAGTGGACACATTACATTATTTGTCAATAAAACAGCAGAATGAACAAAAAAATATGCTTGTGTTTGTTGACTTTGAATATCTTCCCTTTCTTCAATGATAAGAGTTAAAATTTAAATGATTTTATACAATATAAAATTAATTAAATTCTATGAAATTATGTCTTCAGTGTAGACTGCAAGTCTATGCACATGTACGTAGTTATGTTATGATCTGGACTTACATACTGGAGAGTCAATGTACAGTCGCTCCAAAAAAGAATGAGTGCACTCTTGACATCAAGATATCCCCTAGGAATTTTATTAGGAATGACTGTGTTTACTTTTTAATTTGTTTAATGCCCGTGGGTGTAAAGATGTCTCCATGAGAAGCAAAACTAGTCATATGAAGAACACTGTCATTCTTTTTTGGAGCAACTGTACATTGCTTTAAATATCGAGATTAATTTTTCTTGGACAATAGATAATCTGCAACTTTCTGTAGTCAAACTTTTCTGAAACAATTTTGTAGACAAATGACCTTAAAAGGTGTGGAAAGGAAAGCGATAGAGAGGATGTTGTAAATGGTCTGATTGTACGAAGGGTGGTGTCAACCTCGCACACAATATCATCAGTGATCACAGATGGCCAACCAGAACGTGGGTCGTCATGAACATTCTCCTGACCTTCCTTGAATAGCCTTACCCACTTACGGACTCTTCCATCACTCACAGTATTGACACCGTACACTTTACAGATATGCCGATGAATCTCTGACATTGGCACATTTCTTGCTGTCAAGAACGGGATAACTGACGTATCTCACATGTGGGGGGCTGCTCAATCGTCTTAAAGAGTTACATTGCACACCGTGAAGCAAAAATACAGTAAAAACATAGTAACAAGCATTTGTTTGTCCCCACGGGAGTCCAGGAATCAGTAATAGCCTATAATGGAGAGGATTTTGTGAAATGGACAGATAACATTCCAGGCACTTATTTTTATTATTTTTATATTTTCAGAAGATTATAGCACATCTGCCCAACCACCTTACCTATTTTTATAACTAACGCTACTGTGGAGAGCTCTTCTCTATTAGGTGCCCAAGCTGTAGCTAAAGTGAGTAACTAGGAGTATTAATTCCCTGTGTATTATTGATATTATTATTATTATTATTATTATTATTATTATTATTATTATTATTATTATTATTATTATTATTATTACAACTTCCCCCATGCGGAGGCTGCCACAAGGACAAAGTATGTCGACTACACAGTATTTTGACTTCTAAGTTACTGTTGACTTTGCTAGTGGGCCAGGTAGAAAAATCACCACAATGCTCAGGAATAAATTTGCAATACGGTTCTTCAGATGTTATATAGATGATTACGGAGTATGGTCACTGAACCTCGAATTGCGGCGATAGCGATGTCGTGAAGTCGTGTCCGGCTGAGACCGAGAGAATCCCATAGCTGTACAATAAATTTAGGGATTGTGCCTCGAGCTCCGATCATGAGTCCATGGATGGAAATATTGTCTAGGTTACATAGGTTACATACCTAATGAATTGAAGGTTGATGCTTTGTGGTATTTATTCTCTTAAATTCATTCTCTTGAAGAGGGTATTATAACTTAAACTGAACTCTTAGCTGTAATTCTTATCCTTTATAGTTCTGTTACATACTTAATACTTCCAGAATTGAAAGTTGACACTTTTGTAGCATCCATTCTCATAGATACCTTCTCTTGAAGAGGCATGAGGTCATTTGTTCTAGAAGCACTTCTTCCTGTCGTAGACAGGTTTGCAGCTAGTTTAAAATATACTGCTTTTTTTTTCATTTTTCAGTACCCTTCTGGGACAAACTTTCAAAAACTTTCTCTTAGTGAATACTGTACCATAAGTTAGCCCTATTTTTAACAAAAAAAAGATACTGAGCAAGCTGACTCTGCAGCACAGGCTGATAGCTTGCATTCAGGAGATGATGGATTCAAACCCTGCAAACAGCTTCTTCTGAGAAATATACCCACCAAAACTTTTGTTGTCCAGAGTCATCATCTACAATTTTCATTGTCCCTAAAAGAAGCTGGTATACACCAGTTACCTACTGGAAAAAGTTTTATTGCACATATTAACAAGCTGCTCAAAACCCTATTAAATCAAGATATTTAAACTAATGACAATTCAATATGGTAGTAATCACCTGTAATATTTCAGTAATATAAGGACATGTTAGAAACAGGCAGATACAAGAACAGGGAGGAATACACATTTGGCAGATACATTATGTTTGGAAGAAATACTATCAATCCAATTTGCATCTCAGTTTCTATCTTGATTTAATTTAGGCATGAAATAATACTTCATTATTTATTCAAGTAGTCAAGAAAACATTCAAGAGGAAAATTTTTAATTTGTTGTGATATGTACAAGTATAAATCATATGTACGTGAATAAACAATATCTTTGCTCCTATGTAAATGTCACACTGTTCATTTATTAAATGAGCAACAACAAAAAATTAAAATATGGTAGTGACATCCTTCTTCTTTTTCTTCCTGTATGTGAGCATCTTCCTGAGATGGTATAACAACATTTCTTTATCATCACTCACTGCTATCATTACCCAGCCTACGATAGCTAGAAGTCCTCGGAAGACGCTCACTTTCTGCCAGCTTATGAACTCATCACGACTTATCTAGAAGAAAAATTTTAAAATGTCATAGCAAGCAAAATTTGAATGAATATTTAATTTTACAACACAATATATATGTCAACACAATTGGATAATGAAAAATGAATGATAAAGCAACCAATTACCATATTTCTCCTAATCCAAGACAAAGTTTTTTTCTCAGAATCTCATGTGAAAAATCAAGGGTCATCTTACATACCCGACCTAACAGTAATGAACACCACTGGCAGCTACCATGGTAACCATGCTGCTTCTTGCCACAACCCCCCCCACGCGCACACACACTAAACTCGTTGACAATCAATGTCCGCCTTTTTATTATACATCGCTAGCTGCGACAACCGGTTATTCAGTACCTCAGTGTAACGTCACTAGATCTCGGGATATAGTGAAGAGAATGACATTCTACTAGACTCTACAAAAACGTTTCTCAAATCTGCCGAATGGCATCAAAACATGCGAGCCTTCGATTTCTTAGAAAGGCCACAGCTACGAAGTGGCCGAGTTATAACACGTTTACTGTACCTGAAGCTTAGTAAAAGGAAATTTTATGGACAGGAGTAGTAAATCTTATGGAAATAGTAAATCTTATGACCCTGACAGGAAAGGCAGAGGAAGTAGTAGATTTCATGGAGAAGGTGGAAATGATGGGGCTCAGTGAAGTGAAATGGAAAGGTAACGGAAGGAAGAAATTGAGGAAAGGTACACATTATACTGGAGTGGTGGCCAAGAGGCAATAAACGGAGTGGGACTAATCATTTCGAAGCAATTGGAGGAGTATATTGAAGTGGTAGAATGTGTGTGAGTGACAGAATAATGAAGATTAGACTAAAGATGAAGAATGAAGTGATGGACTTCATACAAGTGTATGCACCACAAACAGGAAACAGCAAATAAGATATTGAAGGATTCTTGGAGAAAGTAGAAAGAGAGATTTCAGGTGTGGAAGTGATTATTATGGGAGATCTGAATGCACAGTTTGGAAACTAGAGACAAGGAAAGGAAGAAGTCATTGGTCCATATGGATATGGGGAAAAGAATCGTGAAGGAGAGGAACTAGTGGACTTCTGTAAAAGGAATGGACTTATAGTTGGGAATACATGGTTTTGAAAGAAAAACAGCAGGAAAATTACGAGATATGGGTAGGGTGACAGAAGAACAAAATCAGTAATTGACTACTTTTTGGTGGAAAGGACAAATTGCAGGAAGTTGATGGATGTGACAGCTTTACCAGAACAAGTATTTGATGGGGACCATAGAGTTGTGGTGGCAAAATTACGGTTGGGAAAAATGGAAAAACTAAGACATAAGAGAAAGCAAAATAAAAGTATGGAAATTGCTATTTGCTTTACGTCTCACCGACACAGATAGGTCTTATGGCAACGATGGGACAGGAAAGGGCTAGGAGTGGGAAGGAAGCGGCCGTGGCCTTAATTAAGGTACAGCCCCAGCACCTGGCCTTGGCTGGTACTCTGCAGCGAGCGATCACTTGCACGCTGTCACCCATGATGCCTCGCGCTCGGCGCTCGTTTTAAATCCACACAGACGGGTGTTAGCGCCTTCTCCACAAGAAATACATGAACGGCGAATGCTGACAGGGCATTCCCACTTCATCTCTCCACTCAAATAAAACTTGATTTAATCCTTGAATCGGACTTCCTCATACAACATGGAGGAATCATTGATTATCCTGCTAGCCTGATTAAATTTTTTATGTCGAATCTGTAGAGTTACAGTTGGTTGCCTGTAATGAAGTGAAGCATCCGGTGGACAGTGAATATTGTTGGAATCGTAAAATGTAGGTTGTGCCCTTGATAGGCCTGGACATTTGTTGAAAATGTAAATTTTATAAAGCGAAAATGCTCTGGGTGTTAAGGTAAACATTGAAGGATGCCTTGGAAGGCTGCAATGGTGGAATGTTCGGAGAACAGTCTCCTAGATAACTGTGTGGAGCAAAAGGTGCTCTTGAAACACTGTAAAAGAAATTGGGATGTTCGTCTCGTTGACTGTTCTTTGAAAGAAATGGAAAATGTATGAGTAGGGAGCGTCAAGCTCAAGGTTGTTAATCAATTGTTTAATTCATTGTTATTCAATTTTCTAAAATTGTTATCCAATCTTATGATCTTTTGTACCTGAATTTTGTAAAGTCTTAGTTTTGAAAAAAAAAAAAAAAAAAAAAAAAAAAAGAGAGAGAGACTTTAGAAAGAAATATACCCATAATTTTAAAGTTTTAAATCAATCTTCTGATTGCCCTTTCATGACCCATTCATGCCCGCACCTTCTTTCACCTCTGTGATCCACAAAAACATGGTAACAAGTGGTAGCAGAGCATGGTTGAATGGGTCTAGATAAAGCCCCTTTTGATGGCTACTAAGAAATCAACATCGAACTCTAAACATTTTCTTGGTTGCTGGAAATCTTCAAAATTTGTTGGTTTTTCTATCAACACGTCTGGTCCTCGCTAAGTCCTTGCACCCGGGTACTTGCGCAAAGAGGAATTGATTTATGAACTTCTGATTAGGAAGGTCCAACCTGGAGGCACGGTTGTGGCAGATATTGCCACACTAAAGGAATCTTCAGAACTTACTATTTGTATCCCGGTATTTGGGGAGAAGGACATTGATGAGGCTCTGTCCACTATCACGGATAATATCACCGAGCTAGCTTCTGTAGTTAGTTGTTTTGAAGTAAATGATCCTTCGAGTAATCAACTTAAAAGAGTTCAGGCTAGGCTATTTCATTTTTAGAATAGGGCTAGAAAATTGAAGGATGATCATATTAAGGAAGCGAGTAATCTATTGGAACACCTGTCTGAAATGTTGAATAGAGTTAGTCAATTGTTGTCTGGGGCTGCTACTCCTAAAAGCGACCAGGTTCCTATGGTAAACTTGTCTACGGAAGAAGAACCTAGTAGGGTGATTGAGAGTAAGAAATCGGCGGCTATTCAACAAACATCTGCCCCATCGAAACAAGTGTCTGATCATCTAAGGCAACTTCCACCCTTCTTTTTGAGTAACGCAGTGTTTGAACCATCCCAACTTCCAATACTGTCACCTATTATGTCGCCCGGCTTCAGCAGCTTGCCCCACCCATTAGCCATGTTGCTTAATGGCATTTCCAATTTCTCAGTAAATTCTACTAACGAGGTGATTTCATTCCTTAGATTTTTAGTCGAATTTCAAGACCATGCTTTAGTCTTGGGTTTGTCTCATTCTCAAACTCTCGAAATTATTTACCCATAATCCGTATGCGTCCTCTCGGACAAAATAGTAAAAGCAATACCGGTAGCTGATAGATCTTCAATAGAAGATTTCCATGCCCATCTTCTGGCTAAATTCATTCTGGCTAGAGCTATGTCATCTTTAATCCAGAAGTACTATTTTAGAGTACGGTACAGAGGTTGGACGAGAACCTTGCCGACTTTATTCAAGATATAAAGTTTTATACCAGGGTATTTACCCTTCATTTTTCAGAAGACCAAATTGTGCAGACGATTGTAGAAGGAATCTCTCCGCCCTATAGGTCATACCTATGTTTTGCATCTCGGCCTAAAACCTTCTCGGAATTACAGGCAACGGCAGTGTCGGCCGAAGGAGTAAGGTACACTGACACCTTATGAGAGGCCAAGGAGATCCCTCCGTCATCTAACACTTCTCGGCCACCACCTCGCCGAACATTTCCTACACGCAAGTGTAATGCGTGCGGATCACCATAACATCTTCGAAATTAATGCCCCTTGTTAAAATCTAGTGGAACTAGGAACAGAGCTGGCCCATCCCAAGGTTGTTTTAAGTGCAGGCCGTTTTTCCATCTTCCTAAGAATTGCACTTCAAGTAACAGCACACCATCTTGTTCAACTTCTGGTGCTGCCTCCACTAACCCAGAAGACAGGAAGTGACTAGCGTCCTTGGCTGAGTCACAATGTTCATCTTCCCAAGGCTCAGTCCCCCTTAGATCAGGGAACAAATCCTTCAAGGAAGAGACTTCCTCTAGTTCAGTATTTGATGAAGGTCCTAGGGAATGCCTCAGAATTGCGGCAGAGACCCCAGGATTCGTGCCATTTCTGAAAATTGAAGTAAATAATGAACCCGTCATGGCTCTATTAGACTCAGAAAGAGCGAGTTCCATTATTTCCGAAGAGTGGTATTTGAAATTAAAAGCTTGTTGTAAATTTCCAGACTATTGTTTCTCTTCTATTAAATGTGTTTCAGCAAACTCGTCACCCTTGGAAATTTTAGGCTTCCTTTTTGCTAAAGTTCGCATTTCAAAATTTACCTGGAAAGTTAACTAGTGTCAAAAATTTCATTTTTAGGTTCCGTATTGATTTGAGATTTACATTCATATTTCTTAGGTATGGGGATCCACCTATTCAATACAAGAAATAGTGGTAATTATAAAGTCATCACATATTCATTTTATTCGGGACCGGTTTTGGCAATAGGGTATGCCATCATCAGCCTAGGAAGTAAGACAAAGACATTGGACATAGAGTACATTACATTTCTTAAAATTATTAACAATACTTTTTTTAAAATATACATGCTTGAACTGAATTACTTTACACATGTACAAGGATTTTTATCATTAAAATTGAATATAGAAATGTGTACACCAAAATATTTGTAGAGATAAAATTACAAAAATGGAATGTGAAAAAAGCTCATTCCATTCTTGTAATTTTAACTGTACAAATATTTTGGTGTACACCTTTCTATGTTCAATTTTTATGATAAAACCCCTTGTCCGTATATAAAGTAATTCAGTTCAAGCACGTATATTTAAAAAAAGTATTGTTAATAATTTTAAGAATTGTAATGTACTCTATGTCCAATGTTTTTGTCTTACTTCCTAGGCTGAAGATGGCATACCCTATTGCTGAAACGGGTCCCAAATAAAATGAATATGTGATGACTTCATAATTATCACCTTTTCTTGTATTGAATAGGTGGATCCCCATATCTAACAATTTTGAATGCAAAGTTAAGTTATTTGTAGCTAAACAATTGTCTTGCCCCATAATATTGAGGGTGGATTTTATGTCCCATTCAGGTCTTGTGCTTCACATTCAGAGCAAGTCGTGCAGCTTCAAGTTTGCTAGTAACATTAATATTCCTTTGTTGAAATGTAATTCTGTGTCATTTGCATCTATTTCGCCCACCCAGAGTGAGATGTCGTTAGATCTTAGGCATCTACCTGAGGACCAGGCTGAAAGAATTAGAAGGTTGTGTCAGTCTTTTCCTAATGTGTTTTCAGAAACCCTTGGCATCAATGACGTTATTGAGTACTAGCAATTTCCTGCGGCTTCGCTCGCGTGGATTTCGTAACTTGATCAAAGTAATCATTCCTCGGCATTGCATTAAGACATTATCTGAAAATTCTTAAAGTAGAAAAAGTTACCCAAAAATTGAGTTTCATTTACCCCAGAAATTCTCTGTATACCATGTTTGAGGTATTACCTTTTAGGGCTAAGACAACCATGCGATATAGAACTGTACATGTGAGAAACAATCTTCTCTCAATTTCTTTATTTTTAAAGGAGATTCCAAATACCTATTCCCAGATCTGTAACATCTTCAGTTTTTGAGATATACATAAGTATCCCCATAAAAAGAATTCAACCCCTTGATCAGTCCTTCCCCCACCCCCATCTAAGTGTATTTTCTGAAAACAAGAATACATGTTTCTTTATTTTTTTTAAAAAAGATTCCAAATACCAATTTTCATATCTGTAACATCTTCAGTTTTTAAGATATAAATATCCACATAAAAAATAATTCAACTATTTTTCACTTCTTTACACCCCCCCTGTTAGGTGCATTCTCAGAAAACAAAAAGGTACATGTTCCTGTATTTTTAAAGGACCTTCCAAATACCACATTTACTGTCTCTAACATGTTAAGTTTTTGACATATAATGTAGATATACCGGTATTCATTTTAAAAATTCACCCGCTTTTCCAATTCTTTTCAGCCCCTTAACTGGATTTTCTGAAAACAAAAGAATACATGTATCCTTATTTTCAAAGGAGACTCCAAATACCAATTTTCACATCTGCAACATGTTAAGTTTTTGAGATATACTGTAGATATGCTAATTCTAATATTTCACCCACTTTTTCAGTTCCCCTTAATTGGATTTTCCACCAAATTATCTTTATGTTTCTTTACTTTTACAGGAAATTCCAAATACCAGTGTTTGTGTTAAGTGTCTGAGATAATTTTCAGATAGGGTATTTTTTTAAAAATTCACCCCATTTGTCACTCCTGTTCACCCCCTATTCACTGGATTATCCAAAAACACAAAAATACGTGTTTCTTTATTTTCAAAGCAGATTCCAAATACAAATTTTCATATCTGTAACATCTTCAGTTTTTGAGATATATGTCTCCCCATAAATGATGTTCAACACATTTTCCCCCTTTTTTTACCCCCCTTCAATGGGACTTTCTGAAAACGAAAAAATAAGTATTTCTTTATTTTTAAAGGAGATTCCAAATATCAATTTTTACGTCTGTAAACTTTTAAGTTTTTGAAATATAGATATCCTCATTTTAACAATTCATCCCACTTTTAAACTCTTTAGTGAAGGAATATCCAAAGATCCTCCCTTAGTGAGTACTTACAACCTAATATAAATGTATCCCTAAAATTTCACCTCTTTATGTCCAGTAGTTTTGGGTCGGTCGGTCAGTCAGTCAGGACATGTTATTTTATATGTATAGACTAACAATTACCTGCAGCTACGCTCGCGTGGATTTCGTAATTTGATCAAAGTAATCATTCTTTGGCAATGTACTAAGACATTATCTAAAAATTCTTAAAGTATAAAATCTCATCCAAATATTGAGTTCATTTACCCCAGAAATTCTTTGTAAACCATGTCTGTGGTATTACCTTTTGGGCCTAAGATGACCATGCGACATAGAAATGTACAAGTGAGAAACAGTCTTCTCTTAAGTAAAAAAAAAATACATGTTTCTTTATATTTAAAGGAGATTCCAAATACCTATTCCCACATCTGTAACATCTTCAGTTCTTGAGAAATACATAAGTATCCCCATAAAAAAGAATTCAACCCCTGGATCAGTCCTTCCCCCAACCCCATTTAAGTGTATTTTCCTTAAAAAAAAACATTTATTTTTAAAGGAGATTCCAAATACCAATTTTTACGTCTGTAATATCTTCAGTTTTTAAGATATAAGTATTCTCAAAAAAATAATTCAACTATTTTTCACTTCTTTTCACTCCCTGTTAAGTGCCTTCTCCGAAAACAAAAAGGTTCTTGTTATTTAAAGAGTTTCCAAATACCAATTTTCTTGTCTCTGACATGTTAATTTGTTGACATACAATGTAGATATACCGGTACTCATTTTAAAATTTCACCAACTTTTCCAATTCTTTTCAGCCCCTAACTGGATTTTCAGAAAACAACGAAATATGAGTTTCATTATTTTAAAAGGAGATTCCAAATAACAGTTTTCATGTCTGTACGTCTGTAACACCATCAGTTTTTGAAATAAATGTATGCACATAAAAATGATTCAACTTCTTCTACTTCTTCACTTCTTTCCACCCCTCTCTCGCCTAATGGACTTTCCGAAAACAAATAATACGCGTTTCTTTATTTTGAAAGGAAATTCAAAATACCAACTTTCACGTCTGTAACAGCTTAAACTTTTAAGATAAAGTAACCACATAAACATATTTCAACTCCTTATTTACTTATTTTCAACCCCACACCCCTAACGTCAATTTTCCGAAAAGAAAAAAAAACAAATGCGTGTTTCTTTATTTTTAAAGGAGATTCCAAATATTAATTTTCACGTCTGTAATATCTTCAGCTTTTGAGATATAAGTATCTTCATAAAAGTAATTCAACTACTTTTTCACCCCCCTCCTACCCGTTAAGTTGATTCCCCCTCCCCAAAACTGTGTGTTCCTTTATTTTTAATGGAGATTCCAAATACCCATTTTCATGTCTTCCAACATCTTTAGTTTTTGAGATATAAGTATCCTCATACAAAGAATTAAATTAATTTTACAATTCAATCACCCCCCCCCCCCTTAAGTGGATTTTCCAAAGATAAATTAACACGTGTTTCTTTACTTTGAAAGAAGATTCCAAATACAAATGTTCATGCCTCTAACATCTTCAGTTTTTGAGATATAAGTAACCTCATAGAAAGAATTCAAATCCTTTTTCAGCCCAGCCCGTTAAGTTGATTTTCCCCAACTCTCCAAAATATGCGTGTTTCTTTATTTTTAAAGGAGATTCCAAATACTAATTTTCACGTGTGTAACATCTTTAGTTTTGGAGATATAAGTATCTTCATACAAAGAATTCAATTAATTTTTCAATTAATTCTCCCCCATTAAGTGGGTTTTCCAAATACAAAAGATTACGTGTTTCTTTACTTTGAAAGAAAATTCCAAATACAAATTTTCATGTCTGTAACATCTTCAGTTTTTGAGAATATAAGTATCCTCATGAAAGGAATTCAACTCCTTTTTCACTCCACCCCCGCCCGTTAAGTTGGTTTCACCCCACCCAAAAAAATGGGCGTTTCTTTATTTTTCAAGAAGATTCCAAATACGAGTTTTCACGTTTGTAACATCTTTAGATTTTTTGGTACATATATATTCATACAAATAATTCAATCAATTTTTCAATTCCCCCCTGCCCCCCAAGGGTTTGCCGGAAAACAGAAGAATACTTGTTTCCTCATTTTTAAAGGAGATTCTAAATACCAAAATTCACATCTGCAACATGTTAAGTTTATGAGATACACTGCAGAAAGACTAATTTTAAAAATTCACTCCCCTTTTTCAGGTCCACTTAGGTGGATTTTCTGAAGGATAAAAAAAAAAAATTTATGGTTGTTTACTTTTACAGGAAATTCCAAATACAGTTTTCAACTCTGTAATATGTTACATGTCTGAGACAATTTACAGACATGCTATTTTTAAATATTCAGCCCGTTTGTCACTCCTCTTCACCCCCTATTTATCGGATTATCCAAAAACACAAAAATATGCATTTCTTTCTTTTCAAACGAGATTCCAAATACCAATTTTCATGTGTGTAACATGTTCAGTTTTTGAGATATGTCTCATCATAAAAGGTGTTCAATCCATTTTCCCCCATTTTTCACCCCCCTTAATGGAATTTTCTGAAAACAAAAAAAAATACCAATTTCTTTATTTTTAAAGGTGATTCAAAATGCCAATTTTTAAGTCTGTAAATTTTTAAAATTTTGAGATATAGATATCATCATTTTTAAAATTCATCCCCCTTTTCAGCCCCTTAGCGCTGGAATATCCAAAAATCCTCCCTTAGTGAGCACCTACACCCTAATATAAATGTATCCCCAAAATTTCATTTCTTTATGTCCAGTAGTTTCAGCTCGGTGATGATGGATCGGTCGGTCGGTCGGTCAGTCAGTCAGTCAGTCAGGATGGACGGACATGTTATTTTATATATATATAGATAAGACTGAGCTAACCGATTCTATCTCAGTTCGGTTTCCTCCTTATAGGCTGTCCCCACATAAAATGAAGCCTCTTAAGGAAATCACTGAGCAGATGTTAAAGGATGGTATTATTCGACCTTCCAAGTCGGCGTATTCATCGCCCATTTTTCTTGTACTGAAACCCCAAGGTGGTTTCAGGCCTGTGATTGATTATAGGGCCTTGAACCGTAAGGTTGTGTTACAATCCGTGCCCCTTCCTGATCTTCACTCTTGTTTTTCATGGTTCTGCAAGGCTAAGTTCTTTACCATCTTAGATCTTAACCAGGCTTATAATCAAATACCTCTGGCAGAAGAATCCAAGGATATAACGGCTTTTGCCATGGATTGGAATCTGTATGAATAAAACCGCGTGCCTTTCAGGCTCCCCATGGGTGCAGCTGTCCTTACTAGACTGCTGGATAGGATCTTCTCTGACATCAAATAGGAATATCTGTATCATCACCTCGATGATGTCATTGTGTTGTCGGAAACCTTTGAAGAGCACTTAGATCACCTGAAGGAAGTCCTCAATCGGCTTCGTAAGGCGGAGCTGACTGTCAAATTATCTAAGGTAGCTTTTGTTGAGCCTTCTATGTCGTTCTTAGGGCATATTGTGTCGCCCCATGGTGTTTCTATTGACAATTCCAGAATGAAGGCTATTCGCGATTTCAAGCCTCCCAAGGGCATTGAGGGAATTGCTAGATTCATAGGCATGGCGAATTTATTCCTAACTTTGCTAATAGGGCAGCGCCCCTGAACTTACTTTGCAGGAAATGTGTCAAATTTGAATTGGGGCCGTCGCAGCAAGCCGCTTTTGAAGACTTTAAATTAGATTTTTGTAATGCCCCTTGTATTAGCTATGCCAGATTTCTCTAAGAAATTCATTGGCCAAACTGATGCCTCTTCATCTGCTGTTGCTGCTGTCCTTCTTCAGGAAACTGAACTCGAAAGGCGGCCCATCGCCTATGCATCTAGGACTTTATCGGCTCAAGAAGCCAAGTTTCCGATGTATGAATTAGAGGGTTTGGCAGTCTTATTTGCCCTGGAAAAGTTCTGCCTTTACCTGCAACATGTCAAATATGAATTAGAGACAAGACAACCAAGCTGTAAGTTGGGATTTAGCTACGCCTCGTCGTACAGGACGTATCGCCCGCTTGGTTATCAGGATCTCAGCATTCCTATTTGATGTACAACACATTAGGGGATCAGAAAATGCAGTTGCTGATGGACTCAGCCACATGTTTTCTAATGAGGTCGAGACCAGTGAACAGGAATATGCCCATACCTTCTAGTATTAATGCTATTTTGACGGATGCCCCTATGCTATTTTGTGACATTGAGAAATATCAATGAGAAGATCCAGTGGTGGCTCTGATAATTGAAACACTTTCTTCTGGGGAACATGTTGTCCCTTATGTGTTGAGAAATGGAGTTTTGTGTTGCTCTTCGAGGCATGATCAGAAGATGAAAGTTGTGATTCCAACCGTTCTTGTGCCCATGATCTTCAAATACTATCATGAGACCCCATTAGGGGGACGTTGTTGTTGCTATTTTGCTTTACGTCGCACCGACACAGATAGATCTTATGGCGACAATGGGACGCGAAAGGCTTAGGAATGGGAAGGAAGCGGCCGTGGCCTTAATTAAGGTACAGCCCCAGCTAGGGGGGCATTTAGGCATCTTCAAAACAAGGGGAAAATACCAGAGAGATGTTTATTTGGAAGAGTATAGACGGCGAAATCAAAGAAATAGTTAAAGCTTGTAAATCTTGCCTGCTTAGTAAGCTCACCTTGCCTAATAAGCTAGGTCTATTGTCATCGCATCAGGCATCTCGCCCCATCGAGTGTTTATACATAGACTACGTCACACCCTTCCCCCAATCAAAGGGGAATGGGAATAAATTCATTCTTGCATGTGTAGATGGCTTCACTAGATTTTCATGGTTGTTTCTGACTAAGCTGTCTACCGCTCAATCTAACATTTCTTGTCTTAATACTATCTTTGCTTCTTTTGGTCCCTGTCAATATATACTGATAATCCAAAGGCTTTCACATCTAATTCCAAAAACTCTGTTTTGATCTGTCCGTATCCTGTGTAACAACTTCCGCTTATTACCCTCAACCATCTTTGGCTGAGCTGGTCAATCATAATCTTCGATCTGTGTTGATTGCTTTTCATCATGAAGATCATTCCAGGAGGGATACTTCTCTACATTGGTTATTTTTGCTTTATATTTGGCTGTTCATGAGTCCCACAAGTTTACTCCTGCCTCTCTCATGTTTAAATTTGTTCCCAACACGCCGCTGTCTAATCTTTGGTCACTCAATGATATATTACCTGAGACAATAGTTCCTGATAATATCAGACACCTGTGGAAGAAGGCTAGAAGTAACCTTAAAGCTTCTCATGAAAAGATTAGAGAGAGATATGATCGTGGACTGAGGCCCACCAATTTAAAGTTTGGAAATTAATTTATGGTTAAGAATTTCATACCTGCAGGCAAGCTTGCCCCCCAGATTTCATGGGCCATGTATTATTTTGGACTTCTTAACTCCTGTCACTATTTTTGTCAGCAAACCAGCCACTGAGAGGATATTTAGAGTCCATATTTTGCAGATCAAACCGGTATAATCTTTTGTTTTTCACTACAGGCCACTAAGTCATGGCAGTAAGAAAAGGTTATGTTTCTTTTTTAAAACAGTCTTGAATCTAAAAATGAATTTGGTAAAGTATAATTTGAAATATGGAGGCCTTTGGCCCCACTGATGGATTAAGTGTTTCACCTCTTATCATTCCCCTCTAATAAGGCTTACGTTCCATTACCCGGCTACTATTACCTTATCCCCCGCCTCCAAATCACACACTCATTCCTCATTTGCCGCCTGCCTCATGTGAACCCGCAGCTGAGCAAAATACACAACTCTCACTGTCTTCAAAAACAATTTCTGTCGCCAAGTAAATGACTGTTTCAGTACCCTTCCTCTCATCTGCGGCCATGTCTCAGCATCCGGCGAGGGATGCCGGCGTGGGGTAAGGGCCTACTCTGCTCTGGCCCAATCTCCTGCATAACGGCGTACTGGAACACCATTCTTTCCAGCGAGGACCGTGGTGCGTTAACTCAACTGCCTACCCATCTTGGAGCAGTATCTCTATATCTGGTCTGTGGTGACCATCACCACGGCTACCCCTCTCAAGGCAGTGGGAGAGATGTATCTGTGGGTACTCGGCATTCTTTGTTTACTAAAAAACGTCTTTCAACAGTAGTGTTGCCGTGAAACAAAACAAGCACATTTTGTGTGAAGTGGATAGTTCTTCTGAAACATTGTGTTGAAAATAGGCAGTGCTAAGAAAATAGTCCAATTGATTGCGTTTGGGATCAAACTTCTTGAGATACTTCAATACTTCCTTTGATGAGGAATCTAAGTAGTCTCGTTTTGCAATATCAGCTTCCAAAGGAGATAATTGTTTTGTCTCAACAAGAACTTCTAATGCAGCAGTTACCCTGCAGGTCCTAATAGACGAATTGGTCATAATTGCAGGATTGAAGCAGCTGACACCTCTAACAAACTTGAAAGCAAGAGGGCTTTTGACAAAATTCTTCATACAGATATCAACAAGAAATTTTCTGCAGTCTCCATAGAACTGAAGAACTTTTACATGTTTCATTCCCTTACCTTTTAAAGCTGCTGAGGCTACAAATCCAATGTCAACAGCATGGAAGGGCTTGAGGTTTTCTGTTTTCTTCAAATCAGTCGAGAGAAGTTTCTTACTAGTATTTGCTGTCTCTAAAATCTTGTTCTTTACACCTCTTCCAACAGGTGTTCAAGCATAGTACTCAGATAAGAGAACATAAAAGGCAAAAGAAGATCATTACTCTGATACACAGAGAGATAACGTTCCAGTTCAAGGGACACAGAACGCAAGAATCCCAACTGTGCTGGGAGCAGATCATTTCCTACAAAACTTTTTATAATTCCAAAGTCTTCTGATCCAGGAGGTTTTCCTCAAAAACATCAACATACTTCTTAATATGTGGCAGCATTTCCACAGCTCTTTCAATAACTTTTGAGTTTTCAACCCATCTGATAGAGCAGAACTTCAGAGGAAAGAGATGTGATCCTGTTATGCATTTGTAATCTGCACGTCTACTTGGAAAGTCCTTGGAGAAGTAATATAGAGAGCACAAAAATCTGTGAATGTTCCATTCAGAGTTGTTGTGTGCCGTTTTATATGCACCATGAACAGTATGCAAGGAGCAGGTACCAAAATCAAACAGCTCTGGATCTGAAGGTGAATCACCTAAGTACTTCTTTAGATTCATTGATACTTGCACAATCTTTTTTGCATCCAAACCAGTATCTTTCAAGTTTAGCAAAAATGTCATCAGAAGGTCCTCAGCAGTAGAATGACCTAAAAATGCGGATGTAAGATATTTTGTTTGAACTAAGTTTCCATCTCGAAATCAAACAGCCATATCTTTTGACACTTCTGAGCAACAGAATTTAAAGTTTCGTCAAAAGAAATTCAGGTAGCCTCCATGGCTCAGGTGGCAGCGCACCGGCCTCTCACAGCTGGGTTCCTTGGTTCAAATCCCAGTCACTCCGTCTGAGATTTGTGCTGGACAAAGCGGAGGCGGGACAGGTTTTTCTCCGGGTACTCCGGGTTTCCCTGTCATCTTTCATTCCAGCAACACTTTCCACTATCATTTAATTTCATCTGTCATTCATTAATAATTGCCCCAGGAGTGCACCAGGCTTCGGCAGCTGGCACAATTCCTATCCTTGTTGTTAGATGGGGGCTTCATTCATTCCATTCCTGACCCGGTCGGATGACTGGAAACAGGCTGTGGATTTTCATCATAAGAAATACCAAAGGAAGGACACTCTTCAACCAAGTTTCTCAAGTCATTTTGGAAGAATGGACCCAGCCCATATGTAACTAGGTATCCAAGTTTATCCTTGTGTAACTTGAAATTCTCTCAATTTTGCTGTCAGGAAACATGATTTTGAAAAGATCACTACAAATGCCAAAACTTCTAGCAGAAGAATGGGTCACAACTTGAGCAATAGCCCACAATATTTTTGCAGTAATAGCTTCATCCTTCAAGATGAAATTGTTAAGAGTGTTTCTAGGCACAACAAAAGTATGCTTATCATTAACAACTGAAGTTAGCACTTCACAAAGTTCAGCTTTCACTGGAACAGAGTCTGTAGTTGCTTCCTTGGGAGGTATAATGTGAAACAGTTTTTTGCTGCAACTTCAAGCGTTTACTCTTTCAATGTGCCTTTTGCCTTTGGCATGAGATCGAACTGAATACACCCCCATGTTGCTAATATCAAAACTAGTCCTACACACAGAGCAATACCATTTATAGTTATAACTTTCCCCTCTATTAATTTATTGTTCTGTCCAAACAGTCATCTTCGAAAGAAGTCTTTCCTCTTCTTTTACTTACTGTTTCTGAAAAATAAGTGCAACACCAATGTAAGTAATTTTTTTATAAGTTGCCTTACGTCGCACCGACACAGATATGTCTTATGGCGACGACGGGACAGGAAGGGGCTAGGAGTGGAAAGGAAGCGGTACAGCCCCAGCATTTGCCTGGTGTGAAAATGGGAAACCACGGAAAACCATCTTCAGGACTGCTGACAGTGGCGTTCAAACCCAACTACATCCTGAATACTGGTCGCACTTAAGCGACTGCAGCTATCGAGCTCGGTAGTAAGTAAATAAATAGATAAATAACAATGGATGCATTATATGCATAATATAGGCTACTTGAATTATAACATATAATATAATGCATGCATTGTTATTATACTTAAAGTACTGAAAAAAAAAAAAAAAGGAAAAGGGAACGGAAACTGAAAACAGTATTAGTACAAAAGAAGAAGTTACTGACTGTCTACAACACTAAGAGGGATGCTGAGTGATGAGGGCGCCACATCCCGATGCCGGGTTATTAGAGAAAATCACAAGTTATAATTCTAGTAACTGTACTGTTACTACTGTACTACGTATTATTTTTCAATAAAATCACTTTAAGTTATAATGCCAACCTAAACAATTGTTCTTATTACCTTATTCTTATTACCTGGACCTTTGGAATGCAAATATCCAGGATAGATTATAAAGAATGATATTTGTTCCAGTATATCTTATAATTTTTCTAGTGTATGGTTTAAAATTCCAGTATATTTCCAGTACTTTCAGTATTTCAAGTATCAGTAGACACCCTGCTATATAGTTGGCATGCTGATCTTTGGTCATAGGGGGTCCCGGGTATGATTCCCGGTCTGCTCAGGGATTTTAATCTTCATTGGTTAATTTCTCTGGCTCGGGGACTAGGCAAGTGTGCTCTCACCTCACAGACATGCAGTTTTCCTACAGGTATCAATTCGAAAGACCTACACCAGCTTCTTTGGAGATAAAAAAAAAGAGAGGATGCAATGGTTGACTAATTTAAAGTAATATCTGATAAAGAAAGGAACAGTTTATACATGAATTAATCAATAAACAACCACATAAGATATTCTACAAGTACCTACCTGGAAAGAGACAGGAAGAGTGTGCTTAATTCGTGTTCTCGCTGACAGCTTCTCCTCCCAAACACCAGATATATTGGAAAGAAAAAGGACAAAAAAGTATATCAGCAGAAGGATAGTATCATACACACGATAGCACTGACAATCCATGAAATCCATACGATTAACACGAGCGAAGTCAGCTCTGAAACAGACCATATGCAAACACGACTTCAGTAAATGCTTTGCTAACTAAGTACAATAAATGAGAAATATTATTGCAGAATTATACTCCTTTCATCTATGTCTATTCTGGCAGTTTTATCATGAAATTTCAACTGAAATTGAATAATTTATTTTGAAAACGGAAGAAGTCATGGAATCAGCAAAATTGAATGAAATAGCTTTGTTGCATATACATACTTATACACTTTTTTGTGTGAGAATCACAGTCTGTGTGTGCATTACTTACTCTTTTTTCTACTGATCTCTGTCTAATTTGAAACAGACACCAGTCAGTGACTTGCATCCTTTCCAATAAAAACATAACAGGTTTTTACTTCCATTCGCCAGTAGATATCAAAACTGAGGATCAAATTCACGATATGCTGAGCAACTTGCTCACAAACCTCTGAAGGAACAGCTGTAGTTCTGCTGTTCACATGTTTGTGTCTTCCATCTTTAGGAGACTTCCCAGACTTCAACAAATATATTATCCTCTGCATTCGTTTTGAGGTTGTTTTGTGAATGTCAAGGAGCACTTTTTTAAATACCTGGAACTTTTTACCTTCTTTCTCAGCAGAGTAAATTACTGAGTGTGTTCTCACCATGGATTCTTCTCCTTTCCTTGGTCTGTGTGTCCTCACCAGTACTACTTCAATTAATCCTTGAAGGTTAAGGAAGTATATTATTCAAGAGGACCAATCTGGTACTTGAATGAGGAACTGAATTTGAAACGTATGCACACACTATTCAAACAAAAATACCCAGAATTAAGAGTGTCATACTGGTTCTACAACAACTTATTACTTAGCATAATAGAAAAATTTGGTGTGTGAATGATCCAGTTCAGTGGCGTATACTGAGGGCTACCAAGGCTATCAGTGAAGCCCAAACCTCAAATGCGAGCGATGGAAATCTAAAGCACATTATATTGTAAGCATCTGACACATTGTTCCATTTGCAAACCTTTAAAGCATTGAGAAAACACGTCGCACGTATTTCTGAGAACAAGGCTTCAGAGACTGATATTGCAGCCCAGACTCTCGTCGCTTACCATCGACTCGCCTCACGCGGCTTGCTGCTGTCTGCCTACAGGTGCGGGGACCGGCGGAGGATAGCTGTGCTAGGCTTCGGTCCGTCAGATCGCCACTGCTATCACCATGCGTTACTCATCGTATATACTTCCTCACCTCATCCTTCTGTCTTAAATATATAGATAACGCAGTGCTGGTATTTCACTCCCGTTTACTTCTACATCCTTGTAGAAAGACACTGCAGGGCTGCTGTTATAGGAGTAATATAGTTTTCTTTTTAATGGTAGATCTGCTAAAATGAAATGCAATCTTTCAGGTTTAGTGTTCTCTTTTGTTGGTTGGAATTGAACCCGTGATCATGGGTCGGACACCACCACTGATCTTCCGAGGAAGATAATTAACCATTGAACAATGGGTATGACCACTGTAAAATTCAACGTTGTTATTTAACGATTATGATGATGATGTTAATAATAATAATAATAATAATAATAATAATAATAATAATAATGGTGCATGGCATCTACATAGGCTTGGTGGTGACCTAATAAGGATAAAATGAATGGCGAAGACATCATAAACACCCAGTTCCAGAGCCAGGGGAATTAACAGTATGAGGGGGTTGATTCTGAAAATTGAACCGGGGCCGTCGGACCAAAGGCAAGCATTCTATCTATTTAGCCTCAAAACTGGACTTCAATTTGCTAAACCTTGACCACCAACTCGATTGATCAGGTGTTGAGTATTGGCGGTGACAGAGGCCAGGGCAGTAGCTTGTGAAGCAGCCTTGACAATACAGCGGGCAGCTTCGTTGGCTGTTGGATGCAGCTCAAAATGCTTAAGGCTTGATGTTCCCTAAACCAACTATCGACAAGGGGTAGCCTAAGTCTAGTGGTAGCCCACGTCTTGATACCAGCATACGCCACTGATCCAGTTAATGGAATAAAAATTATAATAATATTGTTTTTACGTCCCACTAACTACTTTTTTGGTTTTTAGAGACGCCAGGGTGCCGGAATTTTGTCTCACAGGAGTTATTTTATGTGCCAGTAAATATATCGATATAAGGTTGACGTATTTGAGCACCTTCAAATACCACCGGACTGAGTCAGAATCGAACCTGCCAGGTTGGGGCCAGAAGGCCAGCACCTCAAAAATTGGAGCCACTCACCCCGGCGTGGATTAAACGATTTGTGTTGGTGCTGGTTGGCAGAAATCAAGATTAGTGGTTATTTTTTAAATTTTACGTTGATTACTTTTGTTGGTGTTCAGCAGATTACGTATTGTAGGTTATGTAAGTTAGGTTTACTTTGTTTTGTATCTGGGTTGGGGGAAATTAGTTTAAGTCTCCAGCATGGTTTTCAGAGAAGTTATGGCATCACTATTTTAGACAACTTCCTTAGTACTTTTAATATTTCAGCATTTAACTTAACAGCAGTTTTCATTTCTGTTAGAGCATAGTAACACAAAATAACAACAATAATAATCTGTCTATATTAGATGCATTTGTGAAATTACTAACTGGTTCGATAGAAGGAAGTTCAGGTTTCGGAAAAGTTGTTTCACTGAGGCTTAACTTGTAGGACTTCAGTAAGATACAACACATATCTTAGATTCAGGTCAAATGGACAGTATCGCTATTGACCTATCCAAGGCTTTTGACAGAGTAGATCACAGGAGACAGCTGACAAAAATGAAGGCTACTGGACTAGACAAGAGAGTGGATGAATGGGTGGTTAAATTTCTAGAAAACAGAACTCAGAGAATGAGTATTCAGTTTACCTTCATTACCTCCTCAACTGAGGTTGGCATAAGAGGGGCATCCGGCCATAAAAACATGCTATATAATTTCATCCTACCTCATGGCTGCCTCAGTAGCATAACGTTTAGCATGATAGCACAATTAGCTGCTCTCCTCGGGGGCCTGGGTTCAATTCCTGGTACTGTAAGAAATTTGAGAATGAATGGAGGACTGATATGTGGTTAAAATGGTACATGCAAACACACCTCCATTGGAGGGGTATGCCTGAAAAGTGCTGCACCACGTTGGGATGAGGACAAAGAGATAGAAAAAAACAAACAAAACTCAGAGAATGAGCAGGTGAAGTATTATCTGATCTGGACATTTATGTTATATATATACATACATACATACATACATACATACATAAATGGTATGAGTAAAGAACTGGAATCACATATAAGGCTTTTTGCAGATGATGTTATACTGTATAGAGTAGTGAATAAGTTGTAGGATTGTGAGCGAATTCAGAAAGACCTTGACAATGTGCTGAGGTGGACAACAGACAATGGTATGATGGTAAATAGGATGAAAAATCAGATTGTAAATTTCACCATGGGGGAAAGTCCTCTCGGTTTTGATTACAGTGTTAATGAGGTGAAAGTACCTCATGAGGATCACTAAGTGTACTTAAATGTTAATGGAAGGAAAGATCTTTATTGGGGTAACCACATTAATGAGGTTGTACTTATAGGTTACAGATCTCTTCCTTTAGTTATGAGAGCATTCAGATTTTTTTGTAAGGATGTACAGGAGAGGGTGTACAAGTCTCTTGTAAACCACTCCCGTAAGAGTACAGTTCCAGTGTATAGGACCCACACCAGGATTACATGGTATGAGAACTGGAAAAGATCCAAAGGGAAACAGCTCAGTTTGTTTTGGGAGATTTGCGACACAAGAATGGTGTTACAAAAGTGTTGCAAACTTCAGGCTGGGAAGACTTGGGAGTAAGGACATGAGCTGCTTGACTACGAGGCATGTTCTGAACTGTCAGTGGAGAGATGGCGTGGAATGGAATTAGCAGTCAAAAAGAACTTGTGTGGGGCTTTCAAAGGTACCAAAGATCATAATATGAAGATAAAGTTGCAATACAAGAGGACAAACTGGGGGCAAACATTCATTTATAAGAAGGGGAATTAGGGATTGGAATAATTTATTCAGTGAAATGCTCGATAAATTTCCAAGTTTATTTTAAATCATTTATTAAAAGACAGGTAAACAATTGATAGGGTATCTGCCACCTGGGCAAGAGCCCTAAACGCAGATCAATGATGACTGACTGAACTTTTAAAATCGAACCCAGGATCCCTGGATCAAAGGTCAGCTAACCATTTAGCTGTGGAGCCAGAAAACTTTTTTTTTAACTGAGCTCGATAGCTGCAGTCGCTTAAGTGTGGTATTCGGGAGATAGTGGGTTCGAACCCCACTGTCGGCAGCCCTGAAGATGGGTTTAACCATGGTTTCCCATTTTCACACCAGGCAAATGCTGGGGCTATAACTTAATTCACGCCACCACAGCTTCCTTCTCACTTCTAGCCATTTCCTGTCCCATCGTCGCTATAAGACCTATCTGTGTTGGTGCAACGTTAAGCAACTTGTAAAAAAAAAAACCCACAACTTTTTAAATGAAAACTATAATTCAAAATTTGGTAGGCCACAAGTGTCTGTAGTAGCCTAAAAGAGAAGAATTGGAAGTATAAGTGAAAAATTGCTTTCTGAATGAAACTGCCAAGAAAGTAGCACCTAGAGGATGAATGGTGCATAATCACAGATACAAGAAAATTTACAAGAAACTTAGTGAATTAAAACAGTGAAAATCAAGATAAGTGGCTATTTCAATAAACTTCATAAAAAATAAACCACTTTCTCATATTCCTGTGCAGAAAGTTTTCTACTGTAAGCAGTCATGGGTTATTGTTTTCAGAATGTATGATCTGAAAAATGGGAATGCCTAATTTCATTTGTCACGAAGGGGTTGGTTGAAGCAGCCCAAACGAGGTATACTCTCTGCTGAGTGAATACATCGAAAATAATATTCCTGAACATGTGAAGAAGCTTTTATATTTTTGGATGGATGTGCAGCACAGAACAACTGTACAGTTGTATGTTGACAAGATATCAGAGTGATCAGAGATCAATCATTCCCTCCTTGTGACCATGGCTTTGGTGTGATAAAGGAGAAATGATGCCATGTGGACAGGAATTATAGCCGCAAACAATATAATAAGCTTATTGCTCATGCGAGTTCTCACGGTAAATTTACTTTAAGTTTGCACATGTCTAATTTCTGCAGCGAAGACATGAAGACAACGTTTCAAATCTCCAACTAGTGCATGTTTGAGTATGATAGCTCAGTGTCAGGAGTTGTAATAACATGGGAATTGATTGATGGACCCTTTGTAAATTCCTTCAGACTTACTTTTGTAGCAAGGAAGAATACCTTCATTACCACGTGGAAAAGCATATTTAATGAATACCCAGTTGTAATCATACTTACGTCACGTAACTTGTGCAGTATGTTCCAGATCAATACTATGACTTTTATTGGGACATCGTTCATTGTAAAACAATAGAAACATCTGACGAGCCTGATGCACATGATGCACACTGATCATTTTGTCCAAGAACTTGATCATGTTACTGCATACATTCAATTCAACTTCTAGTTTTACCTCGATGTAACATAGTATTTCAAGCGATTAAATAATTCTTTGTTCAGTTTGTTTGGAAAAGTCACAATTTAAAATATATGATTCTCTTTACAGTTTAAGGTTATTAGCTTATTACTAAATTAATTAATTAGGATTAATTCTTAGAGGAACTCAGTGCATTTCAACCCTTTGTTAAGGCACATTTGCCTTAATCCTTAGTCCTGGACAGTTTAGGCCTACATGACTTGACCCCTTTTCAAAATAATCAATAATTTTATAAATTTATATAATAATTATTATTATAATATTATATAATTATAATAATTTTATAAATTTATAAGGTGACGTAACTGATCCTTTATTTTATACCAAGTAATGGACAGGGAACAAACAAGAATACTGTATATTCATCAATGACTGAGGATAGAAACACACACAAAGAAAGAATTTTTTTTTTTTGCTAGTTGTTTTACGTCGCACCGACACAGATAGGTCTTACGGCGATGATGGGACAGGAAAGGGCTAGGAGAGGGAAGGAAGCGGCCATGGCCTTAATTAAGGTACAGCCCCAGCATTTGCCTGGTGTGAAAATGGGAAACCACGGAAAACCATTTTCAGGGCTGCCGACACAAAGAAAGCGAAGCAAGTTTTATGTAAATGTTGATATTGAGATCATAGCCATGCTACTTCCAGTTTTACATAGCACCTGAATCACAGACACATTACTTTTCATTTCAAAAATCCAGGATTGAAACCTTGGCCACCTTGGTGAGAAACCAATAACAATATCACTCGGCTATCATGCCTCCCACACACAAAGAACAAACATAATCAGGGGCTAGTATGGGCAGAGGGGTAACAGAAAGGAGACACAAGGACAAATTCTGCATCTTCCTTCACTGTTTTGGGCTTTCCTCGCATCAATTCTAGTTCTTCAATATCCATTTATTCTCAGCTCTTCAGATGTTTGTTTCTGCTTCTCAGCTTCTTCAGGAAGGTGGGTGTCCACTTTCAACATATAGGCCATTCTTTAAAGATTTTCTATCAGAAAGAAACAAACAAGTGTCAAATCACTCCATACCCAGATACGAACATGAACAGGAACACATGAAAGGATGAACACAATGATAGGTCAGTGTGAGAAGAGGAAGCAATAGAAAGAGGACACAAGGACAAACATGAAAATAGAAAAGTGTCACGACCGCGTGTCGCGACGCACCCCTTTCATGTCCCAGTACCAAGCAAACGGACTCGAGCGAGTCTTGAATCCAAAACCTCCAAGACTAAGGACATTGAGTAATGATCTAGAGTTTTTATGATGTATCAGTGGCAAGGAGTTATAGTGTTTCAAATATCGAATAATAATTTTATTAAGTGAAAGAGAGTTATAAGTATTCAAAGCATAAGACTTCATACAAGTTTTACTTGAGCAAGTTGGTGCAACATAAAGAGAGTTCATGTGTAATGTACAATGGTCAGCTACACAGTGCCACTGTAAATCAGATAACGCAAAAGAAGTTCTGTAAGTTTTTTTTTCTAGAAGCAAATTGAAGCAAATATCGCGTAGATTGTTGACGCAGCAACAAGCAGAATTGTTCGAGTGAATTCTATGACACATCCCTTCAGTTAGTGGGAGGAGCTCATGAACCAATCAGACTTAAAAACGTCTTATTCTACGGGAGCAGATTGGGAAAAGATTCGAGAAGCGTCGAATATAAGATGTAGGAAATGATACTTTGAAGATCGAGGAGATTCTAGCTGACCACTGTGATAGCAACGTGTGTTTGTGGCTGAGGCCATGAGGGAGAGAAACTGTCTAGCTTCAGAACAAATAATGTGTGTGTGGCTGTGAGTCAGAACAGTCCAGAACTTGTGGGTTATGTACGTTGGAGTGAGGCGCAGATCTAGTTCAATGTGGCTTCGCAAACAGTCTAGAAACTGTGTTGAATTACGCGAGGCAATGAGGGAAGCACTGTGTACAGCATAATTAGCAGGTTGCTAGTTCGAAGACTTGGAGCTGCAACAACACGAACATCTAACTGTTTGACAGGAGGGCCGAGTGTCTAAGCGAACCTATCTTATTAGTAAACATAACCTTGTAGTCAGAACTGTTGTGAGGAAGACTACTCTGGTCAACGATGGAGTTTGAGGGTGTTGTGTTCGAATCCCGGAGCTACACATCCAAGAGAACTAAACATTGCATCATTCAGCGCGACTACGGTATCGCGGGCGCAGAGAAGAATTCAAGAGAGAAGACGACGCCGAAGATTGAAGAAATATTCAATCAAAAGCTAAGTAACTACCAAGCTTGTATGGTACGATCTTATTGTATTAAAGAAAGCAATGTAACTGGTTAGTCCAAGACTTTGAGAAGGACTATCTAACCAAGAGCTAAAAGTGTATCTGTACAAGAGTTTTATGTTTCTTAATTGTATATGTGTAAATATGTAATGTGTGTCTTTCTATTCAATAAAGGTGAAAGGAAGAGTGTGAGTGACGAAAGCTAATCTTGTTATTTTAAGATTAAGCTCCCAAAAATCCGAACCCGTAGTCCCCAGCCTGCCGAGTCCTTAGGATCACAACAATAGGACAAGGGCAAACTGTACAACTTCATACACTGCTGTATTCAAATAGATTGGCTCTTTCCTCATCAGTCCCTGTTCTTCTACATCCATTCCTTCTCAGACCCCAACAAGCTCGTTTCTGCTTCCCAGTTTCATCAGGAGGGCAGGGATCAACACTCACTGACAGATCATGGACTTTAAATGGGCAGATTGGGTGATTGCCCAGGGTGCCTTGTCCAAGGGGGCACAAGCATGAAAAAAAGAAAAAAAAGAATCACACTAAGGAAATAAATATAACTGAGATATTTTACAAGGGGGGGGGGGGGGATCAAATATAAACAGGATTTAATTTTTATTTAAATTCGTTTATTGAATAACACAAGGCAATTACAATTTATTTTTCCACATAGTTTCTTGCTTTGGAAATGCAATTGTCCCAGCGCATGAGCAGCTTTTTGTTGCCTCATTGTAAAAAGAACAGAGTCGTGTCACCAGCCAGTTGCGCACCAAGTCTTCCACACTCTCGTCATCTTCAAATCGTTGCCCTCCTAGAGCTTCTTTAAGCAGTCCGAACGAATGGAAATCGCAGGGCAGTAAATCTGGGCTGTAAGGAGGATGATCAAGTGTAGTCTAGTGCATTTTCTGTAGCTTGGAGACAGTTAGAACTGCAGTATGGGGCCGTGCATTGTCGTGGAGGAGTACGACCTGTCGATCGGTTGGTCTCGTCTTTTGTGGCGATATGCAATCTTTGCCTTGTTCAACAGCTCCCAGTAGTAAGCAGCAATGATTGTGCATCGCTAATGCAAAAAATCAATCAGCAAAATGACTCGCCGATCAAAAAAGTTGCAAGCTGACAGTGGAGTCTTGGCTTTGTGCTGCCTCACCTTTCCTCCGCCACTCCTTACTGGCTTGTTTGGATTCGGGAGTGTAGTGGTGGACCCATTTTTTGTCGCAGGTGATGATCCGACTCAAAATGCACCACCTTCTTTCGCAAACTGTTGAATCATTTTTTAAAATAGTTTATTACTTGCAAGACAGCTGAGCACCACTGTTCAAATTTTAGGATTACTATAGTCACGTGCTAGTTCGTGAACCATGGTCAACGGCTGAGTGCCTAGTAATTGGTCCTGAGAGTTGGGATACCAGATGCAATGGAATGGGAGTGGGCATCTCGGACATATTCTGAGTCATGGCCCTCCTTGTGCTCAAGCGGCTAGGACTATACAATCCACCGGTGGTCCCTAACCTATTAGAAGAGAGATCCTCACTTTGACTAACTGTAAGTAGGGTAGCATCCTGCTTCATGAACTTACCAAGCTAAGAACATTTTAAGCAAGCCTTGGACCTATGGGAGTAATGGAGCCCCACCCTCATTTGCCAACGGCCGTAGCCGTGTTGAAACACCGGATCCTGTCAGATCTCCGAAGTTAAGCAACATTGGGCATGGTTAGGAGTTGGATGGGTTGCTGCATGCTGACAGACCTCCAAATGTCTCAACTTCAGATTTTCAGTCAAAAGGCGATGGACCCATCTGGAACACATTTTACAGAACTGTAGGTCATTTGTGATGATTGCTTGACAGCTCCCATAAACGATTCAGACTTTTTCAGCAATTTCTGATACTCTCGCCCGTCGATCATACTTGACAATGTTCGATTGCCGAACTGTGCAGTCAATCTCTGGCAAATTTCTGCTGCTATAACTCCTTCACGGGCAAGAAATTTTATAATTATGCGTTGCGCAGTGGAGGGGTGCACCTGTTGCTCCAACATCATGGGCGTTACTGACGAAATGGCGGGAAATATCTAACAGCACCCTCTCCCCACACCTAACTACGGTTGATATTTAGGAACAAAAATCCCGTTTATAATTGATCGATCTTCGTAAAACATGAACAAAAGTTGTTGATTCTTATTTTTGACAAAAGTTTGTGGTCGAAAATGACACAGGAGCTGTTGAATCATTTTTTAAAATAGTTTATTACTTGCAAGACAGCTGAGCACCACTGTTCAAATTTTAGGATTACTATAGTCACGTGCTAGTTCGTGAACCATGGTCAACGGCTGAATGCCTAGTAATTGGTCCTGAGAGTTGGGATACCAGATGCAATGGAATGGGAGTGGGCATCTCGGACATATTCCGAGTCATGGCCCTCCTTGTGCTCAAGCGGCTAGGACTATACAATCCACCGGTGGTCCCTAACCTATCAGAAGAGAGATCCTCACTTGGACTAACTCGTAGCATCCTGCTTCATGAACTTACCAAGCTAAGAACATTTTAAGCAAGCCTTGGACCTATGGGAGTAATGGAGCCCCACTCTCATTTGCCAACGGCCGTAGCCGTGTTGAAACACCGGATCCCGTGAGATCTCCGAAGTTAAGCAACATTGGGCATGGTTAGGAGTTGGATGGGTTGCCGCGCGCTGTTGGTGGGGGGTAAGGGAATGGAGGAGCGGAAAGGAACTGACCACCCTACCGCACGTAAACTCCGGCTCAGGAACATCTCTGCGGAGGTTCGAACCTGCCTTCGGGCAGAATAACCCTTACCTACTCTCATTTGACAGGCGAGGAACTCCTTGGAAACAACTTGGCGAATGAAATGGAATTCGATGGGGAGCTATCAATATTAATGGGGCTTATGGAAGAAAGAAAGAACTGGTTGAGTCAGCAAAATGGATGCATATGGACGTACTAGGAGTAAGTAATATTCCGGTAAGGGGAGATAATGAGGAAGAGATAGGAGATTATAAAGTGTACTTGGCAGGTGTTAAAAAGGGAAGGGCAGAGTATAGGGCAGGACTGTTTATCAGGAATACTATTGCACGCAACATAGTTTCTGTTAGGCACGTAAATGAGCTAATGCTGTGGGTAGAATTGACAGTTGGAGGAATTAGGACAAAAATAGTCTCAGTGTATTCATCATGTGAAGGTGCAGATGAGGATGAAATTGACAAGTGTTATGAAGCATTGAGTGACATCGTAGTCAGGGTTAACAGCAAGGATAGGATAGTCCTAACGGGTGATATCACTACGAGAGTTGGAAATAGAACTGAAGAATACGAAAGGGTGACTGGTAAGTGTGGGGAAGATATGGAAGCTAATCAGAATGGGAAGCGTTTGCTGGACTTCCGTGCTAGTATGGGTTTAGCAGTTACGAATACATTCTTCAAGCATAAGGCTATTCACCGCTACACTTGGGAGGCTAGGGGTACCATCCATAATAGACTATATCTTAAGCGACTTTGAATTAAGGAAGTCTGTTAGGAATGTACAGGTTTTTCGGGGATTTTTCGATGATACACACCACTATCTCGATGATACATACCACTATCTGATCTCAAATGATTTAAGTATCTCTATGCCTAGGATAGAGGAAGTGAAATCGATCTGCAAACAAATAATGACAGAAAATCTCCAGGATGAGGAAACTGGACAGAAGTACATGGATATGATTAGAAAGAAGTTTGGAACAGTGGACAGTAAGCAGATTCAGGATATAGAAAGGGAATGGGTGGCATACAGGAATGCTGTAGTAGAAACGGCAAGGGAATGACTAGGAACTAGTGGGTAACGATGGGAAAAAGTGAGGGAATGACTAGGAACTAGTGGGTAACGATGGGAAAAAGTGAACAACTTGATGGAACGATGAAGTGAGAGCAGCTTATAAACGTAAAAAGAAGGCTTATCAGAAATAGCTCCAAACAAGAGCCGATGCAGACAGGGAATTGCACATGGATCAAAGAAACAGAGTGAAACAAATAGTTGTTGAATCCAAAAAGAAGTCTTGGGAAGATTTTGGTAATAACCTGGAAAGGCTAGGTCAAGCAGCAGGGAAACATTTCTGGACAGTAATGAAAAATCTAAGGTAGGGAGGAACAAAAGAAATGAACAGTGTTTTGGGTAATTCAGGTGAACTCAGAACAGATCCCAGGGAATCACTTGCCAGGTGGAGGAAATATTTCGAAAATCTTCTCAATGTGAAAGGAAATATTTCTGGTGATGTCGCGAACAACCAAGCTCATCGGGAGGAAGTACATGATCATGGTGAAATTACACATGAGGAAGTGGAAAGGATGGTAAATAAACTCCATTGTCATAGAGCAGCAGAAATAGATGAAATCAGATCTGGAATGGTGAAGTACAGTATAGTGGGAAGGCAGGGATGAAATGGCTTCATAGAGTAGTAAGATTAGCATGGAGGGTTGGATTTTTTTTTTTTTTTTTTTTTTTTTTTTTTTTGCTAGTTGCTTTACGTCGCACTGACACAGATAGGTCTTATGGCAACGATGGGACAGGAAAAGCCTAGGAAAGGGAAGGAAGCGGCCATGGTCTTAATTAAGGTACAGCACCAGCATCTGCCTGGTGTGAAAATGGGAAAACATGGAAAACCATCTTCAGGGCTGCCGACAGTGGGGTTCGAACCCACTACCTCCCGGACGCGAGCTCCAGCTGCACTCTCCTAACCGCACGGCCAACTCGCCCGGTGGAGTGTTGGTAAGGTACCCTCAGACTGGACAAAAGCAGTTATTCCACCTATCTATAAGCAAAGGAATACGAAGGATTGCAACAATTATAGAGGTATCTCACTGATTAGTATACCGGACAAACTATTCACTGGCATCTTGGAAGGGAGGGTGTGATCAGTGGTTGAGAGGAAGTTGGATGAAAAGCAGTGTGGTTTCAGACCACACAGGGGCTGTCAGGATCAGATTTTCAGTATGCGCCAGGTAACTGAAAAATGTTATGAGAGGAATAGACAGTTATGTTTATGTTCCGTAGATCTAGAGAAAGCATATTTCAGGGTACCGCGGGAAAGAATGTTCGTCATTCTGGGGGACTATGGAATTAAAGGTAGATTATTAAAATCAATCAAAGGCATTTATGTTGACAATTGGGATGCAGTAAGAATTGATGGTAGAATGAGTTCTTGATTCAGGGTACTTATAGGGGTTAGACAAGGCTGTAATCTTTCACATTTGCTGTTCGTAGTTTACATGGATATTCTGCTGAAAGGTATAAAGTGGCAGGGAGGGATTCAGTTAAGTGGAAAAGTAGTAAGCAGTCTGGCCTATGCTGATGAACTGGTCTTAATGGCAGATTGTGCTGAAAGCCTGCATTCTAGGAACTTGAAAATAGGTGCAATGAGTATGGTATGAAAATAAACCTCTCAAAGAATAAATTGATATAGATATAGATGTTGATTCCCACACTGGAATAAACTGATGTCAGTAGGCAAAAATTCAACTGAATTGAATGTCAGATTGGTGATACAAAGCTGGAACTGGTAGATAATTTTAAGTATTTAGGTTGTGTGTTCTCCCAGGATGGTAAGATATTAAGTGAGATTGAATCAAGGTGTAGTAAAGCTAATGCAGTGAGCTCGCAGTTGCGATCAACAGTGCTCTGTAAGAATGAAGTCAATTCCAGGATGAAACTATGTCTACATCAGTCGTTTTCAGGCCATCTTTGCTTTAAAGGAGCAAAAGCTGGGTGGACTCAGTATTTCTTATTCATAAGTTAGAAGTAACAGACATGAAAGTAGCGAGAATTATTGCTGGTTCCAACAGGTGGGAACAAAGGCAGGAGGGTCCTCGGAATGAGGAGAAAAATGCTAAGTTAGGAATGAACTCGATGGATGAAGCTGTACGCATAAACCAGCTTTGGTGGTGGGGTCATGTGAGACACATGGCGGAGGATAGGTGGTTGTTGTTGTTGTTTGAGTCATCAGTCCATAGACTGGTTTGATGCAGCTCTCCATGCCATCCTATCCTGTGCTAACCTTTTCATTTCTACGTAACTACTGCATCCTACATCTGCTCTAATCTGCTTGTCATATTCATACCTTGGTCTACCCCTACCGTTCTTACCACCAATACTTCCTTCAAAAACCAACTGCACCAGTCCTGGGTGTCTTAAGATGTGTCCTATCATTCTATCTCTTCTTCTTGTCAAATTTAGCCAAATCGATCTCCTCTCACCAATTAGATTCAGTATCTCTTCATTCGTGATTCGATCTATCCATCTCACCTTCAGCATTCTTCTGTAACACCACATTTCAAAAGCTTCTATTCTCTTTCTTTCTGAGCTAGTTATCGTCCATGTTTCACTTCCATACAATGCCATGCTCCACATGTAAGTCTTCAAGAACATCTTTCTAATTCCTATATCAATGTTTGAAGTGAGCACATTTCTTTTCTTAAGAAAGCTCTTCCTTGCTTGTGCTAGTCTGCATTTTATGTCCTCCTTACTTCTGCGATCGTTAGTTATTTTACTACCCAAGTAACAATATTCGTCTACTTCCTTTAAGACTTCATTTCCTAATCCAATATTTCCTGCATCACCTGCCTTCATTCGACTGCAATCCATTACTTTTGTTTTGGACTTATTTATTTTCATCTTGTACTCCTTACCCAAGACTTCGTCCATACCGTTCAGCAGCTTGACGAGATCTTCTGCAGTCTGCTTTTTCTTCTTTCCCTAGAAGTGGCTTTCCATCTGAGCTCTTAATATTCATACACCTAGATTTCCTTTCTGCAAAGGTTTCCTTGATTTTCCTGTATGCAGCATCTACCTTTCCCAGGACCATACAACCTTCGACATCCTTGCATTTCTCCTTCAGCCATTCTTCCTTGGCTACCTTGCACTTTCTATCCATTTGATTCTCTAATCGCCTGTATTCTTTTCTGCCCTCTTCATTTCTAGCATTCTTGTATTTTCGTCGTTCATCAATCAGGTCTACTATCTCCTGAGTTATCCACTGATTCTTAGCTGATCTTTTCTTCCTTCCCAACATCTCTTCAGCAGCCCTACTGAGTTCATTTTTCATGACTATCCACTCTTCCTCTATTGTGTTTCCTTCACCCTTTTCATTCAGCCCTTGTGCAACGTGTTCCTTGAAACAATCTCTCACACTCTTATCTTTCAACTTGTCTAGATCCCATCTTTTTGCATTCTTTCCTTTCTTCAATTTCTTCAACTTCAGATGGCATTTCAGACCAACAAGTTGTGGTCAGAGTCCACGTCTGCTCCTGGGAAAGTTTTGTAGTCCAATACCTGGTTTCTGAATCTCTGCCTAATCATAATGAAGTCTATTTGATACCTTCCAGTGTCTCCAGGTCACGTCCACGTATACAGCTGTCGTTTGTGGTGTTTGAACCAAGTATTGGCAAGGACTAAATTATGATCAGTGCAGAATTCAACCAGCCGACTTCCTCTTTCGTTCCTTTGTCCCAATCCAAATTCTCCTACTGTATTACCTTCTCTTCCTTGGCCTACCACTGCATTCCAGTCTCCCATCACAATTAGATTCTCGTCACCTTTTACATATTGTATTAAATCTTGTATCTCTTCATATATTCTTTTGATTTCCTCATCATCCGCTGAACTAGTAGGCATATAGACCTGCACTATTGTGGTGGGCATTGGTTTGGTGTCTATCTTGACGACAATAATTCTTTCATTTTGCGAGTCGGAGTGTGGAATGTTAGAAGTTCAAATCGTTGTGGTAGGTTAGAGAATGTGAAAAGGGAGATGGATAGACAAAAGTTAGATGCAGTTGGTATAGGTGAAGTACGTTGGCAGGAAGAGCAGACTTTTGGTCAGGCAACTACAGAATTATCAACACAAAATCAAACACGGGAAATGCAGGAGTTGTTTGAATAATGAATAAGAAAATAGGGCAGCGGGTAAACATAGTGAAAGGATTATTGTTGTCAAGAGATAACAAACCAATGCCCACTACAATAGTGCAGGTCCATAGGCTTACTAGTTCAGCTGATGACAAGGAAATCGAAAGAATACATGAAGAGAGAAGATTTAATACAGCATGTAAAAGGTGGTGAGAATCTACAGTGAAACTCGGTTGAGAAGTTCCCGTATAAGAAGTTTTCCCGCCTAAGAAGTGTGATATTCTTGGTCCCTTGATCAGTTGCATTAAGATATATCTATATTTTTCCCGTTTAAAGTGTTCTGTTGTAAATATATTTCCCGGTTAAACAGTTCAGATTTTAGAGCCCCTTGAGATAGAAAAGACAAAGTGGAGATTATAAGGAAAGTGAAGTCATCTACCATTTCCAATGTTGCTTTGGCAAAGGAGCTGGGGGTGCCGCCGTATACTTCAAACGGTATTATAGCGAAGAAAGAAGAGATCTCTGCTTCTGCAGGGAATACTTGAGCAAATTGTAAGGAAGTTAAATCTGAAAAGTACGATGAAATAGAACAAGCTCTGCTAATATGGTTTGAACAGCAGCGAAGTTTAAACATACCTTTCAGTGGGACTACTGTGCAGGAGAAAGCCGCATGCAAATTAAGGGTACCTTTTACCGCGTCGAACGGGTGGCTGGACCGCTTTAAAAATCGAGCCGGCATCGTTTACAAAACAATTTGTGGCGAAGCAGAGAGTGTAAGTGCGGAGGAAAGGGAAGCGTGGAAGGAAATGGTTCTGCTTGCTAAAATAAGCAAACCTTGCAACGTTTTTATATAATATGTTCCCTTCTCTTATCAAATATGTTTATAATATGGTCTGTTCAATTATTTTACTTTATCTCTAAAAATATTGTCATGATAATCGAATTTTTATATTGTGGCTTTCTGTTAGCAGCTCTTATATATCGGCCTATTTTGGTATTGTTCACAAACAAGGAAATCTGTTGGCTGTGTGTTTCACATGTATTTCAAAGTACAGAATAAGTTTTTGGGCATTACCCCTTTTAAGAAGTTTCCTGCTTAAGACGTTTTCTATTTTTTGCAGTCCCTTGAAAAACTTTTTAACAGAGTTTCACTGTAATTGTGATAGGAGACTGGAATGCAGTGGTAGGCCAAGGAAGAGAAGGTAATGCAGTAGGTGAATTCGGACTGGGACAAAGGAACGAAAGAGGAAGTCAGCTGGTTGAATTCTGCACCAATCACAATTTAGTCCTTGCTAATACTTGGTTCAAACATCACAAACGATGGCTGTACACATGGACGAGACCTGGAGACACTGGAATGTATCAAATAGACTTCATTATGATTAGGCAGAGCTTCAGAAATCAGGTGTTGGATTGCAAAACTTTCCCAGGAACAGATGTGGACTATGATCACAACTTGTTGGTCATGAAATGCCATTCGAAGATGAAGAAATTGAAGAAGGGAAGGAATCCAGTGAGGTGGAATCTAGACAAGTTGAAAAAAAGAAAAGAGTGTGAGGGATTGTATGATGGAAGATGTTGCACAAGGACTAAATGGAAAGACTGAAGGAAACACAGTAGAAGAAGAATGGACAGTCATGAAGAATAAGGTCGGTAGGGCTGCTGAAAAGATGTTAGGAAGAAAGGAAAGATCAACTAAGAATCAATGGAGAACTCAAGAGAAACTAGACCTGATTGATGAAGGACAAAAATAAAAGAATGCAAAAAATGAAGAGGGCAGAAAAGATGACGCAAGTGCGATAAACAGATATAACTTGAAAACAATATTCTCTCACCCATGGGTAAATAATGCAAGTATCAAGCTTGAATTATTATTATTATTTTAAATCATAATAAGAATTATTATTTTACGGTTATGGTTATTATTTTTACTTGTAATGTATAATTATGAAGTGTTTACATCCATTTAGTATTAGTATTATTATTATTATTATTACATCATATGATCATGTTGTTTGTGAGGTTATGTCATGAAACATACACTGTATATAGACATTTATATCAGTTCAATGTAAGAACCTGTATATAGTTCATTCTTACCTGTATATATAATTTGTAATACATAATTGTGAAACACACTGTAACTTCCAGAATGGCAATAGGAACTAGAATGATTGAGAATATTCTATACATTACAATCTATGTATTAGGCACTCTCGAATTTTCAAGAAGATATTTTTTTGGTAATATATCTTTCTGGAAGCCTGGCCAGGCACATACATAAGGAGACGATCTTGACAGCGACCGAGAGTTATTGGTCAGAGAATTATTGGTTGACGAGTTATTGGTTAGAGAGTTATTGGTTACGACGAGTTGTTGTTTAGTAGAGTTATGGTGTAGCAAGGTTGTACTTGTGACCACGTGTTGTGACCTGCTTTTAAGCAGTCATCTGTTTCAACTGTGTGTTAAGGTTGCAATCTCCGCATGCAGCGGTATTCATTTGTCAAAATGGTGGCTTTGTGATACGAGTGTTTTGTTTGTGACAGCAGTGATTAAGGTTATGTGTGCGTTTAACTTGTAAATAGATGTGAATAAAATAATTGTACCAACTGACAGCATCTCATGTGCATCTTTGTGGATACGTTAAAGAATACAGACGATTAAAGAATTAAGTGGATAGGAAGTGCAGGGCAGGTAAGGAAGAATGGCTGAAGGAGAAGTGCAAGGATGATTAAAGTTGTATTGTCCTGAGAAAGGTAGATGTTGCATACAGGAAAATCAAACAAACCTTTGGAGAAAGGAAAACTATTTGTATGAATATTAAGGGCTCAGATGGAAAAACACTTCTAGGGAAGGAAGACAAGGCAGAAGGATGGCAGGAACATATCCAACAGTTGTATCAAGGTAAGGACATAAATGATATGGTTCTGGAACAAGAAGAGGCTGTTGATGCTGATGAAATGGGTGACCCAATTTTGAGGCCAGAATTCGACAGAGCTTTGAGAGACCTACATAGGAGCAAAGCACTTGGAATTGATGGCATTCCCTCTGAATTACTGACTGCTTTAGGAGGAACCAGCATGGCGAGGTTATTCCATTTAGTGTGCAAGATGTATGAGACAGGAGAAGTGCCATCCCACTTTCGGCAGAATGTTGTTATACCTATTCCCAAGAAAGCCAGTGCTGACAAGTGTGAAAACTACCGCACCATTAGTTTAGTATCTTATGCCTGCAAGATTCTAACATGTATTATTTACAGAAGAATCAAAAGACAAGTTGAAACTGAGTTGGGAGAAGATCAGTTTGGCTTCAGAAGAAATGTAGGAACACGTGAAGCAATCCTGACTTTACGACTGATCTTAGAGGATCGAATTAAGAAGGGCAAGCCCACACACATGGCGTTCATAGATCTAGAAGAGGCACCTAATAATGTTGATTGGACCAAGCTATTTGAGATTCTGAAGGTGATTGGGATCAGGTACCGAGAAACAAGAATTATCTACAATCTATATACAAATCAGTCTGCAGTAATAAGAATCGAGGGCTATAGAAAAGCAGCAGCAATCCAGAAAGGGATGAGGCAAGGCTGCAGTTTGTCTCCCCTCCTTTTCAATGTTTATATAGAACAGGCAGTAAAGGAAATCAAGGAAGAATTTGGAATGGAAATCATAATCCAAGGAGAGGAAATCAAAACCCTGAGATTTACCGATGATATTGTTATTTTATTGGGATCGGCAAACTGGACTGTTCTTAGTATTTGTGTACATTTTTGTTTACGTACTATAATCGTATCGTTTCTTTGCCGGTAAAAATTAAATTCTGTGAATAAGGTTGACATGCTATTAGCAGATTTGTTACGTGTTCAAAAATGGTATCTTCTAAAATGCAATTTTGTTAATTATGTTAATAATTTAATTGTATATGCGCTTAACCTTCATTTGTGTTTAGCAGTTGATGCTGAGATATCCCTAATAGCAAGAAATATTTTCTTACCTGGACATTTAATATGTTATATAATTACTAGAAACTATTTTTCAATATTTCAAGAATATTTTAAGTAAATATTTCCAAAATATTATATGATATTGGGGATTTTGGTGTCAACGTCGTGAGAGATGGGCAACGTCATCAAGTAGGGAATAGCCTGGGGGTGAAGTACAGTGGAGACTGTGGCTGCCCTGAGACCGCTACGGTAGTTGTGAAGGCCCTACAGGAATCGTGAAAAAGATGACGGCTAACGGGGCTCTGGTGACATCACAACAGGCCTAGCAAGCTGGTGATGGATATTAACTCTCTTTCAAGGAAACAAGGAATGATAAGCCGGACACATATAACAGATGACGACCCTGGCGAGGAACAGCCTTACGAATTGGCACAATGAATATACAAACATTGACCGGAAAAGTAGAAGAGGTCGTAGGCATGATGGAAAGAAGAAAACTGGATGTATTAGGGCTGGCAGAAACTAAGTGGAGGGGTGAGGGTAAGAGAGAGCTGTGGAATGGTTTTCGGATGTACTGGATAGGAAATGATGAAGGAAAGCGAAATGGAGTAGGAGTGGCAGTAAGAAATGGATTGAAAGAGGAAGTAAAAGGGATAAGTGACTGGTTGATAAAAGTCAAAATAACAGTCAAAGGAAAAACCTTGGGTTGTACAAGTGTATGCTCCACAAGCAGGATGCACACAACAAGAGAAAGATGACTTTGAGGAAGAACTGGAGAGACAATTTAATGAACAACATAACGTGGTAATGGAATGCCCATGTAGGCATGGGAAGGAAGGGTTATGAGAATGTGCTTGGAGCAGAAGGATGGGGAAATAGGAATAAGGAAGGAGAAAGACTACTGGATTTGTGCAAAAGAAATGGGATGATGGTCAGGAACTCGTGGTTCAAAAAGAGAGAACCATAAGATAACATGGTATAGCAGTGACTGGTCTAGGAAATCCATTGTAGATAACATGATCTACGACTGGGAAATGAAGAGGAATGTAAAGGTAATACTATCAGAGGCCCTAGATAGTGACCACAGACTATTGGTAATGAAAGCGAGAACAATGACGGAGAGAAAGAAAACAGAGAGCAGGAAAGACATATCAAAATAGGGTAACTGAAGGAAAAGGAAACCATGGAAGAATATCAGGAAAAAATAAGATTGAACTTACCAACAGATGATACAAAAATAGGAGAGGAAGAATGGGAAAGGTTCAAGAGGACATTAGTAAAAACTGCAGAGGAAGTGTTTGGGAGAACTAGTGCCAGGAAAAGATGCAAGGAGACCTCCTGGTGGAACGACAGAGTCAAAGTGGCAGTTAGGGAGAAGAATTAAGCTTTCAGAGTGTGGTTTCAACAGAGGACAACGGAGACAAGACAAGATTATAAGAACAAAAAGGAAGAAGCTTAAAAGGTTGTAACAGAGGAGAAGAAAAAATGGATGGAGAAGTGGACAAACATGATGGAAGAGGATAGCAAAGGAAATAAAAAAGTACTGTATGGAATGGTCAAGAGTAAGAGGAAAGGCATGAGGGAAGATGTTATAATGATAGACAAAAATGGAAATGAAGTGCAGGAAATGGAGAAACTCAAAGGAAAGTGGAGGGAGTATTTGGAAGATTTACTAAGCCCAGAAGGATGCACTGAGAAGGAAAGTACAAGCATGGAGGAAGAAATATGGAAAAAGAAAATGACTTAACATGGGCAGAAGTGGAGCTAGCACTGGACAAGATGAAAGGAGGGAAAGCCCCAGGGTTAGATGAAGTGAGTATTGAGAGATGGTGAAGGTAGCAGGAGAGGTAGGGAAACAATGGCTTTATCGTGTGTTGAAAGTAGTATGGAAGGAAAGGAAGAGCCCTGAAGATTGGAAGAAGCGGGTAATCATACCCATTTTCAAGAAAGGGAATAGAAAAGAGTTTAAGAACTATAGGGGAGTCACATTGATATGCCACTGTGCAAAGGTGTTTAAGAATATTCTGGAGAATAGAATCAGAAAGAGGGTGGAAGAAAAGTTAAGAGAAGAGCAGTATGGCTTCAAATCAGGAAGGTCTACAGTAGTCCTTATATTCACAGTACGACAGCTACAAGAGCGTCATTACGAATGGGGTAAGGATCTTGTGATGGCCTTCATGGACTTTTGAGAAAGCTTATGACCGTGTGTGTAGAAACAAGGTATGGGAAGCCTTACAGAGAAAAGGTGTCGAAGAACAGACCGTAGAAAGAGTGAAGGAGATGTACAATTGAAATGTCAGTTGTGTGAAAATAGGAAGAGAGAGAACAGGCTGGTTTGGGCAGAAAGGTGGATTAAAACAAGGAAGTGCTCTGTCATCTTTGGTCTTCGTAGTAACAATGGACGAGATGATGACAAAAGTGGCAAGAAAAATTGGAGAAGGAAAAATGAAAGTGATGATGTTTGCAGATGACCTGTTAGTCTGGGGAGAAAAGGAAGAGGATATCCAGGAATAGTTAGATGCTTGGGTAGATGAGGTGGAACAATATGGAATGAAATTTAATGCCCAAAAGAGCAAGATAGTGATCACAACTAGAAAGAAGGAGAGACCTATGAGAGGGATATTGCTTGGAGGGGAACAGTTTAGGAAGGTAGACAGTTTCAAGTACTTGGGAAGTTCAATTCCTGATTGGGAAGTATCATAGAAGAAAGGAAATAATTGAGAGTAAAAGACAAGCAGGAGCATTCCTGAAAAGTGTCAGAAGCCTGGTTTGAAGCAAGGATGTCCCTCAGAGAAGCAAAAGGGTGATATACAGGATGTACTATATACCTATTCTGATGTATGCAGCTGAGACTTGGGTAATGAGGCAGAGAGCCGTGAACAGAATACAGGCAACTGAAATGAAATTTCTGAGAAGCAGGATAGGAGTGACAAGATTGGATAAGATGAGAAATGAGAAGGTTCGAGATATAGTATAAGAAGATCCACTACAGAATAGGATAGGGGCATCTAGACTTAGATGGTATGGACACATGAAGAGAATGACAGAGGAAAGGATACCGAGGAGGATGTACGAAATGGAGATAACAGTTAAACGACTAAGAGGAAGACCAAGAGACAGGTGGATAAAAGGAGTGGAAGAGTGTGTACAGAGAAGAGGTGAGGACTGGGCAAGAGTGACTAGGGAGAAATGGTGGGAAGACAAGAGGAGAATGGAACGGCTTATGTTCCAAACAGACCCGGTCAACAGCTGGAAACTGCAGATGATGATGATGATGATGATGAAAACACAAAATGAGTAAATATCTAAGTGGTGCTGAGAACAGGAAAAGTGAAGTACAAGAATGTTATATATAGGTTTTAAGAAGGATATAATTAGTTGTGTAGATGTCGTCAAATGAAGAGAATACATAACTTATAATATACTGTTCTGTTACTCATTTTAGAGTCCAAAATGTTGTGATAATTCATTTGGGAGATATTTCTGGATTATATAGTAATAGGAAACAGAACACAAATCTTTAGAATGTGTCTTGAGGAAGGTAATGGGTTACTTGTATGCTTTTCTTATCGAGTATGAAGTAAGATATGAGGTTATACGTTTTACATGGTGGGATGTCTTCGATACAAAAGATAGAAAGTTATTTAAGAACCATGATGATGAAAGTTGTGATGTTGATAGGCAAGGAAGTGCATAAATCTTCTAAATGGATATTAATGCATAGTATGATGGATTTTAAGGTATGTTTTTGATTATGTTACCATAAATAGATATGAGGTATGTTTTATTGAAATGTAATTTGCATATAAATGACAGATGCGAGTCTTTGAAGGTTAATGTTGGATGATCATCAGCCCAGTATACTTATTAAGATGTGGCTCATCCAGTAGATGATGTACATGAAATAACTGTCATGATACCAGATATCAATTAATGATATTTTGTTAGGTAAAAGCGAAGGTTTTCCTAAGAGCTTAAATTACGAACATCTAAGAGTTCATTGTTGAGTGAGGTCCTCGCAAGATAGAACTGAGACGTTATAAATGCATATTCGGTTAGGTATTGAAGCGATTTAGAATAATGTCACATAGAGACTCATATATACCGTCAAGTAGCATTATTACTCATGTAAATTTCTTATTTTTAGGGTATTAATGAATATATTATCTTCTTTAATTCTGTAGTATTAAGTAACTTACCCAACCAGCCAAAAAAATGATCAAACACCTACATACATACATACATACATACATACATACATACATACATACATACATACATACATACATACATACATACATACATACATACATACATACATACATACATACATACATACATACATACATACATACATACATACATACATACATACATACATACATACATACATACATACATACAATATCATTATAGACTGTTATGCCTTTCAGCTGACAATGGTGATATGACAAGTAGCAAAGAGAGTGCAATACCCAGGAACTCTTCAACTAGAAGGCCTAGAAGAACATAAACTGAACATATGGGCATGGGAAATTTAATGATGATGATGATGATGATGATCTTGTTTCATGGGGCCTAAACACTGAGGTCATGGCCCCTGCATATTCAAATACTTATCAGAGCTTAAGTTCCACCATCCAGAAGTTGGTTACTTGATTCTTTCCCTCTAGATATGTCAAGGTATCGTGCAACAGGCAATGTTTACTTGGGCTAGAATGACCTGTCGTTCTTGTTTACTCCTCTTAACTCTGAAGATGTTAAAACAATCCATCCTTTGAACACGCTTAAGCATTTGACAAGTGCAGATAAAGGCATCAAATAAAATATTTTTGGATTATCTTCAGAGGAGCGTGCTATCGACTAATAACCAATAATTTATAACAGAGATAAATACATTACCTGTCAAGAACAGACACCAGACAAATAACACCAAGGAAATAATACCAGGTCTTCACCATGCGAGCCATGTAACAATAGACTTCTGACACCAAGGCTATATCACGTTCTTTTACACCAACGCTCATAACCTACAAAAAACATTAAAAAGTTACAAAATATTAATTGAAAGATAAATCAGATGGTAACTTAGTCATTATTAAAAAGTTTGCTTGGATAAAATTTGAAACATTTACAAATTTAAAAATCAGTATTGTACTAAAATCAGATTTCAGAAAACTAGGATAGAAATGTTAACATTGATGCTTTCATGGCACGTACTTGGAGGCAAGATATGGGCTTTTGGGCTTATGCCTGATGCAAGTGTGTAATGGACTAGTATAACTTGGAAACAATTCTCTAAACCCACGGGTAAATAGTGAAAATATCGAGTTCGATAAGTAGGTGTTATTATTATGACTTGTGAGATGTGGCTATGAAGTTTTTTAAGTCTATTATTATTATTATTATTATTATTATTATTATTATTATTATTATCTACGTAGTTATGTATGACAGGTTGTCAATACGGATTTTATTTGGTATAAACCGTAGTCGTATCATTTATTATTTGTGTGTTATATGATCTGTCTTGCCAATATAAATGGTCCGTTATTGGACATCATAAATTTTCCAGCTAACTCATTCCTGGTTGCCAGCGTTTCACCCCTGTGTGCTAAGATGGGCTCATCAGTTGGTACCTAGCACACCCACCAAGAGGCATGGTTGCTGCATACCGTGGAGGCCACTGCGTAGGCTACTTGGAGCCACCGGCAGTGCCAATGCACTATGAGAGACTTTGTCTCATTACCAAAAATTGATGCCTATTGGCCATCAGATGATATAGATGTTGATTCCCATAGGGAACCTGAACCTGAAATAATATGTCCCAAATGAGTAAATTTATAATACCAATATAAATGGTCCGTTATTGGACATTATAAATTTTCCAGCTAACTCATTCCTGGTTGCCAGCATTTTACCCCCGTGTGCTAAGATGAGCTCATCAGTTGGTACCTAGCATCACCTAGGATCACTTACAAGCAGGTGTCTGTGAGAATCAGTACAAGTCATTGCAGGTAGAACAGAGCGAAGATGAGGAACAAGGAACTGTTGTTGAGAAGTGTGGAAATAGGAGGAAGGGAAATGGTAGGAAAGGGAAATGTAGAGTAGAGAATAGGAAAAGTCAGGTGGAACAGGGTTATGGGAGGGATAAAAAGGAGGAGAAAGTAGCTTCTGCAGCTGTCAGTAAAGATAGGGCTGACCAGGAAGGGAAGGGATCAGTTGAGGTGGGTAGGGTTGAGGCTCTGGTCATGGGGGATTCCATTATTAGACATGTGAGGAAAGTGTGTGAAGGAAAGGGAACCAGGGTAGAGTGTTATCCAGGAATTAGGTTGAGGCAGATTTTGAAGAAAGCAGAAGAGAAGGAGGAGGGGAAGGAGAAGGTGGTAGTGTACACGTTGGTACCAACAACGTAAAGCTAGCTGGTATAAGTACCAACATAGTTGGGGATGTGTGGGATCTGGTAAATGCAGCACGGATGAAGTTTAAGGAAGCAGAGATTGTTATCAGTGGAATACTGCGTAGGAGGGATACTGGCTGGAGGGTGATTGGGGATTTAAATGAGACTATGGAGTGGGTATGTGAGAGACTGGGAGTGAAATTTCTAGATCCTAATGGGTGGGTAGGAGATAGGGACCTGCGCTCAGATGGCCTTCACTTAAACCGCAGTGGTAAGTATGTTAGGTCATCAGCCCAGAGGCTGGTCGGATCCTCAAATAGCACCACTAAAGGTTATGCGGTTATATGGAAACCACAAAAACCAATGGCAGCACCAAAATAAGGCGTACTAGGCAAGACGAGGAGTGAGGTAGTTTGCCATTGCTTTCCTAACTTGGTCAGAAAGTGCTATTGCAGCACGACTGACCCTATGAGCAACACCTTTCATAACATTCAGATGCACTAGTCGTGCTTTGAATGTCATTACTCAGCACCACCCATACCCCAGCAGCTTCCATATTGTCACAGCCATGAATGAGACTGGGACTTCAGTGGAAGCTACAATTTACTCTGGCCTGTGCCAAGAGATGGATACAAAAGTACTGTATCCATCAAGAAATGGCAGCATACAATAAGTTAGGAAATTTGTTTGGAAGGGTAATAGGGAGGTACATTCAGGGAAACAGGGTGGCCTAGGGAGCGGTGATAAGAGAACAGGGAACTGGAAATCAAGTAGGGATGACATAAAAATGTTAGTGTTGAACTGTAGAAGTATTGTAAAGAAAGGAATAGAATTAAGTAATTTATAGATATACTAGCAAGATACCCATGCTTCGCTACGGTATTATAATGAAATCTATAATTGAATGCTTAACGTTTTATATATAATCCACTGAAATTCGCGATCTGACTCGCTTTCCGAGAGAATCCGCCAAAATTCACGCTCTGACTCGTTTCCTGAGAGATTACGGCGAAGTTCCCCCCATTTTTCAATCTTTCTTTCCAGCAATCGATTTCGTACTTCCCGGGCTAGGTCCAGGCATTCCATCATCCGGTCAGTTTAGTCCCTAAATATTTGCCATCTTTTCCTATAAGCATTTTTAATATGGATCAAATCCTTGAGGAGATCCGGCGTGGTGTCTTCTTGGGTGCCTTGGCAGTACTGAACCCGCGGCCGGACTTTAATCGTAGTCATTACCCGGTCAGGACCTGTTTCCAGCATGGTCCGCACATTTAAGACAGTCCAGAACATTATTTTTATTATTAGCGTGGGTGATATTAGTTGAATTTAGGTTATTAATATTATTATTGTTATTATAGATGTTCTGGACCCCACAGCAAGATGCACAAGATGCAAGACCGCTACTTGGCGGTAAATTACATCTGCTGCCATTGTCATTGCGTAGGCAAGTGCGCGGGATTTCTCGCAATACGAATGATAAACTTCCGTGCATTATTGACCTTATTATAGAGGTGACAATTGCACGGTCAATATAATTCCTATCGTTTATTTTAAATGTGTTTAAATTTTTATTTATATGCCAGGAGAATCTACTGTAATCTAACTTTATGTTCGTCAAAGGAAAAGATGGCTCTTGAAAACAAACCCAGGAAAGATAAAAAATGATCATTTTATGATCAGAATAAGTACATTATGAACAGTAAAATCAATTGGACTCAACTCCTTTTTCACCCCAAGCCCGTTAAGTTGCTTTACTCACCCCCCACCACCAAAAAAAAAAGAATGCTTGTTCCTTTATGTTTAAAGGAGATTCCAAATACCAATGTTCATGTCTGTTACCTTCAGTTCTGAGATATAAGTATCCCCATAAAAACAATTAACTTTTTAAGTTCCTTACACACTCCCCCCCCCCCTCCCCCGCCTTAAGTGAATTTTCCGACAAAAAATACTTGTTTCTTTAATAGTAACGGATCTTCTAAATACCAATTATCACGACTCTAACATCTTCAGTTTTTGAGATATGTGTCCTCATAAAAGGAATTCAACTCATTTGCACCCTCGCCCACAAAGATGATTTCCCCACAAAAACGCGTTTTTCTTTGTTTTTAAAGAAGATCCAAATACCAAATTTCACGTCTGTAACAACTTTAGTTTTTATTAGATGTAAGTATCCTCATACAATTAATTTAATTAATTTTTCGATTCTTTCACCTCCACCCCCCTTCATTGGATTTTACGAAATCAAAGGAATACATGTTTCTTTACTTTTAAAGCAGATTCCAAACACCAATTTTCACGTCTGCAAAAATCTTTCTTTTTTGAGATAATAGTATCTTCATACAAATAATTCAACTAATTTTTTAACCCCACTTCCCCCTTTTAAGTGGATTTCGGAAAACAAAAAATTACGTATTTATATATTTTTAAAGGAGATTCCAAATACAGTGGAAGCTCGGATTGCGAGTAACTTGTCTACGAGTGTTTTGCAAGACGAGCAAACATTTTAAATAAATTGTAACTTGATAAGCGAGTGAGGTTTCGCAATACGAGCGTCACGTGTACATACGTTTCCACCTACCCTGTGCCTTTGTTTTCAGCTCCCCCTGCCACTCTCTTTCCTGGGAAAGTGAGTGTAATCATTTCCCGCGTTGGACTTCAGTTGGCGTGCCTCGCTCGCATATTTAACACCGTACGAGTGTACATGTTTTGTTTCTGTCATTAGTGATATAACTGTTCCGCAACGAGGGGCCCTGTGAACGAAAAGAAGGCTAAAAAGGAATTCGGTCGGATGAAGGAGATGATTACAATGGAATTTAAGAAAGGAAATGATCAAAAAACACGAACGAGGTATGTGAGAGGCTGATATCGCGAGATTTTATAACAAGTCTACGTCTACAACAGGAGGAGGTTATGGAGATCTCGTCCGAGGATGAGGAAAAGTCAATGGAATCTCTCACTTCAACTGAGATTCCTTCACACCAATAATGATTCTATTGTAAGGTAAAGTGCAGTTTAATTGTTTTACGTTATATTTTGTTTTAGAAATGTTATGCGAATAAATGTTTTTGTGGGCTTGTGTTGTGGACGAATCATCCGAGTTTCAATAGTTTCTTAAGGGAAAATTTGCTTTGATATATGAGCAATTTGAATTACGAGCATGTTGCCGGAACAAATTATGCTCGCAATCCAAAGTTCCACTGCACCAAATTTTGCGTCTGTAACATTTTACATTTCTGAGATATACTGTAGATATCGTCTTTCTAAAAACTCAACCCAATTTGTCACTCCTGTTTAAACTCCATTAATTGGATTTTCCAAAAACAAAAAAGATACACGTTTCTTTATTTTTAAAGGTGATCCCAAATACCAATTTTCAGGTCTGTCATATCTTCATTTTCTGAGATATAAGTAAGCTCATTAAAGGCATTCAACCCCCCCCTTTTCACCCTTTTACACCCTTGGTATTGGGATTTTCCGAGAACAAAAAATGCGTGTTTCTTTATTTTTAAAGGAGATTCTAGATACCATCTTTAAATCCGTAAAATTTTATTAAAGTTTTGAGATAGAGATACACTCATTTAAAAAAATTCACACCTCTTTTCACCCTCCCGTTAATTAGACTTTCCAAAAACAAAAAAATACGTGTTTATATTTAAAGGATATTCTAAATACCAATTTTTAAATCTGTAAACTTTTAAAGTTTTGAGATATAGATGCACTCATTTGTGATATAAGTATCCACATTAAAGGCATTCAACCCCCTTTTCACTCTTCCTATTGGGATTTTCCGAAAACAAAAAGATATGTTTCTTTATTTTTAAAGGAGATTCCAAATACAAATTGTTACATTTCTAAACTTTAAAAGTTTGGAGTTATAGATACACTCATTTTAAAAAATCCACCCCCACTTCACCCCCTATTAATTGGATATTCCAAAAACAAAAAAATACGTGTTTCTTTATTTTTAAAATGAGATCCTAAATACCAATTTTCAGGTCTGTAATATCTTCAGTTTCTGATATATAAGTATCCTCATTAAAGGCATTCAACCCCTTTTCACCCCTCCTATTGGAATTTTCCGAAAACAAAAAATACGTGTTTCTTTATTTTTAAAAGAGATTCTAAATACCCATTTTTACATCTGTAAACTTTTAAAAGTTTGGAGTAATAGATACACTCATTTTAAACCCCCCCCCTTTTCAGCCCCCATTAATTAGATTTTCCAAAAACAAAAAATACGTGTTACTTTGTTTTTAAAGGAGATCCCAAATACAAATTTTCAGGTCTGTAATATCTTCATTTTCTGAGATATAAGTATCCTCATTAAAGGCATTCAACCCACTTTTCACCCGTTTTTGACCTTTCCTATTGGGATTTTCCGAAAAGAAAAAGTGCGTGTTTCTTTATTTTTAAAGGAGATTCTAAATACAAATTTTTACATCTGTAAATTTTAAAATTTGAGTTATAGATACACTCATTTTAAAAATTCAACCCCCTTTTCACCTGCCATTATTTGGATTTCCCCCCCAAAAAATTACCTGTTTCTTTCTTTTTAAAGGAGATCCCAAATAGCAATTTTCAGGTCTGTAATATCTTCAGTTTCTGAGATATAAGTATATTCATTAAAGGCTTTCAACCCCTTTTTCTCCCCCTCCTATTGAGATTTTCCAAAAACAAAAAATAAGCATTTCTTTATTTTTAAGGGAGATTCTAAATACTAATTTTTACATCTGTAAACTCTTAAAGTTTTGAGATATAGATACACTCAATTTAAAAATTCACCCCCTTTTCACCATCCTATTAATTGGATTTTCCAAAAACAAAAAGTACGTGTTTCTTTATCTTTAAAGGAGATCCCAAAATACAATTTTCAGGACTGTAATATCTTCAGTTTCCGAGATATAAGTATCCTCATTGGCTTTCAACCGGTTTTTCACCCCTCCTATTGGGATTTTTTGAAAACAAAAAATGTTTCCTTATTTTTAAAGGAGATTCTAAATATACCCATTTTTACATCTGTAAACGTTAAAAGTTTTGAGATATAGATACTCTCATTTTAAAAATTCACCCCCATTTTCGCCCCCCTTAGCGACGGAATATCCAAAAATCCTCCCTCAGCGAGCACCTACAACAGGGCCTCTCAGACTGCACGCGCCTGGTGCATGCACTGTGCACGGTGCAAAAGACGACTTTGCATGGTTGACCAGAGTGCAGACCCCCACTCCTCGATTTGGAGCAACAGCGCTGTCTCTCTCTTTCCCCACGCCTGTCTTGCTTACTCTCCCTATCTCTCTCTTCCTCACTTGCTCCGTAGTGCTCCAAATTCGAGCCGAGTTGATCTGAGCTTAGCCGAGTAGCCCAGAGACGAAGCGTTGGTCCGAGCGGAGCCGATGCACAGTGCACGGAGCTCTTGCGCCTCGATTTGCACGCGTGAGATTTTGGGCGTCTGGGGGGCCCTGACCTACATTGTAATATGACGGTATCCTCAAAATTTCATTTCTTTATGTCCAGTAGTTTTGGCTCGGCGATGATGAATCTTTTTTTTTTTTTTTGCTAGGGGCTTTACGTCGCACCGACACAGATAGGTCTTATGGCGACGATGGGATAGGAAAGGCCTAGGAGTTGGAAGGAAGCGGCCGTGGCCTTAATTAAGGTACAGCCCCAGCATTTGCCTGGTGTGAAAATGGGAAACCACGGAAAACCATCTTCAGGGCTGCCGATAGTGGGATTCGAACCTACTATCTCCCGGATGCAAGCTCACAGCCGCGCGCCTCTACGCGCACGGCCAACTCGCCCGGTGATGATGAATCAGTCAGTCAGGATATTATGTTCTTTTATATATATAGAGATATTTACCAGATATTGTAATAGGAGATGAATCATGGCTGAGAAATGATATAATGGATGCAGAAATTTTCTCACAGAACTGGAGTGTGTATCGCAGAGATAGGGTAGGAATGGTGGGAGGGGAAGTATTCATTCTGGTGAAAGTATTTGTAAGCAATGAAAAAGTTAAAGATGACAAACGTGAAATTCTAGGGGTAAGGCTCATTTCTAAAGATTATAGGCAACTTATATCATTGGAGTGTACAGACTGAGAAAGGGTAGGGCTAACACAGATTCAGAATTATTTGATAAGATAATCAGCTATGTGGGAAACAACATGGAAAGGAATGTGATTGTAGCAGGAGATCTGAATTTACCAGATGTCAATTGGGAAGGAAATGTGAATGACAGGAAGCATGACCAACAAACGGCAAATAAGTTAATATGTGAAGGACAGATGATTTAGAAAGTGATGGAACCAACTAGATGGAAAAAATGTCCCGGATGTGGTACTGGCAAAACCAGATGAGCTCTATAGAGAAACCAAAGTAATAGATGGTATTCGTGATCATGAAGCTGTTTTTGTGGTAGTTAAAAATAAATGTGATAGAAAGGAAAGTATTAAAAGTAGGACTATTACGCAGTACCACATGGCTGATAAAGCAGGCATGAGGCAGTTTGAAAAAAAAAAGAAACTATGATCGGTGGAAAGGGGTAAATAAAAATGTAAACAGACTCTGGGATGGGTTTAAAGCAATTGTTGAAGAATGTGAAAACAGGTTTGTACCTTTAAAGGTGGTAAGGAATGGTAAAGACTCACCTTATTATAACAGAGAAATAAAGAGACTAAGAAGGAGGTGCAGATTAAAAGAAATAGTCAGAAATGGCAGTAGAAGTAAGGAGAAATTGAAGGAACTTACTAGGAAATTGAATATAGCAAAGAAGGCAGCTAAGGAAAACATGATGGCAAGCATAATTGGCAGTCATACAAATTTTAGTGAAAAATGGAAGGGTGCAGAAACAGGTTCTAACAAGGACATTCCAGGAATAATTAATGAACAAGGGGAGTGTGTATGTCAGGATCTTCAAAAGGCAGAAGTATTAAGTCAGCAGTATGTAAAGATTGTTGGTTACAAGGATAATGTCCAGATAGAGGAGACTAATGTTAAAGAACTATTAACAATGACATTTACAATAAGATACAAAAGTTGAAAACTAGAAAAGCGGCTGGAATTGATCAGATTTCTGGGGATATACTAAAGACAATGGGTTGGGATATAGTACCATATCTGAAGTACTTATTTGATTATTGTTTGGTTGAAGGAGCTATACCAAGTGAATGGAGGAAAGGGTGATAGACATAAAGCAGAAAATTACAGGCCAGTAAGTTTGACATGCATTGCATGTAAGCTTTGGGAAGGCGTTCTTTCCGATTACATTAGACATGTTTGCAAAATTAATAACTGGTTCGATAGAAGGCAGTTCGGTTTTAGGAAAGGTTATTCCATTGAAGCTCAACTTGTAGGATTCCAGCAAGATATAGCAGATATTTTGATTCAGGAGATCGAATTGACTGTATCACGATTGACCTGTCTATAGCATTTGATAGGGTGGATCATGGGAGACTACTGGCAAAAATGAGTGCAAATGGACTAGACAAAAGAGTGACTGAATGGGTTGCTATATTTCTAGAAAATAGATCTCAGAGAATTACAGTAGTCGAAGCTTTATCCGACCCTGTAAAAATTAAAAGGGGAATTCCTCAAGGCAGTATTATTGGACCTTTATGTTTTCTTATATATATAAATGATATGAGTAAAGAAGTGGAATCAGAGGTAAGGCTCTTTATTCTATATATTCTGTATAGAGTAATAAATAAGTTACAAGACTGTGAGCAACTGCAATGTGACCTCGATAATGTTGTGAGATGGACAGCAGGCAATGGTACGTTGATGAACTGGGTTAAAAGTCAAGTTGTGTGTTTCACAAATAGGAGAAGTCCTCTCAGTTTTAATTACTGCGTTGATGGGGTGAAAGTTTCTTTGGGGTATCATTGTAAGTACCTAGGTGTTAATATAAGAAAAGACCTTCATTGGGATAATCACATAAATGGGATTGTAAAGAACGGGTACAGATCTCTGCACATGGTTATGAGGGTATTTAGGGGTTGTAGTATGGATGTAAAGGAGAGGGCACATAAGTCTCTGGTAAGACCCCAATGAGAGTACGGTTCCAGTGTATGGGACCCTCACCAGGATTAGTTGATTCAAGAACTGGAAAAAATCCAAAGAAAAGCAGCTCGATTTGTTCTGGGTGATTTCCGACAAAAGAGTAGCGTTGCAAAAATGTTACAAAGTTTGGGCTGGGAAGAATGGGGAGACCGGGCGAGTTGGCCGTGCGCGTAGAGGCGCGCGGCTGTGAGCTTGCATCCGGGAGATAGTAGGTTCGAATCCCACTATCGGCAGCCCTGAAGATGGTTTTCCGTGGTTTCCCATTTTCACACCAGGCAAATGCTGGGGCTGTACCTTAATTAAGGCCACGGCCGCTTCCTTCCAACTCCTAGGTTTTTCCTATCCCATCGTCGCCATAAGACCTATCTGTGTCGGTGCGACGTAAAGCTCCTAGCAAAAAAAAAAAAATGGGGAGAAAGAAGACGAGCTGCTCGACTAAGTGGTATGTTTTGAGCTGTCAGCAGAGAGATGGCGTGGGAGGACATTAGAAGACGAATAAGTTTAAGTGGCGTCTTTAAAAGTAGGAAAGATCACAATAGGAAAATAAAGTTAGAATTCAAGAGGACAAATTGGAGCAAATATTCACTTATGGGAAGGGGAGTTGGGGATTGGAATAGCTTTCCAAGGGAGATGTTCAATATATTTCCAATTTCTTTGAAATCATTTAAGAAAAGGCTAGTAAAACAACAGATAGGGAATCTGCCACCTGGGTGACTGCCCTAAATGCAGATCAGTATTGACTGATTGATTGATTGATTGATTGATTGATTGATGGGAAGGAAGCGGCCATGGTCTTAATTAAGGTACATCCCCTGCATTTGGTTGGTATGAAAATGGGAAACCACGGAAAACCATCTTCAGGGCTGCCGACAGTGGGGTTCAAACCTATTATCTCCCGAATACTGGATACTGGCCGCACTTAAGTGACTGCAGCTATCGAGCTCAGTAAAAAAAAAAAAAAAAAAAAAAAAAAAAAAAAAAAAAAAAAAAAAAAAAAAGTATGCGTTTCTTTATTTCTAAAGGAGATTCAAAATATCAACTTTCACACCTGCAACATCTTCAGTTTCTGAGATATAAGTATCCTCATAAACAGAATTCAACTCCTTCTATACTTATTTTCACCCCTCACCTAAGTCTATTTTCCAAAAACAAAAAACACAATATGTTTCTTTATTTTTAAAGGAGATTCCAAATAGCAATTGTCATGTCTGTAACCTTCAGTTTTTGAGATACATGTATCCTCATAAAAATAATTCAACTCCATTTTCAACCCCCCCCCCCCCCTCCTCAAGTTGAGTTTCACCCCAAATTGCTTGTTTCTTTATTCTTAAAGGAGATTCCAAATTCCAATTTTCACGTTTGTAACATGTTTAATTTTTTAGATGTAAGTATCCTCATACACATAATTAAACTAATTTTTCAATTCTTTCACCCCCATCCCATAAGCAGATTTTCTGAACACAAAAGAATACGTTTCTTTCTTTCAAAGGAGATTCCAAATACGAATTTTCACGTCTGCAACATCTTAAGGTTTTTGAGATATATGTACCGTCATACAAAGAGTTCAACTAATTTTTCAGTTCTTTCACCCCCCCCCCCCTTAATTGGATTTTCCGAAAACAAATAAATACATACGTATTTCTTCATTTTTAATGGAATCTCCAAGTACCAATTTTCACCCCTGTAACATCTACAATTTTTGAGATATCACTCTCCTAATAAAAATAATCCAACCCCCTTTTCAGTCCTTTGTTAACCCCCTCTTAGGAGATTTCTCTGAAAGAAAAAATATGTGTTTCTTTATTTTTAAAAGAGATTAAAAATAACAATTTTTACATCTATAACATGTTAAGTTTATGAGATGTTCTGTAGATATTCTCATTTCAAAAATTCACCCCCTTTTTTCAGTTTCCCTTAAGTTAATTTTCCAAAAATAAATTATCTATATTTCATTAATTTTACAGGAGATACCAAATACCAATTTTCACATCTGTAACAATCTACGTTTCTGAGATATACTTTAGATACAGCCTTATTAAAATTTCACCCACTCTGTCACTCCTGTTCACCCCCAATTAATTGGATTTTCCGAAAACGAAAAACAAAAAGTGTTTCTCTATTTTTTAAAGGAGATTCCAAATACCAATTTTCATGCCTTTAACATCTTCAGTTTTTGAGATATAAGTATCCTCATAGAAGGTATTCAACCCCCTTTTCATCTTTTTTCACCCCACTTAAGGTGATTTTCAAAAAAAAATTTCTATATTTTTAAAGGAGATTTTAAATACCAATTTTTACATTTGTAAACTTTTAAGTTTTTGAGATATAGATATGCTCATTTAAACAATTCACCCCTTAGTGAGCACCTACACTGTAATATATATCCCCAAAATTTCATTTGTTTATGTCCAGTAGTTTGGGATTGGCGATGATGAATCAGTCAGTCAGTCAGTCAGCCAGCCAGCCAGCCAGGATGTGTTATTTTTTATATATATATATATATATATATAGATATATCTGTCAATTTGTTGATCTCAACTGCAGTGCTTACAAAAGCACGGAGACAAAGTGATTCTTATCCATGTAAAACATTAAAACAGAGTGTGCATCAACAGAGCAGTGGAAAAAGGTATAATTCTTGACTTGCTTGCTAGTAACTTTTACGTTGCACAGACACAGATAGGTCTTATGGCGACGATGGGAGAGGAAAGGGCTAGGAGTTGGAAGGAAGCGGCCGTGGCCTTAATTAAGGTACAGCCATCTTTGCCTGGTGTGAAAATGGGAAACCACCCATAAAGCCAAATGTACAATTTGTAACATACGCTTTTCTACTGCTTACAACCTGGGATTTTTTTTTTTGCCAGAGATATATGACTTTGCAGTTGTATGAGGAGGTGATGTTGTCAGACATGTCCCATATAACCCTGTTAAGTACTCGCTACTCACATGTGTGTTATGCATTATTTAGAATTGGACAGTGTTGTGCAATAAGGAACCAACCCACAAAATGAGAAGAGGTGCAATAGCTGGCTGGATGCGCCACATGTTGAGTGATCTTTAAAAAATATTTTGGTTACTCGATGGCAAGTAGTAACGATAATAAGAGCTATTGAACCAACCCTCGTATATACTAAGGAAGATTTCCTTTTCGCAACAAGGAACCAATCCATGGAAATCAGCTGATTCTTGACTGGACTGTGAATGCCATCATTAGTCTATTTAATAAAATACCGAGGTATGCATCACACTATCGACGAGAAAACACAAGTGAACAGTATATCCCTATAAATGACAATAGATAAGATGTATAAACAGTATGCTCAAGACATAGACAATCCAGTGAAACAGCCTGTTTTAAGAAGATTTTTTATGAACATTTCGACTTGACAAGAAAAAAGCTGATAAAAGAAACCTGTAATCTGTGTGGCACTGTAATTCAAAAAATTGAAAATGAACGAGATTAGCAGAAACAAAATTGTTTTGAAAGGAAAACTAAATAGACACTGATCAAATGCAAAAGAGGCAAAAGAAGACATTCTGAAATGATAAGTTTTGATTTAGAAAAAAACACTATCCCTTCCAAGACTGCCGACAAACATAATATTTTACAAGTGGCAAATATGGTTGTACAATTGTGGAATACACACTGGCAAGAAAATGAAGGGCACTGCTTTTTATGGTTACAAGGCACAGGTGGAAGTGGTGTGCTCATGTTTGAAAATATTCAGTGGTCAGAACTGCAAATATTAAAATGATTTTAATGTTGAAAAGTATAAGTTAATGGGGCAACAGCAAAACCTGAAGAAAGCAAAACTCAGTTTCTTGATATCTGGACATTCATTCTTACCAAATGATGCTCATTTCTCAGACATAGAATCAGCTCTTAGGCTTCAACAGAAGGTATTGACTATGGAAGACTATGCTTTCATTATGCAAAATTGCAGAAGAAAGAACCAATTCAAAGTTCACTTTATGGAGAAAACAGATTTCTATGGAACTGGAGAAAATGAAAAGTCAATAGTCAATCGTAAGACTGATACAAATAAAGAAAAAGTCAACTGGCTGAAGATCCGGGAAATAGTTCTGACAGAAGATCAGCTGTTTTCAATCGAGATGCATGCAGGTTTTGTTGAGAGTAAGAAGGTACAGACCATTGACATCAAAAACAAGTTTGGCCGACCAATGAAACAGCTTGTATTCTTCACACCTAAACTTGTATACCTGTGGCTCCAAAGTAAACCAATATCATCCACCAAACATGAAGATATAAAACCAGTAATGCGCCTGATTCCATCTGATGCAAAACTATTTTAAAAGAGCTGATATCAGATAATAGTGTACTGGATGATCTAGAAAGCTTCAAAGCACTGCTTCATTCTGAACTAAGATGATTCAGCTTAAAAAGAGAGATTAGCAACTTTCTGCATAAAAACCACCAGCGAACATACCTGCTGGAAAAAAAAGAAGCTAATAAGTGCTTTTGCGCAAGACTTGAATGCAGTGAAAATCTTTTATGTATTCTAATACAGTTAATGCCACAATGTAACAATAAAAATGGCAAATATATCTTAATTATTTTGACACTCAGAATTTTAAAAAAAAAAATATATATATTACTTTAAGTCACGTGTCCTATTGCTAAGAAGTTCAAAATAAATACTTTTTTTTTTGTAAATGATAAATTTCACATGTCTTGTTGTTAATACACAACCAAAAACCACCACAAAGGAACAAGGAACTTTACACTTTGTTCCACATAGTTGAACTGATTCTCAAATTTTCAGAAAAAAAAGGACAAGGAACCAACACACATTTAATCTGTAGAGGTATAAATAAGTAAAATTGTGATAAATGTACTAATGGAATATATTTGGTAAATAGAAAGCTAATGATCTGTAAATATTTGCATCTTTAAGTTCAATAGGGATTTTTTAATTTAATGCTTTGTTAAAACTCAATTTTCTCAGAACAAGTGGAGCGTGGGTTAGTTCCTTGTTGCTTAACACTGTCCAATCGTACGTTCTTGTTTGACAATGAAACTGTTTGTTGTAACTTTCTAGTTTGCCACCAGGTGGTGAGAAGTGTAGTGTTTTTAAATCATAACGAGTGCATAGCCAAAACTTGCTGCTTTGTCTTTGCAACTCCTGTTTCAATCATGGTCGCAATGCGATTAAGTCATGTTCATTTCAGTATTCAAAGTTTGGCATGCCATCAGCAAGGCACATTACAGGAATAAGTGTATTTTGTGTATATTTTAGTGTTCATAAATATTTAATTGTAATCTGTTTCATTAAACATGTTTGGCAGTTCATGCTACATCCGTGTGATCCAAATTCAGTCATATGAAGTCCATTAACCAGATACACTGAAACAATGAAATTTAGAACACCTAGTTTCAACTGCTATTTAATCAACCCTAGTCCCTCCAGTACCTAGACCCACTATCCAAAAAAAAGCTAACACACGTGAAACATGAGAAATGAAAATCCACAGCCTGTTTCCAGTCATTCGACCGGGTCAGGAATGGGATGACTGAAGCCCCCATCTAGCGGCGAGGACAGGAATTGTGCCGGCTGCTGAAGCCTCTCGCACTCCTCTGGGGCAATGATTAATGAATGACAGATGAAATGAAATGGTAATGGAGAGTGCTGCTGGAATGAAAGATGGCAGGGAAAACCAGAGTACCCAGAGAAAAACCTGTCCTGCCTCTGCTTTGTCCAGCACAAATCTCACATGAAGTGACCAGGATTTCAACCACGGAATCCAGCGGTGTGAGACCAGCGTGCTGCCGCCTGAGCCACGGAGGCTCTGTGAAACATGAGAAATAAAGGTAATAAAAGATGAGTATTAAAACTCCTCATAAATCATGGAAAGATTACAGATAGGACATAAGCAACACTGTTATAGATACCTTCTTTGGATACTTGTGGCTTGTGTGATATTGTTTTAAAGATAGTGTTTAAATTGTTCTTTTTTATAGTGATTTTGCACGAACACTTACAGATTTTTTGGTGACAGTGGAATGTGAAAAGACTAGGACAGAGAAGGTAGCAAATTGTGGAATGAATTAAGATATAGCTATTGCATCTGCCAAGTGTGAAAATGGGGAATCATGCACAATCATCCACAGAGCTGTTGATGGGAAAGTTCAAACAAAGTAGAAATAATAAAATAGAATCAATCAATTGCAAACACTCGAAAATGAGTAGGATGATCTTCCAATCAGAACTTCTCTTCATCTGTGAGTCTGTAGGTGACTGAACAGCCCAATACAGCAGGTACAGACTTTTCCGCAGAGATGGCAGATAGTCTGAGGTGAGTAGCCATTGTTCTCCCATTTCGTTCTTTTTCCTTCCTTCGTTGCCTCTTATCGTTCGCTTTTCACCTAAGATTTTTCAAAAAGTAGTGTGCTGCGATAAACTAAAGATCTCCAGGATGAACAGTTGAGGGCTAAGGTCTCCCAGTTGTTAACATCAATGTGGCACATCTCCAAGTTAGTCTTAAGTACATGCTTAAATAGCTTCCTCTGATCACCCAAACAACACATACCCATTGTTAACTCAGAGTAAAACACTTACTTGGGAATGTGATTGTCGAGCATTCATATTACATGCCCTACCCATTGTAGCTGACGTCTTAAAACCATGGCTTCTATACTGGTGGTCTGTGACTCTTCAAGTACGCTGACATTTGTGCGTCTATCTTGGCAGGTTATACACAAAATTCTCCTTAAATATTGTTGGTAATATTGTCCAAACTTTTTAATCTGCTGCCTGTAGCATGTCCAAGATTCAGATCCATATAGTAAGCTGGGAACTACAACTGAATTGTATGAGGATCTTTGTTGAAAAATTGACGTTATGATTGTCAAATACTCTAGATCATAGTTCGGTAAAGGATGCTCCAGCATGGTTGATTCTACATTGGATTTCTGAATCTGTATTTGCTCTTGATGAGAGGATGCTGCCAAGGTACGGAAAGGAGTTTACTACTTGAAGGCTCACTCCGTAGATGGAGACACTGATCTGTCTATGTCTTTCTCCAGGGGCTGGTTGATAGAGAATCTGTGTCTTATCGGTTTTCAGTCTCAGACCAATCTTTCTGTATGCGGTTGAAAAGGCATTCAGGATTAACAGTAGTTATTCAGACTGAGTTACAACTGCATTATCATCAGCATACTGTAACTCGACTAATGCTGTAGAAAGTGTACAATAGAATACACTGGTGCAGGCTTTCACGGCTGATGTCAATCAATAAGATTAGACGATTTCCCAGAATATTAGACTGAGTAGACTTAAAAAAAATAAAAAAAAGTGCTGATGATTCAGCTGCACTGCAGTAACCCTTTTCAAGACAAAATGATATAGGTTAGTGTTCCTTTAAGGTATCTTAAGGCCAGGTGGTGGCACCACCATCGACTTTTCTCTCCCTTGTATTGTTATTAAGGCATGTGTAGTGTGTACCACTGTGTACAAAATTCAGTCCTCCAGCAGTGAGTAACAACCTCCAAAGACTGCTAATCTGTAAGTAGGCCCTCTTCTTTCCAGACAGAGTTGTCATGCTTCATTATCAACACAGGTTCTCGGTAGAGATGAGAACAATGCTGATAAATCGTAACCAGAACCATACTTTCCTCAAATTTAACTTTATCGTATTCACACAGATGCTCACACGAGATGCTGTCAATTGGGTACACTGTTTTATTTACAAATTATATTAACATTAATAGTTGCACATCAAATGAACCACCATCCTGAACTCAATCAACTGCCATATTAGCATGCAAACCAACTACGGAACACTTGACAAGATCACGTGGTACCAACACAACATAACCACTTCAACGGCAAAACCACAACATCAGTTCACGTACTTAACTCGACTAAGGACTCTCACTAACAACTCGACTAAACAACACAAGACTGTCTTTTATATACCTTGCCTGGCAAGGCTTCCAGAAAAGTAAGACACAACATGATTTCTCAGATCTTCTTGAGTTTCCATTAATCTATATGCAAATGAATAGAAGATTCTGTGAAACTTGAGTGACAAAAGTGCATTGTTCTAGACTATTACCCTGTGTTGCACAACATTACATTGCATTTATATATCATATTTACAGGTAATAATAAATTATATACTATTAATTACATGTTCTTACATTAAATAAAATCGTATTAATAAACATACAACAGAAGTATCGTGACATAACCTCACATGTTCTGTTACACAAGACAAATCATACAACACACCACTAATCTATATATATAAAATAGCTTGTCCTGACTGACTGACTGACTGACTGACTGACTGACTGATTCATCATCGCCGAGCCAAAACTACTGGACATAAAGAAATGAAATTTTGGGGATATATTCATATTATGATGTAGGTGCTCGCTAAGAGAGCATTTTTGGATATTCCTCCGGTAAGGGGGTGAAAATGGGGGTGAAATTTTAAAATGAGTGTATCTATATCTCAAAACTTTAAAAGTTTACAGATGTAAAAATTGGTATTTAGAATCTTCTTTAAAAATAAGGAAACACGTATTTTTTTGTTTTCTGAAAATCCTAATACGAGAGATGAAAAAGGGTGAAAATGGGGGAAAATGGGTTGAATGCCTTTAATCAGGATACCGGTAATTATATCTCAGAAACTGAAGATATTACAGACCTGAAAATTGGTACTTTTGATCTCTTTTAAAAATAAAGAAGCACGTATTTTTTTGTTTTTGTAAAATCCAATTAATGGGAGGGTGAAAAGGGGGTGAATTTTTAAAATGAGTGAATCTATATCTCCAAAGTTTTAAAGTATGCAGATGTAAAAATTGGTATTTAGAATCTTCATTAAAAATAATGAAACACGTATTTCTTTGTTTTCGGAAAATCGCAATAGGAGGAGTGAAAAGGGGTGAAAAATGGGTTGAATGCCTTTAATGAGGCTACTTATATCTCAGAAACTGAAGATATTATAGACCTGAAAATTGGTGTTTGGGATCTCTTTTAAAAATAAAGAAACACGTATTTTTTGTTTTTCTGGAAAACGCAATTAAGGGGGTGAGAAGGGGGTTATATTTTAAAATGACTGTATCTATATCTCAAAACTTTTAAAGGTTATAGATGTAAAAAATGGTATTTAGAATCTCCATTAAAAATAAAGAAACACGTATATTTTGTTTTCGGAAAATCGTAATAGGAAGGGTGGTAAAGTTTGAAAAAGGGGTCGAATGCATTTCATGAGTCTACTTATATTTCAGAACCTGAAGATTTTACAGACCTGAAAATTGGTGTTTGGGATCTCCTTTAAAAATAAAGAAACACGTATTTTTCTTTTTGTGGAAAATCCAATTAATGGGGGGGGGGGTGAAAAGGGGTGATTTTTTAAAATGAGTGTATCTATATCTCAAAACTTTTAAAGTTTATAGATGTAAAAATTGGTATTTAGAATCTCCTTTAAAAATAAAGAAACACGTATTCTTTTGTTTTCGGAAAATCCCAATAGGAAGGGTGTAAAAGGGTGAATAATGGGTTGAATGCCTTTCATGAGGCTACTTATATGTCAGAACCTGAAGATATTACAGACCTGAAAATTGGTATTTTGGATCTACTTTAAAAGTAAAGAAACACGTATTTTTTCGTTTTTGGAAAATCCAAATATTTGGGGGGGGGGTGAATTTTTTAAAATGAGTGTGTCTACATCTTAAAACTTTAAAATTTACAGATGTAAAAATTGGTAGTTAGAATCTCCTCCAAAATAAAGGAACACGTTTTTTTGTTTCCTGTAAATCCTAATAGGAGGGGTGTAAAAGGGTGAAAAATGGGTTGAATGCCTTAATTGAGGATACACATATCTCATAAACGAAAGATATTACAGAACTGATAATTTGCATATGGGATCTCCTTTAAAAATTAAGAAACAAGTATTTTTTAGTTTTTGGAAAAGCCAATTAATGGCGGTTAAACAGGAGTGACAAATTGGGGTGAATTTTTTGAAAGACTGTATCTACAGAATATCTTGGAAACGTAAAATGTTACAGATGTAAAGAGTGGGTGTAAATCTCCTGTAAATGTAAAGAAATATAGGTGATTTGTTTTTGGAAACTCCACTAAAGGGGAACATAAAAGGGGTGAAATTTTAAAATGAGAATTTTTACAGTATATCTAAAAAAACTTAACATGTTACAGAAGTGAAAAATGGTATTTTTTATCTCTATTAAACATAAAAAAACGTGTACTTTTAGTTTTCGAAAATACCACTTGGGTGGAAGGGGGGCCTAAAAGTGACTGAAAATGGTGATGAATTCTTTTAATTAGGCTACTGATATCTCAAAAATGAAGATGTTACAGACGTGAAATTTGATATTTGCAATCTGCTTTAAAAGTAAAGAAACACGTATTATCGGAAAATCCAATGAAGGAGGGGGGGGGGGGGGTGTGTGAAAGAATTGAAAAATAAATTGACTGAATTGTATGAGAATACATACATCTAATAAAAACTAAAGTTGTTACAGATGTGAAAATCCTTATTTGGACCTCCTTTAAAAACAAAGAAGAACGCGTTTTGGTGGGGAAACCATCTTGGAGGGCGGGAGTGTAAAGGAGTTGAATTCCTTTCATGAGGACACATAAATCGAAAACTGAAGAAGTTAGAGTCGTGATAATTGGTATTTAGAAGATCCTTTACTATTAAAGAAACAAGTATTATTTGCGGGAAAATTCACTTACGAGGGGGGGGTGTTATTGTGAAATCAAGTGGAAAAAAGTGAATTTTTTTATGGGGATACTTACCTCTCAAAACTGAAGGTAATAGACGTGAACATTGGTGTTTGGAAGCACCCTTAAACATAAAGAAACAAGCATTCTTTTAATTTTTTATGGTGGGGGGGGGTTGGCGGTAAATAAATTTAACTTCGGTGGGGTGTAGAAGGAGGTGAGACCAACTGATTTTACTGTTATTAATGTACTTATAAGGATCCTCCGTTGCTCAGGCGGCAGCGCGCCGGCCTATCACAGCTGGGTTCCGTGGTTCAAATCCCGGTCACTCCATGTGGCATTCATGCTGGACAAAACGGAGGCGGGACAGGTTTTTCTCCGGATACTCCGGTTTTCCCTGTCATCAGCCATTCCAGCAACACATAATCATAATAATAATAATAATATTCCGGACCGTCGTCAAATGTGCGGACCGCGCTGGAAACGGCTCCTGGACGGGTAATGACTAAGAATGCAGTCCGGCCGTGGGTTCAGTGCCGCCAAGGCACCCAATATGACACCACGCCGGATCTCCTGAAGGATTTTATCCATATTAAAAATATTATAGGAAAAGATGGCAAAGATTTACGGACCCAACTGACCGGGAGGAATACCTGAGCCTAGCCCGGGAAGTACGTAATCGATTGCTGGAAAGGAAGATTTAAAAGTGGGAGGAAACGTGCCGTAAAATCATAGAAAACCAGTCAGATCGGGAATTTTGGTGGAATCTCGCAGAAAACGAGTCAGATCGCGAATTTCGGCGGATTATATATCTAATACAATAAGCATTCAATTATACATTTCAGTATAATACCGTAGCGAAGCACGGGTATCTTGCTAGTAAATAATAAATAGACATAAACAACTTCATAAATTCAAATAGCAACGTATGTAGCCACACCTCACAAGGAATAATAATAATAATAATAATAATAATAATAATAATAATAATAATAATAACAACAACAACAACAACACGACCACCACTTACTAATCAAGCTCGATATTTTCACTATTTACCCAAGGGTTTAGAGAATTGTTTCCAAGTTATACTAGTCCATTAAACACTTGCATCAATATCCCCCCTATAACTTGAAACTATTTCAACAGTCTATCACACTCGCTGACTTTGCCTTAGTCATAGATTATATCTTCTCTCTTCCTCGACGTCACTGGATGTGCTGTCCTCCTCTTGACTAGATCGTGCTGTGTCGAGGGTCGATGTCACCTTGCCACCAGCCTCCTCCTCGGTGGTAGTCGATGCATTCTCCTCCTCATGAACAGATTGTGCCGTTATCAGTAGTCTCTCCCCCAGGTGGACCCGTGGCAGTACCAGCCTTGAATAGGCATTGATTGGTGTCCATACCAAGTGCACACAACTTACGAGGCACATGGAGACAATCACTTCAAACCAAATGAAACAATAGATCACTACATCCGATGAAGAGGAACACTTATTCAAGTCAGGAATGTTCCTCTTCAACAAACCATTACACATATTACTATTGTACAAAATATAATTTATAAACCAAGTGGCTTGTCTATACAGATGGGGAATGCCAACTCCCAGATCAACTAAGGAATGTTTGGTTGCTGTAGGAGCAATGACATAGTTCGGCACCAACTGCAGCAGGTTTGATGTGTTGTTTGATGTCAATTTTGATTGTGTTGTTCGGACTTCATCAATGTTTTAAATTTGGATTGTAAATTGAGACATACCAGATTGTCTACTTTATTATTGGTTGTATGTGAGCATATGTTTTTCCAATTGGATCGTGGCTGAAGATGACCCAGTGTATATGGGGTCCAAACTAGTCCCAATTATATAGGATACTATACAAGCTAATGGTATTGAATACGTGGACCCTTCTCTACCCTTTGATAGTGATTGTCAATACGGACCATAATGAAATTCATAGCTTATGATGCATTGGTGCAGGCGCAGATGTAGCACCCTTTCACATAGCCAAGGATGATTTTCCGCATGTTGACTCGGCAGAATCTTCATCGGATAGACTGATATGTCCTCTTCACCTCCTGGATATCTGGCTTCAATGCTGTCGTGGAACTTCTTGAGGATGTCGGTCGTGTGCTGTCTAGGGATCACCACTACTACAGGCGCGTTGGAGAGGTGGGATCTGTACATTAAGAGTCCTCTGTCACCCGGAAGTTCTTGTAGTATATCTTCAATTACCTCGGGATGAGTCGACTATCAGTGTTTTGTCTCCTAATCCACTACGTCATGGTTCTACAGGGCTTACCTTGTTCGTGCCATTGCTTGATTACTCCCAGATCAAGTTTCTTCTAGATGGTCATAAGAACAGGTTTGTTGGGTTCGCTCTGGTGTTTTTGTGGAAACTCCCTCTCGACAATTGTGCTCCTAGCTTCCGGTTCCATCGCCGAGTGCCTAGATAAACTGTCTCTGTCTATATTCGTCGATCCTGGGACGTGACACACATCAAAATCAAATTCTGCGATTAACAGAGCCCATCGCATCACTTTAGATTTTGAGCCAGAGACCGAATTCAAGCATTTCAGAGCTGCATTATCAGTGTACAGCTGGAACTTCCTTCCCCTCAATTAGCCTCTGAATTTGCCCATGGCCCTCACCACGGCCAAGGCTTCCTTCTCGGCAGTGCAGTAGCGTTGTTTGGTGGGAGATAGCTTTCTGCTGGCATACTCGATGATGTCCCTTCCACCGTCACTCCTCTCCTAGAACAACATTCTCCTAAGCCAGAGTCGGTGGCATCCATCCGCAGGCACATCTTTCATTGAGAGTCGGGATGGGCTAGACCAGGAGCGTTGCATATTGCAGTCTTAATGCCTTGGAATGCTGTCTCATCCTTGCTTGTCCATCGGAACGGGCAGTTATTATGGAGTACAATGGTAAGTGGCATTGCCTTCTCTTTAAAGTGTGGCAGGAAGCTCCTATACCATCCACACAAGCCAAGGAACCGACGTACTTGTCGGTTGGTCCGCGGGCGTTCAGCTTCTTTGATAGCTCGATTCTTCTCCAGTTACCTCTCTAAACCTTCAGATGTTAGGACAGATGTTAGTCACACACTATCAGTTAAGCTACACACACCACAGCACGAGGTCCAATTTGTTTTTCGCTATGAACTGAGAATTCCACCAATTAATATTACCACGCACAGTGTCTACTTTCTTCTCAACAAGAATTAAAAAACTTCACATTCTGCACAACAATCAACCATGCAGCCCATCAACACGGCTTGGTTACTCAATACACCAACTGCCAAATTATCCACTTAAGCTGATACAGTGTTTAGTTTGAGGTAGATCATCAGTAGAAGTACACGTTATTTTTAAAGTACCACATCAGCTAAGGAGTCAGAACAAATCAGGTACAGGCTACATGAGGACTGACTTAAGGTCAGGGGAAAGCTTCAGCTGTGGATAGGCGAGATAGGAGTAGCCAATGAGAAAGCTTTATTTGAAAGGCTACATGACCCAATGACGTACACATCGTCCAATCCTGATGTAGTGACAATCTAATACAGCTGATTATAATCGCATGGTTTACAATTGTAAGTTCTAGAAATAAACCTGAAAATTGTAACAGAATATATTACATTCCTTCCTCCTTAAGATCTTGACTACAACAGATCAGGCCAATGTAGTATCATATGCATTCATTAGAAAACACAAAACACACCAATATATACCAAATACAAAAAGTGATTATGTAACTAAATGATTGTGTATGATTCATAAGCAACCATACATTTTGAAAAACACATCAATTTAAATTAACATACTATCTTGCTATACAATACTATACAATAAAAAAGAGTGACCTATTCTGAATTGAACCTTACAATAAGTTTCCTGTCTCGAAATGGATAGCGTCTAGTTGCGACAGGTGACGTAACAGTTAGCTGTGAGGGTTGCAGAGATCGTCTGCTAGCTGCGACTGGACTATGACGTGGTGGTGATGCAGGTTGTGAAGGGGGCGGGGAGCGAGAAGTAGGAGAACTCTGTCAGCACACAGAGGGTGGTGTCAGCAGAGGAGTGGTCAGTGAGGGAGAGTCAACTAACTGTGATGTCCCTCGCTCTAAAGGATTAGCCTTACCGCGGTCAGTGCTAAAAGCAACTGGCCCTGACTGTAACCCTATTAGCTGGTCTATATGTCTTTTCCAAGTCAACCCAGACTCGAGTTGAATTAAATACGTAACTGAGCCTAGTCTATGTATAATCCTACCTTCTATCCACTTATCTCTTCCTCTGTAGTCTTTAGCTAACACCGGTTGTCCTATAGTTAATTGTCTAGTGTAACTACTTCCTGCATTAATTATTTGTTCGTCCTGTTTATTTGCTACAGCTTTCTGCAAATTAGGTCTGATCAAATCTAACTTAGTCCTCAAAGGATGATTGAACATTAGCTTAGCAGGAGTTTCATTAGTAGTACTGTGTACAGCGTTACGATAAGCTATTAAAAATCTACTCAAAGCTAAATTTACATCTTCACGTTCAAAAATTGCACATTTTAAACGTTTTTTCACAGTTTTAACTGCATTCTCAGCCTCCCTGTTAGAAGCAGGATGGTATGGTGCTATCAACGTTTGCCTCATCCCGTTTTGTTTCAAAAAATCGAGAAAATTCTTCAGAGGAAAAGGGAGGGCCATTTTCACTAACAATGAGTTCGGGAAGACCAAATCTACAAAACATAGGACGCAATTTCTCAATGACTTGTTCAGCTGAAGTTTCAATTTCCAACTATTTGCTATGAGCGTCCATCACAATCAAATAGAGTTTTCCTTCGAAAGGTCCTAAAAAATCTACGTGAATTCTTTGCCATATATTGGGTGGAAATTCCTATACATCTATTAGAACTTTCTCGCTGGGCAAGACATGCTGAACAACTGCTGGCTACTGCTTCGATGTCCTTATCAATTGAAGGCCACCATAAGTACGATCTAGCTAATGATTTCATTTTAACTACTCCAAGGAGTCCACTGTGTAATTCATTTAACAAGGACTTTCTCAGGGACGTTGGAATTACAACTCTGTAGCCCCACATCAAAATTCCTTGTTCTACATTTAGCTCAGCTTGCCTTTTTACAAAGTTGCTTAAAGTTGGATCTGGCATAGTAGGCCATCCGTACAACACTTAACCTAGGATTTTGTTTAACTCCTGGTCTTTTTGGGTCTCAATATGTATATCGTTAAAGTTTATGGGAACATCAGATTCCATTATGCATTGTAAGTAACTACCTACGTACTCTAAACTAACATCGTCCTCAAAATGATTGGCTGATAAAGGTAGCCTAGATAAGCCATCTGCATTGCCACGGCATTGAGATTTAACATACTGAATATCATAGTCATAATCTGACAGAAACAATGCGTAGCGTTGCAATCTACCTGCTGGAAAGGCTGGTAAACCCTTTTTTGGACCAAAAATGGTTAGAAGCAGCTTGTGATCTGTACACAGAGTAAAATGTCTTCCCCATAAATACTGATTGAACTTCTTTACACCATACACAATGCTCAAGGCTTCTTTATCAATTTGACAGTAATTTTTTTCAGCTGAGTTTAGGACTCTACTTGCAAAAGAAATTGGTCTCTCAGTACCATCTTTTTCTATTATACTTAAAACACTTGCAATGCCGTAAGGTGACATGTCACATGACAACTAAGCCGAAACTAATTTTTCTTTGACTAATTCAAAAGATTTTTGACAAGCTAAATTCCAGTGAAAATCTGCATCTTTTCTAAGAAGCTGGTACAAGGGTGTAAGAACAGTGGCTACATTGGGGATAAATTTAGCATAGTAGTTAACAAGACCGAGAAATCCTTTAAGCTGTGTAACATCTTTAGGAACTGGAGCCTCAACAACTGCTTTGACCTTATCACTGGCTGTAGCTAAACCATCTTTACTTAAGACATAGCCTAAATATTCTAGACTGTCATAGAAAAACTTGCACTTATCTTTACCAACAGTCAACCCATGACTACTTAGGCATTTATAAACTTCTTGAAATCTTGACAAATGTTCTGCTGTATTTGCTCCAGTCACAATAATATCATCAAGGAATGAGGCCACACCTGGTATACTTTGTAGTATTTGTTCAATAACTCTTTGAAAAATACCTGGTGCTGACGAGATTCCATAACAAAGACGGTTGTAAGCAAATAACCCTTTATAGGTACTTATAGTACATTGTTTTTTACTTTCTTGCTCTAAACACAACTGCATGTAAGCTGATGACAAATCTATTTTAGAAAACTGAATTCCCTTTTGTAAGACAATAAAGGTGTCTTCAATTCTAGGTACTGGGTGTCTATCTACCATTCTTTTTTAATACTGGAACAATCGGAGTGCCCCATTCACTTGAAGATACTGGGGAAATAATTTCCTCATCCACTAAACTTTTCAACTCTTGTTCAACCTTTTATCTTAAAGAATATGGTACTGACCTAGGTTTATGGTACTTAGGTACTGCATTTGGCTTAAGGTTTAGTTTTACTGGGTCTCCTTTAAAGCAGCCTAATTTACTAGTGAATACCTCTGGAAATTCATTAAATAAGTCTTGCACTAATTTAGACTCTGCACTGGTTTTTACATTCGATAAGTTTACGTTGTTTACACTACTGGGAATGCTTATAACAACTTGGAGCTCTTTTAACCAATCACGCCCCATGAGAGGATTAGATCCATTACTAATAACATACAAATCTAAGCTCTTTTCCAGGGACTGATATTTAACATTTACTTCTAACTTACCCACAGGCTTGATTTTCTCGTTGCTATAAGAATTTAAAACTAAGTCTGTGGGAATCAATGTTACATGACTTAAGTTAGCCTTATAAAAATTACAGAAACAACAGACACACAAGCACCAGAGTCTACTTCAAAATTAATTGGCTTTCCTTCAACAATTAAAGTTACTCTAATGGGCTCAATTTTTGTTATTTTACCTAACTTAGGCTGATTGATTTGATCATTTTCATCACACTGAAAAGTGTAAGAAGTATCATAAACTTCATCACAAAATTTTTAATAATAATGTTATTTGTTTTACATCCCACTAACTACTTCTTAAGGTCTTCGGAGACGCCGAGGTGCCGGAATTTAGTCCCGCATGAGTTCTTTTACGTGCCAGTAAATCTACAGACATGGGGCTGTCGTATTTGAGCACCTTCAAATACCACCGGACTGAGCCAGGATCGAACCTGCCAAGTTGGGGTTAGAAGGCCAGCGCCTTAACCGCCTGAGCCACTCAGCCCGGCTCACACAATTTTTCTTGACTAACATTGGGTTCATGTAAGTCTACATAGTGCTGGTTGGGTCTAAGTCTGTTTCCCTGCTGATTCTTGGTTCCCTTAGAAAATGAAGGATTGTTTGTAAGCATGTTTGGTTTTACATGAAATTAAGACTTTCTCTTATTTTTTGACTTGCAAACCCTCTCTGAATGACCCTTCTTCTGACAAAAATTGCAAATATATTCACGATAACGGCACTGAGCAGGAGAATGCCAACCTTTATGACCACAACAAAAACACTGAGGCACTTTCACAACACATGATAACACATTAGGTACATTGCTGCGTGGAGAATGCCCTGCTGTAAACTTATGGAGTCTTGGTGTGGTGCGGCAGGCCAAGGACACTGCATCCTTGACAGTTGCTTCCAACGATATCGCCAGCTATTCCGCCTTCTGGAATGTGAGGTTCTCCTCCGACAGCAGTCATTTCTTGATGGATTCATCATGGATGCCACTGACTAATCTGTCCCGTAAATAATCAGGAAGTTTGTCCTTGAACTCGCAATACTTGGATAACTCCTTTAGTTGAACAATATATTCTGACACAGTCTCATGTTCCAATTGATCTTGCCTGCTGAATTTATATCGTTCAACTATAAATGAAGGTTTAGGATGGAGACGGTCTTGGACAATTTTAACAATGGTTTCAAAGGATTTGTCAGAAGGTTTATCAGGGGTGATTAAATCTTTCAGTAAATTGTAGGTTTTAACACCGACCACTGTTAGAAAGGTACTAATCTTTTTAGCATTCGGAATGTCATTGCATTGTACATAAAGTTCAAAGCGTTCCACGTAGGTTGACCAAGTTTCTTCCGAACTGTCAAATGGTCCAATATTACCAATTAAAGACATGGCGTGATATAAGTGAGCTAAAGTTGCAAAGGCGGCGAAAAACTGTTGTCTAATGGCATGGAGCGAAAGGCATACCCAATATTACGTTGCTTCAAGAGGAGGCCCGATACATCGGACTGTACTATGTTGCATCATTCACTGTGAAAACACATGAGAAACGTTTTGTTGCCATGAGGAAGCACTGGCACTCGCTGCAATGTCATGACTTTTACCTCGTCGCCAATTTTTACGTATGGAACACCTTGAGGTAGATCATCAGTAGAAGTACATGTTATTTTTAAAGTACCACATCAGCTAAGGAGTCAGAATGAATCAGGTACAGGCTACATGACGACTGACTTGAGGTCAGGGGAAAGCTTAGGCTGTGGATAGGCGAGATAGGAGTAGCCAATGAGAAAGCTTTATTTGAACGGCCACATGACCCAATGACGTACACATCGTCCAATCCTGACATAGTGACATTCTAATACAGCTGATTATAATCACATGGTTTGCAATTGTAAGTTCTAGAAATAAACCTGAAAATTGAAACAGAATATATTACAGTATCAACTACACATTTTGTTACTCAGACATTGTACATACCTGTATATTTTTATATATGTGTCAGTTTACTTTGTGTTCATTCTTATTGCCATAGCACCTGTTATGTATCACCAGGACCTACTGAATTCCATGAGTCTATAAATTTTAACTACACCGAGCACCTTATTTGTACTTTTGTTCCAGAATTCTTAGCATGTATAATGTACTTGTATTAATTATTACTCACCTACTACGTGTAATACTTCATTTTCATTTGCAACATTTCAACCACACTTGATATTGTAAAATTATATTTTTCATTAGACTCTTACTGCTAGAAAACATGTTTTAAGATTTTGCATTTATTTTGTGTATGTTTCAATATGGCTGATGATGACCCCGAGTAGGGTTGAAACTAGTCCCATGTAATGTAAATTAAATACAAGTTAGTACTGAATAGGTGGAAAACTCTACTGTGCATTATTTATATGTTATCTCAGTTCAACATGGACCAACAATATAAAGTTCACAACTCTTAATGTTAGGACATGGCCAAGATATTCTATGCGGGACTGCGCAAAGTGACATTTCTCCAGTTGGCAAGTCAGTCCATGAATTTTCAGTCGTTCAGCACTTTCTTCAAATGAACAAGGTGTTCTTGAAAACTCTTGCTGTGGATTAAGATGTCGTAGAGATACACTCGGCAGAAATCTCCAACATATCCTGACAATAACTTATCCTTCAGTCGCATGAAGGTTGCAAGAGCATTCATCAGTCCAAAAGGCATTAATGTAAACTGGTACAATAGTCTCAGTGTCATGAAGGCGGTCAGAGGCCTAGAACTTTCCTTGACCTCCACTTGCCAGTATCCGGAGTTGTTCTCCAGTGTGCTGAAAATCCTAGATCTACGTACTTGTTTCAGTGAGTCCTTTAGGTCAGGCATCGGGTAGGCATCACTTACGGTCTTCTGGTTCAACTTGTGGAAGTCCACACACAGTCGATACTCCCCACTCTCCTTTTCCTTCCTCTTCTTCGGTAGGACGATAGCTGAAGCCCAAGAGGATGTAGAGGGTTCAATGAGACCTTGCCCTTCCACCTCTTGAATCTTCTGAATGACGAAGTTGCATTTATCTGGGTTGATTTGATATGGGCATTGCTTGATGGGTGACAAAGTGCTGCATTCAATGGTATGCGTTACAGTGGTAGTCCATCCTATTTTATTGGTGATGACTTCCGGAAAGTCCTTTAAGGCGTGTCTCAGCTCTTCTTCTTCACTCGGTTGAAGGCGCGTTAACTGGATATCTTCCGGGTCTACGTCGACTTCCATATCATTAAGAGTGCAGAGATTTCCATCGTGCCAGGCGACCCTCAGACGTCTGTCTTTTCCAAAAAAGACTTCATGAGCTGCACAGACTAGGATCCCCTTGCATTCTACCCGAAATTCAGGACCTAATCTAAAGTCAGGTATTAGGTTCTGAATCACTTCAACGTTAACCACAATAAACAGGTCCATGCATTTAGCAGTCAGGTTGGTCTGTCATTGGATGGAATAGGTTACCCCGTCCAATGCTCCCACTACCCTTCCGATATGGTGAGATTTCATAGGCGGTAGTAATCTGGAAACAGTCCCATTTACAAATGAGTGGCTTGCTGGGCTGTTGAGTATGGCTGAAAAATTCTCCTTGCCTATCCTCAAAATGATAGCTGGGCGAGGTTGGTCTGTTCTGCTCAAAATCTGACCAATCCCTTTCCTACTTGTCCAGGTCTGCTTCTCTGTCAAGTCTTGAGTCACATTCCTGTTCATATCCCCCCTCAATCCAGAATGGACCGGACGTAGTTTTCCGACGCCCAATGTTGGGCATTTGTTCTTCAGGTGTCCCGTTCTTTCACACTGGTAGCATTTCCTAACCGAATTGGTCTCTTCCGTGGCTTTACTCTTGTGTTCTTCTCCCATCTGGGCGATGATTCTACGCAGATCATCAAAGGATCTTGGTTGCAATACCTTCACTAGGGGTCTAATCTTGTCATGGAGTAGCTCTACGATGTCTGGTAGGATCTCGTTCTCATTTCCTACAGGATGTAGCTGGTACTTGTGGAGGACGAATGCTCTAGCTCTAATGCCGGTGGGTTGTGCATCAGTCAGTAGCTTGCTTTTCACAGAGCTCTCCACCCTTTCGGAATTTAACCTAGCAAGGAATTCTCTCTTGAAAGTCCAGTTTAAGTTCAAGCCCCTCAAGTTATTTCACCAAGTAGCGGTTTGCCCCCTTAACTGCGGTGTGACGAGTTGAACGAAGATTTCCACCAGTAGATTAGTCCTTCCTAGTTGACCGACTGATCATTCGATGAAGATAGTTGCGTTCTCTTCCAGCCTCCCGTGAAATTCCGGAAGATTCTCTTTAATCACCTTCAAGTCTAGGTGTCCTGTATTGACCGTTAGGTTTGAGGAGGATGAAGGTGTGGTGATAGGTCCTGAATGAATTAATCTATCTTCTACAGCGTGAAGGATGGTCTCTCTCATAATCAGAACATCTCCCTTGATTTCCCTCATTGGCAAAGATACGGCTTCCAAGATTTCCCTCGCTGGCAGAAATTCTCCCCTCAACCTGTTGTTTGATGTTGGAAACCTGGATTTCCACCTCCTTCTTGAGGTTCGAGATGTCGCCTTCCAGCTGGCTTACCCTACTATTGTTCTACTCAAACCAGACCTGATGTCCGATATTTGCTGCGTTAATTGGCTGGTGACGTCCCTAATTTGGGAACTGACCTGTGAAATTTTATCATCTACGGCTGAAATTTTTGATTCTAGGCAGTTCTACTTTGTAAACCTGCGTGTACACTTGAGATATTTGTTCAGTTAAAACTGTACTAACTCGAGAAATCTTGTCATCTATCTTCGAAATTTGTTCGGAAATCGCTTCTCTTAAGGCGGGATTAACTTGTGAAATATGTTCTGTAAGGTGGAATTACCTTCAGAGATCTTGCTATTGAGTGTCTGTATCATGCTCATTATGTTGGAACACATTGTGGACATGTCTACCTTATCTTACGATGACAAGTCCGGTTGTTTGTCCCCCCTCAACGAAAAACCTTTCGGGATCTTAATTGTTTTTAATGAGGTCTCCTCATAGCCGTGTCTTCACTGATCTCTTACTGCCGTTCGTCGGAAGATTTAGTTTTGCGAGTTCGTCTTGAAGATGTATCAATTTCATTTTATTCTGATTTCTACTTACACTCATATTCACTACCGAAAATTATTATCACGTCCTGTCACGGCCGCCACTTACCGTATTCACAAAGACGCACACACGAGATGCTGTCAATTGTGTACACAATTTTATTTACAAATTAGTACACATTAATAGTTGCACATCAAATGAACCACTGTCTTGAACTCAATCGACTGCCACATTAGCATGTCAACCAACTACAGAACACTTGACAAGATCACATATGGTACCAACATAACATAACCACTTCAGCTGCAAAACCGCAACATGATTTCACATACATAACTCGACAAACGACTCTCACTAACAATCAGCAAATTATTACATACATGCATACATTATCATTATAGACTGTTACGCCTTTCAGCGTTCAGTCTGCAAGCCTCTGTGAATATACTAAACATCACCACAGTCCTCTATTTACAACAAGTGCTGTGGCCTCATTTAGTTCTATACCTCTTATCTTTAAATTGTTAGAAACTGAGTCTAACCATTGTTGTCTTGGTCTACCTCTACTTCTCTTAACCTCCATAACAGAGTCCATTACTATCCTAGGTAACCTATCCTCCTCCATTCGCCTCACAAGACACCACCACCGAAGCCGGTTCATGCGTACAGCTTCATCCACTGAGTTCATTCCTAATTTAGCCTTTATCTCCTCATTCCAAGTACCCTTCTGACATTGTTCCCACCTGTTTGTACCACCAATCTCACTACTTTCATGTCTGTTACTTCTAACTTATGAATAAGATATCCTGAGTCCACCCAGCTTTCGCTCCCCTAAAGCAAAGTTGGTCTGAAAACAGACCGATGTATAGATAGTTTCCTCTGGGAGCTGACTTCCTTCTTACAGAATACTGTTGATCGCAACTGCGAGCTCAATGCATTAGCTTTACTACACCTTAATTTAATCTCACTATATTACCATCCTGGGAGAACACACAACCTAAATACTTGAAAATATAGACCTGTTCTAGCTTTGTATAACCAATTTGACATTCAATTCTGTTGAATTTCTTAATTACTGACATCAATTTAGTCTTCAAAAGGCTAATTTTCATACCATACTCATTGCACCTATTTTCAAGATCCAAGATATTAGACTGCAGGCACAATTTGCCATGAAGACCAAGTCATCAACATAGGCCAGACTGCTTACTACATTTTCACCTAATCGAATCCCTCCCTGCCATTTTATACCTTTCAGCAGATGATCCATGTAAACTACGAACAGCATAGGTGAAAGATTACAGCCTTGTCTAACCCTTGTAAGTATCCTGAACCAAGAACTCATTCTACCATCAATTCTCACTGAACCCAATTGTCAACATAAATGCCTTTGATTGATTTTAATAATCTACCTTTAATTCCATAGTCCCCCAATATGGCAAATATCTTTTCCCTCAGTACCGTGTCATATGCTTTCTCTAGATCTACAAAACATAAACACAACTGCCTATTCCTCTCGTAGCATTTTTCAATTACCTGGCGCATACTGAAAATCTGATCCTGACAGCCCCTCTGTGGTCTGAAACCACACTGGTTTTCATCCAACTTCCTCTCAAACACTGATCGCACCCTCCCTTCCAGGATGCCAGTGAATACTTTGCCTGGTATACTAATCAATGGGAACGTCTGTAGTTGTTGCAATCCTTCCTGTTCCCTTGCTCGTAGATAGGTGCAATTACTGCTTTTGTCCTATCTGAAGGTACCTTACCAACACTCCATGCTGATCTTACTACTCTATGAAGCCATTTCATCCCTGCCTTCCCACTATACTGTACTATACATTCCAGATCTAATTTCATCTATTTCTGCTGCTTTATGACATTGGAGTTTATTTACCATCCTTTCCACTTCCTCATGTGTAATTTCACCATGATCATGTACTTCCTCCCGATGAGCTTGGTTGTTCGCGACATCACCAGAAATATTTCCTTTCACGTTGAGAAGATTTTCGAAATATTCCCTCCACCTGGCAAGTGATTCCCTGGGATCTGTTGAGTTCACCTGAATTACCCAAAACACTGTACATTTCTTTTTTTCCTACCTTAGATTTTTCATTACTGTCCAGAAAGGTTTCTCTGCTGCTTGACCTAGCCTTTCCAGGTTATTATCAAAATCTTCCCAAGACTTCTTTTTGGATTCAACAACTATTTGTTTCACTCTGTTTCTCTGATCCATGTGCAATTCCCTGTCTGCATTGGCTCTTGTCTGGAGCCATTTCTGATAAGCTGCCTTTTTACAAGCTGCTCTCACTTCATCATTCCACCAAGATGGTTGCTTTTTTCCATCTTTATACACAGCTTTCCTAGGCATTCCCTTGCTGTTTCTACTACAGCACCTCTGTTTGTCACCCATTCTCATTCTATATCCTGAACCTGCTTACTGTCTACTGTTTGAAACTTCTCACTGATCACATCCATGTACTTCTGTCTAATTTCCTCGTCCTGGAGATTTTCTACCCTTATTCGTTCGCAGACAGATTTCACTTTCTCTACCCTAGGCCTAGAGATACTTAGTTCACTACAGATCAGATAGTGGTCTGTATCATCAAAAAATCCCCAGAAAATTCGTACATTCGTAACATATTTCCTAAATTCAAAGTCGGTTAAGATATAATCTATTATGAATCTGGTACCCCTAGCCTGCATGTGTAGCAGTGAATAGCCTTATGCTTGAAAAATGTATTCGTAACTGCTAAACCCATACTAGCACAGAAGTCAACCAAACGCTTCCCCATTCCTGTTACCTTCCATATCTTCCCCACATTTACCAATCACCCTTTCGTACCCTTCAGTTCTATTTCCAACTCTTGCTTTGAAATCGCCCGTTAGTACTATTCTATCCTTGCTGTTGTAGCTGACCACGATGTCACTCAATGCTTCATAAAACTTCTGAACTTCATCCTCATCTGCACCTTCACATAGTGAATACACCGAGACAGTTCTCATTTTAATTCCTCCAACTGACAAATCTACCCACATCATTCGCCCATTTACATGACTAACAGAAAACTATGTTTCATGCAATGGTATTCCTGATAAACAGCCCTACCCCATACTCTGCCCTTCCCTTTCTAACACCAGTAAAGTAAACTTTATAATTTCCTGTCGCCTTCTCGTTATCTCCCCTTACCCGAATATCACTTACTCCTAGCACATCCAGACGCATCCTCTTAGCTGACTCAGCCAGTGTTACTTTCTTTCTTAGATAAGCCCCATTAATATTAATAGCTCCCCATCAAATTCCATTTTGTTCACCAAGTTGTTTCCAAGGAGTCCCTCGCCTGTCAAATGGGAGTAGGACTCTGTTATTCCCATAAGTCTGAGGCTTGCTTAAAATGTTCCGAGCTCGGTAAATTCATGAAGCAGGATGCTACCCTACTTACAGTTAGTCAAAGTGAGGATCTCTCTTCTAATGGGTTACGGACCACCGGTGGATTTTACAGTCCTAGCCGCCTCAGCACAAGGAGGGCCACGACTCGGAATATGTCTGAGATGCCCACTCCCATTCCATAGCAACTGGTATCCTGACTCTCAGAACCACTTACTAGGCCACTCAGCCATTGCCTATGGTTCACGAACTAGGACGTGACTATAGTAACCCACACCATGAACCATCAGCAAATTATTGAACAAATTAATTTAAAACTCTATTTAACTGATACTTTATTTCTTGCCTTTTGGCAAAATTATAAAAACATTATCATATACAGGACATGCTTCGACCACTCAGTGGTCATCTTCAGTTGTCTTTGAATACCTTAGATGAAACAATTTGATTAGTAAGTACATTAAAATCTTAAATTACTTCCCCATGGGAACTTATAACTATTGTTTAAAGTGCTTGAAATTTGGGAGGGGGTAAAAGGGGTGGGGTGGGGAATAAGTGCGGGATTAAGGTGATGTGGTGTGTAAAAAGGTACTTAAATTACAATTCGTGTCTACGGTAATATTAAAAAGAAAAACTTTTTTCTAATGGAACATATTTAAAAAATCGTAAAACGTCTGTAATTGGGCACTTTTTGTAGAAACACTAGGTGGCTTGATCTTGCTTATGTTAAAATCGATGTGTATAACAGTCTACAAATTTCTTATTGATTGCCTGTTGTGTTGATTATCTTTCTTTAGAGTTGCTTTTTATTTTTAGTACCAGGTTGTGTTGAACTGCTGCCCACATCTGAAGACCGCTATTTGACGCAACTTTTTTTGTTTTGCTAGTGGCTTTATGTTGCATCGACACAGATAGGTCTTATGGCGACGATGGGATAGGAAAGGTCTAGGAGTTGGAAGGAAGTGGCCTTGGCCTTAATTAAGGTACAGCACCAGCTTGACGCAACTTAATAGAGAAGTCACCGTAGGACCATTGTATATTAACAGTTGTGATCTGTTTTGCACTGGGCATGAGGGAGACATTGTAATTACGGTAACCCTGTACAATTAGACATTTTTATTTTCAAGACAGCAATAATATAAAATAGATGTGAATATAAATATTAAGAATACAGCTCTTCCAATAACAAATAAACATGATTAGTATTACACCCTGTGACTTTAAGTAAATAAATAAATAAATAAATAAATAAATAAATAAATAAATAAATAAATAAATAAATAAATAAATAAATAAATAAATAAATGAATGAATGAATAAATAAATAAATAAATAAATAAATATATAAATAAACATTACCTGCTAGACCTCCCCCTGTTCTTTTTACCCTGTATAATTGGGTCTATTGGTCTATTAAGCAACCTGTATTTCTCCATTCACCCCCATATTACTCAATTAACTAAGTTGTTCCATATGCATAGCTTCATCCAACATCTTATTCCCAACTTAGGCCTTGTTTCTTCACTACAAATATCTTCCTGCTATTATCCCCACTTTGTTATACTAGCAACCAACCTTGGTACTTTGATGTCTGTTAAGTCCTGCTTATGTATCCGAAGTCCACAGTTTACAAGCAGCTAGGGGGTGGAGAGCAGTGTAAGGAAGTAATGAAAAGAGAGAGAGAGAGAGATTGCTGGTAGCAGTGCTCAGGATATAACAGAGGTAAGACTACCCGGCTTTATTTGTCACCATACCAGTCCTAGGAGATACTGAAATAACTTTTCCGACAGAGAGCATTATCCGGCACTCTGCTTGTTTCCTCAGCTCCCCTGCCCTACTCATCCCCAAGGCAGCCTACTGCATTCGTTTTCACAGCTGAAGATGACCATTCACAGGTTTTCCTTACACCATCCATTGGGACATTAGCTCATAAATCCACTGAGAAAACATGTGCAAAGTTGCCTATCTCCTTGTTTTGTGTTCTTCTCAACACTCAATCTATTCCTGCACACCACGCAGAGTTAAAAGCAAACTGTGAAGTTGGCAAGATAGATTTTCTTGCAGTCTCCGAGTCTTGGCTTTGCAACATGTCTTGACTTCGCCACTCCGTAACTTCAACTCTAGTTTCGTTATGAGAATTCCAATTATGGAGGAAAGATAGGGATAGGTAGGGGGGCTTTATACATTAGGAATAAGCTCCCCATTAAAATAATTTAAAAATCTTCTCATTCTGAACGTCCAGGACCTGAAATTCTGTTCATGGAAATAACTACCTTTACCCAGAAAGTTCTAATAAGAGTGGTATAGAGTCCTCCCAGAACAGGAAATTTCTTGGTATTAGAAGACAGCCTATCTAATGATAACAAATAATCCTGACAAAATTACAATTCACAGACAGTTCCCAGTCTCGGGTAGAACACCTCATGACCTCATTTCTTCAGCATTCGCAGTTCGACTCCCACAATGCACACCAAAATACATAACCTACAGAGATATTCAACTCCGACAAGACAGTTATACCTTCCCATTTCATGAAATTTTATTCATAAATGATCTTGACTCTAAGATCGAAAGATCTAACTTCCTTCTACACAGACTTTATGACATGCAAGCCCCAGTATGCAAATCTAAGGTAACACTTAAACCTGCACCTTATTAAACGGACAAAATCAAATCGATGATGGAACTTCAAGATGCATTATATCAGCAGTACCGGCAGAACACCTCAACAGACAATTTTGACAGTATTATGTACAGAAAAATAAACTGAAGCAACCTATCAGAAGTAACAAATTTGCTAATTTTCAACAGCTTGCCGGAAATCTGAATTCCAAAGAACACCTGTTGTCCACTGTGTTCAGACGACATTGGAAAACCTGAAAACAAACCCACCGAACCAAATATTGCACCTGATGAGCTAAATTAGTTTATCTCTGCTGGCAGAGTAAACCCAGACCCCATAACTCCACACAACCCAATTACCGGAATTCTAAAACAACAAATACAACACCGTTCATCTTTCGCACTATTAACCACCATGAAATAAAGAAATCCATATTTTCCATCAGTTCAAATGGCAGACGGAGCGATGACATTCTTCTTCTAAAAAATATTATACATGTAATACTCCCAATCATTGCACACATACATAATTAATGCATACACACAGGGACATTTCCAACACTGTAGAAAGATCTTTTAATTCCCCTACCAAAGAAACCCACTTCTAACCTACCATCTGATTACCACCAGATTTTAATTATTGCAGCGTTGTCTCAAGTCCTTGAAAAGTTGATTCACCTACAGGTGATGGAATACCTGAACAAAAAATTTTTGATCCTCTTCAGTCTGGCTTTAAAAAGAACACAGTACTGAAACAGCCTTACTGAAGATTACAGATGAATTAGGACAAGCCATGGATCAAAGACAAGTTATGAATCTTACCCTCCTTGACGTTAGTAGTGCTTTTGGTATTGTAAATTTAGATATTCTTTTGGCAAAACTACAAGCCATCATTTTAGCCAGATGGTCTTCTAGGTCTTTTCTTCGTATCTAACAAACCACAGGCATCATGTTGTCATTAACAAGAGTAAATCTCAATGAAGTGTAAGAAACACTGGAATCCTTCAAGACAGTGTCCCAGCCCCAATTCTTTTTAATTTACTGTATATTTAAATGATATCTCATAATTTCTTAAATTCTGCAAATATCATCAGTATGATGATGATCTCCAAATATACTACCATTCCCCAGTTGAAAACGTCTGTTTTGCAATAAGCACATTAATGATGATCTCAACAATTTAACACAATATGCCGGTGAAAATTTTCTCATTATTGATCCGAAAAGGGAAAAAAAACGCAAGCAATAATACTCGGAAAAACTAGACTCATAACTAAACTCAAAAGCAGCAATATCCCCAACTTAGAGCTAACAAGGGAATGGATTTCGGTGTAAAATTCTAATCAGGTTGAAATTTAGTGCACAATATTCCTACAAAGTTGTACAATGACGTAGTGAAAACCGCACAGGACACTTTCAATTTTGAACGCCAATGTTGAATGCCGAAAACCTGCCGGACGACGGCATTTGCTCGGAGGTGGGGAAAGGTAAAGCTGACCTTGAATACTAGCAGCAGACGATGGCTCGTGGCAATCAAGCAGTGATCTGACGTGCTGCGTTGCATTCCCCACTTTAAACTTTCCCCTCACTCTTCTACCCTCTCGAATTAGAATATAACATGCAATGTAATTTGATATTTAGTGCTTGGCCTTACTGTAAATAAATAAACCGACCTTTCTCTGTTTTCCTCTTTTACTCTTTGTAATCCTTGCAACAGTGGATGTTTACAAAAAAATGGTCAATGCAAAGAGACTGCTTGCACAACATGCATCTTGCAACATCTTTTTTTGTACACATATCGCAAGTATTTAAGATAGAACCATCCTTGAAACAAAACTGAACGGGGTTCACAAAGCAAGCGGGTTGTGTTTCAACATAACCGCATTTGTACCAACTATACTTCCACATGTTACGAAACCACGGAGTAGACAGTTGGGTGTGGGTCAATGACTGGGTTTAAAAAATATTGTTGCGCAAATGAATGTTAATATCAAAATTGCATGATATAATCAAGTCATAAAAAATGAACAAATTGTGTCCATATCCAGAAACCAAGCACATCTAACGGCTGAATCATTCCAGCAGTTCCCTGGGGAATAGTTTTAACAATAATAATTTTGTTGGCGGGTTTTGATGCTAATATATTTGCTTCACTTTGTGCTGTCCACCACTGTCGTCTGGTACATTTTGGAAATAAATGTCTTGCAACCACTTCTGAAGTAACTTTTTACTTATCTTCCCCGACTGTGAAGGCAAAACAAATAAATTATCTGCTGTAAAGTCCGACTTGTTGGCTGAAAGGTCAGCGTACTGGCCTTTGGTTCAGAGGGTCCCGGGTTCGATTCCTGGCCGGGTCGGGGATTTTAACCTCCATTGGTTAATTCCAATGGCCCGGGGGCTGGGTGTTTGTGCTGTCCCCAACATCCCTGCAACTCACACACCACATATAACACTATCCTCCACCACAATAACACACAGTTACCTACACATGGCAGATGCTGCCCACCCTCATTGGAGGGTCTGCCTTACAAGCGCTGCACTCGGCTAGAAATAGCCACACAAAATTGTTATCTGCTGTAAACAAACTATTTTTTAACAATAGGGCCAAATTCACCATCCTTTTTCTTTGAAAACAACTAGCAGAAATTACAGGCTGAATTGTATAGTTGTGTGTTAATGAGTTCAACGAGTGAGCTTCTGAGAAAAAATTTTTCTCCCCCTTTAAATGTAGCGTATGTCCAGCATGGAATTCTTGATTAAACCCGCTTTTGTCTGTGTTAAATACGCACTTTGGAGAGTGAGTGTTTATTAATTCGGATACCTCTCCTACAAAAATTGCTGCGTTCGACGCAAGGACAAGCTGATCGGCTGTGTAACATTTTGTTACAAATTTTGTAACTTTCCGGGAACCAATATTGAATTTATTTTTAAACTTTCGTACCCAGAAAGTTGAGGCACGGAAGGTATCGGCAAGAACACGCCGAGCATTCTTCAGGGCCCATTTTCTAATGTATGCGTCATGGACGCCTTTGTTGTTGTTCAGCCTCGCCTTTTTAAATTCTTCAAATGTTTCTTTGGTGATACATTTTAGTTTTTCTGCCTTTGTGCGGCCAGATTCTACTTGTAGCTTTCATCTAGAAAGGTCCAATTGGTGCCGTAGCTTTTTAAATTGGTGCTGAACAACTTTAAATGACCTTTTCTTCCCTCGTTTGTTCAGCCAACAATCAACCACCTTCTTTCTGTATGTGATACTTACTGCAGGTGTTGTGATAGTCTCTTTTTTCACCGTCATTGTCAGATATTGCAAATTCATCGTTTTTAATAATATTGTTATCGTCAGGCAAAACTAACGTCTCCTAATGTTCAATGGTGACCTGCACATCACCAACTTTTTCTGCAATAAGCCCAGTAAACAAGGATCATGATTCAGTATTGGCGCACGTCTACTTTTGACATGAAAAAATGTAAACAAAGTTTTTACTTACGGTACAGTTCAAAACCTAATTCTTTTACACCAGATGTTATTTGGCCTTCACAGCGATTACTTTCAGCAAAGCAGCTTTGTAGAAAAATTACCACATTCCAAGGATTAAAAATTTGGAAGGTGTTCCAATTTAACATCATCGTCGTTAATTTCTGACATTTGTAAATAATCTGACGGTAAATTAATGTTTTTAAAATTAATTATCTGTGCCCATTAAAAAAAATGAACAGACAAAATAAAATTGTCACACTTACATTGCTTGATGACGGCATAAGTAGCAACCTGTTCATCCGAAAAGTCACGTTTGTTTTGCAATAGCCCTACCGAACTGATAAAAGAGAGTGAAGGGATGAGGGGAAGATGGAAGGTGGGGAATGCAACGCGGCACGGCTAGTCATGGCCTGGTTGCCACGAGCCCTTGTGTGCTGCTAGGATTCAAGGTCAGGTTTTCCTCTCCCCACCTCCTCGCTAATGCCGTCACCCGGCAGGTTTTCAGCGTTCAATATGAGCGTTCAAAATTGAAAATGGCCCATGCAATTTTTACTACGTCATTGTACAATTTTGTAGGAATATTGTTTACTAAATTTCAACCTGATTAGAATTTTACACCGAAATCCGTTCCCTTGTAAGTGGTGTTAATATTACCCTCTCAAACATAGTAAAAAGCCTTGGTATCATTACGACTGAAAATCTGAATTGAAATGAATACATAAAGAGTGTATGCAGGAGAGTACATGCTTCACTTCATCCTCTCAAATATCAGCAATCCTATGTCCCACTAAATTTAAAAATTAGATTGGTTCAGACACTCATACTTCCCTTATTTAATTATAATGATGTACATATTGATGCGGCTAATGAACAGACCACTCAGCTATAAAATGCATAAAATTCATATTTTCATTAAATTACTCTGCTCACGTAACACACTCTTTAAAAGACTAGGCTGGTTAAAATTTGACGAACTAGGTAAGTTACATACAGCTACTCTAGTTTCTGGACTACGTAAGTTATATACAGCTACTCATCTACTCTAGTTTCTGGACTACTGAATGAATCACAACCCTGCTACCTTTCTTCTTTGTTTAACTCACTTTCCTCCTTTCATGACCGTAATCCACGTTCCAGCTCCCAGACCATTGACATTCCCAACAAAACTACTATTTTTAACCAGTCGTTCCAAGTGTTGGGTGCCAGACAATGGAACTTTATTCCAGTGTATATTATAAAATCTATAAATTTGAAGACCTTTAGATCTACCTGTCGAAATGATTTCCCGAACTCTACAACTGCCTGAGTGAATGATGGTATGATTGTGCGAGTAAATGGCTATATTTATTCTTAAAATTTTAAGTTAGACGTAGATATAGTAGTTACATTGAATTAGTTGCATTTGTATCATAAGATTATTACTGTAATTAAGTTTAAATTCTTTTGTTTGTAATATATCATAATCATATTTTTATACTAGGGTTAAGTTTAAGAGAGGGCCAGGAGCCCTAACTTTACCAATAATAATAATAATAATAATAATAATAATAATAATAATAATAATAATAATAATAATAATAATATAAAATAAGAATTATGTCTTACATTGCTCAGAATTTAAAAAGAATGATATTTCTGTATCAGTCTTGACTGCAGTAACAAGGAAATGCACTTTTTAATTTTCTGTAATTTCTGTCTGTCTGTATGTATGTACGCACATCACAAGAAAACAGCTGAAGACAATTGAATGAAAATCAGTATATAAAGTCGGGGAATAAGTCCCTACAATCTACGCCATAAATAATTGTATTCACAATGAGTGAAATGGTAGTTTAGGTGAAGGTGCTTAAAATTTAATTTTGAATTACCTATGTTATTGATCATATCGAAAAGTACTACATACTGGTAACTAAAGTTATGGAGATTACAATTTTTGATCATTTATGTCTTATTCAGTTTTACAATACTGACTATACTAAGACTGGTGGTGATGGTGATTAAACTGTGAAGATGATTATAAAAATGAGGGGAAAACATGAAAGAACGACTGCTTGAATAATAAAAGACAAGGCATGAAAGAAAGGAGGACTCACTTTATGTTAGATGCCCTAATATCGCACAGTCGGAAGAAAACTAAATGTGAAGACCTGCAATATAGAAAGCTCTTCAAATTTATCAACAATAACTTTACATTGACCATTGTTTGTTGTGTATGCTTTGTGTCTTCTGCTGCCATTCATCTCCGGTAGATGGGATTACTGCTGCGTACCAAGTATAACAGCTTGCCTGAATATTGGTGGGAAGTATCTGGGGAGTTAGATCTCCCTCTTCTTTAGCATGCCATTCCTCTGGTTCATAAATTTTCTAATACTACTGGTACGTAACGCACTGGTTCATCATAGTATTCCAACTATTTGATCCCTACTCTGAGGCACTGATTGGAATGAGCAGTGTGAACACAATAATGGCAGAGGAGTGTTCGCAGCTGTCTGCGGCCTGGTCATTCCAGCTCTGGAACTTTAGACTGTTAGATCGGCAGCATAGTACTGTTCGTAAAAAGTGAGAAAATGTGCGGTTTTTCCATTTGATCGAGTATTTCACATGATAGCATTGCTTTAAATGACAACATTCCTACTGACGTCATTGTAACAACCTTTGTTGCCTTCAGTTGGGAAAACCTTAAAGACAGTCTTCTGAGAATTCCATAGCGAAGCATGGTACATCAGCTAATAATAATATATTATATAAAATAAGTTTTGTCTGTACATTGCTCAGATTTTAAAAAGAATGACATTTCTGCATCAGTCTTGACCACAGTAACAAGGTAATGCACTTTTTAACTTTCCGTAATTTCTGTCCCTCTGTATGCACGCGCATCACAAGAAAACGGCTGAAGAGAATTTAATGAAAATCAGTAAGTGGGGGAATAAGTCGCTACAATCTAGGCCATAAATAACTGTATTCATGCTGAGTGAAATGGTAGTTTAGGGAAAGGCCTAAAATTTATCTCTCAAATAGTTATGTTATTACTGGTCCTATCGATAAATACTACATAACTTGTTTTTCTTATTCCCCGACTTTACATACTGATTTTCATTAAATTCTGTTTACCCATTTTCTCGTGGCTCAGCACTAATATGAATTTAGCAATGAAAGTCCAAATTCATGAATATCTCTGTTATCATAGTCAGTATGGTAAACATGTATAAGACATAAATGATCAGAAATTTAGTACTGTATAACCTAAGTGATGTAGTATTTATCGATAGGACCAGTAATAACATAACTATAATAAATTTAATTTTTAATTACCTATGTTACTGGTCATATCAACCACACCCAGGAGACTGGAAAGGGATATCGATGATGATGATTAGTCATATCATATCATACCGGTAACTAAAGTTATAGAGAATACAATTTCTGAACATTTATGTCTTATACAGTTTTACCATACCGACTATAGTAAGATTGGTGGTGAGGGTGATTAAATTGCAAAGATGATAATAAAAATCAGAAAAAAAAGCATGAAGGAACGATCGCTGGAATAATTAGACAACAGGGCGTAGTGAAAGAAAGGCGGACTCACTTTACATTAGATGCCCTAATATCACAGAGTCGGAAGAAAACTATATGTGAAGGCCTGCAATATAGAAAGCTCATCAAATTTACCAACAATAAATTTACATTAACCATTGTTTGTTATGATGTGCTTTGTGTCTTCTGCTGCCATTCATTTCCAATAGATGGGATTACTGCTGCGTACCGAGTATAACTGCCTGCCTGAATATTGGCAGGAAGTAGCTGGGGAGTTAGATCTCCCTCTTGTTTAGCATGCCACTCCTCTGGTTCATAAATTTTCTGATACTACTGGTACGTAACGCACTGGTTCATCATAGTATTTCAACTATACGATCCCTACTCTGAGGCACTGATTGGAATGAGCAGGGTGAATACTTAATGGAATAATGGCAGAAGAGTGTTCGCGGCTGTCTGCGGCCTGGTCATTCCAGATCTGGAACTTTGGACTATTAGATCAGCAGCGTAGTACTGTTCGTTAACAGTGAGAAAATGTGCGGTTTTTCCATTTGATTGAGTATTTCATAAGACAACATTGCTTTTAATCACGAAATTCCTACTGACGACAATGTAATGACCTATGTTGCCTTCAGTTGGGAAAACCATAAAGACAGTCTTCTGAGAATTCCGTAACGAAGCACGGGTATATCAGCGAATAATAATAATAATAATAATAATAATAATAATAATAATAATAATAATAATAATAATAAAAAATAACAGTTAAGGTTAGCATAAGAACTATGAGATGCAGGCATAACTTGGTATGCAAATTCATTATTTTTCACTTTTACAAAATACTGCTAATTACAATTGCAAACTTACCATGTTAGCTTTCCTACACCTTGAATTGATTTCTCTCACTATATGCCTTCTAAGGAGAAAAACAGCCTAGATACTTGAAATTGGCCTCCACAATTCAATCTCAAATTTCCTACCTGACAATCTTCTGAGGTTTCTTCCCTACTAACATAATTTTGGCTAAGAAATGTTGATTTTCATACCATATTCACTGTATTTCTCCTCATGATCCAAGATATTAGTATAGAAATTACACAGTCCACCATATCAACCGGATTGTTTTGCAAGACTTTGGTGAATATTCTTAAAATAAGTTTTTCAGTTGTAACAGATTTGGACCATCTGAGCATAAGGAAGACCACAACCTGGAATATGTTTGACATGCTCATTTCTATTCCAAACTTACTGGAATGACAAAGCTCAGAAAATTTAATACGCCACTAAATCAAGATTCTTGAATATTTTAAAAATAATTCACTGATGATCCCAACTACAAATTCTATGAATAAATTCTACAATCCCAATTGGAGAATGCCAATTTTGTTCCCTATCACTTACCTTAACACTGAAATTAAATCTTTAAAGAATGCAGGAGAAAGTGCTTGCCTTTTGTGTACTTTCAAGTAATGTAGTTTCATTGGTTATAGAAATATACAGGGTCCATATGAAATACTTTTAACAAATATCAGAACAGTCACCTTTGAAGGAATAGAAGACAGGCTGTGCAAGCAGCATGTCTAGGAAGTAATTCGTTTTGAAAAAATATGTTGTTGTAAAAGCGTTAAAAAACTTCTGAAACAGGCAGTGAGAATGATTGAGGGTGCGACCTTAGCCATCATGACAACGAACGTGACCGGTACTGGGCACATATATACTGATTGGAAAAAAACATGTGTATGACAGAGATGCTTGGTTTGGCACTGTTGTGTCTATCGTCAGCTTCACTACCGTCAGTGCATGTTTGTCGTATCGTCATAAAACCCACCAGTAAATGGGTAAGTTATCAAATAATGATATTCACTCATGCGTGTTAGCAGATAACACATCATTACAGCCAATGACAGAAACAAAAGGTTTCAGAGTTTCCTGGCTATTGTACAAAACATAAATAAAGAATTTTAAATGAACCAAACTTGTACTGGACAAATATACAAATGCAGACACCATACAAGCAACATTAGAAATTGGTAAGGATAACTTATAAACAAATGAAAACAGACAGACATACAAAACTCTTTTGCACAGATCCCTGTACTGGGACTTTCCACCCGCAATTACACATTAGTCTTCCATGCACGTCTTCTTTGACATGCACACCATCAAGGACACTTTTTCAGGGATGGAAATGAGGATTGCTAAATTAAATGATCTCCAAGACTAGTATGTAATTTTCCATTTAAGATGAAGTTACACGAGTTTCCACTCCACTATTATTACAACATACGCTGTTTGCTTAGCAGAAAGAATACCTCAAAGCAAAGAGCAAAGGCAATGCCTTACCACAGTCTATATTTTCAATGATTTATTTAGAGCAGTTCGTAACTTCTGATTCATTTCTCCCACACAGTTGGCTTCCAGCAAACCAGTTACACCATGTTCTGCTGCAGAATGACTCTCTCAATACTTTTATGATTTATAAGACCTTGATAGAGTTACAAATCATGGTATAACAAAGCAAGCATGTAATACAGTATTATGTGACCATATTCATTCATAGAACACATGGCTGCAATTTTGGAGCATGATCTAAGTGGATGGATCTGACGACTTGTGGTCTCATTTTCTTGGTAACAAGACATTTCTTCATATTGGTAAAGAAAAAAAAAAAAAAAAATATATATATATATATATATATATATATATATATCTGTCACTATGTATTTCAGGGATATCCATTCTGGCATTCATTAAAAATATTGTGTTTTTGAATGCTCAGGCAAGAAAGCTAAAAGGAGGGAAATATATATGTACATCTATATATCTATATATATAAAGTAGCTTGTCCTGACTGACTGACTGACTGACTCATCATCGCCGAGCCAAAACTACCGGACATAACGAAATGAAATTTTGGGGATATATTCATATTAAGATGTAGGTGCTCGCTAAGAGAGGATTTTTGGATATTCCGTCGCTAAGGGGGTGAAAAGGGGGGTGAAATTTTAAAACGAGTGTGTCTATATCTCAAAACTTTAAAAGTTTACAGATGTGAAAATTGGTATTTAGAATCTTCTTTAAAAATAAGGAAACACGTATTTTTTTGTTTCAGACAATCCCAATAGGAGGGGTGAAAAAGGGTGAAAAAGGGGTTGAATGCCTTTAATCAGGATACGCTACTTATATCTCAGAAACTGAAGATATTACAGACCTCAAAATTGGTACTTTTGATCGCTGTGAAAAATAAAGAAACACATATGTTTTTGTTTTTGGAAAATCCAATTAATGCGAGGGTGAAAAGGGGGGTGAATTTTTAAAATGAATGCATCTATATCTCAAAGGTTTTAAAGTTTAGAGATGTAAAAATTAGTATTTAGAATCTTCATTAAAAATAAAGGAACACGTATTTTTTTGTTTTCGGAAAATCCCAATAGGAGGGGTGAAAAGGGGTGAAAAATGGGTTGAATGCCTTTAAAGAGAATACTTATATCTTAGAAACTGAATATATTACAGACCTGAAAATTGGTATTTGGGATCTACTTTAAAAATAAAGAAACAGGTATTTTTTCGTTTTGGGAAAATCCGAATATTGGGGGGTGAAAAGGGGGATGAAACTTTTAAAATGAGTGTATCTATATCTCAAAACTTTTAAAGTTTATAGATGTAAAATTTGGTATTTAGAAATCTCCTTTAAAAATAAAGAAACACGTACTTTTTTGTTTTCGGAAAATCCTAATAGGAAGGGTGAAAAAGGGTGAAAAATAGGTTGAATGCCTTTAATGAGGCTACTAATATTTCAGAACCTGAAGATATTACAGACCTGAAAATTGGTATTTGGGATCTACTTTAAAAATAAAGAAACAGGTATTTGTTCGTTTTTGGAAAATCCAAATAATGGGGGGTGAAAAGGGGGGTGAATTTTTAAAATGAGTGTGTCCACATCTTAAAACTTTAAACGTTTACAGATGTAAAAATTGGTGTTTAGAATCTCCCTTAAAAATAAAGGAACACGTATTTCTTTGTTTTCTCTAAATCCCATTCGGAGGGGTGTAAAAGGGTGAATAATGGGTTGAATGCCTTTAATGAGGATACATATATCCCAGAAACTGAAGATATTACAGAACTGAAAATTTGTAAATGGGATCTCCTTTAAAAATATAGAAACACGTATATTTTTGCTTTTGGAAAATTCAATTAATGGCGGCTAAACAGGAGTGGCAAATTGGGGTGAATTTTTTGAAAGACTATATCTACAGAATATCTTAGAAGCGTAAAATGTTACAGACGTAAATAGTGGGTATTTGGAATCTCCTGTAAGTGTAAAGAAACATAGGTGATTTGTCTTTGGAAACTCCACTTAAGGGGAACTAAAATGGGGTAAAATTTTAAAATGAGAATTTCTACAGTATATCTCAAAAAACTTAACATGTTACAGAAGCGAAAAATGGTCATTTTTTATCCTATTCAAAATAAAGAAAAGTGTATTTTTACTTTCGGAAATACAACGTGGGTAGTTGGGGGTGGGGGGGTAAAAGTGACTGAAAATGGTGTTGAATTCTTTTAATTAGGCTACTCATATCTCAAAAATGAAAATGTTACACACGTGAAATTTTATTTTTGGAATCTGCTTTAAAAGTAAACAGACACGTATTCTCGGAAAATCCAATGAAGGGGATTTGGAGTGTTAAAGGATAGAAAAAATTAATTGACTTAATTGTATGAGAATACATACATCTAATAAAAACTAAACTTGTTACAGACGTGAAAATTGGTATTTTGATCTCCTTTAAAAACAAAGAAAAGCGCGTTTTGGGGTGAAAATACCTTGGGGGGGGGGGGGAGTGAAAAGGAGTTGAATTCCTTTCATGAGGACACATAAATCAAAAAGTGAAGAGGTTAGAGTGGTGATAATTGGTATTTAGAAGATCCTTTACTATTAAAGGAACAAGTATTTTTTGCTTTAATATCACTTTATGAGGGAGGGGGGGGGGGAGTGTGGAAGGAAGTTAAAAAAGTGAATTATTTTTAAGGGGATACTTATATCTCAAAACTGAAGGTAATAAACGTGAACATTGGTATTTGGAATCTCCTTTAAACTTAAAGAAACTCGCCTTCTTTTAATTTTTTGGAGGGTGGGGGTAAATAAACTTAACGGCGGTGGGGTGTAAAAGGAGGTGAGACCAATTGATTTTACTGTTCGTAATGTACTTATAAGGAGCCTCCGTTGCTCACTCGGCAGCTCGCCGGCCTCTCACAGCTGGGTTCCGTGTTTCAAATCCCGGTCACTCCATGTGACATTCGTGCTGGACAAAATGGAGGCGGGACAGATTTTTCTCCGGATACTCCGGCTTTCCCTGTCATCATTCATTCCAGCAACACTGTCCAATATTTCATTTCAATTGTCACTCATCGATGATTGCCCCAGAGGGGAGCTTCGGCAGCTGACACAATTCCTATTGTCGCCGCTGGATGGGGCTTTATTCATTCCATCCCTGATCCTGTCGAATGATAGGAAACAGGCTGTAGACTTGCGATGTACTTATTCTGATCATAAACCGATCATTTTTAATCTTTCCTGGGTTCTTTTTCAACAGCCATATTTTCCTTCGGAGAACGCTCTTAGATTAGAGTAGATTCTCCTGGCATATAAATAAAAATTTAAACACATTTGAAATAAACGATAGGAATGAGATTGGCCGTCAAATTGTTCACCTCTATAATAAGGTCAATGATACACGGAGGTATGTCATTCGTATCGCCAGAAATTCCGCACACTTGCCTACGCGCAACAATGGTGCTGGTCACATTGTTAGAAATGACAATGGCAGCAGATGTATTTTACCGCCAAGTAGCGGTCTTGGATATTGCTGTGGGGTCCAGAACATATATAATAATAATAATAATAATAATAATAATAATAATAATAATAATAATAATAATAATAATGTTCTGGACCGTCGTCAAATGTGCGGACCGCGCTAGAAACGGGTCCTGGACGGGCAGGCCCTAATGACTAAGAATGCAGTCTGGTCGCGGGTTCAGTACCGCCAAGACACCCAAGACGACACCACGCCTGATCAGAAGGATTTGTTCCATTTTAAAAATGCTTTTAGGAAAAGATGGCAAAGATTTAGGGACCCAAGTGACCGGGTGGTATACCTGGAACTAGCCCGGGAAGTACGAAATCGATTGCCGGAAGGAATGATTGAAAAGTGGGAGGAAACTTCCAGTAATCTATTAGAAAACGAGTCAGATCGAGAATTTTGGCTGATTCTCTCAGAAAAAGAGTCAGATCGCGAATTTCGGCGGATTATATATAAAACAATAAGCATTAAAATATAAATTTCAGTATAATACCGTAGCGAAGCACGGGTATCATGCTAGTATAAAATAACTTGTCCTGACTGACTGACTGACTGACTGATTCATCATCGCCGAGCCAAAACTACTGGACATAAAGAAATGAAATTTTGGGGATATATTGATATTAAGATGTAGGTGCTCGCTAAGAGAGGATTTTTGGATATTCCTTCGCTAAGGGGGTGAAAAGGGGGGATGAAATTTTAAAATGAGTGTTTCTATATCTCAAAACTTTAAAAGTTTACAGATGTAAAAATTGGTATTTAGAATCTTCTTTAAAAATAAGGAAATATGTATTTTTTTTGTTTTCAGAAAATCCCAATAGGAGGGGTGAAAAAGGGTGAAAATGGGGAAAAATGGGTTGAATGCCTTTAATCACGATACCGGTACTTATATTTCAGAAACTGAAGATATTACAGACCTGAAAATTGGTACTTTTGATCTCTTTTAAAAATAAAGAAACGCGTATTTTTTTTGTTTTTGAAAAATCCAATTAACGGGAGGGTGAAAAGGGGGTGAATTTTTAAAATGAGTGAATCTATATCTCCAAACTTTTACAGTTTGCAGATGTAAAAATTGGTATTTACAATCTCCATTAAAAATAAAGAAACACATATTTTTTTTGTTTCTGGAAAATCCAATTAAGGGGGGTGAAAAGGGGTAATATTTTAAAGTGAGTGTATCTATATCTCAAAACTTTTAAAGGTTATAGATGTGAAAATTGGTATTTAGAATCTCCTTTATAATTAAAGAAACACGTATATTTTGTTTTCGGAAAATCCTAATAGGAAGGGTGGAAAAGGTTGAAAAAGGGGTCCAATGCCTTTCATGAGTCTACTTATATTTCAGAACCTGAAGATATTACAGACCTGAAAATTGGTGTTTGGGATCTCCTTTAAAAATAAAGAAACACGTATTTTTGTGTTTTTGGAAAATCCAGTTAATGGGGGGGTGGGGTGAAAAGGGTGTGATTTTTAAAAATGAGTGTATCTATATCTCAAAACTTTTAAAGTTTATAGATGTAAAAATTGGTATTTCGAATCTCCATTAAAAATAAAGGAAGATGTATTCTTTTGTTTTCGGAAAATCCCAATAGGAAGGGTGTAAAAGTGTGAATAATGGGGTTGAATGCCTTTAATGAGGCTACTTATATTTCAGAACCTGAAGATATTACAGACCTGAAATTTGGTATTTGGGATCTATTTAAAAGTAAAGAAACAGGTATTTTTTCGTTTATGAAAAATCCAAATATTGGGGATGAAAGGGGGGGGGGGTGAATTTTTTAAAATGAGTGTGTCTACATCTTAAAACTTTAAAATTTACAGATGTAAAAATTGGTAGTTAGAATCTCCTTTAAAATAAAGGAACACGTATTTTTTGTTTCCTGTAAATCCAAATAGGAGGGGTGTAAAAGGGTGAAAAATGGGTTGAATGCTTTTAATGAGGATACATATATCTCAGAAACGAAAGATATTACAGAACTGAAAATTTGTATAGGGGATCTCCTTTCAAAATAAAGAAACACGTATTTTTTAGTTTTTGGAAAATCCAATTAATGGCGGTTAAACAGGAGTGACAAATTGGGGTGAATTTTTTGAAAGACGATATCTACAGCATATCTTGGAAACGTAAAATGTTACAGGGGTAAAACGTGGGTGTTTGGAATCTCCTGTAAATATAAAGAAACATAGGTGATTTGTTTTTGGAAACTCCACTTAAGGGGAACTAAAAAGGGGTGAAATTTTAAAATGAGAATTTTTACAGTATACCAAAAAAACTTAACATGTTACAGAAGTGAAAAATGGTATTTTTTATCTCTATTAAACATAAATAAACGTGTACTTTTAGTTTTCGGAAATACCACTTGTGAGGAGGGGGGGTAAAAGTGACTGAAAATGGTGTTGAATTCTTTTAATTAGGCTACTGATATCTCAAAAATGAAGATGTTACAGACTTACAGACGTGAAATTTGATATTTGCAATCTGCTTTAAAGGTAAAGAAACACGTATACTCGGAAAATCCAATGAAGGGGGGGGGGAAGAATTGAAAAATTAATTGACTTAATTGTATGAGAATACATACATCTAATAAAAACTAAAGTTGTTACAGACGTGAAAATTCGTATTTGGATCTCCTTTAAAACAAAGGAAAACGCGTTTTGGGGGGGGGGGGACCATCTTGGAGAGCGAGAGTGTAAAGGAGTTGAATTCCTTTCATGAGGAGACATAAATAAAAAACTGAAGATGTTAGAGTCATGATAATTGGTATTTAGAAGATCGTTTACTATTAAAGAAACAAGTATTTTTGCGGGAAAATTCACTTGGGGGGGGGGGGGGTAGTGTGAAATGAAGTGAAAAAAGTAAATTATTTTTATGGGGATACTTATATCTCAAAACTGAAGGTAATAGACGTGAACATTGGTGTTTGGAATCTCCTTTAAACATAAAGAAACAAGCCCTTTTAATTTTATTGGGGGGGGAGGGGGTGTGGCGGTAAATAAACGTAACGGCGATGGGGTGTAGAAGGAGGTGAGACCAATTGATTTTACTGTTCTTAATGTACTTATAGGGATACTTCGTTGCTCAGGCGGCAGCGCGCCGGCCTCTCACAGCTGGGTTCCGTGGTTCAAATCCCGGTCACTCCATGTGACATTCGTGCTGGACAAAACGGGGGCGGGACAGGTTTTTCTCCGGATACTCCGGTTTTCGCTGTCATCAGCCATTCCAGCAACATATAATAATAATAATAATAATAATAATAATAATAATAATAATGTTCCGGACCGTCGTCAAATGTGCGGACCGCGCTGGAAACGGCTCCTGGACGGGTAATGACTAAGAATGCAGTCCGGCCGCGGGTTCAGTGCCGCCAAGGCACCCAATAAGACACCACGCCGGATCTCCTGAAGGATTTTATCCATATTAAAAATGATTATAGGAAAAGATGGCAAAGAATTACGGACCCAACTGACCGGGAGGAATACCTGAGCCTAGCCCGGGAAGTACGAAATCGATTGCTGGAAAGGAAGATTGAAAAAATGGGAGGAAACGTGCCGTAATCTAATAAAAAACGAGTCATATCGGGAATTTTGGTGGATTCTCGCAGAACACGAGTTAGATCGCGAATTTCAGCGGATTATATATCTAAAACAATAAGCATTCAATTATAAATTTCAGTATAATACCGTAGCGAAGCACGGGTATCTTGAGAGTATTATATAAGTACAAGAAACAGTATGCCTTCTGGTATGGGCTAGAACAAATCTGTTACTTTCATTGACTTGCCAGTCTCGTACTTGACTGTATTTGTATTTTATTTTTACAATTTGCTTTGCATCGCACCGACACAGATAGGTCTTACTGCTACGATGACATAGGAAAGGGCTACGAGTGGGAAGGAAGCGACCGTGGCCATAATTAAGGTACAGCCCCAGCATTTGCCTGGTGTGAAAACCATTTTCAGGGCTGTCGACAATGGGGTTCGAATCCACTATCTCGTGAATGCAAGCATAGTTCATTTTGTTCATTTTAATAAAATGACAGTGAATGAGGTATGAGCGATGCTAGTAATGCCATTCCTTCCTTATTCCTTGTTATGAATGGTGTAAAATGTCACTCATAGGGAAAGCTGGAGCATACACATCAGTGGCTTGTCAGACTGATATGTAATAGCAACATCTGGCCTAGTGAGGAAAACAACATGAAACCACCCCACTCCCCATTTCACAGGGATGCCTCCTTTAGCAATGCCAAGGCTATCTATGACAGCTGATGGCAGAGATGTTGAGGATCCAAACCAGTCTTTGGGCTGACTACTCAACATAGGAAACAGAAGGAGAGCAGTGACTTACCACGTAAGCAAGCATGGATACAGTACACACAAAAGAAAGACATGGTTCCAAACTTTTCAGCTGTAGAAACAACAATGACACCAGGCAAACAACATGAATTTCAATATCCTTCAAAGCTATAAAGTCCATGCATTCTTGAGGTGCAGTCGTACTCTCAATCTTGTTTTCATTTATTTATTTATTTATTTATTAAAAACATCAAAGAATCTCTTGCACAGATGATACACATATCTATATCATCGTCCTGTGGATTCTAATCCCATGCACATCGCCTTCAAGGTAATCTTCTACCTTTACAAGACGGTCATCTAGAACAAAAACCAAATTCCTCCAAATGCATTTCAATGCATTAAGATTTCCAAAATCATTTACATATATATTAGGAATTCTAATTTCTCATTCTTTTTAACTTCATCATGATATACCATTAAAGCTACAAATTTTTATCACAGCTGATATCTAATCAGCCAGAAAAACTAATTTATTGAGCTGCTCATAAAAATACCGTATTTACTTGCGTATTAGACCCTTTTTTTCTTCACAATTACAGCCAAAAAAGTAAAGGGGGTCCAATATGCGATAACCTCAATTTTTGTGCAGTGAACACAACACCATGTTCTGCCACAGAATGACCTTCTCAGTACTTTTATGATTTATAAGACCTTGATAGAGCTACAAATCATGGTATAAAAAAGTAAGCATGTAATACAGTATTATGTGACGATATTCACAGAACACATGTCTGCAATTTTGGAGCATGATTTAGATGGAGGGATCTGACGATTTGTGCTGCCAACTTCCCTGCTACCAGTGTGTCGTCAATTCCAAATGACGTCATCTTCACGGCAATCGCGAGTATTCAAGGATCGCAAGGATAGTGTGGGAGTTCCACGATGGAGAGAATAAAAATAAATAACAGGAAAGCTTGTCGCATTTATGGATATTTCCTAGTGTGGCAGTAATGCGTTCTTTTATCATAATGTTTAGGCTGGCTTCATGGCTAAATGCTGGCCTTTGGTTACAGGGATCCCAGGTTTGATTCTCAGCCAGCTCGGAAATTTTAACGTTAAATGTTAATTCCCTTGGCTCAGGGACTGGGTATTTGTGCTGTCCCCAACATCCCTGCAACTCACATACCACACACAACACTATCCTCTACCACAATAACATGCAGTTACCTACACGTGGCAGACGCCGCCCACCCCCATCGGGCGGGTCTGCCTTACAAGGGCTGTACCCGGCTAGAAATAGCCAAAGGAAATTATCATAATGTTTAATTTCTCACATTTGTTGCCTCCATATTTCTTTTATTAATGCATAGTATGTTCTGTTTGGCAACTCCGAACATCATAAAAGTAGTTAGTAGGGACATAAAATCAATACCATTGTTACTATTATTATTATTTAAGTACATTGGCGAGTAAAACAATCATTATGATTGGATTATTTTTATCGCATTTTAAACCCACTTCTCTCCAAAGATTACATAGGCTATAATGGCCCAAGTTATAAGATATTAAACTATCAGTTTGTTAATGATCTCGCCTGTGTACTAATAGCAACAATCGTGAATATTTTTTAACTAAAGTAAACTCGTTTCCTCATCCCGAGGTTGTGCAGACCTCAATGGAGAGGAGCTGCATGTACCATTTTTACTACACATCAACTTACCCTCCATTCTTAAATCTTTGGAAGTACGGTACCGCGAATCGAACTCAGGCACCGAAGAACGGCAGCTAAGTGTGCTAATCATTACGCTGGCGGACATTCTTAACTACAAAAAACAGACATATAGCATGACTGATGTGTGCTTTAATTATGCAGGTCGGACATGAAACTATTCTTGTTGCTTGTTGTTTAAAGGGGCCTAACATCGAAGGTCATCGGCTCATGAAACTATTCACTTATTTGTACGACGTCATCAGTGCTGCAGTAGGCCTACGCTATGGAGGCGACATTTCTTAACTACGAAACATAGATGTACCACATGACTTTGACGCGTTTTCATTGCGTGGGTCATACGACAAAACTATTCACAAATTTGTGAGCAGCAGTAAGGCTTGTACTCGCTTCGAAGTGGAATAGTTGTTCTTCTCTGATGAATTACCGTACGTTGGGGGGTCTTGTATGCGAGATTTGTTTTTAAAATTTTCTTTGTCCCAAAAAGCCAGGGGGGGTCTAATACGTGAGGGGATCTAACACACGATTAAATACGGTATATCTGTAGTCCTAACTTCCAGCTGATTACTAGGCATCTATTCAATTTAGGACTGATAATTATCACTACAATCTACTAAATTCCACTCTTCAAGTTGAAGAAAACCAATTTTGTTTCTTATCATCTATGTGATGATTTTAAATGATAGAAGTAAGATTAAAGTCTTTCAGATTTTCATAAGTCTTTTTCTAAGTATTAACAAAGAGACTGGTTTTTGGTTTATAAGAATATTCTGCATTACATTTTCAACAAAACTAGTTTTAACTGGGGCAGGCTGTTACATTACGAATGAAATAAAATGATTACATGGCTCATCATTCAAAATTAATCTGTCCCCCTGTTTTGAGGAGATTTTTACACCCTGTAAATTACCTTCTACATTATTTATCTGATAACCTGTACTACTGGTGTCTATTCTAATGCCTGCCTTTGTAAGTAAAGGAATTGGTGATAGAGAGGTATGTCTGAACATTTTCCTGGAGTTCAAATAGGAAACAACAAAACATATACTGAAGGATGGCTGTCAGTGAAATTCAAAACCTGTCTCCTGAGTACATTGGCATAGATCATTGGGTAGAGCTTTAAAGTCTTATTAAAATAAGTTAACCAGGTGAGTAAACAGATATGAAGAACCATGAAGGCCAAAGGTACTAACAGCACTGGAATCAGAAAAGAACAAATGTTTAACAGAAATGGTGATTGAGAAGAACCTGGGTGAAGTACTGTAATACCAGCTCAGCTTTTAATCTCATGAACATGTCAGTGATATTTAACGGTTCAGCACATAGGAAAATATATAATGTATATAGTTTAAAGGCAATATTTTCTATTTTGCTAGTGCTTTAATGTTAGACAAACAAAGAATGGTTTTTGGCAATGCACGGAGGGGAAAGGACTAGTAGTGAGAAGGAAGTAACCATGCCATAAGGAACAGTCCCAGTATTTGCCTGGTGTGAAAATGGGTAAACCACAGAAAACAACTGCAGGCCTATTGGCAGTGGAGTTCAAATCCACCATCTCCTGAATGCAAGAATACAGCTACACAATCTGAACCGCATATCACACTCTTTCGGTAGTTTCAAGGCAATATACTTGCAACTTGTTAAGCACCCTCAGAAACAACTGCTTGACAACCTCCATCTCTAGTCTTACATGAATGAGTGAAAAGAAAAATATACATGGTCTGAAAATAAGTTACAGAAATTGTGAGAGGACATAGTGTTCTGAAACAAAAATTGATCCCCAGCAAATTTTATTTTCTCCCAGTGAAGGCTCACTGGAAAATCAACAAAGAAATATAAGTTCAATCGTGAACAACTTCTGTGTCAGCCTCTGCAGCATGTAGCTGGCCAAGCTCTCTTGGTTGATAACCTAGGGCGGTGCGCTACCATAGCATACTGACGTGTCGCTCCCTCACATGCAACCATGCTAGTAATGGCGGCGTATCACTGAGCAGCATCTGATCATCATGCCTGGATAATGTCGCATCTTTATACTGATTATTATGCGCTAACTGACTGATGTACAAAGCTGAAATCCTAGAAGTAAAACTCCTCCCGATTTCAGGTAAGTACATGGCATTTGTTTTATGAAGCATATTGGTAACCACAATACATTCCGTGCATGTCCAAGTGGGCCACACTACAAAATAATTACTGAAATGACATATCCACGTAACATAAGTTATATAATAGAAGTAAAAATTCCAAGCAAATCCTGTGGTAATGACAGGTATCAAATGCTAAGTTTAGAACAGAGTATCCTAGGATACAGGCTCATAGAACTAAGGTCAAAGTAGATCCGTACATTATTACTGTGTTTTGATGGGTGTTAATCAGAAACGTGCACCCCTATTAAAACCGATGATGATGTTATTTGCTTTACGTCCCACTAGCTAATTTTACGGTTTCCGGAGATGCCGAGGTGCCAGAATTTAGTCCTGCAGGCGTACTTTTATCTGCCAGTAAATCTACCGACACGAGGCTGACGTATTTGAGCACCTTCAAATACCACCGAACTGAGCCAGGATTGAACCTGCCAAGTTGGGGTCAGAAGGCCAGCGCCTCAACCATCTGAGTCATTCAGCCCGGCACTATTAATACCAAATATCATCACGTTATTTAGATTTCCTAATGTGACAGGCCAGGCCTTTAAACTCGACTTTAGAACGTTACCATTTTTTAATTTCATTTTTGCAGTGTGTTTCACGCTGTGCAGGGCACAAACACGGAAACTTACAGGAAATGATGCTTTAATATCTCTTTCCGGATGCCCCGCTTGTCTACTCTCTTCCCCTACATGCCCAAGTCTAGTGGCTGAAGCACAATGTTACAGCTAGATGGAAGGAACTCCACTGAAACATTCTGTAGAGACATCTGGGGTGGATGAGCAGCACAACGATCTATAAACAGAAGAAACTTCTTTTTTTCTTCACGAGTTTGTCTAATTTTTTAAGCCTTTTTCATCGATGCCATTGTCATCCACATGTTTTTCTTTGCCTTATGATCCGTAGGTTTTGTCTCAATGTTTTTGAAGCAGCGTGGATTCTGCTACATTCCTATAATTAGGGGTCAAAGTTTATGCGAAACATCAGAATTTGTAGCCAACAGAACAGTTGCACGGACCTTACTCCTCTTCCCTCCATGGCAAGGACCTCGTTTCCCAGCAAGTGTTATACTTGGAAACAGATTATAAAAGAGTCTGGTTTTGTCACAGTTTTAAAGTACCTTCTTTGTGTCTGTAAATTTTCCCCCTTGTAGACGATTGCTTTTTGCAGACTTTGGCTCTAGTTTATGCAATTCCTGCCAAGATTTTCTCCTTCCTTTTGATGAGGGTACTTAAAGTAGTAGACTTTATGTTTAGTGTCATCACTATTTCTGCTTTCCATTGATGCAGATATTCCTCCACTTCCTGTATGAACCAGACTTTATCCTCTAACGAGTAACCTATTATCTTTCCACCAATTATAGTAGCTGAGCAGAAATTGAGGTGGTTTCAAAAGAATACGTTTGTTGGCTGGGCGCCACACTTTGCACTTTCGTGTAGACATAGAGTCTGCACTATACACAGCTGTTTTGAGCCTGCACATGTAGTCAATATGGGGAAAAACTGGAAAGTGCCTGCAGCTGGATTCTTAAGCACATGGCGCAGCGGCAGGCTTTGTGATTGTTCGGGCAGACACATGGCTATTAGTTCAGTCTAGACGTGCACCATGTGAAGAGACACAATACAGGTCTGCAAGACCAAAAATGTAGGCTCATACACTGTCAAAGGCAACCGCTTTACTTGTATCTTTCCGTGATTCGCGCCCGAGTCATTTCTCGCTGTATAGGTTGAGATCTTTCTGTCCATATGTATCCTAACTATCGTTGGCACAGAAACACTGTAAAAACAATAAAGGCCCAAATTGAGGACACAGAGCTTAATCACTCTTTCAAAAATTACCTACATATACAGGAGAATTACATACAAGTCAGTTACGCGTAACTCAAAGTCAGTACATATACTTAAATGGCGTGTTTGTCGGGACTTGTGTAAAACTACACAAAACAAGAACTATGTAAAACTGGGTTACGTATAAACCAGTTTCAACTGTATTATGCTGTATAGATGCCTACCAGCACCACCTTTGCTGTAGGGAATTTCAAGGGAGTTTGGTGACTTACAGGGCAGACATGGGAATTAGGCAATTCTGGGTTGAGCTCTGTAGTATGTTAATTCTAAGAGTTAGGTTTATAATAGGGAGTACACACAATGTGAAATTAATGCATATTTTCCATATGTCTTCTGGTTCAGCATTGACCCCTCCAAGGACACAGTGGGTTGCCAACATAACAAGACTTTGGGGAAGGTTTTTTATAACATCAATAGGACTGCAATAAGCTTCAGAGGATCCCTTAATAAACAAAATTTCAAGAAACCATTTTCCACCAAATTAAATCAAATGACAATAACTCACTTCAGAAAAAAAGAGCAGCAGAAGAGAACAGTTTTTTAATTAATCGACATGAAAAAGTCCTTTTCAAGAACTTTTTTAAAAATGAACAACTAAGAAAACCATACACATCACATATAAACAAAAGTGCTGTATACTAACAAATTTTTAACTATTTAAGTGAATATGAAATTGTTTTAAATCTTAAGTAGATCCATCTTCCCTTCCCATTTTACCGCCTCACTCAACCCTCCCCACACATTTTAATTATTTTTATCATTTTAAAAAATAATTTTGTTTTAAGCATAATAAAGGTACTATTTTAAGATTTTTTTTTTTTAGAAGAATCAAATTCTATGTAATTTCACCCAAGCAATGTTATGTAGTTGAAGATGGAATTAAACATGTCGTTAATTACTTAAAGCAAATATATAGTATCAAGCAGCTGGAAGTTTACTTTTATCAGTTTAAATAGCTGGGGAAGGTGTACTGTTGATACAATTATTATTATTACTACACATGGGGATAGGAAATTTTCTCTTTTATATGAGAGGAAATTATAGTTGAATAGAGGCATTTATGCGATTTAGATTTATTTCAGGGGCTTGAGATTAGCAGAAATTCTTGAGGAGGTAGAGAAGAGAGTTGAAGAAGTTGATACGATTTATATAGAACCTTCAGAGCCTATTGCCCTTGCGGACAAAGACTCGCCAGATGAGGACAATGGAGGGCTTATTGAGAACCTAATACATATGTGGCTTGCTACAGGAGCTGAAGTTACTGCTTCCAACCAAGAAAGAAAGGAAGAAGATTGCAATGATGAATGTAATATTGTGTTGCCCAATGCTAGTATTGCTTGTACAGCTGCTCACTGTAGTTCCTGGGTTCATATTTGCTTGTTAGCTCCTGCAATCTTCCATCGATCCACTCTTCCACAGTTTCATCACTAACTGTATTTGATTCCCCCAAACAATTTTATAGGTTATGCTATACTTTCTCGCAAATCAGTCGATCCAGCCACTGGATTCGCTAAAATTTTCAATGCCAAGAATGTTCACCAATTTGCGCACCTTTTCCCTTAAGAGCACACCATCGATCAGAATGCCGCGTCTATTGAAGTTTCAAACAAACTTTTTACTGTATTTTCCCATTTCTTCATAATTTGAATATGATGCATATTTCCCTTTTTTCTTTTTTTTTTTTTTTTTTGCAACTTGGTTGCAAGTCTTTCTTAATGAAAGTTTCCCTCCCCCCCCCCCATTATCAGCCAGGAAAGTGAACACCAACAATTAAGCAATAACAAAGAAGGATTTAAAAATATGTACAGACATAAACAAACGGCATGTCTAGAAGACTATAATAAATTACAGTAGAGTCCCATTAATCCGAACCCCGTTAGTCTGAAAGTCCGGTTAATCCGAACTGAAATTTTCATTTTTTTAAAATCTCCTTATTGAAATTAAAGAACATATTATTATAGAATGAAGATTTACTTGCATTTTATTAGTCATATTTTACGAGAATAACTTAATGTAAACATAATTATACATCATAAACCATCAATCACTGGTCGTTTATCTTTACAAAGTCTGTTAGTTTCTTTTGGCGTAGTGATTGGAACCTACTCGAAGATGCAGTGTTAAACCAGCGTCTCATAAACATCACATCAGTGGGCGAAGCAGCGGAGTGTTGCTCGACATAGCGTGCGGCAAGCTCTAAGGTGGCCGCGGCATCTGAATGTGACAACGGTTGTTCATCGTGGTCTTCTTCGTCGTCACTCTGCTCCTCATCATGTCCAGATTCTTTCTCCACCATAGCTACAATTTCTTGGTCTGCTTGTAATTGATGACAGTCAGCTTCCATCCATTCGCTAATGTGATTTTCATTGTCGTTCCCTCCTTGACGGGTTCTTAACTACCCTACTGTAATTTTATACAGTATTTTATTAATGTAACTGCTAAAGAATGGACATTTCAAATTACAGTATGTACTGTACTGTATTGTAGAAACTATTTTTCTCAGACGGTTGAGGCACTGGCCTTCTGACCCCAACTTGGCAGGTACGATCCTGGCTCAGTTCGGTGGTTTTGAAGGTGCTCAAATACGACAGCCTCGTGTAAGCAGATTTACTGGCACATAAAATAACTCCTGTGGGAGAAAATTCCGGCACACAGGCATCTCTGGAATCATAAAAGTAGTTAGCAGGACGTAAAAACAATAACATTATTACTAGAAAATTTTTCCGGTTAATCCGAAAATTTTGTAATCCAAACAGACTCCGGTCCCAATTACTTTGGATTAACGAGACTCTACTGTACTTTGGCTATTTGACTCGGGTAAAAAAAAAAAAAACCAAAACAAAAAAAAAAAAAGAGTAAATGCGACGAATCAGCAACAATAACTTTAACAACTGCAACAACAATAGCAAGCAAAACAACAACCACAAATTAACAAACCAACACAAGCAAGATGAACGCTGAATAACTTGATAACTTCACGGCTGTACACCAATGTAACTTCTGAAAGAATGAATATACGCGGGTTAAGCGCCACCGCATGTCTAGCCACAAGAGAGGTGAAAGTTCTGCACTAAGAGTTAGATCATGGTTGTTTGGTTATCATGCCATGGTTGCTCAAAGCGTTTTAGGTGAGTTGCGATGCTGCTTTACTTTGATTTTCCCCCTCTTCCCCTCTCGAACAGCCTGGCTTGGCGTAATTGGTGGGAAACTTAAAGTGTCGCAAAAGTAAATCTGAATATTTTTATATACTGTGATCATAGGAAATCTGATGGGACCTCCAAAAAATGTTGTAAACGATGGGATAACATTGAATATGGGAACGTAAAAGTGGGGTAATACTGTAAATTGAATAATATTCCTCACATGCACTCAAATATTCTATTTTTTTCCTAAACTCCACCTTTAATACAGAACAAAAATATAAAGCTGCTGGTGCTGGCACAAAAAAGGACCCTAGGGTTTACGTTAGACATGAACATGATTGTAAATACAGGTTACACATCTCTTAATATAGTTATGAGGGTATTTAGGGGTAGTAGAAAGAATGTAAATGAGAGGGTAAAACCACAATTAGAGTATGGCTCCAGTGTATGGGATCTTCGCTAAAATGACTTGATTCAAGAACTAGAAAAAAATCCACAGAAAAACAGCACAATTTATTCTGGGTGAATTCCAACAAAAGAGCAGTGTTATGAAATTGTTGTAAATTACAGACGGAAAGACTTGGGAGAAAGGAGATTAGGTTATCAACCAAGTGGTATGTTCCAGGCTGTCAGTACAGAGATGATGTGGAATGATGTTAGTAGATGAATAAGTCTGAATGGTATTTTTGAAAGTAAGAAAGATAAATTTGGAATTCAAGAGTTCAAATTGGGGCAAATAATTGTTTATAGTAAGAAGAGTTAGGAAATGGAATAATTTACCAAAGGAGATGTTTTAATCAACTTCTTTGAAATCATTTAAGACTAGGTAAACAACTGATAGGGAATCTGCCACCTGTGTGACTGCCCTAAATGCAGATCAATGGTGACTGATGATGTCCACCCAGAAATAATTCTCACAACATTTCTTACTGTCAGCTTTAAAAGTTTACTGAAAGTACAGATTGTAGTGTTGACAAAGTAATTAAACCTGGTGATGAAAGGAACCACAAAAATGTATGCATAAAATGGTATATAACCATCATTGTCATCATCATATTATTATTATTAATTATTGAAAAGAGTCAAATAATTAATTACCAGAACACAGTGCGCAAAACCAAATCCAGCTAGAAGACCATGGCATACAGTGTACAACTTTCTTGAGTGCAGCTGGATGAAAACAGCAAACTCAGCAGGTAAACGGAACTTTTGGTAGAATGGAATACTGCTTGGTCTGCTCACAGCCCAAGTCCTTTGCCATGGGTCATTTGACAATGATCGTGAGGTAAATCCTCGCCTTCCCTGTACATATATTTTATCAGGTCTCCTTTTCTCAACAGGTCGTGAAGAACATCCTGCTAAACATAAATTCAGCAAAATAGGCTTATAAGTAAGAATAATGGGTTTTTATGCAACAGAACACTATTCTTATATTAGAAGGAAGAATATTAACAGTTAAATATACACTGACTGACAGAGCAAATGCAACACCAAGAAGGAGTGGTTCGAAAGGGATGAAAGTTGGGGAAAAAACAGAGACGGCATGGACGAATAATTGATGTTTATTTCAAACCGATATGCAGGTTACACAATGCGCACGGCATCGACTCAGTAGGATGTAGGACCACCGCGAGCGGCGATGCACGCAGAAACACGTCGAGGTACAGAGTCAATAAGAGTGCGGATGGTGTCCTGAGGGATGGTTCTCCATTCTCTGTCAACCATTTGCCACAGTTGGTTGTCCGTACGAGGCTGGGGCAGAGTTTGCAAACGGCGTCCAATAAGATCCCACACGTGTTCGATTGGTGAGAGATCCGGAGAGTACACTGGCCACGGAAGCATCTGTACACCTCGTAGAGCCTGTTGGGAGATGCGAGCAGTGTGTGGGCGGGCATTATCCTGCTGAAACAGAGCATTGGGCAGCCCCTGAAGGTACGGGAGTGCCACCGGCCGCAGCACATGCTGCACGTAGCGGTGGGCATTTAACGTGCCTTGAATACGCACTAGAGGTGACGTGGAATCATACGCAATAGCGCCCCAAACCATGATGCCGCGTTGTCTAGCGGTAGGGCGCTCCACAGTTACTGCCGGATTTGACCTTTCTCCACGCCGACGCCACACTCGTCTGCGGTGACTATCACTGACAGAACAGAAGCGTGACTCATCGGAGAACACGACGTTCCGCCATTCCCTCATCCAAGTCGCTCTAGCCCGGCACCATGCCAGGCGTGCACGTCTATGCTGTGGAGTCAATGGTAGTCTTCTGAGCGGACGCCGGGAGTGCAGGCCTCCTTCAACCAATCGACGGGAAATTGTTCTGGTCGATATTGGAACAGCCAGGGTGTCTTGCACATGCTGAAGAATGGCGGTTGACGTGGCGTGCGGGGCTGCCACCGCTTGGCGGCGGATGCGCCGATCCTCGCGTGCTGACGTCACTCGGGCTGCGCCTGGACCCCTCGCACGTGCCACATGTCCCTGCGCCAACCATCTTCGCCACAGGCGCTGCACCGTGGACACATCCCTATGGGTATCGGCTGCGATTTGACGAAGCGACCAACCTGCCCTTCTCAGCCCGATCACCATACCCCTCGTAAAGTCGTCTGTCTGCTAGAAATGCCTCCGTTGACGGCGGCCTGGCATTCTTAGCTATACACGTGTCCTGTGGCACACGACAACACGTTCTACAATGACTGTCGGCTGAGAAATCACGGTACGAAGTGGGCCATTCGCCAACGCCGTGTCCCATTTATCGTTCGCTACGTGCGCAGCACAGCGGCGCATTTCACATCATGAGCATACCTCAGTGACGTCAGTCTACCCTGCAATTGGCATAAAGTTCTGACCACTCCTTCTTGGTGTTGCATTTGCTCTGTCAGTCAGTGTACAATAAATTGTAAAATTTTGCTGTAAAAAAGTGAGGAAAAACAAACAGAATGTAGCATCACAAACACTACAGTATACAGCAGGCCTATAGAGGATGTTGGCCACTATGAGAGGGTTGTGGCAAGCATTGCAGTCATGTCAGATGGCTGCTAGTGACATACACTGCCCTGTAACAGTGTGCTGTATGTACAGACATCTCTACCAAATAAACAAAACACTTACTGCCTTGGGAGACTTTAAACTTTAAATTAAAAACAATATCCTTGTTCAAAGAAAACTGAATGCCATATCAAAACCTAGATGTTGGTGACCTAATTAGTGACCTCAAATCAATCAATCAATCAATCAATCAATCAATCAATCAATCAATCAATCAATCAATCAATCAATCAATCAATCAATCAATCACTACTGATCTGCATTTAGGGCAGTCGCCCAGATGACAGATTCCCTATCTGTTGTTTTCCTAGCCTTTTCTTAAATGATCGTAAAGAAATTGGAAATTTATTGAACATCTCCCTTGGTAAGTTATTCCAATCCCTAACTCCCCTACCTATAAACGAATATTTGCCCCAATTTGTCCTCTTGAATTCCAGCTTTATCTTCATATTGAGATCTTTCCTACTTTTAAAGACGTCACACAAAATTATTCGTCTACTGATGTCATTCCACGCCATCTCTCCACTGACAGCCCAGAACACACCACTTAGTCGAGCAGGTCGTCTCCTTTCTCCCAAGCCTTCCATGCGTCACCTCGTAATCGGCAGAACTTTGGGCTCAGCAGCGGTCGGTTGGTAGGCCAAGGCCCATTAGGGCTGTAGTTTAGTTTCTTTTATGGCTGTTTGTTAGATTTTAATTATACGCATTTAATTATTTTGATGTTTAGCCAAACTGTTGATGGTTTTAATTTCTTTTCCGGTTCCCTTTTCCCATATCTTACGGTTTTTTCCCAGGGTCCCCCCAAAAATGGAGAATCAACTTTAATACTAGAAACCATTTTTTTCAGATTAGTCATATAATCCTCATCAAAATAAGTTGTTTATTTACCTCAATATCCTTGGGTAGTTCCACTCATTCATAGGCCAATAATATACGAGCATCCATACAAAATCCTATAGATTCCACATAATGGAATAAGTGAGAAAAATGAGATAATCAGCATCCTTATTGCTTAAAATAATATTATGAATCCATGTAACATAATTTTCATATCCTTGTGGATAGAGAGATGCGGTGAGGGAGAACTTCTATATATAAAGATACATGTTTTATTAAGGCACATTCACAAGGAAATAGTTTTCTCTTAAGAAGAAATGAATAATAAATAAATGCCCTTCAGAAATCGGTTATCACTAATAATCAAGAATTCACTTTTATTCAGAATACTAACCTTTCCCTTGCATGTATTTTGATTTTACTTGTTTTACTATTTTGACTGCATAATTTTCTTTAAATATTTAGTTTTATTCTGATTTAAACATACATTTTATTTTATCATTATAGACTGTTATGCCTTTCAGCGTTCAGTCAGCAAGCCTCTGTGACTTTACAAAACGTCACCACAGTCTTCGATGTAACCGTATGTATGTACGATCCCCGAGTTTTTTGGTTAGAAAATTTTCGTATATAGTTTGTAATGTTAAAATCATGTAATTTTGTTTGTTTACAATGTAAAAACGTAATATTATAAGAAGAATGTGTAGTTAGGGAATATTGCATATGTGCATTATTATATTTTGTATAAATTTCCGTTTGGGTAACAGTCTGTAAATATGACCTAGCCGTAAGGATTGTGCAACCGGGAAAACAGCGATTATATCGGGAAGGACGGTTGAGGTCAGCTGTGTGTGTTGCAACTAAGTGGCTTGGAAACACGGGGTACGGCAGGTTGTATCGTTAGAAGAATTGGAGTGGATCAATGTGGACATACATGAGTGGACGTTCTATGTCACATAAAATACTCGATAGCCAATGCGAGGGCTTTGTTTTGAGCGAGGTTTGGGTTGACTGAGTGACGCGGGAAGAAGTGCCTGTGAGAGCGTTGCTACCAGTAAACTTTTCAGGACGCTATAACCACGTGTAGCAAGCCTATATAAGTGTGTACGCGTGTGCAGCGAGGCATTCTCAATCTGATTCTGATACCTATTCTGATTCTGACTCTGATGCTGATTCAGTGTGTTTCTTATTTGTACCGGTCTGCGGGAGCTACGTACACTGACTGACAGAGCAAATGCAACACCAAGAAGGAGTGGTCAGAACTTTATGCCAATTGCAGGGTAGACTGACGTCACTGAGGTATGCTCATGATGTGAAATGCGCCGCTGTGCTGCGCACGTAGCTAACGATAAATGGGACACGGCGTTGGCGAATGGCCCACTTCGTACCGTGATTTCTCAGCCGACAGTCATTGTAGAACGTGTTGTCGTGTGCCACAGGACACGTGTATAGCTAAGAATGCCAGGCCGCCGTCAACGGAGGCATTTCCAGCAGACAGACGACTTTACGAGGGGTATGGTGATCGGGCTAAGAAGGGCAGGTTGGTCGCTTCGTCAAATCGCAGCCGATACCCATAGGGATGTGTCCACGGTGCAGCGCCTGTGGCGAAGATGGTTGGCGCAGGGACATGTGGCACGTGCGATGGGTCCAGGCGCAGCCCGAGTGACGTCAGCACGCGAGGATCGGCGCGTCCGCCGCCAAGCGGTGGCAGCCCCGCACGTCACGTCAACCGCCATTCTTCAGCATGTGCAAGACACCCTGGCTGTTCCAATATCGACCAGAACAATTTCCCGTCGATTGGTTGAAGGAGGCCTGCACTCCCGGCGTCCGCTCAGAAGACTACCATTGACTCCACAGCATAGACGTGCACGCCTGGCATGGTGCCGGGCTAGAGCGACTTGGATGAGGGAATGGCGGAACGTCGTGTTCTCCGATGAGTCACGCTTCTGTTCTGTCAGTGATAGTCACCGCAGACGAGTGTGGCGTCGGCGTGGAGAAAGGTCAAATCCGGCAGTAACTGTGGAGCACCCTACCGCTAGACAACGCGGCATCATGGTTTGGGGCGCTATTGCGTATGATTCCACGTCACCTCTAGTGCGTATTCAAGGCACGTTAAATGCCCACCGCTACGAGCAGCATGTGCTGCGGCCGGTGGCACTCCCGTACCTTCAGGGGCTGCCCAATGCTCTGTTTCAGCAGGATAATGCCCGCCCACACACTGCTCGCATCTCCCAACAGGCTCTACGAGGTGTACAGATGCTTCCGTGGCCAGCGTACTCTCCGGATCTCTCACCAATCGAACACGTGTGGGATCTCATTGGACGCCGTTTGCAAACTCTGCCCCAGCCTCGTACGGACGACCAACTGTGGCAAATGGTTGACAGAGAATGGAGAACCATCCCTCAGGACACCATCCGCACTCTTATTGACTCTGTACCTCGACGTGTTTCTGCGTGCATCGCCGCTCGCGGTGGTCCTACATCCTACTGAGTCGATGCCGTGCGCATTATGTAACCTGCATATCGGTTTGAAATAAACATCAATTATTCGTCCGTGCCGTCTCTGTTTTTTCCCCAACTTTCATCCTTTTCGAACCACTCCTTCTTGGTGTTGAATTTGCTCTGTCAGTCAGTGTATTTGCGCAGTTTGCTATGCGATCTGCTATTGTTCGTGGGTATCTGTTACGGAGTGAACATGGTATAATCATAACGACTTACCGGCTTTGCAGTGGACTTTCTGTAAAAGAAAGTGTTTGTTTGTAACTTGTCAGCCGAGTATGCAGCTTCTGTTGATGGAGAATTTTGCTGTTTGCTTGCCTCTGGACATGTAACGCTTTCTGCCCAGCCGGCAATTGGAAAGGATTCAAGACGTCGACGAAGAAGTGTAAATAAGGTTAGGGATGCTCTTCGTAAAGAAGGTTGCATCCATATGTAGAGAAATAGTCGTCATACTTTTCTCTACCAGATTAGGATTCATGGTAACAGTGGAGTGCAGTGGGGCTCTTACCCGGAGGTATGTTAAAAGTATAATGATGTTCTATTTTTTTATTGGTGATTTTAATGGTTTGTAATTTGCCTTTGTAGACGGCAAACACGAGTTGGTCTCGTTAAATGATATTTTATATTTTTATTGGTGATTTTAATGGTTTGTAATTTGCCTTTGTAGACGGCAAACACGAGTTGGTCTCGTTAAATGACATTTTATTTTTTATTGGTGATTTTAGTGGTTTGTAATTTGCGTTTGTAGACGGCCCACACGAGTTGGTCTCGTTAAATGATATTTTATTTTATTGGTGATTTTAGTGGTTTGTAATTTGCCTTTGTAGACGGCAAATACGAGTTGGTCTCGTTAAATGATATTTTATTTTATTGGTGATTTTAGTGGTTTGTAATTGGCCTTTGTAAACGACAAACGAGTAAATCTCGTGAAGATATGATTTTGTTGGGTAGTATTGTGTATATTTGCTCTATGTAAACGGCAAGCACTAAGTGGATTGCATAAGTGTTGATTTTTGTTGGTGTTTGTCACATATTAGTTCTTACTCTGGGAGTAAAGTCATAGAATAAAACTTAAAGTGAGTCTTTTGTCAGTGGAGTAAGGCTGAACCTGGCATGTTACCCGAATTTAATTTCAGGGGTTATATAGCAACAGGTAAGGTTATAAAGTAAGTCTGGAGCCTCGTCAGCCTGATGACCGTCGCCTTGGGAGAGGGAGTGGCTCGTTGCTCTACATAATTAAATATTCCTGCAATTGTTGTGCAGGTGGCGCCCATTATCCTTGTTATTTACACTTAGTTGAGTCAACGTTTATCTATTCAGTATTTCTATAGCTTGCAGTAGTTACATCGATTTGCAACTAGTGTTATGGCCTCATTTAGTTGTATACCTCTTATCTTTAAATCGTTAGAAACCGAGTCTAACCATCGTCGTCTTGGTCTACCTCTACTTCTCTTACCCTCCATAGCAGAGTCCATTATTCTCCTAGGTAACCTATCCTCCTCCATTCGCCTCACATGACCCACCACCAAAGACGGTTTATGCGTACAGCTTCATCCATCGAGTTCATTCCTAAATTAGCCTTTATCTCCTCATTCCGAGTACCATCTTGCCATTGTTCCCACCTGTTTGTACCAGCAATCATTCTTGTTACTTTCATGTCTGTTACTTCTAACTTATGAATAAGATATCCTGAGTCCACCCAGCTTTCGCTCCCCTAAAGCAAAGTTGGTCTGAAAACAGACCGATGTAAAGATAGTTTCGTCTGGGAGCTGACTTCCTTCTTACAGAATACCGTTGATCGCAACTGCGAGCTCACTGCATTAGCTTTACGACACCTTGATTCAATCTCACTTACTATATTACCATCCTGGGAAAACACAAAACCTAAATACTTGAAATTATCGACCTGTTCTAGCTTTGTATCACCAATCTGACATTCAATTTGTGATAGTACATATATCACACCCTCGCACTGTATGTAGAAGTTAGAGATATTATCGTCAGTATTTGATTTATTATTATTATTATTATTATTAGTAGTAGTAGTAGTAGTATTTCATTTGTATATTTTGTCATTTATATTTGTAAGCTGGGAGATATCCACATATGTAGGTATCAGTAATTTGTTTTGCACTGGGAAAACATTGCTATCTTGGATTCTGGTAATTTGGACGACTCATGCGGGCATCCCAGTGTCTGATGAGATGTGTTTGTTGATGTTATTGTACTAGGAAAGTTCTATGAGTCATGTGATATACCCCAGCGTGTTTATTTCTTGGGACCAAGTATGGGTTCAGGGCATGGTCTTGACGAGAGCATCACTCATAATTGGCTGGCAAGGACCAATCCAGACGTATTATCTGAGAGGAAGGGGAATGCTGATGTCTATAAAGGTTGAAAAAACGGCAGGAACCAGACAATCACTACGGAAGAGAACCACAACTGACACACAGTACGGGAAGGAAGTGGTGCTGATACACGGTACTGGAGTGACACGGCTGCAATGGACTGGACTTCAAACGTTCGTGGAGCGTAGTCTTGTTATGTTCATAGAAAGTGGCTGATTGTGGAGTGCTTAAGTATTGTAGCACTTGTGGTAGCCTGGCATTATATGTTGGTGAAAGCTATCTCAGACTTTCCATAATTTATGTTCAGGATCGATAAGCGTGTGTTACTTAAATGTATATATCTTTACAACAAGCGTTAAAGTCTGTGAACACAGTATTACAAGGTACAGTATCTGTGTGATGTTAGAAGTGCTGATTATGAGAATTGGCAAGTAGTATTGATACAGAGATAGTGAAGGGTATTTATCTACATATATGTACATTGTTCATCGGACTATCTACAAATGGTAGTTCAGTTCTCGCTTTCGTTTTCCCACTGTTTTCATTGTTGTTGTAAATATGGAGTCTTCCAGCAATATTTTATGTGTGTATTATATGTATAATTTTGTGTGTTGATGAGGTGCTCATGCACGGATTTTGTTAAGAATATAGTTAGCTATTTTAGAATCAGTGGAGTTATTGATGAACCTAGGTGCAGTTCCTACATATTTAGTCGTTTTCAGGAGGTTAGGTAAGGCCTGCAGCAGATGTACCAGTACGCAGCATTATGTACACGCCCTGGGATATAAAGTTTATCATGCTCTATCAAAATTCGACGGATCCATTCTGGTGAACTCTGGCGCCCATACTACGGATATTTCGATTAACTATTTTTATCAATTTAATTTATTTCAAGTATTTTATGAAGTTTTTGAGTAATTTTATTTATATATTCTTATTCATGATTTTATTTATTATTATCATCAAATTGTTACAAATTCTGTTGAATTTCTTACCTACTGACAACAATTTAGTCTTCGAGAGGCTAATTTTCATACCATACTCCTTGCACCTATTTACAAGTTCCAAGATATTAGACTGCAGGCTTTCGGCACAATCTGCCATTAAGACCAAGTCGTCAGCATAGGCCAGACTGCTTACTACATGTCCACCTAACTGAATCCCTCCCTGCCATTTCATACCTTTCAGCAGATGATCCATGTAAACTACAAACAGCAAAGGTGAAAGATTACAGCCTTGTCTAACCCCAGTACGTACCCTGAACCAAGAACTCATTCTACCATCAATTCTCACTGAAGCCCAATTGTCAACATAAATACCTTTGATTGATTTTAATAATCTACCTTTAATTCCATAGTCCCCCAGCATAGCGAACATCTTTTCCCTCGGTACCCTGTCATATGCTTTCTCTAGATCTACGAAACATAAACACAACTGCCTATTCCTTTCGTAGCATTTTTCAATTACCTGGCGCATACTGAAAATCTGAACCTGACAGCCTCTCTGTGGTCTGAAACCACACTGGGTTTCATCCAACTTCCTCTCAACAACTGATCACACCCTCCCTTCCAAGACGTCAGTGAATACTTTGCCTGGTATACTAATCAGTGAGATAACTCGATAGTTGTTGCAATCCTTCCTGTTCCCTTGCTTATAGATAGGTGCAATTACTGCTTTTGTCCAATCTGAATGTACCTTACCAACACTCCATGCTAATTTTACTACTCTATGAAGCCATTTCATCCCTGCCTTCCCACTATACTTCACCATTTCAGGTCTAATTTCATCTATTCCTGCTGCTTTATGACAATGGAGTTTATTTACCATCCTTTCCACTTCCTCAAGCATAATTTCACCAACATCATTTTCCTCCTCCCCATGAGCTTGGCTGTTCGCAACACCACCAGGATGATTTCCTTTTACATTGAGAAGGTGTTCAAAATATTCCCTCCGCCTCTCCAGTGATTCCCTGGGATCTATTATGAGTTCACCTGAATTACTCAAAACACTGTTCATGTCCTTTTTCCCCTCCCTTCCTAAGATTCTTTATTACTGTTCAGAAAAGTTTCCCTGCTGCTTGACCTCGCCTTTCCAGGTTATTACCAAAATCTTCCCATGACTTCTTTTTGGATTCAACATCTATTTTTTCGCTCTGTTTCTTTCATCTACGTACAAATCCCTGTCTGCCTCAGCCCTTGTTTGGAGCCATTTCTGATAAGCCTTCTTTCTACGTTTACAAGCAGCTCTCACTTCATCATTCCACCAAGATGTTCGCCTTTTCCCATCTTTACACACAGTTTTTCCTAGGCATTCCCTTGCTGTTTCTACTACAGCATCCCCGTATGCCACCCATTCACTTTCTATATCCTGAACCTGCTTACTGTCTACTGTTTGAAACTTCTCACTAATCATATCCATGTACTTCTGTCTAATTTCCTCTTCCTGGAGATTTTCTACCCTTATTCTTTTGCAGACAGATTTCACTTTCTCTACCCTAGGCCTCGAGATACTTAGTTCACTACAGATCAGATACTGGTCTGTATCATCACAAATCCACGAAAAATTGATGCATTCCTAACAGATTTCCTGAATTTAAAGTCTGTTAATATATAGTCTATTACGGATCTGGTACCCCTAGCCTCCCATGTGTAGCGGCGAATAGCCTTATGCTTGAAGAATGTATTCGTAACAGCTTAACCCATACTAGCACAGAAGTCTAGCAAACGCTTCCCATTCCCATTAGCTTCCATATCTTCCCCACATTTACCAATCACCCTTTCGTATCCTTCAGTTCTATTCCCAACTCTCGCATTGAAATCGCCCATTAGCACTATTCTATCCTTGCTGTTGACCCTGACCACGATGTCACTCAATGCTTCATAAAACTTGTCAAATTCATCCTCATCTGCACCCTCACATGGTGAATACACGGACACAATTCTAGTCTTAATTCCTCCAACTGACAAATCTACCCACATCATTCGCTTATTTACGTGCCTAACAGAAACTATGTTGCGTGCAATGGTATTCCTGATAAAGAGCCCTACCCCAGACTCTGCCCTTCCCTTTCTAACACCCGTCAAGTACACTTTATAATCTCCTATCTCTTCCTCGTTATCTCTCCTTACCCGAATATCACTTACTCCTAGCACATCCAAATGCATCCTCTTTGCTGACTCAGCCAGTTCTACTTTCTTTCTTCCATAAGCCCCATTAATATTGATAGCTCCCCATCGAATTGCATTTCGTTCGCCAAGTTGTTTCCAAGGAGTGCCTCGCCTGTCAAATGGGAGTGTGACTCCGTTACTCCCATAGGTCCGAGGCTTCCTTAAAATGTTCTGAGCTCGGTAAATTCATGAAGCAGGATGCTACCCTACTTGCACATAGTCCAAGTGAGGATCTCTCCTCTAACGGGTTATGGTCCACCGGTGAATTGTATAGTCCTAGCCGCCTGAGCACAAGGAGGGCCATGACTCAGAATATGTCCGAAATGCCCACTCCCATTCCATAGCAACTGGTATCCCGACTCTCAGGACCACTTACTAGGCCACTCAGCCGTTGCCCATGGTTCACGAACTAGGATGTGACTACAATAACCCACAAACATGAACATGATTTAAACACAGCCATCAAAACATGCACCCTTCATGCCTCCCCTTTCACTGAATTGTGTGGGCTACATACTGCAGAGCAGCTTGTCATCCAGCCACAGTAAAAAAGTCTGGCCTTGGCTCAGTTTGCCATGCCTGATGGGTGACTTAAATATTAAATATAGTGTAGAAGATATTGGCTAAGATCATACCGAAAGTCAAATAAAAATACAAGCTGCTATTCCTAAGACATTTCCTGTTACTAAGGAAAGGCAAGACAAAAAACATGTTTTGAATAAATATTCATTATATGCAGCATGATTAAGTATTCAGACTTAAAAGAGTATTTTGCATTTGGGAGGTGGCAAATTCAAACCTCACCATCGGCAGCTTCCCGGATGGTTTTCACACCAGGAAAGTATCAGGGATGTTATTTAATTCTCACGAGACAGCCAGGGCGCTTACGTCAGCCAGAAAGGCTAGGATACCGAGCTGGATGGCTGCAGTCGCTTAAGTGCGGCCAGTATCCAGTATTCGGGAGATAGTGGGTTCGAACCCCACTGTCGGCAGCCCTGAAGATGGTTTTCTGTGGTTTCCCATTTTCACACCAGGCAAATTAATTAAGGCCACGGCCGCTTCCTTCCAATTCCTACGCCTTTCCTATCCCATTGTTGCCATAAGACCTATCTGTGTAGGTGCGATGTAAAGCAACTAGCAAAACACAAGGCTAGGATATTGAAACCTTACAGTGTCCTGTACAGCTCATTGAAATTATAGGCGCTTTTCTACCTTATTAAAATCACTTCTAAAGGTCGTGCCATTGGTAGTAGTATGGGCGATGGCGATGGGGATCGAGCAGCGTCCGGCCGGAACGGAACTCGCGGAAGAGCGCATGGAAAACAAAGGGAAGGCTGAACAGGAGCCAATCCCCCGCGAAAAGGCCCTCTCAACTTGCAGAAAGAGTTGGAGATATGATGCGACGCTGGAGTAGTCAAACACGCCCTGAGGTGTGGCTTATTTTACCAGGACCGTAGCTAGTGTAGGGATTTTTCAGGAATATAGCTCTCAGTCGGAGTCATCTAGTTTGAGCCCAGGTCAGGTGGGCTGAGGCAAAAGATACTGATAACCATGTTTTTCTTACAGGAATAGCCCCCTTTATGCATGAGGTGCATATATCTGTGTGTGTTTATTATTTGATGTGCATTTATTTTGAGTTCAAACAGAACCGATGTTCAACGTTTTATTGTCTTGGTGACAGATCAGGGAAGTCTGGGGATTTTAGCTAATGGTATGGGTGTTTTGTCTATGTATTAGGCAAATATATCTTTTAATATGGTAATCATGTAGTGCAGGAACCGGTTAGTTACATGCTAAGAACAGGAAATATTATGTGTAGGGACATCAGCTCATCTCACGGTGTGATCGACAGAATATTAAAAAAAATGTCATGAACGGTTTGAACTAATGAGGGAAAGATGAACGATAGCAATCGCAAAACCTCAATTATACCGTTGTGCAGACGACGCCCATAGGCGAGTCGAATTTTAAAGTGTTAATTATTTTCTTTTCCTCCCGTATGCGGAGAATTCATTGTATAGGGTTGTATCTATTTTTTTTATGTCATATTTTGAATAAATTAGTCTTTGTAACTCCCCTTATATGATTCTTGTCATTTGTAGCAGCGCTAAGCAGTATCCAGTAGACAGTTGAACCCAGAGAATCCTACTTTCAGATTACATAAGGCTCCATCTTAAGTATTAGTGTTTTTTTTTCTTCGAACATACCACCCCCCAAGTGCTCGAGCTGCCGAGGCCAGCACAGAAAGTAGGAAGGGGAGCGGTTCGAAGCTCGTTAGGCAATTCGAGCCGCTCTTCACTCTAGTCTCATCCGTGGGTGTTTACCCCGTTATGTTGAGGCATTCTTATGCGCAGGTCATCCATTCGAGGCCCGGAAGGGTGTATACTTGGCGCCCACCGTGGCAGGCATTGTTTATATTTTACGCTGGAGCATTTTTAGTGAGAGATAGGCCGCCCCTGGGGAGGATAGTGTGCTATGATGGAGTTAAACTGCCAGGTTCGTGCCACTATCTGATTACATTTGGTATCAAACGGGTTGGCAGTTATTTGAAGTGGAGTACCCGCCACATAACCAAACGGATGGAGACGTTAAGCACCTGTCCGAAGTGCTAAGATTCAGAATCGTAGATTGGATACTGCAATAGTTGTTCAGATTGTGTGATACTCAGCATGACTGTTAAGGTTATCGTACGGGTGTGCGGAAGTCACGACTCGTGATGATAATTCACACAGGATGATCCATGAAAGGGAGCGACATGAATAATAAATAGGATAGGAAAATGACGAGAACAACAAAATCATGTGTCCAGTTTAAGTGGAAATCCACAGGAGTGTTGCTCATAAATTAAAATTGATACCCGGGACAGACTATGAAGTTGTCAGTTCGTTGGGAGACAATGTTATGATTCTCACAGTGTGAGGTCAGAACAGCCGGCAAAATTCTTCAAATTTTGCCAGTTACGGGTATCAGCCAAAGATTGTGCGCCGAGGTATCAAAATTTGGCAGATATAAATATTATTTCGAGAGGGCTTTAGATGCCGCGGATGAGAGCAGGGTACCTCAACCCATGCTCTAATTTTTGCGCAGTGACGGACGCGATGTTGCCAGTTTGAAACAGGTAATTGTCTGCTAATGTTATCTTATCAATCTCAAGGTGATAACATCCATGTGTGACTGGGGTATGCCATGTTTCCAGCATACGTAAGATCGAGCCCACGATAGGTCACGCGCGAGATCGAAAAATTCATTCCAGGTTAAGAGCTAATGTAGAATCATTATTATTATTTTAATTTTCGAGTGATATGATGAAATTTCCCATACAATGAATTGTGATGTTTAGGTGATAGGGGGCGTGACATTAGCCGTTTGTAGGCTCAGTTTGGATTGATTTGTTGGAATTTCGAGTAAAGATAGGTCACGCTGAAATTTATATTAAAATTTGAATGTATCTATGCTTTCTGTCGATCACCGGTGGTCAAAGTTCTGCCCACGGGAGATCCGCTTTCTCCAGGATTGAATTTAATATGGACATGGAGGTCATGAGAGATATGATGCGCCAATTATTGGCAGAACACGAAGAAAGTGCAAAAGAAGAGAGGAGACTGTTAATAGAACAATTAGATCAGCAGGCATCAGATGTTAAAGCGCAGTTCGAGAAACAGGGAGAACTTTTAAAGGAACAATTAGACCGACAGGCAACAGACGTTAAAGAGCAGCTAGACAGGCTCAGGCGGCTACGAATAAGGCTTCTTTAGACGAGCTCGCAGATGATATGAGGTTAGGTCGAGAACGTAGCGATGAGAACGCCGCAAGACTGGAGGCAAAGATGACCGAAGCGATTGAGGAGAAGTTAGATGACGTCATCAAGCAATTAAAGCAAATGGAGATTAGGGTGACAAATAGGATCGACCAGACGGACACCAGGGTGAGCGCGTGCGAAGAAGAGATGGAGAAGGTGAGCACCCATGTAGAGGACGTTGCGAGTGACGTGCAGGATACCAAGGCGGAAGTCCAAGAACTAAGGACGCAGATGACAGAGTCCCTCGACAAAGTGACGAATGAACTCAGTGACCGCATAACCCAAGTGCAGGATACTGCGACAACCAAATTCAAGGAGGTCCAGACGCAGATGTACAATGAGGTCGAGAAGCTCCGGAAGGAGATGACCGAAGAAATGAACGGAGGACAAATTCGTAAATATTCTTCGGAGCATACGGTGAAAGGAGATAGGAACAACGGAGTAGAGAAGGTGGCCACTAAAAGGGATACCGAAATAAACGCATCTGAAACCCAGGGTGACGTCAAGATAGATGAAACTGACGTACGGCGACCACCAGGCTCGGAGATAAGTGACTTGGCTGGCGGAGTGTACTCAAGAGTGGAAGAAATAATGGAGATAATAGATGACGTAGTGATAAGCCATCTGGAGTTGAGAGAAGAAGTAGAAACTTAATTGGTAGGAGCAGGAACAGCGAGAATGGCTAATGACATAGAAGCGACAGTTGAAGGTACTGTGGAGTCGAACTCAGGACTAGAGAATATGGAGTCACTTGTACATCAGGCAGAGATCGGAACCAACCAGAAGACTTAGTGGAAAGAGATGCGAACCCATATGTTGAAGAGAAGTTCGAGATGGAGATGTCAAAGAATGGAGCCAGGGAGTGTGACCCGCTAATGGACATAGCAGTAGCCGTGGAACAGACGGACACAAACTGCCGGGAGCAGGTAGTGAACTCCAAAGAAGAAAGGAAGGCATTGGGTCATCTGAGAACAGAGCTGAAAGAAGGGGACAAGCTGACTTTAAGTACCCAGGCCATTGTGAGTGGACAAGAGGCGACAGGCGTATCCCTAGCTTATAATGAAAGAAAGGTTGCCAATGGAAATGTGGTGGGAGACGTAAGCACGAACGCTAATTCTCGTACAGAGATAAGTGAACAGGTGCTGGAGAACAAACAGTTTCAACCAGCTGGAGAGTCAAACTGGGTATCTCAGCCCAGGGGAAGGAAGAAGAAGGCATCAGGTCGACGTGAAGGACGATACCGCTACAAGTACGGATGGTTCACTAGATGGAGAAAACTGCAGTTAGGAAGAAAGGAGCGACGCTACGGGAGAATCATGATATCGCGACCAGTGCAGCGCACCTTACGTAATAACAGAACTCGGAACAAGGCGAACCGGTGCAGCTACGGGAACGTCAGCACAGGAAAGAAGAAAGAAGGGAAGAGTTGGGAACCTCATCCTAAGGAATGCAGAGGCAGGGGTATCCAATTAGACCCCCACGTCTCAGATTATGGTCCCGGAGGATGAAGAGAGGACCTACAGGATTGATAGCGATTTGTGGTCGCACGTGGAACTGTATATTATGTAAATAAATTTCACCATAGTTGTAAGCAATTTTTTTTTTTTCTCCACAAAGTTTTAAGGGGTCACGAAGATATTATTAATTATGCATCAGATGAGACCAAGTTGGAATGAACGGGCACCCAGAAAGAGTAAAACTGAACTTTGTGTGAGGACAACTGTGCAAGATGTCCAGGCATAGGCCGAGAAGAGTCTGAGAGCAAGGGATTATTACCACAGTTGCAAAACTTTATCGGGCCATATAGGATAATCCAGAACCTAGAGAATAATGCTTCCAAGTACAGTCAATGGACGGAAGAACAGAGACCGTTTCCAATGCTGCGAATAACCAAACTTTACCACGCCCAGGGCAACACCCTGAAGAAGGCCCGGAGGAGGAAGAACCCGGAGAAGCCGAAGATTACATGTTACAAACTTCATATTTGGTCCGTATTGAAAATGTACATCAATTTAAGATTATTAAAATTTTATTAGTCAACCTATTCAATACAAATGATATTTGCAAACTAAGGTTTAAAGGGACATGTTTCGCCCCTTAAAAGGGCATCATCAGCCTTTTTACACTCATGCTAAAGGTAAAAATCAGGATCCTGATTGTAGATATAAGAAAAAGTATATAAAGTGAGAATAAAAATTAGAATGAATATTATACAATATGTGCAATCATGAGTTCTTAAATGACAATTGACAATTAAAAATCATTTAAAATGTTTGCGAAGAAATAAGAGTTGGTACGGTAATTACATCAGCAAACTTAAAATGATCTTACAAAACTGTACAAACTAGGCCTTGACCAAATAAATAATAAGAAAATCTATGGCTAAAGTTGCCGTATCAAGGTTCATGAAATTCGGCTGGAAGCAACCTGATTTTAAATGGAGAGCAAATTAGAATCCAATAGCCACTCAAGACAATATAAAACCTCTCTCGTTGAAAAGTCGCAATGAAACTGTAGTATGGCACATGTAGATTATAAAGTTGTGTCCAATCAATCCATTAATCTCATATTTTACGAAGTGGGATCGCGGTCTCAGTATTGTTGAAGGAGTTGTGAAAAGTTAACTAATAAGTGCCGCTGTACAAATTTTGTCAGCTCGTATACCGATGGTTAAATGGGAACATCCTTACGTGTTGGCCGTAGTTTTGAATGTGGATTGACTATTGAAGAAATATAGTGCAGAATCTGTAATGAAAAGGAGAATAAAAAGGTAAGAAGTTTAGAGGAAAAACGGTTAAATTAGGGGAATTGATATAAAATCAATTACTTACGTTCTCGGTTTTTGCGGCATGAACTTGTTGCCATAAATCTATAACACCGAGCACGTAGTTGTGCGGTTTGGATCACCTAGCTATCAGCTTGCATTCGGGAGAGCTCGAACTCCACTTTCAGCAGCCCTGAAGATAGTGTTCCATGATTTCCCATATTTTCACCATGAAAATGCTGGGGCTGTACCTTAATCAAGGCTATGGTAGATTGGGGCTTCATTCATTAAATTCACGACCTGTTCGAGTGACTGGAAACAGGCTGTGGATTTTCATTTTCAAGTTCCAATCAGGAACCATAATTTAATTTTATTGATTGTGACTGGTGTGGCAATAAAACTGACATGCCTGATGCCACACTGGGGCAAAAAACTGGTAATTTCACAACTGAAAAGGCCCAATGAGCTTCAATATTTTAATAACACTATTATTAATTTGCGGAGAGGAGACTGTTGTGAGTTACAAGGATTTTGATGAAGGCATACATAAGGGTGAACTAGGTGGTCTGACCACACACCCCCAGATCTCAAAATTGACAATAAGTACTTGGTGATCATGGAGTGAAAGTTGCTGATGTATATATGACAAATATCCAAGAACTTCCATACAAATTTATTGATGCAACTGTTTTTCTCTGATCATATAATTGTGTGTAATATGTTTACAGCATTTGCTATTGATAATAATCATACAGAAAGAAATACATTACACTGGAATTATGGACATATTGTACTTTATAAGAGGTGGTAATTTAATCGAAAGACCCATATCAGAGCAATATTAATTACTTTCAGCTACTGAAGTTAACTGAATATTGCACTGAAATTGTTCTGTTGGCAACAAAGTCAAAGAAATTTCTCGTTTCTATATAAACAATGCAGTCACAGGCCCTTACCATGTTATGAACAAGACTCGGATTTTAATGACATGTCCACTTTTAAGAGATATATCACACATATTGCTAACGTGTATAAAAAGTTTGTCATGATCCTTAGATTATGGAAATGCTTTATTAATAAAGTTATATTTGGATCATTGTTTTCCAATTCTTATTTCAGGTCATTTTTAAAGGTTTTGTGCCATTGTGTTAATTTTAGATACGGTTTTGTTGAAAAAGTATTTTTAGATCATTTGGGTTACTGTAGTCACGTCCTAGTTCGTGAACCATGGACAACGGCTGAGTGGCCTAGTAAGTGGTCCTGAGAGTCAGGATACCAGTTGCTACGGAATGGGAGTGGGCACCTCGGACATATTCTCAGTTATGGTCCTCCTTGTGCACAGGCGGCCAGGACTATACAATCCACCGGTGGTACCTAACCCATTCGAGGAGAGATCCTCACTTGGACTATGTGTAAGTAGGGTAGCATCCTGCTTCATGAATTTACCGACCTCAGAACATTTTAAGCAAGCCTCGGGCCTATGGGAGTAACCGAGTCCCACTCCCATTTGACAGGCGAGGGACTCCTTGGAAACAACTTGGCAAACAAAATGGAATTTGATGGGGAGCTATCAATATTAATGGGACTTATGGAAGAAAGAAAGTAGAATTGGCTGAGTCAGCTAACAGGATGGATCTGGATATGCTAGGAGTAAATGCTATTTGGGTAAGGGGAAATAATGAGGAAGAGATAGGAGATTATAAAGTGTACTTGACGGGTGTTAAAAGGGGAAGGGCAGACTATGGGGTAGGACTTTTCAACAGGAATACTATCGCATGCAACATAGTTTCTGTTATGCATGTAAATTAGCGAATGATGTGGGTAGATTTGGCAGTTGGAGGAACTAGCATGAGAACTGTCTCAGTGTATTCACCATGTGAGGGCGCAGATGAGGATGAAGTTGACAAGTTTTATGAAGCATTGAGTGACATCGTAGTCAGGGTCAACAGCAAGGATAAGATAGTGCTAATGGGCAATTTCAATATGAGAGTTAGAAAGAGAACTGAAGGATATGAAAGGGTGATTGGAAAATGTGGAGAAGATATGGAAGCTACTAAGAATGGGGAGCATTTGCTGGACTTCTGTGCTAGTATCGGTTTAGCAGTTACGAATACATTCTTCAAGCATAAGGTTATTCGTAATCTATGATCTTCATATCCGTGTCGACAAACTACACGATTATAAACAGGAAAGGACTTCCACTTTATCAATACTTTATACTACAGTACCTGTTTCGACCCCCTTCCTTGGGTCATCTTCAGCTGAACAATACATTCACATATAGATCATGAAGCAATGATTGAAATTACTTTTGTCTGGGGAATGCCATATGATAACAAATGTTTGGTTACGTCCAAATGGGGCACGTCAAAACGGGAACTGGCATATATTATGTGCAATTATATGTCTATAATAACGTGCTTTAAATCTTAAACTTAGTTTATAAAACACTATCTCCACTTAAAACTAACTTATAAGTATATGTAACAAACAAAAACAATATATATAGGAACACTTCGTGCACATGAACGTTCGTGTCTTGCGTATTATTCAATTCATCGGTTGACTTCAGTGTTCAAGTCTTTTTTCATAGTTGTACACTTGGTTGATGCTTTAGAGCTTGAATAATATGATTTGCTTGTAAAATTATCTTATTATTTGTATAAAAGATTTTGTCTTCATATATGTACATAGAATAAAACACTTTCCAAATTTAGAAACAGTACCAGGCATATAGATACAATTAGGATAAAATGTGTATATTCAGCTCTGCTGTGTGTTGAATCTTGTTGTTTTATTGAATCATTTGTCCTGTCACATTTGTGAAATTTGAGTGGCGTTAGACTCAAAGTGGTGGCTCCTTTCCCATCTGTAGCTGTGCAGTGATGTTATAATTATCTGTGGAAGATAAGATTGAGCTGTGAATGATATTTTATATTGGAGGAATGTCTAAAGCTGCGTTTACACTAGCGAAACTTCCTCGCGAAAGTCGCTTGGGTGAAACTTACTCGCTTCGAGAGAAATTTTGCACTACCCAAAATAGACCGCAATTCAGATCGAAAAACAGCGCGAGTGGGGTGAGCCGCCTTCGACAAGCCTGAACGCTTCTGTTCTTGTTTTGCAGCCAACATGGAAACTTGTTTTGTCCCTCCAGGCGCTGCAGCCGCGTTTTCCTTCATATCAATGTCAGTTTTGATCAACAAAGGGAAGAAGAAAAATCAGCGCCCTCGACGATGGAGCAAACAATTATTCCTTGGAAGAAGCTAATATGGAAACAGCCTTACGAGAGAAATGGTACAGGAACCCATTCATGATACAATTAAGAACTTGGTCCGCATGAGTACCCAAGATTTTGAACAACTCGTTTCACTGATCAGTCAAAAAGTTGAAAAACAAGAGACAACATTCAGAGAAACAGTAACAGTGAGAGAAAGGTTGGTTGTCACACTGCATTTCTTAGCCACTGGTGATTCGTACACAAGTTTGCAGTATTTATTTAAAATTTCGAAGTGCACAATATCAAAAATCGTCCCAGAAGTTTGTGATGCATTGATTGAAACACTTCAGGATTACGTGAAGGTAAGGATAATAATTAATCGCATTTAAAACTGTAAATCGACTCGGTATTATATATGTATTTTAAGAAAGTCAAATGAACAAATAGGAATGCTAATAATTAAAAATCACACAATATTAATTCGATTTAGAAATATATTTCGTATCCAAACTGCACCCGTTTAAAAAAGTAGCGTTTGATATATTTATTAATTGTTGTTGATCAATACCAAAAATGGGTGAAAATGTAAAATAGAGATCAAATAATGGAAGAAAAAAAATTCACAAACCAAGTAAAATTAGTCACAAGCGCAATAGCCCATCTAAATATGACGAATCCAAATGTTCAGGGCGTGTACCTTCTGAATGTGGTGTTGTCTGCCCACTAGTGAAAGTTCTTCACAATGAGCCAAGAATGCTTCAAAATAGGTACCGGTAGATTAAAAAAAGTAGCAAAATGACACAATTTTGCATTATAAATCAATAGTAATAGCTTAGCTGATCCAGTGACTCTGCTCTTATTTTCTTTCGATCCTTCACTTCAATATGATCCCAGTAGCGCTTTCGTCTGTGCTTTCACTGTAGAGATAGGAAAGTTTAGTTGAGAACTAATTTCCTTCCACGCATCTTCTCTTTTATTGCGATTGAAATAGTTTTTGTTTTTCGGATTCCACATAAAATCTCTATTTTTGTAGAGCTCGATGAGCTGCAAGCACTGTTCTTGATTCATCCCTCGTGCAACTACGGGGACCACGTTTACACCGAGAGAAATTCGATGAGCAAAACCCTTTGATGCGCAGACAAAAACCGACTGACCTCCGACTCGCACACTCTGCAATTACTTAGGGGTGAGGGAGCGTCTACACTAGACGCAATTCCCTCGCGAAATAATTTCGTGAGGAAATTGCGCTTAGTGTAAACGCAGCTTAAGGATTGTGTGTGCTAATTTGAATATGTACTTACTGTTATTGGTGTGGATGAGTTGTGTTTGATAAGAGAGCTCGCTGTGTACTGCTTCGTGTTCGTCTTGGGCTCATACCAGCTGCTGTGAGGGGAGGGGAACGAGGGATAGGGAGAGTTGCTGTTGTGGGGGTAGGGGTGGAGCTAGGTGTGTCGTTTGATGTTTCTCTGTCGCGTGTCATGTTTTGAATTGATTATTTTCACCATGTTGGTTATTCCTGTCCGTATTGACTTATATTCAAATTTCTATGAAACACTTTCCCGCCTTGTCAATACTTTACATATTTTATTATACCTAATTCCCGTACATGTTTCGAGAGCCAATTACTCCCTTCCTCAGCGGTGCCAAAACATCAATAATCTTTGTCTTGGTACACTGTAACAGATATACTTATCAACACAACAATTATTTATAAAAATCTTGAAATTTTTAAAATATTTCTATGTGTTTCAACTTTTATTTTATTTAAATATAATGTTTTTCTTTACTTAGGACTTAAAGAAAGGAGAAATTTTCAAGAAGAGAGCAGAAATATTTTAAGTTCAACTTAGTGACTGACTTGATAGGTGTTATTTATTTATTTATTTATTTAAAAAAATCTATTTCAAGTGTTTTTATTAAATGACAAAGTAAATGTAAATTTAGACACAAAGAAATATTTTAATTCTTTTTAGATGTAAATAAGGACATAAGTTCAAAGAGCAGAGCAGATTTAAAATTTTAGCATATAGTTCACTAATTTAATAGTCCATTTATGATTTGAAAATTTATTTTAAAGTCTGTAATAAATTGACATAGTAAGTAAGTAAAAGTTGAAACACAAAGAAATATTTTAACAATTTCAAGATTTTTATATATAATTGTTGTGTTGATAAGTATATCTGTTACAATGTACCATGTCCAAAGATTATTGATGTTTTGGCACGGCTGAGGAAGAGAGTAATTGGCTCTCGAAACATGTACAGGAATTAGGTAAAATAAAATATGTAAAGTATTGACAAGGCGGGAAAGTGTTTTATAGAAATTTGAATTGGTCATGTTTTGTTTACTGATTATCTTAAGGTAGCCGTTTCTTAGGGCGGGGAAGACTGTGTTGAAGATGATGTTCGTTTTTTCTGTAATTTCATTTATGTTGAAATTTGGATTGGAATACTGATCTAGAGAAATGTAAAATTCTTCTGTTATGTTGAGCAGGGGGCCTTTGGGGTTGTAGTTATTGATTATGTTTATGTACTTAAATGAATAATATGAAAGGGGTGATGTATTATGTGTTTAATGAACACTCAAAGCACCGTGGGGACGAACGTACAACATGAATAATTATCAGAGAGATAATATAGATAACATTAGAAACGCAGAACATCAATATATAGAAGTCTTTGAAACATAAACAAAGTTCAAGGAGTTTATAAACATATATGAGTTTATACACATATATTAATACTCAAGGCCACGACACACTCCCTCTGCAGTGACAGCGTCCATGTATTTTCGAGGGAAGGTGACCCTTCAACCTGATCTGGCGATCCGTGGTGCGGGTGTACTGGGTTAAGTGCTGCCTGTCTTCTTCTGAAGGTTGACAGTCTTTGGAATGGAACTCGACGGAATGTCGAAAGTGGTTTCTCCAGATGTGTCTTCCATGTTGTCCGATGATTGGTCTGTCAGAAGGAAGGCAGGTTTCAATCTGTCAATGCTAATAGTTTGTTTCCCTGTTGGCATTTCCACCTCGAAGTGTTTGTCACTGTGAGACACGACTGGATATGGCCTGTCATATGGTGACTGAAGAGGTGTTCTGACCGCATCATGTCAAACGAAAACGAACTTGCACGACATCAGCCGTGGGTGAACAAAGATCATTTTGTGGTCGTGATGTTCTGTTGGGATTGGTCTTAGGTTCATCAACTGTTCCTTCAATTTGAAAGCGAAGGTTGGGATGTCATTTACTAATTTCTGTTCGTTGAGAAATGCTCCTGGTAACCTAATTGTTGAGCCATAAGTCATTTCCACTGGCGAGGTATTGACTTGCGGAATTATGTAGGAACAAAGTCCTAACAAGACCAGAGGAAGCTTCGAAACCCAATCATCAGACATCTGTGCCTTCAAAGCAGATTTTAATTGACGGTGCTAGCGTTCAATTTTTCCATTTGCTGCCGGATGATATGCTGTAGTTTTAATGTGGACGATGCCGAGTGTGCTTGTGAGGCATTTGAAAAGTGGACATTCAAACTGCATTCCGCGATCAGTAGTTATGATATGAGGCACGCCAAAATGAGATATCCATGTTGAGACTATGGCAAATGAAACTGCTTCTGCTGTGATGTCAGCTAATGGAACTGCTTCTGGCCATCGGGAGAAACGATCAATAATTGTTAGTAAATAGCGATATCCTTGTGATGGAGGTAGGGGTCCAACTACATCCACGTTAATGTGACTGAATCTTGCTGCCGTTGGAGGATAATGTCCTACAGCACTGTTAGTGTGTCTCCAGACTTTACTTCATTGGCAAGGAATACATGCTGATGTCCAGGTCTTTACGTCCTTTTTTAGTAATGGCCAAATGAAGTGCTTTACACCAGGGTGAGCTAGATTGTGTAGCGAGTTGAAAATTGGTAGTTGTAGTTGTCGAGGTACATATGGACGAATCATATCTTCAGTCATGTCGCAAACAAGTTCTTTACCATTGGGCAACATTATTGTTTGGAGTGCAAGTGACGTATTCTTAATGTGTGGAAGTTCTTCGTCACATTGTTGGCTTTCAGCTATTTCTTCCATGGTAACAGTTGGAGGTATAGTGACGGAAGCAATTTGTGAAGAAACATCAGCTGCGATGTTCTCCTTCCCAGTAGTGTAACGTATGTCTGTGGTGAACTGTCTGATGAAACTAATGTGTGGGGTCTGACGTGGAGAAGCTTTGTCTGAACGTTGCTTAAACATGAAAGTGAGTGGCTTGTGGTCAGTGTAAATCAGGAAATCACGTCCTTCAAGCATGTACTGAAAGTGCTTCACCGCTGAGTAGGCAGCGAGGAGCTCTCTGTCGTAGGTTGAGTAATTCCTCTCTGCATTTGTCAGTTTCTTAGAGAAGAATGCTAATGGTTGCAGATTATTGTCTTTGATTTGTTGCAACGATGCACCAATAGCATAATCTGAGGCATCTACCTTTAAAATTAGAGGTAAATCTGAAGATGGATGAGCTAGAAGTGCTGAACTGGCCAAGCTATTTTTTAGGTTATTAAAGGCTTGTCGAAGATTTTCTGTCCAATTAATTTTTCTGTTGTCATTTTTCTTAGTCCCGTAGAGAAGGTTCACAAGCTCTGCTTGTTTACTGGCTAAATTTGGCAGTGCTCTTCAGTAAAAGTTAATGAGGCCAAGAAACCGGCGCAGTTCATTTACTGTTGTAGGTAGCGGATAGTCAACAATGGTTTGTACTCGCTCTGGTAGAGGTCTGATTCCTGCTTCAGATATCACATATCCCAGGAAAGGTACCTACTTCTGTTGAACTGAAAATGCATTTGTTCAGATTGATTCTGATGTTGAATTTACTGAGGCGTTCGGAAAGCATTTGAAGATGCTTCTTGTGCTCTTCTTCATCTTGTGATGCCACTAGGATGTCATCTATACAACAGTACACGAAATCAAGGTCTCTGAGTATACTGTCGATATATCTTTGAAAAGTTTGAGCTGCATTACGGAGTCCAAATGGGAGTCGCAAAAATTCAAACAAGCCAAATGGAGTTATCACTGCTGTCTTAGGTACATCGTCCGGATGAACAGGGATGCGATGATAAGCTCTGATCAGATCTATTTTGAAAATATTAGTTTTCCACGTAGTTGGCTCTTAAAATCTTGAAGGTTAGGAATAGGATATCTGTCGGGCTTAGTGATGTTGTTGAGAGCACGGTAGTCTCCGCAAGGTCTCCAGGATCCGTCTTTCTTGGGAACTAAGTGGAGGGGACTTGCCCAGGCGCTCTTTGACGGCTGGCAGATTTTCATATTGATCATTTGTTGAAACTCTGCTTTAGCTGCTTTGAGTTTATCTGGTGGTAGTCGTCCTGCCTTTGCTGCTACAGGATGTCCTTCTCGACAATGGCATGAAAAACAGAGGTATCTGGGACGTCGAAATGGACGTTTTCATGAAGCAAGTTGGGAAATTTCTTTAGAATGTCAGCATGTTTTTGATCTGGTGGCGTTACATAAACTGTTTCTATGTCCGAGACTTTAATCAATGTGCCAGGTGTCTCTGCTGACGTTAATGGGTCAATGAGTCGCCTGTTCTTTAGATCTACGATAAGGTTGTAATGGTGAATGAAGTCGGCTCCAATAATCGGTGATTGCACATCTGCAATTACGAAATTCCATGTGAAATTGGCCCGTAAGCCCAAACTGAGTACTAGTAGACACTCTCCATAAATATTAATACCAGTGCTGTTTGCTGCATAAAGTTTACGATCTGTTCTTTTAGGGTGATCGCTATCCGAAGGCGGAATCACAGAAATGTCAGCTCCGGTATCGACTAGGAAACAACTTCCGCTACTTCTGTCTGTGAGAAATAGGCGGTGTGAAAAATGACTCCGATCACCTGCCGCCGCTAGTGTGGAGCGTTTTAGTTTGAATGCTTGTTGGAATCCTGAACGGAAGGTGGTTGACATGAGCATGGGCTCTGACATTTCTTTGCCCTGCTGCAATATTTAAAGTGATACCAACATAGTGCTCCATTAGGATTAAAAGAATGGGCTGACCGGGACCTGTCTCGTGATCTTCTTGGTGAGGAACGAGATGATCGTGAGCTACTTCTTGAAGAACGTGACGTTTTCAATTCATTGATTTTCAGTGTTAATTCAGCGATCTGCATTTCTAGTCTTGAGATACTATCGCTACTGGCATCATTTATTTTATTGACTGCAATGGTGGATGGTGCCTGCGCGGTTTGAGCACAAACATTTAATCCCGGTTGTGAAATTTCAACAATTTTGTCAGCCATAGTGGCTATGGTGTCCAGATTATCTCTACTTGTAGCTAATATAGAACGTGCGGTAACAGGAAGCCGCTGCATAAATATGGTTTTGAAAAAAATCATTCTTGACTTGTATACCGGCTAAAGTTCGCTTCTCACGCAAGAGCTGAGTTGGCTTCTTATCACCTAATTCTAATTCTGTTAATAATTTCATCACTTTCCTATTCTCTGACTCTTCAAATTCCTGAATTAGTCTTGCTTTAAGCTCTGTGAACGGAGTGGTAGATAATGGTCGAGATAAAAAGTCGGAAATTAATTCCACAATATCCGCTTCTAATGACGCAACAACATGATTAAATTTTGTGGTTTTGTTTGTGATACCCAACGCAGTAAACTGTGTTTCAACTTGAAGAAACCATACCTTTAAGTCTTTTTCCAGATGGGCGGAATCTTCACTGAAACGCGAGCAATACCCGCTTCGTTCCATACTGTTGTTGGCGGTGGATTTGCTTCGTTGCTTGCATCGGTCATTTTCACACTTGACTAACCACAAAAATGTGTTCCGGGCCGTATTTTAATATCATGTCAGGATCACCAATGTAGTTATTGATTATGTTTATGTACATAAATGAATAATATGAAAGGGGTGATGTATTATGTGTTTAATGAACACTCAAAGCATCGTGGGGACGAACGTACAACATGAATGATTATCAGAGTAATAATATAGATAACATTAGAAACACAGAACATTAATATATAGAAGTCTTCGAAACATAAACAAAGTTCAAGGAGTTTATAAACATATATTAATACTCGAGGCCACCACAGGGTTTATGTTCAGAATTTGCATATCGTTCTCGATGTTCGTGAAACTGTGTTTATAGTCTTCGATGTGTTGGCCTATTGATGAAAAATGATTGTGTTTTATAGCGTTTATATGTTCATTATAGCCGGTTAGAAAGTTCCTACCGGTGCGTCCGACGTAGCTTGTCTCACAGTTATTGCATTTAATACGGTATACCCCTGAGTGATTGTATTTATTAATACTGTTGATTGTCCTGACGTTGTATATGATATTGGTACTGTTGTGTGTAGTTTTAAATGCTATTCTTAAGTTGTGTTTTTTTTAAACATTAGTTATGGGGTATATCTGTACATCATTGAAAGTAAATAATGCGTAATCTTTCTTGGGTTTGTCTATTTTTGTTAATTTAGTTTTGGGTTGGGATTTTACTTTGTGAGAAATTTTGTTAACCATTTCGTCCTTGTATCCATTGTTTTTAGCTATGTCATGAATTACTTTTAATTCTTTGTTTAAATCTTCTTTTGTTAATGGTATATTAAATGCTCTGTGTATCATGCTGTAATATGCTGCTCTTTTGTGTGTGTTGGAGTGAACAGAATTGATTTTAATTGTGTTTGAGGTGTGCATGGGTTTTCTAAATATTTTGTAAGATAGGTGGTCTTCATGTCTGGTTATAGTTATGTCCAAATAGTTCAGGGTGTGATTGTTTTCAGTTTCTGTGGTAAATTTTATGTGGGAGTCTATTGTGTTCAGTTTGTCGAATATAATGATTTCATTTGTGAACCTGTTATCGATGATGACGAAAATGTCATCAACAAATCTACACCTTAAAACATGTTGTCTATTTTACCAATTGATGTGTGCTCTAAATGGTCTATGTAAATTTTGGCGAGTATACCAGAGGTGGAAGATCCCATCGCCAGGCCTTGTTACTGGTAAATAGTATCATGGAATTTAAAGTAGTTGTTACTAATGGCAAAATCAAGTAATTATATGAATTCTTATATTTCTAAAGTGCTCAGTTGCTGTGGCTTTTTAGGATGAATTCAATAATTTATATTGTTTGTTTCGTGGGACGATAAATCTTCATTATTGTCAGCATAACTGCATCAATTACATCAGAGTTTAAATATTTAGCTTGACTATCATGCAGTGTCATGCACGAGTGGTCTGGATTAGCATGGAATCTCTCGATCGGGTGGTCACGGTGATTATTATTTTTTTATTTTTTACAATTTGCTTTACGTTGCACCGACATGGATAGGTCTTATCGTGACGATGGGACACGAAAGGGTTAGGAGTGGGAAGGAAGCGGCTGTTGCCTTAATTAAGGTACAGCATATACCTTGAGTGAAAATGAGAAACTATGGAAAACCATTTCAGGACTGCAACATTGGGGTTCGAACCAACTATCTCCCGAATACTGAATGACCTGTAGCTATCGAGTTCGGTGCTTGATTATGAAGGAGCATTAGAACACTATAAATTCAAAATACTCTGTTATGTCCTTTTCGTGATAAAAACACTAAAATAATTCAATTTTGCAGTTAATGTTTATGCAAGTGTGTAATGGACTAGTAAACTTGGAAACAATTCTCTAAACCCATGGGTAAATAATGAAAATATCGAGCTCCATTAGTAGGTATTATTATTTGTATGACTTGTGAAGTGTGGCTATGAAGTTGTTTATGTCTATTATTATTATCTACGTAGTTATGTACGACAGGTTGTCAGTACGGACTTTGTTTCGTATAAATCATGGTCGTAACATTTATTATTTGTGTGTTGTACGATCTGTCTTGTGTAACAAAACGTGAGGTTATGTCACGATACTTCTGCAATACATTTATTAATATGACTTTATTTAATGTAAGAACACATAATTAACTATATAATTGATTATTATTACCTGTAAATATGATGTATAAATTCAATGTAATGTTGTGCAACACAGGGTAATAGTCTAGAACAACGCACCTTTGTCACTCTAGGTTTAGGGAATGTTCTATCCATTTGTACATAGGTTATTGGAGACTGCAGAAGATACAAGAAAGCACGTTGTATCATACTTTTCTAGAAGCCCGGCTAGGCAAGGTAAATAAAGAGACAGTCTTGGGTTGTTGAGTTGAGTTGTTAGTGAAAGTCGTTAGTCGAGTATGTGAACTCATGTTGTGTTGGTAGGGTTCTGTAGTTGGTTGACATGCTAATGTGACAGTCTCCTTCTTCTTCTTTGATTCAGTTCAAGATGGTGGTTCATTAATGTGTTTGTGTAATGTGTATATAATTTGTAAATAAAACAGTGTACAAAATCGACAGTATCTCGTGTGTGTGTCTTTGTGAATAGGATAATGTATACCTGTCTGATATTATTGTCAATAATATGAGAGGAATAAACTGAAATGTTATCATTTTCATTTCTTACATAATATTCCTCCACCTGGCTACTTATTCCTGCCGCCTGGCTGACGAAAATTTCTGGGGAGAACACTGATATATATATATATATATCATTAAAGAGGAAATCAAACAGTTTTGTTGGAATGTTACAGCCAATGCTCACATGCTCGTAGTTCCTGCACACAGGCCATTGCACAGGAGAAGAATAACAGCCAGGCATCTATTACGCGAATATTGCACACCCACCAGTATCACCCATACCATCTGCACTTACACCAGGAGCACCATGGTCATGATTTTGAAGCCCGGATGGCGTTTTGTGAATGGACCCTACAGCATGTGGACACTGATCCTGGTTTCTAGTGACCATCTTATTTATGGAATATGAGCGCTTGCACAACAGGGTCATCCACGCCATATCATCACAAAAAAAATGTACTTGTCAACCTGACCATCTCAGATTTACATGAAATTTGGTAAAAAGGTAAAATACATGAAGTTGCACACACACGCAAATTTTACCCCCCCCCCAATGATTTACGGTGGGTGTGCAATCACCACTCATTTTAGGCTAATGTTACAATGGGGTAACTGCTCCCAAAGGCACTTTAGAGCTACTTCCTCCAGCAATTATTCACCACCTTCTTCCATTCTCAGTCATACTCTGATTATTCTATCACTAACGTAGTTTACCCTACCCACATTTTTATCCAGGATTTTGTTAACAATCACTCCTACTCCATTCTTTGTCTCATCTCCTCCACTCCAGTATAGGATGTACCCTCTACTCATCTTCACTCCCTTTCCCCTCTACTTGATCTCACTCAGTCCCATCATTGCAACAATCTCACTCTCCACAAAATCAATTAACTCTTCTGATTGTCCTGTCAGGGTCACAACCTTTATTATTTCCACTGTCATAATATTAACTGCTGGTTGTCTACTTATCAAAGCTCAACCAGCACAAGAACTGCACGTCGCTTCTAGCAGGGCACGTCCTAACCTTTTCCAAGGCTGGTAAGTACCACCACTCATTTTAGGCTATTGTTACTATGGGGTCACCACTCCCAAAGGCATTTTAGAGCTACTGCCAGCAATTATTCATCACCTTCTTCCATCCTCAGTCGTATTCTGACTATTCTATCACTAACGTAGTCTACCCTATCCACGTTTTCATCCAGGATTTTGTTAACAATCACTCTTACTCCATTCTTTGCCTTAACTCCTCCATTCCAGTATAGGGTGTACCCTCTACTCATCCTCTTGTCTCCCTTTCCCCTCCACTTGACCTCACTCAGTCCCATCATTACCACCAACATCTGGCAAATATGATATGCAATCCAAACAAAGTACAGTGTTGGTTCCAGCAATGTAGTGACTGTGCAGGATCTAATAAGGTAAAGACAATATTGGAAAACATACTAGAAGACAATGTCATTGAAAATGTTCCCTTAAAACAGTAGATTATATCACAAATATCACACTTGAAACACTTGTCAAGTCTACTGAAGAACTCATAGATTTATTCATTTCTAAGCTGATAAAATTACAGACACACTCTTTCATTGCTATTCAGCAACCATACTCGAAGAGTCTAAAAGATAAGAAATAAACTGACAATTGACCTTTTCAATACAATTTATAATTGCATTTCAATACAGAACAAAAATGAAATTTATAGCTTATAATTAAGCTTAAAAGATGACATACAGGTGGATGAAATTAATGTGGTGTGTGATTTTGTTGAATATTATTTTTTCATACTACAAGATGAGGTGCAGGGTTTCCACCGGAATAATGCCCAAGCAACAATACATTTGCCATCTACTACAGAGAAATGCCTGCGGGGAAATTGGCATGTACAAGTTTAGTAGTTATTACAGACAGTTTGCAACACACTACAATAGCTGTACAAACATTTCAAAAGCATTTCACTCAATTTCTAAAACAGAAAACATGCAAAATGTAACTAAGGTAAGTTACATTATTTCTCAGATGGGTGTGCAGGATATACAAAAATAGAAAACACTTTTCAAGCCTGGTACACCACAAAGCTGACTTTGGGATTCCAGCAGAGTGGCACTTCCTTGCCACACCTCATGGTGTCTTTGGAGCAAATGAAAGGTTTTGTGACTTGTATCAATGGTTCATGTTTGTGGGTTACTGTAGTCACGTCCTAGTTCGTGAACCATGGGCAACGGCTGAGTGGCCTAGTAAGTGGTCCTGAGAGTCGGGATACCAGTTGCTATGGAATGGGAGTGGGCATCTCGGACATATTCTGAGTCGTGGCCCTCCTTGTGCTCAGGCGGCCAGGACTACACAATTCACCGGTGGTTCATAACCCGTTAGAGGAGAGATCCTCACTTGGACTATGTGCAACTAGGGCAGTATCCTGCTTCATGAATTTACCGAGCTCAGAACACTTTAAGCAAGCCTCGGACCTATGGGAGTAATGGAGTCCCACTCCCATTTGACAGGCGAGGGACTCCTTGGAAACAACTTGGCGAACGAAATGGAATTCGATGGGGAGCTATCAATGTTAATGGGGCTTATGGAAGAAAGAAGGTAGAACTTGCTGAGTCAGCAAAGAGGATGCATCTGGATGTGCTAGGAGTAAGTGATATTCGGGTAAGGGGAGATAAGGAGGAAGAGATAGGAGATTATAAAGTGTACTTGACGGGTGTTAGAAAGGGAAGGGCAGAGTCTGGGGTAGGGCTCTTTATCAGGAATACCATTGCACGCAACATAGTTTCTGTTAGGCACGTAAGTGAGCGAATGATGTGGGTAGATTTGTCAGTGGGAGGAATTAGGACAAGAATTGTGTCCGTGTATTCACCATGTGAGGGTGCAGATGAGGATGAAGTTGACAAGTTTTATGAAGCATTGAGTGACATCGTGGTCAGGGTCAACAGCAAGGATAGAATAGTGCTAATGGGCGATTTCAATGCGAGAGTTGGGAATAGAACTGAAGGATACAAAAGGGTGATTGGTAAATGTGGGGAAGATATGGAAGCTAATGGGAATGGGAAGCGTTTGCTGGACTTCCGTGCTAGTATGGGTTTAGCTGTTACGAATACATTCTTCAAGCATAAGGCTATTCACCGCTACACATGGGAGGCTAGGGGTACCAGATCCTTAATAGACTATCTTAACAGACTTTGAATTCAGGAAATCTGTTAGGAATGTATGAGTTTCTCTCCTCTGCTTTACGTCGCACCGACACAGATAGGTCTTATGGCGACGATGGGATAGGAAAGGCCTAGGAGTTGGAAGGATGCGGCTGTGGCCTTAATTAAGGTACAGCCCCAGCATTTGCCTGGTGTGAAAATGGGAAACCACGGAAAACCATTTTCAGGGCTGCCGATAGTGGGATTTGAACCTACTATCTCCCGGATGCAAATCACAGCCGCGCGCCTCTACGCGCACGGCATGTACGAGTTTTTCGCGGATTTTTCGATGATACAGACCAGTATCTGATCTGTAGTGAACTAAGCATCTCGAGGCCTAGGGTAGAGAAAGTGAAATCTGTCTGCAAACGAATAAGGGTAGAAAATCTCCAGGATGAGGAAATTAGACAGAAGTACATGGATATGATTAGTGAGAAGTTTCGAACAGTAGACAGTAAGCAGGTTCAGGATATAGAAAGTGAACGGGTGGCATACAGGGATGCTGTAGTAGAAACAGCAAGGGAATGCTTAGGAACAAGTGTGTGTAAAGATGGGAAAAGGCAAACATCTTGATGGAATGATGAAGTGAGAGCAGCCTGTAAACGTAAAAAGGCGGCTTATCAGAAATGGCTCCAAACAAGGCCCGAGGCAGACAGATGAAAGAAACAGAGCGAAACAAATAGTTGTTGAATCCAAAAGAAGTCAGGGGAAGATTTTGGTAATAACCTGGAAAGGCTAGGTCAAGCAGCAGGGAAACCTTTCTGGACAGTAATAAAGAATCTTAGGAAGGGAGGGAAAAAGGAAATGAACAGTGTTTTGAGTAATTCAGGTGAACTCATAATAGATCCCAGGGAATCGCTGGAGAGGTGGAGGGAATATTTTGAACATCTTCTCAATGTAAAAGGAAATCATTCTGGTGGTGTTGCAAACAGCCAAGCTCATGGGGAGGAGGAAAATGATGTTGGTGAAATTATGCTTGAGGAAGTGGAAAGGATAGTAAATAAACTCCATTGTCATAAGGCAGCAGGAATAGATGAAATTAGACCTGAAATGGTGAAGTTTAGTGGAAAGGCAGGGATGAAATGGCTTTATAGAGTAGTAAAATTAGCATGAAGTGTCGGTAAGGTACCTTCAGAGTGGACACAAGCAGTAATTGCAGCTATCTATAAGCAAGGAAACAGGAAGGATTGCAACAACTATCGAGGTATCTCATTGATTAGTATATCAGGCAAAGTATTCACTGGCATCTTGGAAGGGAGGGTGCGATCAGTTGTTGAGAGGAAGTTGGATGAAAACCAGTGTGGTTTCAGACCACAGTGAGGCTGCCAGGATCAGATTTTCAGTATGCGCCAGGTAACTGGAAAATGCTACGAGAGGAATAGGCAGTTGTGTTTATGTTTCGTAGATCTAGAGAAAGTATATGACAGGGTACCGAGGGAAAAGATGTTCGCCATACCGGAGGACTATGGAATTAAAGGTAGATTATTAAAATCAATCAAAGGCATTTATGTTGACAATTGGGCTTCAGTGAGAATTGATGGTAGAATGAGTTCTTGGTTCAGGGTACTTACAGGAGTTAGACAAGGCTGTAATCTCTCACCTTTGCTGTTCGTAGTTTACATGGATCATCTGCTGAAAGGTATAAAATGGCAGGGAGGGATTCAGTTAGGTGGAAATGTAGTAAGCAGTCTGGCCTATGCTGACGACTTGGTCTTAATGGCAGACTGTGCCGAAAGCCTACAGTCTAATATCTTGGAACTTGAAAATAGGTGCAATGAGTATGGTATGAAAATTAAGACTAAAATGATGTCAGTAGGTAAGAAATTCAACAGAACTGACTGTCAGATTGGTGATACAAAGCTAGAACAGGTCGATAATTTCAAGTATTTAGGTTGTGTGTTCTCCCAGGATGGTAAAATAGTAAGTGAGATTGAATCAAGGTGTAGTAAAGCTAATGCAGTGAGCTCGCAGTTGCGATCAGCAGTATTTTGTAAGAAGGAAGTCAGCTCCCAGACGAAACTATCTTTACATCGGTCTGTTTTCAGACCAACTTTGCTTTACGGGAGCGAAAGCTGGGTGGACTCAGGATATCTTATTCATAAGTTAGAAGTAACAGACATGAAAGTAGCAAGAATGATTGTTGGTACAAACAGGTGGGAACAATGGCAGGAGGGTACTCGGAATGAGGAGATAAAGGCTAATTTAGGAATTAACTCAATGGATGAAGCTGTACGCATAAACCGGCTTCGGTGGTGGGGTCATGTGAGGCGAATGGAGGAGGATAGGTTACCTAGGAGAATAATGGACTCTGTTATGGAGAGTAAGAGAAGTAGAGGGAGACCAAGACGACGATGGTTAGACTCGGTTTCTAACGATTTAAAGATAAGAGGTATTGAACTAAATGAGGCCACAACACTAGTTGCAAATCGAGGATTGTGGCGACGTTTAGTAAATTCTCAGAGGTTTGCAGACTGAACGCTGAAAGGCATAACAGTCTATAATGGTAATGTATGTATGTGTATGTATGTGTATGTATCTATAATTATGCCCGGTGGTTAGGCTGTATCATGAATGTGAATATAACCTCACAGGAGCTTTTGATCAATAAGTTTTCCTAGGTGTTGTATACAGCATTAAATTTCATCCTTCTATTGGATAATTTCCATACATAAATGTTAAGTTATTTAATTGAATATAACATATGATGTTTTCATGATTATTGTGTCTAAAAGCTATCCCAAAATAAAATTTATACCAAAGAGTGATGGGATTTAACTAGGTCTATTTATCATATTTCTTTCCCAATGAAATCATTATTTTTAAAATGTAACTAGTTTTAATGGAAACTATGTCCCTTTAGCTTCAAAATAAGACCAACATGAAGGTTTTACCAGGGGTCGAAGGGGTAGTATGTGGTCCTGTGGATGCACTTCTTGCTGATGGGAGTGCACTAGAAAAACACAGGAAATGCCATTTATTCCTACCAAGTCCAATACATGCACGTCCATGCCGTGGCCTCTGGGCAACGGGTACATTCTTTAAGGTACACGGCTAAGTCATGTAAGGGCAGAAAGCGAGTTCCCGATGCTTAAATGGGGACCAATCAGCTAAGGGAGACAACCCTAACAGAAAACATCGGTCCTCCAGGATTGCTGGGGGTTGGAGCAAGGCTAACAAACTCGCTCCGGAAAACAAACTGTTGCGAAGCCCCAGAATATGCCTCAGAATTGTGGATTTAATAGACAACGAGCTAAGCTAAAGGCAATGGACTACGCCATGTACGCACACTTCTACGAGCTGGAGCACTGAAAGTACTGATGCAGAAACTAGAAGTCAACAATGTGGACATAGCAGCCATACAAGAAACTAGATGGTCAGGAAGGGATGAGATCTGGGACACCAAAACCCACACAATAATCAGTAGTGGGAAGTCAAGGAATGCACAAGAAGGAGGAGTAGCATTTATAGTACGAAAACAAGCCAAAGATGATGTAGGCTACTACAGTTTTTGGCAGTAATTGGAAGATTGGCAATACTGCGTGTTAAAATGCGGTTCTATAATTTAACAATCGTAAATGTATATACACCAACGGAAGACAAGGAACAGATAGTCAAGGATCAGTTCTACGCTGAACTGGAACGAGTGCTAGATTCAATCCCATCAAATGATGCTAAGATGATAATAGGAGTCCTAAATGCACAAATTGGGAAGGAGGAGATACAACAAGGAATAATAGGGATCCATAGTTTACACAACAATACTAATGTTAATGGACAGAGATTGCTTGACCTTGCTACCAGCAGAAACATGAAAGTGATGTCAACTTGTTTCCCTCATAAAGAGGTACACAAGCAAACATGGATATCGCCGGATGGAAAGACCTGTAATCAAATAGACCATGCAATGATGGAGAAAAGATGGGCATCCAATATCATGGGTGTCAGATCATTCAGAGAAACAAGTTGTGGCTCCAACCACTTTCTAGTTAAGGCAATCTTAAGGTGTCGCATTATGAAAACAAGAAAGGAAGGAACGAGTAGGATAGAAAAGTACAATACTAGTGAACGGAAGAATAAGGAAGTATCAGAAAGATATGGGAAAAGAATGGCAGAAGTGCTGGTAGAGAAATATAATAAGGACCAGACAGCAACGGTCGAGACCAAATGGATTGCTCTGAAGGAAAACGTTAAGGCCGTGGCAAAGGGCACACTAGATATTGTACCCAAAAGGAACACAAAGGAATGGTTTGATGAGGAATGCCAAAAAAGCCATAGAAGAAAGAGATAAAGCATACCTAGGGAGACCAACAAGGTGAAGAAACAAGAGGTTAAAAACCAGAATAAAGAAGTAAGGAATGTATGTCGAAGAAAGAAGAGAAGAAAATTAAATGAGAAAATGGCTAGAATAGTGGAGGAATTTAAAGAAGATAATAGCTACATGGCTTACAGAGAAGTTAAGGAAATGAAAGAAGCATTCAAGGCAAGAACAAACATGTGTAAGGACAGAAATGGACAGCTTTTGGGAGATAAAGAAGGGATCCAAGATAGATGGAAGGAATATTTCCAACACCTCCTGAACCCAGTAGAAATGAAAGAGAAAACACCAACTACTTCAAGGAATAACACTGAGACAAATGAATCAGAAGTCACAGCAACTGAAAAACAATAAAGCACCAGGTATCGATGGAATCCCTGCAGATTTGTGGAAATACGGAGGAACCACACTACAAGAAGCTATATATGATCTAATTGTGAGTGTGTGGAATATAGAAGAAATGCCTGAAGACTGGCGCAAAGGCATCATATGCCCAATATACAAGAAAGGGGATAAGTTTGTATGTAGCAATTATAGAGGGATCACACTGCTGTGTACAGTATATAAGCTGTTCACCTCCATCCTGAAGAAGAGACTAGAACCCCTGGCAGAAGAAATTCTAGGAGAATACCAGGCAGGGTTCCGGAAGGGAAGATCCACTACTGACCAGATATTTACTGTGAAACAAGTGTTGGAGAAGTGTTGGGAATGGGGCATAGATGTGGTACAGATGTTAATCGACTTTTAACAAGCATACGACTCCATCGACAGGGATAAATTAATAGAGATATTAAGAGAGTTCAAGATACTAGAAAAGCTGGTGCGACTGGTGGAATTAACTATGAGAAATACGATGGTGGGAGTGAAAATTCAGACTAAAGTAGGCAGCTTCTTTGAAGTGAATCAGGGATTGAAGCAAGGAGATGGCTTAGCACTAATTCTATTTAACCTGGCACTAGAATCAGTGATTAGAAAGTTAAGGGTGAACACCAGTGGAACACTTCTATACAAAACAGCTCAACTAGTTGGATATGCTGATGACATAAATTTGATGGAAAGAACAACAAGGACAGTTAAAGAAGCATTTGAAGACTTGAGTAGAGAAGGCAAAGAGATTGGACTTAAGATCAATGAACAAAAGACGAAGGTAATGGTGCAGACTCGGAGAAGGAAGTATACAAATGACCAACTTGTCCCTGAAGGATCCAAAGTGGAGGTGGTGGATGAATTTAAATATCTTGGTGTACATCTAAGCAACAAGAATGAGGAAATGGTGGAAACACAGGCAAGAATTCAAGCTGCCAACAGAGCATACTTTGCAGTACTACCACTTTTCAGAAGTAGAGATATAAACCAGAGCATAAAATTTATGCTATACAAAACCCTCATTCACAGTATAGTGATGTATGGAAGTGATACGTGGACCCTCCAAAAGGAAGCCATGGAGAAGATAGATTCCTTTGAAAGGAAAATCCTGAGGAGAATTTATGGACCCATATGCACACAAGGGGAATGGAGAATTAGATATAACAATGAACTATATTCCCTGTATGGGGAGGCACCCCTGTCGCATGCCATTCGAATGAAGAGACTTAAATGGGCAGGTCATCTAATTAGGATGGAAGAACACCGAATCCCAAAGAAGGTATTCTTAGGAGACTTTGGAGGAGGAAGGCCTGTGGGAAGGCCACGTAACAGATGGGAAGATGGTGTCCATCAGGACGCAGCACACATCCTCAAGATCCAGAATTGGAGAGTAGCTGCACGAGATCGACAAGTTTGGCGGAGAGCAACTGGGGAGGCCATGACCCGAAAATGGGCCGTTGCGCCATAGGCAAGGTAAGAAGGTTTTACCTCAATTAGATGCGAAGTTATGATTTATTTTTGTAGAGCATGCGAGGAAGAATTCTGCACCTGGTTGCAACCCTGCTGGTATGAATATCGTAAACCACAGAGGGGTAAAATTTTGCATGTGTACAACTAAATGTATTTTAACTTCTTACCAAATTTCATGTAAATCTGAAACGGCCAGATTGGGTGCTGTGATGATTTGACATGGAATGACTCAACAATAAACCATTAATCGCCATAATATGCATTACTGGAGCGTGGATAATTCCCACTGGGTACAACAGGCAGCTTTTCAGGTTCAGTGGGGCGTGAACGTATGGTGTGGTATCATGGGTAATCACCTCATTGGTCCGCATTTCTTTGAGAGCCATCTGACGGAAGAACGCTATCTGCGGTTTCTCCAAGATGAACTACCATCATTCTTGGAACATGTGGCACTCCTTGACAGCTGCAGGATGTGGTTTCAATATGACGGAGCTCCACCTCATGTGGCGGTGGTCATCAGGAACCATCTACATGTGACGTATCCTGATAAATTGATAGAGAGATGAGAAGCTATCCCCTGGCCCGCCAGATCTTATCCCCCTGGACTTTTTACTGTGGGGCCATGTGAAACAAAAAACAACTGGTGTATGCACAGAAGCCAGCCAGTCATCAACGAGGCTTGCCGATCCGTTTCGTGGAATGAAGTTGACTTTGGGATTCCAGCTGAGTGGCAACGTATCAGACGATCCTTACAACATCGCTCACAGCTCTGTATCGACCACGGAGGTCGTCGGTTCGAGCAGGTGCTGAGTCACCATACCAACAGCCCTTTTCAGGGCCAAAAAATAAATCAGTCCATGAAAACTATTAAGTATGAAACTCTGCCACATCCAGGCAACTGGCTGTTAAAAAATAAAAGAAAATACATGGGATTCGAAACTCATACCTCCTAACCATCAAGCTCTGTCCTCTATCTCATATCCCACAATGGTATTGCCTATTGCCATGAGAACTACTGCGCAGCTTAATGTGCAGCGCGCAGTTCCAAGCCTTTACAATACCTGCTCCTGGTCTGTGTGTGCACCTCCTGTTATAATATACGTGTTCTTCGTAACTCATCTGTGCTCGTTTTACGGGTTCATTTGAGGTGCCTATTTTTTTCCTTTCTTAATCCGTTTACCGTCCCGGGTGGGCTTTTCCCTCAGACTCAGAGACGGATCCCACCTCCACTGCTTCAAGGACAGCGTCCTGGAGCATGAGAATTTGGGGTGAGGGCCCTGACCTGCTATGCTGAACAGGAGCCTTGTGGTGGTAGTGGTGGTGGAGGGGGGAAGATCGGAAAGGATAGACAAGGAAGAGGGAAGGAAGCAGCCGTGGCCTTATGTTAGGTACCATCCCGGCATTTGCCTGGATGAGAAGTGAGAAACGACGGAAAATCACTTCTAGGATGGCTGAGGTGGGAATCGAACCCCCCTCTACCCCGCTGTCCTCCTGAGGCTGAGTGGACCGCATTCCAATCCTCGTACCACTTTTAAAATTTTGTGGCAGAGCCAGGATGGGAACCACCCACGCTTCTAGGGTGGCAGCTAAGAAGGCTAACCCTTAACCACTACATCACAGACGAGGTACCCATAAAGAATTAACAGTGGTGCTCAGAATTCCTGCTGTCTTCTAGCCCGTAAACAGTTCAGAGAGAGGGACCGATGTACTTCAGAATTGTAGTAAATGCAGAGGGATGCATAAAACTAAATCGCAAGGGGCTGGTGAAACACACAGTACATATATGAAAGCTATACCATGTGTAGCTTTGTATAACAACTTAATAAAAGTGTTATCAGACTTTAGGGACTCCCTGTATAATGGGTCCTAACCAGTCCAGACTAATGGTCTTGTTGTTACCATATCATCATGTTTATACGTGATAAAAATAAAATATTTACTTGGTTAGTAATGCAAGGGAATATATTATATTCTTACAACAAAGATTACACTTTTAAAAGGTTAACTGTATTTTGATGTTCCTTTCAGTGTGAATTAAAAAAAAAAAGATGATCATCTTAGTTGTAGTGTAAACCAGTTAACTTATTTACACTATATTACCATAACCTGCTTATCTTAACAAAATATTATTTGAAATAAATCTGATATAAATTCTATTATGATACAGTAGTAACTAGGGCCCCACCGGGCGAGTTGGCTGTGCAGTTAGGGGCGCGCAGCTGTGAGCTCACATCCAGGAGGTAGTGGGTTTGAACCCCACTGTCGACAGCCCTAAAGATGGTTTTCCATGGTTTCCCATTTTCACACCAGGCAAATGCTGGAGCTGTAACTTAATTAAGGCCACGGCCGCTTCCTTTCCATTCCTAGGCCTTTCCTGTCCCATCGTCACCATAAGACCTATATGTGTCAGTGCGACAAAGCAAATAGCAATAAAATAAAAAAATAACTAGGACCCAGATTCTTAGGTAATTACATACTCCATTCCTTCACTTGTAAACAAATGAAAATGTCTGCAAATTGTGGTTCTGTTATATCTCTGTTTCATTTTACATATTCATAGTAATGTAATGAAATGTCGTATGGCTTTTAGTGCCGGGATATCCCAGGACGGGTTCGGCTCACCAGGTGCAGGTCTTTCTATTTGACTCCCGTAGGCGACCTGCACATCGTGATGAGGATGAAATGATGATGAAGACAACACATACACCCAGCCCCCGTGCCATTGGAATTAACCAATTTAGGTTACAATCCCCGACCCGGCCGGGAATCGAACCCGGGACCCTCTGAACCGAAGGCCAGTACGCTGAACGTTCAGTCAACGAGTCAGACATTCTTAGTAATTATACATATTTTTAAATATTATGTGAAGAATATAACATTTTTGTACATATCTAAGCTATTATTTAAAAAAATTAAAAATTGTGTCCACTCATTTACTTTACAGACTATAGTAAAATTGGCAAATTTCATCTTGAATAGAATATATTTCAATTTCTAAGGTGGTGGTGATTACTGTTTGAAGAGGAAGTAGAACTAGGCAACCATCCTGTATATCAGTAGTTGTATTCAAACTTTTTAGTTGAAGTACCCCCAAAATCCAATTGTTTTACCTTCGTATCCTCGAAGTAGGACTATACTGCGATTATACCAGAAATGACAGATGATTGTTGCTAGATGCTAAATAAAACCGGTATTAACCATCATCATAATCCGCAGCTTATCCCGCTTCCTTGTGGTCCCTGCATTCACTGACGCTTGAGATAGTTGTGGTCGGGGATTTAAGGTCGCATGCCCCTCCTGACACCTCAGGATTTTCAACTGAAAATTCCCCCAGCAACACTAGGAATCAAATCACGGTCGCCAGGATGACAGGCAAGCAGCTGAGCTACACCACCCTGTTCCCCAGTAATAACAATAATTGTGTATATATCGTCACTGGGCAAAGGAAATCTCCTAACTCCATCGGCGTAAAGTTTATAGAAAAAGCCCGAAACTGAGCGGTCAGCAATGGCTGGAGAACTGTTCCTGGCATTTTCATTGCTTTATGATAGCCCAATTATTTGACCATTGGAGTCTTCTGATCCCTTCTCAGGTAACGCAGCCAGCCTTCGCAAGACAGATAGAGAAACCTTGTTTACTCATGAGTGGAATTACAAGGTTTTTCATTGCTTAGCAACATATGTATACAAGTATAATTATATTAATGCAACAATTACTATTATAGTAAGTTATATACATTGCTACCTATTGTACTATATACATTACTACTGAAAAATTGAAGTGAATGAGTTGATTTCGAAACAAACAAAAAGTAAAGAAGGAGCAATGCAGCATAAGTAAGCATTTTTACATACCTAGTCAATGGGAGGTACAAACTAGCACATCTTTTAGAAATAATAGTTCGGAAAGGGAACTCTGTGTAGTGATAGGCAAAAACACTAAATCAAAACAAGATTTTATTGCAAATGAACAGGCTCAACTCTTTTCTGAACTGCTCACTGAAAACAGAAACTACGATAAATTTGCATAGGCCTACCCCTTGAGATGACCTCACGAACCCCTAGTGGTACGTGAACCACACTTTGAATTACAGTGCATAACATTACTTTTAAATAATTGAAGTACTTTGATTATGCCTTTAATTTTATATAACACTTATCAGAGAGAAAAACAAGGAAGGGATCCGACATTTCGAAAAAAGAAGATATTGGCCAAAGAAAGTCAAGGGCCACGAACAGTCTGAAAATGAAAGACTCCCTAGCCCTCGAATGCTCTAATAGTGTCAGGGTTGGAAAGGAACACGAGTTGACCAAGGGAGGTCAGACAGGATAGATGAAAGTGATGAGCCTGGCACAAGTAGAAGAAATGCCAGGTTTTAGCCAAGGGCACCTTTTAGTCACCTCTTACGACAGGCAGAGGATACTGTGGATGTTATTCTATCACCCCCCCACTCACGGGGGGGGGGGGGTTAATTCCTAAAGTTGGTTTTAAGATTCCTTCACAATTGGGATTTCTAATTAACCATCTGTGAAATGCAGTAGGTCCGAGTGCCTTAATCGCACACAACAGCACTAATCCTTTCTCAGAATCAGGTATGGCTAGTGCTTTCATTGGTCATTGCTTCAAACAAACTCCATGCAGTCTTGAAACAAAATCTAGGATAAAGTTCTCTATCTGTTTGCAAGATCATTATTGGAGCCCATGCAAGATATTTTGCCCAACTAGTTTTTTTTTTTAATGTGTGCCAGTGACTTCCTGGTATGTATAGGTATTTTAAGGCAGAAACAGGTTCCAAGGAGGACATTCCAGGAATAATTAATGAACAAGGGGAGTGTGTATGTGAGGATCTTCAAAAGGCAGAAGTATTCAGTCAGCAGTATATAAAGATTGTTGGTTACAAGGATAATGTCGAGATAGAGGATGAGACTAAGGCCAAAGAAGTAATAAAATTTACATACGATAACAATGACATTTACAATAAGATACAAAAGTTGAAAACTAGAAAAGTGGCTGGAATTGATCAGATTTCTGGGGATATACTAAAGACAATGGGTTGGAATATAGTACCATATCTGAAGTACTTATTTGATTATTGTTTGGTCGGAGGAGCTATACCAGATGAACGGAGAGTTGCTATAGTAGCCCCTGTGTATAAAGGAAAGGGTGATAGACATAAAGCTGAAAATTACAAGCCAGTAAGTTTGACATGCATTGTATGTAAGCTTTGGGAAGGCATTCTTTCTGATTATATTAGACATGTTTGTGAAATTAATAACTGGTTCGATAGAAAGCAGTTCGGTTTTAGGAAAGGTTATTCCACTGAAGCTCAACTTGTAGGATTCCAGCAAGATATAGCAGATATCTTGGATTCTGGAGGTCAAATGGACTGTATCGCGATTGACCTGTCTAAAGCATTTGATAGGGTGGATCTTGGGAGACTACTGGCAAAAATTAGTGCTATTGGACTAGACAAAAGAGTGACTGAATGGGTTGCTATATTTCTAGAAAACAGATCTCAGAGAATTAGAGTAGGTGAAGCTTTATTTGACCCTGTAATAATTAAGAGGGGAATTCCTCAAGACAGTATCATCGGACCTTTATATTTTCTTATATATATAAATGATATGAGTGAAGGAGTGGAATTGGAGGTAAGGCTTTTTGCGGATGATGTTATTCTCTATAGAGTGATAAATAAGTTACAAGACTGTGAGCAACTGCAACGTGATCTCGAAAATGTTGTGAGATGGACAGCAGGCAATGGTATGTTGATAAACAGGGTTAAAAGTCAGGTTGTGAGTTTCACAAATAGGAAAAGTCCTCTCAGTTTTAATTACTGCGTTGATGGGGTGAAAGTTCCTTTTGGGGATCATTGTAAGTATCTAGGTGTTAATATAAGGAAAGATCTTCATTGGGGTAATCACATAAATGGGATTATAAATAAAGGGTACAGATCTCTGCACATGGTTATGAGGGTGTTTAGGGGTTGTAGTAAGGATGCAAAGGAGAGTGCATATAAGTCTCTGGTAAGACCCCAACTAGAGTATGGTTCCAGCGTATGGGACCCTCACCAGGATTACCTGATTCAAGAACTGGAAAAAATCCAAAGAAATGCAGCTCGATTTGTTCTGGGTGATTTCTGACAAAAGAGTAGCGTTACAAAAATGTTGCAATGTTTGGGTTGGGAAGAACTGAGAGAAAGAAGAAGAGCTGCTCGACTAAGGGGTATGTTCCGAGCTGTCAGCGGAGAGATGGCGTGGAATGACATTAGTAGACGAATAAGTTTGAATGGCGTTTATAAAAGTAGGAAAGATCACAATATGAAGATAAAGTTGGAATTCAAGAGGACAAACTGGGGCAAATATTCATTTATAGGAAGGGGAGTTAGGGATTGGAATAACTTACCAAGGGAGATGTTCAATAAATTTCCAATTTCTTTGAAATCGTTTAGGAAAAGGCTAGGAAAGCAACAGATAGGGAATCTGCCACCTGGGCGACTGCCCTAAATGCAGATCAGTATTGATTGATTGATTTGAATGCTGAATGGTCGTTCTCAGCCTACAAGAAAATTTTATCAGATCAGATCAGCGCCAAAACATTTCAATCAAAAACATGGAGAAGTACTTGGTGACACACTGCACATCACAATAAAAAAAGTTACTCTACTATTTGTGTTACTTATGCCCAGTTTCGGTAACATGGGATATCGAACCTATAGTGGGACAGAATGGTGAACTTGTGTTTTGTTTTACGGGAGCGAAAGCTGGGTTGACTCAGGTTATCTTATGAATAAGTTAGAAGTAACAGACATGAAAGCAGCGAGAATGATTGCTAGTACAAATAGGTGGGAACAGTGACAGTGGGATACTCGGAATGAGGAGATAAAGGCTAAGTTAGGAATGAACTCGACTGATGAAGATGTACGTATAAACCAGCTTCGGTGATGGCGTCTTGTGAGGCAAATGGAGGAGGATAGGTTACGCAGGAGAATAATGAACTGTTATGGGGGGTAAGAGGAATAGACCAAGACGACGAAAGTTAGACTCGGTTTCTAACGGTTTAAAGATAAGAGGTATAGAACTAAATGAGGCCACAGAACTAGTTGCAAATAGAGGATTGTGGTGGCATTTATTTAATTCACAGAGGCTTGCAGACTGAATGCTGAAATGCATAACAGTCTATAATGAAGATGTATGTATATATGTATGCTTATACTGTGAAAATTAGAACGCAGTAGCCTATATAAATTATCCAAAGCAATAGCGATAACTTTGTCATAAAATAGGGAGGTATTTAAAACAATTTCATTGTCTCATATCATAACCATAAATCATAATAAAAGGAATAGGCCTAAACTAATTTTTTTGTAAATTTAGTGCAAGGATACTATTACATATTTAATTACATATTTTGTGAATATTACACATTTCACTGATATTTACTACATGTTTATGTACATATTTTGCACTTTGATATTTTACATAAAAATCTAGGCCAAAGTAATAACGAATATTTACAGAAAATGTTGATTCATTTAATTTGTGTGCCATAGCCCATATTGTTTTTGAAAATCTGGTCACCGTACACACTAGCCAGATTTATCCAATCCAGACTAATGGCGTTGTCACTAGCCGAATCTAACCAATCCAGCCCAAAAGTCTTGTCACTAGGCAGACCTAACCAACCCAGACCAACTGTCTTGTCACTAACTAGATATAGCCTATCTCATATTCTGTTATGTTCTTGTTACTAGCCAATAGCCTTGTCACTAGTCTGACCTAAGTTCGTAGTAAGTTGGAAGCCTTGTGTGAACCATGCCATGTTGGATTCTTAATCAATCCTTTCCAAACTAGTTATAGTCGGGCCCATGAGAGTTGAAGTCGGACATCTGAGCAGCGAAAGCAGTAACTACGAATTACGCTGGGTTGTCATAGTTACCTCAGTCTGCGATATATCCTTACATACTGGCTGAATATTTAATCAACTAGGCTAAGTTGGTCTAATGCCACTCCTAAGCATGTGCTAATAATTCCGGCATTTAAGACAGAACACATCACTGCCGATAAATATGAGATTTCAAATTCATTAAACTGACAATAACCTCAACAAATGCACATGTTAAATAGAGTATAGAACTGTACAACTAACCACTGATTATCTTACAAAAAAAAAAAAAAAAATTGAACTAACAATGAAAATAATATTCAGGAAACAAAGACTTAAATAATTACATAAACCAGCAACTACTAACACAGTACTACTCCGAATAATATCACAAACGCGACTTAGAGCACCCAACCCATGTGGCAATAGCTTCTGTTATTGTTGCCATAGCAACAAACCATTTTCGAGCAGCATTAGTCAGCTTTTTCTCGCCGGTGGCGCTAAACGTCACACTTCAACTCTCGTGGGCCCAACTATAGGAAAGTTTTACCCTGGAAATAAACATGGCATTTGATTTTGACTGGTAGGATACAACTAATCTGACCCACTCGGTCTATCCACCTCCACAGTATAACAGTTAACATTATTAGCTGCTGTCCTCGGAGGCCTGGGTTCGATTTCCGGTACTGCCGGAAATTTAAGATTGGCAGGAGGGCTGGTGTATGGTTAAAATGGTACATGCAGCTCACCTCCAATGGAGGTGTGCCTGAAAAGAGCGGCACCACCTCGGGATGAGGGTAGGCCTACGAGTTTACTTTTTACCCACTCGGTCTGAAAATGAATTTGCAGAAAGATGAAGAGAAACATGGAAAATAAATTTAACAAAATATTTCTGTGCAAAAATAGAACATAAATGCATAAGTAAATATGTATTTATAAATGGAAGTACAAAATAATTACCCCATGCTGAACTGGTAATATCTTCAAATTGGGGCACTTCTTGAATATCTTCATGTAAATCTGCCAAAATTGAAGTAATAAAACTTGTTTTAGGTTGCCTCCCAACAAGGGAACGTTCAACATGTTTTCGTGCAGGTTTAGAAGTATTCTGGCTTGATCTCCTCTCTTTCAATGGAATTCTCTGTTCAAGCTGCTTCCGTTTTTGATGTCTGATTGGACTACTCCTTCGCTGTTGCAAACCGCTAGAATGGTCTTCATAATCACCTCCTAATTTTCTCTTACGTTTCACAGTGTGATCTTCAAATTCTGCTAATGGTGACTGTATACTGCAAATGCTAGAATCTTCATCAAAAGTGCTCATTAATTTCCTTTCCTGGCCAGGACTTCTTTTACTATCCCCTGAACCTTTACTTCTCCGGTATGAGGGATGCCCCTCTCCATAATAAACTTCTTCTTTCAAGCTCTCACATTCATCTAAAGTATCTGTGAAGTCTGCAGAAGCCCTTCGTTGCCGTTGTCGTTTGACATGAGGATTAAAATCCTCAACAGATTTTGATCTTCGATGCCGCCTATTAAATTCGCCCGACGCCTCGGCCTTCTCAGTATCCTTTTCCAATAGTTCAAATCTCTGATGCTTTCTAGGACTTCTTTTCTTACTCACTGCTATTGGACTTCTTGGATGTATTGGTGACTTATTTACAGGTTCATCTATTACATCTGGTCTGTGAAATCTTACTACTGATCTCCGACTTACCCTCCTACCATGGTCATCTTCACCAGTTCTTGATGTCCTCTGTGAATAACTGCCGAAAGATGCCCGATCCCCTTCACCTTGCTGACCTCTCTCTTCTAATTTATGCCTCTGGTGTATTCTGGGTGAATATTTACTTCCTTCACGATTTGGTTCTGGACGTATGGCAGTCACCGTTTCTTCTTCGGGTGTGTCTGTATCACTTACTTCCTCTGTTGGCAGTGTTTGAATGGTCTCAAATCCTTCACTAGAATCTTCTTTCGGGAACGGTAGTCTGCAAAACAGTCTTTCACCTGCACCTGCCTCTTCATCTACAGGACTAGGGTATCTTCCATGTCTGTCATCTCCATCTTGAGTTTCATGTCCTTTTGCAGGTTTCAAATTGCGTTCGTGTGCCTCATCAGTTGTAACCACCCTTCTTCCAGGAAATTCATCATAACCTAAAGATGTTCTTTTAATGCTTTTGGTAGGCTTGTTCTTGTACTGCTCTGTATCAGTTTCCTCCTCTTTTCGAGGTTTCAATCTCTGGCGACTACTACTTGAACCTTCTTCATATCTAGTTGCCTTAGGTTTTGGGGGTCTCTTAAACTCAGCATCATCACCCATTCTGACATACGATTACAAAGCAAAGTCCAGCTGAAGAGTATGTAGCACTAAAGTATCACTTCGCGTAAATATTATTATGAAATAGTCAATCTATTCTCTTCAAAAGCCAGAACTTATTTCAATAACAAGTTACACGGAGCGGAACAACAAAATGCCAATATAATAATTATTTACACTCAAGTGCAATATAATGATCCACCTCTACACAACACATCACAAGCGCACGGAAAAATGTCAGTCCCCAAGTTCACAACCTGGTATCGTAAACAAAAATAACGCCCCTTTTAATTGTGGTAAGAATAGCGGGTAGCGATTAAATTTATTCAATATCACATCTAATAAGACAGTATAAACTACTGCCTACTTCACGAACTTGCCGGGCGCACTTTGAAATAGTTTTAATCCAAGGAAGACCAATATTAGTTTACTTCTATGCACTGCCTGCTCGATCTGCATCCTTCGTCTTCTTCTTCTTCTCCTCCTTGAACTGTTTTTTGGGCTCCTTATGTAATAATTTTTGCCCAGTCAGTATTCTTATGTAGTTAGCAAGAACTATATAAATAAATGAACTTGCGGAACACTAAATGAGACACACGACAGTAAACACAATATACACTTGAAGAAATCATATAGCGGGAACAATTACTCAAACAATGCCTAAACTTCATGTAGAGGTTAGTAAGCCAGGTTCTTCTTCTTCTTGAACTATGTCGGCGTTCCGTATTTAAAATTTGTCGCTCAGACAATGTTCGTATGAAATTAGCAAAAAAGATAGAAAGAAATAAACATGCGTAGCACTGAATAAGACACATAACATCCAGCAAATATACAGCAAACCTTCAGTTCATGTCATACTTTTAATGGACAAAGGTTTAACAGGTTATTTTGTCCTCTGATTTACGGCAGGTTTATCAGCTGCCACGGAAACAGCCATTTTCTTCTTTGCCAGTCTCAGTTTGGCTTCTTGTTTTTTCTTAACAATCTCGTCTGGAGTAAACTGACGAGGTTGGGAACTGGAGATGCTTCCAGATTCAGAAGAATCCTCTTTAGGATATAAGTTGCCCCTGTCATCATAGAACGAGAACATAGAATGTACACTATCTTGTAACATGTGAAGAACATGAGATACCTGTTGATTATCACCCAATAACTGGAGTAATTGGGAAAGTTTACTACTAATGTCCCGTTGTAAATGTAGGCGTTGCCGTTGGATATTATTTACTGACGGGGGCTGGGATACATTGCCTGGCACTGATTGGTTACTGGAAGTGGCAGGTACCGATGAGACCGTGACATGGGGAGTAGAGACCTCTGAAAGGGGTTGGGAATCTGGTGCCGGGGGTGTACGAATAAGATTTAAGTAACCAGCGTGATCATATCCGGGTGCAGGTACCGGGCGAGGGTTATGAGTAATAATTTGGGTAAATTTTTGCTTTCTTGGAAGCGTAGGAGTCATAGAAGTTACAGGTTGTGTTAAAGGGGGAAATTGTTGCGGGTTCCGATCTGGAAAGTAACTGGGAGGGTGAAGTTTAGACATGGCGTCATGAAAAGAGATGTTTTCAGTGCTCATAAGTTTTTTGATCTTGATTTGATGCTGTTGTTCGGGGCATGAATCAGAACCAGTCAAATAGGGCCCACTAGAATGAACACATTTGAGAAAATTTTCTTGACAGTCTGCAGTTGCATGATTCAGAGAACATCGACCACATCTATTAGTATTTTCCCTGCAATTTTTATCTCGATGACCATATCTATGACATTTACGGCAAAGTATAGGAAGAAAAATAAACGGATCCACCTCCATATACACACTATAGAGTGACACATGTGGAGGCAATGCCTGTCCTCGAAATGTTACTTTGACAGAACCTGTAGGTAAATAGTCCGTTTTATCTTGTTGTACTACACTTCGATTGAGACGTTTAACTGATTTGACTGGTACTGAAGATTTTAAGTTTTTGAGAATCTCCTCTTCCGTGATTGATTTGTCAACATTACGAATAATTCCCACACGCATAATGTTAGAACTGGGTATGAATGCCTTTAAATTTTTAAAGTATTAAGCAGAGGATTAGTTAAGAACTCATTTGCCTGTACTGCAGAGGAAAATTCAAGTTGAATGCGGTTCCGCCCCTTACGCATGATAGACTTAACAGGAAGATTAGTCAACAAATTAATCTAAAAAGCCACCTAATTGATACTTTATTTCTTTTGCCTTTGGCAAACTTAAAAATACATTAACAAACACAGTACATGTTTCGACCACTTAGTGGTCATCTTCAGCTGTATATAAAAAATCTTAGATGATAACATTTAAAAGCAAGCACATTGGATCTTAAAACTATATCCCATGGGAATCCAAAAACTATTGTTCTAGATGCTTTAAATGAAATGGAAGATGGGGGGGGGGGTTGGAGGTAAGGAGATTTATGTGAATGATACTTAAATAACAGTATCGTTTACAATTGTGTTTAAAAACTTAAATGATGAAAAACATATTCAAAATATTTAAAAGCGTCTATGGTAAAATTCTTTTTGATAACATTAGGTGGCGTGAATAAAAGGTTCGCGTTTGTAATAATCTTCAGGCATTTGTGAGAAAATAATAACTTAATTAAAATTCGCGTCTGTGGTGATGTTAAACACTTTGTTTTTAATAAACATACTTTAAAATATTCTAAAGTGTCTGTGGTAAGGTACTTATTCAAAAACACTTGTGCTTGAATGAAAGTTTATGTCATATGCACCAGTCTTCAGGTATTTATTGTTTATATTTAATAACTTCCTTGAGTGATATTCTTGTGGTTAAAAGGCCGTTTTGACTGTTTAACTTCCGAGAATTGCTCTTCGGAATGTGATAAAAGAAATTGTGTTAGTCGTTTAACTTGCTAAAACCCTGTGGTGGCTTCTGTTATATAAAATGGCGATCTGATTCGGGCAGCTTGCCTCGCGATCTGTAACCAGCAGGAGATCGTAATGTATTAAAATATGACATATGATAAAAGTAAAAAGCTCCGAATTCTAAATAGATAGCGGGAAGATATTTGTATACGAGATTGCGTGGCCTTGACTTACCTTATCTGGCAAATGTTTAATCCGCGTTGCCTTGGAGAACTGCCTTCGTGCACGACCTAGTGTGATAGCGGTGTGACATGGTCTGATTGTTCGTGGAATATTCCGGAGAAAGGGGAAGTAGAGTTGTGTCGTCATCTAGTACAGCTTGCAACAGGAAGATTAGTGTCATGAAATTTGCGCCCCAAGGCCATTGGGTGCAAATGACTGAGGTTTTGCGAATTAATAGACTCCACAAACACAATATAGGGTCCATAATGAGTAGTAGAATATTTTTCGATGATAACAGACGAAGTAGAATCCGAATTGGGTGGGTTAGTCGACGCGTCCGTATTTTGACAATAATCACTATTCTGCAACGCAGAAAGAAGTAATGAATCATCTTCATCCATACGAATGACTACTTCACGTTCAACCGGTAACTTTAATGGATCGGGTGATTCATTACCCCCACTGAACTCTGCCATTTCACTCACACGGCAGTATGGCACTCACACTACACCACACTCGCCCGTATGTAACACTCCAACCGGACACACTAAGCAAGACAACCGAACTGGTTCACTGCAAGGCATCAACTGACGATCTGCATCCGATGGTTGCTTATACTGCCTACACTAGTCTTGTCTTGAAGATATTTATTTGGGATTCAATATATTATTTCCCAGTCACAAGTCCAACGTAATATTTCACTTGTATCACATCAACACACATTTACATCATTGATTACCGTTTTAGACACAAATACACTTATGCCCGGTTTCTGGAATGGTGAGATATCTTTCCGATAGCTATTGCTTTGTTACAGCTGCCGACTCGATAAATCTTCGCTGCGTTGCACAGCGAAACAGCAGCTAACTTATCGAACTGTCAACTATTGGCTCATTGATCAAGTTTCATAAATACACACTAGATGCCACCCCTCGTACTGCTTTGTTTTTGTGCATTAGGTGTGTTCCCTAGATTGCCAGGCGCATGCGCACAAGTAATGCATCGCATTTGAGCTTTCTGTGCAGCTCCTATTATCCTCTCTTTGCCACGCAGCAAGAAATGAGTATTATACTAGCTCTTGCAGACGTGGGTGTCAGTTTCGTGGTGTTTAAGGGCTCTCAGGAGAATTTGACATTGTTTGAGGATTTCTAATGAAATATGCACACGAGTGGCACATGTCACGCACAATCCAGTTTGCACTGAGCCTTATACGTATACCGTATTTCTTCCCTGCTATTACAAAATATGAACATTGTTTGATCACAGTATAACGATATATATCGGGTAATTAACATAATTGTGCGCGTAGAGGCACGCGGCTGTGAGCTTGCATCCGGGAGATAGTAGGTTCGAATCTCACTGTCGGCAGCCCTGAAGATAGTTTTCCGTCGTTTCCTATTTTCACTCCAGGCTGTACCTTAATTAAGGTCACGGCCGCTTCCTTCCAACTCGTAGGCCTTTCCTATCCCATCGTCGCCATAAGACCTATCTGTGTCGGTGCGACGTAAAGCCCCTAGCAAAAAAATTAACATAATTATATAACTTGTTAGTTCCATGTAATGTAATATCGTTAATTAAAAACAACCCCACGATAAAAGTATATGCTCACTGCCAATGCAAGTAGGCCTGCAGTAGGCCTACTACGATAACTGTGTAATTATCTGTTATACTCAGTTACTGGTACCGGTGCTTTTATGGGCACGAATGCAGTCACCGATACAAATATGATAAGACTCAGTAGTACTGAATCTTAAAGGGTATCCTAATTAATAATTGATCAACAGGGGACAATGGAAAATTATTAGTCACAGGACGCAAATTGTCGCCTGTAACCTCTACCAAACCTATGGCAGTATATTTGTTTAGCCTCAATCTGTCTTTGAATTCGTTTTCACTACTGTATACTTCATTAGAATATTAGGCCGTCGATGATATAATCGTGGTCGTTCTAGAATGTTGACCATTTCTACAATTTCTTCGTCGGAAGAAGATGAGAAAGCCATAGAAAATTTTATCAAACACAAGCTTAGCTGCCTATACTGAAGTACTGCGCACGCGCCCACCAAGTTAACAAATAGATATCTCCTGCTCAGGGCCCTCTAAGTTAGCAAGCGATTTGTCGAACCGATAGCTGTATCTTACGTTCGTGCAACACCAAAACACAAGTTAACCATTCGATACCGCTATAGGTTCGATATCTCACGTTCCAGAAACCGGGCATAAGTTAGCAAGCGATTTGTCGAACCGATAGCTGTATCTTACGTTCGTGCAACACCAAAACACAAGTTAACCATTCGATACCGCTATAGGTTCGATATCTCACGTTCCAGAAACCGGGCATTAGTTAGGTAAACTGAAAAAGGTACTATTGTGTCTTTTATGTGTAGATCCATGAAAGTATTGCACTTTTTGCACTGTTCGAATACACAGATATCCTATGGATCTTTAGCAGCATAAACGAAATACACTGTACAAGATTGGGACGAAGTAAAACTCTTGGGGCGAGATACACTCACCAGGAACGTATAGAAATGCCACTTCGCAAACATGTCGGAAAAAACAACTGAAAATCTAGAGCGTAATTACTATTTGATATGAGTGTTATCAAGGTACTCGTTTAAAATAGCAATGATAATATGTGAAGGTTGAGACAGCAAGACTGAAAGTCGTGTAGGTAAAGGTACGTGTACTTAAATTAATTTCTGCACTAAATTGCCTGGTAGTGTGCATATTGGGGGCATTGGAAAAATAAATGATCGCTGTCGCCATAAGGTTCTCCACAGGAACAAGTTGGGTCATTCGTAATGTGAAATCGAGATAAGTATACAGGGGTTAATGAATGATTAAAGCGTAATCTAATTATATTAGGGATGTGGCGTCGTGTGTACTTACCGTTTGCAAACCACGGGAGTGTGGGAATATTTGGTTGAATTTGGTAATAATATTGGCCTTTCGTACAGCTGATATACGCCATTGTGTGTACCATGCGTGTTGAAATTCGTGTTTAATAGATGGAAGGAAATCAGAGACCGAAATTTTGATTTGTAATAAGTTCGTGGTATCTGCACTAGCCTCTTTGGCTGCTACATCGGCCATATCGTTGCCTACGTGCTGACTATGTCCTTTAATCCATAATAACGTTATAACAAAGCCAGATGTTTCGAGTTGATAAAGGAGATGTTAAACTTCGTAGACATATGTATTTTGACTGTGGGAGAAAGATTGTAGAGCTTGTAGCACACTTTGAGAATCGCTAAATATATTTATTTTTCTGGAATGCAAATGTTGGACATATAATAGAGCTTGGTATATGGCATATAATTCTGCTGTAAATATAGTTAAATTATTAGGCAACGGATATTTAAAGCTAGTTTGTGTTTGTGGATCAAAAAATGCTGCTCCAACTCCAGTACACGACTTTGACCCATCGGTAAAAATGTGATAATCTGGTGAAGTAATTAAACTTTTAAATTTCTTATGAGCGTATGGTGTGAGGTTAGATGCATGCATTGTTTGATTCGAAGAATCAGAAGGTACAATGATAATTGATGGACGGAATGTTTGAATATCGTAGCTATATGAGTACATATTTAAGCGTGGTGTTCGTAATATAATCTCAGCAATATGGTGCATTTCAGCATATGCCATATATATGGCGGGGTACTGATGATTAGGTGGAGGACGCTGTTGATATTATTCATATAATAATTTTAATTTAGGGACTATAAGGGAGTTCGATCTGCTAATATGTTTAAGTAGAAATTTGTTCGAAATTTTTATCCTTCGAATGTGCAGCGGTTCTTCTGTAGTTTCCATTAATAAAGCGTTAGTAGGTGTTGTTCGGAGGGCACCCACGCTGATACGTAATGCAGAAAATTGTAAACGATCCAAGGCTAATAAACTGTGTTTAGAGACTAAATCGATAATATGTGCACTATAATCAAGTGTGGAACGGATGGTTGCACGATATAATTGTAATGCTGACAAGGGATCAGCTCCCCACGTACGTTTCGTTACCGTTCGTAATATGGTGATGTAGCGATCAGATTTCCTAATTAAATACTGTATTTGGGGTTGCCATGTAAGTCTTTGGTCTATATATACGCCTAAATATAAGTGTTGTGGGACAAAGGGGATGCTATAAATATCAAAAGTAATAGGACTCCTATCAAAAGGTTCGTTTATTAGTAAAAATCATCGCTGCATACTTAGATAAGGAAAGAGAAAGTCCGTGGGTCGTTAACCATCGAAAAACTAAACTCAAAACATGAGATATTGTGGCTCTACAATTGTCAATGTTTGGGTGGGAACAATAAATGACACAGTTATCCGCAAAGGCTAGAATTCGAGCATGCGGTGTCACAATAGATTCTAGATATTTCATATAAAGAGCAAACAAAATTCCACTTAGTATCGATCCCTGTGGTAATCCCTGTGATGTATATCGGCTGTCAATTGTGTGTTGAGTTGATTTAATGGTTAACCAACGGTTGGTAAATATTTGATTTAAAATAGAAAGAAATCTGATGGGAAATCCATAAATAAATAATTTCTCCCAGAGGATATGCAATAACACAGCATCATAGCCACCTTTAATGTCCAAAAAGACTGCAATGGTAGATTGTTTCCGCCATTCTGCTAATAAAATATCGAGTAGGAAAGTAATGATAGGTTCCTGTGTACTGTGACCACGTCTAAAATCGAACTGATACTTAGGTAATAACGAGTGATGTTCTAATAACCACGCCATTCGTTTCATGAGGATTTTACAGAAAACTTTTCGTATACATGATCCCAGTACAATGCCACGAAAATTTTCAGGTTCTGTAGGTCGTTTTGTGGGTTTCAAAATAGGAGTTATGAAAAAATCGTTCCATGTTATTGGTACTTGTAACGTCTCAAGAATATCATTGTAATATTGTAGTAAATGAATTTGGACGTAGGGAGGTAGGGCCTTTAGCATAAGATAAGTAATTGCGTCAGGTCCTGGTGATGAACTATTAATGATGCATAATACAGATTGAAGTTCATTATATGTAATTGGGTTTAATAATGAAGTAAATTGACAAGAATTGTCCATTGAGTTAGATAGAAAGGGAGGATTTACTGATACTGGGGCGAGGGTATATAGAAAGTCTTCTAAAACTTGTCGCGGATATGAAAAATGAGTTTGGTATTGGAATGTTCTAGTTATCATGCGGATAACGTTCCAGAATTTCGCGGCTGGTAACTGTGGAGTTGGAGTAGAAATAAAGGATTGCCAAGCTTTTCGTTTTTTGGCATTAAAGACAAGCTTTGTTTTTGCTATAAGATTTCGTAATTGGAAATAATGATGCTGGGTCATTGATTGGCGATATTGTTTAAATAATTGTTTTCTCTTATGAATGAGATCGTGGCATTCTTTATCCCACCATTTTATTTCGTACTCCTGTGGGGGGTTCGTTACCTTAAGCGGTATACATGGATGAAACATATTTAAATATTGAGTTAAATAAGGGAGTAATATTGAGAAGGTAATAGGTGACTCGTGTTCCTGCTGTAGAATGCGGTTGAGATATGATTGATAATTTAAAATATTGAAATTTTTATAGGATCGAACATTACTTGTGAATGAAGGTGCCGTATACTGGGAAGTTATTGGCCGATAACAATATGTTATAACAATTGGAAAGTGGTCACTGGTGTCGGTGTCGGATAATGTGTGCCAGGTGGTTATAGGAACCATATTTGTACGGCATAATGTAAGGTCCACGGCACTGGGTGGGGATCCAGGCGGAGTTAAACGGGTGGGGAACCATCATTTAAAATAAACAGATTCTGATGATTGGAGGTAACAAGTAAATTGGAGCCTTTTATCGTGTCTATTGTACACCCCCACTCGGTGTGGTGGCAACTGGAATCACCGAGAATGAAAAGGTGTTGGAATTGTGCAAATTGCTGGAAAAATTGCGTCCATTGATTTTGAGTAACGTAAATGTGAGGGGGGCAATAAATATTTATAAAACAAGTATTATGGTGTATGATCCCTACTGCATACGTGTGTGGAATAATATATTGCAAAGATAGTTGTGTGAAGTGTAGTGAATCTTGTACACATGTGGCTACTCCATCAAAACCATTACCATCGTGTCGGAATACTTGATAACCTCTTAATCTGAAAGAAAATTGTGGTTGAAACCACGTTTCTTGTAAGAAAATAATATTCGCTTGCGTTTCATTTATTAGAATTTGTAATTCTTGTCGTTTAGAGGTGGCACTTCGACAATTCCATTGTAATAATTGAATCATACGAGAATATTCATTATATGGTCCCTTAGTTTATATAGTACATGGTGTATCTGTAGCTCATGACTTTGGAGTAACATTACCAGCAATTGCTGGATTTCCTGATGTAGTCGTTCCTTCGTAGGAGTATAGTTTATGTCCTGTGGGGCTACAGAAAGTGGCTGCCCATTAAATTGTGACGAACTTGATGGGTATGGTAATTGCGTAGGTTGCTGCATTGTACTTGTTGATGGGATAGAATTTACTGGAACCAAATGCTCATTTCGCAGTATGGCCATATATCCTTGCTTATCAAAGCCGGGCTCAGGTGTAGGAGGGGGAGATTGCATGATGACCTAAGTAAACTTTCGTTTACGAGGGTTAGATGTCGGGGGGGGGGGGGGGGGGAATGGCGGATTCGATAGCAAAGGAGGGAACTGATTTTCCTGTTGCTCAGAATGATAAATTGGAAGGGCGATTCGAGCTTTAGCTTCTGGAAAAGACAGATATTCGGTGCTCATTAACCGTTTAATTTGAACCTGATACTTGTGTTCAGGACAGATCGAGGAACCCGTAACATGATTTTTCTTACAATAGACACATTCCATGAAGCCTGGGTTTCGTGCTGCTGAGAACATTTTCCACAACGTGCATTTTTGGCCTGACATTGTCGTATTATATGTCCATAGCCCTGGCATTTGCGACAGCGGATAGGTGAAAAAATATAGGGTTCAACTTTCATATAAACCTTATATAAGGCAACATGGGATGGAAGCGTTTGTGCACTGAAAACTATTTTAATAGAACCCGTGGGGAGATATTGGGTTTCTCCATCTTGAATTGCGCGACGATTAAGTCGTTGAACGCTTTTAACTGGTACTTCAGATTCCAAGTACTGTAGAATTTCTTCATTAGATAAACCTTTTTCGACTCCACGAATTATTCCTACGCGCAACACTTGCGAAGATGGAATATAGGCTTCAATTTTTAGGGTTTCAAGAATAGGGCTGCTCAAAAAGGCATTGGCTTGAGAAGCCGTATGGAAAGTGACTTGAAGTCTATTTCGTCCCTTACGTTGGATAGATTTGACGTTTAACTTAGTTTCATAGAATCGACGACCAAGTGCCATAGGGTGTAAACTACCTATGTTTTGATCGTTACTGGATTCCACGAATACAGCATATGGTCCATGGTGAAAGCGATTATAATATTCCGCGGGGGGAGACTACTTGTGACACCTCGGATTGTTTGTTAAGTTGTTCTGTATTAGGACGTTCTGACACTTCCGTATTACGACGCTGTGAATCAGTCTCAGTTGGCTGAGAGCCTTCCATTTGTCTCGTATTACTAGTTGAATCAGTCATGGATTCCTCATCCATGGGTATGACAATCTCACGTTCCACTCGTAATTTAGACCCGGACAATGCCAACGTTCCTCCACTGTCGATCTCCATAGCTCACCACTGCTTCACTACACATAAGCGAACACAGTTGATTACCACTGCCGCGCACAACTGACCCTCACAAACAAGGTAGTGTACCGCACGACGAATCAAGTAGAATTGACCTACACTAGTCCTCTTCTTTCTTTCTTTCTTTCTTTCTTTCTTTCTTTCTTTCTTGAGGAGGTAGGTTTGGGATTACCACTATTTCCCAATCACAAGTCCTTCTAAATATTTCACTTGAGTCACTTTACGATACACTCACATCAGAAATAACCGTTTTAGACACAAGTATACTGGGTTACATGTAATATAAAAAACACTATTCTGTTCTTCGTGAGTAGAGCCATACAAACTATTCCACTTTAGGAACTTTTGGAATACATAGGGATCCTTATGGACTTTAGCAAACCAAAACTAAAAAAAACACTTAACTAGGATGTAACAAGAGTGAAACACTAGGGTCGTGATACACTCTCCGGGAACGTATAGAAGTGCATTCCGGAAAAACAACTGAATTTCTATAGCGTAATTACAATTTGATTTGAGTGTTGTCAATATACTCGTTAAGAATAGTGATGATGTGTGGCGAAGGTTGTGATAGCAAGACTGAAAAACGAGTAGGCAAAGGTACGTGTAATCTAATTAATTTCCGCATTAAAATTTCCTGGTGTCGTGCGTATTGGGGGCATTGGAAAAATAAATGGTCGCTGTCTCCATAATTATGTCCACAGGAGCAAGCTGAGTCATTCTTGATATGAAAACGGTGTAGGTACACAGGGGTTAGCGAATGATTGAAACGTATTCTAATAATGTTAGTAATGTGACGTCGCGTGTACTTACCGTTTGCAAACCACGGTTTTATTGGGATGTTAGGTTGCAATTGATAATAGTATTGTCCTTTCGTACTAGCTGGTAGACGCCATTGTGTGTGCCATGCGAGCTGAGTTTCCTGTTTAATACGTGGGAAGAAATCGGAGACCGGAATTTTGATTTGTAATAAATGAGCGGTATCTGCACTTGCTTCTTTGGCTGCTAAATCGGCTATATCGTTACCTACGTGCTGACTATGCCCTTTTATCCATAATAACGTTATTAAAAAGCCAGACACCTCGAGTTGGAAAAGAAGATATTTAACATCGTATACATACGTATTTTGACTTTGGGAGAAAGATTGTAGAGCTTGTAGCACACTTTGGGAATCACCGAAAATATTTATTTTTCTGTAATTCAAATGCTGGACATATAAAAGAGCTTGGTATATGGCATATAGTTCTGCTGTAAAAATTGTTGAACTATTCGGCAACGGATATTTAAAGCTAGTGTGTGTTTGTGGATCAAAAAATGCTGCTCCAACTCCAGTACACGATTTTGAACCATCGGTAAAAAGATGATAATCTACAGAATTTAATACACCTTTAAATTCCTTATGAGCAGGTAGTTTGAGGTTAGGTGCACGAATAGATTGATTCGACGAGCCAAAGGGCACAATAATAATAGGAGGACGGAATATTTGAATATCATAGATAATGAGTACATATTCAAGCGCGGTGTTCGCAAAATGGCCTCGGGAATATGTTGCATTTCAACGTATGCCATATATATTGCGGGGTATTGATGATTATTAGGAGGACGCTGTTGGTAATATTCATGTAGTAATTTTAATTTAGGGAATATAATGGAGTTCGATCGACTAATATGTTTGAGTAGAAATTTTTTTCGAAATTTTTAACCTTCGAATATGAAGCGGTTCTTCTGAAGTTTCCACCAATAGGGCGTTGGTTGGTGTTGTTCTAAGGGCACCCACAGTGATACGTAATGCAGAAAATTGTAATCGATCCAATGCTAATAGACTTTGTTTAGAAGCTAAATCAATTATATGTGCACTGTAATTAAGAGTGGAACGAATGGTTGCACGGTATAGCTGTAATGCTGACAAGGGGTCAGCACCCCATGAACGTTTCGTTACTGTTCGTAAGATATTGATGTATCGATCAGATTTTCTCATTAAGGACTGTATTTGAGGATGCCATGTTAGCCTGTGGTCTATATAAATGCCTAAATATAAATGCTGAGGGACAAAGGGGATGTTATAATCATCGAAAGTAATAGGACTTCTATCAAAAACTCTTTTGTTAGTAAAAATCATCGCCGCACACTTAGGTAAGGAAAGAGAAAGTTCATGGGTCGATAGCCACCGAAAAACTAGACTTAAAACATGGGATATTGTAGCTCTACAGTTGTCAATGTTGTGGTGTGAACAATAAAGTACATAATCATCTGCATAGGATAGAATTCGGGCATACGGTATTACTATAGATTCTAGATCTTTCATATAGAGAGAAAACAAAATGACGCTTAGTATTGATCCCTGTGGCAATCCCTGCGATGTGAGCCGGCTATCAATTTTATGTTGAGTTGATTTCATTGTTAAACTACGATTGGTGAATAATTGGTGTAAAATAGAAATGAATCTGATGGGAAATCCATAGGTAGATAACTCCTCCCATAGGATATGTAATAAAACGGCATCATAGGCGCCTTTTATATCCAAGAAAACTGCAATAGTAGATTGCTTCCGCCATTTTGCTAATAAGATATCCAAAAGGAATATAATAATAGGTTCCTGTGTACTATGACCGCGCATAAAAGCGAATTGGTACTTAGGTAATAACGAATAATATTCTAATATCCACGCCATTCTTTTCATTAGGATTTTACAAAAAAATTCGGATATATGATCCCATTGCAATTCCGCAAAATTGTCAGGTACAGTGGGTCGTTTGGTGGGCTTTAAATGGGAGTTATAAAAAAATTGTTCCATTGCATTGTCACTTGTAATGTCTCAAAAATGCCATTGTAATATTGTAGTAAGTGGATATGGGCTTGGGAAGGCAATGCCTTTAGCATAAGATACGTGATTGCATCAGGTCCTGGAGAGGAACTATTAACGTTATATAGGACGGATTGAAGTTCATTGTATGTGATTGGTTTTAATAATGAATTAAAATGACAAGAATCACCCACAGGGGAGGGTATAAGGGGGGATTTACTGATACTGGGGCGAGAGTGTGCAGAAAGTCCTCTAAAACTTGTCGAGGAAATGAAAAGTTAGCTTGATATTGAAACGTTCTTGTAATCATGCGAATGACATTCCAGAATTTCGCGGCCGGTAGCTGTGGAGTTAAAGTAGAAATGAAAAATTGCCATGCCTTACGTTTGTTGGTGTTAAAAATTAGCTTTGTTTTTGCTATATGATTACGTAATTGGAATTAAAGGTGTTGTGTCATAGATTGACGATATTGTTTAAATAATTGTTTTCTCTTAATAATGAGGTCATGGCATTCTTTATCCCACCATTTTATTACGTACTCATGGGGGAGCTCATTACCTTAAGAGGTCTGCACGGATGGAACATATTAAAATAATTAGTTAAATAGTGAATCCAGGTTGAAAAGGTGATAGATGTACCACGTCCGTGCTGTAGAATATGATTGATATATGCTTGATAAGTTTGGATATTGAAATTTTTATAGGAACGTACATTACTTACGAGTGAAGGGGCATTATAGCTGGAGGTTGGTGGGTTATTACCATAAGTTATGATGATTGGAAAGTGGTCACTGGTGTAAGTGTCGGATAATGTGTGCCACGTGGTAATAGGAGCCATGTTTGTACGGCATAACGTAAGGTCCACAGCACTTGGTAGGGATCCAAGCGGTGTAAAACCCGTTGGTGAGCCGTCATTTAATATAAAAAGATCATGACGATTTAACATAACAAGTAAATTTGATCCCTTTATCGTGCCCGTTGTACACCCCCACTCAGTGTGGTGACAATTGAAGTCGCTGACAATGCAAAGGTGTTGGAATTGTGCAAATTGCTCGAAAAATTGTGACCATTGACTCTGAGTAAGATAAATTTGAGGGGGCAGTATATATTCATAAAACAAGTATTACGGTGTACTATCCCTACCGCATACGTGTGTGGAATAATATATTGCAAAGTTAGCGGTATATAACTTAATGTCGTTTGTACACATGTGGCTACACCATCGAAACCATTACCATCATGGCGGAGAACCTGATAGCCTTTTAATCGGAAGGAAAAATGTGGTCGAAATCACGTTTCCTGCAAAAATATAATGTTAGCCTGCGTTTCATTTATTAAAAATTATAATTCATGTTGTTTAGAAGTGACACTTCGACAGTTCCATTGTAAAAATCTAATCATAAAAGAATGTTCATTATATGATCCCTTATTTGGTATAGTACATGATGAAGCTGTGGCTCATGGCTCATATTTTGAAGTAACATTGCCATAAGTCGCTGGATTTCCTGATGAATTCGTTCCTTCGTAGGGGTATAATTTATGGCTTGAGGGCCACGGAAAGGTGCTGCCCACTTTGTTGTGACACATTTGGTAGATGTGAGACTTGCTCAGATGGTATCATCGTACTCGATGATGGGATAGGATTCACTGGGGCAGGATGCTCATTTCGAAGTATGGCCATGTATCCCTGCTTATCATAGCCGGGTTCAGGTGTGGGAGGGGGTGATTGCAAAATAACTTGTGTAAACTTTCGTTTACGGGGGTTTGATGTCTGTGAAGATTGAGGATTCGTTGGTAAAGGGGGGAAATGATATTCCTGTTGTTCAGAATAATAAACTGGAAGTGCTGTTCTAGCTTTAGCTTCCTGAAAGGACAGATATTCTGTGCTCATTAGCCGTTTAATTTTAACCTGATATTTGTGTGCAGGACAGTTCGGAGATCCCGTAATGTGATTCTTCTTACAATAGACACATTGCATGAATTGCTCGGTACAAGCATTGGTTTCGTGCTGCTGGGAACATTTGCCACAACGTGCATTTTTTGCCTGACATTGCCGTATCGTGTGCCCATAACGCTGGCATTTGCGACAGCGGATAGGTGAAAAAATAAAGGGTTCTACTTCCATATACACCTTGTATAATGCAACATGATGTGGGAGCGTTTGAGCCCGGAATGCGATTTTAAGAGAACCCGTAGGGAGATATTGCGTTTCGCCATCTTGGACCACTCGACGATTGAGTCTTTGCACACTTTTGACTGGTACTTCAGATTCCAAATACTGGAGTATATCCTCATTAGATAGACCTTTCTCGACTCCGCGGATTATTCCGACACGCAAAACTTGCGATGAAGGGATATATGTTTTGATTTTCAGAGTTTCTAGTACAGGGCTGTTCAAAAATGCATTGGCTTGAGCAGCCGTATGGAAATTTACTTGAATTCTGTTGCACCTTTGCGTTGGATAGATTTAACATTTAACTTTGTTTCATAGAAACGACGACCAAGAGCCATAGGGTGTAAACTACCTATGTTCTGATCCGTCGTGGATTCCACAAATACAAAATACGGACCATGGTGAAACCTGTTGTAATATTTCGGAGGGCATAGTATGTGTGACACCGCTGATTGTTGGTTACGTTGTTCAGTATTAGAATGTGATGACACGTCCGTATTAAGACATTGCGAATCATTCCCATTTGACTGAGATCCCTGCTGTTGCCTCGTATCGATATATGAATTAGTCACGGATTCCTCATCCATGGGTATTTCAATTTCACGATCCACTAGTAAATTAGTCCCGGACATTGCCAATGTCCCCCCACTTTCGGCAGCCATAGCTTACCACTCATTCACCACACATATACTACGCACAAACTATCACCACTGCCGCGCTCAACTAACTCGCACAAACAAGGTAGTGTACCGCACGACAAATGACGACAGACTGCGAGCTACTGTGAGCATCCAGTGTTAAGAAAAGACTACAGGCGTTATGAGCCTGCTGCCTTCCACTGTTGCCATACTCGCTCACTCACCGCGGCTCGGACACTGCTTGTGAAATACAGTGATGACATAAAATTATACAACGCTTGGTACAGCTGTTGCAAGACTAATAATAATATAAATGCCAGATTATCTCCAGTCATTAATGAAATTTCGTTTTGCCATAACGTTTCTAAGGATGAGAGCCCACTGACTGTATCATTCGAAATAGAGTAAGAGTTTGAACATGCAGGGATGCGAACTAAATAATAATAATAATAATAATAATAATAATAATAATAATAATAATAATAATAATAATAATAATAATAATAATATGCATATCCAGAAACCGAAATGATTGTCTTGTTTCTTATATCTAAGAAAGTTTCATGATCATTGTTGCTTTAAGGGAGCGCAGTGCTGAGTCTATTAGCCCCAGAAACATTTCATTATTAAGGCAAATACTGTGTGGTTACTAACACAGGAAGCTGACGGCGAGATATCTCTGTCTCGGTGATGTATCCTTCAGCTCATTTCAGATAAATTTACTCGTAAGTGACAACAAATGCAAGGGCTTCATGTTTATCACAAAATACGATAACTTAAATATTCTTCCGCAACATAAAATACAGAATGCTGAATGACCTAATCGTATGATTTCTTAAAATCAGGTAGTTCGGGGTTGCTGTTTACGGAAGTGAGGATTGTGTTCAGAGTTGGCGGTTCATCTCTAAAATAGAATTCATGAACAGTGCGCCGTTTTCCACTTCTGACACAATCATGGTATTTAATGAGTCTGGAATTACTGCGAATTAACTTTTCCCTTTCCCGCTTCTTGCTGGGACTCTGGAGTGGCCCTTCGCTGGCTTCCTTCCTTATTTTGAAGACGGAAGTCTTCGAAATTCCTAAAAACTTTGCGGCTTTATCTACTACCAACTTTACACTTCGTCCTGGATGCTTTGTTTTCAAATATGAAAATTGATTAAGCACCATTTGCCATTCCTTTCTCCTGACAACTTCACTACTTATCCTTTTCACATGTTCAGCTATAATTTAAATGTATTACTCGCTGACTGATTATATAAAAAATACTAAACAGACAAAAACAATACGCGATACACACAACCAAAAGCAATGCAATACACAAAAAATGAAACACAATATACTGTATTTATAACAAAACACTATGCGCCCCAGGAAGACGATCACTTCACTCTGCCGAATATATCCCAATCATTGTAATGAGTGACACACACAAAAAGGGAAACATGCCACACTGACCTCACCAATGATGATTCGCAGTGGTTATGCTGAGTTATTACACGTGTTGTCTACTGTACACACTTCCGCACTCCACGTTGAAATGTGGCGCGCATTGCGACAAGCATGGCCGGCTGTTCCGTGTACTGAACCGCATATACAATATTTAAAAGGATAAACTCAAAGATATCAAAATGATTTTACGTCTTCTTTAGTATTGTATGGCACAACCAATGCTTGTTTCATAAGAAAAATTATACATTTTGATAGGAATTCATTATAATTTTTTTATACATGTAGAACTAAAGTGGGAAACACCAATAGATGTAAAAGCCCATAAGGCCTGTAGTCTTTTCTTAACGCTGGATGCTCTATACCGCGTTGGCCTACACGTTACAACATTTTAACATGGCACTAAATGAAAGACTCCGTTTACAAATACCCACAGCAGGTGGCAGCACCAACTGGCTCCAGACCTGTCGGAATTCTTCTTCTTCGTGAAATGTTGTGCTGGGCTCCTTGTTATTTTCGCCCAGTCGATATTCTTATGAGAATTATAAAGCACCGCATAGATAGGTGTATAAATAAACAAATGGGAGCACTGCATTATACACACGACAGAAGACACAGGGGGTTTGGAAGAAGAAGTGCGCATTATAGACTTGATTAACTCATAGAGCGAAAACGGTTTCGTTTGCATGGGCTACGCTTCATAGAGAAGGTAGTGAGCAGCTCCAGTAACAAAATAGGAGAAGAACTGAGAATGAAGAGAGTCACCAAAAAACAAACGATCAGGTTATATACACAAAGGAAGCCAGGAGCATACCGACAAAAGACAAATGAAAGAGTAATATGATATTAAGTTACACTGACTGACAGAGCAAATGCAAGACCAAGAAGGAGTGGTCAGAACTTTATGCCAATTGCAGGGTAGACTGGCGTCACTGAGGTATGCTCATGATGTGAAATGCGCCGCTGTGCTGCGCACGTAGCGAACGATAAATGGGACACGGCGTTGGCGAATGGCCCACTTCGTACCGTGATTTCTCAGCCGACAGTCATTGTAGGACGTGTTGTCGTGTGCCACAGGACACGTGTATAGCTAAGAATGCCAGGCCGCCGTCAACGGAGGCATTTCCAGCAGACGGACGACTTTACGAGGGGTATGGTAATCGGGCTGAGAAGGGCAGGTTGGTCGCTTCGTCAAATCGCAGCCGATACCCATAGGGATGTGTCCACGGTGCAGCGCCTCTGGCGAAGATGGTTGGCGCAGGGACATGTGGCACGTGCGAGGGGTCCAGGCGCAGCCCGAGTGACGTCAGCACGCGAGGATCGGCGCATCCGCCGCCAAGCGGTGGCAGTCCCGCACGTCACGTCAACCGCCATTCTTCAGCATGTGCAAGACACCCTGGCTGTTCCAATATCTACCAGAACAATTTCCCGTCGATTGGTTGAAGGAGGCGTGCACTCCCGGCGTCCGCTCAGAAGACTACCATTGACTCCACAGCATAGACGTGCACGCCTGGCATGGTGCCGGGCTAGAGCGACTTGGATGAGGGAATGGCGGAACGTCGTGTTCTCCGATGAGTCACGCTTCTGTTCTGTCAGTGATAGTCACTGCAGACGAGTGTGGCGTCGGCGTGGAGAAAGGTCAAATCCGGCAGTAACTGTGGAGCGCCCTACCGCTAGACAACGCGGCATCATGGTTTGGGGCGCTATTGCGTATGATTCCACGTCACCTCTAGTGCGTATTCAAGGCACGTTAAATGCCCACCGCTACGTGCAGCATGTGCTGCGGCCGGTGGCACTCCCGTACCTTCAGGGGCTGCCCAATGCTCTGTTTCAGCAGGATAATGCCCGCCCACACACTGCTCGCATCTCCCAACAGGCTCTATGAGGTGTACAGATGCTTCCGTAGCCAGCGTACTCTCCGGATCTCTCACCAATCGAACACGTGTAGGATCTCATTGGACGCCGTTTGCAAACTCTGCCCCAGCCTCGTACGGACGACCAACTGTGGCAAATGGTTGACAGAGAATGGAGAACCATCCCTCAGGACACCATCCGCACTCTTATTGACTCTGTACCTCGACGTGTTTCTGCGTGCATCGCCGCTCGCGGTGGTCCTACATCCTACTGAGTCGATGCCGTGCGCATTGTGTAACCTGCATATCGGTTTGAAATAAACATCAATTATTCGTCCGTGCCGTCTCTGTTTTTTCCCCAACTTTCATCCCTTTCGAACCACTCCTTCTTGGTGTTGCATTTGCTCTGTCAGTCAGTGTATAAATTTAAGTTGGAGTCATCAAGAAAAGTGGTAATTATTGAAATTGCAGAGGGTGTCAGATTATAGAGTAAACAAGAAAAACTGGTAGGCAATGAAAATTCGTGCTGGACAAGGCGGCGTAGAAAACGTCGGCGGGCTGAGCGATATAAAGGATATTGGAAAAAGATATGATTAGCATCTCCGTCGGTTAACCACATTCACAAAAGGGGTGAGTTGTCAAATGAAATCGATATTTATAGAGCGGAGTAAGGATATGATTAAATCTTAGACGGATGATAGTAGTAATGTGTCGTCTAGATTACTGGCCTGTTATGAACCGCGGTTGTAGGGGAATAAGGGGTTGCAGTTGGTAGTACGATCTACCTTTGTTCTTGGCAGTATCATGCCATTCTGCTTGCCATTCAGAGTGAGCTTTTTTTTACATGTATAAAATAATGAGTGGGGGAATGGCTATAGTAGAAGATGGAAGCGGAAGACGTGCTGCTTGCTTTGCATAAGTATCGGCTCGTTCATTTCCAAAAATTCCAATATGCGCTGGCACCCAGACGAAAGTGAGGTAGACGTTAGAGTGATCGTGTGTATAAATGAATAATTTTATTCAAATAGTTGTTTCATTCTCCCCGTTAGGGGATTCTTTGGCCGATTACATGTACAAATATTTGTTTTGAAATGTTTTATATGAGTGCGTGCTAATAGCACACGTTTTAAGAAAGTTAAAAACATTCCTCTTTTGTAGAACACGTCTTCAGAAATGAAACTATTTTTCTTGAAGTACGAAGCACTACAAACTTAACAAAAGAATAGGAAGCATTGTTTTTCTTGTAGTGAAAGAATGTGCAATGAAATGATACACAATATCGAAATTTAAATATACAATCAATGACATAATATTGTTATCCATTTCTTGTCCAAGTAGCCAACGGCCGTAGCCGTGTTGAAACACCGGATCCCGTGAGATCTCCGAAGTTAAGCAACATTGGGCGTGGTCAGGAGTTGGATGGGTTGCCACGCGCTGTTGGTGGGGGTAAGGGAATGGAGGAGGGGAAAGGAACTGGCCACCCTACCGCACGTTAACTCCGGCTCAGTAACACCTCTGCGGAGGTTCGGACCTGCCTTCGGGCAGAATAACCCTTACCTTACCCTTGTCCAAATGAAAAAGCCAAGTCGTCATAAGTTTTGAGAGAAGGTCACTCATGCACGGAACACAAATGTAGTCAGAGATGGCGCTAGTATCGCCATTAATTCCACTAAATGTGTAAGGTGGCAGTGGAAAAGTAACCGGAATAAGAACCCCAGTCAGAATTGTGCGATCTGAAGTGGTCCATCATTTTGTGTGCATTTAGATTTATCTGAGGTCGAAGGTGGGAAGAGGTGTTTGATGGAAGCGGTTGGTTGGTTTGTAAGAATGGCGGTGGCGAGAGGTCTAATTGCTTCTAAAGGTTCAGATGAGCTGCGGGACACAGCATTCTGTAAATATCGACGACGAATAGAATGTAGATGGGAAAGGATTGTTGGGAATGTATAAAGGTTATTTATTACTTCGAGTCTAGTTTCTGGCCTGAGGCGATATGCTAGTCGGATGGCGTGACGGTCAAGTTTTAATATGTCTAGGATAGGAATGGTGGGAGGGGGAGTATTCATTCTGGTGAAAGAAGAATTTGTAAGCTACGAAAAAGTTAAAGATGTGACACATGAAATTCTAGGTGTAAGGCTCATTTCTAAAGATAATAGGCAACTTGATATATTTGGAGTGTACAGATCGGGAAAGGGTAGCACTGACACGGATTCAGAATTATTTGATGAGATAATCAGCTATGTAGGAAACGAAAAAGGAAACAAATGTGATTGTAGCGCGAGATCTGAATTTACCAGATGTCAATTGGGAGGAAATGCGAACGACAGGAAGCATGACAAACAAATGGCAAATTAGTTAATATGGGAAGGACAGCTGATTCAGAAAGTGATGGAACCAACCAGAGGGAAAAATATACTGGATGTTGTGCTGTTAAAACCAGATGAGCTCTATAGAGAAACTGAAGTAATAGATGCTATTAGTGATCATGAAGCTGTTTTTGTGGTAGTTAAAAATAAATGTGATAGAAAGGAAGGTCTTAAAAGTAGGACTATTAGGCAGTACCATATGGCTGATAAAGCAGGCATGAGGCAGTTTTTAAAAAGTAACTATGATCGGTGGAAAACGGTAAATAAATATGTAAACAGACTCTGGGATGGGTTTAAAGAAATTGTTGAGGAATGCGAAAACAGGTTTGTACCTTTAAGGGAGGTAAGGAATGGTAAGGACCCACCATATTATAATAGAGAAATAAAGAGGCTAAGAAGGAGGTGCAGACTGGAAAGAAATAGAGTTAGAAATCGCTGTGGAAGTAAGGAGAAATCGAAGGAACTTACTAGAAAATTGAATCTAGCAAAGAAGGCAGCTAAGGATAACATGCTTGGGCTGTACCTTAATTAAGGCCACGGCCGCTTCCTTCCCACTCCTAGCCCTTTCCTGTCCCATCGTCGCTGTAAGACCTATCTGTGTCGGTGCGACGTAAAACAACTAGCGAAAAAAAGGATAACATGATGGCAAGCATAATTGGCAGTCATACAAATTTTAGTGAAAAATGGAAGGGTATGTATAGGTATTTTAAGGCAGAAACAGGTTCCAAGAAGGACATTCCAGGAATAATTAATGAACAAGGGGAGTGTGTATGTGAGGATCTTCAAAAGGCAGAAGTATTCAGTCAGCAGGATGTAAAGATTGTTGGTTACAAGGATAATGTCCAGATAGAGGAGGAGACTAAGGCTAAAAAAGTGTTAAAATTTACATATGATAACAATGGCATTTACAATAAGATATAAAAGTTGAAAACTAGAAAAGCGGCTGGAATTGATCAGATGTCTGGGGATTTACTAAAGACAGTGGGTTGGGATATAGTACCATATCTGAAGTACTTATTTGATTATTGTTTTGTCGGAGGAGCTATACCAGATGAACGGAGAGTTGCTATAGTAGCCCCTGTGTATAAAGGAAAGGGTGATAGACATAAAGCTGAAAATTACAGGCCAGTAAGATTGACATGCATTGTATGCAAGCTTTGGGAAGGCATTCTTTCTGATTATATTAGACATGTTTGTGAAATTAATAACTGGTTCGTTAGAAGGCAGTTCGGTTTTAGGAAAGGTTCCACTGAAGCTCAACTTGTAGGATTCCAGCAAGATATAGCAGATATCTTGGATTCAGGAGGTCAAATGGACTGTTCCGCGATTGACCTGTTTAAAGCATTTGGTAGGGTGGGTCATGGGATACTACTGGCAAAAATGAGTGCAATTGGACTAGACAAAAGGGTGACTGAATGGGTTGTTATATTTCTAGAAAATAGATCTCAGAGAATTAGAGTACGTGAAGCTTTATCTGACCCTGTAATAATTAAGAGGGGAGTTCCTCAAGGCAGTATTATCGGACCTTTATGTTTTCTTATATACATATATAAATGATATGAATAAAGGAGTAGAATCAGAGGTAAGGCTTTTTGGGGATGATGTTATTCTCTATAGAGTAATAAATAAGTTACAATATTGTGAGCAACTGCAACGTGACCTCGAAAATATTGTGAGATGGACGGCAGGCAATGGTATGTTGATAAACGGGGTTAAAAGTCAGGTTGTGTGTTTCACAAATAGGAAAAGTCCTCTCAGTTTTAATTACTGCGTTTATGGGGTGAAAGTTCCTTTTGGGGATCATTGTAAGTATCCAGGTGTTAATATAAGGAAAGATCTTCAATGGGGTAATCACATAAATGGGATTGTAAATAAAGGGTACAGATCTCTGCACATGGTTATGGGGGTGTTTAGAGGATGTAGTAAGGATGTAAAGGAGAGGGCATATAAGTCTCTGGTAAGACCCCAACTACAGTATGGTTCCAGTGTATGGGACCCTCACCAAGATTACCTGATTCAAGAACTGGAAAAAATCCAAAGAAAAGCAGCTCGATTTGTTTTGGGTGATTTCCGACAAAAGAATAGCGTTACAAAAATGTTGCAAAGTTTGGGCTGGGAAGAATTGGAAGAAGGAGAGCTGCTCGAATAAGTGGTATGTTCCGAGCTGTAAGCGGAGAATATTTGACCCAGTTTGTCCTCTTGAATTCCAACTTTATCTTCATATTGTGATCTTTCATACTTTAATAAACGCCACTGAAACTTATTCGTCTACTAATGTCATTCCACTCCATTTCTCCGCTATTTTGTAGGTAAATATTTTGTGAGGGATGCAGAGCTATGGAAGAGGTGATCATGTGTGGTGTGCTGAGGACGGAAACCGGCTTGCGATTGAGGTATGAGATGGAGGGAGTTGAGATAGGAATATATACGGCGTGCGAGGATGGTTTCTAAGATTTTAGAATACACTGTTAAAAGGCTGATAGGATGATATGAATTTAGAAGGGATGGTAGTTTTTTGGGTTTTAAAAATAACAAGATAGTAGCATGTCCCCCATGGACAGGAAAGAATCCAGTATGGAGTATGATAGCACATACTGCATTTAGGAGTTGTAGGAAGGGATGTGGAGCTTCTTTGGTGTGTCGGTAAGTAATCTGAACTAGAGCAGGGGCAGTGTTCTTTTTGGTCCTGAGTATATCTTTTATGTCATGTACTGTAATAGGAGCATTGGGAATGTTGGGAATCAGGGGCGGAAGGTGGTTCAAAACTAGGTCGAAGAGGAGGTTGAGTGAAATCCGCATATTCGGATATTCCTGCGTGGTCAGAATGGTAGAAATTTGGGTCGGAAGACGGTGAGAAAATTACTCTATAATGATCTGCAAAAATGTCGGCCTTTACTATAGGATCACTGGGTGCCGATTTGTTGTGTATTATTGGATAATGTGGGTATGATTTCTTTATGTGTGTCAGTTGTTTTAATGTGATCCAATATTTGCGAGTATCAGTCGTGTTGGATAATTCAGTACAAGTATTTGCCCAGGCATTTCTTTTCATAGCCTTGATGAATGAACGAGCATGTCTAAGGGTTTTTCTACTTTCGCGGAGGTTATTTGGGTCATAGGTTCGGAGGTACGCCTTGTAAAGATCATGATAATATTTTAATAGCTGGAGTTCTGTGGCTGGGAGGGGAGGTTTGGAAGGATGGGAAGTGTGGCAAGGTGTATGGAGTCGGTCGGCAGTAATTAGTGCGGATTCTAATGTGTTAATTACGTCGTGTAATTCGTACGGTGATGAAGGTAGGTGGGTCAGTATTGCATTTTATGTCTGTTATTGTTTGCCTGTAAGCTACCCAATCGGTTTGATTATACTGTCTGACTGGTGGAGGGCGTCGGGTATGTTGGTATGGGTTAGTTAGTACACCTGCTTCGGTTAGCAGGACAGGAACATGGCCACTGCCGATTGAAGGTAACATAGTGATGTAACAGTTCGTTGCTAGGCTAGGGGAGAGGATCAGAATGTCAGGAGTCGTTTGTGATACAGGGCGAATGGGGGAGGGGAAAGGTATGTCAAGTAAATATTGTGTCACATGAAGCTAAAGATAAGTTATAAATAATCGGAGGTCTCACAATGGGACATTTTAACTTAAAAGAAGAACTAAATAATAATAATAATAATAATAATAATAATAATAATAATAATAATAATAATAATAATAATAATAATAATAATAATAACAAATATGAATAACAAGTATACGACTTAAAAGGAAAGTGAAAAGAGGAATAAGATGAAAATATGAACAGGTGAATAATAATAATAATAATAATAATAATAATAATAATAATAATAATAATAATAATAATAATAATAATAATAATAATCAGACGAGGGAGAGCAGTAATAAGATGAAGTTCAATATGAGTAGTAGCAATAATAATAAGACTGAAAATAATAAGAATAAGAATAAACTAAAAAGAGTATTGCACAAAGACTGAAAATGGAAGATAAATATAGGGGATAGTGGCGGATAGGATGTGAAGCTAAGTGATGGGGGGAGGGAAGAGGTGAGAAGTGGCGGGCGTACGGGTGTTATTTAGGATGGTCATGGCGAGAAGGGTGAGGGTTAGGGATTCGGTAACCAGAGGGTTGCAGTGTAGGGTTCCATTAGTGAGATATTACTGAAATAGGAACTATAAGTTAACATTTAACTTAAGAAGGTTGCCTAGAGTGTTTTGTTAATTTACAAAAGAAAGTTTAAAATTTATTTTAGTGTAAGGTAAACTGTATGTTTTTGTTTTCTAAACTGCTGTACTTACTGTAATTTTTAACATAGGTACATTTTTTGTACAAATGCGTTTTCGTGTACGTTCGCAAATCCGTACTTTTCTATTCCAGACAGTCTTGTTACCGTCCACCTGGAATTACGGAGCCCCTACTGCATGTTAGTTCATTCTTTTCTACAACATAGTGTTACTAATGCGACTGTAGTTCCTACGACCACGCCACTCTTATGTCTGTTTCACTAATGTGCGCCTTGTTCGGCTCTGTCCTGCTTGACTATGTGGCTCTCGTTACCTCCTTCTTCCCCTTCTTCTACTGCAGTCTTATGTTTTAACAGGTATACTGTGTTCTATCAACATCATCTTAACACGCAGTAGCGTAATCTGCTGTGATTTGTTATTAGTACCATCATAGTAAAAGTAGGGTGTAGTTGTGGCGGAATCTTCTTAGATACGTTCAACATCTGTGAACTATGTATAATTTGATAACTCATCTTGTACTCATGAAAGCGACCGTCGGCCTGGCGTTCAGATTAATAGCTACATGTCTCTAACGCGTAACCTTGTTTATGTTTCTTAGATTTGTTGATATGTGTGTTTGATGTTTATACACAATACGAGATTACAGCTGTCTCATCCCCCTGAGCTTGACCAAGTTCTCGTCTTACGCATAGTAATCTGTAGTTAACTACTGCGACCGATGTTGCCTTACGTGACGTACATTTCATCTTGTTTCCTCTTAAATCACGCATATTTTACTATTTTCTTCCACGTATTTCAGCTTTTAATGACCTGATAATAATAATAATAATAATAATAATAATAATAATAATAATAATAATAATAATAATAATAACGTTAAGTGATTTACGTCCCACTAACGACTTCTACTGTTTTCTGATACGCTGAGGTGCCCGAATTTATTCCCGCAGGAGTTCTTTTTATGAACCAGCAAATCTACCGACACGAGGCTGACGTACACTATTTTAACACCTTCAAATACCACCGGACTGGTCCAGGTTCGAACCTGTGAAGTTGGAGTCAAAAGGCCGGCACCTCAACCGTCTGAGCCACTCAGGCCGGAAGGAGGCACGAAATGTAGGTACGTTTAGTTTATTTAGTTGTATAACATGTCCATTATTCCTTTGAAACTAAACGTTCGATGTGTTTCGATAATTCAATTCCGATGCTACTCATTTGGACAACCTATCCCATGACTGCTTTCGTTGGCGTAAGGAACTGCTTTCTTCTGCCTTTACGCAATGCACAACGGGGGATCGTACCGCATTTCACGTCCCGGCGCGCCTATCCCAACCAATAATTATATCACACGCTCGTGCAAGTCCCGCACCGACACAGGTTTTCAGGTCATTTCCATATTCACTAGACCACGGGACTGATGACCACTGATATCCCAATCCCCTAAAGGACGTAACAGCAAATGAACCAGTATTAACGCTGAGAATTCGATACATCTCCAGGGTCCGAAACCGATGACCAGGGTTGTCTGAAGCCCCTAAGACGGAAACTAAATACTAACAACAACAAAACCAGTCTGGCGAGAATGTAACGTAACATGGCATACACTAGTGTAGTAGCCGCTTTCAGCCGTTATCGTAGTTCAGTTGCTCTTAAACATAAAACCAGTTTGACAAGTATGTTACGTAACATCTCGTGCATTGCATAGGTAGCGTTCAGCTGTTACAGTAGTACATTTGCTCGTAAACATAAACAGACACCAGTTTGGCACGGATGGCGCGTGACTTGCCTGTGGTTAAAGGGAAGCTATTCATTCACAAGAACACTGCATACTACCTATTCTAAAAACATCGTATCTCTTTGCTCTCGAAAATAACTTCAGAGGATTACTAATAGTTTGATACATAGTGGTTCGTCACATCGTTCTCTATTTCTAGAAGAAATATCTGCATGTATACCCCTAACATTCTGTATAATGCAATACAAGATAGACAAGAAAGTTAAAAACAGCAGAACACAAAAAAGTCGAGCAATGAATGTCAGACAAAGTTTGCTAATTGAATATTATGCCTGATCTCTATTGCTAGATTTTGGTGCTTTTCAAACTTTAACGCTAAATCGTTAAAAAGATAACCTATCTTTTAACGTAACCGAGAATAAGTAGCAGTGTATTATAAACACAATTTGTTAACAGCAGGCAAGAAATTACAGTATTTTCTCTCTATATAATGAAGCATTTTCAAAAAATCATTTTCTAAAATGATAGCAGTAGTAGTTTAGGACGATATAATATCTCAAATAATTAATACATAGAAAAGCAAGTATTGAGTGTACTTAAACACTATGTTCATATTTCTGATAAACCTTTTGTAAACATACATGTTCTAAATGCTATCAGTATTCTATAAGTTTCAATATTCTTCTTCCTCTCCGTTTCTTCATGGGGCCTCTAAATATTAGTTCCTAATTAGCGTCGACTTCTAAGATCTTTTGCTACCATGTTTTTCCTTCGTTCCCACCTAGATATACATACTCCCTTCACAAAGCTGCAGGTTGTTCTTATTGGGTCTTCATGTATTTTCTTTCTCTCTCTTCATCTGGTAGTCCTACAGTGGAGGGTCTGATTCTACCCAGCGCCTCACATTCGAAAAGTATGTGTTCAGCTGATTCCTCTGGTTCATTGCATTTCCTACATATTTGTCTCTCATTACTCCAATTCTATGTAGGTATTTTTTTCAGACGGCAGTGTCCTGTCAACAGTCTCACTACCATCTTACGTTTTCTCTGCCTAGTTTCAGCAGTTTTTTAGTATGCTTCTTGTTTGGCCCTTATATCAGTTCCTTTGCTAGCCTGCATCCTGGAGTATTTTTCCAGTTCTCCATTTGTTTCTCTTGTACCCATTTTCCTATGTAGTGTCGAGATTGTCCGTAGGAAATCCCACATACAGGTTCTGGGCCTACAAAATGTGTTTCTGCTCATTTCCTGGCAAGTTTATCTGCCTTTTCATTTCCTTCTATACCTGCATGCCCTGGTACCCATATTATTTTGACAATATTGCACTTAGAGAGCTTCAGGAGAAATTAATGGTAATAGCAGACAATTCTGGACATTATCCAGACTGCTTCTAGTGCCTTAATGGCCGCTTGGCTGTCCGTAAAGATGAAAATGTTCTTATAAGTATAGTGCATTTTCAGATTTTCTTCAAGACATGTTGTGATGGCTATCACTTCTGCTTGAAAGACTGTAGTGTGTTTGCCCAGGCTCATCTGGATTTATCTCTCAGGTCTTCCCCCGTCGATCCCTCCTCCTGTGCCATCCCCAGTCTTTGAGCAATCAGTCCACCACACTACATATTCTTTTTCAGTATTCCATTTGTTGATATCCCGGTCTTCCTTTTTTATATCTGGGTCTCAAATGGTTTTTCAAAGTTGTACTTTGGTATCATATGATCAGAAGGCATGTGTAGAAGTTCCTATGTAATTACTCTGTTAATTTTACAGTGTCCTAGATTGGGTCTTTGTGCATTCAAACACTCTGATTGTGCCAATCTATATGAACTCACTCTAACCTGTTCTTTTATGAAATTGCATAGTGAAGGGAGGTCTAGTAAATTATTCAAGGCTTCTGTCGGCGTAGTTCTCATAGCCCCAGTTATGGCTATGCATGCCATTCTCTGTAGGCTATCCAATCTACTACTGACTTTTCCTCGGCTTACTTTCTGCCACCAGATGATAGCAGGATAGGTCATCAACGGTCTAATGATTATTGTATATATCCACATTACCATTGATGGTCTTAGGCCCCATGACTACCCGATGGCTCTTTTACATGCATACAGCAAGTTCATGGCCCGGGTTATGTTCCTTTCTATATGTGGATTCCAGATTAGATTTTTATCTAACACTACACCGAGGTGCAGTGCCTGTTCTTCCATATACAGAATGAACTTTAATAAAACCGACAAACTGCAGGGACTGAATCCTGAATGGAATTGGAGAACAAATGTCCTACGAACATGTGTCCGGAAATGGACGGTGTGCGTGCAACGGCAACAAATAGTCCCGGAACACAGTACCTAGCCGAATCGCATCCACGTTACAGCAGATGTTCAAAGTGGCCTCCATGGGCTGCAATGCACGCGGTCAGACGTGGTATCATGGATTGTCTCACTCCTTCTCACGTTCCGACCTCTCGCCCAATAGCGTTACAGGCGTCGTGAACACGCTGTTGAAGGGTCTGCACATCAGGAACTGGTGCAGCATACACAACGCATTTCAGATGTCCCCAGAGGTAAAAAAACCAGGGGGTTTAAGTCCGGTGATGTAGGAGGCCAAGCAACAAGGCCTCCTTGTAATATCCAGCGCCTGAGGAAGATGTTATTGAGGTGTTGGCGAACTGTACTGCGGAGATGGAGTGGTGCTCCATCATACAGAAACCACATAACCTGTCTTACTGCCAAAGGCACATTCTCAAGCAACCCAGGCAGAGTATTCTGCAGGAAGTCCAGGTGCGTTCCTCCGTTGAGGCGTTGTGGAATAATAACTGGTCCAAGTATGTGGTCGCCAATAATCCCTGCCCAAACATTGATGCTGAACCGATGCTGGCTAGACACTTCAACCATTCCCCGGGGATTTTTTTGTAGCCCTCAGATGTCGATTATGCAGATTGACGATGCCATTTCTGGTAAAGGTTGCCTCATCGGTAAAGAGCACTGACGACAGAAATCCCATAACTGCAAAAACCATCGACAAATTCCTTCCCGTAGGGGAAATCCGCTGCTGATAATCCTTGCACACGTTGCAGGTGATAGGGATAATAGCGGTTGTCATGCAAGATACATATAATCGTAGTCTGGCTTACACCATGTTGGCGGACCACTTGCCTGGAGGTTGTACTAGGGTTCGTCTCAATGTCCTGTAGAACCTGTTCCTCCAGATCTGGTGTACGCACAGTCCGCCGCCTCCCTGCACGTTCGTCTGTCTGAAAGGACCCATGATCACACAAACGCCCAAAAGTGGCTTGAAGCGTTGTGTGATGTGGTTGGTGTCTGTGAAGGTACTTGTTTTGGTATAGCCGGGCTGCCTCTCGACCGTTTCCATTGGCTTGACCGTACACTAACACCATCTCGGCTTGTTCCCGACATGGATACCGGACCATTCTGCTTCCGACAGTACGCTGCTTCAATCAAACCATATGCAACAGAAGAAACACACTGCAAGTAGACAGAGACATTTCATTCGTCCGTACCCTCTACCGTCGCAACGATGCATTTCTGGACACATTTTCATAGGACATTTTCCCCTCCATTTCCAGTCAGCAATAAGTCACTGCAGTTTGTCCGTTTTATTAAAGTTCACCGTGTATATATCTTGCCCAAAGAGCTTCAGTGATCTCTTTCCCTCTAATTTCCTCCTACTTGTAAAAGGGAACAGTCATCTTGTTCGGGTTGACTGATAATTGTTAATCCCGGCACCAGTTCTCCACAAGGTTAAGGGATCTTTACATGAGGTCCTGGATAACACTCATCACCTTACCTCGTACCACAATCACTAGGTCATCTGCGTATCCTTGTGTATAAAAACCTTGTTCGTTGAGCATAGCTATGATTTTGTTCACCACGAGGTTCCACAGCAGAGGAGAAAGAACTCCTCCCTGAGCACAGCCTCGGGTGGCCCTAACCGTCAGCGTTTCTTCAAACAGGGTTGCGTTTATCGTCCTTCCGTCTAACGTGGATTTAATCTATTTGACGACGGTTTTACTCACCTTGCTCTTTTCCAATGCTTTCATCATAGAGTCATAAGTTGTATTGCTGAAGGCTCCTTCTATATCTAGAAATGCCGCCAGTGAAATTTCTTTATACTCTAGGCTTTACTCTAGTTTACAAACCAACTGGTAGAGTGCTACTTCGCTGGATCTGTCAGGTCTATATGCGAACTGATTTTCATGTAACGTTGAGTCAACTTGCACCGTTCTTCTGATATATTTATCCAGAATTTTCTCCATTGCTTTCAGCATGAAAGAGGTTAAACGTAATTGTCTGTATGCTTTGGCTCGGGCATAATTTGCCCTTCCAGGATTAGGTATGATTACTGCTTTAGCTTCAGATAATGATTTCGGCACGTACGCTAAAACTAGACTAGCTCTGAAAAGGTCCGTCAGGGCATTGACGAGTATCTCCCGTCCTTCCTGTAGGAGTATCGGAGGTATCTCATCTGGCCCCGGAGCCTTTATAGGACGAAACGTGTCGATTGCCCATGGTTATGTTTTATTATTCCGTTGGCACAGTTCCAGTCTGCTCTTCGAGCTCCGGTTTCTGTTCCAACCGTTTCTTCTTCTGTCATCTCCTGATCCTCAGAGAAGCGGCACTCAATTAGTATCTCCAGCGTGTCACTCCCCGCCTGAGTATATCACCCCTCTGGTTTCTCCAGTGTCCCCACTTGATTTATAAGGGTTGCTTTAAGAACCTTCTGGATCCTTGCTGTTTGAATGTGTGATTCCACTTTCTCATAGAATAGTCTCCAAGATTTTCATTTTGCTTTCCGTATCTCTAGTTTATACTCAGTGAGTTTCCTATCATATATGTCCCAGATACCATTTCTAGATGATATTCTATACAAATCCTAACCTCTTTTTCCACTTCGGCTACTTTGTTGTTCCACCACCTTACTTTTTTGGTGTTTTTCTTTTCTTTGAGAGGACAGTTTTCGTGGAATGAGTCTATAATGGCATCTTCTAATAGTTCCACTGCATCATCCAATTCTTTCTGTCCTCTCACGGTAGTTGGAATTTTTTGTACAGCCTCCCCTAGATCTTCTCTGTATCTGTCCCATTTAGTTCTTTTTAGATCTCTGTACATCTCAGTCCCACGTAGTCTCGCATCTATTGAAAAGTGGATGTGTTGGTGGTCTGCCAATGATGGTTCCTCCAGCACCTTCCAGTCTTTAATAAAGTTTTCAATATACGTAGTGCTTAGTGTAATGCCTATTAACTCCCTACGATTTTTATGTATAATTGCAGGCTTGTTCCCTTGGTTTAGTATCGTCAACTCAGTTCCAGTAATAAACTCTAGTAAAGACTCACCTCTTGCATTGCATTTGTGCTGCCCCATGACGTGTGGTGTAAATTTGCATCTGCTCCAAGGACTAGGTGTTCGCCTTTCCTCTTTGCGTTGCAAATTAGTTTCTCAACTTCCTCTGATGGTGGCAGATTAGTTGAGCCATATGGGAGGTTACTTTTCTGGGTCCCTCCCAATTTCCAAGTTTAATCTTGCCCACGGTTAAGTCCCGCGAACATTGTTCCTGCAACATAAGACATTTTAACTTGCTGTTCACAAGAAGACATGTTCTGGGTATTTCCGATGTTGTATCGTACATCAGCTTACTTCCAGATACCGCCAGTCCCGCTACTCTGCCCTTGACAACCCATGGCTCTTGGATAAGGGCCACGTCAATAGCCTCGGACTTGAACTTGCTGGCGAAATTGGCCACAGCTGCTTATTTATGCTGAAGATTGGCCGGAAGTACCTTCAGCTCCATCTTTATCAACATTAGGTTTCGTTTTTCCCCTGATGAGTTGAAACTTGATTTGCCCAAGTCCGAGCTTAGCCTTAAGGCTTCTTTTTTGAGCTCTTCAAAATCTCTTTCACCAAGGGCTATAACGACTCTCCTTCCTGTCTTATCGATTGAAGTGGTATTCAGCACTCTCCACTTTTGTGTTAGAATTTTTGTATCGTGCTGATTGATTCTGTCAGCAGTCTGCTCTACTGGAGCTTCTGTTGCCATTTCTCGTTTTGAGTCAGCGACAGCCTGTCATAAATGGGACTTCTGTCTCCATCTTTCTCTCTTAGGCTTGCTCCCGGATCTGCTCTATTGGAGCTTCCTTGGCTTCCCTTGATGTCGACGTTTTTGAAATTGGTTCTTTATAAGCATCCATTTCAATCAATTATAGGATTTTTGCCCTTTCTGAGGTCCTGAGCGTCGTTCTCACCATCCGTGGTGAGGCATACAGCCAGATATTGTCCTCCCGCAACTCAGGCTCTTCGAAGCAGAGACCACGTCCCTCAGTCGTCCAACCGGCGGTCCGCCCAAGGGCCGAACCTATCCAGGTTTGTTCCCTTTTCAGTAGGCCTACTCATGTGGTCTCCACTTGGCATTATTATGACTGAGTTCTCCCTAGGTTGGGATCGCACTTTTTCCGACCCGCGGTCCGTCCAGGCTATGTAGAGAAAAGTGATGTGTTGGTTCCAGCACCCCGCTGTGAGCCTTCACCTCAATCACCAGCCCCACTTCACCTGAACCACCGTATTAGCCATGTGGGGGAACCATGCATGCCTCTCTAGCATGTGTGGTCGAGGCCTCCACTTCCAAGCCTGACTTGGGCTAGTAATAAAGTTACAATATTAGTTTACAATGTTAAAACATGTCATTTGACGTAGGAAAGCAAACCTATTTTGTTGTGACAGTTACGAGCGAGACATCGGGAAGTGCAGACGTGTGAATGAGCTGAGGTGCGCAATATGGGAATAACGATACAGCAATACAGGCTAAGAATTGGAAGATGGCATGGTGCAAGGCAGTGTTGGAAGGAAGGTGGAGTTGAGAGAGGAAGAGAAATTAGTGGTTATAAAGGACTGTTGGAGATTATGTTGTGTGCGACGGTTATTGCGACGCTGCTGGTGGTAGGAGGTATAGAAAAGAATCCGGGTCCAAACCAGGGACCGTTCGGCTGGGAGGAGCTTGAAGAGATCAAGAGAGTGGTGAAGGAAGCAAGCAAAGGAGAAGAAATTAAGGAAATGATGCAGGAACACCAGGCAACCCAAATGAAGGAGATGAAGGACTTAAAAAGTTTTATAAAAGAAGAAATTGGAGGTGTAAATGACAAGTTAGCGGAGATAGAAGATGAGGTAGAGAGCTTGAAAAAGAAGGTGGTGGTACTGGAAGAGGAATTAACAGCAATGAAGAGAGAAGTGAGGTTAGCGAGGAACGAATCGGCAAGAAAAAATGTGTTTGTGTATGGTGTACCTGAGGAAGGAACAGAATCAAAAGTGGAATTAGTATTGAAAGTGGTGGACATAGTTTCGAACAAAATGAAGATAAACTTTTCTGAAGTTGATATAGATGATATATATAGAGTGGGAAGGAACAAGGGACATAGGCCGGTGAAGTTAAGATTAATATCAACCCTGATGGCTGATATACTTCTGAGGAATGCTGGAAATTTGAAAGGATCGAACATTTATTTGAAGGCTGAGATAGAGAAAGAAGATAGGATGCGGTTGGAGGTCTATAAGCGGCATATGTGGCGTGCTAGAGCGGAGGGATTGCGAGTCAAGATAGTGGGGAGGTGTCTGGTTACTTCAGGCAGAAATTGGTCGCGATCGTGGACACAGGAGGAACTGCTGAGGATGGAAAAATGTGAGGAGGAAATGAGTTGCAGAAATCGAGAGCAGGGCGACATCAGTACGGAGAAGGAAGAGAGAAGAGGGGACTGCGGTGTCAGCGGGCAGGTAGCGAAGACAGCAGAGTCCTTGGTGAGTCAGAACAGCCCAGGAAGGAGTGAATCAACAAGTAGGACACTAGACCGAAGTGAAGTGGACACAGGTAGTGAAGAGGTGACGGGAAGGGAAAGGAGTCAGGGTAGTGACTTAACCTCCCCAAATAGGAATAATGCAGAAATAAACCTGGAGAGAAAGCAGGCGTTAAATAAGGCGAGATCCTTAAGTTTAAAAGATCTATGGGGTGGGAAAAAAGGCTCTGGCACGGAAAAGGGGAAGGATGGGGGTGAGAAGAAAGAGAGGGATGGGGTGGAGCCAAAAGGAAGAATCACGAGAAGTAAGGGGGGAAGTGGTGAAATGCAGAAGTATAGGGAGGGAGGGGGAGGAAATAAATAACTAGATATGGTGATAGGGATGCTGAATATTGAGGGGTTGATGGGGAAGTTAGGGAATAAGGAAATTGTGGATTTAGTGAAAGATTTTGAGATTATTGCTCTAGTAGAGACGTGGTTAGGGAAGGGGGTTGAAATTACATGGGACGGCTATAGAGTAGTTAACGTGTTAAGGGAAAAAATAGGGAAGAGGGGCCGAAACCCAGGGGGCATAGTAGTTTTAATAAGGAATGAGATAGATGAATGGGTGGAGACGTTACAGACTAGGGTAGAAGGGGTAGTGTGGTTGAGAGTAAAAATGGGGAAGGGGGCAGCGGAAGCAATTTGTCTGGCACTGCTTTATAACCATCCGAGCGATTCAGTGTATGCAAATAAACATTTTTTTGACGAACTGATTGAAGAAATAAACACAATTAAAGGAATGTATGTAGAAGATGGGATGATTTTATTGGGGGATTGGAATGCGAGAGTGAGCAATAGAGTACCGGTATACGGGAAAGAAGTAAAAGTAGACGGGATACTGCAAAGGAAGAGCAAGGATAATGTTGTAAATAGTTGTGGAGAAAGGTTATTAGAGTTATGTGCTCTAGAACATTTATTTATTTTAAATGGGTGGATGAAGGGGGATAGTGTGGGTGATTTGACGTATATTACAACAAATGGAGGGAGTGTGGTGGACATAGGAATAAGCTCAGAGATAGCGTTAAGGAGAATAATAAGTTTTGAGGTGTTAGAATATGGGTTGACAGAACATATGCCTATCAAAATAAAATTGAGAACTTTGGTTGCTGATGAGAAGGGAAAGATGGAGGAAAGTAAGGAGAGGTATAGGAATGGAGGATGGAAGTATGTATGGGATGATAATACCAAAGAGAAATTAAGACGGCATTTGAAAGAGGAGGGAGATATATTAAGGGTAGGAATTGAAAGGGCGGTAGAAGGGAATGATATGGATAACGTGTTAAAATTAATTGAACTCCCTGTATGGAGGGTGGGGAAGAAAGTGAGGAGAAGTGTAGAGGGAAAAAAGAATAAAATGAATGGATGGTTTGATGAAGACTGTAGGAGAAAACGTGAGGTTGTAATGAGAGCCCTAGCGGAGTTTAGGAAGGAGGGTACGCAAGAAAAAAGGAAGGAATATTGTAAATTGAGAAGGGAATATAAAGAGGTATTGAATGAGAAGAAGAGAGGATGGAAGGAGGCGGAAGATGAAAAAATAAATATATATTGCAGAGAGAAGAAATTTGAGAGGATTTGGGAGTCAATAAACAAGATCAGAAGAACGAAACCGGAGGGGAAGGGAGATAAAATAGGAGAAAACGAGTGGGTTAGGCATTTTAAAAGGCTTTTAGAAGGGGAGAGGAAATTGGGTAGAGAAATAGACAAGTCACAAATTGGAAGGGAACTGGAAGTAGGCATTACAATATTGGATGGGGAGATAACAAGGCAGGAGGTAATTACAGTATTAAAAAATGCTAGACCCAAGGCTGCAGGAGGTGTGAATGGTATTTCCAATAGTGTATGGAAAGAGGTAGGGGCAAATGAACCGATGTTGAGAGGGATTGTGAAATTCTTTAATAGGTTGCTGGAAACGGGGAAATTTCCTAGAGAATGGAGGATGGGGGTATTATGCCCTATTTATAAAAATAAAGGAGCTAGTAGTGATCCAAACAACTATAGAGGAATTACACTCCTAGACTCGCTGTCAAAGGTGTACACAGGGGTTTTGGCGAATAGGATAACAAATTGGGCGGAACAGTACGGTAGGATATCTCAGTTCCAAAATGGATTTAGGAAAGGATGTAATACAGTTGATAATGTTTGGATTCTGGACACTTTGATTACAAAGTATGTGAGGATAGCAGGGCGTAAATTATTTATAGCAGCGATTGACTTAGAAAAAGCCTTTGATACGGTCAGTAGGGAGGCGCTATTTTTGAGATTAGGGGAGGTTGGAATGTCGAAAAAAATGAGGGTGGCAATTGAAACTATTTATGAGGAAGTGTTTGTGATGATTAAATTGCAGGATGGAAGGTTGAGTAAGTGTTTTGAATCGAAAAGCGGGGTGAGACAGGGATGTAAGCTATCCCCGATATTATTTATATTATTTATAAATAATATTTTAGAGGGTCATGGTGGAGATGCATGGCATTGCCCTTGGGTAGGGAAAATGGAGGTTCCGGGGTTGCTATTCGCGGATGACCTATTGATTTTGGCTTTGACGGCAAATGGTTTGCAAAAAGGGTTGGACAAGGTAGTTGAATATACTAGGAAATGGTCTCTCAGAGTAAATGTAAGAAAGACTCAGATATTGGTGTGTAGGAAAAGGGGTGGGAGAAAGAATAAGGAAGTCTGGAGGCTGGAGCAGGAAGAAATTAAACCAGGGGGAAAAATGGAGTACCTAGGTGTAATAATTAGTAAGAATGCTTCTTGGAAAAATCAGTGTAAGAAGGCAAAACTTAAAGGAAGAGGAGCGCTTGCGGTAGTAGGGGCATTAGAAAAGAAATTTCCAGACGTTAAATACAAAATTCAGAAAACGGTGTTTAAATCACTGGTAATGGGCAAAATGCTATTTGGGGTTGAAGTATGGGGAATGGAGGAAGATAGGAGTGAACTAAACCAGGTGGTGGCGAAATTTAGCAAGATCATGATGGACCTACCGAATTGTACAGCCAATGCCGGGGCCAGATTAGTCTGTAAAGAATCGATAGAGGTTGAAATAGCTAAGAGGGTGTTCAAGTACTGGATTAGATTGGAGGAAGGGAAGGGTGGGGCGTTAGTACAAGAAACGTTTAATTTTCAGAAAAGTATGACGAATGAAGGTTACTGGGTGAATAAGTGCAAAAAATGGTTACAAAAGATTGGATTGGGGGTATATGGAGAGGTCTGGGGGGATGGTAGGAATAAATGGGTATGGGAAAGGATAAAGGGAAGACTACTAGATATGGAAAGACAGAGCTTAATAGGGGAATGTAGAGAGAGAGTCTCTTTATCAGTTTTAAATAAATTGGTGGAAGTAATAAACCCGAAAACGGAGTTTGAGGGTAGAAGGGATAAGAGAGGTTTGTATTGGTGGTTATTGGGTGTTCCGAGGAATAGGGGTTGGGTAGGTAGTGAGAATAGGGATAGATGTGTGTTATGTGGAGAGAAGTGGGAGGACCTGCATATTTTTAATCAATGCCGACCTTTGGCGGAGATAAAGATCAAACTACTAAGTAAGAAGGAGCTGCATATGGTAGGGGAAAGCTATAAGATAACATCTTGGTTATGTAGAGAGTGGGAGAAAGGAACGAATATAACGAAATTCTTAAATGTGGCCAGAGCTATATTTATAAAGAAATTGAGGGAGTAACAGGGGTTGTGCAGATAATGTGGTTTGTGCTGAGGGAGAAAGGGGAAAGGCATTCTGCTCAGAGGAATGGATATCCGCCCTGAGCAAATGCGGGAAGGGTATCATGGTAATCATGATATCAGAAGAGGGGGCTTTAGTGTTAGGGGAAAGGGGGAGAGCACCTTGCCCTGTGGAAAGGTGATCCGCCCGGGGCAAAGGGAAAGCCTGAGAAAATTAGGTAAGCGTTGAGAAAAGGGGAGGTTGAGTAGGTTTGAGGGTAGTGTAAAGCTTAGTAAAAAAAAAAAAAAAAAAAAAGCGAGTTGACTGAGTGAACTAATGGACTTGGAATGGAGTACTGTCTGTTGGTGTGTAAATGAGGAGTGAAAAAAAAAGGGATTGTTTGTGAGGAAGAAGTATAAAGAAGGTATATGTGATAGAATTGAGATAGATTAAGTGGGAATGTAGTTAAGGAGAAAATGTTGGCAGTATGGAAATTATGAAAGTAGGTAAAAAAATAAATAAAAATTAAATGGTGTAGATGCCTTGATGAAGGGTGTAAAATTGAGGGATTCTTGATGTTTATGTATTAAGTTTAATGTGTAATAGTAATTTAGATAGATTAAGGGGGACTGTAGTTAAGGAGAAAATGTTGGAAGTATAAAAATTAAGTCCAACGGTTTGAGGCAGGTGTGGTGTTGTAGATTGTGAAGACTGAGTGAACTGATGGACTTGGAATGGAAACTGTCTGTTTGTGTGTAAGTGAAAAAAAAAATGTTGATGTTTAAGTCTTAAGTTCAAGAAGGTGAGATGTAGTGGGCGGGAATAGTGCGAGAGAGGAGAAGGTGGCGTATCAAGGGAAGAGGGACGGGTTGGGGCTTGACCCAACCCAAAGAAGCTAGGCTTTAGCATGTCTGCACGGCAAGAAAAGAAAAAGAAGAGGGAAGGTAGTGAGCTGACAATGAACAGAGAAGGTGTGACGTATATAGCGGAAGTGTGTGACAAGCCATGTGATGGGTCCGGTTTCCGCCAAGCTGGCTTGGCACACATGGTAGGTAAGGAATACATTGTCAGCAGGTGTAGGTGAGAAATAAGATCAGTTCTCACGTGGCGAGGCTGGTCCCTGCGATCAACGGGTTGGTGGGCATGTATTCCATACCAGGGCTGACGCAGAGACCGGTCTACTATATATATTTTTTTTCTAGGTGGTTGGTAGGAATAGGGGAATAGGGAAATAGGGTAATTTGTAGTGCGGTGCTTCCTGCACGTTTGCCGGCTATCCGCGTGCGTGTGGGAGGACACTGAGTAGATTTAGAGGTAAATAATTTTGCTAAGTAGTTTTAGGAGAGATGTAGTGCCTAGTGTTTGTTTGTTTGTTCTTTTTGTTTCTGGGTTTCGCTCTGTCTGTCTTTATTACCTGTAAAGCCGATGGTGTATTCTAGGGTGGGTAATAAAGATATGTATGTAAACCTATTTTGTTGTGAATATACGAAATCTCAAATACATTGTAATAAACATTTGTCATTCATTCATTTAGCTTCCATAGACTACACAATTACATATTTTGAAATATATCAACAGTATAGGAGTTGCCGTGTGATTTCTTAATACTAACAATAATACATGCACAATAATGAATATTTTGAAAAAAACAAATACCTCAATGTTAGGGCAGCACATCCTAATTTTTAAAAATAATAAATGATAATGCATATTTACAAGACAAAATAAAAATCTATGAGCGTGGTGTTAACAATACGCATGTAATCAATGATATATCAACACGTTTTAAGGGTATATACTAGATTTTAAGGACATTTACAAGTTAAGAAGTAATAGCTCCATTACCAGTATTCCATCATCTATTTTTCTGTGCTAAAGAAGCAGCTACTCCGCAGGAGTTTTTTTAAAGCTGTGGTAAATGAACTGACGGGACTAATAAGTTTAATCTTTTTTGGAAACTTATTGTATAATCCGATTCCAACAGAGTCTACATGTCTCAAGGCAATTTTTTTCCGTTGTGCTCGATAAAAATACTATTTCTTGTTCGTGTCTGGGTATTGTGATTGTCAAAATTCATTCTGAAGTGATCAATATTTTTTAACGTGTAGAATGCATTGCATGATGTATATGTTTGGTATTTGGAGTATCCTTAGTCTCTTAAATAATGGTCTGCAATGATGTAACCTGTTACGTCTCGATATTATTCTGATAGCTCGTTTCTGTATTCGAAAAATAACATCAATATTTGACTTTTAGCAGCCCCAGAGGCCAATAGCATAAGAGATGACTGAATGGAAATATCCAAAATATGCTATTCTAACATATTTTTCACTACAACTATTAGACAAAATTCTTAAGACAAAACAAACCGAACTCAGAGACTTCCCTATTTTTAATATGACATTCCCATCTTAATTTGTCATCTGTGGCGACACTAAAAATGTTGTGGTAAATTGCATTTGCATTTAATCTAAGATTGTTTTATTTTTGCAGTTTTGTCATGGTCGTTAGATGCGTTGAATTCCATGTATTGAGTCTTTTATAGGTTCAATGTTCATTTGTTCTTCCTGAACCATGATTCTAACCTAGACAGGACTGCATTTGCTGCAATTTCTCTAGACATAGGATCAGGATTATTAATAATTATGTTTGTACCATCAGCATACAGAACTGCAGTTTCTACTTGATGCTTGTGAGGAAAATCATTCACATACTGTAGATCAAGAAATTAACAGGCCCCAAAATACTACCCTCCAGAATACCTAAGTCTATATTTTCACCTGAGGGTGCCTCATTATGCACTTTACTGTTACAATGTGTAATTTCATCAAACTGGGATCGTTTATCCAGGTATGATCTAAACCAGTCGTTAACATTTCCTCTAACCCCAGTCTGATATAATTTGTGCAACAATATTTCATCATGAGCGGTATCAAACGCCTTTGAAAGTTCAAGAAATAGTCCTATCACAGTTTCATCATTATCAAGATTATTTACGACCAACTGTGTAAAATGGGACAAAGCAGACAAATTACTTCTGCCAGCTCTGATCCCGGGTTGTGCATTATTTAACACGTTATATTTGATTAAAAATTTAGTAAGCCGGTCTTTCATTGCACATTCAAATATTTGTGAAGTAACAGTAAGTATTGATATTGGTCTGTTTTTATGTAAATCGTGTAAATTTCCACTTTTAAAGACTGGGATAACTTAAGCTATTATCAAGAGATAAGAAACTGACCAGTAGAAAATGATTCATTGATGAGAAAAGTTAAAGGCAGGACATTTTAACGAGCACATTTTTAACGAGTTTTGTGGGAATTTAATCTACACCTGTGGAAGTTTCATTCTTGAAAGACTGTATGATTTGAAGAACCTCGAGTTCTGTTACTGGAGTTAACTGCATGGAGTTTTGCTCAAAGGTTGCGAGTTCTGGTAGTACATCTGATTTAATAGCATTTTCAAGTTTGTATGGTAGGGATAGAAAGAAATAATTTATGTAATAGCCAAATGGTGAGGGTTATTCATTTTTATTCTCTTATCATTTTTATGGCAGCAATTTTATTTCCAACTGTGTGTTTGTTGGTTTTTCCCTTGATTGATGATGATGATGATGATGATGCTTGCTGTTTAAAGGGGCCTAACATCGAAGGTCATCGGCCCCTTTCCCTTGATTACCTTCCATATGGTTTGTAGTATATTGCACGACTCTTCAACTTTCTTGTTATTGTGCATTATCTTAGCACCCTAAGAACTATTCGATAGACTTATTTGTAGTTTTTAACATACTTGCAAAACTCCAAGTCACAACTCTGCTGTGCTAATCTACTTAGTAATTTACATTTTTGATTTGAAATCCGTACACCCTTCGTGATAAATGGCTTTTTTGAAGCTTCGTTAATGAATGTTGTATCGCATCAAGCTGAAGGTTATTTTGATAATTTAATACAAGTAAGTATTATATCATATACGGTATACATTTTGAAGATTATATTCCGGTTGCAAGACATTTAAAAATGAATGTATAATAGTAAGTATGTTGGACTTGATTTTATAAACCCGTAGATATCGTCGCTCTATTCACAATCAAAAGAGTCACGTAAATGTATATGCCTGTTTGGTTTCCATTTTTATACCAAGCAAATATCGAAGTTGTATGTTTATTAAGGCGACAGATTTTTTCTCTGTTTTGTGTAGATTCATAATGCAGAGCTGTGATCCTGTTTTAAGGCCAGACGTCCTTCCTAAAGCCCTCTAAACTTTCCTCAATCTCCGCCTATACCTTTAATTTTTTGTTTTATTTTTTAACACAAGGGAGTAATCTTCGTTCCAATGTCAAAACAGCATGATCGTTGCATGCTACATGCTGAGCCCAGCTTGTCTAGCATACGCATTAGGCATAGCTCTCCTAGAAAACTAAATTTTCGAGAGTGTTCTGAACATAAGAGTTTGGTTTCTGAGTGATGTAAACAATACTTCAGGCTACTATAAGTCTTCAGAGTTCAAATCTATAAACTCTAAAGTTAATATAAAAGTGGAGTGTTCCAGACACTAACAAACAGAGCGTTACTCAACAGCTCAGATGCTAGCGTATTTGACTCCTTCGTCACTCAGTTCCGAAACCCTGAATTAGCCCTGTAAGGAATGTACACGTACTAACTCTTACACCAACTCCTTAATTCCATTCAAACAATGCATAATCACCGTCTTTTTCATAATTCCAATCTCATTTCCAATTCGCTGAGTTCGTTCTGCAAATAATTGGTATATAAGCACTGCATACTTATGTTGCCTTACACTACCACAAGAGTCCCATAAAAACATGGTATAGTCGCCATGTTGTTGAAAGCAGTAGCCCAGCACTGAGGCCCTGAGGTCGCCCTCCAAATTATTCCTATATAAGCAATGAATACTGTCCCCTTCAAAAGTGGTAAAAATCATTTATTGGAAAATATTTTATTTCTACTGTGTGTTGGAACATTATTTCGTGAACCAGGAAGGGAGTTTTAACACATCGAGTCGGCTGAGCTTAGCACCAGGTGTGCGGGAATTCCAACCAAGGGCGAACGAGGGGAGAGCGCAGATACTGCTAGCCAAATAACCTTCAAATCAGCCGTGAATGCCACGTGACCAGGCAGAATGTGTGTCAAGTGCTCGATCGATATTAGTGAAGGTGAATGACGTCTGACTATGGCAGCCAATCAAGCGATTAATTTGGTGCGAAGTTAATAAATTAACCAATCGCTTATAAGGAAAAGACGCACCCCTGTCTTAAGACGGTGAATTATGGATTTTCCTAAGGAAACTTTACTTGGAAATTTCTACATCTGAACGCGACGTGTGGAGAATTACTCTAGCTTCAACTACGGACGGGAGAAGACGCACTTCGCTTACTGGGGAGCTTCGTCTTATTCAGAGCCTACAACTTGTTGCAACAGCAGTTCAGATATCTACGGATTCCACCTACAATTCACGAGATATTAAAAGATAAGTTATTTTTCCATCTTATCAAACAGCGGTGTGTGTTTTGGACTTGTCTCAGACGTACTTTTCAGTTTCAGCTTTCACAAGAACTTCCACAGAAGAGATCACCGGTTCGAGTTCAAGTCAGGATGCCTGTCTTCTTACGAGGTGAATGGTGTGATTTCCAGCGCGCCAGCATGTCCAGAATGTACGAGTAAAATGTAAGGCAGTCCAGACGGGCGTGACCAGGATCGATGGTGCGTAATGTGGTAATGCACTAGGTCATCAGTCCGAGTTCTACAACCGACAGTCACCACCAAGTAATATTTAAACTTTGTTATTCTTTCTTTCTATCTGTAAATATAATTGTAATGACATAGCCTCTACTTATTTGTTTAGAAAATTTCTATTAGTTAGAATTTTTCCACCTCTTCTTTCTTGGTGAAGGTAGTTTGTGGATGTGTGAGTATTTTGAACCTATTAGTTTGTTTGAGTGAATGTTATCGAGAAGTGTTTCAACTGTCCCGAGTTCATTGTGGCAGGAGAAATAAATGTAAAATGACCTCAACGCTAAACTAGGACTATTTGAATATTTTTAGACTTAAATTGAGATCAAATGGGACAGTACTTTCGTGGATTCTATTATGTCAGAGTTCATTCATCAATTGTGCGACGTATGGTTGAATTCGAGTGCAATAGAGTCATCTGAAATATTATTGTGCAGTAGCTTCCGCATGTATGATCTTGCGCGGCCAGGGATGATAATAATAATAATAATAATAAAAATAAATTAACTTAATTATCGCGTAAAAGAATACCTAAGGTCATGAGCATAATATTAGTTATTATTGAATATGGTTGATGTGCGCTCATTTATGTTAATTTAGGCCTGGGAAATGGCAGTATCTGACCGATACAATTTTTATATATTTGCTGTGCTGTGATAATTAGTTGACTGGTAGATGGATATTATTGAATTCAGCAGACGAGCTGTGCATCCATTAGTGAGTCAATTTAAGAAGAAAATATGTCACTTAATGTAATTTCTTCGTTGTGAGTGCAGATTAATCGAGAGTCACAATTATGGTGGAGAAGTAAAAATAAATATCGCAGCTCATGAACCGCGTGCGCGGAATGTTAATTCTGACCTGTGTTTAAGCAATTTTGTCGATGATTTTTGGATGATTTTTGTTCGTAAATTTTCTCTGAACGTCGTCGTATAACTGAGTTCTTTAATAAAGTGATAATCATTGCTCTATCACATTTCAAGTTGATGAGAGGAGGTCGCCATGATAGTGTCATCATGAGAATATTTTTCCTAACTTTGACTTAACATGAAAATTAATAATCAAGGGCTAGCGTTCGTGTAAATATGTATATAATATTTCCGTGTATCTTTGTGTGAGTGTAGTGTGTGTGATTTGTCTGTATTTTGCTTAATGTAATTTGTCAATCCATATTTGTGATGATGCTCTTCGATGTTTCGTGGAATTTTTGGCCTATTTTACGCCAACTTTAGTGGTTCACCATTTGACATAATTTAAACCTTTAGTGAATTTTATTAGTTTTTAAGGAAGAATAGGGTATTGACTAACGAATACACATAAATAAGTATAGGCCATGTCAGTGGATTGAACTCACAAAATCAAAATTGTTTGAGTTACTTAATTAATTATTTCAATTAATGGATAAATGTAGATTGACATGATGTCAAGTTCCAAGCTATTAAGTGAAAATCAACTACTAAATAATTATAAAATGGAGTTTATTAATTAATTTAAAGGTCAAGGAAGACGATTTAACCATAATTTCATGGGAGAAAATTTTTTATTTGATTTTCAAAGAGGAGTGAAAATGATCATTTTCAAACTTGGTTAAAGTTAAATCCTTGGAGGAAGGAAGTTTATTTTCGAATTATTTAATCATCAATGGGAGAGATCATCGCAAATTAATTATTATTAATTATTTAATTAATTTTCAACTAAAAATATAAATATTATATTTACAGATTCAGGCATTCGCTGTTCCGTTTACCGATGAAGTGTCTATGTGATTACGACATAAAAGAAGACAAATCATACAAAACCAAATCCCTAGATTTTGTAAATTATTGTAAAGTTTAAGAAGAGCAGTAGTTGTAATAAATGTGTAAAACCTATTTAGCTTTCTCTCATTTGCCACTAGTTCATCATCTATCCCTGCACTTTAAAAATTTTCGCACAGCCGATAAGCGAACGATCTACACCCTGGAGATCTTCGCTCACCGGCCGATTTGAAGGTTAATTGGCTAGCAGTATCTGCGCTCTCCCCTCGTTCGCCCTTGGTTGGAATTCCCGCACACCTGGTGCTAAGCTCAGCCGACTCGATGTGTTAAAACTCCCTTCCTGGTTCACGAATTTCATAATTCCAATCTCATTTCCAATTCGCTGAGTTCGTTCTGCAAATAATTGGTATATAAGCACTGCATACTTATGTTGCCTTACACTACCACAATAGTCCCATAAAAACATGGTATAGTCGCCATGTTGTTGAAAGCAGTAGCCCAGCACCGAGGCCCTGAGGTCGCCCTCCAAATTATTCCTATATAAGCAATGAATACGTATTAGGCCTTTCACCACCTCCCTGGTTCCATAACAACAATGCATAGCCGCCCTCTTGCTCAGAATTCCAAGCTCAGCTCCAAAGCTCTGATGTCACCATGTGCCAAGTCTCATAAGAACAATGTGTGGTCGCAATCTTGTTTTGTTAGGTTAAGTTTGTACTCTTAGTTACCGAACTTGGGTCTGTAAGGTTAACGCCCATGTAAAGTTAAGCCTGGAGGGTCTATCCCCAGGCCTGGAGGGTTACGTTTGCGTTAGGTTATGACGTCATGTAAGGTTAAGCGTTCTCTCTTGGCCAGCAATCTGAATTTCAAATCACCCGCGCTGTGACGTCACTGCTCTGTCAGGAGCAGGCCTGTTCATCAGGCGTGAAGGGTGATGATGCGGCTGATGTCCTCAAACTACAGTACTCATTCGTGAGTAAGAATGGGTTAACACGTCATAATGATGTCCTTACTACAGGTCATCTAACAGATTGAGCTCCTCCAAGGGGAGAAGGTGAAGACGTTGTGTGAGATTAGATTAGCGGTCTTGGGCAAGGCTAAGATAAAACATCATTATAACGTCTTCACCTTACCTACAGCTTACTTGACCGGGTCGGCTCCTCCAAGTTGAACCCGTAAACAGCCTGTGTAATGTGAGGTTAGTGTTCCTGGTAGTTAGGTTACGTTAGCACGTCATAATATCGTCCTGACTTCACCTACACGTCACCTAAAATATTCAGCCCTCCAGGAGGAGACGGTAAAGTGCCTGTGTGAGGTTATGTTAGCGTACCTGGCAGCAAGGTTAGGTTAAAAGAAATAATGGCGTCCTAACCTCAACCACTCGTCACGTGACTGATTTGGCTCCACCAAGGTGCTACGGTAAAGAGCCTGTGTGTGTTATGTTAGCGTTCTTGCGCAAGGTTAGTTTAGCACATCATTATGACGTGTTAACCTCACCTACAAGTCACCCAACAGCTTCAGCTCCTCCAAGGGGTCCCATGGGTTTAGGATTGCCCAAGTACGTAAGTTCACATCGTCTTAAACTCACCTATGGTTTAAGCATCCCCAGGTCATTATCCTGAGAGTTTAGGCTCCTACAGTGGGGCCTGTGAGGTTAGGATTGCTCTCGCACCTTTACGTTATTTCACGTGTTAATCACACCTAGAAGTACTTGATCACGCCATTGTCTTACTAATAGGCCAATGACCCCAAAGACCTTCTGCGGGTATTGTCTTACTACAAAATGTGCTGACTCGGCGTGGGAAAATGTTGATTCAGCATCCGTTCTTTCAGAGCATAATTTACTTATACTACTCGCATTTAAGAGCCGTACTGACAGGTGTACTGTAAATGTAGCTAAGATAATAGCAACCAGAGCATATATGGCAAGGTTCCCCCAGTCAGTAAAGCATCGGCTACTGAAGCTAAAGACTGTTCGTTCGGCTCAACCAGCATAGAATAATACAGAGATGACTACGCGTACTGTAATGAGCTTTTTCGCTGATGCCCAGTTCAACGCAAATCAAGCTTATTGGTATGATCACCAGTACCAATTAATTCCTATTTGAATCAGTCATTTTAAAGGCATTTCAGTGTTGTTATTTCGTCTTTTCACCAATCTGGTGGAATATGAAAGCTTCTGAGACACAAAGATAAGCACTCGAAAGACCAGAACATACTCTAAAATCGCAGTGGCTTAAATATTCGGAATTAAGCGATTAAATAGCCTATTATTAGAACAAATTTTACTTAGCTTAAGCATATTTCAAAATTGCAAGAGAGGCAGTAGCTAAAAATAATGAACATTTTTACAAAGGCGTTAGGTATATTAAATTGAATAGAATACTCCCATTCCCTAGTTGCGGATCGCTGGAACTGGAGAGGGAGTAATCTTTTATTACAATTCACATTTTTCTGATACATGTATGATTTTCTTAATACATTTACATTTATCTACTAGTACCTTGAATATTATTAAATATTACATTTGCACCTTACTACTATATCCACCTAATCTCTAACTTGTAGTCAAAAGAAAACGTTTTATTTTTGTCCTAGGCATTAACAGTGTTTTGTTGTCTAGGACAACATGTATCTTGCCCTTGGTATTAATTGGTGCGGGTATTTGTTTTGTTATGATTCCGAACGGATTTCTCATTAGCTTACAGTAGACACTGTAAATTCTGGCTTACAGCTACGGAATTCCAGCAGGTGAGGAATGTTTTGTAAGTTAAACAGATTCACACGAAATTCAACATATTAACAGTGACAACAACAATACAACCATGATTATGAACGTTGACTTTGTTCTTGGTTAATTTTCATACTTTTAGTTACCGGTAGTGCAATTCTTCCTTCATTTCCTTTTGCCACGTACTTCTTAAAATACAAAAAACTTTGCTATTCGTCCTGCTGTTATCCATTCTTTGTTTATCAATTTAGCAATTGTGTATAATTCTTTTTTTTCTATTTTTGATCTAAATTCACCACCCAAATATTTAATACTTAGTGTATCAGTTCCCCTACATACTCTGAATAGATGAGCGTCTTTCATTATTTCTCCACAGGGTAAACAATGATTTTCATTATGTTTCTCTGTCAGCCCCTTATTTTTATAGGTCGCCATTAACCAGCACAACATACACTTTAGTTCTCTATTTGGGAGCCTCTCTTTCCTTATTGCCAACGGCCGTAGCCGTGTTGAAACACCGGATCCCGTGAGATCACCGAAGTTAAGCAACATTGGGCGTGGTCGACATATGGATGGGTTGACACGCGCTGTTAGTGGAGGTAAGGGAATGGAGGAGCGGAAAGGAACTGGCCACCCTACCGTACGTAAACTCCGGCTCAGGCACACCTCTTCGGACGTTTGGTCCTGCCTTCGGGCAGAATACACGCTTACCTTACCTTAATTTCCTTATTGATATATTTTGAATAATTTCACAAAATTCTGATAATGTTCTTCTCTAGTCTCACATTCGGCCATAATCATTTGCTTCTCTTTTTCCTACTGGAATTGTTTAATTTACCGAGCTCGATAGCTGCAGTCGCTTAAGTGCGGCCAGTATCCAGTATTCGGGAGATAGTGGGTTCGAATCCCACTGTCGGTACCCCTGAAGATGGTTTTCCGTGGTTTACCATTTTCACACCAGGCAAATTCTGGGGCTGTACCTTAATTAACGCCACGGCCACTTTCTTCCTATTCCAGGGCCTTTCCTATCCCATCGTCGCCATAAGAACTATCTGTATCGGTGGGACGTAAAACAAATAGCAAAAAATTGTTTAATTGTGTGTGTGTGTGTGTGTGTGTGTGTGTGTGTGTGATCCATTTAGTGGTATTTATACATTGGCGTTTGGTGCTTGTTGGTAGAAGTTGAGAGTAGTGGTATTTATTTGAACTTTATAACATGTAGTTCAGTTGGTGTTCAGTAGATTACGTTTTCTAGATTAAGTAATCTAGCTAGGTGTACTTTGCTTCCAATTTAGGTTTAGAAAATACTTCAGATAATAATTTTAACATTTAAAAAATTATTTTTAAATATCTGTAGGTTCGTTGGTATAATACTTACAAAGGCAGATTATCATAAGAAATTGTAACTTCCTCAGCTTTTCCGGTATTTCGTATTGGTATTAGTTCAAACTATCACGAAGGTGATGATTTATTCAATTAAATATCTTCGATTTTAAAAGATGTTAAAGAGAATACACAGTACTTCACTGGATAATTTTTCAATAGCCTTTGGATTGTTAACGATTGTATGCTGCATTCCAACGAGATCAAAGAATATATGTGTTATGTCGAACCCGAAAATCTACCGGATAAAACGGAATTCGTCTGACAGTTACACAGGTGTTGGCTTTTATTATTTTCCACAAACATAAATTTTATTTACATAGTTCTTTTTTTCAAAACAATCTGTTCTCAAAACCAAAGGGTACAAAATCTGGTGGGTGGATTCCATTTAGTCACTGGATGTAACATACCTCCATTACATCCCACCTTTTGGTTTTCTTTATTCCTCTGTTAACCCATTCCAGTCTGGGCCTTAATATCCCTAACAAACGTTCTGGACTGGGCATTTTAAATGATATTTAAAACATTATATCTCTGTACCTGTAGGAGATATTTGCATGATTCTTTTTTCTTTGTGCTTGTTTGAGCATCTAGTTTTGAAAAATGCTGTTTGTATTATGTCAACTATCACTTGAGATATTAAAATTGTTTATAAATTATACCATGTTTTGCGAATGGAAAAAAGGTCTGACGGATAAATAAGCATGTACAGTTTTCTGAAATACTGTTATATTTACCCTATTTTGCTAATATATAATGTGCATTGCAATTACAAAACAACAACAATAATGAGTACGATATAATATTAATAATTTTTCAATAATAATAGTAATAATTACAATAATGAAAATGGGAGCTCTTATGAAATTTTATTTTAATTGATCATTTGTTTTCAAAAGTTACTCAGATGTAAAAATATTGTTCCATTTACCACAAAATACTTCTGAAAAAGAGAAAATACAGTCTTCTAAACAGAAAACCTTACTAATATGTAGACGATCTTACGTATTCACGCAAATTTGAAATACGCGGGAACATGCGCTAGGCCGTAAAACGAACTCCAATCATAATGAAATGTAAGAAGTTGTTTCGAATTCATATGTCAATAATATGTTCTTTTGCGCATAAACTTATAATATATCATAAAATATCGAAAATACTGCATCACTTTCGTCAAGCACATGTTTGCCGCGAGAAGCCATGTCTTAGAGCTCACTGAGTGACAACATCTACTGATGCATGTTGGTCGAAAATATCGTAAATTCTATGACTTTGACATATAATACTGCCATCTGCTTAAATAATCTTGTAACTAATACATGAAGAAACACGATGTAACCACAAGAATGCGTACATAGCTCGTTCTCGATTTTTAGTGAATTGTCAAACCTTACTACGGGCTATGCCCGCAGCGCGGCCTGAGCGTAATTTCGGCGCTGCGAGCTATGCTCGCAGTTAGACCGGAAAGAGTTAACAGAAAACCAAAATGAACCAATAAAAGAAATCTGACAATCATTTCGCCTGCACAGTTTAACAAGACAAGAACATATCACAAAACTTAAGTCCTATATCGTGCAGGGATTTTCACCAAACGTCCACTTTTGTTTTCACTTCGCTTTTTACAGCAGAAACAACACTTTCTTGCTTATTATCTCCATCATCTTCCACTTGTAAGACATCCTGCGATGAAGTCATCTCCAGTGGGTACATACGTTGAATGGGCCTGATCATGTCCCGTCCAGCAGTCTGCACTCGAACTACTCTTATGTCACCATCTTTACCAGGAAACACCTCAATCACTTTACCCAAAGGCCAATCGAGCCTTTTCCTCTGTTCAGAGCCTACTAATCCTTCGACACTTTTCTTTAAATTACGGCTGTACTAAAAGGCTCAGGTAATCATCAAGGAATCTTTTCCTCGATTCCTCCCGTAAAAGCTGCAGGTACTTGGCCCGTCTTCTGAGGTAGGTCTTGTCAAGGCAATCGAGATCAGGCACTCCAATGGACCGGTTGTCCTGCAGGAATATTTCAGGAGTCAATGGCACTAAGTCGCTTGGATCCTCAGACAGGTACGTCAAAGGCCTAGAATTTACCACAGACTCCACATCGCATAGGACAGCCAACGCATCTTCATAGGTGAGAGAGACTCTTCCCAATGTCCTCTTTAACAACTTCTTGACCATTTGAATGACCCTCTCCCACCATCCACCCCACCAAACAGTCGTGGGTGGAATGCATTTCCACTGGATCCTCCTTGAAGACGTTTCCTCTTCTATCTTATGCCATTCCAAAGAGTCAAAGGAATTCACAGCTCCTGTGAAGTTGGTCCAATTGTCACTGTATATAACTCTGGGTCGTCCCCGCCTTGCAATAAATCTCCTAAGACCTTGAAGAAATGCTTCTGTGAAAAGGTTTTACATTAGATCAATATGTGCAGCTCGATACACAGCACAAGTAAACAACAAAATCAAGCTTTCTTGTCGCCCCTTAAAATCAACGGCCCAGAAATATCAATTCCACTGACCTCGAAGACTGACGAATCTTTCACTCTATCTTCTGGCAATGGTGAAGGATCTACTTCAATTTTCTTCGACTCAAACCTTCAACATTTGACGCATTTTGTGATCACCTCCCGTATTGTCTTCCGACCTCTTAAAATACAGTAATCTTCCCTTAATATTCTAAGTAACACCTCAACACCCACATGAGAATATTGTATGTGGTAGTTTCGGATTAGAATATCCGCAAGTTTGTGACTGGAAGGCAGAAGCATGGGATATCTAAAATTTTCCTCATCTTCTCTTTGAGCAATTTTAGTCTTCAGCCTCAGAAGACCATCTTGGTCCACAAAGGTGCAAAGTGATTTCAGTCATCGTCTTTCAGTTTCTTCCAGAACCCCTGCCTGGACAAGACCCAGAAGCGTTCTCTCCGCCTGTGCTAGTTCTGAACCAGAGCGATCACCCTCACTTTCACAACTGCTACGTTTCAATGATTTTCCAACAAGTCGCAGTATACATCCTATGAGCCTTACGATTTGAGAAAACTTGGAAAATCTTCTTAGGTACCAGGCATCTCCATTCTTCGCTGAGAAACTGATCAATGATGCAGATATTTTTCTTCTCTCTTGTTTGATGATGTCATCATCCGAGTTAACCTCTGATGACGGCCATTCCCCTTCTGCCAACTTCGACCAGTGAGGACCCTCACACCATTTGGAGTCTATAAGGACTTCTACGGAACAGCCTCGAGATTGAAGGTCAGCTGGATTCTGCTAGCCTGGAACATGCCTCCAGTCTTCTTGTCTCGTCAGAGATCTAATTTCCTTCACTCGATTGTTCACAAATACTCCCCATGACTCATCTCCCTCAATCCAATCCAATGCCGCTGAAGTGTCCGTCCAATAAAACTCGGAGATGTTCAAGTTCAGACTTTCTCTGACCGAGCTTGTCAGTCAACTACCAATACAACATGCCAGGAGTCCCAATCGCGGCATCGAAATTTCCTTGAGTGGTGAAACCCTTGTTTTTGCCATGATCAGCTGTACAGAAACAATCTCTTCAGTACCGGTACAGCTTGGTATGAAGACAGCTGTAGCATAAGCACTCCGGCTGGCATCACAAGATGCATGTAAACTCCAAGATTGTTCAGACCTGCTTACTACGAAATATCTCGGTATTTTCACTTCAGAAAGTCGCCAAACTTCATCTTCCCATTTTCTAAACTTCTTCTGTACATCCTCTGGCAATGGATCATCCCACCCCATCTTCGAATTTCAGCTATCTGAATGCGAAGTTTAGAGAATAGGGTCAGAGGGCATGAAAAACCAATGGGATCAAAAATCCTCTCAGCAGATGACAAGATTTTCTTCGTGTAACACATCCAGTCTCATTTTGAGGCCTCACATCACAGTACAATACATCTTCTTCCTTGTCCCAAATTAATCCAAGAACAACAGAAATCTCCTGAAACGTATTCTCTTTTCCCCTTGAGGGGCATTCCCAGCCACGTAGTTCAAATCTGTCTCCTGAAAGTAGTTTCAAAGATTTCTCAACAAATTGGGTCGTTTTCTCCTCTGAATCAAGGGATATTACGCAATTGTCGACATAGAATGAGCTCTTTAATAGTTGTGATGTTTCTTGTAGTTCAGGAGGGCGGTTTTCTAAATGGAGATCAATAACAGCACCCAACAAAAATGGACTTAACTTGAGCCCAAATACAACTCCTCGATATCGGAATATCTTGAATATCTTCATGGAGGAATCATCCCACCATAGGAATCTCAAGAAATCTCTGTCTGAAGGAGCAACAGAAATTTGCAGAAAGGCCCTTTATATGTTTGAAGTTACTCCAATTTTACGACGGCGAAACCTCACCAGAATAGGTGAGATTTGTTCCAGCAGATTTGGTCCTTTCTCCAGGCACTCATTCAGAGTTGGACTTTCCTTTCCCCGGCAAGAAGCATCATCAGTGATCGACATATGTCACAGACTTCCCTCAAGAACATCTGCCGGACCGGGTACTCCAACAGCACCTCGTAGCATTATAGTGAAGTTCATGCGGAGAGCGGATAAGGAGAAACTGATGGATGGCAGAGCTAAACGAGGGAAGACAATAACGACCCTCGACCTTGGGTGGACAACAAGCCAGCCGGTATTCATGAATGAATGCCTTTTCCCTTCCAGGAAGAAGCTCTTTACACAGGTAAGAGCAAAGAGGAAAGAGGCCAATTACCAGTTCTGCTGGGTGCGGAATGGCAAGATATTTGTTAGAAGGAAGCCAGGCGATCCGGTCTTACAGATTAAACGTGCAGAAGACATTGAAAAGATAAAGTAAAATGCCAAAACAAAACATGAATAATAGTATAGATAGGTATAGTAGTAAAGAAGAGGTAACTATTAGCTACCAGAATGTGACGAGTTAGGACAAAGACCCAAGAACTATTTTTAGCTGCCTCTGAAAATAACCATAAGATACTCTGCATAACCGAAAGTTGGCCCACTAAGTCTATATACGATAATGAAATCATACCTAGTAATTACTGTGTGTTTAGAGCAGATGGAGAACATAAAGTAACAGGTAAACGGAGGTGGGGTGGTAATAGCCGTTGATAAAATGTTCAAAACTCATCATATTATTTCTTACTCTCGTGAATTTGAATTTGTAATGGTTAAAGTTCATTTTAAATGTAGGTAATATTTTATAGGAGTAGTGTATTTTCCACCAAATTCTAACTTTGATCAATACGGTGAATTTTTTGAAATAGTTGAATCAGCAGTAAATCTAGGAAATAAAAGTTATATTTGTATTGTAGGAGACTTCATTTTGAGAGAAACAAATCAGGATGTTGGTGCAAGTAAAACAAGACCGGCAGCAATGCAGCTTCAAAACTTCCTAAATCTCATGGATCTAACGTCTAGAAATACTATCACGAATAAATTTGGATACTGTTTAGATTTAGTTCTGGCCTCTACAACAGAGCAAATTCACATCGAGCGAGATGACCAGCCTTTGTTACCTGAAGATGACTATCATCCTGCACTGATTCTCTCAATAGAAGTTAATCTAAGAAAACTTAGTACAATGGACAGTAGATCAACTTTTAGGCATCATAACTACAATAGAGCTAATTTTCAATTTCTCTTTGAATTACTAAACACTTGTGATTGGTCAGAATTGAATGACATTGAAGACGTTAACAGTGGTTTAGATTGCTTTTATAATAAATTCTATGAGATTCTTGATTATTGCGTTCCTCTGACTAAGTATAGTAAAAGAACTTATCCAATATGGTATAATAAAGAAATAATACAACTAATTCGAAATAAGGAGTATCATAGGAAAAGAAGACATTGTAGTGAATATAGTATGACAGAGTTCAAAACAAAGAGAGCAATCCTTAAAAAGAAAATGAGAACAGCATATAAAGAATACATTCAAGGTATAGAAAGTAGTATAGCTAGTAATAGCAAAAACTTTTGGCACTTTCTAAAGCAAAAGAGGAGCAATAATCAAGAATGTCACAGATATGTACTGAATGATAGCACCTTAACTTCTATGACAGAAATAGCCAATGGATTTGCCTCTTACTTCAAAAGTACATTCACAAAAGTAGCACTGAAAATAATGAGCAGTATATTCTAGAGGAACTTCAATATAAGGAACTTGACATGCTAAACATTTCAGTGGTATCTGTTGATGATGTTAAATGTGCTATAAAAAGATTACAATCTAAAAGGAGTGCTAGTCCAGATAATATACCCCAATATGTAGTGAAAGGATGCGGAGACGCTCTTGCATATCCACTTTCTATAACGGTTAACAAATCGCTGCAACAAAAAATATTTCCTGATTTGTGGAAGATAGCAAGAGTGTGTCCAATTCACAAAGATGGTAATATCGAAAATATACATAATTATAGACCAGTATCAATACTATCGGTCTTATGCAAAGTGATTGAGGATATACTTTACTGTAATATCTATCGACATGTTGAGAAAGTCATCATAGAGCAACAACATGGCTTTATGCAAGGGAGATCAACAAGTTCGAATTTAGTGAACTTTACAAACTATGTGTCATCTATTTTAGATCAAGGAGGGCAAGTGGATGTTATATACACGGACATGACAAAAGCATTCGATAGGATTGATCATCATAAACTTCTAAACAAGCTTCACACTTTTAGTTTTAGCCCTGAACTAGTCGAATTCTTTAACTCCTACTTCAGGAATAGATTTCAATTTGTTAGTTTCAAAGGGGTAGCTTCATCCATGTACAGGGTAACTTCAGGCATAAACCAAGGTTCAAAATTAGGTCCACTGTTGTTCATTCTGTTTGTTAACGATATTGGCTCTGTGTTGAAGAATTATAAATTTCAGTTATATGCCGATGACATGAAAATTTACAGGCAGATTACTTCAAACAAAGATAGCGAAAAATTACAACAAGACCTCACAGCACTGGTTGAATGGGGGAAAACACAATTCACAAGAAATGTGAATCAATGACCTTTACTAGAAAAGAGGCAACCAAAAATCCATTCTTATGAAATGAACAGCATCAGCCTAAAACGAGTTGAAGAAACGAAGGATTTAGGAGTGATATTTGATAGTAAACTTCAGTTCAATATACACATAAATAACGCCGTAAATAAGGCCTATAGGAACCTAGGATTTCTAATGAGAAACACAAACAAATTCAAAAATATCAAAGCGATAATACAGGTATACAATTCACTAGTTAGAACAGTAATAGAATATGCCTCTATAGTCTGGAATCCATCATGTATCAAACGTATAAAAGAAATAGAAAATGTTCAAGCTAAATTTCCAAGATATCTGTATTTCTGTATCTCTAAAACTAGTGCAAAATATGTGGCTTATAGTGACTTAATAACAAATTTTGGGATAGATAGGTTGCATACGAGGAGAACATTAACCTGTGTAAAATACCTACATAGAATTCTCAAAGGTAAAACAGATAACCGAAAGTTACTCCACCAAATAAATTTATATGCACCGTTTGGAAGCAATAGAAATAATTTAACTTTCTTTGTTAAAAGGTCAAACACAAATCACCATACAAATTCGCCAGTAAACAGAATATGTCAGTTAATTAATAAAATGCCAAACGTGGACATATTTCACGACGAGAGTATCTTGTTAAGGTCAGTCAGAAGGGAACTCGCACAGAGAGAAGACATAAAGTAAATAGAATAGCATTATTGTATACCATGAATAATTTAGTCCTTAGATTAATTTAGATTAATCATGTATATTTTAGGAGGAATAAAAATAATTTGAAACACACACTTACCACTGTCCATAGTTCATATGTATAATATTAGGTTTATATTTTAATTTGTATTGTAAATTATTTATAAAATTAGAAATAAGAAATGGGAATGTTCTTTGAGTGGGCAGAAATGCCTGTTGAACAATAAATCAAACAATTAAATAAATAAATAAATAAATAAATAAATAAATAAATAAATAAATAAATAAATAAATAAATAAATAAATAAATAAATAAATAAATAAATAAATAAATAAATAAATAAATTAATGTTGGGCACATTAGAATAACATGTTTCTTTCCACAGAAGTGACACAGTACGTTACTTTACAGATCTTGGCAACATGAACAGGTCTCAAGCACTGAAAACAATACCCCGCTTTCATCAAAATATTATTTCATTCCACTAGAGTCATCTTCTGCGCCTTGAAGCACTCTTTGCTCTCATGAGATTTCTGCAGAATACACATACATTTCCAGGATCTTTAATGTCGCCTGTGAACAGACTACTTCCAGTGGCCATGTTTTCCACTTCGTTTAACGTAGGTTTCTGCCTTGTAGGCTTCTGATTTGCGGTATTAAATCCTCCTTGGGCAAGGGCTACCCTCTGTTCATCTTCCACTTCATTATTGAAGAATAAAGTCAGTCGTGAGAGTCTGTCACAGTATAAATCCTCGATAGAGTCACTAACAGGGCGATGGACAGAATTTCTAAGCCATATTCTCAGCAAGTCTTCAAGTAGAGATGACTCAACTAACGGAAACAAGAATGCTGCATACTTGTCAGCAGTCATGCCCAGAGATTCAAAGGATCGAAGGTGGGATTCTAAGCGATCGTAGAACTGTAGGAGAGACAGTCTTTGTGTTACAGAAACATTTTGAATCACAAGTTCAAGTAGTTCACGAACATAAAATTCTAAGAGTAACTCTTCTTTTCCGAATCTACTTTTAAGACACTGAACTGCACTATCATAATTTTTAGCTGTTGGAGGGAAACTAGTTTCCACCTCCCTAGCTCTACTTTCTTCAACAGTACATTGGATAAAATATTGAAATTTATCTTCTTTTTCTATGTTTGTATCGTCATGAATTCGACGGAACTGGCTCCAAAACCCTAACCAGTCGCTAACATCTCCGGAAAATTTTCGAAGTTAGATTTTCGGCAGTTTGAGTTTTTTCTGTGAGAAACCTATGAAACCATCTCTCGATATTTGATTTCCTTCATTTGTACGTTGTGTTAATACAACACACTCCATTCTCTTACGAGCTTCACCTACTTTATCGCGATATTCATTCATTTTATCGTATTCATTTGTGTATCGTTCTTCGTCACTGTCGTCGAGAAGCACTTCAGATATTTCCTCATCGGCATCCTTCAGTTCATTTTCTAGTCGTTCTAGTTTAGTAAAATGCAATCTCATCTTGTTGTGATCTGGTTCCGTCATCACCGCATCATATGTTTTCGTGAACATAGCACGTATTGGTTTTTTCGACTTAGTCAACTTACCCATTTTAAATTACTGCTTTGTTCACGTCCAGTTGTGGTCGCCACTAATGTTATATCGAGCCCGAAATCTACCCGATAAAATGGAATTCGTCTGATAGTTACACAGGTGTCGGCTTTTATTATTTTCCACAAATTTAAAACTTTCTTTTCTTCGTTCTTTTTTTCAAAACAATCTATTCTCAAAACCAAAGAGTACAAAATATGGTGGGTGCATTCCATTTAGTCTGTGGATGTAACAATATGGTGGTTGAGTAAACAAATACAAGAATCAGCTGATTACTGTATTCCGATAAGTTCCAAGTACCTGGCACCTTCGTTTATTCATCGATTAAATGTCAATTATCAAATTCCTATAACCCAATAATATTGCAGTTCAAATCCCCGGTGTAGTTTTGAAAGAAATTCGTCTTCCTCTACGCGAATAGGTCACCTAGGACCACGCGTTATCAATTTTTTCGGTCTTCCTTTTTGCCCAGTTGTTCTTCATCTTCAATGATTGTGCACGTCTCCGGTCCTCCGACCATGCCGATCGTGTGGGTTTCCTTCTTGGTTCCTCAAATCCCGTGTTTGAACGATGTTTTATATTTCCTTATGATCATGTAGATTTGGCGATCCTAATTCGGTGAGGTCTCTCTCTAATTAATTGAACCACTTTGGTCTAATGGCCTTGTTTTTTAGAAATTTGTAAATTTGATGTGAAAGTCTGTTAGGGTTAATCCGTTCCAAATGCCCAGCAAATTGTATTCGTCGCATTCGAATTGCACTGTAATTTTGGAAATGTGCTTGTATATTTCACTATTAGGTTTAGGGTAGTGACAGAAATTAGTGTAGACAACCTCTTATTTTTCAGCATTTAAGGACACATTTTTTCTCCATCACGCGTAGTTGGGAAAATAATAGCAATCCCCCAGCTTTAAAAATCACATAACCATACTTCAGTTGAGAATACGGTAGGTATATTAGATTGTAGGTATCTTGCCTGCTATATTCGTGTGTATTTTTCGTGTGTATCTATTAGAGCATAGTATGACAAAAGAGTGCTAATAATAATCTGTCTAGGCATTTAGCTTTGTTGGTAATCTTTGAGTAGTTGTTAAATATTTGAAACTTGCAATTTTCATTTCTATATGTGCTTAGTAGTAACATATTGTAATTAGGATACATCTGAACGTAGTTTAAAATTATTGCAGTGTATTGTAGTATCTTATTAGAAATTAGCGTGATAATTCTATTATTGTAAAATGCTTGTGTAGTATACTAGAAGGATCTGTAGAATTTCTCTTACTAGAATTCTGTTTTTATAATTATGATAGGCTTAAGTGCAGTATAGAATTGTGCATGTCATACGTATTCCTTTCGGTATTCAGTAATTAACAGCAGATTTTTCCTGTTAGGTTATTGTAGGATAAAAATGTAATACGAATGAGTAGTATTGTAGTGTAGTGCAGTAGCGTAGCCAGGATTTCAGTTTGGGGGTGTCCATTAAAGTAGTTCTTCATCCAGAATTTTATTTTGATTGGTGTCCAAACATCCAGACTTTAGGTTGTATAAAATACCTAAAAAGGAAATGAATGTCCTTGGATCCAAGTAAGAGTGGTGGATTCGTGCGGATTCCGGAAGCTAATAGTAATCTTCTTCTTCTTCTTCTTCCGCTTTTCTCACATCTCGGGGGTCGCGGGTGCGAACTGTGTCGCACATGTAGATTTGGCCCTGTTTTACGGCCGGATGCCCTTCCTGACACCAACCCTATACGGAGGGATGTAATCACTCTTGTGTGTTTCTTTGGTGGTTGGTAGTGTAGTATGTTGTCTGTGAAGAGGAAAGTGTTGGGAAAAACATCTAGACCCCGAGCCAGAATAATTAATCAGACGCGATTAAAATCCCCGACCCGGTCGGGAATCGAACCCGTGAAGCTCTGAACCGAAGGCCTCAACACTGATCATTCGGCCAATGAGTCGGACTCCAAAAGTTAATAGTAATATACATTATATATAAAGTGCTTAATAGAAGTACATTCGTTAAAACTCCTGGGGTGTCTAGACTCCTTGGACTGCACCCCCCCCCCCCCCTGCACACTGCTGTTACTCCCATCACAACATAACTGCAGCATTTCATTTATTCCGAGTACAAGTGAAATGGATGCAAGAATAAACAGTTGTGTAAAGATGCAATCAACAAAGGCAGGCAACTCCTGACATTCCACTTGTCGAACTGAACGATTACTTCAGTAGAATAAATATTCAACTTACCCGAATTAACTGTAGCGACTCACAGCCCTCCTCTCCAGCCAAACCACCATTCACATTTCACAATGTCACAGAAGATCACGTTAAAAATGCTTTGTACTCGATTAAATCAAAGGCTTCAGGTGCAGATGATATTCCTATTACTTTAATCATAACATTATGGGTGCTGTCCTGCCTATACTGACGCACATACTGAACAACTGTTTACTAAACGGAACTTACCCTAGTAGTTCGCGAACGAACTAGTTCTCGTGAACTACTTCACTCCCACGAACTGTGAAGTGCTTACTCGTCTCTCGAGAACTACTTCGCGAACTGTAGAACTTCACGAGTGCGAAAGGTTTTTTTTTTTGCTACTTGCTTTACGTCGCACCGACACAGATAGGTCTTATGGCGACGATGGGACAGGGAAGGGCTAGGAGTGGGAAGGAAACGGCCGTGGCCTTAATTAAGGTACAGCCCCAGCATTTGCCTGGTGTGAAAATGGGAAACCACGGAAAACCATTTTCAGGACTGCCGACAGTGGGATTCGAACCTACTATCTCCCGAATACTGGATACTGGCCGCACTTAAGCGACTGCAGTTATCGAGCTCGGTGAGTGCGAAAGGAATGGGAAGGAACGTGTTCGCGGACGAACTACTTCAGCGGTTGCAGAGTGCTCTGGCGGGAAAGTTACACATTTTGAAGTAGTTCGTAAAGTAGTTCTTCCTTGGGAGCGAGAGTGATTGAGTCTGTTGATAAACTTAACCATGTTAGGTTAATATGGTTGTTTGATCCGTATTGACTAGTCTGAATGTATTACAGAACTATTTAAGGTAGTTTTACTTAAATGCGCCTTGACGTTTAGCGCCACCGACGAGAAAAAGTTGACCAACGCTCAGATGTTATAAATTTATGTTTCAGTTAGGGGATGAAATCAACACCGAAAAGGGTCCTCTTGCGATAACAGATCAACGTTTAAAACATCTCATTTTCAAGTCGACAATATTTAATAGAAATTTTGATTATCCTTGAAAAGAAATAGATATTTTCTACACCTACATTCCTGAGGGGTTGGGGGCAGGAGAAGAAAGTGTGAACTGACATTACAGGTAATAGGAACGTTCATCTCTGAAGCACCTACGAATGTTATAGAGAAGTGCACCAGCGTGCTACCTGTTGTCCACTTGTGTACTTCCTCGTTCTGGAAAGCTCGCGTAGCGATGAAGCCTTGTGTGAACGGAATGAGAAGGAACTTGTCCGCGGACGAACTACTTCAGCGGTTGCAGAGTGCCCTGGCTGGAAACTTACACATTTTGAAGTAGTTCGCGAAATAGTTCGTGAAGTAGTTCTTTCTTGGGAGCGAGAGTGAATGAACTAGTTTCCACAGGTGAACTGCTTTTCCCATTACTATACCCTACTGTCTGGAAAACAGCTAATATTATACCGATACCAAAGAGTTTCGACCCACAATCACCCTCTGACTATAATCCTGTGTCCATACTCCCCGCGCTTTCTAAAGCCTTTGAACGTTTAGTATACGAGCAAGTTCTGGAATACTTAAATAGAATTGCTCTTTTGGCCCCTTTGCAGTCTGGATTTAAGAAGGGTCACAGTACCGCGACAGCACTTTTGAAGGTTATTGAAGACATTAGAAACTCTATGGACAAACGACTGCTCACTATACTTATTCTTCTTGACTCCAGTAGCGCCTTTGACACTATAGAAGTTCCGACTATGATAAAGAAAATAGAGCTGCTAAATTTCGACCTGGCTGCGCTTAAGTTTTTTAGTTCTTATTTGACTAACTGTCAACAGCGTGCAACAGTAAACGACAAGGCCTCTAAATGGAAAATGAGACTTAGTGGTACCCCACAAGGCAGTTTCCTTTTCTGTATTTATATCAATGACATACCATCTGTGACAGGAAATAACACACACCACCTTTATGCAGACGATCTTAAAATACAGGGTGAACAAAATATGCCTCACTTCCTGATCCCATTGCAAAACAAGCCAAATCGGATCTGGTGCTGTTGGAAAACAAGTCAAAAAGAGAATCTGGCAACACTGTCACATCCTGCTGCGCATCGGACTGTAACAGAGAAACGTGCATCATCCCGCTCTACCGTACCCACCATCGTAGCTCACTGAGTAGACGGCTGGGGGATCAAACCCTCATGCACCACAGAGCTACGGCTCGAATCTACGTCAGGTTTCTTTTTGTCTTTTGTGTGTGTGACGTCAGGTCCCTAGTTCCCGTCGTGTAACTGCGTTTGTAAGCATGACATCCTGTTGTCACATGACAATAGTCGAACACGACAGCGTGATCCATGCAACTGAATGCATGAGTCGACTAACCACGCAGTGCACAACCATAACTGGTCCTGTCAAGTGCATGTAGGGCGGCTTGCTGATTGAGTACACAAACGGCGAATACGTCGATATGCTTTTAGTGTTGGGTGCATCCGATAACCAAACTTCTGCTGCTGCTCGTGAATATGCAGCGCGGTACACACAAAGGCACCATCCCGATAAGAATGTTGTTTGTCGACTTGAGCAACGCCTGCGGGAAACCGGTAATCTTCGTCCACAAGTAGTGGACAGAGGTCACCCAAGGACTAGACGTACTCCAATAACAGAGGACGACATTCTTGAAGTCGTTCACAATCACCTCGGCGAAGTACCCGTGATATTGCAAGGCCATTCCAGGTATCTCAAGCACTGGTTACTGACGTGTTGCACGACGAAAAACTGCATCCATATCATTACAGGTTAACTCAACACCAGCGGCCATAAGACCGAATTCAACGAGTACAGTTCTGTGATTGGCTTTTTGCAACAAGTTGATGATGACGAACATTTTATAAAGAATGCGATATGGAGTGACGAATGTAGCTTCACTCGGGGAGGTATTTTCAACCATCACAACAGCCATTATTGGTCTGACTACAACCCACATGTCACCCGTGAACGTGGCTTTCAGGCACGCTTTGGCATAAATCTGTGGACTGGAATCATGGCAGGAGTGCTTTTAGGCCCTTTCCTATTGCCGGACAAGTTGAATGCACCCCGCTATCGTACGTTTCTGGGCAATACTTGCCTGACGCTTTAGAAGAAACATTCCACTTGATGTTCGGCGACAGCTATGATTTCAGCATGATGGTGCAAGGCCACACTTTGGAATGACTGTGCGTAACTGGTTAATTGAAGCGTTTCCAGGGAAATGGATTGGGCGTGGGGATCTAATGTTCTGTCCTCCACGTTCCCCGGACCTTAATCCACTAGATTTTTTTGTGGGGACACTTAAAGGAACATGTTTATAGTACTCCACCCATGGATGTACAAAACCTAATAACTCGCGTGCATGCTGCGTCGGCAATGATGGATGCAGGTGTGTTGGGTAGGGTCCGGCAAAGTATGCTCCAGTGAGTGGCGAAGTGTTTGCAAATGCAAGGTGATCGCACTGAACATCTGTTGTGAAGTGAACGTTGCTCGTAAGTGTACGTACCGGCTCTGTGAAGATGAAACTGGACGTCACACGTACACTATGGAATTATTGTGCGTAGCATAATGGACAATCCAGTGTAGCCTACCTACTGTCGTGTCATGGACGCTACGAAGTGGCCGTTTACGTCTGTAAAAATTTCATGTTATGTTTGAATGTTTAAATAAAGGTGACTGTAACGGTAAGACAGAACATAGTGTATTGCATAGTGGAGGTGTACATTGGATACAATTTGATATATTAACTGAAAAAAAAAATTGGCGCGAACACGACTCGAACATCGGCGCGTCCACATAACCGGCATTTATAATATTACCTCGTTTCACTGAGCTAATGAAACAGCCCCGGCAGAGCGCCGAGTTCGTGCGACCTGTGTTTGGCCACGCTGCACGCCGTTACAACGTTGCTGGAGCCTCGTTTCTTAACTCGCATTTCTATTGAACCTATTGGTGGGATTAAGTTTTGCAAGATACATTTTTGTCGTGTATTTCGACGAAGAACCGCATGCCGACTTCCACGTGCAGCATTTTTTGTTCGCCCTGTATATCGACACTGCAAGACAAAATATTAACAGTGACCTCCGACGACTCAGTATATATCTTTTTTCTTAATCTGCTTACCCTCCAGGGTCGGTTTTTCCCTCGGACTCAGCGAGGAATCCAACCTATACCGCCTCAAGGGCAGTGTCCTGGAGCTTCATACATTGGGCCGTGGGATACAACTGGGAAGGTTGACCAGTACCTCGCCCAGGCGGCCTCACATACTATGCTGAACAGGGGCCTTGCGGGGGATGGGAAGATGCGAAGTTATAGGCAAGGTAGAGGGAAGGAAGCGGCCCTGGCCTTAAGTTATGTACCGATACCATCCCGGCATTTGCCTGGAGGAGAAGTGGGAAATCACGGAAAACCACTTCCAGGATGGCTGAGCTGGGAATCAAACCCACCTCTACTCAGTTGACCTCCCGAGGCTGAGTGGACCCCGTTCCAGCCCTCGTACCACTTTTCAAATTTTGTGGCAGAGCCGGGAATCGAACCCGGGCCTCCGGGGGTGGCAGCTAATCACACTAACCACTACACCACAGAGACTGACACTCAGTATATATGCACAACGAAATTATCTTATACTAAACTCCACAAAATCTCAGGTAATCATAATTGGATCACGAAAATTACTGAGCTGCTCAAACAATGTCGCAGTCCCGCCTATCCTACTGAATGGTAACATTATTCCCTACAGTGAAACGGTTAAAATCTCGGCGTAATTATGAATGAAACGCTTGATTTGTGTGATAACACGAAATAAATACGTAAACATTTTTCTAGAGTGCTTCACTCTCTTAAACGGTAGAGGAATGTATTTCCGTTTGAGCTAAAGGCCAAACTAGTACAGACACTCATTCTCCCTATTCTTGATTTTTGTGACAATGTTCCAGTTGACGTGACGAGAGAAGAAACACTTAAATTTCAACGAGCACTGAATTCCTGCCTACGATTTATTTACAATATCGGGTACGATGTTCATATCACCCCATATTGTCAGGCTGCCTCATGGCTGAAGCCTGATAAACGTCGGCAGCTACACACTTTAACGGTGGTGTTTAGAGTGTTAGCTGAAAGTCAGCCACTGTATATTTCTTCAAAATTCACCCTTTCATCATAATTTCACAACTTAATTACACGTTCTAGATCCTTTCTTTCTATTCCAGTGCACCGCATAAGTATAATTAATAGATCATTTGTGGTGACCGGCGCCAGATTATGGAATTCCCTGCCAACTCAGGTCAGAGAAAGTAGCTCTTTATCAAGATTCAAGGTCACCTGCCGAGACTACCTGCTGAGGACCGCTGATTGAATGGTTGAAGTATAAATGTGTGCGTGGCTGAGGATGTCATTTTTAAGAGTTTTCAATATTAATTCGTTTTAATATTAATTCAATTAGTAATTTATTTAAATTTATTTTCAATTCTATTAATTTATGTAATTTAAACTATTTTAAATATCTCAGTATTTTATTTAAGATTTTGACTAGCATGTGATTAAGTGTACGAGAGGATCTAGAGCCCTAACTTCGCCACTGGAAACACGGCACAAATAAATAAATAAATAAATAAATAAATAAATAAATAAATAAATAAATAAATAAATAAATAAATAAATAAATAAATAAATAAATAAATAAATAAATAAATAAATAAATAAATAAATAAATAAATAAATACAGAATGTAAGGGGTATGGGTATAGATATTTTGTTGGTAAAAAAATTACACGTCACAACGTATGCTAGGTAGGGTTTACCTTGTCCTATTGGTTTCCATTGCGGTTAGAGCCGCGCAGCTGTGAGCTTGCGTCCGGGAGATAGTGGATTCGAACCACACTGTCGCCCGCTTCCTTTCCACTTCTAGACCTTCCCTATCCCACAGTCGCCATAGGACCTATCTGTGTCAGTGCGACGTAAAGGAAATTGTTAATTAGTTTCCCCTCGCGAGCCTGGGATACAGAATATAGTAGTATAAAGTTACAGTTTTGTGACGCTAATATTCGTATGCATAATTTTTATTAACGTGCCTGAAACCAACGATATGGAGCTGTTGCCATTTCAGCACCGTTTTAAGGGCCACCGACCCAAGCCGAGATTTGATGCTGCGAACTCGGACTCGAAAGGACAGCGACTCAACCAACTGAGCCACATGAAATTGAGGCGTTCGTGATTATTGTTATAAATAGATGCAGTTAGTATTTTTACAAAGGTTTTATGAGGAGCATTTATTAAGGGGTACGTTTTCCAACTGTCCTAAATGCACGAGACCGGACGGAAGAACTAATTGGAAGCTAAAGAGCCTGGCAGGGGTGCCGCTTCCTTCTGTGTTCATTTTCCGAATCAAACTCCATTGCGTAACCGCCCCGAAGACCCTTCGCCTACCAGCGACCGCAGTTCAGCCCGAAGGCCTGCAGATTGCGAAGTGTCGTGTGGTCAGCACGACGAATCCTCTCCGCCATTATTCTTGGCTTTCTAGATCGGGGCCGCCATTTCACCGTCAGATAGCTCTTCAATTATAAGCACGTGGACTGAGTGTACCTCGAACCAGCCCTCAGATCCAGGTAAAAGTCCCTGTCCTGGTCGGGAATCGAAACCGGGTCCTCCGGTAAGAGGCAGGCATGCTACCCCTACACCGCGGGGCCAGCTGGTTACTTTTAGGTCTCCTTATTTTAGAAATTGACTCAAGGCATCCTGCATTAGATTCCCGGCATTGGCAGAGTTAAGAAATTCATGGGATGGGTAAGATACAGCCTTGTTTTTGGGTGTAGTAGAGTTGTCCTTGAGTCTACCGTAATCGAAATATCTACGACCTGGCAGATACTCACCTTCACGGAGCGTAATACCAAGGTGGTTCCTTTTTTCAAGAAGACAAATTAAATGAAGATTTCACTTCCTCGCAAACGAAGAGCGATATTATAAATTTAACGAACAGTTTTCATGATGCACCCGGTTTATGTTAAGAGTGCAGAAGCTATGATTGTACATGCTAACAATCAATACCATCAATATCTACTGAATATCCGTCACCGCACTCAGTAGGACCGGCTTTCTTTTCATATCCACCGGACGAGTTGGCCATGCGGTTAGGGGCGCACAGCTGTGTGCTTGCATCCGGGATATAGTGTTTTCGAACCCCACTGTCGGCAGCCCTAAAGATGGTTTTCCGTGGTTTCCCATTTTCACACGAGGTAAATCCTGGGGCTGTACCTTAATTAAGGCCACGGCCGCTTCCTTCCCACTCCTAGCCATTTCCTTTCCTATTGTCGCCGTAAGACCTACGGTGACGTAAAGCAAACTCTAAACAAAAATATAAAAATATCTTTTCACAACTCCTTCCAAGGAAAAGTTGTATCCACGCTACTGTCCTGGACTTATACCCCACCCACTGAAATTATTTTGTGGGTACGCCACTGCATCCGCTCACCATTGAAGGTACAAGGTAAGCCTGAAGAATGTTTAGATAATCAAAATACACCACCATAAATGATGCGGTTATGGCTCAAGAGTACTAAAGAAAGGTAAGGGACGGGATCTAGTGTTTTAAGTAGAATCCGAATCAATATACCGTGACTTCCCATTTTTAAAAATGTGACATGCATCGACCGTGATTAAAGCCTCGGCCATTTGATGAGGAGATAGAACCATTGGAACTGAGTTATCACGCCCGCTAATTACAAAATAGTTACCCGCACGTTTGATGGTGCCATTTGAGGTTCCAATCAGTCCCCGGGCATTTGACAAAGTGTATATGTGCACCTACAGAACTTAGACACGCATCCGCGATCTGTCTTGCTACTGTTAGAATAAAAAAAAACCTTTTCCATATCTTACCGAGGATGCACATGGTTTAGGCTTTTTAGTGACAAAACGGTCCATTTTCAAAAAGTTACTTATATGGCACAAAGTGAGTACCTAACGTGCAGCTCACAATCCTCTCACAGTCTTCGGAACGCTGCAACTTGAACACAACACATCTCTCAGCCACGGTACAACCCTAGGATTCCTAGGATATTGTTGTTTCCTGGAACCGATGTGCAAAAGCTGATATGATGTAAACTTGCAACTCTTTCTGGCCGTGGCCCCCGTTATCTCGGTGGTTATCTCCGGCCCCCTACTGAGTAATCCCTTGCTAATTGCCCTTTTCCTCATCTCTTGACATTTGTCAACACACGGTTACATTCCTGATATTGAGGCCTCTACAGGGAAATATCCCCGTGCATCCTAGGTGTTTTACTTTCATTCAAGCAGTACAAATATGGAGAATTATGTATGGCCCTATTGAGCCGTGCTAGTAAATTCTTTGATGCTACGTTAATTTAACATTTCGGCGTAGGTTTTTAAGTTATTCGTACCGCATATAAAACAACGGCTGGTCCTCGCTCTAATTTCCGGAAACATTTTGGGGGGGGGGGGGCGGCCCTCTGCCCCCCTTGACTACGCCAATAGTGTAGTAGTTTATTAATTACCTTATCGTCGTGTGATTTTGTGTACCGTACTATCCTAGACAATATTTCTTCCTTTCAATTTTTTGCACATAAGATATTTTACTTTTCCTTTCATTTTCATTTTCCCGTAAAGAGTGGTTAAGCAGTGCAAGTGTAGGAACTGCAGGTGTGGCCAGGCTGGAGGTGTTGGAGAGTTTGAGGTAGATAATTAGGACTCTCTCAGGTGACGGGAAGGAAGGTAGGCCCCCCTCAAACAATGTACAGAATACAGTAGGTGTAAAACGGAGAAGGGAAGGAAAGGGGGAAATTGTAGTAGACAGGAGATCTAATGTACTAAGGGGAAGGAGACTACAGGCTAAGGGCTCTATTCAGGATCAGAATGTAGGAAAGGTGTCTGTGAGACATCGATACTACTCACTGCACGTAGAATAACAAAGGGAAGTTGAGGAACAGGGAACTGTTGCTGGGAAGTGTTGACGTAGGAGGAAGGGAAAAGGTAGGAAAAGGAAATCTAGAGTAGAGGATAGGAAAAGGCAGGTGAAACAGGGTCATGTGAGGAAGAAAAGTGAGGACGAAGTAGCTTCTGCAGCAGTCAGGAAAGATAGGGCTGACCAGGAGGGGAGTGGATCAAATAAGGTGGGTAGCGTAGAGGCTCTGGTCATGGGGGATTCCATTGTTAGAGACGTGGGGAAAATATGTGGAGGAAAGGAACAGGGTATACTGTTATCCAGGAACTCGGTTGATGCAGATGTTGAGGAAAGAAGAAGAGAGGGAGGAGGGAAAGTAGTAGGTGGTGGTGTTTCACATTCGTACCAACAACGTAAGGCAATCAGGTATAAGTACCTTCATAGTTGGGGATGTGTGGGATCTGGTAAAGTTAAAGGAAGCAGAGGTTGTTATCAGTGAAATACTGTGTAGGAAGGATACTTACTGGAGGATTTAAATGAGTCTATGGCGTGGGTATGTGGGGAACTTGGAGTGAGATTTCTAGATTCTATGGTGGGGGGGGGAGTAGGAGATAGGGATCGGCACTCAGATAGACTTCACTTAAACTGCAGTGGTACGCGTAAGTTATGCAATTTGTTTAGAAGTGTTATAGGAATGTATATTAAGGGAAGCTGGTTGGTCCAGGGAGGGATGATAAATGTACAGTTATCTGGAAGTCAAGTAGGGATGACATAAAAAGTCAGTGTTGAACTGTAAAAAATTATTATAAGGAAAGGAATAGAATTAAGTAATTTAATATACAGTATATACTTACCAGATATTGTAATAGGAGTTGAGTAGTTGTTCTGGGTGATTTCCGACGAAAGAGTAGCGTTCATTGTATGTTGCAAGTTTGGGCTAGGAAGACTTGAGAGAAAGACGCTACTCGCAGTACGCTAACCATTCGCCAACGAGATTGTTGGTTACAAGGATAATGTCCAGATAGAGGAGGTGACTAATGCTAAAGAAGTATTAGCATTTACCTATGATAACAATTACATCTACAATAAGGTACAAAAGTTGAAAACTAGGAAAGCGGCTGGAATTGATAAGATTTATGGGGATATCCTAAAGACAATGGGTTGGATTATAGTACCATATATGGAGTACTTATTTGATTACTTTTTGCATGAAGGAGCTATAGCAGTCCGCCTCTGTGGTGTGGTGGTTAGTGTGATTAGCTGCCACACCCGGAGGCCCGGGTTCGATTCCCGGCTCTGCCAAGAAATTTGAAAAGTGGTACAAGGGCTGGAACGGGTTCCACTCAGCCTCGGGAGGTCAGCAATTAGATGTGGGTTCGATTCCCACCCCAGCCATCCTCGAAGTGGTTTTCCGTGGTTTCCCACTTCTCCTCCAGGCAAATGCCCTGATGGTACCTAAAATAAGGCCACGGCCGCTTCCTTCCTTCTTCCTTGTCTATTCCTTCCAATCTCCCCATCCCCCTGCAAGGCCCCTGTTCAGCATAGCAGGTGAGGCCTCCTGGGCGTTGTACTGGTCAACCTCCCCAGTTATATCCCCCAACCCAGAGTTTGAAGCTCCTTGGGGCGGTAGACGTGCGATCCCCCGCTGAGTTCGAGGGAAAAGCCGACCCTGGAGAGTAACCAGATAAAGAAGAAGAAGAAGCTATACCAAACGAATGGAGAGTTGCTATAGTAGCCCCTTTGTATAAAGGGAAGGGTGATAGACATAAAGCTGAAAATTACAGACAAGTCAGTTTGACATGCACTGCATGTAAGCTTTGGTAAAGCATTCTTTCCGATTATATTAGACATGTTTGCGGAATCAATGACTGGTTTGATAGAAGGCATTTCGGGTTTAGAAAAGGCTATTCCACTGAAGCTCAATTTGTAGGATTCCAGCAAGATAAAGCAGATGTATTGGATTCAGGTCAAAGAGACTGTATCGCGATTGACCTGTCTAAGGCATTTGATAGGGTAGATCATGAGAGACTACTGGCAAAAATGAGTGTAATTTGAGTAGACAAAAGAGTGACTGAATGTGTGGCTATATTTCTAGAAAATAGATCGTAGAGAATTAGAGTAGGTGAAGCTTTTTCTAACCCTGTAATAATTAAGAGGAGATTTCCTCAAGAGAGTATAACTGGACATTTATATTTTCTCGTACAGTGAGATTCAGCAGGCCCTTTCAATACCGTTTGCTGCAGCCCAACTAACGTGCACATGATTATAGGGTTGCTGTTCTCCTGCAGGCGTACTGTATGGTACTAATGTTCAGTGAGCGCATTTCGCGCACGATTCTGTATCCTAGCAAATGCTGTATCACCCGTTCGCAAAACGTGACGTCTTAAAATCATGTAGCTACATTCTTTTACCATATAACTATGTTAATGTGTCCTGCTGCGTGCCCGGGAATAACGAAGAGGGGAATCAATGCATAAAACTAGGTAACAGTGCAGTAATTAATGTCTTTAACACCGAACCGTTTGGCGTGTGTACGCTGCTCTCTTTGTACTACCAGCGTGTTTCCGGCAGTGTAGCCTAGCGGATGTAGTAAAGCGTTCGCATGGCAATCGACGGGATGTGCCAGCGGCGGTTCGAATCCTGCATCGTTCAAGTGTTTTGCATCGGTATGATGTTTGAATACGTAAACACAGGCTCGGGTTTGCCACATTCAAACAGTAGATTGACGCTGTTGTTCTTCTTGTACCTTGCGCATTCTCCGCAGGTTAGGGCCTGAATGTACTGTAATATCTGCTGTCATTCGGTATGTTATCCACAGTGGAATACGTTGACATGCTCCTCACTTATGGGAAAGGAAGACAAAACACATGCGAGGTACTACGTCCGTACCATGAACAGTATCCCGACAGGCGACACCCGGCTGCTACGACATTCCGCCGTGTTGAAAGAGGCCTAAAACAACATCCGTGATTTCCAACCAGCCACCAGTCCGTGATAGGCCCGTTACATAGGGTGAAACAGAAGAGGACGTTCCGAACGCAGCTCGCAATAATCCTCACATTAGTACAAGGGCGATTGCACAACAGGTGAACACCAGCCAGCCGTCCGTCTGGCGAATACTGCATGAACATAAATTTCACCCATACCACCAACAGCTCCATGGGCGGGATTTCGGAGCTCGAATGGATTTCTGTCGGTGGCTGTTAGGCAGGCTGGATAATGATGCAGCATTCGTATCGCATATCTTGTTCTCGGACGAATCGCGCTTCCACAATAATGCGAACGTCAATCGCCACAACATGCACTATTGGAGTCCGGACAATCCTCACTGGGTGCGACAGGCGGCCCATCAAGTACGATGGGGTGTGAATGTTTGGTATGGAACCTTGGGGGATCGCCTGATTGGACCTTATTTCTTTGAGGGCAATTGGACGCACCCACGCTACCTACACTTTCTGCGTCAGGAACTCCCACTTCTGCGGAGGATGTTCCCTTGCACGATCGTATGACGATGTGGTTGCAACAGGTTGGAGCTCCATCACATTCGACTTTGCCCGTTCGTAACCATCCGAACGAGGAACTGCAACGGAAAAGGATAGGACGAGGAGGCCGTGCTTCTTGGCCCGACATGTCAACGGATTTAACGGAGTTAAACTTCTTGTTGAGGCTGTAAATATAAGATACCCGGGTGTGTTATCTGAGCGTACCGGCAGGGCAGATGTTTTCAGGACGGAATGAATATTGTGGGTTGCATAAAACGACATTGGAGGGGGCGGCTGGGTCACGCTGCATGTATCAATGATATGAGTAAAGATGTGAGTCAGAGATGAGGCTTTTTGCGGAAGGTGTTATTCTGTATAGATTTATACATAAGTCAACAAGATTATGAGTAACTGCAAAATGACCTCGATAATGTTGTGAGATTGACAACAGGCAATTGTATGATGATAAACGGGGTCGAAAATCATGTTGTGAGTTTCACAAATAGGAAAAGCCCTCTGAGTTTTAATTAGTGCGTTGATGGGGCGAACGTTCCTTTTGGGGATCATTGTAAGTATCTAGGTGTTAATGTAAGGAAAGATCTTCATTGGGGGTAATCACATAAAGGGGATTGTAAATGGGATGTCACATGGTTATGAGGGTGTTTATGGGTTGTAGTAAGGATGAAAAGGAGAGGACATATAAGTTCTGGTAAGACCCCAACTAGAATATGGTTCCAGTGTAAAGAAAAGCAGCTCGATTTGTTGTGGGTGATTTCCGACAAAAGAGTAGCGTTACAAGCATGTTGCAAAGTTTGGGCTGGGAAGAATTGGGAGAAAGAAGACGATCTGCTCGACTAAGTGGTATGTTCCGAGCTGTTAGAGAAGAGATGGTATGGAATAACACTAGCAGACGAATAGATTTGAGTGGTGTCTTTAAAAGTAGGAAAGATTACAATTTGAAGATAAAGTTGGAATTCAAGAAGAGAAATTGGGGTAAATATTCGTTTATAGGAAGGGGAGTTAGGGATTGGAATAACTTACCAAGGGAGATGTTCAATAAATTTCCAATTTTTTGCAATCATTTAAGAAAATGCTAGCAAAACAATAGCCAGGAAATCTGCCACCTGGGCGACTACCCTAAATGCAGATCAGTATCGATTCATTGATTATGTACCTGGTGATAAAGTTTTGACATCTTCTTGGTGTTTTAAGAGTAGGAGCGTTCTAGTTTCGCCTTCCAGAAGTCCATGGAAACACCAAATGCAAAGGGCCATAAATCAATGGCTTTCACATGCTCTCAGGCCAGCCAGGAGCTCCCAGGCTTTCTCCCTCATTCCTTCCAGGAAATACCGGATGCGTCTACAACAGGACTATTGCCGCATTACCACATAACAGTATTTGTCTAAGAATGGGACATCTATTGTCGGCACCATATCAAATTAACATAAGAATTTTTTCATTTTTTGATATTTTCCTTTGCTCTTTTGGGTCAAGAATTTTAAGGCACCGAGCTCGATAGCTGCAGTCGCTTAAGTGCGGCCAGTATCCAGTATTCGGGAGATAGTAGGTTCGAACCCCACTGTCGGCAGCTCTGAAAATGGTTTTCCGTGGTTTCCCATTTTCACACCAGGCAAATGCTGGGGCTGTACCTTAATTAAGGCCACGGCCGCTTCTTTCCCACTCCTAGCCCTTTCCTGTCCCATCGTCACCGTAAGACCTATCTGTGTCGGTGCGACGTAAAAAAAACAATTAGCAATTTTAAGGCAAATTTTCAAGTCTGAAGATGTTACTGAAGGGTTACCATAACCCTTGCACTTTGACGAATATGAGTTTTTTCTTAAGTTACCATGGTAGGTAGCGAATATATATTAGTACTTTGCGTGGTTATTTTAAATCTACTATTCATTTTTGATGTACGGCAACGTAACGAATACACCCCATTCTCGTATTTACCGTGTTTGTTTCTGATTGCGACGGTCTTTTTGAAAATTATCTGACATGCCACATTTTATTCTTTGTGATAATGAGGGTACCGTAGTTAACCAGTTGGCGATCGTCGATGAAAATTAGTGAACATGTCAACGAATCATTGGAAAACTAAAACAGCCGATGAGTTTGGTTTCAGAAATCTCTATGTGGAATGTTCGGTTAATTGCTTATTGAAAATGCTCTGGGAATGTTGACAAATTTTTCATATTGCTGAAATCAATCTCATGATACTGTGTTACAACCGGATGTTTGAATATTTGAATCTGGCCACATCGGGAGGCAAGATTTTGAATGATCTATTTAAGGAGAGGGAAAGGTGACTATACAGTATACTGAATATTTCTTTACATATCCCATCCAATATATCAGTACGCGGAACAATGTTGTAGTATAGGCACAAATTGTCCTACGTTACGTTACACTACAGGGTGCTGTAATTAAACAATGTAGCAAAGTTTAGGATGTGGACAACATTTTAAAAAATGCCAATAAAAATTAAAACCTCCGAAATTATAATTATATAGCTATATCTCCAGTGGACCCATGCCACCTATCAGCGTACATCCGTGAAAGAAAAGGGAATATGACTTGACTAGGATCGGGATATACAGTATTAGCATTAATTAACTCATGTTTCTCCATGTAAAGGTAATTAATAATAATGGGAGTGGTGATTGCTGTTTCAAGGGGGTGAAAGTATGAGACTATCAGAGACTAAAGAAATTCAGCAAAGTTATACAACCCTATGTGAGAAATTATTTTTATGCTGCTTGCTTCAGATGGCACCAACACCGAAGGGTTTTCAGCAACGCTGAGAGAGGAAATAAATAAATAAATAAATAGATAAATAAATAGATAAATAAATAAATAAATAAATAAATAAATAAATAAATAAATAAATAAATAAATAAATAAATAAATAAATAAATAAATAAATAAATAAATAAATAAATAAATAAATAAATAAATAAATCCGTCATATCAATGAGGATGGCTGGACGGAGCTTATATTCTTCTGCTCCTATTTCCGAAAGGCAATAACTGCAGTGAGTGAAGAGTAATGCTTATTTTCAAATCCTGTAACTACAATAATGATTTAGTATATTACTACTTACCTGTAGAGTTAGAGGGAGAATAAGGAGGTGAATGTAATATAATTTTAAACTTAGGTTGAAAAATAGCATTCTCGCTTGTTTGCCACTTTACCTTTGGTAACTAATTGAAAATGTGTATGCTGTACTGAAAAGTAACGAATATGTCAAAATTTATTCTAATATAATTATACTAAAGCTAGTATTATAATTGCATTGTCAACCTCCTAAAATATAACCCAGCGGGACTCAAAGTAAATCTAATGGAAGAAGAGAAAATTTATTATAATAATTAAATTCATTTTTACTCTCCTGAACAGTAGGGAAATTCACATTCATTAACCCCGACAATATCTGCGCGCACGCACGCACGTACCCACGCACGGGCGCTTGTGTGTGTGTTTCTGTGTAAATGATAATTAAGTTTTGAAGGAGGTTTGACTGTTTCAAAGTGGTTACCAGTATATTGTATGTAGCAACCATTATAGGCCTACTTATTGTAGTAATGTATATGTGCATATCATATAGTATTCTTGATGGGTTTTTATCTTGCTCTTTTCGTCCATTTTTACTGTCATCATAAATTTCGGCAAGGATTCTATATTTAACTACATTAGTCTAAGTGCCCCAAATGATTATTAAATGAGTTTTGAGATGAGAAGATCAGCACATTCCCTTTTAAAAATACCTAGAGTACTTTTATCTAATGTGGATTGGCTAGCCGAGAGTAAAAAGCCGTGCTTTGTTCATCCGGCTGGAGATAGATTAGATATTCCACCATGAAGAAGATAAATTTAGAAACAAGTCTGCAATTTCGGAGATATATGTGACCCTGAGATTGACTCACAAAGGAATTATCTGAAACGAGAAATGGAGTTGCCGAAAAAATCTCATCATATGACAGGATGGAAAAATTATGCTTATGTTTAAAATTGTATTTACTGATCGCATGAATGAGAACCATGAAAACCGGAAGGCGTTTTTGATGTGGTGCTCCCCAAGATGTTAGAATCTTTTCGTAGGTAGAATATTTTTGTGAATTTTGTTAAATGCTTATACACTGACTGACAGAGCAAATGCAACACCAAGAAGGAGTGGTTCGAAAGGGATGAAAATTGGAGAAAAAACAGAGACGGCACGGACGAATAATTGCTGTTTATTTCAAACCGATATGCAGGTTACACAATGCGCACGGCATCGACTCTGTAGGATGTAGGACCACCGCGAGCGGTGATGCACGCAGAAACACGTCGAGGTACAGAGTCAATAAGAGTGCGGATGGTGTCCTGAGGGATGGTTCTCCATTCTCTGTCAACCATTTGCCACAGTTGGTCGTCCGTACGAGGCTGGGGCAGAGTTTGCAAACGGCGTCCAATGAGATCCCACACGTGTTGGATTGGTGAGAGATCCGGAGAGTACGCTGGCTACGGAAGCATCTGTACACCTCGTAGAGCCTGATGGGAGATGCGAGCAGTGTGTGGGCGGGCATTATCCTGCTGAAACAGAGCATTGGGCAGCCCCTGAAGGTACGGGAGTGCCACCGGCCGCAGCACATGCTGCACGTAGCGGTGGGCATTTAACGTGCCTTGAATACGCACTAGAGGTGACGTGGAATCATACGCAATAGCGCCCCAAACCATGATGCCGCGTTGTCTAGCGGTAGGGCGCTCCACAGTTACTGCCGGATTGGACCTTTCTCCACGCCGACGCCACACTCGTCTGCGGTGACTATCACTGACAGAACAGAAGCGTGACTCATCGGAGAACACGACGTTCCGCCATTCCCTCATCCAAGTCGCTCTAGTCCGGCACCATGCCAGGCGTGCACGTCTATGCTGTGGAGTCAATGGTAGTCTTCTGAGCGGACGCCGGGAGTGCAGGCCTCCTTCAACCAATCGACGGGAAATTGTTCTGGTCGATATTGGAACAGCCAGGGTGTCTTGCACATGCTGAAGAATGGCGGTTGACGTGGCGTGCGGGGCTGCCACCGCTTGGCGGCGGATGCGCCGATCCTCGCGTGCTGACGTCACTCGGGCTGCGCCTGGACCCCTCGCACGTGCCACATGTCCCTGCGCCAACCATCTTCGCCACAGGCGCTGCACTGTGGACACATCCCTATGGGTATCGGCTGCGATTTGACGAAGCGACCAACCTGCCTTTCTCAGCCCGATCACCATACCCCTCGTAAAGTCGTCTGTCTGCAGGAAATGCCTCCGTTGACGGCGGCCTGGCATTCTTAGCTATACACGTGTCCTGTGGCACACGACAACACGTTCTACAATGACTGTCAGCTGAGAAATCACGGTACGAAGTGGGCCATTCGCCAACGCCGTGTCCCATTTATCGTTCGCTACGTGCGCAGCACAGCGGCGCATTTCACATCATGAGCATACCTCAGTGACGTCAGTCTACCCTGCAATTGGCATAAAGTTCTGACCACTCCTTCTTGGTGTTGCATTTGCTCTGTCAGTCAGTGTAGATTCAACAATGGCAATTGATAATTTTCGTATACCGGTATGGTATCATGAAAAATTCCTACGGAAACCTTTACTCCATTCTAATTCAGTGCTTCTAGTTTCTTCATGTCTGGAAACAGTACAGTATATTTCAATAATTTGGAAACAAGTATTATTCAAATTACTCATTCTCTCTTCTGCTCTGTAGTAATTATGCATTGCGTTCATTTGGCAATGGAAAATGAATAATCGTAACAAATGAAAGTAATACTTACTTCCTGCTTCTGGAACTGTTAAATCTGTACTTTGGTATGGAAATTCTCTGTTCGAAATTGCAATGTTTATTTACATTATGCATAATTTACGGAATTTTGGCAATGTTTTTACCAAATACATACAACACTTTGATTGTAATTTGTGATTTATAAAACATAACCTAGAAGTCATTTACATCCAATATTTTTTGTAAAATGCCCTATTTCCAATGTATACCGCTTATGATACATACCTACATGGTCATTTTCACTCCCAGATGGCCCACGCACTACCACCCCTTTCACTCTTTGGTTGTATATTAGCCTAGGTGTTACGATATTATTCCTAATAATTCAAGTATGGTATGCTTTGACTACAGAAATGTAGGACCATGCTCAGAGAAAATCATTTCTTTGTACATTCTATGGTAAATATATTATATCATGAGAATATTTGTCTAATATTGTAACTTGAGATATATAAAATATAACCCAACAAGTAATTTACACCTAACAACTTGTGTAAATTTTCCTATTATCAATTTATTCCGTTTACCATACATACCTACATGATCATTTTCACAATAAAAGTTATTATTCACTGATGGTCTACGCACTAGGATCCCTTTCACTCTTTGGTTGTACAGGTGGTATTATTATTCTTAATAATTCAAGTATTGTATGTTTTGACTACTGAAAGGTAGGTACTTTCTCTGGGGAAACCATTCCTTTGTACAATGTATGGGAATTACGGAGTCTCTTCAGAATATTTCTTTAATAGGTATTCTTTGGAGAGTCTCTAAAGTAATATTTCTCTGAATGTTGTGGCTAAAAGGAAGTTATTCTGGTGTCAACATGGTCGGTGAGTGGTGCTGGTCCTTGTTAGGTGGTTTTAATCTCAGTAAATCTGAATCTAATTCTCCTGATTCTAGTGGTTTCTGCTGTGAAAGATGATACGGTGAGAAGCCTCCCCAGTCCATTCCAAGAAATATTCCACTTGTCCCAGGTGAGGAAGTTGATAAGGAAGAACCAACGCCTGGACTGAACGGTCCCAATGGACTTCCACCTGGAAATATGCAAGAAGTTATGGACTGATATACAGTAATACATTGCACTTATATACAGGTGTAAGCTGCAAAACCAAGTTTATTAGCACAAGAACGTGATGTAGGATTAAGTTATTCTGTTCCAACATATAGTTTTCACCACTCTTTGGAAGAATTTGCCATGGCGTGTTTTTGCAGAAAGGCTTGCGTAATTATCCAATATGACAAGTTACACAGTGTGACTACTGTTAAATGAACAACTTACCTAGAATTTTGATTTAATTTAGGTAAGGATTTGATTATTGCAGCGGAAAAGTTGGTTTACTTTCTTCGACTTGAAGAGTATTTTGTGAATAAAGTATTAGAAATAATAATAATAATAATAATAATAATAATAATAATAATAATAATAATAATAATAATAATAATAATAATAATAAAATTGCTACATGAATTCCTGTTATTTTCTTGGACAGGAAGCAATAAACGAAATGTATACACAATATCACCGAGAACTCCTATTTTGAAGTAAAATATTTTCTCCAGAATATAAGTATTTTATCGCCGGTAGTATTAAGTCAGGGAAAGAATAGCGTTATGACTACCTCGGATGTTTGGAGATATTTACAGGGCGTTTATCTACATGGGAAGTGAATCACACCTTTATAATATTTACAACTGTGTCGAATAAAATATTAAATGCGAGGAACATACAATACCATGCGCTCTGATCTTTCTAGTAACCATACATTCAAGTTAACGGACTGTATAAGACTGGACGCAAAGACTCTATGTAATTAGTATCCGTTAGGAAATTAGAAGTTCAAGCTGTTATGACATACTTTGCTTTGTTTTAAGTGACTTTCGGTTAGTGGTGCTATTTAAGCAGTATGAAATATACAGATTCATTCTTAAATAGAAGACAGCGGCTAAGAAATGTCAAAAGAATACAGGGTTAAGTAAAACTAGTGAGCCAGAGGTTAATTTGTCTAGGATTGATTCTTTTCAGAAATCGATGTTTAATTCGAAAGTGTTTAGATGAATACTTCCGATTGTGCTTTTGAATGTTAAAGTAGTGATTATATGAATATATTTTATGAAATTACCTCCATTCCAGATATCGATCTAAAAATAAAAACTGTGGATTTATAAACTAAAAATCAATTATAGTTATTGTGTACCATACTGTTACGCTTTCCAGTATTCCGTACGCAAACCAGTGAGAACGAAGTAGGCATCTCATCAACTTAATCCGCCCACCCGACAGCCCTGAGTCTTTCAAAAGTAACCGTGAGCACTCTCAGTAATATTCTGTGAAGCAGGTTTTTGACCTTGCTTGTACAAATTCAAAATGAGTGTTTAATTATAACGGTTTGAAGACCCACAATGGACTGGGTAAATCTAGCGGCAAGGAGGGATCGTGGCATGGAATGTGCCCGAGATACCAGCTTCGATTCTGTAATAACTAATATCCCGGCTTTCAGGACCATTTGTTGGATCACTCGGCGATTGGGTATGGTTCCCTAAATGCGACATAAATTCGACCCAACGACATGGAAAAACTGGACACTTTCCGTTCGATCCAGTAATAAAACTGCTTATAATGGTGGATTAAAAGTGGGGTAAATTGGAGATTTCTCCACCTCCCCCACCGCTAGTGCCTGGTAATCTCTGCTGAGATGTGCTGGGTAAGAGTGTATACTTAACCTCACATGATGTCATATTCTAACGCTGGCTATGTGTGTAAGCTTGAGCTGACAGGGTTGGATTCGACTCCAGACCAAACCTTACAGGGTCACTAAACGTACAGACCCAAGTTCGATGCTCAAGCTACCTGCATAATGGAGCAAACTTAACCCAGTAACCGACGTCATCACGTAACCTACCTTAAGCTTACACATTCGAAGTTCGTCAACCGGCCATACAGCATATGAGAGCAATCTTAACCTTACTGACTTGGATTCGATCCCAGGCTTAACCCAACTGCCGTACTAGGCAAGATGGCATGCTATATAGAGGTGGGCACCATAATTTACTCAAGATGCTTTCATCTTTTTATTCGTGTTTTCCTGTACTTGGAACCTGTTTCAAAGAATGTATTGGGTGTTTTCTTTATTTAATAATGTCTTACATCTATTTCTGAAATTTTTGACTTGACTTGGCAACAACAGTCACCACAATGGCAAATAGTTTCTTTTCATTTTTCATGCGAGTGATTCTTACATTGATGTAATTCTATATACAGACATTTTTTCCAATCAATCTTCAATTTTGCTGTAATTATCATGAAGTGAATCACCTATCATCGTTTCTGGGGTGTTATTTTTGCATTTTGAGTTCAAGAATTTCATGTGGCGGTGTGTTTATCAGTGGAACATCTGCTAACGTATCTTTTGAGGCAATGGAGCGAAAAAGTGACTTAAGAGAAAATATATTCTCAGAGAGACATTGCAAGGAGATTTAATATCTCTCAAAAATCTGTGAGCAATATTTAATTGAGTTTCACAAGGGTAAGTGTTCAAAGAAAACAGAGTTAGAAAATGCGGACGCAAGAAAATACTTGCTCCTCGGGCTTTAAGGAAATTGAAGAATATGTGTCTTGACAGCTTGACAGCTTGAAAAAACATGAATTGGAATTTCACCCAGAGGACTTCAGCATTGGAGTTTTGCAGACTAGAAGATGGTATCCTTGTCTTTTATAACTGTTTTATTATAGTTTTACTTCAGTCCACTTCAGTACAGTCGTGATTGCATTATATATTGTGTTGCATCAACATTTCAATGAGATCTCAATTTCTTTTACTCAGTTTTGCAATACTGTATTTTTACATCTGCCTCATTAAAAGCAGCAAATATTGTTGGTTTGTCTTTCAGGTAGTATTCAGTGTGTGTCAGAGGTACCAGTCAGTATGTACAGAGAAGACTCGATGAAGAGTATAAATTACAATATGTGCATCAAACGGTTAAGCATCCTACTTTTTTCATGGTTTGGGGCATGATGTCTGTCTGTCTCTTTACTTTATATAAGGCACCATGAGGCAAGACCAGTATTTATCAGTGCTCCAAAATCAACTATTGCCTCAGGCTCATCAGTAGTTTAGAAACATCAGTGGTTTAGAAACACCTTCGTGCATGATCGGGCACCGTGTCACAAAACAAGGACCTTGTCAACGTTTCTTCTAGATAATGAAGTCACGGTGCTCCCATGACCAGGTATTTCTCCAGATATGAACCCCATAGAAAACATATGGGCAATTCTGAAACAAAAAACTGAAACAGAAAAATGTTACAACCAAAGAACAACTGAAACGCGAACTTATCGAAATGTGGGATAATGACACTGATGTATGTACGGCATGTATACATCTTGTGGAAAGCATGGCTGAAAGGCTGGAAATGTTGAGTAAGAACAAGGTGATGCATACGAGGTTCCAAAACACTTAAGGTTCAAATGCAGTGTGTGATAAGCGTAGGTAAAGTAAAATATATAAAGAAAGTCATAATGAGTGCATTTTTTTGTTATTTGCTTTACGTCGCGCCGACACAGATAGGTCTTATGACGGCGATGGGACGGGAGAGGCCTAGGAATGGGAAGGAAGTGGCCGTGGCCTTAATTAAGGTACAGCTCCAGCATTTGCCTGGTGTGAAAATGGGAAACCACGGAAAACCATTTTCATGGCTGCCGACAGTGGGATTCGAACCCACTATCTCCCGGATGCGAGCTCACAGCTGCGCGCTCGTAACCGCATGGCCAACTCACCCTGTATGAGTGTAATAATTTGGCCACCTCTGTATATTGCTCTTACGGGGATAACTATGGAGAAGTACTTCAGCGGCTCACAGCTTGTGACTTAGGACCTATTGGTCCCATAGGTCTAACTTTGGGGAGCTGATGCAAGAGCTACTGGGTAAGATGGCTGCTAAAGATTACTGTTATGGGGCTAACTCTGGAGATCTGAGCTACCTGAGGGGCTCTCAACTTGTAACTAAACACCTATTGGTCTTGTCGGACTAACTATGGGGAGCTGACGGAATGGCTATTAGGCAGGGTGGTTTGCTGATTGTTTGTTGTTTAAAGTGGTCTGACAGCCAGGTTATCAGCCTTAAGCAAGATGGCTGCTACACATTACTCTTATGGGGCTAACTCTGGAGAGCTATCTGAGGGGTTCACAACATGTGACTTAGAATCTATTGGTTTTATCGGATATGAAGAGAATAACAAGGGCTACAAGGCAAGATGGCTGTTATACATTGCACGCATGGGTCTCTCCAGAGCTACCTGAGGGGCGCACAACTTGTATTAATGATCTATTGTTCTTTTCGGTATAACGCTAGGGAGCTGAAGCAATGATAACTAGGCAAGATTGCTGCTACATATTGCTCTTATGGGGCTTACTCTAGAGTGCTACTTGAGGGTCTCACAACTTGCTGTTCTAGCACCTCCTTCTCCAAACGCCTATATCATGTCTACAATTTTGTCATTGTTTCTGGGGTTCTTTGTTTGTTTACTCCTCTGAATAAGTAATGTCACATGACTTAAAGGAGAACATCAATACAACTTTACTGTGGAAACTATAACTTTTACAAGCTAGGTCTATTGCAAAATGGTTCACAATCTCCTCGTTAGATCTTTCGTCAAATTCTGATGTAGAGAAAACCTACTTATTGACACTGTCGGTGTATTCTGCAAACATGCTTCTGTAATACTGGTGATACATAGGTGGAATATGATTAGCATTACATAAAGTTATCGAAGCCTTCTTCTTGGCTTCAGATATGCCATAGGGCTTCTCATAAGCCTTCTGCAGTTTCACGGATCCTGTCAGAGGACAACCCCTGTGACTTGTGATGATCCACTGTCCCTCTTCACGATAGTGTGGTATATTCCAGGATGAATGGCGCATCCTTCCTTGTTAGTATCACCTTGATGCAAGTCCATACAATTTTGCCTCTTTGTTCAATTTTGTTGAGTTTGCTACCTATTTACCAGCTTAAAGCTTCAAATAAAAATCATCTATTTCCATCTGCGTGACCATATATGGATTTCCAGACTTCTTAGCAGTTTTTATGATCGTTTTCCATTGTGCCGGGACGTACATGGGTGCAGATCTCAGAGCTCTTTTCTTATGTTTTCGATCACAATATGAACTGAACCACATGACAGACTGCGAAGAACTTACGGGTTATAGAAGAAATGTTCATCGTTTCATCTAACACCATCTGTAAATACAGTGATGCTATATGTTTATTTTTATTTTGACCACAACAGTTATCGGAGTAAAGTATCACAGGCTTTTCTGCACAATGTACTTTATAAGAAATTCACGATCACAGGACCCTGTTTCATTGGAACCTCTTCTTCCTACGGTTTCATCTCAAACAACAGAAGCCATCAGAAAGTCCTAGGTCGTATACCGTGAAATTGTAAACAGACATCCTTCTTTTGTAATAAGAGGAAGAATTGTTCACTTCAGGAGCATTTAGATCTGTCTGCAAAGCATAGTAGGCTGTTACACATTTCTGTTCAATAGCAGCTAATTTGTCAAGCTATGTCTCCTCCCTACTCTTTAATTTGCTGTATTTGTGTTTATCATAACTGCTTTTCAGTAATTCTTTGTCATCATCAGTTGCAAGATTGAACGCTTCACACTCTCTGCTTTGTTCCAGCGTTAGGACATGAAAACCTATGCCGTACTCTTCACTAAAAATCTGACTCTACACATGAATATTAACGCTCTGCAGGTTTTTATCCTTGCAGACTTCAAGAGAAATCCTGTGCATAGCAGCTATATTTAGTCCTTCATCAGTGTACTCCCGGAGTGATTGTGCCCGTAAATAGTGCGATTCTCTACGAGGGAATGATTCGGTGTGTCGTATTATTTCATTCCGATTTTGATCATCTAATTATTTATGATTCCCATGCCTCGCACTCTTGTCACCCTCAGTTACATAACTAAAAGTTTTGCTAATAGCTGACGTGACCAAACGATCTCCAGTATCAAATGTTGACATGAACATCCTCTTTTAAACTCTTACATGTTCATTGTTATTTCTAAAGTAGTAGGCCATTCTAGGTAGCCTAGTGCTATCATGTACGTCATACCTGTATGCAGGCCCAGTTTTCTCAGTGCTGCTTGCTATAAACTGTCCCTGACTGGTCTTGACAACTAACTGCCGGAAGTTCCTTATGATACATTTTCTGTCTTCCTCACTTACTTTAAATTTACATCGAAGCCGACATTTATCACCGCAGGGTGGTTTAAATGTCGTAGCCGGCATGGGTTTATCTGCCCCATTGATAAATTTCTCCCCCAAATTATTTTTTGTCTTCAGAGCATTTCCTTTTCCAAATCGTGAGTTTAGGTCTCCTTACTTTCCTTCCTTTAAACAATAAACACATATTTGTAAAAATTATCGTGAAGCAAAAAAATGAGTTCTTTTAATTCCATGCAATTTTACCACGGTTTGAAAATGTATGAATACTCTAGCTGTAGTACCTGTCGTTGAACGGACAATCATATAGTATGTGCAATGTTATCTAACTCCACGGCTACTTTCCTTCAATATTCAGGCATGCTGTTTTACCCGGGACGCAGCAGTAATCCCATCTATCGGAGATGAGTGGCAGCAGAATATATAAATCACATCACAACAATGGTCAATGTCATGTTATGGTTGATCAGTTTTATTAGCTTTCGACATTATAAATTCTTCACATTTAGTTTTGTTCACCGAGCTGGATAGCTGCAGTCGCTTAAGTGAGGCCAGTATCCAGTAATCGGGAGATAGCGGGCTCGAGTCCCACTGTCGGCAGCCCTGAAGATGGTTTTCCGTGGTTTCCCATTTTCACACCAGGCAAATGCTGGGGCTGTACCTTAATTAAGGCCAAGGCCGCTTCCTTCCAATTCCTAGGCCTTTCCTATCCCATCGTCGCCATAAGACATATCTGTGTCGGTGCGAAGTAAAGCAAATAGCAAAAAAAATATTGTTCCGACTATGTGATATTATATGCTCTTCACATTTAGTTTTGTTCCGACCAAGTGATAGTATATGTTCTTCACATTTAGTTTTGTTCCAACAATGTGATATATGTTCCTCACATTTAGTTTTGTTCCGACTATGTGATATTATATGTTCTTGACATTTAGTTTTGTTCCAACTATGTGATATATGTTCTTCACATTTAGTTTTGTTCCGACTATGTGATATATGTTCTTCACATTTAGTTTTGTTCCGACTATGTGATATTATATGTTCTTGACATTTAGTTTTGTTCCGACTATGTGATATATGTCCTTCACATTTAGTTTTGTTCCGACTATGTGAGATTATATGTTCTTGACATTTAGTTTTGTTCCGACTATGTGGTAGGCCTATATATGTTCTTGATATTTAGTTTTGTTCCGACTATGTGATATATGTTCTTCACATTTAGTTTTGTTCCGACTATGTGATATATGTTCTTCACATCTAGATTTGTTCCGACCATGTGATATTATATGTTCTTCACATTTAGTTTTGTTCCGACTATGTGATATTTTATGTTCTTCACATTTAGTTTTGTTCCGACTATGTGATATTATACGTTCTTCATATCTAGTTTTGTTCCGACCATGTGATATTATATGTTCTTCACATTTAGTTTTGTTCCGACTATGTGATATATGTTCTTCACATCTAGTTTTGTTCCGACTATGTGATATATGTTCTTCACATCTAGTTTTGTTCCGACCATGTGATATATGTTCTTCACATTTAGTTTTGTTCCGAATATGTGATATTATATGTCCTTCACATCTAGTTTTGTTCCGACTATGTGATATATGTTCTTCACATCTAGTTTTGTTACGACTATGTGATATTATATGTTCTTCACATTTAGTTTTTTCCGACTATGTGATATATTTTCTTCACATTTAGTTTTGTTCCGACTATGTGATATTTTATGTTCTTCACATTTAGTTTTGTTCCGACTATGTGATATTATACGTTTTTCACATCTAGTTTTGTTCCGACCATGTGATATTATATGTTCTTCACATTTAGTTTTGTTCCGACTATGTGATATATGTTCTTCACATCTAGTTTTGTTCCGACTATGTGATATATGTTCTTCACATCTAGTTTTGTTCCGACTATGTGATATATGTTCTTCACATCTAGTTTTGTTACGACTATGTGATATTATATGTTCTTCACATTTAGTTTTTTCCGACTATGTGATATATTTTCTTCACATTTAGTTTTGTTCCGACTATGTGATATTTTATGTTCTTCACATTTAGTTTTGTTCCGACTATGTGATATTATACGTTCTTCACATCTAGTTTTGTTCCGACCATGTGATATTATATGTTCTTCACATTTAGTTTTGTTCCGACTATGTGATATATGTTCTTCACATCTAGTTTTGTTCCGACTATGTGATATATGTTCTTCACATCTAGTTTTGTTACGACTATGTGATATTATATGTTCTTCACATTTAGTTTTTTCCGACTATGTGATATATGTTCTTCACATCTAGTTTTGTTCCGACTGTGTGATATTAGGGAATCGAATATAAAGGGAGTCCTTTCTTCTTTCATAACTCCCTCTTGTCTTATTCTTCAAGCGATCGTTCCTTTACGACTTTTTCTCTTTTTTGCAATGATCTTCACATTTTTCCTTGTCAATATGGACCGATGACCACACGGTTGTACTCCTTAAAAAAATCTTGACAAAAACCATAGCCTGACAACACGACTGAAGAATATTCCCATGTAAGCAATGCTCGGCGTTGATATGACTAAGCAACAAAAGTCTAAATTCATTAATTCTGATGATGATGAAGATGGTGCTTGTTGATTAAAGGGGCCTAACATCGAGGTCATCGGCCCCTATTCATGAATTCTATTAACACAGTCAGTACGGTAAAACTATATACGACATAAATGAACGGAAAAGGTATTCTCTATAACATTCGTTATATAGTATATTTCAATAGGACCAATAGCGAAGGCATTTAAAAATTAAATTGCAGGCGCCTTCCCATTAACTACCATTTCATCTAGAGTGAATAAAAGTATTTATAGCTTAGACTGTAGTGCCTTATTTTCTGACTTTACATACCTATTTTCATTCAATTCTGCTCATGCATTTTCTCGTGGTTTCGCATGGATATGGACTTAGTAATAAAAATAGAAAATCATGAATATCTCTGTTATCATAGCTGGTACGTTAAAAATATATAAGTAAATGATGGGAAATGTACTTCTATATACATTTAGTTATCTAGTATTGATCGATAGGACCACTAATGACATAGGCATTTGAGAATTACACGTTAGGACTTCCCCTAAACTATCATTTCACTGAGCGCGAATACAGTTATTTATAGAACAGATTAAAGAGCTTCCCCAAATTTACATACCGATTTTCATTAAATTCTCTTCAATCATTTTCTCGTGATGTATATATAAAATAAGAGTTTTGCATGTACAATGCTAAGAATTTGAAAAGAATGGTATTTCTGTATCAATCAATCATCAATCAATACTGATCTGCATTTAGGGCAGTCGCCCAGGTGGCAGATTCCCTATCTGCATTTAGGGCAGTCGCCCAGGTGGCAGATTCCCTATCTGTTTGTTTCTTTCGGTCATGTCCATAGAAACAAGGAAATGCATTTTTTACTATTCCGTAATTTCTGTCTGTCTTTCTGTCTGTCTATATGTATGTATGTATGTATGTATGTATGTACACGCATCACGAGAAAACGGCCGAAGAGAATATAATGCAAATCGGTGTGTAAAGTCGGGTGATGAACCACTACAATCTAGGCTATAAATTATTTTATTCACGTTGAGTGAAATGGTAGTTTATGGGAAGGCCTGAAATTTAATTCTCAAATATTTATGTTGTTAGTAGTCGTGTCTTATTGAAAATCGGTATGCAAAGTCGGGGTAATAAGTCGATATAATCTAGGCGATAAATAATTGTATTCACTCTGAGTGAAATGGCAGTTTAGGGGAATGTCTAAAACTTAATTTTCAAATCTTTATGTTATTAGTGGTCGTATCTTAATGGAAATCGGTAGACAAAGGCGGGAAATAAGTCACTACAATATAGGCTATACATAAGTATATTCACGCTGAGATAAATGGTAGTTTAGGGAAGGCCTAAAGTTTAATTCTCAAATATTTATTATATTACTGGTCGTATCTTCACGAAAATGGGTATGCAAAGTCGGGGAATAAGTCGCTATAATCTAGACCATCAATAATTTTATTCACACTGAGTGAAATGGTAGTTTAGGGGAAGGCCTGAAATGTAATCTATATTGCTCAGAATTTGAAAAGAATGGTATTGCTCAGAATTTGAAAAGAATGGTATTGCTCAGAATTTGAAAAGAATGGTATTTCTGTATCGGTCATGTCCACAGTAACAAGGAAATGCACGTTTACTTTTCCGTAATTTCAGTCAGTCTGTCTGTCTGTCTGTCTGTCTGTCTGTCTGTCTATCTGTCTGTCTGTCGGTCTGTCTGTCTGTCTGTCTGTCTGTCTGTCTGTCTGTCTGTCTGTATGTATGTATGTATGTATGTATGTATGTATGTATGTATGTATGTATGTACACGCATCACGAGAAAACGGCTGAAGAGAATTTAATGAAAATCGGTATGTAAAGTCGAGTGATGAACCACTACAATCTAGGCTACAAGTTATTTTATTCACGCTGAGAGAAATGGTAGTTTAGGGGAAGGCCTGAAATGTAATTCTCAAATAAGTTATTTATGTTATTAGTGGTGGTATCGATAAATACTACACAACTAACATAACTTTAGTTATGTCGTAAGTTAGTAGTAGTTATGTAAGAAGTTATTAAATTTCCGATCACTTATGTCTTATACATTGTTACCGTACCGCATATAATCACAGAGATATTCATGAATTTGGATTTTTGTTACTAATACCATACCAGCGCCGAGTCACGAGAAAATGGGTAAACAGAATTTGGTGAAAATCGGTATGTAAAGTGTGAGAATAAGGAACTACAGTCTATGATATAAATAATTTTCTAAGGCGCCCTAATATCACAAAGTCGAAAGAAAACTAATGTGAAGGCCTGTAATATAGAAAGCTCATAAACTTTATCAACAATAACATTACATTGACCATTGTTTGTTGTGATGTGCTTCTTGTCTTCTGTTTCCACTCATCCCCGATAGATAGGATTACTGCAGCGTACCGAGGTTTTTTAAAATTTGCTTTACGTCGCACCGATACAGGTAGGTCTTATGGCGACGATGGGATAGGAAAGGAATACGGGTGTGAAGGAAGCGGCCTTAGATGTAATTAAGGTACAGCCTGGTGTGATTGGTGTGAAAATGGGAAAACACGGAATACCATCTTCAGGGATGCCGGCAGTGGGGTTCGAATCCACTATCTCTCGGATGCAAGCTCAGAGCTGCCCGCCCCTAACCACACGGCCAACTCGCCTGGTCGTACCGAGTGTAACAGCCTGCTTATATATTGGCGGGAAGTAGCTGGGGAGTTAGATAACTTTCTTCTTTAGCATGCCATTCCTCTGGTTCATACATTTTCTGATATTACTGGTACGTAACACACTGGTTCATCATAGCATTCGAGCTATTCAATCCCTACTCTGAGGCACTGATTGAAATTTGCAGTGTGAATATTTAACGGAATAATGACAGGGGAGTGTTCACGGCAGTCTGGGACCTGGTTATTCCTGCTCTGGAACTTTGGACTGTTAGATCGGCACCGTAGTACTGTTCGTTGAGCTCTGGAACTTTGGACTGTTAGATCGGCACCGTAGTACTGTTCGTTGAAAGTGAGAAAGTGTGCGGTTTTCTGTTTGATCGAGTATTTTATATGATAACATTGCTTTCAATCGCTGCATTCCTACTGACGGTTTTGTAAAGATCTATGTTGAATTCAGTTAGGAAAACCACCAAGTCAGTCTTTCTGAGAAACCCGTAGCGAAGCACGGGTACTACAGCTAGTATATATACCAGGTGGCTCACGGACGCCGTACTTTCTACTTATGAATGTCCCGCATGCATAAGTGATGTGTGGGATATCTACCAACTGATTTTAACAGAGGAACTACTGGCAGCGGCAGGTTACGTCAGAATATGAAGAGATAAGAAACAGAGTCACACTCGCAGCATGTTACTCAGCGCTGCCGGTCGAATGCACCCCTTGCATTAGTAAACATCGTTTTCGACCGCATAGTTCTAGGCTGGTGTATGCTACAGCCGCACTATATTTGCTGTCTGCATATCGGCAGTAGCTAGTGTGATCAGCAGCGGTGAATACACAGACATTATTTTAATCTGGACAATCTGATCGGAATGCAACAGAAGCTCCAAACAGACGTATGCCTTCTACATACGTACTTCACCGAACAGTATTAGTTTTTGTTTCATACATGCAACTCTTCCATCGAGTGGAATGTCTACACGTGTATAAATAAATAAGTTATTAGATTTCATTTTCTACACCTTTGGCGTGTCTACAAACAGTAGCGGCGATTAGGGGGTGCGGCGAGGAGGGACAGTCGCTCCCCTCCCCTTCCACTTTGTGGAGTACACATTACATTCCCATTTCACTTTAGCCAGCTGGAACTAGGAATTATTTTAACAAGCTGTTTGTACAAACCTTATTATCTTATCTGGTAATTCCTTCGTTTATTTTCTTTAATTATTAACATAATTATTGACGGAAACACGCACAAAATGCTGTTCGTCGCCGCTAACCAATTTGTATAGCACTACGGCAAGTAATGGAGACTTTGCCTGTGCTGTGAGGAAGGGTAGTAGGGGTATATATTGTTTGCAGAGGTCGTGGCCACTGAGTTATAATTCACCCACTTGTCGCGCGCATTCATCAGTCTGGCAGTCTCTTTAGTGTCTGTTAGTTTCTTAGTGAGTATTCAAATACTTAATTATTTTTAATTGCATAATCATGCCGTACTTCTATGTAATTATACCGGGTGAGGTGGCGGTGGGGTTACGGGCGTGCAGCTCTGAGTTTGCACTCGGGAGATAGTAGTTTCGAATCTCACTGTCAGCAGCCCTGAAGATGGTTGTCCGTGGTTTACCATTTTCACACCAGGCCAGTGCTGGGGCTGTACCTTATTTAAGGCCACGGTCGCTTCCTTTCCACGTGTAGCCATTTTCTGTCTAATCGTCGCCATAAATCCTATCTATGTCGGTGCGACGTAAAGCCAATTGTAAAAAAAAAATATTTAGTTGTAATCGTATTTCAACAGGAGCTAATACCAACGTTCCTAAGTTATTTCATTGTGTTGTGTTATTTATTAAGTAAATGCCCCGTAGTATGTTTGTGAGACCTGGTGAAAATTTTATTATACAGCACTGAATCAAAATCTCAAAAAAAAACTATTGTTACGAATAGGTGTAATCCACGGGGCTGATTAATTACATTTACTTATAAAAAGCATAATACAAACGAAATAATTTAGTCCGGTGAATGTAAAGTTGGTATTCTCTCGCCTTGAAATTACAATTACAATTAAATATATCTGTTTTTACAATTGACTTTATCTCGCACCGACACAGATAGAACTTATGGGAAGGAAGCAACCGTGGCCTTAATTAAGGTAGGCCTACAGCCTCAGCGTTGACCTGGTATGAAAATGGGATACCACGGAAAACCATCTTCAGTGGTGTCGACAATGGGATTCGAAACCACCATCTCCCGAGTGCAAGCTCTCAACTGCGCGCCCGTAACCCCACGGCCAGATCGTCCTGTACAATTACATAGATGTACGGCATGATTATGCAATTTATAATCATTTAGTATTTTTTTTGCTAGGGGCTTTACGTCGCACCGACACAGATAGGTCTTATGGCGACGATGGGATTGGAAAGGCCTAGGAGTTGGAAGGAAGCGGCCGTGGCCTTAATTAAGGTACAGCCCCAGCATTTGCCTGGTGTGAAAATGGGAAACCACGGAAAACCATCTTCAGGGCTGCCGATAGTGGGATTCGAACCTACTGTCTCCCGGATGCAAGCGCACCTACGCGCACGGCCAACTTGCCCGGTCATTTAGTATTTGCATACACACTAAGAAACTAACAGACAATAAAGAGACTGCCAGACTGACAAATGCGCGCGGCAAGCGGGTGAATTATGACTTCGTGGCCACGATCTCGGCAAAAAAGTGTACCCCTACTACCCTTCCTCACAGCACATGCAACGTCTCCACTACTTGCCGTAGCGCTATACAATAAAGGAAATATTTAGCATATAAGACAACAAGGTTGTACAGATAGCTTCTTACACTGAATGACAGAGCAAATGCAACACCAAGAAGGAGTGGTTCGAAAGGGATGAAAGTTGGGGAAAAAACAGAGACGGCACGGACGAATAACTGATGTTTATTTCAAACCGATATACAGGTTACACAATGCGCACGGCATCGACTCAGTAGGATGTAGGACCACCGCGAGCGGCGATGCACGCAGAAACACGTCGAGGTACAGAGTCAATAAGAGTGCGGATGGTGTCCTGAGGGATGGTTCTCCATTCTCTGTCAACCATTTGCCACAGTTGGTCGTCCGTACGAGGCTGGGGCAGAGTTTGCAAATGGCGTCCAATGAGATCCCACACGTGTTCGATTGGTGAGAGATCCGGAGAGTACGCTGGCCACGGAAGCATCTGTACACCTCGTAGAGCCTGTTGGGAGATGCGAGCAGTGTGTGGGCGGGCATTATCCTGCTGAAACAGAGCATTGGGCAGCCCCTGAAGGTACGGGAGTGCCACCGGCCGCAGCACATGCTGCACGTAGCGGTGGGCATTTAACGTGCCTTGAATACGCACTAGAGGTGACGTGGAATCATACGCAATAGCGCCCCAAACCATGATGCCGCGTTGTCTAGCGGTAGGGCGCTCCACAGTTACTGCCGGATTGGACCTTTCACCACGCCGACGCCACACTCGTCTGCGGTGACTATCACTGACAGAACAGAAGCGTGACTCATCGGAGAACACGACGTTCCGCCATTCCCTCATCCAAGTCGCTCTAGCCCGGCACCAGGCCAGGCGTGCACGTCTATGCTGTGGAGTCAATGGTAGTCTTCTGAGCGGACGCCGGGAGTGCAGGCCTCCTTCAACCAATCGACGGGAAATTGTTCTGGTCGATATTGGAACAGCCAGGGTGTCTTGCACATGCTGAAGAATGGCGGTTGACGTGGCGTGCGGGGCTGCCACCGCTTGGCGGCGGATGCGCCGATCCTCGCGTGCTGACGTCACTCGGGCTGCGCCTGGACCCCTCGCAAGTGCCACATGTCCCTGCGCCAACCATCTTCGCCACAGGCGCTGCACCGTGGACACATCCCTATGGGTATCGGCTGCGATTTGACGAAGCGACCAACCTGCCTTTCTCAGCCCGATCACCATACCCCTCGTAAAGTCGTCTGTCTGCTGGAAATGCCTCCGTTGACGGCGGCCTGGCATTCTTAGCTATACACGTGTCCTGTGGCACACGACAACACGTTCTACAATGACTGTCGGCTGAGAAATCACGGTACGAAGTGGGCCATTCGCCAACGCCGTGTCCCATTTATCGTTCGCTACGTGCGCAGCACAGCGGCGCATTGCACATCATGAGCATACCTCAGTGACGTCAGTCTACCCTGCAATTGGCATAAAGTTCTGACCACTCCTTCTTGGTGTTGCATTTGCTCTGTCAGTCAGTGTATAAATAATTCCTAGCTCCAGCTGGCTAAAATGGAATAAATGTCATATTTACTCTACAAAGTGCGGGTGGGAGCTACTGTTTGTAGACACGCCAAAGATGCAGTAAATGAAATCTAATAACTTATTAATTTAGACACGTGTAGACATTCAATTCGATAAAAGAGATGAAGTGCGGGTGGGAGCTACTGTTTGTAGACACGCCAAAGATGCAGTAAATGAAATCTAATAACTTATTAATTTAGACACGTGTAGACATTCAATTCGATAAAAGAGATGATTGCATGGAACTAAAACGAATACTGTTCGGCGAAATGTGTGTGTAGAAGGCGTACGTCTGTTTGGAGCTTCTATTGCATTCCGACCAGGTTGTCCAGCTTAAAATAATGTCTCTGTATTCACCGCTGCTGATCACACTAGCCATTGCCGATATGCAGACAGCAAATATAGTGCGGCTGTACCATACACCAGCTTAGAACTATGCGGTCGAAAACGATGTTTACGAATGCAAGGGATGCATTCTACCGGAAGCGCTGAGTAACATGCTGCGAGTGTGACTCTGTTTCTTATCTCTTCATATTCTGACGTAACCTGCCCGCTGGCAGTAGTTTCCCTGTTAAAATCTGTTGATAGACACCCCACACATCACTTCCTCAAGGCAATATTTTTGGACCTGTATATTTTCTTATATACATATAAATTATATGAGTAAAAAAAGTGGAATCAGGGATAAGGTTTTTTCGGATGTTGTTATTCTGTATAGAGTGAGAAATAAGTTACAAGATTGTGAGCAACTGCAAAAAGACCTCGCAATGTTTTGAGGTGTTCAGCAGCCAATTGTATGATGAAAAACGGGGTGGAATGTCAGGTTGTGAGTTTTAATAATAGGAAAAGTCCTCTCAGTTTTAATTATTGCGTTGATGGGGTGAAAGTTCCTTATGGGCATCACTGTAAATACCTATTGTCGGTGTTAATATAAGGTTGTGAGTTTCAATAGTAGGAAAAGTCCTCTCAGTTTTAATTACTGCGTTGTTGTGTTGAAAGTTCCTTATGGGGATCACTGTAAATACCTACTGTAGGTGTTAATAGAAGGAAAGATCTTCATTGGGGTAATCACATAAATGGGATTGTTAATAAAGTGTACAGATATATGTACATGGTTATGAGGATGGGGGTATTTAGGGGTTGTAGTAACCATGTAAAAGATAGAGCACCTAAGTCTCTGGTAAGACACCAACTACAGTAACGTTCCAGTGTATGATTTGAGAAATGGAAAAAATCCAAGAAAAGCAGGATGATTTTTTCTGGGTGATTTCCGACGAAAGTGTAGCGTTACGAAAATGTTGCATATTTTGGGCTGGTAAATCTTGGGGAAAGGAGATGAGCTGCTCGACTAATTGGTACTGTATGTTCCGAGCTTTTAGTTGAGAGATGGCATGAAATGACATTAGAAGACGAATAAGTTTCAGTGGTGTTTTTAAAAGTCGTAAAGATTACAATATGAAGATAAAGTTGGAATTCAAAAGAACAAATTGGGACAAATATTCGTTTATAGGTAGGGGAATTAGGGATTGAAATAATTCACCAAGGGAGATGTTCAATTAATTTCCAAATTCTTTGCAATCTTTTAAGAAAAGGCTAGGAAGGGAACAGATAGGGAATCTGCCACCTAGGCGACTGCCCTAATTGTAGATCAGTTTTGATTGATTGATTGATTGATTGATTGATTGATTGATTGATTGATTGATTGATTGATTGATTGATTGAATTGTATTATACTACGTAAAGTAAGAAATGTGGTAATTATGATAATAAAATGTGTACTTATGAAAAGGAATATTTAAACAATATCGTGTTACTCATAATTTGGGACCGTTTGCTAACATTTCTTGTAGGCTGTGGAGAACAGAATAAAATTTCTGAAATACTTTGATACAAAATTAATTAGAACTCTTCTAAAAATTCTATTATCTCTATATTCACATAAATGAATATTATTGCCTTTACTTCTCGATTAAACTCAGAATATACGCACAGTTATTCAATTGACAGTAGTTTGTGTAATACGTTGAAATACAGAAGAAGTAGGAGTTACACTTATTTTCGGATACTGTAAACTAACATTGTGAAAAGGAAGAATATTTGAGGGTGATCACGATTAATTATATCGCATGTATTAACTGTTCCATACACATTGCGAACAAGGATATTTTCCCTGTGCCGAACTTGTTGTACGGTATTAATAGGATTCCTATAACTTCGACGTCAGCACAGATTTTCCAAGCGAGTGCTTCATACTTAAGATATGCCGACAGTACTTTCATGCTTGCAAATATCTCTTCCATTTGAACTGAATGGCCACGAGAACGGACGCATTCTCATTATGCAGTAACACTCTTTAGGGGCCAGTTTTGAATGGATCAGTAAATGTCTCCACTGAGTAGGTTCATGTTGCATTCCACAGAAGTGCATTAAATTGTTTATATTGTGCGATAAACGAACGAATCGTTCATTGAGAATAAATGAGCTAGTTTTTTCTCTGTGTCTGAACCATGAAAAATATATTCCTTGAGCCAGAAGATTTTAAGCCGGAAGTCAAGCAGTCTCGAAGTCTCCTTGTGCAAATTCAGATCACTTTCAAGATCATTACGTTCACTCTGAAAGAACCGTCGTGGAGTAAAGTCATCTTCAGGCTTTTACACATGCAGTAGTAATTATTGTCTTCAGAGATTTCATCAGTGTCAACATCATTTTCCGCCATGTTTTCTAAGTCATCTGAAGGAAGGCGGACACGCAGATTTCTCCATGATGCACTTAGCTAGTAGCTGAATATACAATTTGAAGACACGATTTGTTTTATTATTTTTCTAACAGTATCCAGGATGATTAGTTACATAGAAGTATGAGTCAGTAATGTGGTCCTTACGCTCCCTCCATGCCATTGCAAACGGGATGGTTTTTTTTCTTTTCTTTACTTCACAACCATAACCACTCAACACAATAGGAACAAACAAACTTCCTTTGTCGTCCATGAGTTGCTCTGGTCTGAAGATTTGTCATTAAATTAGCATTGTGATATTTCGTCAAATATACGCAGGCTGATCAACAAAGACTGAGACTGATTTTTTCCTGTAGCTTCCGTGATTGTTTCCTATCTGTAACATAAATATTTGAAAATAGCGGTATTTTATGTATAATGTCCGTAGGCGCCAGCACTCCCGTATCGTTAGGTTGGTAGTAATGCTCTGTTGTGTAGACGCTACGTGCATTTCGCTTACCAGACAATGGAGGTGACGCGATAGGAGCAGTACAGCGCAATCATATTCTGTTTTCGTTTAAACCATACAGCCACTGAAACTTAACGAAAGCTGAAGCATGCGTACGGTGAAGATACACTAGCTCGTGCAACAATATTTAGGTGGTTCAAGGACTTCAAAGAAGGCTGACTTGTGTGGTGGGCCTGGCTTTTCAGCTTCTGCTATGACTTAAGTCAACATCAACACAGCTGCTGTGATTGTCCGTGAGGATCGGCGGATAACGTTATGTAACCTCAGTGAAGTGTTGAGAATTTCATATGGCAGTGCCTTTACGATTATGCACAATCATCTCCATATGACCCAAGTTTGTGTCCGTTGGGTGTTACGTCTGTTGACTCCCGAACAAAAGGCTGTGCGAATGGAGACAAGCCGTGAGGTGCTGCGGCTCTTTGCAGATGAAGGGGATGCGTTTTTGAAATCGATTATCACTCTGAAACAGTGCTCAAGAAATGTGAGGCGATTCTCAAGGACCTGACAAAGAATGGTCTGCAGCATGTGTTCAAGGACTGGCAGAGACGCTATAAAATGTGCATTGAAGTTGGAGGGGGCTACTTAGAGAAAGAACATGAAAACATTGAAGTGGAGTAACAAACACCTGTAAAAAAATCAGTCTCAGTCTTTATTGATCAGCTCTCATGTGTCATGTACACACACTTGCTTATGGACATTGTAAGCTAACTATTAAAGCTGCATTCACAATAGGAAAACAAGCGGATAACAGCTCTGCAAATGAAAGTGTCTGAGATTCACAACACCTTTTTTTGCTTGTGGCTTTACGTCGCACCAACACAGATAGGTCTTATGGCGACGATGGGATAGGAAAGGCCTAGGAGTTTGAAGGAAGCGGCCAGGGTTTTAATTAAGGTACAACTCCAGCATTTGCCTGGTGTGAAAATGGGAAGCCACAAAAAATCATCTTCAGGGCTGCGGATGGTGGGATTCGAACCCAATATCTCCCGAATGCAAGCTCACAGCCACGCGCCCCTAAACGCACGGCCAGCTCGCCCGGTCACAACACTTTTAAGGTCAGGCAATAGCATCTAGCAGCTACAGCAGTTGTGTCAACATTAATGTTTACATGTGTTCATTGAGAAATTTCCTTCTGACAGTGCTTATTTTCTCCTGGCACATATGATGCTCTCAGTGAAGTATCTCTGAAGTCAACTTAGCTCCATTCGGAAAACACTAGCCGTGATAGAAGGAACAAGGACAGTCGTCGTGAAATGAGCATAAGAATATAAACTAATAACACATTTTCAATTATCTGACACCATGCGGACTGGCGTTCTCATAGCGCGAAAGTGTCATTCTTGTGACATGAGATTACATATTTTAAAAATAAAGTAGTTCGGTGATATTTGACGGTGCTCATATACGCCAGCCTCGTGGAGGAACTTTCCATTTTTTAAGTAATTAATGTTATTGGGTTTATGACCTACTAACTTCTTCAGAGTTTTCATAGAGACGCCGGGATGCCGGAACTCCGTACTACATGAAATCATTTACGTGCCTCCAAAATGAGGATGAGGGCTTATAGCGTTTCATAATCTGATTTGTACAGGTATAGGGTGAGCTGAATTTGAAAAGCTTGATGTTAAGGAATTATTCCATCTTTCGACGTACGGAGATACCTCTCAAACAGTAATCTTTATTCATATTGATGGTAACGTTCAGTGGTAGTGGAGCAGAGTGAAACTAAAGGAGAAAATTCAACAAGAATCTAATGATACATCGAGGGCGATATGTGCTGAAGGAAAAATAGTCGAGTTACACGTCGTAATTGATGTAGTTTTCAGTACCGGTACCTATTTCTCATTTGTACAATTGTACTCAATCATGTACTCACATGCTTACGCTTTAATTGGCATTTTAAATGAAACTCCAAGAAGGCGACGACATTCTTTTGTCTGTTAGTAGGACATTCTGTATAACAATATGGCAAACGTATTGATAACTACATTATTAGAACAATTAAATTGCGTCCTCCAGCAGTCTATCAAGCATTCAGGCAAATGTGTTATCCGTTTGATGTAGTACATGGGAAATGATATGCAGTTGGTCACTAGCAAATAACGCCGGCGTTTTCTTTAGAGATATATACGGATAAGTACTTCATTCCGGAAGCAAGCCAAAATCAAGGTGCCATTGTTATCAGGATATGTGTACCAGTGTATCTCGGACGTCATCATCCAGATGCTGACGTGTATCGACGACTTAATCGGGGTATGAGAGAGACTCGCTTTACACCAGCACAGGCAATGAATCCTATTTATGTTTACCCCACCTCAATCAATCAATCAATCAATCAATCAATCAATCAATCAATCAATCAATCAATCAATCAATCAATCAATCAATCAATCAATCAATCAATCAATCAATCAATCAATCAATCAATCAATCAATCAATCAATCAATCAATCAATCAATCAATCAATCAATCAATCAATCAATCAATCAATCAATCAATCAATCGGCCAGGTGGCAGATTCCCTATCTGTTGATTTCCTAGCCTTTTCTTAAATGATTTCAAAGAAAATGGAAATTTATTGAACATCTCCCTTGGTAAGTTATTCCAATCCCTAACTCCCCTTCCTATTATAGAATATTTGCCTCAATTTGTCCTCTTGAATTCCGACTTTATTTTCATATTGTGATCTTTCCTACTTTTAAAGACGCCACTCAAACTTATCCGTCTAATGTCATTCCACGCCATCTCTCCGCTGACAGCTCGGAACATACCACTTATTCGAGCAGCTCGTCTTCTTTCTCCCAGTTCTTCCCAGCCCAAACTTTGCAACATTTTTGTAACGCTACTCTTTTGTCAGAAATCATCCAGAACAACTCGAACTGCTTTTCTTTGGATTTATTCCAGTTCTTGAATCAGGTAATCCTGGTGAGACTCCCATACACTGGAACCATACTCTAGTTGGGGTCTTACCAGAGACTTATATGCCCTCTCCTTTACATTTTTACTACAACGCCTAAATACCTCCTTTAGAAGTAATAATACAACGGCTATGAGCAGACGATCCAAGACTCAATACATGCGAGGATGTGAGATAATTTGGTGTCTTGCTCTCAATAGTGCATTTGATCCTAAAAGAAGACGATATTTACCAATGTGATTAAACAAGACTTAAGTATTTGTGCCCGCGAACTCTCTCGTCGTATAGAAAGCATTACAAACGAATAGGAGAGGTACGAACCTCCTTATGCCTAAATTCTGGATGGGCAAAGTACTTTCATTCCCGATAATGTGTTCAATAAACAAGAATTCCCACTTTTGAAATACATTCGTGACATATATTGCACACACAATCCTTAATATTGAAATAAATTTATTCTGCAATTTCATTACAAATAGGGTGTTTAAATAAAGTCGTAGTTAGGGAATTTCAGGTAGCTCCTCGAAGTCAAGACGGCGTCGTTCGATACCCGACTGGTATAGTTTACGTTCGTAAGTTAATTTTATATTATTATAGTTTTAATTACTCTAATTTCATTTGCTTTTCCATATAGTAGTATTCGACTTAATGAAAATTAATTTTATGACATGTTCATTATTTTATCACTTATTTCAGTTCAGTGTTTCTCATTCATTTATCCTATCGTAAATAAATTTCATTTAAATAGAGTCGGTCTATCTTGTGTAGAGTATTCCTTAGCTAGAACCTTACGTACCTCATCAAGATGTGGTAGACTACGCACCAGCTGAGAGAAGAGGAGATAGGTTATTACTCGAGAGGTGCAGGGGACTAATATGAGCTCATCACCTACTCATGCAAACGATGGTAAGGAAGAGTCATCAAGTGCGTTGGACATTAAATACTTGGGATGATATCGTAAGTGGAATACTAGGACTGTATCTTTTTTCCAGAGCCTCTGACTGGAAAAAATGTACCAACTATTCGTCCTAAATATACTTTGTTTCTGGAGAATATTTCTTTGCTAAACGATAGACTATGTTGTTGCAGCATGAAATTGCGTTACTTCATTACAGTTTAGTATCAAGACCGACAGTTTAAAGTCAGTTTGGTGACGGTCGATGGGTTGAGGTCTCCTGATCAACAAGATTACTGGTTCTTACGCCTATGAATGAATTCTCATAGATCCCCTTATGACTTTGATAGACAGGGAGATATTAAAATCATTCGAAATACATAATTGTGGGACTTCAGGCAACCGTTAGCGCGATATATATGCAGCATACGCTGGGCGCTTTGAATAGGCCGTGCTGGCTAGTGTCTAGCCGTGGACGGTGGGCACTTCGACACTTTTTAAGCAAATCAATTTTAATATTTATATTTGGCCTGTTTGTTTTAAGAAAGTAAATAACGTGCAGGGCAGTATTACTGGGACAAAAGTGGATAATAATTTCTTCATGCTGTGTTCTTTTTATGAATTTGAGAGAAAAGAAATTTCTAGCATTTACATGCGTGTGTTCGGTATCTAATTCATTGAAAAATGAAATGCCGTATGGCTTTTAGTGCCGGGAGTGCCCAAGGACAAGTTCATTTAATTCATTAATTAGTAATGTAGCATTATAATCTCTTGTATCTAATGTTGTACTAATAAGGTAACGTTTCCTTTCTTACGCAAATGCAAAAGTGGTGAATTTAAAAGTACAAAGATGAAACGAGTTCAGTTTTCAATCATTACATACCCCATAGTTTGTTTATAATTTTCTTAATATCCCAGAGGTGAAATGTACAGCAAGATGCATTTCCTATGCTTGTCATGGAAATACCAGGATATCCTTTTATGAATAAATGATAATCTTTATTTTCTCCAGACCTTTACAATAATGAACCTAATTGATCTAAAAACGAAAAAAATAGCACAAAATAAATAAAAGGTTAACTCCATCTACGAGCTTCTTACCGGACGTGTGGTCGCACGTGTTTCCCTATCACTACCGACCTAGGACAATACTCTCTCGAGTAGGATAGGTCCCCTCCATGGGAACACATACGCCACTCCCTCCCTCCCCCACCCACTGTTAGCCAGTAGTGGGGAAGTCCTCCTTAACTTGCACTGAGTTGAATGATTCTGATTCACATTTCATGCAACTGGATCATCCACTATCTAGTTCGTTGTCTCTCTCCACTTGACACGCCAGAGATTTAGCTTTTAATGCAACTGTACATCTGCTCCTAATTCTACTCAAAACCTTACATAAATTACCAGCACACTTCCATTCTTCCACTAACCGCTTTCAAAGTTTATCATCATTAAAAGGTTGAGCTATCATTTTCAACTGCTGCTCAGTCATAAATATACGTCTCTCTTCATACGTTTCCTTGCACACTGTCAATTACTGAAAATCCTCTATTTGATCACCACATAATATAAAAAAAGTATTTTTCCTTTAACTTAGTCCAGCCGCTATTTACATATATATTCCTAATATCCACCATATTAAGCCTCTTCTCTCCATCCTGTTCACATTTGCCACTCTCATATTCAATACCTTATTTAATCTCATATACATCTTTAGGATTGCTCTCTTTCTGCATTCGGCGAGCACCTCTTGTTCTGCAATGTCTCTTTCCCTCTTTATCACATGCTTCCAATATACACCAGTTCTCCTCTCCCGTTCTATATCGTAAGAGTCCCCTAATTCCAGTCTATCTAAAGCATTTTTCACCTCATCTACTCACTAATCACCATAATTGCTCTTCTTAGATACTGGTAAGCCGACTGCAGAATTAGGCCCCCTCTCCTTTTCTCGGTCTGCACCAGTAACTAAGCACCCTTTTTAAAATGTCTATCTTGATATGCTCTTTATACTTAACACTTGCTACTGCGCTCGCGGCGTAAAACGGGAACTCCATAACAATCTTGCTGAACTTGGTCCCTATTTGTTCTAATATCCCGCACTCGTTTTCAACCCCGCAAACCTCAGAACTGTACAGCATTCTACTCTTCACCACTGCATTAAACACCGTTCTTTGTATATCATAATCTACTCCCCGAAATTTATTTTCCAGTATCCTAATTACCGAGAGTGCTGCTTGGCCTTTCTATTTAGCTCGCCTAATTTGTTCAACCCACCTACCATTTCTACTTATCATCATCCCCAGATACTCCATCTTATCCAGCACCTCTATTTCCTCCCCCATTTGATCCACTTTACCAGGTTTGATTTTGTTACCTTTCCTATAAACCATCACCTCTGTCTTGCTACTGTTGATCATCAGTGACCATTTCTTCGCAAAACAACAAACCTCGTTCACACTTCTCTGCAGGCTCCCAGCTGCCAACGTCAATAATAATACATCATCGGCAAAAAACAGCCCTGGAATTACTTGAACCCCTACAACTCCCTGTGGCTACCTAATAAGTCGTTAACAAACAACAGGAAACGAATTGGCGACAATTTACACCCCTGTATCAGCACAACCTTCGATTCAAACAATCCACTAATCACCCCATCCTCTACCCTAATGCTACAACAGACATTTTCATACATGTTTTTGACCAAACTTCACATCTTCCCCCAACACCTCCCCTCCCCATTTTTTAAAACAAGGCCTCTGCTCACTGTATCGAACGCCTTCTGAAAGCCGATAGCTTCTATAAATATTTAGGTACCTTCTTTTCTCACTATTTATCTATTATTGTTCTAATAATCATTAAATTATCCGTTGTCCTCCTCCCTTTTCTAAAGCCACTCTGTAATATCAATAAAATAGAGTAGTCTTCCGCCCACTTCCTCAGCCTATCAGCCAAGGTACCCGTGTATACCTTGCTCAGAGAGTCCAACAAGATTATACCTCGATAGTTGCTGGGGTTGGCCCTCTCCTTTGAATTTATAAATAGTGCATATGATTTCTTTCTGCCATTCTCTCGGGAATTTTGCCCCTTGGAATACCTTGATTAAAAATGTAACAAAACTCTCCCTCATATAATTATTTTTGATACTCACTTCCAATAAACATTTTATCACATTTCCCCTTCCCGCTGCTCTGTTCTTTAATTTACTTATCAATTCCACCAACGCATCACCTGTTATTCTTTTATCCAACTCATGAATACCCATCTCAAACCTCCTTTCAACCTCATATCCTCCTCCAACCCTTACCCATACTTGCTTCTCTCCTAACGGTTTCTGGAAATACTTTACCAATGTTCCATACTCAATTTTTGACTTTGAAGCTCCACTTGCACCACTGTTCATTTTATTTACTGTCACCCACACTTATTCTCCTTCTCTGTTTTTACACTCCCTGTTTATCGCTTCCGTTTGGACCTTTTGCCATGCCCTTTTTCTCTCTGCTAGCATTTTCTTAAATTCTTTTCTCAACCTGCAAAACTGCTCCCTTAAGCCCCTCCCTCCGGATTTCCTGTACTCACCTGGATCTCTCATCACTAATTTCCTCTTCTACTTACACTCTTATTGTACCAGCCCTCTCCCTCTTCTCTAATCATCTTCCTACATGCTTTTTCCACCGCCACTCTACTAATAGGATATCCCAGTAACTCCAAAGCCCTATCAATATTATTACCCTCTAATGCTACATCGATCCCTATCCTAATAATCCGAAATTCTGTATCTTCATGGTAGTTATTTAACTCCGATTTGCCCTCCACTGTCCATATATACTTGGAAACTACACTACCTTTCCCCTTCCCACCTCTTCCTAATCCCCTCTCCTCTACTTACCCACTCATATTCACCATTACATATACTGTGGAATGGTGTGATTTCACCCAATCAAAAACCTCGATCTTGCTTATTCTATCTAACATATATCCCGAACTAAATACCAAATCAATAACACTTCATCCCTCTTTCGTAATGTATGTCAATTTTCCTTCCCTATCAACCTTCCACTACCCGTTCAGAATGTATAAGTTGCTCGCCCCACATAATTCTAGCAACTACTGCCCGTAGCCATTTCTCCCTTCATCTTCACTTGTGCTAACCATATTTAATCAGGTCCCCTCTTTTATACACTGGGCTGGAGCTCCAAATCCCCTAACAAAATTAATCCATCCTGTTCGTACATTCCGCTAATCATATTTATTTCCTCCAACAACCCTTCAAAAATATGCATTCGCATATATCGAGCCCCTGGGATGATTGTATATAAAACCCAATCTCTCATTCTTCATCTCTCCTCCCGCTAACATAAACCTAACCCTCACCACCTCTTCCATCTCTTTCTCAATTTCTAAAATTAGATTACTTATATTTTCTTTTACTAGTAACGATACACCCCCAGGACTCCTTCTCCTCTTTCCCTGCTTCTTCCTCGTTGTATTCCTTACCACGAATCCCTTCCAAGTTAAATTTTTTTCCTTCTTCAAACCATGTCTCTAGGAGGGCCACTACATCAAAACTCTCTTACCTACTTCTTCTTTACCCATCTTACGCTACTTCCCTTTTCAGTTTTGCCACCTCTCCCTCCAGCAACTGCAGTTTTCTTTCTCATTTTTTTCCATCTTCTCGTTGCTCTCTTTTACCTCTTCTACATCCTTCGTTACGAAATGTCGTAAGTCCTTTAGATCCTTGGAATGATCCCTTATCTTTTCCTTTAATTGGACTATCTGACACGCCTCTCTCACCATGACTTTTAACACCTCAATTTCTTCCCTCCCAAGAGCGCCCACTAGGCCAGGCCCTGGGTTAACCTCCACACCTCCTATTATAAGCAGCGCTACCATCACCACCGCCACCAGCATCCCTGCCATCTTCCCTATATTCTATCCCTTTATCCTTTTACACAATTCCGTTTTCTTCTTCGTCCTGCACTGCCAACTTCCAATCCTCACTAGATACAGCTCCAACGTAACCCCCATCCTTCGGCACTCACTCAGCATATCCGTTCACACTGCTTACTCAATCAAGACTGTGGATATCTTTTTATGTACTTCATCTCACCCTGGTGTCCTCGTTAGTTATACATTTTTAACCGACTTAAGGGACTTGAACGAAGAGCACTCAGCTCGGGAACACAACTGAGGAGATATATGGATCAAAATCGTATTCTTGAACATCATAGATGCAGTTTTTCGTAGTTTCTACACTTCATATTCACACAAGTAACGAATTGGTAGATAACATACGAATGTGGACCTTTGAAACAGCGAGATCTACACGAAGCTGAAAACCTTGTGAAAATGTTCCAATAATATTTAGAAATTATACTGTACTCGTATCGTCAGACGATTCACAAGTCTTACGTGATTAGGCAGTATACTCTTGGCCGTATTTTTAAAGGAACTTTTTAACTTGTGCAATAAACGAAACGATTATCCAAGTCGTGGTGTGTCAGTTTCATTTCCATACTTTTTGGCTACAACTACTGAACCCTGCTCTTCAAGTATACCATTAGTTGCACAGACATATTAAATACTTGCTTCAGTACTAACGTCCAACGTGAATATTTCTTTTTCTAAAATATCATTATTGGTGGCAATGAAAGAGACGTACCCCGACTTTACGCCTGACTTAAGTCTTTCCATATTATTATTATTTTCTCAAATATATTGTACTGGGATTCATCTTCGTGAACACTGTTTTCGAAAAAGTTACAGATCAAATATAAGATAAGTAGTTTCATGAAGTATATTTTTAAATAAATATTTCATTTATAAATTAATATTCAGTTGCTATCACGCATGCTATTCATACGCAGTAAGCGAAAATGTACTTTAGATATTTTAGTTTTATAAAACTTGGGTACAGCACCTTACGTACGTTTGTATAATAATTTGCATGTCGCGCTATTCAAGTAGCAAATGTTAGAAATCCAATGTATGTAACGCTGTATGCACCTTTCCAGTGGCACATAGAAGACTTCCGAAATACAGTGAATTCTTGTCTCATACCCAGGCAAGGGTAACCCTTTGTCTTATGGTAAATTATTATTACTGAGCTTTTTCAAGGAGGTAACATCTAAAAATAGAAATTAAGTTAGTTGACTGACTATTCGGTTACTAACCAATTACGTCACTGAATTTGTACTCGTGCAGAATCATGAGATTGTATTTGAACAATTTCCCTCTTTGGACAAGATATATCCGTTCAGCAGGACGTCACAGTTCACTGTATTTTATTAATGATTGTTTAATCATTTCGCATACTTTAATATTCCTCGAGAATTATAGATCATATTATACAGCATTGATTCGACGTCTTTGCCAGGGTGTAGTATATTCTGAATCAGGGATCATTCATTTGGGATCCTAGTTTTAGGTTTTCCAGTATAAAATAATTTTTGACGGAGGGAGTACACGTGTTTTACCACCATCTTGTTTATATAAACTTTAGCCTTGCATGTAATGGTAATTACCTTCAGTGTTTGGATTGAACAAAAACGCGTGGTTGTATGAAAATCAGGAAATGAAGGAAAAAGGGAATATATTTACCTAAAGATAAAGGCCCATTTGCTGCAGCTCCTCCCGTGAGAGTCTGGGACGATTCCAGGTTTGGGCTGGAAGAGACTGTCAGATAGCACATCAGTATAACGTAATTTATACAACACACTATTAAGAGATACAGTGATATACACTATATTTTCAATTCAGTTCAATTCAATTCAATTCAGTTCAATAGAACTTTACAATTATCAGACGTCATGCTATACGCTAATACAAAAATCATATATTCTAATTTGTATGCAAAAAAAGAACCACACATTTTGGTTTACAGTTCATTTATAGGCCTATAATACACGCAACTGTTAATTAAGTGCCTTTTGAAACTTTTTATCATTCAGACTTTTTATATCATTAGGCAGTTTGTTATAGAGTAACATACCCTTTGGCCCATTTTGTTAGTGCGGTGGAAACCCATGTGGTAATCATTCCTATTACTTGTTCATAATTGTGGTTCTCACTGTTACTTATAGTCAATATTTCATTGTATTTAATAAAGAGGATTGATTTCTACATATATATTGTACAAGGAAAAGTTGCTGGAAAAGGAGCATGAGATGGGTCCTAGGTAGTGTTCGGTTCTTAATAGCCGGTGTAGAGAAAGGTACTCGCAGTGCGAAATAATAGATGTTCTGTTTCTAAGGCTAGCTTTATTCCATTGATAGGATGCGTAGAAAAATTTATTATTTCGCATGTGAAACCAAATTAATTGTACTTCCTTTCTGTAATAATTATTATTGCACTGTCTAAAATTCTCAATACATGCTCGTAGCAAACGAAAGTCAAAGAGAATAACTCTTCATGAAATAAATGTTACTTCAAGTGAGTCTTTGAAAATTCAATATCAGATAAAAAATTAAAGTCCTCTTCAAGAAGTTAACGTTTGAAACCTAGAGTCTTTATACGAAAATGCCTACAGTCTTTTTAAGAAAGATGCCTACAGTCTTCTAAAGGTTATTATCACATGAAAATATATCACTGGAAATTTCTGGAATACTTTGAAATTTCCGAGTTCTTTGAATTAACACTTGAATAAAAATAAAGTTATTAGTTCATGAAGTCTACTACGAATTAGTGACTGAACTGGATTATTTATCACTTTGAAATGACTTCAAAATTTTATCACTGTCTCTGCAGTTTAAGAAGTTTTGAAATTAAAGGCACTCATACCGCCTGAATTATTATTTTAAGCAGGAACTAGTGAAATGCAGTACAGCAAACAGCATTGATGTCGTGATGTACCATCTCCCACGAAGTACCACGTTCAGTCCCTCGTTGTACCACGTATGGTCTCTCACGTCGTACCATCTCCCACGTCGTACTACGCCGTATCTCGTTCAGGTTGATATGATAATGGCAACACTCGGTCAAGATTTCTGTGTCAAGTGTTAAATTGTATTGACACTAGAGAGTTCAATTGACGGATTAACTTATAAGAGTGTTGAACTAGCACGATTCTACTTATTTGGAAGTCAGTAAAATAGCACTAAGTATTACAGTTCATGTCACAGTCTATCATTTCAAGTTGAAATTAGAAGCATAGTTCTAAGTAAAGATACTAGACTAGCAAAGAATTCACTTTGAAATGGAAGCGCAGTTCGAAGTCTCGAAGCACAGTCCACGGTAGGAAATTCTATCTTTATAACACATTTCAAAGCATAGTTCATTCTATTTACACAATTCACAGTACAACTCATTCTATTTACACGAAAAATAATGCCACAGTCTCTCTGGGTTCACGGTATTGGATTGAAAATGAATTTAAAGAGTGAAGTGAAAGTTCCGTTCTCTAACCACACACGAGCATATGTTTGAATGTTCCTTGTTGTTTACTGCACCAATATTAAGCAAATAATATTTATTGATTTCTTTCAACTGAGTTGATACTTCCTTAATATATGGTAAAATAACCTTAAGATTCACTGTATCGTTTTGTATTACTGTTCACAAATAAGATAATATTTCATAAATTGTCCTGAGTCCTGAGTCTCATTGATATGAAATTTACAAGTCTCGATTAGCACTGGTCGAATGTTAAAGTCACATTATCACATGCGGTAAATTTTATAAGTCCCGAGCTATCACATTCGAAAGTTAAAGTTCACATTAATACAGGCTGAAAACTTTATAAGTTCCAAGTCAATCTCGGAGATAGGTTAACGTCGGAGATATGTTAATCTCGACACACGCTGGATGTTTTAAAAGTGTCGACGCACTGTTGAAAAATTTTATAAGTCCGGCGAATAGTACAACATTACGAACGACGAAGTTCCAGGTTCGCGACCCGCACAGTGTTTGCACGACACATCGTCGCGGTTGAATTACGATGCATAACTGATTCTACCTCCTTGAACGCTGTCTTTTATTTGCGCAGTCGAGGTCACTGCTGTTCGCTCAAAGAATTTTTTTCTTTCCACTACAATATCTCCGTAACCTGGGGGCCTATTGGCTTGAATGTTGAACACGGTGACATCCAAGTAATGGGCTTTACGATGGTATGCTTCATTTTTTATATCTCAACGGGTTTTCTAGATTTAAAAAGGTTACTGGAATGTTCCAGACGACAGAGAGTCAACTATATGTGGCGATTACTTCACAGCCGATGACGTACCCTCTCACTCGCTCTGAGCTTCCACGCCGTCTCGTTAGCTTGCACGCTGTAATCAAATGTTCCGTGCCGTCCTGTTGCAAATACTTGGCGACATAATGAACTATGTTCCAGGAAAGAAAAAAACGCCCTTAGGCATTCCTTATACGATATGTAAAAAAGTGTCGTGATATTATGAGTTATGAAAGATTGTTCGCAAGAACATCGATTCGGAAAGCGAAAAGTGATCCTTATAGCTTTCTTTGTAGAACAAAATGTCGGTCGGTGGATGCAGAGAAGGTCTCGGCCCACAAGTGGACACGGCTGATCCGTGGTCCAACAGCTCTGCACTCTGACCGGCCAACCGAGCAGAGAAGGGGTGGTCACGGCCCTACCGTGGCTCTACACCTTGCATTCGTGAGACGGGACAGGGCTTGACCTCACGGCTGTTCCCAACCGTCGGCTGTCCTGAGAATGGTTTTCCGTGGTTTTCCATCTCCTGCGCTAAGGCGAATGCCGGAACAGTTCCTAGTATAGGCCACGGCCGCCAACTCCCTCACCTTCTCCGAGCATCTCCTTCACCGTAACAAATCTCTCGGCCTGAGAGACGGCGTTATCGTTTATGAGGCCCGTCTCCCTCTTCAAGGGAGGAAAGAAAATATTTTAGTAGTAGTAGTAACAAAATGTCGTTCGAAATATTAATTTGCCACCCAATCCCAGAAGGAGAGAGTACTCCACGGTAAACTCTTAGTAATGCATTTGTATCTACAAATTTTGATTGCGTACGTAATAAAAATATTCCAGATTAACATTTTACATACAGTACATAATTAAAGTGATTTTTTCAAGATATATGTCAATCTAGAACAGTATCTAAGAATTTAGTACACATAAGTGCTACATCGGATAATGAAGTGTTGAAGACGTGGAAACGTATCAATGGGCATATATCATAGAGCACCCTTGGGATGATAACTTATTTAAGGTATGTTGCTCAGCATTGCCGGTAAAAAAACGAGATTTTAATAAATCTATAAATAGCATGTTACTCTTCCATTTCGTGCAATAAGAAATTTGCTCTTCTCTAGAGATTTCTGAACCTAAATTTACGTGGGAAATTTCCCAAATCTCGGTGTCACAAAGGCATTAGGTCCACTTTACTATGTAAGTGTCATTATGAAATTCAAGAAATAATTTCAATCGAAAAAATGTCTTAAACTAAATACATTTTAAAATAAAATTATGTTCTTATTGATTCATAGTAACGTGTGGTAATCTTTGATCTGTCAACCTCTGTGGTGTAGTGGTTAGTGTGATTAGCTGCCACCCCCGGAGGTTCGGCTTCGATTCCCACCTCTGCCACGAAATTTGAAATGCGATACGAGGGCTAGAAAGGGGTCCACTCAGCCTAGGGATGTCAACTGAATGGAGGGGGTTCGAATCCCACCTGAACTATCCTCGAAGTGGCTTTCCATAGTAACCCACTTCTTAAGGCCACGGCCGCTTCCTTCCCTCTTCCTTGTGTATACCATCCGATCTTCCCATCAATTCAAAAGGCCCCTGTTCAGCATAGCACAATTCTTGACCTGGATGAGGGATTTTCCGTACTTAGAAGAAATTAAAATTCTCAGATAGCTACCGGGGTCAAATTCGCAAGAAACCTGGAATTTTCATATTTTTTGGGACGCAAGTAAACTGTTGTATGCAGCCGTAACTTACCTACGTCTTGAACATCAGGATCAGGTTCATGTCCAGTTCAGCATCGCTAAATAAAAAGTCTCTCCAAACAGTAAGCCTAACAAGAAAATAACAATCCTGAGGTTGGAATTGTTAGCTGCAACAACAGATAGTACGATGTACTCTAACAGTGTTTATGATTTCATCATCATATTTTGGAGTGAAGCCACTACGGTCTTAGCCTGGATTCAAAGAGAATATCAATGGGACGTGTTCGTACCCAACCGATTGAAAGAAATCAGGGAACTGACTGAAGGACACGAATGGAGGCAGGTTCCTGGCAGCATGAATCCTGAGAACCTCCCATCCCGTGGCGTTACTGCTAAGACGTTTTTAGAATCAAGGTGGTGAGAGGGACCTAACTTGCTACAAGAACCACCATGTTCATGGCCAAAGCTAGATGTACAGTTTGATGAAGACGAGATTACCAGTGGCAAGAAGAAGCGTGTTGTTTCCTCCATGCTGTCAGCTACAGTCGAATCTGTTACGTTTATTGCCTACTTTTAGGCAAAGCACACGTTTAATTGTTTGGTTTTGTCACTTTGTGAAGAATTGTCGAACAAAGGACCTTGACAGATTCCGTTGAAACTTGACAACAACAAAATTTACATCAGCTTAGCTTAAAATTTAAATATGGTTCAGAAACATACTTTTTCTGGAGTTAATGACCCAAAGTTATCTAATATGATCCCATTTATGGATAGTAATGGAATTCTACGCCTAATAAAAAATCTCAGGAAGAAAGTATCTGAGTGGTATTTGTCAACCAGGTGTTCCGTCTAGGTCTGAGTATCCTGTCCTTTGATAATGGATTTACGTAAAGAATCGTATCATGCAGGTCCATAGATGATGATGAATCTCCGGATCCTTAGTGGAAGACTAACTGTTCGATCAGTTCGTGACAGTTGACTTCAACGTAAGAAGCGAACAGTCAAACATTTAGAAGCTTATCCAGCACTTCTTCCTGAGGATAGAGTGCGAAATGATAAGATGTTTGATGTTAATGGTGCAGATCTAACAGGTCCGCTATACCTCAACATGGAGAAGGGCAGTAAGAAGAAGGCATGGGTGTGTTTGTATACTTGCGGAGTGAATCGAGCAGCTTATATCTTCCCTCTCAACTGTCAGCTTCATTCAGAGTTTTAGGACATCAGCCAGAGGAAGGGGTCGGTCATCTCTTGTACACAGCGACAATGTACCAACTCTTCTGGGACAGATAATGCATGTACGAAATTAGACTGTGATGCTATTAGCCTTTACAACACTGCCAGAAGAATACTGAAGAGACTACTACGCCGTGACCTGGGTCGAACATCAGTAGACAACGAGTAAATTCAGACAATTTTGTGCGACTGTGAGTCCGTCACCATTGTTCGCCACTAATTTACTTGTCAAAAATTTCCAGGGATTTGACTCCTCTAACACCTATTATGTTTATATGGGGAGCTGAATAAATAGGAGTTGCAGATTTTGATTTGTTTGAATCCACTGCTCTTAATAAGAGACTTCGCTACCGCTAAAGCTGCAAGAAGAGATTCGGAGGGAGATATTGTTCCGAATTCTTGGGACAGTTGATGTTGTTAACAAATAAGCAGCAACATAGACCGATTTCAGTTGGTGGAATAGTGTTGGTGGGGAATTACAACCCAAAATGTGTATACTGGTCTTTGGCAACAGTTCTTGAACTCCGAAAGGGAAATGATGGTGACACCAGACTGTTCAAAGTGAAGATATGTAGAGGCTTGTTTCTGAGGCCAGTGCAAAGAATCTACCGGTGGAACTAGAATTTGTCCAACAGAGTGAAAGTGCAGTCATCGCCAGAAGACTTCGAGATGAAGCTGCTCAACTACCCCAGAAGAAAACCGCGAATATCGCCAAAGAGATTCAGAAAGAACTGGTGGAGACAAGTTCTGGAAGGACGGTCCGTAATCCTCTGACACTGAAATTTGGTTGTGTTGTCTGAGTTATCGTTGGACTGAACACCGTAAACTTAGGTGGGATGAGATGTATAAATAAGCCTAAGATTTAAATAGTATCGATTATTGTTAACTGTGTTTCATGTATAGAATTTCTTTGCATTGAGCTGAAGCCATTCGTTTTCAGTTTCGACGCAGCTAATTTATAAAAGTTAGACTCTTCAGTCTGCCGAAACCAATATCTAAACATATAAAAGTTAAACTCAGCATGTCATTGACATAGCCAAGGGGAGGCGCGTAAAGTGGCGCAATGTCATCGTACTGCAGCAATTTGGACCCCCGCCAATGACAGAGCAACGGTTTTTAGAACATCTCGCAGTATATGCTAGAGAACAGACAAAAGATGACATCTTTAAGGTAAGTTTCAGATTTCAAGTTCCTAAGTACACTGACTGACAGAGCAAATGCAACACCAAGAAGGAGTGGTTCGAAAGGGATGAAAGTTGGGGAAAAAACAGAGACGGCACGGACGAATAATTGATGTTTATTTCAAACCGATATGCAGGTTACACAATGCGCACGGCATCGACTCAGTAGGATGTAGGACCACCGCGAGCGGCGATGCACGCAGAAACACGTCGAGGTACAGAGTCAATAAGAGTGCGGATGGTGTCCTGAGGGATGGTTCTCCATTCTCTGTCAACCATTTGCCACAGTTGGTCGTCCGTACGAGGCTGGGACAGAGTTTGCAAACGGCGTCCAATGAGATCCCACACGTGTTCGATTGGTGAGAGATCCGGAGAGTACGCTGGCCACGGAAGCATCTGTACACCTCGTAGAGCCTGTTGGGAGATGCGAGCAGTGTGTGGGCGGGCATTATCCTGCTGAAACAGAGCATTGGGCAGCCCCTGAAGGTACGGGAGTGCCACCGGCCGCAGCACATGCTGCACGTAGCGGTGGGCATTTAACGTGCCTTGAATACGCACTAGAGGTGACGTGGAATCATACGCAATAGCGCCCCAAACCATGATGCCGCGTTGTCTAGCGGTAGGGCGCTCCACAGTTACTGCCGGATTTGACCTTTCTCCACGCCGACGCCACACTCGTCTGCGGTGACTATCACTGACAGAACAGAAGCGTGACTCATCGGAGAACACGACGTTCCGCCATTCCCTCATCCAAGTCGCTCTAGCCCGGCACCATGCCAGGCGTGCACGTCTATGCTGTGGAGTCAATGGTATTCTTCTGAGCGGACGCCGGGAGTGCAGGCCTCCTTCAACCAATCGACGAGAAATTGTTCTGGTCGATATTGGAACAGCCAGGGTGTCTTGCACATGCTGAAGAATGGCGGTTGACGTGGCGTGCGGGGCTGCCACCGCTTGGCGGCGGATGCGCCGATCCTCGCGTGCTGACGTCACTCGGGCTGCGCCTGGACCCCTCGCACGTGCCACATGTCCCTGCGCCAACCATCTTCGCCACAGGCGCTGCACCGTGGACACATCCCTATGGGTATCGGCTGCGATTTGACGAAGCGACCAACCTGCCCTTCTCAGCCCGATCACCATACCCCTCGTAAAGTCGTTTGTCTGCTGGAAATGCCTCCGTTGACGGCGGCCTGGCATTCTTAGCTATACACGTGTCCTGTGGCACACGACAACACGTTCTACAATGACTGTCGGCTGAGAAATCACGGTACGAAGTGGGCCATTCGCCAACGCCGTGTCCCATTTATCGTTCGCTACGTGCGCAGCACAGCGGCGCATTTCACATCATGAGCATACCTCAGTGACGTCAGTCTACCCTGCAATTGGCATAAAGTTCTGACCACTCTTTCTTGGTGTTGCATTTGCTCTGTCAGTCAGTGTATTTAACCCTTTATAGGGCAGGAATTTTTTTGTTGGTTATGAGTATATTTTTATGTTTCTCTTAATCCTGAGTTGCAAACGAATAGGTTAGGACAATTTTTAAGGCAATTTGCTCCTAAATTTGTTATATACGAATAAAAATAGGGTGGCTAAATATTTAGCCACCATCCATTCTGACCCATAACTTTCTGTACGTGGATGGTGGCTACTTATTTAGCTACCATCAGTATATGAAGTCACAATTTTCTTTCATTGGTAGGAACGTTAAAACAATACCGTAGACAAATACAAATAGTCTTTACAAATTTGGATGAACCTTGAAGACAGACTAGGAGAATTTTCAAAATCATCTTGTATATCAATGTCATCAGTATCCATGGGATCAGCTGATTCAATCTCTGACACATTATCGTGCAATACAGAATCATTGATGCTTTTAGAACGAGTAGATGTATCCATCACCCGAGTTCTGTATGCAACAGAATTTTCAGCATCACTATCCCACCTTCCTCGGAGTCGTATGCTTGATCTGCTGAAACAGCGTCTAAGTAAGTCGAATAGCTCGTCTGTCGACATCTTATTTACGTCCGCGTTCTTCGCCATGACGTATCATGAGACACAGATAAGACAATACGGTTAGACAGATGTTTTCTGGCAGCTGGACGCTGTTATACTTATCATTTATAGCATAAAACCTAGGCCTAGGCCTACGGTTAAAAGTGAGGTTATGTTTGTCACTTGCCAACTCGGATAAAGGCGATAATATTATCTGAGCGGATAATTTCCCATACCAAAGTCGCATATTGGTTACATGTATGTTTATTTCTACATGTATTTATACCTCACAATATTCTATAAGTGTTTCCTTTACAATGTAAAATAATTAGTTGGCAAGCGTAGTATTGTTTGGCGCAACTTCAACAAAACAACTTCATAAAATAATGTACTTGTAAAGAGATCTGCTTGCCGTTGGCAGAATAGACTGCCAGAATGTCAACTGAAGACACTGATATAACCACAACTAGCAATTCAAATTCTGTTTGTTAGAAAAACAACATCGAATTCTCTCCAATACAGCATAACCATGTTTTTCCATGGAGCCTCAATGGATGGTGGCAATATCCTTAGCCACTTCGATCGTTTTCCAATCCCAGTTGCTTGCACAGCCTTTATAATCTTCTTTGTGGCTTACTATTTAGCCACTATCCGTTCAGGCATGTGGCGTATGGCGATAAAGACCAAATTCATTGTAATTTGTTAAAAATATGGACCTTTATGTGGGGTGGCTAAATATCTAGCCACGAACCTATAAGGGGTTAAACAGAAATAAACATAAATATTTATTTCTAAATATTTGAGTGTTATTTGATAGAGACTGGTGATGTTCTTTCAAGAACGAAACATGTCATTTTAATTTAATAAAGTTGATACTTTTTCAGGTGTAAAACTGTTTCCATATGTTTTCTTTTTCAGGTAGTTCATACATTTATTTTCTCAAAGTTAGTTTCGGCAGACTGAAGAGTCTAATAGTTATATTTTGAGCTCCTTTGCTATTGTTTACAAGACATCCTCCATGTTAGAATAATTGTGTCCGACTATTAAGGAACTGTACCCGTGTTTGGCCATTTTTGAAGTGCACTTCCAACGGTATACCTGCGCAAAGTGCACGTTTATTGAAATTATAAAAGCATACGGTTTTGATGGAAAACATAAATGTAATAATACGATATTTCACGTTAATCTCAAATGTGTGTCGCATGAAATATAGTTATTATTTCAGATTAGTTATTAGTATCATATATTCACCCATCACTATGCAATATCCTTCTCCAGGGATAAACGGTTAGCGTGCTGGCCTTTGTTTACAGGGGTCCCGGGTTCGATTCACGGCAGGGTCGGGAAATTTAACCATCATTGGTTAATTTCTCTGGCACGGGGGCTGGGTGTACGTGTCGTCTTTATCATCATTTCATCCTCATCACGACGCGCAAGTCACCTACGGGGGTCAAATTGAAAGACCTGCACTTGGCGAGCCAAACATGTGCTCGGACACTCCCGGAACTAAAACCCATACTCTATTTCATTACTATGCAATTTCATAAAAGGACAATCAGAGTGCTCGAATGCACAAAGACCCAATCTAGAACACTGTAAAATTAACAGAGTAATACTAGAGGAATTTCTACACATGCTTGTGATCACATGATACCAAAGTACAACTTCGAAAAACTGTTTGAGACTCAGATTTTTTAAAAAAGAAGACTGGGATATCAAAAAATGGAATACTGAAAAAGAAGATATAGTGTGGTGGACTGATAGCTCAAAGCCTGTGGATAGCACAGGAGGAGGGATCATCCCCCGTAGGTGACTGAGAGATCAATCCAGATGAGCCTGGGCAGACACACTACAGTCTTTCAAGCCGAAATGATAGTTATCACAACATGTCTTGAAGAAAATCTGAAAATGAACTACAGGAATGAGAATATTTTCATTTTTACGGACAGTCAATCGGCCAGTAAGGCACTAGAGGCAGTCCGGATAATATCCAGAATTGTCTGGTATTGCCACTCACTTCTCCTGAAGCTAGGGGCAGAAACACATTTTATAGGCACAGAACCTGTATGCGGGATTTCCTATGGACAAGCCCGACACTACGTAGGAAAATGGGTGCAAACGAAACAAATGGAAAACTGGAAAAATACTCCAGGATGCAGGCTTGCAAAGGAACTGATAAAAGGACCAAACAAGAAGCATACTAAAGAACTGTTTAAACTCAGCAGAGAAAATATAAGATGGGTAGTAGGACTGTTGACAGGACACTGCCATCTGAAAACACTTACATAGAATTGGAGTAATAAGAGACAATATATGTAGGAAATGCAATGAAGCAGAGGGAATCAGCTGAACACAAACTTTTCGAATGTGAGGCGCTGGGTAGAATCAGACTCTCCACTCTAGGATTATCAAGTGAAGAGAGAGAAAACATCCAAGATGACCCAATAAGAACAATCTACAGCTTTGTGAGGGGAGCAGCGAATGAAGGAAAAACATGGTAGCAAAAGATCTCAGAGGTCGATGCTAATTAGGAAGTAATATTTAGAGGCCCCATGAAGAAAAGAAGAAGAACATACATGCATATTATTTCCCTATTTATGATGATCGTAATGTAGTTCTTAATATGACTGTATCAAGCAGTCTCGTGATTCACAACATCAATTGTCATACTCATGTTGTGCCATATGACATACAGTAAAACGGTTATGTTGTAGGGGAAACACTCTGTCATATTATAAAATGGACTGTTTCAGTGTCTAGTAAATGCGTATTGACAGAACTTTGTGTGAAGATGAAATAGTGATGTTTGGGCCATCAGTTAATCGACTGCTTTGATGCAATTCTCCATGCCACATATCCTGTGCTAAACTTTTCATTTTTTCGTATGTACTACATCATACAACTACCCTAATGTATTTGTCATATTCATACTTTGGTCTACCCCTACCGTTTATATCACCTACAATTCTCTCGAACACTAACTTAAGAATACTTGGGTGTCGAGGGCTGTGCCCGATCATTCTGTCTCTTCTTCTGTTTAAATTTTGCCAAAGAGTTCTTCTTTCGCCGATTCTTTTCAGTATCTCGTTATTTCTGATTCGAACTATCCGTCTCACCTTTCAGCATTCTTCTGTTATAAGACATTTCAAAACGTACTTTATTTTTCTTTCTGAGCTTGTCATCGTCCATGTTTCACATCCATACAGTGCCAAGCTCCAGATGAAATTCTTCAAAAATTCTTTCTAAATCGTATATAAATTTTCGAAGTGAGAAAATTTCTTTTCTTAAGAAGGGCCTTCCTTGATTGTGCTAGTCTGCACTTTGTCCTCATTACTTCTGCCATCATTATTTATTGTACTACCCAAGTAACAATATTCATCTACTTCCCTTAAAGCCGGACTGAGTGGCTCAGACGGTTGAGGCGCTGGCCTTTTGACCCCAACTTGGCAGGTTCGAATCTGGCTCAATCCGGTGGTATTTGAAGGTGCTCAAATACGTCAACCTCGTATCGGTAGATTTACTGGCTCGTAAAAGAACTCCTGCGGGACTAAATTCCGGCACCTCGGCGTCTCCCAAAACCTTAAAAAGTAGTTAGTGGGACGTAAAGCAAAATAACATAATTTATTATTACTTTCTTTAAGACTTCATTTCCTAACATAACATTTCTGCATCACCATACTTCATTCGACCACACTCCATTAGCTTTGTTTTGTATTTATTTATTTGTTTATTTATTATCGTCTTATACTCCTTCACCAAGATTGAATTCATACCATTAATTAATTCCTCCAGATCTTCTCCAAACTCAGATAGATTAACAATATCATCGGCAAACCTCAGAGTTTTTATTTTTTCTCTTTGGATTGTGATTCTCATTCCTAATTCCTCTTTGATTTCCTTTACTTCTTGTCCTTTATGAATATTGAATTGCTGCTTCTTTTTTCATACGGTAGTCTTCAATTTTTGTCATATCGGAATATTTTCTTCGGTATCTGATCCCGATCATCTTCAGAATCTCAAATAGCATAGTCTAATCAACATTATCGAATGCCTTTTCTAGATCTACGAACGCCATGTACGTGGGATTGTCCTTCCTAATTCGATCTTCTAAGATCAGACGTAACGTCAGAATTGCTTCACGTGTTCCTAAATATCTTCTGAAGCCAAACTGATTTTTTCCAACTCCGTTTCAACTTGTCTTTCCATTCTTTTGTAAATAATACATGTTAAAATTTTCCTAGCGTGTGATACTAAACTAATGGTGCGGTAGTTTTCACTCTTGACAGCACCTGGTTTCTTGGGAATAGGTATAACGAGATCCTTTCTAAAACTGTATTGCAGTTCTCCTGTTTCATACATTTTACACACTAAATGGAATAAGTTCCCTATGCTAGTTCCTGCCCATGTGGTCAGTGATTCTGAAGGTATGTCATAAATGCCAGGTGCCTTGTTCCTATTTAGGTCTCCTAAGTCTCTCAAGGCTCCGTCGAATTCTGATCTCAAAATGTGGTCTCCCATTTCACCAGCATCAACTCTTTCTTTTCATTCCAGAACCGTATTATCTACTTCTTTTTCTTGATACAATTGTTTAATATGTTCCTGCCATCTTTCTGAGGTGTCTCCTTTCCCTAGAAGTGGTTTTCCCTCTGTGGTCTTCAAATTCGTACACCTAGCTTTCCTTTCTCTAAAGGTTTCGTTGATCTTCCCGCATGCAGCATCTACCTTTCCTGCAACCATGCAATTTTCAACATTCTTGCATTTCCCTTTCAGACACTTTTCCTTAGTGACCTGCACTTTATATCTTCTTCATTCTTTAATGACCTGTATTCCTTTCTGTCCTACTCACTTTTTGCATTCTCGTAATTTCGCCGTTCATCAGTCAGGTCCAATATCTTCCGAGTTATCCAATGATACTTCCTTGAACTTAACATTTTTCCTATATTTTCTTCATCAGCCCTACTGGTCTCATTCTTCACGACAGTCCACTCTTCACCTATTGTGTTTCCTTCAGCATTTTCATTTAGTCCCTTTGCAACATGTTCCTTTAAACAATCACGTACACTACTTTCTTTCAACTTATCTAGTTTCCAACTACTTGCATTCCTTAATTTCTTCAATTTCGTTATTTGGAGATTACATTCCATGACCACCACGTAGCGGTCAGCGTCCACGTCTTCTCCTGGGAACGTTTTGCAATCTAACACCTGGTTTCTGAAGATTAAATATTATTTTAAAAGTAGGCGATTTGTCGTACTGACTTTAAAAGTAAATGGAACGTGTTAGGAATCAATTTATGGTATGCAGAGAACTGTTATCAGTCACTCATTCTCTGTCACGTCACCGTTATGTTTTGATTATTTGCGTCGTTATAAGGAAAAGAATGTCTCACTATTCCTTCTTTGTCTTCAGTTGGATACTGGGATCCAGTGTGGTAGCTTGTTGATTTCTATACTTGGAAAACGGCTCACTAGTTAGAAGCTTCAAAATTCTGAATACATTGTACCAAATATACATTCAAAAAAAATCAAAAATCAAAAATCTATTTATTTGCAAATGAGGTGTCTACCTCGGTGGCAAATGGTACACTAAAATACATTATTGTCAAGCACTAAATTTTAAATTAACAAAGAGACGAAGAAAATTTTCCTAGAATACAATATTATACAATTTACGCTAATAATCATCCTTAATAAATTTATATTGTTTACAAAATTCTACTTATATAATATCTTACAAACATAGACAACTCATATACAGTATGTGAAATTACTTCTAATAATAATATACAACTGGTATAAGATTAAAATTAACATTGAATTTATTTACATATTTATATTTTACCCATTTTGGAACCTAAGTAGCATAACGACCTGCTGCGTCTTAACCAGAGCCCCTTTTGCCACCACTTTTCAGAGTTCCTGAAGGGCCTTCACAGCTACCGTAGCGGTCCCAGGGCCCTCGAAGTCCCCACTGTACTTCACCCCTACAGGCAGTCCCCTACTTGGGCTGTCCAAACTCCATAGACAAGGGGATGGAATTAATTTATTCACACACATCTTTTATTTACAATATCCTGCACTGGTCGAATGCCCTCTTAATATTTCATTTATTTTCTCTGTTGTTGTTTATTCTCTTCTTGAATATCTGTACAGATTTTGGAAAAGGATCAAACACTACCCCTGGTAAACTGTTCCACTCCTTCACGCCCTTCCCAATGAATGAAAATTTACCCCAATCGCTTCTGCTAAAATTCCTTCTAATTTTGTACTTGTGGTCAGTTCTACCAATATAATTATTTTCCAACTGAAGCCTCTCACGGATATCTCTCCATGCTTCTTCTCCTGTATAGGCTCTATATAATCCTATAAGTCTAGTTTTCTCCCTTCTCTTACTTAAAGTTTCCCAACCAAGTTCCTTTAACATTTCTGATACACCACTCTTTCTCCTGAAATCCCCTGTTACAAACCTTGCTGCTTTCCTCTGCACACCATCTAGTTCTTTTATTAGGTATTCTTGGTGAGGATCCCAAACACTGTTTGCATATTCCAATAATGGACGAACCATACTTAAGTAACTTTTTTCTTTTAATTCTTTGTTGCATCCTTTAAGTAGCCTCATTATGACATGTAACGATCTGTATGCTTTCCCAACAATGTCATCAACATGACCCTTCCAGTGCAAATTACTTTCAAATCTCACACCTAAGTATTTGCAGTTGCCATCTTTAGGGATAACTACCTCATCCAAAGTATATTCAAATTCAGTTTTAAAGCTCCTGTTTGTAAATGTTGTAACAGTTGATTTGCCTCCATTAGTCTTCATATTATTTTCTTCAACCCATTCTTGGATACTCTCAAGGTCCCTTTGTAATTCTGAGCAATCCTCAATGTTATTTATTTCCCTATAAACAATTATGTCATCTGCATACAATCTTATTTTCGATGTTATATTGTTCCCTAAATCATTTGCGTATATTAAGAAAAGTAACGGACCGATTATACTACCCTGTGCAATTCCCTTCCAAACTTTCTCTTCCTGTGATATATTATTTCCTACTTTGACTTTCTGAACCCTTGAATTTAGAAATGCTCTTATCCAACGTATAACCCTTACGTCCAATCCTATTCCCTCCAATTCCTTTAATAATATTCCATGTTCCACTCTATCAAAGGCTTTGGAAAGATCTATGGCTATGCAATCTAACTGCCTCCTGCATCCAACTGATCTGATATGTCCTGCTGAAATCCCACCAGTTGTGCCTCACAAGAAAATTTCTTTCTAAATCCATACTGGCTCCTCATGAACCAATTTTTATCATCACATATCCCTCTGATGTACTTTGCTATTAAACTCTCCGGTATTTTACAAACATACTGGTCAGGCTGATTGGTCTGTAGTTCTCTGGTTTCCTTTTATCACCCTTTCTTTTATAAATTGGTATTATTATAGATTCCTTCCATTCCTTTGGTATTACACTATTATTTATGACATAGTCAAAGAGAAATTTTAAATAAGGCACTATATACCACCCCATTGTCTTTAATACCTCCCCAGTAATTTGATCACTTCCTGCTGCTTTTCCTTGCTGAAGCAGTTGGATTTCTCTGAAAATATCTTCATTTGTGAATGAGAAGCTTCTTGTTTCCCTATGTGTCTCTCCCTCTCTATCTTCTGTTATGGTTTCCAAGTCCTGACAATCTTCTACTGAATCTCTGAATTCCCTACTAAATAGGTTTGCTTTCTCAGTGTCTGTTAAATAGTGTTCACCCCCTTCTCCCACCATTGTAGGAATTTGGATTCCTTTTCCTTTTTGAATCCTGATATATGAATACAGCTTTTTCCATTTCCCTTTGTGGTCATTACCCTCTTGAAGAATGCCATTCATATAATTCTCTTTTGCTTCCTTTTTCACTCTATTCAGTTCCCTCATTAGCTGTTTTCTACTTTCTCTATTCTCCCTACCCTCTTTGATTTTCCTGTTTACTATCCTACATTTTCTTTTTAATTTTCTTATTTCCCTTGTGTAATAAACAGGGTCTGAGGTCATTTTACCCTTCTTAACAGGTACAAATCTCTTCTCTCCTTCCCAAATGATTCCTTTAAATTTAGCCCAAAGTGTATCCACATTACTCCCTTCACTTATCCAACAACTGAATTGTGATTTAAGGCATGTCCCAAATTCATCAACTTTAGTTTTTCTGTATAATTTCTTGTCTTGTGTGACCCTCTTATTAAGCCTTTTTGGTACCAGTCCTACATCCATTATGTAACGAACTCTTCACTTCATCGGCAACTACTGTTATGAAATTCGCCACGCACATAACCTTTTTTCTACGATTAGTATGGACTTACCCTCATCATGATATAACTGCATTTTTTCTCCAACTGGAACTTGCATACTTCTGTGAACTTGCATACTTCATACTTTGCATGAACTCTACTCTATTCATCTTCACCATCTTCGATAAACTAACTTCCTTTTTGCCGACTGACGTCACGTGACCGCCTGGTTTATTCGCGCATGCTTCACTAATCTCTGGAATCTTCCAGATATATTTCTCATTCTACTCCACACTATAAATACCTGGCCTTCCTCTGGAAATATTGAGATGGACTTAGGCCTGTGTGGAGGGAGCAACATCCTACGTCAACTTCGTCCTTAATTACATGTGCCCAGATGTCTTCATTTGCGGGCAGTTCAATTTGCTTCATGATGAGGTATGACAAACTGATTTCTTTACTGTAAATATTTTAAATTGCATTGGGACAGACTTTCCCTGCAAAATTAAACTGGGAGCATGGCATTTCCAGGCCGAAATTTCACTTGCCCCTTTGTATTTAAAACTTTTCATTGACGACCTTCGTAACAACTTTCTTTTGAAGTGTGCGTGTGGTGTATTGGCAACTGTGCGACTTCTACTGTATACACACTTCTATTCGTTCAGTGCTTCGGGATATTGTGAAAACTGGTTTAATGGAACTACATTGTGGTTATTTGGCTGTAGAACTACGTCACCTAGTGTTAATCTGTGTGATAACGGAAGTGGTGGTGACCTGCATATATTATTTGCATTTTGCTCAGATAATTTTTCTGCTGGTATACTTGAATTTGCTAACTGAACATCTTCCTTTTCTTGTCGTTCTGGGTTTCTCTTTTTATTGCAGTATTCATCCTTTCCTTGTTTGTCCCTTTCCTTTCCTGTGGCATTCTTTCTCTTGGATATCTTATCTCTTTTTTATATAATGAATTTGTAATCCGTGTAAGTGGTTGGGAAAATATTATATTTGTATAGTCCTCCTTTCATGTAAATTGTCAGAGGTTTGATTTATTATTTCAATATATATATATTTATTTCTAAATTTTATATTGGTTTCTGATCTATTTTCACTTATCATGTCCCTTATTCCTCCTTACATTTTTCTTTAACTTTCCATGTTATGTAACATCCTTTCCTTTGCCCAATATCTTGTTACTCAGCAATGCTTGTTTGAGATTTCTAAGACCACGGCCTCCATTCTTAATTGGATAGTTACTTCACTGCATAAATCTTACTACTTGAGGGGAAACTATTCTTAGATTTTCCCTTAGCACTATTATACATAATATATGTATATTACTCCCATGGGCCCAGTTACAATTATTACAGCCTTATGGTCACCTATTCCTTCAATTACCTCAGTTTTATCAACAATTTCCCATGGTTTAACCAGGAATACATCTAGTAAGTTATTGAGACGAGTCGGTTCTTGTACTACTTGTGTAAATCCTCCCTCCCAAATTAACTTATTTGCCAGTTTCTGTTCATGGACTTCACTTGCAGCTCCATTCCATTGAACTTCAGGCAAGTTTAGATCTCCCCCAATTATTACTGCATCATTATTATTGTTTTTATGAGTATAATCTATTATTTTCTCAAATATTTCCATGTCTCTTTCCTCTCTTCCAGGCCTGTATGTTCCTATAATTCCCACCTCCTTCATATTATGACAAACTAATTTTATCCCTAATATTTCATCCCTTTCATCGGTAAACCATTCATGTGAACAATAAGTTTCCTTCACCAGAATAAACACCCCCCTCCCTTTTTATCTCCTCGGTCTCTACGATAGACTGTGTACCCTTCTGGAAATACTTCTCTATTACCCACCCCTTCTCTCAACCATGATTCTACTCCTATCACCACATCAGTCTCATAAGATTCCATCAATGTACCGAATTTTAATTGTTTATTTACTAAACTCTGACATTTTACCAAGAGCAATCTCAGACCTCCTTCCTCCCTAAAACTTGACTGTTGCAATTGGGAACATGCATCAATTTCAAAAATATTTTTTTTGAAAAGTACACCAATGAAATAGTACGTAAACGTATTACATTGTGGTATGTTGCCTTGTTTTATACCATTAAAAAAATATTTAATAGTGCCTTTCCGCTAGGCGAGTGAAACATCCTCTGACGTAAGCGGCGCGCTGTGACGTCACGATCCAGTACCGCATGGAGCTCTACCAGCCGTTGTGCATCAGCCGTTGCTAAAAGCCGATTGTTTATTATTCATGATCGCGAATAACTTCGAAATGTCAGAAGAAAGGTTCAAAACAGCACAGTCAGACAATCTACCATGTGTAGATGTCATCATTCTTGAAAAATGTGACTTTTGTGGCCGCAGAAATTAGCGGATAACAAGCAAGTTTGTAAGTGGCGTCTTTTATATACGTGCAATGTACTGTAACCCATAGTATTAGGATAACAACGAACCTGGATAGATATCACATCACTTTCAACATTTCCTTCTAGACTGATTCCCCTATTAAAGAATAACATTACATTTTCGGGCTTTCAGCATTAGTAAAGTAAGAAATCGGAATTCAGCACTAACATAAACATATAGGTAGCATTATAGTACTAGTCCTCCGCTTCTGTGATGTAGTGGTTAATGTGTGCCACTCCCGGAGGCCCGGTTTCGATTCCCGGCTCTGCCATGAAAGTTGAAAACAAATAGTACGAGGGTTGGAACGGGGTCTACTCAGCCTCGGGAGGTCAACTTAGTAGAAGGGTTTCGAATCGCACCTCAGCCATCCTCGAAGTGGTTTTTCGTATTTTCCTACTTCTCCTCCAGGCACCTAAGGCCACGGCCGTTTCCTTCCCACTTCCTTGTCTATCCCTTCCGATCCTCCCATCCTCCAACAAGACCCCTGTTGAGCATAACAGGTGAGGCCGCCTGGGCGAGGTAATGGCCCTCCTCACCAGTTTCATCACCATACTCAAAGTCTCACGTTCCAGGACACTGCCCTTGAAGTGGTAGAGGTGAAATCCCTCGCTGAGTCCGAGAGAAAACCAACCCTGAAGGATAAACTGATTAAGAAAGAAAGAAAGAAGGAAAGAAAGAAAGATCATAGTACTGTAGGTCTATAACCTATCATTTCTGAAAAAAAATATATATTTATGGTTGGGGCAACTGGCCTACCCACTTCCGGGGCCCATGAAAGAGAATTAAATATCTTTGTGGAGGGAAAAAGTTAAACATGATAAAGATAAATATGACTTCATCTAGTTTTCACAAGTTGGGCTGAGTGGTTCAGACGGTTGAGGTGCTGGCCTTCTGACCCCAACTTGGCAGGTTCGATCCTGGTTCAGTCCGGTGATAGTTGAAGGTGCTCAAATACGTCAGCCTCGTGTCGGTAGATTTACTGGCACGTAAAAGAACTCCTGCCGGACTAAATTCCTGCACATCGGCGTCTCCGAAAATCGTAGAAGTAGTTAGCGGGGCGTGAAGCCAATAACATTAATTGCATTTGGCTTTTAACAAGCTGAGCATATCAGGAAAGAAAAGTGTCCTGGTGACATTTTAGTCGCTCAATACAGGAATGTCTTTGGGTGCTGTGACTTTTACTTTTTTTTTGTTTTTGCTGTTTGCTTTACGTCACACCGTCACATATAGGTCTTATGGCGACGATGGGACAGGAAAGGCCTAGGAATGGGAACAAAGCGGCCGTGGCCTTAGGTACAGCCTCAGCATTTGTCTGGTGTGAAAATGGGAAACCACGGAAAACCATCTTCAGGGCTGCCAGAAGTGGGGTTCAAAACCTTCTATCTCCCTGATGCGAGCTCACAGCTGCGCGCTCCTAACCGCACGGCCAACTCGCGCGGTATTTTTACCCTACGGTTTATTGACTTGGCTTGTATAACCTAAAACTTAGGCTAAGTTGGATATTATTTTAAACACCTACATCACTATTTTCACCTGTGTGCAATTATGGTATTTATTTCATTAATATTATGATAATTATTATAATTGAGCATTGTTAACTTATAAGACCCCAACAAACAAGCATTGGTTTTGTGTAGAGTTATACATTTGTTAAATTCACGTTGTTTCCTTTCATGATGTACACGCCTATTCTTTGTTGCTTTATAGAGTATTTAGATATAGCCTAAATTTCTTTACCAATTAAGCTCATTAAAGACATACATAACTGTCCCATGCCAAGATATATTGGTACAATTAGAGCTGTCAAAATGGTTCATAACCCCTTTGATTTATTATCTTGACATGGATCACCCAAAACATAGGTTAGGTTTGGAGAATACTTTAATAATCAGCATTATTTAATGCACTGTTTATTACTCTCATATTCCAAGATGTAATTGAAGCATTTAAATAAAGCATCATACATTAAAATTTAAAGTTTTACCACTAGAACAGCGGACATGGAGAAGTGATTTGAAAATTCAAACAAATTCATCTTACGTTAAAATCTTCAAAAAAATAAACTGTAGACTTTCCCGATATATCACCAGCATTTCTCCGGCTCGCCAAAATCCATTTCTCCCTAGTTTTAGCGTCTTTGGAACATGTATAAACAATTTGTTTGGTATGGTATGCGATGTGCTATTGCACATCGGAACTCTACACCATTTATAAGTTTTCTGCCTCACTGTCTGCGCAGGATTCATTTTAAGTCTAAAATATACCACGCAGATTATTATCCGATGTATAGACCTCGAATTTAATAATACTAGACACTAACGTAAAGTAGAAATACGCGAAGTGTATCCTGCTTCTCACAGCGCACTACGTGTTATTTCGTCTGCTAATTCAGTCAACCTGTACGATGACGTCAGACCAATGAGATCGCGTACTTGCGTGACGTGACATTTTCGTAGATTTTTATCATGTTTGGAGTTATTATTTGTACATTCTGATCACATTTTTGAATTCTGCATGAAATTTTGAATCAGATTAGCATATTTTTAATTAAAACCCCGGATCATGCATGTTCCCTATTGGGTAACGTTTGACTCATGAGTGGAGAACGTCCCTGGAACCCAGATCCTTGTACATAGATCTTGATTTAAGGGTCTGGGTTTTCTGGCAAGTTTCCCTGTATGTGCCAGTTTAGTGGTATGGGTTTTCTTAAGTACAGATTAGTTTGCAAATTGATAATTGTAGCAATTTGTCTACAGAGATTTGCTTTTCCATTACCATTCAGATGTAACCCATGCCTAGTGAACATTTGCCTGCCAAGACCTAAAGTATCTACTACATAGACATTTCTAAAACTCTTACATAATCTCTTGATTTTTATATTTACATCAAGTACAGCTTTGTTCACACATGAGTCCTCTAAAAGGTCATACCTAGGTGGCACATTAACTACAATTACTTTTCAGTCAGGTAGTTTGGAAATCTTACCTCTGAGAGTCGTAATTAGTTCCTCACCTTCATTTGCAGCAATTCAAAATCAGAAGCAGATTTGGTTATGTCATAATTAGAATGATCAACCTCTGGTCATATCCCATGATAAATCTGTCTTTTTCGTATCAGCTTCAAGACTAATTCTTAGATAATTTTTCTATATTTTGTAGAATTTTTGAAATTGTGTTGTATGAGAAATTCTCATGGACCATTATCTTTATGCTTTTGTATAAATAATCATAATATAATCATAATATCTCGATTATATGTGTAACCGTTGTATTTACTGATAATGTAATTACTCTCATATGAACTTCTTTTCAAACTGAAGAAAAAAGCAGCAAAAAGTAAACATATAACTGACTAGTCTGACTTGTTCCCTAAAGTGCTCAAGTGCCCATTTATTACTTCACAAAACTTTCAAAGATAGTGTACGTTGAATCCACATTAGATCGTCACATGCTGAGTCTCTTTTCAGACTGGTTCAAGGAGAAAGGAATTAACATGTGGGACCGAAACGTTGCCACGGAATAATTCACAAGATAAATATAGCAACATATACTATTCGAAACGATGAGCGTGGCCCTTGCTCTGCTTATAAGGCAAGAAACATATGAAAAACTCATATAGGTATTGAGGCTTTCCACTGTGAGCCTCGCTGCTGTCGAAATCAGTCGGAACCCTTGACGATGTCGAACGCAGTCTTCGGTGAAACGTCCGGACCATCACATATTCCTGAACCACGGCTTTAAAATACTGACATAATATGAAATACTTTTTGTTACATTATCAAAGTATCCTTGTTTGTATGAAGAATTCAGCACCCTCCGTGTACTTCAAGCGGACATTTCTACTTCATAATTTCATTTTCTAAGGATTAAATTCTGCTGACTTTCACTTATATGTATGGTGAGGAATAGAAGGTGCGGTAACTTCAAATTAATTCACATAATTTCTCATCGACTACTTACCAGGGAGTGAAGCCGAATTAACATTATTGAGGTTGTTTTATCAGAATAAAAATAAAGTTTGGAAAGTGTTTTGAGCGACGTTTTTCGGAAGAGATAAATAGAAATTGAAAAATTGTGTTTAGAGGACGGTCACGCAGCGATGGAAATTGACAATATCCACCCGGTCCCCGAATATCTCTTTAAAACACTGATTATTGCTCCTTCAGGTTATGTGTCAAGAACGAGAAAGGCAAGACCTAAACATCCATATAATGTAAATACAATCAATCACGACTTTTTAAAGTATGATGAATTGAAAACAACTATTCCTTCTAGAATATCAAGAAGGAACATTCGTGACCCTCCTGTAACAGATGTACAGCAGCTTCAGTATCCTCCTAAGGGAAGCATCCGGTTTCAGATGGTCTATTCTGGGAACTAGGAATCACTTCTGCTGGTCAGTGCAGCCAAAAACGCATATATAAAAATCAAATCTGAATATTGGAATCCAAATACATCCACCTACAAGAAATTCGTGATTTATTATTTATTTAAAGTATGGCTAGCATCACATTGTGAACTTATAAGTAAACTATTAAATAAGTAAATATAAACGTAGTGTCCAATTAACAGTGCTCAGACATGTAGGTTGCTAATATATTTGATCGCTTCATATATTATGTCACCTGCAGAAATTCCTTCGGGTCATCGGGAAACGCTCCTAGAGGGCATGTCTGGATGGTATGCTGAACAAGACTAAATACAACCTAACAGACCTTAATGAAGAATGCAACATGGCGTAAACCTTGGGCCACTGTCTGCTGTGAGGCGCAGCTGGACATTATTTCTTAATTATATAATTAACGCCGATAAAGTTCGTAATATTCGTAAAGAATAATTAGTATATGATATATATATATATATATATAATGTTTTCATAGTTAGAAACAAGCAATAGTTTAAAATAGTATACCAAAATCGAAACTACAATAGTATTCGACCAACTTACATACCCCCACAACAGTCATTTGACCTTCTCCTGAAGATTTTAGTTTGAAGTTTATTTACAAGTTCTTCTGAGACATTTCTTTTCCCAAGAGATTTACTATAATTATTGACAACAGCATTTGCTAACATCTTATTGCACCTTTTAATCATTGTCTTCAACTTCATACCACACTGGCACTCATCTTCAAGGTTACACACAGTACTCTCAATTAACTGAAATACTAACACTACCAGTGCCTCTCTTTGATTCCGTAACTTAATACATTCTGGTTCGTAACTGTCAATAATGAACATCTGGAAAAGTCTGAACATGTTATAACACAAGGACATGACCATCAATAATGAACACTTCAAACCACCTCTGTTCACTAGATTAAAATACATCATTATTTCCCTGTCACTATCCACAAGCAATTCATTTTCAGCCTGCATCATTTTAACGCAGACATCACACTTTTTACAATATATTTCACTTACTTGCAAACTGGTGTAGCTGGTAATGCAAACCAACATCCCCAATTTTTCAATGGGAACTGTGATGTGAACTACTTCTTCTAATGCAGGCTCTGACGCATATAAATGATCAATAATTCCACCATGGCCTCATCTTTAATACACCTAACACTTTGAGCTTTCTTTCCGACTCAGGAATTCGTTCCACAAAAAACATTACAAGTGCAAACACTCAATCTTCTGTAGGCACCAAATCTTCCCCTAAACTGTCTGCAATTCGGCAGTAAGCACATAAGACCAATGGTACTTACTGAAAATGTATTTACACAGTTCCATCACTGTGGTAAGTGTGTACGTTTAAGCAGTGTATGTTTCACTTGTCAGTCTTCCTTCTGTTTGTGACATGTGCCATACGTATATGTATGTTTTTAAACATATAAGGAATGAAAGTTTCATGTCATCAGGCCCAGTAATCGGACTAGCATCTTCATGGGACGTGACATTTTACATGCAAAACTTAAAAATCCCACCCTAAAGAATAACATCAATCTCAATGAGGAATATCGCAGGTGTAGAAACAATGTGACAAATCTAAAAAGGAGCTTAAAAAACAAATATTACTATGAAAAATTTAGAATTCATAACAAGAACCCAAAGGAAACGTAAAAAATAATAAATGAAATCATACATAACAGAAAAACAACAAAAGGCGATAATTGTACATCTCTAGAAATAGATAACAAGATAATTACAGACAGTCAGGCAATATGTGAATCATTAAATTTATATTTTACAAATATTGCTAAAACCCTGGCTTCAGCAATCCCTCCCCAGCGCACTGAAACACTTGCGGTTCCTAGTTACTTGAACTCATTTTACCTATATTCAACTGATGAAACAGAAGTAAGATCTATAATATCAAATCTAAAAAACAAGAGTAGCTGTGGGCAGGATGGTATAACTGCCAACTTTCTAAAAGAATTCCAGGTTTCTTTAAGTGGGATGCTAACAGATATCATTAACGAATCCTTGGCATCTGGTACATTACCTAGTGAGCTAAAAATAGCTAAAGTAGTTCCTGTCTTCAATGGTGGGGACGGGAGGAATCCTATTAACTATAGGCCTATCTGTATTCTTTCCATAATCTCCAAAATATTAGAAACTATTGTTAAAAAGAGACTTCTCACTTTTTAAAACAAAAATAATTTCTTTTACAATGCACATAAAGCTTTCGTGAGAACACTAACACTGAAACAGCAACCGCAGATCTCATAAATATGCTGCAAGAGTCAATAGATTGTAATAGTTTTACTGGTGGGTTGTTTATAGATCTAAAGAAGGCCTTTGATACAGTGGACCATGAAAGACTGTTAGCTAAATTAGAGAGAGCAGGAGTTCGTGGTGTTGCATTGAAGTGGTTTGATAATTATCTGTCCGATAGAAAACAGTATGTAGTGCTGAATAACTGTAGGAGCTCAGCAATTAGGGTAACCCATGGCGTTCCACAGGGTCAGTATTAGGGCCGATTCTCTTCCGAGTCTACATCAATGATATTGCAACTTGCCGCTTGAAAGGACGTATCACACTGTATGCCGACGACACAAACTTGTTCTATACTGGTTGCAATATAGACTCCATTGTTAAGGATATGCAGGAAGACCTCAGTACTCTGTGCTTTTGGTTTCAAGCAAATAAATTAACCATTAATGTGCAAAAGACTAATTATATGATAATGACAAAACAAGGTCAGAATGAAATCCCACACAGTAAAATATAAATGCAGAATACTGAAATAAAACTAGTTAGAACTGTCAAATATCTTGGGTTGGTGATTGATAGGAACTTGAACTGGACAGACCATGTTGAATACATTACTAAAAAGATCACACCTGTTGCAGGTATTTTAAAGAAACTTAGTTATCTTATCCCACAACATCTTCTAAAACAGATCTACTACTCTTTAATTCATAGTCACCTACAATATTTGAATGTAATCTGGATGCGTTGTAAGGAGTCTGACTTGAATGAGCTAATGGTAGTACAAAATAGAGCTGTTAGAAATATACTTAATCTTCCCTACTTAACACCAATAAAATATCTATACCTAAGTGCTAAAATACCACCCCTAAGCATGAGCGCAGCATTCAATACAGCTGTACTCATGTATAAAATAAAACATAAATTTATACAACACAACACTACATATACTCTAAATTCTGACAACCATCCATATAGTACTAGGCATGCAAATGACTTTGCCTTATACAATGTTTGCTCTTATAAATATGGTATAAACAGCTTGAAGTTCTCTGCGATCCAGTTATTTAATAACATCCCTGTGGAGATAAAAAAAGCACCAACTTTGGCAAAATTCAAACAAAGAGTCAAGCATTATTTTTGAGAAAGATACAGTGCTGTTTAAATCAAAATATCAGTTGTCATTTAAGGCATTCTCCCAAACAATCTTGCAAACTCTCCGGAACTATTCTTGTACCTCTACAACTTTTATGTTATGCAAATGTAAATACTCTGTAATATGTTCTTGTACCTCTGCAACTCTGTGTTATGTATATATACTGTAAATACTCTGTAATCAATTCCTGTACGTCTGCAACTTTTACGTTATGTAATTGTAAATAATCTGAAATCTATTCTTGTACTTCAGCAGCTCTTATGTTATGTAAATGAAAATACTCCATAATCCATTCTTGTACCTTTGCACTTTCATGTTATGTAAATGTAAATACAGTCAGAAATAATTCTCTGTAATCCACATATTGATGATGTACATATTTTATATATTGTATGTGTTTATATGTTCAACCGTTTACTAATTATCTTATATACACAAACTATATTTTGATGTTTAAGTGCCCGCCAGTGTGTAATGTCCTGTACAATTCCTATGTATGAGTCTGCAGGCTCGTTGGAATTCATTGAAATAAATGAATGAATGAATGAATTTCTGGTATATTTACATTTCATGGGGTGCTGTACATTACAGACTGACCACGACTTTCAAATTAATTTTAGAAACTGTATTGTGCCATCAGAAACATCCACACCTTGATTTTTAAACAATTCCAAACCAGCAACATTGTTAGGATCAAATTATTCTACTGCCAATGACACATTCCGTCTTTATTGGTGTTGGATACAGAGTTTTCCTAGAAAAATGTGGTGCCATTTTTAGCAACAATCCCTTCTGTGATTGAAAGAACTCTTTAAGGTCTGAACATTTGGCCTCAGCAGTTGTCAATTTGCAGAATGGCTAGAATGGCTCTGTACCAACATCAACACTGACCACCACTTGATACAGCAAATGATCTATCAACGTTTGGCATAATAAGAGAATGTCGCAGCCCATATCAGTAGTTCAGGAGGGTATCTTATTTGATTATTTATAGAGAGCTCTAACTGTTCCAGGACAAATTTTATTTTCCTAGTGACCTCTGCATTAAACTCACAGTTTAATTCAAGTAATTTTTTTCAAAAGGTTAATCAAACTAGAAAGTTTTTCAGTGCTGGTGAGACCAATATTATCATGAGAATAACTTATCAGATGACTTACCGAAGTGTCAAACTTCGTCTATCTGTCGCATATCAGGTCATCACAGCCATCAGATTCCAATATAAAGCTAAAATTATCTGTAGGCAAACGCATATTTTTGTGAAACACTTGAACTGTAAATCAACTTGGAACTTAAAACTCACTGAAACGGATGTAAGGTTAGTAAATGACTCATCATCCACCTTCACAAACAACAGGTAATCTTCCTTCACTATTACAGTGAATGGTTTAACGCATTTCTTCTGAACTTCAGAGATGAATAAGGTAAAATCTGTAGTTTTGTCACTTTTACACCACTTACTGAAATTACCTTAAATACTGAAAACATCACTGTTACATTAAACATATTTAGATAACCAATAAAAGGACACTGGAATACTATTTAACACACAAAAATATTCTATGGATAATTAAATCGAGAATTCCAGTAGCAACCACACACGTGCGCGGCATAAACCAAACTGAATGTAAACAGGGCCCCTCACGCCGGCTACACGTGGCCCAATGTGGCGGCCATTTTGTCTCGTATCGTTATATGCATTCAGGTCTGACATTCTTCTTATTCTTTCCTTCACAGGGCTTCTAAATATTAGTTCCTAATTAGCGTCGACCTCTAAGATTTTTGCTACCATGTTTTTCCTTCATTCCCACCTAGATATACCTGCTCCCTTCACAAAGATGCAGGTTGTTCTTATTAGGTCTTCTTGGATTTTTTCTCTCTTCATCTGGTAGTCCTAGAGTGGAGAGTCTGATTCTACCCAGCGCCTCACATTCGAAAAGTGTATGTTCAGCTGATTCCTCTGCTTCATTGCATTTCCTACATATATAGCCTCTTATAACTCCAATTCTATGTAGGCGTTTTTTTCAGATGGCAGTGTCCTGTCAACAGTCCTACTACCCATCTTATATTTTCTTTGCTGAGTTTCAACAGTTCTTTAGTATGCTTCTTGTTTGTCCTTTTATCAGTTCCTTTGCAAGCTTGCATCCTTGAATATTTTTCTAGTTCTCCATTTTTTTCTTTTGTACCCATTTTCCTATGTAGTGTCGGGCTTGTTCAGAGGAAATCCCGCATACAGGTTCTGGGCCTACAAAATGTGTTTCTGCCCCTTTCCTGGCCAGTTTATCTGCCTTTTCATTTCTTTCTATACCTGCATGCCCTGGTAGCCATATTATTTTGACAATGTTGTACTTTGAGAGCTTCAGGAGAAGTGAATGGCAATACCAGACAATTCTGGATATTATCCGGACTGCTTCTAGTGCCTTAATGGCCGCTTGGCTGTCCGTAAAACTGAAAATATTATTCCTATAGTTCATTTTCAGATTTTCTTCAAGACATGTTGTGATAGCTATTACTTCCGCTTGAAAGACTGTAGTGTGTTTGTCCAGGCTCATCTGGAATTATCTCTCAGGCCTTCCCGCGATGATTCCTTCTCCTGTGCCATCCATTCAGGTCTGATAATATCGTAGTTGATCTTGGCTGAACTGCCTGACGCTCAGCACCACAATCACAACTGGGTGAAATGTCATACCCCATTTACACGAAGAGCCAGAGCATCTTTCATGGTTAGATCATATTCTGTTGAGGACCGACCATATTTTCCGATGTTCTTCAAAACCTGGTGGCCTGGTCAAAATACAAGGCAACCTGAGTTGCTTTGGAGTAGTATTAGTCTTCTATATTCTGGACCATTGTCCTGTTACGTTGACTCCATGATCTTTCATGGACTTGGCATCACTCCTTTCATAATAATTTACCATTCAGAAAAGAAGCGAAAAGCCCAGCTGAGAAATAAACTCCTGTGAGTGCAACTACTGTAAATGTAATATAATCCACAATTTGTTCGTTAAGGAAAATACAGTACGGTAGAACCTCGCGATTACAAAGTATTTTAGAATCGGAGTGGTTTAAAGTTTCCTTCTTTTGAATACGGCGTAAAAAGCAATCAAATTCATACCAAAGTTTCCAACATATTCATTCACCACTGAAGTCCTACCAAAAGTACTGATCTCTAAAGTCTCTTCTTAAACTTTGCCAAGGTTGAGTTTCAAAAATGGTTTTGTTTTTCACTGAAATTCATGTATTAAACTGTCATATTTCGATATATACTCATTAGAAATTAATTTTACGTAACATTATCGTTACTTTAAAATAAATAACGGTACCGTACCTAGATATAGTGTGAAATATCTCGTATATTACTACCATGAAACTATGTAATAATATTTTGTCTAGAAAATTATTACAATTTCCAAAAAACCCGTTGTTTTTAATAAAATAGTGTTATCCAACCTTGCATTGACACATTGAATGCAAATGTTTAGTTTTATCCCAAAAATCTGTGATTCACTGAGTCAATAACAATTTATTCAATAACCAATTATTATGTCTAGAATTTCGTGAAAAAGTTGTTTTCTTCTTTCACACAGGAGAAATTTCCAGACCAGAGACAATACAATAAGTTCACAAGATTGTTGACTTCGACGTCTTAGGTCTCCTAAATGAAACCATGACATTTCTTCCTTGAGTTATTGAATGGTGTTGTGCAACTAGGAAGCAACCCTCAGAAATTCGATTTTCATGTTTTTACATCAGGATTGACCAACCTCACTTTGGCCTAAGTCCTTTGGAAGATACTGATGCTGTGTTGTTGTGTGTAACCTCAGAACCAGCCAACTTCCAGGTAAAACGGTATTGTTAATGTTTCCAGCTAGGATTTAAACATATGTGGTTGTAAGTTAAATAACTCGAATTTAAAATAAAGCACTTTTATTTGAAGTGTATTATTCATGCGCAGGAAATATTCTGGCGTCCAGAGGATAAAGCAAGATTGGGAATGATGCAGTCGCCCATGAAAGAGTGGATGATGGACAACCTGATTAATTACATTAAGGTCTGAGAGGAGGATATAAAAACATGTAATGACATGTTGAATGAGATCGTAACATGTATTCAGAAAATTCCCAAATTCAAGTCCCATTACAGAACAGACAATAAGTCCACAGGAAGTTTTACCATCCCACCTTACCCTACTTGTAATGTATGAACAGTGTAAACAGTACAAATGAGTAGCCCTACCTAGCTTCAAATCGATCTTTTACTGAAAATTCGATCTTTTTAGAAAGAAACTATAAGCTGACTGACCAGGAGAGTTGGCCGTGCGGTTAGGGGCGCGCAGCTGTGAACTTACATCCGGGAGATAGTGGGTTCGAACCCCACTGTAGGCAGCCCTGAAGATAGTTTTCCGTGGTTTCCCATGTTCACACCAGGCAAATGCTGGGGCTGTACCGTAATGAAGGCCACGGTTGCTTCCTTCCCATTCCTAGGTCTTTCCCATCCCATCGTCGCCATAAGACCAATCTGTGTCGGTGCGACGTAAAGCAAATAGCAGACAAAAAGCTGACTGTTGCAACAAATGTGATTCATTTGAGGTTAAAATAAAATAAAATATGGATGATGATAAAATATCAGCAACCGGATTACTAGAACGAGGCAGAAAATCCAGGAAATGTAATGAAAAGAACATAGCTAAGTCAGTATTAGGTCCCTAGTAAGGATTTACGACATATAACTTGGAGAACAGTCAGCTTTAGTTCTATAACATGGGTATACGAAGACTTAGGCTACAAGTGAAGCTCAGGTGGTTGGTTCATGCTTGAAGGAGATTTTATGAACATTTACCAGCTGGTGTAAACGACCTTGCAATTTGATCGGATTCATATGGTGGCCAGAACCGTAATATGGAAGTGGTTCTGTGTCTGAAATATATTACGAAAACTCGTGCCTCCCTGAAAAAAAACATTTCAAACAAGTTCCTGATATCAGGTCACTCTTTCCTACCCAACGACGTCATCGTTGAATATTATATTTTTGTGGTTGAAAACTGTAGGAAGAAGAAGTCGACTGAAAGAGAAGATTCCCATTCAACAAAACAACTAGACAATTCCACCATGAATCGTAAAACTGATGCATGCAAAGCAAAGTTAACTGACTCCAAACCAGATATGTCAGTTTTCATCCGAAGGTAATTTGACGGTCCTTTTCATGAAGTTAGCATAGTAACAAAAACCACTCTTATCCACGTTCTTTACAAGAAAGTACCAATCACTATGGACCAGTGGTAAACTCACTTCCATTGCGAAACTAGAAGCAAACCCTTACGTAACTCATACCACCTGATTCGCATAGCTTCTACTAGGATCTAATTGGAAGAAGTGTATGTTACAGTGATCGCGAAAGTAAACCTGTACCAGAGCATCATGTGGAAAATCGTAAGTTAATATATACTGATGTTTTCTAATGTTGTGAAAAATATATTGTATACTGGTAGTGTGGAGCTAACATTCAAAAGGGACTTTGTCCAAAAATAGAAAAAAATGAGTTAAGTACTGCTTTCACTTTATGAGATTCATTTTGAGGTCCCAGCACTCAGAAAACATTTAAAAGAGACTTCGTCTTAGCTCTGTTGGTCTCTGAAAGTAGACTATTCATTCAAAAAACAACTTTGTCCACTGCTGTATTCACTGAAACAAGACTTTGTCATCTACAGCCAATCAGAACGCTACCATCTTACAAATTGCCCCCCATCATGCATTGCGTGAACAGCAATATTTATCGTAGTTATTGCTTTTGGTGTTCAATCCAATTTCTGATTCAATTTTCCTTTGTCATATTGGTTATTCACTATTCATACATTATTGATAGTTGTGAAACAGTTTTAGTTGGAGAATGCACAAAGAGACTAATGTAGAAAGAGAAGCTCAGGTTTAACAGCAAGAGAGCAGAAGAAACGAAGATGTATGGGAAAGGTGTTGGACATAGCATATTTGTTCCGTGTAGACATGAAATCAAACGCTTTCTGTGTAAAATGTTCAGACCTAAGGACTGTTCCTTTGTAAGGGATAAGTTGGCATCAATCCCTGATAACATTTCTCAGGATAATTTTATTGCATGAAAACTTACCATTGGATCGGTTAACAGAAGACAATCACGAAAGACAGGATATAAACAACCACATGGATACAGTCTGAAATTTTGTTTTACCAACTAAATTAGAGATGTCAGAGAATGTCTGTTAAATGTGGTGAACACTTGGTTGAGAAGCGAGGTGGTGATAGAAGGTCTGGAAAATCTATACAGAATAAGGCAAGTGTTCGTCAATTTTTGAAGAATCCCAAAGGTCATGAAGGCCATTACAATACGCAAAAGTCAAAGAGGATATACTTATTCTGCTCACTTAATATAAGTAAACTGTATAGAATCTGAAGCAAAAATATGATTACTGAGCTGAAAGTCAACTTTGCAATGTTTCGCCGTATTTTTGTGTCAGTTTTAACCTTGGTTTCAGAACACAAGCTTCAGATTTTTGTAGCTATTTTGCCAAATTATCATTCCTAATCAAAACCAGTAAAAATCCAGAAAAATCAAATTACATGACAGAAAAGAGAGCGCACAGATTACGTGCTAATGCATTTTATGAAAGTCTTCGAGAAGACCAACAGCAAGATACAGTACAGTCACATTATGTTTTGTCTTGCAGCAAGTAAAACCTCTTCCCACGACACCTATTCAAGAGGCATACTCTTCGAGACAGGTAAGTTTGTATAATTTATGCATGTTGACTCTAAGCAAGACCACACTCTAGTATTTTATGTATGGACCGAAGACCAGGCTGGTCAAGGTTCGACAGGGTATTCGGTGCTCTTTTACATCACTTGAGTTCACTAGAATTGGAGAATAAGAAAAAATAGATTATTTTGTGACGGATATGCTGCTCAGAACGAAAACACTCACATTCTGCATACTCTTACTCATTTTCTGCTGAGAACAACAGGCATTGAATATATTCTAATTACTTTTCCAGTGAGAGGTCATAGCTATATGCCGGCAGACCGGTTTTTGGTCGGACAGAAAAACAATTGAGGAAGAAGCCCACGGATTTAAAAAAAGAAGAACACTATGATGTGTTTAAAACAGTAGGTGATGTTACGTTACTAGGCAGGACTGGAAACTGTATGATGTTAAGAAGCTTGGAAAGTGTTTCAGGAATTCAGATTAGATCAGTGAAATGAAACGAATTCTCATTCAGTGTACAGTGAATGAACGTGGAGGACGTGAAGTTTATTTATTTATTTATTTATTTATTTATTTATTTATTTATTTATTTATTTATTTATTGACTTTAGCAGTGGCGAAGTTAGGGCTCGTGGCCCTCTCTTACACTTAACCACATAATTAATTTACAGAATGTGAACTAGACATATTTCCATCAGTATTTAAGAGAGGTTGGAGCTCAGATAAAAGCAGAGTAGAAGTAGAGGTTTCTACTTACAGGAAATCCAGCCATTCCACCCACTCTAAACTGAGAAAATTGAAGATGTGAGGAAACTTCTCCTTAAACTATTTGGTGAAAATTGGTATAGGCAAAAATATTTGGAATGGTACAAGAGATTGTTAATGGATATACCTGCAACAAGTGCTCCTCCTGAGGAAGTATTATATGACTGTTTGGAAGATGATGTGGGCTTCCATATATAAAAATAGGTAATTCTGTCTTAAAGTTTCATAAAAATAGAAACTATGTTTATTATCTAAGTAAATGATATTGCAGTGAAATATTCTGCTTATTACAATATTTCAAAGTATTTTAGACTGTATTAAATTAATGTGCAGTCAAAGAGGACTACGTCCCGTGTTCATGCAAACAAAAAGTATCATGTCCTCTCAGTTCAGTCAAAAATAACTATGTCCAGAATTTGGTATGTTAATACTGAATTTCTACTGTAGTTTGATTTCTTTAGGGTGTCATGTACATTTTATAACCTATATAGGTGTATGTACTTAAGTGTATAAAGTGAGCAATAAGGCGTCAATTTGAGAAAGACCTGATTTTTTATCATTCCCTAAAGTTTTATTTGAGTGACAAAGTCTCTTTTGATAGCTCCACATATTCATTCGGTCTGCCAGCGTTGGCGGTAAAGAAATCAAGGAAACAACTCTCAGATTGTGGGTTTTAATCCAATCGTCCGCAGCCCATTAGAAGGTTTTCTGTGGTGTTCCATTTTCACACCAGGCAAATGTTGGGGTAGTATTTTAATTAAGGGAATGGCTGTTACCTTCCCAGTCCTAGCCCTTTCCCATGCGTCCATCGCCGAAAATATTTGATGTGTTAATGCCAACTCCGGAAACAATTAATTATTTGCAAAAAGGAATCAGAGCGTTTATTTGTTAATACTGTGCTGATAGTGGTGAAAAAACTGCATTTAATAATGCAAAAAGCCTGTACTCGTTTCATGGCCACCATTAGTGTTTGCCTGACACTTCTGTAGAATTTATATTGCAGGTGTTTACTGAAGTTCATTTTACTTGGAAGTTTGGTAATGTGGGTTGATATCTTGTTGCATAACACCGTACAATTGAAGTTGATATTCGTTGTTTGTAATATTTGAAAATGGAACTTATGGCATAATGTTTAGAGAGATGTGATGATATTTAGGCTCTTATAACGGTTACATAGGCTACAAGAGTTTCAAGCCATCCACTATCTTAAATAAAATCTTGAAATACATTATTTTTTTCGACATCTTACCGGGTATGGATATGATCCCCTGGACTAGTGAGGCACTGTGAACCAAAGATTGTTGATGATTTAACTGTTGGTGTTTTGTGGCCAGTTTCTCCTGCTTACGCCATTTGGCACGACGATTCTGAAACCACACCTGCATAAAAATTATGAAAGTCTGAAGAACGCCTTTAAACATTTATTAAAGAATATGGTAAAATGATTTCGGTTATGTGATGAAACATACTTGAACTCTCGCTTCTGTGAGATCGATTCGCATTGCCAGTTCTTCACGGAAGAACACATCTGGATAATGCGTCTTATGGAATGCTTTCTCGAGTTCTTCAAGTTGAAAATTGCTGAAGGTTGTTCTGTAAAAAAAGACAAAATTAATTCGTATTAAATACATTGTACCTATAATGCATACAAAGAATAATAAAAATATAGAGACGTTTCCCACTGACTTGATATTTCACTAGCGGGATGGCAGGCGACCCTTGTTAAGGAATGGATGAAATGCATGGCACATTGTTGTTACTTCAAATTCACGAAATTATAACAATTTAATTAGTATGGAATTGACTGAAAATTACAAACTAATACTAGTATACGAGGGCAAATCGATGTGCTTGCGGATGCTGTAAATACTACGAGTTATTGACATTGGAGTACAGAGAAACGCACATACTACTTCGGCTCCATTATATATATATTTGAATTATATATACAGTAGATATATATATGATATTCAGTGGCGTATACTGAGGGCTACCAAGTCCATCGGTGAAGCTCTAACCTCAAATGAGAACGATGGAAATCTAAAGCACATTATAATGTAAGCAACTGACACATTGTTCCATTAAAAAAACTCGAACGCAAGGAGATAAAACGTCGCTCGTATTTCTGAGTGCAAGGTATTGGAGAATGATATTGCAGCCCAGGCACTGCGTGTCCCTCTCCCCTCGCCTAGCCCCGCGCGACTTGCTGCTGAATTGACCATAGGTGCGGAGACGGGGGAGAAAGGTGTGTTAAGCTTCGGTACGTCAGATCACCACTGCTAGCAAGGGAGAGATAGCTCAAAGACTCGAAGTTCTCCGGAAGTTTCCGAATTGATACATGCGTTCCTCATCGTTTATACTTCCTCACCTTATACTTCTGAGATAACAGAGTGCCGGTATTTCATTCCCTTTTGCTTCTACATCCTTGTAGAAAGAAACTGCAGGCTACTGTAATATAGTTTTATTTTTATAGGTTGATATGCTAAAATGAAATGTAATATTTCAACTTTAGTGTTCTCTTTGTATGGTTGAAATCGAACCTGTGATCATGGGTGGGACACCACCACTGATCTTCCGAGGAAGCTAATAAACCAGTGAACGATGCGTACGACTGCTGGTAATGCTGTAAATTTTTTAAAAAGTTAATAATAATAATAATGGTGTATGGCATCTTGGTGGTGACCTAATGAGGATGAAATGAATGGCGAAGACGTGATGAACACCCAGTCCCCAAGCCATGGGGATTAACAGTACGAGGATGTTGATTCTGAGAATTAAACCGGGCCCATCGGACCAAAGGCAGGCATTCTATCCATTTCGCCACAAAACCGGGCTTTAATTTTTGCTAAACCTTAGGTTACCATCTCCACTGATCAGGTGTTGATTATTGACAGTAGCAGAGGCCAGCGCAGTAGCTTGTGAAACGGCACTGGCAACACAGTAAGATACTGAGTGCTCAGTGCTCAGTTCGAACTATGATAAATAATACCTTAAAAAGTATTCACACTGGAATTTGATGGGGAACATATAACTAATATGGACATTGTGAGGTCTGCTAAAATCTACAAATAAAGCAAGGCGAGGCATGACGTCAGTTTAGATGAAAAATCTGTTTATTAAAAATAAACAAGGAAATATGGAAAATAGCAAAAAGTATCAAAATGATCAAATTTACAAGACTCACAATTATACTCTCAGCTTGATAAAATCCATCTTGAGAATCAAAAATAAAACCATACAAATTAATATACCAGTGTATGCCGACACACATACTTAACATTACAAAGCAAAAAATTGCTGAATTTCATTAATTTTACACTTTGGCTTGCGTGTTCGCACTAGGCTCTTGGCTTTGTTTTTGTCAACTATTTCAACTGTAGATGAGTACATTTCCCCTTTCCTGCACACTTGACATTGCAGTGGGGGTCCCTAACCTTAAGAAAAGACGTGATTTTATGCGCAAAGGGGAGACAAAAACTAATCTAACTGTACAATATATAACACGCTGAGTGGTAAAATATTCTACAAATATATACACCCTGAATCATGAGCAATCTCATGAGCACAACAAATACTGTGGATCGGAACCACGTACAATAAAAATCACATAGATTGAAAATATTCACAATCAAAGAAACAAGAAAAGTGTCATATTTTCCAGGGTTCACCAAGAAGCATGCTGCATTTATGCAATTCTCACTCACTCAAAGTCACGATGGAAATATACAAGGAAATAAATTTACACTTTAAGTAACACTCCCTATTCAACGTAGGTTCCTGAAATAAATTATATGACACAAAATCTATCAACTGGTGGATTTTATAACGACAAACAAAAATGAACATGGATACCTGAAATAAATTATCTGACACAAATTCATAGGAATACCAGCATAGGCTTTAACTTTCAACATATAATTCAACGTTGGTTCCTGAAAAAGATTACATGACACAAATATTCCTCAGCGCGGTTATATCATAAAAGAAAATCCAAAAAAACGTCGCGATATAAAAATCTCGTCTACTGCAACAACCGTAGTGACATGAACAAAACCAATAAAATCATCACGAAGTATAGGCCGCTACAATAAAGTTCTCCTCGGTAGACACACATATCACCCTCGCCAACACACAGCGGAATGACTCAAAAGTGGAGATTCAGTCTCCAAAAATAATGCAGCAAATATAAGAAACACAGGGTCCAACCATTCACACACGCTGCTCAACAGTCTACCCGAGGCAAGCCACAAAATCATGAAAATGCGGGCCTTTTAAGTGAGGAACGCGTCCTCTTACTGATAATCACAAAAATATATCGCATGTCGTAAAGTTGCCAAAAACTGATACAAATGTAAATGACGTCGTCTAATATTCACTCGCATGAGAAGAAACAAGACCGCGTTGGTCACAAATCAAAGCCCTCGCGCTTGTAATGTTAAAATTGAATAATAAAGTGGCCAACTCTGTGATAATACCATAACTTGAAACTAAGAAATGGCCACATACACAATCGATCATGTCTGAACATCTGAAAGTTACTGAAATATCTGGTCCTTACAACTCGAGAAATTGGCATAAATAATAATAAATTTACAGAAAATTGATTCTAAATTATCGGAACTTGGAATACGAAACTGCGTTCGACGAACTCGTGAATCAATCACTAATTTACACTCATCTTGATATTCAAATAATCATGAAGACGACACTATCAAGATTTGTGGATACCAACTCCACCCTTTCTCACACCATGTAATAAATCCCAGAAAACGTGACGGCATGTTTCCGTACACTTTGAGCTCCCATCAATAATACTTTAACACTTTAAATCCTTATTTGCATTTACATTGAAGCACCGATTCATACACTGCGTTTCAAATATCAAAGCAAACAAATCAAAAATATATTAGGCTAAAACAAGAAACAGATTCCTAAAAAGGAATGACGTTAACCACTCAGATAGAAATGTGAATAAAATGTAAAGAATGCAAGCTGTGACCTCATGCAATCGGTCCACATTTACGTTACCATAATACTTACATTTACAAGCTTCCTAACATTAACTATAATAGGACGCAGTCTTCCAAACAAAGCTAAATCTACTGAAATTACATATCAAAACTAACCTATCCCCTTTTGCTACATTAAAACACGTGCACACATACATAATTACATTGAAAATTTAGTACTGATCTATTTCGTCGACTTTTTCCACATGCATTCCGGACATCCAGCTCCCCATCGTGTTAACCAGCCATATCAAACGTGATGCCTTCATAATAGAACCGGGTCAGTCCTTGGGTCTCCAACCTGTCGTCGAAAAGTGGTCTCGTAGTCTTCGTCGCTACTTCTGCTTCTGGAGGTTGTCTAAAATATCCCCTCATTCACGGTGTAGAAAACTTGGTCAAGATTAACCTGCCAATTACTAGAATACTACCACCGGGGCAATTTCCAGTGACAGTGAAAAACCAGTTCCCATTCAGCCGCGGGATAACTCTTCTTATCTAACTCCGTAACTGGGTCAAATATATACCAATTGAATGCTGGACTGGAAATAGTGAAGTTTTATGTCCTCGAAAAATATATCTAAACAGGCAGGCTACTATACGTTGAAATGGTTACCTGAAACTGTTCTCTCCCGCGGCAAATTGAAAGACGAATGCCATTCTTCCAATGTTTAAAATATTGAATAGTTTAAATGCAGTCTAAGCGTCTTCAACAAAGCTACAAGTCCCCCACACGATCAAGATGCATAAGTCCTGACCCGCATTCAGGTAAATGATACTTCTTCTCACGACGTTACCTACACGGAATCTTGCCGAATAAAGGGTAGCTAGCCCACGCGCTAGTCGCTTTTATTAATTTGCCCTCTCAGACGCTATTGTATGCTCGTCTGGGGCCATCACGTACATAGACCAATGCCCAGCCAAAATGGCTGTGACGCAATCAATCAATCAATCAATCAATCAATCAATCAATCAATCAATCAATCAATCAATCAATCAATCAATCAATCAATCAATCAATCAATCAATCAATCAATCAATCAATCAATCAATCAATCAATCAATCAATCAATCAATACTGATTTGCATTTAGGGTAGTCGCCCAGGTGGCAAATTCCTTATCTGTTGTTTTTCTAGCCTTTTCTTAAATGATTGCAAAGAAATAAATTGGAAATTTATTGAACATCTCCCTTGGTAAGTTGTTCCAATTCTAACTCTCCTTTCTATAAATGAATAATTGCCCGAATTTTTCCTCTTGAATTCCAACTTTATCTTCATATTGTGATCTTTCCTACTTTTAAAGACGCCCCTCAATCTTATTCGCCTACTAATGCCAGTTCACGCCATCTTTCCGTTGATAGCTCGGAACATACCACTTACTCGAGCAGCTCGTTTCTTTCTCCCAGTTCTTCCCAGCCCAAACTTTGCAACATTTTTGTAACGCTACTCGTTTGTTGGAAATCACCCAGAACAAATCGAGCTAATTTTATTTGGATTTTTCCAGTTCTTGAATCAGTAATCCTGGTGAGGGTCCCATACACTGGAACCATACTCTAGTTGGGGTCTTACCAGAGACTTATATGCCCTCTCCGTTACATCCTTACTACATCCCCTAAACACCCTCATAACCATGTGCAGAGATCTGTACCCTTTATTTACAATCCCATTTATGTGACTACCCCAATGAAGATCATTCCTTATATTAACACCTAGATACTTTCAGTGATCCCCAAAGGGAACTTTCACCCCATCAACGCAGTAATTAAAACTGAGAGTACTTTTCCTATTTGTGAAACTCACAACCTGACTTTTAACCCCGTTATCATCATACCATTGTCCGACTGGTTGGCTGAACGGTCAGCGTACTGGCCTTCGGTTCAAAGGGTCCCGGATTCGATTCTCGGCCGGGTCGGGGAATTAAACCTTAATTCGTTAATTCCAGTGGCACGGGGCTGGGTGTATGTGTTGTTTTCATCATCATTTCATCCTCATCATGGCGCGCAGGTCGCTTACAGGCGTCAAATGGAAAGACCTGCCTCTGGCGAGCCGAACCCGTCCTGGGATATCCCGGCACTAAAAGCCATACGGCATTTCATTTCATTTCATCATACCATTGCCTGCCGTCCATCTCACAACGTTATGGTCATGTTGCAGTTGCTCACAATCTTGTAATTTATTTATTACTCTATACAGAATAACATCATCCGAAAAAGCCTTACCTCTGATTCCACTTCTTTACTCATATCATGTATATATATATATATAAGAAAACATAAAGGTCCGATAATACTTCCTTGAGGAATTCCCCTTTTAATTGTTACTCTAATTCTCTGAGATCTATTTTCTAGAAATATAGCAACCCATTCAGTCATTATTTTGCCTAGTCCAATTGCACTCATTTTTGCCAGTAGTCTCCCATGATCCACCCTATCAAATGCTTTAGACAGGTCAATCGCGATACAGTCAATTTGACCTCTTGAATCCAAGATATCTGCTATATCTTGCTGGAATCCTACAATTGAGCTTCAGTGGAATAACTTTTCCTAAAACCAAACTGCCTTCTATCGAACCAGTTATTAATTTCGTGAACATGTCTAATAAAATCAGAAAGAATGCCTTCAACACATGGTACAACATATCGCGTTCCTGACTCTTACTTCAAACGTATCTCGCAAGCTTTTCTAGCCTCTCGCCGGGCTTCCAAATTGTTTTCCGTTGGTCCTGGCCGTTGGAGTTCCATTGTTTCCTTGTTCTGCTGTGGGTACGTCATATCGAAATCCCACCTTCTAAGTATAGCTGGCGAGCAAATAGACCTGGGCTTCAAGCTTCTTGTAGAATATGCGACATGTACTGATGAATATAGACGTTCCCTGCCAGTTACCAAGACTTAATACAAATGAAATATACTCTGTACATTCACATAAATGTTGATTAATTAAATGAACACTTCAATAAGTGCTCAGTGGGAACCTACTGAAAACCACTTCGAGAATAGCTGATGTGGGATTCGAACAACCCTCTACTCAGCTGACCTCCCGAGGTTGAGTGGACCCCGCTCACAGCTACGTGGCCAGAACTGCACGGCCAACTCACTCGGTAGACACTTAGAACAGAATGGGACTGATGACCAGATATTCCTTCTTACAAGGGCAACAAAACAATACAAAAATTGTCTTCGCCAATTCACCAATAAATTATCAATTATATAATATTACCGAGCTCGATAGCTGCAGTCGCTTAAGCGCGGCCAGTATCCAGTAATCGGGAGATAGTGGGGTTCGAGCCCCACTGTCGGCAGCCCTGAAGATGGTTTTTCGTGGTTTCCAATTTTCACACCAGGCAAATGTCGGGGCTGTGCCTTAATTAAGGCCACGGCCGATTCCTTCCAATTCTTAGGCCTTTCCTATCCCATCGTCGCCATAAGACATATCTGTGTCGGTGCGACGTAAAGCAAATAGCAAAAAATATATTATTTCCTTTTACATATCATATTTCATACATTTTCTTTCTTTCTTCCTTTCTTTCTTTCTTCATCCGTTTACACTCCAGGGTTGGTTTTTCCTCGGACTCAGCGAGGGATCCCACCTCTACCGCCTCAAGGGCAGTGACCTGGACGTCAGACTTTGGCTTGGGGGATACAGCTGTGGTAGACGACAACTACCTCACACAGGCGGCCTCACCTGCTATGCTGAACATGATCCTTATGGGGGGATGGGCAGATTGGAAGGGATGGACAAGGAAGAGGGAAGGAAGCGGCCGGGGTCTTAAGTTAGGTACCATCCCGGTATTTGCCTGGAGGAGAAGTGGGAAACCACGGAAAACCACTTCGAGGATGGCTGAGGATTGAATAGAACCCCCTCTGCTCTGTTTACCTCCTGAGTCTGAGTGTACCCCGTTCCAGCCCTTTTACCGCTTTTCAAATTTCGCGGCAGAGCTGGGAATCGAACCCGGTCCTCCGGGGGTGGCAGCTAATCAAACCAATCACTGCACCACATAGGCGGTTTAAATATTTAATCCTGAAATACTGAGGCATGTTACAAACTACGTCTATTGTTAAAATCTGACATACTGTATAAAGATACCAAGGATCCTTAAAATAGCTGTAAACTGTATTAAAGTGTCTCGACGTTGTTCTTCTTGGAGACAGATACTACAGAGTAGCGTTACGAAGTCAAGATACACATTTAGTTTCTTTATCCGTAAAACAGAATATCTGTTCCTATTGCCTCTTATTGCTGCTATAATCCCACCGTGTCAAAACAGAACTGTACTCTCCACCACAACATAAGACACCGGCAATCGTCATCTTGCACGAAAAGCTTGATGCAGAGGCATAACGAATATGATTCGGATCCACCTACAGGAAACAAAACTGGGCCCTCTCAAGGAAATAGTGTGAAGGCTATCAATAACACATACAGAATTAACTACAGCAGGTACAAGCATAACATTATCTATTTAATACATACCAGGCGGCCCGCGAGCGCCATACTTTCTACTTAATAATGTCCCGCATGCAATAATGATGCGTGGGATGCCTAGTAACCTGTTTTCGAAGGAGCACTACGATGTGCTGTATTGCTGATGTTGTGAAGCAAATAGCAGTCATGTTACTGCGCACGTTCTATAACAGGACGCATTTGTAAATACGGCAAAGATGCAGAAAAGAAATGTAATAACTTATTAATTTATACGTGTGCACACATTCCACTGTGTAAAAGAGTTATATGTATGAAACAAAAACTAATAGTTTTCGACGAAATACAAGTGTAGGAGGCAGACGTCTGTTTGGAAACTGCTGTGCATACCGTCTGCGAGCTTCGGTTGTATTCCGACCAGATTCTCCAGAGATTAAAGTGATGTCTATGTATTCGTCGTTGCTGAACACACTAGTCATTGCCGATATGTAGACAGCAAATGTAGTGCTGCTGTACCATACAGTGGCCTAGTACTATGCCGTGTAAGACGAGGCTTACTAATGCAAGGGGTTGCATTAGACGTGTAGCGCTGAGGAACATGCTGCGGGCGACCGTCCGGTTGTTATCTCTTCATACTCTGACGTAACCTGCCCGCTGGTAGTGATGCCCCTGCGAAAATCAGTTATTAGATATCCCGTTCATCATTTGTGCATGCGCGTTTATAAGTAGAAAGTACGGTGGTCGCGGGCCGCCCGGTATAATTGGTATTGCACATTTGTGTCAATTACATGTACCTGGTAGAGACAGTTCAGGAAATGAACATTGTATGAACATGTGCGTTCAAAGCTTAATGTCGGCAAGATGGCAGCATAAGCTGAAGACACTCCAAATGGCTTGTAACAACAGACGTCATTAAAGTGCCTGTCGTGTCATAAATTCGCTTTAGAAATGTGAGAATACGAGGAGGCGAGGTTTGCGCACTGCAAATCAAAAGACTTTGGGAAACAATACTCTCTATATCCTGGCCATGCTAACTAAAAAGTTGGAGAAAGAAACCATAAAGATTGTAAAGAACTGCCAAAGAGCTCAGTCCTAAAATCAAAACAAACCCCCGGCGATAGCCGATGTTTCAAAACATATTTTAAGTCAAGGAGATGCACAGCAGAAACAAAAGGGTAGAAAGTTACCAAACCCTGGTTACATGAGCGTAGAGGGAATCGAATCCAACAGCTCAAGTATGAGACGCCAACTGTATTCGCCAATGAGGAAAAGCGTCATAGTAAATAGCCAGCCTTGATTAGAGAAGACCAAGAGAGATCATCGTGAAGTGTAACCAGGGGTGGAGCCGAAAGATGTGAAAGTTTAGCAGTGGCCACTGCGGAGCGTCATTCTGATTCTAAGCCATTCGACTTCTAATTCTTATTCTAAGTCTGATTTTCATTCTCGATGTTAGTTACTAGGTATTTATCTTTGTCTGATAATCGAACTGTGTGTGAAGGAGACTTAGGGGCTGCCTGGCCGAGGCGGTAAAGGCGTGCTCGGTTCGCCCGGAAGGCCGTGGTTTCGATTCCCCGTCAGGAAGTCGTAAAATTTAAGAAACGAGATTTCCACTTCCGGAGGTGCACATGGCCCTGAGGTTCACTCAGCCTACACCAAAAATGAGTACCAGGTTAATTCCTGGAGGCAAAGGCGGCCGGGCGTAGAGCTAACCACTCAACCCCATCAAGTGCCGAGGTTACGGATAGTGGAAGCCTTTACATTCCACTCCTCCAAGGGCCTCCATGTCCTGTACGGAGATGATTTGCTTTCCATTTGTGAAGGAGACCTGTATGATAGTCAGGAACGAAGTGAATAGCGGAGTACAGACATATGGTATAGACATTATTATGACAGAGAGCGACAGGCAAGTGTCTCATTCCGCGAGTGAGTCGTGCGATCTTGATGGTAAGAACACGGTGGAGGACTATACGGAACGTGTTACGTCGTACAGATAAGAAATAGAACAGTGGTAGAGTTGATACGCCAAGGTAAATGGACGTAGGCATGATGGTCAGTGTGATTGTAGATACAATAGTATAGCGGCATAACGGTACGGTACGCGTGTGTGCGGTCGAGATCGAATTCCGAGACTACAGAACAGTGCCAACAAGCAGTGCGTGAAACGTTATGTCGAGCGACCGCGGAGCGAATCAACTTAGAAACTCTTGAACTGTGAGCAGGCAGAGACAGACTAATAACAATAATAATAATGTTATTTGCTTTACGTCCCAGATCCAGTGCAGGGGCTCGTCGATGGACCGCAACTACTGGACCAGATCTCTGAAGATGTACATGATTCCTGGGCATTCTACGTTGGTGACGATGATTGAGCAGAAGGATGGGGCTCTCCGGCCAGAGGCTAGGTGTAATCTGAGAGATGAGTAGCCTTTATGATTCATAATTATGTAATGTCCGGCTCCATGGCTAAATGGTTAGCGTGCTGGACTTTGGTCACGGGGGTCCTGGGTTCGATTCCCGGCAGGGTTGGGAATTTTAACCATCATTAGTTAATTCCCTTGGCACTGGGACTAGGTGTATGTGTCGTCTTCACCATCGTTTCATCCCCATCATGACGCGCGAGTCGCCTACGGTCGTCATATCAAAAGACCTGCACCTGGCGAGCCGAATTTGTCCTCGGACACTCCCGGCACTAAAAGCCATACGCCATTTCATAATGTAGTACTTTAACCTAAATAATTAGAGGGGTATTCTTTATAAATAGTAGTTTTATTTCAAGTTTCCTTTATTAGCATTGTGTTTATTAAATGTGAAGCAACCGCCAGTATTGTGAATACATGAAATATGAAATAGTGATAAAACGATTCGTGAGCCGCACACATTTTATTTCATTTTATCTTCCATTTATGGGAATATTAACGTAAAATGCATGCCAGTTGGAGTAACTATTCATAATTTTGTGATACGTAAAGAAAGTCTGATAACGAAATGTGCGGACTAGCCTCAAATGTAATGTCAGATCTAGCAAAAATGAATAATGTGCATGCCTACAGATGTGAGTCTATGCATGGAAGTGTAAGAAATTCTCTCAATTTGGTTGTTGTGTGAAAGTCGCCAGTGTTCGAGGTTCGTCGTGAGGAGAATTATCAGTTGCATTTTAGACTTGTGCTGGGCTGGCGGACCTAGTGTTTACAGTGCACTATGTCTTCTGGTATGGGCTAGAGCAATTTTGTTACTTTCATTGATCTGTCTCAGCTTTATCCTTGGCTTTGACAAAATGAAAGTGACTGAGGTATGAGTGATGCTAGTAATGCCATTCCTTCTGCAGCCAGTCCCTGCTATGAATGGCATGAAAATATTGCTCATAGGGTTGGTTGGTGCATGCATTTCAGTGGGCTTGGCAGACTGATATGTAATAGCAACCTCTGGCTCGGTGAGGAAAGCAACGTGAAACTGCCTCACTCCTCATTTCCCTAGTACTCCTCTTCAGTGATGCCTAGGCCATCCATGACAGCTGACGGCGGAGCTGTTGAGGATCCAACCAGCTTTCGGGCTGAGAACTAAACATACATACATACACTGAGTGACAGAGCAAATGCAACACCAAGAAGGAGTGGTCAGAACTTTACGCCAATTGCAGGGTAGACTGACGTCACTGAGGTATGCTCATGATGTGAAATGCGCCGCTGTGCTGCGCACGTAGCGAACGATAAATGGGACACGGCGTTGGCGAATGGCCCACTTCGTACCGTGATTTCTCAGCCGACAGTCATTGTAGAACGTGTTGTCGTGTGCCACAGGACACGTGTATAGCTACGAATGCCAGGCCGCCGTCAACGGAGGCATTTCCAGCAGACAAACGACTTTACGAGGGGTATGGTGATCGGGCTGAGAAGGGCAGGTAGGTCGCTTCGTCAAATCGCAGCCGATACCCATAGGGATGTGTCCACGGTGCAGCGCCTGTGGCGAAGATGGTTGGCGCAGGGACATGTGGCACGTGCGAGGGGTCCAGGCGCAGCCCGAGTGACGTCAGCACGCGAGGATCGGCGCATCCGCCGCCAAGCGGTGGCAGCCCCGCACGCCACGTCAACCGCCATTCTTCAGCATGTGCAAGACACCCTGGCTGTTCCAATATCGACCAGAACAATTTCCCGTCGATTGGTTGAAGGAGGCCTGCACTCCCGGCGTCCGCTCAGAAGACTACCATTGACTCCACAGCATAGACGTGCACGCCTGGCATGGTGCTGGGCTAGAGCGACTTGGATGAGGGAATGGCGGAACGTCGTGTTCTCCGATGAGTCACGCTTCTGTTCTGTCAGTGATAGTCACCGCAGACGAGTGTGGCGTCGGCGTGGAGAAAGGTCCAATCCGGCAGTAACTGTGGAGCGCCCTACCGCTAGACAACGCGGCATCATGGTTTGGGGCGCTATTGTGTATGATTCCACGTCACCTCTAGTGCGTATTCAAGGCACGTTAAATGCCCACCGCTACGTGCAGCATGTGCTGCGGCCGGTGGCACTCCCGTACCTTCAGGGGCTGCCCAATTCTCTGTTTCAGCAGGATAATGCCCGCCCACACACTGCTCGCATCTCCCAACAGGCTCTACGAGGTGTACAGATGCTTCCGTGGCCAGCGTACTCTCCGGATCTCTCACCAATCGAACACGTGTGGGATCTCATTGGACGCCGTTTGCAAACTCTGCCCCAGCCTCGTACGGACGACCCACTGTGGCAAATGGTTGACAGAGAATGGAGAACCATCCCTCAGGACACCATCCGCACTCTTATTGACTCTGTACCTCGACGTGTTTCTGCGTGCATCGCCGCTCGCGGTGGTCCTACATCCTACTGAGTCGATGCCGTGCGCATTGTGTAACCTGCATATCGGTTTGAAATAAACATCAATTATTCGTCCGTACCGTCTCTGTTTTTCCCCCAACTTTCATCCCTTTCGAACCACTCCTTCTTGGTGTTGCATTTGCTCTGTCAGTCAGTGTACATACATACATACATACATACATACATACATACATACATACATAAATACATACATACATACATACATACATACATACATACATACATACATACATACATACATACATACATACATACATACATACATACATACACATGCTGGTGAAATTGAATTAGATGATGTGGTTGATTGTCAGGGGTGCTGATATTTATAATATAGTGTCATTAGTGAAAGGCAAGGAATGAACTTTGCAAAAAGGTAGAATCTCATTGAACATGTGATATCGTTGAATGATTTATTAGTACAGAGAGAGATCATCGAATCTAGTAAAATCTTACTGTTAGAATGTAAGAAAAATTTGAATAGAGTCTTCATTAAAATACTGCAACCGAGCTCGATGACCGAGCTCGATAGCTGCAGTCGCTTAAGTGCGTCCAGTATCCAGTATTCGGGAGATAGTAGGTTCGAACCCCACTGTCGGCAGCCCTGAAAATGGTTTTCCGTGGTTTCCCATTTTCACACCAGGCAAATGCTGGGACTGTACCTTAATTAAGGCCACGGCCGTTTCTTTCCCATTCCTAACCCCTTCCTGTCCCATCGTCGCCATAAGACATACCTGTGTCGGTGCGACGTTAAGCAACTAGCAAAAAAAAAACCGAGTTCGATAGCTGCAGTCTCTTAAGTGCGGCCAGTACCCAGTAATCGGGAGATAGTGGGTTCGAGCCCCACTGTCGGCAGCCCTGAAGATGGTTTTCCATGGTTTCCCATTTTCACACCAGGCAAATGCCGGGGCTGTACCTTAATTAAGACCACGGCCGCTTCCTTCCGATTTCTAGGCCTTTCCCATCCCATCGTCGCCGAAAGACATATCTGTGTCGGTGCGACGTAAAGCAAATAGCAAAAAAAAAAAAAAAAAAAAATCAGTTGCTGCAATATCGTTTTCTAAATTAACAAGCAAGCACATTCCGCACTACGAATTATTGTAGCCCGAGAGTGGGTGCGCGGGGTCTTTTGTGACCTGGCGCAAATTTATTTTGTTCCATCGCGCTTATTTTTAAACTCGGAGACCTTGACTGCCACATACCTCTCCCCACATTCCTTGCCTTTTGTCTGAGGTAAGTGGCATATTAGTGAAGGGTGTTCATTCTTAGAAAGAGGGATTATTGCCAAACGGTGCAATAAAATGTCTTGTTTAACCCCGCGCCAACAGTCCCGTTCGTCAAAAGTACACCAGCAGCAGTCTTCAGTGTACTGAGTTACTTGTGTAATCATGTTGGGAATTCATTCAGTCAATCCCGTATCGCTCTCACGAGTCACCGGTATGAAGGGTATGAGGCAAGGGTGTTATCTCCTTTACAGTCTGTGGAGGAAGAAGAACTTTTATTGAGAGTGAGGATGAGTTAGAAGTGTATGTGTATGTTCAGTCCTCAGCCCTAACGCTGGTTGGATCCTCAACAGCTCTGCCATCAGCTGTCATAGATGGCATAGGCATCACTGAAGAGGCGTACTCGGGAAATGAGGAGTGAGGTAGTTTCCCGTTGCTTTCCTCACCGAGCCAAAGTTGCTATTACATATCAATCTGCCAAGCCCACTGAAATGCATGCATCAACCGACGCTATGAGCAACATTTTCACACCATTCATAGCAGGGACTGGCTGCACAAGGAATGGCATTACTGGCATCGCTAATACCTCAGTCACTTTCATATTGTCAAAGCCAAGGATAAGACAGAGACAGATCAAGGAAAGTAACAAAATTGCTCTAGCCTATACTAGAAGACATAGTGTACTGTAAACACCAGGTCCTGCCAGCAAAGGCATAGAAGTAGAAGATCCTATAAGTGATACGGGACAGAGCGCTAATGAAGAAGTAGTAAATGTTAGTGATGATGATTTATCCCTTTCTCAACGGTTTTGGGCCATAACAGGAAATGGCATACATACAAACATCATCATTACAGACTGATATTCCTTTCAGCGTTCAGTCTGCAAGCTTCAGTGAATTTACTAAACGCGCCACAATCCTCTATCTGCACTAGTGCTGAGGCCTCCTTTAGTTCTATACCTCTTATCTTTAAATCGTTAGAAACTGAGTCTAACCATCGTTGCCTTGGTCTCCCTCTACTCCTCAAATCTCCCAAAACAGAGTCCATTATTCTCCTATGTAACCTTTCCGCCTCCATTCACCTGATATGACCCCAACAACGAAACCGATTTATGCACACAGCTTCATCCATCGAGTTTATTCTTAACTTAGCCTTTATCTTTTCATTCCTCGTACCCTCCTGCCATAGCTTCCACCTGTTTCTACCAGCAATTATTCTCGCTACTTTCATGTCTGTTACTTTTAACTTATGAAATAAGATATCCTGATTCCACCTAGCTTTCGCTCCCGGAAAACAAAGTTGGTCTGAAAACAGACCAATATAAACATAGTTTCATCCAGGAGCTGACTTCCTTCTTACAGAACACTGTTGATCGCAACTGCGAACTCACTGCACGACCTTTACTGCAGCTTGATTTAGTCTCACTTACTATATTACCATCCTGGGAGAACACACACACCCTAAATACTTGAAATTATCTACCTGTTCCTGCTTCGTATCACCAATCTGACATTCAGTTCTCTTGGATATCTTACCTATTGACATCAATTTAGTCTTGGAAAGGCTAATTTTCATACCATACTCACTGCACCTATTTTCAAGTTCCAAGGTATTAGACTGCAGGATTTCGGCACAGTCTGCCATTAAGACGAAGTCGTCAGCATAGGTCAGACTGCTTACTACATTTCCACCTACTTCAATCCCTCCCTGCCACTTTATACCTTTCAGCAGACGATCCATTTAAACTACGAACAACAAGGGTGAAAGATTACAGCCTTACCTAACCCCTGTAAGTGCCCTGAACCAAGAACTCATTCTGCCATCAATTCTCACTGCATTCCAATTGTCAACATACATGCCTTTGATTGATTTTAATAATCTACCCTGAAATGAAATGGCGTATGGCTTTAAGTGCTGGCAGCGTACGGGGACAAGATTGGCTCGCCAGGTGCAGGTCATTCGATTTGACACCCGTAAGGGACCTGCCCGTCGTGATGAGGTTGAAATGATGATGAAGACGATACATACACCCAACCCCCGGGTCAGCGAAATTAACCAATTACGGTTAAAATTCCCGACCCTGCCGGGAATCGAACCTGGGACCCCTGTGACCAAAGGCCAGTACGCTAACCATTTAGCCATGGAGCCGGACATAATCTACCCTTAATCCCATAGGCCCCTAGTAAGGCGAACATCTTCTCCCTCGGTACCCTGTCATATGCTTTCTCAAGATCTAGGAAACATAAACATAACTGTCTATTCCTCTCGTAGCATTTTTCAATTACCTGGAGCATATGAAAACCTGATCCTGACAGCCTGCGGTCAGAAACCACACTGGTTTTCATCCAACTTCCTCCCAACCACTGATCGCACCGTCCCTTCCAAGATGCCAGTGAATACTTTGCCTGGTATACTAATCGATGAGATACCTCGATAGTTGTTGCAGTCCTCCCTGTTCCCTTGCTTATAGATAGGTGATATTAGGGTACTGCTTTTGTCCAATCTGAAGGTACCTTACCAACACTCCATGCTAAGCTTACTACTCCATGAAGCCATTTCATCCCTGCCTTCCCACTCAACTTCATCATTTCAGGTCTAATTTCACCTATTCCTGCTGCTTTATGAAAATGGAGTTTATTTGCCACCTTTTCCACTTCCTCAAGCGTAATTTCTCCATCATCATTTTTCTCCTCCCAATGAGCTCGGATGCTCGTGACACCACCATGACGATTTCATTTTAGTTTGAGAAGATTTTCAAAATATGCCCTCCACCTGTCCAGTGATTCCCTGGGATCTATTATGAGTTCACCTGAATTACCCAAAAAACTGTCCATTTCCTCCCCCCCCCCTTCCTAAGATTCCTTATTACTGTCCAGAAAGTTTTCCCTGCTGCTAGACCTAGCCTTTTCAGGTGATTACAAATCTTCCCACGTCTTGTTTTTGTTTCAACAACATTTTGTTTCGCTCTGTTTCTTTTATCTACGTACAATTCCCTGTCTGCATCAGCAATTGTTTGGAGCCATTTCGGATTAGCCTTCTTTTTTACGTTTACAAGCTGCTCTCACTTTATCATTCCACCAAGATTGTTGCTTTTTCCCATCTTTATACACAGTTTTTCCTCGGCATTCCCTTGCTTTTTCTACTACAGCACCTCTGTTTGTCACCCATTCTCATTCTATATCCTGAACCTGCTTACTGTCCACTGTTCGGAACTTCTCTCTAATCATGTCCATGTGCTCCTGTCTAACTTCTCGTCCTGGACATTTACTTCCCGTATTCGTTTGCAGACAGATTTCACTTTCTCTACCCTAGGCCTAGATATACTTAGTTCACTACAGATCATATTTTCGATAAAATATAATGCTATTGAGCTAATAAAAATATAACCCTATTGACTTAATAAATCTAATACATCAATATATGATACATAAAAACTCGTATTTTTTTTAGAGCAATTTCAATCATAGTGGTCAGAAAGTGCCTCATACCACCTCTCACGTTGCATCAAATAGCACCACCTGTCCAGGGCTTAGCTAGGGTACGGGACGCTTTCTGCTTGGTTCGCCCCGCGTTTAGTTCAAGTTGACGCATGCGTAGTAACAGCGGCGGTAAAAGAGCTTGATAAGTCTATATGACCCATCGATGGCTTGTTTGACCACATGCTGTAGTAGTGTGAAGCATCATTTTTTGCGTGTTTAAATGCGCGATTAACGTAGATTTTGTTTAATACTGAAACAGGTTCTAGGAGGAACAACTGATAGCAGTGAATAACTGTTCAGAACTACGAGTATCTAGTATATTTCACAATGCAAAATTATTTAATTTAATTTCCGGGTTGAACCGTGTTGTACTTGTACGCACATCACGTAAACACGGTTCAACCCGGAAATTAAATTAAACAATTCTTCACACCGTGGAAGCTTCACTTCTAAGAATGCAAAATTAGTTTCAGTTTGGATTTAACAGTGCAAGAACGTCTTGCGTAGTAGGTACCGGTGGCAGAGATACTTAAAGTCGGCTACTAGACGAAGGGTGAAATGTATAACAGAAGGGAGAGTTTCCTGATAACAGATCAAGGGATTTCTAGCAGAATAGTCACTGATGATTTGTAAATTAGACGCGATTTCTACCGATCTGTGCACTTTGGTGTACGAAAATGAATAAAAAGTTATATAAAATCACGATTTTCAGACAAATAACGCAATATTTCACGCATGTCCTCTTTCATTTTACTGATTACCATGCAAATGGGAATAACAAAACGACTGTATACCTATATATTTCAATAAGGTAATATTGACCAAGAAGTCAAGTGGCGTTAGATCGGGTGATCTGGAAGGCCTCTGTGGTAGTGGTTACTTTGGTTTCCTGAAGGACCGGGTTCGATTCCGGGCTCTGCCACGAAATTTGAAAAGTGATACGTGGGCTGGAATGGGGTCCTCTCAGCCTCGGGAGGTCAGCTGAGTAGATGGTGTTCGATTCCCTCCTCAGTCATCATGGAAGTGGTTTTCTGTGGTTTCCCACTTCTCCTCCAGACAAATACCGGGATGGTACCTAACTTAAGGCCACGGCCGCTTCCTTCCCTCCTCCTTGTCTATCCGTTCCAGTCTTTCCATCCCCCAAAAGGACCCCCATCCAAAGTCTCACCCTCCAGGGCACGCCCTTGAGGCGGTAGAGGTGGGATCCCTCGCTGAGTCCGACGGTAAAACCAACCCTGGAGGGTAAACGGATAGAGAAATAAAAAAGGAATGTTCCCTGAAGAGCCAAGCGTGTACGTGATTCGCTCTGGCTTGATGCCCTCTAGTTTTCATGAGATTACACGTAAGTCTATTCTGTTACAGCTTGTTTACATTCCTTTTATAGAGGCAGAGTGTTTGGGACATGAGTTCAAATAACTTTCCGGAAGGCAGGAATGTATGTCCGTGGCTCGTAAAATATGATTTTTAAAATTTAGCGTACGGTATGGTTTGCCGAGGGAGGGTCTTGAAGTTATTTGCTTTACGTCGCACCGACACAGATAGGTCTGATAGCGACGATGGGAAAGGAAAGGCCTAGGAATGGGAAGGGAGCGGCCGTGGCCTTAATTAAGATACAGCCCCAGCATTTGCCTAGTGTGAAAATGGGAAACCACGAAAAACCACCTTCAGGGCTGCCGACAGTGGGGTTCGGACCCATTATCTCCCGGATGCAAGTTCACAGATGTACGCCACTAACCGCACGACCAACTCGCCCGGTAGGTCTTGAAGTACTGTAGAGTGCGATTTGTGTGAGGGTACAGTAGTGTATAGGCTAGTAGCTTCGTTTGCCCCTCGGCTTATACCACCTGCCGTACCGTGCTTCAGGCAGTATGCATGCGTAATGTGTAAGGAGCAAGTCTAACGAGCGGAACCCGCCAAGTGTTAGTTACAACCCGATTTCCCAGAAACTTGCTCAGTGAAATAGGCGTCGAAATAAGCCAACACCAGCTTCGTCTTATGCGTAGAAACTCGACGGTTTCCGAGAAAATTACGATCGAATTTTCCGACATGCTCTATGTAGGCTACTTATTAGCGCGTAACAAGTTCAACCGATGCGGTGGCCCAGTGGCCTTCGCCGCGAATTCGCACCCTTGCACCCCGTGTTCAAGTCCCAAAAATTGGGGGTTTATTCCTTTGATTTATTTAATTTTGTCCATTGACAATTACTCCATGAATGGTTTTGCTCAATGTGTTTTCAAATATCGTTGTCCTTTTTCGTCTATTAATATTCTATCTGATGAATGAATTTTAAAACAGCAATTGTTTACACTCATTGGCTGAATGGTCAGCATACTGCTCTTCGGTTGAGAGGGTCCCGGGTTCGATTCCCGGCTAGGTCGGGGATTTTAATCGCTTGTGATTAACTCTTCTGGCTCGGGGACTGGGTGTTTGTGTCTGTCCCAACACTCTCCACTTCATATTCACTCAACACAACACACCACACTACCAACCCCCACAGAAACACGCAATAGAGATTACATCCCTCCATATTGGGTTGACGTCAGGAAGGGCATCCGGTCGTAATCAAGGCCGAATCCACATGTGCCACGCAGTTCGCACCCTCGACTCCAAAAGGTGTCGGAAAATGCCGTAGAAGGAGAAGAAGAAGAAGAAGAAGAAGAAGAAGAAGAAGAAGAATTGTTCTACACTCAGTGCACAGCGAAGGGATATCACGACTAGACGCGGCGCAATAAACATCCACGCTATGATTCATATCAATTACAAGCGCCGGTTTTTGAAAAATGATCCGTTAAGCGGTACCTAACTTAAGGCCACGGACGCTTCCCTCTTCCTTGTCTATCCCTTCCAATCTTCCCATCCCCCCGCAAGGCCATTGTTCAGCAAAGCAGGTGTGGCCGCCTGGGCGAGGTACTGGTCATCCTTCCCAGTTGTATCCCCCACCCAGAGTCTGAAGCTCCAAGACACTGCCCTTGAGGCGGTAGAGATGGGATTCCTCGCTGCGTCTGAGGGGAAAACCTACCCCAGAGAGTAAACAGATAAAGAAGAAGAAGAAGAACAAGATCCGTTATGGGTGGTTTGTTGCCAACTTATTGCGAATAAGTAAAATCTTCAGCAATGTTGACGACGTTTACTTCCCGAGTGACATTCCCACCCAGAAATGTGACTATGGCAAACCTGCCTTTGCGCGATGCTCGTAGTGTGCGAAATTTTTGTGTTTCGAATGTTATATGAGTCAGCCTTTGTGGTGTAGTGGTTAGCGTGATTAGCTGCCACCCCCGGAGGCCCGGGTTCGATTCCCGGCTCTACCACGAAATTTGAAAAGTGGTACGAGGGCAGAAACGGGGTCCACTCAGCCTCGGGAGGTCAACTGAGTAGAGGTGGGTTCGTTTCCCACCTCATCCATACTCGAAGTGGATTTCCGTGGTTTCCCGCTTCTCCTGCAGGCAAATGCCGGAATGGTACCTAACTTAAGGCCACGGCCGCTTCCTTCCCTCTTCCTTGTATATCCCTTCCAATCTTCCCATCCCTCCACAAGCCCCCTGTTCAGCTTAGCAGGTGAGGCCACCTGGGCGAGGTACTGGTCATTCTCCTCAGTTGTATCCTCAACCCAAAGTCTGAAGCCCAGGACACTGCCCTCGAGGTGGTAGAGGTGGGATCCCTCGCTGAGTCCGAGGGAAAAACCGACCCTGGAGGGTAAACACATTACGAAGAAGAAGAAGAAGAATAAAAAGAAGAGAAGAAGAAGATGCTTATATTATCGGTATCATCCGAGGGAATGCAGCGTATCAACCTGAAGCGTTAATATAAGAACGAACGGGACAGAGCGCTAATGGAGTAGTAGTAAATGTTAATGATGATTTAACTCTTTCTCAACGGATTTGGGCCATAACAGGGAATGACATACATACAAGCATGCAAACATCATCATTATAGACCGTTATGCCTTTCAGCGTTCAGTCTGCAAGCCTCTGTGGATTTTGTACCGGGTGGTACACCCCCACGCCGCTAAGTCAAACTTTGCGCCAGTTGAAACTCCTCTACTGGAGGAAGTCTGAACTTTATCTACTGTGTTAATTTTCAAGTTTCTCAGAAGATGTCACTACTTGGAAATTTTGAAGTTTCTGAACTGGGTCGTTTTCGATGTATTTTTGTTTTGCTTGTAGTAAGGAGTGCGGACATTCTCTTCCAGATGGCACTACTGAAGAACTACAATTGTGCACCCTAGTGCGAAGTGAAAGAACTATGTTTTTGGAGAATTTTTGAATTCATAAGTTTGCTCTTTGTTAAATTTCTTTCAGTTATTGTTTAAGTTGGCAATATTAACCCTTTCTTTCAGCCAGTTTTGAAACTGGCCAATCATAATTTTCTGTAATTAATTTTCCACCAATAAGGTGTTTCTTCCTCATCTAGTGTAGGGGTTTTCGTCGTTAACCAATAAAATTTTTGTGGGAGGGTGTTCTCATTCCTGAAACGCCTCGAACTTTCCACGAGGGTATATAAACTGCTGATTTTCGGGTCTCCGCGCCACTTCAGTAACAGCTATCAGTGTGTAAAGTACGTAGCAGGGGGCGGGAAGCGCTTCTTTCTTCGGGCAGCAGCTCAACCGCAAGGTAATGGCCGTTTAATAACTTCTTTTCTTGTCAGCTCAGCAGTTTAACTCTCGGGGCAGGTCCGAAGCCTTTCCGCCATGTAACTTTTCCCCTAAAATATAAAGAAACTTAGTATCTATTCTATCTTTTAAACTACATATTGGGATAGAGAGTGCTTAACCCTCTCGAGCTCCCACTCATATTGCATTGAGGTGAACTTATTTTCACAACCGTTTCTTCCTTAACGTAATGTAAATTGTTTCCTTCTAAAAGTCACCTCTTTAGTATGGGATTAGCCCTTGCATTTGCGGCCTAGTGCCAAGTAGGTTTTAGTAAAATATATTAGGAGTGCAGTTTTGCCTCCTCTCAAGTTGGTATTGTCGAGGCCATGTAATATTTCTGTTTCTTCACTTAATAGGCCTCAGTAGGTTGGGTATTTTTACCCCTGTGTCTATGTCCTTGGAGGACAGCTTGAACGTGGAGTTTGGTGTGGCCTTTGATAGGCTTAAACTTTGAGAGCGGATTGCTCTTTTGAAATTGATTTTGGGTGCCTCGAGGAGGCTTTATTTTGTAATTGGGAGCAAGTGCTCCTGAACATGATTGGGGTCTTCTGCCCCTTTGTCGAATCTTGTTTTTGGGTAAAGTTGGGCTAATTGCTCAAGAATTGTGAGTCCGGGGCTCGAAGCCCAAATCCTGTGAATACTGTAATTGTACATTTGTTGCCTTGCTACTCTGTACCTGCCATTCTTGTTATTTCTTGATTTTGCTAAGAAAATATAACCTTGTTAAATTTTATCTTAACTTTAATTTCGTATTTTGAGACCTGTTCACCCCCGCAACTTCTTTCACCTCTGCACATCCACGATAACTCGCTAACAGATTTAATAAACGTCACCACAATCCTCTATTTCAACTAGTGCTGTGGCCTCATTTAGTTCTATACCTCTTATCTTTAAATCGATAGCAGCTGAGTCCAACCATCGTCGTCTTGGTCTACCTCTGCTTCTTTTACCCTCCATAACAGAGTCCATTATTCTCCTAGTTAACCTATCCTCTTCCTTTCGCCTCACATGACCCCACCACCGAAGCCGGTTTATGTGTACAGTTTCATCCATCGAGTTTATTCCTAAATTAGCCTTTATCTCATCATTCCGTGTACCCTCCTGACATTGTTCCCATCTGTTGGTACCAGCAATCATTCTCGCTACTTTCATGTCTGTTATTTCTAACTTATGAATAAGATATCCTGAGTCCACCCAGCTTTCGCTCCCGTAAAGCAAAGTTGGTCTCAAAACAGACCGATGTAATGATAGTTTCGTCTGGGAGCTGACTTCCTTCTTACAGAATACTGCTGATCGCAACTGCGAGCTCACTGCATTAGCTTTACTACACCTTGATTCAATCTCACTTACTATATTACCATCCTGGGAGAACAAGAAAGCAAAGCAAAGTCATCTCCGTACAGGCCATGAAGGCCCTTGGAGTGATGGAAGGTAAAGGCTTCCACTATTCGTAACCTCAGCACGTGATGGGGTAGAGTGGTTAGCTATACGCCCGGCCGCCTTTGCCCCCAGGAATTAACCTGGTACTCATTTTTGATGTAGGCTGAGTGAACCTCAGGGCCATGTGCACCTCCGGATGTGGATATCTTGTTTCTTAAATTTTACGACTTCCTGCCGGGGATTCGAACCCACGTCCTTCCGTGCGAACCGAGCACGCCTTTACCGCCTCGGCCAGGCAGCCCCTATCCTGAGAAGAACACACAACCTAAATACTTGAAATTATCGACCGGTTATAGCTTTGTATCACCAATCTGACATTCAGTTCTGTTGAATTTCTTACCTACTGACATCAACTTAGTCTTCGAAAGGCTAATTTTCATACCATACTCATTGTACGTATTTTCAAGTTTCAAGATATTAGACTGCAGGCTTTCGGCACAATCTGCCATTAAGACCAAGTCGTCAGCGTAGGCCAGACTGCTTACTACATTTCCACCTAACTGAATCCCTCCCTGCCATTTTATACCTTTCGGCAGATGATCCATGTAAACTACGAACAGCAAAGGTGAAAGATTAAAGCCCTGTAAGTACCCTGAACCAAGAGCTCATTCTACCATCAATTCTCACTGAAGCCCAATTGCCAACATAAATGCTTTTGATTGATTTTAATAATCTACCTTTAATTCCATAGTCTGCCTCAGACTTTCTTCCTAATTATTCTCATAAATATTTCGTTCCTTATTTCGATCCATTTCTTCTTGAGCTTGATCAAGCTTTAAAGTACAAGTCATCCGATAACCAAGCAACTTCATGACAATCTCACAATAGCTTCTCTAAAATTTCCCATACCTCAGGGGCAAAATAGCATGCCGAAACTCTGTTACTCAAATACACGGTGTCACGAAAATATGAAATTAAATCTTACAATAAAATTCAACACCGAGCTCGATAGCTGCAGTCGTTTAAGTGCTGCCAGTATCCGGTATTCGGGAGATAGTAGGTTCGAACCCCACTGTCGGCAGCCCTGAGAATGGTTACGACTTCCTGCCGGGGAAGTTGTAATAATGATAAGATAAAGATAACAAGTATAAGTGTTGTAAAGTCAAATAATAATAATAATAATAATAATAATAATAATAATAATAATAATAATAATGCATTCAGCAGTTGTGTGAGCGAGGTTTAGAGTTTCATATCGAAATTCAGTGAAGTGAGATTTTTTGGCATTTGGAAATTTATTTTCGTGACACCGTGTATTTGAGTAGCAGAGTCTCGCCATGATATTTTGCCACTGAGGTACGGGAAATTTTAGAGAGGCTATTGTGAGATTATCATGAAGTTGTTTGGTTATGGGATAACTTGTACTTAAAAGCTGATCAAGCTCAAGAAGAAATGGATCGAAATAAGGAACGAAATATTTGTGAGAATAATTAGGAAGAAAGTCTGAGGCAGAGTAAGCCCTGTATTTTATGAGTGGTCTAAGTAGGACGTCGAAGAGGAAGTGCGCTGTAGTTTGAATAAAGAGGAATTTTTGTGACAGGGTGTATATGTATATATTTATGTGTAATATTTCCGAAGAAGGCTCTATAAGAGGAGCGACATCCTGTATCGATCCTGAATTATGTTAAACAGAGCGATTGAGAAATGGAAGAGATTTTAAGCAAACGCGATTTTCTCCCACGATTGGAAAGTAAAGTCAATTAAGTCAAGTTGGCGATTCCGTTTGATAGCAGCGAAGTGCATTTTGTTACAACCGACCTCACGAACAAAACGCATTCTTACACACGGTCGAGGCAGTATTTGGTTATTGGAAATTGAATTTTATTCTGTATCTTTAAGAAGCGAAAATATCGCGAATTGGAAACATTGCGGGTGAGAAAGTGAGTTTACTACATTGAGAGTTTACCCGGCGTATGTTGATAAACGTTTACTTCACTGGAGAGATTACAATGACACATGTTTGTAGTGTTGACATTGCACGTTATTAATTTTGGAGCCTCACACCATAGGCCAGGCCGCGAATATCGTGGTGGTTGTGATTATTGTCTTCATTCGTATCACGTAATATCAGACGAGATTTGAGTTTACTTTTATTTAGCGAACTTCATTGTATGTGTTTGAACTTCAATGGGTGATAGATTGAATTATTCGATTTCACATTTTATCGTAGGAAATGGACATAGTTAATATTTCGATATCCGAGTTCATTTCTGTAGCGGATTTCGCTTCATGTGTTTTAATTTTAATGAGAATGAGATTCAAATATCCGACATTGTTTTAAATTTTCGATTTCGCTCAACACTATCAGAGATGTGTAGGCACTTTAGTGCTGGCTCAACGATAGGTTAGGGATGCCGCGTGCGTTCATGCTCGATGACCTTTCATTTTCTATTTTACGTTGTATTTCTTTTACTTCGAGACATTGTTCGGGTGTACGGTACCCGTATGTTGCGATAGCGGAGTGTGTGGGTTATTTTTTTGTGTATCAAGGAATTTGCACTACAAATACGGTTTCGATTCGTCAGCTGTTACAAATATTTCACTTATTTACGTTATTTTCATTAACTTACTTATATGAGACGTTGGTCTAACGATCATTTGTAGTTTAGTTTAAGGGGACAAATGTAGGAAGACAGATTTATAATTGTAGTTGTAGTTATGTAGAAATGGAAAGATTTCATGTTGGTTTTTTACGTTGTGGACTTGTATTTTAACTAATTTAATGATGTAACTGTCTCATAACGTGAAAGTTGGTATAGTAAGAAGCCTTCTTCGAGTGATTTACCACTTTCATTTAACTTCAGTGTTTGGCGTTTCTTCTAAACTCGTAGTGAATTAAAGTTTCCCTGCATTTCGCAGTTTGTTCATTCAGAATGATTTAACGTAAGGTCCTCTCGGATCAAGTGTTGTTGCTTCATTCTGAACATCTGTTTGGGGAGATGTATATTTCGGAATCGGAATTTATCTATAACTGAAAAGAGTATCCCGAGACGACAACACATGCTGTGATTTTATTTCAGATTGTGATAATTGCAGTTAACTTGTAACAAACACCATGCTTTCAAATAATATTTCGTCACCTACCCAGAGAAACTGATAGTTAATTTGGTTCGATTAAGGATCGATTGGGGGGATGTTCCGGTATCCTAGAGGATATTAGACTGGTGGATAACCTTAATTAAATGTAAACCTGGAATTCTATTTGTTGAAGGTCAGATTTTCCACAGATCGTGCGGTTTAACTCTCAGTTATCGTTTGGGTTAATATTACCCGATTTTTTCAGGTTTTTCCGTTCTTTTCTGGTCTTGCTGATCACTTATCTTATATTGCGTTTTCAAACGATGGATGACAGTAATATAAATATTTTTGAGATACTTTCGCCGTTCACATTATGCAATATTACTGATATATAACAGCACAAGCAGTTACCAGCGGCTTCGCTCGCGTGCATTTCGTAATTTGATAAAAGTAATCGTTCCTCGGTACTGTACTAAAACATTATCTGAAAATCCCTAAAGTATAAAAACTCACCGAAAAACCGAGTTATTTCCCCCAGAAAATCTTTGTAAACCACGTTTGTCGTATTGCCTTTTGGGGAAAAGATGATCATGTGACATAGAACTGTACATGTGAGAAACAGTCTTCTCTCAAGTCGAAAAATATAAATTTGAAAAAATGTTTCTTTATTTTTAAAGGAGATTCCAAATACATATTTCCGCGTCTGTAATATCTTAAGTTTTGAGACATAAGTAGAACGAATAAAAACAATTCAACCCCTTTATCAATCCTTCTCCCACCCCCACCTAAGTGGATTTTTCGAAAACAAAAAATACATGTTTATTTTTAAAGGAGATTCCAAACACCAATCTTCACGTCTGTAAGATCTTTAGTTTTTGGGATATACGTATCCTCATAAAAATAATTCAACTAATTTTCACTGCATGTCATTCCCGTTAAGTGCCTTTTCCGATAAAGAACATTTTCCTGTATTTTAAAGGACTTTCCATACACCAAGTTTCTTGTCTGCAACATCTTTAGTCTTTTTATATAAGTATGCTCATACAAATCATTTAACTAATTTTTCAATTCTTTCACCCCCTTAAGTGCATTGTTCGGAAACAAAAGAATGCGTGTTTCTTTATTTTTAAAAGAGATCCCAAATACCAATTTTCACGTCTCCAACATTTTTAGTTTTTGAAATGTAAGTATCCTCATACAATGATTTCAACTAATTGTTTAATTGTTTCACCCCCCTTGCGTGGATTTTCCGAAAACAAAAATTACGTATTTCTTTATTTTTAAAGGAGACTACAAATACCAATTTTTCACGTCTGTATTATCTTCGCTTTTTGAGATATCAGTATCCTGATAAAAATAATATCCTGATAAAAATAATTCAACCCCCTTTTCAGTCCTCTTAAACCCCCCACCTCAAGTGGTTTTCCCGAAAAAAAAAAGCATGTTTCCTTATTCTTAAGAGAGATTAAAATACCAGTTTTCACATATGTAACATGTTAAGTTTTTGAGATATACTGTAGACCTGTTCATTTTTTAAAATTCACCCCTTTTTGAGTTCCCCATAGGTGGATTTTCCGAAAACAAAATATCTATGTTTCTTCATTTTTAAAAGAGGCTCCAAATACCTCTATCCACGTCTGTGACATCTTAAGTTTTTGAGATATATGTGTCCCCATGAACAGAATTCAACCCAATTTTCAGTTCTTCCCCCAACCCATCTCAACCTAAGTGGATTTCTACGAAAATAAAACATGCATACTTATTTTTAAAGGAGATTCAAAATACCGATTTTCACGTCTGTATAAACTTCAGTTTTCGAGATATAAGTACCTTCACGTCCGCCTCTGTGGTGTAGTGGTTAATGTGATTAGCTGCCAACCCCGGAAGTCCGGGTTCGATTCCAGGCTCTGCTACGAAATTTGAAAAGTGGTACGAGGGCTGGAACGGGGTCCACTCATTCTCGGGAGGTCAACTGAGTAGAGGGGTTCGATTAACACCTCAACTATCCTGGAAGTGGTTTTCCGAGGTTTCCCACTTCTCCTCCAGGCACATGCCCGGATGGTACCTAACGTAAGACCACGGCCGCTTCCTTCCCTCTGCCTTGTCTATCCCTTCCAATCTTCCCATCCCACCACAAGGGCCCTGTCCAGTATAGCAGGTGAGGCCGCCTGGGCGAGGTACTGGTCATCCTCCCCAGTTGTATCCACAGACCCATAGTCTGAAGCTCCAGGACACTGTCCCTGAGGCGGTAGAGGTGGGATTCCTCGCTGAGTCCGAGGGAAAAATCGACCCTGGAGGGTAAACAGATAAGGAAGAAGAAGTACCCTCACAAACAAATTCAACTCATTTTCCACTTCTTTTCACTCCCGTTAAGTGACTTTCCCGAAAAACAAAAATAAAACATGTTCTTGTATTTTTAAAGGAATTTTCAAATACCAAGTTACACGTCTGTAAGATGCTGTAAGTTTTTGACATTTACTGTGCATATACCGGTACTCATTTTAAAAATTCGCCTGCTTTTTCAATTCTTTTTACCCTCTTAAGTTGATTTTTCGAAAACAAAAAAAAACGTTTCTTTTATTTTTAAAGGTGATTCCAAATACCTGTTTTCACATCTGTAACTTCTTCAGGTTTTGAGATGTAAGTATCCTCATAAAAAGGATTCAACTTCTTCTTCACTTCTTTACACATCTCTCCCACCTTTGGTGGACTTTCAGAAAAAATGCATACGTGCTTCTTTGTTTTTAAAGGAGATTAAAGGAGGGTATTATACTGAAATTTATAATTGAATGCTTATTGTTTTAGAAATATAATTCGCTGAAATTCGCGATTTGACACGTTTTCAGCGAGAATCCACCAAAATTCCCCATCTGACTCGTTTTCTATTAGATTACGGCCGGTTTCCTCCCATTTTTCAATCTTCCTTTCCAGCAATCGATTTCGTACTTCCCGGGCTAGGCTCAGGCATTCTTCCCGGTCAGTTGGGTCCGTAAATCTTTGCCATACAGTATTTTCCTATAATCATTTTTAATCTGGATAAAATCCTTCAGGAGATCCGGCGTAGTGTCATATTGGGCGCCTTGGCGGCAATGAACCCGCGGCCGGACTGCATTCTTAGTCATTACCCGTCCAGGAGCCGTTTCCAGCGCGGTCCGCATATTTGACGACGGTCCGGAACATGATTATTATTATTATTATTATTATTATTATTATTATTATTATTATTATTATTATTATTATTATTATTATTATTATTACTATTATGTGTTGCTGGGATGAATGATGACAGGGAAAACCGGAGTATCCGGAGAAAAACCTGTCCCGCCTCCGTTTTGTCCAGCACGAATGTCACATGGAGTGACCGGGATTTGAAGCACGGAACCCAGCTGTGAGATGCCGGCGCGCTGCTGCCTGAGCAACGGAGGACCCTTATAAGTACATTAAGAACAGTAAAATCAATTGGTCTCACCTCCTTTTACACCCCACCGCCGTTAGTTTTTACTGCCAACCCCCCCCCCCCCCAAAGAAAATTAAAAGAAGGCGTGTTTCTTTATGTTTAAGGGAGATTCCAAACACCAATGTTCACGTCTATTACCTTCAGTTTTGAGATATATGTATCCCCATAAATACAATTTACTTTTGTCACTTCATTTCAAACTAATCCCCCCCCCCTAAGTGTAATTTCCCGCAAAAAATACTTGTTTCTTTAATAGTGAAGGATCTTCTAAATACCAATTATCACGACTCTAACTTCTTCACTTTTAGATTTATGTGTCCTCATGAAAGGAATTCAACTCCTTTACACTCCCGCCCCCCAAGATGGTTTCCCCCCCAAAACGCGTTTTTATTTGTTTTTAAAGGAGATCCAAATACGAATTTTCACGTCTGTAACAACTTTACTTTTTATTAGATGTATATATTCTCATACAATTAAAGTCAATTAATTTTTCAATTCTTTCACCCCCCTCCCCACGCTTCATTGGATTTTCCGAGAATACGTGTTTCTTTACTTTTAAAGCAGATTGCAAATATCAAATTTCACGTCTGTAACATCTTCATTTTTAAGATATCAGTAGCCTAATTAAAAGAATTGATCACCATTTTCAGTCACTTTCACCCCCCTCCACCCAAGTTGTATTTCCGAAAATTAAAAATACACGTTTCTTTATGTTTAATAGAGATAAAAATACCATTTTTCACTTCTGTAACATGTTAAGTTTTTTTTAGATATACTGTAAAAATTCTCATTTTAAAATTTCACCCCTTTTGGGTTCCCCTTAAGTGGAGTTTCCAAAAACAAATCACCTATGTTTCTTTACATTTACAGGAGATTCCAAACACCCACTTTTTACGTCTGTAACATTTTACGTTTCCAAGATAATCTTTCAAAAAATTCACCCCAATTTGTCACTTCTGTTTAACCGCCATTAATAGGATTTTCCAAAAACTAAAAAAATACGTGTTTCTTTATCTTTAAAGAAGATCCCATATACAAATTTTCATTTCTGTAATATCTTCCGTTTCTGAGATATATGTATCCTCATTAAAGGCATTCAACCCATTTTTAACCCTTTTACACCCCTCCTATTGGGATTTACAGGAAACAAAAAAATACGTGTTCCTTTATTTTTAGAGGAGATTCTAACTACCAATTTTTACATCTGTAAATTTTAAAGTTTTAAGATGTAGACACATTCATTTTAAAAAATTCACCCCCTTTTCACCCCTCAATATTTGGATTTTCCAAAAACGAAAAAATACGTGTTTCTTTACATTTAAAGTAGATCCCAAATACCAATTTTCAGGTCTGTAATATCTTCAGGTTCTGAAATATAAGTAGCCTCATTAAAGGCATTCAACCCATTATTCACCCTTTTACTCCCTTCCTATTGGGATTTTCCGAAAACAAAAGAATACGTGTTTCTTTATTTTTAAAGGAGATTCAAAATACCAATTTTTACATCTATAAACTGTAACAGTTTTGAGATATAGATACACTCATTTTAAAAAATTCACCCCCTTTTCACCCCCCCCCCATTAATTGGATTTTACAAAAACAAAAAAATACGGGTTTCTTTATTTTTAAAGGAGATTCCAAACACCAATTTCCAGGTCTGTAATATCTTCAGTTTCTGAAATATATGTAGCCTCATCAAAGGCATTCAACCCCTTTTTCACCCCTTTTCACCCCTCCTATTGCGATTTTCCGAAAACAAAAAATACGTGTTTCTTTATGTTTAATGAAGATTCTAAACACCAATTTTTACATCTGCAAACTTTAAAAGTTTGGAGATATAGATTCACTCATTTTAAAAATTCAGCCCCTTTTCACCCTCCCATTAATTGGATTTTCCAAAAACAAAAAAATACGTGTTTCTTTATTTTTAAAAGAGATCAAAAGTACCAATTTTCAGCTCTGTAATATCTTCAGTTTCTGAGATATAAGTACTGGTATACTGAATAAGAGCATTCAACCCATTTTCCCCATTTTCACCCCTTTTCACCCCTCCTATTGGGATTTTCTGAAAACAAAAAAATACGTGTTTCCTTATTTTAAAAGAAGATTCTAAATACCAATTTTCACATGTGTAAACTATATATATAAAATAACTTGTCCTGACTGACTGACTGACTGACTGACTGACTGACTGACTGACTGACTGACTGATTCATCATCGCCGAGCCAAAACTACTGGACATAAATGAATGAAATTTTGAGGATATATTCATATTAAGATATAGGTGCTCGCTAAGAGAGGATTTTTGGATATTCCGTCGCTAAGGGGGTGAAAAGGGGGTGTGAAATTTTAAAATGAGTGTATCTATATCTCAAGACTTTAAAAGTTAAAAGTTTGAATAAGTTAGAAGTTCAGAATGAGAGTTTGAATACTATGTTAGAACTTCAGAGTAAGAGTTTGAATAGTAAACTAGAGAGTGTGGGTACTAGGATTAAGGATTGGAACGATGATACATGAATGACTAGCGATGATTTGAAGTTTGGGATAGTTGAAAGGACAGTTAGGTCCTCAGGACAAATAAATGACAATCAAGTCAAACTTAGTGAAGATGAATGAGTGAATGAGTCCGTTCGACTGAGTGAACAGTCTGGTATTTCTCAAATGGAGGAAAACACCGACAGGGATTTTATTGTCATAGAAAGCCAGGCAAGAAAGGAGATACAATTGGAATCAGATGACAGTGAAGGGAATAAACTATTAGGTGGTGACTGCAAAAGGGCATATGAACAGATAGCGGACAAAAACAGTGTAGGTCAGTTGAATAAAACTGAAGAGCATAAGTTACCATCAATTGAAGAGGTAGAAACAAGTATTCTGGAAATCACTAGTGACGTAATGGAGACAAAATCATTTGCTATTGCTTTCATACCAAAGCATTTAGGTACCATCCCGGCATTTGCCAGGAGGAGAAGTGGGAAGCCATGGAAACCACTTCGAGGACAGCTACGGTGGGAATCTAAACCCCTTCTACTAAGTTGACCTCCCAAGGTTGAATGAACCCCGTTCGAGCTCTCGTACCACTTTCTCAAATTTCGTGGCAGAGCCGGGAATCGAATCCGGGACTCCGAGGGTGGCAGCTGATCGCACTAACCACTACACTACAAAGGCGGACGTGGTTTTGACTTACTGAAGTAATTCAAGAGATCTACATTTATTTCCCTTTCCTTATGTATGTTTGCTAATGCAAGGCCATTAAGCCGGCCCTCTCCAATTGTGCTTATAGGTTTTAAGCTTGCGTGAGACCGATGAACTTCTCTCTGCAGAGGCTTTTGTGATTGGCAGGGTGGCAAATATTTGTAGCAATAGTGTAATTCTGGGAAAGAGGTCTTTGTTACACCGAGCTAATGTATCAATGCAAATGTTAGGCTTTTTATTTTCTTCTGGATGAGACATGGTCCAGTTATCTCTCCATAGTGATATTTCTGCGCTTAATCCTGGAAAGGAAATATGGGGCAAACGGTACCCCAGAGAAATCATTTATTTTTCTAAACGTTTCATGTCGGTACTATCTTTCTCTCTCTCCCTCTCTTAATCAGTTTACGCTCCAGGGTTGGTTTATTCCTCGGACTCAGCGAGGCATCCCACCTCTACCGCCTCAAGGCTAGTGTCATTGGGACTTGAACACGGGGCGCAAGAGTGTGAAGTCGCGGCGAAAGCCACTGCGTCACCGCACCGGTTGAACTTGCTACGCGTTAATACAGGGCCTCTCAAACGCCCAAAATCTCACGCATGCAAATCGAGGCGCAAGAGCTCCGTGCACTGTGCATCGGTCGGGCTCGGCTTGTCTCGGAGCAACGCTTCGTCTCTGGGCTACTCGGCTACGCTCGGCTAAGCTCGGCTCTACTCGGCGCAACTCAGCTCGGATTTGGAGCGCTACGGGGCAAGTGTTGAAGAGGGGACAGGGGGAGCGAGCAAGAAAGGCGTGAGGAAAGAGAGAGTAAGCGCTATTACTCCAAATCGAGGAGTGGGGGGGTCTGCACTCTGGTCAACCAAGCGAAGTCGTCTTTTGCACCGTGCACAGTGCATGCACCAAGCGCATGCACCCTGAGAGGCCCTGCGGTTAATACGTAGCCTACATAAATCATGTCGGAAACTTCGATCGTCATTTTCTCGGAAACCGTCAAGTCTCAACGGATAAAGCGAAACATGTGTTCGTTTATTTGGACCCCTATTTCGCTGAGCAAAGTTTCTGGAAAATTGGGTTGTAACACTTGGCGAGTTCCTCTCGTTAGACTTGCTTCTTACACATTGCGCACGCATACTTCCTGAAGTATGGTACAGCGGGTGGTATAAAGCGAGGGGCCAACGGTGCTCAGCTAGGCGCGCGTTGAGGCTAGCCCAGTGCGGCCGGACTGGCGTGATGTAAATGCGGGTAGCTTACATAGCAAGCATACGTCACCGTGAAGCGAGAGAGCGAACACGTTTTGCAGGAAGGGAACTGTGGCGTTCGAATGTCATTACGTAGCTCTACTCCACTACTCAGCGAAATGCTGAATGTGGTACAGTATTTAAGAAAAAACCGATAAACTCAAGCAAACCGATCTATTCAAGATATTCCTGTTTGAATTATACTGAGATCGATGTAAACAGTCAGTTTTATTTTCTTATATTCATACATTCAAAGAAAACTAACACATTATGTAACGGTTCAAATCCCGTTACAAGATGAGATCTGTATTCTTATTCTTATTCATATTCTTCTTCTTATTATTATTATACCTGTGTTATTATTATTATTATTATTATTATTATTATTATTTTACCTGCGATATTATTATTATTACTATTATTATTGTTCAATTCAATTCTGTAATGATTATCGCTTGCGTGATTGTAGTTAATTTGTTACATATATATATATATATATATATATATATATATATATGTGTGTGTGTGTGTGTGTGTGTGTAAATTAACATTCAAGACATGTACAGTGAGAGTTTCTGTATGATATCTTGATATCTGATGTGGAAGTATTGTCTGTAATAACTTGTGACATTACGACATTGTGCAATACTGCTAGCGTAACTGCCGAGTCATCGCTCTGTCATTGTGTGCATTTAGCGATGAGCTTATTTTTTAGGAAGTTCCTAGAGTGCCCCAGGCAATTTCACCATTGTGTGTAACATGTGTCGCCGGGTGGGAGTTATATTATAGTTATTTCTGGAGATTGCGTAGGTGTGTCAGCTGAGGCTATATATAATTGGGCCAGTGTCTTATAGCGTCAGTCAAATGGATGGTGAACAGTGAGATAGTCAATTGGAAGGTGAGACCTCAGACGGTCAGTTCAGTTGGAGGGAGAAGCTTACCATGAAGTCGTATGAACGAAGAGACTTGCCTTGAAGTCATATAGAAGGAGAGACTTGTCACGAAGTCATATGGATGGAGACACTTCACAAGAAGTGTTGTACTGAGATGATAGTAGTCAGTCATCTGGATGGAGAAGCAGCAGTCACCTGGATACTTAGTCGTCAGTGAAACAAAAAGGATACATCACCAAATTAGGCTTGACACACCTACAGCAGACACCAAATCAAAGGAATACGTCGTAATAACACTCAAAGTGTTGAAGGTACAGTAAAGTGAACCAGTGAGGGCTAAATTTCTTGTATAACTTTTAAATGTCCGGTCAAGAGGAATTCAAATTAATGCCTAGTTTCTTTCAGTTGTAATGTCATACTTTTATATTCTCATCTGTTTTATCGCAGCAGTTCTTACTATTTTGTGAAATAATTTAAAGAGTATAATTTGTTCTATCAAATTAATTTACCGTTTTATTTCAAGGGTAGAATTAGATAATCTCAAATTTAATGGGGAAACAAAACGATAATCTCCTTTTCGCAGAACCTATGTGGTATGTTGTCAAAAGTAAGCTTATTACCCCACACTCTAGAGATATTCAAGATACTTCATCTATATATTGTTATATGTAGTTGTGACCCTAACAAATCTACATTTATAATTTTTGTTTTACAATTTACAAAGGTACATAGTTTAAGCGTACAAGCTAGGTTTAAAATTCCTTAAATGGGAATGGCATTATCTTCATTTTCTTAAAAAGTAAAACTCCTGTTATTCATTCAGTAAAAAGTAATATATTTACATAATATTATTTCAACAAGTTTACTGCTTGATTTCGCACAGTGTTGTTGTGTTGTTTGAATTTCCCTGTTCACTGAATTTGAAAATAGTATTTAAAACGTAACAGGCGTATAATGATAATAGGTAGCCTCTAAATGGCTAGGGAGATTAAAGTACAACAAGAATGTAAATGTATCTACCAAATAGATGTACAGCATATCTTCAAGTAAATAACCTAATTGATGTTATTTCCAGTAAGCATGATTGAATTTTTGGTGAGTTTATTAGATAATTTGAACCCAAGCAACCACAGGCCACAGCTTATCCACCTACGTCTTTATTATATTAGAAATGCTTCTAAAGCACCTCTTAACACTTAATAGTGAAAATTGTAACTCATTACGTATATTAAAAAACTATCTGAGGTTGTAGGTCTCTTTGTGTCCGGTCAAATACATGAACTGCAAAGAAAATAAAAAACCTATTCCTTACAGCGTACAATAAAAATGACGTGGATTCCTGCCCTCTTTCTGTCATTATTGTCTGCCTGCATTTCAAACTCGGGTATAGCAGCAGTGATGGAGAGTGACTGGGAGAACTTCGCCCAACCTTCAGGCTTGTGACGTAACCACTACGTCATTGTGGTTGAACAGCATACGCTGCGTTCGTCGCCCGCTTACAGTGCAGGGCAACCGCGGGGCGAAATGCCCAGCGTGAGCACCTCTCTAATATACTCTACACCTCACACAAATCGCACTCTACTTCAGGATCCTCCCTCGGACAAACCATACCCTAAATTAAAAATCATATTTTACGAATTGCGGAGATTCATTCCTACCATCCGCAAGGTTATTTGTACTTATCTCCCAAACACTACTGAAAGTACAGTTAAAATGATAATAAATGATACTACAGTATTGTTGTATATTAACTTAACCAATACGTAGCAGTAAAAGTAGCACTTAGCACAATTAATAAACGGAAAAGTGAACAGCACTTTTCGTTGAAACTAAGTCAAAGAAAAATATTCAGATTATAAAGAAAACTATTCGGACTACCCAACTTTACTGTTTCTGAAAATAATCAGTCATGGTTTTCTGCTTTACTGTCGGGAATTTGTAGTGTTTTTGATATCGCGGTTAAGCCGCAACGCGGTTGATCCGATTACGGCAAATCGAGAGTTGAGTGTAGTAGAAAAAAGTCTGAGTTTATAATACAGTGTTTTGTGTCAATTATGAGAAACAGACATATTTTGAGCAAATAGAGGACGAATCTTAATCATTATCTTATAAATAAAACTAGCTGTTACCCGCGGCTTCGCTCGCGTGGATTTCGTAATTTGATAAAAGTAATCGTTCCTCGGTACTGTACTAAAACATTATCTGAAAATCATTAAAGTACAAAAACTCACCGAAAAATTGAGCTTAATTTACCCCAGAAACTCTTTGTAAACCACGTTTGTGGCATCAACCTGGTTGCGGCTTAACCGCGATATCAAAAACACTAAAAATTCACGGCACTAAAGCAGAAAACCATGACTGATTATTTTCAGAAACAGTAAAGTTAGGTAGTACGAATATTTTTCTTTATAATCTGAATATTTTTCTTTGACTTGTTAGTTTAAACGAAAAGGGCTGTTTATTTTTTCGTTTATTAATTGTGCTAAGTGCTACTTTTACTGCTACGTATTGGTTCAGTTAAAAAAAACAATAAAGTAGTATCATTTATTATCATTTCAACTGTACTTTCAGTATGTCTGTTCTATTTTTAACTTTTTGCGGGTTAACCGCGAATTTACTTATCCGGGAAGCCTTAACCCTACATTATCCCGCTTAATCGAGAGTTGAGTGTACTTCACTAATTTTGGTGTTGAAACTAAGTTCTACATGGGCTAATCTATTGCAAAATTATGTTCCCAATGTTTCTATAGATATACATTTTTTTATAGTTGCTTTACGTCGCACCGACACAGATAGGTCGAGTGACGTCGAGGGGACAGGAAAGGCCTAGGAATGGGAAGGAAGCGGCCGTGGCCTTAATTAAGGCACAGCCCCAGGATTTGCATGGTGTGAAAATGGGAAACCAAGGAAAACCATCTTCAGGGCTGCCGACAGTGGGGTTCGAACCCACTATCTCTCGGATGTAAGCTCACAGCTGTGCGCCCCAAACCGCATGGCCAACTCGCCCGGTCTGTAGAAAGTAGTATCACTTGTAAAATGTATACATTTCAGTTAAGATTAATGTTTTCACGGCTCAGACACAATGCTAATCTTTTCTTGATTGATGCTGTGTGAAGCATATTATTTACACGCTTACACTGAGCCTTAGCCTACTTGCTAAATTCCGTATTCAAATATACAAATCTTCGAGGGAACATAAATACAACTTTTAAAACGAGTGTTTTGAAAGAGCCGGGCTGACTGGGCCAAGTTGATGGGCTCGATGCTGGCTCAGCCCGATGGCCTTCAAAGGTGCTCAAAATACCCCAATCTTGTGTCGGTAGATTTACTGACACGTAACAGAACTCTGAAAACCGCGAAAGTATTTATTTGGACGTAAAACCAATTACGTTATTATTAATAATAATAATAATAATAATAATAATAATAATAATAATAATGAAATGGCTTTTAATGCCGGGATATCCCAGGACGAGTTCGGCTCGCCAGGTGCAGGTCTTTCTATTTGACTCCCGTAGGCGACCTGCGCGTAGTGATGAGGATGAAATGATGATGAAGACAACACATACACCCAGTCCCCATGCCGTAGGAATTAACCAATTAAGGTGAAAATCCCCGACCCGGCCGGGAATCGAACCCGGGACCCTATGAACCGAAGGCCAGTACGCTGACCGTTCAGCCAACGAGTCGGACATAATAATGATAATAATAATAGTAATAATAATAATAATAATAATAATAATAATAATAATAATAATAATAATAATAATAATAATAATAATAATGCTCCTTGAATGAATGGTCAGCGTAGGGGTCTCTGATTGGGAGGACCCCGGGATCGATTCCTGGCCGGGCTGGGCATTTTAACCGCATTTGGTGTAGCTCGGGGACTGTCGGTTTGTGATCGTCTTAATATACTTACAACACATCATACTACCAATAACCACAGAAACCCGAAATACGGTAGTGAATATATCAGCCCACAAGAGTTGGCGTCAGGATAGGTACCCGGCCCTAAAACTGGGCTTAAACCACATTAGTACGGATCACATATAATTGGGAAAAGGCAGGCAGCAATAATAATAATAATAATAATAATAATAATAATAATAATAATAATAATAATAATAATAATTTTAAGTATCCCATTAAATACTAATGGTGTTATGAAACGTCCCAATGATGTAATTTTTAACTTTAAGCCGTTCTGTTACTTACCAAGAAGTCCTGCCGGGGTTTCCACCCTCAAGCTTAACCACAGAGGTGATTGCTTAAGCGCCTCTGCTATATAGTAGGACGTACTGAATATTTCAATCTACAAAGGGGTTATGCAACAGTATTATTGTAAAACGAACCGGTATCGACGTTGCTTCCTCTTGACTGATCCTCCTGCTGGTCGAGTGTCAGCAGCCAGCGCTGACAGACTGAGAGGAGATCCTGGTCCAGGGGCTGTTCCCATCGAGTGTGTCGCCGACCCACTTATCACTGCCTCGCTGTAAGCTTGTAATGCAAACAGAGATACACATCAATAAGCCTGTATAACCTGAATATTATCATCCTTTGTAAAGGATATGGTTCTTCAGTTTTAGAAAGGAACTTAAGGAAGGAGATTATTGTAAAGGTTCTAAAGAACAGATATATGTAAAAATATAACCAAATATTAAAATAATTCATTTCGAGACTATGTCATCGCAGTCATCTCTTTTGCCATACTGGGAAATGTATTAGTGTGTGCGTATGTCCATAATTAGGACTACGAATCAGAAATAATAATAATAATAATAATAATAATAATAATAATAATAATAATAATAATAATAATAATAATAATAATATATAACTTGGTAGGTTCAATCCTCAAATGCGTCAGCCTTATGTCGTTAGGTTGACTGGCACCTAAGACAACTCCTGTGGGACTAAATTCCGGCACCTCGGAGTCTCCCAAAACAGTAAAAGTAGTTAGTGTGACGTAAAACCAATGGTCAACGTAGTGGTTCTGTGTCACGAGCTTAATAAGACCTCGGGTTCGATCCCTGCCGGGCCGGGGATTTTGAGCACCACTAAATAATTTCTCTGACTCCGGTGACTGGGTGTATGTGTTCTTCTTAATACGCATCTCTTAACTTACACATAACACCACACTTCAGGCACCACAGAAATACGTAATAGTGAATATATCAATATCATTTTGGTATCAGGAAGGGCATCCTACCGCAGAAACTGGGCCAAATTGGTACACATGTAGTTCCAACCCTCAGTAATTGGAAAATAATTTTATTATCATTATTATCATTATTATTATTAATTGTCCTACTGTTATTAACAAAAATAAAAATACCATACTGGGCTGACGATCAACAATAGTAAGGCTAAAACTATGTAATATAGTTCAGTAAATTAATAATTAAGAGAATTTTATTTATTTATTTATTTATTTATTTATTTATTTATTTATTTATTTATTTATTTATTTATTTATTTATTTATTTATTTATTTATTTATCCAAAAAGCACAAGATACAGCTAAACTGAGCGCATTTCACGTGTACTATGAACAGACTAATTAACAAATGTACACATTTATAACAAAATACAACAAACGTAACAAATGAGTAACTAGATCAGGTACACACCTACTAATAACAACTGTCCAAATCGAAAACCATGATAATGGCCATGTTCATAACCAAGACATCGTGGGTCAACATGGTGGCATAACCACGTCGCATTATCTTATTCTTAAGGTATTACGAAGGCCATCCGATAAATAACTTACCCTATTAAAAAAATACAAACAGGTTATTTACACTTGTGAAATATTTTAGTTTCATTCTACAACTCATAAGCCTCCGTGGCTCAGGAGGCAGTGCGCTGGCCTCTCACCACTGGATACCGTGGTTCAAATTCCGGTCACTCCATGTGAGATTTGTGCTGGAAAAAGCGGAGGCAGGACAGGTTTTTCTCCGGGCACTCCGACTTTTCCCTGTCATATTTCATTCCAGCAACACTCTCCATTAACATTTCATTTCATCTATCAGTCACCTATCATTGCCCTAGAGGAGTGCGACAGGCATCGGCAGCCGGCACATTTATTATCCTCGCCGCTAGATGGGGGCTTCATTCATTTCATTCCTAACCCGGTTAAATGACTGGAAACAGGCTGTGAATTTTCTTTTTCTACAACTCATACACTACTTCCCCACATAGTCACCATTTCTGTCCAAATACTTTTGGTATCTTAGCATACGTTTTTGATACTTTTGTCATACCAGGTCGGGTTCTCTCTCAGTAGCCAGCTGTTAGAGATTCTCTTTGGGAATATGTTTAAGTAGGGTAGCATCCTGCTTCGCAGAATTTTCACCGAACACGCTCAGAATGTTTTAAGCGAACGCTAGACCTATGGGAGTAACGGAGTCCCACTTCCAATAGACGGGCGAGGGACTCGTCGAAATTAGCTTGGCGAACAAAATGGAAGTTTATGGTGAGCTATCAATATTAATGGGGCTTAAGGAATACAGAAAACAGAACTCGCTGAGTCAGCAAAGAGGATGCATCTGGATGTGTTAGGAGTTAATGATATTCAGGTAAGGGGGGATAACGAGGAAGAGATTATAAAGTCTTCTTAACACGTGTTAAGAAGGGAAGGCAGAGTATGGAGTAGGGCTGTTCCTCAGGAATACTATTGCACGCAACATAGTTATTGCAAGGCACGTAAATGAGCGAGTGATATGGGTACATTTATAGTAGTTGTTGGAGGAATTTGGACGAGAACTCTCTCAGTCTGTTCACCATGTGAGGGTGCAGATGAGGATGAAGTTGGAAAGTTTTATGAAGCGCTGAGTGACATCATAATCAGAATTAACAGGAAGGATAGCACAGTACTAAAGGGCGATTTCAATGCGAGAGTTGTGAATAGAACTGAAGGATATGAGATCGTGATAAGTAAATGTGGGAATGATATGGATGAGTGCAATTGGACTAGACAAAAGAGTGACTGAATGGGTTGCTATATTTCTAGAAAATAGATCTCAGAGAATTAGAGTAGGCGAAGCTTTATTTCACCATGTAATACTTAAGAGGGGAATTCCTCCAGGCAGTATTATTGGAGCTTTATGTTTTCTTATATGTATAAATGATATGAGTAAAGGAGTGGAATCAGAAGTAAGTTTTTTTTTGCGGATGATGTTATTCTCTATATACATACATTATCATTATAGACTGTTATGCCTTTCAGCGTTCAGTCTGCAAGCCTCTGTGAATTTACTAAACGTCGCCACAATCCTCGATTTGTAACTAGTGTTGTGGCCTCATTTAGTTCTATACCTCTTATCTTTAAATCGTTAGAAACCGAGTCTAACCATCGTCGTCTTGGTCTACCTCTACTTCTTTTACCCTCCATAGCAGAGTCCATTATTCTCCTAGGTAACCTATCCTCCTCCATTCGCCTCACATGACCCCACCACCGAAGCCGGTTTATGCGTACAGCTTCATCCATCGAGTTCATTCCTAAATTAGCCTTTATCTCCTCATTCCGAGTACCCTCCTGCCATTGTTCCCACCTGTTTGTACCAGCAATCATTCTTGCTACTTTCATGCCTGTTACTTCTAACTTATGAATAAGGTATCCTGAGTCCACCCAGCTTTCGCTCCCGTAAAGCAAAGTTGGTCTGAAAACAGACCGATGTAAAGATAGTTTCGTCTGGGAGCTGACTTCCTTCTTACAGAATACTGTTGATCGCAGCTGCGAGCTCACTGAATTAGCTTTACGACACCTTGATTCAATCTCACTTACTATACTACCATCCTGGGAGAACATACAACCTAAATACTTGAAATTATCGACCTGTTCTAGCTTTGTATTACCAATCTGACATTCAATTCCGTTGAATTTCTTACCTACTGACATCAATTTAGTCTTCGAGAGGCTAATTTTCATACCATACTCATTGCACCTATTTTCTAGTTCCAAGATATTAGACTGTAGGCTTTCGGCACAATCTGCCATTAAGACCAAATCGTCAGCATAGGCCAGACTGCTTACTACATTTCCACCTAACTGAATCCCTCACTGCCACTTTATACCTTTCAGCAGATGATCCATGTAAACTACGAACAGCAAAGGTAAAAGATTACAGCCTTGTCTAACCCCTGTAAGTACCCTGAACCAAGAACTCATTCTACCATCAATTCTCACTGAAGCCTAATTGTCAACATAAATGCCTTTGATTGCTTTTAATAATCTGCCTTTAATTCCATAGTCTCCCAGTATGGCGAACATCTTTTCCCTCGGTACCCTGTCATATGCTTTCTCTAGATCTACAAAACTTAAACACAACTGCCTATTCCTCTCGTAGCATTTTTCAATTACCTGGCGCACACTGAAAATCTGATCCTGACAGCCTCTCTGTGGTCTGAAACCACACTGGTTTTCATCCAGCTTCCTCTCAACCACTGATCGCACCCTCCCTTCCAAGATGCCAGTGAATACTTTGCCTGGTATACTAATCAATGAGATACCTCGATAGTTGTTGCAATCCTTCCTGTTCCCTTGCTTATAGATAGGTGCAATTACTGCTTTTGCCCAATCTGAAGGTACCTTACCAACACTCCATGCTAATTTTACTACTCTATGAAGCCATTTCATCCCTGCCTTCCCACTATACTTCACCATTTCAGGTCTAATTTCATCTATTCCTGCTGCCTTATGACAATGGAGTTTATTTACCATCCCTTCCACTTCCTCAAGCATAATTTCACCAACATCATTTTCCTCCTCCCCATGAGCTTGGCTGTTCACAACACCACCAGGATGATTTCCTTTTACATTGAGAAGATGTTCAAAATATTCCCTCCACCTCTCCAGTGATTCCCTGGGATCTATTATGAGTTCACCTGAATTACTCAAAACACTGTTCATTTCCTTTTTCCCTCCCTTCCTAAGATTCTTTATTACTGTCCAGAAAGGTTTCCCTGCTGCTTGACCTAGCCTTTCCAGGTTGTTACCAAAATCCTCCCAGGACTTCTTTTTGGAGTCAACAACTATTTGTTTCGCTCTGTTTCTTTCATCCACGTAAAACTCCCTGTCCGCCTCGGCCCTTGTTTGGAGCCATTTCTGATAAGCCTTCTTTTTACGTTTACAAGCTGCTTTCACTTCATTATTCCACCAAGATGTTCGCCTTTTCCCACCTTTACACACAGTTGTTACTACCGAGCTCGATAGCTGCAGTCGCTTAAGTGCGGCCAGTATCCAGTAATCGGGAGATAGTGGGTTCGAGCCCCACTGTCGGCAGCCCTGAAGATGGTTTTCCGTGGTTTCCCATTTTCACACCAGGCAAATGCTGGGGCTGTACCTTAATTAAGGCCACGGTCGTTTCCTTCCACTTCCTAGGTCTTTCCTATCCCATCGTCGCTATAAGACATATCTGTGTAGGTGCGACGTAAAGCAAATAGCAAAAAAAAAGAAAAGTTGTTCCTAGGCATTCCCTTGCTGTTTCTACTACAGCATCCCTGTATGCCACCCATTCACTTTCTATATCCTGAACCTGCTTACTGTCTACTGTTCGAAACTTCTCGCTAATCATGTCCATGTACTTCCGTCTAATGTTCTCGTCCTGGAGATTTTCTACCCTTATTCGTTTGCAGACAGATTTCACTTCCTCTACCCTAGGCCTAGAGATACTTAGTTCACGACAGATCAGATAGTGGTCTGTATCATCGAAAAATCCGCGGAAAACTCGTACATTCCTAACAGATTTCCTGAATTCGAAGTCTGTTAAGATATAGTCTATTATGGATCTGGTACCCCTAGCCTCCCATGTGTAGCGGTGAATAGCCTTATGCTTGAAGAATGTATTCGTAACAGCTAAACTCATACTAGCACAGAAGTCCAGCAAACGCTTCCCATTCCCATTAGCTTCCATATCTTCCCCACATTTACCAATCACCCTTTCGTATCCTTCAATTCTATTCCCAACTTTCGCATTGAAATCGACCATTAGCACTATTCTATCCTTGCTGTTGACCCTGACTACGATGTCACTCAATGCTTCATAAAACTTGTCAACTTCATCCTCATCCGCACCCTCACATGGTGAATACACGGACACAATTCTAGTCCTAATTCCTCCAAATGACAAATCTACCCACATCATTCGCTCATTTACGTGCCTAACAGAAACTATGTTCCGTGCAATGGTATTCCTGATAAAGAGCCCTACCCCAGACTCTGCCCTTCCCTTTCTAACACCCGTCAAGTACACCTTATAATCTCCTATCACTTCCTCGTTATCTCCCCTTACACGAATATCACTTACTCCTAGCACATCCAGATGCATCCTCTTTGCTGACTCAGCCAGTTCTACTTTCTTTCTTCCATAAGCCCCATTAATATTGATAGCTCCCCATCGAATTCCATTTCGTTCGCCAAGTTGTTTCCAAGGAGTCCCTCGCCTGTCAAATGGAAGTGGGACTCCGTTACTCCCATAGATCCGAGGCTTGCTTAAAATGTTCTGAGCTCGGTATATTCATGAAGCAGGATGCTACCCTACTTACACATAGTCCAAGTGAGGATCTCTCCTCTAACGGGTTATGGACCACCGGTGAATTGTATAGTCCTAGCCGCCTGAGCACAAGGAGGGCCATGACTCAGAATATGCCCGAGATGCCCACTCCCATTCCATAGCAACTGGTATCCCGACTCTCAGGACCACTTACTAGGCCACTCAGCCGTTGCCCATGGTTCACGAACTAGGACGTGACTACAGTAACCCACAAATAGAGTAATAAATAAGTTACAAGATTGTGAGCAACTGCAAAATAACCTCGATAATGCTGTGAGATGTACAGGGGGCAATGGTATGATGATAAACGAGGATAAAAGTCAGGTTGTGAGTTTTACAAATAGGAAAGTCCTCGCAGTTTTAATTACTGCGTTGATGGGGCAAAAGTTCATTTTGGGGATCATTGTAAGTATCTGGGTGTGAATATAAGGAAAGCTCTTAATTGGGGTAATCACATAAATGGGGTCCGACTCATTGGCTGCATGGTCAGCGAACTGGCCTTCGGTTCAGAGGGTCCCGGGTTCGATTCCCGGCCGGGACGAGGATTTTAACCTTAATTGGTTAATTCCAATGGCTCGGTGGCTGGGTGTGTGTGGCGTATTCAACATTAGAAATCATCCTTGGTAGGGAGCTCATCTTCACAGACATGCAGGTCGCCTAATAGGCCGTCTACGAGAAAAAGGCCTGAACCAGGCCTCTCCGGAGCCCATACGCCATTATTATTATTATTACATAAATGGGATTGTAAATAAAGGATACAGATCTCTGCACATGGTTATGAGGGTGTTTAGGGGTTGTAGTAAGAATGTAAAGGAGAGGGCATATAAGTCTCTGGTAAGACCCCAACTAGAGTATGGTTCCAGTGTGTGGGACCCTCACCATGATTACTTGATTCAAGAACTGGAAAAAATCCAACGAAAAGCAGCTCGATTTGTTCTGGGTGATTTCCGACAAAAGAGTAGCGTTACAAAAATGTTGCAAAGTTTGGGCTGGGAAGAACTGGGAGAAAGAAGACGAGCTGCTCGACTAAGTGGTATGTTCCGAGTTGTCAGGGGAGAAATGGCGTGGTATGACATTAGTAGGCGAATAAGTTTTAGTGGCGTCTTTAAAAGTACGAAGGATCACAATATGAATATAATGTTGGAATTCAACAGGACAAATTTTTGGGCAAATATCCGTTTATAGGAAGGGGAGTTAAGGATAGGAATAACTTACTAAGGGAGATGTTCAATAAATTTCCAATGTCATTGAAATCGTTTAAGAAAAGGCTAGGAAAACAACAGATATGGAATCTGCCACCTCGACGACTGCCCTAAATGCAGATCAGTATTGATTGATTGATTGATTGATTGATTGATTGATTGATTGATTGAGTGAGTGATTGATTGATTGATTGATTGAAGCTAATAGGAATGGGAAGGGTTTACTGAACATCTGTGCTAGTATGGGATTAGCCGTTACGAATACATTCTTCAAGAATAAGGCTATTCACCGCTACACATTGGAGGGTAGTAGCACCAGATCCATAACACACTCTAACATAACCTACTTTGTATCCAGGAAATCTACTAGGAATGTGGGGCTATTCCGATAATTTCGGCTGATACAGACCACTAATTGATCTGTTATGGACAAAGTATCTCTAGGCCTAGGAGAGAGAAAGTGAAATTACCGGGCGAGTTTGCCGTGCTGTTTAGAGCGCTCAGCTGTGAGCTTGCATCCGGAAGACAGTGGGTTCGAACCCCACTGTCGGCAGTTTTGAAGATAGTTTACCGTGGTTTTCCGGTTCAAACCAGGCAAATACTGGGGATCCCGGATCTCCCGGATGCAAGTTCATAGCTGCGCGCCCCTACCCGCACGGCCAACTCGCCCAGTAGAATGAACGTTGGTAGGGTACTTACTGATTGGACGAAAGCAGTAACTGCACCTATCTATAAGCAAGGGATCAGAAAGTATGGCAACAACAATCGAGGTATTTCATTGATCAGTACACCAGGCAAGTTGTTCACCGGTATTTTGGAAGGGAGTGTGTTATCATGGCCGAGATTAATTTGGATGAAAACTAGTGTGCGCGAGGTGTAAAGTGCTCCGCTGAAGGCTCTGTGTGGGCATCTGCAGGTGATGTGTCACATTATCTGGAATTCTTCATCACAGTCGCAGCTTGGAGGTCGAAGGGATTAAGGGCAGATTATTAAAATGCAATCAAAGGAAGTTATGTTGATAATTAGGCTGCGGTCAGAATTAATGGTTGAATGAGTTCTGGGTGCTAAGTACTTGCAGGGGTTGTACAAGGCTGTAATTGTTCCCCTCCATTGTTCATAGAGTACGTGTAGTGTACATAGTTTAGTGAAAGGTGTAAAGTGACCGGCGTCGATGGTGGGTCATATGGTGTGAATGGAGAAAACAGTGGATTCAGTTGGGTGAAAATATGCGTAGTAGAACTATGCGGACAACTTGATCTTACTGGTAGATTTTGCTGAAAGCCTGTAGTCTAATACCTTGGAACTCTAAAATAGGCGTAATGAGTAAAATATGAATATTAGCTATTCCATTACTAAAGTAATGTCATTAGGTAAGAAACATAAGAGAATTGAATGTCCGGTTGGGAATACAAAGCTGGGACACGTAGATAATTACGAGTATTTAGGATGTGTATTCTTCCAGGATGGAGATATAGCAAGCGAGATTGAATCAACGTGCAGCAAAGCTAAAGCTAACGCAATTAGTCTGCAGTTACGATATAGTATTTTGTAAGAAGGAAGTCAGCTCCCAGACGAAACTCTCTTTCGACAGGTCTGTTTCCAGACCAATTTTGCTTTATATGAGTGAAAGTTCGGTGGACTCGGGCTATCTTATTAATAAGTTAGAAATAACAGACATACAAGTAACGAGAATATTTGCTGGTACAAAGGCGTGGGGACAATTGTAGGAGGGTACTCGTAATGAGGAAATAAATTCCAAGTTAGGAAGACTCGATTGATGAAACTGTGCGCAGAAACCGGCGTCGATGGTGGGTCATGTGGTGTGAATGGAGAAAACAGTGGACTCGGCAATGGAAGGTACGAGAAATAGGGGAAGACAAGGACAACGGTGGTTAGAATTAAACGAGGCCACAATGCTAGTTATAAAATAGATGATTGTGGCGGCGTTTAGTAAATTTGCAGAGGCTTGCAGATTGAACGCTGAAAGGAATAACGGTCTATGATGATGATGATGTATACATGTTTGTAAATTGTTTATTTTAATAAGATGTGTTCACAGATATTCCTCACTTTTCTTGTCTGTTTTCGATTATTCTGCTGTCATGCACGCCAGGCTTTCCAATATGTCTGCCTTCACACCATAATCTACTATTCTATCATATTATTTTCCTCTTTCACACATCAAATGATATCCAGAGTTAGTTTTTATACATCTTAGCTTGTAATTTGACATGTCTATAAGAAGACTCCTCTTGTTTCTGATGTCTGCTGGTTGGCAACATTAACCCGTGGCTCACTGTAGAAAACCACACTGATTTCCTATTTCGGCGGATAGAGAGCACATTCTATCAATATTTTGATCTCGTTTGCTCTACACTGATAATGTAACTGCCATCCTCTTGCTGTCTTCATTCTTATGATGACCTCGTTTTATTTGTATATGAACTGTGTCACCATATAAGTGTTATTGCGTCTATCACTGTTTCAGTATCAACAAGTACAAGTCATCCTGCAGAGCAGTGCCCTGTTTTGTTTTCTAATCAAATATTACAGTAACATATAAAAATGCAAGTAGAATGGTACCCGAGTACTAGTGCGTCGGTCAGTCTTATTTAGTTTTGATTTTTGGTTTGGTTTCTCCCCCGGTCTCTACCGCCTCAAGGACAATGTCCTGGAGCCTAACGCGAGTGTAATAGACTGATATAACATGAAAACATATTTTTAACTCATGGGTAAATAATGCAAGTATCGAGCTCGAATTATTATTATTATTATTATTACTATTATTATTATTATTATTATTATTATTATTATTATTATTATTATTATTATTATTATTGTACCCGGCGGTACACCTCCACGCCGCTAATTCAAAAGGTGCGCCAGTTGAAACTCCTCTGCTGGAGGAAGTCTGAACTTTATTGACGGTATTAATTTTCTACTTTCTCAGAAGATGTCACTACCTGTAAATTTTGGAGTTTTAGAACTGTGTCATTTTTGATGTGTTTTTGTTTTGCTTGAAGTAAGAAGTGTGAACTTTCTCTTCTAGAGGACACTACTGAAGAACTACAATAGTGCACCCTAGTGCGAAGGAAAAGAACTGTTCTTTGGAGAAAATTTTATTTCAAAAGTTTGTTCTTTGTTAAATTTCTTTCAATCATTGGTTAAGTTGGCAATATTACCCCTTTCTTTCCCCTTGTTTTAAATCTAGCCAATCCCGAATTTCTGAAATTAATTTTCCACCAATAATGTGTTTCTTCTTCATCTTGTGTAGGGGTTTCTCTTTATTCTCCAATAAAGTGATTGTGGGCGGGTGTTCTCATTCCCCTAACGCCTAGAACCTTCCGCGAGAGTATATAAACTGCTGATTTTAGGGTCTCTGCGCCACTTCTGTTCCATCTTTCAGTGTGTAAAGTACATAGCAGGGGGCGGGAAGCGCCTCTTTCTTCGGCAGCGGTCAACAACAAGGTAATGGCCAATTAATAACTTCTTTCTTTGCTAGCTCAGCAGTTTAACTCTCGGGGCGGGTCCGAAGCTTTTTCCATTATGTAACCTTCCTTAAAATGTAAAGAAACTTGTATCTATTTCATCTTTTAAACTGCATATCGGGATAGAGAGTGCTTAACCCTCTCGAGCTCCCAATCATATTGTTTTGAGGTGAACTTATTTTTCTCAACCTATTCTTCGTTAATATAATGTAAATTGTTCTTTTCTGAAGTCACCTCTGTAGTATGGGATTAGCCCTTGCATTAACGGCCTAGTGCCAAGTAGGTTTTAAATAAAGTGTATTAGGAGTGCGGAGAGCCTCCTTTCAAGTTGGTATTTTAGAGGCCATATAATTAACCTTTTCTCACTTAATAGGCCTCAGTAGATTGGGTATTTTACCCCTGTGTTTTTGTCCGTTGAGGACAGCTTGAAGGTGGAGTTTGGTGTGGCCTGGGAGAGGCTTAAATTTGAGAGCGAGTGGCTCTTTTCCGGAAACTGAGTCTTGTATGCCTCGAGGAGGCTTTACGGTGTAATTTGGAGCAAGTGCTCCAGGGTTTGATTGGGGTCTTCTGCCCCGTTGTTGAAATTTGTATATCGTAAAGTTGGGCTAGTTGCTCAAGAATTGTGTTTTCAGGGCTCGAAGCCCAAATCCTGTAAATACTGTAATTGTACCTTGTTGTCTTGCTACTCCGTACCTGCCATTCTTGTTATTTCTGAATTTTGGAAAGAAAATATAACCTTGTTAAATTTTACATTTAACTTTAATTCCGTAGTTGGAGACCTATTCACACCCGCACCTTCTTTCACCTCTACCTACCACGAAAATCTCCGTAACAAGTGGTAGCAGAGCGTGGTTAAATGGGTCTCATTTTAGCCCCTTTTGACGGCTAAATATTGTTCTGTTCCGAACTCTAACCATTTTCTCAGTTGCTGGAATTTTTGAGGTTTTCAAAATTGTTCTGTCACCATGCCCGGCCCTCGCGATGTTCTCCATCTTAACTATTTGCGCAAGGAGGAGTTGATCTATGAGTTAACTATCAGAAATGTACAATCTGGAGGCACGGTTGCAGTAGACACAAACAAGCTTAGAGAGTCCCTAGATTTGCCCATTTCCATCCCCAATTTGGGAGAGAAAGAAATTGACGACTCTCTTTCCACGATCACGGAGAATACTACTGGGCTAGCTTCTGTAGTTAGTTTTTTTTTATGAAAATGATCCTTCTCCTAATCAAATTAAGCGTGTGCAAGCTAGGCTGTTTCATTTTTCAAATAGAGTTAACGATCTGTTGTCTCTAAAGTTGAATGACGTTCAGAAGAAGGAAGCTAGTGCGCTGCTTGAAAATATTTCTGAATTATCTAGCAAGGTCACTCAATTGTTAACTGGGGAAGTTCCTCCCAAAACTGATCAACCCGCCACGATGAATGCTGGGAGAGAGGAAGAGCCTCCTAAGGGAGAAGTCAATAGGATAACCGTTGCTGCTCAAACTATCTCTGCCCCATTAGACAACGAGTCTGAACGCCGTAACTCATTGAATAATGTACGTTCTGAATTAACTTCTTTGCCACTTAAACCTTTACCGATTATGTCACCTGGGTTCAGTAGTTTGCCCCATCCATTGGCAATGTTGCTCAGGGGTATCTCTAAGTTTTCAGTTAATACCACCAGTGAAGTCATTTCATTTTTAAGATTTCTAGTTGAATTTCAGGATCATGCCCTTGTGTTTTCTCTTTCCCCATGTCAGATTTTGCAAATCATCTATCCCTATGCAATAGGTATTCTCTCAGACAAAATAGTTAGAGCCATTGCCGAGCAATCATCAATTGAAGACTTCCACGCCCACTTGCTAGCTAACTTCATCCCGGCTAGGGCAAGGTCCTCCCTTATTCAGAAGTACTATTATCGTGTACAGCGTTTGGATGAAAACTTGGCTGACTTCATCCAAGATATTAAATTCTATACTAGGGTGTTTGCTCTTCACTTTCCGGAGGACCAGATTGTACAAGCCATTGTGGAAGGCATTTCACCATCCTATAGGTCATATTTGTGTTTCGCGGCGTGCACGCAAACCTTCTCTGAACTTGAGGCATTGGCCGTCTCAGCGGAAGGAGTTAGATACGCCGATTCATTGCGTGTCGCGAAAGAACCCCCGCCTTCTTTTAGTAATACTCGGCCTCCACCTCGCCGATCAGTCCCACCCCGTAAATGCTATGCTTGCGGGTCGCCTGACCACCTTCGGAACAAGTGCCCATTGCTCAAATCTAGTGTGACAAGGAATGGAGCTGGTTCATCACAGGGCTGTTTTAAATGTGGGGCTTTCTCACATATTGCCAAGAATTGTCCCAATTCGAATAGCACCCCCTCCTGCTCAACTTCTGGTGCAACTTCCAACAACAATATAAAGTGACTAGTGCCTTCGGCTGAGTCGATTAATCCATCTTCCCGAGACTCAGCCCCGGGTAAACAGATCGAAAAATCAGGGAAATTTCAATCTTCAAATCCATCCCTTGAATGCCCCAAGGAGTGTCTTAGGATTGCGGCGGATACCCCCGCACCGGTTCCTTTTCTTAAGATTGAGTTAAATAATGAACCTGTAACAGCTCTCTTAGATTCAGGCAGTGTTTGTTCGATTATTTCGGCTGAATGGTATTCTAAATTGAAATCTGTTTGTAAACTACCTGACTATGTCTCATCTCCTGTTCAATATGTTTCGGCTAATTCATCTCCATTAGAAATTCTAGGTTCCGTACAGGTCAAAATTCGTATTTTTAAATTTACATGGAAAACCAATCTGTTTGTGGCTAAGCATTTGTCTTGCCCAATCATACTGGGAGCGGACTTTATTTCTCACACTGGTCTTGTGCTCGATCTTCAGAGTAAGTCGTGCACATTCAAATTTGCGTTCAATTGTAAAATTCCCTTGTTAAAGTGTAATTCTGTATCATGCTCATCTATTTCGCCTACCCAGGATGAGATGTTGTTAGACCTTAGACATCTACCTGAGGAGCAGGCTCATAGTATTCGTAAATTATGTCAGTCATTTCCAGAGGTGTTCTCTGATACTCTTGGTGTTACTAACCTTATTGAATACAAAATTGAGGTCACGGATTCAATTCCTGTCCGTTTTCCACCTTATAGGCTATCTCCACCTAAAATGAAGGCTCTGAAAGAAATCATCGATCAGATGTTGAAGGACGGTATTATTAGGCCCTCTAAGTCGGCGTATTCGTCACCTATCTTTCTAGTCCTGAAACCCCAAGGAGGCTTCAGGCCTGTCATTGATTATAGGGCTCTCAATCGGAAGGTGGTGTTGCAATCTGTGCCCCTTCCTGACCTTCATTCTTGTTTTTCATGGTTTCGTAAGGCCAAGTTCTTTACTATCTTGGACTTGAATCAGGCCTATAATCAAATTCCCCTTGCCGAAGAGTCTAAACATCTTACAGCGTTTGCCACGGATTGGAATTTGTATGCATACAACCGCGTGCCTTTCGGGCTCCCCACGGGAGCAGCTGTACTCACTAGGCTACTAGATAGGGTCTTCTCCGACATCAAATTTGAGTACTTATATCACTACTTGGATGATGTCGTCGTATTTTCAGAAACTTTTGAAGAACATCTAGATCATCTGCGAGAAGTTCTCGATCGCCTTCGTAAGGCTGGGTTAACTGTTAAGTTGTCCAAGGTTGCCTTTGCTAAGCCCTCTATGTCATTCCTAGGGCATATTGTGTCACCTGATGGTGTAGCAGTCGATCATTCTAGAACACAGGCCATCCGTGATTTTAAACCTCCCAAGGACATTAAAGGTATCGCCAGGTTCATTGGTATGGTGAATTTCTTCAGGAAGTTTATTCCTAACTTCGCTAATAGAGCGGCGCCCTTGAACCTTCTTCGTAGGAAAGGCATCAAATTCGAGTGGGGACCTTCTCAACAAGCCGCTTTTAAAGATCTGAAATTAGCTCTCTGTAATGCCCCTGTCCTTGCTATGCCTGATTTCTCAAAGAAATTCATCGTCCAAACGGACGCGTCGTCGTCAGCAGTAGCTGCAGTCCTTCTTCAAGAGACTGAACTAGGGAGGCGACCCATCGCCTATGCATCTAGGACTCTATCGGCTCAAGAAGCAAAATACTCCATATATGAGCTCGAAGGTTTGGCAGTCTTATTCGCCTTAGAGAAGTTCCGTCTCTATCTGGAACATGTCAAATACGACCTCGAGACAGATAATCAAGCCTTAATCTGGGTCTTAGGTAGGTCGCGTCGTACTGGTCGTATAGCCCGTTGGGCTATCCGTATTTCTGCCTTCCAATTCGATGTCAGGCATATCCGAGGTACCGAAAATGTTGTCGCTGATGGACTCAGCCGTATGTTTTCCAACGACATTGAGAACCATGAACCGGTCGATAGTTCATCTCCTCCCGAGTCCATGTTATCTGATGTTAATGCCATCTTAACAGATGCCCCCATGCTTTTTAGGGATATCGAGAAATACCAACGTGAAGATCCGACGCTGGCTCCGATAATGGAAACCCTTTCTTCTGGGGAACGTGTGGTCCCTTATGTTCTGAGGAATGGTGTTCTATGTTGCCCTTCGAGGCAGGATAAGATGATGAAAGTTGTCGTTCCAGCTGTCCTTGTACCTATGATCTTCAAGTACTATCATGAGACCCCATTGGGGGGGCATCTTGGAATCTTTAAAACTCGTGAAAAGATTCGTAAAAGGTTCATCTGGAAGGGTATGGACGGTGAAATCCGTGAACTTGTAAAAGCTTGTAAATCTTGTTTGCTTAGTAAACCCACCATGTCCACCAAGGTAGGCCTTCTGTCTTCGCATCAAGCGTCGCGCCCCATGGAACGCCTGTATATCGATTATGTAGGACCCTTCCCCCAGTCGAAGGGAAATGCCAACAAATTCATCTTTGTATGTGTAGATGGTTTTACAAGATTTTCCTGGTTATTTCCGACTAAGCTGGCTACCGCTCAGTCCACCATTACTTGCCTAAATTCTATTTTTGCTTCTTTTGGTCCGTGCCAATATGTTGTGTCTGATAATGCTAAGGCGTTCACATCAAACCTTTTTCGTAAATTCTGTTTTGACTTGTCTATCTCTCATGTAACTACTTCTGCTTATTACCCTCAACCATCGCTGGCTGAACGGGTTAACCGTAATCTCAGGTCCGCGCTTATTGCCTATCATCATGAAGATCATTCCAGGTGGGACACGTCCTTGCATTGGTTAGCTTTTGCTTTGAATTCGGCGGTTCATGAATCACATAAGTTTACTCCAGCCTCTTTGATGTTCAAGTTTGTTCCCAACACGCCGCTCTCTAACCTCTGGTCTCTGAGTGACATTCTACCCGAGACAATAGATCCGGACAACATCAAAGATCTTTGGAAGAAGGCTAAAGCCAATCTTAAAGTCTCTCATGAAAAGGTTAGGGAAAGGTATGATCGTGGACGGAGACCCACCCCTTTGAAGGTAGGTGACCAAGTTATGGTCAAGAATTTTGTTCCCGCGGGCAAGCTTGCCCCCAGATTCCATGGGCCTTGTAATATTCTCGATTTCCTTACGCCGGTCACATTATTATTAAGTAATCCAGCCACCGAGAGGATATTTAGGGTTCACCTGTCCCAGGTGAAACCGGTGTAATTTCTGTGTTAACGTGCTTCATATTATCTTGAAAGGAATATGAAGGTTATATTTTTTTTGAGTTTTCACTTTTAAGGCATTCTGCCCCTTCTATAATATTTTCTATATTTAAGCATTTTTGTAAACCTCCCCCGATTCGTTAAACTGCCATTCTGTCCTTACCACGGCCATTACCACGCTCCCGTCTCCTGCTATACACACTGTGGCTTGCTTATATTAAATGCCATGGATATCTGCACGCCGCTGGCCCCTCAACCTCTCCACAAAGTCTGTGCCCTCAAAAAGATGATGGTCCAACAATATTCTGCCGCCTAGCTTTAATGTTTCAGTGCCCCCGCAGCCGCGCGGCGCTGTGCCGCGACTGGGTTTGAGGATGGGCCCCCTCGACCCCAGCGAGGACGACATGTGCACGGCGAGCCGGAGCTCTCCTCCCGGCCAAGGCTGATGTGCGGCGCACGACCTGCTACTTGCCCGCAGCCTGTATATCTTCACCGCGGGCGCGGCGTGTTTCAACACCACTGCTCCCCTCATGGTGCGGGCGAGCGGTATCTCAGGGTACTTGAGGGGTCCGAGCGGCCTCTCCTGGACGCAAGCGGCAACGGCCGATCTGGCCATTCAACTTAGTCTACATCAACTACATGGACATTCCAGTTCGACATTACTACCTTCTCTTGGATTTTTCTGCAATACCTGGTGGACTTAGAAATTTTTTTTCTCAACTTTAAAAACTAAAGTTTATCTTCTGAATTCAACTTCTACAAGCATAAAGACTTTACTTCACCTGCAACAACAAAAATTTTGAAACTGAATCAAACCATATTAAGAAAATCTTAAAAATACTTCTGCAATTAATCTCCACATCTACATCAAAACTTGGACCTAGTTTTCAAACAAATTTCATGTGTCACCCCTGGAGGTACTTTAGGGGGGGGGGGGGAGGTCTGTACCAGGCGGTACACCTCCACGCCGCTAATTCAAAAGGTGCGCCAGTTGAAACTCCTCTGCTGGAGGAAGTCTGAACTTTATTGACGGTATTAATTTTCTACTTTCTCAGAAGATGTCACTACCTGTAAATTTTGGAGTTTTAGAACTGTGTCATTTTTGATGTGTTTTTGTTTTGCTTGAAGTAAGAAGTGTGAACTTTCTCTTCTAGAGGACACTACTGAAGAACTACAATAGTGCACCCTAGTGCGAAGGAAAAGAACTGTTCTTTGGAGAAAATTTTATTTCAAAAGTTTGTTCTTTGTTAAATTTCTTTCAATCATTGGTTAAGTTGGCAATATTACCCCTTTCTTTCCCCTTGTTTTAAATCTAGCCAATCCCGAATTTCTGAAATTAATTTTCCACCAATAATGTGTTTCTTCTTCATCTTGTGTAGGGGTTTCTCTTTATTCTCCAATAAAGTGATTGTGGGCGGGTGTTCTCATTCCCCTAACGCCTAGAACCTTCCGCGAGAGTATATAAACTGCTGATTTTAGGGTCTCTGCGCCACTTCTGTTCCATCTTTCAGTGTGTAAAGTACATAGCAGGGGGCGGGAAGCGCCTCTTTCTTCGGCAGCGGTCAACAACAAGGTAATGGCCAATTAATAACTTCTTTCTTTGCTAGCTCAGCAGTTTAACTCTCGGGGCGGGTCCGAAGCTTTTTCCATTATGTAACCTTCCTTAAAATGTAAAGAAACTTGTATCTATTTCATCTTTTAAACTGCATATCGGGATAGGGAGTGCTTAACCCGCTCGAGCTCCCAATCATATTGTTTTGAGGTGAACTTATTTTTCTCAACCTATTCTTCGTTAATATAATGTAAATTGTTCTTTTCTGAAGTCACCTCTGTAGTATGGGATTAGCCCTTGCATTAACGGCCTAGTGCCAAGTAGGTTTTAAATAAAGTGTATTAGGAGTGCGGAGAGCCTCCTTTCAAGTTGGTATTTTAGAGGCCATATAATTAACCTTTTCTCACTTAATAGGCCTCAGTAGATTGGGTATTTTACCCCTGTGTTTTTGTCCGTTGAGGACAGCTTGAAGGTGGAGTTTGGTGTGGCCTGGGAGAGGCTTAAATTTGAGAGCGAGTGGCTCTTTTCCGGAAACTGAGTCTTGTATGCCTCGAGGAGGCTTTACGGTGTAATTTGGAGCAAGTGCTCCAGGGTTTGATTGGGGTCTTCTGCCCCGTTGTTGAAATTTGTATATCGTAAAGTTGGGCTAGTTGCTCAAGAATTGTGTTTTCAGGGCTCGAAGCCCAAATCCTGTAAATACTGTAATTGTACCTTGTTGTCTTGCTACTCCGTACCTGCCATTCTTGTTATTTCTGAATTTTGGAAAGAAAATATAACCTTGTTAAATTTTACATTTAACTTTAATTCCGTAGTTGGAGACCTATTCACACCCGCACCTTCTTTCACCTCTACCTACCACGAAAATCTCCGTAACAATTATTATTATTATTATTATTATTATTATTATTATTATTATTATTATTATTATTATTATTATTATTATTATTATGGTTATTATGACTTGTGAGGTATGGCTATGAAGTGTTTACATGCACTTATTTGTATTAGTATCATTAATATTTACGATAGCATTGTTTGTGAGATTGTGTCATGAAACAAGTGCTGTATATATTTATATGAGTTTAGTCAATGTAAGAACCTGTAATAAATAGTATATAATTTATTATTATCTGTATATATGATGTATATTCCCCAATGACATTGTGCAACACACCGTAATATCCAGAATAACACTAGAACTATGTAGCACCTTCCTTACAATTGTAACTATGTATTAGGCACTCTAGAATTTACTAGAAGATATGTTGTGATAAGGAAGTGGTCTTGATGGCGGAGTTGAGCTATGGTTTAACAGGAGTTGTACTTGTGAACTCGTGTTGTATTTATACCGATAAGCTAGTAGCAGTCAGCAGTCAACCGTTCAAGATGGCAGTCGTAGTCTTCTAGTAGTGTTTTTTGTGTGACGACAGTTGATTAGGTTATGTGCGTTTAATGTATAAATAATTAATTGTAAAATAAATGTATGTACGCAAGTGACAGAATTTTGTGTGTCTCATTGTGGATACATCATTGGCGACCGTGATTAGGACGTAAGAATTTACGAGTGAATGCGAGTTTATGTGCGAAATAGATAAAAATACAAGTGGTACTAGAAAATATGTCCGTACAACAACTGAAAGACGAACTCACCAAGAGAAACCTTCCGACGCAAGGCAAGTAGAAATCGCTGCAGGCGCGGTTACGTGAAGATCCCGTAGAAGAAGGAGGAGATTCCGAAATGTTCTTTATCAAGGTCGACGAAGATCCGGATGAACAATCTGAAGATGAGGTAAATATTCCCAAAATGTGTTCTAACTTAATGACCATGATGCAGGCACTCAATGACAGAATCTCAGACGTTGATTCACGGGTCAATTCCAACTTAAAGGATCAAAATTCGAAAGTAGATGACAAATTTTAAGACAAATTTTCAGACGGCAATTCCGCCCTAACAGAACAGATTGCAGACAAAATTTCGATAGTAAACGACGAAATTTCTCAGGCTAACTCAGTTTTGACCGGACAAATAGCATAAGTGTACACGCAGGTTTACCAAATAGAACAGGGCCTAGAATCGAAAATTTCAACCGTAAATGACAAAATTTCATCCCATATTAGCGACGTCACCGATCGATTAATGCAGCAGATATCGGACATCAGGTCAAAACTGGGACAGGTTGAACAGATCGATGGTAGGGGAAGCCCGCTGGAAGAGGACATCTCGAACCTCAACGAAGAGGTGGAAATCTAGGTTTCCGGCATAAAGCAACAGGTTGAAGAGATAATTTCTACCGGCGAGGGAAATTTCGAAAGCCGTATTTCTGCCGTTGAGGGAATCTTTGGGAGCCGTATTTCTGCTGTTGAAGGAAGGTTAGAAAAACTGTTTTCGACCATCAAGGGAGATGTGTAGAATATAAGAGAAAGCATTCTTCACGCTGTAGAAGAGATAAACTCGTACAGGCCCTAGCACCACACCTTCAATCTCCTCAAACCTAACCGGCAACACAGGACACCTAGACCCGAAGGTGATTATAGACAGTCTTCCGGAATTCCACAGGCGACTGGAATAGAACCCGACTATTTTCATCGAGGGATCGGTCAGTCTATTAAGAAAGACTAATCTCCCAGAGGGTATCTTCGTCCAACTCTTCACACCGCGAATAAAGGGGCAAGTCGCTACTTTGTGGAATAACTTGAAGGGCTTAAATTTAAACTGGACGGACTTCAAGAGGGAATTCCTCGCTAGATTTAATTCCGAAGGGGTGAAGAGCTGCGTGAAAGTAAGGTATCTACTAAGGCACAACCCCCTGGCATGAGAGCTAGCGCCTTCGTCCTATAGAAGTACCAGCTCTTCAAGCGTCTGCACTCGGAAGGAAGCGAGAACGAGATATTACCAGACATCACAGAGCTTCTCCACGATAAGATTCGACCCCTAATGAAAGTATCACAACCGATATCCTTTGATGATCTACGTAGAATCATCGCCCAATTGGAGGAGAAACACAAATGCAAAGCTACGGAAGTGACCAGCTCGGTTAGTAACTGCTACCATTGTGGAAGAACGGGACACCTTAAGAACAAGTGCCCAACCTTGGCTTCGGTGAAACTAGGTCCGGCCCATTCTGGATTAAGGGGGGAAGGAAACGGGAAGAGGAAGGTGCCTCAAGACATGACAGACGGGCAGCCCTGGACAAGAAGGAGAGGGATTGGTCAGATTGTGGGCAGAACAGACCAGTATCGCCCAGCGATCATCTTGAGGATAGGCAACGAGAGCTTCTCAGCCATACTCGACAGCCAAGCAAGCCATTCGTTTGTCAAAGGGACTGTTGCCAGATTACTACCGCCTATCAAGTCTCACAATCTCGGAAGGGTAGTGGGTGCAGTGGAGGTGGTAACCTATTATATCCAAGGACAGACTAACCTAACCGCTGAATGCATGGGTCTGCCTATTGTCATTGACTTTGCAATGATTCAGAACCTAATACCTGATATCATATTAGGTCATGACTTTCTTTTGGAACACAAGGTGATCATAGACAATGCAGCTCACGAAGTCTTTTTAGGAAAAGACAGACGGCTGAGGGTCACCTGGCACGATGGAAATCTCCAGGCTCACAAGGATACGGAATACCTGGGAGGTATCCAGTTAACGCATCTTCGACCGAGTGAAGAAGAGGAGCTGAGTCACACCTTAAAGGACTTTCCGGAAGTCATCACCAATAAAATAGGACGGACTACCACGGTAACGCACACCATTGGATGCAGCGCTTCCTCACCCATCAAGCAACGTCCATATCTAATCAACCCGGATAAGCGCAACTTCGCATCCAGAAGATTCAAGAGCTGGAAGGGCAAGGTCTCATCGAACCCTCTACATCCTCTTGGGCTTTACCTATCATCCTACCGAAGAAGAAGAATGGGGAGTATCGACTGTGTGTGGATTTCCGCAAGTTGAACGAGAAGACCGTTAGTGATGCCTACCCCATGCCTGACCTGAAAGAATCGTAATAATAATGTTATTTGCTTTACGTCCCACTAACTACTTTTTAAGGTCTTAGGAGACGCCGAGGTGCCGGAATTTAGTCCCGCAGGAGTTCTTTTACGTGCCAGTAAATCTACCGACACGGGGCTGTCGTATTTGAGCACCTTCAAATACCACCGGACTGAGCCAGGATCGAACCTGCCAAGTTGGGGTTAGAAGGCCAGCGCCTTAACCGTCTGAGCCACTCAGCCCGGCTGAAAGAATCGCTGAAACAAGTAAGTGTTTCTAGGATTTTCAGCACGCTGGATCTCAACTCGGGATACAGGCAAGTGGAGGTTGAGGAATGTTCTAGAGCACTGATCGCCTTCATGACACCGATAGGACTGTACCAGTTTAGAGTAATGCCTTTTGGATTGAAGAATGCCCCTGCCAACTTCATGCGACTGATGGATAAGGTATTGTCAGGATATGTTAGAGATTTCTGCCAAGTGTATCTCGACGACATTTCAGTTGACAGCAAGAATTTTCAAGAACACATTTTACATTTAAGGAAAGTACTGGAACGACTGAAGATTCATGAACTGACTTGCCAACTGGAGAATTGCCGCTTCTCCCAGCGCAGTACATATATTGGCCATGTCCTAACATTTGAAGGATTAGAAAGACAACCAGAGAAGAATCGAGCTATCGAAGAAGCTGAACGCCCGCGGACCAAGCGACAAGTACGTCAATTCCTTGGCTTATGTGGATGGTATAGCAGCTTCGTACCACACTTTGAGGAGAAAGCAATACCACTCACCGATCTACTCCATAAAAACCGCCCGTTCCGATGGACCAGCAAGGAAGAGGCAGCATTCCAAGACATTAAGGCCGCGATATGCAATGCTCCCGATCTAGCCCATCCCGACTCTCAACGGAAGATGTGCCTGCAGACGGACGCCAGCGACTCCAGCTTAGGAGCAGTGTCATTCTAGGAGAGGAATGACGGCGGAAGGGACATCATAGAGTATACCAGCAGAAAGCTATCTCCTACCGAACAACGCTACTGCACTGCCGAGAAGGGAGCCTTAGCCGTGGTGTGGGCCATGGGCAAATTCACAGGCTAATTTGGGGGAAGGAAGTACCAGCTCTACACCAATAACGCCGGTCTCAAATGGTTGAAGTCTCTGGTTCAAAATCTAAATTGATGCGATGGGCTCTGTTAATCACAGAATTTGATTTCGATGCGTGTCACGTTCCAAGATCGACGAACATAGGAGCAGACAGTTTATCTAGGCACCCGGCGATGGGACCTGAAGCTAGAAGCACCATTGTCGAGAGGGAGTTCCCACGAAAACACCAGAGTGAGCCCAATGAAACTATTCTTATGACAACCAAGAAGGAACTTGATCTGGAAGTAATTGAACAATTCTAAGAACAAGACAAGCCCTGTAGAACGATGACGCAGTGGATTAGGAGACAGAACACCGATAGTCGACTTGTCCCGAGGTAATTCAAGATGTGCTACAAGAACTTTTAGGTTGAGGGAGGACCCTTAATGTTCAGGTCGCTCCTCTCCGACACGCCTACAGTAGTGGTGATCCCCAGAGAGCACACGACGGACATCCTCGAAGAGTTCGATGACAGCACTGAAGGAGGACACTCAGGAGGCGAAGAGACGTATCAGTATATCCGACGAAGATTCTTCTGGGTCAACATGCGGAAAGACATCCTGGACTATGTGAATAGGTGCTACACCTGCCCCTGCACCAAGGCAATCCATAGGAAGGCAGATTCCAGTCAGCAACGCCCTTGGGAGGTAATAGCCCTGGACTTGATTGGTCCTTACCGTAGAAGACAACGGGGTAAAACAGGAATCCTAGTAGTCACCGACCTCTTCAAAAGATGGATTGAGGCCTCTCCAGTACCAGAAGCCACGACGGGACGCATCACCAGCCTTCTACAAGATGAGGTATTCAGCCGTTACGGTTATCTGCGGTGCATTTTGTCAGACAACGGGAGTCAGTTCACGTCAAGGAGGTGGCAGCAAACAATGACAGAATGGGCTGTGGATCACTGGACCAACCCTATCTACATCCCAACTGCTAATCCATCGGAACGATGGAACCAGGACGTACAAAAGGATGCTATGGGTCCACCTAATACTGGGTAGACATAGAACATCGACTGTGGGACCGCCCGATACCACAATCACTCTTCGCCCTGCGACGACTCATCAACAGTGTCACTGGCTATTCCCCAGCGGAGCTTTTCCTTGGTCGACAGTTATATGACACCGGGGATTGGGAGATTCGTCCATCACCCTCTTCTGGTCAAGATCATGCAGCTGTTTCCCTAGCCGAGCAGCAGCAGCAGGACATCAAGGAGAAGCAAGCTTTGGCCGAGAAGAGATCCTTTACCCAGGTCAAGGCTCAAGATGTGAAAGAGACCCAGATCTTTCTACCAGGCCAACAAGTACTGCGACGTAACCACCCTGTCAGTAATAAGATTGGAGAGTTTCACGCAAGTCTCGCACCTCAGTGGGTTGGTCCCATCGTGGTGAATAAGCAGCTCGGCATGGTGTCTACTTACTAAAGACCAATCCTCCTGTCAAGGTCCACGCACCGGAGTTACGGTGAGTCAGCCAACCGCTGCGAATACAGAGTAAGCTTCGTGTTACTACGGGTCCACCTGGAGGAGAGGCTACTAATGACACAGCACAATCTGATCTTGGTGAGGAGAATGTATCGACTATCATCGAGGAAGAGGCTGGCAACGAGGCAACACCAACCCCCGACACAGCACGATCCGGTCAAGAGAAGGAGAGCACATCCAGCGACATCGAGAAAGGAAGAAGATACAACCTACGTCCAAGACAGAGTTGACGAGTGTGATTGGACTGTCGAAATTGTTTCATGTTATAGGGGGGATATTGACGCAAGTGTAATAGACTGATATAACTTGAAACAATATTTTTAGCCGTGTGTAAATAATGCAAGTATCGTTCTCGAATTATTATTACCTTTATTATTATTATTATTATTATTATTATTATTATTATTATTATTATTATTATTATTATGACTTGTGAGGTATGGATATGAAGTGTTTACATCCACTTATTAGTATTATTATTTACTATCGCATTGTTTGTGAGGTTATGTCATGAATCATGTGCTGTATAAATATATTTATATGAGTTTAGTTAATGTAAGAACCTGTAATTAATAGTATATAATTTATTATTACATGTATATGTGATGTATATTCCACAGTAACATTGTTCAACACACCGTAACATCCAGAATAACACTAGAACTATGTAGAACCTTCCTTACAATTGTAACTATGTATTAGGCACTCTAGAATGTTGTATATACGCCGACATGCTAGTAGCAGTCAGCAGGCAACTGTTCAAGATGGCAGTCGTAGTCTTCTAGTAGTGTTTTTTGTGTGACCACAGTTGATTAGGTTATGTGCGTTTAATGTATAAATAATTAATTGTGAGATAAATTAATGTACGCAAGTAACAGAATTTCGAGTGCGGCTTTGTGAATACATCAGGACCGGGGGGGTAGCCAAGGTGGTTTACGAGGGGTTAGAACCCAAACCCCCATAGAAATTAAAAACAAAGGAAAATAAACAGAAATTGACAATAAACAATAAACTAAATAAAAATTCAGAGACCTAATTGTAGAACAAGCATATCTGTTGAATTTAATTTCTAAGAAGTCTCGAAAATTGGATTTTAGATTGTGAATCGAACATACCATTCGCCGTAAAACTGTTGACCTTGATCGTATGGTTATTGTTCTATATGTTAATGTATGATTCTGTAGTGTACCGGCACTGCAGTCTGAACATCAACATAATTCACTTGTATCATTGTTCTTATAATGACAACCTTGCATGCACACCACACACGCACAGGCACCTTCATTGTGTTCTCTCATTTCATCTCCTTCCGTTCTAATTACAACTCTCGTATTGAAATCGCCCTTTAGCACTGTGCTATCCTTCCTGTTGTCCCTGATTATGATGTCACTCAGTGCTTCATACAACTTTCCCACTTCATCCTCATTTGCACCCTCACATGGTGAACAGACTGAGAGAGTTTTCGTCCTAATTCCTCCAACAACTACTGTAAAAATACCCACATCATTCGATCACTGACGTGCCTTACGATACCTATGTTGCGTGCAATAGTATTCCTGGTAATCAGTCCTACCCCGTACTCTGCCCTCCCTTGTTAAGAAGAGTTTATAATCTCTTCCTCGTTATCTCCCCTTACCCGAATATCATTAACTCTTAACACATCCAGATGCATCCTCTTTGCTGACCCAGCCAGTTCTATTTTCTCTCCTCCTCCGCAGTTGTATCCCCGACCTAATGTCACGCTCCAGCAGTAGCGCAGCCATGATCAGCCTTGGTGGTGCAGTAGCCAAGTAACTGCCATCCCCGGAGGACCGGATTCGATTGCCAGCTCTGCCACGAAATTTGAAAAGTGGTACGAGGACTGGAACGGGGTCCACTCAGCCTCGGAAGGTCAACTGAATATGGGGAGGGGGTCGGTTCCCACCTCAGCCATCCTCAAAGTGGTTTTCCGTGGTTTAGACCAGCTTGGTTTGTGTAAGCTGTATGATACAGAAGAAGTGCCATCCGATTTTAGACAGAATGTTGTTTTACCTATTCCCAAGAAACATTTTGGTGACATGTGTGGAAATTACCGCGCCATTAGTTCAGCATCTTACGCCCGTAAAGTTTAAACACGTATTATTTACATAAAACGGAAAGACAAGTTGAAGCTGAGTTGGGAGAAGATCAGTTTGGCTACAGAATAAATTTAAGAACACGTAAACCAATCCTCAGTTTACGCCTGGTCTTGGAGGATCGAATTTAGAAGGACAAACCAACGTACATGGGGTTCGTAGATCCAGAAAATGCAGTCGATAATGTTGATTGGATCGCGCAATTTGAGATTCTGAAGGTGAATCTAAATCAGATACAGAGAAAGGAATTATCTACTGTGTGTAAAGAAATCAGTCTTCATGATAGGAAAACGAAAAAGAAGCAGCAATCCAGAATGGGGTGATAGTGAGGCAAGGCAGCAGTTTGCCCCCCCCCCCCGCCCCCTTTTTCAATGCTTATAATAAGAGACGGTAAAGGAAATAAGAAGAAGTTGGATAGGGAACAATCCAAGGAGAGGAAGTCAAAACTCTAAAATTTACCGATGATACTGTTATTTTCCCTGAGTCTACAGAAGATCTGGAGAAATTGTTGAATGATATGGACAGACTCTAGGAGAAGGGGAATAAGATATAAAATGCTGACTACCACAAGAAAGGAAAGAAAGCCTTTCCTATGAAAAGAAATTTGCTCTCTTCGAACATTGATATAGAAATTAGAAAAAAGGAATGCCTTTCTTATAAAAAATGTATTTGCTCACTTCATTGTTATAGGAATTAGAAAGATGTTTTTGAAGACTTTCGTCTGGAGTGTGTCATTGTATGGAAGTGAAACATGGATGAAAACTAGTTCAGAAAGAAAGGAAAAAGAAGCTTTTGAAACGTGGTGGTGCAGCAAAATGCTGAAGGTGAGATGGGTAGATCGAATCACAAATTAAGAAATACTGAACCGAATTGGTGAGAGGAGATTGATTTGGCTAAATTTGATGAGAAGAAGCTATAAAATGATAGGACACATCTTAAGACACCCAGGACTTATTCAGTTTGTTGTTGAGGGAAGTGTAGATGGTAGAGTAAGCAGGTTAGAGCAGATGTAGGATGTAGTAATTACGTAGAAATGAAAAGGTTAGCACAGGATAGGGTTGCTAGGAGGGCTGTATCAAACCAGCCTGTGGACTGATGATTCAAACAACAACAAAACAGCATTTCTTGTGGTTCTCACATTATATTACATTTTTTGTTCTAGTCCTCATGCTGTTAATGATATTTTATAGTTCCATAATGGAATCTATTTTTCCCACCCGTTTGTAGTAAGAATGTTTCATTTCGTTCCATAAACCATCTTTTGCATATAAAATGATTGGAAGTTTCGACTTCTCTAAAACTATAGCATGCTTTCTCGCTGCTAACATCTTCCGTATGTCCTGCTTCATCGCTGGACATTTTCTTGAGCTTCTAGCTAAATACCTGATAAGGCTTCATCCAAACACAATTCACTGCGCACGTTGATAACAATTCACAAATCCCCCCCCTTTCACTGCTTTCGTAAGTGCTTACTAAGCATTTACTAATCTAGTTGTTACTATATTTTTGTTTCAGGAACGACTACCCTGGCTTAGTTCCTACCTTGAAGTATAAGCAAATGTTTATTCTCATCAAATTAAGTAACTAATGTTCTAATATCTTTACAACTTTCTGTCCCTACATGCAAGCAACTAGCAAGACGTACTGTTTATTATCTCAAGCCATTGTTAAGATATATCTAAGAAGTTTTCAGGGTGCATTGTTGGACGCGCTGGCGGTCGACTGATTCAAGTGTACTTGCTTTATCTGTGTATGTGTGTGTGTGTGTGTGTGTGAGAGAGAGAGAGATCAATTTTTTGCTATTTGCCTTACGCGCTCCGACACAGATAGGTCTTATGGCGACGATGGGAGAGGAAAGGCCTAGGAATGGGAAGGAAGCGGCTGTGGCCTAAATTAAGGTACAGCCCCAGCATTTGCCTGGCGTGATAATGGGAAACCACGGAAAACCATTTTCAAGGCTGCCGATAGTGGAATTCGAACCCACTATCTCCCGGATGCGAGCTCACAGCTGCGCGCCCCTAACCGCACGGCCAACTCGCCCGGTAGAGATCAATTTAGTCCAGTAAATATCGGTGATTTTTAGTCATCAAGATTACTGATATTTATTTAAATTTGACATGAGCACCGGTAGTTCCATTCCTTTCGGTAGATTTCTTATTGTCCGCCTCTGTGGTGTAGTGGTTGGTGTGATTAGCTGCCACCCCCGGAGGCCCGCGTTCGATTCCCGGCTCTGCCACGAAATTTGAAAAGTGGTACTAGGGCTGGAACGGGGTCCACTCAGCCTCGGGAGGTCAACTGAGTAGAGGTGGTTTCGATTCCCATCTCAGCCATCCTGGAAGTGGTTTTCTGTGGTTTCCCACTTCTCCTCCAGGCAAATGCCGGGATGGTACCTAACTTAAGGCTACGGACGCTTCCTTCCCTCTTCCTTGTCTATCCCTTCCAATCTGCCCATCCCCCACCAGGGCCCCTGTTCAGCATAGCAGGTGAGGCCGCCTGGGCGAGGTACTGGACATCCTCCCCAGTTGTAATCCAGACCCAATGTCTCACGCTCCAGGACACTGCCCTTGAGGCGGCAGAGGTGGGATCCCTCACTGAGTCCGAGGGAAGAACCAACCCTGGAGAATAAGCAGATTAAGAAAGAAAGAAAGAAAGAAAGAAAGAAAGAAAGAAAGAGAGAAGATTTCTTATTGCGGGATACGTATGTTAGGTTTACTTTGTTTCGTATGTTGGTTGAGGAAATAGCGAAAAAATTCAATTTTTTATTTTGAATATCTGTAGTGTTGTTGGTAGGATGCTTACAAAGACAGGTTATTATATGGATTTGTATCTGCACCACTTTCTACATTTGCATACGTATACGTACTGGACTCGATGTCCGACTCGTTGGCTGAATGGCTGAATGGTCAGCGTATTGGCCTTCGGTTCAGAGGGTCTCGGGTTCGATTCCCGGCCGGGCCGGGGATTTTAATCACTTCTGATTAATTCCTTGGCTCGGGGACTGGGTATTTGTGTCCGTCCCAACAGTCTCCTCTTCACATTCAGACAACATACCACACTACCAACCACCACAGAAACACACAATAGTGATTACATCCCTCCATATAGGGTTGGCGTCAGGAAGGGTATCCGGTCGTAAAACAGGGTCAAATACACATGTGTGACGCAGTTCGCATCCGCGACCCCACAGGTGTGGGAAAAGGTAAAAGAAGAAGAAGACGTATTATACAATATATTTCATATAACGCTTCTGTTGCACTTTCCAAAAAAGAAACAATTTCTTTAAAGATGTAATACAATAAAGATAGCATTGTAAATTTAGTTAAAGAAAATACTTCAAGAAAATATACGGTATTTCGCCGACAAAGTAGGTGATGCGAGTATAGGAAGCTGGAATGCGAAGAAGGATCACATAAAGTTTTTTGTTTTAAAACGTAGGCGAATTGTAAAGAAAGGAATAAAATCCATTAATGTAATACGAGTAGATGTATATTTTGTCACGAAGCTGGAGTGTTTTACATAGAGACAGGACTGGAATGGTTGGAGGGGGAGTATTCATACTAGTGAAAGAAGAATTTTTAAGCAACGAAAAAGTTAAGGATGAGCAACATGAAATCCTAGGTACAAGGCCCATCTCTAAAGATAGGAAACGTGACGTTATTGGGGTGTACAGACCTGGCAAATGTGACGCAGACGTTGACGAGGAATTTTTTTTAAGCTTATACGCTACATGGGGATTGACACAGAAAGATTCTGTAGCGGGTGGCCTGAATTTATCAGATATTAACTGGGATGGTTGTGCGAATAACAGAAAGCATAATGAACAAGATTATAAGCTACGTTTGGAATGACACAGAAGGAAACATTACTGTAGCTGACGTGGACTCTGACCACAACTTGGTGGTCATGAAATTCCAACTGAAGTTGAAGAAATTGAAGAAAAGAATAATGCAAGGAGATGGGATCTAGAGGAGTTGAAAAAAAAGTGTGAGGGATTGTTTGAAGGAACATGTTGCACAAGGGCTGAATGAAATGCTGAAGGATACACAATAGATGAAGAATGGTCAGTAGTGAAGAATGAGGTTAGTAGGGCTGCTAAAGAAAGGTTAGGAAGAAAGGAAAAATCAATGAAGGATCAATCGATAACTCAGGAAATACTAGTCCTAATTGACGAACGAAAGTACAAGAATGCAAAAATTGAGGAGCAGAAAAGAAAACAGGCGATTAAACAATGAAGTACATAGAAAGTGCAGGAGAGCTAAGGAAGAATGGCAGAAAGAGAAGTGCAAGGGCGCTGAAGGTTGTATAGTCCTGTGAAAAGTAATGCTGCATACAGGAATCAAGGAAACCATTGAAGAGAAGAAGACTGGATGTGAGTATTAAGAGCTCAGAAGGAAAACTTCTAGGGAAAGAAGGCAAGGCAGAAAGATGGAAGGAAAATATCCACTAGTTCTATCAAGGTAAAGAAGTAGATGATATGGCTAAGGAGACACTGTTGATGCTGACGAAATGGGAGACCCCATTCTGAGGTCAGAGTTCGACAGAGATTTGTGAGACCTAAATAGTAACAAGGCACCTGGAATTCATTCACGCACTCAGAATTACTGACTGCCTTAGGCGAAACCAGCATTACGAGGTTAATCCATTTATTGTGTAAGATGCAGGAGCATCCAATTTTAGGCAAATGTTGGTATACTTATTCTCAAGAAATCACGTGCTGAAACTGTGGAAACACGTATTATCTACAGAAGAATGAAAAGATAAGGTGAAATTGATTTGGGAGATCAATTTGGCTTCAGAAGAAATGTACGAACACTTGAATCAAACCTTTCCTTGTGCCTTAGAGGATCGAATTCAGAAACACAAGCCCTCGAACGTAGCATTCGTAGATCTAGAAAATTCATTCGATAACGTTGATGGGACCAAACTGTTTGAGATTCTGAAGGCCATCGGGATTCGTTACCAATAAAGTAGAATTATCTACAATCTGTACAAAAATCAATCTGCAGTGATAAGAATCGAAGTCTTCGAAAAAGAAGCAGAAGGAGTAAGGGAATGCGGCGATTTGTCTCCTGCGAAATTCGACGAGATGAAGAGATTGAATGATAGGACACATCGTAGAACACCTAGGAATTGCTTACTTAGATTTTGAAGGAAGTGTAGGCGGTAAGAACGGCAGTGGTAGACCAAGGTATGAAGGGGACAAGCCGACTAGAGCAGATGTAGGATGTAGTCGTTACGTAGAAATAAAAAAGGTTAGCACAGAATAGGCTGGCATGGAGGACTTCATCAAACCAGTCTGTGGAGTGATGACTCAAACAACAACAACAACAATAATAATAATAATAATAATAATAATAATAATAATAATAATAAAATGTCCGCCTCTGTGTTGTAGTGGTTAGTGTGGTTAGCTGCCACCCGCCCGAGGCCCGGGTTCGATTCCCGGCTCTGCCACGAAATTTGAAAAGTGTTACAAGGGCTGGAACGGGGTCCACTCAGCCTCGGGAGGTCAACTGAGTAGAGGTGGGTTCGATTCCCATCTCAGCCATCCTGGAAGTGGTTTTCCGTGGTTTCCCACTTCTCCTCCAAGCAAATGCTGGGATGGTTCCTAACTTAAGGCCACGGCCGCTTCCTTCCCTCTTCCTTATCTATCCCTTACAATACTCCCATCCCCAACCACGGCCCCTGTTCAGCATAGCAGGTGAGGCCGGCTGGGCGAGGTACTGGTCATCCTCCCCAGTTGTATCCCCCGACCCAGAGTCTGAAGCTCCAGGACACTGTCCTTGAGGCGGTAGAGGTGGGATCCATCGCTGAGTCCGAGGGAAAAGCCAACCCTGGGGGGTAAACAGATTAAGAAAGAATAATAATAATAATAATAATAATAATAATAATAATAATAATAATAATAATAATAATAATAATAATAATAATAATAATAATAATAATAATAATGTCTAATATTATCACATACATTGCTTTCTTAGAGATTACATGCGACACACGTCAAACTGACTGGCCTGTAATTATTTCGCTTTAAGTTTATCAGCCTTTCCCTGGTACACTGGGGTTAATATAGCAACTTTCCATTCCTTCTCTATAGCTCCTTCTTGAGAAACAGTTATCAAATCAATATTTCATATATGGCACTATATCCCAACCTATTGCATTTAGCATAAATTTTATCAATATTAGCTGATTCTACCTGTCAACGTTGGTCTTTTATTTGTAAACTAGCGAATGTACCCGTGCTTCGCTACGGTATTCTACATTGTATTCGAATATCGAAGTAAATAGTGTACATGCAGTAAATAAGATTGTTTTAAAATTGCATGTCTCTTAGCGTTATCCGAGAAAGAGCATTGGGAGGTCCCCGTACGTTGTTTCCAATGTAAAGTGTTTGTTATGGATTTGTGATATAACGGCAGGCTCACTTGCCTACTGCCATTCACAATCGAGTTGGGAAGTTTACATTATAATTGCAGGCCCCATTGCCTACTACGCGGACAGAATCGATTTGGGGAGTTTTCGTTAAAATGGCAGCCCCCTTTCCTACTTCCAGACAGATTACAGTTGAGGAGTTTTTATTATAATAGCAGGCAATTACCCTACTATCACTCGAAATTGAGTTGTGCAGTTATCATTATAATGCCAGCTCATTTTCCTACTTCCAGCCAGCTTACTGCCAGTCACACCAATTTGGTGAGTTTCCATCAAAATAGCAGGCCACTATGCCTAATGCCAGTCACATTTTAGATGAGGACATTTCTTTATAATGGCGGGCATCCTTGCCTAATGCCAAACACAATCGGGTAGGGGAGTTTTAAACAAAACTGCATGCTCACTTGCCTTCTGCGAGTCAAATCGAGAAGTGAACTATTCATTACAATTGTAGGCCTTCCTTACTAATGACAGTTACACAGGAGTTGGAGAAGGAACCCTTTCGTACTGCCAGTCAAAGTCGGTGTGGGGAGTACTGATTACAATAGCAGACCCACCCTTTCTCGATCGCTACAAATCGACATCAGTGAATATATATAGATCGACATACGAAAGTATATGCGTGTTTACAATATTGAAGACCTTCATTTACAGATTAACTGCTATTAAACGTACGTCATATCGACAAAGGATTATACCATAAGACACGCCGGATTTAGTGGCCTAAATGGCTGGTCCTATGATATGTCATCTATTCTTGGGTCAGATTGAGTTAGAAACGTGGAACAGGGTAACGTTTTTGTAAGATTATCTCACATTACATTACTTTTCGGATAATTATGTGACAGCTACATACATAGCATTTGGCTCACATATGGCTACTGGGAGGGCCAATTTTCGTGAAGAGTTTGATGACTCTGTATTTCATATAAGTAATCGAAATTATGAATTATGCATGTGAAAATTCCAAACTGACTTAACATCGATTAATAGAGAAAAATCAAACGTAAAAGGGATACAGATACAGCTAAAAGTCATAAGACCAAGGTTGTAGATCATTCCAAATTGAACGGAGATTGTGCAATCCGTTATGTGATAGGAATTTCCGAAGGTCTGCACCATCATGAAAATTGCCTGCACATTTCGATATTCTTCGGGGATAAAAATGAAAAATTTAATGATCTTGGATGTTTTCCGTTCGTTACAGGCTAAAACGTATAATTTTGTCAAATTTCAATTATCTTCTTTTTCTTCTGGCAGATTATGCTGCAATCTGGATTTTGGGCGAGGCGGGTAATAATTAGGACATTCAGGAAACTAAACCAAAAATTATGCAGATGGTCATTATTACCCATTAAACGGAAAGCTGTACGAAAATTTCGCCAAAATAGTCAGTGTAGAGGCACACAGTCGTTACGATTTGATTTATATAGATAAGGAATCTGCTCCATGTAAAACACCTTTTGGGCTATGTCCGCTGGACTTAACCTGCAAAAGTGACCATTCATGATACTCCCTTATTAATCCTCCTGACGAAAACATGCACATGAAAAAAAAGCTTTAGAGGTGGAATTCCATCACGTTTGCTCGATTTCCAGTCAGGTTGATCTTGTTCTGTATATATTGTGGAAGAGTAAAATCACCATTTCGGTTCCCTATAAACCGCCAGTCCATTCCGGAACATGAAATGTTATTTACGTTTAAAACCTACCTTTGGACAGGTGGATGCTAAATATAAATTTTGGTTCGAATGTCTTCAGTAGTTTTCAAGTTGTAAGGAATACGCTTTACACGCACCCGCTCGTGAGTTAAGTCCGATGGGACTTGTACAGAAAAACGGTCCGTTATTGATATCTCCCGTATTAATCCTCGTATCGAAATGATGCACATGAGAAAAAAAGGTTTAGAAATTAATTTCTACCAAGGCAGGTAGATTTAAATTAACTTTGGTTGTGGATATTTTGTGGAAGTGCAAAATCACTGTTTCGGTTTCGTATAAACCCCCAGTCAGTTCAGGGATTTAGAAACAATATTTGCCCTAAAGCCTATCAAGGACAGGTGTATTCTAAATATGAGTCCTGGTGGAAATACATCCAGTAGTTTGTAGCACTCGCGTACATCGGCGTAATTAAGGAAGAAAATAATACAGTTAAGAAAGTTGAAAGTAATAGAAAATGGATTATAACTGAGGACAGCCGGATAACGACAAATATGTAAATGCCAAGTAATGTATTGGAAAATCAAATGCCCCTCAATAAATTATGCTAGTGTGAGTTATGGATATAATAAAGTGGTAACAGAGGAGAAATTTAGGTCCAGTGATTCCTAGGTAAACAAATAATAAGAATATGACTGATGGTGTTATTATTTAATCTATTCGAGGGCGGTTATAACATCCAACGATATTCCGCCAATATCCCGCAGATAGGCCGATTGTCGCCTCCGTTTCCTTCTACCCAAGGAACAACCACGAATTTAAAAGCATGATGAGGAAAATGGCAATACGTTACTTCGCTGCTGGCATGCAGTCAGAGACGTTGCCATGGTAACCTGTAGGTTCGTTGTCGGTCTGTCGGTCACTCAATGCAGAGCATGATACCAGCGGAAAATTGTAAATTTCTCCGTCATGTGAAAAGTAAGGTAAATTATGAACATAACGAAAGTTGTTTATAATGAAGAGGCGTTTCACGTACGGTAAATGAAGTTTACAGAAAATCAATAGTATAAGAGAAAATGGAGGAAAACCATTCTAGTTTTCCTATAAACCCCCCGTCTATTCAAAGATTTTAAAATGATATGCATATTGAAACCTTCCCCGGTATAAGTATACTCCAGATATGACGTTTGGTTGAGATCTATCCAGCCGTTTCGACGTGATGGCGGAAAAACCATTCTGGTTTTCCTATAAAACCCCCGTATATTCAAAGATTTTAAAATGATATGCATATCAAAACCTTCCCCGGGATGAGTATACCCTAAATATGAAGTTTGGTTGAGATCTATCCAGCCGTTTCGACGTGATGGTGGAAAAACCATTCTGGTTTTCCTATAAACCCCCCGTCTATTCAAAGATTTTAAAATGATATATATATCGAAACCTTCCCCGGGATGAGTATACTCTAAATATGAAGTTTGGTTGAGATCTATCCAGCCGTTTCGACGTGATGTTGGAACAGACAAACAAACAGACAGACAAACAGACAAACAGACAAACAGACAAACAGACAAACAAACAGACACGAAACGTAAAAACCACCGATTCGGTCTTGAGTTGACCTAAAACGGATAAATATCTGAAAAATTGGCAAAACAAAAGAAATTACAGACAGCGGACCCCCTACAATTTTATTTATATAGATATCATTATGATCATAAGTAAACTTCAATACTTCACCAGCATTAGCAACCTCCTCTTCCTGGACGTTATCCTCATATCCAACTCTCTTTACATTCTGATGACTGAAGACTTCTGCGCTGGGCTGAGTGGCTCAGACGAATGAGGCGCTGGCCTTCTGACGCCAACTTGGCAGGTTCGATCCTGGCTCAGTCCGGTGGTATTTCATCATCATCATCATCATCATCATCATCTGTTTACCCTCCAGGTTCGGCTTCTCCCTCGGACTCAGCGAGGGATCCTACCTCTACCGCCTCAAGGGCAGTGTCCTGGAGTTTCAGACACTTGGTCGGGGATACAACTGGGGAGAATGACCAGTACCTCGCCCAGGCGGCCTCACCTGCTATGCTGAACAGGGGCCTTGTGGAGGGATGGGATGACTGGAAGGGATAGGCAAGGAAGAGGGAAGGAAGCGGCCGTGGCCTTAAGTTAGGTAGCATCCCGGCATTCGCCTGGAGGAGAAGTGGGAAACCACGGAAAACTACTTCCAGGATGGCTGAGGTGGGAATCGAACCCACCTCTACTCAGTTGACCTCCCGAGGCTGAGTAAACCCCGTTCCAGCCCTCATACCACTTTTCAAATTTCGTAGCAGAGCCGGGAATCGAACCCGGGCCTCCGGGGGTGGCAGCTAATCACACTAACCACTACACCACAGAGACGGACCCGGTGGTATTTCAAGGTGCTCAAATACTCCAGCCCCGTGTCGGTAGATTTACTGGCCCGTAAAAGAACTCCTGCGGGACAAAATTCCGGCACCTCGACGTCTCCGAAAATCTTAAAAGGGTAGTTAGTGGGACGTAAGGCAAATAACATTATTATTGAATATTTCTGCCTTCTTATGTACTCACAATGCCTGCTGTCATTCCTGATGGATACAGTACTTTTGCATCCTTCTCTTGGCACAGGCCACAGCAAAGTGTAGCTTCCACTGAAGTCCCAGTCTCATCCATGGCTGTGACAAAATGGAAGCTTCTAGGGTATGGATAGTGCTGAGTAATGATATTCAGGGCACAACCAGTTCGTCTGAGTGTCATGAAATGTGTTGCTCATAGGGTTAGTCGTGCTACAATATCACTGTCCGGTCCTGTGAGGAAAGCAATGGCAAACTACCTCACTCCTCATCTTGCCTAGTACGCCTCATTTTGGTACTGCCATTGTTTTTTTTCTATAACTGCATAGCCTTTGATGGTGCTGTTTGAGGATCCAACCAGCATCTGGGCTGATGACCTAACAGACAGACAAGTCCTCACATATACACTCGCCTACTTCATTTACGATCCCTGGAATGTCTTTCCTGGAAACTCTTTCTGCCTTAAATTACCTGTACATACCCCTCCATTTTTGACTAAAATTCATGTGACTATCAATTATGTTTGCCGTCATGTTATTCTAAGCTGACTTTTTTTCTAAATTAAATTTTCAAGTAAGTTCCCTTAATCTCTCCTTACTTCTAAAATTCCTAACTCTATTTATTTATAGCCTGCACCTTCTTCTTAATAGTTTTATTTCACTGCTGTAATATAGTGGGCCTTTCCCATGCATTACCTCCTTTAAAGGTGTATACCTGACCGGGCGAGTAGGCCGTGCGCGTAGAGACGCGCGGCTGTGAGCTTGCATCCGGGAGATAGTAGGTTCGAGTCCCACTATCGGTAGCCCTGAAGATGCTTTTCCGTGGTTTCCCATTTTCACACCAGGCAAATGCTGGGGCTGTACCTTAATTAAGGCCACGGCCGCTTCCTTCCAACTCCTAGGCCTTTCCTATCCCATTGTCGCCATAAGACCTATCTGTGTCGGTGCGACGTAAAGCCACTAGCAAAAAATAAGGTATATACCTGTTTTTACACTCCTCAACAAACTGTTTTAAAACCATCTCTTAGGCCGTTTACGTTTTTATTTACCATTTTCCATTCGTCATAATTACTTTTTTAAACTTACCCGTGCCTCTCTTTTCAACCATATGGTATTGCCTAATGGTCCTACTTTTACAAACTTTCTGTCGCATTTATTTTTGACTGCGACAAAACAGCTTCATGTACAGGTACCATATATCACTTCAGTTTCTTCTAGAGATAATCTGGTTTTATCAGCACCATGTCCAAAATATTTTTCCCTCCAGTTGATTGCCTCACTTTCTGATTAATTTCGCATAGTTACGGTTTTATTCGCTACAGAGCCCGTTCCGCGCCATTTTGTCACCAAGTTTTGCATTGCAGACTTTGCTGGAGGTATTGCCAAAACACTTCCAGTCTTAAACTCTTGCGCAAACAGTTAAGCACAGGTTTTTCACGAATCGTGCTTCGCATAACACTAGACAATGAACACGCGCTGTTTTATCGCGAGCACCATTTTATGTTGCTTTCAACTCATCACTAAATACGTCTACTCCTCTCTCACTGACACGTAATGACACAGTGACGTACTCGAGACAGAGCATGCTGGAGATGCTCACATGGAGACATGTGACAGCAACCGTCTTGTGCATCGAAATCACGGTTCCCAGCATTTCCTGTGATGGGCAGCTCTCCTGTTCATTAACCCGTGTCAATTCCGCATCAATCTTATAAATATTTTTCGGACCAGACTTATTTTGCCCACTATGTAATCTCTCATCGAGGTTCTTGAATTATTCCCGCTATTTCTGCGACTTTTACTGTCCCTCTTGAATTTTCCCCGCTATATCTGCAACTTAATCGTATCTACTCTCTAGCATCTACTAAGAGGTACAAGGGGGCAGGGAGGAATTCAATTATGTGGCTATATAGAAAGCAGTATGTTGTGTGCCGACGACTTGGTCTTATTGACAGATTGTGCTGAAGGCCTGCAGTCTAATATCTTGAAACTTGAAATTAGGTGCAATGAGTGCGATATGAAAATTAGCCTTTCCCAGAATAACGTGATATCAGTAGGTAAGAAACCTATGTAAGGTAACAGAATGCCTGGGTGGGATTACAAAGCTGGAAAAGGGACATCATATCAAGTATTTAGGGTGTGCATTCTCCCAGGATACTTGCACAGTAAACGAGATTGAATCAAGGTGCAGTAAAGCTAATGCAGTGAGCTCACAGTCGCGATCAACAGTATTCTGTAAGAAAGAAATCAGCTGCCGGATGAAACTAACTTTAAATCGATCTGTTTTCCAGACCAACTATGCTGTACGGGAATGAAATCTCGGTGGACTCAGGATATCTTAGTCATAAACTAGAAGTAACAGACTTAAGAGTAGCGAGAATGATCACTGGTACAAACAGGTGGGAACTGCGGCATAAGGGTACTAGGAATTAGTGGATAAAGGATATGTTAGGAATGAACTCTGCTGATGAAGCTCTACGAATAAACCGACTTCGGTGGTGGGGTCATGTGAGTTGAATGAAGGAGGATAGATTACCTACGAGAATATTGGACTCGGTCATGACTGGTAAGACAAGTAGAGGAAGACTAGGACGACGATGGTTAGACAAGGGCACAGATCTCGTTACAAATTGAGGATAATGGCAGCATTTAGTACATCACAGATGCTTGCAGGCTGAACGCTGAACATGTATGTATGTATGTATGTATTTTACCCATCCAATGGTACCTTATGGGAACGAAAGGGTATTTGGTTTAATTTAAAGTTATTCATGAAATATGCACGGACGAGACAACAGCAGATAGCTAGGCCGTCCCGTTGAAGCAATCAGGCCGGAATTCGGTCGAGCGGTCAAGGACACATGGGCTACGTCACAGCGGTATCCTAACGTCATGTGAGAAGACTGGAAAAGGAGGTGTCAGAATTCTAGACAGATCTGTGTGCTTGTAAAACGGAACAAATTACAGTTAAGCTACAATCTAGACCAATAGTAACTCTAATCGGGAGATTACTCACTTAACCAGACGTAACGAGAGGCGTTATGTTTAGAAGATGAGAAGGAACGAACATTCTGAAACAGTTTTTGATGGTATAACTTCGTCTTTTCTACTACATCTGGAAACTTCGAATACGTCTACATAATCTTATTGACTTTGTCTTTAAATGTCTTATGAGTTCGTATTCCAACTTCGAGTTAGAATTTCATTCTACGATTTCGTGTGGAATACTTCGTTCTGAAGTAACCTTGGGAACATTTCGAGTCGTCGAAGAGAAATTATTATTTCACGAGAGAACTTGTAAACCTGTCGAATACGAAGTGGATCAACATAGAAGATTACCACAGTGCGTGTCCGGCTCCATGGCTAAATGGTTATCGTGCTGGCCATGGGTCACAGGGGTCCCGGGTTCGATTCCCGGCAGGTTCGGGAATTTCAACCATTATTGGTTATTAATTTCTCTGGCACGGGGGCTGGGTGTATGTGTCGCCTTCATCATCATTTCATCCTCATCACGATGCGCAGGTCGCCTACAGGTGACAAATCAAAAGACCTGCACCTGGAGAGCCGAACATGTCCTCGGACACTCCCGGCACTAAAAGCCACACGCCATTTCATTTCATTTCATTTACCACATTGCTTAAGTTATCTAGATACAACTTCAAGTAGTTTATGGCGAGAGTTATGCAATTGTAGGACACTGAACCAAGATATTAAATTCAACTGATATTAACTAGGAGTTATACATATTGGATACTATTCCAAGGAGTCAGAGAATGAATGGAGCGTTAAATGTTGTACATCTTTGCGTCAAGGTATAGACAAGTTAAGTATAACAGTACTCAACTTGGTGCTGTAAATGCAAGTGGATCACATTTCTAATTTGAGTCTTAGTTTTAGCCTAACTACGAGAGCGAGATCATCAGTCATGGATCGGCGAGGGAGGATCTCCACAAGAATTTCGTGGAATTATCGTCACAACTTCGTATTGCCTGACTTCGTGGACATCATGTACGTCTAAAGGCTGGTCTCCACTGATTAACATTTAACAACATGTTAAATGTTAAAAGTGTTAAATGTTAACTGGTGATACCATCAACATGTTAAATGTTGAATACTGTTTCATTTAACATTGTGTCCACACTTAATAAACATGTTAAACTTGACTTTCTTTGTTTATATATGGGTTGTTCATCATATCAATTTGCGGTAATACATTTAGGTGGTGTCTAGTATTTTCAAACAAGGACAATGGACTCAGATGAAGAGAATTTGGCCATTGTTATTGTCACTGTTGCTTCTTGTTATGATTTAGAAATGTAGTTTTATTAGACACATTTACTCCCTTCATCCTGCTCATTGCTTCTAAAGCAAACCTCTTTATGAAGTATAAACTTGGTCCGCTCCCGCCCCGCGACTTCCGACTTTTGTGATTTTTTTTTTTTTTTTTTTTGCAATACTCGACTGTACTGGGAGCGGAGGGACGCTAGGTTTTTTTCGATGCACTCGCAGGAATAATTATAGATAATTTAGAGTTCCTGGAAACTGTCGGCTTTCTTCGCTTTATCTCTGTATTCCTTTGATGAGACATCCTACAAACAAGGCCTTTCTATTATGTCATTAATTAAGTCCAAAGTAATCTTGCTCCACTCCATTTCTGACTATAAATTTTAGTATAGTGCAGAGAGAACGACACGTGTGCGCGTACCGGTACCGGTACTGTTCTTCTTCTTCTTGATACTTATGGACTTTTTTACTGTCGTCCAGCCACTATGCGTACAAAAAAAGGAGATCACACGCCAGATAGAGTCTAAAAATCATAGGAGAAGTGCATTTTGCACATATTATAGAGGGTTGAAAAACTAATGTCGTTGAAAGCAGTCTAAGGGTTCACTGTTTACATACAACCAAAACTTGCACTGGATTCAAAGATGGAAGCCAGAACAGAACGTCTAATGATAGGTATAAACTCGTGGAGAGAGCAAAATATATTGAGAACCAGTAAATATGATCGAGCTGCGGAAATGTCATGTAAGTTCTCGTATGGAACGTAATAATTTGATGCAGGTGAGAAGGGGGGAAATAAGGGAGTGTGACACAGAAAAAAGCACAGGGACACAAAGGTACTGAACTTCACGCCGAAGTGGCCCGTCTTGGCGACTTGTCTACTAGTCAAAACAACACCGGGCCTACAATTGGGATAGACAAACACTTAGGAAAAATGTAGTGGGGAGAAAGGAAAAAGTTAAAGCTAATAGGAGTATTAATTGAAAGAATATGGAGGAGTTGAGGTATATACCAGAGAATTTAGTGCAGAGATGAGAGTACTAACCTAAAAACAGTAACGGGCAATGCTCTGATATAGTTGGTGAAAGACGAATGTACCGGAAATACGTATAATAATGTTTGAAGCACGAGGAACGGGAGTAACAAAAGACTGTAGCTGTGAATAGTAGAGAGACAAACAGTAGCAACTAAAGTGAAGTATAACGGGAGCCAAAAGAAAACTAAGATCAAGTGAAGATGAGTGAATAAATTTATATACCAGTGAAACATGTAATTAAATGACCATATGTGTGGAATGATTATAGGATCAATTGAGCATCGTCAATAAATTGATTAAGAACTGCAATGATATCAGATGAGAGATCAATTAATAGACAAGTAAGACTTGTAGGAAAGGGAATTTTCATTCGTGTCAGACTAGCGAGTAGCTTACGCCGGGGTGCAGAATAGACAGGACATTGAAAAAAAAGATGGTTGCTATCCCCTTCTAATTCACCACATACACAGCTAGGCTGATTAACTAAATGAAAACGGAACTTGTATTGCGGCGTAAGGGAATGATTGAAACGTAATCTAATTATGTCAGTGATATGTCGACGTGTGTATGTACCCCTGGCAAACCAGGGTTTTGTGGTAATTTGTGGTTGGAGTTGATAATAATACGTGCCTCTATAACGCGAAGATTGATTCCACTCATCTTGCCAGGAGCTGTATGCAGTGTCCTTAAGACTGGGATAGAAATCAAGAGGGGTATAGCTACTGTGAGAGGGGGCGTTGGGAGTCGACTAGCTTCTTTAGCAGCAGTGTCCGCTAGATCATTACCAAGAATATTGGAATTTCCCGGTATCCATACGAGTGTAATATATATGCCATTTTGTTCAAGTTGATAAAGTAGGGATTTGACAGTATATAAATTTAAGGATGGAGTAACGGGTGATAATGCCTGTAATACACTTTTAGCGTCGGTATAAATAGTAGCTTTTGGCAAGGAATGTTGTTCTATGTAAATTAATGCCTGTTGGATGGCGAATAGCTCTGCAGAAAAGATGGAGAAAGTAGTCGGAAGATGAAAACGTTCAATTGTGCTGGAGTCTCTAATAACAAAAGCAGCACCGACTCCTTGAGGGTGTTTTGCCCCATCTGTGTAAAAGTCTACACCGATAACAGAGGGAGATATGCGCATTTTTTTCTGACATGGGGAAGGAGCAATCAGCGATAGCTGACGATCTTGTTAATAAAGATTTTTGAGAGAAAATTATTGTGGGTGTGTAGTGTAAGCTTGCAAATGGAGTAGAATACATGGGTATGGAAGGAGTCCTGAGGATCGAAGTGCAGGATCTGTTTATAATGATATATGCAGTATATATAGCTGGAACGCGCCCCGATCTAGGCGGACATTGTTGATAGTAGTCATGTAATAACTGTAACTTTGGAATTAACGGGGAAGATGAAAAAGCAAGCCTTTTAATCAGATATTTTTGTGCGAGTAGTAAACGCCTTATCACAAGTGGGACTTCACTCGTTTCCACTAATAATACATTGGTTGGAGTAGTCTTAACTGCTCCAATACAAAGGCGTAAAGCTTGAAATTGAAGGGTATTGAGTGGAATAAGCGATGTAACTGAAGCGATGTCTATTATATGAGCTGAATAATCAAAAATGGAGCGTATAGATGCTTTGTATAAGGAAAGAGCAGTATTGGGGTCGGCGCCCCAGTTTTAAGAATTTTGATAAATCCATCAACTTTTTGACGTATCATTGTAATATGTCGTTGCCAGGTGAGTTTTTGATCAAATATTATGCCGAGGTATTTGTGATGAGTAGTAAGAGGGATACTATATCCCTCAAAAGTAAAGGGAGAATGATCATAAGAACGTTTGTGAGTAAATATCATTGCCGCACATTTTTCGATGGATAGTTGAAGGCCATTATCTTGAAACCATATATGCACGTGACTCATGACCTGGCTCATCAGCTGTCGTGCAATATCAATGTTGTCTTGCGATGTGTAAAGAACTATATCATCTGCATAAATAAGTACTCGGGCATATTGTGAAATGAGATGTTCCAATTCACTGATATAAAGGGCAAATAAAATTCCGCTTAATATATCACCCTGAGGCAAACCATTACAAGCAGAGCGGCTAGGTACATGATGATACGATGATTTAATATTTAATGAGCGATATGTATATAATTTGTTCAGGATAACAATAAAGGCGGGAGGTATGCCTTTCGCAGCTAATTTTTCCCAAAGACGGTGTAGTAAAACCGAGTCATATGCACTTTTGATATCTAAAAATATAGAAAGAGTACTTTGCTTTCGATGTTTGGCTAGGAGCAGGTCAATAGTAAAAATATTAATAGGATCTTGGATGCTTTTTCTTTTAAGGAAGGCATATTGATATTTAGGTATTAACTTATAATACTCAATAGTCCATAATAGCCTTTGTAATAATACTTCTAAGAATGTCTTACGAATACAATATCCAAGTACAGTACCACGATAATTGTTTGGATCTGTTGGGGATTTTTGTGGTTTGAGGATCGGTATCAGAAAAAATTCAGTTCAATGCGGTGGAATATGTGTATTCAGTAAAATATCATTATAAGCATTTAGAAGTGCATTTTGTGCTCGCAAGGGTAAGAGCCGGAGCATAGTGTATGAAATATTGTCCGGACCTGGGGTGGATTTAGAGGCGGAATGAAGGACAGCTGATATTTCACTTAATTGAATGGGTTGTAGAAGAGTGGAGTACTGTGAGTGAAAATTATATGAGGGAAGTTCAAAATAAGGTATCACATAGTCAGGGGTCAGAGAATGCAGAAACGTATTGATGATATCACGTGGGATGATTCGATGTACTTGATGTTGAGAGGCACGCGACAACATACGAATAGCGTTCCATAAATGCAGAGCTGACATATGGGAATTGAGCGAGGAGATGAACGACTTCCACGCAGTACGTCTTTTCTGATTAAAGATAAGTTTTGTTTTGGCAATATAATTCTTCAAACGTAAATAATTATCTCGCGTTAGAGAACGACGATATGTGCGGAATAAAGCCTTGCGGGTTAATATTAATTGGTGACATTCCTTATCCCACCAATGGATATATTGGAACGGGCGAGGGGTAGAAGAGGCGAATGGTTTGGGAGGATGATAGCTATCAAGATACTGATGAAGAAGTGACACAAGGGAAGAGTACGTGTTGATGCGCTCGGAGCTATGACGTAGATGATATCGCAGATAAGATATATGTCTGTTCATCAAATGATCGTATGGAGCGTACATTGCTGGATGACAATGAAGTGTGCTGGGCTTGTAGGGGTCTACCAACCCCATACGTAATCCATATAGGATAATGGTCGCTGGTGTAGGTATCTGAGAGTCTTGACCACGTAATTATAGGGGTCAAGATTGAGCGACAGAATGTTAAATCAACCGCACTAGGTGGGGATCCAGGTACAGTGAGGCGAGTGGGGGAGCCATCATTAAGGAGAGTTAGGTCATGCTGCTGTAACGCTGTGAGGAGATATGAGCCTCGTGGGGTATCACTATTGCCACCCCATGCTGTATGGTGCAGATTGAAGTCCCCGAAGATGATAATATGTGATAAATGATGAAATTGTTGGAAAAAGCGAGACCAACTCGAACTCGAAACATAAATATCAGGGGGGCAATAAAGGTTAATAAGGTGTAATTGCCGATAAAAAATAGCGACAATAAAAGTATGTGGAATGTAATCCTGTATAGGTAATGATTGATATGAGATCGTAGAATGAATAAGAAATGCCGCCCCTCCATACCCCGGGCCATCATGGCGTGCAAGATCATATCCTGGAAGTAGAAAATTTGTTTGTTCGGAAAACCATGTTTCCTGTAAAGCAATAACATGTGCATGAGTTTCATTAATAATTAACTGAATATCACTCTTCTTATGATGGACACTCCTAGCATTCCATTGGACGATATTGATCATATAAGAAAAAATATCACTTAGCCGGTCACGTAATTGGTAAATAACATGCTGTATAGAAGGGTGACCGCCTACCGCTTGCAGTAGTAGGATAAGAATTTTATGGATGTCCTGTTGTAGGTCGTCTTTTTGGCGATAAACTGGACGTTGTGACTGGTCAGAAGATGGAAGGGGCGAAATTACATTTGCTAAAGGAGCCGGTAATTGCGGCTGTGAAAGGGGTGGGGGGGAAGCATTAATGTTCATAGGCACATTAAGTGAATTGGGGGTATCCCGAAGGATAGCCATGTGTGCAGCTCGATCATACCTCTGAGCGGGTTGTGGTCTGGGTGATTGAGTAATAATCTGAGTAAACTTTCGTTTTCTCGGATTTGAAATAGGAGGAGGGGAATGTTCAGCAGCAAGGGGAGGAAATTGTTGGGGGTGTTGCGCAGGGCAGTAGCTAGGTGGTGAAATCTTGGACTTGGCCTCAAAAAAGATACATGCTCGGTGCTCATTATTTTCTTAATAAGCTGTTGTTGTTTGTGCTCAGGGCATGACTCATGTCCTGTGGGATGGTCCCCATTACAATGAGCACATTTGGTATACTGCTCCGTACACTTATCCGTAGCATGCGACAAGGTGCATTTGCCGCATCGGAACGCTTGCGAACGACACTGTCGGACTGTATGGCCGTATCGCTGGCATTTTTTTTTTTACAAATTATGGCATTAAAGATAAACGGTTCCACCTCCAGAAAGACACTATATAGAGATACATATCGTGGCAACTGCTGGGATCGAAAAACTACTTTTACTGATCCAGTAGGAAGGTATTCGATAGCCTCATTTACAACAGATTTACGTTTTAATCTCTGGACAGATTTAACAATGTAGTCAGATTTGAGATGCTGGAGGATAGATTCCTCAGTCAAATTTTTATCAACCCCTCTTATGATACCAACACGGAATATACTTGTGCTTGGTATATATGCCCGTGCACAAATAGATTCTAATAACGGGTGACTCAAAGATTTATTTGCTTGGGTAGCATGCTCAAATTGTATCTGAAGACGATTTCTACCCTTACGTACGACGGATTTTACTGGTAAATTTCGATCATAAAATAAACGACCTAAGGTCATAGGATGCAGCTCTCCAACATTTTTGTCCGTTACAGATTCTACCAGAACAATGTAAGGACCAGAATGTTCTCGAGTGTATTCGTCCGAACTTATCGGAGATGTTGACTTTTGAGTATTCTGAGTGGTTTGTTTGTTAGGTATTGGACCTTGAGAACTTTGATTATTAGATTGACTATTTAGAGAAATATCGTCCATTTCCACCTCAATCTCGTTTTCAACTGGTAACTTGGAGATATCCAGAAGGGACCTCCCATCACTGGCGGCAGCCATCACACGCTAACTTCACAAGACACAAAGCACGAACAAACTCCTCACGACCACCAAGTAAATACCGTGCACACTGTACAACCGAACTGATTCGAAGCACAGCGTAGACTGAACACTACCGGTACTGTATTTGTAGCTTGTAACAAAGAGAATGAGTGTTGCGGAGTGTTGTAACCATAATCCTACTTCACGAGAAGCACGTCGTTTGTGTCGTTTGGCTATCTGTTGACATGGAAACGACAAGGAAGTTGCCGAAGCTGTGCCAACATCTCACGAACAACGAAATGACTTGACATGTTTTACACTTGGAGCGGAAAACACGCCAACATGTTAAAAGTGTTAACCTAAACATTCTGAGTTAACATGCAAAGTCAATTGGAAGACACAATCACAATATACATGTCAATTGTAACATGTTAAATTTAACATGTTGGTGTTAAATGTTAATCAGTGGAGACCGGCCTTAAGCTGTAATTGTGTGAGCCAGCGCAATGGACTTGTACTATCCCACATAATCGAAAGATGTGACCAGTCTTCACGTCTACACATCCCAGCTGAATCTATCTGCATCGAGAAACATGAGTACCGGATACTACGAGTATTTTTTCTTTTCTGTATATTTCCGTCATATTTTATTCTAGATTAACTAATTTCCTTACGATTAGATAAATTCGATCTTTTCTTTCATATTTTTATTGGTTAATTAATGCACGGATGTTACTAGTTCATTGTTTAAATGTGTGTGTGAATTACGATCTTCAAAGTTTATCACTGGAGTAGTGAGGCCCTCATAATAATAATAATAATAATAATAATAATAATAATAATAATAATAATAATAATAATAATAATAATAATACTAATATTTTCCGAAGCCGACAATAAAGCAATGACTTAGAATATCGATTGAAGATGAGACGTACCCTAACCATTTGAATCAGATCATAACATTGATTTCATTCCTTGGCAGCCACGTGATATTTATTTCTTCTGAATATTTCTCATGGACAGGGAATAATAATCAGAAAATAAAGGTCAACTAAAGTAGGACGGGAAGATTAAACACAAGTTGTTGAGGGTTAAATGAGGTTGTAAAGTGATTGTTGAAATGCCGATGCCCAATTCGACTGAAATTATATGGAATGGAATCCATGCGGCGAATGGGGTGCACGAGTGGACTAATTGTAATGATGGATTGAATTTTAACCATGTGTTGACCACTAGGGTACACGTTGGTCACGTATGAAAATAATAAATTAATTTAAATGAACTCAACAACAATTAAAGAAGATTTGTATGCTGTGATTAAGTATTGGTCTCGCACAACTGAGTGTATGTTATTTGAATTTATCCCTAATTGTACGTGGATATGACGGAGTGATTTATGTCTCATACGTGATTTTTTCGTCTCATTCTTTGTTTTCATCCCTTACTAGGAGTTGAGTGTGTCGTCGTTTTAGGGTCACCTACATAATTGAGGGCTCATAATCTAAACATATGGAATCATGAATAATAATAAACCTAGATAACAATAAATTAATTCCGTAATGAAACCCTTATCTGACATGATGGTGTGGTTGTGATGTGGTTTGAAATCTTGTGAATATAATTTTATGTTTATTCACATTTGGATTTTGGAACTCTGTGCGTATTCACGTAGCGAGGGATTCTGATATGTTGAATCCAGGAATATAAATTGTGATGGGTTATGCTCTAATATTTCTAACAAATGGTTTAATACGGTACATACAATTTTGTTTGATGATGAATTAGATTGAATACAATCGAGCGAGTTCTCGGAAAGGAGGGAATAAACCAAAGAATCTGATAAAAATGGAATTTTATAAAAATGAAAGTTAGTAAGTATAATAGAGAAACGGTCGAATAAATGGAAAATGTGATAGAGATTGGGGAGATAAATATATTGTAAAGAAATTGAGCCATAGGGATATAATACTCACAGTCCCAGTTGACTTATTGATATGAGTGAAAGATAATAATAATAATAATAATAATAATAATAATAATAATAATAATAATAATAATAATAATAATAATAATAATAATAATAATGGCGTATGGCCTCCGGAGAGTCCTGGTGCAGGTCTTTTTCTAGTAGACGGCCTATTAGGCGACCTACATGTCTGTGAAGATGAGGGCCCTACCCAGGATGATTTCTAATGTTGAATACGCCATACACACCCAGCCCCCGAGCCATTAGAATTAACTGATTAAGGTTAAAATCCTCGACCCGGCCGGCAATCGAACCCGGGACCCTCTGAACAGAAGGCCAGTACGCTGACCATTCAGAAAACGAGTCGGACAGTGAGATATAAAAGTATCTTATTAAAAGTAAATGATACAACTAATATTCAAGAATGAGTGCAGGGTTAAAATGCGACATAAATTGACGATAGGATTAAACGTTGCCTGTAATTAGTTGAGAAGTCGAAAGGGTAGTTTATGACATAAAAGGAACTGAACTGAGAAACTTAAAATAAATTTTGGTACTTTCTAAAATTGGGAGTAAAAATAGGAAGGTTAATGTAGGCTACTAAACTTTATAAAATAGAGCCTAAATCAATTAATTGGAATCTTTGTGTATAAAATATGCAGTAGTATAGGTAAGTATTAGTACATAGAAATAGTAATCTGTTTTCTTAAAGGGTGTAAACGTAATGATGAGTAGGTAGATGTGTTGAATTCCACATGGTTTAATGCATTACTGAGAAAGTGGGATGCTCGATTTCTCAGGAAATAAAGTGTCAATTGAAACAAAAGAAGTTATGAGAGGTAACATGGTAAGAATATTCACTAATATTGAAAATTTTGATTGATTTACAGTCATTATGATTCGCCTTCGATACCTGGAAGAAGAGTATACAGATAACAATGAGTTTTTTATTTATGCATAAATCCCAGGGAAGTTCCAGAAGTAGAGAGTACTTGTAAATTTTTTCTTCACATTCAAGGGTAAAAATTTCAAATTTTAATTCATAAGAATGATGTCACATTTCCTTTCCGTTCAGTAAATGTCCACTTTATTTGTTTATGTGTGAATTTCTTGTGCTAGCCAACGCCTATCCTACCACGAATGCCCCTGCGAATTAAAATTTTATTAAATGTCCCGATACTGCAAATTTTCAGCATCTACGAATGTTCCACCTTTGGGAATCTCGTGTAGCCGGCTGAGCGACCCCGGAAAAGGGGGCAGTATGTATGTATGTATGTATGTATGTATGTATGTATGTATGTATGTATGTATGTATGTAGTGACCCCATGACCTTTGTGCCATACGAATTGTAAGTATTAAATTTACCACACGAGGCCCCATGTCAATTGTGATGAGGAGCTCGTATATATTCTTTATATCACAGAAGCGACACGTGGCAAGGAGGTGGCTATCTTCCTTCCCACGCTATGAGATGTGACGTCATCCGCACATGTCGAAAGTGGATGGATACAGAAGAAAGTTTAGGTTGAAAAAGTATATTTAAATGAAAGAATTAGTGGTGAACGCAGTATAATGAGGGTCCTGTATTTATCTGCACTGCTGTTTGTAGAAAGTGAAACACCAAGACCGAGGGCTGTGATCACAATGCAATTTATTCCACATATTAGGGACATGACAAGACACAAATTATTACAATTACAGGACTGTACATGCACGGTGACCGTGGAAATTCAGTACAGCGTTGCGCCACCACGCGCTGCTATCAGAGCCGCTGGACGTCGTGGCATGGAATCAAACAGTTCCTGAATATGCTGCTGGGGAATACTCCTCCACGCGGTTTCTAGGCGCGTCCATACATCATCAACAGTGGCTGCAGGAAAACCTGAACGAACAAGGTGCCGACCGACCATATCTCAGACATGTTTAATGGGTAACATATCCGGCGAACGGGCAGGCCAGGGAAGCAATGGTATCCGTCGTTCTTTGAAGAAGGCTTGCACATTCCTCACCACATGCGGCCGGGCATTGTCCTGCTGGAATATGGCGTCTGGAACGTCCTGCAGGAGGGGCAGTGTCCCGGGCTCTAAAACCTCCCTGATGTAGCGGTAGCTGTCCAGATAGCCCTCAAGACGTAGGAGGCGAGGTCGCATGTCGTAGGCAATTGCGCCCCAAACGATCACACTTGGCGTTTGTCCGCTATGCTCTCAACAATACAGTCTGCCCGATGGCGTTAACCACGGTGGCGTCTAACGCATATGCGGCCATCACTGTAGGACAAATTGAAGCGGGACTCATCCGAAAACACTATATTTTGCCACTCAGCACGCCAGTGTCGGTGTTCACGTGCCCATTGCAGTCTACGGCGTTGGTGGTTGCTGGTCAATGGAAGCCGGCGCAATGGCATGCGTGCCACAGGTCCGGCCCTCAGAAGACGGCGTCGAATCGTCGATGCAGACATCCCCACACCAGTTGCAGTGCTCCAACGTCGAACCAACACCGTGGACGAAGCTGTTCTGTCCGTTACGGCCAAGCGGACAAGATGGCGGTCATCTCGCGCTCTGGTCACATTGTGTTGTCCAGTACCCTGCCGGCGTTGTGTACGGCCCTCTTCTCTCCACTGGTTCCACATACGCCTCACTGTTGAAGCAGCGTACCCTGTACGAGCCGCAATGTCACGGAACGACAGACCCATCTCCCGGAGCCCTATCATTCTGCCCCGTTCGAACGCACTCACACGTTGATATTCCCTCCTGTGATGTCGGCGAGGCATAGTGGCACTTAGGTACACGTTTCCACTTCGTATGACGGCTCCGCACTGACTGAGCGTTGCGTAACACTGCTCTGGCTGGTCACACCCAGAAGGGCACTACTGGGCCTACGTGCAGGCCATCTCTCTGCAATTTAAAACACTTATTATGGTTTCACTGTTCTACGCGTCCTCTGATTTTGGCGTGTTTCAGACCATTGCTTCTGAGTGTTGCACTTTCTATAAACAGCAGTGTATAAGACAACTGGTCTTCAGTAAGACAGATTTGAGACTGCTAAGCCATTTCTGTGGATATGTCAATGAGAGACGCGCGTGTCTATTTTACCCACTCCAAGTCTTCAGAAAATAGTGCCTATCAAATGAGGTCATTTAACCAGTTAATTTGGTACGAATAAATTTTAAATGTTCGAGAACACTGCCGCTAGCAAGTTAGCAAGTACGCGGTTACAGCAAAAACTCTTTTTAATACAGGTCCACTAAGTCGAAAAAATTACGCAAATTTTCTTGGTGGCTAAGGGAAAATGCCTGGAGAGAGGGGATAGTGTCCATAAAATAAGAAGGGACGTCATATTGAAACCCCTGCATTTGTATCATTGAGGCTTGAGAGAGAGGGTTGAATTGTTCAGTAAATCGATCGTCAATAAGTAGACTAAGTCCAACAAACAGATTTTGGCCAATGTGGCTGGGGTCTTGACTCCATGTGGAGATAGTTGTTTAGAGCAGAAGTAATCTGATAAAAAGACGGTTAAGATACCGAAGTAGTATTTAGGAAGTTGTAAATAATTGTGTTGTAAAGAAAGTAATTCGTGTGCGGGTAATAAATACAATCAGTCGAGTGCAATCAACGAAGACGCCGAGTGAAGGGCATTTCTTTCTTTTTTATGCTTTATTTTCAGGAAACATGAAGAAATAACAATCTAAACCCAGAAATGTAAAAATGGCTAAATAAATGACAGAGGGTCATTGGTGAGCCTGAAATGGAAGCTGACGTACAGATAAGGCAGGTGAAATGCCATCTCACCGCCTATTATATCTTGTTTCATGATGTCGAACTATATGTATTTGTAATGGGAATTTACGACGCAGTTGGTCACCCATCTGTTTTCATGAATGTCAGAAATATGACGAAAGGTCATTTGTTTTATTTTCTGCTTGGATAAAATTTCAAAGCACCATGAGCGCCGTGCAACACGTTGTAAAAGAGTTATTAGTGGGGTTTACGAAGTGATACGACGTCCAAAATAGATCGTCATTTCCGTGAATTTATTGCCTATATTTTTTGATGTCAAGATATTTTATTTGACGTAAAAATTTTCTGTTTGAATGTTGATGGTATTGGTGCAAGATATCCGAGGTTACCCATTTTCAATCGGGTGTAAGCGCGCTGTCGTGTTGAGTAATGCAGATAGGTGAATATCTGTCACCAAGTGTAATACTATTCAATGTCCGTTTAAACTGTGTCTGACTGACAATAATTAACAGTAAAGTTTGTCAGTCATTTTTGTGAAAATCCAGTTTTTAATAAAAAATACGGGATCATTTCATGCGAAGTTGTTCATTATTAAAGTATTTGTGCGTAATTATGCGTCGTGGATTCTAAAGATTACTTATTCCATTCGTTTGCCAGTGAGATTTGTCGAGTTTGAGGCAAGAGGTTAGATTTGCCGTACGAGTTGAGATAGGATTTGCGAATCAGGTGATTGGAAGCCTGTAATGATGCCGGGATTTTATGTGAAACCGATGAAGATATTTGTATAATGTTTGGAATGGGAAAGTGTGTGAGAGAATCCACGTAAGTGTTAATTTGCGACGTGTACAATTATTGAAGGACATTTTAAAAGTAAAATCTATGTGCATATTTGGTTGGTCAGGAATATCGTATTTAATTCTATTTGCGTAGTCGAAGATTTCATTCTTGTAGACCAGTTACGCATGACAGAGAACATGTGTTTCATATCAAAGCTGAGAGCGAGGGTTGCTTGTTTCCAATGCCGCCAGCTGATCGAAGTTCGCAGTTCGAAGATAACGGAGGTAGTGCGCTTGCTACGTGTTAAAAATGAGATTGCATTCTTTGGAACGATCAGTAAATTTGCGAGAACTAGTAGAATTTTTCATCCGGGAGTAACGTGTAGGTTATTAGGTACTATTATTTTATTAAATTGAGATCGTAATGTATATTTGAAACCACAAAATTAGAGTATAATGAGCGAGGATAGCCAATTTCAGGGTTGTCCAAAATATAGAGTGATGGTAGTGATGATTGATTTATTTTTGAGGGGCGCACCAAGCTTCATGGAAATGTCAGGATGAGATATGACATCGTAATTGGCTTACATTTTACGGCGAGTTATTTATGCAGATTTTTGTTGTGTACTTAATTATTAGGGTTATCCAAGTATTAATATTTGTTAGTATTAGATTAAACTTAAAGTGTGATGACATGAAACGAGATATAATACTGGAAATAAATTATGTAATTTCTTCCAGCTGCACGACAATAAAAGACGATAAACATGATTAGAAAAAATAACCACGTCCGAATTTGAGTAGGGACTAGTGAAAAACCATTCGTTCGCGGAGATAGAATTTGTTGTTCTTTAAGGTTAATTAAATCATTTAAATTTATTAAATTATTAAATTCAGCGGAAACCCGTATTTGTGAAATAACTTTAAACCAAGTGAATAACTTGAAGATGCATTCTGGAAATCTTAGTTTATTTTTCTGGGAAAGTTCAAATATTAACGTAACGCTTAAGGGGACATATCCGAAGGTAATGGATTTTACTGCCACAAAGTATTGTGAGCGTTGTTGTTGTTGTATTATTTGACTTTGATTGATTGAGCATTAAATGTGCTGGGATTACTAAAGTGGAAACTTTGGTCATCAACCGATGTAACTTAATTGCGTTTAGCCTTCAGCTTAGAAACTTGGATGGTCATGGGGTCATCAACCTCAGTGACTTAGATTAGGGCCATATGTCACTATAGCGTCATATTCCTTGCGGTCATCATCCACAATGACTTTAAGTTAACTTAGAAGTTTACATGTCGGTCCATGACATAGTCGCAAGTCACATCGATTCAATTAAGGGTCCATGCCGTACAACCACTGTGTGGCATACACCGATTGGACTGCCTTAATTATACCCAGAGTCCAGAGTTCGTGTTGCGAGGGCTGGGTCATCAAGAATAATTATAAGTGTACATGTAGTCTCATATGGAAGCCGAATTTAAGGATTTCCGGACCTTCTTTTCTTTAGTGAATATTGGAGATAATGTTTTCTAGTAAGGATGCCCATCAGGCAGTTATGTCAAAGGCTCAAACCAGTATTCTGCTCCTCTGTGTTAAATTATTGTCGTGTCAAGTGGACAAGATTGAGTCCAAATTATATTGATTTTAAATTATCATTTCTTCCGTAATTTCATAAATAAATACGAATACTTTTGAATAGACCTTTTATTTGAGTAGATAGATTAGGATTACTGAACCCTACCTTTTACCTCAGCAAGTGACTAAGAACCCGAAAAGACCCAAGTGACAGATCTCATAAAAATTGCTGATAGGTAAGGAAGGTAGGTATCCTTCATAGTGGCCCAAGGGTTCAGTATGTAAGTATGTATGTACGTATGTATGTATGTATGTATGTATGTATGTATGTATGTATGTATGTATATATGCATTGCGCCCTGGTGGGGGGTGATAAGCGTCATGCAATTGTAATTATTTATGGAGTAATATATATTTAATTTTCAGAAGCGAGAAGATCGTACTTTGTATATTATAAGTACAGACCAGGCCGAGAGGATGTTGTGAAACCTACCCCAGACCGTTGTCTCCACTGAGATTAACAAACACAATGAACAGCAGAATTAGAATTCTCAGAAATTGTGACGGAGGGGAATGAGCGAGGCTAAAAGTGTTGACAAAGTTTCGTAGCCCCGGGCAGAATTGGTAGCGGCAACAACGCATCGGGTCGTGCGGAAAATTCTGAGAAATGACGTAGGGGTATCTCCATGTACTAGCGGGAGTTGAACGCGAGGTTGGCACTTGAAGAAAAAAATATGAGCCTTCCCGGTCCCGTGGTTTATGTGGACCAATAGAAAAATTCATCGACCAGTCGCAGGTACGCCAACTTCGTATTGTAAGAAGCACGAGAAACCTGAACTCCACGGATTAAATTTATAAACGGAAGTGAGTTATAAATTCGGAATCAGGTGGAATTTAGAAGCATAACCATATAATAAAACTTATTGAAAGTTAATAATTGAGGGATATTGCATGGCGTAATTCTAATAATTAATGAATGCTATCCGCTGATTGGCTGGAGGCAAGGGACGCCACAATATAGCGCGAAATCCCAGGCCGGGATACAAGAGCTAAATTCGCAAGTATATCAATTACCAGCGAACAATATTAGTTGAGAATTGGCATGGAGCCTTTGAGAACATAATTACATCATTGAATCCCATATTTAAGCCACTGGCAAAGGCACAAATAGTCGTATGTGGATATCGGGGTGCGCGTCCTAAGATGACCTTCCGTGAACTCGGAGGAGAGGGAAGTTAAATATAAATATAGGGTCGTGGAGACGGACTTACTTACTTCTGATAATGTGTTCGAGCTGTCACCATGCCAGGGGTGCGTAACTTACTTGTGAATATTCCGTGCCGTTACTACGCTAGGGAGCATGTGTATATTTACTCGTGGAGAAGTGTTCGAAGTATTAGAATGTTACGTACCACAGTAATTCGTGACGTGTAGTGGTTCATATTACAGTCTTGAACAGTCTACTAGCAGGAAGAGTTCCAATATTCAGAACTCGTTAAATTAAAACCTACGAATAGGAGTGTGAGATTCTACATAATAAATTAGGGAGTACGTGGTGTGAGAACGATCACGGGTGTTCGACATATTTCACCCAGTAAACAGTCAATCATCAACTGATACCTGGTCAGCTGCGCGAACATGCGACGGGAAATCGAGTGCGCGTCCGGGCCGTTGTAAAAGGGGATCCCGAGGTATCCCATGTTCCTAGAGTCCGGGAAAGGTATGAAGAATGTATATTTACATTAAGTGGGTTAGATGAAGGGCCATAAGTGTAAAATATCAGTTCAATATTAGTGTGTGTAAATTTATTAAAATGTTAAAATTTTAAAACTTGAAAATTAATATGTGTAAATCTGAAAAGTGCATTGGATTACTTCTTCAAGCTGGCAAGAAAACCAGTAGGATGCAGGGCTAAGACTGGACGGGGCCTGTGCTCCTGGTCCGGTTTAGCAGACTACAAAAAAAGAGATGAGTAACCTTTTAAGGTATTTGTAGATTGCTATCGTTAGGGGGAGGAAATCATATTAAATTATCATGTAACTTAATTGTGAAACGAGCCGTTTCCGGCTCGTATAAATTCAAGGATAGATAGACAAAGGGACAAATTAATATGTACATAATTAGATCAAGCACTCATCATAATTTTGATTATTTAATAGAGTAGAGTAGGGTTTATTTGTTCATTCAAGTGCTTGAGTTGTTTGATATGATATGGAGCACGTTTCACGTAAAGATAATGTTAATATTCATTTAGAAGTGCTTCCAAAGTGTTTTTACGTTATCGGAAACTTTATAGATATTAAGGCATGTTGTTAAGATAATCCAGAGGTAGGGTTGCCAAGTGATATAAATTGTTGTGGGACGGAATGCAGTCCATTGATTTGTTTGTAAATATCGCGAAGTTCGCCAGTGGACAAAATAATAATAATCTGTACAAGTGTCGAAGTATTACATTAATATTGGGTAATGTGTAAAGGCGTGTTGAATAATAATCTTTGAGAATAAAGGCACGGGCCTAGTTGGATAGAATGTTTGTAAATTAAAGTAATTTAAATGTGGAGATAATATGTGGCATGAATATTTTAATTTGGGCAGCAAATCCGATTTTAACACTAATTGTTGATTTAACGTTTTTGGACTCCATAATAATCATAAATAAATTTTGGTAGAAACGAGATACGCATTTTGATAATATGGTCACGCTATGTTTGAGGCCCAGAGTGATTTGAGCCAAAAGTTGAGATTTGGAGTTTTGTGGGACAGAAATCCGGCCCGAAATGAAAGTGAATTGTACTGATGTTGATGAAGAAATAGATGGATCTTAAGGCCTACATAGAGGTTGTATTTCTATACCGGTGATATGAGTGGCAGAATAGAGTCCACGCACCGAGGGTTAATTAATGAAAATGTTTTGAAGAGTTCCGATGGATAAATGGACTTCAAAATGGAAAAGGAAGGAATAATTTAACACTTGCAGAGATTGGAGGCACTTGCTCAACTGCGAAGTGTTATGGGATTTGAGAATTGTCTTAGGAGCATATGGTCTCCATGAATTAACAACAGTACGAAAATAAGGTTGCAGGTTCGAACACTATTATGTCCCGACCGATGTGAAGTCGGATCTTGGTGATTTCTGTTTGGAAGAGAACGTATGTGACTAAATTATAAAGATGGGGAATAAAAATAAAAATTCTCGAAAGAATAATAATATTAATAATAATAATAATATTCCAAGTAAATCATGTCTGGATTGATTAGTGCCAAAATAAATCGGAATTGTAAAAGGGGTTATGCGGTAAACATATATAGAGTGGACTACAGTGTAAGAAACGAAATTAATTTGTTTAAATTAATAATAATATTTGAAGAATCAGAAGAATAATTTTTTAATTTTTATTTATGAACACAATAATGATGGTGGGAATTGAATTGAAAATATTGAAATTTTCAAACCACTTTAATAATAATAATATTTGAAGTATAAAAAAGAGGAAGCTACTTTTGATTATTTCAGATGAGAATAATAAGAGCGAGAAGTTGAATATTATAGCGAGGATGATTACGGGTTACGATAATCACGATCTCCACTGTTAATAATAATAACAATAATAATAATAATATTTTTATTATTTTTATTTTACTTTATTATTTCGGATGCTGATGATGAATGATACTAGGGAAGTCAGCTGGCGAATTAACGTAATAATGTCACTTTGTTGTGAATAATAAGTTAATTTAATAGTTGTAAAATGAAGGCAAATCCCTACATCTGGACCATTAGGTTAGAGTCGCTTTGTCGTTTCCTTCAACTAACGATTAGCATATCTTGGTTAGGAACCCGGGGAGAGTTTGTAGTTTCCCGGGTTGGTCTCATCTCAATCAAAGTGGAGGCGATAACATGGTCCATGTGATCGCGCCCACTTAGCCAACAGGTAATTGGTCCATGACCAAATATGGTCATGGTGTTAACGAAGGTAAATCTGATACCTTTAGATATCAACGGTTCCACCACCCAAATGGAAGGGTGGTCAAAAGTGATAAATATTATGTAATCATTTTCAGGAATAATTTCCCAAATTACCGGCAAATCAAGGGTCAACAGATTTGTTGTGTGTAAAAATTATTTTGTTTACTTAAATAAAATGCTCCTTTAGCATTTGCAAGGAAACAGTTCCAGGTTCTTGTTCTTGTAGAATAGTAAACCCTCGGTGACCGTTTAAATATCCGTCCCCATTCCTAGGACGGAGCCTTCATAATTTTCCTTTGATCTGAATATATATATATAATTTGTGTGTTTTATGATGAGCCTTAACGTTAAGGATTAGAGTGTCCCGTTCAACACTGTAGTACTGATTGGATGCGCCCTTACGTTTAGTTTGGGATCTTATATCTCAATATTGTTTTATTGTTTATTAGTTGCGATAGATGCGGACCGTAACACTCCCTGAGATAAATGCTGGTTGGGACTCAGGCTTTGAGCGGGTACAGTATGTATGTATGTATGTATGTATGTATGTATGTATGTATGTATGTATGTATGTATGTATGTATGTATATCAGGGTCAATTTAACAACCGTTCTCATCACGGAGGATTCCACCGTTTTCATTCTCAGTCACATTCGTGACGGTCGTCTAGGGAATGTGGATCAGAATCAGGTCCCTGGGTACTCACGATGCTGCCCTTGGCTTCAATAAACAGATTATTTGATTCGAAGTTCGTCTAAAATTGTTGTCTATGACATTATTAGGGATGAAAATAGGGGTAAATTAAATTTTCTACATTCCATTTCATGATATCCGAGTGATATCACTGGCTTCTCACCAAGACTGCCGCTGTCCGAAGCCCAACCAATGCATGTGGAATTCTTGGAATGAAAAGTTACGTCCCTGTGGTTGGGATTCCACGTAGAACTGGAGTTTTTTTGGCTACGATACCGATGTCAGCAGTCACGCTAAACTATAAGCTAGCTTGCCTTTTTGCAACCGTAGGAATCACAGGAGAAAAAGTGTTGATCAAGAGAGGTCGGATAGAAAATACTAAAGAGTGGGGCCTGGTACAATGCCAGTCAGATTCAGTCGGAGTCCCTTGTCACCAATCCAATTCTTCAATTTGGGAGATAAATATTTGTTTCTTAGTCGTCCTCTGATTCTCTCTGCGGCAACCAGAATAGTGCAGATCGTTAAGCGCTCACCTCGTTAGTCCACGATTACCATATCAAGTCCCAGCCCTGATCGTCAGCTAAATTTAAGAATACGAGAGATCTGTGTCAGAGCTAAATTCTGACACTGCAATGTCTATTAAGATCGAATGTTGTAGAGAGGATGTCAATCTCATCTATTTGCTTGAATTTCATAAACGAATCGTGATCAATTCGATAGCCAACTTCTGTCCGTAAAAGAGAAACCTTAGAAGGGCGTAAGTCAGCAATTACGTCACCACATTATCTTGGCATCGGTAAAACACAAAATGAAGATGTGCTTAGCAACTTTACATGTTACAATTTGAAACATTATTGATGATGATGATGATGATGATGCTTGTTGTTTAAAAGGGCCTAACATCGAAGGTCATCGGCCCCTGAAACATTATTCCCCCCACCCCCAATGGAAATGAAAATCTGCAGCCTGTTTTCCAATCATTGACCGGGTCAGGGAGGTAATGAATGAATCATATATAGGCTATTAGTACGATGGGGTCGCCATTCTTAAAGTGATTTTAGTAATGACTGATAGATGCTATGAAATGAAAATGAGGAGTGTTGCTGGAATGAAAGATGACAGGGAAAACCGGAGTACCCGGAGAAAAAACCTGCCCCGCCTCCGCTTTGTCCAGCACAAATCTCACATGGAGTGACCGTGATTTGAACCACGGTATCCAGTTCCCCCTCAATATACTTAAAAATACAGGGGCATTCAGACAGGGGCGGTGCGTCATTAAGGGCTGAAGGGGCTTATCCCCACCAGATTTTCGGACATAAAGAGTTTAGAAATGTTATATTATTTATACTTCAGATGATTAATTTAACGAGACTAAATTAATTTCTGAGTACCAAGGTTCTAAGTAATTAATGATATGAGAAAATGGAAGTATTATTGCATTACATGTGTTGTACGTTTATCCTGACACTGGGGCTAATTCGCTCTCAGTCCTCACAGTGAGTACTGGTTACTGTTTTGAAGGTCAGTGAACACCTTTGAGGGAGTGAAAGTTTCAATGCATTTTCAAAATGTCAAGCTACGGGCTAGCTTTGATATGCCCATAATAAAAAGAGGACACTGTAGACGAAGCTGTAGCGGCGTGTGTTATGGCGATGTTATTGCAAACTCACTTATAATCTTCTAACCTAATGTAACATGTTCTGATGATCATTCACAGAGTGAAGCTTTCAACACGTTTGGGATTTTAGTTTACAGTTCGCTTTTAGCAATTGCGGAGTGGAGAGCATAAGTTCTGGATAGCTTTTATTTTCAACAGTGATGAGTATGTAGCATTTAAAATAGCGAATAGTTTGCACCGCAGAAGAATCGACGAACGAAGTTCCTTTCTAAATGAAGTAGGCCCTCACTTTCAAAGTATTTTATTATCAGCATGCATTAGAATCAACCATGTTTAACTGTACTGCTCCCGTCAATAAAAATTTAATGACAGAATTTAATATGGGTGTATATACAACAGCAGAAAGAACAAAAACTACATTAATAATATTAATACTAATAATAATAGTAACTTATAACAGTGTAATAATAATAATAGTAATAATAATAATAATAATAATAATAATAATAATAATAATAATAATAATAATAATAATAATACCCACATTAGCCCCACCTGCCATTTGAGCCACGGGCCGCTATTGCATTCAGAAAACGGAATCACCCATTTACCTCAATAGCACAATGCAACTTTTAGAGCGTTTTTATAGTCGCTAGAGAAAGTCTGAGGGCAGAAAAAGGATAAGAAGGAACGTGTTCGTTTAGATCGTAATGAGAAAGACACATAACTTCAGTAATATTTCTTTCTTTCTTTCTTTCTTTCTTTCTTTCTTTCTTTCTTTCTTTCTTTCTTTCTTTCTGTCTTAATCCGTTTACCCTCCAGGGTTGGTTTTTCCCTCGGATTCAGCGAGGGATCCCACCTCTACCGCCTCAAGGGCAGTGTGCTGGAACGTGAGACTTTGGGCCGGGGATATACAACTGGGGAAGAGGACCAGTGCCTCGTCCAGGCGGCTTCACCTGCTAGGCTGAACAGGGGTCTTGTTGAGGTTGGGGAGATTGGAAGGGATAGACAAAGAGGAGGGAAAGAAGCGGCCGTGGCCTTAAGTTTGGTACCATTCCGGCATTTGCCTGGAGGAGATGAGGGGAGACCACGGAAAACCACTTCGAGGATGGCTGATAAGGGAAATCTAACCCACCTCTACTCAGTTGACCTACCGAGGCTGACTTGACCCAGGCCTCGTACCACTTTTCAAATTTCGTGGCAGAGCTGGTAATTGAACCCGGGCCTCCGGGTATGGCAGCTAATCACACTAACCACTACACCTCAGAGGCGCAGAAATAATCTGTACTTTATATTTTCATCTTCTCTAACATGACTAAGATTCAAAATAATAAATTAAAAACTGTAGCACCTGGGGAATCTTGAATATGGTCAAGTTAAAAAGAAGTGAATGCTGTAATTTCGGAAATACTTGGTGTCCTCCGAGAAAACGTTCACTCTTCCATAATTAGAACCATAGTAATCATAATCAACTACCAAAATTTCATGTATGAGGACTAAAAATACAGAAAATATTAATTTCAGCAGAATTTCGCCTTTAAATAACGGAGAATATTGTATTAGCAACAGAAAGAAACTGAAAATGGCATAAATAATGATCTTTAACACAAATTGAATTAACCAAGTCCCATTTTGATTGTTACGGGAACTGCTAGGTTGAGTTGTAGTTCCCCTCTTCGATTTATGTAACACAACATCTTCTGTAATGTCCTGAGGTTCGAATGTGCTCGTGCATCATACTGGAAAACATGTGGGAGCTAATGATCAACATTATGATTATATTAATACGAATCCATGAAATTGATAAAAACCATTAAAGTAAGAAAACGAAGATGGTAGTTCTACGTGACTATCAATAACGTGATCATAGCTACCTGATCTCCAATTTTGAGCGTAATCCGAACCACAAGGATGTGATTTTTCGTTTCAAAAATCACACATACATTAGCAGAAATTCGAACCACAGCCACTTTGGTGAGAACCCAATGACGATGTCAATCGGCTACATCGCCCCAACTTTTAAAGCCCTTCCGAAGTTCAATCAATCAATCAATACTGATCTGCATTTAGAGCAATCGCCCAGGTGGCAGATTCTCTATCTGTTGTTTTCCTAGCCTATTCTTAAATGATTTCAAAGAAATTGGAAATTTATTGAACATCTCCCTTGGGAAGTTATTCCAATCCGTAACTCCCCTTCCTATATATGAATATTTGCCCCAATTTGTCCTCTTGAATTCCAACTTTATCTTCATATTGTGATCTTTCCTACTTTTAAAGACGCCACTCAAACTTATTCGTCTACTAATGTCATTCCACGCCATCTCTCCGCTGACAGCTCGGAACATACCACTTAGTCGAGCAGTTTGTCTTCTTTCTCCCGATTCTTCCCAGCCCAAACATGGCAACATTTTTGTAACGCTACTCTTTTGTCGGAAATCACCCAGAACAAGTCGAGCTGCTTTCCTTTGGATTTTTCCAGCTCTTGAGTCAGGTAATCCTGGTGAGGGTCCCATACACTGGAACCATATTCTAGTTGTGGTCTTACCAGAGACTTATATGCCCTTTCCCTTACATCCTTACTACAACCCCTAAATATCTTTATAACCATGTGCAGAGATCTATACCCTTTATTTACAATCCCATTTATGTGATTAGCCCAATGAAGATCTTTCTTTATATTAACACCTAGATACTTAAAATGATCACCAAAAGGAATTTTCACACCCATCAACGCAGCAATTAAAACTGAGAGGACTTTTCCTATTTGTGAAACTCACAACCTGACTTTTAACCCCGTGTATCAACATACCATTGCCTGCTGTCCATCTCACAACATTATCGAGGTCACGTTGCATTTATCACTCTATACAGAATAACATAATCTGCAAAAAGCCTTACCTCTGATTCCACTTCTTTACTCATATCATTTAGTCATATATAAGAAAATATAAAGGTCCAATAATACTGCCCTGAGTAATTCCCCTCTTAATTATTATAAGGTCAGATAAAGCTTCGCCTACTCTAATTCTCTGAGATCTACTTTCTAGAAATATAGCAACCCGTTCAGTCACTCTTTCGTCTAGTCCAATTGCACTCATTTTTCCAGTAGTCTCCCATGATCCACCCTATCAAATGCTTTAGACAGGTCAATCGCAACATAATCCATTTGACCTCGTGAATTCAAGATGTCTGCTATATCTCGCTGGAATCCTACAAATTGAGCTTCAGTGGAATAAACTTTCCTGAAACCGAACTGCCTTCTATCGAACCGGTTATTAATCTCACAAACATGTCTAATATAATCAGAAAGAATGCCTTCCCATAGCTTACATGCAACACATGTCAAACTTACTGGCCTGTAATTGTCAGCTTTATGTTTATCACCCTTTCCTTTATACACAGGGGCCACTATAGCAACTCCCCATTCATTTTGTATAGCTCCTTCAAGCAAACAATAATCAAATAAGTACTTCAGATATGGTACTATATCCCAACCCATTGTCTTTAGTATATCGCCAGAAATCTTATCAATTCCAGCCGCTTTTCTAGTTTTCAACTTTTGTAACTTATTGTAAATGTCACTGTTATTATACGTACATTTTTATACTTTTTTAGCATTAGTCTCCTCCTCTACCTGGACATTATCCTTGTAACCAACTATCTTTACATACTGCTGACTGAATTCTTCTGCCTTTTGAAGATCCTCACATACACACTCCCCTTGTTCATTAATGATTCCTGGAATGTCCTTCTTGGAACCTGTTTCTGCCTTAAAATACTTATACATACCCTTCCATTTATCACTAAAATTTGTATGACTGCCAATTATACTTGCCATCATGTTATCCTTAGCTGACTTCTTTGCTAGATTCAATTTCCTAGTAAGTTCCTTCAACTTCTCCTTACTTCCGCAGCCATTTCTAACTCTATTTCTTTCCAGTTCACCTCCTTCTTAATCTCTTTAGTTCTGTATTAAAATAAGGTGGGTCTTTACCATTCCTTACCACCTTTAAAGGTACAAACCTGTTTTCACATTCCTCAACAATTGCTTTAAACCCATTCCACAGTCTGTTTACATTTTTATTTACCGTTTTCCACCGATCATAGTGTCCGACTCGTTGGCTGAATGGTCAGCGTACTGGCCTTCGGTTCAGAGGGTCCCGGGTTCTATTCCCGGCCGGGTCGGGGATTTTAACCTTCATTGGTTAATTCCAATGGTCCGGGGGTTGGGTGTTTGTGCTGTCCCCAACATCCCTGCAACTCACACACCACATATAACACTATCCTCCACCACAATAACACGCAGTTACCTACGCATGGCAGATGCCGCCCACCCTCATCGCAGGGTCTGCCTTACAAGGGCTGCACTCGGCTAGAAATAGCCACACGAAATTAAAAAACCGATCATAGTTACATTTTAAAAACTGCCTCATGCCTGCTTCATCAGCCATATGGTACTGCCTAATAGTCTTACATTTAAGACCTTCCTTTCTAACACATTTATATTTAACTACGACAAAAACAGCTTCATGATCACTAATGCTATCTATTACTTCGGTTTCTCTATAGAGCTCACCTGGTTTTACCAGCACCACATCCAGGATATTTTCCCCTCTAGTTGGTTCCATAACTTTCTGATTCTGCCGTCCTTCCCATATTAGCTTATTTGCCATTTGTTGGTCATGCTTCCTGTCGTTCGTATTTTCTTCACAACTGACATTTGGTAAATTCAGATCCCCCGCTACAATCACATTCCTTTCCATGTCGTTTCCCACATAGCTGATTATCTTATCAAATAATTTTGAATCCGTGTCAGCGCTACCCTTTCCCGGTCTGTACACTCCAAAGACATCAATCTGCCTGTTATCTTTAGAAATGAGCCTTACACCTAGAATTTCATGTTTGTCATCTTTAATTTTTCGTAGCTTACAAATTATTCTTTCACCAGAATGAATACACCCCCTCCCACCATTCCTATCCTATCTTTACGATACACTCTCCAGTTCCGTGAGAAAATTTCTGCATCCATTATATCATTTCTCAGCCATGATTCAACTCCTATTACAATATCTGGTATATACAGTATATTAAATTATTTCTATTCCTTTTTTTACAATAGGGGCTGCCTGGCCAAGGAGGTACAGGCGTGCTCGGTTCGCCCGGAAGGACGTGGGTTCGAATCCCCTTCAGGAAGTCGTAAATTTTAAGAAACTTCCGGAGGTGCATATGTCCCTGAGGTTCACTCAGCCTACACCAAAAATGAGTACCAGGTTAATTCCTGGGGGCAAAGGCGGCCGGGCGTAGAGCTAACCTCCCTACACCATCACGCGCCGAGGTTAACTATGGTGGAAGCCTTTACCTTCCATTCCTCCAAGGGCCTTCATGGCCTGTACGGTGGTGCCTTTGCATTGCTTTTCTTTGCTTTCTTTACAATACTTCTACAGTTCAACAGTAACATTGTTATGTCATCCCTGCTTGACTTCCAGATCTCTGTACCCTTATAACCGCAACTTAGACAACCCCGTTTCCCTGAATGTACCTCCCATTACCCTTCCAATCAAATTTCTTAACTTATACGTACCACTGTGGTTTAAGTGAAGGTCATCTGATCGCAGATCCCTATCTCCTACCCACCCATTAGGATCTAGAAATTTCACTCCTAGTTTCCCACATACAAACTCCATAGTCTCATTTAAATCCCCAATCACCCTCCAGTCGGTATCCCTCCTACACGGAATTCCTCTGATAACAATCTCCGCTTCCTTGAACTTCACCCGTGCTGCATTTACCAGATCCCACACATTCCCAACTATGTTGGTACTTATATCAGCTTGTCGTACGTTGTTGGTACCAACCTGAAACACTACCACCTTCTCCTTCCCCTCCTCCCTCTCTTCTACTTTCCTCAACATCTGCCTCAACCTAATTACTGGAAAACGCTCTTCCCAGGTTCCCTTTCCTCCACACACTTTCCCCACATGTCTAACGATGGAATCCCCCATGACCAGAGACTCAAACCTACCCACCTCATTTGATCCTCTCCCCTCCCGGTCAGCCCTATCTTTCCTGATAGCTGCAGAAGATACTTCCTCCTCCCTTTTCTCCTTTCCATGACCCTGTTCCACCTGTCTTTTCCTATCCTCTACTCTACATGTCCATTTCCTTCCTTTTCCCTTCCTCCTACTTCCACACATCTCAGCAACAGTTCCCTGTTCCTCATCTTCCTTCTGTTGCTCTACCTGGAGTGGCTCGTACCGATTTCGTACAGACACCTGTTCTGAATTCTGATCCTGAATAGAGCCCTTAGCTTCAATCTCGTTCCCCTTAGAACATTAGACCACCTGTCTTCTACAACTCCCCCGTTTCCTTCTTCTCCCCTTGTACACCTACAGTAACCTGTACATTCTTTGAGGGAAGCCTATCTTCCTTCCTGTCTTCTATGATAATCCTAATTATCTCCCTCAAACTCTCCAACTCCTCCCTCATTCCCCTCAATGCCTCGCCACACCCACAGTCCCTACACTTGCACTCCTTATCCATTCCTTACGGTAAAAATCTAAATAAAATGAAAAATAAAATAACTTATGTGCAAAAAAATGAACGGAGGGATATATTGTCTATGATAGTACTCAAAGATCACACGACAATAAGATAATTAATATACGACTACACTACAATACTACTTAGTCGAACTCTATTTTTATCCTACAACACCCTAATAGGATAAAAACTGCTGTTAATTACTGAATACCGAAAGGTATACACAATAATTACACACATCTAAACTGCAATTAAGCATATCCTATAACAACAGAATTTTAGTAAGAGAATTTCTACGGATACCTCTACTACACCAGTACTACACAAATATTTTACAATAATAAAATAAGCACGCTAAATTCTAATAAGGTATTACTGGTATACTACTGTACAGTACACTACAATTAGTTTAAAATATGTTCAGACGTATCCTAATTACAATACCGGTACCGTATGTCACTACTAAGCACAAACAGAAATGAAAATTGCAAGTTTGAAATTTGCAAGAACTACTGTATTTAAAGATTAGAACAAAGGTAAATGCTTAGACAGGTTATTATTAGTACTATGCTCTAATAGATTCACACGAAAGATACACACGAATATAGCAGGCAAGATACGGTACTATCTAAATATACTGTATCTACACTACGATTCTCAGCTGAAATATGGTTATATGAATTTTTACCGCTGATAGATTACTATTATTTTCCCTACTACGCGGGACGGAGAATAAAAGTGTCCTTAAATGCTGAAAAATAAGAGGTTGTCTAAAAAAATTTCTGTCAAAACTACGCCGGGGGCTTGAACTGCAATATTATTGGCATATAGGAATTTGATTATTAACTTTTACTCGATGAATAAACGAAGGTGGAAAGTACAAAGTATGCAGGGAACTAAGACTACAAATTATCGGAATATAGTAATCAGCTGATTTTGTATTTATTTACACAACTACCATGTGCATGTAGTAACAATCGTCAACAATTCTAATAGAGTCGTCAACAATCCAAAAGCTGTTAAATACCGTAATTATCCAGTGAAATTACTGTGTATTTTCTTTAACTTCTTGTTGAATCGAAGTTTACAGGCGAATCGTGTTATTTAATTTAATACATTATTAATTTCTTGATAGTTTGAACGGATATCTAGGCGAAACACCGGAAAAGTTGCGGCGGAAGTTACAATGAGTTACAACTCCTCATGATAATCTGCCTTTGTAAGTATTATACCAACGAACCTACAGATATTTAAAAATATTGTTTTAAAAGTTAATATCTATACAAATAAAATTGTATCTGTTTGTCTGTTTGTCTGTTCCACCATCACGTCGAAACGGCTGGATAGATCTCAACCAAACTTCATATTTAGAGTATACTCATCCCGGGGAAGGTTTCGATATGCATATCATTTTAAAATCTTTGAATACACGGGGGGTTTATAGGAAAACCAGAATGGTTTTTCCACCATCACGTCGAAACGGCTGGATAGATCTCAACCAAACTTCATATTTAGAGTATACTCCTCCCGGGGAAGGTTTCGATATGCATATCATTTTAAAATCTTTGAATACACGCGGGGTTTATAGGAAAACCAGAATGGTTTTTCCACCATCACGTCGAATCGGCTGGATAGATCTCAACCAAACTTCGTATTTAGAGTATACCCCTCCCGGGGAAGGTTTCGATATGCATATCATTTTAAAATCTTTGAATACACGGGGGGTTTATAGGAAAACCAGAATGATTTTTCCACCATCACGTCGAAACGGCTGGATAGATCTCAACCAAATTTCATATTTAGAGTATACTCATCCCGGGGAAAGTTTCGATATGCATATCATTTTAAAATTTTTGAATAGACGGGGGTTTATAGGAAAACCACAATGGTTTTTCCACCATCACGTCGAAACGGCTGGATAGATCTCAACCAAACTTCATATTTAGAGTATACTCCTCCCGGGGAAGGTTTTGATGTGCATATCATTTTAAACTCTTTGAAAACACGTTGGGTTTATAGGAAAACCAAAATGGTTTTTCCACCATCACGTCGAAACGGCTGGATAGATCTCAACCAAATATCATATTTAGAGTATACTCCTCCCGGGGAAGGTTTCGATATGCATATCATTTTAAAATCCTTGAATACACGGGGGGTTTATAGGAAAACCAGAATGGTTTTTCCACCATCACGTCGAAACGGCTCGATAGATCTCAACCAAATTTCATATATGCAGTATACTCATCCCGGGGAAGGTTTCGATATGCATGTCATTTTAAAATCTTTGAATACACGGGGGGTTTATAGGAAAACCAGAATGGTTTTTCCACCATCACGTCGAAACGGCTGGATAGATCTCAACCAAACTTCATATTTAGAGTATACTCATCCCGAGGAAGGTTTCGATATGCATTTCATTTTAAAATCTTTGAATACACGGGGGGTTTATAGGAAAACCAGAATGGTTTTTCCACCATCACGTCGAAACGGCTCGATAGATCTCAACCAAATTTCATATTTAGAGTATACTCATCCCGGGGAAGGTTTGGATATGCATATCATTTTAAAATCTTTGAATACACGGGGGGTTTATAGGAAAACCAGAATGGTTTTTCCACCATCACGTCGAAACGGCTGGATAGATCTCAACCAAATTTCATATTTAGAGTATACTCATCCCGGGGAAGGTTTCGATATGCATATCATTTTAAAATCTTTGAATACACGGGGGGTTTATACGGAAACCAGTATGGTTTTTCCACCATCACGTCGAAACGGCGGGATAGATCTCAACCAAACTTCATATTTAGAGTATACTCTTCCCGGGGAAGGTTTCGATATGTGTATCATTTAAAATCTTTGAATACACGGGGGGTTTATAGGAAAACCAGAATGGTTTTTCCACCATCACGTCGAAACGGCTGGATAGATCTCAACCAAATTTCAAATTTAGAGTATACTCATCCCGGGGAAGGTTTCGATATGCATATCATTTTAAAATCTTTGAATACACGGGGGTTTATAGGAAAACCAGAATGGTTTTCCACCATCACGTCGAAACGGCTGGATAGATCTCAACCAAACTTCATATTTAGAGTATACTCCTCCCGGAGGAGGTTTCGATATGCATATCATTTTAAAATCTTTGAATAGACGGGGGTTTATAGGAAAACCAGAATGGTTTTTCCACCATCACGTCGAAACGGCTGGATAGATCTCAACCAAACTTCATATTTAGAGTATACTCCTCCCGGGGAAGGTTTTGATATGCATATCACTTTAAAATCTTTGAATACACGGGGTGTTTATAGGAAAACCAGAATGGTTTTTCCACTATCACGTCGAAACGGTTGGATAGATCTCAACCAAATTTCATATTTAGAGTATACTCATCCCGGGGAAGGTTTCGATATGCATATCATTTTAAAATCTTTGAATACACGGGGGGTTTATAAAAAACCAGAATGGTTTTTCCGCCATCACGTCGAAACGGCTGGATAGATCTCAACCAAATATCATATTTAGAGTATACTCCTCCCGGGGAAGGTTTCGATATGCATATCATTTTAAAATATTTGAATATACGGGGGTTTATAGGAAAACCAGAATGGTTTTTCCACCATCACGTCGAAACGGCTCGATAGATCTCAAGTAAACTTCATATTTAGAGTATACTCCTCCCGGGGAAGGTTTCGATATGCATATCATTTTAAAATCTTTGAATACACGGGGGGTTTATAGGAAAACCAGAATGGTTTTTCCACCATCACGTCGAAACGGCTTGATAGATCTCAACCAAATTTCATATTTAGAGTATACTCATCCCGGGGAAGGTTTCGATATGCATAACATTTTAAAATCTTTGAATAGACGGGGGTTTATAGGAAAACCAGAATGGTTTTTTCCACCATCACGTCGAAACGGCTCGATAGATCTCAACTAAACTTCATATTTAGAGTATACTCCTCCCGGGGAAGGTTTCGATATGCATATCATTTTAAAATCTTTGAATAGACGGGGGTTTATAGGAAAACCAGAATGGTTTTCCACCATCACGTCGAAACGGCCGGATAGATCTCACCCAAATTTCATATTTAGAGTATACTCCTCCCGGGGAAGGTTTCGATATGCATATCATTTTAAAATCTTTGAATACACGGGGCGTTTATAGGAGAACCAGAATGGTTTTTCCACCAGCACGTCGAAACGGCTCGATAGGTCTCAACTAAACTTCATATTTAGAGTATACTTCTCCCGGGGAAGGTTTCGATATGCATATCCTTTCAAAGTCTTTGAATACACGGGGGGTTTATAGGAAAACCAGAATGGTTTTTCGACCATCACGTAGACACGGCTGGATAGATCTCAACCAAACTTCATATATAGAGTATAGTCCTCCCGGGGAAGGTTCCGATATGCATGTCATTTTAGAAACTTTGAATACACGGGGTGTTTATAGGAAAACCAGATTGGTTTTTCCACCATCACGTCGAAACGGCTGGATAGATCTCAACCAAATTTCATATTTAGAGTATACTCATCCCGGGGAAGGTTTGGATATGCATATCATTTTAAAATCTTTGAATACACGGGGGTTTATAGGAAAACCAGAATGGTTTTTCCACCATCACGTCGAAACGGCTGGATAGATCTCAACCAAACTTCGTATTTAGAGTATACTCCTCCCGGGGAAGGTTTCGATATGCATATCATTTTAAAATCTTTGAATACACGGGGGGTTTATAGGAAAACCAGAATGATTTTTCCACCATCACGTCGAAACGGCTGGATAGATCTCAACCAAATTTCATATTTAGAGTATACTCATCCCGGGGAAAGTTTCGATATGCATATCATTTTAAAATCTTTGAATAGACGGGGTTTATAGGAAAACCACAATGGTTTTTCCACCATCACGTCGAAACGGCTGGATAGATCTCAAACAAATTTCATATTTAGAGTATACTCATCCCGGGGAAGGTTTCGATATGCATATCATTTTAAAATCTTTGAATACACGGGGGGTTTATAGGAAAACCAGAATGGTTTTTCCACCATCACGTCGAAACGGCTGGATAGATCTCAACCAAATTTCATATTTAGAGTATACTCATCCCGGGGAAAGTTTCGATATGCATATCATTTTAAAATCTTTGAATAGACGGGGGTTTATAGGAAAACCAGAATGGTTTTTCCACCAGCACGTCGAAACGGCTCGATAGGTCTCAACTAAACTTCATATTTAGAGTATACTCCTCCCGGGGAAGGTTTCGATATGCATATCATTTCAAAATCTTTGAATACACGGGGTGTTTATAGGGAAACCAGAATGGTTTTTCGACCATCACGTAGATACGGCGGGATAGATCTCAACCAAATTTCATATTTAGAGTATACTCATCCCGGGGAAGGTTTCGATATGCATATCATTTTAAAATCTTTGAATAGACGGGGGTTTATAGGAAAACCAGAATGGTTTTTCCACCATCACGTCGAAACGGCTAGATAGATCTCAACTAAACTTCATATTTAGAGTGTATTCATCCCGTGGAAGGTTTCAATATGCATATCATTTTAAAATCCTTCAATAGACGGGGGGTTTATAGGAAAACCAGAATGGTTTTCCTCCATTTTCTCTTATACTATTGATTTTCTGTAAGCTTCGTTTACCGTACGTGAAACGTCTCTTCATTATAAACAACTTTCGTTATGTTCATAACTTACCTTACTCTTTACATGACGGAGAAATTTACAATTTTCTGCTGGTACCATGCTCTGCATTGAGTGACCGACAGACCGACAACGAACCTACAGGTTACTATGGCAACGTCTCTGACTGCATGCCAGCAGGGAAGTAACGTTTTGCCATTTTCCTCATCATGCTTTTAAATTCGTGGTTGTTCCTTAGGTAGAAGGCAAGAGAGGCGTCAATCGGCCTATCTGCGGGATATTGGCGGAATATCGTTGGATGTTATAACCGCCTTCGAATAGATTAAGTAATAACACCATTAGTCATCTTCTTATTTTTTGTTTACCTAGGAATCACTGGACCTAAATTTCTCCTCTGTTACCGCTTTATTATATCCATAACTCACACTAGCATAATTTATTGAGGGTCATTTGATTTTCCAATACATTAACTAGGCATTTACATATTTGTCGTTATCCGGCTGTCCTCAGTTATAATCCATTTTCTATTACTTTCAACTCTCTTAACTGTATTATTTTCTTCCTTAATTACGCCGTATGTACGCGAGTGCTACAAACTACTGGATGTATTCCCACCAATACTCATATTTAGAATACACCTGTCCTTGATAGGTTTTAGGGCAAATATTGTTTCTAAATCCCTGAACTGACTGGGGGTTTATACGAAACCGAAACAGTGATTTTGCACTTCCACAAAATATACACAACCAACGTTAATTTAAATCTACCTGCCTTGGTAGACATTTTTTTCTAAACCTTTTTTCTCATGTGCATCATTTCGATACGAGGATTAATAAGGGAGATATCATTAACGGACCGTTTTTTTGTACAAGTCCCAACGGACTTAACTCACGAGCGGGTGCGTGTAAAGCGTATTCCTTACAACTTGAAAACTACTGAAGACATTCGAACCAAAATTCATATTTAGCATCCACCCGTCCAAAGGTAGGTTTTAAACGTAAATAACATTTCATGTTCCGGCATGGACTGGCGGTTTATAGGGAACCGAAATGGTGATTTTACTCTTCCACAATATATACAGAACAAGACCAACCTGACTGGAAATCGACCAAACGTGATGGAATTCTATCTCTAAACCTTTTTTTCATGTGCATTTTTTCGTCAGGAGGATTAAGAAGGGAGATATCATGAATGGTCAGTTTTGCAGGTTAAGTCCAGCGGACATAGCCAAAAAGGTGTTTTACATGGAGCAGATTCCTTATCTATATAAATCAAATCGTAACGACTGTGTGCCTCTACACTGACTATTTTGGCGAAATTTTCGTACAGCTTTCCGTTTAAGGGGTAATAATGACCATCTGCATAATTTTTCGTTTAGTTTCCTGAAAGTCCTAATTTTTACCCGCCTCGCCCAAAATCCAGATTTCGGCATAATCTGCCAGAAGAAAAAGAAGATAATTGAAACTGCCAAAATTATACGTTTTATCCTGTAACGAACGGAAAACATCCAAGATCATTACATTTTTCACTTTTTATCCCCGAAGAATATCGAAATATGCAGGCAATTTTAATGATGGTGCAGACCTTCGGAAATTCCTATAACATAACAGATTGCACGATCTCCGTTCAATTTGGAATGATCTACAACATTGGTCTTATGACTTTTTGCCGTATCTGTATCACTTTTACGTTTGATTTTTCTCTATTAATGGATGTTAAGTCAATTTGGAATTTTCACATGCATAATTCATACCTTCGATTACTTATATGAAATACAGAATCATCAAACTCTTCACGAAAATTGGCCCACCCAGTAGCCATATATCAGCCAAATGCTAAGTATGTAGCTGTCACATAATTATCCGAGAAGTAATGTAAGTGAGATAATCTTACAAGAACGTTACCCTGTTCCACGTTTCTAACTCAATCTGACCCAAGAATAGATGACATATCATAGGACCAGCCATTTAGGCCACTAAATCCGGCGTGTCTTATGGTATAATCCTTTGTCGATATGACGTACGTTTAGTAGCAGTTAATCTGTAAATGAAGGTCTTCAATATTGTAAACACGCATATACTTTCGTATGTCGATTTGTAGTGATCGAGAAAGGGTTGGTCTGCTATTGTAATCAGTACTCCCCACACCGACTCTGACTGGCAGTAGGAAAGGGTTCCTTCTCCAACTCCTGTGTAACTGTCATTAGTAAGGAAGGTCTACAATTGTAATGAATAGTTCACTTCTCGATTTGACTTGCAGAAGGCAAGTGAGCATGCAGTTTTGTTTAAAACTCCCCTACCCGATTGTGTTTGGCAGTAGGCAAGGGTGCCCGCCATTATAAAGAAATGTCCTCATGTAAAATGTGACTGGCATTAGGCATAGTGGCCTGCTATTTTGATGGAAACTCACCAACTTGGTGTGACTGGCAGTAAGCTGGCTGGAAGTGGGAAAATGGGCCTGGCATTATAATGATAACTGCACAACTCAGTTTCGAGTGATAGTAGGGTAATTGCCTGCCATTATAATAAAAACTGTAATCTGTCTGGAAGTAGGAAAGGGGGGCAGCCATTTTAACGAAAACTCCCCAAATCGATTCTGTGCGCATAGTAGGCAATGGGGCCTGCAATTATAATGTAAACTTCCCAACTCGATTGTGAATGGCAGTAGGCAAGTTAGCCTGCCGTTATATCACAAATCCGTAACAAACACTTTACATTGGAAACAACGTACGGGGACCTCCCCATGCTCTTTCTCGGATAACGCTAAGAGACATGCAATTTTAAAACAATCTTATTTACTACATGCACACTATTTACTTCGATATTCGAATACAATGTAGAATACCGTAGCGAAGCACGGGTACATTCGCTAGTTATTAATAAGGCCCGGATTTTAAAAAATGCACAGGCGCACATGCGAATGCCTATTTTGAACGTTAGTGCATGTATAGATATATTTTTCTCTTATGTGTGATCAATTATCTAAGATTTCTGAACGAAATGAAAAATATAAAGAATTCTGTATATATATTACATGCCTTGGCAACACGAGAAGCCTTCCCTGATCAAGGACAGTGCTTTCAGTGTCGCAGACGTATAATGACTCCTTTCACAACAACTATTTCCTTCTTTCTGACATTTCAATCCATAAGCAACTACATAAGTAGAACCAGGCAGACTTTGCCAGAAGAATGTTCCGAGCAGTCAATGCCATTGTACAAGTATTGCCCAGTTACGTCCGTCGACTAGAACGATCATTTTCAACGTATAAATAAATTCTGTCGGACAACAGAAAGTCATTGGCCCCTGAAAGCATTGAAAAACTGTTAATAACCTAATGCCAGGCATCATTTTACATCGATGAAACCTGTTTATCAATTTAGCACTCAATTAAAATTAAATAATGCGTTTGGTAAGTGTATTTTGTTTTACTTTTAGTGCATATTTTCGTGCATATTTTGAACATTTTTAGTGCATATGTGCATGCATATTTTCGGAGTTTTTAGTGCATATGAATCCGGGCCCTAAACCTAAAATTCGAACAAGGTACACCTAGCTAGCCTACCTAACCTATAAAACGTAATCTACTGAACACCACATGAATTACTTGTTATAAAATTCAAATAAATATCACTACTCCCAATTTCTGCCAACAAGCACTAAACACTAATATATAAATAGCACTAAATGGAACACACGCACACAAAATTTAAACAATTTTAATAGGTTTTAACTAATTTATCACTACAATAATGCAAGAGCTCTCTCAACAGCCAACCTTCACAAGCGCATCCAACAATGCAATCCCCAACAATGCAATCCAGACATCCCGTATAATATTTCAGTTAGTTTCCGTAAATGACTTGAAATGCAATAGAATTTCTTGTTTTAAATAGTACGAGTACCAACCACGCTATTTTAATTTAAATGCCATTCTTTCTTGGTTGGAGTTAAAAATATAGTGCCAGCGAAAATGATCAGTTCTTGTTATCCTATTTTCAGGTACCTATCTTTAAAAGTAAACTTTTCTGGTATCCAGCTACTACACATTAATTAACAACTGTCTCTGGCATAAATTCAAGAGTGTATGAAGATGGCTTCAGAGCTCGTATTACAGACATTGACTGAAAAACATTTGAGCTATCTATCATTTACGTTCTTGCTATTGAAAATTATTACGAAGAAGTCAGTTGAAATAACAGGCCAATTACTGTACTTGCTCTTCGATTTCTACTTGATAAAATGTATGAAGTCCACCTCTGTGGTGTAGCGGTTAGTGTGATTAGCTGCCTTAGGTTTGGATTCGATTCTCGGCTCCTCCACGACATTTGAAAAGCGGTATGATGGCTGTAACGGGGTCCACTCAGCCTCGGGGGGGGGGGGGGTCAACAAATAGAGGGGGTGGTCGATTTCCTCCTCAGCCATCCTCGAAGTGGTTTTCCGTGGTTTCTCACTTCTCCTCAAGGCAAATGCCGGAATGGTTCCTAAATTAAGGCCACGTCCACCTCCTTGCCTCTTCCTTTTATATCCCTTCCGATCTTCCCATCCCCCACAAGGCCCACGTTCAGCATAGTAGGGGAGGCCGCCTGGGTGAGGTACTGGTCCTCCTGCCCAGTTTTATCCCACCGACCCAAAGTGTGACGTTCCAGGACACTGCCCTTGAGGCGGTAGAGGTGGGATCCCTCGCTGAGTCCGAAGGAAAATCCAACCCTGGAGTGTAAGCAGATTAAGAAAGAAAGAAAATAAATTAAATATAATATGTAAAAGGAAAATAATATAATTTATTAGTGAATTGGCGAAGAATATTTATGTATCGCTTTGTTGCCCTTTTAGATAGAAATCTCTGGTCATCAGTCCCATTCAATTCTTAGTGCCTACGGAGCGAATTTGCTGTGCAGTTATGGTCTCGAAGCTATGAACTTGCATTTGAGGGATGGTGGGTTCGAATCCTACAGTGCCGGGTTGAGTGGCTCAGACGGTTGAGGTGCTGGCCTTCTGATCCCAACTTGGCAGGTTCGATCCTGGGTCAGTCCGGTGGTATTTGAAGGTGCTCAAACACGTCAGCCTCGTGTTGGTAAATTTACTGGCACGTAAAAGAACTCTTCCAGGACTGAATTCCGGCACCTCGGCGTCTCGGAAAACCGTAAAAGTAGTTAGAGAGACGTAAAGCTATTATTATTATTATTATTATTATTATTATTATTATTATTATTATTATTATTATTATTATTATTATTATTATTATTATTATTATTATTGTACCGGGCGGTACACCTCCACGCCGCGAATTCAAATATTGCGCCAGTTGAAACCTCTCTACTGGAGAAACTCTGAACTTTAAAATCTGTATTAAATCAAAGGTTTCTTGGAAGATGTCACTACTGTAAATTTTGAAGTGTTCTGAACTATGTCTAATTCGATTTGTGTTTGTTTGCTCTGTAGCAAGAAGCGTGGACATTCTCTTCTAGATGTCACTACTTAAAAACTATAACGGTGCACCCTGGTACGAAGTGAACGAACTGTTTTTGAAGAAATTTTGTATCTATAAGTTTGTTCTTTGTTAAATTTCTTTCTTTCATTTTTTGGGTTGGCAATATTGATCTCTGTTTCCACCAGTTTTAAATTTAGCCAATCCTAAATTTTCTAAATTAATTTTCCACCAATCCTAGATTTCTTCTTCAGTTTTGACTTGTAATCTTTAGCCGACCAATAAAAGTTGTGGGCGGGTTGTTATCATTCATGAAAGGTCTCGAATGTTCCACGAGGGTATATAAACTGCTGATTTTCTGGTCTCGGGGCCACTTCTGTAACATCTTTCTTAGTGTATGGATATATAGCAGGGGGCGGGAAGCGCCTCTTTCTCCAAGCAGCAGTTCATCTACAAGGTAATGGCCTGTTAACACCTTCATTTCTTGCTAGCTCAGCAGTTTAACTCTCGGGGAGGGTTCGAGACCTTTAATATGCAACCTACCCTTTTAAAATGTAAATTCTTTTCTGTCTATCTACAAATTACAAATCTGTAAAGCGGGGATAGAGAGTGCTTCACCCTCTCGAACTCCCTTTCATTTTGAATTTGAGGTGACTATGTTTCGTAACCGCTTTTCTCTTCCTTCTTAAAGTCTTAAACTTATTTGCCAACTAGTCACCTCCATAGATTGGGATTAGCCCCTGTATCATCGGCCTAGCGCCACATAGGTTTTAGACAAAAACTTTGTGTAGGAGTGCAAGTTATCGCCTCCATTCAATCTTGTATTATGGGCCAGTAATTTAACCTGATGTTTTGTTTTCCTCATGTAAAGGCCCTGTAGGTTGGGTATCAAATACCCCTGTTTCTTAGTGTGCTTTGAGGGCAGTCTGAAATGAAGGTTGTAGCCTTTGATAGGCTGGTAATATTGAGAGCGGTTCTGCTCTTTTCTTTAACATTGTAATTAGGAGCAAGTGCTCCTTGTACTTGGGGGTTTTTCTGCCCTGTAGCTTTTGTGATTGTGAGCTGAGAGCTCAAGAGTTAATGAATTCGGGCCGTAGCCCAATATATGTAAAAATCACTTAACTGGTTTTTGGTACAGCGGCTGTATACCTGATTGTCTTTGTTATTTCCCCTAGTGGGAATCGGTTAAATATTCTCTAAATTGTGTACCTGATTTAACTTGTTGTTATTTGTTGTATGCTCAAAATTCTATGCTACCATTGTTAAGTTTTTGAGAATATAACCTTGTTAAAATTTTAATTCATCTTCCGTGCTTCTGTAGTTGAGACCTATTCCAACCCGCACCTTCTTTCACCTCTGCAAATCCACAAAACTCCGTAACAATTATTATTATTATTATTATTATTATTATTATTATTATTATTATTATTATTATTATTATTATTATTATTACTGAATCTTACCGTCGGCAGTCCTGAAGATGACTTTCCGTGGTTTACCATTTTTACACCAGGCTAATGATGGGCCATGGCCGTTACCTCTCCAATCCTATCACCTTCCCATCCTTCCGCCGCCGAAAAATCTCTCTCTCTGTGTGTGTGTGTGTGTGTGTGTGTGTGTGTGGCTCCGAAATAGTTGTAAATCCCTACCACAAGAAGGTACAAAACTGGACATACGTTAATCTACCTGATACTGGAAGTAGGCTATCTGTCTGTCTGTCTATCTGTCAAGTCATCAGCCGGAAGTCTGGTTGGACCCTGAAATAGCACCACCAAAGTTTATGTGGTTATAGGGAAACAGCGATAACCGATGGTGACATCAGGTATGATGAGGAGTGAGGGAATTTGTCATTGCTTTCCTCACTGGACTTTGTTACTGCAGTATGACCGGTCCTATCAGCAGCAACTTTCAAAACATCCAGTCACACTAGTCGTACTCTGCATGCCATTACTTACCACCACTCACACCTCAGCAGCATCGATATTGTCACAGCCATAAATGGACTGAGATTTCGGTGGAAGCAACATTTTGCTCTGGCCTGTGTCAAAAGAAGTCCAAAGCAATGTGTTCTGAGTGCTGTTGTAATTTATACTTTTTCCTTCCTTTCGTATGTCCTATACACTTTATAGTACAATAAGCCACTAAACAATTAAGAAACACGGGCGTTGTGCAAGGAGGAGACGAATCACCTTGAGGCATACGAAACATGGGTGTATGATGAAAGTCTCTTAAATGTCGTGAATAAAGTAAACCGAAGACGATCAGAGATAGTAGCAATCCAAACATTCCTTGTTTCATGACAGGATGAACAATGTGCGACTCAGATTTAATGCCGACTGTGGCGAAGAGGTCATCCAAGGAAAATAATCCCCTGGAAGGTCAAGTTGTGAGCGATATAGATTTGGACTGATACTGAATATGACAATGAAACTCTCTTTACAGGGATTTCATGCTTAGAGTGTGGCAGTAACAGAAAAAATGAAAGTATGATAAAAAATCCAAGCCTTGGTTATTCACAATAACTTCCAGAAAAAGAAATAAGTAATGACTAACTGCTGCCTTCAACTACATCGTCGTGTAGGGGTACCGAGTCTACCTCTCACCTGGAGGACCCAGATTAGATTCCTGATCAGTCCAACGATTTTAATTCTAGATTGAGGGCTGTAGGGGTGTCCATTCAGCAGAGGAGTTATTGATATGAGAGGCAGTGGAGTCAGTCACAAAAGTCAAGCAGTAAGGCTGAGAATATCATCAAGCTGACCACGAGCCACTCTAATACCTGCAGGTCGTTTGGTGGGCAGCAATCGCTTTGATAAACCAACGGCTTTAATAGACTATGTGCAATGGGTTTCTTTGATGTGTTTCATTTTCATAAAGAAATCACCTGCTACCGTATCAGAGTGATGTACTGGGGAAGTGAACTATTGGGACTCGGATGTCAGTGCTCTTTCCCTCTTCCTGAGAGCGAATCTCTCCTCTGTAATTATCCAGCATTGTTCGAATAGTATCATAAGTCTAATCCTGGGACTTTCTCTCCCATAAAGCTTGCCGATGGTGGTGATCGAAGCTACCATCTTCTGAATGCAAGTTTACAGGCCCGTACCGCACAGCCAGCTAGTTGTGTATGTATATATGCAGTAGTAGTAGTAGTAGTAGTAGTATCAAAGTAATCTACACTAATTTAATAAATAAGAAACTCTGCGTATCAGTCTGTAATCATTCAAACTGTTAAATTCTTTTAAAACGTTTAAGAAAGGGCTAGGTAAACAACTGACAGGGAATCTACCACCTGGGAGACAGCTCTAAATGCAGAGCATTGATTGATTGATTGATTGATTGGTTGAGCAATGAATTATAGAAACAATGTGGTATTAACAAAAATTACGTGGTAATTTATGGCACAAACTCAGAATCAAGGTTTTCCGTAAAGAATTAAAAGCTTACTTGCCACCCAAGTAATCAAATTACATTCCAAACCGGTTTTAGTTCAAAATGTGCGTGGCGATCACGAAGATGTTGCTCATTCTGTTATGGATTCACTTATTTTTGCCAGGCTCTCTTAATTTTTCTGTCCAATCTTCCTTTGTCAATTCTAGTTATCTGCCGACAATCGTGATGTACGGTTTGTGAGGCAATTTGGAAGTTTATATTCCCACCATTCATAGCTCATCCCTTTCTCTTCTCTCTGGTCCGATGACCTTCGATCTTAGGCCCCTTTAAACAACAAGCATCATCATCATCATCATCATCATCTCTTCTCTCTTCTCTCCCGATCAGTGTCAAAAGGGATCTGATAATCTCGTTGTCATGTCTCTTTAAAAACTAAACAGGACCACACAATGAAATGAATAAAAATTAAATGTCGTATGGCTTTTAGTGTAGGGATATCCCAGGATGGGTTCGACTCGCCAAGGTGCAGGTCTTTCTATTTGACTCATGTAGGCGACCTGCGCGTCGTGATGAGGAAGAAATGATGATGAAGACAACACGTACACCCAGCCCCCGTGCCATTGGATTTAACCAATTAAGGTTAAAATCCCCGATCCGGCCGGGAATCGAACCCGGGACCCTCTGAACCGAAGGCCAGCACGCTGACCGTTCAGTCAACGAGTCGGACACACAATGAAATAACTGCAGACATTATTTATCGTGTCTTTTGGATTTGTGCATATAGCATCAGAAACTCCTCGATTATACACTGCAGAATGTCTTAGAATTTGGAACAGGCGTTAAACATCTATGTTTACAGGAACGTTAACATTGATCTTCATACTACAGGTAGTTGGTAGCACTAATATAAACGAAAGCTGTGTCAATGGGTATTCATGTATAAGGGGTAACAATATACCAGAGATAATCGGGGGCAGTTCTTCGATATACCAAGTTTCATCAAAATCCTATCATTCATCACACAAACACACACACACACACACACACACACACAGTGATCTCAAAAACCTCCTTCTTTTCCTTTTCTTTTGTTAAGTAGGCTACCAAATTAAGTTTAGTCAAAGACGAGTATATAATTCACCGAGCGAGTTGACCGTGCGGTTAGGGACGCGACAGGTGTGAGTTTGCATTCGGGACATAGTGAGTTTGAACCCCACTGTCGGCAACACTGAAGATGGTTTCCCATTTCCACACCAGGCAAATGCTGGAACTGTGCGTTAATTAATGCCACGGCCGCTACCTTCCCACTCCTAGGCCTTTATTATCCCATCGTCGCCATAAGATCTATCTGTGTCGTTGCGACGTAAAGCTACTTGTAAAAAAAATACATAATCCAATTATCGTTAGCTGTTAGGGCCTATGGGGTTTTTTATCTGCATATCTGTAGATGAAACATTGTATTTTTGCTTATATGTATGTTTCAGCTTTTCAGGATTACTTCGTTTATATCTCGCTTCATATTCTAGCTTCAGTTTATTTTTTGTCCGTTTGTTTGTTTGTTTGTTTGTTTGTTTGTTTGTTTGTTTTTGTTTACTTCTTTTTCCATTAATTCTTGCTTTGGAGATGTATCATGCCAGAAATAATAGTGATTGCCATGAATGTTCGTATTTGAGCTGGAGAAGTACTGGGAAGAAAACTTGACTGCAAATTATTACAGAACTGGTAAGTAACGTAAAGATTTCGAAGGGTTTTTAAGTGTATTTTGCACATATTTCCAATACGATTAGTTTAATGGGAAACTTATATATAGCTAATAGTGTTGGAGAAATACACTGACTGACAGAGCAAATGCAACACCTAGAAGGAGTGGTCAGAACTTTATGCCAATTGCAGGGTAGACTGACGTCACTGAGGTATGCTCATGATGTGAAATGCGCCGCTGTGCTACGCACGTAGCGAACGATAAATGGGACACGGCGTTGGCGAATGGCCCACTTCGTACCGTGATTTCTCAGCCGACAGTCATTGTAGAACGTGTTGTCGTGTGCCACAGGACACGTGTATAGCTAAGAATGCCAGGCCGCCGTCAACGGAGGCATTTCCAGCAGACAGACGACTTTACGAGGGGTATGGTGATCGGGCTGAGAAGGGCAGGTTGGTCGCTTCGTCAAATCGCAGCCGATACCCATAGGGATGTGTCCACGGTGCAGCACCTGGGGCGAAGATGGTTGGCGCAGGGACATGTGGCACGTGCGAGGGGTCCAGGCGCAGCCCGAGTGACGTCAGCACGCGAGGATCGGCGCATCCGCCGCCAAGCGGTGGCAGCCCCGCACGCAACGTCAACCGCCATTCTTCAGTATGTGCAAGACACCGTGGCTGTTCCAACATCGACCAGAACAATTTCCCGTCGATTGGTTGAAGGAGGCCTGCACTCCCGGCGTCCGCTCAGAAGACTACCATTGACTCCACAGCATAGACGTGCACGCCTGGACGCCTGGCATGGTGCCGGGCTAGAGCGACTTGGATGAGGGAATGGCGGAACGTCGTGTTCTCCGATGAGTCACGCTTCTGTTCTGTCAGTGATAGTCACCGCAGACGAGTGTGGCGTCGGCGTGGAGAAAGGTCAAATCCGGCAGTAACTGTGGAGCGCCCTACCGCTAGACAACGCGGCATCATGGTTTGGGGCGCTATTGCGTATGATTCCACGTCACCTCTAGTGCGTATTCAAGGCACGTTAAATGCCCACCGCTACGTGCAGCATGTGCTGCGGCCGGTGGCACTCCCGTACCTTCAGGGGCTGCCCAATGCTCTGTTTCAGCAGGATAATGCCCGCCCACACACTGCTCGCATCTCCCAACAGGCTCTACGAGGTGTACAGATGCTTCCGTGGCCAGCGTACTCTCCGGATCTCTCACCAATCGAACACGTGTGGGATCTCATTGGACGCCGTTTGCAAACTCTGCCCCAGCCTCGTACGGACGACCAACTGTGGCAAATGGTTGACAGAGAATGGAGAACCATCCCTCAGGACACCATCCGCACTCTTATTGACTCTGTACCTCGACGTGTTTCTGCGTGCATCGCCGCTCGCGGTGGTCCTACATCCTACTGAGTCGATGCCGTGCGCATTGTGTAACCTGCATATCGGTTTGAAATAAACATCAATTATTCGTCCGTGCCGTCTCTGTTTTTTCCCCAACTTTCATCCCTTTCGAACCACTCCTTCTTGGTGTTGCATTTGCTCTGTCAGTCAGTGTATTTTTTCTACTCACTTTTTGATAGGACGACTGATATATCAGCGGAAAACCGATCAGCGAATGTGCAGTTTTTGAGCCCGTGAAGCGACAGAAGAGAGTGAAATGGTTCACACACTCACAGTTTGCAAATTCGTCTGTCGAAACTGCATGCCATTTGCCCTTTTGAGAACACGTTCCTTTGAACTGATATTTTAATTCCAAGGCTGCTGTCGCTCGTTCCTGTTAAATGGCAATATTGTTCCAAGTCTACCAATTGAATAGGCCTGCTCCACGCACTATTGTCTTCCTTGAGCTGCAGGCCCTCACATTTGTTCTCAGTATTCAATACCGTATATCGTCGGTGAGAGAGCAATACCTCGTATCTCACGATGCTCTTCCTACCCCTTGTTTTCCTTTACGCCCCCCAGCCACACATGGATATGCAGTCCATCAGAACAATGTTCGTTGTGTTCATTTTACTATGCCAATGTGTAAAGGAAGATGTCCTTATTGTTGTAGGAATGTACGTTTACACTAAGTATTTATGCACTCCTGCAGTGTAATGCATTTAAGGTTCATTTTCCTTTACACACTCGCAGAGGAAAATTTACTCAACGAACGTTGTTCTGATGGACTCCATAATCCATGTGTGACTGGGAGGCGGGACCAGTCGTTTTTTAATACTATTTGTTCGGGACGTCGACCTAGAAAGGTCTTTTGCCCCTTCTTGTACCATATGTGAGAAACCTGCGTGTATTTTGTAAGTGGCCGAAGTGTCAAGTATTCAATGTGAGGAAAGGTACGTTGAAGACGACACAAAAACCTAGTCCCCAGGCCAGGGATATCAATCATTTACAATTAAAAACCCCTGACCCGACCGGGAATCGAACCCGCGGCCGCCGGCTGACAGGCGGACGTGTTGCCCCCTACACGTGACCAGTCTTGGATTATGGGTACGAAGAGCGGGGCTTCGGCTAGTCCGACGGCTCTGTACTCCTACCGACCAACCAGCAGAGGAGGGGTGTCTACGGCTCTGCCATGACTCTACGCCCCTGCATTCGGGAGACGGAGAGGGGCTGGTCCCCACCGTCGGCTGTCTTGAGAATGGTTTTCCGTGGTTTTCCATTCTCCTGTACCGGGCGAGTTGGCCGTGCGGTTAGAGGCGCGCAGCTGTGAGCTTGCATCCGGGAGATAGTGGGTTCGAACCCCACTTGGCAGCCTTGAAGATGGTTTTCCGTAGTTTCCCATTTTCACACCAGGCAAATGCTGGGGCTGTACTTTAATTAAGGCCTAGCCGCTTCCTTCCCATTCATAGGCCTTTCCTATCCCATCGTCGCCATGAAACCTATCTGTGTCGGTGCGACCTAAAGCAAATAGCAAAAAGCCATTCTTCTGCACTAAGGCGAATGCCAGGACAGTTCGTAGTATAGGCCACGGCCGCCTACCCCCTACCCTTCTCCGCACATCTTCTTCACCGTAAAAAAATCTCCCGGCCTGAGAGACGGTGTCATCGTCTAAGAGGCCCGCCTCCCCCTTCAGGGGAGGAATAAAAACGTTTTTTAGTAGTAGTAGTAGTAGTATGAAGGGCATTGTGGGATACGAGGTATTGCCTGCGCAGAGATGATATTCTCTGGCTGACCAGAGCTATTCCAGGAACTTAACCTGGTTCCAGATAATAGACTTACTATATTTTGATGGATTTCCTTCTGGTACATTGGTCGATTTTATGGTATTTCTTCTTTAATTAATGTTACTCGACATTTTCCGAATAGCCGCAATTGTGGCCTTGGTTCAGTGGCAGGCAGGGGGCTCAAAACTTAGGAAGCCAGGGCACGGTGCAGGATTTTAATTAATTTGATATACTGTAAAGTACCACACTCACAGATTTCGGTGTCCAAACTTGCAAAATTAAATTAAACTAATGATAACAATCATCCCCATGCTTGTTGAGGGTACTAAATAACATGGGCAGGATTTTCTCAAATTGGTCTCGTACAATCACTTCCATCTTTTACTCGCGACGATGAATGTCCTTATGGGTTGATAATTCAACAGCTGTTATCACGGAGATCGTGAGAGAGCATTCGGAACCAACCTCTCTTACTCCTTAAGCGGGCCATACACGCTGAGACCTGTATCAAGAGACTCGTCTCCGTGGCGTTAGTTTTGGTCGAAAGAATATGGCGTCTGATCCTCCGTCAGACAAAATGATTGCTATGTGGTCCGACTCGTTGGCTGAACGGTCAGCGTACTGGCCTTCGGTTCAGAGGGTCCTGGGTTTGATTCCCGGCCGGGTCGGGGATTTTAACCTTAATTGGTTAATTCCAATGGCACGGGGGCTGGGTGTATGTGCTGTCTTCATCATCATTTCATCCTCATCACGACGCGCAAGTCACCTACGGGTGTCGAATAGAAAGACCTGCACCTGGCGAGCCGAACTTGTCTTCGGACACTCCCGGCACTAAAAGCCATACGCCATTTCATTTCATTGCTATGTGGATGGTTATTGGTGTTTGTTTGATGAAAATTCGAAGTAAAAAAACTAATAATGTGGTTAAAAATGGTTAACAGAGTAAGAACATGCCATATACTATCTGCGCACCTTTTCTGGATAGATTTACACCCTAGTGCTGAATCGGTCGACCTCGGCAATCTTCGAGATTCGTACTGGCAACCTTTGAAACACAAACTATGAATCGCTTATGCATCGCTGTGCGACATCTGGCTTAGGCTACACTTTACGTACTAGTACTGTTGTTATTTACACAGCAAAGCCAAACTATAGAATTCACTCCAGGAATAAGATTCACATCGATAAATTTTATATAATGTTATATAATGTGTGTGTGACACAGTTGTTGGCTTAAGATAACAAAGGTTTACCAAAATTCATATCGATGATCATATTATCGATTCAATTCAGATTTCATTTCCATTCAGTTGGCAGTACTACTGGAACCGGAATTGCTCCCTCCTTACTCCTCAAACCCGTGCACAAATCTATCGATAAAAAGTGCGCAGATAGTAAGTTCATCTCACCTCAACTTCGACTCCGTATCAGGAGATGGGACTAAGGCGTACATATACAGGCAGGACCGGCGACAAGGGGGGTGGCTAGAATGGGCAAATGCCCAGGCGCCCGGGTCCCCGGGGGCCCGGGGGCCCGGGCCAAAAAAATAGTTAAAAATAAAAAAATCTGATAGGCCTACATTTAAATGCCAATAAGAATACAAAAATACGAAGAAAATTGCACAAAATTTGTATTAAAATGGCACCAAGGTGATTCCACAAATACATCCAAACCCTTCGTTGTAACATTGGAGGTTTTTTTTTTTGAAGCAAATTGAGGATCAACAGTGGTGTTGAAAATAAATAAGGTTGAAAGAAAAACGTTGGTCTACTTTTGGCGCGAACTTGGTGCAGAAATTGTCCAATTAATGTACTTCATGTTTGGTGTAACTTTGGTTTAAAATGTCACTTACCTTTCACCAACTTTGTTGGTGTAAAAATGGTGTAAATGAATGTGAAAATATATGTGATGTAATTAAGGTGCAGTTTCTGTGCATTTTTCATTGGTGTTAAATCCGTACATCCATTGTCGCTATTGGCGCCACAAATACACCACATTTGCACCGATAACAATTTTGCGCCATTTTACACCATCATTACAGCAATTTTTGGTGCAAACTCCGCCGCCAGGGGCTGATGATCAGGTAATTATTGGTTATAAAATAACCTTCAAGTTCGCAGTTCTGGTTAAATTAAGTGAGAGGGGTGTGATGGGGTTTACTGGATTTAGGGGCCCGAGAATCCTGTCAGCAGGCCTGCATACAGGAGCCCTGGTCTGGCTTTTCTTTGCAAAATATATCATTATTTTCGAGCTTCGACTCTGAAAAACTAGTGTCCCCTTTCTTAAGAGTACGTTACCTGGGCAGACTCATCCTTCGAATTGTAACCTTTCTAATTACAGTATATTAGACACATTTCCCAAATTACGAATTGTTTGAAAGAATTCAGTTCAGGTTAAGGGAAGTTTATTCCACTGGGATTGATCTTGCAGGATTACAGCAAGATATGAAATATATTTTTGATTCACGAGGTCAACTGGACTGCATCGCTATCGACTTATCCAAGGCTTTTGAAATGATAGATCATGGAGACTTCCAATGAAAATAAGTGCTATCCGACTTAATAAATAAGTGATCGAATGGGTGGCTAAATTTCTAGAAACAGAACTCAGAGAATTAGAGGAGGTAACAGTTATCTGATCCTGTAATGATATATAGGGTGTTCCGGAAGGTGGTATTATATATATATAACTGATATAAGTAAAGAACTGGAATAACAAATAAGGACTTTTGCGGACTATTTTATTCCCTATAGAGTAATAAATAAGTTACAAGATTGTTAACGACTGCAAAAAGACCTCGCTGTGAGATGGACAGCAGACAATGGTATGATGGTAAACGGGGTGAAATGTCTTGTTGTAAGTTTCACGAAGAGGATTTCTTTTTTCATTTTTCATTTCTGTGTGATGGAGTGTTCAGAGTATGGGGATCATTCTAATTACGTAGGTGTTAATAAAAGGAAAGATCATCTTTGGGATATTCACATTATCAAAGTTGTGAATAGTTTACTGATCTCTTCATATGGTTATGAAGTTATTTAGTGTCTGTAGCAAGGATGTAAAGGAGAGGGTGTATAGGTCACTGGTAAGACCCTAATTAGAGTATAGTTCCAGTAAAATGAAATGGCGTATGGCTTTTAATGCCGGGAGTGTCCAAGGACAAGTTCGGCTCGCCAGGTACAGGTCCTTTGATTTGACTCCCGTAGACGACCTGCGCGTCGTGATGAGGATGAAATGATGATGAATACGACACATATACCTAGCCCTCGTGCCAGTGAAATTAACCAGTGATGGTTAAAATTCCTGACCCTGCCGGGAATCGAACCCGGGGCCCCTGTGGCCAGCATGCTAACAATTTCGCCATGGAGCCTGACTATAGTTCCAGTGCATGGGACCCTCACCATCATTATTTGATACGAGAAGTGGAAAACATCCAAGGGAGAGCAGTACTATGTTTTCTGTGTGATTTCCGACAAAAGAGTAATGTTACGAAATGTTGCAGACTTTCGGGTGGGGAGATTTGGGAATAAGGAGACGAGCTGCTCGACTAAGCGCTATATTCCGCGTTGTGAGAGGAGATTACGTGGAACGACATTAGTAAATGAATAAGGTTGAATGAAGTTTTTAGAAGTATGGAAGATCATACTATGTGACCCGTTGCAAGGAAAGGGATCTAAAGTAGGATTTTTTTATTTTTGAACTTTCTGCAGTTCTAAAAATGGCATAAGATTTTGAAACAGAGTTCGTGCGTCTAAGTGAAATATTTCAGAAGATACATATATATATATATATTAGAGTTTGCTTTACGTCGCACCGACACAGATAGGTCTTATGGCGACGATGGGATAGGAAAGGCCTAGGAGTGGGAAGAAAGCGGCCGTGGCCTGAATTAAGGTACAGCCGCAGCATTTGCCTGGTGTGAAAATGGGAAATCACAGCAAACCATCTTCAGGGCTGCCGACAGTGGGATTCAAACCCACTATCTCCCGGGTGCAAGCTCACAGCCGCGCGCTCCTAACCGCACAGCCAACTTGCCCGGTCAGAAGATATTAAGTATTGACTGTTGCTATTAAGAAAACTGTATTTTGAGAAAAAACCTGAATTACAGCTTTCACTAATTTTCTTACCAATTAAACAAAGATTTCATGACGTCGAGTGACGAATATTCAAACTGCTGCGTAGCTTAGTTTGTTAAGAAGACCCACAGGTAGCGCAAGAAGTCAGAATATATTATTATTAGAAATTACATCGCAATTGGGAAATATCCCGGTGGCAATCATCACTTACAGTAGTGTGGTAATAAAGTTAAAACATAATTACGCAACAACTACAACAAGAGTACAACAAGCAATTACATGGAAAGAAAATATGACAAGAAGTACTACTAGTTTAAACATTCTAAATCTAGCATCATTACATACAAATTCACGCGTACCATAATTATTTCAAAATTTTACATTGTAACTTACAACAACAACAAGAGTACAACAGGCAATTCCCTGGAAGGAAAATATCACAAGAAATACTACTACCTAGAGTTTAAACATTCTAAATCCAGCACCATCATATACAAATTCACATACAACATAAGTATCTCCAGTGCTAAACACTACGGCTTACGATACTACAGGTTGACCTTACTACTAGCTTAACATTACAACACCGTCATATACAAATTCACACATATGTTTAATAACTCAGATGCCTTACTACTACAATTAAAAGTGCATTAAAATTAACGTCGAAATTTGCACACAATTTACAGAATGCTGGAGTCTATTCTTGAAGCATCTTACAGTTTTGGGAAAAGACTCGATGACAGCTGCAGGTCATCAATTCTCCGATTTACGAAAGAATATTGACCATAGTTAGTTTCCTGCAATCTACATTTTACTTTATGTGGATGATCTGTCGTACTTATGTAACAGGGCTCTTCTAGTCGACTGTTCAACTCTCCACAAGCTGGCTTATTTGTGTAGACATTATACATGGCTCATAACCGTGTTCGTTTCCTTCTAAACCCCAGTGTTTCCCACCCAAGTTTTTTCTATCACACTTGTCACACTACTTCTAGGATTTAAATCATTAATCACGAATCTTGGAGCCTTTCGCTGTACCATCTCAAGTTCCTTAATGAGTCCTGTTTGGTATGGATCCCATACGGTTGCTCCATATTCCAGGACTGGCCTAATGAGTGATTTAAAGCCCTGTGCCTTCGCCCGGAAACTGCTGCCCTTTAGCACCCTCATCATGAAACGTACGGTCTTGTACGCTTTGGTAATTACACTTCTTACGTGAGTGTCCCATTTTAGACCTCTCTTTACGTGGATTCCTAGATATTTTCATGAGTCACTCTCAACCAAAGCGTCGATCCTAGAAAATATTGAAAGTCCCCTTGCCTATGTTTCTTTTCAATTCTTATGAGAGTGCGTTTTCGAGAATTTATTTTCATTTTGTTATAGAGTGCCCACTTATGGAGTATATTTATATCGGCTTATAATAACCTATTATCGCTAGCATTCTGTATTTTTCTGTATATTATGCAGTCGTCCACAAACAATCTGCATTCACTTCGAATTTCGCTCGGAAGATCATTGATCATAGCCCTGTTAATAATATCAACGAAATTATCCCACATTACGTTTATGTGCCCGCCTTGTGATGCCCAGCTGAGAAATATTTGCCATAGAAACTCTTGTAATTTAAAGGGGCAGCTTTACTATACTGGTATGCTTTTAATTTCTCCTCATTATCTACTTTAGTATTTAAGGGATATCTAATATTTAATTTTGCAGCAGAATAGTCGCTAATTCCTGGTACTGCCATACAATTAATGTATAAGTCTTCGGGTCTTACAAGATAAACATCTAAGATGTCCGGACTCATAGCCAAATGGTTAGCATGCTGGATTTTGGTCACAGGGGTCCCGTGTTCGATTCCCGGCAGGGTCGGGAATGTTAAACATAATTGGTTAATTCCACTGGCACGGGGGCTGGGTGTATGTGTCGTCCTTATCATGACGCTCAGGTCGCCTACGGGCATCAAATCAAAAGACCTGCACCTGGCGATCCGAAGTCCTCGGACACATCCCGGCACTAAAAGCCATACGCCATTTCATTTCAACATCTAAAGTGTCTAAATCTACTACTTGGGTAAATCCACCATCCCTAATTAGCTTGTTTACTGCGACCTGATTGTAGCCCCTCCCCGTAGCATCGCCAGACCAGTTTATATCCGCAAGATTTAGGTCACCTGCAATTATAAAACTTTTCTGCATATTGTTGCCTGCACACGTAACATCGTACAGCCTATCGAGTATCGAGAAGTTGTTACCAGACGCCCTGTATATTCCTATTATTTGAATGGGATTGGCATTCCCTTGTTCCATGATTTGCACACACAATATTTCGTGATTCTCATCAACTCATTATAAACAACTGCCTATGTTCTTCCGCACACAGATAAATACTCCGCTACATCTCGACTCTCTGTCACTTCTATATATAATGAAATCAGCCTGATTTACTTCACTACTATTTACATTCCCATGAGCTGTCTCTGGATCAGTGGTAGAGTGTCGGCCTCCGGATCCCAAGACAGCGGGTACAAACCCGACAGAGGTAGTCGGATTTTTGAACGGCGGAAGAAAGTCCATTCGGCACTCCATGTCGTACGATGTCGGCATGTAAATGATCTCTGGTGGCACATTTTGTGTTTACCCCACAAAATTCATTAAAACTCAGCCATAGACGTCCAAGAGAGTGTCGGTTTACTCGGTCTGCCATTTAGTGGGCCTAGAGTAAAACGGAACATCGAAATTGACGAGCAGACAGCCAGATGGCGTCAAATAGAAATGTCTGCACACGGTAGCTGAGGCCATACGACTATTATTATTATTATTATTATTATTATTATTATTATTATAATTATTATATTCCCATTCAGCCATGACTCTGTACAAATGACAATATCCACATGGTATGATTAAGTAAAATTCTCAAATTCAATAATTTTATTATGCACGCTTTGACAATTCACCTGCAGTAGTCTTAAGAGTCCCGCAATTTTTACACCCCAGAGACATTTGTTCAACTCTGCTGTAAAATTTCCATTGCCGACTTTGGGTCCCTTTCCGCGTAACGGATCAGATATGAAGGTGAAGCTGGAATTCAAAAGGACAGACTGGGGCAAATATTTTATTTTGGAAGAGGAATATTAGGAAATGGAATAATTTACCATGTTAGATGTTCGATAACTTTCCACCTTATTTAAAATAATTTTAAAAAGACCAGAAAAACGATTGATAGGGAATCTGCCACCTGGAGGACTGCCCTAAATGCAGATCAGTGGTGATTGGCTGACTGATTGATTGGTTGATTGAAGACTTTCCCTGATTTATTGCCATCAATATGCTCACGAGAGGAAGACTACCCACATCGTTATCCAGGAACCACTAGAAGGTATAATGAAGATATATTCTCTGCAATTGAACGAAAACTATTCAGCCAACAATATGTACAGCTGGTGGTAATTTACTAAAATATTTTATACTGGTTTGTAATTAATATGTTATAGAATCAGGACTAAACTGTTGGCGTTGGCGGTATAAATTGGGAAAAAATCGTGTTTTGCAAGTAATCTGTAATATTATTGATGGGCATATCCAAACTCATAAAAAATATAGATAACCCTTCACAAGTAGTATACAATTTTCGTGCGTAGATTTATTATAAGATGGCACAGTATATGTAAAACATATAAGGGTAAAATATATTATCTTATTCTTACTTAGACAAGTTAATCATAAGTCAAAGCATTACAGATACCGAATCAGTTTTCGTATTTCATACCATAGATAAACCTGAACAGAAAGCATGATCATCATCATGGGGAATCCTGATCAACATTATGAATACCGCAAGTAAAATGGACAATTTCAAGATCTGTACCAGGTGATAAATTCAGAATGCGATTTGTGACATAAAAGCTGCAATAATATTACGTTGACTTTTAAGTTCATTATGTAGGACCCAGGCTTAGTTGCTCCACAAATGAAACACGAACAATAAGTTCTGTATGTCATGAACATTGCATGTTCTATTTACTGCGAATCTTGCTCTTGATTTCGTCAGTACATTTGAAGATCGTTTTCCATTCTCCCTCACTTCTTTTTTTTTTTTTTTTTTTGCTAGTTGCTTTACGTCGCACCGACTCAGATAGGTCTTATGGCGACGATGGGACAGGATAGGGCAAGAAGTGGGAAGGAATCGGCCGTGGCCTTAATTAAGGTCCAGCCCCAGCATTTGCCTGGTGTGAAAATGGGAAACCACGGAAAACCATTTTCAGGGCTGCCGATAGTGGGGTTCGAACCTACTATCTCCCGAATACTGGATACTGGCCGCACTTAAGCGACTGCAGCTATCGAGCTCGGTCTCCCTCACTTAGCATGTAGAGTTTTTCCAATACGGTGTCAAAGCTATCGGTCAGTAACAGTTGTCTGTGAAAATTTCCAATGTCAGAAAATTTGTAAATATAGAGAAATATTTATCCACTAATCACTAGTTAATAATAAAGAAATAAGCACACAATAAAACACACTCATTGATGCATTAGCCAGTATGTACGACGGAGAGAAATTTCGAGGCACGCAGCTATTTATATGTGTGGGAAAGAGTCCTTCTTGCTTAAGAAATGGAGAAATGACTGAACAAGGCAACGTTCCTGAAAACAGCCTTCCGCAATTATTTTTTCGCAGTACTCTTAAGACATGATTCACATTTTAGTTACCACAGGTATTTGTCGATTCTCGGCTCTTGCAAGAAGCTGTCCGATATTAGGAGGCAGTGGACTCAGTACGGCTGAGGATGCCATCACCCTCATCACGCTGCAGACTATCTGAATGGGCAACAGCAACCCAAGGCTCTCAGTGACCTGTTCGTGATACGTGGTTTGTTTTGTTTGATTACACATGAAGACCACGGGAAGGGCACGTTGTCCAATTTTCATGAGTGTTATTCAGGGATTATTATCACAAATTAGAATATGGTCGTCAGACTATAACAGTATTTCACCTTGGATATCCTCCCAACGGATTCAGACTTCAGTGGAACACACGACCCATAGCACAGGCGTGTTGAGGAACAAACTCACCACATAGTGTCTAACTACTTCCTCACGAATACTGCGTTTCTCTCTTCCCCCCGATTCGTTTACTATGGAACCTTTCAAAGTTGAACCATCCTCTTTGCAGCTCGCTCAGGGACCGGAACGCAAAAAAGTGCACTGAATGTGGAGCTGGTACCAGAAGATTTAGTAATTTATCGTTTGTTCTCTGCGTGGGTTCGAATCCCCGTCAGGAAGTTGTAAAATTTAAGAAACGAGATTCCACTTCCGGAGGTGCATATGGCCCTGAGGTTCACTCAGCCTACACCAAAAATGAGTACCAGATTAATTCCTGGGGGCAAAGGCGGCGGGGCGTAGAGCTAACCACTCTGCCCCATGAAGTGCCGAGGTTAACAATTGTGGAAGCCTTTACCTTTCACTCCTCCAAGGGCCTTCATTGCCTATACGGAGGGATCTTTGCTTTTTTGTTCTCTGGTTTTGTTCTAGGTGCTCCAGTGGGAAGTTATAGGTACTTTCAGTATAAGGGTGACTCAGTTGAAACATACAATAGGTTTGGTGTCTAGCAAACGTTTAACCGAGCTCGATAGCTGCAGTCGCTTAAGTGCGGCCAGTATCCAGTATTCGGGAGATAGTAGGTTCGAACCCCACTGTCGGCAGCCCTGAAAATGGTTTTCCGTGGTTTCCCATTTTCACACCAGGCAAATGCTGGGGCTGTACCTTAATTAAGGCCACGGCCGCTTCCTTCCCACTCCTAGCCCCCCTCTGTCCCATCGTCGCCATAAGACCTACCTGTGTCGGTGCGACGTAAAGCAACTAGCAAAAGCAAACGTTTAAGACCACCAGCCAAAACCAGTTAATGAACTCCTTGTTCTACATTTATGGTACGAATTGGTCTGTAAAATATTGTGTGGCTTATTCCTGTTTATATACATGTTGTGCAGAACAACCGTTCAAATAGGAAGTCTAAGAGTTATAATTTTTCAAACATGTTGAGAACCTAAAATATACCCCACTTTTGGGCGTCAAGACCATCCTATTCACTAAACTACAGAAAGTACACAACTACCTTTTCTCTAAATAACTATAAAAGTGTAAAGTATAATAGGGTCGTTATTTTGGGGGAAAATCTTTTTCAAATTTTGCATTTAAAAAAATAAAAAACTAGCACCATATTTAGAAATGCTTGAAAAATCTTTGAATGAGCTATCGTCACCGAACTTGCACTCCTCACGTATTGCAGTTTTAGCTCAACAGATCGCAGGGGTCTATTCATGTCGCAGATTGAGAATTCTCGCTAACTTACGTCTTATCTTTGAGGTCACATTCACCGTCCGAACTTGAAAGTGGGTGTCGTGAAAAATGCAGAAAAAGCGGCCCTGTAATACTTTCATCTTTCGGATTTTACGGAAATATACACTCTATTGGATAGGTATTTAGAAAAAAAATTAAGCTGCCATAATACCTGCTGTATGTTACGGAAATGGTGGCCTCTACACACAAAAGTAGGATACTTTTATATGGTCTCACAATTATTCCAAAATTATAACTCATTTAAATTCTTGCGATACTTCAACGGTTCTGTTTTCATAAATACTTCATCAACACCAATAAGCCGAAAAGTAAGACCAATTCTTACCACAAATGTAGGATCACCGAGCTCGATAGCTGCAGTCGCTTAAGTGCGGCCAGTATCCAGTATTCGGGAGATAGTAGGTTCGAACTCCACTGTCGGCAGCCCTGAAAATAGTTTTCCGTGGTTTCTCATTTTCACACCAGGCAAATGCTGGGGCTGTACCTTAATTAAGGCCACGGCCGCTTCCTTCCCACTCCTAGCCCTTTCCTGTCCCATCGTCGCCGTAAGACCTATCTGTGTCGGTGCGACGTAAAACAACTAGGAAAAAAAATGTAGGATCAGGAGTTCATTAACTGAATTTCGCTGGTGGTCTTGAATTGTCGTTTTGCTTGTCGTAGTTACGGCTATAAAGCCTTTCCTTACACTAAACCATGATGTAAGTATACTCATATCACGACACTAAACCGAGGTTAACAACTGCATACAAGTGATATAATTAAAGTAACTAGGGAGTAATTTTAAGAATTGACACATAACATAAATATAACTGTATTACGAATTTGATTATGTTAATAATAATAATAATAATAATAATAATAATAATAATAATAATAATAATAATAAGAGTCTTAATCACAATAAATTTAACAGTAATAAGAGTAACAATTAAATGGCGAGGAAATATTTATTTTCATTTGGCAAGTTGCTTTAAGTCCCACCGACACATATAGGTCTTATGGCGACGATGGGATAGGAAAGGGCTAGAAGTGGGAAGGAAGCGGCCGTGGCCTTAATTAAGGTACAGCCCCGGCATTTGCCTAGTGTGAAAATGGGAAACCACGGAAAACCATCTTCAGGTCTGCCGACAGTGGGGCTCGAACCCAATATCTCCCGATTACTGGATACTGGCCGCACTTAATTTTGGACATCAGATTTAACGTGAAAGATCAATTTCATTCGATAGATCTAGGCAAGAAACAGTTAATTAGTAATGTCTAAAAGCATAAGAGAATAGTTCATATTGAGCCTGTCGGACGTTTCCCACATTTTAGTGATTACTGTACCACAAACACGCCGATATATCGTCGCTGCCGGGACAAAACCTCCTATGTGAAATATTTTATCTTAGAACTTTGGCCGGTAAGGTTCTGTCATCTAAGGTGCAATATTGTGTGACAGTTGTCAAGGCATTCTCCCTCTTCATAACGTATGTGCTGCGGGTCAGCATATCTCCAAAAATATTATCACATAGGAGGTTTCGCCCCGGCAACGACGATATATTTTAGTGATTACTATACCACAAACACGCCGATCTACGTTTTGGAAAAAGGTCAGCTTTTGTGCTCAGTGATGAATAATACTTCTCCATAGAATAAATGAAAGTTTGAATCTCACCGTCGGTAGGCCTGAAGATGGTTTTCCATGGTTTCGCAATTTCACAAAAGACAATGTTGGGGATGCACCTTAAGTCAGGCCACGGCCGCTACCTTCCCATTCCTAGCCCTTTCCCATCTTTTCGTTGCTGATAACCTTTCATGTGTTAATGCGACGTTAAACCACCAGCAAAACACTCTCCACGCAAGGACTCGGAAATAATAGGTGAGTAGTTTGATTCCAAACCGCAACGGCTTTCGGCATCCATCCTAAGTGTGTCAAGTTAATAAAGCAAGCTATTATTTTTACATGACTTGTTCTTGTCATCATACGTTCCAGGATCTCAGTTAATGCGGAATCCGAACCAAAGGGATGTGAATATCCATAAAGTTCCACATGCTTAATTTCAATCAATCAATCAATCAATCAATCAATCACCACTGATCTGCATTTAGGGCAGTCGCCCAGGTGGCAGATTCCCTGTGTGTTGTTTTCCTAGTCTTTTCGTAAATAATTGCAAAGAATCTGGTAATTTGTTGAACATCTCCCTCGGTAAATTATTCCAATCCCTAACTCCACTTCCTTTTAAAAAAATATTTGCCTCAATTTGCCTCTTGAATTCCAACTTCACCTTCATATTGTGATCTTTCCTACTTTTAAAAACAGCACTCAAACTTATTCGTCTACTAATGTTATTCCACGTCATCTCCCCACTGACAGCTCGGAGCATACCACTAACTCGAGCAAATCGTCTCCTTTCTCATCTTCCTAGCCCAAACTTTTCAACATTTTCTGCAACGTTGTAACATCTCATCACGCGATAAGGAGATATTAATACTGTATCTCTTATTCAAGCCTCCGTAACCGAAATAGTGTTGTATGCATATTTTTTAACAATTTGTTTTACGCCGCACCGACACAGATAGGTCTTATGGCAACGATGGGATAGGAAAGGACTGGGAGTGGGAATGAATCGTCCATGGCCTTAATTAAGGTACAGCTCCAGCATTTGCCTGGTGTGGAAATGGGAAACCACGGAAAACCAACTTGAGGGCTGCTGACAGTGGGATTCGAACCCGCTATCTTCCGGATGCAAGCTCACAGCTGCGCGTCCCTAACCGCACGGCCAACTCGCCCGGTCTGTATGCATCTTCCTTCGACGTAGAGGATTACTCGTAGTTCACATGCTTTTTAGGAAGTGTAGTTTAATTTACTTTCGAAGTGCAATACAATATTTGCAATTGAATAGTTAATAAATGTTCTCCTAAGTTGTCCACTCATAAGGAGCATTTGCCTGTGTTCGTTAATCAACTGCAGTTTTATACAACTGATACAGAGAGTGTCACTCAAATTAATAAACCTACAATAACAATGTAATTATTATTGCTTACATTCAAATATGATGAAATTAAATCCAAATTAATAAATACCATCAGAACGTTCTTGAATGCGAATACACGTTTCCAAGAAAGCACGATTTCCAGACGCGTGATATTAACAGGGAGCTAAATTCTCGTGCGTGTGTTATAAGATCTGTCTGTAGATAGATCACGAACTGTGAACAGATCAGTGATTGGTTCAATCCTGAGCCCCAGAGGTTAGCAATGGTTATTCCGAGGATGAATTGCGCCTGAAATTTAAGTATTCACTCCAGGAAATTATCAATCCTCAGTTCTCCTGACCTAAGGTAATTACTCTCAATACACTATTATTCGACAGTAATCATTAGTATACAGGTGTGGTGGACATGAAGGTCGATTCCGGTACACATGAAACCAACAATGAACAATAACAACACAGCGCTGTGCCAGATATAACCAGCGAACAGAGTCTACTCTCTTCTCTTCCCTGCGATTCAGCTGGAGAACTCGTAATTAGCTTACATCAATATTAGGTTCTGCTAACTATATTTGGCAGTAAGAGGAATGTGGTGGGGAGGAAATAACTTGATAGATGTTTGTTAGCGTTTGGAAGGAGAGTTAGTTTCACTTGCGAAGTGGATGTGGAGTGTTAGGCTCAGACTGCCGATATAGTATCCACTTTGTGAATAACAGTAGTGGAGAAGAATTAAATGTATTTACAAGACAATAGCTTGATAATGGTTTGTTGACTTTCAGCAAGACACTTATTTTTCAGTTTTGGGGTGAATGAGGGATGTCTATGATGAAGAAATGGATATATGATTATTTGGACGAGCCTCAAGTTATTCAATTGATCGACTGATGTTGAAAATTGCTAAACAGGTATGTTACATTTATAGAATTCCAGGATTTGTGAACAACTTCTACCGCTAACATAATTCTCTCTTTCCTTTATATTCGGCAAGTAATATTATAAGTAGAAATGAATGCGAACAGAAGTAAAACATATTTTCAGTCGTTTCATTAAATAATAAAAATAATAAAATATTAAGTAATAAATAATAAAATAATAATAATAAATAATAAATAATAAAATATCAACAAGAGATCGAAGATTGGTCTTTCACACGTGTATGTATGTATGTACGTATCTGTGATATATACCTGACGAGTAAAACATGCTAAACTTATGTATCAAGATGCTCTAATTAAAATGCGATTACACAGTAACATGTCTACAAGTTGGACAACACGTCCAACATATCTGGTTGTGAGAAACATAATTTTTGAGACATGAGCATTTACAGCAATATTTAAATTGATAAATTAATTTACCGCATATCATACGTAGCTATGATAGGATACATTTTATTTGAAGAGTTCATCATTTTTTACAGATACACTATTGCTGCTTAAATACTATTTCCATAATGAAATTCGCTTCAAAATATTATGATATTACTGATCCATAACAAATTTAAAATAGTCTACAATTAAAATCTGAAGCATTTCTCTTATTCTGACGCAGCCATGGCTGTGAATTTGATTTCATGACTGCATCATATGATCTAGCTTCTTTGTGTTTTATTTTGAGAATAGTTTGAGGTAGAATAATGTGAATTCTTCCAATTACACTCATTTTAGGTATGATTTATGAAACGATTGCACACATTGATTTGAAAATAATTGTAATAAATATTCTTGCCCTCAATATTCTAAGAACGAAATTCCAAACCCCAATCAAGTGAATTATTCTAAGTGATTTTTGAAATGATGTAACAATAGATAACTATGAAAAGATCAAAAGAGTTCTCGTTTCTTGGAAATTTTGGTTGATGCTTAGGTTATATTACATAGAAAAAATCTACATCAAATTTGCACATACAGATATTGAAAAAGTTATATATTTAAATGAATAAATGGTAAACACTGATTTAGAATATATCCTGTTTGCATAAAATTTGCATTAGACCTGAGAACAACGTAAGTCTTACGCCACTTTATTTTATATAATAAAGAGTTATTTAGGGGTACAGTTTCTTGTCCTTGTGTGTAAGTACAAATTCAAGTAGAAATATTTAACCGACATGAGCATCAAATGTGTAAATGTTAGCGTCATATATTACTATTGGATTATAAATTGCGTACAGACCACCTCTCATATTTCCACACTTAACCTGTTTTTTTAGTAACCGAATAACCTAAAATTATAGAGTTATATACTGTAATATTAGACGGTCCTTGATCTCAAGCGTTAAAATACGAAAACAATAACCAACACAATGAATTCAAGAGAAATGCGAAGTTGCCTTAAACTACGGAATGTTTGATTTCTTGAGCAGTTCTAGGCAGGCCTAAATGTAACACGTCGTGAAATGGATACGGGTCGAGAGGGAGTTATATTGAAATGAAACAAACAGAAATTAGACTACGTAATATTGTTCTGAGTAACACATATTTTTACGCAGTAGGTTGAAGTATGACTGACGTTACTTACTGAATTTTGGTGAAGATGTGAATGATGTCATGAGTGTAGAGACGGCTGGTGGAGACGATGCTGGAAGTATTCCTACAGCTGATGAAACCAGGGGGTCTCCAGGACTTCCGGAGAGAGAATTAAGCAGCCCATTGATAGAGTAGCCACAGTTATTTGAGGTTCGTAGGGTTTGAAGTTCAGTCATATCAACTAAGGGTTTCAGTTCCATTTTCACTTTGGTGGAATTACAACACGAGCTACACGCTATTCATTCATGGCAGTAACACGGCGTACAGGAGCTGCTACAAAATCAAGTTACGTTCATTAATGAGTCTGTGAGCCACTCAAACAATATTCTTACTGTTATTTCGCACAGGTACTTCAGTCTCTACGGTAATCTTCCAAAATACCTTTGATTGTGCTTAGAAAATAAATTATTTCATAACTCGTGAATTTGTAGTTGTTACAGTAAAATAATTATGCTTGTCGTTAGTTTTATTCTTAGGAGTAGTAGCTAACGTCGTAATACTCGGTAGTATCAGTTGATATTGACTCCCTCAATAATGAATTGATAGATCTCAAGGTAAATGTTTCATTTTTCCTGCGAATGGAGATCTAAGCACGCACAGCACTGGAAGTACGTCCACCAAGTTTCCTGTTCCCCGTTTTTCCCTCCAGGTTCAAGTGAGAAACTGTACTCTTGCTCTAGATGTTTGTATCGTGAACTGGTGTGAGTAAAAAGGAAAGGAAGAAAGGGGGGGGGGTGAGAAAGAAGGAGAGAGAACAGTGAAATACGAGCAAGAGAGATGGAGGTTATATTATTGACCAGACTGCGCAGACGTGTTGTTTTTGAATCAGAATGGATGTGAAACCTTCTAAGGACCCCCTTTTCCTTTTACCTTTGCATGTCCTTCATTCCCTCTTATACGCACCCCTTCCCACCCCAGGACCCCCTCGTCTCTAATTTTCTCACTCACTCATACTACCTCGCATGCTCTCTCTCTTCCTTTTACCCCCACTCCACATCCATTATTCGCAAACAGCAAGATAGCAGAAAAATGAAAACTTTAAAGTGAAATATACTTTACCAGTGAATTATTTTTGCGTTCTTTATAATAATTGATCATGTGACTAATCAGATTATTAGTTCAATAAGTTTAAGGTTGTGCAAGGATTCCAGGGTGCATATTCGAAGCTGATTTCCAACAATTTAATTTATTTGGCGCCTGTTTCATTATTATAGCAATAATGGTTTATAATAGGTTCAAGTACTAACAATGTGTATAACAACTATTTCTATCAATTGTTTAACGTCTGTTCAATGTCTTCACAGGCATCAGGGTGTCGAAATATTGTCCCACAGGAGTTTTTTAACCTGTCGGAGGCCAGCGACATAGAGTTATATTAGTCAACCATTATTAAATCTATTGCCTCAGTGGGGATTGAACCCTATATTTTGGGAACAGAACATCAAGGACTAACCGAAATTTCAACAGTTGTCATTATTATTATTATTATTATTATTATTATTATTATTATTATTATTATTATTATTATCACTTGACTGCCCCGTGGTGTAGGATTAGCATATGAGCTTCTCACCAGGAGGTTACGGGTTTGATCCCCGACTGGTCCAAAAGATTTTATCCTGGCCTGAGGGATGAAAAGGGGTTCGGACAGCATCGTGAGGGTTTATTGATAGGAGAGGCAGTGAATCCGGTCAATAAAAGAATACTGTTGAGGATGTTGTTAAAATGACCACGTGCCACTCTAAAATCTGCAGCAATCGTCTTGACAAGCCAAGGCTCTTAACGAACAGTACGTGCCATATGGTTAGTTCTGTTCTACATATACGAAGTGTGATTTTTTCTTAGTGGCTTTTCCTCCCACAAACTTACCGTACTGTTTTCCGGAGAAACCGAGGTGATGAAAATCGCGCCCAGCAGGGTTGCGTTCACAAAATACTACTCTCCAACTCCGAGTAAACTCGGAGTTAACTCTATCCGTTCACAAAAGTAAAGAGTTAACTCTACAATGTGTTCAGAAAATGCATTCGAGTTAACTCAGAGTATACTCTTTTTACTCCACGCAAATAGGTGGGTAGATTTAACTCGACATGCGCAGTAATGCATTCATTGGTGGCTGTGAAAAATATTAACTGCGAGTATATTGACATGGCAATGAATTCAAATTATTTTCTAGTTGTTCACAAAGAAGGCCGTTATATATTGAATAAAGAAGGGGATATTATCGTTTAAAACAGGAAACATAGGTGCCGTACCAATTTTAATAACCGGCGGAAATAACATGATTGAATTTTTATAAGAATATCCATGTTATAATAATGATCAGCTGATTTATTAACCACAACTTTATGAGATTTCCTTGGTAAATGTATAATATGTAATTTTTTAAATACTTTAGATGACCTTCTGAATGAGACCATTTAATTGTCTGTCTGGTCAACAGCCCAGAGGCTGGTTGGATCCTCAAATAGCACCACCAAAGGTTGTAGGGTTATAAGGAAACCCCAAAAACCAATGGCAGCACCAAAATGAGGCGTACTAGGCAAGATGAGGAGTGAGGTAATTTGCCATTGCTTTCCTCACTGGGTCAGAAAGTACATTGCAGCATGACTGACCTTGTGATCAGCACCTTTCATAACACTCAGAAGCACTAGTCGTGCTCTGAATGTCATTACTCAGCACTACCCATACCCCAGCAGCTTCCATATTGTCACAGCCATGATGTTGACTGGGACTTCGGTGGAAGCTACACTTTACTCTGGCCTGTGCCAAGAGATGGATGCAAAAGTACTGTATCCATCAAGAAATGACAGCAGGCAGACTATTTAATTATATGATCAGAAATACCACACAGTGCATTTATAACTCTCACGAAACGGATCTGTACGGATCAGGTGCTAAGAGCCAAATTACAACCAGAAGTTTTTTCGTGGGTTTTGCAATGGTCTTCCTCGTTCCCCGATTTTGGATTTAGAAAGTTTAGGGCCAATGACTCTGAGTAGATGTTCAAATGCTGATCCGGGCAATCGAAAACGTTGTTTAAATTCAGTTTCGTCGTAGTTATTAACAACATAATCTACATAGCTAGTTGTCCTAAATGGCTTATTGTGCACCAGTGCGGATCCGATGTATTGGTATTGATCATCAATGTAATCATATTGTTCCTACGAGATAAAGAATAACGGATACTGTTTTAAGGCACAACTTGGTGAGGAAAGTAGTAATAACTCATATAGCACGCTGCTATGAAAAAAATCACCTGAAAATTAGACATTAAATTCCTCGCAAATGAGGTTATGGTAAAACAAATAATCTTCCTTAATTGATTCGCCATATTCTGTTACTCTGTATTAACTCCAAGCGTTCACGAAATACCGGCACTCAGAGTTAACCTTACCAGTTACTCCGCGATACTTTACTCGGAGTCGTATTTTGTGAACGCAGCCCAGGAGTAACTTTCCGTTTGAGTGAGTTGAGTGCGTCGTACGGGCAACGTAGCTGTAATCTTTTATTCGAGTGATAGTAAAAATGAATCCCACCATCGTCAGTCTTGAATGTAGTTTTTCGTGGTTTCCATTTCACACCAAACTTTGTACTTTAATTAGGGCCACGGCTGCTTCCTTCTCAGTCCTAGCTCTTTCCTATCCCATCATCGCTGAAATCTCATTTGAGTTAGTATGACGTTAAGCCACTAGCAAAAATGAGACAAAATTATTTTACGTGCCGGCAAATATATCTTCACGAGGCTAACATTTCTGAGCAACTTCATGCGCCACCGGACTGGGATGGGATTTAATCTGTCACCTTGGCTACAGAAAGGCTTCCGATTAATTCTGAAATTTTGCTGTACACTTTTTGGCAAGAAAAAGTTTAGCTGAATATTTCTAAGTCCCCAAGTGCAAGCACAGTCAGAAGGAAAGATCATATTGTCGTATAGATTTCTTGGCTAGGTAATACACAGAGATTTATCTACACTTTGCCAGTAAAAGGATGCACTTGTGTGCTTTAAGAAGGAACTTAGTTGTAACATTTGCTACAAATTGTCCTAAACGTTGCTTGTAATTTTCCTAACACAGATTTTATTGTCAAAGTATGTACTGGAAAAATGTATTTTAAAGAAAAGTAAGACAAGAAATATTTTATTACGGAAGACTAATGCAGAGGGCGAATGATTCTTCCGTACAAGAGACCGCACAATTTCTGTCTCAGGAAGTGTACTGTTCATTGCTGGTACATCTATTCTGTAAGTGTACACTGCTAATACATCCATCCTGGATGTGTACACTGCTAATACATCCATTCTATAAGTGTACACTGCTAATACATCCATCCTGGAAGTACACACTGCTAATACATTCATCCTGGAAGTGTACACTGCTAATACATCCAAACTGGAAGTGAACACTGCTAATACATTCATCCTGGAAGTGTACACTGCTTATACATTCATCCTGGAAGTGTACGCTGCTAATACATCCATCCTGGAAGTGTACACTGCTAGTACATCCATCCTGAAAATGTACACTGCTAATACATCCATCCTGAAAGTGTACACTGCTAATACATCCATTCTGTAAGTGAACACTGCTAGTACACCTATTCTGGAACTGTACACTGCTAATACACCCACCCTGGAAGTGTACACTGCTAGTACATCCATTCTGTAAGTGTACACTGCTAATACATCCATTCTGGAATTGTACACTGCTAGTACATCCATTCTGTAAGTGTACACTGCTAATACACCCACCCTGGAAGTGTACAATGCTAGTACATCCATTCTGTAAGTGTACACTGCTAATACACCCACCCTGGTAGTGTACACTGCTAATACATCCATTTTGGAAGTGTACACTGCTAATACATCCATCCTGGAAGTTGACACTACTAATACATCCATTCTGAAAGTGTACACTGCTAATACATCCATCCTGGAAGTGTACACAGCTAATACATCCATTCTGTAAGTGTACACTGCTAGTACATCCATTCTGGAAGTGTACACTGCTAGTACATCCATTCTGTAAGTGTACACTGCTAATACATCCATCCTGGAAGTGTACACTGCTAATACATTCATCCTGAAAGTTTACACTGCTAATACATCCATTCTGTAAGTGTACACTGCTAATACATCCATTCTGTAAGTGTACACTGCTAATACATCCATTCGGTAAGTGTACACTGCTAGTACATCCATTCTGTAAGTGTACACTGCTAATACATCCATTCTGGAAGTGTACACTGCTAGGACATCCATTCTGGAAGTGTACACTGCGAATACATCCATTCTGTAAGTGTACACTGCTAGTACATCCAATCTGGAAGTGCACACTGCCGGTACATACAGATCTTTAAGTGTACACTGTTAATACATCCATTCTGGAAGTGTACACTGCTAATACATCCAATCTGGAAGTGCACACTGCCGGGACATACAGATCTGTAAGTGTACACTGCTAATACATCCATTCTGTAAGTGTTCACTGCTAATACACCCATCCTGGAAGTGTACACTGCTAATACATCCATTCTGTAAGTGTACACTGGTAATACACCCATCCTGGAAGTGTACACTGCTAATACATCCATTCTGTAAGTGTACACTGCTAATAAATCCATTCTGTAAGTGTACACTGCTAATACATCCATTCTATAAGTGTACACTGCTAGTACATCCATTCTGTAGGTGTACACTGCTAGTACATCCATTCTGTAGGTGTACACTGCTAGTACATCCATTCTGTAAGTGTACACTGCTAATACATCCATTCTGGAAGTGTAAACTGCTAATACATCCATTCTGTAAGTGTACACTGCTAATACATCCATTCTGGAAGTGTAAACTGCTAATACATCCATTCTGTAAGTGTACACTGCTAATACATCCATTCTATAAGTGTACACTGCTAGTACATCCATTCTGTAGGTGTACACTGCTAGTACATCCATTCTGTAAGTGTACACTGCTAATAAATCCATTCTGTAAGTGTACACTGCTAATACATCCATTCTGTAAGTGTACACTGCTAATACATCCATGCTATAAGTGTACACTGCTAGTACATCCATTCTGTAGGTTTACACTGCTAGTACATCCATTCTGTAAGTGTACACTGCTAATACATCCATTCTGTAAGTGTACACTGCTAATACATCCATTCTGGAAGTGTAAACTGCTAATACATCCATTCTGTAAGTGTACACTGCTAATACATCCATTCTGGAAGTGTACACTGCTAATACATCCATTCTGGAAGTGTACATTGCTAGTACATCCATTCTGTAAGTGTACACTGCTAATACACCCACCCTGGAAGTGTACACTGCTAGTACATCTATTCTGTAAGTGTACACTGCTAGTACATCCATTCTGGAAGTGTACACTGCTAGTACATCCATTCTGTAAGTGTACACTGCTAGTACATCTATTCTGTAAGTGTACACTGCTAATACATCCATTCTGGAAGTGTACACTGCTAGTACATCCATTCTGTAAGTGTACACTGCTAGTACATCCATTCTGAAAGTGTACAATGCTAGTACAATCCATTCTGTAAGTGTACACTGCTAATACACCAACCCTGGAAGTGTACACTGCTAGTACATCCATTCTGTAAGTGTACACTGCTAATACACCAACCCTGGAAGTGTACACTGCTAGTACATCCATTCTGTAAGTGTACACTGCTAGTACATCCATTTTGTAAGTGTACACTGCTAATACATCCATCCTGGAAGTGTACACTCCTAATACATTCATCCTGAAAATTTACACTGCTAATACATCCATTTTGGAAGTGTACACTGCTAATACATCCATCCTGGATGTTGACACAGCTAATACATCCATTCTGAAAGTGTGCACTGCTAATACATCCATCCTGGAAGTGTACACTGCTAATACATCCATTCTGGAAGTGTACACTGCTGGTACATACAGATCTGTAAGTGTACACTGCTAATACATCCATTCTGGAAGTGCACACTTCCGGTACATACAGATCTGTAAGTGTACACTGCTAACACATCCATTCTGGAAGTGTACACTGCTGGTACATACAGATCTGTAAGTGTACACTGCTGGTACATCCATTTTGGAAGTGCTCACTGCCGGTACATCGAGGTCTGTAAGTGTACACTGCTGGTACATCTATTCTGGAAGTGTACACTGCCGGTACATCGAGGTCTGTAAGTGTACACTGCTGGTACATCTATTCTGGTAGTGTACACTGCCGGTACATCGAGGTCTGTAAGTGTACACTGCTGGTACATCCATTCTGTAAGTGTACACTGCAGGTACATCCAGGTCTGGAAGTGGACACTGCTGGTACATCCAGGTCTGGAAGTGTACATATTTCAGCTTAGATCTCTGACCAGAAACGTTCTGCCATCGAATGCTTTTTTTTTACTGTTCTCTTTATGTCACACCGACACAGATAAGTATTATGGCGACGATGGGATAGGAAAGAACTAGGAGTGGGAAGGAAGCGTCGATGGCTTTAAAGGAACAGCCGCAGCATTTTCCTCGTGTGAAAATGGGAAACGCTGGGTTGAGTGACTCAGATGGTTGAGGCGCTGGCCTTCTGACCCCAGTGTGGCAGGTTCGATCCTGGCTCAGTCCGGTGGTAATGGAAGGTGCTCAAATACGTCAGCCTCGTGTCAGTAGTTTTTCTGGCACGTAAAAGAGCTCCTGCAGGACTAAATTCCGGCACCTCGGCGTCTCTGAAAACCATAAAAGTAGTTAGTGGGACGTAAAGCAAGTAGCATTATGGTGTGAAAATGGTAAACCACGGTAAACCTTCTTCAGGGCTGCCGACAGTGGGGTTCGTACCCACTATCTCCGGAATGCAAGCTCAGGGATGCGCGTTCCTATCTGCACGGTCATTTAAGGTTCAGTATTGCATGAACAATATCAACGAATTTTCGTTGTAAGAGAAACATGTGCTGCGGGTCAGTGTTCTTCCCCTCGACATTGTCACATAGCGGTGTATCGAGGCGCAACGACGATATGTTCTAAATTTCTGGGAATTATTAAAGTCTACTGATTAAAAACGTTTCTCAAATATATGTTTATGTACAGTTACTTAACATAGAAGTTGAAGACAAGTGATGAAAAGTTAATATGCTTGTAAAAAATGATGCATTTAATATTACTTATTCACTGTCGTAAATCTTGTATAGCCTCTTGGCAGTCATTAGTGATACCAAGATCATACAACAGCAAGGTTTTTTTTTCTATTGGCTTTACATCGCACCGACACCGATATGTCTTACGGCGACGATGGGACAGGAAAGGGCTAGGACTGGGAAGGAAGCTGCCGTGGCCCTAATTAAGGTACAGCCCCAGCATTTGCCTGGTGTGAAAATGGGAAACCACGGAAAACCGTCTTCAGAGCTGCCAACAGTGGGGTTCGAAGCCACTATCTCCCGAATACTGGACACTGGCCGCACTTAAGCGACTACAGCTATCGAGCTCGGTGACTGAAAGGAGGGCTGCAAATACTTGAACGCCGATGCATGGCAAAACGAACACTCAAAGAAGGTAGAAAGAAATACAACACTTCTCCAGACTTCATATTCAGATAGTATAATCTTCTTTTTCTGCTACTTCTTCTTCTTCTTCTTCTTCTTCTTCTACGTCTGCTTCTCTTGTACCACTTTTCCCATATCCTCGTGGGGTTATGGGTTGAAACTGTATAGAAAATACGAATTTGATCCTGTTTCACGGAAGGATGCCCTTTCTGACGCCAACCCATGTGGAAAGATGTATTCACTAATGTATATTTCTGTGGTGATTGGTAGTGTAATGTGTTGTGTGTACATGATGAGATATAATTTGGACAAACACAAATACCCCATCCCTGAGTCAGAGAAATTAACCATAAACAATTAAATTCCTACCAGAAATCGAACCCGGGACTCTCTGAACCGAAGGCCTCGACGCTGACTATTCACACAAGGAGCTGAAAAAGAATACATCAGTTTTATCAGGTATTTCTGGGGTCTCTGAAGCCATCCAGGCTATTATTTTTGTTTTTGCCGGTGGTTTTTGAGATTAAAATCTGAATTCAGCCTCGACAATGTTTTGAATCTTAGCCTTCCGCGAGAGTAGCCAGCAACTAAGTCACTGAGCTAACCGCGCCCCTCTTCGGACAGTAAGAGACTATGCGATTGATAATCCTTAAAGCCAAAACCATTTCCATACAGGTTATGAAGTCGCTTGGAGGAGCAGAACGTCCAAGACCTCCGCAGTCTTTGGGTTCTACCGGGCCGACTGCAATGAAACGTGCTAAGATGATCAATTAAGACAACAGAACATCGCTACATAGGCTGTCCATAATATGACAGTATGGTTGATTCTGAACAGGTGTCCGGCAGTTTCTTCGTTTTTGCTAATAAATTATTACGTTAGCAGTCTACATGTGTATATGTCGATGACCAACATTTCATACTAAATAATATATTACCTTCTATTATAAACGATACAGAGTATTACCACCCAAATATTTTGATATTTTGATGCACTGCACGTGTCAGTAAAGTACGTTTGTAGAGCGTAAAGTTGTGTTTGATTTATCAAAGCCTCATTATCCCCGACGGTAAACTCCGGCACGGTCATGTGAAAGCCGCATTCAGGTAACTTACACTCCCTGACAGAGTCTGTATGAACTCCCTCTCGGAGACAACTCAAACATTTTGCTTCCCACGTTACCAGACTGGGGACTAGCTATGCAAAAAGCATAGTTTGGTTTTAAAAAGTTTGGCCACTTCCACTCTCCATTACTTTAATTGAGAAGTCAAAATTTTAAATTTTACTTCGTTAACATTGTTTGGCCACTTCCACTCTCCATTAATTGAGAAGTCAAATTTTAAAATTTTACTTTGTAATTTTATTTAGATATGCTGCTCTTTTAACGAATTAAAATCCAGATATTTCCTTCAGAAAGTATTATTGACCCAAGTGTGCAATATGCTGATATTTAGTTATAGTCTTTGTATTCTTCCCGATGGAAACTTGTGGCTGGCTGCTTCGGATCTTTATGTACGTTAGCACTTGAAACATGTAATACGGTTCTTATGAACTCGAAAATGTTCGGATGACTGCGATAGGAGACAATGAAATGATTCAACTGCATTGTTTTAATTCGACAATATTCTGGTGTCCTCATAATGCAGGAGGAAAAGCAACTTCGTCAGAGATCCAATTATCACAGATGTAGTCACAAAATTCAGCCAGCGTGCAAAATTAGGTTTCGAAGCCATTAAATCATCTGTGAAAGAGTCGTTTACGTCTTCACTTTGCAGAAAAGGAAGGCCAAGGAAATAGACTAAAAATGTCCCCATTTCTGAACACTGTGCAGAGAACACTTTACATTGTTCAAGTTACTGTATTTTTCGCTACCAGTTTTGGAACAAGTGGAAAGTACAACAACGTACGTACAGCACTATATATAGATTATTCCAAATCTGAGACGATGACTTTCGGTTGAAAATGTAAGCCTTTGATTTACAAATGTCTTTGATTTTTGTAAATAATCATCTGTAGATTCCAGGAAGTGGCATGTAAAGTTCGTTTTGGTAGCCATGCAAGGAGAATATTTGAATAAGGAAAGTAGGGCAATGTTGAGAAGTTCCATCGACGTAACACGTTGTCACACGAACAGGGAAATTTTAAATTTGTGTCACAAGAAAATATAATAACGTTACTTACGCCATCGTTGTAAAGTAGATAATCTTCGTTTCGATTAGTTGTAAGGCTGTAGGCAGTGTCAGCTTCATCACCATCACATAATGTCTTCGGCAATGATAGCAATGCAGCTTGTTTCACGTTCTGTACATTGCGGCGAATACGGGTAACATATGTTGTTGTTGTTAACGATAGTTCATTTTCATGTTGAGAGATTTCTTGTATTTTCACTTCAGAATGTTTGTCATGCAGTAAAGAATCGTCCTCTCCTATTTTTCTTTTCAGCGTATTAGAAACACTTTGGCGATTCAACGTATCACCTGGATCATGGTTGTGATCGAACTTAGATTTAGAAATTTCTATATGAAAAAGTCCTCAGCCTGTTTCCAGTCATTCTACCGGTTCAGGAATGGAATGAATGAAGCCCCCATCTAGCGGCGAGGATAAGAATTGTGCCGGCTGCCGAAGCCTGTCGCACTTCTCTAGACAAATGATTTATGACTGACAGACGAAATGCAATAGTATTGGAGAGTGTTGCTGGAATGAAAGATGATAGGGAAAACTGGAATACAAGGAGAAAAAACTGTCCCACCTCCGCTTTGTCCAGCACAAATCTCACATGGAGTGACCGGGATTTGAACGACGGAATCCAGCGGTGAGAGGCCGGCGCGCTGCCGCCTGAGCCATAGAGGCTTTTAGAAAATTATATATCCAGACTTGAAATTCCATAGGTATACACTTTCCTAGGGCACAACTTTTTAACATAGCACCAACGACATAAACCATATTTTGCTCCATGTTTAAAATAAATTGTATACCCCTTGACAACCATGAGATTTTCCTATTTTGACTAACCATAACTGAACAGGCTTCGTCTGTGCTGTAACTAACTCAGCGTGAAGTACTGTACGCGTCCGGTTTGAGCTGTGGCAGAGAGCAGTTCGCTGTGCTCTGCTTTCATTGCGTGTGACGTTAGTGCGTTAGTGCATTCCAGTAAAATAAAGTGACAATGGCAACCAATAGCATTAGGGTGAATACAATAAAATATGCATTTATCGACAAGACAAATAAACCAGGGCCAGCAGAAATTCATGAGTGGATTCAGCAAAACTTAAAACTTAAAGTTGTAATCAACTGGAAGCCATTCAACTTGAAAATCTGTAAACCGCTGTCTTCATCAAACTAACCAGTAAACTACTGATGGAGAAGATATTACTAACTGCAAACAGAAATTCACAGGTACGAAAATTTAATGGTTCCTTCTCTGATGTTGTTATAACATGTGCAGATGTAAATTGGTCAGAATAATGAACCTACCGATAGAAATGCCGAACGAGAAAATAATGTAATTTTTAGCAAGATGGGAAGGCAAGGGAAATCAGAAATGAAAGATGGTCTTCAACCTACATCTGTAACATGTACAGTGGTGTCAGAGTTATGCGAATAGAACTTAAAACTGCCATACCACCAATCGTGGCCATAGAGGTATATAAAGCGCAGGTAATATATGAAGGGCAACCTAAATCTTGCTTTTACTGCAACGCTACGGATCACTTTATACAAGATTTCCCCATGAGAACGACAACAAAACAGGGATCAGATTACTCAGTGAGATACTTGAGAACAGGGAAAGTCACACTGATTCACCCGCTGTATTACAACGGGATACTATACCCACAATCATACCTCACACAGATAAATCTGCCCCAAGTACAAACACAGGCTGCAGAACAACACGAAGTGGATGAGTCATTTACACATACCAATGCCTTATCGCCGACAGAGGTCAGCCAGGCAGCCTCACCGAACGTCATATCCACATAGCAACAAATACAGCTATCAAAACAAGACGAACACGAACAACAACAAACATACAATAATAGTCAACATATGAATGAAGTTCATGTAGGAGCAGAAATTTCTCTAATACACAACTTCGAACAGGAAATTGTAAACACACCTGTCAACACTAAAGCGGAGAATATAATAAATTCTAGGGCACTAGAGAAACCAGGAGAGAGGGACACAAGTATTCAACCACTGAACAAGACATCGAAGTGGAAACCTGGAATCTTATGGAAATACAAGAGACGAGGTCAGGGGGTCAAGAAAGGTTGAAGACAAATTAAACACCAACCCAAGACGTTGCAATTTTTAGAAGCAAAACAAAAGTAAAAACACATTGACCCTCGAGGGAGGAAACACAGAAGCCATATAACGGCAGAGACCCGCGGCTCTGATGACACTAAATATAAATTGTATTCAAACTGCAAGTAAGCAGTCGCTTATTAAACAGATTATCCGTGACCAGAACGTGGATATAGTTATGTTGCAAGAAGTGGCAACCGAAGACCTTGCTCCCATTCCTGGATACAATAAAATTATTAATGTTAACGAGCACAAACGGGGTACAGCCATATACATTAAGGACAATTTACCATACTCGGACACAGCACTCCTGCCAAATTCTCGAGGAATCAGCATACGTATTCGGAACTTGCTAATTGTGAACATCTATGTCCCACCAGGCACACAAGCAAGGACGCAAAGACGGATGTTCTATACCACACAAATCATTCCACTTATTTACAGATATAGACACAATGTGATCCTTGGAGGTGATTTTAACCATAGACCAAACAGGACAGTTCCAGGGATGTCCCGCACTATCTGATTTAATAAAAGGGCTGCGCCTAAAAGACACATGGGAAGTGAAGAGATCAGCTGGATATACGTATTGTTACCAAGGTGTCCCTTCTCGACTAGATAGAATTTACAGCATGTCAGCGGAGGACTGAAAGACCAAGTGAGGGAAACAGATGTCTGCCCAGTGGAATTTTCAAACCATTGTGCGTTTATCTGTATTATCCGACAACCTGAGTGGGAACCAAGACGCGGGCGAGGAATTTGGAGGTTAAATGAATCTATTTTGAAGAACATGAACTTACAAGAAAGATTTTTCGCTGAATGGAAAAAATGGAAAACATACATACCCCGATATAGAGATACTCTTGATTGTTGGCTATTATACGCTAAACCTCGCACGATCTGGCTATTGAAGACATACAGTGCCGAGAGAAGTAGGCAGTTAAACCAAACGACAGAATTATATTACAAATGCGTAAGGCAGTTGCTGTATGTAAAGAGGATACTATCAACCCTGATATATATCGAAGAATAAAGAAAACAAGAGCGCAGCTACTAACGATACAGCGAAGAGGAATGGAAGGTCTGAAAATTCATGCGCAAAATCATCAAAATCTTGCCAATGCATCTCTTTCCAGTTACCACATTATAAGGAATTGCAGGAAAGAACGTCAAAAATACATCCAATCACATCTCAACAACTAATGTACGAATAACGAATAGCCCCGAAATAACAAAAGAAATGGTGGAGAGCTTTTATTAGTCCTTGTATAAAGAAGAGTCGCCCAACATCATAAATTACCAACACCCATTCATTGATGGTATAACAGCAAGAATTCAACATAGGGAACAAGAAAGTTTGACCCAAGATATCACCGTAATAGAAATCCATCATGGAATACTACAAAGCGTACCGAACAAATCTCCTATTCCCGATGGTCTAGGGAGAGCTATTTACATGACATATTGGTCCATCATTAGAGATGAAACTGTTGGAGCAATGAATGATGCCTGCAATCCAGAAAGGAACATCGACAAGATGAAAGAAGGCCTTGTGCCCCTTCTTCCCAAGTTGACAAATCCAACCAAGTTATCTTACTTTCGGCCCATAACGCTCTTAAATTTTGACTATAAGCTAGTAACTAAATGTATGAAAAAGAGACTAACTGCGTTTATGGAGGACGCCACATCCGAACACCAGTCTGGTGCGATACCAGGAAGATGTATAATAAATTCTCTACGTATAATTCGGGATATTATAAGCGAGTCATTGGTCAACAATAAAAAGAAACTTCTAAAATCACAAGATTTTGACCACGCATTTGACAGGGTAAATCACAAATATATAATTGAAAAACTGAATGCCCTTGGCTTTCACACTCGATTCACAACCCTCGTGGGTAAAATTCTTAATGGAGGCTCTTCAATGATTAACGTAAGTGGTTATTTAACAAGGCCAATCCACATCCATAGAGGAGTACGACAAGGGTGTCCGCTGCCTATGTTGATCTTTGTTCTCTTCCTAGAACCCCTTCTTAGCAATCTACAACAAACTTTCAGTCCTCGTAATTTAGATATTGTCGCATTCGCAGATGACGGTACTCTAATATTCGATCAAACCATTGATATCCAGCATTTGTTCAAGGTAATTTTGGAATACGGAAGATATTCCGGGGCTCATCTGAACCCGGATAAGGCAAAGGCGTTGTGGATTGGGAAAACGGGCCGTCTCCAATAGGCACTTCTAGAGTGTGTAACATTAACACAAGAAAGTAAAGTTCTGGGAATAACCTTCTTTAACAGTGTGCACAAGATGATCAAAAAACAACTGGGCTGATGCTTTGCATTCTGTAAGGGGCATATTGCAACAGGTTAGGGATAGATCTTTCCTCTTGAAACAAAGAATAATGTATGTATGTATGTATGTATGTATGTATGTATGTATGTATGTATGTATGTATGTATGTGAATGTGTACAGCTTAAGCAAAATATGGTATGTGAGCCAAATCTTTCCCATGATAAGGATGATTATTAAACGTATAATTTCGGTTGTTGGTAGGTTCATTTGGCAAGGATCATTAATACGCCTTGCCTGAAGTACACTCACGTTATCTAAATCCCAGAGCGGGTTGGGACTAATCGACGTAAAGAGAAAGCAAAAACCTTGTTCCTAACAAGAAACTTAAAGCTGTTTCACAGAGCAGGGGAACATAAATCGAACAATTTCCTCACGAGATGGTGCAGTCTTCAACAATGCATTAACCCACCAGCTTATTATGACATCCTGAAGCCATGACCTTTGTGTCAAAAGGAACCAGAGTCCTAAAGTTATTACATGAGGTCCCATATAAATTACGAGTCAGGAGCTCTAACTACATTTTTTATCTCTGACCAGAGACGGCACGTGGGGAAACAGGTGGTAATTCTCATTCTCACGCTAAAGAAATTACGTCACCAGCACGTGGAAAAGGAGCACGGATACGGTGGATTATTGGTTTTAATAAAAGGTACATTTTAAAAAGAATTGGCAACGAAACTACTGTAATAAATGCTAGAAAATTTTAAGTGAAACAATTCGGTCATTAATGATGCAGATTTTAGATCGCTAAATAGCTCCAGAAGGAAATTTATCAAAAAACGCGCCTGTTCGTTTAAAATCTGTTACATCAACAAAATATAGTGCCTATTTTAAAGGTAATTTAACAATTCAATCCGTTGAGAGAAATTCTTAAATGCTCATCTATAATATTGCTACTAAATTAACAATTACGTGTTACAGTGAAACCTGCCTTCAATACATTTTTATGGGGTGGGAAAAGTGTATGTAAAATTCTTGGCGGTAAGTGAAACCGGCATGAGAATGGGAGAGAAAATTATGAAAGAACGATGTGCCATCTCGGATCACGCATTGTGTCAATTGAATTCGAGGAGAGGCCACGCATTTCCGAGTAACTCCATAAACCAGCGTTTGAAAGACTAAGTCCAAAGGGAAAATAGGCTTTGGCCGAAGTGGCTGTAGTATTATCTCCAAGTGGAGATAGGTTTTGAATCATCATGTCATTTTTCAGGGACAGGTAATAGGCGGTCATTCTAATGCCTCGATCCTGCAAATTCCTGAAATTGAAGTTGTAAATAATCATATACATTTAAAATATTGCAAGTGCGGGTCGGTATTCGACATACGTGTTCGGTCCGTGCAAGGAAGGAAGCGCGTGAAGGATATATATTTCTTGTTTATGTCATTATTTTCAGGTGAATAACATAAAAGGAAAAATGTTTGTAAAGCCTATATCTGTCGAGATGGCTAAATAAAACGATCAGGAGGCTGGTGAATCTGTTATGATGGAAGGAGATGTACGACTCAAAAGGTAGGTGAATTATCACCTTGTTAAAATGCTTTTATTTGTTTCATGATGTCACACTTTCTCTCCTGTATGTATCTGTGACGCATTTTGGTCACCATTTTTATTTCGTGAAAATGTCAGAGAAATATGACAAAAGGTCATTTGTTCTTGGATAATCGGGAATTCGCGAAACTAGCGTGTGGAGTGTTGTAGAATAGTAGATTGTGATGGTTGAGAAACGAATTTAATGCGTAAAGTAAAGTGTCATTTCCGTACGTTTATTTTCTCTATTTTGTGCTTTGTCAAAGTAGGGATATTATTTATCGCAAAATTCTGTTCGACCTAAAGACGAAATTTATGTAAAAGTAATCCGTGGTTATTCATTTAAAGCTGGCATGAAGGCACAACGTCGTGTTAAGCGATGAAAAATTTATCAAGGAAGGTTACGAGGCGAGATCGATAAAATTTGTTACAGGGGATTGTTATTCCAATGTCCGTTAAAACTGTGTAGAATTGATCAGAAAAAAATTAGAGTAAAATTTTGTTTTGTAAGTCGACATTGTGAATTACGGTTTTGGAAATACTAGGTCAAGATATGCGGGGAGAGATGGTTAATTGTCACAGAGTGTTTGTGTAACAGCAGTGTAAGTCACCCGAGAGAGATATTCCATATTAATATCGTGTCAAGATTTGTTGTGTTAAACAAGTGTTGAAGTATTACGAAATGGGAAGTAAGAAGGATTTGTGAATCAGGTTGTTGATATCCTGTAGTGTTGATGCAGGGGTGTTCAGGTTAGGAAACCCGAGGAGTTGTTTTGTGTAATTTATTGGAGACGGGAATATGGTCAGACCATAATTAAGATTCCACGTGAAACTGCAGGACCGTGATGGATAAGAACGTTTGAGTGACGTCTTAAAGTAGATCTCTTCGCATAATTTATGTGGGTCAAGCATTATATATTTTGTGAATTGCTAGCGAGATCGTGTTTTTTGCTTCATTTAATGCCAGTTAAAACTCGACTAGCAGCCTTGTGTGCGATAACAGCAGAGGGGAGAATTGTGTACCGTTATCCAACCAGCTGTTAGAATATAGCTTGCTACTCGAAAGAAACTAACTGTATTTGTCACGTGTGGTAAAATGTTTGTGATCCTATTTCATTCCTTGGAAGAGAATTGTTTTAATAAAGATTTGAATTCATTTTTTGAAGCGACGGAAATGAGACGACGATGTTGGAAGTAACCCTTTTCAGGGATGTCGAAATTTGAGAATCAGTAATATTGTCTGATATTATCTGAGGGTGTACAAAGTTTTATTTTGAATGTCACGAAGTGATGTGACATGGATGGTTATTTTGCTTTGCGTGTTAATTTATGCAAATTGTAGGATTTAACGTTAGGATTATCCAAGCTAGTTTCTTAATAAGTGTTTTTTTGCTAGGGGCTTTACGTCGCAACGACACAGATAGGCCTTATGGCGAGGATGGGATAGGAAAGGCCTAGGAGTTGGAAGGAAGCGGCCGTGGCTTTAATTAAGGTACTGCCCCAGCATTTGCCTGGTGTGAAAATGGGAAACCACGGAAAACCATCTTCAGGGCTGCCGATAGTGGGATTCGAACCTACTATCTCCCGGATGCAAGCTCACAGCTGCGTGCCTCTACGCGCATGGCCAACTCGTCCGGTCTTAATAAGCTTTAGTATTAGCGTAAGCTTGTTGAGTGACGTCATGAAATAAATAAATAAATAAATAAATAAATAAATAAATAAATAAATAAATAAATAAATAAATAAATAAATAAATAGTAGTGGAGACTAAAATATATCGCGTTTTCAGCAGCGATGAAGAAAGTGAGCAATAAATAAAAAACACTGTAATTGAAATAATTAGAGATTTTTAAAGAAACCATTCGTCCGGGCAGATAAAATTTGTTGTTCATTAGGATTATGAAATTACTTCAATTTATTAAATTACTAACAATTACCCGTGGCTTCGCTCGCGTGAATTTCATCATTTGATCAAAGTAATCGTTCCTCGGCATTGACTTAAGACATTATCTGAAATTTCTAAAGTATAAAAACTCACCCAAAAAATGAGTTACATTTACCCCAGAAATTCTTTTTAAACCATGTTTGTGGTATTACCTTTTGAGGCTAAGACGACCATGCGACGTAGAACTGTACATGTGGGAAACAGTCTTCTCTCAACTCGAAAAAATACATACATGTTCCTTTATTTTTATAGGAGATTCCAAATACCCATTCCCACATCTGTAACATCTTCAGTTTTAGAGATATACAAAAGTATCCCCATAAAGAGAATTCAACGATTTGATCAATCCTTTCCCCACCTGATCAAAGTGTATTTTCCGAAAACAAAATTGCATGTTTCTTTATTTTTAAAGGAGATTCCAATTTTCTCGTCTGTAACAGCTTCAGTTTTTAAGATATAAGTATCCTCATAAAAGTAATTCAACTCCTTTTTCACCGTCCCCCACTTCTACCCGTTAACTTGATTCCCCCCTCGCACAAATCTAATATTTTTCACTTCCTTTCACCCCCTGTTAAGTGCGTGCTCCGAAAACAGAAACGTACAGGCTCCTGTATTTTTTTTTGCTATTTGCTTTACGTCGCACCGACACAGATAGACTTTATGGCGACGATGGGACAGGAAAGGCCTAGGTATGGGAAGGAAGCGGTCGTGGCCATAAATAAGGTATAGCCCCAGCATTTGCCTGGTGTGAAAATGGGAAACCACGGAGAACCTCCTTCAGGTCTGCCGACAGTGGGGTTCGAACCCACTATCTTCCGGATGCGAGCTCATAGCTGCGCGCTCCTAACCGCATGGCCGAATCGCCCGGTCCTGTATTTTTAAAGGACCTTCCAAATACCAAGTTCCTTGTCTCTATCATGTGAAGTTTTTGACATATAATGTAGATATACCGCTACTCATTTTAAAAATTCACCATTTTCCAATTCTTTTCAGACCCGGAACTGGATTTTCCGAAAACCAAAAAAATACGTGTTTCCTTATTTTTAAAGGAGATTCCAAATACCAATGTTCACGTCTGCAACATGTTACGTTTCTGAGAAATACTGTAGATACGCTAATTTTATCAATTCAACCCCTTTTTCAGTTACCTTTAACTGGATTTTCCGAAAAAGAAAATGTTTCCTTAGTTTTACAGGATATTCCAAATACCAGTTTTCTAATCTGTAATATTCTACGTGTCTGAGATAATTTGCAGGTACAGTATTTTTTAATTCACCCCGGTTTTTCACTCCTGTTCACCCCCTATTCATCGGATTATCCAAAAACGCAAAAATACGTGTTTCTTTATTTCCAAAGGAGATTCCAAATGACAACTTTCATGTCTGTAACATCTTCAGTTTTTGAGATATAAGTCTCCTCATAAAAGGTGTTCAATCAGTTTTGCCCCTATTTTCCCCCCACTTAATGGGATTTGTCGAAAATAAAGGAATGCGTGTTTCATTATTTTTAAAGGAGATTCTAAATACCTATTTTACGTCTATAAACTTTTAGGTTTTTGCGATATAGATATCCGCCTTTTCACCCCCTTAGCGACGGAATATCCAAAAATCCTCTCTTAGCGAGCACCTACATGTTAATATGAATGTATCCCCAAAATTTCATTTCTTTATGTCCAGTAGTTTTGGCTCGGCGATGATGAATCAGTCAGTCAGTCAGTCAGTCAGTCAGTCAGTCAGTCAGTCAGTCAGTCAGTCAGTCAGTCAGGACAAGTTATTTTGTATATATAGACTAGCAATTACCCGCGGCTTCGCTCGCGTGGATTTCGTATTTTGATCAAGTAATCGTTCCTCGGCATTGAACACTGACATTATCTGAAAATTCCTAAAGTATAAAATCTCACCCAAAAACTGAGTTTCATTTACCCCCGAAATACTTTGTAAACCATTTTTGTGGTATTACCTTTTGGGGCTAAGACGAACATTCGACATAGAACTGTACATGTAAGAAACTGCCTTCTCTGTAGTCGAAAGAATAAATACATGTATTTTTTAAGAAGATTCCAAATACCTATTCCCCGATCTATAACTCTTCAGTTTTTGATATATACATAAGTGTCCCCATAAAAATAATTCAACCCCTTGATCCATCCTTCCCCCACTCCCACTCCCAATCTAGATGTATTATTCGGAAAAAATGCATGTTTCTTTATTTTTAAAGGAGGTGCCAAATATCAAATTTAACGTCTGTAACATCTTCTGTTTTTAAGATATAAGTATCCTCATAAAAATAATTCAACTAATTTTCACTTCTTTTCACCCTCCGTTAAGTGCCTTCTCCTGTTAGCGAAAGGTACATGTTATTCTATTTTTAAAAGTCTTTCCAAATACCAAGTTTCTTGTTTTTGACATATACTGTAATGTAGATATTCCGGTACTCATTTTAAAAATTCACCCGCTTTTCCAATTGCTTTCAGCCCTTAATGGATTTACCGAAAACAAAAAATATGTGTTTCATTATGGCTAAAGGAGATTCCAAATACCAGATTTCATGTCTGTACGTCTGTAACACCTTCAGTTTTTGAGATAAGTGTATACTCATAAGTATAATTCAACTTCTTTTTCACTTCTTTCCACCACTCTCCCGCCTTAAGTGGACTTTCCGAAAACAAAAAGTACGTGTTTCTTTATCTTGAAAGGAAATTCAAAATGCCAACTTTCACGTCTGTAACAGCTCCAATTTTTAAGATATCGTAATAACATATTTCAACTCCTAATTTACTTATTTTCAACCCCACGCCCCTTACGTCGATTTTCCGGAAAAAACAAATGCGTGTTTGTTTATTTTAAAGGAGATTCCAAATACTAATTTTCACGTCTGTAACATCTTCAATTTTTGAGATATAAGTATACTCATAAAAGTAATTCAACTCCTTTTTCACCCTCCCCCCCTTTCTACCCGTTAACTTGATTCCCCCCCCTCCCATAAAGTGAGTGTTTCCTTATTTTTAAAGGAGATTCCAAATAGCAATTTTCACGTCTTTAACTTCTTTAGCTTTTGAGATATAAGTATCGTCATACAATGAATTCAACAAATTTTTCAATTCATTCAACCCCCTTAAGAGGATTTTCCGAAGACAAAGGAACACGTGTTTCTTTACTTTGAAAGAAGATCCAAATACACATGTTCATGCGTCTTAACATCTTCAGTTTTGAGATATAATATCCCCATAAAATGAATTCATCTCCTTTTTCACCCCAGCCCGTTAAGTTGATTCCCCTCGCCCCCTCCAAAATGCGTGTTTCTTTATATTTAAAGGAGTTTCCAAATACAAATTTTCACGTATGTAACGTTAAATGTTTGAGATATAAGTTTCTCCATAAATTGAATTTCACGTTTTCACTTCCTTTCACCCTCCCCCATTAATTGAATTATCCGAAAACCAAAAATACATGTTTCTTTATTTATGAAGGAGCTTTCAAATGCCAATTATCACGACTGTAACATCTTCAGTTTTGAGATATATGTATCCTCATAAAAAGGAATTAAACTCCTTATTCACCACCCCCACCCCCAAGTTGATATCCCCCCCAAAATGCGTGTTTCTTTATTTTTAAAGAAGATTCCAAATTCTAATTTTCACGTCTGTAACATGTATAGTTTTTGAGATGTAAGTATTCTCATACAGACAATTCAACTAAATTTTCAATTAATTCACCTCCCCCCCTTAAGTGGATTTTCAAAGGACAAAAGATTACGTGTTTCTTTACTTTGAAAGCAAATTCCAAATACAAATTTTGATATCTGTAACATCTTCAGTTTTTGAGATATAAGTAAGTATTCAAATCTTTTTTCACTCCACCCCCGCCCTTTAATTTGGTTTCCCCCCACCAAAAATGTGGGTTTCTTTATTTTTAAAGGCGATTCCAAATACCAATTTCCACGTTTGTAACCTTCAGTTTTGAGATATAATTTTCTCGAGAAAAACTCATTTTTTAATATCGTTTCACACTCCCCACTCAAGTGAATTTTCCAAAAACAAACAGTACCCTTTTCTTTAACAGAGCTTCCGAATACCAGCTATCACGACTGTAACACCTTCAGTTCTTGAGATAGATATATATATCCTTTTAAGAGGAATTCATCCCCGTTTTCTTCCCCACCCCCTACCAAGTTTCTTTATTTTTAAAGGAGTTTCCAAATACCAGTTTTCACGTTCGTAACATCTTTAAATTTTTTTGGTATATATGTACATTCTCATACAAATAATTCGGCTAATTTTTCAATTCTTTCAACCCCCCCCCCGTTAAGGTTTTTTCCGAAAACCAAAGAATACGTTTTTCCTTTTTTTTAAAGGAGATGCCAAATACCGATTTTCCCACGCGCTGTTGGTGGGGGTAAGGGAATGGAGGAGCGGAAAGGAACTGGCCACCCTACCGCAAGTAAACTCCGGCTCAGGAATACCTCTGCGGAGGTTCGGACCTGCCTTCGGGCAGAACAACCCTTACCTACCTACTTTTACAGGAAATTCCAAGCACCAGTTTTCAAATCTGTAATACGTTACGTGTCAGAGATAATTTTCAGATATTATATTGTTCTTAGAAATGCACTCCGTTTATCACTCATGTTCACCCCCTATTCGTCGGATTATCCCAAAACACAAAAATACGTGTTTCTTTATTTTCAAAGGAGATACCAAATTTCAGTTTTCATGCCTGTAACATCTTCAGTTTTTGAGGTATAAGTCTCGTCATAAAAGGTGTTCAACCCCCTTTCCCCCTTTTTTCACCACCCTTAATGGTATTTTCTGAAAATAAAAAATACGTGTTTCTTTATTTTTAAAGGAAATTCCGAATACCAGTTTTTACGTCTGTGAACTTTTAAGTTTTCGAGATATAGATATCCTCATTTTACAAATTCAACCCCCTTTTCACCCCCTCAGCGACGGAATATCCAAAAATCCTTCCTTAGCGAGTACCTACATGTTAATATGAATGTATCACCAAAATTTCATTTCTTTCTGCCCAGTAGTTTTGGCTCGGCGATGATGAGTCAGTCAGTCAGTCAGTCAGTCAGTCAGTCAGTCAGTCAGTCAGGACAAGTTATTTTATAAAGATAGATTATATTCACTGAAATCGTATTTGAGAATTAACTTAAAACCAAATGACTAATTTGAAAATGTATTCTGGAAATCTTTGTTTTCCTGGGAAATTTTAACTTGTTAACGTAACGATTAAGGGGACATGTCAGTGACCAAGCACACTGACCAGTAGTTTTTGGTGACCAAGGAAGGGTATGGAAAGGATTTACACTTATGAGTCTTGCGCTTCCAGGATATGTGCAGGAACACAATACAAAACTCTGATTATTAGGAGAAAGTATTTCCTAACGTATCTCAAGTACAAACCTTCGCACCCGCCCCTACAACCCCCGCGTACCTCAGGGCCAAGAGCAAATGGCAACAAGAAGGGATTGGAAACAACAGTTACACAACTTTCCGCTTCAGTTCGGAACTATTCTCCGTGTTCCGTAATTCTGTGCAAGAAAATGCGAAAAGTGAAACCAACACAAAGTGCGTTTTTATTTCAGCTAGAGAATGCATTTGCAAAAGACGTGTTTACAACAGATGGGCGGATTTTATTTAATAAATTGTGCAGTTGTAAAGTGAGGGCGGAAAGGAAGTTTGTTGTAAACGCACATTAAACGAGAAAAACATCTGAAAACTGTAACAAGTGCGATCCCAGGTTCTTCGGGGGCAAAGTGTTCTCACTACTTCCAGCAAATCATTATGTCCATATTTACATACACTTACAACATAATTATTTCTGTAAAAACAAGAGGTATGCATTGAATGGAACTGGGATATATTACTTGTAAAACCATTGTTATACAGTCCTTTTGACTTATTTTATAGCATTTTCAAATAATTTAAACGACATTTTCTTTATTATGTTTAGTGATATTTAGGTCATCAACATCCACTCCTTAATAATTATCATTACATTTAGGATATGTTAATTAATCATTCGCCGGGCTGAGTGGCTCAGACGGTTAAGGCGCTGGCCTTCTAACCCCAACTTGACAGGTTCGATCCTGGCTCAGTCCGGTGGTATTTGAAGGTGCTCAAATACGACAGCCCCGTGTCGGTAGATTTACTGGCACGTTAAAGAACTCTTGCGGGACTAAATTCCGGCACCTCGGCGTCTCCGAAGACCTTAAAAAGTAGTTAGTGGGACGTAAAGCAAATAACATTATTATTAATTAATCATTCAACCACGTTTCACTGATATATGTCTCTTCCAACACAAATAGATCCGTTGTAAGTGAGAAACAGTTGTTGGTTCTTACCCGGTCACCTTTGCCCTCAGAAATTAACATGATGCCGGTATTCATTTTTGGTGTAGGCTGAGTGTACCTCTCCAGAAGTGGAAAATTAGTTTCTAAATTTGTCAACTTACTTACGGGGAATCGATTCCTTTCCTTCCGGACGAACTGAGCACGCCTTTAACACATCGGCTAGGCAGCCCCTAATGATCGTTAAAGCATTAATTCAACCTTGAATTGTTCAACATTGGCACTGCAAAACATTCGGGACTATCGAGAATGCCGATATTTGGCATTCTGTGGACATTCTTAAATTTTTTACAATTTGCTTTAAGTCGCACCGACACAGATAGGTCTTATGGCGACGAGGGGATAGGAAGGGGCTAGGCGTGTAAAGGAAGGGACCGTGGCCTTAATTACCGGTAGTATACAGCCCGAGCATTTGCCTGCTGTGAAAATGGGAAACCAGCAAAATCCACGTTCAGGGCTGCCAACAGTGCGGTACGAACCTACTATCTATCGAATGCAAGTTGATAGCTACGTGACTAAAACCACGCAGCCACATGTTCGGTACTCTTTTGGTTAAGATTCGGTTTTAAGAGTTATTAATAGCTATACAACATTTACTCCAATGTCACTAGTCACATTGTAAATAACTGTATTGTTGGGAGATCAGAAGAATGCACATACCTGGTGAGGCACGGGGCGAAGGGGTTTTCACCAGCAAAGCCAGTGACGCAATGGTTACAATAGCAACTCCGCTTCTACCCAGTTGTAATCCAGCAAACTGCAAAGTGTGAGTCAATGTTTTCGTGCAGCAGATGAAATGAAATGGTGTATGGCTTTTAGTGCCGGGAGTGTCCAAGGACATGTTCGGCTCGCCAGGTGCAGGTCTTTTGATTTGATACCCGTAGGTGACCTACGCGTCGTGATGAGGATGAAATGATGTGAAGACAACGCTTACATTCAGCCCCCAAGCCAGCGAAATTAACCAATGATGGTTAAAATTCCCGACCCTGCCGGGAATCGAACCCGGGACCCCTGTGACCAAAGGCCAGCACGCTAACCATTTAGCCATGGAGCCGGACGTGTAGCAGATAAGAGCAGAGCCAATCTGTCTGGGCAGAACAGGATGTTCGTGCTTGCAGGCCACATTCCTCATTCTTGCATTCTTCTCATCTCTACACAGTATGTAATGAATGGACGAGTGTCCGACACCTTGACTGAATGGTTGAGTGTTGAGGCCTTCGATTCAGAGGTTCCCCGATTCGACTCCTGGCCGAGTTGGGGATTTTAATTGCGTCTGATTAATTCTTCTGGATTGGGGACTGGGTGTTTGTGATTGTCCCAACACTTCGCTCGTTATATTCAGACAACACACCATACTACCAACCACAGCAGGCACACGCAATAGTGATTAAATCCCTTCATAGGGTTGACATCAGGAGGGGGATACGGCCGTAATACAGGACAAAATCTACATGAACGACACAGTTAACACCCGCGACCCCACATCTGTAGAGAAAAAGGAGTAGAAGAAGAAGTAGAAGAGAAGAGAAAAATAGGAAGAGTGGAATACTTTTTTTTTGCTAGGGGCTTTACGTCGCACCGACACAGATAGGTCTTATGGCGACGATGGGATAGGAAAGGCCTAGGAGTTGGAAGGAAGCGGCCGTGGCCTTAATTAAGGTACAGCCCCAGCATTTGCCTGGTGTGAAAATGGGAAACCACGGAAAACCATCTTCAGGGCTGCCGATAGTGGGATTCGAACCTACTATCTCCCGGATGCAAGCTCACAGCCGCGCGCCTCTACGCGCACGGCCAACTCGCCCGGTAAGAGAAAAATAATCACGAGTGATTTTTTAACCAATAGTAGAATTAATTTCCTTAGGTGTGAAAAACGGTTACTTGACAGTCGAATCAAGTCACCCTGTTCCCCAGTAATCTGCGATTGTACTGTATGTTCTCTAATACAGTGCTAAAGATTACTTTTTCTTCTTTTACAAGTTGCTCTACGTCGCACCGATACAGATAGGTCTTACGGCGAAGATGGGATAAGAAACGGTTAGGAATGGAAAGGAAGCGGTCGTAGCCTTAATTAAGGTACAGCCCGAGGTAAACCACGGAAAACCATCTTCAGGCTGCCGATAGGGCAGCTGTGACCTTGCATCCGTGAGATAGTGGGTTCGAACTCCACTGTCGGCAGCCCTGAAGATGGTTTCCCGTGCTTTCCCATTTTTACACCAGGCAAATACCTTAATTCCGGCCACGGCCGCTTCCTTCCTACTACTAGCCCTTTCCTATCATATCGTCGCTATAAGACCTATCTGTGTCGGTGCGACGTAAAATAGATTTTTTAAAAATTATTTGACTGAGGGGTACGGACTGTAAAGTGTTTGAATGCGCTCAGATAATCTAGCCTCAATTCGTAGATTCACTGACACCTAAAAGAGCTCTTGTGTGACAAAATTCAGATGCTTCAGCCTTTCTGAAAACCATTAAAGTAGCTAGTGGGACGAAAACGCAGTAATAATAATAATAACAACCACGTATTATCAATATTTAATTTCCTTTTTACAATACTGACTCGTGTTTTACAGCATCTGTTTGTGGAATGGTCCTTTAATCTTGGCACGACCCTTGCACATAGTGTTTGGATCGTTTTGCAACTTTCTTTATGTCGCACCTGTACTCCTAAAACGGAAGGTTAGATGCCAAATCTAGCCATAGTGACTGACTAAGGACACAGTAGGCTACAATATGTGTCATGGAAACTGGTGATATTAATTCATCTACTTGTTAACAGTTGACTAGAGATGGACTTGTGTTGTCCATTTACGGACTAGTATTTTCTGAATTAGAAGAACATTCCGAATGCTCAGCTTCACTCATGATCTATCAGAAATATTCATCTGGTATTGATTTTAGCGTTCCTATGGCTATACTACAGCTGCCAGTGCAACAACTGCCATTGTATACCGTTTCCTCCGAGCTCCAACCTGTCCTATGGCTTCCCCCTTCGCTGAGCCTCCCTCCCTCAAAATTCCTGCCTCTCCTGAATAACCAAGCATGGATTGTCTGCAGTATGGCTTCCTTTGAAGCTTACTTTTATTTAGAAAAGCATTTCAATTCAACTTGCGTCTCCTTTTATCAGCTAAAATGTGTGTATACCCTATCGTACAGTAATTACTTGTGTCTAATCGGATCTCCATCCTCCCAAGTCATTGCTATTTCTGTACGTCCAGAATATCAGACATTAAGAACACATCACCTTTCACGCAGCAGCAATGTATAGACATATACACCACCTAGAACAGTACCCCAATACCGCACTTGCTTTCTTTAATACACTAGCAGTGTGAGTTCGTGAAGTACTGTAGTCCATTTTCACAAATTTGTTTGTTCGCTACGTTCTTCCTCTGAATAAGTGATTCATTGATCGATTGAAAAGTAGAATTAAGGACATTAACTACAATAATTATACATACAAATTTATTATTTTATTGGGAATTAACAAGTGACATAATGATCCCTCTACATGACATAATTTTCCAAGCTAACGTTTGACGATTTTCAAAATCTGTATAACAATAGAAAAATAACAAATAAACGAAGATATTACTCCATTTCTAAGACTATGGCAATTGCAAGCATGAAAAACATTGAAACACAATCATTGTATGGAAAGTCATATGCTCTTTGGAGGTAAATCAGTAGGCCTACATGTACGTGACGTCCGCCCCATGTAGTGTAACGGTTAGTGTGATTAGCTGCCGTCCTCGGGGGCCCGGGTTCGATTCCCGGTACTGCCAGAAATTTAAGAATGGCAGGAGTGCTGGTATGTGGTTGAAATGGTACATGCAGCCCACCTCCAATGGGGGTGTGCCTGAAAAGAGCTGCATCACCTCGGGATGAGGATACGAGTTTACTATGTATGTGACCATTGAAGTTTACTACGTTTGACTAAGAACTGACTTGGGAGCTGATTTAAGATCAACAATGACTAAATGATTTGATAGACTTTTAACTTAATTAGTGCTATTGTATGAGTCACGAACATAACACTTTAGCGTGGGGACGCAAACCTTGTTATTAATTGTTTTTCTGTTCCTTTACACAAGGAGCATGCAGCTTTAATATACAGTATAGTGAAAAAAAAATATATACTAGCATTTGTACCCGTTCTTCGTACCAGAATTTGCAGTGGATTACCTTCAGGAATTTATGCGAAATAACATGGCTCTATTCATACGCTTAAAGCGACATGTTAAGATGATATTTTCGTACGAAAGCGCGTGACAGTAACGTGAAATGTGATGAAGCTGAACAAAATCGGGAGATAATGAAGACGAATTCCGAATTTATTGTACGATACAGTTCCTGGCCCGAAGTTGTGCGAAATTCTCCATGGTTCTCAGGTTTCATATTGTATCTCTGACCACTGGCATGGCGTTCCGACATTGATGATACCTTCCGTAATATCTGTCCTAACGAAAAGAGTGAATTGGCTCTTTAGTTTCCCCCGTTGCCCACCTTGAAATGACATGCACCACATGTCACACGGGACTTGGATTTAAAATTGAATTTTTCGTAATTAACTGCGTTATTATCCGTCGTACGGTAAATACGTAATGGCATAAAGGAACGGAAATAACATATTCTTAAATGTATGTTGTATAAAGTCTTTTGATACACCTAATATTAACGAAAATATTTGAAAATAATATTCCTATGAATACCAACTCCATGTGATTACCATGACATCATATGCACCTGATAACACAATCCTGACTGAGTAGAATCCAAATACATAGTTTGGTTCAAATAAGTCCAGCAGTTTTCCACATTTAGGAATAAACAAACCGACAGATAAACAGATAGACAGGCAGATAGACAGACATACACCAAGTGAAAAAATCTGCCTCATGTTACCTTCGTGTTTAGATACATTAGGTGGGGGTAATTTTAAAGCGGAGAGAAATATGATGCATTCTCTGAAGTTCTCCTGTTATGGATCCTTCAAATAACTATAGGTCTGCGAGGGTGTGCGTCACTGGCTGTAGAACATGAAGCCTAAAGGAAAAAGTAATTTTCTCCGTCATTTGAAGAGTAAGCGAAATTATGTACATAACAAAAGTTATTTAAAATGAAGGGGCGTTTCACATATAGTCTACAGATTTTACAAATAAACAATAGTGTAAGAGAAAATTGAAATCTCTTCTGGCCTTCCTTTAAACCCCCAGTCTATTTAGTGATTTTGACATGATATGTATATTGAATCCTGTTCCTGGATGAGTAGACTCTAAATATGAAGTTTGGTGAAGATAATCAACAGTGTAAAAAATATTGAAAAAAGAAACACTTTTGGTCTTCCTATAAACCCCAACTCTATTAAGTAATTTTTAAATGGTATGCATATCGAACCCTGCTCCTGGATGAGTAGACTCTAAACATGAAGTTTAGTCGAGATCTATTCAGCCGTTTACCCGAGGTGGTGGAACAAACAAACAAACAAACAAACAAACAAACAGACACGAAAGCTAAAAACTACTGATACGATCTTGAATTGACCTGAAACGGGTAGACATATCAAAATTTGGCGAAATAAATGACATTACAGACAACGGAACCCCTGGAATTTTATTTATGAGCTAATTAGTGAAAATATATACAGTATGCACATATTTGGTCGCGAAAATCACGTTGTGTTTCTTTAAGTCTCTAACTTGCAGTTAAGTGTGTTGACGAAGTAATCGGTTTCAAGTTGATTGTCGAGACCAAGGTAATTCTTAAGAAAGAAAGCTTGTAATTTGACGTGACTTGATATCGTGATCAAAACCACGACAGGTACTTCCTACTTTGTAACATAGGCACCCTTTCCAGCGAAATTGCATTTCCTTAGGAGAAGAGAAAGGGCAGTCTGCAAGAAAGAGAACATCTCTGGTTGACACAAAAAGAAAGGCAGATTGATATTAGTTTTGGATTTGATGATAATTTTTCGATATTTGCCTGTATACATAAAGAATATATGATTCTCTATTAATTGTTTTAGCTTGTATAGCTTCATATCAGGGAGAAGTAGAATAATTCGGGTATAGTGCGCATTGGTATCACCTAAATATCAATTCGGGTATAGTGCGCATTGGTATCACCTAAATATCACTATAAAATTTGTCACAAATGGAACATAATAATTACTTTTACACATATCAAGTGAAAAATCCCTGGCAAATTAAGAAATATATGTTTTTTGGAGAATATTAATACGTACTTTACTACTTTACAAGTACATTTGGTGTTGCGCTCACACTGACACACGTATGTCTTTTGTCTTACACTTTGAACAATTTCGTGTGTGATATCTGTGTTCACTGAAGTTCTTTGCTTTCGTTTCATTCTTCACTTGTCAATGACATCATTTCATGAATTGTATCGCGATATGCAATATTTAATAGGCGACAAAATGATATGGCCAATGTACATAAGAAAAATTCAGTGGACTAGTGATTTATTGGTCCAGGGATCGAGCTACTTTCGTTCGAACAGAAATAAAAATATTTATTGGTCCAGGGATCATGCTATTTTTCTTTTGACCTCCATTTTGCTGTTTGTACTGGCCAAAGATAATGAGAATCCACAGACATAGCACTCCCATTCCACGGTGCTAGCCCTGGAACCGAAGAAAGTAACAAAAGACGGCACCAGCAGCGTAGTACGACATAAACCAGTCCTGTCTACAAGCCTTAAGTATGTTTTCATATTTCTCAAATAACGACGGTATTTCTTAATTTGCCAGGGATTTTTCACTTGATATGTGTAAAAGCAATTATTATGTTCCATTTGTGACAAATTTTATAGTGATATTTGGGTGATACCTTTGCGCATCATACCCAATAATTCTTCTTGACCTTCTTAAGAACTGTTATACTGTGTGTACATGTTATGCAGTACCCAAGACTCCATCGACATCAAGTATATTATTTACTCGACGTATGGTCGTGTGGAAGAAAACAACAAGAAAACGAACAAGGAGAATTCCGTTATCCCTAAATTGAAAACTTTGTTGTCAAAGTTATCGTAAATGAAATAAATTTCAAGAAAACCATTTCGATACACTCCTCTGCAGTGACAACTAACACTTGCACTCCAGTGAAATACATAGTATATTTGGCCAACAGCAGACTGATCGAATTTAGATATAGAAACAAATAGTTTGTTATGAACCTATAACTGTTTATATTATGCAGAAAATGCTATCCTATAATCACAGTGTGTGATATGGGAAATTTGGTTTGGAACATTCCCTCTCACTCACTCCATGAAAAAAAGAAGAAGAGATTGTAACTTATCACTGTTTTACGTGCGTAAAATAACAAAGCATGCCACCTCTGTGGTGTAGTGGTTAGCGTGATTAGCTGCCACCCCCGGAGGTCCGGGTTCGATTCCCGGCTCTGCCACGAAATTTGAAAAGTGGTACGAGGGCTGGAACGGGGTCCACTCAGCCTCGGGAGGTCAACTGAGTAGAGGTGGGTTCGATTCCCACCTCAGCCATCCTCGAAGTGGTTTTCCGTGGTTTCCCACTTCACCTCCAGGCGAATGCCGGGATGGTACCTAACTTAAGGCCACGGCCGCCTCCTTCCCTCAACCTTGCCTATCAATTCCAATCTTCCCATCCCCCTACAAGGCCCCTGTTCACCATAGCAGGTGAGGCCGCCTGGGCGAGGTACTGTTCATACTCCCCAGTTGTATCCCCCGACCAAGAGTCTGAAGCTCCAGGACACTGCCCTTGTGGCGGTAGAGGTGGGATCCCTCGCTGAGTCCGAGGGAAAAGCCGAACCTGGAGGGTAAACAGATGATGATGATGAAAATAACAAAGCCTTATTTATTTATTTATTTATTTATTTATTTATTTATTTATTTATTTATTTATTTATTTTAGGGATGACACAAAGCAGAGTAACTTCGGCTAACAGTGTCCACGGCTTTACGGCGGCTCTGGATCATTGTGCTCGGGAGGCGGGCAGGTCCCGTAATATTATTACTTTTACCTCTAATTTATTAGTCCCAAAATTGTGCATCGATTGCAACCTCAGAAAAAATATGCTTGCTCCACTACTGAGCGTCAAATTTAAAATTAAGAAAATTGTAATACTTGTACTACCGGTAAATGAAAATGAAAACCAACAACCTGTTTTCCAGTCATTGACCGGGTCAGGAATGGAATGAATGAAGCAGATATAGGCTATTAGTACGATGGGGTCGCCACTCCCAAAGTGATTTATTAATGGCTGATAGATGCTATGACATATCGTGTTACCGTAAGCCTACTTTAGGGAGAGGGTGGGTTCCTCTCCCATCGTCGGGACTCCTGAATGTGGTTATCCGTAGTTTTCCGGGCTGAGTGGCTCAGACGGTTCAGGCGCTGGCCTCCTCGCCTCAACTTTGAAGGTTCAATATTGGCTCAGATCGGTGGTATTTGAAGGTGTTCAGATACGTCAGCCTCGTGTCGGTAGATTTACTGGCACGTAAAAGAACTCATGCGGGGCAAAATTCCGGCACTTCGGCTTCTCTTAAAACCATCAAAAGTAGTTAGCGGGACGTAAAAACAGTAAGTTAACATTATTATTAGTTATTAGTTATCATTTGTTGTCCGGCTCAATGGCTAAATGGTTACCGTGCTGCCCTTTGGTCACAGGGGTCCCGGGTTCGATTCCCGGGAGGGTCCGGAATTTTAACCTTAATTGGTTAATTTTACTGGCACGGGGGCTGGGTATATGTGTCGTCTTCATCATCATTTCATCCTTATTACGACACGCAGGTCGCCTACGGACGTCAAATCAAAAGACCTGCATCTAGCGAGCGGAACTTCTCAGACACTCCCGGCACTAAAAGCCATACGCCATTTCAGTTTCCCATTTTCACATCAGACAAGTGTCGATACTGTATCTTGATTAAGGTCAAGTCTGCTATCTCCCAGTCCTATGTAGGCTTTGCTGGAAACCTGTATGAATAGGTGCGATAAATTGCACAATTAAACTAAGGAAAATGAAAATTAGCTCAGTCATCTATACAAAATGGAAGGAAACATGCCTTATCATGGCGAGAGGAAGGAAATGTCGCACGTTATACCTCTGTAGCTTGTATTATGCTTTTGTGAATTGTAACTCAGCGGCTGCGTGGGCCTACTGCCGGGAATTGTGCGCGTGCCGCTGTTGCGCGCCCAAGGCCAAGAGTGCGACACAGTGCAATAGAAGTACCGGTAAAGCGTAATGTACAAAACTGTATGAACTGAGCGTGGTCTCCGAAAGGAATGAATGTTCATACTTGAAATGAAATATGTTTGTCTATTACACAGCGCTTACTGCCCCTTGTGATACACTCAATCTGACAGTAATAGCTAAAGAAATGTCCGACTCGTTGGCTGAACGGTCAGCGTACTGGCCTTCGGTTCAGAGGGTCCCGGGTTCGTTTCCCGGCCGGGTCGGGGATTTTAACCTTAATTGGTTAATTCCAGTGGCACGGGGGCTGGGTGTATGTGCTGTCTTCATCATCATTTCATCCTCATCACGACGCGCAGGTCGCCTACGGGTGCCAAATAGAAAGACCTGCACCTGGCGAGCCAAACCCGTCCTGGGATATCCCGGCACTAAAAGCCATACGGCATTTCATTTCATTTCAGCTAAACAAATGTACTCTGAAGCATTCCATAACAAAACGAAATGAAATTAAATATAAATTTTCCTGTCCCGATGATGATAGCATAATAAAAACATACGTGGGATAATACATTAAAAAGGCAGCGGGGTTAAAGTACATCTTAGAAAGTGACAAATCGAACAGACCATTCGTTGGAAACATCGAACATTGTTGCAGCAGGTGTTCAAAATACAGCAATACATGATCGGCACCTTCGGAGAAAATTCTCTTGGACTCAGCTCAGTAACTCCTGGTTTTGACTGGTGTCGTGAATAACTATAACAATAATTTCGTGTGCCTATTTGTAGCCGGGTGCAGCCCTTGTAGGGCAGACCCTTCGATAAGGGTGGGCGGCATCTGCCATGTGTAGGTAATTGCATGTTGTTGTGGTGGAGGATAGTGTCATGTGTGGTGTGTGAGTTGCAGGGATATTGGGGACAGTACAAACACCCAGCCACTGGAAATAACCAATGAAGGTTAAAATCCCCGACCAGGCCAGGAATCGAACCCGGGACCCTCTGAACCGAAGGCTAGTACGCGGACCATTCAGCCAACGAGTCGGACGTCGTGAGTAACTGCAAAATACGTTAATGTAGCTCTTTCAGGTTTTCCTTCTTCCCTGTGATACACTTTTGATTTCACGTGCCCCCCAAAAAGAAACCTAAGAAGTTTAGTTCAGGGTATTTCGCTGGTCTGCCGATGGGGTCTCAACGCTCAACCCATAGCTCAGGATAATTGTCATCCAGGTGGTGGTGTACTGCGTTGGTAATGTGTGGGGGTGAAACCATACAGTACTGTATATAGTGTTGTGTAGTTGTGGTGGAAATATGTCTTCCAGAAACTATGGACGCCAATCAGTGTTTCATGTAACACCACAGGCACTATGATCTGTGCTCAAACCAATACCAAAAACTAAACCCCATAGCACTACAGACCTTGAAGGGCCTTGGCCTACCAAGCGACCGCTGTTCAGCCCGAAGGCCTGCAAATTACGAGGTGCCGTGTGGTCAGCACGACGAATCCCCATGTTCGTTATTCTTGGATTTCTAGACCGGGGCCGCTATCGCACCGTCAGATAGCTCCTCAATTCTAATCACGTAGGCTGAGTGGATTTCGAACCAGCCCTCACGTCCAGGTAAAAATCCCTGACCTGGCCGGGAATCGAACGCGGGGCCTCCGGGTAAGGGGCAAGCACGCTACCCCTACACCACGGGGCCGGCTCTGTGCTCAAACATTAATCGAAAACAGTACCTACTGATCATAACGTAGCACAACATGGGGGATATTCTTCGACCGCACGTCAAAACATAACGTTCAATGGGGTAAATATTTAGTGAAGGATTTCCATGCATGAGATATTCTTTGTACAATTACGTTTTGGCAATATTGCAACTTTAAGGACGTCAAAAGTTCGCACTCTTGACATTACAAGATGTGCCGTGGCAGAAAACTGTCTGAGATAAGTCAAAACCTGCACGGTCCAGTATTTTCCTTTGAACTCTATTGATCGTGACACAAAATGCCAAGCGAACTGGAAATTGGTCCCACTTAAATGAAAATGGAGGTGTTTTATATGATGGAGTTAAATCATCTCCAGGGATTATAGCTCTCTGCCTATTTTGAATGTACAGTGCACTGGCTCGTGATTTGCTATGAGCACAATATTGGCCAAATCAGAATTGAAAGTTGGCACATTAGCTATTAGCTTGCAGTAAGGGTACAATCCTTCGGGTTTTCATGATAACAGATAATGACACTTTACTAACAACTGAAGTGGAAGTAGTTCATAAGTTTAGTGTTAAAATTACGACATGGAGAAGAGGACTTGTACATTCCTCCGACATCACGTCAAGCTGGAAAATATAGGTAGAGGTACAAAGTGACAGAAGAAATGTGCTGAATAACTTCTTCTCGACTATGCGACAGAGTTGCCAACTGGGTCCCCCTAGACGGCTCTTAAAATCCCGCAATTTTTCTCCAGTCCGCCTCTGTGGTGTAGTGGTTAGCGTGATTAGCTGCCACCCCCGGAGGCCCGGGTTCGATTCCCGGCTCTGCCACGACATTTGAAAAGTGGTGTGAGGGCTGGAACGGGGTCCACTCAGCCTCGGGAGGTCAACTGAGTAGAGGTGGGTTCGATTCCCACCTCAGCCATCCTGGAAGTGGTTTTCCGTGGTTTCCCACTTCTCCTCCAGGCGAATGCCGGGATGGTACCTAACTTAAGGCCACGGCCGCTTCCTTCCCTCCTCCTTGCCTATCCCTTCCAATCTTCCCATCCCTTCACAAGGCCCCTGTTCAGCATAGCAGGTGAGGCCGCCTGGGCGAGGTACTGGTCATACTCCCCAGTTGTATCCCCCGACCAAGAGTCTGAAGCTCCAGGACACTGCCCTTGAGGCGGTAGAGGTGGGATCCCTCGCTAAGTCCGAGGGAAAAACCAAACCTGGAGGGTAAACAGATGATGATGATGATGATGATGATGAATTTTTCTCCAAAACCCGCTAGAATTTCAAGCTATTACTGTATATTTATTGCAAATGGGGCGTGGTTGAATATGAACCGTACGTATTGAATGTGATGACTACCAATATATCATAATTTATATTAATTTGCAAATTCTACAACAAAACGAGAGAAACGTTATAGGCATGTAAACTTATCAAGATGCCACTGAAGTATAATATATTCACTCCTCAGCCTCGTCGCACGGCAGCACAAAGGGCTCTCAAAATTTGAAACTGGTATGGTTACTAATGAGGGCTTATAGATTAGAAAATACACAACATGGAAATAAGTCAACAGGGGTCTCCAACAACCAGTCCTTAAACTTCGGATCCAATAAAACGCTGCTGATAATTCGGTTTTGGTGTTCTTAGACAAGTACGTACGCTGTGTAATACTGTATTTACACTGCAACTGTTATAGGATTTGGGAAACCTGAATTGTTGTTACTGATGTGTGATGTACAGTATTGTCGTGTCTGGTGGGTGGATCCACCAAAGGGGGAAGAACATGCAAAATCGGCAATCATTCCACACTTCCAGACGCTTTGACATTCTAGACGGCGACATACCATAGACTACAGTACTGTACGCTGGAAGAAAAGTGCTGTCATCACCTGTTGAAATGTCACTGAGACACAGCGACTCCGCTTTCATCTGAAGTGCAGCTGCAAGGAGCTACACAGACGATTATACCGGAAATACACCAGTTTCCTATTTCCAAAACCCGCTAAAATTTCAAGCTATTGCTGTATATTTATTGTAAATGGGGCGTGGTTGAATATGAACCGTACGTTCACAATAAGAAAATAAGAAATAAAGCCATGATGAATCATTATGCAGACTTTTTTTAGCATTAAAATAAAAAGTCTTGCTTACTAAAATACACTGACTGACAGAGCAAATGCAACACCAAGAAGGAGTGGTCAGAACTTTATGCCAATTGCAGGGTAGACTGACGTCACTGAGGTATGCTCATGATGTGAAATGCGCCGCTGTGCACGGCGTTGGCGAATGGCCCACTTCGTACCGTGATTTCTCAGCCGACAGTCATTGTAGAACGTGTTGTCGTGTGCCACAGCACACGTGTATAGCTAAGAATGCCAGGCCGCCGTCAACGGAGGCATTTCCAGCAGACAGACGACTTTACGAGGGGTATGGTGATCGGGCTGAGAAGGGCAGGTTGGTCGCTTCATCAAATCGCAGCCGATACCCATAGGGATGTGTCCACGGTGCAGCGCCTGTGGCGAAGATGGTTGGCGCAGGGACATGTGGCACGTGCGAGGGGTCCAGGCGCAGCCCGAGTGACGTCAGCACGCGAGGATCGGCGCATCCGCCGCCAAGCGGTGGCAGCCCCGCACGCCACGTCAACCGCCATTCTTCAGCATGTGCAAGACACCCTGGCTGTTCCAATATCGACCAGAACAATTTCCCGTCGATTGGTTGAAGGAGGCCTGCACTCCCGGCGTCCGCTCAGAAGACTACCATTGACTCCACAGCATAGACGTGCACGCCTGGCATGGTGCCGGGCTAGAGCGACTTGGATGAGGGAATGGCGGAACGTCGTGTTCTCCGATGAGTCACGCTTCTGTTCTGTCAGTGATAGTCACCGCAGACGAGTGTGGCGTCGGCGTGGAGAAAGGTCAAATCCGGCAGTAACTGTGGAGTGCCCTACCGCTAGACAACGCGGCATCATGGTTTGGGGCGCTATTGCGTATGATTCCACGTCACCTCTAGTGCGTATTCAAGGCACGTTAAATGCCCACCGCTACGTGCAGCATGTGCTGCGGCCGGTGGCACTCCCGTACCTTCAGGGGCTGCCCAATGCTCTGTTTCAGCAGGATAATGCCCGCCCACACACTGCTCGCTTCTCCCAACAGGCTCTACGAGGTGTACAGATGCTTCCGTGGCCAGCGTACTCTCCGGATCTCTCACCAATCGAACACGTGTGGGATCTCATTGGACGCCGTTTGCAAACTCTGCCCCAGCCTCGTACGGACGACCAACTGTGGCAAATGGTTGACAGAGAATGGAGAACCATCCCTCAGGACACCATCCGCACTCTTATTGACTCTGTACCTCGACGTGTTTCAGGGTGCATCGCCGCTCGCGGTGGTCCTACATCCTACTGAGTCGATGCCGTGCGCATTGTGTAACCTGCATATCGGTTTGAAATGAACATCAATTATTCTTCCGTGCCGACTCTTTTTTTTCCCCAACTTTCATCCCTTTCTAACCATTCCTCCTTGGTGTTACATTGTCACTGTCAGTCAGTGTATATCTAGGGCTGTTAGTATTATACTAATAAATACAATCGTATTTAATAGCAATGGTATTTCCTTCTAGATTCTAGCTACTCATAAGTCAGAGCCCGGACAAGGCCTCTCTCCCTGGCGCAAACCAGTAAGGTGCCAAGGACAGCCGTCGACAGCACGGAAGTAGAGACGGGCGTCCTCTGGCGTTCTGAGGCTGATACACAGGACTCACAGCCTGATAGCACTAGCTGCACGATGCACACATTAATGTGTGCCCCACAAGACAGGGCAAACACTAATATGTCAGTAATTACCGACGCAGATACCGTCACCCAGGAAACAGAAGCCGGCGCTGCAGCGGGGCAGTCCGTGCACTCACGGTCCCCCATCCGGCCTCCCATCGTAGTTATCACGTATATAGAGTCATCGTTCGGGCAGAAAGAATGGAGGCCCATCGCCATGTGCTTGCTCTCTCCAGTAGGTCCCTGCCAAGGTGGTGTGGCCGCATTCTCCGGGATCGGAGACTAGGCACCAAGGGAGGCCAATGGTACCTGGCTGTGCAGCACGAATTAGGATTTCTCGTGGCATGGCTTGATAACCGTTAAGGTCTGCACTAGACACAGGAGCGCCTAGAAGGATTGATACCCCGATTAAGTAGACTGGAACGATGCATATTCCAAACTAACAATATTACCTGGACTTTTCCAGCTCGCCTCTCCAGCTGATCCATCCGCCACCGCGCTTCAAGCCTGAGGAGGAGGACGTCTAAGGAGACCGATTATTTTAGTGGAATGAAGGATTGTCCAGGGGGGCGGTGAAGGGAGATAGCCCTCTTCCCTAACTGTTTAGTGGACCATAGTATGGTCCTGTATGGTATGGTCTGTCCAAACTCGGTCATTAACCTGACCGACAAGGCTCCTCCAGGGAAGCCTGTGGAGTTAGGTTTAGGTTAAGCAATGACGTCATGATGACGTCATGACCTAAACAGAGGTCACTGGCCTTACCTGCACCGGACAAAGTTTTGACTCAGCAGAAAACGAGCAATGGCGTATGTGAAATTTTGTCCAGAACGCCCCACGCATACTACTGGCATCTATATGTTGGGAGATAGTGGGTTCGAAACCCACTGTCGTCAGCACAATTGTGCCAAATCCAAACCTTTTACAAGTTGCTTTAAGTTACAGCGAAACAACAGATCTTATGACGACGATGTGATAGGAAAGGGCTAGGTCTGATAAAGAAGCGGCCGTGTGCTTAATTAAAACACAGCCCCAGCAAGTTCCTGGTGTGAAAAACGGAAACAATGGAAAACCATCTTCTGGGCTGGATACAATGGGGTATGAACTCACTATATCTCGATTGCAATCTTACAGATTAGTGACTTGTAACACGTAGCCAATTCGCTCGGTGATAGTTTCCTTTTTCCACGTGGACTAACAAATGTACAGATTAAATAGAAGGTGTATCATCATAAACACGTTCACTATCGCCCTAGGTTTTACATTCATCATTTTCCCCTACATTCCGTACACATTTCGTGAAATAATGAAATGTATGTATGTTCAGTCTTCAGCCCTAAGGCTGGTTGGATCCTCAACAGCTCCACCGTCAGCTGTCATAGATGGCCTAGGCATCACTGAAGAGGCGTACTAGGGAAATGAGGAGTGATGTAGTTTCCCGTTGCTTTCCTCACCGAGCCAGAAGTTGCTATTACATATCAGTCTGCCAAGCCCACTGAAATGCATGCACCAACCGACCCTATGAGCAACATTTTCACACCATTCATAGCAGGGACTGGCTGCATAAGGATTGGCATTACTAGCATCGCTCATACCTCAGTCACTTTCATATTGTCAAAGCCAAGTATAAGACAGAGACAGATCTATGAAAGTAACAAAATTACTGTAGCCCATACCAGAAGACATAGTGCACTGTAAACACTAGGTCCTTCCAACAAAGGCATAAATAATGAAATAATCGTCATAAAATATGCATATTCTGCACTACATCAATCTGCTCTTTATCTCTGCATTTTGCAATTTGCTGACTTAAATGCAGTCAACACAGATCGTATTATAACTGTAACAGTAGTTACAAAAATGTAAACAAAAACTGAAAAGGTGAAAATTTGTGAAGGCACGATTGACAAACCGGGACGATTTATAATTTATAATACAGCTTATACAGTATTTATTCTCCGCATTTTCTAGTCCATAGAAAACAGATGGAAGAAGGAATTGGAATGCTACTTTTTGATTGGATGAATGCTGTAATAGCAAGGGATCAGGAAGGATTGCAACAACTGTCGAGATATTTCATGGATCAGTATATTAGGCAAGATATTCACTGGCGTTTTGGAAGGGAGGGTGCAATCAGTGGTTGAGGTAAGTTGTATGAAAACCACTGTGGTTTCAGACCGCAAAGGGGCTTGCCACAAAGATGAACAAATTGCCTGTGTGTATGAACGTGGCATGAATTTCCCTCTGTAATGCTCGATCTAATTACCTTGTGCTATAAAAATGTAATTTCTAATAAAACTGGTGTACTTCCTATAATCTCGACTTACTCTCTTGTGTGCAATTATAATTCTTCAGTTGTTATAGGTTTTAAATTTTTATGTGACCCATTTGTAACAATGAGCGACGGTCGGAATTAACAAACATATTCAGGTGTTTTCGTAATATTAATTTATGACTTTCTAATCAGAAACAAGTGCTATATCGTATTCTTCAGATAAATACTCAGCAGTATGTTGGGTTTCCGACCTGGCAGACGCATTAGTAAATAAAGGAAAGAGATAGGAAAATCACTCATGTATGAATTTTGTGTCCGGTGCTGTGGTGTAGTGGTTAGCGTGATTATCTGCCACCCCCCGGAGGCCCGGGTTCGATTCCCGGCTCTGCCACGAAATTTGAAAAGTGGTACGAGGGCTGGAACGGGGTCCATTCAACTTCGAGAGGTCAACTGAGTAGAGGTGGGTTCGATTCCCATCTCAGCCATCCTGGAAGTTGTCTTCCGTGGTTTCCCACTTCTCTTCCAGGCAAATGCCGGGATGGTACCTAACTTAAGGCCACGACCGCTTCCTTCCCTCTTCCTTGTCTATCCCTTCCAATCTTCCCATCCCCGCACAAGGCCCCTGTTCAATATAGCAAGTGAGGCCACCTGGGCGAGGTACTGATCATCCTCCCCATTTGTAGAGGTGGGATCTCTCGCTGAGTCCGAGAGAAAATCCGACCCTGGAGGGTAAACAGAGAAAGAAGAAAAAGAAGTATGAATTTTGTTCCAAGTTTCATCACACCAAATTTTCAAAACAGCATCCTTCCTGTTCTGTACACGACACTTCGCTTCTACTTAGGCTTTCTCGTAGTCCGGTCCCGCGGTTTAGGGGGAAACGCGTCCGCCTGTCACCCGGCGGGCCCGGGCTCGATTCGCGGCCAGGTCAGGGGCTTTTAATTGTAAATAATTAGTATCCCTGGCCTAGGGATTGGGTGTATGTGTCGTCCTTAATGTTCCTTTCCTCACATTCAACACTTTACACTTTCGTAATTTCCAAATACACGCAGGTTTATAACATATGGTGCAAAGTAGGGGCAACAGACCTTCTTAGGCCGACGCCCCGAATAAATAGCATTTCTTTTAAAATAAAAAACATAATAAATGCTCTCTCGCATCCTTGTTAACATAGCCGGTGTAATAATTACTGTTGCTTCGCGAAGCCTGCGCACAAGGTCATCCCTGCTTTTTGGCGATATTGCATAAATTTGATAGCCCAAATAGCCCCATAAAAACCATCGGAGTTAAATTGAACGAACCTGGAAGCATAACCTGGTAAACGAAAACAATACGAGACACTATATACGAACATGTACGACATTTACGTAATAGCGTAATTTACGCTCAAGTGTTTCGGTATTCGGAAGATAGTAGGTTCGAACCCCACTGTCGGCAGACCTGAAAATGGTTTTCCGCGGTTTCCCATTTTCACACCAGGAAAATGCTGGGGCTGTACCTTCATTAAGGCCACGGCTGCCTCCTTCCAACTCCTAGCCCTTCCCTGTCCCCTCGTCGCCATAAGACCTATCTGTGTCGGTGCGACGTAAAGCAACTAGCAAAAAAAAAAAAGTGTTTCGGTACCCGCTTGTTCAGTGATCCACTCGAGGATAGCCTCATGGCAGGTATGGTAATCCGGTTGCAGGCGCTGAGTTTCCTGACGATTGATCAGGAGCCAGTGCAGTGTATGTTTAATAATTCTATGCACTTTAAACTGATGTAGGCCTATTCCCAACGTGTGTGCCACGGCTCTAGTTGTTCGGCAACAGTTTTTCCTCCATAATAACTTCCTCCGGACCCCTTTGTCAAGACCACAATGGACGAGTCGCATTACGAAGCGTACCTTTCTGGTACCTTCTGTATATTCCAGAACATACTGCAATCTGAATTTCGTCTGCCTGGATATTGATATGTATGAAACGCAGCTGGTTGTCATTCATTGCGATGATACCAAATACAAGCAGCATTCCAAAGTCATATATCATTCGCACAACGTGACTATTCCATTGCTATGCATTTGACTAGGCTGAATATTTACTCCCCTACTTGTACCCTGAACAATATGCAGAGTACTTACGCGGCGTTTCAGCAAATTGAATTCCCGATTAGTCTGCAGACCCTGCAACATTTTCCGACTTAACGTAGTTGCGTATAGCCGTTTCGCGCATCAAAGTTACTGTTCCTTCCACGAACCAGATAGACCACCCACCGTACTGTGGAACACGTAACTGAAGCACCCAACACATTCACTAAACCGATGAAAAATTAGGTTGAAGGTAATTATTGTAAGTTTTCGTAAGAACCTATGAAGTAACAATATCGAAGTACCTGATGGGACATTGTAACCTTTAGGTTATGAATATTAGCAATTCAGTCGTCTATGTTGAATTTCTCTATTATCTATGTTGGTCTTTCTGTAAATATAATTTACCTTGACTGATGTCTTATGTCCCCTTTCGGAGTAAAATGCTGCGAAAAGTTCATCTACTGGCCCTCTCTCCTGGCTGGTGTCTACAGGTCTTCCAGTGATTTGTTAGCCTTACTAATTTCTTCCTCCACGCTTCGTCTTGCACCCTAAGGGATCCATACGAAGGCTTATTTCTCGATGGCATCTTCTTTACTCAGACAGCGGCCTATTCAGTCTCACTTTCTGCGTTTTTCTGTAGATTTGTTGGTTTTTCCTCAGTTCTCTTCAGACGTTTTCCCTTGAATATGGTCTCTGGCCAGTGGATCCGCAGGATTCCTCTAAGTCAGCGGTTGATGAAGACTCGGAGGCTTTTGGTGATGTGTTGTAAGTTTCCTGATGTCACACACGTACAAGAGAACTGCTTTTACAATACCACGGAACATTTCAAACTGAGATGTCAGGGGATTTCCATACCAAAGCGGAATTTGCTTTCTTGGAGCACTGACACCGCCTTCCTCTACCACAATGCTGCCAAGATATTGAAACTCTGCCACAATTTCAACATTCTTCCCATTGATTTGAAACCTGTGGTCTTGGTTGGTCTTGCTCTAGCTCTCTGTTATTGAATGTGATTCTACTTCTCCATATCCGTATGAAGTTCAGAGAGATTGCGCAAATGGCTTCGGCAAAATCTAAATTCTCCAGGAATTGCATCAACTTCCATCGTAGCCTAGTTTCAGCTCCAAACGCCAATTTTCTCATGACAAAGTCGATAGCGGTGAGGAAGATGGTGGGAGGGAGGATAGAACCCTATTTAAATCCTGCATTGACACAGTTCGGTTCCGTCAGTTTTCCTGCTTGAACCAGCTGGTACCTGTGCTTTTCATAGAAGCTCATGATGTGATTGATGATCTTCTCAGGCATTCCGTACATGGTAGAGCCTTCCACATGAACTCCCTTTTCAACGAGTCGACGACCTGGAGGAAGCCCACGAATATAAGATAGTGTAGCATTCCACTTCATGCACTGCTCCACTATGATCCTCAGCTTGTTGATTTGATCGACGCAGGATCTATTCTTACAGAACCCAGCCTTCCCTCTTCTCAGCCTCTGGTCCACAATATTTATAATTCGATTGAGCAGTAATCCCGTCCTACGTTGCTTGGGATTGAAAGTAAGGTGATACCTCACCAATTGTCACACAGTGTCCTGTCCCTGTTCTTTGGCAGTTTTACTATAGGACATTTTTCCACTCTTCTAGAATCTTCTCTTGTTTCCATACCTTTACAAAGAGTAGATGTAGTTCAGCTGAAAATCTGAAGTCTTCTTTCGGGATTTAAGGATAGATATTATCAGATCCGGGTGCTTTCCCATTATTCATCTTAATGGCCACAAGGTTGTCCTCCGTGGTTGGTGGCTCAGAGTTAAAATTCGGTCTGGCACCGCTGGCTCCTTGCTGTTATCCTCCGTTCCATCATTCTACCTGGCCATGTTTAACACCTCCGCAAATTGCTCTCCCTATCTCTCCCGTTTTTCCTTTCTTCCAGTAAGCATGTTGCTGTTCCTGCTCTTTACAGGGCCTCCTCTCCCTATCTTCTTTTTGAGAGGTCTTTATCATCTAATAGAGGATTTTAAAAACATCTGTTCCCACGACACGCTTCTCTTTCCTGGCACTCCTCTTCACCCCGCTATCTTGTTCGCTGTAGATATTCTGTACAGTGACCTTCTGCTGTCGTATTTAACGCCGTTTGAGTTCCTGTTTGGTATCCTTCTTATGTCCCAGCATCCGATTTTCGAAACTATTTTCATGCCAAAATTCGTCAACTATTTATCAGGTAGGTTTCTTGACTTTGTAATGGTTTCGGTACTAATAATTTCTTGGGAATGCGAATTATTAGCCACAGACTTCATAGCACAGTTGAGGGGCTGCCTCTTCTAAGCGTCCGAGCCCACATTCTGGTTGTTTCAGATTTGATGTTTATCGCTACTCCCCCTTCCCCTCCTCCCCTAAGAAAGATGACGGTATTACATTTTAGTTCACATCAGGATTCAACGAGAGTCCCTCCTCCTTTCTCAACCAGGCTTGCGACCGGCTATAGAGGACGTTTTCTGTAAATATACTGAAATAACTTAATTTGTCATTCGAACCCACTGAATTACATCACATTTTTCATAGCAAATGTCGGTAGACACCAAGAAACTGGCAGAGATCACGTAAGTGGTAAGCTAAATATTTCTCAGCCAAGTAAGAGATGAGAAATATTCACTTGAGCATCCCTAATCTTCTGATAATTTCTGTGACATATCACGTAGCACATTACAGGGTTAATTATTCAGTAGTCTACAAGGGATGAATATCACAGATAACTATAAGAACGTAAATAAAAGATAACTTATAATGACACTGATTACCCTGCCTACAACGTATGAACACTAACCAGTTATTTTTCTAATTGTGTGTTCTGTGCGTTTCTTTATTAGGTAAAAGTTTGCTTGTCTTCAGAGTGAATACAGTCTTCCTTCTCTGGAGGGAAGACAATGCGACAGTTGTATCTGCATTTGAGGGTATTCTTCTTCATAATCCCTTCAAAGATATGTATAGAAATGTATATTTAGGCTGATTTACGGGCACAAAGTACATATGAAATACAGACCCATTACTAGTAAATGTGCTTGCACCAAGTATTGATTCGTTACTCTGGAAAGGATGAGATACAGTATATTGTTCGTTTTACTACGACAGCGTTCACAAGCTTCCTGAACATTTGAATGATCCTGTACAATATACAGTATACGCATTATTTAATTTCGTATTTGAATTTGAATATTGGTATACTTGTCACAGTACATTAAGTGTGTTCCACCTAGTCACGCGTTTGTCCTTAGGTCCTGGGTTGATGGAACCCGACACAGTCACTCATCTACACGTCAGAAGATCAGCAGACGTGTTAATGAACTTCCTTCAGAAAAATATGCTCAGATTCTGACATCTGCTAAGACAATCTGCAGTTAATAAAAAGAGCATATTATTATTATTATTATTATTATTATTATTATTATTATTATTATTATTATTATTATTATTATTATTATTATTATTATTATTATTATTATTATTATTATATTCACAATATAGTAACACCTTGCTAGCACGTAATCCAAGGCCAAGAGTTCGTGTTTAAAAATATTCGGGTAGAACGAGTAAACAATTCAAGAGTTAAAATATAAATCACTTTACAGTACAACACAGTGCCGGCCCCGTGGTGTAGGGGTAGCGTGCCTGCTTCTTGACCGGAGCCCCCTGGTTCGATTCCAGGCCAGGTCAGAGATTTTTACCTGGATCTGAGGGCTGATTCGAGGTCTACGCAGCCTACATAATTACAATTGAGGAGCTACTTGATGGTGAGCTAGCGCACCCGGTCTAGAAAGCCAAGAATAACGGCTGAGAGGATTCGTCATGCCGACCACAGGACACAACACCTCGAAAACTGCAGACCGTCGAGCGAAGCTGCGGTCGCTTGGTAGGCCAAGGCCCTTCTGGGCTCTTGCGCCATGGGGTTTGGTTTGGTTTACAGCACAGTATTATAGAGTACTGGTGTATTATAGGCTACAGTATATGACACTACATAAATAACTATTAAGATTGTGCCATCCTACTTCGTGTGCTATATATACTGACTTTACAGTTTTGGTGAACTTACCTCTTCACCTCTACTCTGTATATGTTTTCACGCTTAATCCTCCACTCCCTCCCGCTGATATTCGCCTGGTCGCCATATTTGATGCTCATCTGTTTCCTGCGCTGACGTCATACGTCATCAGCCCAGCTGTTTGTCACAATACATTTTCTACAATGATCTCTCCGCCTACATTTATATTCTCGCCACCCTGCCTACTTCGGCAGGTGGAATCGAGAACTGGAAAGAGCACAAGACCTCGTCGAGGCAAGAGATTTTCTCTGCCCATCACTTCGCTGCTGCTACCTTGAGAGGAGAGATATGGAGACCTTCCTATTTAAATTTTATAGTTGACCTTTCTTTTCTACGGGCATGTAGGCGGGAGTTGGGGGAGTGGTCTACACTTTGTGGACAATCAAGATACTTACGCTAAGAACTTACCTTTATTCATGTCAAATTGCAACTATAGAACTGGATAGCCGTCTATCACAACCTCTGTACATTTGACGTACACTTCGCGTTGTGTTCTTTTTGGTATCCTATCTCTCCCATCCTGACCCTTTATTTATTTATTTTTTTTTTTTGCTAGTTGCTTTACGTCGCACCGACACAGATAGGTCTTATGGCGACGATGGGACAGGAAAAGGCTAGGAGTGGGAAGGAAGCGGCCGTGGCCTTAATTAAGGTACAGCCCCAGCATTTGCCTGGTGTGAAAATGGGAAACCACGGTAAACCATTTTCAGGGCTGCCGACAGTGGGGTTCGAACCTACTATCTCCCGAATACTGGATACTGGCCGCACTTAAGCGACTGCAGCTATCGAGCTCCTGACCCTTTATACCATAGGTTGTAATAGCTTTGTATTTTCTATAGATTACCCGTCATATTTCACATTTTTATTCGTACATGTATTATTATGGAACTTGTTACGATCATTATCATTTTAAGCATGTGCTATGATCCCTTGGATAAAGTTTGTTCTTCACGTCTCACATCTTTGCGTTAACGAATTTTCTTATAATCTATTTTCTCTAAATATGTCTTTGGAACTGCTTGTAATGCTTTTCGTGTGTATCACATATATATCCATTAGTGCATTCATCTAGCCCAACTTTACCCTTACCATCGCTGTTAGGTATAATTATTATATTTGCGCCCACCCTCATCGGAAGGTCTGCCTTACAAGGGCTGCACTCGGCTAGAAATAGCCACACGAAATTATTATTATTATTATTATTATTATTATTATTATTATTATTATTATTATTATGATTATTATTATATTTGCAAGATCTATTATTCATCTACAAGCTTTAAATATATTAACCTTCATCAAGTTGGTACTCCTGTTAGTTATCAGCCTGTATTGAGGATTAATGTATATCTTAAATTTACTGATGTATATTTGTATATTCCTTTCTCACTGTACAGTCTTTTAATTTGCAGTCTCATCTTCTTTAATTGTTATACTCTAAATTTATTTTTATCTATTTGTACACTCTTTTTTCACCAACTGCATCTTCCCAAGTATTAATTCAAATCTATTTGTATATTCCATTCTCACTGTACAGTTTTTCAATTTGTAGTCAATTCTTCTTTAATTGTTATGATCTAAATTAAATTATATTTATTTGTACATACCATTTTCTCAGTCTTACCAAATATTGATGTCTATTTCTACACTCCCTTTTTATACTGAACAGTCATTCTATTTATTTTAAAAATCTTACCAAATTTTTCTTGCTAGAGTATATATTGTTATCTTTCCGCTGATTCGAAAAGCAAAAGAAAAAATGTATACATGTTATTTATAATCCCGTTGTCTTGATTTGCCCTTATAATGATCGGTCCTGACGGCCCTCTTCCTCTGAGCCCCTCTTATAATTCCACTGCGCACTAATATACATTTACTGGGACTTTATTGATAATTAGTCTTCGTTTACATTGGCGTTACCTCTTAGGTGACGTTACAAATTTGTAGCACAACGTCGTTTACATTTTTTAATAATTGGCTTTACGTCACACCGACACAGATGGGTCTTATGGCGTCGATGGGATAGGAAAGGGCTAGGAGTGGGAAGGAAGTGGCCGTGGCATTAATTAAGATACAGCCCCAGCATTTTCCTGGTGTGAAAATGGGAAACCACGGAAAACCATCTTCAGGGCTACCGACAGTGGGGTTCGAACCCACTATCTCCCGGATGCAAGCTCACAGCTGCGCGGCCCTAACCGCACGGCCAACCCGCCCGGTCCGTCGTTTACATACCCAAAACGTATGTAATGCCCCCTTCTTGCCGGTCAGCTCAGCCGGTGAGCGAGAGTCTCAGAAGTAGACCGTTCGCTTACTGGCTGTGCAGAAAATTTTAAGGGCAGGGATAGCTTAAGAACTAGCGACAAATGAAAGGAACATTAAAAATGGGTTTTAATATTTATTAAAAACTAAGCACTCTCCACAATAAGAAAATTTAAAACAAAATCTTGAAATTTCAGAAGAGTTCTTCTCGGCCAGTCTCTGAACTACTCGGGAATTCTGCCCCAGAAAATACGACTCTGTAAATATACGAATAAAAATTAGCCTACTTGATTTTATAAAATAATCAAATTAATTTCTGAGAAAGCCTTTCTCAATTTCACAAAAAAAAGATTTTAAAATTAAATAATTACTTCGGCCATTTATTTGCCATTAATAACTGAATTATTATCTCCTCACTTTAATTGAAAAATTCAAATAAATTTTTTTAGTCGGCGAAATCATCTTCCAATCAACTTTCTTAAATTATAAATTAATAAACTGAAACATTTCTACAATTATTCTTAAAGTTTTTCATCATCATCATCATCATCTGTTTACCCTCCAGGTTCGGTTTTCCCTCGGACTTAGCGAGGGATCCCACCTCTACCGCCTCAAGGGCAGTGTCCTGGAGCTGCAGACTCTTGGTCGGGGGATACAACTGGGGAGTATGACCAGTACCTCGCCCAGGCGGCCTCACCTGCTATGCTGAACAGGGGCCTTGTGGAGGGATGGGAAGATTGGAATGGATAAGCAAGGAAGAGGGAAGGAAGCGGCCGTGGCCTTAAGTTAGGTACCATCCCGGCATTCGACTGGAGGAGAAGTGGGAAACCACGGAAAACCACTTCCAGGATGGCTGAGGTGGGAATCGAACCCACCTCTACTCAGTTGACCTCCCGAGGCTGAGTGGACCCCGTTCCAGCCCTCGTACCACTTTTCAAATTTCGTGGCAGAGCCGGGAATCGAACCCGGGCCTCCGGGGGTGGCAGCTAATCACGCTAACCACTACACCACAGAGGCGGTCTTAAAGTTTTTCCTCAGTAATTATCATAAATTGACGCAGCGTCATTCACAACGTTCTCTTCGTTTACTCTAATTTTTACAACATGTAGGGTTAACAATTCTTAGTCGGTGAATTCGATCCACGGACATGGTCCTTGCTTATTCATTTTTCTTTAAAGCATATGACCCTAATCTATCTTAATTTTCAATAAAATTCACTAAAGGTTCATAAATGAGTAAAATATGCTCATCCCAAAATGACACAAAATTGGACAAAATACGCGCACAGCGAACAAGAAATCACGACAAATAATCACCATGAAAAATATCATAATCACAAAATATCAACAAATTATTCATTCTACATTCACACTCGGGTACACGGTAACATTAAGAAATATTTTAGCGAATTCTAGCCCTTGATTTTTATTTTTTATTTTTAGTCAAAGTCAGGGGAAAAGTTTTAGATTACGGTATCGGCTAATGAATACCATTGCGATAGATTGAGAGGTGATGGTATCAGGATTATCACTTCAACAATGAAACTGAATTCACAGCGATGTTCCAGGGAATGTTAGAGATAAAAATCATCAATAAAATATTTTCAAAAATGCCTAATACGCAGGTCAAATAAATAGACGCGTCTGCGGTCAATGAGTTACGCCACTATTATTATTCTCCTAATATATTATGGCTCTCGATTAATACGTGCTCTACTCGAAGAACTTATGTCCAAGGACATATTCTCTTCCTATGTGACTCAATTAATGGATTCACAAAAATAATCACAAATCTCTAATCCATTTCCAAGTCCAAAATTATAACAATAACACAGTGAATGCAACAAGTGATCTGTCAAGACACAGCCGTATTCCAGGCCCACATTTACTCAATCTGAGCACACATTAATGCCATACAAGTCCAAACAATAATTACACTCATGATCTTATCCCACATTTTAAACCGTAATGATATTCAATTATTATTATCATTATTATTATTAATATTATCCGCACGTGGTCATATTCACGTAGGCTGAAGTGCAATAAATTTTACAGATGACTTTAACATATTTTAAGTTCCATAAAAGATCTCAAAATCATCAAGGAGAATCCTAACGTAGTGAAATGTGTTGATATTCGGTCCCGTATGACTCCAAATTAACTTTAAATTAATTAATAAATCAAATTATTATTATCGGAGGGGTCAGTTAGTTTTATCACACTCCTATGCTGAATCTGGACAGTCAGAACAAGTCTCGAAGACATTCACACCAATCTGACTAACTAATAGAGCCCCAGTACACATACACGTTCAATCACAAACTACCTTCCATCAAAGAAAGAAGGAATGAAAATTCTAACTACTGAAACTATGAGAAGTTACCGCAATTAATAAATAAGGACTACGTCTATATTAATTTTACAAAGATTCACAGAAATGAAATTGAAACATGGTACTCATGTGGATGTGGAATCTGGATTTCAGCGGATGACCAAGGAAATTGGTCAGGTCACCCTATCATCGAACTCCGTCCTTCTCCATGGCTGAAGATGCCTCACATGTTTAGTAAGTCATGGCAGGAGTGAGGACAAGCATGGAATAGTAGTGGACTCCTTCATACAGGTGTGCCTGCATCTTGAAAATTTCATGAACTGCTGGCAGTCTTCCTCTTCCGTCTTCTTCGTGAAATGAGCTGAAACTAAGAAATCAGTCTTAAATATTGTTCAGGACACACACACGATGAGTTAGATCAGATATGAATACCTTCTATATTTCGTAGAGTTGAAATTAATCTGAACTGCTGAATTTTCAAAGTTCTACGGAGTAAATTTCCCCAGAAGCAAAAAATATTCAAGGTGGTTAAAATTTCTGGTGGATAGGTGAAATTACATCGTCCTCCTGATCATTGCCGCTACCTCAGACAATAATAACTGTTGATCTTCAACATTGTTCTTTCCTTACATGTGATATGCACATTATTGAAATTAGTTTGTAGGGTAAGAATACAAGGTGATTGTTGACTTGGTAACGTTCTCAAGTGTCGATCTAATTGCGCCAATGTTAATCAACTTACCCGTAGCTTAACATCTAAATAAACTATGGTTTGACAATGGTTAACTTAGAACTACGTGCATTTCTTACATTTCCAGCAGAGGAACAACATAGAAAACACAATAGCCTAAATAGCGTCGGTGTTTCGTCTTATATAATGATGAGAAATGAAGCCTTCCCATAAAAAAGTTGTGTATCACATTTGACAACTTTACAGGAATGAGAACAAATTAGATATTCCTTTATATAATGGAGGTCTAAGTTTAATTCTTTCTGTATATAAAACATACTTTTTCCTCCTTACTTAAATAATATATTTGCAAGTAAATGGTATCATTGAAGGATTATACTGAGAAAACTGCCAACTCCCTGGAAGAGAATTGTATATTACTAGATAGTTAAAACGTTGTATTGAATCCTAGAACTTACCATTCCATCGTTATTCGTCTGCCTCGGCTACTTCAGTAGAACAATGTCTATTCTTGGATCTTGGGGTCGCTATGGATTTTTTTCAGTCACTTCATTGACCAATCGATACGGTTCAGAGTAGAGCACAACCACTTCAAATGACGAGCAAAAATGTGCTTACTAAAAATGTATTCATGAAATCACGATAATTATATTTACTACATATGCAAGAAAAAAAATCAGTTAAATTTGTCACAACATGTTATAACGCAGTCACAATGCATAACGTGAGTGATAAAAGTATCTTGAATTTTTTTTATATTATTGTCTTCCAAAGAATGGAAACGCAATGTGGCGCAATATCACTGGCCTGGGGACTGGGTATTTGTAACGTCCTTAATCTTCCTTTCCTCACACACAACATTCCACACTACCGCCATTCCAATTACACGCAGGTTCATACAATATGGTGCCAGTAGGTTCAAAAGAGCCACATTGGTCGACGCCCCGAACAAATAGCATTTTTTTTAACTTTCAGGTTATGAAACAGTTACGTCGTTAAATTCGTTAAAATACAAGTTCACAATATAAAACAACATGAAATCTTTCCAGTTTTACGCAACTGCAACTACAATTATTACAAATCTGTCTACCTACACTCGTCCCCTTAAATTAAGTTACAAGTGATCGGTAGATCAACGTCTCGAGAAATGAAAATAAATTAAAATAACAGCTGACGAAATCGAAACTGCATTCGTAGTGTAAATCCTACAAAAATATTAACTAAGTATCAACACACTACCCTAACATACCATATACCCGAACAATAACTCTTGAAGTAAAGAAAAAGAAACAAACAGCAACGAAAGTTCATCGAACTTGAACGCACGCGGATAAGTAGTAGGGATCAGTCTCCATTAGCCAGGTTTCCACGTGAGACAACCCTTACATTTGCGCCGCTACTGATGCAACGCTATTATGGGAGCACCTTCCAGCTAGTAAAGATTAAGCCGAAACATGGCCTAAATAGTACCTCCTAATATCTTCTGTATCTGTATCCACTACTGCAAACACTAACATCGTTCAAGTCGGTTCGCAAAAATGCCTAACCTATGACTTGGCTGTGTACAGACGGCGTTGAGTCAACGTTACAGTGCCTACTCATCTCGGACGATAATTACTATACACGCGGCATTCTAAATCTATTGTTGAGCCAAAGTTATGGCATCTACACATCACTCATACTGCCGGGCGAAACTGAAACTTTAATACAATGTCCGGATATTTAAATCTGATTCTCGTTCAAATTACAACACATGAAGTAAAATTCGCTACAGAAATGGACTCGAACCTGGAAATATTAACTGTATCTATTTCCTACGATAAAGCGTGCAATCGAAATGAAATAACAGGTTCGAATTGTTTAATCTGCTCCTCGTTATAATTTAAACACATGCGGCGAAGTTCGCTAAAGGAAAGTAGACTCAAATCTCGTTTGATATTACGTAATATCACTGAAAACGGTCATCACTACCATCACAATATTCACGGCATAACTCGAATGTGAGGCTCCAAATGACCTGCAATGTCAACACTCCAACATACGCAGGATAAACCCTCAATCTAATAAAATGCATTCTCTCACCCGCAATGTTTCCAGTTCGCGATGTTTTCGTCTCGTAAAGATATAGAATAAGATTCAATTTACAATAAGTAAGTATTACCTCGAACGTGTGTAAGAATGTATTTTACTCGCGTGATCGGCTATCACAAAATACACTTCGCTGGTATCAAATAGAATCGTCACATTGAATTAACTGACGTTACCTACGGCCTTACATTAAATACTAATCATGGGAAGACATCAACTTGTACTTAAAATATGCTTTACAACGCACTCACTTCGATTTGACAAACCTAACATTTTTCAATCGTTCTGAATCGCTAGAGGACATCGCTCCTCTTATACAGCCTGTCTCAGAAATATTATACATCAACGTATACACCCTGTCACAAAAGTTCCTCTCCATCGAACGAAAAGCCCTTTTATCCTAGGCCTCCTGCTTATTACATATCACTCATAAAATACAGGCTTCCTCTGCTTTAACTTTCTTCCTAATTATTCTCATATTTCACTACAATGCATTTTCTCCTTGCTTGAAAACTTTTAAGTACAAGTGATCCCATAACCAAACAACTTAATAATGATCTCAAAATTAACTTCTCGAAATTTTTCAAGACCGCAGGAGCAAAATACCATGCCATAATTTTCTATCACAAATACACGGTGTCACAAAAATTAAATCTCCAAAATGCCAAACTCTATCATGCTTCACTGGATTTCGATATAAACTGCAAATCTCATTTACCTAACTGCTGAATAAGTTATTAGTATTATCTCAATTTACTCCTAACGTGATTATTATTATTATTATTATCATTTTTATTATCATTATTATTGAACTTTATCAAACTTATACTGGTTATCTTTATCAGTATCATTATTATAACTTTTACCGGTCCGAACATTATTTCACTGATTTTCATTGTAATATTTAACTTCACATTTTTAAGAAATTTAAACACATTTAACGACCAGCGCACCGACATGATTAACAGACAATTCGCATCTACAAGGGAATAACGACAGGACACATCATCGTCATTGCAACATAATTAATTCTACACACGCCAAATATACAACGCGGCGTTATAATGTATTAATTAATTTAAAGGGACAAGCATTTACATCTCTAACTACAAAGATATAATATTTGAATTAGGCAGACCTGTAATTGTGCCGCATGACGTGGCGTCATCGTGGCTACATTTTAACAGGCCAACAACCTCTGAATTTAGCCCCTCATAATGTTAGGAAGCATTCTTCGCTTTAAAACTACCTTATCAATACACTGATTCTGCACTCGTATTGAGGCAACACACGTCCATTTTCCTGAACGCGACTTAACCTACTAACAAATTTTATTATACACATATACACAAAAATGAGCCACGTCACCTCGTATCGACCAGTCAACTGGTGCAGAAGTGGAAAAATTTCTCTTCCTCTTCACAGGTGTTCCTCAGACATGGATGATCGTGGGATAATGATGCTATCTTTCTCTGAACCCAACAGTTCTCCGTTACAGATTATCAAAATAACCTTGTCAGTAATAACTCCAAAGAGCTATCTGTGACTTCGCTGTCTTTCTATGCAAAAGTTCATGAATCCTATAAATAAATTCCTATGATATTCTCACCTACCAGGATGGATGTCGTAAATACAATATTTAAATATCTAAGCCACCTCCACTTCTCATTACTACTTTGTAAAAATTTTCGTCTATCAAGCCAAGTGGCTTTTGAGATTTCGCAGTCTACCTCCTACACTTTAACTTTTGGAAGTTTTCTTCTCGATATCATTTGACGTAGGTTCGTCCTCTCGGACCACTGAATGCTGACTGTCTTGTCGTGGTCAGGGTATTTATGTATTCTGTAGAGATGTGGTACACTGTATTATCTATAATTGTGCAATCGTTTCATTTGATGACCGATGGACCGATTTCTTTGAGACTCACCCCAGAGTTTCCGCCTATTTTCGCAATCACAATGGTGCTGTTCGCTGATTTCTCCAGCTTCTTTCACGGGCGCAATTAATTAATTAATTAATTGTACGATGATTCCCGCGTATTTTGACCGTATGTCCTTGACAAGTGTAAATCAACTCTGCCTACAGGCATGCTAACTTCTCTCTGAGCATAATGAAATGCGTTTCCACCCTGTGAAGTTAGCTTCATCAAATGTCTCCCAAAATTCACAATTAATTATCTCTTCTCTAATGAGAGTGTCGAAATCTCTCACAATAAGGTTTATTAGCCAGAATTTCATTATTAATTACCCGAGGTCTTCCGGAATGTTCCGACCTAGTTCGATATTTTGTGGATCGCCTCCTGCTGTGAGTTGACGACCCACGGAACACGAGGTGAGCTTGCAATTAAAAAAATGGTTGTGCGTTTATTTCCCCTCTCGCAAGTGACCCTACATAGCCGGCGGTGCTTTCAGAAATGTAGAATTATGCGCTCAGTATATCACATCATGAGTTGTGTAATACTTTTGTGTTTTAAATGCATAACGACTCGAAAAATACAACCTGTGTCTGAAAAGTTCGGTGAATGGTCTCATGAAATAAAGACACCGTAAGTTACACACAAAACTCCGTTAACGGCCTTCAAAGTAATCTCTCTCTAGCCGGACTGAGTGGCTCAGACGGTTAAGGCGCTGGCCTTCTAACCCCAACTTCGCAGGTTCGATCCTGGCTCAGTCCGGTGGTATTTGAAGGTTCTCAAATACGACAGCCTCGTGTCGGTAGATTTACTGGCACGTAAAAAGAACTCCTGTGGGACTAAATTCCGGCATCTCGGCGTCTCCGAAGACCGTAAAAGTAGTTAGTGGGACGTAAAGAAAATAACATTATTATTATGATTACAAAGTAATCTCCGTTAGCAACAACACACTTTTGACATCGACTGTAAAGCTGCTGAAAGCTGGCAGCAAACACTTCTTTTGGATACCTGCTACACTGTCTTACCGGTGGCCTTTCAGGGCTAATTTAAGACGGGTGAACAAAAAAAATCTGCCGGCGTCAAATCCGGAGAATACGGAGAGTGTGGAAGAACAGTCACCTGGCGTTCAGCGGGAAACTGGGTCACGCGGATCGCATGTGCGGATGGGCATTGTCGTTTAGGAGCTTCCACTGTCCACTCCGGTACTGTTCAGGCCGAACCCGTCTGATGCGTTGCAGTAGCCGTTTCAAAACTCCCTCGTAGAATTCCGCGTTGACAGGTGCACCCTGGGGTACAAATTCATGATGAATGACACCATTGCTGTCGAAAAAGGCGATCACCATTGCATTAATCTGGGATTTTGTGCGCCGACTTTTCTTGGGAGGCGGAGATGATGCTGAACACCACGCCATTGACTATCTCTTGGTCTCCGGATCATACTGATAGCACCATGACTCGTCTCCTGTAATGATAGTTTTCAACACCTCCGGATTTTGGTCACAAACATCAATGAAATCTCCCTACGTTTCCATCCGAGTTTGCTTCTGCTCGTCTGTCAGGTTGTGCGGTAAAAACCGGGCACAAATCTTCCGCTTTTTCAAATGTTCGTGAACAATGCTCCTTACACTCTCCTTGCCTACACCCACTTAATCGGCTATCATTCGTAAGGACAGTTGCCGATCAATCGCAAGTATCTGTCAAACTCGTTCGATGTTGTCTGGAGATGTGCTTGTGGTTGGTCGAACCGAACGCGCCTCGTCTTCAACACCTTCCTTTCCATCTCGAAAGCATTTAAACCAGTCAAATACGCACTTTTTACTCACTGCTTGAGCGTGGTAAACTTGCACTAACATTGCGTGTGTTTCCGTTGCCGTTTTGCCTAGTTGGAAGCAAAACTTCATGTTAACGCTTTGCTCCGTTTTGCACTCCATTGTGCAATGACACGAGTCCTCACACTCCGTGTGATGTGTTGCAGCGTTCAACTCCGTTTAACTGTGTTGAGTTGACCGGTAGGGGGCACTTGGTGTCATGTCTCGCAATGCGTATGCGCGAGCGCATCGTCCGAACTAGCACGGTGTACAAACTAGGCGACCCTTACCGAACTTTTCAGACACAGATTTTACAAGTTTTGAAAAAATACAGTATCAAGTAAGGATCTTGTGTACTGTTGTTATTCAAATGGCCTCGAAATACAGACACAACACATCGTTACATGAATATAGTCCTTAAACAATCGGCTAGGTGATATACAACGTTCTTCCCTTACCTGTGTTGGACGTTGCTTTCCTTCCACTACACTCTCTGATGTTGATACATAGCTTCTTCCGCTATCCCTCAATCGCTTGGGAAACAAACAGAAACAGAAAGTACCAGCATACTATATGAACATCTTTCTTATATCAAATGTACAAAGTGTCCTCTGTTAGCATTGGTACATGCATCAAGCATTCGTCGTATGGAATCAGCGCATCCTCACAGACGTGCAGGTCGCCTGTACGGTGTCAACTCAAAAGACCTGCACGCCATTATTATTCCTTATAGATTGAACAGTTTTACGAGATTATCGTTACAAATCGTTCAAGTTGGCTCGAAAACATATGATATAGTGACATGGAGATTGTGCGTAGCGATTGAACATCATGAGTTTAAAAAAGTGAAAAGTTAGATTCTCGCTTTTAAGAATGTCGGCCGTATGCTCAGTGTACGGCTGCACTAATCGAAGTACGGTGATTGATAATTTTCCCTTTTTTTCTGGCTTATCGTAAGTGACGATTTCTTGGTACCTGTTTACCATTGACCTTGAAAGTTATTTCTTGTTGCCAGCTGGTGTTGGTGTATGGTATGATTCATTGAAGTTTGATATTCAGGTTCTTTCTTGTTTCTCTCCATAATGGTCTTGAAGACTTGTCTTGTGCTTGGGCATTTGTTTGATGTAGGCCTCTTTCAGTCAAACGAACACCAAGCATGGTAAATTCAGTATTTTGTACATGTTCGTGAAATTTATGAAGTGTTTAGTGTACACCGAGCGAGTTGGCCGTGCGGTTACGGGCGCGCAGCTGTGAACTAAATTCAGAAGGTAATGTCGGTAGCACTGAAGATGGTTTTGCAGTTTCCCATTTCTCACCAGGCAAATGAAGGGGCTGTACCTTCATTAAGACAATGGCCGCTTTCTTGCCGTTTCCTATCCCATTGTCGCCATAAAACCTATCTGTGGCGGTGTGATGTAAAACAACGGGGAAAGAATGGTTATTGTAGATGTCAGTGGCATTAATATTTAGAATTAGGCTAAACTTCGTAATGGACAATTTTCTGTTATATTTCAGCTAGTAATCCCAGTATGATACGGTAAAACAAAACACAATATACTCTTATGTTTCGTACAGTATAGCCTAATAAATATTTCTGGCTAGCGAGTTGGCCGTAACAGTTAGGGTCGCACAGCTGTAAGTTTGCGTTAGGGGGATAGTGGGTTCGACTTCACCGTCGGCAGCACTGAAGATGCTTTTCCGTGGTTTCCCATTTTCATACCAGTCTGTACCTTCATTAAGGCCACGGCCGCTACAGTCCCAATCCTAGCCATTTCCCACCCTTCCCTCAGGGACGTGTATTAACAATAAGCGAGTTGCATCACTTTTTGTTGAAGCTGTACCGCCTCACACGAGGACGATGTCACCCGATACAGTACCAGTACTTAAGCAATTTTCATGTGTCAGGTTTTGATTGTTCAACGGTACATATTGCACCCAAGTTGCCTAAGGCTACACGATGGTATATTTAATTCATTAATTTTTTTATTAGAAACGAATCAGTATCCGACAATTCTAGCAAGGACTCTAGAACTTGCCACAACCCAACGGCGTAGACATTTTAATCCACAATAACAGAGTTGGAGCACGATCGGTGGGGGTTATTAAGCAATTATGTCATAAATGCACTTAGCAAGAAGCTGCACTCGCCGCCGCACCCTGGAAACCGAAACAGCCTAAATTTTCCATGCATCATTGTTAGACAGAGGAACCTGAGGTGTGCGACAAGGAAAGAGGATACACGAAATCCTTTGAATTAGATGGATAGAACCCGTAGAAAAATGGCTCAGCCAATTAAATTCCTCCATTTTTATACGCAGGAATTTCCCGCTAAGAATATTTAGCCTGTCTCGGAAGTTTGTATAAGGTTGCTCGTCGACTAGGCTTCTAATGACTGTATCAGAGTGAATATACAACCTGTGGCAATAAAGTTCGGTGAATGAAGTCAGAACGGTCGATTCGGCAATACTGGTGACACACAATGCTGCACCTACGTAGCAGCAAGCTTTGACCACTTGCTCCCAACGTTGTTCAGTTGAGCATCGTGTGTGTGCCGTGTAAGACCTGTTTGACACAGTGCTTGTTTAGTGGGTTGGTTCTGAACTGCGAACAGGAACATGAACGACCAAAATATCAATGTACAGTTGTGTTTTAAGCTTGGCAAGGCACCAAAAGAAACGCATGCGATGCCTGTACGTGTTTATGAAGATCAAGAACTGTCCTTGAAGTGTGTGTACGAGTGCTTCGCGCGTTTTCGAGGCGGCTTGGAAAGTGTTTCTGATAACCCCCGTAGTGGAAGACCGGCGACCGCCGTCAGTGACGAAAACATTGAGAAGGTGTGGACATTAATCACGAACGATCGGCGATTAACTGTGCGCATGATAGGGGATGTAATGCAGATTAACCGTGAATCCGTACGATAAATCTTCACCCAGAAGTTAAGGAAGAGGAAAACGTATTCTCGTCTAGTGCCACATCACTTGACGATCAGAAGCAGGCATGTTTAGAGGCTTCACAGGATTTTGTCGAAACGGCGGATGCGACACCAAATTTCTTGAACTGTATTGTCACTGAGGATGAAACCTGGACCATGAAAAGAAACGGCGAAGCATGGAATGGCCATCTCCGGGTTCCTCTCGTCGGAAAAAAGGTCAGGGCGAAAAGTCACGCATCAAACTCGCTTTGAAAGGAAAGAGATTTGACGATATTCCTTACATCCAACGAAACGTGACGAGGCTTTTGAACACAATCCCAAAGGAAGCCTGCTTGCAAAGTTTCCAGGACATGTATCGCCAATCTCAGTAGTGCATAGTTATGGAAGGGGACTATTTCGAAGGAAAGTAAGGTCACTGTCGTGCATTGCTCATATATGTTGATAGTACAGGACTATTCACCGAACTTTATTGTCACAGGTTGTAATTTTTGGTGGACTCATTTAAATTAATTACAACATAATTGAAATACAGTCATCGTGTGCGACTGATCACGTGTTGATGGCATGGAATATAAACGGATTGAAAAAATCCCGCCATCTAACAAATAGCCAACGTTGGTTTAATGGAACCCACGCTAAGTGAATTACACAAAATGATACGATCTTATACCTACTTTCAGCTCCGCACCGTAATACCAGCAAAATTAGGAACAACGGACACCTGCTAATGTATTTTCGAAGTCCATGGATTAATTTGTGACGCTCCGTAATACACCGGAAGTTGAGTTAGGATCACATGTTCTGACCGAAGGTTTATAACTGAGAGGTGAACTTAACCCGCAATCGAAAGGACGAGTTTGGCAGTTACAGCGAGTGGACGTACGTGCTTCCCGCAGAGTCACTCACCTCGCCAGGCTATTTGTACTTCCCAAGTACTAGTCAGGCAATTGTACTTGTGAGTACAAACAGGAAAGTGTAGCAATTATCTGTGCCAGTGCATTTTCAGAGCACGGCATATTGTTTACTATGTACACAAACAGAGCATTGTCTACCAGCGCTTCTCAGCGCTACTTTTCAAGTGTGTTTCAGGCACCTACGGAAACGATTACGGACAACGACGAGGGCAGCTAGGTGAAGAAGATAACTGCTACGGAGACAATCTGCAAGTTTGGGCGCCTCATCCAGAAGACCCTAGGGTCACCTGCACCGGCACTGGAGCACAACACGGAGCCGGAGACGCCAGCAACAGAGCCAAAGCCGGAGTAGGAGGCGCCGGAGATCGAGCTGGAGACGGAGCCGTTCAGGGACGGCTGTGACCCCCTAACGGCTTTTTCTTCTCCGACGGCTACACGGAGCCGGAGTACGAGGCGCTGCTCATCTACTACAGACTGGTTCGCCCTGTACTTTCTGTACGGGACTTAGTCCTGGACAGAATGCGGCGCCCTCTTCACGGAGGCAAGAAGATCTCGACGACCATGTCTGTTGAAAGCTGTCTACCAGGAGGCCTCATCATCAGGTATCACGACCAGGAGCAGATGCGCGACGTGGAGAACGAGCTGCCTATTCTGTTTCAGGTCATCCGACTACCATAGAGGGACGGCGTGCCAGGGTCGAACGCCGACGCCCTCAGGAGGAGGGCCGAGACGGAGGAGACCCTGGGCTCATCACCCAAACGCCGAGGAGGCAAGGGCATAAGGCGGTTAATACCGACTTAGTCCAAGCCACCCAGCCGGAGGCCAACGACACCACCACTCAGGTGGTGCGCACTGCCCCGCGGAGCCGCGACTGTACGACCCAGGCCGAGCGGTTCGGTTCTCTCAAGTGGACGCAGACTGAGGTTTCGAGGTGCACTACGGTGAAGTGGACGCAGACGAAGGCCAACCAGGAAGGGAGTATTACCCGGGCGCAATCCAAGAAAGCGCCCCAGATGGCGGATGGCAGCACAGCAGTGGAGGAGGACGCCCCCTGGAGTTCGGAGGCTGTTACCCAGGCGCGGCCTGCCAGCGTGTTTGTCAAGGTGCAGACATCGATGTTCGCCCCAAAGGACAGGGAACGCAGTCGGGTGTCAGCTTCGATAGACACTAACGCCGTCTGCCAGGAAGAGGGAGAAGCCGTCTTTACAGCGAGAAGAGACCCCCACCGCCGGGAAGAAGACGCCGCCACTGGACCAGGAGGAACAAGACGATGCCGGTACACCAAGAGAGAGCCGCCTAGCCACAAACCAGGACTGCTCCCAGGACAGCAGTCGACCGAGGAGCCAATCAGGAGAGGACCTGAGTGGGTAGCAGCAGTCGGGTGAGATCGAAACGTCCCCCTCTGTAGCTCTTACAGTGTTTCGGCTGCCTGAGGTGGGGCCACCGTCAGGATAGGTAGGTGTGGGCTCCTAGTGAGGTGCAACAATTGTGGGGATGATCACCACTACACGGCCTGTTTTGCACTTAAGGAGGCGCCGGTGTACGCCATCTGCGCGGGGAGCCACCCGGCCTCTCATCGCAGATGCCCTGTTTCCTGGGCTATGGCGCGGGTAGAGAGGAAGGAAGCCCGGCGACATGTCCCACCCCATCCATGAGGCCCTCGCATTGGCAGCCTTGGCCTCATTCTCTGAGATTTGAGACAGGGTACGAGGGACCCCAAGGAGACGGAGCGGTGCGGCAGGCCCTAGTGGCAGTAGTAGTACAATGCATGTTCTAAAACAATGGGCGCTGCTTCAGCATTTTCTCACGAGGTCATTGACCCCTAGTTGAGTAGGTAGGCTAGGGGGTTTTGACCCAAGGTCATTGACCTCCCGAGTAGTATGACAATGGACTTTATATCCGTACGTGAGCAAGCCTAAGGTCACGGACGCCATTGGTGTGGTCTAACCTCACAGACGCCATTTGGAGGGACCTTACGCCGCAGACGCCATTTTGATGTTGGGTAGTTAGTCTAAGTGCATTCTATACCCGAGTAGTAAGTCAATATACGTTCTATACCCGCGTAGTAAGCCAATGTACGTTCTATACCCGAGTAAGTAAACTAATGTACGTTCTAAACCATTGTACACGGAATAACGTCATATCCTGTTCAGATACAGGCGGAACTTCGCCAAGGCAAACAGGACTGCGAGTCCTTCTGGACGCCATTGGAGGGGGCCTAATTGATGATGAGTAATTAGCCTACGTGCATCATATACACGAGTAGTAAGCCGACGTAGGTTCTTTATTCGAGTAGTATGCCAATGTACGTTCTAAACCATTGTATACGGAATAACGTCATATCCTTCCGTACGTCTGCATGCCTAACATCACAGTAACCGTTGGAGAGGGCCTAACTGACCTGGGGTGCTTTTTGACCCCGAGGCAAATTAAGTGGTAAGCCTAGGTACGTTTTAAACCGATTAGTTAGCCTAGGTAGTTTTATCCTGAGTAGTAAGCCAAAGTACGTTCTAAATCCTAGTAGTAAGCTAATGTACGTTCTAAACCATTGTACGCGGAATAACGTCATACCCTTGCGTACGAGTGCAAGCTGGAGGGGCCTAAGTGAACTGGGGTGTTTTGTAACCCCGATTCTAGATCATTAGTAAGCCTAGGTACGTTTTAACCCGAGTAGTAAGCCTAGGTACGTTTTAACTCGAGTAGTAAGCCTAAGTACGTTTAAACCCGAGCAGTAAGCCAATGTACGTTCTAAACCATTGTACTCGGAATAACGTTATATCCTGGTGTACGTGAGCAAGCCTATCCACACAGACTTCATTGGAGGGGCCTACTTGATATGCGATGCTTTACATTTCCATCCGACGGACAAATAACCATCAACAGCTCTTACTGCGGAGAGGACTGGAAGGCTTTCTTGGGCACCCAATCTAGTAACTAGAAATTGTATATCACTACCTAGCTTCATTGCTAGGCTGAATGGCTCAGATGGTTGATACGCAGGCGTTCCCGGCGCAAACATTGCCTTACCTTATGCACGACCCTTTAGTTCATCCACTTCCTAAAACGCATCTCTACTGTACCAGGAAAGCCTAGGTCCTGGGGCCTGTTTCATAAAACTAACAAATAATATTAGCTAATAATATTAGAACTCATAAAACAAATTATTAGTTAACCAAATTCTGTTTCATAAAGATGTGTGCATGCCTAATAAAATGGCTTCACTAATAATATTAGTTCATTAGTCAGCTGATACAGTTTGAGGTTAGAATCGATTTGTTGAGTGTTCTTTGGTTCTTAGTTTGATTTTGTTCCTTGCAGTAGGCTAGCACTTGACCCACTCGAGTTGACTACCGGCTATTCAGTGCGTATATGCAGCTCGATTGACTCAGTTGGAATTTTGAAATTTAATATACTTTCGTTGTCTCGTTGTTTTGTGTTCGTCGTTCGTTTTTATACAATGGGAAAAAGAAACGAAAATAACGTAAGAAAAGAAAGTTTTCTACGAAAAGTGTTGGAATTGAAGGGGCAGCTGTTCGGAGCCTTTTCACTAACTGTAACGAAGGACTCCAAAAGGCAAGCGTGGATGGAGCTGCGAGATTATGCTGTGGCTATTGGGCTGGTTACAGCTGACAAAGATTATACGTATGTGCGGGATGCTACTTGGCCAAACATGAGTAGCAGAACAGTGGTAAGTTTTAGCCGTTGTTTTTCTCGTAGTTGGAGGTTATGTTAGTGTTTATTTACTAAATTCAAGCCACCCTTTTCTCAACTGGATGTCGATATTTCAGTAGATTAAACACATTTTTTAAAGGGTGGTGGGGGTAGTGGGGGAAACAAGGAGACTTCGCTCCGCATTAGAGTTCCCTGTGCAGTATACTACTCATAGTCATTTAACATTATGCATCATACAGCCACCCTTTGTGTTTTTATGATTGTGACTGAGCAGAGCATAACCTCAAATGAACTCCAGTGATATTTATAAATCTTTGTTGTAGTAGGCGTGAAAGCTTACAAAATTAATTGTATAAAATAGATACATTAGATATAGGTAGTGCTTTAGTACAGTCAATTATAACAGGATATCCTTCTAGACTTACATGATTTCTTTTATTCACAGGCAAAAATTGACAATGCTTGTCAGACTGGAAGTGGGGGAGGAAGTTCCAAAAAATTAGACGATATAGACCACCTGGTCCTCAACATCATTGGAAGGGAATCTCCTGTTTTACAGGGATTCGGTGTAAATGATTCGTTGGGAGAAATAGTTCTTCCCGTAGTGGAGCCAAGTGCAGCTTCGAGCAGTGAAAATATAGTGCCATTGGGAGAATCTGTATCAAACAATGAAATTGAGGGAAGCTGGGAAAATGGAGAGCTCCAGCATCAACAGGAACCACCTAAGGCTAGAGGTAAGCTGGAAATGATGTAACTGAAGATGTATTCTGGTATCTAATTCCACCTTTTGACTGTGACTTTAAACTTCCAGCTCAGGGTGCCCACTAGTAAACCAAAATCTATTTTCCCTGAATTACATTTAGTGGAACACAGTACATAAAAGTGATGCTTGAGCATGTTTATCATACTCTAGTATAGTCATCTTGAAACATATTTTGCATGAACACTGATGGCATAAAGAACTTGAAATAAATGTATCATATGTCAAAGAAGCTACACTTCATCAGAAAATGTCAATCTGTGAAGTGGCTCAACAGTAATTCCATTGTACACAGCCACTACAACCAACCAACAAAAACTGACTATAGTACGTGCACCTTTTAACGATACATGCACACCCTGGTGCTGAATCGGTCAATGTGGGGAATCTTCAAGATTCGTATGGGCAATCTTTCAAACACAAACTATGAATCGCTTACGCATCGCTCTGCGACATATGGCGTACACTTTACGTACTAGTACTGTTGTTGTTTACACAGCAAATCCATGCTAGGAACAAGATTCACATTGAGAAATGTTAAATAATGTATGTGTGACAAAGTTGTTGGCGTAAGATAATAAATGTTTATAAAATTCACATCGATCGGTCATATTATCGATTCAATTCAGATTTCCTTTCCATTCAGTTGGCAGTATTACCGGAACCGGGAGAGCTCCCTCCTTACTCCTCAACCCCGTACAAAGAAATATCGCTAAAAGGTGCGCAGACTATACATTGCTCACAGGAAGCCATCAATCACTCTTCTAATGCCTGTGCTCATCAGGGACCCTTTCTTGAAATTGGCATGAGTGAGCATGCCAGTTTTAATCACGCTCATAACAGAAACTTATGGATTAGTTTTCAGAAACTTGGGTACGTTCCTAGTTCCTATCGCAAATGAAAGTGCCGTTAAATATGTAAGCTGGTCAACTAGTGTGTACAGAAATAAGCACCACTGACACAGTCCTTTATTTGTAGAATTATTTTCTGTGATAACGTCCCTTTTCTATAATATTCTCCTTAATAGCGAGGGAAAATCTGTAATAATCGTGGGCAATCCATAATACTTCGAGCACCTCTACGGTATGTAAATTATATGGGCAGCTTTTAAAACATTGGGCATTTGAAAATAAAACAATTAGAAGATAAGTTATTGTCTTTTTCATTTGTAGTATTATCATTTAAATTTTGGTTCAATGATTACAAGGCAGTTAGGCCTACAAATTTATATTATTATTCCTAGCATTTACCCGTTGCTGCAAGGTGCGCCACTTTGCACGATACTGGGCATCGTGTTGTCTTAACTTGAGAGTCTTCATATAATTTACTGTGTTATGCTAGCTTTGCTCTGGACGTTCGTGTGGATGTTGCCCATTAATTTGAAAGGAGTGAGTCAAATTGGCAGCTGTTCCAGGATCAGGTGAATTGGCCATGTGGTTGGGGGCGTGCAGCTGTGAGCTTGTATCCGGGAGATAGTGGGTTTGAATCGAACTCTCGGCAGCCCTGAAGATGGTTTTCTGTGGTTTCCCAATTTTCACACCAGGCAAATGCTGGGGCTGTACGTTAATTAAGGTTGTGGCGGCTTCCTTCCAACTACTAGCGCTTTCCTATCCCATCGTCGCCATAAGACATATCTGTGTCGGTGCAATGTAAAGCCGCTAGCAAAAAATAAACCTGTTCCAGGTGTGGCACACAGAACATGACCACACCATTGGAGATGCTTTTCCCATGCCTTCTCAGTGATGGCTGCAATGCTCATTTGCTAGTGAACGGTGTAGTATACATGGTATTGATAATAATTAGGACAAATAATAGCTGAAGATGTCTCTAATAGAGATGAAAACATAATAGCCAAAGATGTGTCTGTTACAGACAATTTATATAGGCTGATGTTTAACAACTTATTCCTGTCATTAGTCTCTGAGTACCGGTATCCCTTTCCTGTTAAAATAGGGAAAGCATGGAAAACACAGGGAAATGACTTGTTACATCAAAATTAGTATTTCAGTGTAATACTGTACCCAAACGGAATGATCGAGTGAGACTGATATTAGACGGGACACCAGTCGAACGCAGTGAGTAGTACTTTGAGAGAGAGAGAGATAGAGACAGATGCTGAACACGTGTGGTAATGAAGGAGAGTGAATGGAAAAGAGACACATATTTGCACGAACCGCTCAAATGTTCCATCAGCCGCACTGTTCCAAATACAGTTTCTCCCACTCCCAGCATGGCCGGAAGACTACACACATGTTCCGAGCGGTATATTCATGACCTCCTGCGTATTCTGTGTCTGATAATACATTTATTGCTTGCTTATGCACCCAGTAGCCTTCATCATGAGTACTAATCTCTTTAAATTCAATATTTTAGTAGCCCTATGTACGGAGGATTTTAACATACCAACTTCTTGTGCAACACATTGTACAGATGTAGTGGGAGATCATACTAATGATATGTTAATGTCAATGTTTTTTTCTAATAGAACCCTTCGTTTGGTTTACGAATCACAACATTAAGTGATCCTGTTAATTTATTCACGAGACATCGGTTTCTCTACCTGGAATTGGAACCCCGGGAAATCTCTTCTGAAATCGCCTACTCACCTCTCTACATGAGCTGGTTTTTACATATGTGTCAAGCGTGAATTTCACCGGCATTTCAACATTGTAATAATATAATTAATTTAATTAATTCTACTGTAATTCAGCCCCACACGCTGTTGTAACAAATGTATTTCTTCACGACTTCCCACGACACACAAACTCTAGTAACTGACTTCCTCGTGGCAGTGCAGTGAGTCAGCATGAGGTTATGAATACACCGCTCGGAGTGTGTATGTCAACTGCCGGCTCCGCTGGGAGCGGGACACATTGTGCCACCTCCACTGTAGCTCCTGTTGTGGACTTCACTCATAACCCTGCCAGAGAAATGGTCTACATGGAAGTTGCTCAACAAAATACACCCCTCCATATTTATCTGGGGATACAGCCTCTAGAGGTTGGCGGGCTCCCCCGAGGCAATCCCAGATCAATGGGGGAAAGTTATTATCTGTGAACATTTAATTTTACTAATGTTTCATTAAGGGTGAATTTTAAGGTACATCACATGTCTCGTGCACTGTCTCCTTTGAGCGTTTAGCTGGGTTCACACGGTGCGAGTGGACTCGGAGCGAGTGGACTAGCATGATGCGTGCGCATCTTCTGGCCAGCTACTCGCATGTAATGGGTGTTCACACGACGTTGTACTCGCGTCTGAATTAATATGGCGGACCTCGTAAGGGAAAGGATATCAGCTGTTGCTGATATGTTAATTGTCGAGTTAGTAAATAGTGTTGGAAAAATAAATAGGAACGAAAATGTAATATGAGCGCGAGAGTGGATTGCATGACGTAGTGCATTCGGTGCGTCGACACATTTTTTACGTCAAGTTCTAGAGGGCGATGAAAACACATTTAAAAATCACTTACGACTCACAGCTATCCAGTTCGATCAACTTCTACAGATGATTAAAGTACAAATACAGAAACGCAACACAAATATGAGAGCGGCTTCAACTGCCCGTCTGAAACTCCAGGTTACACTATGGTACTTGGCAACTTGTGACTGTCTCAGATCTTTGGAATCTTTATATCGAGTTCCAAACACTACAATATCCACGTTTGGGTCGGCTGTGTTGGATGCGATCTATGATGCACTGAAAGAATGCATCATAGTGTGTTCGCATGTATCAATTATTAAGTGTCAAAGAATATAATACATTGTTAAACATTCACTCAGCCCGGTAATATTGAATGGTTTACAATGTAGGTATTATATTCTTTGACCCTTTAATAAATGACAGACGACAACAGAGTAATAAATAAATACCGGCAAATAAATAAATAAATAAATAAAAATCACACTCTTACTAAGTTAGTGAAATTGCTTCTCGTATTCATTACTCCATTCAGGAATCTATCAGCGATGTTAAACCATTAAACTGTCGGTGAATAAATTCCTTCCGATGATGTGCCTGACTTCTTGGATTTCATAATCTTTAATAGATTTTCTCTGTATGTGCTACGAATGTTTTTAGTTTTTGTTGATTTCTTCGACGCCTACCCCAGGAATATTCATTTTTCAGCAATTTGTAGCAACGCTGAATCCCTGGCATCTTTTATTTTATAACTGGGAAACCTGGCATTCCACAACACTTCTTCAGATTCGTACAATTGTACAAATTTTATTGTCTGCATATCGCTCCACTTCCTTTCTTGCACCGTCTTCAAGCTTTCCGCCATCTTGAATTTGTTACTCGCTTGTAGAAAGTTGGGCATGGTCCGAGTTGACTCGCTTCTCTCAAACTCAGGCAACTGGACTCGCATGAACTGTTCACATGATGCGAGTGGCGAGCCAAACATGCGCACGCATCATGCGAGTCCACTCGCTCCGAGTCTACTCGCACCGTGTGAACCCAGCTTTTAGCACAAGTACCGGCATGCCTCTTTTTCTTTAAATGTCTTTCACTACCACACGTGCGACATATATGTCTTCATCCCTCTCCCAGAGTACTCGTTCAGTATGGGCTACAGTCTTAGATTGAAAGATTAATTTTGTCAATAAAATGGGTACCCTGAGATCAATAGCGGGAATAAATTGTTAAACATTAGCCATTGTAAATTAGCATAACTGTAAGTCTTAACTTTCCCCTTATTTTCTCCTGTTTTTATAGGTACTGTCAAGAAGAGGGTACTAGTCCGGGATCCGCAGGAAAGCATGGATATTGAGTACCTTAAGAAGCGAAAACTTCAACTTGAAGTCCGGAAGCTGGAGTTGGAGGTGTGGAAGAAGGAAAATAAATTAAATCTTGAACATTCGCACCTCACAAGTGATGTTCAGGAACGTTTACAAAACGAAAAGGAAAAGGAACCTGAATATTGTATGGTAGACAGTGATGGAAAATTTGTTATGATTCAACCTAAAATGTAAAAAATCCAAACAAAAATCATAAAAAGCAAAAATTACTGTGATTTGTATTTTATTCATCACAATGTCTGTTCACATGAAGTGGTCGTAAAGGTATTGCAGTTTTTCTTGAGCTTGGACTGGAACCTCCTCGCCCTCCTGAATATCCTCTTCCTCCAAATGATCCTCTTCCATTTCAGGAGCCATGTAGTTATCTAGACGTCTTGACAGGTTACAAAGTACTACACAAGCATTGATAACTTTACAAGCAAAGGTGGGATTTAATCGCATACCAATGCTAAGGACAGGAAATTTTTCTTTAAGGAGTCCTATTGCACACTCTATAACCCTCCTCGTTTTTTTATGTGCTCTTAAAAATCTTTGTTGAGACCGACTAGCAAAATCTTGGATTACTGGTGGTATGAGCCAAGATTTTAAAGGGTAGATGGAGTCTCCAAGCAAAACTGCACCAGGGAAAGGTCTCCAACCATTAGCCATCCTGTTGTTCAAGCCACTTAATCTTAAAACCCTAGCATCGCTGACACTGCCAGGCCAATTTGCACATACATAGTAGAATTCTAAATTTGGCCCACATACTAGCATAACATTCAAGGAATGTTTCCCATGTCGATCAACAAATGCCGGTTCATATGCACTTGATGCATCAATTTTGATCAGTGTTCCATCCAGTACTCCACAAACTAAAGGAATACCACCAAGTTCAGTGAATCTGGCAACTACTTCCCCACAGTCAGCTGGCCAACGTACAACATCCTGAAGAAGAGTGTCATTTATCGCAGTCACAACTCTGTGCACAACTCTGCAGACTGTAGCTTTTGAAACACCGTGCATATCAGAAATACAATGATACTGTGCACCACTACCTAACCAGTGCAGTGCAATCTGAAGCTGCTGTTTTGAGGTTAGTGCTTCATTCCTTGCAGTGGGAGATTCTAAGATATTACCAATCCTATCAAGCACATATTCAAATGTTCTGTAATCTAACCTAAATCTCTCATTGTATTCATATGATTGTTCCATACCAGTATAGGCTGTTCTTGACCTAAAAGTTCTTGGACGGCGAATATAAACTCTCTCCTCATCACCATTGGAATCAGAGTCACCCATTTCACTGATCTTCACAATTTTATGCCAATATATCAGAATACCACACACTTTGGTTTCACTAATAATATGAAATATGAGTCAAAATACACTCATGGAGATAATCCTAATAATATGAGTAAATTTTATTAGTTATGTTGTCTATGAAACACTTTACTAATATTATTAGGAACATCTACTAATAATTTTGACTCATAAACTAATAACTAATATTATTAGCTAATAATTTTATGAAACACAACACTAATATTATTAGTTAATATTATTGGTTATTACTAATAATATTAGTGAAATATGTTTTATGAAACAGGGCCCTGGTCCATATCAATCGAAAGAAACGTTATTCCAGCATAAAATATCCGTCCGACGTACGAACAACTGAGCAAAGGAATGTTCCAGCATGTGACAGACTCCACGAGTGCACTAGGCGAAGTCAAGTGACATCACCTGTCGCTCGAAGCTCACCTCCCCTAGAGATATTTCTCGAAAAGAATTTTATTTTCGCAAGCTTTTCAACGCCTTAACCAATTTCAACGGGACAAATGCTGAATTGTAGCGGACGTCATAAAAGTTAAGGCCTGTGAATTTCGAATTAATCCATCCCATGGTTGTTGAGTTATAATAATTTAAAGCCTAAGAAGATTATGCACTCACGGTCACATGACCAAGAGAACCACCCCTCCCAGCGCCGGTATATATGTCAAGGCTAACAAGCAGAGCAGAGCAGTACAAGGATGAGTACACAGATGTGTGTGAGAGTGAGACAGATGGGAGACCGACCCTCGTACAGTATGTCCGCGCAGTCACGGTGAAAGTACTTGCCGTCGCGTTTCCGGAATACGAAGTTATATCGCCGACAAAATTATAAAAGACATCGCACTGTATTTAGTATATCGCGTCGGGACTACGGTCTAATTCTAAAGACATTTGAGAATATAATACGAGTGAACTTATTGAAGTGCAAATACCAAATATTTAACGTTCACGGAGTATATCATTACGTGTAGATTTAGTTTACTTTACATAATATTAAACTTCTACAATAAACAGAAACTAATGTGTAGAATTACCAGGACTCATTTATCTTCGAGTATTGAACTGTGTTTCTTTATTCACGTAGTGTTCATGCCATATTAGTATACGACTTACAGTAGTAAACTGGGTGAATACTAAGAACTTTTTCTGAGGTAATATGACGTTATAATAACCAGATAATCAGAAAATAATACTTAGTGACTTAATGACCGTGTTCAAAGACTGTGATTATAGACTGTGAGTTGCCTTTTTCAAGTGTGAACTGTGTAATTATGGACGTTGTTAGTAACGACTTTAAATAGTATGTCATACAGAAAGGACTGTGATTATTCGTTTAACGTCTTAAAGTTCAATTACGCCATAAACTGTGTTCGACACTAAATGACAGTGTCAGTGATAACTACTCGCACTAAGTGAATTTTCCGTGTGCGAAAAATCACCTTAACGAGCTGCAATTCTACATGATCCAGTGCCAGCAATCATCACCTCATCGAGGGACGTCAACATGGTGTGTTAATGGAACATCGCCGATCATGATTCTCCACGGAACATTCCAGACATCCGTCCTTCAACATTTGTAGCAACATTTCTTTCATTAAGTGAGTAGTAACAAACTGACTAAAATTTTCTCATTAATTTTGAACAGAGGAAACTTCAGTGCCGCGTGTGAACAAATATTTCAGAGTTCTCATAATTTCTCAGAAGTTCATCTTTTGTGATTAATTTAATTTTCAAATTTAATTTTCATATCTCATAGAAGAACTTTAGGCTTTTCAAGTGTGCTATACATCAAGGTTTACAAACTGAAAAACTGAAAACTTTCAACATAAATTTAAATTCCTATGTCAATTTGCAATTGCAAGTGTGAGCTCATATTTAGAATGACTTTAGGTGGAAATCTAATACCTCGTATTCTCACATATGAAAGACTTTGGAATCAGTGATATTCATTCAATTTTCATTAACAGAATTCAAGAAGATTACGTTTAAACTTTTAATTTCAATGCCAGATTTGAGTCCAATATTCATGCAGGGTGAAGAATCAATAAATTTTTAAAAAATTTTAACCATCTATTATTCGCTCTGCGAGTCTATCCTACTCTGTATCGGCTCCAAAACCAAGTTCCACTCCCTGAGGTCCTACCCATGCCCTTTACCCAAGAACGTTTCCTGGTACACTACTTAGTTGAACACCTGTGCCAGAGTTGTCTCCGTCAGGACTGAGCATGTGCCATACTAAGGTCATTCCGTTTTAACATGCAGCGATCATGTCGACATGGTTATGCATGTTTAGACTTGTTCGTTATCAAGGTCACTCTCTATTAAACTCGAGCCTTTATAGATGGTAAAAGTGTGAATATTTTCGATGGGTGTGAGGATGCAAAGGGTATGCAATAAGAAGAACATTTTAATGTTAAAGAAATATTTATTGTGTAATTATTTACACAATTAAACAAACTACTAGCGGTTATACTACAGTCTTTGTTATGTTGCCGACAAGTTTGCTGTACTCCTTAACAGCTTACTGCGAAGAGGTAACATGCTTCCAAAATTGTAATCCCCCTGCAACATTCAAATTACACAAAATATTTATTGTTTATGGAATTAAGTTTTCAAAATGTATTCTATGCATGTTGTGCTGTACAAAGAAGTTAATGCAGTTCTTAGCTTGTTGCCATTCATTATTTTCAGGTACTGTAAAGAAGGGGAAAAATCATCCATAACTGTGTACAGTTTGCAATCTTCGGATTAGGTCCATCCTAATCATCGGAACCACTTTTACCTCGCTGCTTGTAACGACGTCGACAGGGTCTGCATGAAGCTACATCGATTGACATCTTACTGTGGAGAGGAAAGATGTTCCAAAAAGCATCTACGAAAGGAGCAGCGTACGTAGATAAAAATCCTGGTGGTAAACATTGAATCAGATGTTTTCGCATCTGATATAAGGTTCTGTGTTTATAGAATATTTTAATAGCCTCACTTACTTGTGTGAGGTAAATAACATATTGCGTATTAGATATACTGGTAGGCGAACAGGATGCACATTCGCAATTTTGTTTGATATCAAGACGATTGCCTGTAACCGTGTAGTTTTTTTCTTCTTTCTGCTTCATAGTGTACGTTGTAGAAGCACACACTATTGATCATAAAATGAAATGAAATGTCGTACAGCTTTTAGTGCCGGGATATCCCAGGACGGGTTCGGCTCGCCAGGTGCAGGTCTTTCTATCCGACGCCAGTAGGCGACCTGCGCGTCATGATGGTGATGAAATGATGATGAAGACAACACATACACCCAGCCCCCGTGCCATTGGAATTAACCAATTAAGGTTAAAATCCCCGACCCGGCCGGGAATCGAACCCGGGACCCTCTGAACCGAAGGCTAGTACGCTGACCGTTCAGCCAACGAGGTGGACACTATTGATCATGATGAAGGGCTATCCTTACTTATAGTCTTGTAACAATGTTCGTTAGTGGATGGTAAGTGACATCACTCATACGAATAATAAGACAATAGGCTGTTGCGTTAGCAGGAATATTGTCAGATGTTTCAACTTCTAAACGAATATCTACAGGAGATAGTTTTATAGAATCTTAATGAGAATAACAGTCTATAACTACAATCGGTGCTTTATTTTCAAATTCTTCAGGCGAAATTAGCGGACGATCTTCTTTCTGATAATACGATGAGTGGAATTTACAAAACATGCCATAGAGTAACCCACATTTATTTTTCTCTAAATTAATGTCCATGTTTTCGTATGGATACGTAATTCCGTTGAGATATAGTCTAATATTTCTTAATTTACAGTGATCAAACTGTGATCTATCTTTTTCATGGTTGAATTTACGATGGGTTTGAAATCCACAAATAATATACAAAGGATTTGCAGTAAAACGTGACGTTTTAACAGCCCAGCTATGGTGTTTGTAGGTGGTAACACAGGATATTCATGTACCTCCCAACTTCGAAAACGCACAGGTAATGGTGTATCATTTTCAACAATCTTGAGCAATCGAAGTTTTTCTCGATCAGATAATGTTACATGTGGAATCCTCCACAATATACGATGAAGTGTAATTTTTGAGTCTACTGGTGTTTCTGCTGCTTTAAGGGAATTGTAATCACTTCGATCACGGATCAGAATTAGCTCCTGCCGTCCGTAAAATATTACTTTCTTCTTCACCATAAGAAGTGTAGAGATTCATTGCACTTGTAATACCAACATTCCTCTATCTATCTACTTCCACATTATTTACTTCACAACGCGCCTCAGAAAAGAGAAAAGCCAGACTATGGTTGTTTACTTGAGATGTGCTTGGTCCACTCCCATTGCCTTATCTAGGCGTCCTTCAATATAGAGGTAGCTTTCGTGTCGTAGTGTGTATACATCTTGCTGATTAATGATAAAGCGAATTTTATCATTTTTATTGAGTCCAAACGTAAAAGGTTGATAAGAATGAAGCTCACTTTGTACTACACCTTCATAAGTTTCTACTGTGTTCATAATGTCTAGCATTTCTTCCATTTTGTTTGTAGTGTATAACCTAAATCTTGGAGAATCTGATTATGGGTATTTGTTAACTCGTTGAGTCTTTGCAAACATGTAGTATGTCTCCGGAATGTACACCGTGTTCTATAGATGTTTTTCATACCGATTTAAGATGAAGTTTGTAAGCTACGTACGTGTGCCCATCTAAATGAATAACCTGATTATACTAATTCACAAGCATAAGAGTGATGTTACTAATGTGTTTTACATACACAGGATGATAAAGAATAATTGAGGGTTTCTCACGAATAGTATATCCACTTTCCTCTGTAATAATAAAGTCGTGCGGGACGTGTGAAGTTTGTTGATTACTATTCAAGTCTGTAATAATATTGTAAGTGATGTTTACATGATAATCATCGAAGAGAGTTATAGGTTAATCAGACTCATAACGTACGTTCGGTATGAGCTCTCTTGGTGAAAATCCAAGCAATGGTCCAATCGAATCAGGTTGTGATTTGAAGTCAATCTTGAATGAAGACTCAATAACACATTTATGTGTAATGTTGCTCACAGTAATTGAGAACTTGTTACTATTACTTCTAAAACTCTCTTCAGTAAACTGTTCAATTAAGGCACTTTAAATGTAGTCATGAATATCGTCTACTGAATAACTGCCTGATGGTAGCGTTAGCACATACTCATCGTAATAGAACTTGTTTACACCATCACGAACATTATAGATTTTATTGTAGCATTCGAACGACACAAGTCCAAGACTATGTGGTTGATGACAGAGTTCGATCGGTGGATTTAAGTAGACGGTTGTTTCAGTTCCTCCTCCGCGTACAGCGAACATTCTTACACCGTTGGTCATCACGTGCACAATAATGCTCTTTGTCAACTGTCTGGATTTGATATAAGAACATAAGATCTAATCGCCCGCACATGCGTGTATTGAAATTTTGCACACGGTTTTTATTGTAAACAATGTCTGCACTGCTTCCGATATAACGTATGAGCTCAAATGGAGGAGGTAAGTCTCCATAACTATCGACATACCATACTTTAGATTTACGTTTTACGTAGGCAACGTAATGAGTTCCAGGTCCGCGACGGTTGTCTAAGTTAATTACAGCACTCTCACGTTTTTTGTCTTTTCAGATTTTAAACTGTGTTAACAATAATAAATAATAATAGGACAAAAGTTAGCTCGTGAGCTTTTGTTAAGCTCCCAAGTTACAAACTTTACAAGAGCACCATTGCTCCCTTCAATAAACCCTCAAGGAGACTGAGCTCCAAAATACACTACATTCAAAAAGGAGCGTCTGTGCTTCACATACAAATTTCTCTCTCGGAAACTACTCTCCAATATATACAAGATTCCATCCTTTCAAAAGGCACAATTAAACTATTACATAAGGTAAGAAACAAATAGTTTCCACTATCTTACTCGCTCGACAGTCTACATTGTATTAAATAGGAAAAGGAATAAGCATAAGAATAAGAATAAGAAAATTTAACAGGGTCAATATGTGCCCATTCATCCAAACCTTATGAAAAAGAAAAGGTTAAAGTTATTGGCCGGAAATCAAAATGTCAGGAGGCGAACACTTGCACTCCTTTGCAATACACTTGAAAAATACCTAAAACCCTATTTGGGCTTAAGGCCCTAAGTTACAGAGGCCAAGCCTATACTACGGAGGAGACTAGATGGAGAGAAAGTTTAAATTACAAAGAAAGGTAAGTTTTAAAATTTACGAAATCTTAGTCACCTCAAGCCTAAGTTGAAGGAGAATACAAAAGGGTTCCCACTCTTTATTCCCTAAGTTAGGTTAAGGTCTTAAACCAGATTGAAAATTTACATTGTAAGATTACATTAAGAAATAATTTCGAAACCTTCCCCTCGAGTTCGCTTTCAGAGACTATTACATGATTACAAGATGCCTGCCATTACCTTGAGCTGGTGGACCTTCCGGAGATGCACGAGATAAGCTCTTCCCTGCCTCCTCTACGAACACTCTACTGCTGGGCTGGAACGGTCGAAAAAAGACCACATGGCCCAAAAGTTCCCAGCTTTTTTAGCGGAGAGGAATGTTCCAGAATTCTCGAGGCCAAAGCCCAGGACACACCCACAATTCCCATTGGATAATCAAATAACTATCAAAAATTGCTGATTGGCCAAACATTTAGATGAAGAATGAAGGGATAGCAGTGCTAATAACCTACAGTATGAACACAAAAAAGGAATTTACAACACTTCAGTGCAGAAAACCTCAAAATTTCAAATTTATTATAAAATTAATAGTCCATCCTCTCAGCAGAGGGAGCACATAGATCGACAGTAGAGACATCTGATGATAAACGTCCAAACTTCTTCCACTAGAAGTTGCACAGTTCGTATTACAGATGGCCTTTTAAAAGGTGCTTAGTTTGAATGTACGGAGTTTGCTGTACCTCCGATACAATAATAATAATAATAATAATAATAATAATAATAAAATTTGTTGCGAATGAAAATTTTCTAGTGATGGGTCGCGACGATAATAATAATTGCCATGATATTTTCTGACGTGATTAACCATAACTATTTATGAAATTGTGTGAAGTCAGATAATAATAATAATAGTAATAATAATAATAATAATAATAATAATAATAATAATAATAATAATAATAATCTTCTTTCTTCGTTTCACCGAGCTCGATAGCTGCAGTCGCTTAAGTGCGGCCAGTATCCAGTATTCGGGAGATAGTAGGTTCGAACCCCACTGTCGGCAGCCCTGAAAATGGTTTTCCGTGGTTTCCCATTTTCACACCAGGCAAATGCTGGGGCTGTACCTTAATTAAGGCCACGGCCGCTTCCTTCCCACTCCTAGCCCTTTCCTGTCCCATCGTCGCCGTAAGACCTATCTGTGTCGGTGCGACGTAAAACAACTATCAAAAAAAAATTTCTTCGTTTCGGCCTGCTGTGGACCACGTTATTTCAACCGTTTGCATCCTTGAGCTTTAATTCTTCCCCAGTACTCACGCATTCTCGTTCTGTGAGCCTCCTTTCTTTCATCAGTCCACTTCTTGCCTGTTTTCAACTTTGGCCTTTCTTGGAACCTCTTGTATCCCTGGAGCTTTCAATAATGTACCGGGCGGTACACCCCTATGCCGCAGTTTTAAATCTTACGCCAATAAATCCTCCTCTACAGGAGAAACTCTGAACTTTAAAAACTGGATCAACTCATAAGTTTCTCAGAAGATGTAACTACCGTAAATGTTGTGATTACGAAGTTGTCAATACTGTGTGGATTTCAACTTGTTTTGTTTTCCATTGATCAAGAAGTTTGGACATTGTCTCATAGATGTCTCTACTAAAAAACTATGATCATGCACCCTGGTACGAAGTGAGGAAACTTTCTTGAAGATATTTTGTGCTCATAAGTTTTCTTATTACTAAATTTCGTTCTTTCATTTGTGGGTTGGCAATATTAATCTTTTCTTTCCGCCAGTCTTGAAGTTAGCCAATCAATTATTTCTGTAATTAATTTTTGACCAATCGTGTCTTTCTTCTTCGATTTTGTGTGTAACTGTGTACTGTAGCCAATAAACGCCGGTGGGTGTGTCTTAATTATTCATGAAAGGTCTCGAATCTTCCCCGAGGGTATAAAAAATGCGGATTTTCTTGTCTCTGGGCCAATTCATCAACTTCTAACCTAGTGTATGGACATGTAGCAGCAGGCGGGAAGCGCCTCTTTCATCAGGCAGCAGCTCTTTAATAAGGTAATGGCCATTTAACATCTTTATTTCTTGCTAGCTCAGCAGTTTAACCCTCGGGAAAGGTCCGAATCCCCTTTACTATGTAAACTATCTTTCCGACATGTACTTTTTCTTTGCCGTTCGATGTAAAAAACTTCATTAAAATCCGTAACTGCAATTCGGGAATAGAGAGTGCTTTACCCTCTCGAGCTCCCCTTCATATTGGTTTGAGGTGACTGCGTTTTGTAACTGGTTTTCTTCCTTTCTGTAATGTCTTAAAATTTTCTTATACGAGTCACCTCCATAGTTTGGGAATAGCCCCTGTTTCGTCGGCATAGTGCCTCTTAGGTTTTAAAAGGTTTCGTTCAAGTACACGCCTCCATTCTACTTAGTGTTGCGGGCCATTTACTTAACCTGTTCTTTTCTGCTAAGGCCCAGTAGGTTGGGTACAAGATACCCCTGTTTCCTTGTAAGTGTGCCTTGAGGGCAGTTAATGGTAAAGTCTGTTATGGCCGTTAATAGTCTCAGAAAATCGAGAGCGGGTCAGCTCTTTTATTTGTGGTAAACGTACCTCAGAGAGGCTTGATATTAAAAGTTGGGAGTAAGTGCTCCATGTATGAAGGGGTTATCTGCCCTTTGGTATATATGTGGTTGTGAGCTGAGAGCTCAGAAATTGTGAAAATTGGGCCTTAAAGCCCAGATTGTTAATTTGTCTCTAAATCTTGGCTTTCCTGGTCTTGTACCTGACTGTCGGTTATTTGTTGACTTCTTGTTATTTGTTAAATTTTGAAATTCTATGTGAAAATTGTTAAGTTTTGCTATTTTCGAAAATATAACCTTTAATGCAATTTTAATTCATATCTCGGCCTTGAAGTTAGACCTGTTCACTCCGACACCTTCTTTCACCTCTGCCGATCCACCAAACCACGGTAATAATAATAATAATAATAATAATAATAATAATAATAATAATAATAATAATAATAATAGTAATAATAATAATAATAATGTGGCGAATTACATGAGTTATTTAGTCAGCTCTAAGTTTTGGGATTTACGAAGTTTTCAACGTAACTTCAGAATATGAGGATACGGATGTCCATGGCAGGATCTGTCATTGATAGCCATACAGTAACAATGTAACTGGAAACTTCTAAGAAATATTTTATATATATTTTGCGTTGTTTACGTAATAATGAGTTAATTGATACAGTGCCGCCAAAATGGGTAGAAGTGAGTTGAGGTCTGATATAAATGAAAATATTGAGCAATAAGCAAATTGTGTCCCACAGCGAGGAAGTAATAAAATCCCGCAAGTGGAGGAAAATATTACGTTGAGGCACCAGTGAAAATAATCTTGGATTAACAAGTGACGTGTTAAGCTCCGTTATGAGAGCAAATGTCTACGAGTAAGAATGGCAAGAATATGAATAAAGCTCCAAGTAAATAATAAGAGAGATGTGGAAACTAGAATCTGGGTTGAAAATTAGAGATAAAATGAATAGGAACAAGACGCTTGGTGATAGAGAAGGGCAGATGCCTGCTTATAAATGCTCGGACACATGTTATGAAGACCGCCATAATCACATCCATACTCACTGGGAGTACGGGTAAAATTTAGTTGATTCCAAATTATGTCCTCTGATATGAAGCTGAGTTATATTGATACCCAATTATTTTACACTTTAAAATCACACATGTGGATAATAATAATAATAATAATAAAAATAATAATAATAATAATAATAATAATAATAATCAAATTATAAATACCTGACACGGTTACATTTTGCTATGAAGGTTAAATTATAATAGTTATGTCTATGATTTTTCTTCATAATTCATAATTTTATCTAGGAAGAATAGTAATAGGATATTTTACGAGGATTTTACAGCCGGATGTATTTATCGAGAAGTAGGTTACGTGCTTATTTATTTCAATCCGAATCCTTTGATGTTAAATTTTAGCAACATTTTCAACCTAGTTAAATGTTTAAAGTGACCACGGTATGAGATAATTTGTTTTGGCCACACGCCGTCCACGATGAGATATTACCATAGCCACTGTGACGATTGAAGTCTTCAGAACATTTAGTAATATTCAGTCATTTGAATGACAGTTGCGGTCAGCATTTTAGAGGAAAATAACAGTCAGATTTGTACGAGATTGTATTGCTCTGTGTAAATAGCAAAGGCTCTATATGATAGGGTGTCTTCTCTTTCAGGAGTGTATTTGGTTGGTAGAATTAGGCTTAGCTGATTCTTTCTCGTGTCATTTAGTCATTTAGTTCGTTTTATGGTCAACGTGGGAGGATGCATCCGCACTGTAATGTAAATATGAGGTCAGCAACCTTAGGGAAGGAAGGCAGCGTGGTTACCCCTATTAAAACAACATTTCGCTTACAGTATCCAAGCAAATTCCAACGGAATAATTAAATCACTGAACGGGCCTCTGTAAAGTGTAAATAAATAAGACTGCAAATGTAAAAGCTTAGACTTTAAGGCATTTCTTTAGTAACTGGGGTTAAATATCTGCGAAACATGCAGACGCGATCGGGTTAAAAATTTTGAGTGTGTAAAATGCTAATATGTAAATCTTAGGCCTGTCTATTTAGCTGATCTAAAGGATCAGAATTCATGTATACAACACAGTGATCATAAGTGTTCTTAAGTGATTACATCTTGCTCATATAAAAATCATAAAGGGCTATAGTTAGCTCGTATTCAGTTCATACCCAACTCACGTTAATTATATAATGTAATAAGTTGATGTAATTTTGTTTGAGTATCCGTGCGATACCAGGTCATGAAAGGCCAGTTGAGGCCATACGTATTTTTATGCTAATTTAGATAACGGTAATATAACAGGGAGCAGTAAACTCCCAAAGTGAGGTGTGTTCTCAGGAAACTCCTGTCATTTATCGGAACAGTTTCAATTCATAAATTTCATTGTAACTTTTATTTTATGATTTTACTTTTGATAACTTTGTATTTAATTAAAGATAACTTTAACACTGCTCAGCGTTACCTTATGTAACGATTACTGTAATTGACATTTTAAAATGAAATATAACTAAGATTACGTCAATCATTTAATCAATATTGCACACCTTTGGTATCAGCAATTAATTTAAACTTAATTAACCATTTTAATTGATGGTGATCTGGTAAGAGTATTTAATTAAGAGATTTGTGGAGAATTGTTGCTTATGGCGTAACCTAACTATTGGTTGTCTTTCTACAATTTTAGTAAATTTAATGAATTTGTAGTCCACTTAAACTTTTGGAATTTAATTAATTTCACGATTATAATTAATTAGTTAACATTTAGTCTGGCCCATTCTCATTTACTAGCGATAGTACTCGTAGTATTGAATTCCCTTTTGTACCAAATTATGAAGAAGAATCCCGAATTGATCGGGCCCCAAGCAGATGAGAGTCTCCGAGCCGTAAGCATATTTTGTTACAGAGCGCCGTAGCAGAACCCTGGACCAGTTTGCCGCCGCATCAACGTTTCCAAGGGTACAAAATAGAGTACTCAGGTTTAATTAGCTGTAGATATTATCGAGTGTAGTGATGCACTACCAACACAAACACGATTTTCTTAACAACACACTTCATTCTGCCTTGTATAAACATTCATATTAACGTACACAAAAGTTCCGAAACCGGCCAAGTGCTGTGTTCGACAGACTTCTCGCGAAGTGCATAATGTTACTCGGCCTATGTAATGTAGACCCGGTTGACGGTACATTTGAAGTTAAAAAATCAAATTCCTCCTCTGTGGTGTCGTGGTTAGTGTGATTAGCTGCCATCCCCTCCCCCGGAGGCCCTGGTTCGATTCTCGGCTCTTCACGAAATTTGAGAAGTGGTACGAAGACTAGAAAGAGGTCCACTCTGCCTCGGGAGGCCAACTGAGTAGAGGAGGGTCCGATTCCCACCTCAGCCATCTTCGAAGTGGATTTTCGTGGTTTCCCACTTCTCCTCCAGGCAAATGCCGGGATGGTACCTAACTTAAGGTCACGGCCACTTTCTTGCCTATCCCTTCCAATCTTCACCACCCCACCCTCGTTCATCCACAGGGCACCTATTCAACATGTGGTAGGTGAGGCCGCCTGGGCGTGGTACTGATCCTCTTGCACAGTTGTATCCCCCGACCCAAAGTCTAACGCTCCAGGACACTACCATTGAGGCGGTAGTGGTTGAATCCTTCGCTATGGAATGAGAATGGAGAGTTTTGCTGGAATGAAAGATGACAGGGAAAACCGGAGTACCCGAAGAAAAATCTGTACGAGGCTTCACCGGAGCCCGTGCACAATTATTATTCATTCATTCATTCCAATTGCACGTCTGTTTGTTCACAATCTGCTGTACGTCGCCCCGACACAGATAGATCGTATGGCGACGATGGGATAGGAAAGGGCTAGAAGTTGGAAGGAAGCGACCGTGGCCCTAATAAAGGTACAGCCCCAGCATTGGCCTGGTGTGAAAATGGGAAACCATGAAAATCAATCTCCAGGGCTGCCAACAGTGGGGTTCGAATCCACTATCTCCCGAATGCAAGTTGATAGCTATGTGACCCAAACCGCACAGCCACTTGCTCGTTCATTCATTCTAATATATTGTACCGCAGTTTTCAACCGTTTCCGATGCAAGCTCTAAGGGATTTACATTAGGACATCATGCCAGCACTCCGACGGGATTTTACGCCCAATCCGTTAATGAATGGTTTATCCATGTGGCGTCGAACCAAATTTGATGTCTGGTGTTTAGAAACATGTCCTCCAGTAGTTCAGAAAGTTTTTTTCCGAAAAAAATAGATAGAAAACGTCTCAGCCTTTGAGAGAGTACTTCAGAAACGTTCAAAAACATTATCCAAACATTTATGGAAAATGTTTGAGATCGTTGCACAGCATGATCCTCTTATCACATGACTCACGTGTGCTGGTTGACAAAGGGATCATACCCTAAATAAAATACACGGTTAAAATTACTGTACCTTTAGGTGGCCGCTGTTCGAACAACGGTCAATGCATGTGCAAATTTTGAAATGAAAAGTGACGTTCCTCTGGTTCAGATGCCACGTGAAACTGGAGGTCCCGTTGCTATGGTTAAAACATCGACAGTCACGCAAAGCTACAACCTTGCTATTTGCTTTTGAAATTATTTTTCACACTAGATTATACTGCATGCTATAGATCTTTCCCAAAATGTTTACGGTTCGTTTACCATTCGCAAACCTATAGGAATCTCCGCGACATGTACCATTACGCTTGCTGCGTCAGCTCATCCTTGTCTGTCGAGTGATGATAATAATAATGTTATTTATTTTACGACCCACTAACTAATCTTTTACGGTTTTCGGAGATGCCGAGGTGCCCGAATTTTGTCCCGCAGGAGTTCGTGTACATGCTAATAAATCTACCGATACGAGGCTGACGTATTTGTGCACCTTCAAATACCATCGGACTGAACCAAGTTGGGCTCAGAAGACCAGCGCTCTACCGTCTGAGTTACTCAGCCCGGCTTGTCATGTTATTTATCAGCCCAGAGACTGTTCGGATCCACAAATAGCTCCACCGAAGGTTATGCCGTTATAAAAGGCGCTCTAATGAGGTACCTAGGCAAGATGAAGAGTGAAGTAGTTTGACATTGCTTCCCGCACTGAGCCAGAAAGTGCTATCGCAGCACGACCAGTGCTATGAGTAACACCTTCCATAACATCCAGACTCACAACTCATGTTCCAAATGTCATTACTCAGCACCATCCACACCTCAGCAACTTCCATACTGTCAGTTATAATATACATTTTTTTAAATATTTGCTTTACGTCGCACGGAGTGGGAAGGAATCGGCCACGGCCTTAATTAAGGTACAGACCCAGCATTTGCCTGGCGTGAAAATTGGAAACCATGGAAAACCATCTTCAGGTCTGCTGACAGTGGGGTTCGAATCCACTACCGCCCGAACCAGCCCTGCGCGAAACAAACAGCAAGGCCAACTCGCCCGGTCGGTAGAATTTTACTTTTGCTTGTGACAGACAGATGTAAAAACGCTGTAGCATTTTTACAGAAACTTCCTTGTACTGCCATTGTAGTGGAATTGTGCAGAACACAGTATTGATTGATTGAACACCGTAACGCTCCTTGCACTTACCTGAAGATAAGAATCACATATCCGAGCGTTCCCAGGCTGTGAACTGTCTTAAGGTTATGAGGTAACTAAATACGTTTCTTTCTGAATGATTCACACATAAATCCGAGGTTTTCTGATTACTTCACGCATCATTCCTTTCTCCACATAGAGGCTTAACTTGCAGGCTTCTAGCCACGACGTATCAAGAATTCCTTCAACGTTTTACGCAATAATATTTTTAAAAATTGGTAACATTGGTATTTGTGAGATAAAGTCCAAAGACACAATAGTTAGGGTAATAATAATAATAATAATAATAATAATAATAATAATAATAATAATAATAATAATAATAATAATGCCGTGTGGCCCTGCAAGTCTTTCGAGGTGATACCCCAATGTGACCTCTGTGTCTGTGAGGACAGGGCCCTACCTAAGATGAATTTCTAATTCAGAAGACAACACAGACACCCAGCCCCCGAATCAGAGGAATGAAATTTTAAATCCCAGACCAGTAGCGTAGCCAGGATCGGCCTATTGGAGGAGGAGGGGGGGGAGGAGGTTATAGTTACAAAATGATGATACTAGAACACACGTGTATGGTGCGCGCATGCAAGAATTGTCATTATAAGGACATTAATACAAGTGAATTATGTTGATATTCAGATTTCAGTACACTCGAAAATATTATATTAAAATATAGATCAAGATCAATACGATTTAAGATCAACAGTTTTACAGCGAATGGTATGTTCAGTTTTCAATCTAATGTCTAACTTTTGAGGCTTCTTAGAAAATATATTCAACAGATCTGTCTCTGAATGTTTATTGTTTATTGGCAGTTTCTGTTTATTGCCTGTTTGTAAAATTTTCATCAAGCGAGAGGTGTTCTAACCCCCAGTAACCCCCTTGCCTAGGCCCCTGAAGCCGACTACCTTGGACGGAAGACCAGCATGCTGACCGTGTAACCATGGAGTAGGGTATAGTTAAAGTACGGTACATAATCCCCAGTACAGTCATCAACCGACTGTTCCGAGTCATTAACGTAATTAATCTCGGTTAATATTCGACATAACCAATTCTCTTCCAATTTAACGATACTTGCTTGAAGGGAGCTGTTACCGGTACATATGTGTGCAACTTCCATCATACCTAACTAGCGGAATTACACGTTCTCCACATGGAAGTTTTCCCCCCATTGTTTGTTAATAAACATTTTGTTTTTCGTTTGTATGTACGGTCTAAGAAACTACTAGTACTACTAAAATGTTTCCATTCCTCCCCTGAAGGGGGAGGCGGGACTCTTAGACGGTGACGCCGTCTCTCAGGCCGGGAGATTTGTTACGGTGAAGGAGATGCTCGGGGAAGGTGAGGTGGTTAGCGGCCGTGGCCTGTACCAGGAACTGTCCGGGCATTCGTCTTAGTGCAGGAGAATGTAAACCCACGGAAAACAATTCTCAGGACAGTCGACGGTTGGGGCCAGCCGTGAGGTCGAGCCCTGTCCGGTCTTCCTAATGCAGAGGCGTAGAACCATTGTAGAGTCGTGGTTACCCCCTCCTCTGCTCGGTTGGCCGGTCAGAGTGCAGAGCTGTTGGACCACGGACTAGCCGTGGCAACTTATTCGCTGAGACCCACTCTGCATCTACCGACGGCGTGAGACAAGTCTTTCTTGGTTTTTAGGGTCTCCAGGGAGACACCATGAAGTACCCACGATTTCCTTCTCTGGCAGTACAAATAATAACTGTTATAGAAGCCCACAATTTATCAGTGCTGCTATGTTGCATAAAAATTAAACATCATAGCAGACTGCAACCTGTCATTGCTGGCAAGTTGCATGAATATGAACTGTTGCATCAACTCACGACCTATCAGAGATCCTAGTTGCATAATAATTGACTATCAAAGCAGCCCGCGAACTTTCAATTCTGCCAAGCGGCATAACAATTAACTACGGTATCACAACAGCCCACTGCCGAGTAGCATAAAAATTAACTGTCATAGCAACACGTGACCTATCAGCATTGCCAAGTGGCACAAAAATTAACTATCACGGCAGCCCGCGACCTATCAGTACTGCCAAGTGGTTTTAAAATTACCTATCACAGCAGCCCGTGACCTATCAGTACTGCCAAGTGGCACAAGAATGAACTATCACAGCAGCCCGTGACCTATCAGTACTGCCAAGTGGTTTTAAAATTACCTATCACAGCAGCCCGTGACCTATCAGTACTGCCAAGTGGTTAAAAAATGAACTATCACAGCAGTCCGTGACCTATCAGTACTGCCAAGTGGTTTTAAAATTACCTATCACAGCAGCCCGTGACCTATCAGTACTGCCAAGTGGCACAAGAATGAACTATCACAGCAGCCTGTGACCTATCAGTACTGCCAAGTGGTTTTAAAATTACCTATCACAGCAGCCTGTGGCCTATCAGTACTGCCAAGTGGCACAAGAATTAACTATCACAGCAGCCTGTGGCCTATCAGTACTGCCAAGTGGCACAAGAATGAACTATCACAGCAGCCTGTGACCTATCAGTACTGCCAAGTGGTACAAGAATGAACTATCACAGCAGCCTGTGACCTATCAGTACTGCCAAGTGGCACAAGAATGAACTATCACAGCAGCCTGTGACCTATGAGTACTGCCAAGTGGCACAAGAATGAACTACCACAGCAGGCCGTGACCTATCAGTACTGCCAAGTGGTACAAGAATGAACTATCACAGCAGCCTGTGACCTATGAGTACTGCCAAGTGGCACAAGAATGAACTACCACAGCAGGCCGTGACCTATCAGTACTGCCAAGTGGTACAAGAATGAACTATCACAGCAGCCTGTGACCTATCAGTACTGCCAAGTGGTACAAGAATGAACTATCACAGCAGCCTGTGACCTATCAGTACTGCCAAGTGGCACAAGAATGAACTACCACAGCAGCCTGTGACCTATCAGTACTGCCAAGTGGCACAAGAATGAACTATCACAGCAGCCTGTGACCTATCAGTACTGCCAAGTGGCACAAGAATGAACTACCACAGCAGCCTGTGACCTATCAGTACTGCCAAGTGGCACAAGAATGAACTACCACAGCAGCCTGTGACCTATCAGTACTGCCAAGTGGCACAAGAATGAACTATCACAGCAGCCTGTGACCTATCAGTACTGCCAAGTGGCACAAGAATTAACTATCACAGCAGGCCGTGACCTATCAGTACTGCCAAGTGGTTAAAAAATTACCTATCACAGCAGCCCGTGACCTATCAGTACTGCCAAGTGGTTTAAAAATTAACTATCACAGCAGGCCGTGACCTAGCAGTACTGCCAAGTGGTTTAAAAATTAACTATCACAGCAGTCCGTGACCTATCAGTACTGCCAAGTGGTTTTAAAATTACCTATCACAGCAGCCCGTGACCTATCAGTACTGCCAAACGGCACAAGAATGAACTATCACAGCAGCCCGTGACCTATCAGTACTGCCAAGTGGTTAAAAAATTACCTATCACAGCAGCCTGTGACCTATCAGTACTGCCAAGTGGTTTAAAAATTAACTATCACAGCAGGCCGTGACCTATCAGCACTGCCAAGCGGCATAACAATTAACTATCAAAAACAGCCCGTGACCTATCAGTACTGCCAAGTGGCACAAGAATGAACTATCACAGCAGCCTGTGACCTATCAGTACTGCCAAGTGGCACAAGAATGAACTATCACAGCAGCCTGTGACCTATCAGTACTGCCAAGTGGCACAAGAATGAACTATCACAGCAGCCTGTGACCTATGAGTACTGCCAAGTGGCACAAGAATGAACTATCACAGCAGCCTGTGACCTATCAGTACTGCCAAGTGGCACAAGAATGAACTATCACAGCAGCCTGTGACCTATCAGTACTGCCAAGTGGCACAAGAATGAACTATCACAGCAGCCTGTGACCTATCAGTACTGCCAAGTGGCACAAGAATGAACTATCACAGCAGCCCATGACCTATCAGTACTGCCAAGTGGTTAAAAAATGAACTATCACAGCAGTCCGTGACCTATCAGTACTGCCAAGTGGTTTTAAAATTACCTATCACAGCAGCCCGTGACCTATCAGTACTGCCAAGTGGCACAAGAATGAACTATCACAGCAGCCCGTGACCTATCAGTACTGCCAAGTGGCAAAAGAATGAACTATCACAGCAGCCTGTGGCCTATCAGTACTGCCAAGTGGCACAAGAATGAACTATCACAGCAGCCCGTGACCTATCAGTACTGCCAAGTGGCACAAGAATGAACTATCACAGCAGCCTGTGACCTATCAGTACTGCCAAGTGGCACAAGAATGAGCTATCACAGCAGCCTGTGACCTATCAGTACTGCCAAGTGGCACAAGAATGAACTATCACAGCAGCCTGTGACCTATCAAAATCAAATCGAATGAAATCAAATCAAATCAAATCTCTTTATTTGCAAATGAGGTGTTTACCTCGGTGGCAAATGGTACACTAAAATACATTATTGTCAAGCACTAAATATTAAATTAACAAGAGAATAAAATCTTCCTATTATACAATATTATATAATTTACGCTAACGATTTTTTCTATTAAACACACAGCTCATCCTTAATAAATTTACATTGTTTACAAAATTCTACTTATAATATCTCCTGTACTACATACAAATATAGTCATCTGATATACAGTATGTGGAATTACTTCAAATGATACTGTACAACTGGTATAAGATTAAAATTTACATTGCATTTATTTACTTTTTCTTTTCTTTACCCATTCTGGAACCTAAGTAGCATAACGACCTGCTGCGTCTTAACCAGAGCCCCTTTTACCACCACTTTTCAGAGTTCCTGAAGGGCCTTCACAGCTACCGTAGCGGTCCCAGGGCCCTCGAAGTCCCCACTGTACTTCACCCCTACAGGCAGTCCCCTACTTTGGCTGTCCAAACTCCTTAGACCAGGGGACGGAATTAATTTATTTACACACATTTTTAATTTACAATAACCTGCACTGGTCGAATGCCCTCTAACACTTCATTTATTTTCTCTGTTGCTGTTTATTCTCTTTTTGAATATCTGTACAGATTTTGGAAAAGGATCAAACACTACCCCTGGTAAACTGTTCCACTCCTTCACACCCTTCCCAATGAATGAAAATTTACCCCAATCGCTTCTGCTAAAATTCCTTCTAATTTTATATTTGTGGTCAGTCCTGCCGATATAATTATTTTCCAACTGAAGCCTCTCACGGATATCTCCCCATGCTGCTTCTCCTGTATAGGCTCTATATAAACCTATAAGTCTGGTTTTCTCCCTTCTCTTACTTAAAGTTTCCCACCCTAGTTTCTTTAACATTTCTGATACACTACTCTTTCTCCTGAAATCCCCTGTTGCAAATCGTGCTGTTTTCCTCTGCACACTATCTATTTCTTTTATTAGGTATTCTTGGTGAGGATCCCAAACACTGTTTGCATATTCCAATAATGGACGAACCATACTTAAGTAACTTTTCTCTTTTAATTCTTTGTTGCATCCTTTAAGTAGCCTCATTATGACATGTAACGATCTGTATGCTTTCCCAACAATGTCATCCACATGACCCTTCCAATGCAAATTACTTTCAAATCTTACACCTAAGTATTTGCACTTGCCATCTTTTGGGATAACTACCCCATCCAAAGTATATTCAAATTCAGTTTTAAAACTCCTGTTTGTAAATGTTGTAACAGTTGATTTGCCTCCATTAACTTTCATGTTATTCTCTTTAACCCATTGTTGGATACTCTCAAGGTCCCTTTGTAATTCTGAACAATCCTCAATGGTATTTATTTCCCTGTAAACAATTATGTCATCTGCATACAATTTATTTTTGATGTTATATTGTTCCCTAAATCATTTACGTATATTAAGAAAAGTAACGGACCGATTATACTACCCTGTGCAATTCCCTTCCAAACTTTCTCTTCCTGCGATACGTTAATTCCTACTTTGACTTTCTGAACCCTTGAATTTAGAAATGTTTTTACCCAACGTGTAACCCTTACGTCCAATCCTATTCCCTCCAATTTCTTTAATAATATTCCATGTTCCACTCTATCAAAGGCTTTGGAAAGATCTATGGCTATGCAATATAACTGGCCTCCTGAATCCAATTGATCTGATATGTCCTGCTGAAATCCCACCAGTTGTGCCTCACAAGAATATTTCTTTCTAAATCCATACTGGCTCCTCATGAACCAATTTTTATCATCACATATCCCTCTGATGTACTTTGATATTAAACTCTCCAGTATTTTACAAACTATACTGGTTAGGCTGATTGGTCTGTAGTTCTCTGGTTTCCTTTTATCACCCTTTCCTTTATAAATTGGTATTATTATAGATTCCTTCCATTCCTTTGGTATTACACTATTATTTATGACATAGTCAAAGAGAAATTTTAAATAAGGCACTATGTACCACCCCACTGTCTTTATCACCTCCCCAGTAATTTGATCACTTCCTGCTGCTTTTCCTTGCTGAAGCAGTTGGATTTCACTGAAAATATCTTCATTTGTGAACGAGAAGCTTCTTGTTTCCCTCTGTGTCTGTCCCTCTGTAACTTCTGTTTCGGTGTCCAACTCCTGACAATCATCTACTGAATCTCTAAATTCCCTACTAAAGAAGTTTGCTTTCTCAGTATCTGTTAAATAGTGTTCACCCCCTTCTTCCACCATTATAGGTATTTGGATTCCATTTCCTTTTTGATTCCTGATATATGAATACAGCTTTTCCATTTCACATTGTGGTCATTACGCTCTTGAAGAATGCCATTCATATAATTCTCTTTTGCTTCCTTCTTTACTCTATTCATTTCCCTCATTAGCTGTTTTCTACTTTCTCTACTCTCCCTACCTTCTTTGATTTTCCTGTTTACTATTCTACATTTTCTTTTTAATTTTCTTATTTCCCTTGTATAATAAACAGGGTCTGAGGTCATTTTACCCTTCTTAACAGGTACAAATCTCTTCTCTCCTTCCCAAACGATTCCATTGAATTTAGCCCAAAGTGTATCCACATTACTCCCTTCACTTATCCAACAACTGAATTGTGATTTAAGGTAAGTCCCAAATTCATCAACTTTAGTTTTTCTGTACAATTTCTTGTCTTGTGTGACCCTCTTATTAAGCCTTTTTGGTACCAGTCCTACATCCATTATTACAGCCTTATGGTCACCTATTCCTTCAATTACCTCAGTTCTATCAACAATTTCCCGTGGTTTAACCAAGAATACATCTAGTAAGTTATTGAGACGAGTTGGTTCTTGTACTACTTGTGTAAATCCTCCCTCCCAAATTAACTTATTTGCCAGTTTCTGTTCATGGGCTTCACTTGCAGCTCCATTCCATTCAACCTCAGGCAAGTTTAGATCTCCCCCAATTATTACCACATCATTATTATTGTTTTTATGAGTATAATCTATTATTTTCTCAAATATTTCCATGTCTCTTTCCTCTCTTCCTGGCCTGTATGTTCCTATAATTCCCACCTCCTTCATATTATCACAAATTAATTTTATCCCTAATATTTCATCCCTTTCATCGGTAAACCATTCATGTGAACAATATGTGTCCTTCACCAGAATAAACAGCCCCCCTCCCTTTTTATCTCCTCGGTCTCTACGATAGACTGTGTACCCTTCTGGAAATACTTCTCTATTACCCACCCCTTCTTTCAACCACGATTCCACTCCTATCACCACATCAGTCTCATAAGATTCCATCAATGTACCGAATTTTAATTGTTTATTTACTACACTCTGACAGTTTACCAAGAGCAATCTCAGACCCCCTTCCTCCCTAAAAATTGACTGTTGCAATTGGGTAACTTGAAATTCCTTACTTTCCTGAGTTTCATTTACTAGTTGGCTGAGCCAGCTTGAAGTACAGCTGGCTCTTTGTACTAGTTTTCCTGGTCAGTATTATAACTCAAGGGAGTTGCCTTTTTTACAGTACATATCTTATGATTAATAAAATCTAGAACAATATTTGCTATCTTTCGTTTACCTGAATTGTTTAGATGAAGGCCATGCTTTGTGTAACAGTGTCTCTCGAAACTGCTGCTATCAATTACCTGTGTATTACGAAAATGTTTACAAATTTTAACCATATCTGTATTAACTTTGTCCACTTCAGTGTTCACACACGAGTCTATAATCAAATAATGCCTGTGGGGCACGTTCACTACAAAAATGTTAGTGTGAGTCAGCTTACCTAGTGTACATTTAAGTTCCGAAATAACATTCTTAGCGTCGTTGTGAGCTACGTCGTTCGTCCCGTCACTACTGCATCACGACTTCCGAGATTTCTTGCCGCCTGCTCCGTATTTTCCAATACCTTCTTCATTGGGGCCCCAGGATAGATGACTGCCGATGCTGCAATATCTTTTGACCATTTTCTCCGCAATTCCCCTCGCCTGGCTATCACCAAATATAAGAACGTTCGATACTTTCGCCGGTGCACTGTGTGGGATTTTAGGCCTAACTTTGCCGCTTCTCGTAACGGATTTTGCGCTATACGTTTGACTGTTTGGGGGGCAGATCCCGTTGTGGTGCTAGCTTTATACAAAACCACTATTAGAGCGATATTGGACTACGGATCACATATTTTTGACGTAGCCTCTTCTATTAACTTGAATATTCTTAACACTTGTCAATATAAAGCAATACGCTCCTGTATTGGAGCTTTAAAGTCCACACCTACCAATGCCCTTTTAGTTGAAGCCTGCGAAGCTCCCTTACAAGTACGTAGAAAAATACTTGCGACGAAATATTTACTTAAAAAGTTTTCTTTCACAAGTCATCCCTTAATTCCGAAGTTACAGTTACTCTCGGAGTATTATTCCGTTCGGCGCCAGGGTTTACGCAGATTGCCTGTACTGTTTCATGCGTTTAATACATTGAAGTCGAAACAGTGTACCTTAATACACAGTGTTACTTTACTACCCTATACCTTACCCTATCCTGTTTCTTATTTTAAGCCTCAAATAATTTGGCCTATGCATAATGGCTCTACTAATGTTCCTTGTCTGCAGGAGACCGATATATGTCCTGTTAAAAGAGTGAAATTTTCTCATATTCCACGCAGCATAAACATTTTTACAGATGGGGCAAAGAACATCAATGGAGTTGGTTCCGCTTATTATATACCTTCTCTAAATGTTAAAGAACAATATGGTTTGCCTCGTGACTGTTCGATTTTTACGGCGGAGCTATTCGCCATACAGCAAGCTTTACTTTTTGTTCAGCGACAGGGATATACGCGAGCTACAATCTATACGGATTCGCTGAGTGCATTACAATCTTTGGTTTCGTATGAGTTATCTTATAATTGGTATATTTACAATGTCAAGAGTCTTCTTTATATGCTGGACAACGTCGGTATTTCCATAATTTTAGTATGGGTACCAGGTCATGTGGGTATCGACGGTAATGAAAAAGCAGATTGTTTTGCAAAACAAGCTTCTCATCTTCCTGTTCCGAATACTAACAATATTGTTCCAGCTTCTGATTATGTAGTTGTTATCCGACAGGAGGGGCATCAAGACTGGCAGAATTTCTTTCGTCAGACTGCACAAGTCAAAGGTAACTACTATTATCATTTACAACCAACACTTTTAGTTAAACCTTGGTTTATACGAGGATCTTATACTAGACGACATATTATTAACATCATTCGGTTACGGTTTAATCATGCCCTTACACCACAATATCGATCACGTTTCCATTTAACGCAGGATACAAACTGTTTGTGTGGTACAGATATCCGTAATGGCGATTCCAACCACATTTTCTTTGAATGTTCTTTATATGCTAACCCCCGTAAAAAACTTCTGAATAACCTCAAGCGACTCAAGCAGGTTTTTCCTACCAGTGTTTCTTGTTTGCTCTGTACTCCTACAGTCGAGATTATTCGAGTGTTAAATTTGTTTCTAGATGAAGCCAATATCGTGTTATAATTCTGTCTGTAATGTAGGGTGAGAACTACTCTTGCTTTTCAAGGTTCCATTTGAGTGATTCCTCATATCATTAGTGTATTACTTGTGAGTGCTATTTTGGATTTTTCGTGTGGGTGAGGCTTTAGACGCAGTGTGCTTGCAAGATTGGAAGTTTCTCGTATGACAACAGGCTACTATAGCAAAATGGGGTTGTTATGTGATATAGTGAAGTGCAGTGTTTTGTGTTTTTCTACTTGCCAGCGCAAGCATCAATTATTGAACTGACATTTTTCATTTATACTAGTGTGTTTACATGAGTAAGAGAGTATTGACTGGGTGAAATGTCGTAGACACAGCCCATAAGCATCAGCAAGCAAGCAAGTTTGACTGCTTCCTATACGGATACCTTGCGTATCGCTTACTTCCCTCAGGGATGAAAATCTATTTTTGGTGTCAATTACAAAGTTGTCCTTATTAAACTGTACACTTTTCCTCCTAGAATCTGAAGCAACTTGACACCACGCGCTAGAATTCTCGGAGCCACCTGTGTTCTGAGTGTTTACTGGTACCGGTACTTTCGATTCCAGTAAACGTACCTTTTCCTTTAAAATCTCATTCTCCGCTTTTAATGCTTGTAAATCCTGTTGCAATAAAGAGAGAATTACAAGTACATTATCATTACCTCTATCCTCCAAGTAATGAGACGCCAGCGATTCGTTGACCGTTGTAGGCCTAGGTTTGTTACCGCTACTCAAATTGCTCTCGCCACAGCTAACACAAGTCCAAGTATCTTCATTTTCAGCAAAACCAGCACTACATATACACTCAAAATGGTACCAAATTAAACACTTTTCACACTGGATACCATTCTTCACTCGCTTCTTGTTTACACCACATTTATTCCCGATTATTTCGCAAGAGAACCGGGAGCTATCTTCACTTACATCCTTCGCTGACGCCATCTTGTTCCACATCAGTACTGCCAAGTGGCATAACAATTAACTATCAAAAACAGTCCGTGACCTATGAGTACTGCCAAGTGGCACAAGAATCAACTATCATAGCAGCCTGTGACCTATGAGTACTGCCAAGTGGCACAAGAATGAACTATCACAGCAGCCCGTGACCTATCAGTACTGCCAAGTGGCACAAGAATGAACTATCACAGCAGCCTGTGACCTATCAGTACTGCCAAGTGGCACAAGAATGAACTATCACAGCAGCCTGTGACCTATGAGTACTGCCAAGTGGCACAAGAATGAACTATCACAGCAGCCTGTGACCTATCAGTACTGCCAAGTGGCACAAGAATGAACTATCACAGCAGCCTGTGACCTATGAGTACTGCCAAGTGGCACAAGAATGAACTATCATGTGACCTATCAGTACTGCCAAGTGGCACAAGAATGAACTATCACAGCAGCCTGTGACCTATCAGTACTGCCAAGTGGCACAAGAATGAACTATCACAGCAGCCTGTGACCTATCAGTACTGCCAAGTGGCACAAGAATGAACTATCACAGCAGCCCGTGACCTATCAGTACTGCCAAGTGGCACAAGAATGAACTATCACAGCAGCCTGTGACCTATCAGTACTGCCAAGTGGCACAAGAATGAACTATCACAGCAGCCTGTGACCTATCAGTACTGCCAAGTGGTTAAAAAATGAACTATCACAGCAGCCTGTGACCTATCAGTACTGCCAAGTGGCACAAGAATGAACTATCACAGCAGCCTGTGACCTATCAGTACTGCCAAGTGGCACAAGAATGAACTACCACAGCAGCCTGTGACCTATCAGTACTGCCAAGTGGCACAAGAATGAACTATCACAGCAGCCCGTGACCTATCAGTACTGCCAAGTGGTTAAAAAATGAACTATCACAGCAGTCCGTGACCTATCAGTACTGCCAAGTGGCACAAGAATGAACTATCACAGCAGCCCGTGACCTATCAGTACTGCCAAGTGGCACAAGAATGAACTATCACAGCAGCCCGTGACCTATCAGTACTGCCAAGTGGAAAAAGAATGAACTATCACAGCAGCCTGTGGCCTATCAGTACTGCCAAGTGGCACAAGAATGAACTATCACAGCAGCCCGTGACCTATCAGTACTGCCAAGTGGCACAAGAATGAACTATCACAGCAGCCTGTGACCTATCAGTACTGCCAAGTGGTTAAAAATTACCTACCACAGCAGCCCGTGACCTGCCAGTACTGCCAAGTGGTTAAAAATTACCTACCACAGCAGCCCGTGACCTGTCAGTACTGCCAAGTGGTTAAAAATTACCTACCAGAGCAGCCCGTGACCTGCCAGTACTGCCAAGTGGTTAAAAATTACCTACCACAGCAGCCCGTGACCAGTCAGTACTGCCAAATCGCACAAAAATTAACTATCACAGCAACCTGTGACCTATCAGTACTGCCAAGTGGCATAAAAATTATCATAGGAGCCCGCGACCTATCGCTCCGAGATATGGCAACTTTTTGTATTTTGCCTCCTTATTTTTGGTTGACTTTTATAAAAAGATTTCCTAGCTGTTATTTATGTCCACCTCTGTGGTGTAGTTGTTAGTGTGATTAGCTGCCACCCCCTAAGGCCCGGGTTCGATTTCCGGCTCTGCCACGAAATTTGAAAAGTGGTACGAGGATCCACTCAACCTCGGGAGGTCAACTGAATAGAAGTGGGTTCTTCGATTCCCTCCTCAGCCATCCAAAGCAAAGCAAAGCAAAGTCACCTCCGTACAGGCCATGAAGGCCCTTGGAGGAGTGGAAGGTAACGGCTTCCGCCATTGTTAACCTCGGCACGTGATTGGGTAGAGTGGTTAGCTCTACGCCCGGCCGCCTTTGCCCCCAGGAATTAACCTGGTACTCATTTTTGGTGTAGGCTAAGTGAACCTCAGGGCCATATGCACCTCCGGAAATGGAAATCTCGTTTCTTAAATTTTTACGACTTCATGACGGGGATTCGAACCCACGTCCTTCCGGGCGAACCGAGCACGCCTTTAACGCCTCGGCCAGGCAGCCCCTTCCTCAGCCATCCTCGAAATGGTTTTGTGTGGTTTCCCACTTCTCCTCCAGACAAATGCCAAGATGGTACTTAACTTAAGGCCACGGCTGCTTCATTCCCTCTTTCTTGTCCCCTTCCAATTCTGCTATTCTGGATCACAGGGTCGTGACTTTTCGTTTCAAAATCACCCGTGCATTGGCCGGCATTCCAACCGCGGCCACCCTGGTGAGAAGCCAGTGGCAATGCTACGGAAGTATCACGACCCTGCAGCTGTCAGCGCTGGAATTCGTACCTCCAACCAACAGCATTTCAGCTTCCTTATCGTATCATGTAAAATGTAGTATATGTTAAAAATTGGTCATGTTGCAGTAATTATTCTTTTGTCTCATTCCCTACTATGTGTATAACAATAACATTTCCTAGATAAAAAACATTAGGAATATTAGGAATCAAACTCACTAACAAATTGTTCAAAATAGTGACTGCGTACGTGTCGATATTCACCATCTCTTTCATAACTGGGCCATTTATTAATATACAGTAAACTCTATTTCGGACTTCCACTAATTCCCGATAATTCGGTCTGTTTTATGGCGTAAAAAATTCTATAATATTGCACCGGGCTTCGTGTTCAAACCAAGTAAGTTTTCCTTTAAGCCATTATCAGGCAGTGGCATATCTTTGGCTGCTGTAGACCTAGCACTGTAGAGTCAGATGACAGCAGTAAATAATTGGTTAAGTATCATTCTAAACGTAGCCTATGACGTTTCAATGCAGATTTTCCATTTTTATAACATATACGTACAGTAGAGTTTCACCAAGCCTGCTTAATATACCTTTGAATGTTGGAACCTCAATTTGTTTAACCTACTATACTGTGATAACTAGGGATGAGAATTTGCCTATTTGCCTATTTAATTCCTGTGTACAGAAACGTAGGCTTTTAAGATATAAATCCGTTTTAGCAATAACCCATTGGTTTTATTGTGCCTATAAATGCCTATCTAAGGGGCTCGTGCCAATTTGGAGTATATATTCCTATTTAACGCCTCTTGAGAGTCTTGTAAAGAAGACAATTTTTCCAATGGATCATTTTCTAGGTAGTGTGGTCGAAATACTTTACGGGTGGGTGGGCAACGTGCCTTAACTCAACATACGGCTAAAATTGAGTTCTCAAATACGCCTTGTGGAGGAATGCGAGTCCACGCTAATTCCAATCTCAAATACAATCATGGTTGTATATGTGTAAAGAGCGTTATGTCCATCAGGTTGTAATTAAAACGATTTTCCCCACTCTAAAGGGTATTTTATGCGTGCTTATAGAGCGTTATTTCCCCCTCCATATGAGTTCCCGTCTATATGATTCCTTAATGATTCATGTCAAGGTATAAAGTAAGTCATGCATGTAACAATGTTTTCCGATGCATGTGTTAGACAAAATGAAAACAGTAATGTCGCAGCCATCTGTATGACTGTCCTACTGGATTCAGCCATCCTTGAGACTTCTGACCACAAATTCCTGGTGCTCGGTCATACACATATGAAAAGTGATACGGATCGTAGTATTAGAGAAAAATGCAAGAGAAAATGTATCGGTAAGATTGAACACATATCACTAGGCACAGATGATGAGACAGGATGCAAAGAAGAAGCCATTCATAGTCAAAGGGAAGCAGGGAAATTAGTTCCTTGACTTTGCCTCACAATTGGAAGGTTCTCTGTAACATCTTAAGGTTAATAACAATGGTGACCAGCTGAAGTGGAGGGAAGTCAAGGATAAATTGGGTATTCTCTTCTACAAGACTAGCCTTGATGAAGGGGCATTTCAAGAAGTAAGTGGTTCAAGGAGGAGAAGAACCAGTACACTTACACCACCAAAGACATAAATGCAGCTTTACCAATCTCTTTCTCGAAGAATAAAGACTTGCTTTCCATTGATGCTTTCACGGCCCGTACTTATAGACATGATACTGTATAGGCTTTTGGGCTTATGCCGTGTCAAGAAAATAAGGTGAAATTCTTTACGTTTCGCAGAGAACTGTGCTCTGCGTCATCAGAAGGAAATCTCGAACTTGAACCTTTTAGACTGATTCTGACGGTTTGGTCAGCTTTCGCTTCAAACGCTAGCGCTGTGCCACGTCTGGTGAGCCATCTGGTGGCGAATGAACTTACCACTTCCACTTCTATTATAACGTCTAAATTTAAAGAGTCATTGTCTAAGAAGCCTTTCTCGTGGACAGTAAAATAAGAGAAATAAGAGAGCTCTGTAAGAATCAAACAATATAACAACAACAATTTTATAGCACTGGCTTAAAACACTATTCTTAAAACACATCTTTCTCCTAAGTTACAGATATTATCAATTCCATTCAATCTGTGTCCAGTTTCTTTTCAAGTAACTTGAAGTGTTTTCTTTTTCTTGAAAGATTAAACGTGTAAAGATGTGTAATAGCAATCAGGAGAGGACATCGACGGGAAGCGGTAGTCAAGTGAGACCCAAACGTTCCCCACTTCAGCTCTTGCAGTGTTTCCGCTGTATGAGTTGGGGTCACCGTCAGGGCAGATTTGGGCTCCAGGTACAAAAAAATTTAAAAAAGTACCCTCTAATCGCTGTTCTGGTAAATACCACCACACAACCTGCACGGCAGCTAGGGAGGCGTATATGTGCGCCAACTGCGCGGAAGCCGTCGTGCCTCAAATCGTAGTTTTCCGGTATATAGAGCCATGGCTCGGGCAGAGAGGTAGAGAGCCCGTCGCCATGTGCCTGCCCAATCCAGTAGGTTCCCGCTTCAATGGGCGTGGCCGCATTCGCTGGGACTGGAGACTAGATATCAGGGACTCCTAGGAGATCAAGCCATGCAACTCATCTTAGGAATTCTCGCAGCATAGCTTGATACCGGTAAGTTCCACGCTAGCCGCAGCAGAATTGTATATAACTGCACCGGCAATGAATAAGATACTAACTTGTGCATGATATCTTTTCCAAACTAACAAAATTACCTGGACTTTCCCAGCCCATTTCCCAATTTGTCATGTTTTATATATAATAATCTTTCTATTTCTGCCTATGTAGTTTTCCCTGACCCGTGCTACCCGATTACAACCTCATCTGGTTTGGTAGCATGCTGAGCATAGGCACAGGGAGATATCTTCTTTCAGTATCACTTACTCCCGGTCTTCCCTGCTATATCTTTCTCTTCTTAGAATTAACAGCATGTCGGAGATGCACGTAGATTGTGCTGATCACCACGTGGGGAACCAGATTTCGAGGAGTTCCCCGGGAAAGACTACAACCAGCCGAGGAACAGGCTGATTGTAAAGCGAAAGGAAGTACGTGCCTTTCGCATAACTCTCTCTCTTTCTCCTCTCAACGGCTGCAGGTTGCTCTGGGGCACTGCTCGTACTACACTTCACCGGCAATCTCACTTGGCAATAATAAACCTATTAATCTAAATCCTGCACTTCCATCCAAGTTACTGGTAAACTCCCTGGTACGCTACAGACTGACAAATTTTTCCACAAAGCACTGGTAGGACTCTTTCTTACCTCAATGTTGATTTTTCCTGTCCATCCTGAAGTACTTTCCTTATGAATCAGTTGAAGGAAAATTAAAACTTTGCCTTCAATTTCACCAAAAAATGAGTACCAAACACTGCAAAACAATAATAGGTGCTAATAACAATTACCTTGCTTTCTATTTCAGAAGTGAAGAGTACGCCTTTCCAACAAATAAATACTACGGCCGTCTACAGTAGAATGATATTTAGGGCTGTTGCTCAGGTGGTAAATGACTTCATTTTGCTATATATTACATTGCCTGTGAAAACTGTTTGTAAATACTGATTATATAAAACAATGTTTGACAGAGTAGGGTGCATGGCTCTTGCAAGATCTCGGATTAACTTATAGGGCAATTAATCTACTCAACCTTTTATTAAAAGCATGTAACTCTCACATAAATATATTTTAGTAAATACATTTTCTCCCATCAAATCCCCTTAATATCACATCACACAAAATGCCGTTTTATATTTTGTAGTTAAAATCTACAAAATTTTGGCAGAAACACCTGTCAAAATAGTTACAAATAAATTTTTCACCTTTGTTTCTCATTGTTTATATGGATCTACAGCACAATAGATAAAATAATGGGTCTACCTGGATGCCGTCAGTAGGCCTCTATATTATTAATAAATTAAAAGTAACAGACATGAAAATAGTGAGAATGATAGCTGGTGCAAACAGATATGATCAATGGCAGGAGCATACTTGGAATGAGGAGACAAAGGCTAAGTTACAAAGGTAAAAGGTGGCAAGGAGGGATTTATTTAGGTAGAACTGTAGTAAGCCGTTTGTTCTATGCAGATGACTTGGTCTACTGAAACCGTACAAACGAATATCTTGCAACTTGAAGAAAGATTCAATGAGTATGACATGAAAATTAGTGTTTTCAAGACTAAAATGATGACAGTAGGTAAGACACCTAAAAGAGAACTGAATGCCAGATTGGGAATACAAAACTGGAACAGGTAGATAATTTCAAGTAGGTATTTCGGATGAGTATTATCCCAGTATGGCAGTATATAAGAAAGATTGAATATAGGAGCAGCAAACCTAGTGCAATGAGCTTGCATAGGGGCCTATGCGGTCAACAGCATTCTGTAAGAAGACAGTCTGTTCTTGGACAGAACTATTAATACACCGGTCTGGCTTCAGACCACCTGGGCTGTACAACTGCTTACAATTTACACAAAGAAAGGACCTACTACCAGTATTTCAAAATACTCCTTTTTTGTTAACCATACATGTTATACCATATAAAATATACACATTAAGATGTTGTAATAATGCTATTACCTAATAATTAATAAAAATTGGAGTTAAGGTTACTTTCCCATCAGGTGCTAATATACAGAACTCACTGAGGATTTCAATAAATGTTCATAGATAAGTAGAAGGAAAAGTGATTTAATTTTTAAACGTAGAACATTTCTCAAGGATATATATTTTATTAGATTCTTTCTTGATCTAACACTGTATACAACAGTTCCTGAACTTTAACTCTGAAAACCATTCGACCTAGTTCACTCAGTCTTTCCATGTCATCATGAAGACACTCTAAAAATAACATTGGTTACCGATATGTTTTCTTATCAGTTTTCGGTTTCTTTTCTAAATATTTACTTAACACATCACTGTCACCTTCACATTTCCTTTTTTTCTTTTTGAACTGCTGGCAGAGCTTTTTGTAGAAACAGAAGTCACTGGACTGGAAGTTGAAGTCCCTTCAATAGGACCTGAACTGCAAGAGTTAGACCCCTCCGGCACAAACTCTATTTCTGCCTCCTCCATTTCAGCTTGGTGAGAAGGCTCACCTACACCAGGTACTACTTCCATAGGTGTGTTTGGTATAGAACTGAAAAAGTGAACAGCATATTAATGCAATTCTTCTAAACTGGAGCTAAATTTTAGTCTGCACGCAAGCATTCTGTTTAGGAAATTATTAGTTTCAATAATTATTTTAGTAAGACGATTGTTAGGTTATATTAGTTTCAGTTATATCCGATACATTAATGAACAGATGGATAGAACTTACGGCCTACAGACTGCATTTTCCCTTCCCTCTTTCACAACTAGAAGACTGGCCCGTACTGCAGGCCTACTGTTAAAAATAAATATTACAGAATTGTACCTTCCTCCAGCAATGAAGCGTTCCAGAAAATTGAGGGCATCGAGGTAGACCCATTTTGTGTTTTCTGTACAGCAGAATCTGGGGGAGGAGTATATTATCTCTCCGACTTCCATACCCTGCCCTCAGAATCTGCCATTTTTTGGCACAAGTTTTTCCCGAAACAATGAATTACAATATTGTGACAAAAAATGTACATGTATTATTTATGGCATACACTTATTTGTCATTAAAGCGAAGAATGGTGTTCATTTCATTAGGTACGAGATGGAGGTTATGTAAGCACTGCTTACGTTTTCCAAACATTTCTTCAGTTAAGTCATGAGAACGATAATTATTATTTCTTCTAGTGTAATTTTCTTTGCCAATCTATTCCGTATAATATATTTTACCAATAATTAAGCTATGATAACACTACTCATAACATAATCATAATATAGCTAATAATTACCAGTTTTCGTCCCAATTCTGGACGCTATAGAATGCCATACAAAATCCACGTTCTTCCTATTACTACATCCAGGGAGTCTAAGATTAGGCTATACAACACTTTGTTTCCATACACTAGGCAAATTACTGTTTTGATTTCATCAACAAACCACAATGTTATACGTCCGCCATTATCAACCGACTGCCACTGAAAACGGACACGCTTATTTTCACAAACCACTCGACCGTCATCGCTCGTAGTTGATTGCTGACGATCGATGTTGGTTTAATTCTTCGATCGATCCAGTGAAATGGCTTTTAGTGCCGGGATGTGTCCGAGGACTTCGGCTCGCTAGGTGCAGGTCTTTTGATTTGACTCCCTTAGGCGACCTGCACGTTGTGATAAGGATGAAATGATGATGAAGACGACACACATATACCCAGTCCCCATGCCAGGGGAATTAACCAATTATGGTTATCATTCCCGACCCTGCCGGGAATCAAACCCGATAACCCTGTGAACAAAGGCCAGCACGGTAACCATTTAGCCATATAGCCAGGACAATCGATCCAGTGTGACAGCCCCCTAAAGGGAAAGCCGCCCGAGTGGCTGTACTAAGACGTACCAGGGATGCCCAGTGCCTAGCCAACCTGTACATCACCAGGTTCTTAACCAGTCCCTACGGACGGAGAGGAAACACCAAGCTTCGGGTCCAAACCACCTAGAGCACTACTCCTACTCCTACTCCTACTCCTCCTCCTACTCCTACTCCTACTCCTACTCCTACTACAAATTGTCCTCCAAACTAAGGACAACATAGGACTAACCAAAATTTACTTCGGTAATATAACGCACTACACAATACCACCACCACCACCACCACCACCACCACCACCACACAATACAGTTATAACTCCTAACAAAACATCCCCGGTCACGGTGGCACATACCCTCCCGGCAAGCACCCATGCAGAGCCGGTGGCCGGAAACACCCTGCCGGGTAGTTGCGAGGCAGATGGCTCCCCCACTAATGACCACAGGGCCAAAGAGACGCTGGCGCCGGGGACGTGAATCTTCCGGAGACAATGGAAACAGCATAAAGTCCTGACTACCCTAGTACCCAGATACCTAAACCGAGTGACGTTCAGGGCTCGCGTACAGGGTTGTTGGCGTCACAGAAAGCCCAACACCCCTCTTACTCTGAATCGGACTCCGTGGTACAGCACTTGGTGACAGACCTGTCGGCCGAATCCCAACTAGCCGACGCAGAGGGCACAGAGGGGGAGGGGCGAACCTTGAATCGGACAGCTGAAATCCAGGTCCCGGACTCACGGTCGGTAGACCAGGAAGAAGGCTTTAGAGTAGCAAAGGGGAATAGGAGAAAGTGCACCACCGAGCCACGAGGCACAGGCTGATAGGAGCCGGAACACGAATACCCCGTCCGTCGGTTCCACAGACACAACCGGAATGTCACTCCACCCCCAAACCCACTTTCAAAGATGGAAACACAATAATACACAGAATACTAAAATATCACAATAACAACAACAGCAACAACAACAAGAGAAACCAAAACAAGACACCAAACCTCTTACTAATAGGCCACTCCCCCACCTCTTACGGTATATACAGATGACAAAAGTGACATCCATATCGTACTAATAGGATCATTACCTCCTCAACAGAGAGGGTACTACTTCTCTAAGTAGAGATGGGAAGCCCAATAACCCGTCCGGCTGCACGTGACGTGACAGCTTGTCGAGTGCTAGTGGGCATGAATTTAAAATTTGTACAAGTAACACCTCGCAACACAGTAAAGCGGTATGTATTAAGCACCCCACAACTTTGATTGAGCAGGCAGAGAGAACGGATGTGCTGAGTGAGTGCTGAGGAATGGGGAACACCTTGCAACAACATAGGGCTGCGATAGGAAGTTGGCAGGACAGGTGGAGGGGTAAAGAGGTAATGAATAAGAAGATGAAGGATATGAAAGAGGGGATATTGGCAGCGCTGCTTGTGGCAGTAGTGGTGGCAGTGTTGCTAACGATAGGGGGAGTGGAGACGAATCCAGGTCCAGGCCCTGTGGACGCTCTTGGATGGGAAGAAATTGAGGCATTAAAGAAGGTGGTGAAGGAGGCATGACAGACGGAGCAAGTAAGGGAGTTGATAATGAACCAGGCTAAGGATAAATGAAATGACATATGGCTTTTAGTGCCGGGAGTGTCCGAGGACAAGTTCGGCTCGCCAGATGCAGGTCTTTTGATTTTACTCCCGTAGGCGACCTACACGTCTTGATGAATATGAAATGATGATGAAGACGACACATACACCCAGCCTCCGTGCCAGAGAAATTAACCAATTATGGTTAAAATTCCCGACTCTGCCGGGAATCGAGCACGGGACCCCTGTGACCAAAGGCCAGCACGCTAACAATTTAGCCATGGAGCCATACTAGGCTAAGGATATAAAGCAGTGTATCAAAGAGGAGATGAAAGAACTAAAGGTGGAGGTGAAGAGCAATGAAGAAGAGATAGAAATACTGAGGAAGAAGATCAAAAACCTGGAATAGGAGCTGGTAAAGGTGAGGGGGAAGGAGCTAATAGTGATCAGGAAAGAAGAAGGAAGAATATCTTTATTTATGGAATACAAGAAGGTGCAAGAGAAACGAAAGTGGACCTAGTGTATAGGTGGTGGATGTAGTGCAACATAAAATGAAGATTAACTTTAGTGAGGTGGACATAGACGATGTGTATAGAATAGGGAGGGGGAAAGGCAAGAGGCCCATTAAAGTGTCGCTATTATCTACTCTGAAGACGGATATTGTGCTAAGGAATGCAGGAAACTTAAATGGGGAAGAGGTGTGGTTGAGGAGCGATATTGGTAGTGAAGCAAGTAAATAATTTAGAATTTTAAGGGAACATTTATGGGCAGCTTGACAGCAAGGCCTGAGAGCATATATTAGAGGTCAGCAGTTGGTAGTTGGAAACGGTAGAAGGTCACGTGTGTGGGAGATGAACAAGCAACGGGAAATGGACGACAAAAATCTGTAGGTTGGCGAACAATCGGTTGGTGAATGTGAAAGGAATGTCGAGACAAGTGCAAATTGTGTTGACGAAGCAGTGAATAATAGTGACAAAGTGATTTAAGTCCAGTGCACAGAGGAGGAAGGGGTAACGGGAAGAACACCGAGTGAGGAGGGTATGGTGCCGACGCACTCAAGTGGAACAGTGGAAGGAGAAGAAAAAAGACTCCGAGAAGGATTGGGTAGGGGAAGAAGCCTAAATCTAAAAGACCTGTGGGGTAATAAAAATAAAGCTGGTAAAGAGAGTACTAAAATGGTCAGAAAGGAGGATATGGGAGCCGAAAGAGAAGGAGCGAGAGTAACAAGAAGTAAAGCGACCTATATACCAGAAGGAAACAAGTATAAAGGAGGGAGGGAAGAGGACGGAGAGGGGAATAAATAGCTATGTTAGAAAATAGATTTGTAAATACTGAAGGGGTGAAAAGCAAATTGGGTAACAGGGAGATGGTAAAAGTAGTGGAGAGTTTTGATATTGTGGCCCTTTTGGAGACATGGTTAGAAGTAGGAAAGAGTTTGTCCTTGAAGGGGTTTGTGGTAAGGAACATAACGAAAAGAAAACAGGGAAGGAGGGGAAGAAATCCAGGCGGAATAGCATTACTAACAAAGGAAGAAATATGCGATATGATTGAAGTATTAGAAAATGAGACGGAGGTGGTGATTTCGATTAGGTTTAATCTAGGTGGTGGAGAGGCAAAAGAGGTATGCCTGGCTCTTTTGTATAACCACTCTAGAGGCTCGATATATGCAAATTATAGTTTCTTTCTTACAAGTTGTTTTAGGTCTCACCGACACAGTTAGATCTTACTGCGACGATGGGATAGGAAAGGGCTAGGAGTGGGAAGGAAGCAACCGTGGCCTTAATTAAGCATTTGCCTGGTGTAAAAATGGGAAATCACGGAAAACCATCTTCAGGGCTGCCGACAGTGGGGTTTGAACCCACTATCTCCTGAATACTGGATAATGGCCGCACTTAAGCAACTTAAGCTATCGAGCTCTGTTGATAGTTTCTTCGAGGTGCTGATAGTGGAAATTAGTGGGATCAGTGAGAAGTGCGAAGAAGCTGGGATTATATTGATGAGTGACTGGAATGCAAGAGTAGGAGGCGTAAGTCCAATATATAGCTCAGAGGGGAAGGAAATAATGACGGGTGAGAGACGGAGTGAAGATATAAGAAGTAATGGATATGGGCAGAAACTGTTGGAACCATGCTCGGCAGGTAATCTGTACATTCTGAATGGATGTGGACTGGGGATAGGGAGGGGAAGTTGACGTACATTATGAGGCAAGGAGGGAGTGTGATTGACTTGGTAATCAGCTCTTGTATCTTGGAGAGGATAAATAATATTCTTACCATGCCCCGGTATTTATAAACTTGAGGAAAATGGAACATGGTGATAGGTTGGGACAAGGAATGAGGGGTGGATAAAGGGTATGAGACTCACTAAATATAAATGGACAGAGGAGGAAAAAGTGAAACTGGATAAATATTTACAAAAGGAGTTCTAAATTATTGAAGTAGCCTTCAGATGTAATAATGTGGATAGAGCCGTAGAGCTACTAGAATACCCCATCAGAGGGTAGCAGAGGTTAAAAGATACACAGGGAAGGAGGAAGAAGAGGCAGAGGGTTGGTATAATAGTGAGTGTAAGGAATTGAGGAAAGTAGCCATGATGGCGCTAAGAAAGTTCAGGAAGCATGGAGGGAGGGAAGAGAGGGAACATTTTTGTAGACTGAGGAGGGAGTACAAGGTAAAAATAACAGAAAAGAAAAAGTTTTGGAAGAAGGAACAAACAGAGGTGATTAACAGGGAGTGTAAAACATTTTTTACAACTTGTTTTACGTAGCACCAACACAGATAGGTCTTACGGCGACGATGGGACATGAAAGGGTTATGAGTAGGAAGGAAGCGGACGTGGCCTTAATTAAGGTACAGCCCCTGCATTTGCCTGGTGTGAAATAGGAAACCACGAAAACCATCTTCAGGGCTGCCGACAGGTGGGGCTCGAACCAACTATCTCTCGAATACTGGATACTGGCAGCACTTAAACGGCTGCAGCTATCAAGCTCGGTCAGTGTAAAACAACCAAGGAGAACGTGTATGGGAGAGAATCAACAAAATTAGCAGGGGAGGGAAGAGTTATGTAAAACTCAAAATTGACTATGAAACATGGGTGGAATATTTTCGTAACCTCTTAGGAGGGAAGGGATGGGTGGAAGGAGGATAGAGGGGCTGAAGTGATCGGGAGGGAGATAACAGTAGGGAGTTATGAGCTGGATAAAGAAATATCAGAGAAAGAGGTGTTGGAAGTGTTAGGCGAAGCGAAAAATGGGACAACAGGGGGTGGGAACGGAATAACAAATTTATTTTGGAAAGAAGCGGCAAAAAATAGCCTGATGAGGGAGAGTATAGTGAAGTTATTTAACAAGGTGTTCGAAGGTGCTAAATTCCCGAAGGAGTGGTAACCAAGTATTATATGTGCTATTTACAAAAAGAAAGGAGTAAGGAACAATCCTAGTAACTACAAACATTATTAGATGCATTGAGTAAGGTGTATACGGGCATATTAGCGAACAGGTTGAGAAACTGGGCGGAAGAGTTTTCTATACTATCGATTTACCAGAGTGGTTTTAGGAAAGGACGGAGGACGATGCATAAAGTAATGATACTTAAGATAATAATTGACAAATATGTAAGGAAAGAAGGAAGGAAGATATGTTTATATAGCAGCGGTGGATTTTGAAAAGGCTTTTGAGGCAGTGAGTGGGAAGGCACTGCTTGAGAGATTGGGTAGGGTGGGAATTTCATAAATGATGAGACGCACGATTGAGCCCATGTATGAGGAAGTGCATCAGAGCATTAGAATAGAGGAAGGGGTTGTGAGTGGTTTAATTGAATCAAATATAGGTTTAAAACAGGGTTGTAAATTACCTCCAATACCTTTCTTATTTGATATTCATTAATTACATATTAGACGGGCATGGGACGGAGGAGTGGGCTTGTCCTGTATTAGGCGAACTAGAAATCCCCGGTTTGATATTTTCAGATGATGTCTTATTGATGACACTGACGGGAGGGGGTTTACAAGAATGTATAAATAAGGTTTCGGAGTATGCTAGCAAATGGTCGTTGAGAGTAAATAGTATTAAGACAAAGGTGGTGGTATGCAGGAGAAGTAGGAAAAGGAAGACAAAGAAGAAATGGGCGATAAATGGAGAGGTAATAGAGGAGACTGATAAACTAGAGTTTTGGACGTTTGTATAAGCAGGAATGGTCCGATCAAATTAAACAAGCAAAGTGAAGGGGGATTGCAACACTTCCAGGTATAAGAATATTGGAAAATAAATTCCCGGGTATCGATTATAATATCCAGAGAATGGTGTTTAAAGCAGTGGTATAGTAGGGTGTTATATGGAGTATAAGTATGGGGAGTTGAAAAGGATCGTATTACACTAAATCAGATAGTCAGTAGATTTAGTAAAATTGTGATGGGCCTTCCCAATTGTACGGCTAATGTAGCGGCTAGAATTACGTGTACCGAGCTCGATAGCTGCAGTCGCTTAAGTGCGGCCAGTATCCAGTATTCGGGAGATAGTAGGTTCGAGCCCCACTGTCGGCAGCCCTGAAAATGGTTTTCCGTTGTTTCCCATTTTCACACCAGGCAAATGCTGGGGCTGTATCTTAATTAAGGCCACCGCCGCTTCCTTCCCACTCCTAGCCCTTTCCTGTCCCATCGTCGCCGTAAGACCTATCTGTGTCGGTGCGACGTAAAACAACTAGCAAAAAAACAGAAGTATGTGTAATGAGTACATGAGATCGATACCATGAAGAGAGTGTTGAGTTATTGTGGGGGTGGCCTACTCCTGCAGACGGCTTACCAGTACCAAATTAAGGGTACGTATGGTGATTACTGGATTGATAAGTTTAAAAGTATTATTGAGAGGTTGGGTTTAGGAAACCATTGGGAGAAGGAGTGGAAAAATGGAATGAAGTGTGTTGGAGGAATACTTTAAAAAGGCTTAAAGATGTTCAAGCACAGGAGTTGGTGGCTGACTGCAGGAGAAGAATGACCCTAACAATGTTTAATTGAATTAATCAAGTAGTTAATATAACAGTAGGAAATGTGAATAGGTTAGAGAGAATTTGGTGGATGATGGGTGTATATATATGAATAAGAGATTGACAAGATTGAAATACAATTAGATATGTATATTGTGCGGTGAAACAAGAGAATATTTTCACTTGTTAATAGTGTGCAAGGGATCTCGATTGGAGAGCGAGAGAAAAGCATGAGTGAGGAACATCCGAAAGCCATGAAACAGCCGGGTAGCGAACAGAAGATCATAAATAGGATAGTGAAAGAGTGGAAAAAAATCAGGGAATATAAGTAAGTTTTTAGAGGCAGTTATAAAACGCTGTATAAAGAGGTTAAAGGAAGCAGAATTTAAAAGTAACAGAGAGGATGTAGAAATAGGTAGTTAGTACAGTGTGTGTAATATCTTACGTTGTCGAAGGCAGTAAATTGAAAGTTGAGAAAAATGAATGCGCGAACTCAGTAGACTGACGGAATGATAAGATTGATTCAGCAAGTCTTGGTGTAGTGTGGTAGGTCACGATAAGGAAGGAGCAGCCTTGTCGAGAAACAATGGAGTATTCATGGACAAGGGCTGCGCTGTTCTGACGCGTGACGAGTTAATATGTAATGTAAGTAACTTAAGTCTTGCTGATTCAATGAGGATAGGAGAGGCAGGCTGTTCGTCTATCTTTTGGGTTGCCGTGTTGCCATTTTCTAAATTTCTAATTTTGAGTTCAGCATTGATTTGTTCTGGGTTGCCGAGTTGCCGTTGTATCTCTTTTCTTTGTTGTAGTTGTTGTTTCTTGTTAGTTTTCCTAGTTTTGCTTGGATTTGTTTACTTACTTATATCATAGGGTCCATCAAGTGGAGGAAACTCTGTATAGACTTATGCAAATAAATAGAGATATATTAAGCAGCCCGCTCAACAGATACTCTCCAGAGGATATTAAAACTGAAGTCTATTCTCAGGGTAGCCGTGTCAAGTATGAGATTAGGGAACAGGGGGGGCCAAAGCTATTTTACTAATAGCAGTGCGAACGCCCGTGGAACTGATAGTAAGGGTCGCCTGCGCCGCCTGGAGATCATGCTGGTTTCAGTGGAGCCATAACGCCTCCCAGCCTCCGGCCCCCAGTATGGAGTATGTCAGAAGTATGGGAAATCTGGTGCGGTCTGCAGGACCATTGTCAGAGGCAGGCGGGGGGAGGGGGACGGGGGAGATGCGGTGGCCCTCACTTGTCAGGCGACTTCCCCACGGCAATGATCCTACTCAGTCCAAATGCGCTAACTGCAGAGAGCCACATGCAGCTAACTATACATCTGCTCCCACCGTAGGGCATCCGAAGCCGCCACTCAAGGTAAAAGGCAAAGAGGTGATCAGCGTGGCAAACCCAAAGCTCAAAGCTGAACATTCAAGGCCCCTCAGGTGAAAAAGACCACTCAGGGCATCCAGGCCCTTCAGGCACCGAGGGTGGAAGTAAAAACCCAGAACCAGGCAGATCAGGTGGAGGCAAGGATAGATTAAATCCCGCAAGAACAGAGGATGAGCCTCAGCCCTGGCTCTCAGCCCAGACACACATTACCGCCGTCCTCAAGAAAGAACAGCCCACACCCCAACCAAGGCAAATGAGAAAGTCCATGTATAGTGAGTCCGAGCTACCCAGGGCGGGGGTGTGTGGTCAGCTCAACCCTCCGCAGGAACAAATAAAAGACTACCACCAGCACGAAGATACCCGTGGCACAACCCCAGTCCCCACCCACGAACCCACCCATAACCACCCACATCTCCCTCGAGCAGACTGAGCAACAGAGCGAACCTAAACCTCAACTCAATAACCTCCTAATAGCAGGAGCTGGTGTATTGAGAGCACTGACCATAACCCAGTCAATGCCATATGCCAGAAGACCTGGAGAGCATAACCTCTGGCATTATAAACCTCGATGATTGAACAAACTAGCAACACATGTATAACAATAATATACAGAGGCTTCGAGTTCTTATATTAAACTGCGAGGATATAAAAAGACATAAAATAGAACTCGAGACATTTTAAACAAACAATCCACGTCACACTATTAACGGATACATTTTTCCCACCGGGTAAAACATTCACGATAAAAGCAAGGTGCATAGACGCGACAGGGCAACTCCCTGTGGGGAGGGGGTGTGGGAGGTGTCAGTTCTGGTGAGGAAAGACATCAAATATGATATACCCGTCAAATTTGGTAATTAATTAACATTAATTTACATGCCCGCAACAGCCAGCATAAGTTATATTATTGAGTGAGAAGGGGTAGATTTTATTATCAGCGAGCCGTGCTAGCATGCTACAAGTGGCTTGACGAGTTCTTAGCGAGGCAAAGTACTGATCGGTTTGCTATCCCTTCGATCGAGACCATATGATAGTCACGTGGCAGACTGGATTTCTCAAGGATAAACACTGCGCGTATGCATTTCTGCTTGTTCGCTAAGGGTTTTCTGGAATAGTCTCAACCAATAAATGTGGCCAGCTATGAACCACTAGTCTGTTAAAATGAATGAAACACCTCCGAGCCAGAGGCTACAAAACCTTCAGCATACGTAAATCGCTCTCTGATTGCGTCTTATTTCTTATTCTAATGGAATATTACCTTGCTATCACATCTACAAGCATCGAGCCCACAAGTTAAGTGTTGTTTTTCACAAATCAGTGAAGTTCGCCAAGCTCGTGCACTTTCTAAAATGTTGTGTCAATTGCAGCTAATTCCAACTTTGTACGATAAGAGGACCACAAATCCACCGGAAATCGTCTCCTACTTCAGGATGTGTCTTTCAAAATCAAGAGGATCAATATATTCGACGTGGGACTTCAACTTTCCGGCCATCATGAATTGCTAGACATGTGAGGCAATTCTAGCTTCAAGAGGGTAATAATAATTTCGTGTGGCTATTTCTAGCCGAGTGCAGCCCTTGTAAGGCAGACCCTCCGATGAGGGTGGGCGGCATCTGCCATTTGTAAGTAACTGCGTGTTATTGTGATGGAGGATAGTGTTATGTGTGGTGTGTGAGTTGCAGGGATGTTGAGGACAGCACAAACACCCAGTCCCCGGGCCATTGGAATTAACCAATTAAGGTTAAAATCCCCGACTCGGCCGGGAATCGAACCCGGGACCCTCTGAACCGAAGGCCAGTACGCTGACCATTCAGCCAACGAGTCGGACTTCAAGAGGGTGAACGAGATGGACGAGCTGGGAAAATGAAGACACCTACCGAGGATCAAATTCCATCATAAAATTTGAGTACCATTTTATGTAATCTATCTGTCCATCTGTGTAGAAAACTAGATGACCTCCTTCTCTTAGCCAGTATTTCTATTACACTAGTGCCCAAAAGTTGTTGTTTTTTTGCTAGGGGCTTTACGTCGCACCGACACAGATAGGTCTTATGGCGACGATGGGATAGGATAGGCCTAGGAGTTGGAAGGAAGCGGCCGTGGCCTTAATTAAAGTACAGCCCCAGCATTTGCCTGGTGTGAAAATGGGAAACCACGGAAAACCATTTTCAGGGCTGCCGACAGTGGGATTCGAACCTAATATCTCCCGGATGCAAGCTCGCACCCGCGCGCCTCTACGAGCACGGCCAACTCGCCCGGTTGCACAAAAGTTAAGTGTAAGTTACGAGTAAGCAGGGCAACAGGAAATAGACCGCAAATCGCACGACATATGTACCTACCAAACTTACGTGTTCGCTCTGTATAGGAAAGGAGTATTCCCTGCTTTGACTAGCGGCGTAACCACAAGGTAAACACAGCCAGTGCCTGCGCCCCATATTCCCTCAGTCGTGTTTGCCCTGTTATAGTGTGCGGAGTGTAGCCTCGTGGTGAACGTGACAACATAATGGCACAAGGACGCCATTTGAACCCCGTTTTGCAGGGTAGAATACTCGGCCGTCTGCAAGCAGGCCAGACATAGACCGAAGTCGCCGTATCCTTGAATGTGCCACAAAGTGTCATTTCCTGGCTTTGGGGACGGTTTCGAGACACAGGAGATATTAGTCGTAGGCCAATACCAGGCCGACCAAGGGTAACCACCCCACAGCAGGACCGATATCTGGCCTTAACCGCCCCACGAAATCGGAGTGCACCTGCAAGACGGCGGAGTTTGCAGCCGTATCAGAGGTTGCCTTTTCCCGCCAAACTGTGGACCGAAGGTTCAGAACAGCAGGGCTGTTTGCCCGACGTCCAGCGGTGTGCGTCCCGCTCACTCCAGCACAGAGACGGGCCCGTTTACTGTGGAGTCGTCAACATGGAAACTGGACCATGAATGAATGGAAGCAAGTGCTCTTCACAGATGAATCCACTTCAGTTTGCAGAACGATTCCCGTCGCACATTAATCTGGAGAGAACCGGGTAGCCGATACAACCACAGGAACATCGTGGAACGGGACTAGTATGGTGGTGGTGGCGTCATGATGTGGGGCGGCATCATGTTGAATGGCCATACGGACCTGCACGTCTTCGTGGGTGGTCCGAGGAACACTGTTAACGCTCGGAGATACAGGGATAAGGTTTTCAAAACGCTCTTTGTTCGGGGCGTCGACCTAGAAAGATCTTTTGCCCCTAATTGCACCATATGTGAGGAACCTGCGTGTATTTTGTAAATGGCGGAGGTGTAAAGTGTTGAATGGGAGGAAGGAACGTTAAGGACGATACAAACACCCAGTCCTCAGGCCAGGGATATTAATCATTTACAATTAAAAACCCCTGACCCGACCGGGAAACGAACCCGGGGCCGCCGGGTGACAGGCGGACTCGTTGCCCCCTACACCGGGGGCCGGACCAGGGATGAGGTACTGAGACTATACAGAGTGTTAGGTGTATACGTACAGATATTTCGCTAGTCGGTAGAGAAAAGTACATCTCACAACACATACTATGCACATTTTACCTTGTCCTATTAGTTTCCCTATAAATGAGCCAAATATTTTAGGAGCTAATGTGTTTTGAATTGCCGTAGTAGGAAACGCTGGTTATGTCATACTGTCCTCGTGTCGTTGAGTCACGTGCTCAACTACAGTTGCAGAGTAAGGGAGTTGTTGAACCTGTTTGCTATCGCAGGCAAACGCATGTTGGTGTACTCCTCCCCTTGTCGCTGGGGAAGAGGGGTGATGGCCCACGTGCGGGCCATGCTGTACTCGTAAACCGGTCTAGCTTTCGTAATAATAATAATAATAATAATAATAATAATAATAATAATAATAAATACCGAGCTCGATAGCTGCAGTCGCTTAAATGCGGCCAATAATAATAATAATAATAATAATAATAATAATAATAATAATAATAATAATAGGTTTTGCGTCCCACTAACTACTTTTACGATTTTCGGAGACACCGAGGTGCCAGAATATTGCCTCACATGACATCTTTTACATGCTACTAATTTTTTTTTTGCTAGGGACTTTACGTCGCACCGACACAGATAGGTCTTAATGCGACGATGGGATAGGAAAGGCCTAGGAGTTGGAAGGCTCCTACTAAATCTACTGATACCGATTTCGATAACTGCAGTCGCTTAAGTGCGGCCAGTATCCACTATTCGCGAGATAGTGGGTTCGAACCCCACTGTCGGCAGCCCTGAAGATGGTTTTCTGTGGTTTCCCATTTTCACACCAGGCAAATGCTGGGGCTGTACCTTAATTAAGGCCACGACCGCTTCCTTCCCACTCCTAGCCCATCCATGTCCCATCGTCGCCATAAGACCTATCTGCGTCGGCGCGATGTAAAGCAAGTTGCAACAAATCTACTGATGCGAGGCTGACGTACTTGAGCACCTTCAAATATCACCGGGCTGAGCCGTATCGAACCTAATACGTTTGAATGTCAAGACATTGTTAAATCTACGTATACCAATCAGATGAGGAAATGATTTTACGCAGCTCTTATGTAAGCAATCCGAGTGACGTTATATTCAGCAGTAGTGAGTAAACAAGTGAATGCGACACTGGATGTAGGCTCCACGCTACCTGCCCCACTGTCACTGTTCGCAAGTTGTTGCTGCCTGTCCCGCAGTCTTGGGTTAACATCACTGCAGCCAATTGATTACATAACGGAAACATTTACATGTGCCGAATTAGCTGATATTCACCTCGTTTACAGACAGCTGGAGAAACTGCACATGCGGCGAGGAAGCTGTACAGACGAAGATTTCCAAACTGCCGTATTTCCAATAGCCGAACGTTCGCCGATGTGTACCGAAGGCTCCGAGAATCAGGCTCGCTTCATTCTCAGATCGAGTGCCGTGGACTGCAACGCGATCCCTTGGATCTTCGGCGGGAAGAAGAAAACTTGTCCAAGCGGGACCGACTATAGCCAAAGGAGCTTGGCAAGACAAGTAGTTACATCTAACTAGACTGCTCATCGTACATTCCGTGAACAGCTGTTGTACCCACAGCACTACCACGAAGTTCAGCATCTCACTGGGCAATTAGCTGCATGGTTTGGGTCACGTAGTTATCAGCTTGCATTCGGGAAACAGGGGATTCGAACCCCACTGCCAGCAGCCCTGAACATGGTTTTCCGTGGTCTACCATTTTCACACCAAACAAATAGTGGGGCTCTATCTTAATTAAGGCCAAGGTTGCTTCTTTCGCATTCCTTTCCTATCCCATCGTCGCAGTAAGACGAAGGGATAGGCAATTGTAAAAAAAAAAAAAAAAAAAAAGAGTATCTCCAAGAAGCGGATTACCTACCAAGAGCTGAATTCTGTACCTGATTCTTGTAACAATGTGAACGTAATGCAGACGTTCCGCACAGTGAGTTGGTTACAGATGAGGCATCCTTTACCAGTGGGGTGGGGTATAATTATTTTTCACAAAGCCCCTACATGAGCGCAAGAAGACCCTCATGCCATTCACCAAGGTTATTTCCAGCATAGGTTTTCTAAAAATATTAAGGCTGTAAATTCGGGAGATCTGCTTCTTGGACCATTGGAGCTGCCTGCGCAACTGACTGGCTCTAGTTATCTCCAATTTATGCAGTTGTCTCTGCCAGAGCCTCTGGACGACGTTCCACTACAGATACGAAAGCGGATGTCGCTCATGCACGACGGGGTACCTCCTCACCTCAGTAGGTACGCTCGTCGATCACTAGAACGCCGTTTCCCCAATCGGTGGGTTTGTCGGTATAGTCTCGTCAGCTGCCAACCGAGATCACCCGAGTTCGATCCACTAGATTTTTTATTTCTGGGCGCACCTCAAAGACTTTGTGTACCAAGTGGAAATGCCGATGAATTTACTGTAAGACGACGTATTGGGGATGCCATCGTAACTGTGAGAGCTGACATGGAGGTGGGTGAGGGATTTATGCTGTCACCACATGGACGTCTGTCGTCCAGTTAACGGACGACATTTCGAGCACCTCCTATAAGGGAACGGAATGGTGACTTTGAGGTACATGTTCTAGTAATTTCGGAGCCGTGTTCAGAGTTAATTTTTTTTTCGCTATTTGTTTTACGTTGCACCGAGACAAATAGGTCTTATGGCGACGACGGGATAGAAAATGCCTAGGAAGGGGAAGGAAGTGGGCGTGGCCAGCATTTGCCTGGTGTGAAAATGGGAAACCACGGAAAACCATCTTCAGGGCTGCCGATAGTAGGGTTCGAACCCACTATCTCCCGGATGCGAGCTCACAGCTACGCGCTGCTAACCTCACGGCCAAATCGCCCGGTAGAGTTATGATTAACAATTCGGATAAAAATTCGGAGTTCTTGACAGTTCACTATTTTCTTTTTCATGTATTGTGACAAATTAAGAGCTACAAAGTTTGAGTGTGACGGATACCTTTTATTTTAATAATAATAATAATAGTAATAATAATAATAATAATAATAATAATAATAATAATAATAACGATATTTGCTTACGTCCCACTACCTTTTACGGTTCTCGGAGACTCCGAGGTGCCGGAATCTTGCCCCACATGTATTCTTAAACGTGCCAGTAAGTCTATTGATAGGAATCACTCAATCACTACTGATCTGTATTTATGGCAGTCGCCCTGGTGGTAGATTCCCTATCTGTTGTTTTCCTAGCCTTTTTCTTAAATGATTGCAAGTAAATTGGAAATTTTTTTAACATCTCCCTTGCTAAGTTATTCCAATACCTAACTCCCCTTCCTATAAACGAATATTTGCCCTAATTTGTCCTCTTGAATTCCAACTTTATCATCATATTGTGATCTTTCCTACTTTTAAAGACACCATCCAAACTTATTCGTCTACTGCTGTCCTCCCAAGCCATCTCTCCACTACCGAGCTCGTTAGCTGCAGTCGCTTAAGTGCGGCCAGTATCCAGTAATCGGGAGATAGTGGGTTCGAGCCCCACTGTCGGCAGCACTGAAGATGATTTTCCATGGTTTCCCATTTTCACACCAGGCAAATGCCGGAGCTGTACCTTAATTAAGGGCACGGCCGCTTCCTTCCACTTCCTGCGCCTTTCCTTTCCCATCGTCGCCATAAGGCATATCTGTGTCGGTGCGACGTAAAGCAAATAGCAGCTCTCCACTGACAGCTCGGAACATACCACTTAGTCGAGCAGCTCGTCTCCTTTCTCCCAAGTCTTCCCAGCCCAAACTTTGTAACATTTTTGTAACGCTACTCTTTTGTCGGAAATCGCCCAGAACAAATCGAGCTGCTTTTCTTTCGATATTTTCCAGTTCCTGAATCAAGTTATCCTGATAAAGGTCCCATACACTGGAACCATACTCTAGTTGGGGTCTCACCAGAGACAAATATGCTCTCTCCCTTACATCCTTATCTGACGTATTTGAGAAGGTTAAAATACCGCCAGACTGAGCTAGGATTAAGCCTGCCAAGTAAGGGCCAGGATGCCAATGCTTGAACCGTCTGAGCCACTCAGACCCTAAACTTGAATTTTGATGCGGTAAATAAGCCCTGCAAAAGCAGCAATCAGTTAATGATTTTTTATTCTACCATTATACATGATCTTTTCGTTAGGAAGGATGAACTGTAGGTACGTTAATTTATGTAGTTTAATAACGTGTACATTATCCGGTTGAAACAAAACGTTCGATGTGCTTTAATAGTTCACTTTCAATACTACCTATTTTTATACCCTATCTCAAGTATTCTTTTTTTGACGCAACGAAAGTTCTTTACGTATACGCCAGCATGATTTTGCCTTGTTCATTCTCCATTTATACAATACAAAGCGGGATAGTAGCATATTCATGTCCTGGAGTACTTATCCTAACTCCACTCTCGAATAATTATAATACCGCACAATCTTACAGACCCCGTACCGACACAGATGATCAGGCCATTTTCACACTCACTAGAGCATGGGACTGATAACCACAAACATCCCAATCCCCTAAAGGATCTAACAGCAACAGAGCCCACATTAACACCGGCTATTCGATACATCTCCATTAACCGAGATCGATGACCAAGGGAGTCTGAAGATCTTGAAAATGGAAATCCACAGCCTCTTTCCAGACATTCGACCTGGTCAGAAATGGAATGATTGAAGCCACATCTAGCTGCGAGGATAGGAAATGTGCCGGCTGCCGAAGCCTGTCGCACTCCTCTGGGGCAATGACCTGCACCCGGCGATTCGAAATTGTCCTTGGGCACTCCCGCCACTGAACGTCGTACGCCATTTAATTTCATTAATGACCGACAGATGAAATTAAATGTTAATGAAGAGTGTTGCTGAAATGAAAGATGACAGGGAAAACCGGAGTACCCGGAGGAAGCTGTACCGCCTCCGCTTTGTCCAGCACAAATCTCACATGGAGTGACCGACGCGTTGCCGCCTGAGCCACGGAGGCTTCCTGAAGATCTTGAAATGGAAACAAAATGCTAAAACTTTATCGTGGACAGGCTGATCGTAAATAAACAAAACTGTTTTGGGAAGAATGTTATGTGACATATTATGAACCAGTAGCACCAGCCTTCAGCTGTTATCTTGGACAGGATGCACATACTCGTAAACAAAACCGGTTTGACAAGAATGGTGCGTAACTTGTCATGAACAAGTAGCACCAGCCTTCAGCTGTTATCGTGGACAGGCGGCCCAAACACATGAACAAAACCGGTTTAACAAGAGTGGTACGTAACTTGTCATGATCCAGTAGCACCAGCCTTCATCTGTTATTGTGGACAGGCTACCCATATACATAAACAGAGCAAAGCTATCCTTTCACAACAGAGAGGTGTATTAACTACTCTAAAAACATCATATCCCTCTGCTCACGAAAGTAACTTCCGACGATTATTAAAAAATTGATATATATTGGTTCTACACATCATTCTCGATTGTTACAAGAAATATCTGCACGTATACACCTAACACCCTGTATATTTGACTCTTCAGAGGTGCAGTTGGTCTATACTTCCTCTTAATGGACGATAATGCCCGACCGCTCCGCGCTGCTCTGGTGGATGCATTTCTGGCTGGGGAAGACATTCATCGCATGGACTGGCCAGCGAGGTCTGCAGATCTGAATCCTATAGAACATGCCTGGGATGCATTGGGGAGGCGAATTGTATCCCGTCAGCCTCCACCAAGGCCCCTCCAAAGGCCTTCGCATTGTCCTTTCGGAGGAATGGGATCGACTACCACAAGAGCCCTTGGACCATCTGATAGAGGGCATGCCACGTCGCTGCGAAGCATGTGTGGCCGTTACGGGTAACCATACACCCTATTAACAGCATATTTTGTTGAACACTACCTGGGAGGAGACCTCTACTCAAAATACGCCACTGGGGCTGCCTGAAGCCTAACAAAGAAGACACTAAACTATATGACAACATGGGCGTATCACAGGAATGCGTGATAGCATCCCCCAGTGAATCTACATTCATAGCACCAAGAGGGTAAGTCTCCGACATACTAAACATAGCCTTACTTCAACACATATCTCAAGGGCACGGCATGACGGTAATAAACGACCTAGATTCGAGACACCAACCAGGGCTATTTACACTAGATATTAACCCGGAGGAATAATGAGCAAATCTCGCAGCGGAGGCTTAATTTTATAAAGCAGCAAAATGGGTCAAATTCGAAAGAGAGCTGGATACGTTACTCCGGGGACAGAAAACACCCAACTGGAAAGCCCGACCCAAATAAAAGAAGCTGTTAAGGCAATAGTACAGGCGATCCAGGACGTAACGGATACGAGTTTCCCGGTCTACACGAAGAAAGACCACGGAGCGAGTTGGCAGTGGAGTTAGGGTTGTGCAGCTGTGAGCTTGCATTCGGGAGAGAGTGCTTTCCAACTCCACCATCAGCATCCGCTGAAAATGGTTTACTTTGGCTTCTCATGTTCACACCAGGCTGTGTGGCCACTTTCTTCCCACTTCTAGCCCTTTCCTATCCCATCGTCGCCATAAGACCTATCTGTGACGGTGCGACTTACAGCAAATTGTAAAACAAAGAAAGACCAAAATAAGGAAGTATCACTATGACGAACTATAATAGCTATAAACAAGGTTTACACGCAGTTGACCATTAATTTTTTTGCCAAAGGTTATACCTAATTCCACCAAAGGCACGGGCTGACTTACTACCTTCCCCATGCCAAATCTCGTGGACTTAAGACGGATTCCGTTTTGCGCCAATCGTAGAAACTAATCTGCTGTACCAGTTGACCGTTCTCCATGGAAAAAAATTTATTAAAATTTCTTTTTCTTCTTTTTTACCTACCACCTCCTCCGTGTCAAGGCCTCATTCTGTATAAAGAGGTCGGCAAGACAAGAATTCAATTGTTGTTACAAATACATCTGACAGTGAGGTATATAAAAACCTGTTCCTTTTTTACTATTACAATGTTAGTATACACAACATAGCAAAATCAACGACAGAATTAAAATATACTAAGCGAGTTGGCCGTGCGGTTTGGATTGAGTAGCTGTGAGCTTGCATTCGGGAGAATGCGAGTTGTAATCCAACCGTCGGCAGCCCTGAATATGGTTTTTCCGTGGTTTCCCATTTCCACACCAGACAAATGTCGGAGCTGTACCTTAATTAATTCCTCGAATGTTGTCATCCCTATTCCCATCACTTTCCCATCCTTACGTCTCCGAAAACCTTCGACGTGTTAGTGCAACGTCAAAAAACTAGCCAAAAAATCAATCATTGAAATAATATTCCATGTATATAAGTAAATATTCGTTTCAAAACAATTTTGTCGTTTTCGTACATTTATTTTTGTGTCACAAACCCCATGGTATAACTATTAAATACCACAGGGTATAAACAAATAAAATGTATTTAACAGTTCACAAACATGAAGTTCCGTCTATCATCTAGGCCTCGCGCTGACGATTTTCGTACAACCCTGTTTACGTTTGAAGGTTACGAAACCCAATATTTCTCGAACATGCTGATCTTGAATATTTATTTCGCATGCGAAAGTTTCATCACGATCCTAAGCGGAATACCAGTCACATCCATTTGTAATTGTTAGAATTATGGGTAACATGTGAAGTACAGTATTCAGCTGTAAATGAAATAGGAAACCATGTAAAACAGCTCTTCTGCTAAAAGAACAGCTTAAATCTTGCAAGAAGATAGAAATTTGTGATCAAGCGAGTTAACCGTGCGGTTAGGGTCGCACTGCCGTGAGCTTATTTCCCATTTTCACACCAGACAAATGATGGAGCTGTACCTTAATTAAGGCTGCGGCCATTTCCTTCCCAGTCAAAGCCCTTTCCTATCCTATCGTCACCATAAGACCTATTTGTATCGGTGCGACGTGAAGCAAATTGCAAAAAAAAAAAAAAAGAAATTTGTGAAGAGGTTAGCTTTAAATCGGGGTTCTTCCGGATAGGTCACTATAAGCGAGGAAGTGATTCATTTTATAGCCTCGCATTATTTCACCTTTATGTGATCATTCCACTGGCATTATAAGGGCTTCTACGGAGTAATTTTAATTAACTGCTCCTCTATGCATAGATGTCTCAAGTGTCGGGGGAAAAAGAATTGTATAGCTTGCATTCTTATAGTGCTTTCTGTAACTTCTGAAAAAGGTTTCATTTCTGCATTAAAATAAACTCAGCTGTATGTGCGTGCCTCCAGAGTTACGTCTAATTGCTTTCGCGGAGAAAACTTTCTTTCAGTCGATCCAAAACAATTATATTTCTTGTTGGTGCATTGACAAGGTTTCATAAAATTAATTTTCTTGGCGCTAAAAAGTGGACGAACTTTTATTTATACTTCAAATGGAAGTTTTTCTGGTTACTGAAACCATCAGGCAATAATTATCACACAATAGCAGGGTGAAATATAGCAGTGAAAGTAAAAGTAACATGTGGCAAATTGGATTTCTGTCTACTAGAATGTATCATTATACACTCCTAACATCTCCTACAATTCTCTGGAGATACATTCAAAACACCAGTCACCGTGAGATCTCAGACTTCATTTGAACCAGGATAAAACAGCTCCGTTTTGTCTAATGGCTCCTTGTTACGCACAAGGTCTTGAGAATGTATGCACAGATTCAAAAAGTACTAACTAACTACCTAACTTTGACCCCCGTTTTCTTTCATATCATCTGTTTTTTTAATGCTAGTAGTCCGTGGCGTCGACCTCTGTAGGTCTTTTGCCACTATGATATGAACCTGCGCGAAATTGTAATTGTGGAACGGTAGAGTGTCCAATGTGAGGAAAGGAGCGTTAAGGACGACACAAACACCCAGTCCCCAGGCCAGGGATATTAATCATGTACAATTAAAAACCCCTGACCCGGCCGGGAATCGAACCCGGGACCGCTGGGTGACAGGCGGACGCGTTGCCCCCTACACCGCGGGGCCGGACTATCATTTGGTTGGTCAACAAGAATATAAACCTCTTTTATAATTTTTCGCATAAATATATTAACGGCTTAATTCGTACATTGCCTCCGGAAATTTACTAATTCAAGGAACAATTAGACATTTAGAGACACTTAGAAACGAGAAAAAGATATTGGAAATTAAAAAGAAGAAATAAAGAAGTTTTCAAAATGTAATGATTTACATTTTAAAGAACATGATGCAGAAGTGGCTGCTTCATGCACCGGAACATCATTAGAAACTCACAGAGTGAAGTGACCTCGAATGGTTTACATAAAAGTGTTTGAGAGTGTTGTGAATTAATCGGTGGGACGAAAGTCTGGCTCCTTGTCTGAATGGTTGGTGTAGTCGCCACCGTTTCAGAGGGCCCTGGGTTCGATTCCCGATTTGGTCGGGCATTTTAATCTTAAATGATCGGCTCGGATACCGTGTATTTGTGCTGTCCCAAACATCATACACCATACACAACACTATCCTCAAACGCAGTACGTCGCAGTTTCCTCTACAAGGCAGATGCCATCACACTCGTCTGAGATTTTGACATTCAAGGACTGTACCCAGGTAGTAATAGCTACACGAAATAATAATAGTGGCACAAAGGAACAGCGATGGATTAGCTGTGTATGAAGATGTTTGCATTCAGGGTTTAGAAATATTTTGTGTTTCTCTTTTATGCTATAGTTGATCTGTTAATAGAGGAAATGAGAAGACGGTGTTGGGGTGAGGCTATGGCATTAGCATTGCCGTGCTAGTAATTTTTAAGAATGAATAAAGAAGCTGCAGAATTTGTCACTGATCATTTTTCAATTCCAGGAGTAGGTAAGATATTATTGCATGCTGAAATGGAAATTATTAGGAGAGTGATAAATACTAAAAAATCTTCAAGACAGATCCTTGAAAGAAATTACCTCTAACAGAACATCAATCAAATGTATATGACGTTTACCCCAGTGTCAATACAATAAAATGATCACCGTCCAATGGTTTTCTACACTATCAAATCAGTCACGTAGGGCATTCCCTATTGAAAAAGTGAGCTGATCAGATGGACTGAAAAAATCCGTGAGGTTTCACCTCGGACGAGCCCAGCGCCTACGACATTCATATTTTGCTGGACGGAATCTGCAGTAAACTTCAAGGACACCGCGATACTCACCTTATAGTTCGGTTACCACCACTGCTATGAACACAGTGACCTACCGCTGAGCTGCTCCAAATTATCAAGCCAGGTTCATTCCCACGACACCTGGTGAAGGACTCAGAACCGCCACCACCTCCAGCCACGTCATGTGACCAACTGTTACCCATGGATATCAACACGCAGAACGACCATCCATCGACTACCACCACCACCACCACCACCACCACCACCACCACCACCACCACCACCACTTCGCACCTCTCCTTTTTCGCTGTATCCGACACTAGATGCCCAATTAATCACTTACCGTTTCCTTCAACCTACTCCATCAGGCACACATTCTTTTTTACTTTCCCACCTCTCCCCTCACTTCCAATCACCCCAGGCCATATTTGCCACTCTTTTTCGATTCAACATGCACCGGGAGGTCATCGCAGACATCAGAAGAACTACTGCCGGAATCATCATCCGCGTTAATGGAAACGCCGCAACCAATCTGCTCACTACAGCAATCGGTCCTCAATACAAAGGATCAAACACCTTCAACCCCTCCCATCCCACCCATTAAAGTTTGTCTCTCCTTCCACGGTACAGATTCCTCAGCTGTGTAATAAGAGGTGCAGATCCCTCTATTACTGACAACAGCTTCTCCGAAATGAAAGCAGAAGGCACCCCTAAAAAAAGCGTTCCGGACAAAGAATTATACAGATCCCACCCACATGGTACGGATTCTTCTGCTGACTGACACCCAAAGACGTGGATCGAGTGTTGGCCAGCGGAGTCTCCATTTACAGACACCATCACGAAGTGGAGCCATCCCGAGCCCCGCTCTGTAAGTGTAGTAACTTCCTCGTAACTAACGTTTTTAGTGTATTCACTTCGGGGATTGTGACAATAACGATGTCCATTCTTGCCGGGCTGAGTGGCTCAGATTGTTGAGGCGGTGCCCTCCTGACTCCAATTTGGCAGGTTCGATCCTGGTCCAGTCCAGTGGTATTTGAAGGCGCTCAAATACGTCAGTCCCGTGTAGGTAGATTTACTAGCACGTAAAAGGTTTCTTGCTGGACTAATTTCTGGCATCTCGGTGTCTCCGAAAACCATGAAAGTAGTCAGTGGGACGTAAAACTAAGAACATTATTATCATCATTCTCCCCAAGGAATTTGTTCTATCTCCGCCTATGTCTAAACGTGATGTGTATTTGCTCAATATCTGAAATGGTTCCAATTGTTGATAGCAATTTTATAAAAATATATTGTATAAAACTATTCTGCTTTGGGTCATTCACTCTCGACTCATTAGCAAAAACGAGTTTTCCTTAGCCTTGTCTGTTGGGCTCAGCTGTTCTTAGGCCTTCTTCTTCTTCATACCCCGAGTAGCTGAAAGTCAAGGGTACTATTGGCTACACAGCGTTCGTCCTGTTCGTTCACCTAAATACATTCTCAGGACAGAACGTTAAACATTAAAATACTTCTAATAAATAAGGAATTTAGAAAGTGAAGATGCTTGAGGCAAATATGTGTGAGAAATGGGTGTACGGTAATAACTTACTACGGAATACATTTTTATTATCAACTGCGAGATACAAGACGTAGGATACGTGATTTTTATCAAGTAGATTAGAGGAGTTAAAATAATTAAATGCACATGAATAGGTTTTTGCTTTATTTGTTATGTACTGATTTTGTTAAAACATATACTAATGTGTTACAATATTGTCTCTCGTGGTTCCAATAGATTTTGATCAATAACACTCAAACGTTTACAACGTATATGGTCGTAAGAATATTACAAAAATGTTTGCGCAGGGCATATAAGCCTCTGGTAAGACCCCAATTAGAATATGTTTCCTGTGTATGGGAACCTCATTAGGATTACTTGATTCAAGAACTGAAAAAAAATCCAAAGAATTGCAGCTCGATTTGTCGTGGGTGATTTCCGACGTAAGAGTAGCGTTACGAAAATGTTGCATAGCTTGGGCTGGGAAGACTTGGGAGAAAGGAGACGAGCTGTTTGACTAAGTGGTATGCTCCGAGCTGTCAGTGGACAGATGGCGTGAAATGACTAGTAGACGAATAAATTTCAGTGGTGTTTTTAAAGGTAGGATGATCACAGTAGATAAAGTTGAGATTCAAGAGAACAAACTGGGGCAAATATTCGTTTATAGGTAGTGGAGTTAGGGATTGGAATAATTTACCAAGGGAGATCTTAGAGGTGAAGCTTCCACGTGCCGCTAAATAATACCAAGGGAGACGTTCAATAAATTTCCAAATTCTTTGCATTCATTTAAGAAAAGGCTAGGAATATAGGAGATATGGAATCTGTCACATGGGCGACCGCCCTAAATGCAGATCCATGTTGACTGATTGTTGTTGATTATCGTATATTAAATAATGTCATCTGCTCGCACAAGAAAGGCTTCCATACAAAGTGCAGTGTGATTGCTTCTTGTACAGCAGTAATTGATTAGTTTAGTTCGTTTCATGGCCTCTGAGTTAAGCATTGAACAGCATATTTTCATCTTTTGTAGGTTTTAAATGCAATTCGCATCGAAGTGTTGAAGTTTCGTAAGAATGAATTGCAGGGAGTCAAACCGAATGTCATCACTCGCTACAACGCTTGTCAACATACTGAGGGAGAGCACCTTCTCAACACTTACTGTAATGGGGGTCCGACTCCTTGGCTAAATGGTTAGCTTGCTGGCCTTTGGTCACAGGGGTCCCGGGTTCGGTTTCCGGCAGGGTCGGGAATTTGAACCATCATTGGTTAATTCCGCTGGCACGGAGGCTGTACGTATGTGTCGTCCTCATCATCATTTCATCCTCAACACGAAGCGCATATCGCCTACGGGCGTCAAAGCTAAAGACCTGCACCCGCCGAGTCGAAGTCCTCGGACACATCCTGGAGCTAAAAGCCATTCGCTATTTCATTAATGTAATGGAGTAAGTTTTTTGTTCATCTGTCTGTTTTCAATATGATTGCTCATTTGATTTAGCGAATTTGATAGGGTGTGTAGACGACCGCGCTCTCGTTTACCGACACGCGGTATGCAGGAACCACGGCAAACCTTGCGGAACTCGCACGATATTTCTGGGTTTAATTATTGTGCTGAACGTTCACCTTGATGTCAATGTAGAGGAGGATTTGTATGTGAATCCATATATTCCAGTATATTTGTAGGTCACAGAGTATGGAAGATGATTCAGAACCACAAAGCATCCTCAGAAACTGCTACTAACTTGTAAATGTTTTCAAACCTCCCCTGAAGGGGGGAGGTGGGCCTCCTAGACGGTAACGTCGTCTCTCAAGCCAGGAGATTTGTATTGGAGAAGGAGAAATGCGGAGAAGGTGAGAGGGTTAGCGGCCGTGGCTTGTACTATGTACTGCCTCGGCATTCGCCTTAGTGCAGGAAAATGGGAAACCATTCTCAGGACAGCCGACAGCGGGGACTAGAAACTCTCCGCCTCCCGAATACAGAGGCGTAGAGCCACGGTAGAGCCGTGGCCACCCTTCCTCTGCTTCGTTGGCCGGTCGTATTCCAGAGTTGTCGGACCACGGAGAAGCTCATGCCATTTGTGGGCAGAGACCCACTCTGCATCCACCGACACTTCCTCAGAAAGACCACCAAAATTGTTGGAAGTTCGATTTCTAACCCATCAACTTTGACCACCGATTTCCTTCATGTCACTGATTGAACAAGAAAAATCTAAATATCTTATAAAATTTTCCGCCATAAATTTTATATTTGATTATGATAATTACCTTAATTGTGAACAAGTTCGTTATTTGTGAAAAGTATGCTTCACGTGTTCCCTTCGACATAAAAATGAGACTCTGTAAAAACATAAAATAGATTCAATTGTCATTAAAAAGAGGCTGTTATAAAGTAGCGTCAGCAAAGTGGAACTTACAACATATGGTGTTTTTTTGTCTATTGTGTGACTACATTAACATTTTTTCTGTGGAGGGGAGTTGGGCTGTTATATGAATTCATTCACGATGCTACTTGTAATAAAGAATGGAATCCATACAACCGGTTTTCATTTCTAATAAATGTTTCTACAGTCTAGAAGGTTTGTACTCAAGCACAAAGGAGCCACTGACAGGGTATAAAATACTCGTAAGGCTTCTTTCCTTTTGTTACTGGGTAAAAGTTGCAAGGTAAACATTGATTTCCACACATATCACACATTGGAGAAATGAGCCCTGTTGCTAAGGTAAAGAAAATTATTTTTCACATATCTTACGCGTGTAGTCATTATGAGGTGATGAAAATCATGGCTTTGACTTTTAATATTTTCGTCATTTGTATGTATCGCTCCGTACCTGGTAGTTACTTTGTATTAGAGGGAGGCTTGCTACAGGGAAGTAAGGTAACGTAAGGGTTATTCTGCCCGAAGGCAGGTCCGAACCTCCGCAGAGGTGTTCCTGAGCCGGAGTTTACGTGCGGTAGGGTGGCCAGTTTCTTTCCGCTCCTCCATTCCCTTACCCCCACCAACAGCGCGTGGCAACCCATCCAACTCCTGACCACCCCCAATGTTGCTTAACTACGGAGATCTCACGGGATACGGTGCTTCAACACGGCAACGGCCGTTGGCACAGAGAAGTAACTACTGTATAGTATCGCTATGTCCCTTTATCTATAGTCGGTATTAACAAACTTCAGTGTCAGAAACTGGACAGCCGGGTTGATTGGCTCAAACGGTTGAGGCGCTGGCCTTCTGACCCCAACTTGGCAGGTTCGATCCTGCCTCAGTCCGGTGATATTTGAAGGTGCTCAAATATGCCAGCCTCGTGTCGGTAGATTTACTGGCAAGTAAAACAACTTTTGCGGGGCAAAATTCCGGCACCCCGGTGTAAATACCTAGGTATAAATATAAGGAAAGATCTTCATTGGGGAAATCACATAAATATGATTGTAAATAAAGGGTACAGATCTCTGCACATGGTTATGAGAGTATTTAGGGGTTGTAGTAAGGATGTAAAGGAGAGAGCATTTTTGTCTCTGGTGAGACCTCAACTTGAGTATGGTTCCAGTGTATGGGACCCTTACCAGGATTACTTGATTCAGGAACTGGAAAAAATCCAAAGAAAAGCAGCTCGATTTGTTCTGGGTGATTTCCGACAAAAGAGTAGCGTTACAAAAATGTTGCAAAGTTTGGGCTGGGAAGACTTGGGAGAAAGGAGACGAGCTGCTCGACTGAGTGGTATGTTCCGAGCTGTCAGTGGAGAGATGGCGTGGAATGACATCAGTAGACGAATAATTTTGGATGGTGTCTTTAAAAGTAGGAAAGATCACAATATGAAGATAAAGTTGGAATTCAAGAAAACAAATTGGGGCCAATATTCGTTTATAGGAAGGGGAGTTAGGGATTGGAATAACTTACCAAGGGAGATGTTCAATAAATTTCCAATTTCTTTGCAATCATTTAGGAAAAGGCTAGGAAAACAACAGATAGGGAATCTACCACCTGGGCGACTGCCCTAAATGCAGATCAGTAGTGATTGAATTCGTTGAATTCGTGTAACATTATATTGAAAATGTGTACATGATTATTAGACACTGGACCTAAAAAGGGTTTCTTGAACGTGCCTGTGACTATACCTCGCATTAAGGCACTCTTACATGGCAACCGACTGGGTCCTGATTCGAACCCACGAACTTGAACACAAACGCGAACAGCGCTACCCAACCAGTAATAGAAATATTCAGAGTAATGTAGGGAATAGCCAGGGCCACGACCTAGTGGCAGCGAACCTACTTCAGTGTAGAGAGGCCTCGAGTTCGATTCCTGACCTGGTTAGAGATTTTTGCCTGGGTGTGAGGGTTGGTTCGAAGTCCGTTCAGCTTAGGTGAGGACAATTTAGGAGCTCTATGATTTGAGACAACAGCCCCGAACAAGATATGCAGGAATAACACCCGAGTAGATTCATCGCGCTGACCACGCGTCGCCTTGTAATCAATCAGTCAATACTGATCTGCATTTAGGGCAGTCGCCCAGGTGACATATTCCCTATCTGTTGTTTTCCTAGCCTTTTCTTAAACGATTCCGAAAAATTGGAAATTTATTGAACATCTCCCTTGGTAAGTTATTCCAATCCCTAACTTCCCTTCCTATAAATGAATATTTGCCCCAATTTGTCCTCTTGAATTCCAACTTTATCTTCATATTGTGATCTTTCCTACTTTTAAAGACACCACTCAAACTTATTCGTCTACTAAAGCCATTCCACGTCATCTCCCCGCTGACAGCGCGGAACATACAACTTATTACATGTGATAAATTTCATTTTTGGGTCCGTATTGAAAGTATTTGTATTAAATAACACTAGTATGTTTTTTATTGTTCTCCCACCTATTCAACACAATACAATCTTAAAAGCTAGGACCCTGTCCCCATCAAAATGTTGACATAAAATTAATACATTGGATAGTACACGCCTCGCCCATCAATAATAGGCACCATCAGCCATCCCTCACCTTAGAAACAGATCAGGTACCCGATTGGGAATGACTTATGAATACTGTCAAAAACTGTCTTGTAAAATCTGCAGCCCTTCGGACTGAGCAGTGGTCACTTGGTAGTCCAAGGCCCACCAGGGCTGTAGTGCCATCGGATTTTATGTAGTTTATAGTAGGAAATATAACTGCCTTCAACTACATTTTAGCTTCTGCACAATGACCGAGTTTGAAAATGAAGGTAAACGCATTGTTTAAATTCACTCCGTAAATACCGAGTGTCTTCTCAGTGATTTTCTTCGACAGGTTTAAATCTACGAGGATCGAGGTACACACGTCGTTCCCTGAAGGCTCAGACGGATTTGTGGAAGAAACATATGGATATATTGCGTTATGAAATTTATGTTTTTACACTGACTGACAGAGCAAATGCAACACCAAGAAGGAGTGGTCAGAACTTTATGCCAATTGCAGGGTAGACTGACGTCACTGAGGTATGCTCATGATGTGAAATGCGCCGCTGTGCTGCGCACGTAGCGAACGATAAATGGGACACGGCGTTGGCGAATGGCCCACTTCGTACCGTGATTTCTCAGCCAACAGTCATTGTAGAACGTGTTGTCGTGTGCCACAGGACACGTGTATAGCTAAGAATGCCAGGCCGCCGTCAACGGAGGCATTTCCAGCAGACAGACGACTTTACGAGGGGTATGGTGATCGGGCTGAGAAGGGCAGGTTGGTCGCTTCGTCAAATCGCAGCCGATACCCATAGGGATGTGTCCACGGTGCAGCGCCTGTGGCGAAGATGGTTGGCGCAGGGACATGTGGCACGTGCGAGGGGTCCAGGCGCAGCCCGAGTGACGTCAGCACGCGAGGATCGGCGCATCCGCCGCCAAGCGGTGGCAGCCCCGCACGCCACGTCAACCGCCATTCTTCAGCATGTGCAAGACACCCTGGCTGTTCCAATATCGACCAGAATAATTTCCCGTCGATTGGTTGAAGGAGGCCTGCACTCCCGGTGTCCGCTCAGAAGACTACCATTGACTCCACAGCATAGACGTGCACGCCTGGCATGGTGCCGGGCTAGAGCGACTTGGATGAGGGAATGGCGGAACGTCGTGTTCTCCGATGAGTCACGCTTCTGTTCTGTCAGTGATAGTCACCGCAGACGAGTGTGGCGTCGGCGTGGAGAAAGGTCAAATCCGGCCGTAACTGTGGAGCGCCCTACCGCTAGACAACGCGGCATCATGGTTTGGGGCGCTATTGCGTATGATTCCACGTCACCTCTAGTGCGTATTCAAGGCACGTTAAATGCCCACCGCTACGTGCAGCATGTGCTGCGGCCGGTGTTTCAGCAGGATAATGCCCGCCACACACTGCTCGCATCTCCCAACAGGCTGTACGAGGTGTACAGATGCTTCCGTGGCCAGCGTACTCTCCGGATCTCTCACCAATCGAACACGTGTGGGATCTCATTGGACGCCGTTTGCAAACTCTGCCCCAGCCTCGTACGGACGACCAACTGTGGCAAATGGTTGACAGAGAATGGAGAACCATCCCTCAGGACACCATCCGCACTCTTATTGACTCTGTACCTCGACGTGTTTCTGCGTGCATCGCCGCTCGCGGTGGTCCTACATCCTACTGAGTCGATGCCGTGCGCATTGTGTAACCTGCATATCGGTTTGAAATAAACATCAATTATTCGTCCGTGCCGTCTCTGTTTTTTCCCCAACTTTCATCCCTTTCGAACCACTCCTTCTTGGCGTTGCATTTGCTCTGTCAGTCAGTGTATTTATCACATTAAATATAATGGTAGAAGATACCTGATTATACATTCTTATTTATATTTCAAGGACGCCAAACCATAACACTGCAAGTGCCATAAAGTAAACTTTTCATGAGAAAGAAAAAACTTTTCATAGGCCTAACCTACCAAACTTTGAAAGACAAGGAAACATATGGTAACGTGACGGGCCGACATGGTGTTAAAAAGTCATAACTAGAAGCGTTCAACTCTAAGGTTGCGATTGAATTCAAATTTCAACAACAGTGAATTTGAGTACTGAAAAAATATTTTAAGGTGATAAAACTAATTTGTTCATATTTTAAGCTTAAAGTTTAAAGTTGTAAGCATACAATGTAAACAAAGCAATAATTCGAAGTGTTCGTTCAAAACTGTATAAGCTTTATAACACAATGTTAATGGTTAGTCAGCAGTTGCTCATAAAAATATTTCGTATCCCCTTCTAGGTATGGAAGCATAACATTGACGTTCTTCTTCTCCTTCGACATTGAAACTTGTGTTTTATTAAATCGAACGTCAATATTTTAAAAGTGATCTGTGGATTTGTCTGTCTTCAAAATGTTGACCAATTTCCAAACACTCAACTCAGAGTATCCTTTGTTCTCTTTTACTACACCATATTAGTATCTTTTTCGTTGCCATTTCACTTATCAGTAGGATTTCGGTGTTGAGGAAGGCTTCATAAATACAGTACTTTTCCAATTAAAAAAATAACTTCCTAGTATGATACGAAAAGAAGTTTTGATATGTGTTCTGCCTATTATTTCCATTAGGTATCCTTGTGTCAGAGGAAAAGAACTCCTTTTAATGTTCTTAATTAACGCAAAATTTATGTCACAAGACAGGGACGTATGACCAGAAATCGTATATTTCATTATAATTCCATTAAATCTTCCTTTTGCAAATTGCATTTAGAAGCATTGCCATTATTTTGACAACTACAGTTGTCGCACCATAACACCAGCTTCTTTCTCTTAACTTTAAGGTCTTTAGTGATAAAATGTGGACCTCCTTCAGTTTCATTCCATAGGTTCATTTAAAGAGGGAATTGATTGTTATCAATGTTATCAGTAGAATACTATATAGGAGGGATACTGACAGGAAGGTGATTGGGGATTTAAATGAGACTATAGAGTGGGTATGTGGGAAACTGCGAGTGAGATTTCTAGATCCTAATGGGTGGGTAGGAGGTAGGGATCTGCGCTCAAATGGCCTTCACTTAAACCGCAGTGGTACATATAAGATAGGAAATTTGTTTAGAAGGGTTATAGGGAGGTACATTCAGGGAAGCGAGGTGGTCTAGGGAGCGGTGATAAGGGTACAGGGAACTGGAAGTCAAGTAGGGATGACATAAAAATATTAGTGCTCAACTGTAGAAGTATTGTAAGAAAGGAATCGAGTTAAGTAATCTAATAGATATATACATACCACATATTGCAATAGGAGTTGAATCATGGCTGAGAAATGATATAATGGATGCAGAAATATTCTCACGGAACTGAAGTGTGTATGGTAGAGATAGGATAGGAAGGGTGGGAGGGGGAGTATTCATTCTAGTGGAAGATTAATTTGCAAGCTACGAAAAAGTTAAAGGTGACAAACATGGAATTCTAGGTGTAAGGCTCATCTCTAAAGATAATAGGCAACTACTTGATGTCTTTGGAGTGCACAGACCGGGAAAGGGTAGTGCTGACGCCGATTCAGAATCATTTGATAAGATAATCAGCTAAGTGGGAAACGATATGGAAATGAACGTGTTAGTAGCAGATGATCTCAACTTACCAAATGTCAATTGGAATGTAATGCGAACTACAGAAAGCATGAACAACAAATGACAAATTAGTTAATATGATAAGGGCAGCTGATTCAGAAAGTGATGGAACTAACTAGAGGGAAGAATATACTGGACGTGGTGCTGGTAAAACCAGATGAGCTCTATAGAGAAAGCGAAGTAATAGATGGTATTAGTGACCACAAAGCTGTTTTCGTAGTAGTAAAAAATAAATGTGAAAGAAAGGAAGGTATTAAAAGTAGGACTATTAGGCAGTACCATATGGCTGATAAAACAGGCATGAGGGAGTTCAAAAAAAGTAAATATGATCGGTGGTAAACGGTAAACAAAATGTAAACAGGCACTGGGATGGGTTTAAAGGAGTTGTTGAGGAATGTGAAAATACGTTTGTACCTTTAAAGGTGGTAGGGAATGGCAAATATCAATTATATTATAACAGATAAGTAAAGAGACTAAGAAGAAGGTGCAGGTTGTGAAGAATTAGAGTTAGAAATGGCTGTGGAAGTAAGGAGAAATTGATGGGACTTACTAGGAAATTTAATCTAGCGAAGAAGTCAGCTAAGGATAACATGATGGCAAGCATAATGGGCGGTCACACAAATTTTAGTGAAAAGTGGAAGAGTACCTATGCATAGGTAGTTTAAGGCAGAAACAGGTTCAAAGAAGGACATTCCAGGAATCATTAATGAACAAGGGGAGTGTGTAAGGGAGGATCTTCAAAAGGCAGAAGTATTCAGTCAGATTGTTGGTTACAAGGATAATGTCCAGATAGAGAAGGCGACTAATACTAAAGAAGTCTTAAAATTTACCGATGATAACAGTGAGATTTACAGCGAGATACAAACTTTGAAAACTAAAAAACGGCCGGAATTGATAAGATTTCTGGGGATATACTAAAGACAATGGGTTCGGATATAGTACCATATCTGAAATACTTATTTGATTATTGTTTGGTTGAAGGAGCTATACCAAATGAATGGAGAGTTGCTATAGTAGCCCCTGTGTATAAAGGAAAGGGTGATAGACATAAAGCTGAAAATTACAGGACAGTCAGTTTGACATGCATTGCATTTAAACTTTGAGAAAGCATTATTTGTGATTATATTAGACATGTTTGGGAAATTAATATTTGGTTTGATAGGAAGCGGTTTGGGACTCCAGAAAAATATAGCAGATATCCTGGATTCAGGAGGTCAAATGGACTGTATCGCGATTGACCTATATAAGGCATTTGATAGGGTAGATCATGGGAGACTGCTGGCAAAAATGAATGCAATTGGACTTAGAAAAAGTGTGACTGAATGTGTGGCTATATTTCTAGATAACAGAACTCAGAGAATTAGAGTAGGCGAAGCTTTATCTGTCCCTGTAACAATTAAGTGGGAATCCCTCAAGGCGGAATTATTGGACCTTTATGTTTTCTTATATATATATCAATGATATGTGAAATCGGAGATAAGGCTGTTTGCAGATGATGTTATTCTGTTCAGAGTAATAAATAAGTTACAAGATTGTAAGCAACTGCAAAGTGACCTCGATAATGTTGTGAGATGGACAGTAGGCAATTGTACGATGATAAACGGTGTTAAAATTCAGGTTGTGAGTTTCACAAATAGGAAAAGTCCTCTCACTTTTGATTACTGCGTTGATGGGGTGAAAGTTCCTTTTGGGATCACTGTAAGTGCCTAGGTGTTAATATAAGGAAAGATCTCCATTGGAGTAATCACATAAATATGATTGTAAATAAGGAGTACAGATCTCTCCACATGGTTATGAGGTTATACAGGGGTTGTGGTAAGAGAGTAGTGGAGGGGGCATATACCTCGTAAGTCTCTTGTGAGACCCCAACTAGAGTATGGTTTCAGCGTGTGGGACCCACACCAGGATTACTTGATTCAAGAACTGGAATAAATCCAAAGAAAAGCAGCTCGATTTGTTCTGGATGATTTCCGACAAAAGAGTAGCGTTAAAAAATGTTGCAAAGTTTGAACTGGGAAGACTTGAGAGAAAGGAGACGAGCTGCTCGGCAAAGTGGTGTGTTCCGAGCTGTCATTGGAGATATGGCGTGGAATGACATCAGTAGATGATACGTTTTGAGTGGTGTCTTTAAAAGTAGGAAAGATCATAATATGAAGATAAACCTGGAATTCAAAAGGACAAATTGGGGCAAATATTCGTTTATAGGAAGGGGAATGAGTGATTGGAATAACTTACCAAGGGATATGTTCAATAAATTTCCAATTTCTTTGCTATCATTTAAGGGAAAGCTAGGAAAACAACAGATAGGGAATCTGCCACCTGGGCGACTGCCCTAAATGCAGATCAGTGGTGACTGATTGAACGTACATCTGTTGTTGTAAATGAAATGAAAGTACTCAGGTGTTTGAAGGAGGAAGTTTTGAGTTAGCACTACCATTCGACATTTACTGTTGAGCAGTTTTTGTCTGACATTGATAAATTGTAACGATTTCTCAATGGCATTTCTAAGCAACTGGTTCTTACTGGCGTGTGAATCAAAGCTTTTAGAGTCTCCAACAGAACATCTTGTCTGACTGTGGCTGGGCAATAGAAATATTAAATTTACTGTTGAATACCTTACGAAACCACTGAAGAGGAAAGGAGCTGCTTCACTGAATTCCGTTTCGTACTTTTCTTTGAATCCGTGATACTGTTTTGTGACATTTAGATCAGGCGAAAAGTAAGTTTTATTGGAATTGTCGTGTCTTAAGGCATATCCATACTCCCAGACATCAGTTTTTGCTGAAGGATTTGAACTCTTCTCTTGAAGGTACTTAATATTTGACAAAGTATGTTAACACTAGGTTTACCGCAGCGTTTGGCAATCCTAGTGTTAATTGGTACTTTCATAATTTCTTATTAATGATCCTTAGTTTCCTAGTTCGAGTGTACTTAATAGTTAATGTTCTGTCACCCCACCTGTGCGAGTATCTGGATAGATAGATAGATAAGAAATGGGTGAGCCCTGTCTTCGCAGAGCTCCACACGTAGGTCTATGAAAACCCTTTGTGCCCCTTAAACAGGTTTGCCTAGTCCAGCCCTAGTGCTACTATAAAGGATACTAGTGTCCGGATATTGGCATTCCTGATGTCTTCCAGGCTCATAAAATGTGAGCCAAGGTATCGATGTCTAGTGCTTGCAAGAGCTTCGCACTGACATAACACATGCGCGGAGGTCTCCTCCTCCTTACCGCATCTTCTACACATCGAATCCTGGGTGATTTTCATGATGTGTAGGTGTCTCTGTAAGGTATTGTGGCCTGTTAACAGTCCAACTACCATTCTCATTCTGGTCCTATTCAAATTCATTAGGACCTTTTTATAACTTTGGCTAGGCCCTTTGATAAGTTCACGTGCCTGCCTTGCTATAGTTAACCTCTTCCAAATATCTAAGTGAGACTGGTTTGTCCTCTGGGATATTACCAGTCTCACACTTCGGAGTGACACTCCCAGGAAGGGCTCTGGTCCTGTGAAAGAACCTTTTGAGCCTTGTTTCGCTAGTTTGTCAGCTTCTTCATTTCCACTGATACCTGTGTGCCCAGGGACCCATAATAGGGTAACTGAGCTAAATTCACACAGCTGATCTAACATCCTTTGGCATTCCCATACCAGTTTTGATGTTGTTTTAACTGCACATAGTGCTTTTAGTGCTGCCTGGCTATCACTGCAATAATAGTGATGCATCTTCTGTGTCTAGGCATATTCGATATATATACAGCACAGGCTAGTATTGCATACACTTCGGCCTGGAAAACAGTAGCATATTTACCCATAGGAAGGGAGAGCCTTGTCTTAGGCCCCCAGACCCCGGCGCCTGTGCCCGTCTCCGTCCGCGAGCCATCTGTGTACCATGTACAGCCCCCAGACTTAAGACGGGCCCCAGCATCCGCGGCCCACTCCTCCCTTGTGGGTATCACCACTGTAAATTTATAATTCAAATTAAAGCTAGGCTTCATCAGATCCCCGATCATCATTGTCATAGGACAAGTCTGGTGGAGCCTTGTAAGAATAGAGGCATGACCTCTATTCGGGTTTTTGAAGGACCATCCTCCGAGTGACCAGAGGCGATAGGCACTCATTCCCGCTATTACCTTAACATATAAATGTAAGGGGGAAAACCTAGGATGGCCTCCATTGCACATAATGGTGTAGTATCCAGTGCCCCTGTTATTCCTAGACACGCAAGTCTTTGGACACTGTTTAACTTGGTGGTCACAGTTTTACTCTTCGAGCCTGGCCACCAGACTAAAGATGCATAGGTGATCGTGGGCCGTACAATAGAGATATTGAGCCACTGGACCACCTTAGGTCTTAGGCCCCAAGTCTTCCCGACGGCCCTGCGACAGGCCCACATAATCTTGCGAGCCTTATCCACGTTATGATCTATATGTTTCCTCCAACTCAGTCTTGCCTCAAGGATTACCCCTAGGTACTTAACTGAGGTTGTCTTAGCTAATTTTTTCCCAAATAGGAAAGGCTCTGACAGTCCGTCTAGCCTCCTCCTCCTGGTAAATACCACGAGTATCTAGAGTCTCATTACTTATTAATACTAATTACCAACTATTGTCCATAAGTTTGAAGGCTGGTGCACAAGTGATATTGTTTATGGAGAGGGAAATGAGCGAGTATTTATTTGTATTAAGACATACCTGTATTTGACATGTTGCAGATGTTGGTATCATATATCTAAAATTCTCTGTCTGCCAGTGTTTTTTATTGTCCATGTCGTCTCATCCTCATTAAACTGGGACGAATGAGACCTCCTAACTACGCTTGATGATCATTGAACGTCTGCATGGCATAACCTTACTAAACAACGCAATTCTGTGTTCCAGTCAAACATGAAAACTGACACTTGCAAGTCACCTGAAACATGTAAACACAAACGTTGCAATGACATATACCATATGGTGCCAATAAAGATTGTGTCACATTATAAATAAGGTGTAAGATCTAAATGCTAAAATATTAAAATACCAACGGTAATAACACCAGTTAATCCTTGTATATAAACGAACAGGAGAAACACTATACAATAATGGCAACAGGATAACATACATTACATAATAGGTTAAGAAAACAACTACCCAGCTCGATAGCTGCAGTCGCTTAAGTGCGGCCAGTATACAGTATTCGGGAGATAGTAGGTTCGAACCCAACTGTCGGCAGCCCTGAAAATGGTTTTCCGTGGTTTCCCATTTTCACACCAGGCAAATGCTGGGGCTGTACCTCAATTAAGGCCACGGCCGCTTCCTTCCCACTCCCAGCCCTTCCCTGTCCCATCGTCGCCATAAGACCTATCTGTGTCGGTGCGACGTAAAGCAACTAGCAAAAAAAAAAAACTTACCTCTACCGGTTCGGATTTCTGGTCCATGTGTATATTTTTCATATTTAAATATCTCAATCTAGAATTTATCTTCAGCTTCCGTACACATTTCTTTCATGTAGATCCATTTTACGTCTTTTTCTCTTCGCTTTATGTGTGTGTTGCTCTTCATGACCTGACATTGTTGCAGACGCATATCACAATGTGGGCCAGAGAGTTGTGCAACTCGATCGGTACATGCAATTTTATGGCAGGCACATTTCATTTCTAGCCACTGGGGCACTCCTAGTTGCCATATTCAGTTCTTGCAACGATAGCAAGTGGACAGTGACAATATTAGCATATTATTATTATTATTATTATTATTATTATTATTATTATTATTATTATTATTATTGTTATTATTATTATTGTACCGGAAGGTACACCCCAACGCCGCGCATTCAAAATTAGCGCCTAAATGAACTCCTCTATTGGTAAAACAGTGAAACTGGAACTACATCAACTTGGAAATTTTATCAGAAGATGTCACCTCTAAAATATTGAGTAATTTTGTTATTGTGAAGTTTTCTAAACTGACTGAATTTCTCCTAGTTTTGTTTGCTATACATCAAGAAATTTGAACATTTCTCCACAGGCGACACTACCAGAAAACTATGATCATGCACCCTGGTGCAAAGTGAAAGAACTTATAATTTAAAGATGTTTTGTATTTCTAGGTTCTTGTAACTAATTGATGTTCATTTATTTTTGGATTGGCAACAGTTCCTTTTCTTTCCGTCAGTTTTGAATCTAGCCAATCACTCATTTCTGTAATTAATTTTCCACCTATCACAGGCTTCTTGTTCGATTCTGAGTGTAACTTTGAAATTAACCAATTAAATTGAGATGGTGTGGCTGGTTTAGTCTTGAATGATATCGAACCTTCCCTGAGGGTTTATAAACTGCGGCTTTTCTCGTTTCTTGGCCAATTGATCGAAGTCTATCTGAGTGTGTGTGTTAAGCAGGAGGCGGGCGACCTCTTTCGTCGGCTGCAGTTTAATCCGAGGGAAAGGTCCGAATCTTTAACCGTGTAACCTACGTTTATAAAATGTAACTTTCTTCCGGCTAATGTAAAGCTTTCGTAAATATTTAACTGTAAATCGGGGATAGAGAGTGATGTACCCTCTCGAGCTCCCCTTCATCTTGGTTTCAGGTGACTACGTTTTGTAACTGTTTTTCGTTCTGTAATGTTTTAAAGTAATTTCTTTACGAGTCACCTCAGTAGTTTGGGAATAGCCCCTGTTTCATCGGCCTAGAGCCTTGTAGGTTTTAATTTTTCATTATCTTGGAGCGCTGTGTACGCCTCCATTCCTTTTGTGTTTGGGCCAGTTATTTAACCTGTTCTGTTTTCATGAAGGCCCCGTAGGTTGGGTATTAAATACTCCTGCATAAAGTTATTTTCAAATTGTAAGTTGTGCCTTGAGAGACCAGTGATTGTGAATTGATGTTGCCTCGAGTAGGTTTGGAAAACTGAGAGCATGTTTGCTCTTTTTCAAAGTTTCGTGCTGTAAAGAGTGCCTCTGTAAGGGAGCAAGTGCTCTGTGGATTAGGGGATTTCTGCCCTTGAATAAATTTGTGCTTCTTTGTAAATTTGAGCCGGGAGCTCAAGAATTGTAAAGTGAGGGGCTTGAAGCCCAGGACCTGTAGGATTCACTAATTTTGTATTTTCCTTGACTTCTTGTCATTGTACCTGATATATTATTGTGTTCACTCAGTAAAAGATTGTTAAGTTTGAAGTTCTAAAAGAAAAATACAACCTTTTACCATTTTAATTCGATTATTAATTTTGTAGATAGACCCATTCACCCCGGGACGTTCTTTAACCTCTTTCTACTCCACGGGTAACTCCGTAAAAATTATTATTATTATTATTATTATTATTATTATTATTATTATTGTACCGGGCGGTACACCTCTACACCGTTTATTTAAAAGTTGCGCCAGTTGAAACTCCTCTTCTGGAGGAAGGTTGAACTTTATCTATTCTATTAATTCTCTACTTTCTCAGAAGATGTCACCACGTGGAAAATTTTGAGTTTTTGAACTGTGTCACTTTTGATGTGTTTTTGTTTCGCTTGAAGTAAGAAGTGTGAACTTTCTCTTCTAGAGGACACTACTGAAGATCAACAATAGTGCAACCTAGTGCGGAGTCAAAGAACTATTTTGTTGAAGAAATTTTTATTTCAAATGTTTGTTCTTTGCTAAATTTCTTTCTGTTATTGTTTAAGTTGGCTGTATACCCCTCTCTTTCCCCTTGTTTTGCATGTAGCCAATCCCGAATTTCTTAAATTAATTTCTATCCAATCAGATGTATCTTCCCCCAACTTGAATCGATTGCGGGGTCCTATCCAATAAAAACATTGTGGGCGGGTGTTTTCATTCCCCTAACGCCTAGAAACTTCCGCGAGAGTATATAAACTGCTGATTTTAGGGTCTCCGGGCCACTTCTGTTCCATCTTTCAGTGTATTAAGTACATAGCAGGAGGCGGGAAGCGCCTCTTTCTTCTTCAGCCGTTCAACACCAGGTAATGGCCTATTAATAACTTCTTTTCTTGCTAGGTCGGCAGTTTAACACTCGCGGCGGGTTCGAAGCATTTCCATCATGTAACCTTTTCCTAAAATGTAATTACTCTTTTCATCTTTTTCTTGTAAAGCTACATATTGGGATAGAGAGTGCTAACCCTCTCGAGCTCCCACTCACATTTGTTTTGAGGTGAACTTATTTTTTTTCAAACTATTCTTCGTTTATGTAATGTAAAGTGTTCTTCTCTAAGTCACCTCTGTAGTATGGGATTAGCCCTTGCGTTAGCGGCCCAGAGCCAGATTAGGTTTTAAAAACAAAGTGTATTAGGAGTGCAAGATCGCCTCCTCTCAAATTGTTATTTTAGAGGTCATGTAATCAACCTTCTTTTCATGTAATAGACCTCCGTAGGTTGGGTATTTTACCCCTGTGAATACGTCCTTAGAAGGACAGCTTGAAGGTAGAGTTTGGTGTGGCCTTGTGATAGGCTTACAATTTTGAGAGCGGATCGCTCTTTGAAATTTGTTTCTGTATGCCTCGTGCAGGCTTTAAGTGTAATGTTTGGAGCCAGTGCTCCTGGGCATGAATGGGGTTTTCTGCCCCTTGGCTAAAATTTTTTTTGGAGTAAGGCGGGGCTGATTGCCCAAGAGTTATGAAGTAAGGGCACTGAGCCCAAATCCAGTAATATTGTACCTACATTTTTGCTACTCTGTACCTGTTATGATTGTTATCTCTTGTTTTTGAAAAGAAAATATAACCTAGTTAAATTTTAAATTAATTTTACATTGCACGTTAATTTCGTAGCTTGAAACCCATTCACACCCGCACCTTCTTTCACCTCTACCTACCACGGATATCTCCGTAACAAGTGGTAGCAGAGCGTGGTTGAATGGGTCTCAATTTAGCCCCTTTTGACGGCTAAACATTGCTTTGATTCGAACTCTAACAATTTTCTCAGTTGCTGGAATTTTTTGAGTTTTTCAAAATTGTTCTGTCATCATGCCCGGCCCTCGCGATGTTCTCCTCCTTAACTACTTGCGCAAAGAGGAGTTGATATACGAGTTAACTATCAGAAATGTGCAATCTGGAGGCACGGTTGCAATCGACACCAACAAGCTTAGAGAGTCCCTTGATTTGCCCATTTCCATCCCCAATTTGGGAGAGAAAGAAATTGATGACTCTCTTTCCACGATCGTCGAGAATATTACTGGGCTAGCTTCCGTAGTTAGTTTTTTTGATGAAAATGATCCGTCTCCTAACCAAATTAAGCGTGTGCAAGGCAGATTATATCACTTTTCAAATAGAGTTAATGATCTGTTGTCTCTGAAGGTGAATGACGTTCAGAGGAAGCAAGCTAATACGCTCCTTGAAACTATCTCTGAATTGTCTAGTAAAGTCACTCAATTGTTAACTGGGGAAGTTCCTCCCAAATCTGATCAGCCCACCATAGTGAATGTAAGTAGTGAGGAAGAACCTGCTAAGGGAGAAGGCAATAGGATAACCGTTGCTGCTCAAACTATCTCTGCCCCATTGGACAACGAGTCTGAACGCCGCACATCGTTGAACAATGTACGTGCTGAATTAACTTCCTTGCCATTGAAACCTTTACCTACTATGTCGCCCGGGTTTAGCAGCTTGCCTCATCCATTGGCAATGTTGCTCAGAGGTATATCCAAGTTTTCCGTTAATACCACCAGTGACGTAATTTCATTTTTAAGATTTCTAGTGGAATTTCAGGATCATGCTCTTGTTTTTTCTCTTTCGCCATGTCAAATTTTGCAAATTATCTATCCGTATGCTATTGGTATTCTCTCTGATAAAATCGTAAGAGCCATTGCCGAGCAATCATCTATTGAGGATTTCCATGCCCATTTGCTAGCTAACTTCATCCCGGCTAGGGCCAGGTCCTCCCTGATTCAGAAGTACTATTACCGTGTACAGCGCTTGGATGAAAACTTGGCTGATTTCATTCAAGATATCAAATTCTACACTAGGGTGTTTGCTCTGCACTTTCCTGAAGATCAGATTGTGCAGGCTATTGTAGAAGGTATTTCGCCATCCTACAGGTCATATTTGTGTTTCGCGGCGTGTCCGCAAACCTTCTCTGAACTTGAAGCATTGGCCGTCTCAGCGGAAGGATTTAGATACGCCGATTATTTGCGTGTCGCGAAAGAACCCCCGCCTTCCTTTAGTAACACTCGGCCTCCACCTCGCCGACCAGTCAATCCCCGTAAATGTTATGCGTGCGGGTCGCCTGACCATCTGCGGAATAAGTGTCCTCTGATCAAGTCAAGTGGGACAAGGAATGGAGCAGGGTCATCACAAGGCTGTTTTAAATGTGGGGCCTTCTCACATATCGCCAAGAATTGCCCAAACTCAAATAGCACCCCCTCCTGCTCAACTTCTGGTGCAAATTCCAGCTATGCCAATAATAAAAAGTGACTAGTGGCGTCGGCTGAGCCGACTAATCCATCTTCCCGAGACTTAGCCCCTAGTAAACAGGTTGTAAATGCAGAGAACGACCAGCCTTCAAATTCATCTTTTGAATGCCCTAAAGAGTGTCTTAGGATTGCGGCGGATACCCCCGCACCTGTTCCTTTTCTTAAGATTGAGTTAAATAACGAGCCTATAACAGCTCTCTTAGATTCAGGCAGTGTTTGTTCCATTATTTCGGCTGATTGGTATTCTAAATTGAAATCTGTTTGTAAACTCCCTGACTATGACTCATCTCCTGTTAAATATGTTTCGGCTAATTCATCTCCATTAGAAATTCTAGGTTCCTTACATGTCAAAATTCGGGTTTTTAAATTTACATGGAAGATCAAATTGTTTGTGGCCAAGCGTTTGTCTTGCCCCATCATATTGGGAGCGGACTTCATTTCTCACACTGGTCTTGTGCTCGATCTCCAGAGTAGGTCGTGCACATTCAAATTTGCGTCCAATTGTAGAATTCCCTTGTTAAAGTGTAATTCTGTATCATGTTCATCTATTTCGCCTACCCAGGATGAGATGTTGTTAGACCTTAGACATCCACCTGAGGAGCAGGCTGATAGTATTCGGAAACTGTGTCAGTCGTTTCCCGAGGTGTTCTCTGATACTCTTGGTGTTACTGACCTTATTGAATACAAAATTGAGGTCACGGATTCGATTCCTGTCCGTTTTCCACCGTATAGGCTATCTCCACCTAAAATGAAGGCTCTGAAAGAAATCATCGATCAGATGTTGAAGGATGGTATTATTAGGCCCTCTAAGTCAGCGTATTCTTCGCCTATTTTTCTAGTCCCGAAACCCCAAGGAGGCTTCAGGCCTGTCATTGATTACAGGGCTCTCAATCGGAAGGTGGTGTTGCAATCTGTGCCCCTTCCCGACCTTCATTCTTGTTTTTCATGGTTTCGTAAGGCCAAGTTCTTCACGATCTTGGATTTGAATCAGGCCTACAACCAAATTCCCCTTGCCGAAGAGTCTAAACATCTTACAGCGTTTGCCACGGACTGGAATTTATATGAATACAACCGCGTGCCTTTCGGGCTCCCCACGGGGGCAGCTGTGCTCACTAGGCTACTAGATAGGGTCTTTTCCGACATCAAATTTGAGTACTTATATCACTACTTGGATGATGTCGTCGTATTTTCCGAAACCTTTGAAGAACATCTAGATCATCTGCGAGAAGTTCTCAATCGCCTTCGTAAGGCTGGGTTAACTGTTAAGTTGTCCAAGGTTGCCTTTGCTAAGCCCTCTATGTCATTCCTAGGGCATATTGTGTCACCTGATGGGGTAGCTGTCGATCATTCTAGAACACAGGCCATCCGTGATTTTAAACCTCCTAAGGACATCAAAGGTATCGCTAGATTCATTGGTATGGTGAATTTCTTCAGGAAGTTTATTCCTAACTTCGCTAATAGAGCGGCGCCCTTAAACCTTCTTCGTAGGAAAGGCATCAAATTCGAGTGGGGACCGTCTCAACAAGCCGCTTTTGAAGACCTTAAATTAGCTCTCTGTAATGCCCCTGTACTTGCTATGCCTGATTTCTCGAAGAAATTCATCGTCCAAACCGACGCGTCGTCGTCGGCGGTAGCTGCAGTCCTTCTTCAAGAGACTGAACTAGGGAGGCGCCCCATCGCCTATGCATCTAGGACTCTCTCGGCTCAAGAAGCAAAGTACTCCATATATGAGCTTGAAGGTTTGGCAGTTTTATTTGCCTTAGAAAAGTTCCGTCTCTATCTGGAACATGTCAAATTCGACTTGGAGACAGATAATCAAGCCTTAAGCTGGGTCTTAGGTAGGCCGCGTCGTACTGGTCGTATAGCCCGTTGGGCCATCCGTATTTCTGCCTTCCAATTCGATGTACGACATATCAGAGGTACTGAAAATGTTGTTGCTGATGGACTCAGCCGTATGTTTTCTAACGACGTCGAGACCCATGAACCTGTCGACAGTTCATCACCTTCCGAGTCCATACTATCTGAGGTTAATGCCATCCTAACAGATGCTCCCATGCTCTTTAGGGATATCGAGAAATACCAACGTGAAGATCCGACGCTGGGTCCGATAATGGAAACCCTTTCTTCTGGGGAACATGTCGTCCCTTATGTTCTGAGGAATGGTGTTTTATGTTGCCCATCGAGGCATGATAAGATGATGAAGGTTGTCGTGCCAGCGGTTCTTGTGCCTATGATCTTCAAGTATTATCATGAGACCCCATTAGGAGGGCATCTTGGAATCTTTAAAACCCGTGAAAAAATTCGTGAAATGTTCATTTGGAAAGGTATGGACGGTGAAATTCGGGAACTTGTAAAAGCTTGTAAATCTTGTTTGCTTAGTAAACCCACCATGTCCACCAAGGTAGGCCTTTTGTCCTCGCATCAAGCGTCGCGCCCCATGGAACGCCTGTATATTGATTATGTGGGACCCTTCCCCCAGTCAAAGGGTAATGCCAACAAGTTCATCTTTGTGTGTGTAGATGGTTTTACAAGATTTTCCTGGTTATTTCCGACTAAGCTGGCTACCGCTCAGTCAACCATTACTTGCTTAAATTCTATTTTCGCTTCTTTTGGTCCGTGCCAATACATTGTATCTGATAATGCTAAGGCTTTTACATCTAATTTATTTCGTAAATTCTGTTTTGACTTGTCCATCTCTCATGTAACTACTTCCGCTTATTACCCTCAACCATCTCTGGCTGAACGGGTTAACCGTAATCTCAGGTCCGCACTTATTGCCTATCATCATGAAGATCATTCTAGGTGGGACACGTCCCTGCATTGGTTAGCTTTTGCTTTGAATTCGGCGGTCCATGAATCACACAAATTTACTCCAGCTTCTTTGATGTTCAAGTTTGTTCCCAACTCGCCGCTCTCTAACCTCTGGTCTTTGAATGACATTCTCCCCGAGACAATAGATCCGGATAACATTAAAGATCTTTGGAAGAAGGCTAAAGCCAATCTTAAAGTGTCTCATGAAAAGGTTAGGGAAAGGTATGATCGTGGACGGAGACCCACCACTTTGAAGGTAGGTGACCAGGTTATGGTCAAAAATTTTGTTCCCGCGGGCAAGCTTGCCCCCAGATTTCATGGGCCTTGTATCATTCTCGATTTTCTTACGCCGGTTACCTTATTGCTAAGTAATCCAGCCACCGAGAGGATATTTAGAGTTCACCTGTCCCAGGTGAAACCGGTGTAATTTCTGTGTTAACTTGCTTCATATTATTTTGAAAGGATATGAAGGTTATATTTTTTTGAGTTTCACCTTTAAGGCATTCTGCCCCTTCTGTAATATTTTGGTTTTAGATGTAAGCCTTGTGTAAAACCTGCCCCGACCCGTTAAACTGCCATCCTGTTCTTGCCACGGTCATTACCACGCTCCCGTCTCCTGCTCCACCTTACACTGTGGCTTCATAATAGTAAATGCCATGGATATCTACACGCCGCTGGCCCCTCAACCTCTCCACAAGCCTGTACCCTCAAAGAAGATGATACTCCAACACAATTCTGCCGCCTAGCTTTAATGTTTCAGCGCCCCCGCAGCCGCGCAGCGCCGTGCAGCGACTGGGGAGGGGGATGGGCCCCCTCCTCTCCAGCGAGGACGACATGTGAACGGCGAGCCGGAGCTCTCCTCCCGGCCAAGGCTGATGTGCGGCGCACGACCTGCTACATGCCCGCAGCCTGTATCTGTTCACCGCGGGCGCGGCGTACTTCAACACCTCTGCTCCCCTCATAGTGCGGGCGAGCGGTATCTCAGGGTACTTGAGGGGTCCGAGCGGCCTCCGTTGGACGCAAGCTGCAACGGCCGGTCTGGCCATCCGACTCAATCTACATCAACTACATGGACAGTCACCATAAGCAATAACTACACTTGGGAATTCAACAACAATATTTGGTGGACATTGCAAAATTTTTCTTCACCTTTAAGTATTAAAAGTTTATCTTCAGAAATTCAAATTCTACAAACATAAAGACTTTCATTCACCTGCAACAACAATATTTTGAAACTGAATTAAGAAATCTTGTAAATGCTTCTGCTATCTATCTTCGTATCAACATCATTACTTGGACTTTGTTTCAAACTGATTTCATGTGTCACCCCTGGAGGAACTTTTGGGGGGGGAGGTCTGTACCGGGCGGTACACCTCTACACCGTTTATTTAAAAGTTGCGCCAGTTGAAACTCCTCTTCTGGAGGAAGGTTGAACTTTATATATTCTATTAATTCTCTACTTTCTCAGAAGATGTCACCACGTGGAAAATTTTGAGTTTTTGAACTGTGTCACTTTTGATGTGTTTTTGTTTCGCTTGAAGTAAGAAGTGTGAACTTTCTCTTCTAGAGGACACTACTGAAGATCAACAATAGTGCAACCTAGTGCGGAGTCAAAGAACTATTTTGTTGAAGAAATTTTTATTTCAAATGTTTGTTCTTTGCTAAATTTCTTTCTGTTATTGTTTAAGTTGGCTGTATACCCCTCTCTTTCCCCTTGTTTTGCATGTAGCCAATCCCGAATTTCTTAAATTAATTTCTATCCAATCAGATGTATCTTCCCCCAACTTGAATCGATTGCGGGGTCCTATCCAATAAAAACATTGTGGGCGGGTGTTTTCATTCCCCTAACGCCTAGAAACTTCCGCGAGAGTATATAAACTGCTGATTTTAGGGTCTCCGGGCCACTTCTGTTCCATCTTTCAGTGTATTAAGTACATAGCAGGAGGCGGGAAGCGCCTCTTTCTTCTTCAGCCGTTCAACACCAGGTAATGGCCTATTAATAACTTCTTTTCTTGCTAGGTCGGCAGTTTAACACTCGCGGCGGGTTCGAAGCATTTCCATCATGTAACCTTTTCCTAAAATGTAATTACTCTTTTCATCTTTTTCTTGTAAAGCTACATATTGGGATAGAGAGTGCTAACCCTCTCGAGCTCCCACTCACATTTGTTTTGAGGTGAACTTATTTTTTTTCAAACTATTCTTCGTTTATGTAATGTAAAGTGTTCTTCTCTAAGTCACCTCTGTAGTATGGGATTAGCCCTTGCGTTAGCGGCCCAGAGCCAGATTAGGTTTTAAAAACAAAGTGTATTAGGAGTGCAAGATCGCCTCCTCTCAAATTGTTATTTTAGAGGTCATGTAATCAACCTTCTTTTCATGTAATAGACCTCCGTAGGTTGGGTATTTTACCCCTGTGAATACGTCCTTAGAAGGACAGCTTGAAGGTAGAGTTTGGTGTGGCCTTGTGATAGGCTTACAATTTTGAGAGCGGATCGCTCTTTGAAATTTGTTTCTGTATGCCTCGTGCAGGCTTTAAGTGTAATGTTTGGAGCCAGTGCTCCTGGGCATGAATGGGGTTTTCTGCCCCTTGGCTAAAATTTTTTTTGGAGTAAGGCGGGGCTGATTGCCCAAGAGTTATGAAGTAAGGGCACTTAGCCCAAATCCAGTAATATTGTACCTACATTTTTGCTACTCTGTACCTGTTATGATTGTTATCTCTTGTTTTTGAAAAGAAAATATAACCTAGTTAAATTTTAAATTAATTTTACATTGCACGTTAATTTCGTAGCTTGAAACCCATTCACACCCGCACCTTCTTTCACCTCTACCTACCACGGATATCTCCGTAACAATTATTATTATTATTATTATTATTATTATTATTATTATTATTATTATTATTATTATTATTATTATTATTATTATTATTATGAGTTAGGTTTTCTTGTCCATTTAAACCGCCGCCGATTTCCAACAGTGGTGTAATCTATTCTCAACAGACTGAACTATCATATATTGAAGTAGTTTTATCTTTTGGGACCAGATACCACTAGCATCAATTTTCTAATGCTACCTAGTGTTCTGAACTTTTACCTACCATCGAGAATATTTGTATTTTGATGTTGGGTAACTTAATCAACATTCAATTGTTTACTTATCGTTTCGGGGTTATCAGCACTGTGGTTAAATTGATCCTCCAGCGATATGGCTTTATATAAAAATCATATCAGCCTATCAAAATTGAGTTTGATTCCTTCTGGAAATCTCTGCCAGTCGCCTATAAAAGGAGTGAGTTTTATGAGACTAATGTCTTGCTGCAGTGTATTATTTATTGTGCTTCGTGACCGAAAGATCTCCTTGGAGGTGATGCTGGGGGCGGGGGCTGGCAGACCCGCATGAGAAGGTGGCTTTTACAACGTAGGTGAACTCTCCGCGTGTGAAGATATGGAAGATTCCAGCGTTTTCCTTTGGCATTTAACTGTTAGATCACCCGGGTTTCTTAAATTTTAATGTCGAATTTTCTCTCTTTCAACTTACATTAAATGTAGGTTTCTCTTACCAGTATTTGGACTCTAATATTTCTCCCATGGTGGGGCTTAATAAAATGTAGGGAACCACGAGTAGTTACCCTCATTTCCATTTTCTAATTTAATTTTAGGTGACTAAGTTTTTCAATTTTCAAAATTTATTTTCATGTTTTTTGGACTTTGAATTTTTCTTCAATTGCTCACCTTGTAGCATGGCTTAGCCACTGTGTCATCGGGCCTTATGCCCAGTTATGTGTTAACGGTTGAACTTAAACTTTCGAGTGCTTGATGTTTTAGCCCCATCCTCATTTGTTTTCGACCTTTCGAGTGAAATCTTTCTTTCTTTTTCTTTTATCTTTTTCGCGGCCGTGTAGTGTGGGCCTTCTGCCCCTGTTTACTTCTGAAATTTTAGTCCCTTTCGAGTGTGGCTCCCATAACGATAAGTGTAGCGATGATAGTCATTAATTAATTCTAACAGTAATATGCTCTTTCTGCTTGAAGTGTCCGTGGTCAGACAATTGAGATTTAATTTACCTAGTCTACTGGCCAGATAATGGGTGTTTGGTAACATTTATTATGAACTGGACTCTAGGGTTCGAGACCTGTCTGATGGTAAGTTATGATAGAAGCTACGGCTTTCTCAATTCTGTATTAACTGTACCTTTCCAAAAAATGTTCAGACTAGTGTAAAAGTTTGAGACCTACGGGTCAGGATGTATGACTAACTATTACAAAAAAGGAGTTCTCTTCCCCAAAATAATAAGGTTTCTGAGCTTACGAGCTCCCTGGTTGTATCTTTCCAAGCTTCTCAGCTCTCATGGTCAAGCGCTACTTGTTATTCTGTTGTTGTTTTTGTTTAAAGAATCATAACATAAGAAAAGAAGAAAATGAAACTCTCATCGTTATGAGAGCCACACTCGAAGCGGACCAAAAATTCAGAAGTAAACACGGACAGAAGGCCCACACTACACTGACGCGAAAAAGATAAGAAAAGAAAGAAAGGTTACACTCGAAAGGTCGAAAATAAAATGAAGTTGGGGGCTGAAACACCAAGTACTCCAAAGTTTAAGTTCAACCGTTATCACCTAACTGGGCATAAGGCCCGATGACACAGTGGCTAAGCCGTGCTACAAGGTGACAAATTGAAGATCTTGTTAGCTATATTTAAACTCTGATCTATGCTTTGTCCAGCCATTCATCCCACACGCTTCTTTCCCTCTGTGGTCCACTAAAACCACCGTAACAAGTGGTAGCAAAGCGTGGTTGAACCTGGACAAAGTCCGTTTTGACATTTTTCGGCAAAATTTTCGGTCTGAGTTCTAATTTTTCGTACTTTCTCCTAATCACGTCTAACCCTATGGACGTTGTAGCTGCCTGGTATCTCCGTAAGGAGGCGTTCATTTATTAGTTATTAATTAGGAAAGTGCAATTTTGTGGCACGGTTTCAACAGATGTGTCGCATCTTAAGGAATCTTTAGAATTACCCATTTCACTCCATGTTTTGGGGGAAAAGGACACTGGAGAGTCATTAACTATTATCGACCCCAACCTAGCCGAACTCGCTTTTATAATTAGTTTTTGAGGGTGGTGAGCCATACGTTAACCAGCTTAAACGTGTTCAAGCAAGGTTGTTTTGTTTCTATAAAAGAGTTGGGGATCTATTATCTCTAACACTTAGTGAGGAACATTCTAAAGCTACTGAGGCCTTGGACCAAAACATTTCTTCGTTGTCCAGTAAAGTTGATCAGTGCTTAACAGGTAGGAGTGGTAGTGTAGCCCCTCCTGTGCCTAGTGTGGAAGAGGATCACAACAAGTCCTCTGATTATGTTTTATCAGCCCATCTGAACAGCAAGAAGATGCCCCCACTGGACACCCACAACTTCCTCCATTTTTCATAAATCATGTGACTTCTGAATCTCCCAAACATCCACCCGTTGCCCCGATCTTTTCTCCTTGTTTCATTAATCTACCACATCCACTTTCTATTCTTTTGAAAGGTATTTTCAAGTTTTCTGTTAATTCTACTAACGACGTCACTTCATTCCTACGATTTTTAAGTGAATTTCAAGATCATGTCCTTGTTCTTGAGTTATCACACTCTCAAATTTTGTAAATAATTTATCTATATACTGTTGATGTTTTATCTGACAAAACTTTAAAGGCCATCTCCGATAGTTCTATTGAAACATTCCATGCCCACCTTTTGGCGCACTTTATTCCTTCGAGAGCTTTGTCTACCATAATCCACAAATATTATTTCAGGGTCCAACGATTGGATGAGAATTTGGCTGACACATTCAGGAAGGTTCTAATTTGTTAACAGTAGAAACCCTGCGCTAGGTACAGGAAGTGTATTCCTACGGCTCGGCCTAAACGCTGCGAAAACCGGTAAAGATATTCTCCCAAACTGTGTGTATAAGAATTATTGAGTTTAAAAATTTCTGCAAATAAGTCCATGAGACCAGGTACGTACTCCGCAATAAGAGTTTTTTTATGTTGCATTTAGCAATAAAATAATACCAGGACGTTTTTGTGATGTATAGCTGACAGAAGCAACATTGGGAATATTACCTCCCAGATGTTTTCGTCTAATCTTTGACAGTCCAGGTTTACCCAGGCTTTACTCAAATTCTTTCTCTGATATAGCTAAAACCGGTTTACATTTTTATCCCTGTCCCATTTCTTCCCACTTCCTGTTTGTTTGTTTGTTTTTGTTTTGTTTTTTGTTTACTTAGCTCAAAGACCACATTCGCTTGCATTTACAAAACCTGGTTCGATACGGGCGCAGTTGCAGGCAAAAGCTAGTAATGTGAATATTATAGTATGGCAACTAAAATAATCGGTGAACTAGAACAAAACCTCCAAAATCCTTTCAAGGAGCAAGTATTAAATTTGGACACATTTAAGGAGCTAGCATCATTATCATCTCTTTGCACACTCGGTTTTAGTAGAAACACGCTTGTAACTTATGTCCTTGTGGTATCTCCTTCTCTCTCTCTCTCTCTCTCTCTCTCTCTCTCTCTCTGTGTGTGTGTGTGTGTGTGTGTGTGTGTGTGTGTGTGTGTGTGTGTGTGTGTGTGTGTGTGTGTGTGTGTGTGTGTGTGTGTGTGTGTGAAAAAGCGGTGAAGAGAAATTTACGCCTTAGGATGACCAGACCCATTCCATTTCTCTTTCTGTTCCTCCACCATGCAGGTTTCCAATTTGGCCTCACAAGTCAACCTGTGCCAGATAATAAGTAAATTTCAAAAATTCTTGGCGAGGGATCCCACCCCCACCGCCTCAAGGACAGTGCCCTGGAGCTTCAGACTTTGGGTCTAGGGATACAACTGGGGATAATGACCAGTACCTCGCCCAGGCGGCCTCACCTGCTATGCTGAACAGGGGCCTTGTGGAGGGAAGGGAAGATTGGATGGGACGGGCAAGGAAGAGGAAAGGAAGCGGCCGTGGCCTTAAGTTAGGTACCATCCCGGCATTTGCATGGAGGAGAAGTGGAAAACCACGGAAAACCACTTCGAGGACGGCTGAGGTGGGAAGAATTCAACTTTTTAATTCTTTCACCACCACCTCCCCCCCCCAAGTGGATTTTCTGAAAACAAACATGAGTATTTCTTTATTTTTAAAGGAGACTACAAATACTAATTTTTCACCTCTGTAACATCTTCGCTTTTTTGAGATATCAGTGTCCTAATGAAAGGAATTCAAACCCCTTTACAGTCCTCTTAAACCCTCCACCTCAAGTGGTTTTTCCGAAAACAAAAATACATGTTTCCATATTTTTAAAAGAGATGAAAAATACCTGTTTTGACATCTGTAACATGTTAAGTTTTGGAGTTATACTGTAGATACGTTCATTTTTCAAAATTCATCCCTTTTTCAGTTCCCCATAGGTAGATTTTCCGAAAACAAATTATCTATGTTCCTTTATTTTTAAAAGAGACTCCAAATACCTCTAACCTCGTCTGTAATATCTTCAGTTTTTGAGATACAAGTAACCTCACAAAAAATTCAACTCTTTTTTTCACTTCTTTTTACTTGCGTTAAGTGCCCTTTCCGAAAAACAAAAATAAAACATGTTCCTGATTTTAAAAGACTTTTCAAATACCAAGTTTCACATCTGTAAGATGCCAAGTTTTTGACATAGTCTATACTGTGCATATACCGGTACTCATTTTAAAAATTCACCTGCTTTTTCAATTCTTTTCATCCTCTTAATTGGATTTTCCGAAAACAAAAAAATACTTTTCATTTATTTATAAAGGAGATTCCAAATACCTGTTTTTACGTCTGTAACATCTTCAGTTTTTGAGATGTAAATATCCTCATACAAATAATCCAACTTCTTCATTTCTTTACACACCTCTCTCCTCTTAAGTGGACTTCCCGAAACAATGAATACGTGTTTCTTTGTTTCTAAAGGATATTCAAAATACCAAATTTCACATCTGTAACATCTTCCGTTTCTGAGATATAATTATCCTCATAAACACAATTCAACTCCTTCATTATTTACTTTCACCCTCCACCTAAGTCTATTTTCCGAAAACAAAAAATACCACTTCCTTTATTTTTAAAGAAGATCCCAAATACCAATTTTCATGTCTATAATATCTTTAGTTTTTTAGATATAAGTATCCTCATACAAAGAATTCAACTAATTTTTAATTCATTCACTCCCCCAAAGCGGATTTTACAAAAGCAAAAGAATACGTGTTTCTTCGCTTTGAAAGAAGATTCCAAATACAAATGTTCATGTCTGTAACATCTTCATCTTTTGAGATATAAGTATCCGCATAAAAGGAATTCAACTTCTTTTTTCACCCCCGACCTGTCGTTAAATTGTTTGCCCCCTCCCCAATTGCGTGGTACTTTATTTATAAAGCAGCTTCCAAATACCACTTACCATGACGATAACATCTTCAGTTTTGAGATATGTGTATCGACATAAAAAGAATTAAACTCCTTTCTACACCCCCCACCCCCAAGTAGACATTCCCCCAAAAATGCTCGTTTCGTTATATGTAAAAAAGATTCCAAATATAAGTTTTCAGGTCTGTAACATCGTTAGTTTCTTTATATATGTAAGTATCTTCATCAAATTAGCGAACGGTCGTAGCCGTATTGAAACACCGGATCCCGTGAGGTCTCCGAAGTTAAGCAACATTGAGCGTGGTCAAGATTTGGATGGGTAGCCACTCGCTGTTGGCGGGGGGTAAGGGAATGAAGGAGCGGAAAGCAACGGGCCAACCTACCGTACGTAAACTCCCGCTCAGGCACACCTCTGCGTAGATTTGGACCTACCTTCGGGCAGAATGCACCCTTACCTTACCTTTCATCAAATAATCAAATAATTATTCAATTCTTTCACCCCATTAAGTGGATTTTCCGAAAACAAAAGAATATCTACTTCTTTATTTTCAAAGGAGATACCAAATATCAATTTTCAAGACTGCAACATCTTTAGTTTTTGAGATATAAGTATCCTCATACAAAGAATTCAACTAATTTTTCAGTTCTTCTTCTTCTCCTTTAACTGTTTACTCTCCAGGGTCGGTTTTTCCCTCGGACTCAAAGAGGGATTCCACCTCTAGCGCCTCAAGAGCAGTGTCCTGGAGCTTCAGACTCTGGGTAGGGGATACACCTGGGGAGGATGACCAGTACCTCACCCAGGCTGCCTCACCTACTATGCTCAACAGGGGCCTTGCAGGGGGATGGGAAGATTGGAAGGGATAGACAAGGAAGAAGGAAGGAAGTGGCCGTGGCCTTGAGTTAGGTAACATCCCGGCATTTACCTGGAGGAGAAGTGGGAAACCACGAAAAACCACTTCCAGGTTGGCTGAGGTGGGATTCGAACTCACCCCTACTCCGTTGACTTCCCGAGGCTGAATGGACCCCGTTCCAGCCCTCGTACCACTTTTCAAATTTCGTGGCAGAGGCGGGAATCGAACCCGGGCCTCCGGGGATGGCAGCTAATCACGCTAACAACTACACCACAGAGGCGGACTTTCAATACTTTCAGGCCCCTTAAGTGGATTTTCCGAAAACAAAGAAATACGTGTGTCTTTATTTTTAAAGGAGACTCCAAATATCAATTTTCACCTTTGTAACATCTTCAGTTTTTGAGATATAAGTGTCCTCATAAAAAGAATTCAACTCAGCTTTTACTTCGTTTTAGCCACCTCCTTAAGTGGATATTCCGAAAACAAAAGAATATGTAGTTCTTCATTTTTAAAGGAGATTCAAAATACCGATTATCGCGTTTGTAACCTTCCATTTTGAGATATAAGTATTCTCATAAAAATAATTCATAAATAATGTTTCCACTTTCTTTCACGCTTCCCCTCTTAAGTGGATTTTCCGAAAACCAAAAAGTACGTGTTTCTTTATTATAAAGGAGATTCTAAATACCCATTTTCACGATCGTAACATCTTCAGCTTTATCGTATAAGTAACCTCATAAAAATAATTCAAATGCTTCTTGCCCCCACTCCCTCGCTTAAGTGACCTCTCAGACAAAAACCATTGTTCCTTTATTTATAAAAGAGATATCAAATACCAGTTTTTACGTCTGTAACATTTTCGTTTTTTGAGATATAAGTATCCTCATAAAAATAGTTTAAACCCCTTTTCAGTCTTTTTACCCCCCTTTAAGAGATTTTTCCGAAAACAAAAAATACGTGACTCTTTACTTTTAAAGGAGATTCCAAATACCAGTTTTCAAGTCTGTAATTTGTTCAGCAGCTGGAATTGATAAAGTTTCGGGGGATATACTAAAGACAATGGGTTGGGATATAGTACCATATCTGAAATACTTATTTAGTTATTGTTTGCATGAAGGAGCTATACCAAATGAATGGGGAGCTTCTATAGTAGCCCCTGTGTATAGAGGAAAGTGTGATAGACAGAAAGCTGATATTTACAGGCCAGTCAGTTTGACATGCATTGCACGAAAGCTTTGGGAAAGCATTCTTTCTTACCGAGCTGGATAGCTGCAGTCACTTAAGTGCGGCCAGTATCCAGTATTCGGGAGATAGTGGGTTCGAAACCCACTGTCGGCAGCCCTGAAAATGGTCTTCCGTGGTTTCCCATTTTCACACCAGGCAAATGCTGGGGCTGTACCTTAATTAATGGCACGGCCGCTCCCTTCCCATTCCTAGCCATTTCCTGTCCCATCGTCGCCATAAAACCTATCTGGGTCGGTGCGACGTAAAGCAACTTGCAAAAAAAACTTGCATTCTTTCTTTCTTTCTTAATCTGCTTACCCACCAGGGTTGGTTCTTCCCTCGGACTCACCGAGGTATCCCACCTTTACCGCCTCAAGAGCAGTGTCGTGGAGCTTCAGACTATGGGACGGGGATACAACTGGGGAGGATGACCAGTACCCCGCCCAGGCGGCCTCACCTGGTATGCTGAACAGGGGCCTTGGTGGAGGATGGGGAGATTGGAAGGGATAGACAAGGAAGAGGGAAGGAAGCGGTCGTGGCCTTAAGTTAGGTACCATCCCGGCATTTGCCTGGAGGAGAAGTGGGGAAACCACGAAAAACCACTTCCAGGATCAATCAATCAATCAATCAATCAATCAATCAATCAATCAATCAATTAATCAATCAATTAATCAATCAATCAATACTGACCTGCATTTAGGGCAGTCGCCCAGGTGGCAGATTCCCTATCTGTTGTTTTCCTAGCCTTTTCCTAAATGATTTCAAAGAATTTGGAAATTTATTAAACGTCTCCCTTGGTAAGTTATTCCAATCCCTAACTCCCCTTCCAACAAATGAATATTTGCCCCAGTTTGTCCTCTTGAATTCCAACTTTATCTTCATATTGTGATCTTTCCTACTTTTATAAACGCCACTCAAACTTATTCGTCTACTAATGTCATTCCACGCCATCTCTCCGCTGACAGCTCGGAACATACCACTTAGTTGAGCAGCTCTTCTTCTTTCTCTCAGTTCTTCCCAACCCAAACTTTGCAACATTTTTGTAACGCTACTCTTTTGTCGGAAATCTCCCAGAACAAATCGAGCTGCTTTTCTTTGGATTTATTCCAGTTCTTGAATCAGGTAATCCTGGTGAGGGTCCCATACATTGGAACCATACTCTAATTGGGGTCTTACTAGAGACTTATGTGCCCTCTCCTTTACATCCTTACTACAACCCCTAAACACCCTCATAACCATGTGCAGAGATCTGTACCCTTTATTTACAATCCCATTTATGTGATTACCCCAATGAAGGTCTTTCCTTATATTAACACCTAGATACTTACAATGATCCCCAACAGGAACTTTCACCCCATCAACGCAGTAATTAAAACTGAGAGGACTTTTTCTATTTGTGAAACTCACAACCTGACTGGATGAGGTGGGAATCGAAGCCACCTCTACTTAGCTGACCTGCCGAGGCTGAATGGACCCCGTTCCAGAACTCGTACCACTTTTCAAATATCATGGCAGAACCGGGAAGTGAACCCGAGCCTTCGGGGCTGGCAGCTAATCACACTAATCACTACACCACAGAGGCGGACGAAAACATTCTTTCTGATTATATTAGACATGTTTGGGAAATTAATAAGTGATTTGATAGAAGACAGTTTTGGTTTACGAAAGGTTATTCCACTGAAGCTCGACTGGTAGGATTCCAGCAAGATATAGCAGATATCCTGGATTCAGGAGGTCAATTGGTACGTATCGCGATTGATCTATCTAAGGCATTTGATAGGGTGGATCATGGAAGACTGCTGGCAAAAATGAGTGCAAATGGTCTTGACAAAACAGTGAACCTGTGTGGCTATATTTCTAAAAAATGGAACTCAGAGAATTAGAGTAGGCGAAGCTTTATCTGTCCCTGTTATAATTAAGAGGAGAATTCCTCAATGCAGTATTATTGTACCTTAATGTTTTCTTATACATATCAATGATACTTGTAAAGAAGTGGAATCAGAGATAAGGCTTTTTGCAGTTATGTTATTCTGTACAGAGAAATGAATAAGTTACAAGATTGTGAGTAACTGCAAAATGACCTCGATAATGTTGTGAGATAGACAGTAGGCTATGGTATGATGATAAACGCGGTTAAAAGTCAATTTGTGAGTTTCACAAATAGGAAAAGTCCTCTCGGTTTTAATTACTGCGTTGATGGGGTGAAAGTTCCTTTTGGGCATCACTGTAAGTGACTAGGTGTTAACATAAGGAAATATCTTCCTTGGGATAATCGCATAAATATGATCGTAAATAAAGAGTACGGATCTCTGCACATGGTTATGAGAGTATTTAGGGGTTGTAGTAAGGATGTAAAGGAGAGGGCATATAAGTCTCTGGTAAGACCCCAACAAGAGTATGGTTCCAGTGTATGGGACCCTCACCAGGATTACTTGATTCTAGAACTGGAAAAATCCGAAGAAAAGCAGCTTGATTTATCCTGGGTGATTTCCGAGAAAAGAGTAGCGTTACAAAAATGTTGCCAAGTTCGGGCTCGGAAGACTTGGGAGAAAGGAGACGAGCTGCTCGACTAAGTGGTATGTTCCGAGCTGTCAGCGGAAAGATGGCGTGGAATGACATCAGTAGACGAATAAGTTTGAGTGGTGTCTTTAAAAGTAGGAAGGATCACAATATGAAGATAAAGTTAGAATTCAAGAGGACAAATTGGGACAGAAGAATTAAATGTCGTATTGCTTTTAGTGCCGGGAGTGTCCGAGAACATGCTAGGCTAGCCGGGAGTAGGTCTTTTGATTTGACTCCCGTAGGCGACTTGCGCGTCGTGATGAGGATGAAATGATGATGAAGATGACACATGCACCCAGCCCCCGTGCCGTCGAAACTAACCAATGGTGGTTCAAATTCCCGACCCTGCCGGGAATCTAACCCATGGCCCCTGTGACCATAGGCCAGCACGCAAACCATTTAGCCATGGAGCTGGACAAATTGGGGCAAGTATTCGTTTATAGGAACGGGAGTTAGGGATTGGAAATAACTTACCAAGGGAGATCTTAAATACATTTCCAATTTCTTTGCAGTCATTTAAGAAAAGGCTTGGAAAACACAATATAGGGATTCCGCCACATGGGAGACTGCCCTAAATGCAGATCAGTATTGATTGATTGATTGATTGATTGATTGATTGATTGATTGATTGATTGATTGATTGATTGAATGATTGATTGATTGATTGATTGATTGATTGATTGATTGATTGATTGATTGATTGATTGATTGATTGATTGATTGATTGATTGATTGATTGATTGATTGATTGATTGATTGATTGATTGATTGATTGATTGATTGATTGATTGATTGCTTTTTTGTGATACACTGTAAATATGCTGATTTTAAATATTCATCTCCTTTTGTCTTCCCCTTAAGTGTATTTTCCGAAAACAAATTTTGTGTGTTTCTTTAATTTTACAGGAGATTCTAAATACCAATTTTCATGTCTGAAACATGTTACCTTTTTTAGGTATACGCTACTGTTGTTATACTCATTCTTATAATTCACCCCCACCCCATGTGAATTTTCAAAAAACGAAACATACATGTTTCTTTATTTTTGAAGGAGATTTCTAATACCAATTTTCATGCCTGTAACATCTTCAGTTTTTGAAATATAAGTATCGTCATAAAAGGTATTCAACCCCTCATTTTTACCTTTTTTCGCCCCCTTAAGATGATTTTTCGAAACCAAAAAGTACATGTTTCTTTATTTTTAAGGGAGAATTCAAATACATATGTTTACGTCTGTAAAGTGTTAAATGTTCGAGATGTAGATATACTCATTTTAATAATTCTCTGCTTTTCTCACCCCCCCCCCCCCCCACCTTAAGTGGATTTTCGAAAAACGAAATAACAGTTTTTGTTTATTTTTAAAGGAGATTCCAAATACCAATTTTCATGTCTGTAACAGCTTACGTTTTTGAGATATAAAAATCGTCATAAATGTTTTTTACCTGTTTTCACCGCCTTAAGGAGATGTTCCGAAAACAAGAAAATACGTGTTTCTTTATTTTTAAAGGAGATTCGAAATGTCTGTTTTCATGTCTTTAAACTGTTCAGTTTTCGAGATATAGATACAATCATTTTAAAAATTCACCCCCTTTTCACCCTTTAGCGACGGAGTGTCCAAAATCCTCCCTTAGTGAGCACCTGCATTGTAATATGAATGTATCTCCAAAATTTCATTCCTTTATGTCCAGTAGTTTTGGCTCGGCGATGACGAATCAGTCAGACAAGTTATTATATATATACATTATACTAACAAATAGCCGGTTGCAGTGAATCAGTTGAAATTCATTTAAAACACATAATGCAGCATAGTAGTGACGCAGGCATGTTCTCAACAACGAACACACGATAACCACTTAGAACTTGCCTGTCATGTATCCTTAATCGCCTACACAAATTTTGTACTTCAACTTGACCAAAAGTGACACTTTTACGAACATTATGTAGCCGATATTCAGGACACAGTACTTTTGTCCTTTATGGTGTTTGTCTGTCTTCTCTTGTTAACAGACGATTTTCCATCCGTCGTCTTAAGCTGCCACAGAACATTTCAATCTCAAGGGATCTTTTTGCATTGGCAGCTCACCTTTCTTCTCTCTTCTCCAGGGTTATTCCCTTGAATTTCAAATTCTCAGTTGCCCTTCGAGCTTCACGGTAGTAGGACCCACTATTAAATTTTCTATCTTCATACTGAACCCATGACCTTTGTGTTCCAAGAAATTAGAGTCTTAAAGTTACCACATGAGGCCCCATATTAGTCGCAATGAAAAGATCGAATACATTTTTATCTCACAGAGGCGGCACCAGGCGGGAAGGTTGCCACTTTATTTCCACGCTATGAGATGTGACGTCACTCGCACGTGTCGAGGGTGGTTGGATACAAAACAAAATGTTGGTTAAATAAATATATTTATTAAAAGGAATTAGCAGTGAACCTAATGTAATGAAGGGTCCTGTAATTATCTGTGAGACAATTGGTCTTTAGTAAAAGATTTGAGGAGGCTAAGCAGTTTTCGAGGGAATCTGGTGAAAGACGCGCGTGTCTGTTCAACCCACGCCATGTCTTCAGAATATAGTGTCTATCAAACGAGGTCAATTAACCAGTCAATTTGGTACGAAATAATTTTAAATGTTCATGAACAATGTCACTAGGAATTTAGCAAGTACTTGGTTACAGTAAAAACTGCTTTATATACATTTCCACAAGGTCAGAAAATGTACGCAAAATTTCTTGGTGGCAACGAAAAATGCTTAAGAGAGGGTGTGGAGACTATAAATAAAGGGAATCGCCATCTTGAAATCACCCTGCATTGAATCATTTGAGCTCGAGAGGGAAGGTCATACTGTTGGGTAAACTGATCGGCGAATAACAGACTAAGTCCAGCAGAAACTTAGATTTTGGTCGAAGTGGCTGGAGTGTTGTCTCCGAGTGGAGATAGTTTTCGGTCATATTCTATGCCGCAGTAGTATTAGTGAAGTTTAAATAAAATTGTGTTGTAAGGAGTATCCGTGTGCGGTCGACGGTACAAGCAGTCGTGTTCGACCCTGAAAATATCGAGTGAAGTATTTCTTTTCTGTGCCTTTATTCCAGGAAAGCAGTAATGAATAAAATAAAATGTGAAGCCGAAAGTGTTGAAATGTCAAAATAAATACCGGAAGGTTACTGGTGAGCTAACATGATGGAAGCTGACGTACTGTTAAGGTAGGTGAATTGTCATCATACCGCCTATATATCTGTTTTATGATGTCAAACTTATATTTTGTAATGGGTATTTATGACGCAGTTTGGTCACCCATTTATTTCGTGAAGTGTCAGAAAATATGACGAAAGGTCATTTGTTTTTCATGCTTGGATAAAATTTATAAATTACTACGAGTGCCGTGTAATGTGTTGTAAATAGTCAATTTGAGTGTTATGAAGCGATATAACGTCTAAATAGATTGTCATTTTCCGTGAGCTTATTTCCTGTATTTTGTGGTGTCAAGTTAAGATTTTTCTAATCTGACGTGAAAATTTTTCTGTTTGAACTATGACAAAAGTTGTCAAGAAATCCGTGGTTACCCATTTTCAATCAGGTGTAGGCGTGCTGTCGTGTTGAGCAATGTAGATCGGTGGATATCTGTTACGAAGGGATTGCTCTTTCCATGTCCGTTTAAACTGTGTATAACCGACAATAATTAACAGTAAGTTTATCAGTCATTTTTGTAAAGTCCAGTTCAGAAATACGAGGTCACATTATGCGAAGATGTTTCATTATCAGAGTATTGTGTGTGGTTATGCGTTGTGGATCCTAAGGATTATTATTCCATTATTTTTGCCATAGAGATTTGTCGTGTTTGAAGCAAGTGGTTTAAGTCTTGTTAAGATGTGAGTTGAGGTAGGATTTTTGTGAATCAGGTGATTGGAAGCCTGTAATTATGCCGGGAGATTCTGTGTGAACTCGAGGAAGTTATTTGTATAATGTTTGAGATGGAAATTGTGAGGGAATCCACGTAAGTGTAAGTTCGAGATGTGTATAATTATTAAATGACATCTTAAAGTAAATCTCTGTGCATAATCTGCTTGGGCCAGGAGGTCGTATTTGTGATTTTATCAGCGAGATCGTAGGTTTCATTTCTTTTAAGACCAGTTTGAACGCGAGTGAGAACATATGGAACTTGTCAAGCGAAGGGGCGGCTCAGCCACACAGCTGACTTGGGGTTGCCATTGGAGTAACGGTATCTTTGTGGTCTGTCGGCGTGTGGAAAGTAAGACCGTATTCTTTAGAATGGAGTTCTTAATTTTGCAAGAAACTAATTGAAATTTTCATCCATGAGTAACGTGTATGTTATTAGATAGCATTCTATAATATACTTGGTATCCTGTTTAACCGAGATCTGAACGTATATTTGAAACCACGGAAGTTAGAATATAATGAGCGAATTTAACCATTTCCAGGGTGTCCAAAATAGAGTGTTGGTGGTAGTTATTGATTTTAGTTTTAGGGGTGCACAAAGTCTTATTTAACCGTCATGTTGGGAGATGGCATAGTATTGGCTCATATTTTACGTCGAGTTTACTTATGCAGATTTTTTGTACTTAATAATTAGGGTTATCCAAGTGTCAATAATTGCTAGAGTTAGATTAAACTTATGGTGTGATGTCATGACACAAATATAATACTGGAAATAAATTATATGTAAATTTGTTCCAGCTTTCACGATATCAAGCGACGATAAACAATATAAAATAAAACGTAAATCAATTTGAGTAGAGACTTGTTAAAACAAACCATTCGTCCGCGGAGATAGAATTTGTTATTAATTATGATTTATAAAATCATTTCAATGTATTAAATTATTAAACTCAGTGGAAACCGTATTTGAGAAGCCAAGTGATTAACGTGAAATGTATTCTGTAAATCTTAGTTTATTTTGCTGGGAAAGTTAAATAATTAACATAACGATTAAGGGGACACGTCCGAATGCAAAGGACTTTACTGCCGCAAAGTATTGTGAGCATTGTGGTTTTTATTTTTTATTCTTTTTACACCGTGTAGGCCAGTAATAGCTATGCTTTAGAATCAAACCTTCATATTTTGTTCCTTTAATATATTTCGGCAGCGAAGTCATGTCTATTGCTCCACAGTTTTTTTCCAAAAATCATACCTTTAAGACCTAGACACAAAGTAAATACACCTATTTCATCCAAAAGTCAAATAAGCCATTTATCAGTCGCCATTCATGCTAAAAAGTAGCAGTGGGTTTATGTACGGTCTTAAACCACGATTTGAATTCACATACAGAAACAATAGCCGGTATACCGTATATTATTAATCGAATACAGTGACTCGTATACCGCTGTGTAAATACAGAATATAAATACTGAAAATATTCTCAAATCTCTTGTCAATACCCTATACGGTTTATGTATTTTTGCATGGGGATTTTTTATTGTCAACATACTATATTACAATACATATAATGCAAATACCATTATACTTCAAAACTGAGATTCGGAAACAACAAACACATGCAGTCTGTGATTCAAAGACTAGGTGGGGTAAAATTATATCGGACACAATATACTGTACAATAATTGGGATAAATGAGCAAAACTTTCCATCAAATACACATGCCCTGTATACTAATCCCAAGATACCAAACAACCAGGCGTCACAGCAATAGGAGCTGAAAGAATTAATGACTAACACAACCTAAATAACATATTGACCTGTTGACAACTGTTTAAGGTCGCTTATTAAATGACACTTCTTGTGACAGAGATGAGAAATTTTATAGTAGGAAGTATTAACACAAGTGCGTTATTAGATGACTGCTACAAGTTTATTAATATACTCCCCAATATATAGCTTCTTCTGGGGGAATGCGAGGGCGTTGTGTACACTGATACTGAGGTCTGCAAATAACTCTTGTTGGGTGTATGGTCTCTTGACTTGTAACACACAATGTACATAACGGCCTAATAGGAGCACTATAGTATTATTTAGCTGAGCTGGTCTCAAGCTAAGGGTAGGTCTAATAGTCCACTCAGAGGCAATATAGATCTTGGGCTGATTTATGACATAATTAAGTTTCACTTTGAAGTCACTCCACATCTGCTGTGTGACGTCGCATTGCATCAGTCTATGCTGGATTGTATCCCTAGGAGCTCGGCAAAACCCACAGGCGTCGTTTTCCTGCATATGGATGCGTTGGAATTTGCTATTTGTAGGAATGATATCATGAATTACCTTATACCAAGTATCACATATTGTTGGAGGGAGAATGCGATTTGAGATGTTCCTCCAGACTCGAGACCAGTTTATTAACAGCGCTGTCCGAACTATTTTCGGGGCTTGATACTACTGTGTATGTATATACTTATAAAGTTTCTTCGTTGTTATGTCTGGAGATAAGAGGAGATCATGTGGAACGTACCTCATCTCACAGCGCATATACCGTGCATGTGGCGCGTGGTGGCGGATATCATAAAATGCTGGCGGGCTCTTAATCTCTTCAGGGTTACACATTTCCAGTAAGAAGTCGTTGGAGAGACGGTGTTCTGCTGCTTGCATCATTCTGAGATTCCGTAACAAGAAGAGCACTTTACTTTTAAGCCGTACATCATTAAGACCAGGACCTCCTTCCGATGTAGCTAACATGAGTGTAGATCTTGCGATGCGGAAAAGTGATCCTTGCCAGAGATACCAGCCTACTGCTGAAGCTATACGGATACCACCTACTCTTGGGATTGGTAAAATTTGGCTTAAATACCAGATTTTGCTTAGACCATACATATTGACATATTGCACCCATTGTTGTAACACCATGAATTTATATTTAACCTGTTGCAGGATACTTTTCACAGATGCAAGTGCAAGGGAACAATTTTTCTGAATCATCTGATGGATGCTATTATAGAACAGGATACCAAGTAAATCTCATCAGCGATCTTGATCCATGAGGGAACATTTCCGGGGGCCCTCCTTCGATGCCCTATCCGCATAATTTTAATTTTCTGGAAGTTGAGATGTGCACCGGAATATTGTCCATAAGTGTCTAGCTCGGTGAAAAGACGCTGGTAGTCAGCATTGCGATCCATAAGTAATGTGACATCGTCAGCGTAGGCAAAGATGTCGATCATACCGGGGGGGATGGTGCGCGATACATTGGTAATAAAGGGTTCCAAGGAGAACACAAAAAGCATCATTGATAAGGGACAACCTTGCCGTACTTACTTACTTACTTACTTACTGGTCGGCGCTACAGTCCTTGTAGGTCCTTGGCCTCCTTTATCACCTGCCTCCATTCATCTCGGTCCTCAGCTTTTCTTCTCCAACGTTTAACTCCTAACTTTCTAAGGTCATCCTCAACATCATCAATCCATCTTTTCCTGGGTCTTCCTCTCCTCCTCCTTCCATCAAGTTTCCCTATAAACACCTTTTTAATGGTGCAGGTTTCTGCCATTCTCTGAACGTGACCGGCCCACCTAATTCTTCCCTGCTTAATTTTAGTAACAATATCTGGCTGGCCAAACAGTCCTTGCAGCTCTACATTTGTCCTCATTCTCCACCCATCCTGCTCTCTTACTGCAACGAACATCTTTCTCAATATCTTCCTTTCCCACCGTAATAGCCACTGTTCTTCTCTGGAGGTCATCACCCAGCATTCTGATCCATACATAACTATTGGTCTTAGTACTGTTGTGTATATTTTAATTTTTGTATTCCTGCTGACATTCCTGGATTTAAACATATTTTGCAAGGCGTAAAAGCATGAGGTTTGATGAGGAATGTACAACATTAATCCAAGAGAGGAATGATGCTAGGAACAGAATGCTTCAAAGGAGAACAAGACAAACAGTAGAAGAGTATAGAGAGAAACGAAGAAGAGCAGATAAGATATGTAGATATAAGAAAAGAGCTTTTGAAAGAAAGAGAATCGAAGAACTGGATGAAATGGACAGAAATGAGGTACGAAAGTTCTATGAAAGAACAAAAGACCTTAAGAGAGGATTTCAACCAAGAGCTGTTTTCTTCAAGGATAAAGATGGAAACCTTCTAGGTGATAAAAGCAAAGTGCTTGGAAGATGGCAGGAGTATTTTTACGAGTTACTCAATGGAAATTATGAAGATGATAGAGAGGAGGAAAATATAAATGTTGATGGAGAAGAAAGAGAATTAGAAGAGGAATCAGTAAAACAGCTAGACTTAGAAGAGGTCAAAGCTGCAATTAATGCATTAAAGAATAATAGAGCCCCAGGTGAAGATGGAATGGAGACAGAGCTGTTGAGATATGGGGGAGAGGGAATAGAAAAGGCTGTTTATGAATTGATTGAGGAGGTTTGGACAAAGGAGGAAATACCCAAGGATTGGACATTGGGTATAATTTACCCAATACATAAAAAGGGAGATAAGGCAGTATGTGGAAATTATCGATGGATCACCTTGCTGGATGGAACGTACAAGGTTTTTGGTAAGGTACTAGCCTTAAGATTGGAATTATGGATAGAAAGAATATTAGGGGATTACCAAGCAGGTAATAGAAAATATCGCTCTACTCTGGATCAGATATTTAGATTACGACAAGTGCTACAGAAATTTTATGAATATGACAAACAGCTACATCAGCTGTATGTGGATTTTAAACAGGCATATGGCAGTCTAGATAGGAGTAAAATTTACAAGATTATGAAAGAATTTGGAATCCCAAGGAAATTGATTAGATTAACAGAAATGACTTTGAAAACAACAGTATGCATGGTGAGAGTGGAGCAAGATCTGTCAGAGGAGTTTTTAGTGGAGAAAGGACTAAGACAGGGAGATGTACAACCTTGCCGTAACCCTTGTTTAATTGTGATGGGGTTTGAGAGATAACCGTTCACAGTAATTTTAGAAGAGCCGCCAGTCAGTATCTTTTTTTTTTGCTACTTGTTTTACATCGCACCGACACAGATAGGTCTTACGGCGACGATGGGACAGGAAAGGGCTAGGAGTGGGAAGGAAGCGGCCGTGGCCTTAATTAAGATACAGCCCCAGCATTTGCCTGGTGTGAAAATGGGAAACCACGGAAAACCATTTTCAGGGCTGCCGACAGTGGGGTTCGAACCTACTATCTCCCGAATACTGGATACTGGCCGCACTTAAGCGACTGTAGCTATCGAGCTCGGTAGTCAGTATCTTACCTATCAGAGTTGTAAAAGGCATAGTGAATCCTAATGCTTTGAACACTTCGATCAGATAACCATGGTTGACTCTATCAAATGCGGGATCAAAGTCCAAGGAGATCAGCTGTCTCCGTTTATTCTCTACGAGTGACCTACTAATCATATCGCGAATGGCACAGACAGTGTTCAAAATGCTTCTACCCTGAACAGCTCCTGATTGTTGGCTGAATGTTACATCTGCTAAGAAGTTATTGAGCCGTTAATTCAAGCATCGAGTGAGTAACTTGTAATCAAAGTTGAGGAGTGTGATAGGTCTAAAGTCGGCTGTTGTCGTTGGTTTTCCTCAATCAATCATCAATCAATCAGTACTGATCTGCATTTAGGGCAGTCGCCCAGGTGGCAGATTCCCTATTTGTTGTTTTCCTAGCCTTTTCCTAAATGATTTCAAAGAAATTGGAAATTTATTGAACATCCCTCTTGGTAAGTTATTCCAATCCCTAACTCCCCTTCCTATAAATGAATATTTGCCCCAGTTTGTCCTCTTGAATTCCAACTTTATCTTCATATTGTGATCTTTCCTACTTTTATAAACGCCATTCAAACTTATTCGTCTACTAATGTCATTCCACGCCATCTCTCCGCTGACAGCCCGGAACATACCACTTAGTCGAGCAGCTCTTCTTCTTTCTCTCAATTCTTCCCAACCCAAACATTGCAACATTTTTGTAACGCTACTCTTTTGTCGGAAATCGCCCAGAACAAATCGAGCTGCTTTTCTTTGGATTTTTTCCAATTCTTGAATCAGGTAATCCTGGTGAGGGTCCCATACACTGGAACCATACTCTAGTTGGGGTCTTACCAGAGACTTATATGCCCTCTCCTTTACATCCTTACTACAACCCCTAAACACCCTCATAACCATGTGCAGAGATCTGTACCCTTTATTTACAATCCCATTTATGTGATTACCCCAATGAAGATTTTTCCTTATATTAACACCTAGATACTTACAATGATCCCCAAAAGGAACTTTCACCCCATCAACGCAGTAATTAAAACTGAGAGGACTTTTCCTACTTGTAAAACTCACAACCTGACTTTTAACCCCGTTTATCAACATACCATTGCCTGCTGTCCATCTCACAACATTTTCGAGGTCACGTTGCAGTTGCTCACAATCTTGTAACTTATTTATCACTCTATAGAGAATTACATCATCCGCAAAAAGCCTTACCTCCGATTCCACTCCTTTACTCATATCATTTACATATATAAGAAAACATAAAGGTCCGATAATACTGCCTTGAGGAATTCCCCTCTTAATTATTACAGGGTCAGATAAAGCTTCACCTACTCTAATTCTCTGAGATCTATTTTCTAGAAATATAGCAACCCATTCAGTCACTCTTTTGTCTAGTCCAATTGCACTCATTTTTGCCAGTAGTCTCCCATGATCCACCCTATCAAATGCTTTAGACAGGTCAATCGCGATACAGTCCATTTGACCTCCTGAATCCAAGATATCTGCTATATCTTGCTGGGATCCTACAAGTTGAGCTTCAGTGGAATAACCTTTCCTAAAACCGAATTGCCTTCTATCGAACCAGTTATTAATTTCACAAACATGTCTAATATAATCAGAAAGAATGCCTTCCCAAAGCTTACATACAATGCATGTCAAACTTACTGGCCTGTAATTTTCAGCTTTATGTCTATCACCCTTTCCTTTATACACAGGGGCAACTATAGCAACTCTCCATTCATCTGGTATAGCTCCTCCGACCAAACAATAATCAAATAAGTACTTCAGATATGGTACTATATCCCAACCCATTGTCTTTAGTATATCCCCAGAAATCTGATCAATTCCAGTCGCTTTTCTAGTTTTTAACTTTTGTATCTTATTGTAAATGTCATTGTTATCATATGTAAATTTTATTTCTTCTTTGGCTTTAGTCTCCTCCTCTATCTCGACATTATCCTTGTAACCAACAATCTTTACATACTGCTGACTGAATACTTCTGCCTTTTGAAGATCCTCACATACACACTCCCCTTGTTCATTAATTATTCCTGGAATGTCCTTCTTGGAACCTGTTTCTGCCTTAAAATACCTATACATACCCTTCCATTTTTCACTAAAATTCGTATGACTGCCAATTATGCTTGCCATCATATTATCCTTAGCTGCCTTCTTTGCTTGATTCAATTTTCTAGTAAGTTCCTTCAATTTCTCCTTACATCCACAGCCATTTCTAACTCTATTTCTTTCCAGTCTGCACCTCCTTCTTAGTCTCTTTACTTCTCTATTATAATAAGGTGGGTCTTTACGATTCCTTACCACCCTTAATGGTACAAACCTATTTTCGCATTCCTCAACAATTTCTTTAAACCCATCCCAGAGTCTGTTTACATTTATATTTACCGTTTTCCACCGATCATAGCTACTTTTTAGAAACTGCCTCATGCCTGCTTTATCAGCCATGTGGTACTGCCTAACAGTCCTACTTTTAAGACCTTCCTTTCTATCACATTTATTTTTAACTACCACAAAAACAGCTTCATGATCACTAATACCATCTATTACTTCAGTTTCCCTATAGAGATCATCTGGTTTTATCAACACGACATCCAGGATATTTTTCCCTCTGGTTGGTTCCATCACTTTCTGAATCAGCTGTCCTTCCCATATTAACTTATTTGCCATTTGTTGGTCATGCTTTCTGTCGTTCGCATTTCCTTCCCAATTGACATCTGGCAAATTCAGATCTCCCGCTACAATCACATTTCTTTCCATGTCGTTTCCCACATAGCTGACTATCCTATCAAATAATTCTGAATCCGCGTCAGTGCTACCCTTTCCCGATCTGTACACTCCAAATATATCAAGTTGCCTATTATCTTTAGAAATGAGCCTTACACCTAGAATTTCATGTGTCTCATCTTTAACTTTTTCGTAGCTTACAAATTCTTCTTTCACCAGAATGAACACTCCGCCTCCCACCCTTCCTATCCTATCTCTACGATACACACTCCAGTGCCGTGGGAAAATTTCTTCATCCATTATATCATTTCTCAGCCATGATTCAACACCTATTACAATATCTGGTGAATATATATCTATTAAATTACTTAATTCTATTCCTTTCCTTACAATACTTCTACAGTTCAACACTAACAATTTTATGTCATCCCTACTTGATTTCCAGTTCCCTGTTCCCTTATCACCGCTCCCTAGGCCATCCTTTCTTTGGGATTAGAACTATTCGACCTTCTTTCATCTTTTCGATGTTCCTTCCAGGTTGCAGGGCGATGTTGGGTATCAGCACAATTTCGTATTTTATGATTGGCCAGAGCTGTACATAGAATTCCTTCCGCAGTCCATCTATTCCTGGTGATTTATGTGACGCGCTCTGCTTGATTGCTCGATATATTTCGTCTTCCGTTAACTCAGCCGTTAGACTGTCTTGGTCACGGTGCTGAATCCTTCCACGCATTCCATCGATAAACGTGTGTCGGTGATTAATATGTGTTACTTCGCCTCCTCCATACAAGTCTTGAAAGAAATTTTCAAGTATTTCTTGTATCCGTGGGTGGTCTTGAACAATTTGTCCGTCCTGGGTAGTAAGCTGACGGATATATTTCTCATAATTTCCCATAATAGAATTAAAATGTACACCGACTTATCATCGAAAATCGTCATTTACAACAACTATCAATGGACTTTCACGAAGTCTAAATTCAAGTAGAACACTAATTACTAAAAAACATGATCACACCCTGAAAGAGAAACATATATTATACACATACAAAGAAAACAATGGCTGTATTTAGTCTCGTAAAATCCGCTGCATGTGCGAGCTGCCGTTCACATCTGTGCCACCGAGGTTCGAACTTAAGACACTGGTCGTCTCCATCAAGGATGCTGTAATCAAACCCTAGCTACCCTAATTATGTTAAGTACTGCCATAAATTTCTACATTGCTTTGGATCATGGCTTGCGGCGTGCGTGGTAGTTACGTAAATATTCTGTCTTTTATTCACAGAAAAGCGTGCTGGTAGAAAGAAACAAATTCCTTCGCTGGGCGGCACACTCAGTTGGCTTCTCCCTCAGAGAATTTTCCCCTCTGGGTTATAAATCACGGCTCTCGCCTGCCTCACGGCCAACATTCTAAATACACGATTCGACCCGCTTACTCTAGGTCAATGTGTCAATAAATTCACTCAATTGAACTGATGCGTTCTATGCACGCTCAAATCAGCTCATACGCTTTCTATATCCAAGAATTATCTCTCAAATTAGGCCGCTATATCGTATCAAATTCCCTTAACTCTCCAGAGGTCTAGGGTTCAACCAAACGTTTTCTTCCCCCCTAACATTTACCACACTTTCGTCAGCCTTCAACCAAAGAACGATGTTCCCTAACCTCTGCCCCTTGAGGCGAGATTGTGTACCTGTCATACACTAGCATGACGCTCAAGTATATATCGGCATAAAATCACCGATCATATTAAAATAATAAAAATAATAACAATAATAATAATAATAATAATAATAATAATAATAATAATAATAACAAAAATTTAAAATAAAATGTCAGAATTTACCAACTCAAATAATAAACATTTTCACATGTAGCCTGGCTAGTGTGTGGGAGGGTGGATATTCGAACCTCTGCACAGAACTCTTCGCACATCTTCAGTTACAGCCCAAATCTTACACTATCATGCAAGGCAATCTACTGTTTGCTACATTTAAAATAGAGTGCTGTAGCTATACCAGGCTTACATCTCTTCAGGCACTTGATGAGGATCCTGTCGCCCAATAATCCCTACTCATTTTATCCAGTCACACAGATGAGGTCCGCGACGATGGTTATACTCAGTTTCTAACGATTTAAAGATAAGTGGTATAGAAATAAATGAGGCCACAAAATTAGTTGCAAATAGAGGATTGTAGCGAAATTTAGTAAATTCACAAAGGCTTGCAGACTGAACGCTGAAAGGCATAGTGGTCAATAATGATGATGTATGTATGTAAGTATGTATGTATGTATGTATGTATGTATGTATGTATGTATGTATGTATGTATTGAACCCTTGGAGGTTCATAAAAGATACCTACCTTCCTTACCTATCAGCAATTAGCATGAGATCTGTCTCTTGGGTCGTTAACGTATTCTTCGTCACTTGCTTAGGTAAGAGGTGGGTTTCAGTATTATCTAATCTATCTACCAAATGAAAGATCAAATTTAAGAAAATTTGTGGTTTATTTAAGAAATATTTAAATGAGGAAAATTCAGAAACACAACGTTATAATTCGAATTTATCTTGTTCGGTCAACACAACACTAATTACAACGCAGAGGAGAAAAGCTTTGACTTAACTGCCTGATGGGCATCCTTACTAGAAACCATTCTCACCAGTTAAGAGTGAAGAAAAAAAAGTCTGGAAATCCTTAAATTCGGCTTCCACGTGAGACTACATGTACCATCATAATGATTCGTGATGATCCAGCCCTCGTAACATGAACTCTGGACTCTTGGTATAATTAAGGCTGTCCAATCGGTATGTGCCACATAGTGGTTGTACGGCATGGACCTTTAATTGAATCGATGTGACCTGTGACTATGTCATGGACCGACATCTAACCTTCTAATTTACTTTAAAGTCATTGTGGATGATGATCGCAAGGAAAATGATGCTATAATGGCATATGACGTTAATCTAAGTCACTGAGGTTGATGACCCCCTGACCATCCAAGTTTCTAAGCTGAAAACTAAACACAATTAAGTTACTTTGGTTGATGACCAAGGTTTCCACTTTACTAATCCCAGCACATTTAATGCTCAATCAATCAAAGTCAAATGCCTCCGTAGCGTAACTGTTAGTGTTATTAACTGCCGTCCTCGGGGGCCCGGGTTCGAATCCCGGTACTGCCAGAAATTTGAGAAGGGCTGGTATGTGGTTTAAATGGTACATGCAGCTAACTTCCAATGGGGGTGTGCCTCAAAATAGCTGCACCACCTCGGGATGAGGACACGAGTTTGCATTTTTTAATCAAAGTCAAATAATACAACAACCTTGGTACTGCCATATACATCAAAGACAACGTTCAATGTACAGATACCATTCTGCTTATTAACTCCCGCGGTATTAGTATTCGTATTAACGATCTACTGATAGTGAATATTTAAGCACCATCGGGCTCGAACGCCAGACTCGAAAGACGAATCTTTTTTACGACAGAAATCTTACCCCTTCTTCAACACTACAATGGTAATATGATCCTCGGAGGCGATTTTAATGCCGTAATTTAGCCTAAAGACCAAACAGGTCAATTTCAGGGCTGCCTTGCTTTAGCTGCGCTTATACAAGGTTTAAAATTGAAAGATACGTGGGAACTGAAGAAACCTCACAGCCCTAGATACACATATTTTTACCACACGGGAGCATCTTGCTTGGACCGAATTTACATAAGTCCCCATTTACAACGAGAGCTACGCGAAGTTGATTCATGCCAGGTGGAATTTTCGAATCACAGTGTTTATATTTGCTTATAGATAGGTTCAATTACTGCTTTCTTTCCAATCTGAAGGTACATTACCAACACTCCATGCTAATGTTACTACCCTATGAACCCATTTCATCCCTGCCTTCCCACTATACTTCACCATTTCAGGTCTAATTTCAAAGTTCCTTTTGCGAATCATTGTATCTAGGTGTTAATATAAGGAAAGATCTTCATTGGGGTAATCACATAAATGGGATTGTAAATGGGATTGTACAGATCTCTGCACATGGTTATGAGGTTGTTTAAGGGTTGTAGTAAGAATGTAAAGGAGAGGGCATATACGTCTCTGGTAACACCCCAACTAGAGTATGGTTCCAGTGTATGGGACCCACACTAGGTTTACCTGATTCAAGAACTGGAAATAATCCAAGGAAAAGCAGCTCGATTTGTTCTGGGTTATATCCGACAAAAGAGTAGCGTTACAAAAATGTTGCAAAGTTTGGGCTGGGAAGAATTGGGAGAAAGAAGACGAGCTGCTCGACTAAGTGGTATGTTCCGAGCTGTCAGCGGAGAGATGGCGTGGAATGACAATAGACGAATAAGTATGAGTGGCGTCTTTAAAAGTAGGAAAACCGAGCTCGATCGCTGCAGTCGCTAAAGTGCGGCCAGTTTCCAGCGTTCGGGAGATAGTGGGTTTGAACCCCACTGTTGGCAGCCCTGAAGATGGTTTCCCGTGGTTTCCCATGTTCACACCAGGCAAATGCTGGGATTGTACCTTAATTAAGGCCATAGTCGCTTCCTTCACACTCCTAGCCCTTTCCTGACTACTCGTCGCCATAAGACATATCTGTGTCGGTGCGACGTAAAGCAACTTGCAAAAAAAGAAAGAAATAAGTAAGAAAGATCACAACATGAAGATAAAGTTGGAATTCAAGAGGACAAATTGGGGCAAATATTCATTTATAGGAAGGGGAGTTAGGGATTGGAATAACTTACCAAGGGAGATGTTCAATAAATTTCCAATTTCTATGAAATCGTTTAAGAATAGGAAAACAACAGATAGGGCACCTGGGCGACTGCACTAAATGCAGATCAGTATTGATTGATTGATTGATTGATTGATTGATTGATTGATTGATTGATTGATTGATACACATTACAGCTGGCTTTACGTCACACCGGAACAGATAGGTCCTACGGCGATGAAATGAAATGGCGTATGGCTTTTAATGCCGGGAGTGTCCGAGGACAAGTTCGGCTCGCCAGATGCAGGTCTTTTGATTTGACTCCCGTGGGCGACCTGCGCGTCGTGATGAGGATGAATTGATGATGAAGACGACACATAAACCCAGCCCCGTGCGAGAGAAATTAACCAATTAAGGTTAAAATTTCCGACTCTGCCGGGAATCGAACCCGGAACCCTTGTGGCCAAAGGCCAGCAAGCTAACCATTTTGCCATGGAGCCGGATCCTACTACGATGATGGAACAGGAAAGGGATGGAAGTAGGAAGTTGTAGTCGTGGTCTTAATTAAGGTACAACTCCAACAGTTACCCGATGTGAAAATGGAAAAACACGGAAAATCATCTTCAGGGCCGACGACTGAATGCAAGCTAACAACTCCGCGCCCCTAACAGCACGGACAACTCGCTCGGTAAATATACTTTACTATCCATGATTAACTGCATTGTCAGACTCCCCGCTTGGTAACAGAACGTTGCCCGAAACCTTCCAAATGGAAGCGTTAAGTTCCATAAACACAAGCCACAAAACTTCGTAATTCAGCTCCGTTGTATGTGATTACTGATTATGTGAGCTAGTTACTCGTAAACAAAGGCACACACGCATTACACAATGACCTGTGTATCCGCTAGTATGCAGCTCCTTAGCTAGTGTATGCAGTTTAAAGCTACACCGACCAATGCAAAGTCACTTAACTGCAGCGAAAGTAGGAACACGGGAAGGTTCTGTGTGAATGATCAAGGATCACTCATTCTAGTTCTGAATGTGAAGAGTCTGGTTCTTTGTCGGCATCCCACGTGCTTGTCCTTGAGCAAGGCGGCGAGCGGTTTCCAACCTGAAGGGGAGAGCACTAGGTGGATCAGAAAATAAAAATAGAAATAAATGAGGAAGAGCGAAGAAAATAGCTGGAATACGTTCGCGTGCAGTGGTACTTGGTTAAAAGCAATGAAAATATTATTAATAACATCGGCGACGTGGTATGTGTACTTACGAATGTGTATAAAAGTGAAATTAGACTGAACAGTGTTAATGATATCACGTGTGAACTACAATAATGAGTAATTGAATTTATATTTAATTCGAATGATGTATTGGCAGAAAATATATGAATTTAATTAAATGAACTGACAAGAATTCAGTACTTGAACTGACTCGTACTTCCTACGATGAGTGGGGTACTGCATTACTTAAAGCGAGTCATACGCACGCTCGTTCTCACTTCAGCTCACTTCATTGCATTCATTCTTCAGCGACGCTTGGTACATTGGTCTACGAGAACGTCAGTTGTGATCCAGTCATCACCTGGGATAGTGGACGCATATCCAGCGTTAAGACTATACTTAAATTTTGCCAGTCTATACGACTACAATTAGTGTGTTCAACCAACAGACGTCGAATGGAGACAGATAAATAATTAAAGTACGTGTTTTTCAGTAATAATTTGCAGGATTGTGCCTAGGATATTTTCTAATTCATTCTGTACAAGTTTCAGCAAAATCAACGGGAAGTGTATAGTTGAGGAGGACCTCAAAAGCATACATCGCAAGAAGATGGGAGATCGTACCGGATTCTACACCTATTTCATCATGAACTGCTAAATCAACGGACCGTAGCCAACAGTGGAGGAATGCAAGGATTTCAACCCTAGAATGTTCGATTGAGGACGCCAGGAGCTCAACATGAAGAATAAAGTATACGTTAAGTCGACAACGTCTTATTTATATCCGTTCTCTGTAGCAATGTATTTCTTTCTTATTCTTTTTGTGTGGTCTTGTAGTCTATAGTTGATTTATTTCTCATGTTATTTCTTTAATTGTTCCCTAATGTTCGAGTTAGGACATGAAGTTTAGTGCGTGTATTTTATCCATATTCCTAGCCACGTGTTACTGAGTTCTGAAATGATAGATCAGCGTAAATTATCCATGTGTTATCGTAACCATCCTTTCTTATTTAACGAATTTCATTGCATTAGTGCGTTAATCTGTGTCGTGGGAATTTATTGAGATAATATTTTCCCAATATTTTCGATATTTCCTAATTTTTGGACTTACATTCGTACCTCATGGTAATTGTAGTATTTCATCAGGAGATTAATTCCGGAATGAGATCATGGATTTATCAGGAGTACGTAAGTAGATATATTTAATTCTTAATGGTATATTTCATCATCGAGACGAAGTTAATGGGAGTAAGACTTGTTTCTTGGACGATAACATGCTCTTACGTAATTTTCTGACTACACATTTTGTGATATACGGTTGTGATGAATATTAGTCGTCGTTATAATGTTGTAATTGTACTACGAATTTATGGTGACTTAGTACATGTGATATTTCTGATAGTGAATTGCCACGTGTTTGTGCGACGATATTTTTAATACATGGTATTGAATATGGAAGGAAATGGATAATGGTTCTTCGAGATTGTATAAAGTGTAGTCGCTTTGATAAAGTCTTCTGATGATGATGATGATGATGATGATGATGATGATATGTCGAGAAATGTACTCCAGAATTCTGTCTTAATATTTAGGATTAAGCTCATCCTGTTGTACCTTATGGACATCATTAATTCATATCCTCGAATGTTTGTGTGAATCTTACTGGAAAAGGACTAAATTTGGAAGTAGATTCTCAAATAAATATCCAGATCAGACTGCAGTTCGATACTAGGCGAGCTCACTTTTATCGCTAGAATTCGTACTCATGTGAAGACTTCAAATTTTAAATCTTGCTTCAGAATGAATCTAATGGAGAGTGCTAATGTTAATTTGTACGTGGACGTGATGTAAAAATTGTAAATATTTCCTCTTTAGAATTTTTCCTTAGATATTTGGTAGAATTAGTCAGATTTTCTAGTTATAAGTTATGTCTTGTGTATTTCAGATGGCTGTGTTGTGTTGACAGACGGAATAACCTGTGACATTTTAGTAACATTTAATTTACAATTTTGACAGCATTCCAACGTCCATAAATTATTTTGATTTAATGGTTTTTGAAGATTAATGATTTCGATTCCTGATAGATGACTACTTAACGGTAACGTTAGATTTTAGTTCTCACGAGGAGATAAGTGAAAATAACTTTGAACCGATATACTCGACGTCTCGAGTTAATTTTTACTTCATTGCAAAGCACTTTCAAGATACATTTAATGATACTGAATATTTAAAGAACATTTTGATATGAGAAGAAACAGACTTATAAAATTTTGAATATTTTATATTTCATACACTCCATTAAAATTTAATGTGTTTTTCAGATTGTTCGAGGAATTTGATACACCATCCTCATTTTTCGAGATTCAAATTAATCATGTAATTACAGAAAACAACTCTGTTGGAATTGCAGGGCAAATAAGTCACGTGTACCATCCCATTTGTTTGAATTATTTTTATGTCACGTCAAGAATCTTCAGTAACATAACTTAACGTAGCGATCATTTCCCATAACCACAGATAATCAGGATGGCAAAAGTTTTTATTTTGAATAAACAATGTTATAATATTAATTGAACCTCGAATATCCTTATTTCCGAAGCTAATGTTTAATCCTGCCATTTGTATTTATTCAGTCAGTAATTTCATGTCGAACTGAGCATCCCTGGGGTGTCTCTTGTTCTCCGGCCAGACTAATACGGGCGCAACATAGCCTACTGCAACTCATGCCATTTTGAAAACTACTTTTATAAACTTAACAGTCACAGCGTTCTGGCCCCGGTCAAGAGGAGAACCCTCCGAAGCATCCAACCAAGTTGCGAGAGCGTCGTCCTTATTTGCTTCAATGTATCTCTGTGACGTAGTATTTTGAAGATATTCCATAATCCGAGACCGCAGCAGACTTGACACAGAATCTGACATTAGGTTCCAAAGTTCTCGTATTGAACGAGACACCAAAAAACTCAGGATATGATAGGCTTGAAACCCACCTTTGGAAATCCTGAAAGAGGCTTGCGGTGGAGGGATAGATCTTACGGCGATGATGGGACAGGAAAGAGATAAGAGTGGGAAGGAAGTGGCCGTTGCCTTAATTAAGGTACAGCCCCAGCATATGTCGAATTAAAGGACGCGTTTGAACACGTTAGCGTGGTCTGACGGCTTCTCCTTCCAAAATTTCTTCATAAAATCGTAATCTTATTTCTTGCGTTCTTCTGTCCATTGCGTTCCAGTGTTCTTTCTAGCTTTATCCATGAATGTGTAATTTGCAACCAGAGTTCCATAGGCTTTACGATTTCCGATGGTATCTTATGCAGCATTTATTTCTTGTAAATCACGTTTAATTTCACATTTCCTGTTGATTTCAACCCTCTTTAACTGATTATTTTAAATAGTTCTTTAGTACATATATTATTATTCATTCTACAGATATGACCAGAGAATTTCAAGCGTCTCCAACGTACAGCTTTAGTGAACTTATCTGGTGATGTTTCTCATTTGATAATATATTATCTACATTCGTGGGGCCATATATTTTCCTAAGAATTTTCTTTCTTACTTCACAGTTTCATCAATTTTATTGTGGCCTCATAGACATGTAGTTTCTGAGGCATGTAATTGTAGTTAATGTTCCACTCAGGTATGACATATTAGAGGACTCGTGTGTGAACAAAGCTGTACATGACGTAAATATAAAAATTAAGAGATTATGTAAAAGGTTTAGAAATGTCTATGTAGTAGATACTTTAGGCCTCGGCAGGCAAATGTTCACTGGGCATGGGTTACATCTGAATTGAATGAATGAATGAATACTGATCTGCATTTAGGGCAGTCGCCCAGGTGGCAGATTCCCTATCTGTTGCTTTCCTAGCCTTTTCCTAAATGATTTCAAAGAAATTGGAAATTTATTGAACGTCTCCCTTGGCAAGTTATTCCAGTCCATAACTCCCCTTCCAACAAATGAATATTTGCCCCAGCTTGTCCTCTTGAATTCCAACTTTATCTTCATATTGTGATCTTTCCTACTTTTATAAACGGCACTCAAACTTATTCGTCTACTAATGTCATTCCACACCATCTCTCCTGACAGCTCGAAACATACCACTTAGTCGAGGAGCTCTTCTTCTTTCTCTCAATTCTTCCCAACCCCAACTTTGCAACATTTTTGTAACGCTACTCTTTTGTCGGAAATCACCCAGAACAAATCGAGCTGCTTTTCTTTGGATTTTTTCCAGTTCTTGAATCAGGTAATCCTGGTGAGGGTCCCATACACTGGAACAGTACTCTAGTTGGGGTCTTACAAGGGACATATATGCCCTCTCCTTTACATCCTTACTACAACCCTAAACACCCACATAACCATGTGCAGAGATCTGTACCCTTTATTTACAATCCCATTTATGTGATTACCCCAATGAAGATCTTTCCGTATATTAACACCCAGAAACCTACAATGATCCCCAACAGGAACTTTCACCCCATCAACGCAGTAATTAAAACTGAGAGGACTTTTCCTATTTGTGAAACTCACAACCTGACTTTTAACACCGTTTATCAACATACCATTGCCTGCTGTCCATCTCACAACATTTTCGAGGTCACGTTGCAGTTGCTCACACTCTTGTAACTTATTTATCACTCTATAGAGAATAACATCATCCGCAAAAAGCCTTACCTCCGATTCCACTCCTTTACATATATCATTTATATATATATAAGAAAACATAAAGGACCCATAATACTGCCTTGAGGAATTCCCCTCTTAATTATTACAGGGTCAGACAAAGCTTCACCTACTCTAATTCTCTGAGATCTATTTCCTAGAAATATAGCAACCCATTTGGTCACTCTTTTGTCTAGTCCAATTGCACTCATTTTTGCCAGTAGTCTCCCATGATCCACCCTATCAAATGCTTTAGACAGGTCAATCGCGATACAGACCATTTGACCTCCAGAATCCAAGATATCTGCTATATCTTGCTGGAATCCTACAAGTTGAGCTTCAGTGGAATAACCTTTCCTAAAACCGAATTGCCTTCTATCGAACCAGTTATTAATTTCACAAACATGTCTAATATAATCAGAAAGAATGCCTTCCCAAAGCTTACATACAATGCATGTCAAACTTACTGGCTTGTAATTTTCAGCTTTATGTCTATCACCCTTTCCTTTATACACAGGGGCTACAATAGCAACTCTCCAGTCATCTAGTATAGCTCCTCCGACAAAACAATAATCATATAAGTACTTCAGATATGGTACTATATCCCAACCCATTGTCTTTAGTATATCCCCAGAAATCTGATCAATTCCAGCCGCTTTTCTAGTTTTCAACTTTTGAATCTTACTGTAAATGTCATTGTTATCATATGTAAATTTTATTACTTCTTTGGCCTTAGTCTCCTCCTCTATCTAGACATTATCCTTGTAACCAACAGTCTTTACATACTGCTGACTGAATACTTCTGCCTTTTGAAGATCCTCACATACACACTCCCCCTGTTCATTAATTATTCCTGGAATGTCCTCCTTGGAACCTGTTTCTGCCTTAAAATACCTATACATACCCTTCCATTTTTCAATAAATTTGTATGACCGCCAATTATGCTTGCCATCATGTTATCCTTAGCTGCCTTCTTTGCTAGATTCAATTTTCTAGTAAGTTCCTTCAATTTCTTCTTACTTCCACAGCCATTTCTAACTCTATTTCTTTCCAGTCTGCACCTCCTTCTTAGTCTCTTTATTTCTCTATTATAACAAGGTGGGTTTTTACCATTCCTTACCACCCTTAAAGGTACAAACCTGCTTTCGCATTCCTCAACAAATGCTTTAAACCCATCCCAGAGTCTGTTTACATTTTTATTTACCGTTTTCCACCGATCATAGTTACTTTTTTAGAAACTGCCTCATGCCTGCTTTATCAGCCATATGGTACTGCCTAATAGTCCTACTTTTAAGACCTTCCTTTCTATCGCATTTATTTTTAACTACCACAAAATCAGCTTCATGATCACTAATACCATCTATTACTTCAGTTTCAGTATAGAGCTCATCTGGTTTTATCAGGACCACATCCAGGATATTTTTCCATCTGGTTGGTTCCATCACTTTCTGAATCAGCTGTCCTTCCCATATTAACTTATTTGCCATTGTTTGGTCATGCTTCCTGTCGTTCACATTTCCTTCCCAATTGGCATCTAGCAATTCAGATCTCCCGCAACAATCACATTTCTTTCCATGTCGTTTCCCACATAGCTGACTATCCTATCAAATAATTCTGAATCCGCGTCAGTGCTACCCTTTCCTGATCTGTACACTCCAAATATATCAAGTTGCCTATTATCTTTAGAAATGAGCCTCACACCTAGAATTTCATATGTCTCATCTTTAACTTTTTCATTGCTTACAAATTCTTCTTTCACCAGAATGAACACTCCCCCTTCCACCATTCCTATCCTATCTCTACGATACACACTCCAGTGCGGTGAGAAAATTTCTGCATCCATTATATCATTTCTCAGCCATGATTCAACTCCTATTACAATATCTGGTAAATATATATCTATTAAATTACTTTATTCCTTTCTTTACAATACTTCGACAGTTCAACACTAACAAAAATTATGTCATCCCTACTTGATTTCCAGTTCCCTGTTCCCTTATCACCACTCCCTAGGTCATCCCGTTTCCCTGAATGTACCTCCCCATTACCCTTCCAAACAAGTTTCCTAACTTATACGTACCACTGCGGTTTAAATGAAGGCCATCTGAGGGCAGATCCCTATCGCCTACCCACCCATTAGGATCTAGAAATTTCACTCCCAGTTTCCCACATACCCACTCCATAGTCTCATTTAAATCCCCAATCACCCTCCAGTCAGTATCCCTCCTACACAGTATTCCACTAATAACAATCTCCGCTTTCTCAAACTTCACCCGTGCTGCATTTACCAGATCCAACACATCCCCAACTATGTTGGTACTTATATCAGCTTGCCTTACGTTGTTGGTACCAACGTGAAACACTACCACCTTCTCCTTCCCCTCCTCCCTCTCTTCTACTTTCCTCAACATCTGCCTCAACCTAATTCCTGGATAACATTCTACCCTGGTTCCCTTTCCTCCACACACTTTCCCCACGTGTCTAACGATGGAATCCCTCATGACCAGAGCCTCAACCCTACCCACCTCATTTGATCCCCTCCCCTCCTGGTCAGCCCTGTCTTTCCTGATAGCTGCAGAAGCTACTTCCTCCTCCCTTTTCTCCTTCCCATGACCCTGTTCCACCTGTCTTTTCCTATCCTCTACTCTACATTTCCCTTTCATACCTTTTCCCTTCCTCCTACTTCCACACATCTCACCAACAGTTCCCTGTCCCTCATCTTCCCTCTGTTGTTCTACCTGGAGTGACTCGTACCGATTTCGCACAGACACCTGTCCTGAATTCTGATCCTGAATAGAGCCCTTAGCCTGCGATCTCCTTCCCCTTAGAACATTAGACCACCTGTCTTCTACAATTCTCCCTTTCCTTCCCCTCCCACTTGTACATCTACTGTAACCTGTACATTGTTTGAGGGAGTCCTATCTTCCTTCCTGTATTCTGTGAGAATCCTAATTATCTCCTTCAAACTTTCCAACTCCTCCCTCATACCCCTCAATGCCTCGCCACACCCACAGTTCGTACACTCGCGCTCCTTAGCCATTCTTTGCGGAGAAAAAAATTAAATTAAAAAATAAAATAACTTATTTGCAAAGAAAAATGAACGGAGGGATATATTGTCTGGGATAGTACACAACAATAAGGTAATTAATATACGACTACACTACAATACTACTTAGTCGTGCTCAATTTTTTTTATCCCACAACCCCTAACAGGATAAAAACTGCTGTCAATTACTGAATATCGAAAGTAATACACAAGAACTACACAATTCCAAACTGCAATTAAGCCTATCCTAATTACAACAACAGTATTTTAGTACGAGTTTCTACGGATACCTCTACTACACCAGTACTACACAAATATTTTACAATAATAAAATAAGCACACTAAATTCTAATAGGATATTACTCGTATACTACTCTACAGTACACTACAGTAATTTTTAAACTACTTTCAGACGTATCCTAATTACAATACCGGTACCGTATGTCACTACTAAGCACAAACAGAAATGAAATTTGCAAGAACTACTGTACTCAAAGATTACCAACGAAGCTAACTGCTTAGACAAATTATTATTAGTATTAGGGTCTAATACACACGAAAAAGAACACACGAATATAGCATGCAAGATACGGCACTATCTAAATGTACTGTATCTATATTACAATGTATCTACACTACCGGTACACTACACTGAGTTTATTTAAATGCTTAAGTAGCGAAAGGATTGCCGTACACGAAGAAAAACACGAATATAACTGGCTAGATACTATCTAATATATTACCGGTATACCTTATCTTCACTACAATTCTACTGAAATGTGGTTATGTGATTATTACAGCTGGTGGATTACTATTATTTTCCCTACTCCACGGGACGGAGAATAAAAGTGTCCTTAATTAGGCCTACTGAAAAATACTAGGTTGTCTACAATAATTTCTCAAATATTTCTATCAAAACTACTCCTACTACTTCAGGGACTTGAACTGCAATTACTGGGATATATGAACTTTATTATTATTAGCTAACCGCTCAGAAATACTGAAAGATCGAAAGATCGAATGGTAATGGAAAAGCTACTCTCTGTAGACAAATTGCTACAATTATCAACAGAGATTTGCAAACTAATTTGCACTTAAGAAAACCTATACCACTAAACTGGCACATACAGGGAAATCTGCCAGAAGACCCAGATCCTTAAATCAAGATCTGTGTGCAAGGATCTGGGTTCCAGGGAAGCTCTCAACTCATGAGTCAAATGTAACACTAGGAAATGGTATGAATATTAGTACCAGACAACATCTTTCAGTGGACCAACCTATACCAGCAGTCAAGGTTTCATGAGAACATTATGTAAATTCAGACCTTATTGTTTTTCATATCAATCTCCAATCCATTTGAAATAAGCTCGGTGAATTTGGAATATTCTTGAATTCGTCTCCTGTTGATATTTTATGTATTAATGAACATTGGATTGTGGAGGATAAGGTTGGTTTTTATATCCCAGCAGGATAAGAGATAGTTACATATTTTTGTACATGTAGGATTTCAAATGGGGGAGTTGCAATATATGTAAAAATAAACTCTAATATGAAATACACTGTTCAAGACTTAGATAAGTACTGTATAGAAAAGTTATTTGAAGTGGAAGGGGTGATATTTACAAATACTAAATTGATAATTATTTCCCTGTACCGAACATCAGATTCTGATAGACATGCCTTTCTGAACGTGCGGGATCATTTTGCAGTGTACTTAGCGAGGTATCGGAATTACAAAATCTATTGTATAGGTGATATTAATATGAATATTTCAGTTGAATCATCCATCAAAAAACAATGTTGTGATATTCTCAGGTTTCATGATTCCTATCTTGCCATTGATCAACCCACCAGGAAAAATTCTAGTCTGGAGAACATAATCAACAATGTTCAAAACAGTGACTGCACATGTGGTGTTACAGAGCATATATTGTCTTATCACAGTGGTCTCTGGCTAGAATTAAAAACTGATTTGGAAAAGCAACATGACAATAGACAATTTAAACATTTTAGGAGGTTGGGAGGAAATAATATTTTAAAGCTAAGAAATGAATTATTTCACATCAATTTTGAAAACATTATACTAAACTTAAATAATGCCTCGGAAGCAACTAAAACGTTTATACAGTTACTAGGTTACTGTGTGGAAGAGTGTTGTCCTAGAACTACAAAGGTAATTAACAGATCAGGTAAACTCAAATGGAAGCATGGTACACTCCTCGCCTCGCAACTATCAAGAATTTAATGATGATTTATTACAATAAAGCAAAGCAAGGAAAACAAACAGATAAAGAAAATTATACCCTCATTAAAAAATCTACCGTAAGGAAATTCAACTGGCAAAACAAGAAGCTAATGATTATTTTATTAATAATTCTAAAAATAAATGTAAGACGGCCTGGTCCATCATACACATGAAACTGGGAGGGCAAAGAGAGAGAATTCTGGGCCAATAGAACCGAATGTACGTAATGAATACTTTATAAACAGTGCCAAACATACGAATATCAGTAACACCTCTGGAAACAATGAAACTGCATACAACAATCTACTAAAGAATAGTGTAACTCCTGAAAATAACACGTGACTTTACTCGCAGCCCCTGCTCCTCTACCCACGAGCAATGTAAGTTATGTGATGTAGTCCTATATACCCGCTCGGTACACACGCAGTGACCGTTGTACGGTACACTACCTTAGTTGTGCGAGTCAGTGGTGCGCGGTAGTGGTAATCACTTGTGTTTGGCTTAAGTGTGGTGAAGGTGTGAGAAGTCATGGAGACCGATAGTGGTGGAACGTTGAAAGTGGCCGGGCATAATCTACGAATGGAGCGTGAGATTGTCGTCCCCATGGATGAAGAATCCATAACTGATTCACATAGTAATACGACACAACAGCAAGGTTCTCAGGCATCTGAGTCTACTGAACAGAGGCGTAGTACGGAAGTGACAGACCGTTCTAATCCAGAACAACTTAACAATCAATCCGAGGCGTCCCCAGTAACTTCTCCCCCGGAATATTATAATCGCTTTCATCATGGACCCTTCTTTGTATTCGTTGAATCCATTAACGATCAAAACATAGGCAGCTTACACCCTATGGCACTTGGTCGCCGATTCTATGAAACTAAGCTCAACGTCAAATCTATCCAACGTAAGGAACGCAATAGACTACAAGTCACTTTCCATACGGCTTCTCAAGCCAATGCCTTTTTGAGTAACCCCATGCATGAAACCCTCAAAATTAAAGCCTATATTCCATCTTCACAAGTGTTACGAGTAGGAATTATTCGTGGAGTTGAAAAAGGCCTATCGAATGATGAAATTTTACAGTATCTGGAATCTGAAGCATCGGTTAAAAGCGTGCAACGTCTTAATCGTCGTGCAATTCAAGATGGAGAAACCCAATACCTTTCTACAGGTTCTATAAAAATAGTTTTCAGGGCTCAGACGCTCCCATCCCATGTTGCCTTATATAAGGTGTATATGGCCGTTGAACCTTACATCTTTTCACCTATTCGCTGTCGTAAATGCCAGCGCTATGGACATACAATTCGGCAATGTCAAGCCAAAAACGCCCGTTGTGGGAAATGTTCGCAGCAACATGAAACCCAGGCTTGTACTGAGCAATTCACGCAGTGCGCCTACTGTAAGAAAAATCATGTTACGGGTTCCTCAACTTGTCCTGAACACAAATATCAAGTTAACATTAAAAGGTTAATGAGTACTGAATACCTGTCTTTTTCCGAGGCTAAAGCTCGCATTGCCCTTCCAATTTACCACTCCGAACAACAAGAACATCAGTTCCCTCCACTACCATCGAATCCCTCATCCCCTCCGACACCAAACCCCCGTAAACGTAAGTTTACTCAAGTCATCATGCAATCTCCCCCTCCTACACCCGAGCCCGGCTTCGATCGGCAAGGATACATGGCCATCCTGCGAAATGAACCTTCGGTTCCAGTAAATTCATTCCCGTCAACGAGTGCCATGCAACAACCTCTGCACTTATCATACCCATCAAGTTCGTCACCATCTAATGGGTAGCAACCTTCCGCAGCCCCCCAAGACATAAGCTATCCTCCTACCAAGGAACGACTTCAACAAGAAATCCAGCAATTGCTGGTAATGTTAATCCAAAGTATGAGCCACGAGACTCAGATTCACCATGTATTATATAAACTACGAGATTCTATCATGAACATCCTTGCATGATTACAATACTCCAATGGAATTGTCGAAGTGCCACCTCCAAAAGACATGAATTACAAATATTAATAAACGAAACGCAAGCTAATATTATTTGCTTACAAGAAATGTGGTTTCAACCACATTTCATTTTCACATTACGAGGTTATCAAGTATTCCGATACGATGGTAACGGTTTTGATGGAGTCGCCACATGTGTACAAACTTCATTACCCTTTACACAATTCCCTTTGCAATATTTCATTCCTCACACTTATGCAGTAGGGATAGTACACCATAATACTTGTTTTATAAATATCTATTGCCCCACCCCCACATTTACATTACTCAGAATCAATGGACGCAATTTTTCCAACAATTTGCAACATTCCAACACCTTTTCATTCTCGGTGATTTCAATTGCCATCACACTGAATGGGGGTGTATCATAGATACAATAAAAGGATCCAATTTACTTGCTACCTCAAATCATCAGAATCTGTTTATTTTAAATGATGGTTCCCCGACCCGTTTAACTCCGCCTGGATCTCCACCCAGTGCCGTTGACCTTACATTATGTCGTCCAACCATGGTCCCTGTCACCACCTGGCACACTTTATCTGATACCTACACCAGTGACCACTTCCCCATCCTCATAACATATGGTAATCGCCCAATAATTTCCCAGTTTAAGACACCTTCATGTATACGTAATGTCCGATCTTATAAAAATTTCAATATTTCAAAGTATCAATCATATCTCAATCATATCTTGCAGCAGGAACACGAGTCACCTATTACCTTTCCAACCTTATTCCCTTATTTAACCCAATATTTAAATATGTTTCATCCGTGTCGACCTTTTAACGTGACGACCCACCCACAGAAATACGAAATAAAATGGTGGGATAAAGAATGTCATGATCTCATTCAACAGCGAAAAAAATTATTTACACAATACCGCCAATCAATGACTCAGCAGCATTATTTCCAATTGCGAAAGCATATTGCAAAAACAAAGCTTGTCTTTAATGCAAAAAAACGGAAAGCTTGGCAGTCTTTTATTTCTACATTAACTCCTCAATTACCAGCAGCGAAATTTTGGAACGTGATCCGTATGATAACGCGAACATTCCAATACCAAACTTATTATTCCTATCCGCGACAAGTTTTAGAAGATTTTTTATATACCCTCACCCCAGTATCAGTAAACCCGCCATTTCTACCCACCTTACAGGACAATTCTCGTTCTTTTACTTCATTATTAAGGCCAATTACATATAATGAACGACAATCTGTATTATGTACCGTTAATAGCTCGTCCCCAGGACCTGATGCAATTACTTATCTCATGCTCAGGGCCCTACCCCCTCACGCCCAATTTTATATACTACAACACTATAATAGTATTCTTGAGACATTACACGTACCAACAACATGGAACGATTTTTTCATAACTCCTGTATTTAAATCGACAAAACGACCTACCGAACCTGCAAATTTTCGTGGCATAGTTTTGGGATCATGTATACGGAAAGTCTTCTGTAAAATCCTCATGAAACGAATGGCGTGGTTATTGGAATACCACTCGCTATTACCTAAGTATCAGTTCGCTTTTAGACGTGGTAATAGTACACAGTAACCTATCATTATTTTCCTACTCGACATCTTATTGGCAAAATGGCGGAAACAATCTACCGTGGCAGTCTTTTTGGATATTAAAGGTACCTATGATGCTGTGTTATTGCATATTCTCTGGGAAAAATTATTTATTTATGGATTTCCCATCAAATTCCTTTCTATTTTGAATCAACTATTTACCAATCGCCGGTTAACCATTAAATCAACTCAACAGACAATTGAAAGCCGCTATACATCAAATGGATTACCACAGGGTTCGATAATAAGTGGAATTTTGTTTGCCCTTTATATGAAATATCTCGAATCTATTGTGACTCCACACGCTCGAATTCTAGCTTACGCGGATGATTATGTTATTTATTGTTCTCACTCCAACATTGATCATTGTAGAACCACAATATCTCGCGTTTTAAGTTTAGTCCTTCGGTGGCCAACAACCCATGGACTTTCACTTTCAATCGCTAAATGTGCAGCGATGATCTTTACAAATAAACGAACCTTTGATAAAAGCCCTATTAACTTTGATACCTATAGCATCCCTATTGCACCACAACACCTATATTTAGGCATATATATCGACCAAAGACTTACATGGCAACCCCAAATACAGTATTTAATTCGGAAATCTGATCGTTATATTACTATCTTACGAACGGTAACGAAACGTACATGGGGTGCTGACCCCTTGTCAGCAATACAACTATATCGTGCAACCATTCGGTCCATACTTGACTATAGCGCCCATATTATTGATTTAACTGCTAAACACAGTTTACTAGCTTTTGATCGTCTTCAATTTTCAGCACTACGTATCAGTGTGGGTGCCCTTCGAACAACACCAACTAACGCTTTACTAGTAGAAACTACAGAAGAACCACTGTACATTCGCAGGATAAATCTTTCAAAAAAATTCCTACTCAAACATATTAGCAGATCGAACTCCCTTATCGTACCTAAATTAAAATTATTCTATGAATATTATCAACAGCGTCCTCCACCTTATCATCAGTACCCCGCCATATATATGGCGTATGCTGAACTCCACCATCTTACTGAAACTATACTTCGCACACCACGCGTAAATTTGTATTCATATGACTATGATATTCAAACATTCCGTCCTTCTATTATCATTGCACCTTCTGAATCATTAAAACAATCAATGTATGCACCTCATCCCAAATTATACGCTCTTAAGAAATTTAAAAGGTCAATAACCTTACCAGATTATCACCTTTTTACTGATGGGTCAAAATCGACTACTGGAGTCGGAGCAGCATTTTATGATCCACAAACACAAACTATCTTTAAATATCCGTTGCCTAATAATTTAACTATCTTTACCGCAGAATTATATGCCATATATCAAGCTCTTTTATATGTCCAACAGTTACAATCCAAAAAAATAAATATATTCAGCGATTCTCAAAGTGTATTATAAGCTCTCCAGTCCTTCGCCCATAGTCAGAATACATATGTCTACGAAGTTAAACACCTTATTTTACAACTCGAAACATCCGGTTTTGTTATAACGTTAATATGGATTAAAGGGCATAACCGACACGCAGGCAACGATATGGCCGATATAGCAGCAAAAGAACCCAGTGCAGATACCGCGAACTTATTACAAATCAAAATCCCGATTTCTGACTTCTTTCCATATATCAAAAATGAAGCTAAACACACATGGTGCACAAAATGGCGTTTATCAACCTAGTACGAAAGGCCATGATTACTATCAAATTCAACCGAATATTCCCACACTTCCGTGGTTTGCAAATGGTACGTATACACGACGTCACATTACTAACATCATCAGACTACGTTTTAATCATGCCTTAACCGCGGTATATTTATCTCGATTTCAAATTACGAACGATCCAACTTGTTCCTGTGGCGAACCTCAGGGCGATAGTGACCATTTGTTTTTTCATTGCCCCCAATATGCACGCCAACAGGCCATTTTAATGCAGAAATTAATTAATGTCCACGTACCTTTCCCTACACGACTTTCAGCTTTGTTGTATCAACCTTCGCCTAAGATCATTGCTATCTTGAACGAATACCTTGATAACACTCACATCAAATTGTAATTACGATCTAGATTTTCAGTTGTTTTTTCCGACATTTTGGTGAAGTGGCATCTCTATATGTTCCGGGTGAGTGGATCTCGCGCCAAGAGTTTTATTACTCTCCAATCTTGTACAGTGCAACACGTTCCTATTGCTCAAGATTAATAGGTTATCTGTGTATTCGACCAGTGCAGATAGTTTACTACTTTTATGAACTTGCATATACACGATATCATAGTGCTTCGTTCAGTTTATCTATCTAAGTGTAATCGTGCTAAAACTGGTTATTAATGATGTAAACGTGTGCTGTTGTGATACAAGTTCAAAAATTTCATTGGGCTCGTGACTGGGAAAGAATATATTGATTCCCAAATAAATATCCGCAAGACAAGACTATATACCTGCTCTCTATCTCCAATGGTGGCTTCAGAGTTCGTGATTGGTGGAAGTGAATCAAGACGACTTGGGCGGAGTCCGACCATGAGGAGGAGCCAAAATTCGTTGTAGTGGACGGGTAGTGGGAGCAAAATTCAAATTTTGTGAAGCGAAGCGCATTAAATCATAAAGAAGAAGAAACTTTGTCCACTGTAACGCTTCTTCATTTGGATCAAGTGCTCTATGAACGAAGGCCTAATTTTTATTTTATTTGTGGTAAAATTCTGTGAATGTGTGGTTGTAAGTAAGTATTTCTTTACACCTCGTGTTCTGACCATCCCTGTTTTCGTTTTTGTATTTTTGGGTAGAGTTCGTACTAACGAGTGCTTTTATTTTGCGGCAGTAGCGTTTCACTGCACTCCACATGTTCTGAGCGGGGCTATTTTAAATCTTCCTCGTGTTTACTGCCATTATTTAATTTAACGTATAGTGATGCTTTCTTCTGTTGCAGGTTATGACTTTCGAATATCGCTGTTTTCCGTGTTTAATTCGTAGTTAGTGGGAGCAGACTTCATATTTTTTGCCAAGGAACGCTTGGTGTGTTTAAAGTCCTCTACTATAAGCCCTATTTTTTTTATTTTTGGTAAAATTAAGTGAATGTGTAGTTTTGAGTATAGTTTTACACCACGTGTTCTGATCATCCCTGTTTTTAGATGGTGGAAGTAGCGTTTCGCACCTTTCCACGTGTTCTGAGCGTGGTTGCTTTAACCTTTTTGCGGTAAAATCCAGAGATTGTAATGCCTCGTATTAGGTGCCAGTTATGTAATTTAACGTATAGTGATGCTTTCTTCTGTTGCAGGTACTCAATGTGTTCTGACTTTTGAACATTTTTTTTCTCCTCTTTTGTAGGAAAATTTATTTCGTGTTTTGTACGCTGTGTGTGTTTATTATGTTCTGTATTTTGACACTGGGTTGGTGAGTAGCGTTTCTTACAGCACTCCGTTGTGTCTGCATGGCTATTTTTATTTTTGTATTGAGGTAAAATTCCGTGAACGAAATGCCACCTCCCGTCAGCTGCCGAATTTGTGACAAAACTTTTCCCAGAATGTACAATCTGAAACGACACATTTCTACAATTCATCCCGGAATGGAATATAATTCACAAGAAACTAGGCCTGTAATGAACCCGCCAGTTAATCCGTTTAGCTGTCAGTTTTGTGACAAATCTTTCCCCAGAGCGTTCAATTTAAAAAGACACATTTCTAATATTCATCCCGGAGGTGAATATAATCCAGTAGAAACTGTATCATGCCTGTTTAAGTGTGCAATTTGCCAGCAAGATTGTTATGACCTTGACATTTACAAGGAGCATGTGTGTGAGGCCCATGATATTACAATCAAGACAGAAAGTCACGAATTTCTATCGGAATCAGAATTTTCTAAGTGGAAGCAGACTGTTGAGCATAAGGACAATGCATCATTTGTGATACACAGACAGGGCAAGACTCTATGTGATAATTCTTTTGTTGTAACATTTTATTGCCATAGATCGGGGAAGTATAGGACAAATGTTTTGCCAGAAAGTAGACAAAGAGAATCAAAAATACAAGGAACTTCAAAAACAGGTGGTTATTGTCCTGCTAAAATTAATGCAGTTTTTAAAAATGGGCACATAGCAGTAGAATTTTGCAGTACTCATATAGGACACCAAAATGAACTGGCAAAACTTTCTTTAGGCCCAGCTGAACGCAGTGATTTAGCAACAAAAATTGCAATGAAAGTGTCTCACGGTGATATTTTAGGTCAAGTCAGATCGTCCGTAAGTAAAGATCATCTCAAACGAGAGCACTTAATCACAAAACAAGACCTTTACAATATCGAAAGGGCTTTCTCCCTAAATAGTGATTCTGTTAGACATCCTAATGATGCAGTAAGTGTGGATGCATGGGTAGAAACAGAGAAACAGCTGGGATCTAATAGCGTTCTGTTTTACAAGCCTCAGAACGTTGTCCTACCTGAATACCCATTTTTGTCGAGAAATGATTTCTTTCTAGCCATATTCACGGAGGCACAGCAGGAGATGCTGCAGAAATTTGGCTCGGACTGTATCTGTGTGGACAGCACTCATGGTTTGAATGCATATGGGTTCGAGATGGTTACGGTACTTGTTTTAGATGATCTTAGGCAAGGGCTGCCGTGTGCCTTTTTGTATAGGTAGCAAAATAGATTCTGCAACGCTCCGAGTATTTTTAGTTGCATCAAAGAGAGAACTGGAGTGATCAGTTGTAACGAATTCATGTCGGACATGGCAGAATCGTTCTATAATGCATGGCAAGAAGTTATGGGTGAATCCAATATGCATTTGTTTTGCACATGGCATGTCATTCGGGCATGGAAACTAAGGACACAGAAAAGCAAAAACTAACTTTCGAGAGATTGAGATCTCTCTGCACGAGACAGATGAAGCCACATTTAACAATGGGATAGATGAAATTACACGTCAGTTATTGGAGGATGAGGAGACAAAGGATTTTGGCTTGTATTTCCAGCAGCGGTATGCAAGATGCTGTAAGGCGTGGGCATATTGTCACAGATTGAATTCCGGCATTAACACTAACATGCATTTAAGGCCGGTCTCCACTGATTAACATTTAACACCAACATGTTAAATTTAACATGTTACAATTGACATGTATATTGTGTTTGTGTTTTCCAATTGACTTTGCATGTTAACTCAGAATGTTGAGGTTAACACTTTTAACATGTTGGCGTGTTTTCCGCTCCAAGTGGAAAACATGTCAAGTCAATTACTTGTTCGTGAGATGTTGGCACAGCTTCGGCAACTTCCTTGCCATTTCCATGTCAACAGATAACCAAACGACGCAAACGAAGTGCTTCTCGTGAAGTAGGGTTATAGTTACAACACTCCGCAACACTCATTCTCTTTGTTATAAGCTACAAATACAGTACCGGTACCGGTACGCACACGCGTATCGTTCTCTCTGCACTATACTAAAATTTATAGTCAGAAATGGAGTGGAGAAAAAATATTTTAGACTTAATTAATGACATAATAGAAAGGCCTTGTTTGTGGTATGTCTCATCAAAGGAATACAGAGATAAAGCGAAGAAAGCCGACAGTTTCCAGGAACTCTAAATTATCTAGAATTATTCCTGCGAGTGCATCGAAAAAAAAAAAAAAGAAACTAGCGTCCCTCCGCTCCCAGTACAGTCGAGTATTGCAAAAGAAAAAAAAAACAACAGAAAAATCGGAAGGCGGGCGGGGGGGGGGGGGAGCGGACGAAGTTTATTCTTCAAAGTGGTTTGCTTTTGAAGCAGTGAGCAGGATGAGGGGATGAAATGTGTCTAATAAAACTGCATTTGTAAATCATAACAAGAAGCAACAGTGGCAATAACAAAGGCCAAATCCTCTTCATCTGAGTCCATTGTCTTTGTTTGAAAATACTAGACACCGCCTAAATGTATTACCGGAAATTTGATATGATGAACTACCTATATACAAACAAAGAAGGTCAAGTTTAACATGTTCATTAAATGTGGACACAATGTTAAATGAAACAGCGTTCAACATTTTACATTTAACATGTTGATGGTGTCACCAGTTAACATTTAACACTTTTAACATTTAACATGTTGTTGTTAAATGTTAATCAGTGGAGACCGGCCTTTAGAGGCAATGCATAGAACTCTGAAACACGTGTTATTGAAAGGACAACCAGTAAAACGACTAGACAAAGCAATTCATGCTATAATGCAAATGGTTAAAACTAAATTGTTTGACCGTCTGGTTGTTATAGAGAAAGAAAAAGTGACTGCAAAATTAAGGGATCTTAGGGATTGTCATAAGAAATCGTTACAATTGAGGTCCAATTTGGTATCGGAAAATGGTGGTTGGGCTATTGCCTCGTCAAATGTTCCACAGTTATATTATACTGTGAGGCATGTGCAACCAGACTGCAGTTGTTCCATTACATGTACACACTGCAAGGCTTGCATACACAAATTTAGTTGCACTTGAATTGATGCAAGCAGTAAGTGGAACATGTGCAAGCATATACACTTGTTATGTCGTACATTAGCACCTTCTGAATGTACCATTCAGTCTTCAGGAAATGCTAATATGGGCGAAGAACATATTGTTGCTGCCGAAAGAAATGCCATTTTAAATGAGGTTGGCAATGGTGAATTAATAAGTAGGCCTGCAGTAGTCGATATTGCCAGATTAAGAGCAGACTTGACTCGGCAATTTAATAATGTTCTCCTTAAAGTTAATAATGTAGAGCAATACAACATCTGCAGTCAAAGTCTGAAACGGTTAGTTCCTCTTCTGAATGCTTCTGAACAGCATATTGCAACTTTACCACAGACCAAGAGCAATGTTAGTAAGAAAATTGAACTTCGGAGGCGCTTTAAATGCACAAGGCAGAAATTTAAAGGTAAAAAAAAAACTTCCAGGGCACAGACTATGCCAGAAGCAATTAACACTGCAGCGAGTACATACAATGGTCTCTCAAGGAAATGACTACGACAATGGCCTAGATGTTAGGCCCCTTTAAACAACAAGCAGCAAGCATCCTCGTTAATAAAGGAGAGAAACGATTACTTCATCCATCTTGTAAAATTTAGCTTTTAATGAATCCCACTGGAGGTAATCTCTGACTTAAAGGTCTGGAATGTGGGTTAGGTTATACTTATACGTACCAAATTCTTTGAATTTGGGCACCGGCACCCGGTATTAATGCCGGGCAGGACCGTTATGTAGGGTATGATTTTATCATTAAACATAAAGTTCTACAAAGTACAATACTCACTTTTAATTCATTACCGCACATGAACTTATTCCGGAATTATTCTCGGTGTATTCATTTTCCACTACACATAGACAGTCTATAACCACACATCGCCTCTCCCTCTCGGTTAAACAGTGCCACACACACCTTTCCCCTAGCTTCCCTCTACCCTCTACCAACAGGTTCTACACTTTGGGAAGCCGCGAGGGAGGCAATGGCATATCACCGATTCGTAATCACTGGCAATTTGACCTAACATAAAAATATTGCACATATATAAGTTAAAAAGTGATTTGAAACTTACGGTAATTATGGTTATTAATGTTGGGTACTCTAGTTTTTTCTTAATCTTATATTTCTTTTAGACAGATAGGAAACCACCTGATGTAAATAGTGTGTACTGAATTGGGAACATGCATCATTTTCAAAAATATTTTTTTTGAAAAGTACACCAATGAAATAGTACGTAAACGTATTACATTGTGGTATGTTGCCTTGTTTTCTACCATTAAAAAAATATTTAATAGTGCCTTTCCGCAAGGCGAGTGAAACGGCCTCTGACGTAAGCGGCGCGCTGTGACGTCACGATCCAGTACCGCATGGAGCTCTACCAGCCGTTGTGCATCAGCCGTTGCTAAAAGCCGATCGTTTATTATTCATGATCGCGAATAACTTCGAAATGACAGAAGAAAGGTTCAAAACAGCACAGTCATACAATCTACCATGTGTAGATGTCATCATTCTTGAAAAATGTGACTTTTGTGGCCGCAGAAATTAGCGGATAACAAGCAAGTTTGTAAGTGGCGTCTTTTATATATGTGCAATGTACTGTAACCCATAGTATTAGGATAACAACGAACCTGGATAGATATCACATCACTTTCAATATTTCCTTCTGGACTGATTCCCCTATTAAAGAATAACATTACATTTTCGGGCTTTCAGCATTAGTAAAGTAAGAAATCAGATTTCAGCACTAACATAAACATATAGGTAGCATTATAGTACTAGTCCGCTTCTGTGGTGTAGTGGTTAACGTGTGCCACTTCCGGAGGCCCTGTTTCGATTCCCGGCTCTGCCATGAAAGTTGAAAACAAATAGTACGAGGGCTGGAACGGGGTCTACTCAGCCTCGGGAGGTCAACTGAGTAGAAGGGTTTCGAATCCCACCTCAGCCATCCTCGAAGTGGTTTTTCGTATTTTCCTACTTCTCCTCCAGGCACCTAAGGCCACGGCCGTTTCCTTCCCTCTTCCTTGTCTATCCCTTGCGATCCTCCCATCCTCCAACAAGGCCCCTGTTGAGCATAACAGGTGAGGCCGCCTGGGCGAGGTAATGGCCCTCCTCACCAGTTTCATCACCATACTCAAAGTCTCACGTTCCAGGACACTGCCCTGGAAGTGGTAGAGGTGAAATCCCTCGCTGAGTCCGAGAGAAAACCAGCCCTGAAGGATAAACTGATTAAGAAAGAAAGAAAGAAAGAAAGAAAGAAAGAAAGAAAGAAAGAAAGAAAGATCATAGTACTATAGGTCTATAACCTATCATTTCTAAAAATATATATATTTATGGTTGGGGCAACTGGCCTACCCACTTCCGGGGCCCATGAAAGAGAATTAAATATCTTTGTGGAGGGAAAAAGTTAAACATGATAAAGATAAATATGACTTCATCTAGTTTTCACAAGTTGGGCTGAGTGGTTCAGACGGTTGAGGTGCTGGCCTTCTGACCCCAACTTGGCAGGTTCGATCCTGGTTCAGTCCGGTAGTAGTTGAAGGTGCTCAAATACGTCAGCCTCGTGTCGGTAGATTTACTGGCACGTAAAAGAACTCCTGCAGGACTAAATTCCTGCACATCGGCGTCTCCGAAAATCGTGGAAGTAGTTAGCGGGGCGTGAAGCCAATAACATTAATTACATTTGGCTTTTAACAAGCTGAGCATATCAGGAAAGAAAAGTGTCCTGGTGACATTTTAGTCGCTCAATACAGGAATGTCTTTGGGTGCTGTGACTTTTACTTTTGTTTTGTTTTTGCTGTTTGCTTTACGTCACACCGTCACATATAGGTCTTATGGCGACGATGGGACAGGAAAGGCCTAGGAATGGGAACAAAGCGGCCGTGGCCTTAGGTACAGCCTCAGCATTTGCCTGGTGTGAAAATGGGAAACCACGGAAAACCATCTTCAGGGCTGCCAGCAGTGGGGTTCAAAACCTTCTATCTCCCGGATGCGAGCTCACAGCTGCGCGCTCCTAACCGCACGGCCAACTCGCGCGGTATTTTTACCCTTCGGTTTATTGACTTGTCTTGTATAACCTAAAACTTAGGGTAAGTTGGATAATATTTTAAACACCTACATCACTATTTTCACCTGTGTGCAATTATGTTATTTATGTCATTAATATGATGATAATTATTATAATTGAGCATTGTTAACTTATAAGACCCCAACAAACAAGCATTGGTTTTGTGTAGAGTTATACATTTGTTAAATTCACGTTGTTTCCTTTCATGATGTACACGCCTATTCTTTGTTACATTATAGACTATTTAGATATAGCCTAAATTTCTTTACCAATTTTTTTTTTTGCTAGGGGCTTTACGTCGCACCGACACAGATAGGTCTTATGGCGACGATGGGATAGGAAAGGCCTAGGAGTTGGAAGGAAGCGGCCGTGGCCTTAATTAAGGTACAGCCCCAGCATTTGCCTGGTGTGAAAATGGGAAACCACGGAAAACCATCTTCAGGGCTGCCGATAGTGGAATTCGAACCTACTATCTCCCGGATGCAAGCTCACAGCCGCGCGCCTCTACGCGCACGGCCAACTCGCCCGGTTCTTTACCAATTAAGCTCTTCAATAAAGACATACATAACTGTCCCATGCCAAGATATATTGGTAGAATTAGAGCTGTCAAAATGGTTCATAACCCCTTTGATTTATTATCTTGACATGGATCACCCAAAACATAGGTTAGGTTTGGAGAATACTTTAATAATCAGCATTATTTAATGCACTGTTTATTACTTTCATATTCCAAGATGTAATTGAAGCATTTAAATAAAGCATCATACATTAAAATTTAAAGTTTTACCACTAGAACAGCTGACATGGAAAAATGATTTGAAAATTCAAACAAATTCATCTTACGTTAAAATCTTAAAAAAAAATAAACTAGACTTTTCCGATATATCACCAGCATTTTTCCGGCTCGCCAAAATCCATTTCTCCCTAGTTTTAGCGTCTTTGGAACATGTATAAACAATTTGTTTGGTATGGTATGCGATGTGCTATTGCACATCGGAACGCTACACCATTTATAAGTTTTCTGCCTCACTGTCTGCGCAGGATTCATTTTAAGTCTAAAATATACCACTCAGATTATTATCCGATGTATAGACCTCGAATTTAATCATACTAGACACTAACGTAAAGTAGAAATACGCGAAGTGTATCCTGCTTCTCACAGCGCACTATGTGTTATTTTGTCTGCTAATTCAGTCAACCTGTACGATGACGTCAGACCAATGAGATCGCGTACTTGCGTGACGTGACATTTTCGTAGATTTTTATCATGTTTGGAGTTATTATTTTTACATTCTGATCACATTTTTGAATTCTGCACGAAATTTTGAATCAGATTAGCATATTTTTAATTAAAACCCCGGATCATGCATGTTCCCTATTGTATGGAATTTCCTAGTTTTTCTTGATCTTGTATAAACTTGACGGTTGTGTATGAAGAGATAAGATCTGTAAGTAGCCTAGTGTTTACTTCATTCTCTGAGCTGTAATGACAGAAAATAGGTTGTAAGGTATTTCCTAGCTTTATTAGTTAGGAACCTTTTTTTTTTTTTTTTTTTTTTTAGCTAGGAGCTTTACGTCGCACCGACACAGATAGGTCTTATGGCGACGAAGTTAGGAACCAGATTACCAAGAAAATTTATAGAGAAACTGGAATCTCAAGCAACAAGTAGGATGGATTAAGGTAATTAGAGAGGATATGGAAGAACTACAAATAACTCTGGATGATTTGTAAAACAAAACTGAAAATGTAAAGAAAATGAAAAACATAGAAATAAAGATTTAAACCAAAAAGAAACAAATGAAATGCAATGAAATGGGTACTTACAGATGTGGAACGACAGAAAAGTCCAGAACAAATGAAAAGCTACTGGCCAATTTGGAAACAAAACAAATTAAAGATGACCAGAGAATGATGGACTGAAGTGGTTCAATGAGGGCGTAAAAGAAGAGAGGAGACCTCCAAGTAGTGTGTACACCGAACGAGTTGGGCCTTGCAGTGGCTGTGAGCTTGCGTTCGAGCCCCACTGTCGGCAGCCCTGAAGATGGTTTTCCGTGGTTTCCCATTTTCACACCAGATGAATGCTGGGGCTGTACCTTAATTAAGGCCACGGCTGCGTCCTTCCTTCCCACTCCTAGCCCTGTTCCCCATAAGACCTATCTGTGTCAGTGCGATGCAAAGCAAATAGAAAAAAAAAAGAAGTGTGCATGTGATATGATCCTGTGAAAAAATAGTTTGTAGGGTGTTATTTTTTCTGTATTTTGTATTACTTTTCAATAGATGGGAGAGCTTGAAGGTTTCATTTGAAGAGAGATAGCACCTCGGGCAAAAATCTTGTAAGAATTATGTTGTGTTATTTGTAAAGTTTTGCTAAAGAATATTGATGTTTGTGCCCATTCCCCGACCTAGATGAGGTCTGAAACTTTACATTTTTTTTTTTTAATCTATGAATTGAATTGATTGACACACCACTTCTCTTGTTAAAGTAAACCTTCAGTTTTCATCTTAACCAGCATTGTGGTAAGGGTTTTTCAGTAAATAAAATATTTATTTTCTTAATTGCTAATTTTCAGGAAATGGTTTTGATATGTTTCGACACTGGGAGTAGATGAAAGCGTAAAAATGTTTAAAAACTCAAAACGATTGTGATCTTGGCTTACAGGAGGAGATGGGTAATGGTGGGATTAAACCTTCCTCTATTCCCTGGGAGAGGGTATATAACTACTGAAGCTTGTTACTATCAAGAGCACAGGGTGCTGGCTTATGCAAGAATGGTAATCAGATTTAGAAACTAAAACCAGTGTTAACACTGCAAGAAGAACGTTCCTTGTGTGCTACTGTTACCTCAGGTTTCAAACTTGTTGTGAAGTGTTGATTTACCTGTGCAGCTATAGTGTGGAAGGGTGAACTGGCTCAAATGTAGGTGTATCGCAGAATGTTGGGGATCCTCTGCTATGCCGGGAAATCGTGTGCTCAAGAAATACGGCAATGTAGAAGGGGCACCATGTGCGCGGGCAGAGATCATCCTGTTCACGGAACAGTTCGAACTCTGTGATAAGATAAACTCTTGAGGTCATCGATGTCTGAATACATTTGTTTTACTGTGACGTTCGATGGGACCACTTCTTTGACACATGATCACTGGCAAGGGAATAACTTCCTTGTAAACGACTCTTTCACATCATCTTTATAGTGTAAATTGTTTTTATTTGCGGCAACAGAAATTGACACTTGTTACTTACTAAGAAGCGTATGGGTTTTTCAACACCCACAGGCTAACAGGCAGAGAAACGTATGCTGCTGGCAGGGACCCACACTGTATCCTGCATTTCTTTGCTATCTGTCTTTTAAGTCATCTTCCTTCTCAATGTTAAATGTGAACCCTTTGTAACTATTCATCGTGTTGTACCAATTATCCTTGAAATCCAACTCCATAAATAAATCAATAACCATAATTATTATCTTCTTTCAGCTTTATTGTTTTCCCTGGTAGGGACCGATAAATCATTATGAACCCTATTTTGAAAATTTAAACCTAATTAAAGAAGATGGCAAGTTTGTAATCCTTAGGTGATAATTGTCAGAAAGATCTTAAATTTCCAGTGGGAACTCCCACCTGTCATGATCCTTTCTTGATGGGTTTTAACCCCTTCATTCCTCGGTTTCTTCTCCTTATTGATCTTTCATTGCACCTAAGGATTGTATCAACTCTTTATACATTAAGGATTTCATTTTGGACTTTACATATGATTAGTATTGCCAGAGTATGGGAAATAGTTTTACCCTATTAATGTACATTTTCTTTCAGGTGTCGGCGACTTGCCAATCGTCGCCCTCGACAAGTGATCTGCTGCTGGGTGAAAAAGATGTTTTGGTGTTTTTCAACTAGGTTTATCTGTATATTATGTAACATTTGTAACTTTCCGGTGTAAACATTCGCCTAACAGGAAATGTAAACTTCACTTTTGAATAAATGTGTTGGTTATTTAAAAATATAAACTGTGTACTTTGTTTTGTATTGAACTTTTTACTATTCCATTGCCATTAGTGTCATGGGGCGAGGGTGAACCAGGAAATTTGGTAATGTAAATGGGTATCCTTGGTAAGTATCTTGGTAATTATAGGTAAACTGACCAGGCGTCACAGACTAAACACAACAATCCTGTGGTTGGATGTTTTGTCCATTCGGTGAAGATAAAGGTTTGCTTCACAATTGCTGACGTCTCATTTTCAAACATCACTGTTCTAGCGATGCCTGTCAAACAAATCAGTTATTTCTTGTTCTTGAGTAGTTCGATCACATATTCTGTTCTACTGCATGCAGTCAATCTGGGGTAGGCAGTAATTTGCCAGGCGAGTTAGCCGTGCGATTAGGGTGGCGCAGCTGAGAGCTTGCATTCGGGAGATAGCGGGTTCGAACCACATGTCGACAGCCCTGAGGCTGAGTTCTCATTTTCACACCAGGCAAATGGTGGGGCTGACCCATAAATAAGACTACGGCCATTTCCTATCCCATCGTCGCCGTAAGACTTGTCAGTGCTATGTAAAGCAAATTGAAAAAAAAATTATTGTAGGTAATAATCTGTTTATCGTTGAATGGATTTTCTCCCACATGAACAAAGTGGATATTATACTTAAATTTGTGCTAAAATTTAACTCTCCAAGTATAGAAACTAGATCTTGGCATTTTTGTTTTCAAGCAATTGTTTGAGAATCTTTGCATTTGTTGTACAGTACAAAGATTGAATTCTTACTTTTTTTACAATTTGCTTTAGGTGCACTGACACGGATTAGGCTTTATGGCGATGATAGGAAAGGACTTGGGTCAGGAAGCAAGTGACCATGGCCTGGTGTGAAAAAAGGATACCACGAAAAACTAACTGCAGGGCTGCCGACAGTGGGGTTCAAACCCACTATCTTCCGAATGCAAGCTGACTGCTGCATGGCGCAAACCACACAGCCACTTGCTCGGTCAAGTTTGAATCAAAGTGAATCTTTGAAATTTAGAATTAAAAATGGATAACAATAACATGTATCGTATGTGATTTGTGCTGATATTCAACCTCTGAATTCTTAAAACTTCCAAAATCCCACTGTCTCAGTTTGTCCCTCCAAACATTGTCAGTTTACAGCAATTGTCCTACTCTGAGTTTTCCAAAATACTCAGTTCTGTTTTAATATGAATATTATTGCAACGTTCATTAATCAAAGATTGCATACTTAATCTGTTGGTGGAAAATTCACGTAAAATGGTACTGTTGAAGGAATGATGAAGACTCCTGTAAAGGAAGCATGATTAATGTATGAATAACTGAAATATTGTTATCTGACAATGCCCTTCCTATCCATTATTTTCCTTGAGACTGGTCACGCGCCTCAGCCTCGTGGTTGTGTAGACCTCGTAACAATTTTTTTTTTTTTTCTGTTAATTTCTCTATGCTTACGAATAAGCGGAGCACAAGTACGTTGTGCAAACGTGCATTCATGCAGTAAGGTTCATGATGGTTATTTGCATCTCCTGGATACTTTCATAGTCACATGCTTGTACAGGGGAATGGGAGGAATCAACTGGAGGCTTACAAGTTCTTCCAGGTAGGTGTCGAACGAGAGAATGAGGTAAGTATTCGGCAAGTATAGGTAAAAACACAGGACAGTCATTTTCTATAGCGATTAAGTAGTGCTTTTTTTTGTGTGTCTGTGGTTCATGCTGTGCGTTACTGTAGTCGTGTCGTAGTTCGTGAACCTTGGGTAACGGCTGAGTGGCCTAGTAAGTGGTGCTGAGAGTCGGAATACCAGTTGCTATGGAATGGGAGTGGGCATCTCGGACATATTCTGAGTCATGGCCCTCCTTGTGCTCAGGCGGCTAAGACTATATAATCCACCAGTGGTCCCTAACCCAGAGGAGAGATCCTCACTTGGACAATGTGTAAGTTGGGTAGCATCCTGCTTCATGAATTTACCAAGCTCAGAACATTTTAAGCTAGCTTTGGACCTATGGGTGTAACGGAGTCCCACTCCCATTTGACAAGCGAGGTACTCCTTGGAAACAAGTTGGTGAACGAAATAGAATTCGATGGGGAGCTATAAATATTAGTAGGGCCTATGGAAGAAAGTAGAACTGGCTGAGTCAGCAAACAGGATGCATCTTGATGTTCTAGGAGTAAGTGATATTCGGGTAAGGGGAGATAACAAAGAAGAGACAGGAGGTTATAAAGTGTACTTGACAGGTGTTAAAAGGGGAAGGGCTGTTCATCAGGAATTTTATTGCACGCAACATAGTTTCTGTTAGGCATGTATATGAGCGAATGATGTGGATAGATTTGGCAATTGGAGGAAGTAGGACACAATTATTGTGTCAGTGTATTCACCATGTGAGGATGAAATTGGCAAGTTGTATAAAGCACTGATCGACATCATAGTCAGGGGCAACTGCAAGGATACGATAGTGCTAATGGGCGATTTCAATGCGAGAGTTGGAAAGAGAACTGAAGGATACGAAAAGGTGATTGGTGAATGTGGGGAAGATATGGAAGCTAATGGGAATGGGGAGCATTTACTGGACTTCTGTGCTAGTATGGGTTTAGCAGTTACGAATACATACTTCAAGCATAAGGCTAAAGCTACACATGGGAGGCTAGCGGTAGCAGATCCATAATAGACTATCTTTACCGACTTCGAATTCGGGAAGTCTGTTGGAAATATACAGGTTTTTCAGGTATTTTTCGATGATACAGACCACTATCTGATCTGTAGTGAACTAAGTATCTCTTAGGCCTAGGGTAGAGAAAGTGAAATCTGTCTGCAAATGAATAAGGGTAAAATATCTCCAGGACGAGGATGTTAGACAGATGTACATGGATATGATTAGTGAGAAGTATCGAACAGTGGACAGTAAGCAGGTTCAGGATATAGAAAGAATGGGTGGCATACAGATATGCTGTAGTAGAAACAGTCTAGGAACAACTGTGTGTAGAGATGGGAAAAAAGCATCCTGGTGGAATGATGAAGGGAGAGCAACTTGTAAATGTAGAAAGGAGGCTTGTCAGAAATGGCTCCAAACAGGGAATGGTACGTAGATGAAAGAAACAGAGCGAAACAAATAGTTGTTGAATCCAAAAAGAAGTCATTTTGGTAATAACCTGGAAAGACTAGGTCAAGTAGCAGGGAAACCCTTCTGGACAGTAATAAAGAATCTTAGGAAGGAGGGAAAAAGGAAATGAACAGTGTTTTGGGTAATTCAGGTGAGTTCATAATAGATCCCAGGGAATCACTGAACAGGTGGAGGGAATATTTTGAACATCTTCTCAACATAAAAGGAAATCTTCCTAGTGGTGTTGCGAATAGTCAAGCTCATGGGGAGGAGGAGGATGTCGGTGAAATTATGCTTGAGGAAGTGGAAAGGATGGTAAATATACTCCATTGTCCTAAAGCGGCAGGAATAGATGAAATTAGACCTGAAATGGTGAAGTATAGTGGGAAGGCAGGGATGAAATGGCTTCAAAGATTAGTAAGAATAACATGGGGTGTTGGTAAGATACTTTCAGATTGGACAAAAGCAGTAATTTAACCTATCTATAAGCAAGAGAACAGGAAGGATTGCAACAACTATCGAGGTATCTCATTGATTAGTATACCAGGCAAAGTATCCACTGGCATCTTGGAAGGGAGGGTGTGATCAGTCGCTGAGAGGAAGTTGGATGAAAACCATTGTGGTTTCAGACCACAAAGGGGATTTCATAATCAGATTTTCAGTTTATCTATCTTATGGCTACTGCATAACTACATAAAAACTTTCAAAAACATAAGAATCAATATAACACTTCAAACAATCAACCAATCTCTAAAAACAGTTCACAAACTCAAATCTAAACTGTCTAACCATTGTACAACCCAATGCCTTCAGCTGACAGGAGTGTGACCTATTTGGACATTCAATGACAATATGATAGATGGTCTGTTTCTTCTCACCACAGTCGCACTCAGGGGAGGAGTGCATACCCCACTTATGCAACAATGACCCACATTGTCAATGATTGGTACAGACTCTGTTGAGAAGAACCCAAGTACGTCTGGGGAGATTAAAACCAGTAGGTGGATGTTGAGACTAAAGAGGTACTGCCATTCATCTGGAGCTGTTTTGGTCCACTCCAATTGCCATTCGTCAGAACCGTTAAAGTTCCTGTTGATGAGTTTCCTTGCAGTTTGAATGGGTGGAGATCTTGATTTCAGTCGTCCATATCTAACAACCATGTCTTCATGAATGGCAAGACTTGGGTTCATTGTTATCTTCCTGAACTTGCATATTAGGTCGTTTTCTCTGCATATTCTTGGGGGTGTTATGTGGCTCAAGACTGGCACCTAAAAAGGAGGAGTAGATCTGACAGTGTGTATCGTCTGATTCAGAACAGCATCAATATCTAGCTATTCAGCCGAACAGAAGAACAATACTCAGCTGTAGACTATATCAGTCCCTATGCTGATGACCTAAGAGTGGATGCTGATGCTCTCAATGCAGAACCTGCAAGTTTCTGAATGATACTGTTCCTGGTCTTCAGCTTAGCAGGGGTATTCATTAAATGTTTCTTGAAGGATAGTGTTACTCCAAGATACTTGGGATTAGGATTGTGTGGTAGAGGAGAGTTATTGAGGGAAATATTCAAAGTTATGTTTGCCTGCCTGTTATGAAGGTGAAAGAGACAGGTTTCTGTTTAACTGGTGCTAGGTATCAAACACCACTTATCAAAGTACTTGCTCAAAATGTCAAGATCTCTGTTTAGAATTGCTTCTGTCTCATTCACATTGGAATGCTGAGTAAGTATTGCCAGGTCATCCGCATAAGCATATTGACGTGATGTAGTGCTAGGTATATCGGCAATGTACATATCAAACAGCAATGGAGAGGGCACAGATCATTGAGCTTTTTAACTTTACTATGTTTGTTATCCATAACTTCCTGGATCATTCTGATAGCATGTTGTTTATGAGTTGTGACATTACTCTGCATTCAACAAGTTTGAAAAACTTATACACAACTCCCTCTCTCCAAACCGTATTATAAGTGGCTGTAAGTTCTACGTACACTGCACCACTCTTCAGTCGTTTTTCAAAACCTGCTTCAATGTGGATTGTTAACTCAAGAACTTGGTCTTCACAACTAAGGTTAGGTCTAAAACCAGCTTGTCCTGCTGGGAGTGATCATAAATTTAGAGGGCTTATTCTATTGTAAATGAGCCGTTCCAGAAGTTTGTAACAAACACTCATTAGAGTAATTAGATGGTAACTTTCAGGGCAATCAGAAGGTTTACCTGTTTTCAGAATAGCCAGAATCTTGGTTCGTTTGAACTCTGGAGGAAGTTTGCCTGTAATCAGAATATTTGAGAAAAACTGTAACAACCATTTCCTTGTGTACTTCTCACAATGCTTGAGTAATTCAAGGTGAATGCCATCAAAACCAGGTGCTTTGCGGTTCTTTGTTATCTTCAGAACTGACAGCAGCTCTTCGGTGAAAGGGCCAGAAATATTTGATGAACCAATATTATGTCTTTTCATGAAGGTTAGTTCTTATTAACCGATTGAGTTCTTTCTTGGGTTTTCACTTTAGACAATCCATTTGACAACTTGATCAGGTGATACAGCAGATTTGGGCTGTGGAATGTGAGGTGATCTCTCCAACTTCTTTAACACGTCGGCTGCTAGAGCGGTACATTGTACCACTGAGTGAGTGTCTCATGAGGCCACGGCGGTACAAAGTACCGCTGACAGGTGTTGCTATTAGACTTTCTCTGCCGAGCCGGCGGACCACTGAGCTGTTGAATTTGCTATGATAGCGTACCGCTTTGGGCTCGGAGCAAATCCTGGCGTGCTTGGTTTCCAAAATATAGTATTTATTTTTTATTAATCCAACCTCCTTTTATTGGCAATATGTGAGTATTTGTCCAATCAGTTTAGCAATGTGCTTAGGTGTAACGGGTTAGCTAACTCGCAAAGCTCAAGATTTTGAAGATTGTGCATTTGAATCCTACTGTCAGGAAACCTGGTTATGGTTTTCTGTGATTTCCCATTTTCACCCCAAGCTTATGCTTACCTAATCAATAGGCCACACTGATTCCTTCCAAATTGTTGCACCCATACCTGAGTTGATTTCTACGCTTATCGCAATAAATATAGCGTAAACATGAGCGTATTTGCATTTTCTAAATTGACAACATTCATTGACAACATAGCAAAATTTTACATTACCACCGAGCATTTGGCAAGGAGTAAGTAGGAAATAAATATATTTCAAATGTAACTTTGTGAAGAGTTGTTGTTTTGCAAAACGCAATAGATCAGTTTGACATGGACATTCCTTACCAGAATTCTCATACTGAAGGGCTAGGTTCATTATCTTCCAAGTTTGAGAAGAAAATGGTTTCATTTTTATAACTAACCTCTCCGTTCACTGGTAAAATAACTTAGAAATATCTCACAATTATTTCACACACACCCTACTGTAAAAGAATGAGTGCCTTGAGATTGTAATCCTAAGTTCTAGTAAACAAATCGTGGCTCGCTCTGTTATCTACAATGTGTACTATCAAGCAATGAAAGCTTCTAGTACTGCTAGACTGTACCGCTCTGGCCATCTAGGGCTAGGCAAAACCATGCAGTGAACTTTTCTGTGGGGCCATGGTGGTACCTCGGGGTGCTGGGAATTTTTATTGTATTTCGTACGTACATTGAACACTTAAGTGAAATATCACTTCGAATTTTGCTTTATTGCTGACTTACTACATGCATAGAAGAAAAAATTATTTGGTCACTGGGACATTTCTTGCTATGTGTCCTGGCAGTCAACGTGTTAAGAGGCTCCAAGCCTGCCTGTTAGAATGTTTTAAATCCATAGTTTCTGTCCACTTGTTCCATCTGGCTTCATCGAAGTTGTTCATGAGTTCATCAGCAACATCCGTTTCTCCATTCTTTTGAAAATTACTGTAGAGTTTTTCAAATGTTTCATTCCATCCAGGTATATACTCCTTTCTGACTCCTCTAAGAATGTGTCATTTTGCAGTGGCAAGTATTGCTTCAACAAATCTACAGTAGTTTTTGACAACAGGAGGAATCCATCTTATGCTGCTATCAAAATCAGCAAAGAAACTCTCACAGTTACCTTTGACAAGATTCCACCGTGGAAGAGGAGAAAATCTAATAATGGGGATCTGAGTGCCTATTTCCAAAACCACGACAGTGCTGACTGTGTGGGAAGTTTGTGATCAGTGGATACAAAACGTAAGTTAGGATTGGTTTCTGTGTTCCACTTTCCTACTTTAAAGAAACCTTTTTCCTTTGGGTTGAAGATGAGCTGAATATTGGACAAGTCTGACCATTCAGTAAGTTTTTCAGTATGCGCCAGGTAATTAAAGAATGTTACAAGAGGAATAGGCAGTTGCGTTTATGTTTCATAAATCTAGAGAAAGCATATGACAGGGTACCGTGGGAAAAGATGTTCACCATACTGGGGGACTATGGAATTAAGGGTAGATTATTAAAATTAATCAAAGGCATGTATGTTGACAATTGGGCTGCAGTAAGTATTGATGGTAGGATGAGTTCTTGGTTCAGGGTACTTACGGGGGTTAGACAAGGCTGTAATCTTTCACCTTTGCTGTTCATAGTTTACATGGATCATCTGCTGAAAGGTATGAAGTGGCAGGAAGGGATTTAGTTAGGTGGAAATATAGTAAGCAATCTGGCCCATGCTGACGACTTGGTCTTAATGGCAGATTGTGCCAAAAGTCTGCAGTGTAATATCTTGGAACTTGAAAAGAGGTGCAATGAGTATGGTATGAAAATTAGCCTTTCAAAGACTAAGTTGATGCCCGTAGGTAAGAAATTCAACAGAATTGAATGTCAGATTGATGATACAAAGCTGGAACAGGTAGATAATTTCAAGTATGTTCTACTAGGATGGTAATAAGTTACAGTAAGTGAGATTGAATCAAGGTGCAGTAAAGCTAATGGAGTGAGCTCACAGGTATGATCAACAGTGTTCTGTAAGAAGGAATTCATCTCCAGGACGAAACTATCTTTACATCGTTCTGTTTTCAGACCAACTTTGCTTTACAATAGCAAAAGCTGGGTGGACTCAGGTTATCTTATTCATAAGTTTGAAGTAACAGACATGAAAGTAGCGAGAAGGATTGCTGGTTCAAACAGGTGGGAACAATGGCAGGAGGGTACTTTGAATGAGAAGTAAAGGCTAAGTTAGGAATGAACTTGATGGATGAAGCTGTACGCATAAACTGGCTTCAGTGGTGGGGTCATGCAAGGCGGATGGATGATAGCTTCTTTTTTTTTTTTTTAATGACATCTGTTTGTGGCGTTGACCTAGGAAACTTTTGCCACTACTTGGAATGTGAGGAAAGGAATGTTAAGGATGACACAAACACCCCATCCCCAGGCTAGGGATATTAATCATTTACAATTAAAAACCCCTGACCAAGCCGGGGCCGCCAGGTAACAGGCAGACGCGTTGCCACCCACACCGTGGGGCCGGACAGAAGGATAGGTTACCTAGGAGAATAATGGACACTGTTATCGAGGATAAGATAGAGAGAGACAAAGACAATGATGGTTAGACTCAGTTTCTAATGATTTAGGTACCGGTATAGAACTAAATGAGACCACAGCACTAGTTCCAAATAGAGGATTTTGGCGATGTTTAGTAAATTCGCAGAGGCTTGCAGACTGAATGCTGAAAGGCATAATGGACTATAATGATAATGTATGTATGTTCTATTCTACTTCTGTTATCTGCTTTAATTTCTTGTCTCTGCCTTGCCTCTTTAAGCTTAAGTAACAACACCATGAGTCATCTTCTTATCTGTCCGACTCGTTGACTGAACGGTCAGCGTACTGGCCTTCGGTTCAGAGGGACCCGGGTTCGATTCCCAGCTGGGTCGGGGATTTTAACCTTAATTGGTTAATTCCAGTGGCACGGGGGCTGGGTGTGTGTGCTGTCTTCATCATCATTTCATGCTCATCACGACACGCAGGTCGCCTACAGGTGTCAAATAGAAAGACCTGTACCAGGGGAGCCAAACCCGTCCTGGGATATCCCGGCACTAAAAGCCATATGACATTTCATTTTTTCATCTTCTTATCTGTTTACCAAAGAATCCCTGCACCTAAATTCCTCCTTTGTTACCACCTTCTTATATCCGTATCTCATACCATCACAATTTATTGAGGGGTGTTTTTTTTTTAATACATCCAATTGGTATTTACATATTTGTCCTACACCACTGTCGTCAGTTATAATCCTATTTTCTACTAATTGCAACTTTCTTAACTGTATTACTTTCTTCCTTAATTCTTCTGTATGTATGCAAGTGCTAATCCTGAAACCTGGAAATTCTTTTCTTTTAAGAAAAATTCCAAGCTGTTCATAAGTATAACTTTTGGCCCCGGAATATATCGAAATATGGATACAATTTTTATGATGGTGCAGACTTTCGTTTCGGGATAATTGGTGGCTAAACGGTAAGTTTTATCTCAGAGCAGATAGCACAATCGCTGTTCAATTTGGACAGATCTACAACTTTGGTCCTATGACTTATTTTCGTGTCTCAGTTGTTGATATGTTAGATAGTGCTGCACTTTTAGATTATAATCAAATCTCTCCAACTCGATTGTAACAGCATTTATAAAAGGGGCCTGTCTTTATAATGAAAACTCTCCATCTCTACTGTGAATGGCAATTGCCAAGTGAGCCTGCCATTATAGTAGAAACTCTGGGACTCGATTGTGATTGGCAGTAGGAAATGTACCCTGCCATTATTGACAAAACTTCCCCAATGCCTACCTAACATCGGAAACACAATGTATGGTGTCCTCCCTGTTTTGTATCTCGGATAGCGCTAAGTGAAATGCAATTTAATATAATCTTACACACTGCCTTTACAGTAATTTATGGAGAAATCCGAATACAAGATAGAAAACCGTAGCGAAGCACAGGTACATTTGCAAGTAGAATATAAGCTAAAATAAAGTTATAAAACAAACCTACTATGTTTGCTGGGTAATGGTAGACCAACCAAGGGGTGTAAAAAATACAGTACTGTAAAGCAGTTGCAAGTGTACAGGATGTAAGATGCGAGACTTTCATTGAAGAGTGTGTGCAAAATAGTGTCCAATTGAATGAGAATGTTAGTTTCAGTGACCCAAAATTGAGGTTGAAAGCGCTGACATCAAAATCGTCGACTGCCAAGTTCTTCAAATGAAATCCAGAATTATAAATTTTCCACAGCTCCAGTCTGTCGAATTAGTTAATGAACACATGAAAGAATTTTGTAAGACAAAAATGTGTAAACTAGTAAAAACAGTACCATGATTGTAGATCAGCTTGAAAATCTCTTCCTTATTTATGCTGATTTGAAAATGAAAATTCTCAGCCTGTTTCCAGTCATTCAACTGGGTCAGGAATGGAATGAATGAAGCCCCCATCTAGTGGTGAGAATAGAAATTGTGCCAGCTGCTGAAGCCTGTTGTACTCCTCTTGAGCAATGATTAATGACTGACAGATGGAATGAAATGATATTGAAGAGTGTTGCTGGAGTGAAAAATGACAAGGAAAACCAGAGTACCCAGAGAAAAACCTGTCCTGCTTTCGCTCTGTCCAGAAAAAATCTAACTTGGAGTGACTGGGATTTGAACCACAGAACCCAGCGGCGAGAGGCCACGGAGGCTACGAGCAAAAGCATTTTGTCACCACAAAACCTACTGATGTATTTGGTTTTAAATGACAGACAGCATAATGGTAGAGATCACTAAGCTATTGCGTTTGGTTACAATATATCCTGCTACCACAGCAAGTAGTGAGGGAGCCATGAGTACATGCAAGAGGATTAAAACCTATTTAACACGTTCACTTCCATTGACGCTTTAAAGCGTCAAGGTGATATATTCAGCAATTCCGCTACCGCTTTAAAGTGCCCAGAGCCCTATGTTTCTAAAGCTACATAAAAACACGCTGGTTTGGCAATTAATGTTTGTGGTTATGCCGGCACTGCAGGAAGGTTACTTTTAGAACAATTTGCCATGCGCAGTTCCATTGTTGAGAAATTAGGTGACAATCAGTATTGTTTCAAAATGGAAAAGAACAGGTCAGAGCCCGGTCCATCTCATCCTAAGAAGATTTAATGCAGATTTAATTAAAATGTTAGAGGTTTCTGACAGTGAATCTGATATATTGTCAGGCAGTGAGGACAATGAGTGGAGGAATTCTGACAGTGAAAGTGACAAAAGTCCACTGAATAAAGACAACAGTGTTCGTGAAAATGTGCAATAAACATCCGCAAATGAAGAGGAAATTAACTGAGTAGGTGATCCAATAGCAATGATCCATCACGTTGTGCATTGTTGTACAAATAATTAGTACAAAAGAAAAGTATTGCTCGACACTTTAAAGCGTCAGGTGGCACTCTCATCCGAAACACAGCTTGAATTGCCACAGACGCTTTACAGCATAAAAGAAAAGTGTTTTAAATGCATAATATTTCATTTTTAAACTTGATGGACACATTTTTGATAAAATGTAGTACCATTTATTAGGATTTACTGATACTGCCAAAACAGCTCCTGAGAAAGATATTTTAGAAAATGGTGGCAGCGAACATGTTAAGAGACTCAATAATGAATCCTTGTTTGTGTGATAATATAAGCATTTTAGCTGCAAAAAAAGAAAAAACTTTAGAAGAACTGTCCTCTGATGCTGCCTTTTTTTTTAGGAAAGTCATTGACACATTCACAGCAAAGAAGAACCAATGGATGGATTTGGTGTATAAGACAGTTTAGGTAATTGTTAGAATGTTTTGATATAACCGTTATTACAACATTGTTACAGGTAAAAGGTAAGGAGCCTCCTCGGAGGCAGCCCTACCCAGGGAGTGGCGCCCCTGCCAATGTGAGTCCCAGAGAGCACTGACCCGGTGTGTATAATCTGGTAAGGGTCCCAGCTCAGGGTTATGAGTGAAGATCACGACATCTATGGTGGACTTCGGTATGGTATAGATGGCGGAAGTGGCAGCCCAATACTCAGGATTAATAGAGTATGACACCGAGTAACCACCGGTTTAAGTGGCTAACCTCTTCCAAGTGCCAACGGTCTCTTTGAGGGCGGATGAGCGGAAAGAGGGCAGGGCACCCTGATGTCCTTGGAGTAAAAAATTACTTCTTAAGGCAGATGAACCTAATTGTAGGTCAACATCATAGGATGTCGAAGGCAACGGGAAACCACCACATTAAAGATTCTTGTGATATCCCAAGAACAGAAAGCATGATGATGTCTTTGAACGTAAAATATTCTGGAATAGCCCCCTCTTTGGATCTCCGGAGGGGGATACTGGAGAAGGCAAAGAGCAAATCCTACAAGGTAGGTACATGGAACATGAGATCCTTGAAAAAAAAGTGTGGTAAGCTGGAGAATGTGAAGAACGAAATGAACCAAATAGGAATGGATGTTTTGGGAATGAGTGAGGTAAGATGGCCAGATAGTGGAGATCTGTGGAGTGGAGGGCTGTTCAGACGGAAAACGTGGTGTTGGATTTATACTGACAAAGCAGTTACAACAGCGAGTGTCAGGTATTTAGGGATATAATGAAAGGATACTGTTCATAAAATTAAAGACAGAACGTAGAGTTACAGCTCTAATCCAGATGTACATGCCCACCTCTACATACACGAATGACAAAGTGGACGAGGTATACGATCAACTGGAAGAAGTGTTGCTAAATGTCCAGGATGAAGAAAATCTCATCGTCCTTGGAGATATGAACACAGTGTTTGGAGAAGGCAGAGAAGATGATATGGTGGATGATTATTGTCTTGGTTCCAGAAGCAAAAGGGGAGAAAAGCTCATCGAATTTTGTCAAAGTCACTCCCTTGTAATTACAAATACTCTCTTCGAACAGCCAAAAAGGAGAAGATACACATGAACAATGCCTGGAAATGGTAGTAGATACCAAATAGACTATAATAGAGAACGGTATTGAATTCAAGTAAAATCAAGAAAAAGCTATCCTGGGGCTGATAATGACTCCGATCATAACCCCGTGGAAATGACAGGCCAACTGAAACTTAAGAAAAGAAGAATAGAATGATGCACCCCAAAATGGAATTTGAGTAAATTAAAGAAAGGCAGCGAGGCTATCAAAATGTTCAAACAAGAAACTAATAACAAAATTAATACTGAAGTACTGGCTGGAAGTAGTGCTCAAGAAAAATGGGAAGAAATCAAGAAATAAATAACTGATGCAGCAGAAGATTGTTTTGGAAAAGAAGAGAGGAAAATCTATAAGCCATGGGTTACTCCCTACATTTTGGAACTAATGAACACGTGCCAGATGGCCAAAAGGAAAGGAAATCATAAGAATACAAGAAAATAAGAAATAAAATCCATTGAGAAACTAAAAAAGCAAAGGAAGAGTGGATCGAAGCACAATGTAAACAGACAGATGAAAATATAACCAAAGGTAATACCGAAAAAGCTTTTTCAGAAGTCCGGAGGCAGTTCCAAAGAAAAATAAAGCCCTTGAGTACAATAAAAGGAAGCAAGAGAGATGTGATAATAGAGCTGGATATGACAGCTATAATATGGGAAGAATATGTAGAAGGCCTGTATGAAAGACAAATAGATGACGATATAATACAAAATGAAAGTGAGATAGAACAAGATGAGCTGGGACCAGGTATACTTAGAGAGGAATTTGATAAAGCTTTGAATGAGCTAAAACAAAGGAAAGCTCTTGGACTAGACTCAATTCCAGGTGAAATACTACAAGCTCTAGGGGATAAGGCAAAAACTTCTTTATATCAACTAGTAAATGATATTTATACTAGCGGAGAAATACCGGAAGATTTTGAGAAAACTGTATTGATACCTATCCCAAAAAAAAGTAATCGTGCAAAGAGATGTCAAGATTATGGAATGTTGAGCCTGGTAACACATGCTGTCAAAATTATTACAAGAATTGTTTACCATCACATGGAGAATAGAATAGAAGAAAATCTCTCAGAGGATCAATTCGGGTTTAAAAGAAACAGAGGAACAAGAGAAGGAATTCTGAGGCTTATAACAATTATTGAACAAGCTCTAAGAATCAATAAGAACATCCTAATTGCTTTCTTTGATATAGAGAAAGTGTTTGATAATGTTAAATGGAATTTTCTGTTTAAAGCCCTTAGACGTCTGAAAGTGGCCTACAGAGATCAGAAAATCATCTATCAGCTGTACAAGGACCAGACAGAGCTTATAGGAAAGGAGCAAATCAATGTGAAAATAAGAAAAGGAGTAAGGCAAGGATGTGGTCTGTCACCTCTATTATTCAATGTGCATTTAGAAGAAGCAATGAAAGAGTTTTCAGCCACCTCCACCCATGGAAAAAAAAATGGCCAACTATACCAAACAGTACGTTTCGTGGATGATATTGTCCTCATAGCTGAAACTGAGAAAGAGATAGAGACCTCACTAAAGAAATTGAATGATCTACTAATATTACATGGTTTTCTTTGGTTGCTATTTGCTTTACGTTGTACCAACACTGATAGGTCTTATGGCGACGATGGGATAGGAAAGGAAGCAGCTGTGGCCTTGATTAAGGTACAGCCCCAGCATTTGACTGGTGTGAAAATGGGAAACCATGGAAAACCATCTTTAGGGCTGCCGACAGTGGGGTTCAAACCCACTATCTCCCGGATGCAAGCTCACACCTGCGCGCTCCTAACCGCACGACCAACTTGCCCGGTAGTACTAAAATGTAACATGAATGTTAACAAAACAAAAACCAAGATAATGAAATGTACTTCGGATGGTAAACAGGATGTTAATGTTTGGTTTGAAGGAGAAAAATTGGCTCAAGTAAATCGGTTCAGTTATTTGGGAAACATCATTCCATCTGATGGGAGGTCCCAGGCTAAAGAAGCTTGCTTTAAAAAAAAAAAAAAAAAAAAAAAAAAAAAAGCCTGTTGACCTCCAAGGGAATATCCCTACTAGTAAGAAAGCATTTCATTAAGAGCTTCATTTGGAACTTTGCGACCTATGGCTCTGAAACCTGGACTCTATTAAAGGCTTATAGGAAAAGAATAGATGCATTTGAAATGTGGTGCTGGCATTGAATGTTACAAATACCCTGGACACACAGGCTAACAAATGAAGTTCTCAAGAGAGCTGAAGAAACCATCGATCTAGAGAAAATGATCACGAAAAGAAGATGTAGTTGGATAGGTCATTTACTCTGGCATTCATCATGGTGCAACACACTGCTTGAAGGGAAACTGGAAGGAAAGTCTAGAAGAGGATGACCAAGAACAGGGTTCCTCGATGGCATTAAAGGGTGACATCCATATCAATTAATCAAGCAGCTGACTCAGGATAGAAGGTCGTTGGACGAGGACAGTCATGCTACCCACCAACCACCAGGTTGAGGAGAGAGAGAGAGATAACATTGTTATTTGTTGATTTCATTGTTGATTTTTAAAGTTATTTTAAAGGAGTGCCATTCGATAAAAATGCATGGGTATCAACCTCCATATTTTATTTCTAGCACTAGGGTGTTTAATCTATAATGTTCCTGGTTTTTTTATTTCATGCCACACCACCGTTGAAATGATCTCTTATTTTTGCATTCATGTTAAGGTAGTGGCATGAGAACTTTTAGACTCCACTTACTTGAAAATTCTGGAAAATCAGATTGGAAAATAGATTGTAAAGTGTACGTATGCCTACCCGTTAGTCCTGGTTTCCTGATGTGGGGTCAGGGATGAGTTGAGATGAAATTACGAAGGCCATCAGAAAGTGGTACCCGTTTGCGCAATAAAGACACAGGAGTAAATATTAACAAATATACACATTTTTATTGGAAAGAGCCCTACTTCTCCACATAATCTCTAAGCAAATTTAGGCATTTGTCATAACGTGGAACGAGTTTTTGTATTCCAGAGTCATAGTCCTCTGCCACCAGCATATTGAGATATGTAGTCACGCCTCGTTTAAGTTCTTCATCGCTGTCAAATCTTTTTCCTGCCAGAAAATCTTTAAGCTTTGTAAGGAGATGAAAATCCGAGGGGGCCAAGTCCAGGCTATACGGGGGATGGTCAAAGGTTTCCCACTTGAATTGCTGCAAAAGTTGTTGTGTTATCGCAGCTGTATGAGGACTGGCATTGTCATGAAGGAGAATGAGGCCTGTAGACAATAGATCTCGCCGTCGATTTTGTATTGCCTGCCATAATTTCTTTAATGTTTCACAATACGCATTAGCATTAATCGTGTCTCCACGGGCCATAAAATCAATGAGCAGTACACTTCAGTGATCCCAGAAAACGGTTGCCATGAGTTTCCTGGTGGACAGAACGGTCTTGAATTTTTTTGGTTTGGTTGGTGAATGAGCATGATGCCACTCCATTGACTGTCGTTTACTCTCAGATGATGCATAACAATCCCATGTTTCGTCCCCAGTAATGATGCGAGTCAGGAAAGAGTCTCCTTCATCAGAATAACATCCCAGAAACGTCAGTGCTGCAGCCATATGCTTGGTTTTGTGCTCCTCTGTAAGCATGCGAGGGACTCACCTTGCACAAATTTTTGAATAATGCAGATGGTCTTTGACAATTTCATGAACAATTGTTCGAGACACATTAGGAAAATGTTCACAGAGTTCATCAATTGTGACACGCCGATCGTTCCTCATGCATTCATCTACTGCGCTCAGCAGTTGGTCTGTAATGACAGATTGTCTCCCTGAATGCTCCTCGCCATGTGTATTCCCCCTCCCCAGGTTGAAGTTGCGACACCAGCGCCGAACAGACGACTCATCCATCACATTGTCTCCATACACTTCCCTTAATTGGCGGTGAATATCACAAGGTCAAACGTTTCGTGCATTAAGAAATTTAATCACGGCCCTCACTTCACTACTGGCAGGGTTCTCAATTTGTTTAAACATTTTAAACGATCACAGACACAACACAGGCAATGCTAGCATCATGCAACCTCGCAGAGAGCAGGCACACAAGCCACTGACGCCGTCTGACCTTGCCCAGCGGCTACCCGAGTTGTCAGCGCTTCATGCAGCGCTAACGGGTACTCCTTTTTGGATGGCCCTCGTATATGGATTTTTTTTTTTTTTTACAGCCGGACACCCTCCGGATGCCAATCTCAGTTGAGAAGCTAATGAAGATGAAATGAATGATGGTGAATGAAATAGGATGAGGGTAAGGAGGTGGGAGGTGGCTTATTAATAGGAACTGTCTTGGCATTTGCCTAGAAATGAAAATGGGAAACCACAGGAAACCATTCTCAGGACAGCTGACGGTGGGGTCTGATTCCACTTGTCTCCTGAATGCGGAGCTTGGCTCCTTGTCCCATTTGTCTGTGGGGTCGGGTATGAAGTGAGATGAATCTTCGTAGCAGTTTCTGGTGCCAGCACATAACCTACTCATGTCCAGTAGCACAAAGGAGTCTGGTCAAAACTTTACGGCTCAATCGTACTGACGTTCAACATCAACAGCGTCATATGTCCTCACTCTACATGAGCACTGTAGAAAGGTTCAAAATCTAACCCCGGTTTTTGGCACGCAATCTAGTGATTAGAAATTGTATACCTGCACTGCTCCTCCTTTCCCTGCCAGCCAACATTATGACAGTGAACATGAGACTCAAAATGGCTAACGATCATGGCCACCAGGCGGGCTGGTTAAAGAATTTTAAGTCATTTTTGTCATTTATTTGTGTAGCCAGTCACAATAATCTGATTTCATTGCAAATACTTACCACTGGTTAAGTTACTGGAGTAAAAATGAGAGAGATACTATTGATCACTTGACTGTAGTACTAATAGTGCTTGGTTTGAGTTTTTGAAGTAATATGAAGTAGCAAGAAGTGAAGTGTTACATTGAAAACGTTTTGTTCTTTCTTTTAGTATATGTTATTATTTAAAGAAAATGTCTCAACTAAATACAAATAAAAAGATGATACTGATGCATAATTAAGTTGATTGATTGGCAATCATTTAAGAAAAGGCTAGGAAAACAACAGATAGGGAATCTGCCACCTGGGCGACTGCCCTAAATGCAGATCAGTAGTGATTGATTGATAATAATAATTCTGCACTTGTTTTTCATAATTAAAAAGTTGGAAAATTTCAGAAATATTGGAGCTGGTACCGAAAGTTACTGAGCCTCCGTGGCTCAGGTGGCAGCATTCCGGCCTCTCACTGCTGGATACTGTATTTCATATCCCGGTAACTCCATGTCAGATTTGTGTTGGACAAAGTGGAGGCGGGACAGGTTTTTCTCTGGGTACTCCGGTTTGCCCTGTAATCTGTCATTCCAGCAACACTCTCTATTAACACTTCATTTCATCTGTCAGCCATTTATCATTGCCCCAGAGGAGTGCGACAAGCTTCGGTCAGCCGGCACATTTCCTATCCTCGCCGCTAGATGGGGGCTTCATTCATTCCATACCTGACCCGGTCGAATGACTGGAAACAGGCTGTGGATTTTCATTTTCACTGAAAGTTACTGAATTCCTTCATACAGAATACTGTTGATCGCAACTGCAAGCTCACTGCACCTTGATTCAGTGTCACTTACTATATATATTACATTCCTGGGAGAACACACATTCTAAATACTTGAAATTATCTACCTGTTCCAGGTTTCTATCACCAATATGACATTCGTTCTGTTGAATTTCTTACCTACTACACCAATTTAGTCTTTGAAAGGCTAATTTTCATACCATATTCATTGCACCTATTTTCAAGTTCCAAGATATAAGACTGCAGGCTTTCAGCACAATCTACCATTAAGACCAAGTCATCACCATAGGCCAGACTGCTAACTACATTTTCACCTAACTCAATCCCTCACTGCCACTTTATACCTTTCAGCAGATGATCCATGCAAACTACGAACAACAGCGGTGAAAGATTACAGCCTTGTCTAATCCCTGTAGGTACCCTGAACCAAGAATTCTCACTGCAGCCCAATTTTCAACATAAAAGCCTCTAATGTTGTCATTAATACTTTCATGGCCCATACTTAAAGACATGATACTGTATAGGCTTTTGGGCTTATGCTGTGTCAAGAAAATAAGGTGAAATTCTTAACGTTTTGCAGGGAACTGTGCCCTGTGTCCTCAGAAGAAATCTCGACTGTCCACGAGAAAGGCTTCTTAAACAATGACACTTTAAATTTGGAACGTTATAACAGAACTGGAAAATGGTACATTCATTCACCACTGGGAGGCCCCCAGGGCGTGGCAATGCTAGCGTTCGAAGCGGAAGCTGAACGAACCATCACAATCAGTCTAAGTGGTTTACATAACGTGTTTGCGTAACACATGACATTGGCAGATGTATGGCATAGACACAAGCCTTGAATGAAACATCTGGTGATGAGGAATGTACGAATTTTGAAAACACCAAGACAAAATAACAATAGTGAAGGGACCGGAAGGGAACTACCTATGTAAATTCTTAATGGCTGGCAACCAGGTATTACTTAATTGTTAGGATTTCTACATATTTCCACAGCTTCCCGTATAATCCTGGAACTGTAGTGTCTGGTGTGGGTAAGAGATCGAGCATCTTCGAACATGACATCATGACCCGACGATAGAGCGTGCTCAGCTATGGCCGATTTGTCTGGTTGGTTGAGACGATTATTACGTTCATGTTCTTTGATATGGGTACCAATGGACCGGCATGTTTGGCCGATGTATACCTTACCGCAAGTACAGGGAATTTCATATACCCCAGGATGTAAAAGTGGGGACAATTTGTCCTTGGTTTTACTCAGACTGTGAGCAATTTTAGTGGCGGTGCCAAACACGTTTTCTTTTATTGTGTTTGCGGAGGACGTTGGCAATTCGATCTGTGGTGTTGTGAATGTAAGGCAAGTAGGCAGTTCCCGTCACTTCTTCCTTCTGTGAGCTTTGCTTGGTCGTTTCTCTGGGATGTAAGGCTCTATGAATCTGCAAACGCGACTTTGAGCGTGTCCACCTCCACCTGGATATGTGATGGCTCACAGATTTGTCTCGCCCTCTTAGCGAGTGTCATGAGAATGCCTTGTTTTTGTACTGGATGGTGGTGAGAATCTGCATGAAGATAGCAATTTGTGTGGGTAGGCTTACGATAGACGGTGTGTCCTAGGGAGCTGTCCGGTTTCTTTCTTACTAGAACATCCAAGAAAGGATGGCATCCGTCCGACTCCATCTCCATAGTGAATTTTATTGACGGATATTGCTGATTTAGGTGGTTTAGGAAAAGTTGAAGTTTCTCAGGACCTTCAGTCCAGACCACAAATGCATCATCAACATACCTCCACCACATCATAGGCTTGACGGGCGCTGAAGCAATAGCATTTTGAGGAGGAGGTTATTGTAATAGGACACACCGTCTATCGTAAGCCTACCCACACAAATCGCTATCTTCATGCAGATTCTCACCACCATCCAGGACAAAAACAAGGCATTCTCACGACAATCGCTTAGAGGGCAAGACGAATCTGTGAGCCATCACATATCCAGGTGGAGATGGACACGCTCAAAGTCGCGTTTGCAGATTCAGAGAGCTCTACATCCCAGAGAAACGACCAAGCAAAGCTCACAGAAGGAAGAAGTGACGGGAACTGCCTACTTGCCTTACATTCACAACACCACAGATCGAATTGCCAAGGTCCTCCGCAAATACAATATAAAAACCGTGTTTGGCACCGCCACTAAGACTGCTCACAGTCTGAGTAAAACCAAGGACAAATTGTCCCCACTTTTACATCCTGGGGTATAAGAAATTCCCTGTACTTGTGGTAAGGTATACATCGGCCAAACATGCCGGTCCATTGGTACCCGTATCAAAGAACATGAACGTAATAGTCGTCTCAACCAACCAGACAAATCGGCCATAGCTGAGCACGCTCTATCATCGGGTCATGATGTCATGTTCGAAGATGCTCGAGCTTTTACCCACACCAGACACTACAGTTCCAGGATTATATGGGAAGCTGTGGAAATACGTAGAAATCCTAACAATTTCAACAGGGACTCCGGCTATCAATTAAGTAATACCTGGTTGCCAGCCATTAAGAATTTACATAGGTAGTTCCCTTCCCAGTCCCTTCACTATTGTTATTTTGTCTTGGTGTTTTCAAAATTCGTACATTCCTCATCACCAGATGTTTCATTCAAGGCTTGTGTCTATGCCATACACCTGCCAATGTCATGTGTTATGCAAACACTTTATGTAAACTGCTTAGACTGATTGTGATGGTTCAGTCAGCTTCCGCTTCGAATGCTAGCGTTGCCACGCATAGGGGGCCACCCGGTGGTGAATGAACATACCATTTTCCAGTTCTGTTATAACGTTCCAAATTTAAAGTGTCATTGTTTAAGAAGCCTTTCTCGTGGACAGTCGAGATTTCTTCTGAGGACACAGGGTACAGTTCCCTGCAAAACGTTAAGAATTTCACCTTATTTCCTTGACACAGCATAAGCCCAAAAGCCTACAGAGTATCATGTCTATAAATGCCTCTAATTGATTTTAATAATCTACCCTTAACTCCATAGCCCCCCAGTATGGCGAACATCTTTTCCCTCTGTATCCTGTCATATGCTTTCTCTAGACCTACTGCCTATTCATCTCGTAACATTTTTCAATTACCTGGCGCATACTGAAAATCTGATCTTGACATTCCCTCTGTGGTCTGAAACCACAATGGTTTTCATCCAACTTCCTCTCAACCACTGATCGCACCCTCCCTTCCAAAATGCCAGAGGATACTTTGCCTGGTATACTAATCAATGAGATACCTCGATAGTTGTTGCAAACCTTCCTGTTCTCTTGCTTATAGATAGGTGCAATTACTGCTTTTGTCCAATCTGAAAGTATCTTACCAACACTCCATGTTAATCTTACAACTCTATGAAGCCATTTCATCCCTGCCTTCCCACTATACTTCACCATTTAAGGTCTAATTTCATCTATTCCTGCTGCTTTAGGACAATGGAGTATATTTACACTCCTTTCCACTTCCTCAAGCATAATTTCACCAACATCCTCCTCCTCCTCCTCCCCATAAGCTTGGTTGTTCGTGACACCACCAGGAAGATTTCCTGTTACATTGATGAGCAGATTTTCAAAATATTCCATTCACCTGTCCAGTGATTCTCTGGGATCTATTATGAATTCACCTGAATCACCCAAAACGCTGTTCATTTCCTTTTTCCCTCCCTTCCTAAGAATCTTTACTACTGTCCAGAAGGGTTTCCCTGCTGCTTGACCTAGCCTTTCCAGGTTATTATCAAAATGTTCCCATGACTTCTTTTTGGATTCAACAACTATTTGTTTCGCTCTGTTTCTTTCATCTACGTACCATTCCCTGTTTGGAGCCATTTCTGACAAGCCTCCTTCTTATGTTTACAAGCTGCTCTCACTTCATCATTCCACCAGAATGTTAGTTTTTTCCCATCTTTACACACAGTTGTTCCTAGACTGTTTCTACTACAGCATATCTGTATGCCACCTATTCTCTTTCTATATCCTGAACTTGCTTACTGTCCACTGTTCAATACTTCTCACTTATCATATCCATGTACTTCTGTCCAACTTCCTCAGATATTTTACACTTATTCGTTTGCAGACAGATTTCACATTCTCTACCCTAGGCCTAAGAGATACTTAGTTCACTACAGATTAGATAGTGGTCTGTATCATCGAAAAATACCTGAAAAACCTGTACATTTCCAACAGACTTCCTGAATTCGAAGTCGGTAAAGATACAGTCTATTATGGACCTGGTACTGCAAGCCTCCCATATGTAGCAGTAATTAGCCTTATGCTTGAAGTTTGTATTCGTAACTGCTAAACCCATACTACCATGGAAGCCCAGTAAATGTTCCCCATTCCCATTACCTTCCATATCTTCCATACATTTGCCCAACACCCTTTCGTATCCTTCAGTTCTATTTCCAGCTCAGGTATTGAAATCGCCCATTAGCACTATCCTATCCTTGCTGTTGAACCCGACTACGATGTTGCTCAATGCTTCAGCTCATTTACATGCCTAACAGAAACAATGTTGCATGCAATAGTATTCCTGATGAACAGCCCTTCCCTTTTCAACACCTCTCAAGTACACATTATAATCTCCTATCTCTTCTTCTTCGCCATCTCCCCTTACCCAAATATCACTTACTCCTAGCACATCCAGATGCATCCTGTTTGCTGACTCAGCCAGTTCTGCTTTCTTCCATAAGCCATACTCCATTACTCCCATAGGTCCGAGGCTTGCTTAAAATGTTCTGAGCTCGGTAAATTCATGAAGCAGGATGCTACCCTACTTACACATTGTCCAAGTGAGGATCTCTCCTCTAATGGGTTAGGGACCACTGGTGGATTATATAGTCTTAGCCGCCTGAGCACAAGAAGGGCCATGACTCAGAATATGTCTGAGATGCCCACTCCCATTCCATAGCAACTGGTATCCCGACTCTCAGCACCACTTACTACGCCACTCAGCCGTTACCCAAGGTTCACGAACTATGACGTGACTACAGTAACGCACAGCATGAACCACAGACACAGAAAAAAAATACTACTTAATCGATATAGAAAATGACTGTCCTGTGTTTTTACCTATACTTGCTGAATACTTACCTCATTCTCTCGTTCAACACCTACCTGGAAGAACTTGTAAGCCTCCAGTTGATTCCTCCCATTCCCCTGTACAAGCATGTGACTATGAAAGTATCCAGGAGATGCAAATAACCATCATGAACCTTATTGTATGAATGCACGTTTGCACAACGTACTTGTGCTCCGCTTATTCGTAAGCATAGAGAAATGAACAGAAAAAAACAAATTGTTACGAGGACTACACAACCACGAGGCTGAGGCGCGTGACCAATCTCAAGGAAAATAATGGATAGGAAGGGCATTGTCAGATAACAATATTTCAGTTATTCATACATTAATCATGCTTCCTTTGCAGGAGTCTTCATCATTCCTTCAACAGTACCATTTTACGTGAATTTTCCACCAACAGATTAAGTAATGCAATCTTTGATTAATGAACGTTGCAATAATATTCATATTAAAACAGAACTGAGTATTTTGGAAAACTCAGAGTAGGACAATTGCTGTAAACTGACAATGTTTGGAGGGACAAACTGAGACAGTGGGATTTTGGAAGCTTTAAGAATTCAGAGGTTGAATATCAGCACAAATCACATACGATACATGTTATTGTTATCCATTTTTAATTCTAAATTTCAAAGATTCACTTTGATTCAAACTTGACCGAGCAAGTGGCTGTGTGGTTTGTGCCATGCAGCAGTCAGCTTGCATTCGGAAGATAGTGGGTTTGAACCCCACTGTCGGCAGCCCTGCAGTTAGTTTTTTGTGGTATCCATTTTTCACACCAGGCCATGGTCACTTGCTTCCTGACCCAAGTCCTTTCCTATCATCGCCATAAAGCCTAATCCGTGTCAGTGCACCTAAAGCAAATTGTAAAAAAAGTAAGAATTCAATCTTTGTACTGTACAACAAATGCAAAGATTCTCAAACAATTGCTTGAAAACAAAAATGCCAAGATCTAGTTTCTATACTTGGAGAGTTAAATTTTAGCACAAATTTAAGTATAATATCCACTTTGTTCATGTGAGAGAAAATCCATTCAACCGATAAACAGATTATTACCTACAATAATTTTTTTTTCAATTTGCTTTACATAGCACTGACAAGTCTTACGGCAACGATGGGATAGGAAATGGCCGTAGTCTTATTTATGGGTCAGCCCCACCATTTGCCTGGTGTGAAAATGAGAATTCAGCCTCAGGGCTGTCGACATGTGGTTCGAACCCGCTATCTCCCGAATGCAAGCTCTCAGCTGCGCCACCCTAATCGCACGGCTAACTCGCCTGGCAAATTACTGCCTACCCCAGATTGACTGCATGCAGTAGAACAGAATATGTGATCAAACTACTCAAGAACAAGAAATAACTGATTTGTTTGACAGGCATCGCTAGAGCAGTGATGTTTGAAAATGAGACGTCAGCAATTGTGAAGCAAACCTTTATCTTCACCGAATGGACAAAACATCCAACCACAGGATTGTTGTGTTTAGTCTGTGATGCCTGGTCAGTTTACCTATAATTACCAAGATACTTACCAAGGATACCCATTTACATTACCAAATTTCCTGGTTCACCCTCGCCCCATGACACTAATGGCAATGGAACAGTAAAAAGTTCAATACAAAACAAAGTACACAGTTTATATTTTTAAATAACCAACACATTTATTCAAAAGTGAAGTTTACATTTCCAGTTAGGTGAATGTTTACACCGGAAAGTTACAAATGTTACATAATATACAGATAAACCTAGTTGAAAAACACCAAAACATCTTTTTCACCCGGCAGCAGATCACTTAAATGGAAATTCTAAATTCCCATGGAGGGAATTAGATATTTTTCCACCAATAGAGCATATCAAAAATCAGATAAAAAATTAGAGTTTTATCTCCCGTATGCAGTTATCAGACTGTGCCTCATAAATAGGCTTCTGATAAGTTCACCTGCATACACCCCAGCATCAGTGGGTAGGGTCTGACACATCCCACTCTGACGAGTCTAGTGTCAGACCTAAGACGAAATGATGGTTAATAGAGCAAATGCCTAAAAAGCCATACATCTAATTTTTTATCTGAGCAGATCACTTGTTGAGGGCGACAATTGGCAAGTCACCGACACCTGAAAGAAAACGTACATTAATAGGGCAAAATTATTTCCCATACTCTGGCAATACTAATTATATGTAAAGTCCAAAATGAAATCCTTAATGTATAAAGAGTTGATACAATCCTTAGGTGCAATGAAAGATCAATAAGGAGAAGAAACCGAGGAATGAAGGGGTTAAAACCCATCAAGAAAGGATCATGACAGGTGGGAGTTCCCACGGGAAATTTAAGATCTTTCTGACAATTATCACCGAAGGATTACAAACTTGCCATCTTCTTTAATTAGGTTTAAATTTTCAAATAGGGTTCATAATAATTTATCGGTCCCTACCAGGGAAAACAATAAAGCTGAAAGAAGATAATAATTATGGTTATTGATTTATTTATGGAGTTGGATTTCAAGGATAATTGGTACAACACGATGAATAGTTACAAAGGGTTCACATTTAACATTGAGCAGGAAGATGACTTAAAAAGACAGATAGCAAAGTAATGCAGGATACAGTGTGGATCCCTGCCAGCAGCATACGTTTCTCTGCCTGTTAGCCTGTGGGTGGTGAAAAACCCACACGCTTCTTAGTAAGTAACAAGTGTCAATTTCTGTTGCCGCAAATAAAAACAATTTACACTATAAAGATGATGTGAAAGAGTCGTTTACAAGGAAGTTATTCCCTTGCCAGTGACCATGTGTCAAAGAAGTGGTCCCATCGAACGTCACAGTAAAACAAATGCATTCAGACATCGATGACCTCAAGAGTTTATCTTATCACAGAGTTCGAACTGTTCCATGAACAGGATGATCTCTGCCCGCGCATATGGTGTCCCTTCTACATTGCCGTATTTATTGAGCACACGATTTCCCGGCATAGCAGAGGATCCCCAACATCTGTGATACACCTACATTTGAGCCAGTTCACCCTTCCACACTATAGCTGCACAGGTAAATCAACACTTCACAACAAGTTTGAAACCTGAGGTAACAGTAGCACACAAGGAACGTTCTTCTTGCAGTGTTAACGCTGGTTTTAGTTTCTAAATCTGATTACCATTCTTGCATAAGCCAGCACCCTGCGCTCTTGATAGTAACAAGCTTCAGCAGTTATATACCCTCTCCCAGGGAATAGAGGAAGGTGTAATCCCACCATTACCCATCTCCTCCTGTAAGCCAAGATCACAATCGTTTTGACTTTTTAAACATTTTTACACTTTCATCTACTCCCAGTGTCGAAACATATCAAAACCATTTCCTGAAAATTAGCAATTAAGAAAATAAATATTTTATTTAATGAAAAACCCTTACCACAATGCTGGTTAAGATGAAAACTGAAGGTTTACTTTAACAAGAGAAGCGGTGTGTCAATCAATTCAATTCATACATTTAAAAAAAATGTAAAGTTTCAGACCGCATCTAGGACGGGGAATGGCCACAAACATCAATATTCTTTAGCAAAACTTCACACATAACACAACATAATTCTTACAAGATTTTTGCCCGAGGTGCTATCTCTCTTCAAATGAAACCTTCAAGCTCTCCCATCTATTGAAAAGTAATACAAAATACAGAAAAAATAACACCCTACAAACTATTTTTTCACAGCATCATATAGGATAAAGCACATGCACACTTCTTTTTTTTTTTTTTTTACAATTTGCTTTGCATCGCACCGACACAGATAGGTCTTATGGGGAACAGGGCTAGGAGTGGAAAGAACGCAGCCATGGCCTTAATTAAGGTACAGCCCCAGCAATCATCTGGTGTGAAAATGGGAAACCACGGAAAACCATCTTCAGGGCTGCCGACAGTGGGGCTCGAACGCAAGCTCACAGCCACTGCACGGCCCAACTCGTTCGGTGTACACACTACTTGGAGGTCGTCTCTCTTCTTTTACGGCCTCATTGAACCACTTCAGTCCATCATTCTCTGGTCATCTTTAATTTGTTTTGTTTCCAAATTGCCCAGTAGCTTTTCATTTGTTCTGGTCTTTTCTGTCGTTCCACATCTGTAAGTACCCATTTCATTGCATTTCATTTGTCTCTTTTTGGTTTAAATCTTTATTTCTATGTTTTTCAGTTTCTTTACATTTTCAGTTTTGTTTTACAAATCATCCAGAGTTATTTGTAGTTCTTCCATATCCTCTCTAATTACCTTAATCCATCCTACTTGTTGCTTGAGATTCCAGTTTCTTTATAAATTTTCTTGGTAATCTGGTTCCTAACTAATAAAGCTAGGAAATACCTTACAACCTATTTTCTGTCATTACAGCTTAGAGAATAAAGTAAACACTAGGCTACTTACAGGTCTTATCTCTTCATACACAACCATCAAGTTTATACAAGATCAAGAAAAACTAGGAAATTCCATACAATTCAGTACACACTACTTACATCAGGTGGTTTCCTATCTGTCTAAAAGAAATATAAGATTAAGAAAAAACTAGAGTAGCCAACATTAATAACCATAATTACCGTAGGTTTCAAATCACTTTTTAACTTATATATGTGCAATATTTTTATGTTAGGTCAAATTGCCAGTGATTACGAATCGGTGATATGCAATTGCCTCCCTCGCGGCTTCCCAAAGAGTAGAACCTGTTGGTAGAGGGAAGCTAGGGGAAAGGTGTGTGTGTGTGTGTGTGTGTGTGTGTGTGTGTGGCACTGTTTAACTGAGAGGGAGAGGCGATGTGTGGTTATAGACTGTCTATGTGTAGTAGAAAATGAATACACTGAGAACAATTCCAGAATAAGTTCATGTGCGGTAACGAATTAAAAGTGAGTACTGTACTTTGTAGAACTTTATGTTTAATGATAGAATCATACCCTACATAACGGTCCTGCCCGGCATTAATACCGGGTGCCAGTGCCCAAATTCAAAGAATTTGGTACGTATAAGTATAACCTAACCCACATTCCAGACCTTTAAGTCGGAGATTACCTCCAGTGTGATTCATTAAAAGCTAAATTTTACAAGAAGAATGAAGTAATCGTCTCTCTCCTTTATTAATGAGGATGCTTGCTGCTTTTTGTTTAAAGGAGCCTAACATCTAGGCCATTGTCCTAGTCATTTCCTTGAGAGACTATTGTACTCGTTGCAGTGTTAATTGTTTCTGGCATAGTCTGTGCCCTGGAAGTTTTTTTACCTTTAAATTTCTTCCTTGTGCGTTTAAAGCGCCTCTGAAGTTCAATTTTCTTACTAACATTGCTCTTGGTCTGTGGTAAGGTTGCAATATGCTGTTCAGAAGCATTCAGAAGAGGAACTAACCGTTTCAGACTTTGACTGCAGATGTTGTATTGCTCTACATTATTAACTTTAAGGGGAACATTATTAAATTGCCGAGTCAAGTCTGCTCTTAATCTGGCAATATCGACTACTGCAGGCCTACTTATCAATTCACCATTGCCAACCTCATTTAAAATGGCATTTCTTTCGGCAGCAACTATATGTTCTTCGCCCATATTAGCATTTCCTGAAGACTGAATGGTACATTCAGAAGGTGCTAATGTACGACATAACAAGTGTATATGCTTGCACATGTTCCACTTACTGCTTGCATCAATGCAAGTGCAACTAAATTTGTGCATGCAAGCCTTGCAGTGTGTACATGTAATGGAACAACTGCAGTCTGGTTGCACAAGCCTCACAGTATAATATAACTGTGAAACATTTGACGAGGCAATAGCCCAACCACCGTCTCCATTTTCCGATACCAAATTGGACCTCAATTGTAACGATTTCTTATGACGATCCCTAAGATCCCTTAACTTTGCAGTCACTTTTCCTTTCTCTATAACAACCAGACGGTCAGCTCCTCAAGCTGTTGAGAATTTTCAGAAATGTAATAGTTTAATGGAAAGTAGTGAGTGCATAGAATTTAACGACGGGAAGAAGAAGGTGTCAGATACCAGTGGAAGTGTGGATCAGGTCATAGGCCAAAAGGAAAATAATTCGCGAGATGTTTGTGTATGTGACACACGCATCGTGCATGCGGAAGCGGGAAAGTGTGTTGACTGTGTTAATTTATTATCTGAATTGGCCTCAAGGGATGAAATTATTCGAATGTTAAGAGAAGACATTGAAAGTATTAAACGTAATAGACTTAGTGTAAATGGTGTGACTGGAGTGCAAACTGAGACATGGTCGGAAGTAAGTACGAGGAGTTGCAACAGTAGGCCTAAAACTAATCATGATCGGGGCGTAGGCCTAGGTATTGAATTAAGGAATAAGTTCCAGGTCCTTGAATCAATTACCTCTAGTGAAGAAGAATGTGTGAAGATTAATAACTTTCCAGCCATTACAAGGAAGCCTGCACTGGGGTTGAAGAAGAAAGAATGTAAGGTAGTTGTGTACGGGGATAGCCATGGTCGGGGTATTGCTGTCGAACTTGGTGATATGCTACCAGAGACTGAAGTTGTAGGTTTTGTCAAGCCAGGTGCTCTGTTCAAAGAGGTTTTTCAGTCAGATATGGAAGAGATGGGAAGACTTAATGAGAATGACTACGTGGTTATTATGGCAGGGACGAATGATATTGCTAGAAATGAAGCATCAAATGTGATTTCTGGGGTGAAGAAAGCACTTTGCAAATTAAAGACCACCAATGTAATATTATGTAATGTTCCACATCGACATGATTTAATTGAATGGTCTTGTGTAAATAAGTTAGTTGATGATACAAACAGGTGGCTACGGGAAATTGTCAAATGCTTTCAAAATACAGAAATAATTGATATGAGCAGTATGGATCGAGGATATTTCACAAATCATGGCATGCATCTTAGCAGAAGAGGAAAAAAGCAGCTATGTAATATGATAAGAAAGAAAATACAACAGACTCCAGGAACAACTATCATGAATAATGCCATACCACTGCTGTTCGATAAAGATGAGGAAGTTGCAGAACATTTGCAAGTAATGAAAGTAAGAAGAGTTGAGGAAGTAGTTGAGGTGAGTGCTACCACTAAAGAAGGATGCCTAGGAGAAGAAAATCAGCTGAAAGGGATTAATGTGAATCTACCACAATCATCAGATACAGCAATACCAGAAAGCACCGAGTACATAGGGAAAACTTGTGAGGAAACCATTGAGATCGTCAGCAGCAGTCAGTTGGATGAATGAGGAGAGGAGTTACTGGAGAAGTTGGATGTTGGAGCACCATCAGGACGAACTGAAGGAGGGCAAGCTAAACAACCAGAAATAAGAACGTCAAGTAGGACAAGGAAACGACCAGTATTACTAGAGCAGGATTTTTTAAGGTAAAAGGTAGCAATATTTATAATCTAAAGGGAGAGCTAAATTTGTTCCACCAGAATGTTCAATCTTTAAGAAATAAAATTCTAAGTATGGAGGTTCTGTTGGCAGATAACCTACAAGGGTATGATGTTTTATGCTTAACTGAACATTGGTTGATAGAGGATGAGATTTCAAACTTTGTATTAGAAGGTTATGCTCTTGCAAGTAAGTTTTGTAGAAAGAAAACGAAGTGTGGAGGTTCATGTATATATGTGAATAATAATATCAAATGTAAGCAGTTGGATAAATTTGAATATCTGAATGTAGAGGAGCATTTCGAGGCTAGCTTTGTTGAACTAGTGGATTATAGGTTAATACTTATATGCATTTATAGAAATCCTTCTAGTAATGTTGAAACTTTTTATAATAATATTGAAATTATTTTAGGTGACCTACAGAATAAGAACAAAAATGTAATAATCATGGGCGACTTCGGAATAATGGTGGGCGAGATAAGCAAAGGCTAGAAATGTTGTTTTCCTTGTACGGTCTAAAGGCAGTTGTAAATTAACCAACTAGAATATCTGGGGATACAAAGTCAGCAGTACCGGTAGATCAAGTTGTATTGAATGAGGAAATATGGAACTATGAAGTAGAAGTTTACGATACAGGTTTTTCAGATCATTTTGCTCAAATTGTGCATCTAAATTTTAGGGTAGTAGGAAACCATAATTTAAAAAATAACAATGTAATTTACAGGGAAACTAGGAAAATATTACATATTTTAACCAGTTATTGGCCAAGGAAACTTGGGAGAATGCATATAGAAATAACTCAACTAATGAGGCCTTCAGTGAGTTTTTGGGTTTGTTTGATTATTATTATCAAGTGGCAATACCAGTCAAAAGGGTAATTGTAAAGAATTATAGGAATGGGTGGATTACAACAGGAATTAGAAATTCAAGTAGACGATTAAGGTTTTTAAGCAAATGTGTGAAAGGGAGTAACACCTCATCTGAATTGAAGGATTATTATAAGAAATATAAGAACATATATCAAGAAGTTTTGAAGGCTGCCAAAAGATTACATAATGAGAATGAGCTAAAAAATTCGAAAAACAGGTCTAAATGTATGTGGAACATTATAAAAAGGGAGAAAGGTACTCCAGTTCCATTAAAAAATAATATTACTCTTACAAATGCAGGGAAAGAAGTCAGTGATCCAGAAGAAGTTGCAGAAATATTTAGTAACTATTTTCTAGAACCAGTTTTGAGGTTAACGGAAAATTTTCAAACATCAGTGACAAGAACAAACTTGAATACAGTTCACAGGAATGTATCATCCATGTTTCTTACTCCTGTGACTGAGCAAGAGATAGATAAGATAATAAAACAGATGGGTAAAAAGAAGTCTTCTGGTTTAGATGGTTATTCAAACTACCTCATTAAATGCTGTTACCAATACATAATCAAGCCTCTCTGTTATTTGATAAATTTGTCACTAACCACTGGTAAATTTCCAGACAAATTCAAGGTAACCAAAGTTGTTCCGATACATAAAAAGGGTAGTGAAGAAGATGCTGGTAACTATAGGCCTGTCTGCCTCCCCTCTGTATTCTCCAAAATACTGGAAAGAATTATGTACGATAGACTGTTATCATTCTTAGAGAAGCATAATATATATTAGCTGGTTGCCAGAATGGCTTTCGTAAAAATGGATCAACTACCACAGCATTCATTAACTTTATTGAACGGATATATGACACACTAGATGGGAAGGGTGCATGTTTAGGTATTTTCTTGGATTTAACAAAAGCCTTTGATATAATTGACCACAGCTTGCTTTTAGAAAAGTTATACATGTATGGAGTTCGGGGAATGGCCTATGACTGGTTCAAATCATTTTTAGGGGATAGAAGACAGATTGTTGAAATATCATCTACCGGTACTGATTTGAGCAAAAATGTAATTAAGAATGTGTATTCCTGTGCCAGATACATAGATCATGGTGTTCCACGGGGGTCAGTTTTAGGACCATTATTATTTTTAGTATTTATTAATGATATCGTCCAAATTGTCGATGATATTCAAGGAGTGCAATTAACTTTGTTTGCAGATGATATTACTGTTTTTGTAGCTGATGAAAATTCTGAAGGGTTAGAATTGAAGGCAGGCAATATAGTGAGTAATATCCTGAGCTGGCTTGAAGATAATAAATTAATTTTAAGTAAACAGAAAACGTCTGTGATTAGATTTCACCATAAGATTAATTTAAATATGGAAATTAGTCAATATCATTTGGAGAGACCATAATTGAGTACTCATCATCAACAAAGTTTCTTGACTTGTGGATGGATGAATCATTAACCTGGGAAAAACATACAGAGTTATAGGGAAAAAGCTTAGTAGAATTTATTTCATGATAATATCTTTGAAAAATAGTTTTAATTTAAAGGCTTGCCAAATTATGTATTTTGCATATGTCCATCCCATACTAACCTATGGAATCATTTACTGGGGGAATTCACGATATAGCAAAGTCATCTTTAAGTTACAAAAGAAAATAATTAGAGGAATGGCCGGTGTCGGCAGGAGGACAAGCTGCAAGAAATACTTTAAACTTTATTTTATTTTACCATTGCCTAGCCTTTATATCTTCCATACACATGTATATATGAAGGAAAATGTAAACAGCTACACCATAAACTCTGATGTACATAGGTATAATAATAGAAATAGAAACAGTCTGCACATAGAACCACACAAAACTAAGCTATATGAATTAAGTTTGAGTTATGCAGGAGTACATTTATTTAATAAATTACCAGACTGCATTAAGCAGATAAAACCATGTTCAAAATTTAAGAAAGAATTATTCAAATTTGTTTTTAACCATTGTTTTTATTCTATTGAAGAATACTTAGCTCTTGAAAATTAACTTATGTATCACATTTTTTTTTAAATCTGTGCCTCTTTACCACATTGTATATTTCTCTTTATTTATCTTGGCTTGTATATTACTGTTTTATCCTTTGTTGCTGTAAATATGATTATTGACGTGTCCCATATCACTGGATGATCAGTTGGACGAAATACAATACAATACAATACAATACAGTGTTTCGTGTTTAGTGTTCTAACCGACTTTTCGTGTAGCAGACTTAATAATCAATTTTTTAGTTACATGTAACATCCAGTTGTAACCTTTTCCTTTCCTCTAGGTACGGACTTGCACATCATAACCCTTATTTGTGGTCTTGTCTTGTTTGTTTGTAGTAAGACGTCGTGATAGACCACACAGACGTGAAGAATTAGAACCTTGTGTCCCAGTGTTTTCGTGTTATGCCCTGATAGGTTAGCCTAAATACAATTGGTATTTTCCTACGTTCCATTATTACCTGATATATTTAGCTTCATTATATAGCTAACCCTATTCTTTCGTAATGTACAAGGATCATGTAAGAGAAATAGATCCGTCACTCCTGTATAATAAAGTTGGCTGAGAAAACAGGTCATGGAATCTACAATGGCCATCCTCTCTCTGCCAACATAAGGAAATAAATCCCACGATACTACCTCGTAATACACACGATGATTATAGTTGTTATTTTGTTAAAATTTTAATTGCAATAGAGATAATGATGGCATTTCGGCAGGAAAGTTGTATCACAAGCTTCTCTTGTGTCTTTTACTTGAAAAAGTAAATTGAAATTGCCGTACTTGTATGTTGGCAACCCTTGTGTTATGCTAGCTTGTATCGTTGTTTCACCGTTCGCACTTTATTGTTAATTTTTATCTATTAAATAATAAATGCAACAGTGATTGCTGAAAATGTTAATGCAATTCATATAAAACCCCAAAACGCCCGTACTTACCTAAATCACGATCTGACATAACCTCATTCTTTCCCTCGTTCGTTGAACCCTTCCCACGACTTTGATACATAGGTATGGAAAACAGAAGGCAAGGAAGCAGTAAAACGCAGCATATAAAGTACACAGTTTATATTTTTAATTAATTTATTCCAAACAACAGGCAAAAATCACAAACACACACACACCTTTACTCAACAGCTAGGTAGTTCAACACAAAGTAAGTTCATGATCAATACTATTTCTTCAAACTGATAACGTGTATAATTCTAATTTCACTCCATATTCTCAAAAAAAAAAAAAAAAAAAAACAAGTAAACCTTGAAAAAAACTAAACCTGGAATGAAAGAAATTAATCTTGCACAAACATCAAATAGGCCTAGGCTACTTACATAAATAATTTGTTACATTTACATAAATAACTCAAAATATGTAAAATAAAACAGCACCAAAAGCAAATGTTTGCACTCGACAAAGTGGAAGGCTCAACAAATGTAATCAAGGAAATGATACATGAAAACTGAAATATATAGTACCCGGTACTCGATCGAGTTACCAAATATTGGAACACATGGTAAGACCTGAATTTTTTGGTGAATGTTATATTGTTTTAAGTATTGTGTGGAAGAATGTGAAAAGAGGGTTCAGTTAATTCCTAAACATCATGTCAGTCTCCACTGGGTCATGTTACAGGCTGATCGTTACCACTAGATACCAGATGTTTGACAAAATGCCTAACCTCAACAAATCCACATGTTAACTAGAGAATAGAACTGTGCAACTAGCCCACTGATTAACAAAAAAAAAAAAAAAACATGGAAATAAGTACGGTACATAAACCAGCACCAACTAACACATCTAACACAGTACAACTCCAAATAATGTCACAACAGCGAATGACAGCAAGCCAACCACCCACGTGGCTATAGCTCCCTTAAATGTGGCATCTCTGTTACCGTGGCCATAGCAACAGACCATTTTCAAGCAGCGTTAGTCAACTTTTTCTCGCTGGTTGCGCTAAATGTCAGACTACAACTCTCGTGGACCCAACTGTAGCCACTTCTTTGCATCAAAGCCTTTCCCCGACAGTGACAACTCCATTAAATATATAGAGTTAGATGAAAAATATTTGTACACACAATCATCAATGATCTGCATTTAGAACTGTTGCACAGGTGAGAGACTGACTATCAATTGTTTGCCTAGTCTTTTCTTTTCTTAAATGATTGCAAATATCTTGGAAATTTCATTATATTCTTGATAAGTTCATAACACAAAATAAAAAAGTTCAAAATTGAACTGCAGGAAAAAATAGGTACTTGTGCAATACTGTACACACTTATTACAACAACAGGTAAGAAGCACAAACACACACCGTTTACTCACAACAGCTAGGTAGTTCAACACGAAGCAAGTTCATGATCAATACTATTTCTTCATACTAATAACGTGTATAATTCTAATTTCACTCCATACTCTCAAAAAACAAGTAAACCTTGAAAACACTAAACCTGGAATGATAGAAATTAATCGTGCACAAATATCAAGTAGGCTACTCACATCATATAAAATCACATAAATAACTCAAAATATATAAAATAAAACAGCACCAAAAGCAAATGTTTGCACTCGACAAAGTAGAAGGCTCAAACGTAATCAAGGAAATTACACTTCAAAACTGAAATACATAGTACCCGGTACACAATCGAGTTGCCAAATATTGGAACACATGGTAAGACCTGAATTTTTGGGGGAATGTTATATTGTTTTAAGCATTGTGTGGAAGTATGTGAAAAGTGGGTTCAATTAATTCCTAAACATCATGTCAGTCTCCACTGGGTCATGTTACAGGCTGATTGTTACCACTAGATACCAGATGTTTGACAAAATGCCTAACCTCAACAAATCCACATGTTAAGTAGAGAATAGAACTGTGCAACTAGCCCACTGATTAACTTAAAAAAAAAAAACCTAATAAAAATAATATTGAGGAAAGAAACATGAAAATAATAAGTATGGTACATAAACCAGCACCAACTAACACATCGAACACAGTACAACTCCAAATAATATCACAAAAGCGACTGACAGCAAGCCAACCACCCACATGGCGATAGCTCCCTTAAATGAGGCATCTCTGTTATCGTTGCCATAGCAACAGATAATTCTCTTGCACTAAACGTCAGACTTCAACTCTCGTGGACCCAACTGCAGCCACTTCCTTGCATCTTTGCCTTTCCCCGACAGTGACAACTCCATTAAATAACTATATAGAGTTAGATGAAAAATATTTGTACACACAATCATCAATGATCTGCATTTAGAACTGTTGCGCAGATGAGAGATTGCCTATCAATTGTTTGCCTAGTCTTTTCTTTTCTTAAATTATTTCAAATATCTTGGAAATTTCATTATATTCTTAATAAGTTCATAACACAAAATAAGTTCAAAACTGAACTGCAGAAAAAAAATAGATACTTGTGCAATACTGTACACACTTATTACAACACAAAACATACATAGTTAATATATATATATATAACTCTCCCTTTAAAACACCACCTTATAGTTTTCCACAGTTCTCTGAAAGTCGCAACTCTTTCTATATATGAATTACATGTAAGAATACCTGTGTCCACAGCAAGTAGCCTACATATTAATTATAAATAAAATTAAGTTGCTTTATGTCGGACCAACACAAACGGGTCTTATGGCGACAATGAGACAGGAAAGGGCTAGAAGTGGAAAGGGAGTGGCCATGGCCTTAATTAAGGTACAGCACCAGCATTTGCTTGGTGTGAAAATTGGAAACCACAGAAAACCATCTTAACGGCTGACGATGGTAGGATTCGAACCCACCATCCCCCAAATGCAAGCTCATAGGTACGCGACCCTAAATGCATGGCCAACAAGCTCTGTCGTCTTTGAAAATGTATCTTTCTATCAGCAGACGATTTTTTAAAATCATCATGTTTTGTATAGGCTTCCTGAGATGTACAGCAGCCCACTGGTTTTCTGATTGAACATCTTTTTATTTAAGCTATTGAATCAGTCGACTCACTCATTCGCTGTTCACTGTCCACGTACACAGGTGACCTTGTGATTCGATTATTGAAGTATTGTGCAATGATGCGACATACAAACTGAGAGAATACAGAGCGGTTCTTTCCAATAAAAAACAGACAATTTCGAGTGGTCATGAGTATGACTCATAGTCATAGGGTAGGCTAGATAATAATGTTATTGGCTTTACGTCCCACTAACTACTTTTACGGTTTTCGGAGACGCCAAGGTACCAGAATTTAATCCCGCAGGAATTCTTTTACGTGCCAATAAATCTACCGACATGAGGCTGACGTATTTGAGCACCTTCAAATACCACCGGACTGAGCCAGGATCGAACCTGTCAAGTTGAGGTCAGAAGGCCAGGCCTCAGGCCTGGTCTGAGCCACTCATCCAGGCGGGCAGGCTATAGAGTTGAGTTTAATTAACTGTCGAATGTCAACAAGTTCTAAAAATACTGATTGATTAAACTAATACGGTAAAGAGAATAACATAATAGACTACCTACTTACAAGCAATGTACTTTGGAATTATTTTTCGACTACCTTTTTAACACTGCAAATAAATCCATCTAGTATCATTTACTCGCAACAGCTAGTTCAATGCAAGTTCATGATCATATATTTCTTTACACTAAGAATGCGTATAATTCTAATTTCACTGCATAGTCTCAAAAAACAAGTAAAATTTGAAAAAACTAAACCTGGAATGAAAGAAATTACCTTTGAACAAAATTAATATTTTTATTTTAACTGCCCATTTTGCAAATATATAGAGCCTATATAGATACTTTCGGGGATTTTCGCCAGCCTATTTTGCAGTTTTTAATTCCTAAAATTGGTCTCTTGTAATCACAATCTGTCAGCAGTTCAAGCGGACATAAGAAGCTGTTTGGTACTGCTACAGTGTTCAATTTTTACATTAAGGTTTCACTGATGGAATTCTATAAGAGACCCTTGTTACATTTTTGTTTACCTCCAATAGTCTTTTTTGATGACCACTGTTATGGACAAAATTGTGAAGGAGACAAAGGTAAAATTTGGGGACAGGGAGCTGGACGTAATGATGTTTGAAGATGATTTTGTGGTGCGGAGAGCAGAGAGAAAGTACAAGGGCAACTGGGCATGTGAGGTGAAATTACGGAAAATTTTGTCCAAGACATACATGCAGCACAGACCTGGACAATGACAAAAGGAGAGAATAAAATCCAGACCAACTGAAGGAAATTTTAAGAAAGTATGATAGGAGAAAGAAGAAAGGACAGAGTATGAAATGAAGAAGTCAGGAAGGAAATTGGAGAGAAAAGGCTTTATGACAGTATGGACAAAAATGGTTTGGACATGTTTACAGGATGGAAAAGGGAAGGATGCAAAGATGGATGATGGAGACCCAGAATAAGATGGCTGAAACCTGGATTGGAACACAGTTAAGGAAGAACAATGGCAGCTGGATAGAGGAAGATGGAAAGGTGCCGTAATCACCCCCCTGTGGGTGCGGATGGTAGTAATAAACCAACGGTATCACCTGCCCCAGGGGCTCTCATCTTGAGAGTGTGGGTTGGCAACCACGGGGCCCTGAGTCCTGGCATTTCTTCCACTTACTTGGGCTAAGCTCCTCACCTTCATCTACTCTGTCCGACTTTGGTCCACTCTTCTTCTTTCCCGATCCCAAGGCTGTTAGAGCATTCGAAGGCTAGGGAGTCTTTCATTTTAACGCTCTTCGTGGCCTTGTCTTCCTTTGGCCGATATTTTCATTTTTCAAAGTGGTGGATCCCTTCCATTTTTTCCTCACAGATTAGTATTACTGTATATAGGGGTGCTGTAAACCCAGACCGAACGTCTGGTGTTTGTACTCTGCGCTACGGCATCTGTTGTACGACAGACGCACACATAGTTCTTGACCTGGTAAACAGCCTGCATGAGTTTGACCTGGCAAGCCTGAATTGCTGAATCTCAGCTGTTAAAATGGTGAGACAGTTAATAATAATAATAATAATACTTGCTTTACGTCCCACTAACTACTTTTACGGTTTTCGGAGACGCAGAGGTGCCGGAATTTTGTCCCGCAGGAGTTCTTTTATGTGCCAGTAAATCTACCGACACGAGGCTGACATATTTGAGCACCTTCAAATATCACCGGACTGAGCCAGGATCGAACCTGCCAAGTTGGGGTCAGAAGGCCAGCACCTCAACTGTCTGAGCCACTCAGCCTGGCACAGTTAATATTGCAACACTGTATATTCGTAAAAATTTCTGGTTTCATCTTAATGGTCGTGTGAAGTCATAACTCTTACTATTGGTGTGCAGAAAATCCTAATTATGTTCATGCTGATTGGTGTGCTGTTAGTGCAAGACGAATAATTGGGACTATTTTTTTTAACAACGGTAAATGACGACATTCTTCCATCAGTTAACGTAAAAAGAAAATTCGCAAGGGGTGGTTTCAACAAGATTCAGCCCCTGCTCATATAGCAGAAGATTCCTTTCTAACAATCTCGGAAGTGTCTGCAGACAGGTGATCAGAGCTGATCAATGTCCCCCTCGTTCTCCAGATGTAACAGTGTGTGAATTTTACTTGTAGGGTAAACTGAAAGAAAAAGTGTACCGAACAAATCCTCATGCATTGGAGGAACTGAAAGAAAGCATTACGAATGAAATCAGAAACATTACAGTTATTGAACTCACTCGCGTCAGCCAGAATGTGGTTACCAGATACACCCAGGAAAGAAGACACTTCCAGCATCTTTTATAAGGTAACATTTGATACAAGATTATATACACGCTTAAAGCAGGGTGACCACGCGACGTAAGTTAGGCCGAGGCAGCTGCCATAGCGCAGAATACAAACAATGTGTGTTCGGTGTGAGTTTATATGAGAGATCCTGGATAGAGGACGATTGCAGATATTACTTCTGCTTAAAACAATAATCATCACCACCACCACTGCCATAAACATCCCAACATGGAAGGAGCTGAATGAGGTGGTGCTGATGATTGTTTTAAGAGGAAGTACAACTAGGTAACCACCCTCTACATAACACTAAACATAGAGAAAAAATGCAGGGGTCACTCTTCGCGCCTCTTACGACATGCAGGAGACACCATGGGTGTATCCTACCTCCCCACCCACAGAGAGTAGCTGGATGAGGGAAATGGATGATAATGGTGACGATGATTATGATGGAACAGGTTACATAGAAACAGTTTATGGAGAACTTAATCCCGCGCCAGTGACCACACGTTATACAAAAATGGTACACAGGGAACTTCGTCCTGCACCAGTCAACACGTTATGAAAAAAGATGTTAATTCAAAGGCCCAGTTAGCCAGAAAGTTGACTTTCTTCATGGAGTCTCTTCACTTTTGTTGTGATTAAATTCCTCGCAAACAGATTAACAAGTCTTGTCACCAAGGAATCCTTATGGTCCATGCACGAAAGCCAATCATAATCCGCACCTCCAGTATCTCTGCAGATCTTCCTCACTAAATCCCGCACGTTTCTCTTATGGCTGATCCTTTCCCACATTTCCTGAAATTCTCTCTTGCACATCATGAAAGCAGTGATGCACTCCTTACTTGGGTAAGTGAGATGCTTCTGTCCATTGTCCATCTCACACTGCTCAATAAACATGTGGTCTGAGCTCCTCTCCTCCATGCTACAGGTTAACTGACCTTGACAGAGAGCGCAATCAAAGTCCTTCAGTACCTGTTTAACAAGAAAACCACATACATACGCAGGTGACTGTCTGTGGAGTTTCATGATGTTGTAACTCTTGTGTACAGAAGGTGGACTTTTCGGACCATTTGAATTTTCCAATAACGAATATACTTCATTGCAGAAATCGTTGGTTTCTTCCATGGACTGCTCAAATTCCCCTCCAATGCTGAATGTAGACGCATCCAAGAAAGTCTGAAGGTTGCTCAATAATGAACCATTATCGTCTTCACAGTTCTTCCCCTTCAGTTGCCGTGATACCAAACCATTTACCACTGCTGTCTTCAGTGCGGCTATGAAGTGAATGCAGGTTGGAGAATCATTGCTTCCACATGTATCTCTCACCACCGCAAACAAATTCTCCAGAGAGTCTTGATTCAACTGCCGAAGGTTCATGTACTTGAAGGAAACCTTCAATGAAGACCATAGTCTCTCCATTCCTGTAACAGTGCTTATCCAACCTTTAATACAGGGAGGCACACTGCTAGATCCATCACTTTTCTTCTGGAATCGCCAGCTGTGAAGAGCTCCTTTCATTTTCCGCCATTCATCTACGTGCGGCGAGTCCTTAGATACATTACATCGAAACCTTCTCTTGTCCTTGGGTCCACTGGGGCCGTTCGTCAGGTCAAAGAAGTGATTGATATCTTTGACACGTCTTGCAGTAATGTCGGCACCTGGAACCATTTGGCCTTGAGTCAGCTTATGGAATGTCATCATAACATTGTGTGTCTTGTCACTAAACACTTGAGCAGCATATTTCACACGCATCTTTCCTTTCCCTCGAGGGTACATATGCTTCTCCGTTAACTTGTCCATTAGACGATACATTTCCCGATCGTGCTTGTAAACAGACAGAATATGTTCCCAAGAAGAAACTTCTTTACCTACAACCAGGTCAGCTGTTAAGAAGTTATTCCTCACATTTTTCAGAATGTGAGGCACATCAAAGAGGCACACAATCAGACGTCCATCACTCTTGAAGACCGGTTCATAGGTACCTTCTTCACATGACTGCCGTAAAATCTTCACTGCCCGCTGATTACAGGAAGCCTGATCACAGACAGTAGCAACAACCAGAACTTTGTGGTGAAATAAGGCTCTCACAGCATACTGTACTAGGTTTACAAGCACTTCTGCCCTTGTGCTTCCTTTAGAGAAGAAGAAAGCAATAGGTTGCTTCCATTTCTGTTTGAGACCCTGAATCATGAAAACAAGAGCATGGTCAGCAATCTGGTTGCTCCTATCAGGTATACCATACTCCTCAAGTCCTGACCCATAATCCTCATACCCTACAATGTATCCCTTGTTGTCGTCGTAATACAACCCAGGCTGCAGAGCCATCTCATCAAACATCAGGATACACTTTCTATCATCTTCTGGGAGCTTCTCCATGAGAGTCTGTAAGTGTTGAAGAAGAACTTCACTGAAACCTGGCTGCAATGGGATGTTCATTAACAGTCTCTGCAGAGTCCTCTCACTGGGTAGAGTCATTATGCACTGAAGGAAACGGTACATTTTCGGACTCCTCTTGTACGCAGCCAAAGCAAAAGTTTTCAGTTGAGAAGACCATCTCCTTCCACTTGGCTGGCGTGAAAAATTCTGGAGCTCGCCCTGTATTAATAACCACACTCCAGGCGACACTAATTCCTCCATGTCCTCAACGTTCTTCTTTCTTATCATCTCCCAAAGACCCTTGCAATTACCCTTCAGTTTATCGACCTTCAGTGCCATTCTCCTGGCCTGTTCGCAGTACTCCTCTGCAGTCTTCAGAAGAGCTTCCTTGCGGGGAGTATCTATGTCTGCATGGTCAAGGCCTGATTTCTGCAGCACTGGCGAGACCTTATTCTGCTTCATCCGTCTCTTGACTTTATCATCTGTAATGGAAACCAAGGAATAAGAATTAATGTTCAGTGTACCAACCCAAGAAAACAAATATTTAAAAAAATGCATTCATTTCGTAGTCATGAAGTAAGCCTAGAAATGTTAGTGCATGGATGATCCTTTGGTTATTCCGTTTAGAATTGTTTGAATACATGCTTTTCTGATTCCTAAACATGCACCCACGTTTGTAAATTCGGAAGCGTAAATTGCTCCATAATGATTGGGCGCTCAAGCGATCTCTGTGGTTTTCTTCCTTTGTTTTTAATTTACAGTATTTTAATGGATCATTGTGATTACTATGGTAACTTTATATCATCAGTATGCATTGTGTGATGTGAAGTGATCATTTTCTGCTGTAACCCATGTTGTGCTTACTTTGTGATTTTATGTAAATTAAATGGCAGATGTTGAAGGGGTGAACTATGATGTCATGAATATGGCTAGTATGGCAAAAGAGTCGTAAAAAAATCCACAGCCTGTTTCCAGTTATTCAGCCGGATCAGGAATGGAATGAATGAAGTCCCCATCTAGCGGCGAGGATAGGAATTGTGCCAGCTGCCGAAGCCTGTCGTACTCCTTTGGGACAATGATAAAAGAATGAAAGATGAAATGATATTGGAGAGTGATGCTGGAATTAAATATGACAGGGAAAACTGGAGTACCTGGAGAGTAGCGCTTGGCAAATATTTGCAATTAATAACTAGTTACAAATGGCAAAAAAATCACAATTTTCACATTTATGTTCCTTCTTTGGACATAGTAGGATTCTCCCTTCAGTTAAAAAAGTTTCTGAGACCCTACTTGCAGATAGTCAGCTTGTGTACCGGACCCTAAATCTTTAGAAACACTACTAGAGGTGAAACACACAAAGCATTGAGCTGAAGATATCACCACTACCAACCACCACGTGCCTCTATTCTATGAGCACGGAGCTGAGACTTGGAATTCAAGTAGGCCTATGTGTATGTCCATACTCATCCACAACAAAATTTCATTACATATATCTCCATTTCAAGTATTCTATTGCAGACCACTTGTTAGAATGTTCTCAGCTGATGAAATAAATCCAAGTAACTGTTTGACTTGATTTCAGAAACAAGCTCATTACTAATCTAAAAGCTGACTAACAAGACAAATCAGATTTTGTCATAGCAGTCTTTAATGTGCAAGAGAATAGGAAATGCAATGAAATACTTAAAAATATATCTAGAAATGACACATTATAGCAGAGAAATAAATAACCTTGTTCATCCGGATGTCCATTGCAGCTTCGCTTCCTTTTCCCCATAGCCAGTATTGCGCTGCAATCAGCTGTAAGAGAGATATACATATAAATAAAGCTTAACAACTTAATAGGATTTTTCTATTTCTAACATATGAAATTCATGATAATTAGCCCAGATAATTAGAGTAATATGAATTTAAGAGCAGGGTATTGTCACAGCAATAGTGATGTCATGCTATCTTCCCACTGTACCATTCTCTACCCCGGGCGTTAACTGACAATGGTTCAACATGGTTGGCAGTAAGACAAGTGCATAGAGCAATAACCATGGTGTAGTCAAATATTACTGTTAGTCACAACGTCCCCTAGGTGGCTGTAGGCTCCCCTAATGCCCTCACAGGGTATCCCAGGAAGGGTAGTCTTCTGCCAAGCTTGCTGTAAGGAGGTAAATTCCTTTGTTCCTTTTAGTGATTGAAAACTGCAATCGCATTTCATTGTAGCATTTATAGGCCATTAATTTATGTATTGGAGCAAGCTGTTTTGTCGCAGTGCTGTATTAGTTGTGAACTTTCAATAATTTATATTGCTAAAATGTAAATAACTTTTTACTAAATGAGGAGTTTGAACGCCAGTGGTTTCTTGTCACAGAGTGGATGAAAATTAAAAGTCAGTATTTTGAACTGTGATTAATTTCCTGTGAAAATAGATATTTACAACTGAAATGCGGTTTTTAAAATATCGTAACTTTCACCAGCGTTATGTGTAGACTCTAGTGAACTCTACAAGATTATGCTTCTGCTAAGCCTTCAAAAAACATAGGTTGCAGATCCAATGTGGTGCAGCTAAGACATCAGAGAGGCTAGACATACAAACATAGCACGGCTCGGATGATGTCACAGCATTTTACAAAGCTGCCAAGACTATCCTTACAAGACGAGGCCAGTGAAAAGACTGTTGGTCTGGATTGGCGAGGTCTGGTTAGTAACAATTATGCTAGAGAGATAGAGGGATATTATAATAATGTTATTGTTTTTACGTCCCACTAAGTACTTTTTGGGCTTGATTTTCGGAGACATTGAGAGGTCAGAATTTTGTCCCACAGGAGTTCTTTTATGTGCCAGTGACACAAGGCTGACATATTTGAGCACATTCAAATACCACCAGACTGAGCCAGGACCAAACTTGTCAAGTAGGGCTCAGAAGGCCAGCACTCTAGTGTCTGAGCCACTGAGCCCAGCAGGGATATTATATTTTTGCCCTATAGGTATATAAGTTATACAACAACTGCCCATTAAATATTTGAAACCCAGTATTAATTCCAATTTTCCTCTTCTGACACAAAAAGTTACTCTTAAATACCCCGATGGACCACTGGATGCTGAATTCAATGTCTGACGTTAATGCAAAGAACTGAGTGGATTTACTTTGGAGAGAAGCCTATTGCTACCTCTCCAACAGTTCATTTGAATCAAAAATATATTCAGGAATGAGAAAGCTAATCCTGTTAAAACAAAACATCCAGAGCAATAATACAAGTGTCAATAACCCACTAGTCATTCCAACATTTTTAGTCAAGGCTACATTACATTCTCTCACCCTTAATAAAAAGAAGTCCATTGAATTTAATAAAAGAAATCACAGTATGGATAACAATGAAATGACGATAGTTCCTGCTCTTTCTAATGTACAATGAAACTTACACTCAGTGGGAGATAGCCGGGAATCTTCTCCCTGTGTGAAACTGGCATCGAGGACAGCAAATCCAGTAAGATGTGAGGCAGATAGATGTCCTATAAAGATAACATCATATCAAACGAACTTCAGTACAAAAACAAAGAATCTAGATGTAATTACACTGCTGAATCACACATACCCTGTAGCCTTTTCTGCATATCGGAGAGTCCTGGAGTCGATGAAACCACTTCATTGAATGATTTCTCACTACATTCAGAAGAAAGCTGAAGATGACAATGTTCTCCCTCACTCACACTGACATCAAGGACAGCAAATCCCGGAAGGTGTGAGGAAGCTGAATGTCCTATAAAATAAAGTAACATCACATAACACAAAATTCAAAATAAAAGGAAGGGAAATGAATTACATTCCTGATTAAAGGAGTTAGAAATACTTACCCTGCAGTTTTTTCTGCAGATTGGAGGGTCGTGGAGGTGAAAAAACCACTTCGTTGAATGGTTTCTCTGTACTCTGAGTAGTAAGTCGACGATGATAACAATGTTCAATATCAATCAAACTGGCATCCACGACAGTAGATAGATGTCCTATAAAATTTAAAGTAACATGACATCAAACAAAAAAATACAAATTTTATTGCCTTGTTGAATAAAATAGCTTACCATACATTTTCTTCAGTCTACTGAATAAAAGTTACATCACATCAACCAAGATCTGGTAGAAAAAGAATTAAAATGCAATTACAATATACTGCTGATTAAAATTCCTCACCCTGCTGGCTTTGAATCATACTAGAGGATCCAGGAGTGGAAGAAACCACTTCACTGAATGGTTCTATCCCATGTGGCGATTGCTTTCCTGAAATGTACAGAGAATTTATCTTCATCTTCGTCTGTCATGCTTTCACCATTCAACCTTATCAGGCAACTACATACACAAGAACACTTACCAGTGTCGACAGGTGATCCCTGTCCAGCATCAACACACTCATATGCCATGCAGTCAAACACAAGCATTTCCTCTGCACTAATAGCACTTCCACTGAATACAGTAGGTACAGCATTTCTGTGCAGCCTTCGATGAAATTTATCAAAGAAATGCTGTGGCTCGAAATGCCTTCCACAGATATATCTTATGCCATAAAGCTTCTTCACAGAGAGCTGTAATAATTGCCTATTTCCACAATTTTGGACCCATGTGCGGCACCTAAGCAAAGTAGACTTCAAGATAGTACATATTTACTTCAGACAATTTATTAGAATTATTTTCAATTCAATGCACGAAATAACTTGACCCCTGAATGTTGTAATCGACTTTAAAATTCATCTTAAATTGTATCTTAAATAAAACTCACTTACCTAGCAAAGTCCTTCGGAAATCTAAAAAGTGCTGGACTTTGTAACTCGTCAGCGTATTCCTGACATCCTGGCGCAGCACACCGTCTAAGATGCGGCATATTGGATAAAAACCTCGTTTAATGCGAAAGAATCTCAACAAATTTTCGTTCAACAAGCACTATCACTCGCCGTACGACCAAGTTCTCTTCGCGCGCAACGATAACGGTGTCATGTTATGAATTATCTGTACCGCGTGCAACTGCATGTGTATTGCCAATCATTGCTCTCTAAATTAATCCTCCAAAAGGGAATTTTAGTTTTCACTAGTTGGCGGAGATCGAATGGCCCATCTCGGAACTGCTTCGGACGCTCCCTATGAAGTGTCACCCCCCTGGTAATGTACTAATTTCTTCTACCGTTGGCACCTCTCCCAGACAATAATTAATCCGCAAACCAGTGACTGGACGTAGCGTCTCACGACGATGTCCACCAACTAACCAAGGGGAAGAAGAAGAAGAAGAATGACATTCTGAGAGTCGCAGCTTGGGATGTTAGAAATTAGAATCGTTGTGGTAGGTTAGAGAATCTGAAAAGGGAAATGGATAGACTCAAATTAGATGTAGTCGGTATAAGTGAAGTAATTTGGCAGGAAGAACAGGATTTTTCGTCAGGTAACTACAGAATTATTAACACAAAATCAAACATGGAAAATGCAGAAGTTGGTTTAATAATTCATAAGAAAATAGGACAGCAGCTACTACAACGAACATAGCGAACGAATTATTTTTGTCAGGATAGACACCAAGTCAATGCCCGCGATGCTTACTAGTTCAGCAGACGAAGAAATAGAAAAATACAGGATATGAAGAGATAGAAGGTTTGATACAATATGTAAAAGGAGACGAGAATCTAACTGTGATGGGAGACTGGTATGCAGTTGTAAGCTAAGGAAGAGAAGGTAATGACGTAGGTGGATACGGACTGGGACAAAGGAATGAAGGAGGAAGTGGGCTGGTTGAATTCTGCATTGATCGTAATTTAGTCCTTGATAAGACTTGGTTCAAATACTACAAACAACGGGTGTATACGTGGAGGAGACATGGACACACAGAAAGTATCAAATAGACTTTATTATGATTAAGCAGAGATTCAAAACGCAGATGTTGGTTTACAAGACTTTCTCAGGAGCAGGCGTGGTTTCTGACCACAACTTGTTGGCCGTGAAATGTTATCTGACGTAGACGAAATTGAAGAAAGGAATGCACGAAGATGGGATCAATATAAATTTGTTTCAAGGAACATGTTGCATAAGGATTATAAAAAATGGCTGAAGTAAACACAATAGATGAAGAGTGGACACTCGTGAAGAATGAGATCAGCAGTGCTGCTGAAGAAGGGGTAGGAAGGAAGGTAACATCAAGTAAGAATCAGTGGATAACTCGACGGATATTAGACCGGATCGACGAACTGCCAAAATACGAGAATGTAATAAATGAGGAGGGCAGAAAAGAATACAGGCGATTAAAGAATGAAGTAAATAGGAAGTGCAGATCAGCTAAGGAAGAATGGTTGAAAGAAAAGTACAAGGATGTTGATGGTTGTATGGTTGTAGGAAAGATAAATGCTGCATAAAGGAAAATCAAGGAAACTTCTGGAGAAAAGAAATCTAGGTGGATGGACATTAAGAGCTGAGATGAAAAATCATTTCTAGGGAAAGAAGGCACGGCAGAAAGATGACAGAATCATATTAAACAACTGAATCGAGAGAAAAAGTAGATGATAAGGTTCTGGAACATAAAAGTCTGTAGATGCTGATGAAATGGGAGACCCAATTTTTCGGTCAGAATTCGAGGGAGCTTTGAGAGACGTAAATAGGAACAAGACCTCTGGAATTGGTGACATACCCTCAGAACTACTGACCACTTTAAGAGAAGCCAGCATGGCAAAGTTATTCCATTTATTGTGTAACATGTCTGACACAGGATAGATGACTTCCGATTTTAGACAAAATGTAGTTATACCTATTCCCAAGAAATCCGGTGCTGAAAAGCCATTAGTCTACTACCCCACGCTTGCAAAATATTAACACTTATTATTTACAGAAGAATGGAAACTGAAATTGAAGCTGAGATAGGAGAAAATCTATTTGCCTTCAGAAGAAATATAGGAACACGTGAAGCAATCCTGACTTTAAATTTAATTTATTCGAATTAAAATTTTAACACGTGTTATTTACAGAAGAATTCAAGAAAGAAGTTGATGCTGAGCTGAGTGAGGATCAGTTTGGCCTCAGAAGAAGTATAGGAATACGTGAAGAAGTCCTGACTTTAAATTAGGAAGGACAAACCAACATACATGGCATTCGTAGACCTAGAAAAGGCATTCGATAAGGTTGATTGGACCAAGCTATTTGAGATCCTGAATGTGATCGGGATCAGATGCCGAGAAAAATGAATATCTACAAACAGTACAAATTCAGTCAGCGGTGATAATTATGAAGGTTATGGAAAAGAAGCAGCACTCCAGAAATGAGTGGGGCAAGGCTGCAGTTTGTCCCCTCTTCTGTTCAATATTTATATATGACAGGCAGTAAAGAAAATCAAAGACTATTTGAAAATGGAATCTCAATCCAAGAAGAGGAAATCAATACTCTGAGATTTGCCGATGATATTGTTGTTGAGTCCACACAATATCTAGAGCAATTGCTGAATGGTATGGACACAGTCTAGGAGGAGTACAAGACGAGATTAAATTATAATACATCGAAAACGAAAGTAATGGAGCGCAGGAGAATGAAGTCAGGCGATGCAGGAGATATTAGATAAGAAAATGAAGTCTTAAAGGAAATAGATGCATAGGCCTATTGTTACTTGGGTAGGAGGTTAACTAATGGTGGCAGAAGTAAGGAGGACATAAAATGCAGAATAGGAAGGAAGGCCACCGCTGGATACCGTGGTTCAAATCCTGGTCACTCCATGTGAGATTTGTGCTGGACAAAGCGGAGGCGGGACAGGTTTTTCTCCGGGTACTCCGGTTTTCCCTGTCATCGTTCATTCCAGCAACACTCTCCATTCTCATTTCATTGCATCTATCAGTCATTAATAAATCACTTTGGGAGTGGCGACCCCATCGTACTAATAGCTTATATCTGCTTCATTCATTCCATCCCTGACCCGGTCAATGACTGGAAAACAGGTTGTAGGTTTTCATTTTTTCAGGAAGGAAGGCCTAACTTCGAACATTGGTATAGGATTTAGAAAGACATTTTAAGTCGTCTGGTGCGTGATATAGTATGGAAGTGAAACATAGACGATAATAAGCTCAGAAATAACCATAATAGGAGCTTCAGAATGGTGGTGTTGCAGAAGAATTCTGAATTCGAAGTGGGTAGATCGATTCAAGAATGAAGAAATACTAAATGGAATTTATGAGAGGAGAACGATAGGCACATATTAAGGCACCCAGGTTTTGTTCAGTTAACTTTGGAGGGATGTGTAAGCGGTAAGAACGTCAGGGGTAGACCAAGATAAGAATATGACAAACAGATGCAGGATGAAATAGTTACACAGAAATAGAGAGGTCAGCACAGGTTAGGGTGGCATAGAGATCTGCATCAAAACAGCCTATGAAATGACTACCTGAAAATAAATAAATAAATAAATAAATAAATAAATAAATAAATAAATAAATAAATAAATAAATAAATAAATAAATAAATAAATAAATAAATAAATAAATACAAAGGAATAAGGACAGAGATACATAAAAAATGAAACAAGCAGAATCCTCCATGTCTATAACTTTTTGTACCTGATGGGTATGCTGATTCCATTCATGTTCCAAATTATATGTTGAGAGTTAAAACAAAAATAGGAATGATCCATCTACTGTTGAAAAATCCAATAACATTCCATACCGCACAGGCGTTCGTATCGTATGAGCTATAGTGGTGCGCTCTATATTGATTTTGCACAACTGTATGTACGTATCTACAGAATAATAACTTTCTGGTCTTTATAAATGACAGCAACACCATCTATTATAATCACTGCCTGCTCGATCTGCATCCGATGGCTGCTTATACTGCCTGCTTATTCCATATTCAAACGTGTAACACGACTTACAAACAATCTGCCGCTAGATGGCAACACCAGACGTACCCACTTATCGCGTGAATACAGCTAGATAAGCATACAAGCAAAATTTTAAATCTGAAAGTAACAGAAAAATTAAAGAATTGTACGCATAAAGTGGTGCTCTAGAGAGTGGTTGCTTCAGGACTTTTCGAGAAAGAGGTTTCGACGAACAAGAAAACCTGGAAACTTTGTATGATACTTCCCTACATTACTAAGTAGAGGTTTCACGATTCTGGCCACCACAGTTTCTGACACAAGTTCCTGGTGCTTATTGTTACCAAAACGCTTGAAAATCTTACACTGGCACAAAGAGGGTAGAACATAGTTTTTATTATAGTATGGAGCAGACTTGTAGATTTCTTGCAGTACGGTAGAGCCGCCTCAACAAATTTCTGTAGCCCCATAATTAGGCCAATAAATCGTTGCTGGGGATAGCGCAGTTCATCAATGAGGATGCATTAACTGAGGTGGAAACGTTATTCAAACGCGTGCTGCATTCTGTATTTTCTTTGATTACACGCACTAAATAACCACACACTAATGCCCGGGAAGCAGTTTATAAAGTGACACACACCGAGCTTGATAGCTGCAGTCGCTTAAGTGCGGCCAGTATCCAGTAATCGGGAGATAGTTGGTTCGAGCCCCACTGTCGGCAGCCCTGAAGATGGTTTTCCTGGTTTCCCATTTTCACACCAGGCAAATGCCGGGGCTGTACCTTAATTAAGGCCACGGCCGCTTCCTTCCAATTCCTAGGCTTTTCCTATCACATCGTCGCCGTAAGACATACCCGTGTCGGTGCGACGTAAAGCAAATAGCAACAACAACAACAACAAAAAGGTGACACATACTGACTAAAGCCCCATTCACAATGCAAACGTAACGTAACGTAAACTTAAAATTAACGTTAACTTAGAAGTTACCGGCCATCTTTTCTAATGGATCCATTCACAATGCGCCGACGTAAACTTAACTGCGAGTCCGTAAAATTAAGGGATTGTAAACTCCAAGCTCTTGCGGTTAATTTTACGTTAACTTTAAGAATCAGCCAATCAGAGCAGAGGTAAACACTGTGTGTTGTGCACGATATAATGACTTCTTTCGACGAAACACTTGTAATTCTCTTTCAAAATAATCTTTGTGTATAGGCTATGTATGATAGAAGGAAAAAGAATTACAAATACGCTGTACCGAAAAGTAATTGGTGGAAATTAATATCCTGTAGTAATGAAATCTGACAATAAATGGCGGGAGACAAGCTCGCAGCGCTGGCAAACGGACGAGAGAGAATCCCTGTCATAAATAAAACAGTGTCCCTGTATATTTCTTAACATTATGACGGACTACTATTTTACGAAAACGATATCATCCAAACAAATAGATCCAAACATCTCATCAGGGTGTGGTAGATAGAGTCATAGATGTCGGTAAAGGAGACCTTACATTTCTTTTTATTACAAAAGGGGACGCAAATCGTAAGAAAGGCAAACAGTTCAGGTTTCATCCGCATGTCCAAAACGAACTGATGAGGGTCATTTCTTACAGTAGATTACCGAAATCGCCCTGAGATAACCTTTGATTCGAGGGATGAACCCATTTTCTGCACCGTTGTTTACATCGCCTTTTTCAGGTACCGTAGGCCTACACAGCTCCCAGGAGCAAAGCAATAGATGTTTGAAGTAATATGAATTCCGCTACCACGTTGTTTGATTCCAACGAAGTACTGAATTATAAAACTGCGAGATAGCCCAAAACCTGACTTCCGTACTAAATAACATGGCAGTGTTTTGATTGGCTGCTGTGTACTCTTTACGTTAATGTTACGTTCCTCCATTGTGAATACCACAAATTTTACGTTAATTTTACGGTTACGTTACGTCGTTAAGTTTACGGTTACGTTTGCATTGTGAATGGGGCCTTAGGGGGCTCACGAACATCTTCCAGTAAATCAAGTACATACTCAGCGGCATCACTGGTTCTGTTTCGTCAAGTCCGGGAGAGGATACTGAGGCAGAAAATTTTTGAATTTTTTGTAGATAACGTTAGCACCATCGGTGAACATTAAAATACCGGATTTCAGAATTCTCTTTATGGAATTCTGAGCAGCCCTGGAGTCAGTCATGCCATTGCACCCTCCTCCCATTCTTATAGAACTAAACATGGGTTCAACTGGATCTCCTGAAAAGGCCCGTGTCCTGGAAAGAAATACCACGGCATTCTGGTTTCCCTTTCTTTGATTTGCAGAAAGGCTCGCAGCAGTACACCATTTTCACTGGAAACAAGTACAGTACTACCCTACTTCCCGCTATTTCATTCCGACAAGTCTGGAGCCGGTTGGTGCTGCCACCTGCTGTGGGTATTTGTAAACGGAGTGTTTCATTTAGTGCCGTGTTGAAATGTTGTAATGAGCAGGCAGTATAAGCAGCCATCGGATGCAGATCGAGCAGGCAGTGATTATAATACATCTGCAATTGATGCGCTCTCTGCGGATGCTCTGTACAGCCCTTTATTTTGGTTCGTATTTCGATGAACTCAGTGAAGTTTATTTAGTTTCATGTCTGTGTAGATGAAACTGTGGTGTTTTCTCGAAGCATTTTCTGGTTTGTTTCTGTCGTGCGTTTGACGAATGTGACGTATAAACATTTTGCGCTAATTGTGCACCGGTTAACTGTTTGCGGTATCATGCGGAGTGACAGAAGCGAAAATAATATCTGCATAGCCTAGTACAGTTTTTTTCCCCGCCGTTAGTGTTCAATTAAGCGATCGCCATGAGTGGATCTCATGCTCAGGGTGGATTAAGCAAACTAAAAAAGAAACATTTTCGTGTTAAACACCAGAAAGTAAAACTTTTCCGGGCAAATGAACCTCTTCTTTCTGTGTTTATGTGGGGCGTCAATCATACGGTAAGTACAGATTTGTGGGTGTGTGGTTAGCGGAAAGTTGTCAGGTTAAGATCGTTTTTTGTATGACGTTATTGAATGTCAAAAAGTTGTGCAGCAAAAATATTATATGTTTATATTAATTGAAGCATTAGAGCCTGCTGTCGTATTGTATTCACCTGGACTTTCGTTTAGTTGCTTGAACTTTTCGTGATATATTTATTGTTCTTTTTATACAATTCTTCTATCACTGAGCTATAGAATGTGGAATCAACATGCAAGATTATTTACGGGCTATAGAATATGGCTGTATTTAGTACCCGTTTGCATGGATTAGATTTACAGATGCACCATAACTCTGCCACTTTAATAATAGTGTTTTACCTGTTACCCTAGTGTTATAAGTTTGGGCAGACTTGTAGTTCATAATGTTAGGCCTATGTCATAATATCAAAAGTAATGTTCTTGAAGTGTCTATTAGGGCTATATCCGTCCTAAAGGCTATACTAAGCTTGTGGAAACAACATCAGATGCTTTGGGATTGTTTATCGATGTTGGTATATTTAACAGTGTAGTTCATTTCATTAAAAACAAAATCATAGCCAGTGTTCTCCCTAGGACCTTTCTAATGGGCAGCAGTTTTAACTGACCGCCCAGCTATCATAACCTAGGTATGTGCTAATTACCTAACATTTCAATCGACACATATAGGTCTTATGGCGACGATGGGATAGGAATGCACTAGGAGTGAGAAGGAAGCGGCTGTGGCCTTAATTAAGGTACATTTACCTGGTGTGAAAATAGGAAGCCACGAAAAACCATCTTCAGGGCTGCCGACAGTGTGGTTCGAACCCACTATCTCCCGATTGCAAGCTCATAGCTGCACGTTCCTAACCGCACAGCCAACTTGCTCGGTTTACGTAATATTAATGCATATTTGTGTCATTGTTTTTTCGTAATTAAAATGATAATACTGTAAATTTTTAAAATGAAATCTTCATTATTTGCAGCATAATTGCACGAGGGTATTAGTTCAGCCCGTGGACCCCCTTTATTTGTAATGTTACATGTAAGTGGAATTAGTGAAATCTTACTTGGAGAGCATCTCAGAGGAGAGATGTGTTCATTGCGATGTCCAAGAACCCACCATCCCGCCGCAAGAAGGACATTTAGTTTTATAACCTAATTAAGATTATTACATGCCATTTTCATTTCCGAAGTAGCTACTTTTATTCCTATTGGCCACTGTAAAGTGGACGTGATCTCCTTCCCGTCAAGAATGTTGATCATAATCCGTTACCAACCGCAGCACAATAAAAATGCAAGTAAATGTAACATGTGAAGAAAACAATCAGTCTAGACCAATCGTGTTTCCTCAGGAAACTAGGGGCCTAGGGCCGCTTCGTGGCTTCTAACCATCCAGACCAGTGGTCTTGACCACGGCAAGAATCCGAACCATCTAGACCAATGGTCTTGTGTAGATCCTATTCTAACCGTATATGAAACTAGGGGCCTAAGGCCGCTTCCCGGCTTCTAACCGTCCAGACCAATGGTCTTGTTCACGGCAAGAATCCTAACCGCCCAGACCAATCGTCTTGTCTAGAACCTATCCTAACCGTATACGAAACTAGGGTCCTAAGGCCGCTTTGCGGCTTCTAACCGTCCAGACCAATGGTCTTGTCCACGGCAAGAATCCTAACCGTCCAGACTAATCGTCTTGTCCAGATCCTATCCTAATCCTAACCGTCCACACGGCAAGAACGGGGAACAATCAAAGCATAGTTCCTAAGTACAGAGGTTGGCAGCACTGAGCACTGCTGCAGAACATCCTTTCCGAGAAGGCCGCGAGCAAGTAAACAAACGACAGTCACTACGTGTCTGTGTGAATGGAGCCCACGGGCTGAAATGATTGCACAAGTTACATCGGAGTTTAAATATTTAGCTTATCACGTAGTGTTGTGAGCAAGTGGTGTCTGTATTAACGTGGAATCGCATGCGAGCACTCGATTTCGTGGGTTGTAACAAATCTGTCTGGCACTCCACAGCAACTGAGTGATAATGAACGAGCAGTAGAACACTAGAAGTTCAAAATACTCTGTTATTGTCTTCTTCATGGTAACGCTAGAATAGTTCAATTTTGCAGTTAATGTACCTGTCTAATATTATTGTTAATGCCCTGGGAAAAATAAATTGAAATTTTATCATATTCATTTTTTTACATAGTTTTCCCCGCCTGGCTGCTCATTTCTGCCACCCAGCTGATGAAAATTTTTGGGGAGAACACTGTACAGCGGTTTAACCATGAAAGTGGCCAATGATATAATGGAGATACCTATGCAGATTTTGTTGTGTTATTCTTGAAAGTATGACCTTTGAAACTAATATTTTGTGTATGTTCGTTAATTGTTTCTTCCATAAGTATTACAGTGTGTTTCAGTGGTAATACAGCAGGATGCTATACACAAATTGTTATTTAAAATATGGGTTACTCAGTGCTCTGTGTTTCCAGACCAGGGTAAAACTAAAATTAATCTAGTGTATCCAAGATCAAGCTGGCCCCGCGGTGTAGGGTTAGCGTGCCTGCCTCTTACCCGGAGGCCCCTGGTTCAATTGCCGGCCAGGTCAGGTATTTTTACCTGGATCTGGGGGCTGGTTCGAGGTCCACTCGGCCTATGTGATTACAATTGAGGAGCTATCTGATGGTGAGATAGCGGTCCCTGTCTACAAAGCCAAGAATAATGGCCGAGAGAATTTGTCGTGTTAACCACATGACGTCTCGTAATCTGCAAGCCTTTGGATTGAGCAGTGGTCACTTCAGTCAGTCACCACTGATCTGCATTTAGGGCAGTTGCCCAGTTGGCAGATTCCCTATTTGTTGTTTACCTAGTCTTTTCTTAAATAATTACAAAGAATTTGGAAATTCATTGCCGGGCTGAGTGGCTCAGACGGTTAAGGCGCTGGCCTTCTAACCCCAACTTGGCAGGTTCGATCCTGGCTCAGTCCGGTGGTATTTGAAGGTGCTCAAATACGACAGCCCCGTGTCGGTAGATTTACGGGCACGTAAAAGAACTCCTGCGGGACTAAATTCCGGCACCTCGGCGTCTCCGAAGACCTTAAGAAGTAGTTAGTGGGACGTAAAACAAATAACATTGATTGGAAATTCATTGAACATCTCAAGGGTAAATGATTCAAATCCCCGATTCCTCTTCCTATAAACAAATATTTGCCCCGATTTATCTTCTCATATTCCACTTTATCTTCATATTGTGATCTCTCCTACTTTTAAAAAACACCACTAAAACTTATTTGTCTACTAATGTCATTCCACACTGTGTCTCCCGTGACAGTTCAGAACATACCACTCAGTCGAGCAGCCTTCCCATCCCAAACTTTGTAACATTTTCGTAACGCTACTAATTTGTCAGAAATCGCCCAGAACAAATCAGGCTGCTTTTCTTTGGATTTTTTTCCAGTTTACGAATCAAGTAATCCTGATGAGGGTCCTATACATTGGAACCGTACTCTTTTTTGGGTCTTATCAGAGACTTGTATGCCCTGTCCTTTACATCCTTACCACAATCCATAAATACCCACAGAACCATACGCAGAGATCTGTACCCTATATTTGCAATATTGTTTATGATATTACCCCAATTAAGGTCTTTCCTGATATTAACAAAAGTGATCCTCACATACATGCTCTCCTTGTTCATTCATGATTCCTGAAATGTCCTTCTTGGAACCTGTTTCTGCCTAGAAGTACCTATACATACCCTTCCATATTTCACTGAACTCTATTTATTTCCATTAATGCAGTAATTAAAACTGGAGAGGACTTTTCCTATTAGTGAAACTCACAACCTGACTCTTAACCCTGTTTATCATCATACAATTGCCTGCTGTCCACCTCACAACATTGTCAAGTTCTTTTTTACTCACAATCTTGTAACTTATTTATTGCTCTATACAGTATAATGTTATCCCCAAAATGCCCTACCTCTGATTCCAGTTCTTTACACATATCATTTATATATATAAGAAAACGCAATGGTCCAACTGTCTTGAGGAATCCCCCTCTTAATGATTACAGGTTCAGATGGTATTTATTTATCCCATACTACCTTATATTTGGAACATTATAAAGAAGAAGAAATTAATTAAATCTTACTTAGAGTGTCAGAGGAGAGATGTGTTCTTTGCGATGTCCAGGAACCCAGCGTCCCGCCCCCAGAAATACATTTAGTTTTATAGTGTTAAGAAGAGCAATACACACCATTTTTCTTTCCTGAAATAGCAATTTCCATTCCATTAGCCAAGGTAAAGTTGCATGTAGCACCATTCCTGTCAGTCATAACTAGATTCTATTACCAACCCGGGCACTATGAAAGCACAATGGTTTTGTCCAGGCCCTACCCTAACTGGTGCAGACCAATGGTCTTATCCAGATCCTACCGTAACCGGTACAGACCAGTGGTGTTTCCACAGGAAGCTAGAGGCCTAACACCGCTTCGCGGCTTCTAACCTGGGGGCGCCCCCAGACCCCCTATGCTTGTCCCCATCCAGTGGTCTTGTCCAGGTCCTACCCTAACCAGTACAGAACAATACAGTTTCCACAGGAATCCAGAGGCCTAATACTGCTTCGCTTATTCTAACCTTTGCTTGTCTCCATATGACTGGCTTTCCAGCTCCATCTTATGGTCTGAGTTCCTAAGTAAAGAGGTTGGCAGCTTTGTGCACTGCTCGACTACGTCTGTCGCGAGAAGGCCGTGAGATGTAAACAAAGGACAGCTGTTCCGTGCATATGTGTATGCGGTGAAAGTTTGGTAATGTGGGCAGAATTGTTGATGATCAGATAATGCTTCACCTACTTTAATTCTTAGAGTTCTATTTTCTAGAAATATAGCTACCTCTTCAGTCACTCTTTTGTCTAGTCCATTTGCACCTGTTTTTGACAGTAGTCTCCCATGATCTGCGTTGTCAAATGCCTTGTATAGGTCAATCACGACACAGTCAGTTTGACATCAAGAATCTAGGATATCCACTAGGCCTATATCTTGCTAGAATCTTACAAGTTGAGCTTCAGTGGAATAAACTTTCCTAAACCCAAACTGCCTTATATTGAACCATTTATTAATTTTACAAACATGTCTAATGTAATCAGAAATAATGCTTTTCCAAAGCTTACATGTAACACATGTCAAACTGACTGGCCTGTTATTTTTGGCTTTATGTTTATCATCCCTCCTTTTTACTCAGGGCCTACTATAGCAACTCTCCATTCACTTGGTATAGTTCCTTCATGAAAACAGTAATCGAATAAGTACTTCAGATATGGTATTATATCACAACCCATTGTCTTTAGTATATCCCCAGAAATCTTATCAATTCCAGCTGCTTTTCTAGTTTTCAACTTTTGTATTGTATTGTATTGTAAATGTCTTTGTTATCATAGGTAAATTTCAATACTTCGTTAGTAATTCAGTTTTCAGCTTTTGTATCTTATTGTAAAAGTCTTTGTTATCATAGGTAAATTTTAATACGGTACTTTGTTAGTAAATACTGTCTTCTATCTGGACATTATCCTTGTAACCAACAATCTTTACTTACCGCTGACTGAATACTTCTGCGTTTTGTAAATTCTCGCACAGACACTCCACTTGTTCATTAATGATTCCTGAAATATCCTTCGTGGAACCTGTTTCTGCCTTAAAGTATTTATACATACCCTTCCATTTTTCCAAAAAATTTTATGACTGTCATTTATGCTTGCCATCATGTTACCCTTAGCTGACTTCTTTGCTAGATTCAAAATTTCCTTGTAAGTTCCTTCAATTTCTCCTTATTTCCGCAACCAATTCTAAATCTATTTCTTTCCAACCTGCACCTCCTCCTTAGTTTTTTTACTTCTCTGTTATAATATAGCAGGTCTTTACCATTCCTTACCACCTTTAAGGGTACGTACCTCTTTTCACGTTCTTCAACAATTTCTTTAAATCCATCCCACAGTCTGTTTACATTTTTATTTACCGTATTCCACTGATCATAATTAGGCTACTTTTTAAAAACTCCCGCATACCTGTCTAATCAGCCATATGGTACTGCCTAACTCCTACTTTTACGACCTTCCTTTTTATCACACTTATTTTTATTTATTTTTAACTATGACAAAAACAGCTTCGTGATCACTAATACCGTCTATTACTTCAGTTTCTCTTAGAGCTCATGTGGTTTTACCTTTTGTGGTTGGGAAACGCAGGTGAAGAATACACACATAGTATCCCCAGCATGTTATAACGGACGACTAAAACAGGCCACAGGGGCTCTCATGTTGGAAGCGTGGGTTGGCGACCACAGAGCCCTTTGCTGAATCCGGGCATTGCTTCCACTTACTTGTGCCAGGTTCCTCACTTTCATCTATCCTGTCCAACTTCCCTTGGTCAAATCTTGTTCTTTTCTGACCCCAACGGTATTAGAGTATCGAGGCTTAGGGAGTCTTTCATCTTTACGCCCTTCGTAGTCCTAGTCTTTCTTTGTCCGGAACTTTTTTGAAGGATCCGATCCCTTCTTTTTTCTCTACCCTCCTGTGGGTGGGGGACGTGGACTACTACACCCACGATATTTCCTGTCTCAACACATTCCAGACCGGATGCCCTTCACCCCATGCACAGCCCTGTTCCCGGCCACTTTCTGACTACCTCCAGGCTGGAGTGCATCCATTCAAATAAACTGTCAGAACTTCACTAGATTTTGAAGGACTACCGTGTTTTTTTCTAGTGGCCTTCCTGAATAGTTGTTGAAATGAAGGTAGGTAAGTATTTGTTGAAATCTATTTCGGCTCATAGTTTTCGGAAATATGGGGTTTTCTATTAGGGGATCGGCTGGTCAGTAATCTTTCAGATATGGTTTTTCATCTGCCCTATCAATATACACAGAGCAATATTTTTTTAATTTCCCTGCTAGTGACATTAGTCCACTTTAGTGTTTTAGGGGATACGTTATGAGAATGTGAATTCTGCTCATAGTGTAAGTTTGTCTGCTCAGCTACATACTGAAGAAATTTCTCACCAGTTACTTGTACCATGTTTCCAGATTCATTAGGCCATACGTTTATACCAGGAGCACCTTCAAAATCCTCTAGCCTAGGTTCTCTGTTGTCCGAAAACACTACATTATTTACAATATTTAGAATATTTACACTCGTTCTGCGCTACGCGAGTTCCACACGTTGAAGATAAGTCTATATCCTCTTCATCACTTGAAACATTTCCGTTAGAAGGTATTTCATCATCGAACTCTAAACATTCAGCATCACTTGGATCTTCAGAGCCTGTATTAGCACATAATTCGTGAATAATTTCGTCCTCGTGTAAACACGTGCGATCCCTGGGCGCTGCCATCTTGCATGGCTCTTCGAACTTTGTAAACATGTTGTGAGGAAATGCAGAGAAAATCTTCGATATGAAGAATAATCGAAAAGAAATGCGACTATCATTTATATAGAACCATACATAACAGAGTTCTATCACCCTTGACCTCCAAATAGTTCTGGTATATCTCAAAAGATAGCACTAAACTTCAGTCTGTTACTAACATGAGAACTCGGGACCGGTCCGCATTGTGTTAAGAGGTAACTAAAAGGGGCGACCAAGGGGTGATGACTTTAAAACTATGAGACGACTGGTGATTAGTACCATTACCTGCGGAACATCATGGGTTGATGTTACTAGCGACTAGTACCATCTTGTGAAGAAAACCGTGGATCTACATTATATAGGAACAGTACCATTATACGAGGAACACTACGGGTCTGGGTATTGCTTGTGATAAGTGTCATTGTGTGCATTTGGCATGTCGGTTCTACTGTGTTCTGAATTGATCTGCGTTACCTATGAGTACTACCACTTTATCAGATAGCCTACACTGTGGATCTTTGTTACTTGTGATTAGTACCACTATGTGAGCAACACCACGAGTATACATGGCCTTTGTTTAGTTCCACTACGTGAGGAACACCACGGGAATACCGGCACACGTGATTAGCCCACTTTATGAGGAACACCATGGGTCTGCGTTGCTTGTGAGTAGTATTCTTGTGTGTGAAACACCATGGGTTTGGCTACCTGTGAGTGGTGCCATTGTGTGTGACACACCATGGGCCTACATTACTTGTGATTAGTACCACCAAGCAAGAAACACCATGAGTCTATGTTACCTGGATTTTGGACCCCTTTAGATAATAAGCATCATCCCAGTAATTAAGCCATTATGAATTGGATCCACTGATTCTCTTTGTTTCATGATCATTTTTCATCATAATTCATTTTAGATTCTAGTCATGGATGGCTACATTTTGAAGTTATAATTTTAATTTTGTTGCACTTCATACCATTAGGGGCTGATGACCTAGCTGTCAGGCCCCTTTAAACAACAAACATCATCATCATCATATGGTTTTACCAGTACTGTACCACATCCAGAATATTCTTCCGCCTAGTTGGTTCCATCATTTTCTGATTCAGCTGTCCTTCCCAGATTTACTTATTTGCCATTTGTTGGTCGTGTTCCTGTCATTCGCATTACGTCCCTAATTGACATTTGGTAAATTGAGATCACCTGCTACAGTCATGTTCCTTTCCGTATCGTTTCCGCCCTAGCTGATTCAAACAATTCTGAATGAGCATCTGCGTCGCTCTTTCTAGGTCTTTATATTCCAAAAACATCAAGTTGCCTATTATCTTTAGAGATGAGCCTTACACGTAGAATTTCATGTTTGTCATTCTTAACTTTTTTGTAGCTTACAAATTCTTCTTTCACTAGGGCCATGGCCCTTGTGGGCTGTTGTGCCATGGGGTTTGGTTTGCTGTGATTTGTCTAAGATGAACTTTTCCTTAAGAACTATCATGGAAGCAAGCTTCGTATGCTATGTTTCATGCTTTTGGAGTTTTGGCAGTTAAGCTGTGTGTTTACACGAAAAGATATTCTCCCCATACATGAGTAGTTTTGTGACTATTACACGATACAATCTAAATATTGTATATTATATTGTTTTATTTCCGTCTGTCTTTTTTTTCATTTGTTCTTTCATTATGTTTTTAGCACATCTTTAGCTTATATTATCTAGATTACTTTCACTCTCCCCCTCATTTCACTGAAGATGGCTCAAACAAGTCGAAACATGTTTGAATTTTATTGCTCCATCTAATGATTGAATATGTTTTGTATTGACTTAGGAGGATACGTGTAGGCTACTTTTTGCTTTGTAAAGTAGTTTTGTGACTGTCGCTAAGGAGCAGCACTAATTTATGTTGGTTGCCTGCAATTCCCATCACAATGTTCTCTCGCTAACAGGTTAGGATGGACCTTTATTCATGGACTGCAGCAGTTCCTGTCAGGTTTGGAAGAGATTTTGATTCACAAGCTGCGAAACAGATCTTTTTCCAACCACAGTTCTGATGTGTTTTGTGGCCACGTGTAGTACACCACTGCTTGTGGACACGTCGGAACAGTCCACTGCGAAACACCAACAAATCCAGCAACTTCACACACTGTATGGCCATGGGTCCAGCCAAATGCGATTGCCCCTTTTTTGCCACTCTCTCTCTCTCTCTCATCCTTACATCTCTACCCATGTTGACGTGCACTGTCCGTTTGAAACACCAATGTCTGACTGATCGTACTGTCTTATGCTGTTACAAGTCGTCCATTTCATGACCATATCGATGAGTATAATCAAGAAGTTAATATAAAGAACCACCTAATCGATACTTTATGTTTTGCCTCGGGCAAAATTGAATATATATTAACCCTTACAGAACATGTTTCGACCACTTAGTGTTCATCTTCAGCTGTATAAAGAAAAAACTAAGATGAAAAAACATTAGGATAATAAGCACAAGGTTATAATGAAAAAAATTGCTGTGTTGACTGTTTGGTAAAAGTTCTTTGGTGACTCCTTTGTTATAAAATGGCGGTCACCTGATCAGGACATCTTGCCTCTCGTTCCTATTTGGAAAAGATGTTTATTCTGCGCTGTCCAGATGGTCTGTCTTTGAGTGCGACCTAGTGTAGTAACGATGTGACACAGTGTGACAGTTCGTGCAATACTCTGGAGAGAAGGGAAGTAGAGTTCTGTTGTCATTAATATATCAAGTGAGGGAGGAGGAAGATTAGGCTGTGCTTCTGCGATGTCGTGTTTGATTATATCTCTTGTCCGTCTTGTCTGTTTCCTGTCTACCCATTCCAAGTATTTACTAATATGTTCGTATAAGATGTTTTTTTGCTCGTTGTTTTTGTTAAGATTCTGTTCACCGTTTTCTAATTAACACGAATGCTAACCAAGCAGGAAATAGTGTGAACATCTATCTTAATCTGACGATGAAACTTGCAAAAGTAAGCACAGATATAATATTCCTTAAAGAATGTCTGAATAATAATCTAATTCCTAAATTCTTAAAAGGGACACAAAGAAACAACATTCGCTCAGTTTTCCAAATTTCAACACAAAGAACAGTTAACCGCATATGGCTTAAACGAGAAATCAAATTTATGTATAGGAAGAAATCCTTCCTCAACCGGGAACTTTACCTAGCGCGAATGCTAACCAAGCAGGAAATAGTGTGAACATCTATCTTAATCTGATGATGAAACTTGCAAAAGTAAGCACAGATATAATATTCCGTAAAGAATGTCTGAATAATAATCTAATTCCTAAATTCTTAAAAGGGACACAAAGAAACAATATTCGCTCAGTTTTCCAAATTTCAACACAAAGAACAGTTAACCGCATATGGCTTAAACGAGAAATCAAATTTATGTATAGGAAGAAATCCTTCCTCAACCGGGAACTTTACCTAGCGCACCTTTCTGCATCAATTAACTTAGTACCGCTAGAATGGGATTCCGTACAAAAATACGGCAGGGATAAAGTACAAAATCTAATAAACAAGAAATGAACAACATTGAATAAGAAGTTAGAAAACCTAAAAAACAATGCCCCAACAAATCTAAATAAGCAACAACCTAAATCTTCTTTCAATTGTGAAAAACTCCCACCCCCTGTCTTGAACATGTCGAACACGACATTTACAGAACAAGAACTACAAATATTAAGCAAAGGACCTAATCACAATTGGCATAGTTTTGATAACAGACAAGTATTAATACAAACTTTGGCAGAAACAGAGACGGCCATACAAACCCTTCCAGTCGACATTCAGAATGACGTACGGTACGAAGCAAAGAAAAAAATTCCGTCTGTAATTAAAGGATTACTGTCCAATTCCTCAAATACTAAGATCGAGAAGGATCTTCAACGTAAAATTAGAAAAAGTGACGGAGTTATAACGAAAGTCGATAAAGGTGGAACAGTGGTAATATTAAATGAAACCGAATACATTAAGAAAATGGAAACTTTTTCACTAACAACAAATTTAAGGTAATTGAGAAAGACCCCACCCTAAAAATTCAAAAGAATTTGAAAGGGATACTGAAGCAAAACTCCTTCCTTTTTAACGACCAAGAAATTCAAAAACTCATAGATATGAATCCAGGACTGCCTAAAGCAAGAGCTATGCATAAAGTACATAAAAAGGACGCACCTATGAGGCCTATAATAAATTTTCGGAGAAGTCCAACATACAAAATATCCCAATTTATTCATAAGTTCTTGACTCAAAACTACGTTTTTTATACCAAATCTTCGGTAAAATATCTCCAAAGAGTTTTGCATGGCTGTTAAAGATTTCAAGTAAACTTCATCTCACCAAGCTCGATAGCTGCAGTCGCTTAAGTGCGGCCAGTATCCAGTATTTGGGAGATAGTAGGTTCGAACCCCACTGTCGGCAGCCCTGAAAATGGTTTTCCATGGTTTCCCATTTTCACACCAGGCAAATGCTGGGGCTGTACCTTCATTAAGGCCACGGCCGCTTCCTTCCCACTCCTATCCCTTCCCTGTCCCACCGTCGCCATAAGACCTATCTGTGTCGGTGCGACGTAAAGCAACTAGCAAAAAAAAAACTTCATCTCACGTAACAAGTTCCTTCGACATCAAGGACATGTACACGAACATTCCTATTAAAGACACCATTGAGATTATTAAAACGAATTTATTAGTTCACAAACGTATCAGTATACCCAAAATAGAGAACTTTATGACTATCTTGGAATTCGTTTTGAACCATCATTTCTATTCTTTTAATAATAAAATATATCAGCAAGATGGACTTCCAATGGGAGCGCCGGCTTCTGGAATTTTAGCTAACATATACCTCGATTATTTGGAACACACTCAGATAATAGGCCACATTAAAGGACTTGATCTCTGGCTACGCTATGTTGACGATACTTATGCCATAATTAATAAGGATATCAATGACAGTCTTAGTATTCTAAATACTTTAAATAATTTAGACCCTAACATAAACTTTACAGCTGAAGAAGAAGAGAAAGGCATACTTAATTTTCTTGATATCCAAACAATTCGGAAATACAACCATTTCCAGTTTAAAATATACAGGAAACCCACCTTTACACCGACCACAATCAAGTGTGATTCTTTACATCCCATCTCACAAAAGAAATCTGCTTACTGTAGTTTCGTCAACAGAGCCTTTGAAATACCACTAACAGAAACAGACAGAAAGAAGGAACTATCTTTCATTCGTCAACAAGCCCTGCATAATGGTTTTAGTTTGAAATTCATTAATAAAATCATTACTAAATGCAAATATCAACAACAAATTAAACTTAAACAGCAATCAGAAAAGGCAAAGGGATATGTCAAATTCACCTTTAATAACCCGAGGATTCATGAGATCACCAACTTATTCAAGAAACACAACACCAAAGTAGCTTTCTCTACCAACAGCACGAAACATAGGTTCTTTAATCACAATAAAGCTAATAAACGTACGGATGACTAATTCCAGGAATCTGGCATTTATAAGCTAACATGTACTCAGTGTAAAGAAACTTACGTGGGACAATCGGGAAGGAACTTCTTAATTAGATATCAAGAACACGTCAATGCAGAAAAATACATAAGATTATCTGCCATGGGAACTCATATGAAAGAGACTAACCACAAATTCAATAATATCAGACAGGACCTTCAAATCATCTGTATGATCAATAAAGGAAGTCTAATGAACAACGTGGAAAACATCCACATCGTTCTTGATAAATTAGAAAACGGTGAACAGAATCTTAACGAAAACGAGCAAAAAAACATCTTATACGAGCATATTAGTAAATACTTGGAATGGGTAGACAGGAAACAGACAAGACGGACAAGAGATATAATCAAACACGACATCGCAGAAGCACAGCCTAATCTTCCTCCTCCCTCACTTGATATATTAGATGACGACAGAACTCTACTTCCTATCTCACCAGAGTATTGCACGAACTGTCAGACTGTGTCACATCGCTACTACACTAGGTCGTGCTCAAAGACAGACCGTCTGGACAGCGCAGAATAAACATCTTTTCCAGATAAGAACGAGAGGCAAGATGATCTGATCAGGTGACCGCCATTTTATAACAAAGGAGTCACCAAAGAACTTTTACCAAACAGTCAACACAGCAATTTTTTTCATTATAACCTTGTGCTTATTATCCTAATGGTTTTTTCATCTTAGTTTTTTCTTTATACAGCTGAAGATGACCACTAAGTAGTCGAAACATGTTCTGTAAGTGTTAATATATATTCAATTTTGCCTGAGGCAAAACATAAAGTATCGATTAGGTGGTTCTTTATATTAACTTCCTGTCTTATGCTGACGTAGAGGCAGTGCACGTGCGGTTGAGCATGGGACTCTTTTGCTGTGCCATCTGTACAGGCTTAACGATCCATCCGTGCGTGCGCTCTAGGGTGACTAATTTTTTGTCTGGTGAGCTTAGATACTTTGCGGAAGCACTTGCTGACTAAGGAAATTATTGCATTTTCTGCGGATAACTGCAACAGCAATTTGGGTGCGTACAAACGAGATGGTACCAACAATATATTTTCAAGGCTGAGAAAAGAGTTAAAAATGAACATTTCTGTTATTGGGTGTGCTGCTCATATCGTTCATAAGGCTGTCCATATGAGTGCTAATATTTAGCCTATTGATATCGAAAAAAACCACTCATAATTTCCATATTTACACCGTAAGAATAGAAGAATTGCAAAAAACTGTAAAGTTGTAGAAACTGAATACAGGTATGTTCTAGGTCAAGGGTGCTGCAGAAATGCCGGGCGCCTAGTTGCTGGGGCGACTGCGATTTTGCTGTTGGCACCTAAGTTCACCCCCCACCCACCTCTCTCCCAAAAAGAAATATATCACTTTTTTGTTTATTGTTCTGTAGACTTATATTCTTTTTTCTCCTACCTATCAATCTCCAATGAAAGCTCCGTGATGTATGACTTCACTGAACCATCTGCACACTAGGCTCCGATCATCTTGAAAATAACCGCATGATCAAAGAATATATAGATACATTTTTTTGCATGTGGCCATCAATGTATATTGATGTGTGGGAGAGCAAGGAAGACTAACCCCTATCGATAGAGGATAGTCTGCGTGTAACGCAGGTGGTCCTCATTTGTTACGGCAGCAGAGCCTTTACTGGAAGAATTGGGAACTAATTATTTCAGTCATGTGTAGTGGAAAGGTGGTGGTGATTGTTTTAAGAGGAAGTACGGGTAGGCAACCATCCTCTATTAACACTAATCAGAGGGGAAAAAAGGGAAGGGGTCCGACACTTTGAAGAATGATTCTATCAGCCAAAGAAAGGCAAGGACCACAAAGGGTGAGAAAATGAAAGTCGCCATAGGCCTCGCAACCTGATACTTACCGTCGGGATTGGAAAAGAACAAGAGTTGACTGAGTGATGGATTGGATTGATGGAAGTGAAGAGCCACCAGTAAGTGGAAGCAATGCCAGGACTCAGCTAAGGGCCCCATGGTCGCCAGCCCACACTCCCAAGTAAAGAGCCCCTGGGGCCCTTTTTTAGTCGCCTTATACGACAGGCAGGGGATACTGTCAGTGTTATTATACCATTTCCATCCTCAGGGAGAATGTGTAGTGGAAAATACACTGAATCTATGAAATTGGAGTTCAGAAATTTCAGTATTTGCAGAGTGAAGGATGGGTGGCCAGCAAAGTTGTGTATCAACTCTCGTGACTGACTGGAAATGTCAATGTACACTTGGAAAATATTACTGCAAGTGTAGATAGAGGCTCCAGTGGTGAAAAGGTCTACTAAAAACCTCACTGGTTTTAAATTTGTTCATATCCCGCTCTTTTTTCTGGATATTTTAGAAATCATGAATCTCTCTCTCACATTTCTCAGCACTCTTTGAACTACATGCAAAAAGTACAGCAGTATCACTTGAATTACTCAGAGCTACCCTTGGCGCAAAGGAAGATAAATTTCTAATAAACACCTCCATTAGTGGCGTTTTTCCAGAGATACAGCTGGAGTGAATTGGGTCAGCCACTATTTCTGTTGTTGATTTGCATAAAGAAAAACTGATTAGTTGTAGTGACAGATACTTAAAAAAAAAAATTTTGGTTCAGGGAACTGTAGAGAAGTGCACAACCATATTTGATACCTTTGCATGGCCAACTGGAACTGATCTGGAAAATCATGGTGTTGGTCAGATCTCAGTGTTAGCAGGACATTTGAGGGAACAACTTTCAAAATCTGAAACTGAGGTTGGTTGCCTAGTTGCCTCTTAAAACAATAATCACCACCACCGATGGGAATGCGTACAAAATGAGTTGTATGAGTTCAGAATTCTTGGAAGAGGAAAGAATTACTTTAACTGCTGAGTTGGCAGGCAGTAACAGATTTCTCATTCTGAGACATCTGGTATTATATGCGTTCTTCCAGGCTCTACAGTATTGTGTGAGCGAGGATTTAGTCAGACCGAGCTCGATAGCTGCAGTCGCTTAAGTGCGGCCAGTATCCAGTATTCGGGAGATAGTAGGTTCGAACCCCACTGTCGGCAGCCCTGAAAATGGTTTTCCGTGGTTTCCCATTTTCACACCAGGCAAATGCTGGGGCTGTACCTTAATTAAGGCCACGGCCGCTTCCTTCCCACTCCTAGCCCTTTCCTGTTCCATCGTCGCCATAAGACCTATCTGTGTCGGTGCGACGTAAAGCATCTAGCAAAGATTTAGTCAGAAGAACTTCATAAAGGACATATTCAGATCATCATTAGAAACACACATTTTGTGTCATTTGATGTGTAATATGAATGAACCTGTGGTAAAAGTATTTGATCCTGCAAGGGCTATGCACCAGTGGTTTCTTAGTAGCAAGACCGCAGTGCACATCATTCTTGGTCACAAATGACCCTGTACGAATTAGATCATTATTCGGCAAGATTGTAAGTCCATATTCAATATCTTTTTAATTTTGTAAAATAAAGCTGACACTATTGTTTACAGCTAATCGTCCTGGGCTGATGACCTTTTATGTTAGGCCCCATTAAACAAAAAGCTAATAGTCCTACAATATTTCTTTAATTTCATTTTTCTAGATGTTTTAAATGTGTATATTAGAAAAAGTAATACTGAGGTCGACACCAAGTAGCGCAACTCGATTATTTGTAGGTATCAGGTTGGTAGGATCCTTGTTGACTCCTAGATTTAGAGAACATTTCTGCATCCTTGTTCTAGGTAGTGTTGAAACAAGTTGATTATCATTAATACCGACTGTGAATAGAGTTATTGACATGTGTACGATGGAATTAGAAGTTAGTTTTTGTCACAAGACAAATGTCTTACCTTGTTGGAATTACTGTTTAAATGTCAGCAATCACTCCTTTGGGTCCATTTCATTCAAAGACAAGAGGTGTGGAACTAAACTGCACCACAGAGTGTGGAGATGCGTAGTTAATTCAGAGGTTTGCAGACTGAATGCTGAAAGACAAAAGTCTATAATATTGAGCTTGATAGCTGCAGTCGCTTAAGTGCGGCCAGTATTCGGGAGATAGTAGGTTCGAACCCCACTATCAGCAGCCCTGAAAATGGTTTTCCGTGGTTTCCCATTTTCACACCAGGCAAGTGCTGGGGCTGTTCCTTAATTAAGGCCACGGCCGCTTCCTTCCCACTCCTAGCCCTTCCCTGTCCAATCGTCGCCAAAAGACCTATCTGTGTCGGTGCGACGTAAAGCGACTAGCAAAAAAAAAAAAAAGTCCATAATGTGATAGTGTGCACACTATACTTGTCTCGTCAATTGCTCCAGCTAAAACTCTATCACCAGACATCACAATACTTGCCTCTCGTTGGGCGTGCTGGTGTCAATGGATTAGCGGATATACTGTGTTATATTTTTTAAATTTTCGTCACTACTAACACAAATATAGTGGGAAGGGTAGGGAGTATGTAGCCTAATCTACTTACGAATGACAATGCTTGGCTGAACTGTCGAGAAGGATTCCTTATTTAATCAAATTGTCATAAGGTAAATAATCACGAGGAAATTACAAACCTGGGTGTTCAGTGCAATCATACTACTCAAGAGGCCATGGTTGCTTCCTTCCCACTCCTACCCCTTTCCTATCCCATTATTGCCATAATACCTATCTGTCTTGGTGTGGCAAAAAACAAATTGTAACAAAACAAAAATCTTCTCAACACACAATAACACAATATGCTTGTAAATTTTGATTTAAAAAGAAGTTAAAGGGAATACATGGTAATTTCACTGGATAATTACGGTACTTAACAGTTTTTGGATTGTTGACGATTGTTGCTACATGCACATGGTAGTTGTGTAAATAAATACAAAATCAGCCGATTACTTTATTCCGATAAATTTGTAGTCTTAAATATAGTTCCCTGCATACTTTGTACTTACCACCTTCGTTTATTCATCGAGTAAAAGTTAATAATCAAATTATTATATCCCTATAATATTGCGTTCTAGCCCCTGGCGTAGTTTTGACGGAAATTAATGTAGACAACCTCTTACTTTTAAGCATTTAAGGACACTTTTTCTCCGTTCCGCATAGTAGGGAAAATAATAGTAATCCACCAGCGGTAAAAATTCATACAACCACATTTCAGCTGAGAATTGTAGTGTAGATAGAGTATATTTAGATAGTACCGTATCTTGCCTGCTATATTCGTGTGTATCTATTAGAGCATAGTACTAATAATAATCTGTCTAAGCATTTAGCTTTGTTGGTAATCTTTGAGTACAGTAGTTCTTGCAAATTTCAAACTTGCAATTTTAATTTCTGTTTGTGTTTAGTAGTGACATACGGTACCGGTATTGTAATTAGGATACATGTGAACTTAGTTTAAAATTATTGTAGTGTACTGTACAGTAGTATACAAGTAATATCTTATTAGAATTTAGCGTTCTTATTTTATTATTGTAAAATATTTGTGTAGTACAGGTATAGTAGAGGTATCCGTAGAAACTCTCTTACTAAAATTCTGTTGTTGTAATTAGGATAGGCTTAATTGCAGTTTAGAATTGTGTAATTCTTGTGTATTGCTTTCGGTGTTCAGTAATTAACAGCAGTTTTTATCCTTTTAGGGTGTTGTACGACTAAGTAGTATTGTAGTGTAGTCGTATATTAATTACCTTATTGTCGTGTGATCTTTGAGTGCTATCCCAGACAATATATCCTTCCATTCATTTTTCTTTTCACATAAGTTATTTTATTTTCCCTTTTCTTTTCATTTTTTCTGTAAAGAATGACTAAGGAGTGCAAGTGTAGGAACTGTGGGAGTGGTGAGATTGAGGGGTATGAGGGAGGAGTTAGAGAGTTTGAGGGAGATAATTAGGATTCTCATAGAAGACAGGAAGGAAGGTAGGCCTCCCTCAAAAAATATACAGGTTACAATAGGTGTAGAAGAGGGAGGGGAAGGAAAGTGGGGTATTGTAGAAGACAGGTGGTCTAATGTTCTAAGGGGAAGGAGATTGCAGGCTTAGGGCTCTATTCAGGAGAGGTGGCTGTGTGAAATCAGTACGAGTCACTCCAGGTAGAACAGAGGGAAGATGAGGAACAGGGAACTGTTGCTGAGATGTGTGGAAGTAGGAGGAAGGGAAATGTAGAGTAGAGGATAAGAAAAGACAGGTGGAACAGGGTCATGGGAAGGAGAAAAGGGAGGAGGAAGTAGCTTCTGCAGCTATCAGGAAAGATAGGGCTGACCAGGAGGGGAGGGGATCAAATGAGGTGGGTAGGGTTGAGGCTCTGGTCATGGGGATTCCATCGTTAGACATGGGGAAAGTGTGTGGAGGAAAGGGAACCAGGGTAGAGTGTTATTCCGGAATTAGGTTGAGCCAGATGTTGAGGAAAGTAGAAGAGAGGGAGAAGGAGAAGGTGGTAGTGTTTAAGGAAGTGGAGATTTTTATCAGTGGAATACTGTGTAGCAGGGATACTGACGTGAGAGTGATTGGGGATTTAAATGAGACTATGGAGTGAGTATGTGGGAAACTGGGAGTCGCTTAGGTGCGGCCAGTATCTAGCATTCGGGAGATAGTGGGTTTGAGACGTACAGCAAATTGCAAAAAAAAAAAAAAAAAAAAAAAAAAAAAAAAAGCATGTAAGCTTTGGGAAGACATTCTTTCTGATTATATTAGACATGTTTGCGAAATTAATAACTGGTTCGATAGAAGGCAGTTCGGTTTTAGGAAAGGTTATTCCACTGAAGCTCAACTTGTAGGATTCCAGCAAGATATAGCAGATATCTTGGATTTAGGAGGTCAAAGGGACTGTATTGCAATTGACCTGTCTAAAGCATTTGATAGGGTGGATCATGGGAGACTACTGGCAAAAATGAGTGCAATTGGACTAGACAAGAGTGACTGAATGGGTTGCTATATTTCTAGAAAATAGATCTCAGAGAATTAGAGTAGAGGGGAATTCCTCAAGGCAGTATTATTGGACCTTTGTTTTCTTATATATATAAATGATATGAGTAAACAAGTGGAATCAGAGGTAAGGCTTTTTGCTGATTATGTTTTTCTATATACAGTAATAAATAAGTTACAAGATTGTCAGCAACTGCAACGTGACCTCGATAATGTTGTGAAATGGACAGCATGTTATGATGATAAACAGGGTTAAAAGTCAGGTTGTGAGTTTCACAAATAGAAAAATTACTGCATTGATGGGGGTGAAAGTTCCTTTTGGGGATCATTGTAAGTATCTAGGTATTAATATAATGAAGGATCTTCATTGGGGTAATCACATAAATGGGATTGTAAATAAAGGGTACAGATCCCTGCACATGGTTTTGAGGGTGTTTAGGGGTTGTAGTAAGGATGTAAAGGAGAGGGCATGTAAGTCTCTGGTAAGACCCCAACTAGAGTATGGTTCCAGTGTATGGGACCCTCACCAGATTACCTGATTCAAGAACTGGAAAAAATCCAAAGAAAAGCAGCTCGATTTGTTCTGGGTGATTTCCGACAAAAGAGTAGCATTACAAAAATGTTGGAAAGAATTGGGAGAAAGAAGACAATCTGCTCGACTAAGTGGTATGTATTAAATAACACTAGTATGTTTTTATTGTTCTCCCACCCATTCAATACTATACAATCTTAAAAGTTTTGACTTTGTCCTTATCAAATTGTTGGCATAAAATTAATACAGTGGATGGTACATGTTCTGCCTATCAATAGTAGGCATCATCAGCCAATTTTTACCTTAGGAATAGATCAGGTTGGAATGACTTACGAATACTGTTAAAAACTGTCTTGTAAAATGGATTGGAGATCGTTAAACAACTATTACAAAATACAATGTTATATACTATTACTTAACAATATTGTGTTATTATTTGAATCTAAAAACATGACAATTATTTGAAGATTACAACATAGGTGGTTGGTTCTTGATATTAAAAGATATTACAATAAAGATAAAAATCAAAAGCACATTCCATTTAATTGTCAAATGGTGTGTTAAAGACTTGAGGAAAGCTGAGCATTGGTAATGGTCGTTGGTTCTTGAAGTTAATAAGTATTGATTTTCATTTATATGCTTTGCGAACCATGTGACCTTGCCGTGGTGGGGAGGTTTGCGTGTCCCAATGATGCAGATAGCCGAGCCGCAGGTGCAACCATATCGGATGGGTATCTGTTGAGAGACCAGACTAACGAATGGTTCATCGAAAGGGGGGTAGCAGCCTTTCGGTAGTTGCAAGGGCTTGTTCCAAAAAACTGAAGAGCCTTTCCAACATCCATGTATTTTGACGTCTATCAATACCTTATAAAATACGACGTAATCTTCTTCGAATATACAACAGCTAAGAAGAAGCCAGCATTCAACCTACTATTCTTCTTTATTACATCATTTAGTGCACAGTGGTCTTTTATAATATACGGCGCACCGAACTTTACATAACTTCCGCTCAGTGCTTCGTCAATTGGAAGAGTTATTATTTTTAATATATCTCTACTCAACTTCCCACATGGTATGTACCTTTAAAAAGACTGTACTTGTGTTTACATTGTTTATGTTTTCTTCGATATTTACGCTTTAATTTACTTCAGGCTGATGATGACCTATTACTAGGTCGAAACTAGTCCCTATGTAATTTTCATTTTGTATTGAAAAGGTGGACCAATAATAATATATTATTTTACTCTATTGTAGTCTAGATGATTGACTGATACGGCCTTGTAATAATACTCAACATGGCTTAGCTGTGTTGATACTGCTACACGGCTGAAAGCAATGGGAATCTACAGCCGTAACTACCTCCCGAGGACATGTAGCTCTCTCTGTATGAATGATGTCAATATTCTGGAGGTAAACCAGTCCCCCATTCGGATCTCCGGGTGGGGACTACACGAGAGGGGGCGATCATCAGGAAGATGGATACTGACATTCTGCGAGTCGGAGCGTGGAATGTTAGAAGTTTGAATCGTTGTGGTAGGTTAGAGAATCTGAAAAGGGAGATGGATAGGCTAAAGTTAGATGTAGTTGGTATAAGTGAAGTACGTTGGCAGGAAGAACAAGATTTTTGGTCAGGCAACTACCGAATTATCAACACAAAATCAAACAGGGGAAATGCAGGTGTTGGTTTAATAATGAATAAGAAAATAGGGCAGCGGGTAAGCTACTACGACCAGCATAGTGAAAGAATTATTGTCGTCAAGATAGACACCAAACCAATGCCCACCACAATAGTGCAGGTCTATATGCCTACTAGTTCAGCGGATGATGAAGAAATCGAAAGAATATATGAGGAGATAGAAGATTTAATACAATATGTAAAAGGTGATGAGAATCTAATTGTGATGGGAGACTGGAATGCAGTAGTAGGCCAAGGAAGAGAAGGTAGTACAGTAGGAGAATTTGGATTGGGACAAAGGAATGAAAGAGGAAGTCGGTTGGTTGAATTCTGCACTGATCATAATTTAGTCCTTGCCAATACTTGGTTCAAACACCACAAACGACGGCTGTATACGTGGACGAGACCTGGAGACACTGGAAGGTATCAAGTAGACTTCATTATGATTAGGCAGAGATTCAGAAACCAGGTGTTGGATTGCAAAACTTTCCCAGGTGCAGACGTGGACTCTGAACACAACTTGTTGGTCATGAAATGCCATCTGAAGTTCAAGAAATGAAGAAAGGAAAGAATGCAAAAAGATGGGATCTGGACAAGTTGAAAGAAAAGAGTGTGAGGGATTGCTTCAAGGAACATGTTGCACAAGGGCTAAATGAAAAGGCTGAAGGAAACACTATAGAAGAAGAGTGGAGAGTCATGAAAAATGAAGTCAGTAGGGCTGCTGAAGAAATGTTAGGAAGGAAGAAAAGATCAACTAAGAATCAGTGGATAACTCAGGAAATACTAGACCTGATTGATGAATGACGAAAATACAAGAATGCTAGAAATGAAGAGGGCAGAAAAGAATACAGGCGATTAAAGAATCAAGTGGATAGAAAGTGCAAGGTAGCTAAGGAAGAATGGCTGAAGGAGAAGTGCAAGGATGTCGAAGGTTGTATGGTCCTGGGAAAGGTAGATGCTGCATACAGGAAAATTAAGGAAACCTTTGGAGACAAGAAATCTAGGTGTATGAACATTAAGAGCTCAGATGGAAAGCCACTTCTAGGGAAAGAAGACAAAGCAGAAAGATGGCAGGAACATATCCAACAGTTGTATCAAGGTAAAGATGTAGATAATTTGGTTCTGGAACATGAAGAGGCTGTTGATGCTGATGAAATGGGAGACCCAATTTTGAGGTCAGAGTTTGACAGAGCTGTGAGTGACCTAAATAGGAACAAAGCACCTGGAATTGATGACATTCCCTCTGAATTACTGACTGCCTTAGGAGAAACCAGCATGGCAAGGTTATTTCATTTAGTGTGCAAGATGTATGAGTCAGGTGAAGTCCCATCCGATTTTCGGCAGAATGTTGTTATACCTATTCCCAAGAAAGCCGGTGCTGACAGGTGTGAAAGCTACCGCACCATTAGTTTAGTATCTCATGCCTGCAAAATTTTAACACGTGTTATTTACAGAAGAATGGAAAAACAAGTTGAAGCTGAGTTGGGAGAAGATAAATTTGGCTTCAGAAGAAATGTAGGAACACGTGAAGCAATCCTGACTTTACGTCTGATCATAGAGGATCGAATCAAGAAGGACAAGCCCACGTACATGGCATTCGTAGATCTAGAAAAGGCATTCGATAATGTTGATTGGACCAAGCTATTTATGATTCTGAAGATGGTAGGGATCAGATACCGAAAACGAAGAATCATCTACAATCTGTATAAAGAGCAGTCTGCAGTGATAAGAATCGAGGGCTTTGAAAAAGAAGCAGCAATCCAGAAAGGAGTGAGGCAAGGCTGCAGTTTGTCCCCTCTCCTTTTCATTGTTTATATAGAACAGGCAGTAAAGGAAATCAAAGAGAAATTCGGAAAGGGAATCACAGTCCAAGGAGAGAAAATCAAAACCTTGAGATTTGCCGATGATATTGTTATTTTATCTGAGACTGCAGAAGATCTCGAAGTTGCTGAATGGTATGGATGAAGTCTTGCTTAAGGAGTACAATATGAAAATAAATAAGTCCAAAACAAAAGTAATGGAGTGCAGTCGAACGAAGGCAGGTGATGTAGGAAATATTAGATTAGGAAATGAAGTCTTAAAGGAAGTAGATGAATATTGTTACTTGGGTAGTAAAATAACTAACGATGGCAGAAGTAAGGAGGACATAATATGCAGACTAGCACAAGCAAGGAAGAGCTTTCTTAAGAAAAGAAATTTGCTCACTTCAAACATTGATATAGGAATTAGAAAGATGTTTTTGAAGACTTTCGTGTAGAGCGTGGCATTGTATGGAAGTGAAACATGGACGATAACTAGTTCAGAAAGAAAGAGAATAGAAGCTTTTGAAATGTGGTGTTACAGAAGAATGCTGAAGGTGAGATGGATAGATCGAATCACGAATGAAGAGATACTGAATCGAATTGGTGAGAGGAGATCGATTTGGCTAAATTTGACAAGAAGAAGAGATAGAATGATAGGACACATCTTGAGACACCCAAGACTTGTTCAGTTGGTTTTTGAAGGAAGTGTAGGTGGCAAGAACGGTAGGGGTAGACCAAGGTATGAATATGACAAGCAGATGTAGGATGCAATAGTTACGTCGAAATGAAAAGGTTAGCGCAGGATAGGGTGGCATGGAGAGCTGCATCAAACCAGTCTATGGACTGATGACTCAAACAACAACACATGCTTATGAATTTTGAAGAATTTTCATATGGCCTGGTTCTTTTTAAGATAATATTAGTTGGAATGCTGGTGCCGTAGGCTATATTGAAGTTTGTGTAGACTTCATTAGGCCATCTTCTTTGATGTAGTATTTGTGGGAAGGGTTTGTGATAGGTGTGGTTCTTTGTTGTTGAAAGAACTGTTGCTCTAAAGCCCTCAACATAAGTTAACATCTCAGCGACTAAAGGGAATTTTATCACACACTTGGCTACCCACCGATTGACAACAACGTTCCCTTTCGACTAGTACGCTCACCTCAACACGTTCAACAACAAAGAACCACACCTATCACAAACTCTTCCCACAAATACTACATTAAAGAAGATGGCCTAATGACGTCTACACAAACTTCAATATAGCCTACGGCAGCAGCATTCCAACTAATGTTATCTTAAAAAGAACCAGGCCATATGAAAATTCTTCAAAATTTATAAGCATATAAATGAAAATCAATACTTATTAACTTCAAGAACCAATGAACATTACCAATGCTCAACTTTCCTCAAGTTTTTAACAACACACCATTTGACAGTTAAATGGAATGTGCTTTCTGATTTTTATCTTTATTGTAATATCTTTTAATATCAAGAACCAACCACCTATGTTGTAATCTTCAAATAATTGTCATGTTTTTAGACTTGAATATTAACACAATATTGTTAAGTAATAGTATATCACATTTTATTTTGTAATAGTTGTTTAACGATCTCCAATCCATTTTACAAGACAGTTTTTAACAGTATTCATAAGTCATTCCCAATCAGGTACCTGATCTATTCTTAAGGTAAAAAAATGGCTGATGATGCCTACTATTGATAGGCAAAACATGTACCATCCAATGTACTAATTTTATGTTAACAATTTGATAAGGGCAAAGTCCTAACTTTTAAGATTGTATTGTACTGAATAGGTGGGAGAACAATAAAAACATACTAATGTTCACAAATACTTTCGATACGGACCCAAAGGTGATTTTTATCACATGTAATAAGTGGTATGTTCCGAGCTGTCAGCGGAGAGATGACATTAGTAGACGAATAAGTTTGAGTGGCGTCTTTAAAAGTAGGAAAGATCACAATATGAAGATAAAGTTGGAATTCAAGAGGACAAATTGGGGCAAATATTCATTTATAAGAAGGGAAGTTAGGGATTGGAATAACTTACCTAGGGAGATGTTCAATAAATTTCCAATTTCTTTGAAATCGTTTAAGAAAAAGGCTAGGAAAACAACAGATAGGGAATATGCCACGTGGGCGACTGCCCTAAATGCAGATCAGTATTGATTGATTGATTGATTGATTGATTGATTGCACGATCAACAGTGGTGCTAACAGATACATAACATTGCCATTGATAGGCTAGCGACTGACTTGACAATAGTGAAGCTGGATCCGAATTCCATAACCATGGTTGTATTCATAGCACTCCACCTGGTTTTAAATATCAAGACATAGCTTGCATCCGGGAGATAGTGGGCTCGAATCCCACTGTCAGCAGTCCTGAAGATGGTTTTCCGTGGTTTCCCTTTTTCACACCAGGCAAATGCTGGGGCTGTGCCTTAATTAAAGCCACGGCCGCTTCCTTCCCACTCCTAGACCTTCTCTATCCTATCGTCGCCATAAGACCTATCTGTATCGGTGCGACGTAAAGAAAATAGCAAAAAAAATACAATGAACTATTCCAAATTTTCATTACCTACATTAGCACAAAATGTACAGGCATATGTTTACTTTAAAACTCAAATTTACTTCACCGTAGAATTCACATGAAATTTCTTCCTTTGTAATTGCTTTTGTGATAGTTTCCTCTTCTGTGATTGCTTTTCACTCTCCTTTCTTCGTTCCTCTTTAGATAAACAAAATCCTTTAAATTCCAAATTATTGTTCAAAAGTCTCTCTTCGCATCTTGAGAGGAGAGTCCAACAAATGAACATAACATTGAGATTCCTGCAAAATAACAACAAATATACATGGCGGGAGGTTCCTGGCTTCGATACTGGTCTTGTCCTAGTTAAAGCACAATGACTTGTTACAATCCACCTCCCAACAATCCAAGGAAATATACAACACAACACACAAATCTTCCTGAAATATAGAGAAAAGGACCGCAAAGCAAACAATAAAAATACCCAGTGGGGTTTGAACACTCGCTATCCCTCTGTTGCTACACCCCAGCCTTCTTCGGATGATCAACGTCCCTGGCTTGCTTCTAATTATTTCTCTCAAATGCGTGAAACTCTCCAATAAGAGGTGTACTTACTTCGAAATGACCCAGGCTTGTAATTTTGAAACTGGGGTCGAAACTAGTCCCAGTTATGTAAGACACTAATCAAGCTAATGGTATTGAATAGGTGGACCCTTCTCTAGCCTTTGATAGTGATACAAAAGTTCTCTAGTGGCAGTACATTAGATGATTTGCAATATTTTCAACTATCCAAGTTCATTATCCTTCACAATATATTTACATAATTCGAAGACTCAATTTCCACCTTAACCACAAAATGATTGACTAATTGTCAAGGACATGTGACGTGATCATTAACATTTTTGACCTGACTCTTTATTTTGAAGATATATTCTGTATTTGTGTAACATATATTCTGTATCATCTCTTAATCATCACATCCACAATGTTTAACACTATCACACATGAGTTACGTTCCTGAAGTAATGTGTCCCAAAAATTCACTATATTATTTCAACCTCATACCAGTATAGGCATACCATAATCTCATCGACATATCACAAAGACGTTCTAGTCACCCTTGTTTGCAAACAATCGTGTTGACACTTGTAACATTCCCTTCTCATGTATAATGACAGAAGTTCTATCATTCCTGGCAAATGGTTATGATTGAGAAATCTAGTTGAAATATGCCTTAGATTGATCATTAAATTAAGCTCTGAGGATCTATATTCACTCTAAAATATTCCCAGAATCTTGGTCATTACGATGAAATAACTTTAACATACGACAGTGTGTTAAGACCGTTATTAATCGCCTCATGTTAGTTGGTAGGTCATTATCGTTGCCCACATGTTTAGACGTTCATTCTGGGGGTGCATTATTTGGGCTTAAACACAAGTATATCTCACTTTCTCCTGGTGTACCTGAAACTTGTGTACCTGAAACTTAAAACAAGTAATCATGAATATACCAACCTTTTTTTAACCCTTCAAATATTGTGTTGCTGAATCACACCTGCTTCAGATGTTCACACTAAATTACGTAAACGCTTGCTCTTTTGGAATTCAACGAATTCCATTTAAATCCCCATAATAGGCTCTGATCAACTATATAATATAATTTCTTGTTTGAACAATTATATTTTGCCACAAGTTTCACCATTAACACACAACTGGATGTCCATGTGGGAACAGTTAACCATAACGGAATCTCATGGATAAAGACGATCCTCTCTAGTTTCGATGATTCAACTTGTAGCAGTGCAGTCAAGACAATGAACAGTGGACCAAAGATGAAGACCCAAGATGCATTAATCTGGTCTTTTTATATGCCTAGCTAGTGGTTTGGCAAAAATGCACATCTCTCCATAGCATTTCGAGATCTTACAGATGACTGGCATTATGCGCTGCTCCTGTATGTTCTTATTAATTTAGCTATTAATTCATGGGTGAATGCTATTTAATAATCTCTATACTTCTAATTTAGAAGTAATCTCTACTCCTTTTATGTTAATCCTACAGTTACATCGACTTCCCTTCAACAAAAATGTAACGAAAGGTTCTGGAATATGGACCAGCAATATATCATTTATGTTATATAATTACTCTGTTTACCATCTTGGATATCAGTGGTCATATTTTAGGCTTTCATGTCTTCTTTGCAGATGTTCAGGTTGAACTGCTGATTCTCTGTTATTTTTGCTGTAAAGATTATATAGTCTCCTAGTATTAAGTAAGTTATCAGATTTGGTCATATTTTCCATCCATGAACTTCAATGTTCATTGCTTACAATCCTTATACTACATTGTCTAGCATAATGACAAAAAGGCAAGGAAGCCTCTCTCATTACTTTAATGTAAATTCAGCTACTGATATTATTTTTTGCTGATGTTTCCATGAAAGCTTTATTACTGCTATAAGTACTTCAGAACAAATTGGACCGGGCGAGTTGGCCGTGCGCGTAGAGGCGCGCGGCTGTGAGCTTGCATCCGGGAGATAGTAGGTTCGAATCCCACTATCGGCAGCCCTGAAAATGGTTTTCCGTGGTTTCCCATTTTCACACCAGGCAAATGCTGGGGCTGTACCTTAATTAAGGCCACGGCCGCTTCCTTCCAACTCCTAGGCCTTTCCTATCCCATCGTCGCCATAAGACCTATCTGTGTCGGTGCGACGTAAAGCCCATAGCAAAAAAAAAAAAAAGAACAAATTGGCCTCTGAGATCATTAGATAGTAAGATGAAGAGTGAGTCACCAATTTACCTCCACATGCCATCATCTGCTTATCTTGTCCGTCATTCTTTGTAAGTACACTCCTTGCCCACAGCATCAGCTATCACATGCAAAAGTGCAGGTTTTCACAAACTTAAACAGATTATAAATCAAAAGTTGCAGAACTGCAGTTGACAACGTTCCACTTTTAACAGAGGGTTAATAAAGATGAAACTGGAAATATTCTAAAAATAATAAAAATATCTCATGTTTCTAGATTTACTGACACGTAAAGGAACTCCTGTGGGACAAAATTCTGGCATCTCGGCATCTGCAAAACCATAACTGAAGTTTGTGGGACGTAAAATTATTATGATTATTATTATTATTAAAATATTGTTTAGTGTTACTAATTATTAATAAATCAATCAAGAATAGTGGAAAATGATGGTAAATTTTGACATAAAAATCAACACTGTGCAACCACAAACCGTCTGAAGGCTCTGTTACGGACATTTCACAATTCCTGTCACTTTTGCCAGATTCACTACCACTGCTGCTGCTATCATCATTGTCATTGGTTATTATGGTGGATTCAATATTTTTATAAGTTGCTTTGCGTCGCACCAACACAGATAGGTCTTATGGCTATGACAGGGAAGGAAGCAGCCATGGCCTTAATTAAGGTACAACCCTAGCATTTGCCCGGTGTGAAAATGGGAAACCACGGAAAACCATCTACAGGGCTGCTGACAGTGGGGTTCAAACCCACTATCTCCCGAATGCTAGATACTGGCCGCACCTAAGCGACTCCAGCTATCAAGCTCGGTAATTTTCTCCTGTAGTATTACTTCTTGCTCATAATAGGTACTCTTTCTAGTTTTGCCGCAGGGTCATTAATGGTAATCCATATACTTTTTCCTAGTTGTGTAAAGCTTTATTCATGAAGGTGTTCAGTCTTAGTACTGTATTTTAATAGGTATTATTAGCACCAACCCAGTGTTAAAGTTGGAGCAGATGAGTTCCGTTGGATTGAAATCAGTATGATATGGAGGCAGTCTCAATACTGTATGTCCACTTGCAGCCATTATTTCATCCACGACAAAAGATTTGTGTCATGGCTTTTTCAGTTTTTATCAGTTCATATAGTTGAAGTTTTAGCATAGAATCTTGGAGCAGAATATTTTAAACTCTCAACCAAGTTTTCACTGTCTATTACAACTTGATGTAGAGGCCTAGTCGATGTGATTGTTGTGGTATGATGCACTGTAAGTTACAAACAGTGAATTACATTGTAAATTAGGGATAAACTTTTATTTTAATTAGTGAATGCAAGTTTCTCGATTTAATTATTTCTTTGTGGTTGACTCCACACTTTTTATGGGTGGATAAATAAGCAACCTTAATCGGTGAGTTGAAAGTGCGATTGTCATTGGCCGATTTCACTTGTGTTGTGTATCATCGCGATGAAATTGAAAGCCTGTTTCTAAGAACTCAGTGTTGTGCAATCGGCTGTTATTATGGCAGCAACACCATTTCAGGCAGCATTGCAGCTATCATGCAGCCTTATGCAAGCGAAGCTATAGGTAATCTATCCTCCATTCGCCTTGCATGACCCCATGACTGAAGTCTGTTTATGCATACAGCTTCATCAGTCTAGTTCATTCCCAACTTAGTCTTTATCTCCTCATTCTAAGTACCCTCTGTCCATTGTTCCCACCTGTTTGTACCAGCGATTATTCTCACTACTTTCATGTCTGTTACTTCTAACTTATGACTAAGATATCTTGAATCCACCCAGCTTTCACTCCCATACTGCAAAGCTGGTCTGAGAAAAGACTAGTGTAGGTATTGGAGCTGACTTCCTTTCATACAGAATAATGTTGATTGCAACTGCGAGCTCACTGCACTAGCTTTGCTGCAGCTTGATTCAATCTCGCTTACAGTACTGTCATCCTGGGAGAAGACACATTCCGAGGACTAGAAATGACCCAGCCTACCTGTTACTTTTTGTATTCCCAAACCGACATTCAATTCTTTTAACTTTTTGGCCATATTGACATCACTTGAGTCTTAGAATAATTAAAAAAGAAAAAATCATACTCACTGCACTTATTTTCGAGTTCCAGGATACTAGATTGCAGGCTTTCAGCACAGTTTGCCATTGAGACCAAGTCATCAGCATAGGCCGAACTGCTTAATGCATTCCTGCTTAAATGAATCCCTCCCTGTCACTTTATACCTTTCACTCGAACCCGTAAGTATCTTGAACCAAGAACTCCTACCATTAATTCTCACTGTAGACCAATTGACAACATAAATGCCTTTAAACTACCCTTAAACCTCCTAGTCCCTCAGTACAACTAACATCTCTTCACTCAGTACTCTGTCATCTGCTTTTTAGATCTAGAAAACTTAAACTAACCGTGTATTCCTCTCGTAGCATTTTTCAGTTACTCGGCCCATATTGAAAATCTGATCCTGACAACCCCTCTGTGGTCCGAAACCACACTGGTTTACATCCAACTTACTCTCAACCACTCATAACACCATCCTGTACAAAAATGCCGGTGAATACCTTGCCTGGCAAACTGATCAATAATGAACAAGTGTGGTTAGGGGCATGAACCTGTGAGCTTCTATTTGGGAGATAGTGGGTTCAAACCCCACTTTTGGCAGCCCTATTTGGTTCCCTATTTTCATACCAAGTAAATGCTGGGGATATCCATTAATTAAGGCCACGGCCACTTCCTTCCCACTCCTAGCCCCTTCCTATCCCATTGTCGTCTTAAGACCTATCTGTGTCGGTGCAATGTAAAGCAGAAATGTAAAAAAAAAAAAAAAAAAACTGTACTGATCAATAAAATACCACAATAGTTGTTGCCGATATTACGCCTTTCGTGCAATCAGGAGGTCCCCTGCTAACAGTCCATATTAGTTTTATTACTCTGTGAAGCCATTTCATCTCTGCCTTCCTGCTATATTTCACCATTTCAGGTCTAATTTCATCTTTTTCTGCTGCTTTATGACAATGGAGTTTATAATCCTTTCCACTTCCTCAGGCTTAATTTCACCAACATCATTGTGTTCTTCACAAACTTGGTTGTTTGTGACGTCAACAGCAAAATTTTCTTTTACATTTTCAGAATATTCCTTTCCAGTGATTCCCTGGGATCTACGTTGTGTTCCCCTGCTTTAACCAAAATGCTATTCATTTCCTTTTCCTCTTTCCACCTCCCTTTCTAAGATTATTACTGTCCAGAAAGGTATTCTTGCTACTTGATCTTCCTTTCCTTCTTCATCCATTCCCTTTTCCAGATTCTCTCTGGGTATGGTAGTGTACCAATACCTCCACCTTACTCGATCTTTCCACCACTCCTCTTCTAGTACTTTATTGCTATTGACTCCTCTTTTTGCAATACAGTCCACAACAGAGCTCCTTCGTCTCATTCTAGGCCGTCCCCCAGGCCTCTTTGTAGTCTCTGTATCCATGAATGTTCTCTGGTATTCTCTCTCCTGTTCTCATCATGTGTCCAAACCATTTTAGCTTTGCTATATCAATCTCTTCTTGAAGCTTACACACTCCCACGCTTCTCCTTATTTCCTCATTTCGTATTTTATTTCGTCTCTCCCTCTCTGCTCCTCAAGAACCGCATTTCAGCTACTTGTATCTTACTTTTTTTCCGCTTAGTCAACGTCCAGGCTGCTGAAGCATAGGTCAGATAAGGTTTATAATAGGACAAGTATAAAACCTTGCACTTCATTGGCACATCTTTGTTCCGTACAATGTCTCTTACACACTGGTAGAAACTTGCAGACTGCTGTATTCTTAAATCAATTTCTCCATCCAAATTTCCATCTTGTGACATCATGTTGTGCAAATGTTAAAATTTTTTCATTACCTAAGAGGTTCATTTCCTATTTTTATCATTCCGCTGGATTTTCTGTTACCTCTCATCATGATCAAAGTCTTGCTTTTTGCAGTATTAATCTTCATTCCAAAATTTCTTGTCTCCTCATTCCAAAAATCAACTTGTGTCGGTACTTCCTCTTCATTATCTCCCCAAACTACAATATCATCAGCAAAGAACATGGACTTTATTTGCTTGCTCATCATCTTCTCCTTGATATTATGTAGAATTCTATGCATGATGATAATGAAGAGTAAGGGAGACAATACACTTCCCGGTCCTAAGCCCATTTCAACTCTGAACCATTCAGTTTGACCCACTTTGGTTCTAACCCCCAGTTTTCACAATTTCGATATAATGCTATTGCCAATCACCGGCCCTGTGGTGTAGGGGTAGCGTGCCTACCTCTTACCCGGAGGCCCCCGGTTTGATTCCCGGCCAGGTCAGGGATTTTTACCCGGATCTGAGGGTTGGTTCGAGGTCCACTCAGCCTACGTGATTAGAATTGAGGAGCTATCTGATGGTGAGATAGTGGCCCCAGTCCAGAAAGCCAAGAATAATGGCCGAGAGGATTCGCCATGCTGACCACACAACACCTCGTAATCTGCAGGCCTTCGGGCTGAGCAGCGGTCGCTTGGTAAGCCAAGGCCCTTCAGGGCTGTAGTGCCATGGGGTTAGTTAGTTAGCTATTACCAATCTGTGCCTCTGTCAATGTTTTCAATGCCAAATTCCTTGGGACAATGTCATATGCCTTTTCAATATCTGGAAATGTTACTACCATGTCCTTTCCATCATTTGATGCAATGTAAATATTGGGTCAAATGTGGACCTGCCTCTTCTGTTCTGCCAATTTTCCCTCTACTCTGTCTGTTATTTGTTTATCCAAGATTGTTTCAAGGATCTTAGCTGTATGAGGTATCACTGTCACTCCTCTGTAATTTTCACATTGCTTCCTGTCTCCTTTCTTGAATATTGGTATAATGACCCCTTTCGTCCACTCTTTTGGAACAGACTTTTCTCTCCATATAACTCTGAAGAGTCTATACAACCACTGTAGACCAACTGCTCCTGCTGCTATTATCATTTCTATGGTGACCTTGTCAATTCCAGCTGCCTTGCCTCGTTTCATTCTTTTAGTGGCCCACTCAATCTCTGCCATGGACACCTCGTTTTCCTTATCTTCCATCTGCACTTAATCTGTTTCTTCGATTTCCCCGTGTACCGAGGTATTTTGCATGTTGTAGAGCTTTTCCCCACCTCCGCAATATATCCTGCTTCTGTGTCATCACTTCCTTCTGTTCATTTTTAATGAAGTTAGCACCTTCATCTGGGTTTTTCTTCTTTTTTACCCATTGGAATAAGATCTTTTTGCTTCCGGTTGTATCTTTACATAGATTCAGCAAATTTTTACCAGCATTTCTTTTTCTCTTCTTGAACCACCTTGGAGCACTCCTCCTTGCAGTGCCTGTATTCTGTTTTGCATTCTGTTCTGTTTCTCAGCCATCTTTTCCAAGCTTGTTTTTTCCGTTTAACTATATCTTTTACCCTGTCATTCCAACAGGGCATTTCTTGATCTTTCTTCCTTCCTGATACTCTTCCACAGGTCTTTTCTGCAGACTCTACCATGACTGTTTTAAAGTATGCCCATTCTTCTTCGACCCTTCCGATGTCTTCTTTAGGCATAGCGAGTAGAAGGAAGAAGTGCGATCACTCCCCTAGTTCATCGGTTCCTCCGCTAGGCCGCTCTCCCAGCAGTACTTGAGCTTGAGCTTACAAGTGAGCATACGAATAAAAGACAATTATTGAATGCAAAATACTACATATTTGCTTGCCGTTCCAGAAGTCAGTTGTCAGATAGCTTAGATAGCTTCCGGGTAGACTTTGTGGTCTTAGAAGATTTAAGTTCCTTTCTCATCTGGCTTGTTACAAAAAATCGATATTTCATATAATGTAACACAAGTTTAGGGATAATGTCCGCAACATGGTCATCGCAGCATCCTAATTCTTTCGAATTAATAGTACTGTGCAAACTGTCCAAACACTCGTAAAATATTTCACCCCATAGACTATGTTCACAGGAGAGTTTTTGTTCCACTACACTTTCAGCTTGCACGAACACATTATAAACTGCTCTTGAAGGATGGTTGAGGAAAGTGCTGTCAGTGCTGTATTTATTACTATAGTCGCTAATAAATGTGAGGGCTGCGGCAAGTATTTCTTCTGTAGGCTTTCCGTGAAGCAGGCTGACACATTTATGACATTTTGTGACCTTGGATACATTGCGTACTATTAAATCCTCGTAGACAATTTTTTTTAGCACGGTGTCAATAATCACCTTTTGCTTTCTGCTTAATGTCGGCTCACTTGAATAATTTGGCTGTAATTTGGAATCTCTTGGTTGTTTTTCTAGCAACAAAATCTTAGCATTAGCTATTTTCAATGTATTACGGATAGTCATTATATTACATCCCTGTCTCTTTAGTTTGTTTCTAAGTGAACTTATTGTATTTCTAGCTGTGTATAAATCTGTTTCATTTCTTTTAGCACTGTCAGAAAAAGCATCGAAATTCAATTCGCGGTGAGGCCTGTGTGATTTGTTTCTTGAACCTTCCTCCACCTTCGGAGGCTGTCTTTTACGGGGTGATTTTCGTTTAATTGTTTCGTGAGATATTGTGGCAAATTGGGGAATATATGAGGGACAGCGCCAGTTTCCAGTTTTGATCTATCTCTGGGAATTTCTACGGTTCGCCTTGTATTACAAATGAATCTGATTTAACAATAAATTCATCAGAAAAATGTGAATCGCATACATAACACTTATCAGAAAGCTTTTTGTCCTTTCTGGGAATCGCCTTTTCCCATTTTGAAAATTCTGCTTCATTTTTAAGTGGTTTAAAGAAGTGTTTATCTTTTGTAGTTTTACAGCCAGACTTACATCCTGGAACGAAGCAAGTAGGCATTTTTCCTCGTCGGTATTTTTGTAAATTTTATGAACTCAGCACTATATTTACACTAAAGAAAAGAATACCATCACCAAATTACACGCTCTTCACTTTCACTTAATAATAATGTACGACAATTAAGTTTTTGCCTTCACAGTACAACACTACCGAACATAGCCATGTTACAACTACAGATATCAACCCTCACATAGCAACAGTGCTGCCCCTAGCAGACAATTCATCACAGTCCCTATACTAGCCAACAGGGAACAACTTAAGAGCTCACACTTTCTCTTCTACTCGTTATGCTTTAGGTATACTTGTTTTAATGTGTGTCTGGAACTCATTTATTTCCTTCTCTTGCTATTTCCTCACCCTTAGCTTTCTCTGCCTAATCTCAGCCATCTTTTGTATCTTTCCCATCTTTAACTTAGCTATCACAACTCTGTGATCTCCTTCAAAAGATTCACTTGGGAGGGCTGTTACATCTACCAACATTACCTTGTTATCTTCTGACTGTTTTTCTTTCAAAACCATGTGTTACCAATGATCAGCTTATTTCTTCTACAAAAATCTACCAAAATATCTCCAGCCTTGTTTTTCTTCCCAAATCCAAATGGTCCTATAATCTCTTCATCTCCTTTCCTTTCCTGACCTACTTGGGCATTCATGTCTCCTATGATCACAACTTATTGTCCTGTATATAGCCTTCCAGATATTAAAGGTATTCCTCTTGATCCGTATCTGTATTTCCTGTTTGTGGAGCATACCCTTGAATTACATCTGTAACACCAGTTTCAAGTCTCAGTCTGACCGTAATCAACCTGTCATTTATGTTTTCCACCAATTCTAGGTATTCCTTTAGGTCTTTTCTAATGAGACCTACATCATTTTTGGCTTCTCTTCCTCCACTGTAGTATAAGGTGTATCCTTTCTATAGTTTCCTTTCGCCTTTTCCTTTCCATTTGGTCTCACTGATTCCCATCAATGCTATATCTTTATCAGCCATAAAATCTACTATTTCTTCCACTTTCCATGTTAGTGTCACTACATTGATGGTCTCTATCTTGATGTATTTGGTTGCTGGTCGCTCATTTCTCACATTTCTCCCAGCATCACAAGAACTGCACGTCACTTGTGGGGAACGCCCTAGCATTTTCCGAGGCTTCAGTACACTTATCATGTAGGCTTTTATTATGATGGGTTTGCCACTCTCAAAGGCATTGTAGAGCTACTTCCAGCCGAAACTTGTAGGCCGCTCCTCTGGAGTAGACGCTACAGTTGATATTTGGTTTCAGTGGCATTTTCTCCACTGAGGGCCCATTTCCCATCTATGAGGACTTCTCCGCCCTTAGCCGTTGGTCCTTATAGTGGGTCAAGTTATTTACCGCCGCCCAACACTCGGCGTGGAGACACTGGCTGTATGGTTTACTCCAGTACCATAGCAGATTTAACTGGCCAGACACATGCTTGATCATGACTTCTTATTTGATTCAATATTTATCTCCGTCCTCTCCAATCACCAAATGACTGCTCGCAGACCACGGACCCCTGGCTTTATGTAACAAACCGGGGGCGCGTGTAAGGAATATTAAGCATTGACGAGAGCCGCAGTGGCCAAGGAGGTACAGCGAGCAATTGCCCCCTCTTAGGGAGGATCCCAGTGACCAGAGGAGCAGTGTAGCCACAATCCCTTGCCCAGCCGGTAGGGCCCCCCAAGTCAGGGAAGCCTCTCAGTGCTTTATTCAAGTGCAAAGTATACAAAGATAGTCACGCTACTTACAGCCACCAAGGTGGTGTTCACAAAGAAAAACCCTAGTTACAGAAATAATGCGTTATCCACCACAAATAACACAGAAATAAAGTGCCTTGATGGGCTTTATACAAGACTTTAACCTGGAATATGATTAGCCCTGAAAGTCCAAGTACAATTAAAAATATACAAACAAAGAAGGGCCACTCCTGTGGTGACAGCGAGGTAGATCCCCTGAAGCAGGGTCAGAGGGACGAGGAGCCCTAAGTAGTGGTGGTGGCCTTTGCCGCCCAGATGCCTCGAGTGCCGCGACCATGCCTCGTCTTGTCATTCGGCGGCTGACCCTAGGTGCCTGGGTGGGCTGCTGAAATTGGAACCCCGGCGGCAGGGGCAGGGCGTCATCGCCCATTGCCGAATCCAGCTGGAGCGTTTACTGCCACCCGCGAGTCAAGGCACAGTGTAACAATGAGGCACGGGTGACAAAGTACATGCGCTGGCCTGTGTCCATATGGGGCCATAAGGGCCCAGAGGATAGCCTAAACTTCACGCTGGTCCCGGCCTACTGGAGTAGCCAGTACAAGGGCCTTGGAGAGCTTCAGCGAGCCTTATTACCTTACGATGATCTGGCATCAGAGGCGCCTTGCCATATATTGCTGGCGCCAGGGCGTGCCGGTCATAATGCTGCTGTTGCTGCGGTTGCATGACCTCTGGGTCTTCGTCCAGGTCCTGCTGGGACTGTTCTTGACTGGGCATCCTCCTCTTCTTGGCGAAGATGACCTGTTGGACGCCTTGCTGAAGTGTAGCTTGGGAGGCTTGCAGTTGTTGTATAGCCTCCAGGAGTGCCTGCATGTTAGTTTTGTTGGCCATTTCTTTCTTCCCATCCAATGTGAGGCTCTGGTGTGATCTAGCGCGGGAGCGGAGCGTAACTAGTGTGCCCGACGTGGATGTCTGTTTGGTTGCCCTCGAGGTATGTCTGACAGAGGGAAAGTTGATGGTCTGTTGCGACATCAGATGCTGAACTGGAACTGTGGCCGGTACTGTGCATCTAGCACGAGGTAAACAAAGAAGGCCGTCCTCCCCGACCACCAAACGAGTTGTGGCTCCTCTTTGTTTGTATATTTTTATTTGTACTTGGACTTTCAGGGCTAATCATATTCAAGCCCATTAAGGCGCTTCATTTGTGTGTTATATGTGGTGGATAATGCATTATTTCTGTATCTAGGGTTTTTCTTTGTGAACACCGCCCTGGTGGCTATAAGTAGCGTGACTATCTTTGTATATTTTGCAATTGAATAAAGCACTGAGTGGCTTCCCCAACTGGAGGGGGGGGGGGTGGGCACCGGCTGGGCGAGGTATAATGGCTGCCCTCCTCGTCTGTTCGCTGGGTTCCTCCCTCGGGGGGTGGGAGAGGGGGTGGCTGCTCGCTGTACCTCCTTGGCCACCGCAGCTGTCGCTAGTGCTTAATATTTCTTACACGTGCCCCCAGTTTGCTACTAACTAATGAAGTTATTTTAAATGTGACAACATTATAATGTGTTGAACAGGTGGATTCATAATAAAACTTTATTATTGTATAGTCATTTGGTGGTCGGGGAGGACAGCCTCCTGTTATTGCAACACGAGGCTAGCAAAAAAAAAAAGGCAAACTATTAAAATGAATTCATCTTGACCATATCCTTTCTGAAAATCTTTACACCGTAATTATTCGCACCTTTAGAAAAATATAACATTGTTATAATTCTAATATTAACTGGTGTATTTAGGCCAACACCTCCTTGATGTATTAAACATGCTTTCCTCGACCTCTATATAAGCGTATGTTATCGGTTCAAGATGCAGGCTGCCAACAGGCAAAATTTTGGAAACCCACACGACTTGTTAAATAAAATCTACTATGGGAGGGATGGTATCAGGTTCCGCTCATGTTGCTAGGATAGAAACAATCGCAGTTGAAGTAGCAACTTGTTCCAGGACCGCATAGAAGGGATAGGGTTATATACCCACCAAATCCCCCTCTGTGTCCATCCCTGATGGTGAGAAAAGCAATAATACAGTGATGCTTTTCTCTCATGTATCACAGAGTTATGTCAGAAAATACTTATATTGATGTACTTAGAAGAAGATGTAAGGGGTATTATTCAGTTGATTACATGAATTCCAATTCATATGCCTCATGTAGCACATCTAGGATTGCTTCACACATTTGTTCATCTCACTTAAACAAAAATAAATTCTGATCAGATTATGTTGATGAAATCTACTGTGGGAGCACCGATGGCGTGAAAAAAAATATGCGAGTGATTGCAGTTTAACATTGTTCAGAATGATTACTTGGTTGAATTGTTTTTGGGAGAGAGAGTAAACTAGGTCCTCTGCTGTTGAGGGGCAAAATTTGGGAATGTACAAAATCTGTTTTATTAAAAAATACTAAATTGTTTGATATCAAGACAATGACTGTATTTTATTAGTTCTGCACAATTTTTGGGATTTATATTGTAATTGGTAGAACATTGGGTGAGTTGGCTGTGCAGTTAGGGAAGCGCAGCTGTGAACTTTCATCCAGTCGATAGTGGGTTCGAACCCCACTGTTGGCAGCCCTGAAGATGGTTTTCTGTGGTTTCCCATTTTCACACCAGGCAAATGCTGGGGCTGTACCTTAATTAAGGCCACGGCCCCTTCCTTCCCATTCCTAGGCCTTTCCTCTCCCATCGTTGTCATAAGACCTATCTGTGTCAGTGCGATGTAAAGCATATTGTAAAAAGAAAAACCTGGTAGAACAGTGGACATAATCATCGTTTAAGAGTGTTAGCAGTTAAGTTAGGACATATAACTAATTATTGTTATTATCCTGTTTCGGAGGGTAAGAGAAGTAGAGGGAGACCAAGGTGACGATTTAAGGATAAGAGTTATAGAACTAAATGAGGCCACAGAACTAGTTATAGAGAATTGTGGTGGCATTCAGTGAATTCACAGAGGCTTGCAGACTGAACATTGCTTGGCTGGACAGTCTATAATAAAAGTGTATTATATTGTTATTATTATTGGATAGTAAGTTTGTGGAGGTGTGAGGTGTGGAGAAGAATACAGGCTTGTATTTTTCTACATTAATATAACCAGCAGCAGCAGCACACACAGCTTCATTTGCATGCTGAGCTTATATAGAAATCTATTATTCTTTGCCATTGTCTGATTGTTGTTGTTTTTTCTTTTTCTAGATAAATGAACTGAGCCACGTGACTATACCTGTAATGCTATTGCCCGATGACTTCCGAGCCTACTCTAAGTTAAAGGTTGACAACCACCTCTTCAATAAGTAAGTAGTTAAGAAAAATGTATTCCGTCTAGTTGTGTGAATTCAATTTGCATGTATGAGTGAGATACGTGGTTGAACTTTTCCTGAGAGAGAGAGAGAGAGAGAGAGAGAGAGAGAGAGAGAGAGAGAGTAGTAAACGAGGTCCTCTGCTATTGAGAGGCAAAATATGGCATTGTACAAAATTTGTTACCTCCTGCGGGTGGGGGTCGCACATGTAGAATACACATGCGGTATCCCCTGCCTGTCGTAAGAAGCGACTAAAAGGGTCGACTTAAGCGCGGACATGGATTGCGGTTTGGTACAATGTGTTGGACCTCCTGTGGATGGGAGGGGTTGAATACATTCACAGGTAATCCCTGCCTGTCGTAGAAGGCAAATAAAAGGGTCATGTGGCCATGGTCCCCTCTTTATTTTTTTATTGTGTTTTTGAGGGTCAGTTGTAGACCATTCCAAATTTTTGATGTGCGTGCTGCTCGGAGATGGGCCTCTTACTTGTGCGGTTACGCCCAAAAGCCCGCAGTTGACCAACCAGGAATCTTGCGGGTGGGAGTGCCATGTACCCAGGCAGTAGTATCCACCTGACAACACAGGTCCCCGCACAGCCAAATGACAGGTCATATTATTATTTTTTTATTTTTTCTCTATATTTAGTGCTCTGTATATGCTATGGGGTACATGCTATTGCGGGTGACTGGAGGAAAGGAGTCCTAGTGCTCATTGCCTCAGTCATCGTCCAGCATCGCACCCTGGGCATTACTTGCTATGACCAGGTGGGTATTGCCTTGGCAGCTTGGTTCGGCTACGGAGACCCCTGATCGTAGTGGGTGGCATTTGGGGAGGATGGTTTCGGGCATGGCTTCGAAACGAAGTTGCCCATCCCAATTTGGTCCCCCACCGAAGTCTTTAACTTTTGCTTCCCTGAGAGGTTCAACTCCCTGGGAACATGAGCTGCGTGAAGGAATGGGATCCAGCTTCCCTAGGTTTCTGGTTACTACCAGAACCGATGGGCATGATTTTAAGCTGGTGAAATCAATCCTTTTTAGTAGACACATTGAAGGCGTCTACGCCGAACTTGATCTTAAGAAAATGCGCAACGGTAGTTCACTTTTGAAGACCTGCACTGCAAGCTGATCAGTTGCTTAAGTGCGACCACTTTGGCGAAATTCCCGTCAAAGTGGAGGAGCACAAATCTTTGAATCTGGCCTGCAGTGTCATCTTTCATTGCGACCTTATTTTGAACACTGACGAGGAGTTGATGAATGACATGAAGAACCGTGGCGTGACAAATGTCCGGCGCATTATGCGCAAGGTCAGCGGTGAAGACGTTGCCACTGGTGCCTTCATTGCCTCTTTCAAGTTGTCAGTGTTACCAGAGAATGTCAAGGTAACAACTTACCGTTGCTATGTGAGGCCGTACATCCCGCCTCCTATGCGATGCTATCAATGCCAGCGATTCGGACAGATGGTATCTCATTGTTCGAATCCGTCTATGTGGTACGTGTGGACGAGCAGCTCACGGCGCGGAGGAGTGCACAACTCCGTACAGGTGCACTAACTGCTCTGGTTTTCATTCTCCTCAGGATCAGAACTGTCCGACGTACCTGAGTGAGAAGAAGATCGAGGAGATCAAGACCCTGGATGGTCTTTCCTACCAAGAAGCGCGCCGTAAGTTTAATTGCATGAACACACCTGCCCGTACACTCGACTATAGCATGATAGCTCAGAGTCTCCCAGGTTCATCCTTCACGATATCATTACCCGTAACGATTGCTGCGCCCAAGAGTAAAAGCTCGAAGGAGGGGACCACCCCACCTTCGACCAACCAGACGTCTGTGCCGACTGGCAGTTCCAAGCTGGCACAGCAAAGGGGGAAGACTAATTCTCCCCCCCCCACCAAGAGGTCGGCAAAAGCCGTGCCCCAGCTGGCGAAGGTGGTATCGTCGACCAGGGCTGGGAGACCAACTCCCAGCCTGTCTAAACTAGGGAGGAAGGTGGCGAAGAAGAGCGCCATTACGGGTGCTCTCACACTTCCCCTGCGAGGGAGTTACATTGGAATTGTAACGGTTATGACAGGCATCTTGCTGAGCTACGTCAGTTCATTAGTGAGTACGCAGCGAGTATAGTCTGTATTCAGGAGACAAACTTCAGACCAGGTCATCATACGGTCTTGAGAAATTTCAGACTATACTCGACAGAATGATATTATGCCCACTGGGCGTCTGGTGGCATGGGTATTTTTTGTCCGTTCTGATACTTATAGCGAAGAAGTTCCTCTAAGGACCCCACTGGAAGCAATTGCGGTGCGGGTACCTCTCCCTGTCATAGCAACAGTGTGTAACATTTATTTTCCACCAGGCCAGCCTCTTAACATAAATGCCATGAACCTCCTATGCAGGCGTAGCAGGGGGAGAGGTGATACTCCCACGTGGTGCGTCCCAGGTGGTGGATAGTGGGGTCCTAACCAGCTTGCCAGCGGACTTGAGGGAAATAAAATACCTCTCCCGGACCAAACACACACCCCCTGTGGGTGGGGAGGCAGACGAATAATACACCCACGGTATCCCCTGCCTGTCGTGAGTCGACTAAAAGGGGCGACCAAGGGCTGATAGTATTAGAACTATGAAACTACTTTTGATTAGTACTATCACGTGGATAACATCATGGGTCGCTTTTACTTGCGAGTATTACCACTCTGTTAGGTACTGATTAGTTTTATGATTCGTAGCACTCAAGCGGGGTTCAGTGTGGGTTTCCAGTACCCGTGAGTCGTACCCATGTGAGCAACACCACGGGTCTGGGCGTTGCTTGTGAGTTGTACCACTATATGAGCGACACCATGGGTCTGCGTTGCCAGTGATTAGTACCCACTATGTGAGGAACACCACGGGAATGCCGGTGCCCGTGTTTAGTACACCTAGGTGAGGAACCTCATCGGTTTGCATTGGCTATGAGTGGCGCCATTGTGTGAGAAACACCATAGGTCTGCATTATCTGTACGAAGTACAATACTTGTGAGTAGTACCATCTTGTGTGGAACACCGTGAGTCTTCGCTACTTTTGATTAGTACCCCAACATGACAAATGGCATGGTTCTACTTTACTCGCGACATGTACCATTCTGTGGGGCCTTAGTCGTGGATTTTTCACCCCTGTAGACATCAAGCATCATTGTGCTTTATGAGCGGTCCCTTGGTCAGTAATACTATTATTTACGATCTTTTTTGAGTTTGATCCACTGTTTTCGTTTGTCTGTTTTTTTGTTTTTTGTAGGGTTCATGTCCATCCATTCATTCTTCATGACTTTTTTTTAAATTTTGGTCAGTGGATTTATTTGAACCTTTTGTTATTTCATTTCGTACCATTAGGGGCCGATGACCTAGGTGTTAGGCCCCTTTAAACAACAAGCATCATCATCATCATCTTAACATAAATGAGTCACTGATCTTTTAGGTCAGCTTCCAACTCCCTTCCTCTTGTTGGGCAATTTTAATGCCCATCACCTCATATGGGGCTCTGAGACGCCTTGCCCCCGGGGATGAGAGCTGGAAAGATTAGTAACAGAGTTGGATTTATGTATTTTGAACACAGGGGAACCAACTCACTTTAGTGTACGTTACGGCACATATTCTCGCATAGACTTAAGTCTATGCAGCAGAACGTTGGTTCCGCTGTTTCGGTGGAATACACACGATCTCTGTGACAGAGACCATTTTCCCATCATCCTTACTTTGTTGAAACAAAAATCCATCGAGGCTCCCCCTCGTTGGATTTTTAAACATGCTGATTGGCCAAAGTACACATCACTAGCTGTCTTTAACGACGATTCAGGTGAACTGTCGGCGAGGAAATAACTTACATCACCCAAGTTATTCTTGCTGCTGCTGCTGAGGAGTCCATTCCGTCCTTCTCCGGGACTCCTCGCCGAAAACTCGTTCCTTGGTGGAATGAAGAAATAGCAGCAGCTATCAAAGAACGCCGACGAGCTCATAAACGTTACCATAGGTAGCCTACTGTGGCCAACTTGGTAACATTTAAACAACTCCACGCTAAGGCGAGAGTTCTTATTCGCCAAAGTAAGAAAGCTTCGTGGGAGAGATATGTTTCGTCTATGATGTCACAAACTCCATCATCTCAAGTGTGGATTAAACTTTGACGCATTTCGGTATCCAAGGATCATCTTCTGTACCGTGAATTTCCATAGCAGGCAATATCGTCACTGAACCACTCTCGATTGCTAACCATCTAGCTAGCCATTTTGAGGATGTGTCTGGCTCCGGGAATTACCATCTTGATTTCCTCGCTCTGAAGTGGGAGGCGGAACGTCATCACCTCAGTTTTGCCACTCAAGCTTCAGAGGACTATAACATGCCCTTTATGGAGTGGGAACTCTGCAGCACCTTAGCGCTTTGCAAAGACACATCTCCTGGACCAGACAATATCCATAACCAGATGTTGAAACATCTTAATGAGGACAGTCTTCTGTATCTCCTTCGTGTGTTCAACCGAATCTGGGTAGAGGGTGATTTTCCGTCTCAGTGGCGAGAGGGCATAGTCATTCCTGTCCTCAAGCCTGACAAAGATCCTAAGTATGCAGGAAGTTACAGACTGATTTGTCTTACAAACTGCCTGTGTAAGCTATTTGAGATAATGGTAAATCTCCGACTTGTGTGGTGTCTGGAGAAACAAGGACTCTTGTCCGAGTACCAGTATGGTTTTCGGGCCGCTCGATCGACCACTGACCACTTCGTATGCCTGGAGAGCTCTATCCAGGATGCGTTTAACTGCAAACCGCATTTGGTACCTGTTTTCTTTGACTTAGAGAAGGCATACGACACTACATGACGATGTGGTGTCCTGTCAGTCCTGCATCAATGGAGATTCTGAGGTAACTTGCTGGTGTTTATTGCAAATTTTTTGGCCCTCCATCTATTCCGTGTCCGAGTAGGGAGGACATATTCGCAATACCACGTTCACAAAAATGGAGTTCCACAGAGATCGGTTCATAGTGTCACTCTGTTCACAATTGCTATAAACGGTATTGTCGCTGCTGCTGGTTCAGCAGTAATACCGTCACCGTATGTGGACGATTTTGCTCTGCACTATAGCTCGCGTACTATGGCAGTCGCAGGGCGACAATTACAGCAAGCTATTTGGAGAGTGGAACAGTGGGCCTTAGAACATGGCTTTTGGTTTTCCACCGCAAAGTCCTCTGTTGTCCACTTTTGTCGGCTCCGTACTCTTCATCCACAACCTGAGTTTTATTTAGGAAGTGTGACACCGATTTCTTGGGCTCCTTTTTGTTGGCAAATTATTGTGGGAGCCACATGTGCGGCAGTTGAAAGTGCAATGCACTAAGAAGCTGAATATCATGAAGTTTATTAGCAGCACTACTTGGGGTGCTGACCGTACGGTGCTCCTACGATTCTATAGAGCGCATATTTTATCCCGGCTAGACTACGGCAGTGCAGCATATGGCTCAGCAAGACCAAGCGTTCTTGCGAAGCTGAACAGCATCCACCACAGCGGGGTTATGTTGGCGACGGCAGCTTTTCGTACAAGCCCCGTTGCCAGCCTGCTCGCTGAGTCTGGTGAGCCGCCTTTACACCTGAGGTGCCAGCAGCTCCTACTTTCGTATTCTGCAAATTTGCGACAGATGCCACTTCATCCAAGCTGTCCTTGTGTGTTCAACAGTGGCAACCGTTTGCTGTACGCTGCTTGTCCTCGAGCAACGCGGCCGGTTGGATTAGGCTTGGATAGCCTTCCAACTCCTAGACCTTTCCTATCCCATCGTCGCCATAAGACCTATCTGTGTCGGTGCGACGTAAAGCCCCTAGCAAAAAAAAAAAAAAAAAAAAAACAAATTGGTTCACGAACCTTCGGTTCCTTGCCTTGTCAGACAACCAAGTGGGGTACCTCCTTGGGTAGTACGGCAACCTGAAATAATCCTGGATCTGCACACTGGCCTGAAGGACAACACGGACCCTTCGATTTATTGGAGGCTCTTCCTGTAAGTTGTTGGCCGATATCCAGGTTCAATCGTTGTCTACACGGATGGTTCAAGGACAGAAACGAAGGTGGGCTGTGCGTTCGTTATCGACAATGATAGGTTTCATTTTGCTCTCCCGGAAACCTGTAGTGTGTACACAGCAGAGCTCTATGCTATCTGTGAACCTCTGCGGTACGCACTGTCCGATGAGCGCCGACACTTTCTTCTGTGTACTGACTCTTTGAGCTCGCTACAGTCTATTGATACTTGTTTCCCTCGACACCCTCTGGTGCTGCGGGTCCAGGACCTGCTGGCCGGGTGTTTGGATGCCGGCACCAGAATCTCGTTTATGCGGCTCCCAAGCCACATGGGTGTAAAGGGAAATGAATTAGCAGATCAGTCTTCCAAGGAGGCAGTTACACTGCCCTTGTTGCCTTTCAAGGTTCCAGCAAGTGATATTCGCTCTCAGCTGAGACATCTGGGTTATGTCCCAGTGGGAGAAGTAGTGGCAGGCCATTCCACTTCCAAATAAGCTGAGAGTGATAACAGGAACAACGAAGGTATGGAGGACTTCCCTTCGAGCTTCGCGGAGGGAAGCAGTGGTATTATGTCGTCTTCGGATCGGCCACGGTATCCTGACTCACTCCCATCTATTGAAAGGAGAACCCCATCCGGTGTGTACTTGTGGCGATCATCTTGCCGTGGTACACATCCTTACGGAGTGTGTGGACCTGGTCAATCTACGCCGTAGCCTTAACCTCCCAAGTACAATCTCCCTTATCTTACGAGACGACGAGCAGTCAGCAGACCTCGTCATCCGCTTTATGAGGGATAGTGGTCTGTTTTATCCTGTCTAATGATGTCCTTTGTGCTAGTGTATTTGTGTCAATTACGCTTTTATCCTATTTACTTCATTTTAGTTTGTGTTGCATATTGTAATGTGTTAATTTAATGTCTAACGTAAATTATATATATATGTATTAGGGTGTCGCTTAAAAGGGCAAAAATGTTTTTCTTCATTTATTGAAACGGCGAACATCTTGGTGGAATGATGAAGTGAGAGCAGCCTGTAAACGTAAAAAGAAGGCTTATCAGAAATGGCTCCAAACAAGGGCCGAGGCAGACAGGGATTTGTACGTAGATGAAAGAAACGGAGCGAAACAAATAGTTGTTGAATCCAAAAAGAAGTCATGGGAAGATTTTGGTAATAACCTGGAAAGGCTAGGTCAAGCAGCAGGGAAACCTTTCTGGACAGTAATAAAGAATCTTAGGAAGGGAGGGAAAAAGGAAATGAACAGTGTTTTGAGTAATTCAGGTGAACTCATAATAGATTCCAGGGAATCACTGGAGAGGTGGAGGGAATATTTTGAACATCTTCTCAATGTACAAGGAAATCATCATGGTGGTGTTGCAAACAGCCAAGCTCATGGGGAGGAGGAAAATGATGTTGGTGAAATTATGCTTGAGGAAGTGGAAAGGATAGTAAATAAACTCAATTGTCATAAAGCAGCAGGAATAGATGAAATTAGACCTGAAATGGTGAAGTATAGTGAGAAGGCAGGGATGAAATGGTTTCATAGAGTAGTAAAATTAGCATGGAGTGTTGGTAAGGTACCTTCAGATTGGACAAAAGCAGTAATTGCACCTATCTATAAGCAAGGGAACAGGAAGGATTGCAATAACTATCGAGGTATCTCATTGATTAGTATACCAGGCAAAGTATTCACTGGCATCTTGGAAGGGAGGGTGCGATCAGTTGTTGAGAGGAAGTTGGATGAAAACCAGTGTGGTTTCAGACCACAGAGAGGCTGTCAGGATCAGATTTTCAGTATGCGGCAGGTAATTGAAAAATGCTACGAGAGGAATAGGCAGTTGTGTTTATGTTTCGTAGATCTAGAGAAAGCATATGACAGGGTACCGAGGGAAAAGATGTTCACTATACTGGGGGACTATGGAATTAAAGGTAGATTATTAAAGTCAATCAAAGGCATTTATGTTGACAATTGGGCTTCAGTGAGAATTGATGGTAGAATGAGTTCTTGGTTCAGGGTACTTACAGGAGTTAGACAAGGCTGTAATCTTTCACCTTTGCTGTTTGTAGTTTACATGGATCATCTGCTGAAAGGTATAAAATGGCAGGGAGGGATTCAGTTAGGTGGAAATGTAGTAAATAGTTTGGCCTATGCTGACGACTTGGTCTTAATGGCAGACTGTGCCGAAAGCCTGCGGTCTAACATCTTGGAACTTGAAAATAGGTGCAATGAGTATGGTATGAAAATTAGCCTCTCGAAGACTAAATTGATGTCAGTAGGTAAGAAATTCAACAGAATTGAATGTCAGATTGGTGATACAAAGCTAGAACAGGTCGATAATTTCAAGTATTTAGGTTGTGTTTTTTCCCAGGATGATAATATAGTAAGCGAGATTGAATCAAGGTGTAGTAAAGCTAATGCAGTGAGCTCGCAGTTGCGATCAGCAGTATTCTGTAAGAAGGAAGTCGGCTCCCAGACGAAACTATTTTTACATCGGTCTGTTTTCAGACCAACTTTGCTTTACGGGAGCGAAAGCTGGGTGGACTCAGGATATCTTATTCATAAGTTAGATGTAACAGACATGAAAGTAGCAAGAATGATTGCTGGTACAAACAGGTGGGAACAATGGCAGGAGGGCACTCGGAATGAGGAGATAACGGCTAATTTAGGAATGAACTCGGTGGATGAAGCTGTATGCATAAACCGGCTTCGGTGGTGGGGTCATGTGAGGCGAATGGAGGAGGATAGGTTACCTAGGAGAATAATGGACTCTGTTATGGAGGGTAAGAGAAGTAGAGGGAGACCAAGACGACGATGGTTAGACTCTGTTTCTAACGATTTAAAGATAAGAGGTATAGAACTAAATGAGGCCACAACACTAGTTGCAAATCGAGGATTGTGGCGACGTGTAGTAAATTCTCAGAGGCTTGCAGACCGAACGCTGAAAGGCATAACAGTCTATAATGATAATGTATGTATGTATGTTATTGAAACGCATACCCCGTTATTGTATTTATTAGTTTTTTAGTTACCCAAATACAGAATTTCAACTTTCTGCATTAATTTTAACCCGTGCCGACGGGTCCTAAAAGTTTAAAAAAATAGCTGCTTAAAGGGTCTCTTAAATGTAGTTGTAGATGATCACTCAAAACAATTATTTTAGAGAAATACAAATGAAAACAGAAATTTATATAATGCTCTTCTTGTAAGTAACAAAAAAGATGCAATTTTTATTATTCATTTGGATATTTCCTCTTCAAAGTCTCTTTTTTACAGTCTGGGTAAATTTTTCTATATTCTTGCACACAATGTAATAAGAACTGCTTCTGTTCTTCATCTGCGGTAATCGAACCATGAAAGAGTGTCATTAGTTTAACAGCTCTTTCAGCTGTGCCATTAACTGCTTTTAAGGTAGAAACCTTCTTTTTAGCTTCCACAAACGCCATGTTGTCTTTCCATGGGGATACAATTTGTTGAAGGAAACCACTGTCAAGTTTCAGTTGTAAAAATAAATCTTTACTCTTGACAGAAACAAAATCACTCAAAGATTTCCATGAAACAAGATAAAAAATACTTGTAGTGCCTATAAATAAAACAAATAAGTTCTAAATTAAATACCAGATTAAACACTACTAATCTTCTACGTACCATATAGAGAGCCAGACATCTCTTCTTTCGATGGAACATATCTCTTTCCGGAATCACCAAAGCTTTCTTTCTGTAAGTTTTCTACAATGTTTCCTTTGTTCTGCTCACCAACTTCATTATCAAAAATTGAAAGGATGGCTATTTCCTCTGACAAGTACCACAAGTGTTGACTGAACTTGTTTAAAGCCGCATTGGAAATCAACTTGTAAACTTTCTCGTAATATTTTAAGGTCTTTAAAAAACAAAAATCTTGATTCGGCTCTTTTATCGCCAAACTACATGCAAGCCAGGGCTTCACATAAACTGCCACAATGAATAAACAAACATCTTGTAAAGCTTGTTTGTCCTTAGCGCTCATTTTAAACTGGGACTTCAGTAAACACATTTTTAAGGAGTAAATAGCTCTTGCCATCCATCGTGCTTGATGCATTGCACCAGGAGGTCTGATTTTTATTAATTATTAATTTATTTATTAATTATTATTTTTATTAATGTCTCCACCCAGAAAAACAATAGCGAGCTCAAGTTGTTGTTGGACAAAATCAGTGCATGGTTCGATGGCACTAGGATTAATATTCTTTCAGTTGTCTCTAAACTTTTTAAACAGCGGAATATCAGGACTGCTAGTGATTTGTTTGATCTTTGATTCAAACACACTTTTCAGCACCAGTTCGTAAATATGATGGCGGCAAGGAAAGAGTAACAACTGTCTTTCTAGTTTTTGCTCTAAAAGCACACAAGCTCCGTTCAAGCGTCCTGTATTAGATGCTGTTGTATCACAGCACATTATTTGTACCTTATCATCCAGGTTCCAGTCATGAAGGGCATTTGACACTGCTTTCGCTTGCTCTTTGCCGGAAGAGTTGTCTAACTTCGGCACAGCAAGAAGTTGTTCTTCCTTGTCGTATGAAATAATAATTGGTAGGTGTTCTTTAGAACTTCTTACGTCCAGAGCAGGTAACAATTTTCCATCCCAATGAACAGTAACTACTTCGGGCACGTTATTCTGAAAATTGGATTTAATGGATCTCGCTCTATCTTTTCTCATTTGTGTTCGAATGGGTTGAATAGAAGATTTTTTGATCGGGAAATTGTCAGAACTAAGACCAAGTGCTTCTACTACAGACTGAATTATATAAACAGAATCTCAGATGCTTAGTTGACATCTGTCTAAAGTTGCAACTAATTTAGATGTGATAAAATCTTTTCTTGCTCTTCTTGTCGACGAAGCTAAAGAACTTGCAGTTTTAACTTGCAGATTCCAATGAGCTCGCGGAAGGCATTTGCTTTAGTCTCTTTTTATCTTCTGCGAGTTTTATCAGCCTGGCCCTTTCTTCAATTTCAGCCAACTTTTTGTCAACCCCCGCTAGGCTCTCTTTGCTTTTGCAAAAATATTTTATCTTGTTCGATTTTTATTATTTCAAGAGCATCAGCATGTGTGATATCGAATAAATTATCTAATTCAAGTTAAAAGTTCTCTTCACGGCGCCTATGTAAATCCTGAATCTTCTTGCTATTTTTTTGCAGTTCTTGCCAGACCTGATAAAGATCCACTAAATTCTTAACACAATTAGGCACAGCTGTGGTAGGTATTCAAGCCTTTTCCCAGAATATATTGCACTCCCGAATGACAAGATTTGCGCTTTCACTAACATTCAACTTAACCTCACGTATGTTGGAAAAAAAGAACTGCGAGAACTTGACAATTAGACGGTAATTTTGCGCCTGTTATTTGGTGATTTACTTCACCAACCAAGCAAATGCTTTTTTTATTGCTCCTTAGTTCCACTGACATCTTCGAAATATAAAACAATCCGTGCTAGCTACCTGATAAGCGAAAACTAAGTGGCAGTAACAATGAGAGCGCGCCACTCTTGTGACGCAACTTGTATGGACATGTTTGCGCGCGAGTCGGCACGGGTTGCATTGTTTCAAATAAGGAAAGAAATTGTTTTCGGGTGTTTTAGGCCCAAATGAATAAAACAATAACCTACACATTGCAAAATTAAAACTTTGAAAAATAAGGGACACCCTAATATATATATTTGTACTACTAGGCAATGCCTTATTCCTTTGTCTCCTGTATTTTCTCTTATTTTATTAAAATATAAGGCATTGCGAATTAGATCCACTGATTGTTTTAATCTCATACTCATTTTTCTTCATCACCATTTTTTTTTAACTCTAGTCAATGGATACGTTTTAAAGTATTAACGCCATATATCATGTCATCCATCTCGTTCTATTAGGGGCCGATGACCTTCAATGTTAGGCCCCTTAAAACAAGCATCATCATCACAAAATTTGTATTGAAAAGATTACTAAATTCAATTCTGTCCGGCCCCTCGGTGTAGGGGGCAATGTGTCAGCCTATCACCTGGTAGCCCCGGGTTCAGTTCCCGGCCGAGTCAGGGGTTTTTAATTGTAAATGTTTAATATCCCTGGCCTGGGGACTGGATGTTTGTGTTATCCTTAATGTTCCTTTCCTCACATTCAACACTTTACACTTCTGCCATTTACAAAACACACGCAGGTTCCTCACATGTGGTGCAAGTAGGGGCAAAAGATCTTTCTAGGTCGACACCCTGAATAAATAGCATTTAAATAATAAAATAAAAATTTAATTCTCTCGCTCGCTTCTAGAACCACATTTTTCTGATCTCTCAATCTGTCTGTGGGATGTGCTATGAATTTGAGTGTTTTTTCCTATCAACTTATGAGATGTCTAGAGCAAACGACACAACCTTTTACATTAAAAAATCTTCTATTTGAAACTCTTAATTTCCCCCTTTGGATGGCTAAAAGGAAATAGGAAGGTTGTGAAGAGAGAGTACTTGATCTTCCCCCCTCACAGCACCACAAGAATCAAAGGCTTACATTGATTGCTGTATTATCTAGTTTTTTTTTTTTTTTTGCTTTACGTCGCACCGACACAGACAGGTCTTAATGCGACGATGGGATAGGAAAGGCCTAGGAGTTGGAAGGAAGCGGCCGTGGCCTTAATTAAGGTACAGCCCCAGCATTTGCCTGGTGTGAAAATGGGAAACCACGGAAAACCATTTTCAGGGCTGCCGATAGTGGGATTCGAACCTACTATCTCCCGGATGCAAGCTCACAGCCGCGCGCCTCTACGCGTACGGCCAACTCGCCTGGTTTTTTCTAGTTTAATTTAATGAATTGGTTCTTGAATATGACTGTGTAAAAATACTGATGACTGTGTACATAAAATAAGTTCATCTGACTATTCCTAGCCTGGTGCAGCCCTTATATGGCAGACCCTCTGGTGAGCGAGGGGCGGGGGGGGGGGCATCTGTCGTGTGTGGGAAACTGTGTTATTGTCATGAAGGGCAGATTTTTGGAATGGCACATATACCCAGTCCCTGAGCCAAGGGAATTGACAATATAAAATAAAAAATCCCTGACCTGGCCAGGAATTGAACCCACTATGCTGACCATTCGGCCATGGAGCCAGACACTGTGTGTGATATATAATTTTATTTATAGTCAAGCTGCAGGCTGTCCGGCCCTGACAGATTTTGATGTAAAGGAATGAGAGAACAGTATTGCCAAGCTGTGCCAATTTGAAACTATCGATATAACCTTGAAAATAATATATAAGTTGAAAAACTAGTATATTGGTTCAACCTAGTCAATACCTATAAGTTTATTTACAGTTCAAAATTGTAAAAATATCATATTAAAATATTAGGCCATCTTCAGCTGTCTATAATTAACTTAAATTGAATACACTTAAAATTACAAAACATGAATAAAATTCACTCTTGTATGATATATGCTAGTGGCTTTACGTCGCACCGATTAAAATAAAATAAGTGCATATTGAATCGCCGTCAGATGAAGTCGCTAGATGTGATGTGACGAAGTCAGAACAGTTCTACATAATAAATGACGACAATGTAATTAAAAGTTCCTTCTGTCCTTAAAATTTGTTTCATGCAAAATTAATGACAGTTGATTTAGTAAAATTATTGTTCCACTTAATAATAATAATTATTAAATTAATGTCGTATGGTCCACCTTTTTCAATAATATATTATGCCATATTATTGAATTACATTGCTAAACTAAGGACTAGTTTCGGCCTTGGCTGGCCATCTTCAGCCTTAATGTAATACATCTAATAACTAAACAAATGTAAAAACACACAGTTGACAAGAAAACTAATGTACAAACACACAATTAACATTAAAATCTGGGATGAACTAGGTGTAAAATCTGAAAAATAAATTAGGCTCTAAATTCTTAGCATCTGGAGTATGCTCATCATCCAGACACTTTCTTGTATTGATATTCATAAAATTGTTGGTTCCATCATTGCTAATCATTACAATTTCAATTGCAAAACGGGAACTGGTAAATGTTGATTCTGTAGCCAGATCATCAGTTACCTACTCGAGTGGTGTTAGCAGTATGCAAGCCACTGTAAATAACCACCAGCTGACGCAGAACTGCTAGATGGTGTTTCCACATAGACCAACGTAAATAAAGTTAAATGTTCCCGTAGTGCTTGTTAAAATCATGCTGAAATTCTGTTGGATATTGTCAGGACGGCACATGAAGACATGGTTAAAACTGACACAGTCTTAATTTTGTGGCTGGTATAAATTCACAATTTATTGCGGTGTCCATGAAGTTAACCTGAATAAATGATAGATAAAATTAATGAATAGAAAGAGAGAGCATGCAAGTCAAATGGCATAGGTTATATGAGACTTACCTGTCGTTGCGGCATGTGGTGCGTGGTGGATTGTTGTGTGCCTCATACTAACAGTTGTGAGATTCAAAGGAAAAGGAATGGGTGGGGCAAGGAGAGAGAGGCGAGGTAAGGCGCGAGGGGGTGGGGCAAGCGGAGAGGGAGGGGAAGGGACGGTCATTAAGGCTGAAAAGAGATGGCTGCTGAGGAAAGGTGCTGTGAATATTATGAAAAACTGAATTATGACTTGTTGGTTTGACGTTTCTAAAAATGGGAATTAGAAGGTCAAATAGGATATTTGACTTTTCTGAAATGTCGTTAAGGTTATGATTCAGGTTAAAATGTTGATCTATATGTATGAAGCAGCTTTCAGTAATGTTAAGGAGGGGTCCTTTTTGATGATTTTGAGAATTTCCATACATTGTTTCATGTCTCTGAATTTGTGATTATAGCTTATGCATGACGCAAGGCTGGGAAAGGGCTAGATTGGGAAGGTAGTAGCCATGGCCTTAATTATGGTACAGTCCCAGCATTTGCCTTGTGTGAAAGTGGGAAACCACGGAAAGCCATCTTCAGGGCTGCCAACAGTGGGATTTGAACCCACTATTTCCTGAATGCAAGCTCACAGCTACGGACTGAAAAGTCTGACAACTCCTCTGTATAATGCCGTTGACAAAAGGGCTTATGCAGTCAAATGGCAATACAACGAATACCAGTTCAATGAAAAATTCGTACTCCCAGTCTATGGTTCAGAAAGACTCAGTGCAAAATAATTTAATTTGAGCGAATGCTAGTACTACGAAGATATCATTAGAACATAAAGAAATAAATGTCCATTCATCAACTTACAGACCTGTTGAACAAATTTATTTTGTACACATATTGCCACTTCTAAAAAGAATGGGAAAGGAATGGGTAGCAAGAAGGGAATTGGAAAGAGATATTAAGGGAAAGAGACCAGTTGAAAGGCCAAGAAGGTGGATGGATCAGATTAGAGAAGCTGAATTGGATGTGGCAGAAGTAATGGAGCAGGAAATGTGGAAGGACGGAAAGGAGTGGAGGAGGCTTGTTAACCACACCCGGGCGAATGGAGTGGCACATTCATGATTATGATGATGATGATGATGATGATGGTTGCCACTTGCTGTGTATTGTGAAACATATGCTGTATATAGATTAAGCAATTGTCTGAAAGATCCACGACAGTATTCATACAAGGTGATGATTAATGCAGAGATAGGCCCGATGACCTTCGATGTTAGGGCCGTTAAAACAACAAGCAATGCAGAGATATGGAAGGTGACTGATGAGCATAGAATGTCTTGGTAATTGCACTGATTTCAAAATGTCCTTTTATCTACAATACCATGTACTGTCAGTATTTTGCTGTGCAGTCGCTGAAGTGCAGTCAGTATCCAGTATTCGGGAGATAGTGGGCTCGAACCCCACTGTCGGCAGCCCTGACGATGGTTTTCCGTGGTTTCCCATTTTCACACCAGGCAAATGCTGGGGCTGTACCTTAATTGAGGCCACGGCCGCTTCTTTCCCACTCCTAGCCCCTCCCTGTCCCATCGTCGCCATAAGACCTATCTGTGTGGGTGCGACGTAAAGCAAATTGTTTAGTGTTTTGCTGCTGATACTTCCTGTCCAGTCATTTTCAGAATCTGCTTCCTTTTGACCCAGTGGTGCTTGGTCTTGGTGATCCTCTTCACCACCTGTATTTTTGGTGCTAGTCTTTTGTTTTACAGTATCATGTGTAGATTTGACATGAACATTTGAATTGTAGGTCCTGTGCAGAGAGTACATTCTGTACATATATTACAGTACAATTTGAATTGTTAGGTCAAGTACAGTATATCACGTAATTCAGCAGGTAAGAGAAAACATAAACAATTCTCGTTAAAGAAGAATTTGAGAGTTTTAGAAGAAATGGACTAAGGTCACAAGAAATCTGCGATATTGCAGTAAGAGTTGGCAGGGGATGTATCCACAGTGCATCTGTGTTGGCAACAGCAGTCACGGGAAGACACTCTCTCAAGAAGATCGGGGTTCGGTTGCACACAGACCATTACAGAGAGAGAGATCACTGAATACGCCGCATAGCTTTGGTGGATTGTACTGCATCTGCGGCAGCCATTAGAGCTTAATTTGGCACCAGAGTGACACAGAGAACTGTAAAAAATTGATTACTTGTGGGACAGCTCCGAGCAAGACGTTCTGCAGCATTCATGCCACTAACTCCGAATCACTGCCATTTGCGACTTCAGTGATGTCAAGCTAGAGCTCACTGTAGGGTGGAGTGGAAACCTGTATCTCAGATGAGAGCTGTTTCTGTCTCGGTGCTAGTAATGGCCGTAGGTTGGTAAGGAGGAGGCCAGGCGAGTGCTTGGAACCAAGCTATCTGCAACATAGACACACTGGACCTACACCAGGAGGTTTGGTCTGGGGAGCTATTGCCTCAGCATGCAAGGTCACCAGACCATTCGACCATTGAACACATATGGGTAATTATGGTACGACAAATCCAGCATGCAAGTATGACTGACCAAGTGCAACAGGTGTGGAACTCCATCCCAAAAAATGACATAGAGCACCTGTACGCCACAATGCATGCACGTTTGCATGCTGGCATTTAAAATCATGGTGGTTAGAGCAGTTATTATTGTACCATGGTCATATGTCTTCTTGCACACTCTTTAGCCTGTGACCTGGAAATATTAATCAAATGAATGTCACCTAGACAGTTGCTTAGACTAAATTTCATTCCTCTAAACTGATGTCTTTTCAGTGTTGGAATTTCATTTTCCGCCAGTGTATGATACAAATCTAAGAGTGGCACATTGGATTACATTATGCTGGCTTACTCCTGCACTGGGCACACAGAGATCCTTCCTGAAGAGTGTGTGTTTTCACTCGAGCATCCTCTGGGTAACGTATTAGGCCGGCTGAATTTCTTCCATTCCAGAACATTGTGGAGAGAAATTCTTTAAAAAATATGTAATGCTGTAACACCAAGGCATTGCAATTTCCTTGTACTAGATGAATCAAATATAAACCAGAATTATATTTTACAATTTTATTGAATCCACCAACAAATACACAACAAGCACCTCATTTTTCTACATAGTCTCCCAAAGTTGACATATTTTTGCCACTGAATTGGCAGTTGTTTTATGCTCTCCCCAAAAAGATAAGAACATGTGTGCAGCCAGTTGAGCACGTACTCCCTTACACACACAGTTGGGATCAAATCCGTTGTCTGACCAGAACATGTAAAACAGCCTTTCTGTTCATGATGATGGTAACTGACATGACATCAAGTGTTCCTCTCCTAGGAATTGATTGTTAAGTTGAACGATAATGGTAATTTGATAGTACTGTAGTTCAACTTGTGTTATCATAAAACCTATAATGAAGTTGTTACTATTTGCTGGTTACAAACTTTTTTCTCTCCTTTGTTCCCTCTACAATATCAAAATACATGTATTTCTTGCTAATTCATTCATAATACCACACACTGCTGGGCAAGCAATTGGGAGATATTGTGATTATTTTCCTTTATATTTGGGCTTCATTTGCCAAAATATTTGGAACATTTGAATGAAATTATAAGGACTGAAGCAGGAGAAATCTAGAAGAAAAGCTATTTCACGGTGTTGCAATCTAATGAAGATTTATGAATAGTTTTCAAAATAATAGAAACACTTGTTCCGGAACATAGCATTTTGCAAGGCAATAACACTGATCGTTCATGTGTTGAGACTGTCTGTTGGTACTGCAGTGAAGGATGTTAGTTTGTAGTATGCTAGGCAGTACGTACTCGCGTGTGCTGTTAGCCACAAGGAGGTAAGGCAAAATGAGTGTTGTCTCTTGACTTTCCATGAGAGCAGTTTTTTGGAGCTCGGTTAGATGGAGCAAGTGTCTTGAAGACTATCAATGTATCATGTCTGTCGAGAGCAACAGTGTCCAAGGTAACAATGTTCTACACAACTCTTTGCAAGACATCTTCTGTGAAGAGTAATAGTGGATAAAATCCAATCCTCAGTGATCAGAATTAACGAACATTGAAGAGGATTTTCACAAAAATCTGTAGAGCTAATGCGACACCAGTGATTTTGAAACAATTCGACATCTGAAATGATCTGTTTCTGCAATCACAGTTTGATGCGAGCTGTGCAAACGGAACAAACGTGGCCATGTGGCAATCTCCAAACCTGTGATCCCCATCAAGAATGCATTATCACCACGCAAATGATGGTGAGGCCATGCAATGTGGACCAACGATGATTGGTCTGATGAGACATCCTTCACCTTGTTTCTAACAACAGGTTGGCTTTATATATGAAAGCGCCTCCGCCCCCGAAAAAGCATGCGTCGGAATGCCTACAGTACATTCTACCATTAAACATGGAGGTGGCCCTTTGATGTTGTGGGCAGCAATTTCATGGTATTCCATTGGTCCTATTCTTACCCTCAGACGACAAATTACAGCCAGGGATTATGTTAACATTTTAGATGACCGTGTGCATCGTATGGTACAAATGTTGGAGTGCTGCGTATCATGACGAATCCACAACATACTTTGGAAACAATTCAGGGGTTGTGTGCATTCATTCTACTAAAAATTGCTGCTGTTTGAAAGTCTAAAGATGGTCCAGTGCTATATTAATAATGTTTGTTCAGGTGTTTACATTGTTATGACAACCATGCATAAACAGGAGTTTCAAAATTTCCAACAAGAACAACAAAAATATTTAAACCTGAACAAGGCCAGTCTTTTGCTTATTTACTGAGCAGATTCCTGTGTGGTTTGGATCACATAGCTTTCAGCTTGCATTTGGGAGATAGTGGTTTCGAACCACATTGTTGTAGGGGGAAAATCACTCTTAGACATTTACCTCTCACTAGAAGTTTATTGTTGTATTTAGGAAAAGCTTAACTGCAGTTTAGAATTGTAGCATAACTGTTCTCATCAGACAGTATCTTGCTTGCTTTTCCTGCTTGCTAGTAGTAATAATAGTAATAATAATAATAATAATAATAATAATAATAATAATATTAATAATAAAACCTATAATGAAGTTGTTACTATTTGCTGGTTACAGACTTTTTCTTTCTCACGTCTGTTCCCTTTACTATATCAGAATACATGTATTTCTTGCTAATTAATTCATATTACCACACACTACTGGGCAAGCAATTGGGATATATTATAATTTTCCTTTATGTTAGGGCTTCATTTGCCAATACATATACATATTTAGTGTAGTTACACATTTCTTTAGTTAACATCTAATACCTAGTATTTTTTGATCAGAATACGTGTAACTAGAATAATATAGTGTGGTTCTATTATCAGTTTGTTTCTTGCTTGCATTATTGTGGTAAAATCTTTGTGTAGTATACATTATTTCCTTCCTTAACATATATACCTGCTTCTATTCATAGAATACACTTTTTTATTTCTGTTGATATTTCCATGTTATTTTATATTTTGTTGAAGAGATAAAAGAATGGCTGAGAGAAGGGAAGGGATAGCGAGTTTGAGGGCGATAATTAGACTTTAATTGACAGGAATGAAGATAGGTCTCTCTCAATCGATGTACAGCATATAGTAGGTTGGCAAGAGGGAGGGGAAGGAGTGGAGGAACTTGTGTAAGACAGGTGCGCTAATTTAAGGAGAAGGAAAAGGAGGACTAAGGGTTTTTCTCCGGGAACGAGCCCTGGAGAGGTATCGGTGAGGTACTGATAATGAGTCACTGCAGGTAAATCAGCCGAGGGAAAGTGGAGATCAGGGAAGTGTTACAGAAGAGGGGCGGGGCAAGATGAAACGGAACGGTAGGAAAGGGAAAACGTAGAAGATGAGGGAGGTTGAACAAAATAGCGAGAGGGAGGATAAAGTAGGTTCTGCAGGTGTCAGGGAAGTTATGGGAGTCCAGGAGAGGAGGGGATCTAATGAGCATGGGGTGGAGGCTCTGGTCGTGAGTGACTCAATTGTTAGCGAGGTGAGGAAAGTGTGTGGAGGAAAGGCAACCAGGTCTGTGTTATCCTGGAATTAGGTTAAGGCAGATGTTGTGGAAAATAGAAGGGAGAGAGGAGGGTAAGGAGAAGGTGGTAATTTTCTATGTTGGTACCAATAATGGGGGGCAAGCAGGAATATAATTGGGGATGTGTGGGATCAGGTTACAGCAGCCCGGGAGAAGTTTAACGAAGCAGAGATTGTTATCAGTGGGATACGGTGTAGAGAGGATACTGACTGGAGGGTGATTGGGAATTTAAAAGAGACTGTGAAATGGGTATGTAGGAAATTGTAACAGATTTGTAGATCCTAATGGGTGGGTAGGAGTTAGGGATCTACGCTCAGATGACCTTCACTTGAACTGCAGTGGTACCTATAAGTTAGGGGGTTTGTTTGGAAGACTTACAGGGATATACATTCAGGGAAACGGGGTGGACTAGGGAGCTGTGATGACAGTATAGGAAACCTGAATTGAAATAAGGATGACATAAAATTGTTAAGTGTTAAACTGTATATGTAAAGAAAGAAATAGAATTAATTTAATAGATTGTATATACAGGGTCATTATTTATGCTTGGCAAGGACTTTCTCGCTCGACTTTGGCCGCCAGTGACGGTTCAGTTGCCGGCTACCGTGCGTGCATATGTACAGCAGAATACGGTGCTCAAAATCATTATCATGCATTTTACTCACCATGTTTACAGTTTATGCTGAAAATGTTCCCCATGCGCTGCCAAACATAATCAGCATCTCCTAATGAAGTTTCCGGTTACTCTACCAAGTTCTTCAGCACTGATGGATGCAATTGCAGCTCTTACATTGCCTTTAAGTTTAGCATGTGTGTGGGTTTCCATAAACTACATTTTTTAACATTCCCCACAAATAAAAATCACATGCCGTTAAATCTGGGCTACGAGGGGGCCACAGATGTTTACTTTTGATCCTCGTACCAAACGCACTTCAGTAAGGGGAGAACGACCTTTACGTCTATTTTTGTTTACTGAACCTGTACGTTTGAATCTCGTGGCCAGTTGTTTTATTGTCCGATTGATAGGAATCTGTCTCCCTGGAAATTAAGCTCAAAACTTTTGTCTTGTCCTAGCGCACAATTTTCTGCACTTAATGTAAGTATTGTGCAGATATACACGTTCACGCAACGAAGATTTCACATACATTACAGCACTATGCACAATCTCAATAAAACATTATAAAATACGACATACAGTACGCAGTAGCTTCATTGAACACCCTACTATCTCGGAGCTCAGCTCTCAGCAACTGCAGGCAGTGCCGGAAACCGTGCGCGCCAGCGGCCGGTAGCAGCCTGTCATCGGCGGCCAAGGTCGAGCGAGAAAGTCCTTGCCAAGCATAAATAAAGACCCTGTATTTACCAGATATTGTAATAGGAATTGAATCATGGCTGAGAGTTATTATGGATGTGGAAATAATCTGACATAACTGGAGTGTTTATTGTAGATAAAGGTTTGGAGGGGGAGTATTCATACTGGTGGAAGAAGAAAATTTGTAAGCTACAAAAAATGTACAGATGAGAAACCTGAAATTCTAGGTGTAAGACTTATATCCAAAGATAATAAGCAACTTGATGTTTTTGGAGTGTACAGACCTGGCAAGGCTGGCACTGATGCTGCTGCAGGATCATTGGATATGATAATCAGCTATGTGGGGAACGACACGGAAAGGAAATGTTATTGTAGCAGGTGATCAGAACTTACCAATATTAACTAGGAAGAGAATGCAAATGACGGAAAGCATTATCAATAAATAGTCAATAAGTTAATATGGAATGGACAGCTGAATCAGAGAGTGATGGAACCAACTAGAGGGGAAATTATTCTATATATACATGATGCTAATAAAACCACATGAGCTCCATTGAGAAACTGAAGTGGTAGATGGTATATGGTCATGAAGCTGTCTTTGTTGTAGTTAAAAATAAGTGTGATAGAAAGAAATGTACCATGTGAGTAGGTTGTATAGTTAGGATCACGCAGCAGTGAGATTACATTTGGGGGACATTGTGTTTGAGCCCCACTGTTGGCTGCCCTGAAGATGGTTTTCCTTCATTTACCTTTTTCACATCAGGTAAATGCTGGGACCGTATCTTAATTAAGGCCAGGACCGCTTCCTTCACACTCCTAGTCCTTTCCTATTTTATCATCACCATAAAACCTATCCATCTTTGTGCAACGTAAAGCAAATTTTAAAAATAAAGAAAGAAATGTTGTAAAAGTAGAATTATAAGGCAGTAAGTACCATATAGTTGATAAGAGAGGCATTGGGAAATTTTTAAAGAGCAGTTATGTTCAATGGAAAATGGTAAAAAGAAAAAAAAAAATAGTAAACAGCCTATGGGAAGAGTTTAAAGCAATTGTTGAGGAGCGTGAAAACTTGTATGTACCTTTAAAAGTGGTAAGAAATGGTAAGTTCCCATTATATGATAACAGGGAAATAGAGATTAAGAAGGAGGTGTTGATTAGAAAGAAATAGTTAGAAGTGGTTGCGGGAGTAAAGAGACATTGTGATGGATCTTACAAGAAAAGTGAATTTAGCAAAAAAGTCAGCTAAAAATAAGATGGCAAACATAATTGGCAGCCATATCAATTTTAGGGAGCAATGGAAGAATATGAATAGATACTTAAAGGCAGAAATAGATTCCAGGAAGTACATTCCCGGGATAATTAATGAGCAAGGATATGTGAGGATTTACAGCATGCAGACGTATTCAGTCAGCAGTATGTAAAGGTAGTTGGATATAAAGATAATGTTGAGATAGAGGAGGCGACTAATGCTAGCAAATTAATGAAATTTACCTATGATAATAAGGACATTTACAAAAAGATACAAAGGTTGAAAGCTAGAAAAGCATTGGGATTGGAAAGAGTTCTGGGGATATATATTTAAGACTATGGGTTGCAATATAGTGCCATATCTGAAATTCTTATTTGATTAATGTCTGTCTGTGTGAGTGCTTGGGTGAATGATTGGTAGAGTGAAAGGAAGTACACTAATGTTCATAAAAAACAGAACACCTTGAAAGACTAGAGATAGGAAGTTCATATTCAAGGGACATGTTCATTAATATGTTCTGCATAAACAATTAGCATTTCTGTCACCTACGTTCAGCATGTGTCTTGTTGTCTGGTGGGCACTGTATCCTCCATGGACACTGATAACCTGTTCCATGCATAATGGCATGGACGCGTATAAGGCGCGAATGGCATCCTGGGGTATAGCCATCCATGCTGCATTCAGCTGCTTCCACAGTTCATCTTTGGTGGTTGGCATTAAGTCACAGCGCCACACCTGTCGTTTAACCATATCCCACACATTTTCGATTGGCGACAAGTCTGGTGATCGGGCGGGCCAGGGCAACAGTCTGACATCCTATGACAACAAGAAGGTACGTGTTCAAGCAGCAACATGTGGTCACGCATTGTCCTGCTGAAATATGTCATCTGGGGTGCCTTGCAGAATGGGTATGGCTACGGGTCGCAGGATGTCATTCACGTAGGTCAAACTGGTCACAGTGCCCTGGACACGCACTAACTGTGATTTGTGGTTGTACCCAATAGCACCCCACACCATAAGGCCTTGAGTTGGTGCTGTATGTCTTGTGTGAATGCAGTCAGTGTGATGCCTCTCCCCCTGTCTGCAGCGAAGCAAAATGCAGCCATCATTTTCAAACAGACAAAACCTGGATTCGTCTGAAAACACTATCTGCTGCCATTCCTGTCCCCAGTGACGTTCTGTACACCATTGCAGTCTAGTATGTTTATGCACATTAGGCAGAGAAGTGGATGACGCGCCGGTAACCCAGACCGTAATAAACAGCAACAGACTGTCATTCCTGATAGTGTACGATGTGTTACACTGTTCCACTGTTGCGCTAGAGCCAAGGAGGATGCAGATCTGTCCTGCAGTCCATTCAGATGAATTGTCGATCTTCTCGGGGGGGGGTGTCTGTGTGGTGCGACCGGACCCATCTCGTCGTGTTCTACGGCCTTCTGTGAACCATTCTGTACACACCCATTGCACTGCTGGCACATTTCGTCCCACACGAGCAGCATTTTCCCGGATGAATGCATCACATTCTCTCATGCCAATAATGCGCCTTCTTTCAAACTCACTCCTTTGACGGTACGGTTCCCGCATACGTCTGCGAGGCATCCTGCATGTCTGCTCAAGTCACACTGATCATTACCTTTGGTTTATAGTGACAACAAGAGCCGCAGGCATATTTTATTAGTCAGTGGTGGTGCGCTGAGATATTGATGTGGACCTTGAACCTGAGGGCCAAAATGGTTCAAATGCTGATCATTTCTTCAGAACATACTATTGCACATGTCCTGTGAATATGAACTTCCTATCTCTAGTCTTTTGGGGTGTTCTGATTTTTATGAACTTGAGTGTACGTGAGAAAGGAATGTGTCAATGGCAGGTTGGTATAGTGAAAGGAAGTATGCAAGCACAGGAGTGATCGAATTAATTATTGACTAAATATCAATAGATAAGAGTGAGTGAGCAGTAAGAAATTGTGTATAAGTTGTATATATATCTTGCAGAGTACTATTTATGTATTTTGTAAATTGTGTAAATATTGTAAATAATCTCATCCTAAGAAGATACACTATATGATCAAAAGTATCCAGACACCTGGCTGAACATGACATACAAGTTCGTGGCGCCCTCCATCGGTAATGCTGGAATTCAATACGGTGTTGGGCCAAACTTAGCCGTGATGACAGCGTCCACTTTCACAGGCATGCGTTCAGTGAGGTGCTGGAAGGTTGCTTGGGGAATGGCAGCCCATTCTTCACGGATCGCTGCACTGAGGAGAGGTAGCGATGTCGGTCGGTGAGGCCAGGCATGAAGTCGGAGTTCCAAAATATTCCAAAGGTGTTGTGTAGGATTCAGGTCGGGACTCTGTGCAGGGCAGTCAATTACAGGGATGTTATTGTCGTGTAACCACTCCGCCACGGGTCTTGCATTATGAACAGGTGCTCGATCATGTTGAAACATGCAATCGCCATCCCCGAAGTGCTCTTAAACAGTGGGAAGCATGAAGGTGCTTAAAACATCAATGTAGGCCTGTGCTGTGATAGTGCCACGCAAAACAACAAGGGGTGCAAGCCCCCTCCATGAAAAGCACGACCACACCATAACACCACCGCCTTCGAATTTTACTTTTGGCACTACACACGCTGGCAGATGATGTTCACCGGGCATTCGCCACACCCTGCCATCGGATCGCCACATTGTGTACCGTGATTCGTCACTCCACACAACGTTTTTTCACTGTTCAATCGTCCAATGTTTATGCTCCTTACACCAAGCGAGGCGTCGTTTGGCATTGACCTCTGGGATGTGTGGCTCACCTCCCGCCGAACTGTCATACTACTTGGAGTGGATCCTGATGCGTTTGGAATTCCTGTGTGATGGTCTGGATACGACCCTCTTCAACTGTCGGCGGTCTCTGTCAGTCAACAGACGAGGTCGGCCTGTACGCTTTCGTGCTGTACGTTTCCCTTCATGTTTCCACTTCACTATCACATTAGAAACAGTGGACCTAGGGATGTTTAGGAGTGTGGAAATCTCGCATACAGACTTCTGACACAAGTGACACCCAATCACCTGACCATGTTCGAAGTCTGTGAGTTCCGCGGAGCGCCCCATTCTGCTCCCTCACGATGTCGAATGACTACTGAGGTCGCTGCTATGGAGTACCTGGCAGTAGGTGGCACCACAATGCACCTAAGATGAAAAACATATGTTTTTGGGGGTTTCTGGATACTTCTGATCACATAGTGTAGGTCTAGGAAACATCTTATATGTACATGGGGGCTCACCCTTTTCCCTAGATCTTCCATATTTCTGAACAGAATTGTGGTAAATAATTAATACTAATACTGTTTGCATGAAGGAGTGATACAAAATGAATGGAGAGTTGCAGTAGTAGCCCCAGTGAGCAAGGGAAAGGGTGATTCACATAAAGCAGATAATTACAAGCCATTTAGCTTGACATGTGTTGTTTTTAAGTTATGGGAAAGCATTCTTTCTGATTACCGTATATTAGACACATTTTCAAAATTAGTAACTGGTTTGATAGAAGGCAGTTTGAGATTAGGAAATGTTATTCCAGCGAGGCTCAACTTACAGGATTCCAACAAGATATGGCAGATATTTTAGATTCAGGGGGTCAAATGAACTGTATTGGTATTGACCTATCCAGGGCTTTTGATAGGTTAGATTATGGGAGATTACTGATGAAAATGAGGGCTATTGGATTAGACAAAAGAGTTGTTGAATGGGTGTGAACATTTCTAGAAAATAGAACTTAGATAATTATAGTAGATGAAGTGTTATCTGATCTTGGGTGGTCGCACAAGGCAGTATTATTGGTTGGAACTTTACATTTCTGTATGTATATGAGTGCTATGATTTAAGAAGTGGAAATATGGATAAGGCTTATTTGCGGATGATGTTATACTGTACAGATTTGTTGCGGGGTTGGTTTGTGCAAGACGATGTTCTGAGATGTACAGCAAACAATGGTATGATGGTAAACAGGGTGAAAAGTTAGGTTGTAATTTTCATCAAGAGGAAAAATTATCTCAGGTTTAATTACTGTGTTGTAGAGATGGGTGAAGTGACACTGCTGGCTGTTTTGAAACATTCGATACAGCACAGCGAATTGCTTCAAAGCAGTGTGTAGACACACTTCGTCTCGGTCTGCAAGGGAAACAGTGTTCCTGTATGCGTACCTGGACAGTGTTTTGCAATGGCGTTGTGAAGCAGTGTGTCAGCATACGGCACACTTCCATCTCAGACTGAAAGAGAAGCAGTGTTACGCGATAGCGTGGTAAAACATGAACCACGCTTCATAGCTGAGTTCAGTTCACCGAATAAAATGTTCCATGTTCTGATAATCTATACAGGGTGTTTCAAAAATGGGGGGCATAATTTCAGGTATGTATTTGTTATATGTAGACAAACAAAATAGTTCATTACAACATGTGTCTGGAAATGTTTCATTTCCGAGTTATGGCCTTCACAACACTGAACTTCACCGGAACGTTTTCCTTCCGCAGGTCATTGTCATTACAGAAGATGTTCAAAATGTCCACCTGATGCTTGAATACAGACCTCACATCGATGTCCCATGACTTGGATCGAATATTTCCTGATTGATGTATAGGTAGAGGTGGCCCGATCGCTTGGTCCCCACACTCACCTGATCTGAACCCTCTCGTTTTCTACTTGTGGGGCCATTTAAAATCATTGGTGTATTCATCTCCAGTGCCAGATGTGGAAACCCTTCGGACTCCAATTGTGGCATTGTATGAGGACATACGCAATACTCTTGGAGTTTGGGATCGTGTTCCCAGGTCAATGAGACATTGATGTGTGAGGTCTGTATTCAAGCAAGAGGTGGACATTTTGAACTTCTTCTGTAATGACAATGACCTGCGGAAGAAGAACGTTCCGGTGAAGTTCAGTGTTGTGAACGCCATAACTCGGAAATTAAGCATTTCCGGACACATGTTGTAATGCACTATTTTGATTGTCTACATGTAACCAATACATACCTGAAATTATGCCCCGTATTTTTGAAACACTCTGTATATAGAAAATAACATGGACTGACTGACTGACTGACTGACTGACTGACTGACTGACTGACTGACTGATTCATCGTCACCAAGCCAAAAACTACTGGACACAAAGGAATGAAATTTTGAGGATACATTTATATTACAATGTATGTGGTCCGTAAGGGAGGATTTTTTTGATATTCTGTCGCTAAGGGGGTGAAGAGGGTTTGAATTTAAAAAAATGGTATATCTATATCTCAAAAACAAACAGTTTAAAGACGTGAAAATTGGTATTTGAAATCTCCTTTTAAAATAAGGAAACAGGTATTTTTTGTTTCTGGAAAATCCTCTTAAGGGGGGTAAAAATGGGTTGAATACATTTTATGGGGATACTTAAATCTCGAAAACTGAAGATGTTACAGTTATGAAAATTGGTATATAAAAATAAAAATGTATTTTTTTTTTTGTTTTGTTTTTGTTTTCGATAAATTCACTTAAGGGGGTTTTGAAAAGGATTGAAATCTATAAAAATATAAGGACACAATTTTTTTTTGGAAAATCCACTTAGGGGGGTGGGGTGGGTGAAAAGAAGTGAAGAAATTCTTGAATTCTTTTTATGAGAATATGTAGGCCTATATATGTCAAATACTGAAGATGTTACAGACATGAAAATTGGTATTTGTAATCTCTTGTAAAAGTAGAGGAACATGCATAATTTGTTTTCTGAAAACCCACTTAAGGAGAAGTGTTAATGGGGATGAATTTTTAAAATGAGCATATCTACAGTATATCTCAAAAACTGGAAATATTACAGACGTGAAATTTGGTATTTATAATATTTTTTAAAAATAAAGTAACACACATTTTTGTTTTGGAAAAACACTTAAGGGGTGGGGGTTGCAAAAAGGAGTGAGAAAGGGGTTGAATTCTTTTTATGAGTGTACTTATATCTCATAAACTGAAAATGTTACAGGCATGAAAATTTGTATTTGGAATCTCCTTTAAAAATAAATGCATATTCTTTTGTTTTTGGAAAATCCAGTTAAGGGGTTGAATGAATTGAAAAATGAGTTGAATTTTTTGTTTCAGGATACTTTTATCTTGAAAACTAAGTATGTTACGAACGAGAAAATTTGGTGTTTGGAATCTCCTTTAAAAATAACAGTATTTTGTAGCTGGAAAGGGGGTGGAATCAACGTAAAGGCCATGTAAAAGGAGTTGCATTCTTTTCATGAGTGTACAAATAAGAAGTGGACTTAAAACAATACATTCCTAAGGGGGCTTTGACTGGGAGGTGAGGAATGATGACAAAAATATGCATTTCTATGAAACCGTTTGAATTAACTAAGGTTAAGTTATGAGTAGGTTCCCACCTTCCAATACTTATCAATTTCTATATAATAGGTTTATTAATTACATAATATAAACCATATAATCTCTAGTACATGTTTCGTTCCGATTATGGAACATCTTCAGCTAAAATTTGACAAAATGGCAAGACAATTAAAATACATTGATGTTATGATGATACAAAAGCTAAAAGATATGATAAAATGGCACACTGAATTTAGAAATTTAGGAACGAGTTTTTGATGTAAACATTGTTTTAGGAAATTTATGTCTTTGCCAATTTTTGACAATTTAATCTTTAAGTTCAAATAGGCATTTGATTGTTTTTTTTTGCCTGGTTGGCTAAGTTACAGCTTATAAATCTCATATTTATAAACCGTTTGAATTATGAAGTTAAAATTTCAAATGTTTTCCTAGGTGTTAAATAACAGAAAGTTTAAAACAAATTCAACCTCTCAGTGCATTAAATGAGGGTTAACCCTTTATAGGGCAGTGGCTAAATATTTAGCCACCTGAATTTTCCCTGAGTGATCCAATTTTTTTATTAGAAGAACGTTATTTGTAGCAGGGGTAACTTTTAGTTAGATGTCATTTAATTTGATATTGTTTTTTCATAAAACCCTTTCAGGTGAACTTCAGAAACTGGTGGCTTAATATTTAGCCACTGTTCATTTCTAGTGACAGTAGGCTGGTGGCTAAATATGTGCACTCTTATTTATTAGGGTTATTGACAATAGTTAAAAATCATTATACACTTACATGAAATTATGAATATCGGGTCTGGCTACATGGTTAGCATGCTGGCCTTTGGCCACGGGGGTCCCAGGTTCGATTCCCAGCAGTGTCGGGAATTTTCACCATAATTGGTTAGTTTCGCTGGCACGGGGGCTGGGTATGTGTGTCGACTTCATCATCATTTTATCCTCATCACGATGCACAGGTCGCCTACGGGTGTCAAATAATAAGACCTGCAACTGGCGAGCTGAACTTGTCCTAGGGCACTCCCGGCACCAAAAGCCATACGCCATTTCTTTCTATGAATATCGGGATATAATATAGCAATCACTCCACAAACACTCCATATATAGCAACAAACTGAGAATATACACATGTGATACTACTAGGTATGCAAGAACTCATTGTCTAAATATTTAGCCTCTTTCATCCCAAATGGCAGCACAGTGCAGGAAATGACACACAGACCGAAAGTGGCCAAATATTAAGCTACTAAACGTCTGCAGACACCACCAAATTCAATAAGGCTCAATATCAATGGCTTCTGTTAAGCATATTCAACTTTATTGAAGTGTCTAAATATTTAGCCACTGTTAATGTACGCAAACTAAACATAAAATAATGTGAGCATTAAAGGGTTAAGATCCGAAACCAAATATATTCATTCTTTCCTCCAAAATGGTTTAAAGCATGAAGACAAAATTCCAAATAGCGGTATATATTTAAAATCCTAGTTGTGAAATAGGAAATATTTTTTAACATTCCACCCCCAAAGTGTTAAATGAGGTTAGCTCCATAAACGAAATGATTCATCCATCCAAAACTGTTTGACATACAAAGTTGTAATTTTACGAGAAAGGTCTTCTTCTATATCCTAGGTGTAAAATATTGTATACTTCAAAAATTTTCTCTCCTAAGGGGTTTAGATAGTGGTTGAATCTCAAAAACACAATATCCATTCTTCCGAAACCGTTTAAGGCACAAACATAAAATTTTACATGAAGGGTGATCTTCTATACCCTAGATGTTAATTTTAAAACATTCATTCCCCCCAAAAAACAACATTCATTCCTTCATTACTATTCAACATACAAAATCAAAATTTCACACGTTGGTCGCTTTTGCGTCCTAGAAGTTAAAAAGGTAGGGTTTAAAACCTTCAAATTATTCCGTATGTGGTTCAAATGAGTGTTAGATCAGAAAATAAATAATTATAACCCCAAAACCATTTGATGTACAAACTGAGGGCTTATTTTACAGGCTCAGAAGACAGTGGACTCCAAAATGTAAAACTTTGAATGATAGCCTAACTTTAAGTTTAAAACCGTAGCGAAGCATGGATATCTTGCTAGTGATTAAATATTTCATGTATCTCATATTTTATGAGCAGATGTACAAAATACAGTATGATAAATAGATGATGTACAGTATAGTGAGTACAATTATGCAGTAATAAACTGTGTTTGCTTCTTCACTACGTGCTTACAGTGAGACTAAAAGGGATCAGTTTTACAGTTAAAAGCACACTAAAATAGTATCTTATTTGAATAATTATAAAATGATTAATGAAATTTAAAAAGAAATCAAAGTAGGTATTCTGTGTACAATAACAAATTTAATCTAATCCAGTTACAAATGCATAGTAAAATAGTAATCTAAGTTAATGAACTAATGTAAATAATTATAAAATGAATGAAATCTAAGGAGAGTCCGAAATCAGAATTTTACGTATATTAACAAGCAACCTAAACTAGTTACGAAAGCATAGCAAGATAGTTAACAAACAAAATTAACTAATTTGAATGATTATAAAATGAATAATGAAATCTAAGAAGAGCCCAAGGTCGGCATTATATATGCAGTAACAGATTTGACCTGATTTTAAAATCTACTTTAAATTGAAGTTTAAAAACATAATTTTGAAACTTTTGCACTTGACAAATGAGAGCGTACTGGGTGAGTTGGCCGTGCGGTTATCAGCGCGCGGCTGTGAGCTTGCATCCAGGAGATAGTGGGTTCAAATCCCACTGTCAGCAGCCCTGAAGATGGTTTTTCCGTGGTTTCCCATTTTCACACCAGGCAAATGCTGGGGCTGTACCTTAATTAAGGCCACGGCCGGTTCCTGCCAACTCCTAGGCCTTTTCCTGTCCTATTGTCGCCATAAGACCTATGTGTCAGTGCGACGTAAAGCCACTAACAAAATATAAATGAGAGTGCCTTTCTGTTATAGTATGACCCTGCTTTGAGAATAATAGGCCTACTGTCTTTTTCTGTGTATGCAGAATACATGTTCTCTTAGTAACTTGACTTGCAGTCCAGAATATGAAGCGTCTATTAAGTGTCGGCTCATCTTCAGGGCAATATCACAGGGATTGTTTCTATTGAGGCGAGAGGATAAACAAAGCACCATCACTGTTTCGAAGCATCGATGTAGCTGACATGTACGGAACGACTGGAGTTTCTGTTCATGTGACATGACATACGAAGCAATCTCACTGCTTCGAAACAGTGAGGCATTGTTGTGTTGAGGCATTGAGGCAGCTGATTGCACCGGCTCATTGTTTCACAAAGCATACACACATTAGCCTACTCTATTTTGTTGATGGGTTGATAGTATGTCGTGAGGAACACCGTAAGTAATCAGGTGTCCGGCTGGGCTGAATGGTCAGCTTACTGGCCTTCAGTTCAGAGCATCCCGGGTTCAATTCCTGGCTGGGTCGGGGATTTTAACCTTCACTGGTTAATTCCAATGGCTCGGGGGGCTGGGTGTTTGTGCTGTCCCCAACATCCCTGTAACTCACACACCACACACACACAACACTATCCTTAACCACAATAACACGCAGTTACCTACACATGGCAGATGCCTCCCACCCTCATCGGAGGGTCTGCCTTAGAAGAGCTGCACTCGGCTAGAAATAGCCACACGATATTTAAAAAAAGTAATCAGGTGTTAATGTAAGGAATGATCTTCATTGGGGTAATCATATTAATAAGGTTGTTAAGAAAGGTTACAATACAGATCTCTTCACATGGTTATGATAGTATTTAGGGTTGTTGTAACTATGTAAAGGCATTTTCACACCAGGCAAATGCAGGGACTGTACCTTAATTAAGGCCACGGCCGCTTCCTTCCCACTCCTAGCCCTTTCTTATCCCATCGTCTCCATAAGACCTATCTGTGTCAGTGTGATGTAAATCAACTAGCAAAAAAAAAATGTAAAGGGGGAGGAAATATTGGTCTCTGGTAAGATCACAGAGTATGGTTGCAGTGTATGGATCCCACAGCAGGACTATTTAATTAGAGAGCTGAAAAAGATCCAAAGGAAAGCAGCACAATTTCTTCTGGGTGATTTCTCACAAAAGAGTAGTGTTACAAAACTGTTGCAACCTTTGGGCGAGAAGATGTGGAAGTAAGGAGATGTGATGCTCTACTAAGTGCTGTCAAGGGAGAGACGGTGTGTAATGACATTAGTAGATGAATAAGCTTAAGCAGATATTTGGGAGGTAGGGAGGATCATAATATGAAGATAAAGTTGGAATTCAAGGAGACAGATTGGGGCAAATATTAATTTATAGGGTGAGGAGTAAGGGATTGGAATAATTTATCAAGTGAAATGTTCTATGAATTTTAGTCGTTTGAAAATGTTGAGTTGACAACTGTTAAGATGGTTTTCTGTTGTTTCCCATTTTCACACCTGGTGAATACTGTAGCTGTACCCTAATGAAGACCACGGTTGATTCCTTCCCACTCCTAGCCCTTGCCCATCGTTGCCGTAAGGCCTGTGTCAGTGTGATGTAAAACCAATTTTTTTAAAAATCTTGTGCAAATTTAGTCATATAACAGCACATTTTTCAGTTGTTTAGTTTGCTGATTATTTGAAATTTTAACATATTGTAATAATAATAATAATAATAATAATAATAATAATAATGTTTTAATGTAGCCAAAGGCATTCCACCCATTATTCAATAGGGGGAGAGGACCTTGAAAACTATGCTTGCATACAGCTGATCATCCTACTGCCAGCAAGTGGTCAGTAATGCAAAAGTTCCCTGTATATTTTTGTAATGATTAGATGTATTTTAGGAGAGATGATTTTTTATTTTTTACAAATGTGTTATGCTTTATTTATAAACTCAATTCTGTTTTAGGAGAATTAATGCAAAAGTGTGTATCAGTGTAAATTAGCGCATCTTTTTTCCCTTACTGGAAATACTGATAATTTCCCTCCATTAATTAGGATAGAAGTCAAGATGATGTATTTTAAATTTTAATCTGCAGTTATATACAGTAATTTGTTTTTGTGTGTTTCACTGTTAGAGATAATGGGACATGATAGTCATTTGGATTTGTGACATATAAGTTGGGACTCTTTATTGTAACTTTCGTGGCTTGCTTCTAAGGAAGTGGAGCAATGATATTTTGAAATGTTGAGTTATTGTATATTTTGTCTTGTTTTGCATAGCAAAATCCAGAAGACTCGTGTCTATATATTATTTTCCTGCCAAAGTACATGGATTTTCAAGGATAATGCTTCAGTTGTTTCATATGAACTTGTATGCTCTGTTGCAAAATTTGTTTCCAGGATGTGAAATCTTGCACTGTGTGTGCTTTTTCTTTGGACTATTCGTGTAGTATTTGTCATTATAGAAAATATTCAATATAATATTTAAGCTAGGTTGGCTGTATAGGTTCATTCGTTTGCCTTACCTCAATGCTGAAGGTTGTGGACTTGAATTTTGGCATACTTAGTTTGCAGATAAATGTCGATTTACAGGTATGCAAAACAACTGGTATATAGGACACACTTCTGTTACTTCAGTGTCTCTTAAATAATAGTATTTGAAGAGATGTTAGATGCACAGCATTAATTAATAATCAATTATCTTTTTACATTATTTTAGTCTACTTAACATTTACAAGCATCAAGTTACAGGGCAGAACTTTCTCATACATTGAAACTTTCTTCAGGTTATCTCAGGTTCTTCTGAGGGTCTCTGGAGCCACCTTGTATCATTTTTAGTTTTCGCTGGGGGTTTAAGGTCAGATAGCCTCAGACGCTATCTGACTTTTCTGGTGAAAATTCCTAACCTGGATCACCAGTATTCAAAACAGATTTTCAGCAGTTAGGCCACTGCACTAATACACCCCCTCACATCAGTGAGTGAAATATATTTTAGTACCAGATTTAAGGATGATAGGAAGGATTGTTCTTACCTGGTGACATCAACTAACAGTTCAGAATGGTATGGATTGTCCATTTGGAATATTTATAGTTCAGTTAGTAACTGAGTGCAAAATGAGTGTTTATTTTCTCCCTTAATGGTTTTGTTATAGCTTAAAATTTCTCCTTTGTTTATGTTAGGGTCGTGATGTCTGTAGGAGCAAGCAGCCTCAAGTGAGTGTTGTGTTTACCTAATCTGCTTTGCTACTTTGGGTATGTGAGAGGATGCCAACATGCACGCATTGTGTATAAGGGAGTTCACCTTTAATACTTTAGTGGATAGTGGATTAGTATGTATCATTTATACTTCAGGTGCAAAGTTAGTTATCAGGACGTGAAATTTTGCACCATGTTTGTTGTGTTTTTGTGTTTCATGTAGAATTCATCAACATACCATAGTAAACTCAAAAGTCCATGTCTTCCACTTCTATCTATTTTTACTTTCTGAATCCTAAGATTATTGAAGAAAGTCCTACTTGTGAGGAATGTTATCTGTGAACAGATGTGATGTGTGTGACAGCCATATTACCCAATTGAGTTAGGTTTTGCTTCTTGTGCTTGCGTGTGGTTTTCATTCTCCTGTTACTATTTGCAATAATCCTACCTTAATTAACTTTTGTGCCCTACTGACCTGATGGTATTAAGGTTCTTAAAGTTTAGGGCAACCATGACTTTTGCCCTTTAAATCCCTTTGTCATGTACACCTTTACATCCTCCTTTCTTCAAGATGAGAACTTTTCCATATCCTCCTTCGAGACTAATCTCCTAAATGTTATTGGTGCTAAAACTGGTATGTCATTCGTCATGGTTTATTAGTCCTGTTTTAAAATTGTTTGTAAGACCACCCCATTTTCTTTATGATAATGAGAAGAAACTTACATGCCTTGTTTCACTAGCCTGTAAAACAAGAATGACCGAGCTCGATAGCTGCAGTCGCTTAAGTGCGGCCAGTATCCAGTATTTGGGAGATAGTAGGTTCGAACCCCACTGTCGGCAGCCCTGAAAATGGTTTTCCGTGGTTTCCCATTTTCACATCAGGCAAATGCTGGGGCTGTACCTTAATTAAGGCCACGGCCGCTTCCTTCCCACTCCTAGCCCTTTCCTGTCCCATCGTCGCTATAAGACCTATCTGTGTCGGTGCGACGTAAAGCAAAACAAAAAACAAAACAAGAATGTATTGTATTGCATTTGAAATGTTTATATACTCCCTATAGAATTGCACTAATTGCTGCTGAAAATATCTTTACTACTTCTAAACCAGTTTTAAAACAGTGTTGTAAACTTCCATTGATTCACATTGTATATTCATTTTTTTGTTATGGAGACATTGCATTTGTGAGATGATGGGTTTGATCACACCGTCTGAAGACGGTTTTCATTGGTTTCCCCATTTTCACACCAGGCAAATACTGAGGCTCTAACTTAAGGCCATAGCCATTACCTTCCTAATCCTTGCCCATTCTCATTCTTCCATCCCAAAAAACCTTCTGTTTGTTAGTAGAAAGTTAAACCACTAACAAAATAATTTTTTTAAATGGAGACACCCACAAATTGCCTTCCTGTCATAAAATGGGCTTAAGTGAACAAAGGTAGTTATCTTCTTCATCACGTTGTGCATCTACTGATTCAGCTATGCCTGTCAGCAGTATTCACAAGGAATTTTTGAGCTACTACTGTTGAAATTAGTCAGAGTTGTTTCCCTTGTGAATGAATATCAATCAGTCACTACTGATCTGCATTTACGGCAGTTGCTCAGGTGGCAGATTCTCTATCTGTTGTTTTCCTAGCCTTTTCTTAAAAGATTGCAAAGAAATTGAAAATTTATTGAACATCTCCTTTGGTAAGTTATTCCATTCCCTAACTCCCCTTAATATAAACGAATATTTGCCCCAATTTGTCCTCATGAATTCAAACTTTATCTTCATAGTGTGATCTTTCTTACTTTTCAAGACACCACCCAAACTTATTCGTCTACTGATCTCCTCCCACTCCATCTCTCCACTGACAGCTCGGAACATACCACTTAGTCAAGCAGCTCGTTTCATTTCTCCCAAGTCTTCCCAGCCCAAACTTTGCAACATTTTTTTAACACTACTCTTTTGTCGGAAATCGCCCAGAACAAATCGAGCTGCTTTTCTTTGGATTTTTTCCAGTTCCTGAATCAAGTAATCCTGATGAGGATCCCATACACTGGAACCATACTCTAGTTGGGGTCTCACCAGAGACAAATATGCTCTCTCCTTTACATCCTTACTACAACCCCTAAATACCCACATAACCATGTGCAGAGATTTGTACCTTTTATTTACAATCATATTTGTGATTACCCCAATGGAGATCTTTCCTTATATTAATACCTAGGTATTTACAATGATCCCCAAGCGGAACCTTCACCCCATCAACGCAGTAATTAAAACTGAGAGGACTTTTCCTATTTGTGAAACGACCTGACTTTTATCCCCGTTTATCACCATACCATTACCTACTGTCCATCTCACAACATTATCGAGGTCATTTTGCAGTTGCTCACAATTTTGTAACTTATTTATTACTCTGTACAGAATATCATCATCTGTGAAAAGCATTATCTCTGATTCCACTTCTTTACACATATCATTGATATATATAAGAAAATATAAGGGTCCAATAATACTACCTTGCAGAATTCCCCTCTTAATTATTACAGGGACAGATAAAGCTTCACCAACTCTAATTCTCTGAGTTCTGTTTTCTAGAAACAGAGCCACCCATTCAGTCACTCTTTTGTCAAGTCCAGTTGCACTCATTTTTTGCCAGTAGTCTCCCATGATCTACCCTATCAAATGCCTTAGACAGATCAATCGCGATACAGTCCAATTGACCTCCTGAATCCAGGATATCTGCTATATCTTGCTGGAATCCTACAAGTTAGACTTCAGTGGAATAACCTTTCCTAAACCCAAACTGCCTTCTATCAAACCAGTTATTAATTTTGCAAACATGTCTTATATAATCAGAAAGAATGCTTTCCCAAAGCTTACATACAATGCATGTCAAACTGACTGGCCTGTAATTTTCAGCTTTATGTCTATCACCCTTTCCTTAATATACAGGGGCTACTATAGCAACTCTCCATTCCATTTGGTAAAGTTCCCGCATGCAAACAATAATCAAACTAGTACTTCAGATATGGTACTATATCCCAACCCATTTTCTTTAGTATATCCCCAAAATCTTATCAATTCCAGCTGCTTTTCTAGTTTTCAACTTTTGTATCTTACTGTAAATGTCATTGCTGTCATAGGTAAATTTTAATACTTCTTTAGTATTAGTCACCTCCTCTATCTGGACATTATCCTTGTAACCAACAATCTTTACATACTGCTGACTGAATACTTCTGCCTTTTGAAGATCCTCGCATACACACTCCCCTTGTTCATTAATGATTCCTGGAATGTCCTTCTTTGGACCTGTTTCTGTCTTAAAGTACCTATACATACTCTTCCATTTTTCACTAAAATGTGTATGGCCATCAATTATGCTTGCCATCATGTTATCCTTAGCTGACTTCTTTGCTAGATTCAGTTTCCTAGTAAGTTCCTTCAATTTCTCCCTACTTCCACAACCATTTCTAACTCTATTTCTTTCCAACCTGCACCTCCTTCTTAGTCTCTTTACTTCCCTGTTATAATATAGTGGATCTTCACCATTTCTTACCACCTTTAAAGGTACAAACCTATTTTCACATTCCTCAACAATTGCTTTAAAACCATCCCAGAGTCTGTTTACATTTTTATTTACCGTTTTCCACCGATCATAGTTACTTATTAAAAACTCCCTCATGCCTGTTTTATCAGCCATATGGTACTGCCTAATAGTCCTAATTTTAATCTCTTCCTTTCTTTCCCTTTTATTTTTAATTACCACAAAAACAGCTTCGTGATCACTAATACCGTCTATTACTTCGGTTTCTCTATAGAGCTCATCTGGTTTTACCAGCACCACATCTAGAATATTCTTCCGTCTAGTTGGTCTATCACTTTCTGAATCAGGTGCCCTTCCCGTATTAACTTAATTGCCATTTGTTGGTCATGCTTCCTGTCGTTCGCATTACCTTCCCAATTGGCATTTGGTAAATTAGGATCACCCGCTACAATCACGTTCCTTTCCTTATCGTTTCCCACATAGCTGATTATCTTATCAAATAATTCTGAATCAGCATCTGTGCTACCCTTTCCTGGTCTGTAAACTCCAAAAACATCAAGTTGCCTATTATCTTTAGAGATGAGCCTTACCCGTAGAATTTCTTTTTTGTCTTCTTTTATTTTTTAGTTGCTTACAAATTCTTCTTTCACGATAATGAATACTCCCCCTCCTACCATTCCTATCCTATCTCTACCGATATACCCTCCAGTTCCGTGGGAAATTTTCTGCATCCATTATATCATTTCTCAGCCATGATTCAACTCCCATTACAATATCTGGTAAATATATACAGTAAAGCCTCTCTATAACGGACACCTTCGGGACCGAAAAATGTCTGTTATGAAGGGGTGACCGCCCGAGAGAGGTTATGAAACCGGTACCATTAAACATAAGTTGGAACACAATAACCCATGTGTTGTATGTGTTAACAATTCTTGCCAACGTACCTTTAATATTGTATACTGTATACAGTATTGTACAATATACTGCTTTGTGAATCTTTCTAGCCAGCCATTCGAGGCTTTGATATCTCCAATACCTCATTCTGCCGTGAATTCTAACGCTTTTGCTTGTATCGTTGGTCCTGACACAGGGACATTCTGTCTTCTTGTCAATGGGAGCTTCACTACCACTTTGAAACAGTTTAATGCGCTGTAGGTTGCCATTTAAATGCCATTCTTTCACTAGTTCCACTTGTTTTTTTCTAATTTCAGCTGCCTGTGTCTTTCCAATCTTGAACACTTTGGACAGTTTACGCACACCACACTTCTCACGTTTATGATAGTCTATTATGCCATGTTTACACCAACTTACTAACATAAAACTGAACACATCAAAAGCCCACCAGTCAATGAAAAGTAACCTGACAGTAAAGGTACGAACTGCAGCACTGTCGAGCATGTCAGATCACACAACTTCGGGAAGTGATAGCGTAGCTTAGTGTTGCCTTCCAAGAATGGACCAAAATTTCGGTGTCTGCAATTCTTGGAAGTACCGCCTGTGCAAAAAGTAAGTGAATACAAACTGTACAGGACACAAATACAGTATTTTTTGAAAAGGAAAGCGTCCATTAGGTGAGGGTTAATTGGAGTTTGTCTTGGCTATGGTTTGTCCGCATCGGTAATAAAGGGTGTCCGTATAAGAGGGGTAAATTACTCATACACAACATGGTATTTAATTATGGACCTAGAAAATCGTCCGCCGGTGAGAGGTGTCCTCTAAGGCAGGTTTTACTGTATCTATTAAATTACTTAATTCTATTCCTTTCTTTACAATACTTCTACAGTTGAGCACTAACAGTTTTATGTCATCCCTACTTGATTTCCAGTTCCCTGTTCACTTAACACCGCTCCGTAGACCACCCTGTTTCCCTGAATGTACCTCCCTATAACGCTTCTAAACAAATTTCCTAACTTATATTTATTTATATGTACCACTGCGGTTTAAGTGAAGGCCATCTGAGCGCAGATCCCTATCTTCTACCCACCCATTAGGATCTAGAAATCTCACTCCCAGTTTCCCACATACCCACTCCATAGTCTCATTTAAATCCCCAATCACCTTCCAGTCAGTATCCCTCCTACACAGTATTCCACTGATAAGAATCTCCGCTTCCTTAAACTTCACCTTTGTTGCGTTTACCAGATCCCACACATCCCCAACTATGTTGGTACTTATACCTGCTTGTCTTATGTTGTTAGTACCAACGTGAAACACTACCACCTTCTCCTTTCCCTCCTCCTTCTCTTCTACTTTCCTAACCTAATTCCTAGATAACACTCTGCCCTGGTACCCTTTCCTCCACACACTTTCCCGACATGTCTAACGATAGAATCCCCCATGACCAGAGCCTCAACCCTACCCACCTCATTTGATCCCCTCTCCTCCTGGTCAGTTCTATCTTTCCTGACAGCTGCAGAAGCTACTTCCTCCTCCCTTTTCTCCATCCCATGACCCTGTTCCACCTGTCTTTTCCTATCCACTACTCCACATTTCCCTTTCCTACCTCTTCCCTTTCTCGTACTTCCAAACGTATCGGCAACAATTGCCTGTTCTTCATCTTCCCTCGGTTGTTCTACCTGCAGTGACTCATACCGATTTCTCACTGACACCTGTCCTGAATTTTGATCCTGAATGGAGCCCTTAGCCTGCAATGTCCTTCCCCTTAAAACATTAGACCACCTGTCTTCTACAGTTCCCCCCTTTCCTTCCCATCCCTCTATTACACCTACTGTATCCTGTACATTGTTTGGAGGCCTACAATAGTTTTTTATGTACTCCTCTCTTTGCCCTTTATCTCTTTTGCATATTGTCTTTTCTGCATTTGAGAAGCAACATTGCTCTTGAATTTTTTTCTTCTTTTTTGCCAGTCCCGTGGTGTAGGGGTAGTGTGCCTGTCTCTTACCCGGAGGTCCCGGGTTCAACTGCCATAAGACCTGTGTTTGGTGCGATGTAAAACAAATAGCACAAAATATTAATTATAACAAAGTCCAGTTACATAAAGGGGGTAACCAAAATAGCTGTTCTGATTCTTTGAATTGATCTGAGTGCTGATTTGTGGTTCACTCAGCCTTTATTACAGTTGAGGAGCTATCTGATGGCGAGATGGAGGCCCTGGTCTAGAAAGCCAAGAATTACGATTGAGAGGATTTGTCGTGCTGACCACACGACACCTCATAATCTGCAGGCCTTTGGGCTGAGCAGCGGTCGCTTGGTAGGCCATGGCCCTTCGGGGCTGTTGCGCCATGGGGTTTAGTTTTTTTACCGTGAAGAATTGACATATTTACCAGGTGTATGCACAAGTCTTTTCCGATTTCACTAAGAGATGGTGCCAGTGAACAGTACGCAGCGTATGAATTTGACACATGTCAGTTTGTTCATCTGACATTAACCTACCAACACACACGAGTTGAGTCCGCCAAACACTAGCGTCTTTGTTGTATTGCTCAGTGATTTTGTTGAGATTTGTGCCTGAAAAAAGAAAACATTTGCGACATGCATTGCTTTTCTTAACTTGTGAAAATTTAGATTTTATAATTCAACCTTTACAATACTGTAATTGTCTTTATTACAAAGACTACATTAAATTACACTCGTGAAACATGTTTCGTCCTCTTATAGGACATCTTCAGTCACAAATACATAACATTAAAAATAAGACGAGGACACATTAAAATACGTAATGCAAAGTCTTTGTATACTGTGACGCGGCGTGATAGCGTCTTGTCAATCTTCAATGTTAAAATGGTGCGGTGTGAACATAATATGAAGCATGAAGTCCAATTAAAATCATATGTTAAAACTGTTGTTCAAAACAACGAATTGTCAATTATAAAACTCCGTAAGTGGCTATGCAAATAAAATTATGTGCATATTGTACATAAAACAGTGTTCTGGTGATGCCACATTGTAATAGATTTCTTGATTAGGAGGTGGAGTTATACTGATGCAAGTTGAACCTGATTGTATATTAACAATAGGGGCCTAAAAAGAAAAAAGAAAAAGAAAATATGAATGAACTGAAGAATAATAGATTACATTTTAACGGCATTCAGGTTCAACTTGCATCAGTATAACTCCACCTCGTAATCAAGAAATCTATTACAATGTGGCATCACCAGAACACTGTTTTATGTACAATATGCACATAATTTTATTTGCATAGCCACTTACAGAGTTTTACAATTGACAATTTGTTGTTTTGAACAACAGTTTTAACATATGATTTTAATTGGACTTCATGCTTCATATTATGTTCACACCGCACCATTTTAACAATGAAGATTGACAAGACGCTATCACGCCGCGTCACAGTATACAAAGACTTTGCATTACGTATTTTAATGTGTCCTCGCCTTATTTTTAATGTTATGTATGTGTGACTGAAGATGTCCTATAAGAGGACGAAACATGTTTCACGAGTGTAATTTAATGTAGCCTTAGTAATAAAGACAATTACAGTATTGTAAAGGTGGAATTATAAAATCTAAATTTTCACAAGTTGATACTTTGACAATACGGGCTCTAATATGAAATTTATAACGCGCAATTGCTTTTCTTATTTAATCAAAAGAAAAAAGGATGTGGAAAGTCATCGTTTGCTGGTAGAAACAAATGGTGTACATGCTCCATCGATTAGAACATGTGAGAGATTATTTCAACTATTTAAACCTGGTGATTTCAATGTGAAGTACTGGATGATGACGCAATTCAAACTCGACAGCAATTGGCACAAGCATTAAATGTGTCACAGGAAACGACCAGCAGACGTTTATGAGCAATGGGGAAGATCAGTGAACTTAGTAAATGGGTCCTACACGATTTGAATGAACAGCAAATGAAAAATCGCAGTCACTTGTGAAATGCTGTATCAATGCCACGAAAGAAAATCATTTCTGTACTGAATTGTGACAGGTGACGAAAAATGGATTTATTTTGAAAACCCAAAGCGGAGAAAATCGTGGCTGTCACCTGACAGAGCTGGTCCTTTAACACCAAGTCCAAATCGCTTCAGCAAGAAGACCCTGCTCTGTGTCTGGTGGGACCAGAGCTGTATTATGTATTATGATCTCTTGAAGTCTGCCGAAACCGTTAATACACAATGCTATCGCCAACAAATGATTAATTTAAATCACGCATTGATCAAAAGACGATCAGAATGGGCCAGAAGACATGGCAAAGTGATTGTTACATGACAGTACGCCATCTCACACAGCAAAACCAATGAAAGACACCTTGAAATCGCTTGGATGGGACATCCTTCCCACCCGCTGTACTCCCCAACCTGGTGCCATCTGACTATCACCTCTTTGCATCAGCGGAACAGCACTTCAGCAATTTTGAGGAAGTTAGAAAATGGCTCGACGAATGGTTTGCCACAAAAGACAAGCAGCTTTTTCAGTATGGTATCCATAACTTACCTGAAAGATGGGCGAAGTGTGTAGAAGCTGATGGCCAATATTTTGAATGAACAAAAAATGAATTTCTCTTGAAAATTACTTGTTTTCTTTACCACAAAAACTGGCAAAAACTTATGCATACACCTGGTATTGACAGCAAAATATGAAAGGTTCTTTCTTAAAAGTATTTAGACCAAGCAGGTTGGCTAGGCGGTTTGAGTCATTGTAGTTGTGAGCTTGGATTCGGGAGATGGTGGGTTGAAACCCCACAGTCGGCAGCCCGGAAAACTATTTTCCATGGTTTCCCATTTCTGGACCCTAATTAGGCCATGGTCACTTTCTTCCCAGTCGTAGGCCTGTCCTACCCCATCGTTGCCGTAAGACGTGTCTGTGTTTGGTGCAATGTAAAACAAATAGCAAAAAAAAAAAAAAAAAAAAGTACTCTTCATAACAAAGTCCAGTTGCATAAAGGAGATAACCAAAATAGCTGTTCTGATTCTTTGAATTGATCTGAGATACGTGAAATGTCTTGAAGCAGGAGTGACAGATGAGCAGTTAAAAAGTCTCTGGAAAACAAATGCAGAACATCAAGTAGTTTCATTATCTGAGAATTTTGTAGATAGAATGGGGCAGAAAGCATGTGTATGTGTGAATACACATTATGTCTATAGCTTCCACGTAACAAATAGTGGTCTGTGATCCACTCACCTATCTGCCAAAAACAAAAATTGTTGCAATGACTTTTCCCCCCAACCTTGGTATTGTACCGGGAAAAAGAATGTCTGTCTTTGGGGCCTCTGACACTAGCTTGAAGAGCATGGATTATTTCTAAGGGGGTGGTATGTAAGCATTGAGGATGGTACAGAGAGGGGTATTAGTTCATTGAATTTATATTCCTTTGAAAATTTGGTTTTATTGTTCATTGAAAACAAATTTTATACAAGTTGAGCTGAAGCGTTGTAGCAGGCTGGAATCTCAGGACTCCGGGATGGTTTGTGGGCACGGTCTGGACAGGAACCACGCCCGTCCTGGATGTCATATTCTCGACGTTATAGAATTTCTCGAATTTCTGGAGGATCTGGAAGTTCTTGAATTTCTAGGTGCACACGTTGCGGGGTTCTATCTCACATGAGAATACTGAGAGGTGAGGTGTGACGTGCACACAAGTCCCCCGTATGGCATTCAACTCACTTGTAGCACTGTTAAATAAATTAACATTGACCTTTAAATACTGCATTCATTCATTCATTGCAAGTGGGATATGTCAAATGTTAATGAAATTGACACTCGAATCTTGACAATTGATCTAAAAATCTAGCAAGTTCCACCTTTTTCAATACAAAATACAATGTTGTTGGATGGTTTTTACAACATATACTGTATTTTATTACAGAACTAGTATCGGTGTTCATTTAGACACCATCATCAGCTGCATAGTAAGTGAAAAAACTTGGCGATATAAACATTGAACAACAACAACATATTGCTATACTTAACTCCTTAATATCTCTATTATGCTAGGTAAAAACTCTAATTTGTAACAAGAAAAACCTTGTAAGTCAAAAATATAAAATCTCTGAGTGATGGATTGTCTTCAAATTCCGTAATGGCTATTATTCTACACACCTGTAAATGTCGGGTTCATATACGATCTTAAAATTGAGGAATTAAAGTTGAATACAGTCTTTTAATATAAAAATGTTCATTTCATATATACGTTGTTAGCCACTTGTTGGATAAAAACTCGTTGTGTACAATAAAATTATTAAACTGCGCCATCTTCTTAACTTTGTTGGTGTGCAGTAACGTAGTTTTTATGCTGTAAATATAATGGTTCGAACTGTGATTTTGATTTACCCTAAAGTTATTAGGCGGGCATAGCTTCTCAGTTCAATGCAACCCTGTAATGATGAAAGCCCAGTGTTAATATAAAAGCAAGAAAAATTGAAGACGACCTGATTGAATCAAAATATTGATGAGGCCGACTCACCTTCTACAGCTGTATACTTCGCGTGACAATTGCAGCACAACGAGTGTGTGTGCTCGTATCGCGTGCTATGCGATGAAGCGCTATGGAGGGGGGAAGTAGGGGCGGCAAGGGGGATGTTTCTAGAACGTTGACGATGTAGGAGAGGGTCCGGGGGGCGTTGTGGACGAAGACCGTAGTACGAAAAACTGTTTCATAGAGTTCGAAAGACGCTCGAATTTTCTGGAATTCTTAGCTTATCTAGTAATACAATCAAGCAATCGTATAAAACTTTGGGTTTCTCTGAAATTTCATGCAGGTTAAGGTTAGTGTTATAATACTGGTCTAGATGTATTAGACACGCTTCCGTAATGTCAAGCCTCGGTCCCTTAGCTAGTGTTTCCATGATCTCAAGATCTTTATCTATGTCTGTGAATTTATGTTTGTACTCATGGATATGCTGGCCTACGGCTGAAAATCTGTTATATTTTACAGCATTAAGGTGTTCTTGATACCTGACATTAAAGCTACGTCCAGTTTGCCCTATATATCCGCTTCCACAGTCTCTACATTCGAATGATGTAGATGTTGATTCCCATAGGGAACCTAAAATATTTGTCCTGAATGAGTAAATTTATAATACCAATATAATGGTCCGTTATTGGACATTATAAATTTTCCAGCTAACTCATTCTTGGTTGCCTGCGTTTCGCCCTCGTGTGCTAAGTTAGGCTCGTCAGTTGGGACTTAGCACACCACCCAAGACGCAAGGCTAGTGCATACCGTGGAGGCCACTGCATAGGCTATTTGAAGCCACCAGCAGTGCCAATGCACTATGAGTGCTATGTCACATTTTCAAAAATAGATGCCTGCCTGGCATTATAAATTTACTCATTCAGGACAAATATTTTAGGTTCCCTATGGGAATCAACATCTACATCATTTGATGGCCAGGCAGGCATTTATTTTTGGAAATGTGACATAGCTCTCATAGTGCATTGGCACTGCTGGTGGCTTCAAATAGCCTATGCAGTGGCCTCCACGGGATGCACTAGCCTTGCGTCTTGGGTGGTGTGCTAAGTCCCAACTGACGAGCCTAACTTAGCACACGAGGGCGAAACGCAGGCAACCAAGAATGAGTTAGCTGGAAAATTTATAATGTCCAATAACGGACCATTATATTGGTATTATAAATTTACTCATTCAGGACAAATATTTTAGGTTCCCTATGGGAATCAACATCTACATCATTTGATGGCCAGGCAGGCATCTATTTTTGGAAATATGACATAGCTCTCATAGTGCATTGGCACTGCTGGTGGCTTCAAATAGCCTATGCAGTGGCCTCCACGGTATGCACTAGCTTTGCGTCTTGGGTGGTGTGCTAAGTCGCAACTGACGAGCCTAACTTAGCACACGAGGGCGAAACGCAGGCAACCAAGAATGAGTTAGCTGGAAAATTTATAATGTCCAATAACGGACCATTATATTGGTATTATAAATTTACTCATTCAGGACAAATATTTTAGGTTCCCTATGGGAATCAGCATCTACATCATTTGATGGCCAGGCAGGCATCTATTTTTGGAAATGTGACATAGCTCTCATAGTGCATTGGCACTGCTGGTGGCTTCAAATAGCCTATGCAGTGGCCTCCACGGTATGCACTAGCCTTTCGTCTTGGGTGGTGTACTAAGTCCCAACTGACGAGCCTAACTTAGCACACGAGGGCGAAACGCAGGCAACCAAGAATGAGTTAGCTGGAAAATTTATAATGTCCAATAACGGACCTCTACATTCGAACCTATATACACCTGATTTAGAGTATGGATTGACTTTATTAACAGCTGAAGCATTATGTAAAACTACTGTACTTCTGTTATCTGTCTTGAACGCAATCATAATATTACGTTTCTTGAAAATGTTTGTAATTCTATAAACTTATTTATTAAATGTGAAGGTCGCAATTTCTTTTACTTCTGGTTTTTCTCCAATGTTGATTGTTTATTTGAAAGTACGTTAGATAATTTGAATTGAACTTTATTTTGAAACAGATTCCAATGTGCAGTAGAGAGAAAGACTGTGGCTTTAAGGTGAGCCTCGTATATTTGCTGATTCAAAAAGGATTTCTTTTTGTGGAGAAATTTTAATTCATTGTTTAGCCAGAGTTTTTTAGACTTTAACCAAGTTTTACTTTGATGCAGCACCCCTGGGTCCCTTTTTAGAACACTTTTCAAGAAATTTGGAGTCAAATCTTATGCTATACATTGTCTAATAAATTCAATACAGACAAATAATATGAAGTTCCTTACTTTTAATGATGAAGCCTGTCGTATGTACGACGCTGTAACTGGTGTAAAACCTTCTATTATTTTTAATATATTTTAATTATAGTTTATAGAAGGCTAAATTATCTTTTATTAAATGTTAAATATGATTAATATATGATTTCCCTGTAAACATGTAGTATAAAATTGTATAACCTCAAATACATATTGTGTATTGTTTAACCTCAAAATCTGTAGAGTCGAAAGCGGTAGAAAATTCCATAATGTTCGTATGTTAGACTTATTGTACTATAATTTGGTATATATGAAGTGTTCTGGAAACTTACTGTAAGGTTTTATTATCCAGATACATGTAGAGACATTATGAATGTTCTAGATATTTCCATGTGCATTTTTAAATATGGAAGGAACGTTCGAGTACCCATTCTTCCAGAAGTTGATCATTCTAGACGGTTGATCAAATGGTATATATATCGAGCTGTCAGTCAGTGAGTGCAGTTCTTAGTTCTTGGGACTCAGGCAAGTGATGGACTGGGAGTGACTGTTGGGCTCCGAGGTGGAGTCAGAGTATTGGGCTCACGTGAGTGAGGCATTGAATTCAAGAGAGAGTATGTTATAGTGCGCGCATCAGTGTTGTTGATATCTGTACTGGTCAGAATCGACTTCAGTGTACTCCGCTATTGAGTGTTGTATATAGTATCGTTTGCTAGTGTGTATAATTGTGTGTTGTGACGTACAGTGTAAATAAAGTAATTTATACAAGGAAGTGAACATGTTCTCGTGTGATATTTATTTACGTCAAATAAAATCGCATCGTAGAACGATAAGCCCACCAGGCTTGTACTATAACTCATCGTTATATGAATTTAAGAATAAAGGTGGGAAAACTTGGTAAAGATATTATATTTATTAGACAATGTATAGCATACGATTTGACTCCAAATTTCTTGAAAAGTGTTCTAAAAAGGGACCCAGGTGTGCCGCATCAAAGTAAAACTTGGTTAAAGACTGAAAAACTCTGGCTAAACAATGAATGAAAATTTCTCCACAAAAAGAAATCCTTTTTGAATCAGCAATTATATGAGGCTCACCTTAAAGCCACAGTCTTTCTCTCTACTGCACAATGGATTCTGTTTCAAAATAAAATTCAATTCAAATTATCTAACGTACTTTCAAATAAACAATCAACATTGGAGAAAAAACTAGAAATGCTAAGGAAGGAGGCAGTAAAAGGCAGAACCCAATCTTCATCCCCGATTCAAAGATGCAGTTCAACACATAACGTTGATCCACTGAAACAGTTTCATGTTCCAGTCATTAATCTTTCCAATGTCAACTTGAATAAAGAGGAAAGACTTATTCTTGAGAAAGGTCCTAAACATAATTGGCCAAACTTCAATCAAGCTAAAGTAACTAAAAATCTTACTATAGAAACAGAAATCATGCTCGGAAAATTGCCACACGACTTGCAGGATGAGGTCAGAATAGAAGTAAAGAAACAGCTTAACAAAATGGTTAATAATAATAATAATAATAATAATAATAATAATAATAATAATAATATCTTTGTTGTCCCTAAAGATTCTTTCAAGGATAGAAAACAAATACTAGAACTAAAAAATAAAATAAAAAATCAAGAGCTTATTGTCACTAAAGCTGATAAGGGCAACGTAACCATTATCATGCATAAAGCAGATTACATCCAAAATAACAAAAATCTTTTTTAATGATGACTTTTTCTATTATTAAGAAAGACCCGACTCGGTCGTTGTGGAAGCAATTGAAACAAACGTTGAAGAAAGCTTCTTTCCTCTTTAACGAATTTGGGAAGCAAAAATTAATTAGCATGTACCTCGGCCTTCCAACCACTAAAGCGCTGCCAAAAATCCACAAGGCCAGTGTTCCCATTAGGCCAATTACAAATTACAGACCTATCCAAAAATTCCTAAAACAACATTACAGATTCACAGCACAAATAAATCCATAAAGAATTCTGTGGAATTGATTAAAGAATTAAGTAAATTTCGATTACAGGATCACCATACAATACATTCTTTTGCTATAGTAAACATGTTTCCAAACATCAGATCTAATAAATTGCTTCCTATCGTTGCCAAGAATTTTAAGGAATACAGTCACCTAAGCAATTTTGAAATCAAAGACTTTATGACGATTTTAAAATTGCTGGTCAATAACAGCTATTTCACTTTTGACAAGATCATTTATAAACAGGATGGCCTTGCAATGGGGTCTCCGGCCTCAGAAATTTTGGCAGAAAATTATTTAGTTTTTTTAGAAGATACGCAAATAATTAATAATGACAAAATTAAGAATGTTCTATTTTGCTCCAGGTACGTAGATGATGCTTTTGTTATTCTGGATGAACACATAACCAACGCCTCTACTACTCTTAATAATCTTAATACAATATATACTGATATAAGATTTACTTTGGAATCCAAAATAGAAAAATCCATTAATTATCTGGACCTAAAGATCAATAGGCACACCTCTTCATTTTCTTTTAGCATTTACAGAAAGCCCACACAAACTTCAGTCACAATATGACAGGATTTGATGCACCCCTTAGCTCACAAATGCGCGACCTATAACAGCTTGGTGAATCGCGCATTTAGCATACCAATGTCCAAACAAGACTTGGACAAGGAACTGAACGTCATTCGATCCATGGCTAAAGCTAACGGTTTTAAAGGGAACTTTATAGAGCGAATAATAAGTAAATTTAAACATCGCCCTCACACGAACCTGACTAAAGATAAACCAGAAGTAAAAGAAATTGCAACCTTCACATTTAATAAAGAAGTTTATAGAATTACAAACATTTTCAAGAAACGTAATATTAGGATTGCGTTCAAGACAGATAACAGAAGTACAGTAGTTTTACATAATGCTTCAGCTGTTAATAAAGTCAATCCATACTCTAAATCAGGTGTATATAGGTTCGAATGTAGAGACTGTGGAAGCGGATATATAGGGCAAACTGGACGTAGCTCTAATGTCAGGTATCAAGAACACCTTAACGCTGTAAAATATAATAGATTTTCAGCCGTAGGCCAGCATATCCATGAGTACAAACATAAATTCACAGACATAGATAAAGATCTTGAGATCATGGAAACACTAGCTAAGGGACTGAGGCTTGATGTTACGGAAGCATGTCTAATACATCTAGACCAGTATTATAACGCTAACCTTAATCTGAATGAAATTTCAGAGAAACCCAAAGTATTATACGATTGCTTGATTCTATTATTTGACAAGCTAAGAATTCCAGAAAATTTGAACGTCTTTCGAACTCTACGAACAGTTTTTCGTACTACGGTCTTCGTCCACAACGCCCTCCGGACCCTCTCCTACATCGTCAACGTTCTAGAAACATCTCCCTTGCCGCCCCTACTTCCCCCTCCTTAGCGTTTCATCACATAGCACATGATACAAGCAGAGGCACACTCGTTGTGCTGCAGTTGTCACGCGAAGTATACAGCCGTAGAAAGTGAGTCGGCCTCATCAATATTTTGATTCAATCAGGTCTTCTTCAATTTTTCTTGCTTTTATATTAACACTGGGCTTTCATCATTACAGGGTTGCACTGAACTGAGAAGCTATGCCTGCCTAATAACTTTAGGGTAAATCAAAATCACAGTTCCAACCATTATGTTTACAGCATAAAAACTACGTTACTGCACACCAACAAAGTTAAGAAGATGGCGCAGTTTAATAATTTTATTGTACACAACGAGTTTTTATCCAACAAGTGGCTAACAACGTATATATGAAATGAACATTTTAATATTAAAGGACTGTATTCAACTTTAATTCCTCAATTTTAAGATCGTATATGAACCCGACATTTACAGGTGTGTAGAATAATAGCCATTACAGAATTTGAAGACAACCCATCACTCAGAGATTTTATATTTTTGACTTACAAGGTTTTTCTTGTTACAAATTAGAGTTTTTACCTAGCATAATAGGGATATTAAGGAGTTAAGTATAGCAATATGTTGTTGTTGTTCATTGTTTATATCGCCAAGTTTTTTCACTTACTATGCAGCTGATGATGGTGTCTAAATGAACACCGAAACTAATTCTGTAATAAAATATATGTTGTAAAATCCATCCAACAACATTGTATTTTGTATTGAAAAAGGTGGAACTTGCTAGATTTTTAAATCAATTGTGATCTCGGTTCAATACGGACAAATAATGTGAAGTTCCTTATGTTTAACTCGAATCTCAACACCGCAACAACTCAAACACCTTGTTGAATCACATAGGTTCATAAATTATCACTTGAAAGTAAAATATTTAAACTGAATATCTGACCACATGTAGCATGTCAGCCTAATTGAAACTTGAAATATCTAGTTCACGACTTCAGTCCGCTGGCATCGGCGCGACAGACTGGAATATTCTATTAGATCACTAACTTTTATCATCACTGTTCCTAAGTTACTGACTTCGTCAAATTTCTAATCAGATCACAATGTTGAGTGTAACAGTCACAGTTCAAGTTCGGGACATGTTAGCAAGTTAGTGATGAATTAAGCAAATTTAGTGGCACTCAGAAATGCCCTATACCATCTATAAATAATTGTCAAAATTACGTGCACTTGAACACTTGTTCAGCACTGTCTTTAAAATGATTAAAATAAAACTGCACTCGAAGAGAGTCTAACACTGTTCGTGAATAATTATTATGAAGTAGAAATTATAAGTTCAAATGTGGCACTGAATATTCTATGTTTTCTCGGAACTTCATGAGAGTAAAACATAAGTTCAAATATGGTATTAGTATTATATGTTCCTTCAGTTTGTTACTGAAACACAAGTCCTAATATGGCACTTGAAGAAAAATACTAAGTTCTGCTTTCACTGGAATCGAGCACTAGAGATGCAAAGTATCGTCCAGACTTATGTTCGGTCTTTCGCACTTCGCAGAGCTCCACCCGTCACCCGTATTGTAGAGACGGTGGAGTAATACTGACCCTGTAGCCTGGATCGCCCTACTTTTATACCTGGAGCCGCCGAAGCATCTCGAAACGTGGATATTTTCCACCTTAATAACTCCCAAAGTACATGGTGGATTTGCTCAAGAAATTGGTAATTCGCATCTGTTATGATGGCCTCTACGTTGGCGGTGTAAAAATAACAATATCTTAATCCCAAATAGACTTTAACACAGAGGTCGGAACATTACTATATATGGTCACGCCTTGTTGTGTACGCCAGCGAGGTCGGCGGGCTTGCCTGTCCTCCATCTCGCGCGAAGTTTAACACACATGCTTCGAACTTGCTTTCACGTAGCGGTGTTTCCGGTACAGTATATAAGACATAAGTGGCTCTATAGCAACACTAGCTTGACTGTGTGAAACTTTTGGGACTGCCATTGCATCACTCCTGCGTTTGATATTGTCTCAATCCTCTTTTTCCTCATCAACAGTTACATTCCATACAATATCCTCCTCACTTTCTTTTCTGAAACCGTAATAGTCTTTATCGATATCCAACCACTCGCTTTATTTCACTCTTGCTTCCTGGCATTCATTCAGGTTTTGCTGTAATTATTTCGTTGTAGCGAGAATACCTTCTTGCGTTCTAAGTGTCATGATCGTGTGGGCATAGTAGCGTTAATTTTGTCCCATAACTTGTTGACTGCATGAAGGGCATTTAACAAGCTAAATTCCTTCTAAAATGTTGACTTATAAATATTTTCCTTGACTAGTTGCTGTAACAGAGATAATCCATAGTTGTTTAATGCAGTGATAATGTCTTGATCCATAATTTGTAGAAGAGTATTTACATTAGGGGGAAGGAAATTAATGAAAATATCACCTTCTAAGTTCACTTTCATATGGGTGGGAGAGCGCATTGTCATTTACAAGCACTGCTTTGATTGGCATCAATTGCTCACTTTGCTAGGTCGTCACTTCTTTCACAAAATGGTTGTTAATCCATTGTATCCATGCTTCTTTTGGATTTTAGTAATACAAGGAAACATTTTCTCCTTTAAGACAGTCAGGTGTTTTAGATTTTCCTGTCATTAATAACTTTAATTTATGATCATTAGTTGCGGTAGCCGGCCATAATGGTTATTCTTTCCTTTGATGTTTTATGACTTGGGGCTTGCTTTTCTTGTTGCATCACTAGAATATGGTATGTAAACATTTCCAGTACAGTACATTTCAGGCTGTTTGTTTTCAATGAATGATAGAAATTCTGCGAACGTTTCAGCAACCTCCGTGTCTGCACATATCTGTTCCCTATGAGTTGCAATTTCTCATATTCTATAGCATTTTTTGAATTCTGTAAGCCATTCAGATGATGATTTAAAATCTCCAAAGCTAAGAGGAGAGTGTAAACATTTTGGTTGCTCAGCGCACTTTGGGCCAGACACAGGAAAACCTTCTGCTTGTTTTTTTTATTAAACCACCATATTATTGCTACAACTAGATTTCTATAATCTGATGTTCTTTGTGATTTTTGGGATGATAAACGATCTCACCTTGCAGAAAATTTTATCAGGGTTTCTTTCTGTTTCATCATGTCTCTCGCTGTCATACCCACACCAAACTTGTCAGCTAGTTTGTATGTCAACTCGCCGTTTCCCAGCCTTTCTATAATTTTCAGTTTTATCACCGACTGTTAATCTTTTGTATTTCATTTTACGGCCACTCATATTGAAAACAGACAGCTACTAATCACGGTTGAAAACGCTCTCACAACAGACTTTGATTCAAAACTTTGAAAGCACGTGTGCATGTGTTCACATTTTTTCAACTATACTGTTAGCACTGTTCGGAGATCCCTGGTGCACCTACCCTTTGCATTAGGTTAGCGATTTTGAGGCGTGGCAATTGGGAAAGGTACAGTACTGGTCAAAAGTTTAGGACCACATAAAGTAATCACGAAATGTCATCTAGAACCTAAATTTGTGCCACTAGACCTCTGGACTTTCTTTCTGAGCTCTCATATCTAATAGGATATATGTCGCTTGGTTTAATTGAGTTAGTCCAAATACTGTAGAAGTTATGAATTTTTATCTCTTGGAAGGTCACACCAATAAATCAAAAATTTTGGTAATTGTACTGTATACTCTAATTGGTTGCAAGTATCACCACCAAGATTTTTTTGTAGACTTAGCAATAGGCGGGGGCCATTTTAGTATAAATATAAAAATTCCGAAAATATGCGGTACCATTTTTTTTTTGCGTGTTTAATTTTTTTCGAAGCAGGGCCAAAATGGTTGATTTTTCTTTGCCTTTGTCATGTATGGTGCCGGCCCCGTGGTGTAGGGGTAGTGTGCCTGTCTCTTGCCCGGAGGCCCCAGGTTCGATTCCTGCCAGGTCAGGGATTTTTACCTGGATCTGAGGGCTGGTTCGAGGTCCACTCAGCCTACGTGATTAAAATTGAGGAGCTATCTGATGGTGAGATGGCAGCCCCGGTCTTAAAACCCAAGAATATGGGCCGAGAGGATCCGTCGTGCTGATCACACGACACCACATCATCTGCAAGCCTTCGGGCTGAGCAGCGGTCGCTTGGTAGGCCATGGCCCTTCGGGACTGTTGCGCCATGGGGTTTTTGGGTTCTTTTTTGTCATGTATAACCCAAGGTCTCAGGACGAGCTATCAGCGTCAAGCTTATCTGCCCTGATAGTTTCATTTGCACTCTGCGGATGACATCCAAGAACACAATTCTGATGCCCTAGCTCCCCGACAGTTGCTCCTCCACCACCTTCCCCCCTCTCCTCCCCTTCTTCATGTTCCTTAACCTTGTAATCGCATCCATCAGTCCAGCTGTGTCTGCCGGTCAAACAGGCTGCTCAAGGTGAGTTTGTTTCTAGTAATTTCTTTTCATTCTTTCCTTCCTACCTTTTGCCTAATTTGGATTTTGATTACTTCTTCAGGTTCCAAACCACATATTGAAGTAGAAATCTTTTTTTGGGTCAAACTAAGACCATCGCATGACCGCTTATTCGATCGGAACCACCTAAACCACAGATTAAACAAGTGTCAACCTCACATGACAATATAAAATTCTGCAGCTTATATTCAACAAGACTAAAGACATACACAAGCTGGACTATAAACTATGTGTATAAAACAACGGAGTCATTATCATTTTTAAAAGGATTTTATATTTGAGTGCAACATCATTTTGTACTATAATTTTATTTAATATTCATCTATGCAGATGTTATAGTGTGTTTTAAATTGTTTCAAGATTGTTTGCGATTGCCTAATTTGACTCTATGGCTGATGCTGGCACGATATAAGTGCCGAAACTAGTACCTTACGTAAACGACATGTGATCGATTCACACTGATAAATGTCATTGTATTGAATAGGTGGACCCCTAGTAATTTCAATTTACCCTAACTATACCACAAATGCAAATCAAGAATAAATAAATCATCATCATCATCATTTCCCAGTTTCCAGCTGACACCGGTTGGGAGCAAATATGGTTCCCCTCACCAATCCTCATCCAACACTGTGTTCCAGTCCAGGTTCCATCATCTTATGCTGTTCTTTGCAGAGTCCATCCATAATAATCTTGGTCTTCCTCATCCTCTCTTCTGCCTGACATGTCCAAATAATCTCAATCTGTTCTGTTCCACTTTGTCATTAAGTTTTTGCATACTTACCTCCTTTCGTATGTCTTCATTTCTCACTCTATCCGTCCTTGTCTTCTGTACCATGCTCTTCAGGAATTTCATTTCTGCTGCCTGTACTCTTCTCTCTTGAGTCATTTTCCAGATTTCTGCTGCATATGTCATAGTAGATAAATAATATCCCTTGTACATTGGTTCTTTAGCCTTCATTGGTACATCTTGATTCCATATTAATCTCTGTACCTGGTGGTAAAAGGCACTTCCCAGTTGTATCCTTCTACTAATTTCCATATCCATTCTTCCATTTTCTGCCAGTTCTCTTCCCATATATTTGAAGTCTTCTACTATTTTCAGTTCCTTATCTCCAATTTTGATAGCTACTTTTCCTTCTTTACTTCCTCTATTCATCACCATTGTCTTGCTCTTCTCCACATTGATCCTCAATTCCCATTGTTGAGTTCTTCTATTCAGTACATTCACTTGTTGTACCCCTTTTCCATCTTCTCTGCAGATCACATCATCATCCACAAACATCATTCATTCTTTCCCCTCTGTAATCTTCCCTTGCTTTCTTTATGATATTATCCATCACCATTATGAGCAGTTGTTCTAGCCCATTGTCGATTCCAGACCATTCTGATCTACCCACTATTGTCTTCACACAGCTGCAACAGTTATCATATATTGCTTTTATCATTTTTATTAGTTCCTCACCAAAACCCCTGTGTGTCAGGCTTTCCCAAACTTTTGTTCTGGGGATGCTGTTGTATGCCTTTAAGTCTATAAAAGTCTTTACTGTATCCTTCTCATATTCTCAGCTATTTTCCGTGATCTGTCTCAGAATGAAAACTGGTTCCACTGTTCACTTTTAAATCCAAATTGTTCCTCTTGTAATTGACTCTCTATCTTTTCTCTAATTCTTCCCTATTGTTCCTCTTGTTACTGATTTTCCACCTTTTCTCTAATTCTTCCATCTAATATCCTTTCCATTATCTTGGTAACAGTCCGACTCGTTGGCTGAATGGTCAGCGTACTGGCCTTCGGTTCAGAGGGTCCCGGGTTCAATTCCCGGCCGGGTTGGGGATTTTAACCTTCATTGCTTAATTCCAATTGCCCGGGGGCTGGGTGTTCGTGCTGTCCCCAACATCCCTGCAACTCACACACCACACATAACACTATCCTCCACCACAATAACACTCAGTTACCTACATATGGCAGATGCCGCCCACCCTCATCGGAGGGTCTGCCTTACAAGGGCTGCACTCGGCTAGAAATAGCCACACGAAATTATTATTATTACTATCTTGGTAACATACTGGATGATGGTGATCCCTAGTTAGATACCACCGGGTGAGTTGGCCGTGCGCGTAGAGGCGCGCGGCTGTGAGCTTGCATCTGGGAGATAGTAGGTTCGAATCCCACTATCGGCAGCCCTGAAGATGGTTTTCCGTGTTTTCCCATTTTCACACCAGGCAAATGCTGGGGCTGTACCTTAATTAAGGCCACGGCCGCTTCCTTCCAACTCCTAGGCCTTTCCTATCCCATCGTCGCCATAAGACCTGTCTGTGTCGGTGTGACGTAAAGCCCATAGCAAAAAAAATAAAGTTAGATACCACACATCTCCTTATCTCATTTTTTGAATATTAGCCCCTTAAACGGGGAGCTCGGTACACACTAGCTCACTCTCAAGTGGGGAACGATTTCCTTGATTGAGGAAAATATTTAATTACTTGATTAAAAACAATCTTAGACTAAAATGAACTATTGAAGGGCCAAAAGAGAAATATTTACTTGAATATAATGTATTTAATTGTTGAAAAATTTGATTATTTTAATTTTTCAATACTTTGTGCAAAAACGTTCTAAGGGCTTTCACACTGGGAAATCGAGATTGCTTCTTCCTAACAGCAAAGTTCTGGTTTTTGTTTATACAGTAACTTTCACCTGAATATTTTAGGCAGTTTACTATCAATCTCTGCCTGTAAATAAATGTTTCTGTATATGTAAATTGTAGATTTACAAAGTTTACATGTACTTGAAAGATATACAATGGAATAAATTACAATACGAAATTTTCTGTTATGTTGGTTATTGCTTTCGAGGGATCAAGTTTATATAGCCTCCCGACAATTCATAAGTGACATAAACGGATTATATTACACTAAAATACAGGTAATATTTACAGTATTTACAGTCTTCACAGTGTTATGTATTTTACAGCTGTTCATTATGATACATTTTATATATTATATAAACTGTCTCGCCTTCGCATAATTTATATAATTCCATTCCAAAACACAATTGTTTTCTTGTTATGTAAACTTCCACCCTAGCCACTCTTTACATAACAAGAGGTTCTTATCAATTGACATTTTGCCATCAGGGGATAAGCTTCTGAAAATTTTGCTAACAGGTGGTCAAATACTGGATTTATCTGGTATATTTTGGGAAGAAGTTGTGCACTATTCACCTCATTGTCAGAGATATGTAAAAAGCTGTGGAGGAAAATCTAATAATAATTATAATAATAATAATAATAATAATAATAATAATGTTATTGGCATCATGTTCCACTAACTACTTTTACGGTTTTCGGAGACACTGAGGTGCTTGCATTTAGTCCCGCAGGAGTTCTTTTGCATGCCCGTAAATCTACTGACAAGAGGCCGACGTATTTTAGCACCTTCAAATAGCACCAGTCTGAGCCAGAATCGAACCTGCCAAGTTGGGGTCAGGAGGCCGGCCAGGCCACTCAATCTGGCGAGGAAAAAAATCTCTTCTGTGTCATCAACTCATAGAAAATAGGCGTAGTGAACAAGCGATTGCAAGAAATAGTGTCCTAATTTAGGTTTCTATACAATTCCCGGCAGCAACAGAATGGCCATAAGAAGCTTTATTTCGTCCTTATTTGCCTGGACACGGTTTTGATCTTGATTCCTTCCTTTCGTCTTACTAAACTGGGATTGATGTGCGATTTCCTGTTCTGCATCTTTTGTCTGTTCAGCTATGTTCTGGCATATCTCGTCATAAAAAAGTTACTAAAATATTTCGCTCAGCTTTGTTTTCCCTAAAAACACTCACTTTACATCACGGTGGAAATTTGGATCAAAGCAGGAATTTTTTTGTCCATTTTCAGTATAAGTTGACCAAGAACTTGCAATGGTTGGATTGTAATCAGTATTATCGTCACAACTGTCACTGTCATGATCGCTACTTGAACTGGAAACGAACACGTGTTGTCTCTATTGCGACTGCTGAACATTCGCATCAGCTACGCCCAAACCCTGTATATTCGAGCCTGCAGTATGTATTCCAGGTAATTTCCTGTCACTTACGAATTCCCCTTCAGCAGAAGTTACTTCACTAATATCACAATTCTCGCCACTAAATTCCAACATTTCATTTATCATGACCCGTAAATCATCTTCCTCTAACAGTGGGGGCTGGTAATTCATTATAGATATTTTAGCGGAAAAAAAGTAAGAAAAAAGGATCGAATAGAACCCTGGTCTCAGCAGTTTGGACGGAAATCATGAAATGTGACTATTACGGATGCGTACGATAATAAAATGTTGTGTAACTCCCGATAAACACACACTCCAGTCATGAAAGAAGAATTCAAGACTGGGGATAATAAATCTGGTCACAGTTCTAAAATGTCATCTGAGACGTCTGTTCAGTGTCATAATCTCTAGAAATCCCTTCTATAGCAATATTATTACATCCAAGGGATGATTAGGCGATGAGCTAAAGCTTCAGCGCAGAGATATTAGGCCTTAGGTCGTTCTTGCCCGGACTCAGTTGCGTTCTTTATGTTGCAACTCATGCATGGCACATTGGTATTGGGAGAACATAGTTGAAAAAATTCACATCAGAGGGCAGACTTGTCCAGAATAAGCTGCTGAAAAGAAAATAAACCTCTGCAGGCAGGCAAGTGAGAAAAAAATTGAATCGGCGGATATATCTGCGTTCCCCACTGAGCAAGCGACTTGCAGCCCCGGATCTCGCCGCATCGCCCACCTAACGGGTTAGTATTATAACCCCCTATTCCCAATCCTTGGGCTTTTTTTCCTCTCACCAGACACTTGAGTATTCTGCAAGTCCTCTGGAGTGCTGCTGGTCCTGCAGCTTTCAATCAATCAATACTGATCTGCATTTAGGGCATTTGCCCAGGTGGCAGATTCCCTCTCTGTTGTTTCCTAGCGTTTTCTTAAATGATTTCAAAGAAATTGGAAAAATAAAATAACCTTGGGAAGTTACTCCAATCCCTAACTCCCCTTCCTATAAACGAATATTTGCCCCAGTCTGTCCTCTTGAATTCCAACTCTATCATATTGTGATCTTTCGTACTTTTAAAGTCATCACTCAAACTTATTCATCTGCTAATGTCATTCCACTGACAGCTCGGAACATACCACTTACTTCATTAAAAGTAATTAATCTCATTATTGTGACTGTATTGAAGCTTAGTATATTAAAAAGTTACAAAGTCCACCTGTTCAATACAATCCGTATAATTAGGATACAATAATTACATATTGTATAATGTGGGACATGTTTCGCTTGACATGGCAAGCATCTTCAGTCATTAAGTACTCTATTGGGTCAGGGCCCGGAGTCAGATGTTATATATAAGACTATCTCTTAAAATCTAATAGTTTATAATAATAATGTAATTAATGGTCATTAGTTCTCCAAAGCAGTAGAAGTTATGCTAATTTTAAATTAAATCATAAAACTTTAATAAGATAGTTGTTTTGTTGACTTTGTATGTAACAGAGATTTTAAAAAAAATTTACAATATCAAAAATTATCTAAAGATTGATTGTATGATTAATGATAAAAAAGCCTTAATATTTATAATAGTATTTTCCAATGATTACAAATACTGTGTTCACCATAAGTTATATGATGCATGGATTAATTAAAAATTTTCAATATATTTAAATCTCATCCTAGTAATAATTAAGAATGAGAGTCAGGTACATACTGTTTTGTAGTGGAATAGCCGGTTGAGCGGCAAATATACGTGTTATGAACAGCCGAATGGCACTTGCCAAAGTATCAAAATATAAGAAATTGATCCATTTTCTCATAAATCTGTTGTGTATAGTGGACTTGTCATAGTTGTATGTCGTAAACTTGTACTATATCTTCTGATGAAGTCAATAAGGGTAAGTTCAACAAGAAATTGAATGTAATATAAACTGCAGTGTATCAGTGTTGAAGTCTGAAATATAAAGGAAAGTGAGTGTAAGTTGCTGTAACTTGAAGTATTATACCACGTGCAATAAATATCTTAAGGCTTACCTCTTAGAGTGGTGGAAAGGCGACTAGCAGCATTGGGTGCACGAGAAGGTCTGGCAGTTGCTAGAAACCTTGAGAATACTTGTGGTCTGTGGAGGGGATGTAGTATGGTGAGGTGGCGGTGAAGCAGCTACTGTTATTGTAGGAGTATTGTTGGTGAGTTTATAATTAAATATGTTCATGAAATTATTGGTATTTATATTATTAACTCCAGGAAGAAAAAAAAAAAAAATTGTTGCTTTCACTTTTACAAACCAGGCGATATATCATCACTAACCTATGAAGAAGCACAACGTCAATATAGCATTCAGAACTCGTAACACGAACCAAAATATATTTTTCAATTCCAGCACCGTAAATTAAACCTATAACAAATTTTCGAATTCCGGAATTTATCGGCTCAAGTGTGCCCAATGTAATTTTTCATACATTGGGCAAAATGGACGCAGTTTCCAAACTAGATACCTTGAGCATTACAATGCCCCTAAACACAATAAGTATTCCGCAATGAACAATCATATGAAAGTGACGGGAACAATTTTACCATGATTGATAAAGATCTTCAAATCTTAAAATGCGTAAGCAAGAGTAAACTGATGATGGAATTCGAAAAAAAATTTATCGACACTTCAGTAATAATCAAAATTTAAACGATGTATTGGAAACAAAAAGTCTGGTAATCGAATAACTTCCTAATTTACTTGCTTCTATAATATAAATACCAATAATTTCAAGAAAATATTTAATTATAAACTCGCCGACAATACTCCTACAATAACAGCAGTTGCTTTACCGCCACCTCACCGTACTACATCCCCTCCACAGACCACTAGTGTTCTCAAGGTTTTGACCTCCCCTCCCCACCTGACTCACTCCCAGCCACTACAAGCACACCCATACAATACGAGAAGCAGTAACAAAGAAACTGCTAGACCTTCTCGTGCACCCAACGCTGCTAGTCGCCTTTCTACCACAATAAGGGGTAAGCCTTAAGATATTTACTACACTTGGTATAATACTTCAAGTTACAGCAACTAACACTCATTTTCCTTTATCTTTCAGACTTTAACATGCGATACATTGCAGTTCATATTACATCCAATTTCTTGTTGAACTTACCCTTATTGACTTCATCAGAAGATATAGTACAAGTTTACGACATACAACTACGACAAGTCCACTATACACGACAGATTTTGGAGAAAGTGGATCAATTTCCTATTTTTTGATACTTTGGCAAGTGCCATTCGGCTGTTCATAACACGTATATTTGCCGCTCAACCGGCTATTCCACTACAAAACAGTATGTACCTGACTCTCATTCTTAATTATTACTAGGATGAGATTTAAATATATTGAAAAATTTTAATTAATCCACGCATCATATAACTTATGGTGAACACAGTATTTGTAATCATTGGAAAATACTATTATAAATATTAAGGCTTTTTTTTATGATTTTGATAATTAATCATAGAATCAATATTTACATAATTTTTGACATTGTAAATTTTTTTTATCTCTGTAACATACAAAGTAAACAAAACAACTATCTTATTAAAGTTTTATGACTTAATTCAAAATTGGCATAACTTCCACCGCTTTGGAGGACTAATGACCATTAATTACAATCTATATATATAAAATAATATGTCCTGACTGACTGACTGATTCATCATCGCCGAGCCAAAACTACTGGACATAAAGAAATGAAATTTTTGGGGATACACTTATATTAGGGCATAGATGTTCACTAAGGGAGGATTTTAGGATATTCTGTTGCTAAGGGTGTGGAAGGGGGGGGGGGGGAATTTTTAAAATGAGGATATCTATATTTCAAAAACTTAAATGTTTACAGATGTAAAAATTGGTATTTCGTATTCCTTTAAAAATAAAGAAATGCGTATTTTTTGTTTTTGGAAAATCCCATTAAGGGGGTGAAAAAAGGGGAAAAGTTGCTGAATCCCTTTTATGAGGAGACTTATATCTCAAAAACTGAAGATGTTACAGACCTAAAAATTGGTATACGGAATTTTCTTTAAAAATAAAGAAGCCTGTATTTATTTATTTTTTTACTTGAGAGAAGACCGTTTCTCACATGTACAGTTCTATGTCGGATGGAAGTCTTAGCCCCAAAAGGTAATACCACAAACATGGTTTACAAAGAATTTCTGGGGTAGATGAAACTCAATTTTTGGGTGAGTTTTTATACTTTAAGAATTTTCAGATAATGTCTTAGTACATTGCCAAGGAACGATTACTTTGATCAAATTACGAAATCTATGCAAGCGAAGCTGTGGGTGATTGCTAGTATTATTATTAACTATTATATTTTAAGAGATAGTCTTATATTTAACATCTGACTTGGGGCCCTGACCTAACTTAGAGTAGTTAATGGCTGAAGATGCTTGCCATGTCAAGCAAAACATGTCCCCTATTAAAAAATATGTAATAGTTGTACCTTAATTATATTGATTGTATTGTATTGAACAGGTATTGATCTGTTTTTAACATTTTAACATACCACTTTGTCGAGCGCTCGTCTTCTTTCTCCCAAGTCCCAAACTTTCCAACATTTTTGTTACGATACTCTTTTGTCGGAAATCACCTAGAACAGCTTATGCTGCTTTTCTTTGGCTTTTTTCCAGTTCTCGAACAAGTAATCCTGGTGAGGGTCCCATACGTTGAAACCATACTCTAGTTGAGGTCTTACCAGTGACTTATATGCCCTCTCTTTTACATCCTTTTGGGACAACTTATTCTGAAGAATTACAGAAATTGATGTGGGGACTTCCAGCTTATGTCAACGTTTACTCAAGCAGCAGATAAGAAAGTGCTTGGTTAATTGAATTGTAGGACCTCTACCGTGTGTACTAACTTTGGTTGTCACATAGAATGCCGGGAATACATTCTCTCTGTCTCTTAGTAATCGACATACTGTATAATGTGGAAAAATGTTCCCAAATTCTGCAAACCAACATTCATAAAAGGCACTGTCATGTAAGTTAACATTATATATGCACCAAAGTTACAATAAAAGTCATATTATGTAATATTAAATGTCCGAATATTTGCTATTAAATCCAAAATCATCAAAATATGCATTATGCATGAATTTTCTCCTAAAAAGGCCAAAACATGCAAACATGCAGAGAAAAAAGCATTATTTGGAATTGTTAAGCCATATAAGGAATATTTGCTAAGTTTGAGAAATGTAACAAGCTTATTTAAAAACATGCATTTGCATGGAAATCCGGGCTCTAATTATGAATATTAGAAGAAATAAGACTATTTTCATTAAAATGGCTAGGGGGTCTCAGGAGGATATCCATATGGCCCCAGAATCTATTTTCTTTGCAGCCTCCCTCTTTTCACTTTTGCATTCAGATCTCCCATTATAATCACTTCCTTGTCTTCAGTGTATTTCTCTACTTCTTTAAGAAATTGTTCTGTATTCTCTCTCTATTTGTAGTGTGTGGAGCATATACTTGAAACAGATCTTGTATTCCTGTCTCGAACTGTATCCTTGCTATGATCATTCTGTCATTAATCTCCTTTACCTCCTCCACGTATTCCAGGACAATGAACATTCCTGCTTCATTCACTGCATCCTGTCCTCCATTGTAAAGCAGCCTGTACCCTGTCTTCAGTTTTCTTTCCCCACTTCCTCCCCATTTTGTTTCACTAATACCTGGATAGCTGTGTCCTTGTCTTTCATGAATTCACTAATACCTGGTTTGCTGTGTCCTTCTCTTTTCATGAACTCTATCAGCTCTTCGGTATTGTCTTGTCAGGGTTAGGATGTTGCGTGTCCCGATTTGGATATATTTTGATACTGGTCGCCCACATCGTAGCTCCCCCAGTACCTGAAGAACTGCGCGTAGTCTGCAAGGGGCACCCTAGCATTTTCAGAGGTCACACCCTATTTGCTTCCATTTTAGGCTTTTATTACAATGAGTTCGTCACTCCTTAAGACATTTTAGAGCTGCTGCCGGCAGGTGATGGGGCCGCTCCTAACATGGAGTACAGGTGACTTCTGCAGCTGCCCGTAACCTGGGGACAGGCACTGCGTGATGTGTTCCAATGTCATTTTCTATAATGAGGGGACCATCACCCCACCAAAGAGAACTTATTCGCCCGAAGCCAGTGGAGGGAGTACCTTCGCCGTTTTGCCATCTGTTACGTAAAGAAAAAACAAGGCAACACTGGTATGTGTGTTTGATCGACTGTACAGTTGAAGGTGTGTCGTAAAACTAGCTCTGTCCACAGCCTTTCTTTCACATACATGGTTGAAAAGTGATGTTGTCTCAAGGCAATGCAATGCAATGCAATGCAGTAACGTGTTAAGTAGGTATGATCCAATTTTATTCCACTTTATGTGTAAGGAAGAAAAGAAATGAAATACAGTACTACTTATTTAAGCCCAGAAATCAGAATAAATTAATTGGCATGTTATCACAAATTGAAAAAGAAATAATTTCGAATATCAAAGAACCCTACCGGCATTCTCCACACCACACAAGACATGTTTGAACATGTCCAGTTGAGTTTAATTTTCCAATATGTTGTTGAAATATTTGACATAAATTGTTTTCCAGTGCAATTGACAGTCAAAGTTTTCAATGGTTTCTAGAAGTTTTGGATGGAAATGTACAGGGAATGGTGAATAAAGTGCTCAATTTCATAGAAAACAAGGACATTTCAATAAAACTGTGTCTGGGCCAAGGCTACAATGGGGCGAATGGTATTTATTCAGGGGTTCGGGAAAGAATTGAACGACTGGAGAAAACTGCTCATTATGTTCACTGTGCAGCTCAGCTGCCCCGAGAGACTGTCTTTTTCAGCTTAAGTATTGAGAGGTGGGTACTTCATGAAGATAATAGAAAAGCTCTTAAACTGAAGAGACTGTCATACAACTGATTGTTAGTCCGTGATGCACGATCAGCAGTTCATTACCGCTATAAAGACATAATAAAAGCCAGATGTAATATGCTTCATGTCTAACAGTTAGATGAACAGAATGATGCCCTTATACTTTAACAGTTGGAAACATTTGAATTTGTCTTTCATACAGTTGCTGTTCTATTTCTTCTTCAATCAATCAATCAATCAATCAATCAATCAATCAATACAATCAATACTGATCTGCATTTAGGGCAGTCGCCCAGGTGGCAGATTCCCTGTCTGTTGCTTTCCTAGCCTTTTCCTAAATGATTTCAAAGAAATTGGAAATTTATTGAACGTCTCCCTTGGTAAGTTATTCCAATCCCTAACCCCCCTTCCTATAAATGAATATTTGCCCCAGTTTGTCCTCTTGAATTCCAACTTTATCTTCATATTGTGATCTTTCCTACTTTTATAAACGCCATTCAAACTTATTCGTCTACTAATGTCATTCCACGCCAACTCTCTGCTGACAGCTCGGAACATACCACTTAGTCGAGCAGCTCTTCTTCTTTCTCTCAATTCTTCCCAACCCAAACATTGCAACATTTTTGTAACGCTACTCTTTTGTCGGAAATCACCCAGAACAAATCGAGCTGCTTTTCTTTGGATTTTTTCCAGTTCTTGAATCAGGTAATCCTGGTGAGGATCCCATACACTGGAACCATACTCTAGTTGGGGTCTTACCAGAGACTTATATGCCCTCTCCTTTACATCCTTATTACAACCCCTAAACACCCTCATAACCATGTGCAGAGATCTGTACCCGTTATTTACAATCCCATTTATGTGATTACCCCAATGAAGATCTTTCCTTATATTAACATCTAGATACTTACAATGATCCCCAAAAGAAACTTTCACCCCATCAACACAGTAATTAAAACTGAGAGGACTTTTCCTATTTGTGAAACTCACAACCTGACTTTTAACCCGGTTTATCATCATACCATTGCTTGCTGTCCATCTCACAACATTTTCGAGATCACGCTCACGCTGCAGTTGCTCACAATCTTGTAACTTATTTATCACTCTATAGGGAATAACATCATCCGCAAAAAGCCTTACCTCCGATTCCACTCCTTTACTCATACCATTTATATATATAAGAAAACATAAAGGTCCGATAATACTGCCTTGAGGAATTCCCCTCTTAATTATTACAGGGTCAGATAAAGCTTCACCTACCCTAATTCTCTGAGATCTATTTTCTAGAAATATAGCAACCCATTCAGTCACTCTTTTGTCTAGTCCAATTGCACTCATTTTTGCCAGTAGTCTCCCATGATCCACCCTGTCAAATGCTTTAGACAGGTCAATCGCGATACAGTTCATTTGACCTCCAGAATCCAAGATATCTGCTATATCTTGCTGGAATCCTACAAGTTGAGCTTCAGTGGAATAACCTTTCCTAAAACCGAATTGCCTTCTATCGAACCAGTTATTAATTTCGCAAACATGTCTAATATAATCAGAAAGAATGCCTTCCCAAAGCTTACATACAATGCATGTCAAACTTACTGGCCTGTAATTTTCAGCTTTATGTCTATCACCCTTTCCTTTATACACAGGGGCTACTATAGCAACTCTCCATTCATCTGGTATAGCTCTTCCGACCAAACAATAATCAAATAAGTACTTCAGATATGGTACTATATCCCAACCCATTGTCTTTAGTATATCCCCAGAAATCTGATCAATTCCAGCTGCTTTTCTAGTTTTCAACTTTTGTATCTTATTGTAAATGTCATTGTTATCATATGTAAATTTTATTACTTCTTTGGCTTTAGTCTCCTCCTCTATCTCGTCATTTTCCTTGTAACCAACAATCTTTACATACTGCTGACTGAATACTTCTGCCTTTTTGAAGATCCTCACATACACACTCCCCTTGTTCATTAATCACCGAGCTCGATAGCTGCAGTCGCTTAAGTGCGGCCAGTATCCAGTATTCGGGAGATAGTAGGTTCGAACCCCACTGTCGGCAGCCCTGAAAATGGTTTTCCGTGGTTTCCCATTTTCACACCAGGCAAATGCTGGGGCTGTACCTTAATTAAGGCCACGGCCGCTTCCTTCCCACTCCTAGCCCTTTCCTGTCCCATCGTCGCCGTAAGACCTGTCTGTGTCGGTGCGACGTAAAACAACTAGCAAAAAAAATGTTCATTAATTATTCCTGGAATGTCCTTCCTGGAACCTGTTTCTGCCTTAAAATACCTATACATACCCTTCCTTAGCTGCCTTCTTTGCTAGATTCAATTTTCTAGTAAGTTCCTTCAATTTCTCCTTACTTCCACAGCCATTTCTAACTCTATTTCTTTCCAGTCTGCACCTCCTTCTTAGTCTCTTTATTTCTCTATTATAATAAGGTGGGTCTTTACCATTCCTTACCACCCTTAAAGGTACAAACCTGTTTTCACATTTCTCAACAATTTCTTTAAACCCATCCCAGAGTCTGTTTACATTTTTATTTACTGTTTTCCACCGATCATAATTACTTTTTAGAAACTGCTTCATGCCTGCTTTATCAGCCATATGGTACTGCCTAACAGTCCTACATTTAAGACCTTCCTTTCTATCACATTTATTTTTAACTACCACAAAAACAGCTTCATGATCACTATTACCATCTATTACTTCAGTTTCCCCATAGAGCTCATCTGGTTTTATCAGCACGACATCCAGGATATTTTTCCCTCTGGTTGGTTCCATCACTTTCTGAATCAGCTGTCCTTACCCTAATAACTTATTTGCCATTTGTTGGTCATGCTTCCTGTCGTTCGCATTTCCTTCCCAAGTGACATCTGGCAAATTCAGATCTCCCGCTACAATCACATTTCTTTCCATGTCGTTTCCCACATAGCTGACTATCCTATCAAATAATTCCGAATCCGCATCAGTGCTACCCTTTCTGGATCTGTACACTCCAAATATATCAAGTTGCCTATTATCTTTAGAAATGAGCCTTACGCCTAGAATTTCATGTGTCTCGTCTTTAACTTTTTCGTTGCTTACAAATTCTTCTTTCACCAGAATGAACACTCCCCCTCCCACCCTTCCTATCCTATCTCTACGATACACACTCCAGTGCTGTGAGAAAATTTCTGCATCCATTATATCATTTCTCAGCCATGATTCAACTCCTATTACATTATCTGGTAAATATATATCTATTAAATTACTTAATTCTATACCTTTCCTTACAATACTTCTACAGTTCAACACTAACAATTTTATGTCATCCCTACTTGATTTCCAGTTCCCTGTTCCTTTATCACCGCTCCCTAGGCCATCCCGTTTCCCTGAATGTACCTCCCTATTACCCTTCCAAACAAATTTCCTAACTTATATTTATTTATATGTACCACTGCGGTTTAAGTGAAGGCCATCTGAGCGCAGATCCCTATCTCCTACCCACCCATTAGGATCTGGAAATTTCACTCCCAGTTTCCCACATACCCACTCCATAGTCTCATTTAAATCCCCAATCACCCTCCAGTCAGTATCCCTTCTACACAGTATTCCACTAATAACAATCTCCGCTTTCTTAAACTTCACCCGTGCTGCATTTACCAGATCCCACACATCTCCAACTATGTTGGTACTTATATCAGCTTGCCTTACGTTGTTGGTACCAACGTGAAACACTTCCACCTTCTCCTTCCCCTCCTCCCTCTCTTCTACTTTTCTCAACATCTGCCTCAACCTAATTCCTGGATAACACTCTACCCTGGTACCCTTTCCTCCACACACTTTCCCCACGTGTCTAACGATGGAATCCCCCATGACCAGAGCCTTAACCCTACCCACCTCATTTGATCCCCTCCCCTCCTGGTCAGCCCTATCTTTCCTGATAGCTGCAGAAGCTACTTCCTCCTCCCTTTTCTCCTTCCCATGACCCTGTTCCACCTGTCTTTTCCTATCCTCTACTCTAAGTTTTCCTTTCCTACCTTTTCCCTTCCTCCTACTTCCACACATCTCACCAACAGTTCCCTTTCCCTCATCTTCCCTCTGTTGTTTTACCTGGAGTGACTCGTACCGATTTCGCACAGACACCTGTCCTGAATTCTGATCCTGAATAGAGCCCTTAGCCTGCAATCTCCTTCCCCTTAGAACATTAGACCACCTGTCTTCTACAACTCCTCCCTTTCCTTCCCCTCCCTCTTGTACACCTACTGTAACCTGTACATTGTTTGAGGGATTCCTATCTTCCTTCCTGTCTTCTGTGAGAATCCTAATTATCTCCCTCAAACTTTCCAACTCCTCCCTCATACCCCTCAATGCCTCGCTACACCCACAGTAAGTACACTCGCGCTCCTTAGCCATTCTTTACGGGGAAAAATGAAATTAAAAATAAAATTACTTATTTGCAAAAAATAAATGAACGGAGGGATATATTGTCTGGGATAGTTCACAACAATAAGGTAATAAATATACGACTACACTACAATACTACTTAGTCGTGCTCTATTTCTTTTATCCTACAACCCCTGACAGGATAAAAACTTCTGTTAATTACTGAATATCGAAAGTAATAGCCTAGGCATAGATATCAAGGATAATTAAATAAAAAACCACCTATTCAATACTTTCCACGTTTAATGTGGTTATTATCTACATGATTTTATGTAGACTCATTTGGTCAGGTACATGTTTCACCCATTATTTTGGGCATCTTCAGCCTGTAAACAACCTTTAGGTCAAGGTTTGGGACCTTTTTAACTAATATAAACATACTAATACATGCACTATATACAACATATACATTATATACAATATATACAAACATAAGTCAATACAGTATTTTGGTCCTAATCTATTTAATAAGGAAAATGTCCAAAACTAAAATGGATCTTCTTTTCGGTGGAGAGGATTGCAAATCGGGGTTTATGTGACCCCTATATCATATTAAGTACTTGACGTATCGTGTCTGGTGACAGGATGTGTCGTCAACAATAAGTGGAGGTTTGAACTGATTGTAGGTTGGTCAAGATTGAAAATATAAATTTAAATTGAATGTGTTTTAACTTGGCAGTTCTGGTTAACTTAAAATGTTCAAAACTAAAAATAAAATGAAACGGATCTTCTTTTTCCTTCTTGAGAAGGGGTGATATTAAAACTGGAGCTTGTTTGACCCACGATTTTCATTTTCATGTTCTTGACGTAACTAATATTTAAATGTGTTGTCGTGTACAAGTGGAGATTCAAAAGCCGGTTGTTGTAGGTAGACTGGTCAAAAACGTTGTGAATGAAACTGTTAGCGTCTTGACTTTGGGTCTCATGTAACGTCAAGGAATTGACAAGAGTAAAATATTTAGCTGTTTCATAGTTTTAGGCTGCTGCTTAATTGGGAAGAGACATCCTAGACACTTGATACAGTCTTGTGTGAAAATTGTTCCCGTTGATGTGTTGCTTGGTCTTTGGGAGGGATCTTAAGAATATCTGTAATGAAGTAGAAAATAATTTTGAATTAAAAATTTTTTGAGCACGCGTTGTGATAAAATGTATTAAATTAACACCTCTTAACTGTAAAATGACTTACTTGTTCAGTTAATACTAGATGGATCTGTCTGTTCCGGCAGCGCCTGTCTTGTCACCATTTCTACTCCTGGTGTTGTAATGGTGCGGTAATGGAGGGGCGGGGCATGGAGGGAGAGTGGGGGTAGGCTGGTCTATGGGCGTGTGTGCTGTTGCTGGAGGGGAGTTTCTAGAAGCAATATGGGCGGGTTTAACTTTTGGCATGATGGATGAAGCATTTGAGTGTGGAGATTTAAATAAATGAGGGATTTTGTTTTGATCTGAATTCACGATATTAATTAATCTAGGTGTTAATTCGTACAAAGGATTTTTATTTTCATTGACGTCGTTGAGATTTTTATTTTTATTGTAGGTTTGGTCTAAAAAGATGTGTAGGTTTTCCAGTAAAGGGAAATTAATGAATGAACTGGAAAGTATTGAATAGGTGGTTTTTTATTTAATTATCCTTGATATCTATGCCTAACGTCATCTTCAATACGGAATAATAATGAGAGTTGTTACTTGTAAGTAATAGCCTACACAAGAACTACACAATTCCAAACTGCAATTAAGCCTATTCTAATTACAACAACAGTATTTTAGTAAGAGTTTCTATGGATACCTCTACTACACCAGTACTACACAAATATTTTACAATAATGAAATAATCACACTAAATTCTAACAGGATATTATTCGTATACTACTGTACAGTACACTACATTAATTTTAAACTACTTTCAGACGTATCCTAATTACGATACCGGTACCGAACCGTATGTCACTAAACTAAGCACAACAGAAATGAAATTTGCAAGAACTATTGTAGTCAAAGATTACCAACGAAGCTAAATGCTTAGACAAATTAGTATTACGGTCTAATAGATACACACAAAAAATAACACACGAATATAGCAGGCAAGATACGGTACTGTCTAAATGTACTGTATCTATACTACAATATATCTACACTACTCTACACTGCGTTTAGTTAAATGCTTAAGTATCGAAAGGATTGCCGTACATGAAGAAAAACACGAATATAACTGGCAAGATACTATCTAATATATTATACCTTATCTTCACTACAATTCTACTGAAATGTGGTTATGTGATTATTACAGCTGGTGGATTACTATTATTTTCCCTACTCCACGGGACGGAGAATAAAAGTGTCCTTAATTAGGCCTACTGAAAAATACGAGGTTGTCTACAGTAATTTCTCAAATATTTTTATCAAAACTACTTCTACTCCAGGGACTTGAACTGCAGTTACTGGGATATGTGAACTTTATTATTATTAGGTAACCGCTCATAAATACTGAAAGATCGAGGGAGCGAAATATAAATTACGGATACTTTAACTACCTACTCAGAAGTACAAATGAATGGAATACAAGGTCAGCTGATTTTTATTTATATTTACTTGACTACACTACACCCTTTGTTCACGACTGTAGTCAACAATGCAATATTTCAATATGAGGAGCGACAATAATCAATAACAATACGACTGTTAACTATACCGTGTAATCTCTTTAACTTCTTTTTAAATGGAAGTTTACAGGCGTATCGTGTTTTTTAATGTAGTAAATTATTACCTTCGCGATAGTCTGAACGGATATCTATACGAAATACCGGAGAAGTTGCTGCAGAAGTTACGGTACTATTCCTTATGATAATCTGCGTTTGTAAGTATAATCAACGAACCTACAGATATTTACAAATATTTTTAAAGTTAATATTATTACCTAAAGTATTTCCTAAACCTAAATTCGAAACAAGGTACACCTAGCTAGCCTACTTAACCTAGAAAACGTAATTTACTGAAGACCAACTGAATTACTTGTTACAAAATTTAAATAAATATCACTACTCCCAATTTCTACCAACAAGCACTAAACACCACTATATAAACAGCACTAAATGAATCAGATATACACAAAATTTAGCTATTTCAATAGGTTTTCACTACTTTATCACTACAATAATGCAAGAGCTCTCTCAACAGCCAACCGTTCTCAAGCGCATCCAACAATGGAATTTATTGAGTCTGTCTGTCTGTCTGTCTGTCTGTCTGTCTGTCTGTCGATTTTGCTCACTTTTATGGGTGGATGCCCTTCCCACATACCAACTGTGCTGGAAGGGATGTAATCACTATTGCGTGTTTCTGTGGTTGTTAGTAGTGTAATGTGTTGTATAGATGTGTATTAAGACAAACACAAGCACCCAGTCCGCGAGCCATAGGAATATCGATATACAGTTAAAAATGCCTGAACCAGCCAGGAATCAAACCTGGGGCTCTCTAAACTTAAGGCCATTACACTGACCATTCAGCCGACGATACGGGCTTGTCCTTCGTACAGTTATTCAATACAAAGTACTGAAGACCACTAACACAGTTTCTAAGGCTCCACGGTTACATGATGAAAATGTTCACAGTGCTTCAAACTTTCTGGATTGAGCAATTAACTCGCTTTCTACATTAAAGAACTCTTTTGATGAAATTACCGAATGGGCTAAAATTACAGTGGACTCATGGGGAACAGAGTGTCTATTTTTAAGGAAGTATACTGACCACAAATTTGAGTGTTTTGAACCTCCTACCTCTGCAGAAAAAAATGGTGACAAAGTTTCTTCATCTTTGCTAATTTGTTCAGAAGAATATCCAAATGACCTCACATGTTGTTCACGTTTTGGACCATTCGCAAGGAAGAAATTTGCTTTCTGCAACATTTGTCTGTGAAAGATTTAGCAGACTTAGTGCCAGGCTGAGTGGCTCAGACTGTTGAGGCACTGGCCTTCTGACCCCAACTTGGCAGGTTCAATCCTGGCTCAGTCCGGTGGTATTTGAAGGTGCTCAAATATGTCAGCCCCGTGTCGGTAGATTTACTGGCACGTAAAGAACTCCTGAGGGACTAAATTCCAGCACCTCAGCGTCTCCGAAAATCGTAAAAGTAGTTAGTGGGGCATAAAGTAAATACATAACATTATTATTAGCAGATTTAGTAATAATTAAGGATCATATGATTATCCCGAGTGTTCGAGATATTTCAATGGTGTTGAAATTACTCCCAACACTTCCCGTGGCATTGTCTACCGTAGGAAGGTCTTTCTAAAAATAAAAAGATGTTAAGAACATGCATGTAGCTCAGTGATGCAAGAACAGTCGTCTGCTTTAAGTATGATTAGTATTGAAGTGGACAGAGCATGAAAATTAACATAGATGCCATATTGGAGGAGTTCGCCTGCTGCAGAAATGCAACAAGGGAGGGGCAGTTCAGCAGTTCAGCACATAGCATCAAAGCCGTAGGTTTTTTTGTATGCTAAGTAATTATATCATCTTATTACAGTATTATTATTATTAGTAGTAGTAGTAGTAGTAGTAGTAGTAAAATAATTTTTACTTACTCTCATGCATTGGAACTCCATTCCTGGTGTCATTTACGATTCCATGAATTCATGTGTTTTTTCCCAGTAGCAGTTCTATCTTACTTATTCTGAGTTCAGTTTAAGGAGTCAATGGTAGTACCTGATCTTCACAGCTTAGGCCAATAGTGAAGCCTGCTAGTTCTTGAGAGGTTACAGGCATTACTTTAGAAGCAAGAGAGTTATTCAACAGTCATTCAAATAATGTAGGAGCAGCAGCTGAATGCAGACAGTACCTGTCTGCTCCATCACTTGGCTTGTTAGGTTTTCAGTGCTGGTATCTTACAGTGTATATTGGTGATGAATCTAAGAGGAGAGCCTGGTAAATTAAAATAGCACATGTCTGATGTAGTCAAATTGTATTCAAAAAAACCTTGTATAATAATTAAAAAAAAAATTCCAATCATTATCTTGAAATTATTCTCGTGACACCTGCTGAGACATCTCGTACGAATTATTCTTTATAATTATTCTATTAGTTCTTGAGATAGTTTATATAATTAAGGTTGGTCACAGTTGCTCTCTTATTTAATGCTATCGATAGATTTGCCACCAAAGTGACCTAAACTAGCCTACATTGATGCTGAATTTCGTGGTTTGCTTGAAAGATAAGTAAAATATTGATGTAAACATAGCCAAAATCTTGAATTTTGGTTGTGGGTGGATTTTTTAAAGTGGTATTCTCATGTCCCTTCATTTGAAACTACATTTGAGCCAAGAATCATAATTGCTGCTTAAGCTAACCAAATGTTGATGTTTTTTGTATCAGTAGAATGTAAAGCTATTTGTATGTTCATTTGAATTATACCAAATTTGATTTGTTAATATGGATCCTTAGTAATTTGTTTGTCACCTCAGGCGCCAGCAGCTCCTTCTGTCGTATGCTGCAAATTTGCAACAGATGCCAATTCACCCAAGCTATCTTTGCGTATTCAACAATGGACACCGTCGGCTGTGCGCAGCTTGTCCTCGAGCAATGCGGGCGGTTGGAATACGCTTGGATAGCAGTCACAGATTGTTTACGTACCTTCCGTTCCTTGCCTTGTAAAACAACCAAGTGGGGTACCTATGTGGGTAGTATGGCGTCCTGAAATAATCCTGGATCTACACACTGGCCCAAGGGAAAACACGGTGGACCCTTAGATTTATTGGAGGCACTTTCTGTCCGTTGTTGGCCGTATCCAGGTTCAGTTGTCGTTTACACGGATGTCTCGAGAACAGACACTAAGGTGGGCTGTGCACTCGTTGTTGACAGTGATAGGTTTCTTTTGGCTCTCCCGAAACCTGTAGTGTGTACACAGCAGAGCTCTATGTTATCCGTGAAGCTCTGTGGTACGCACTGTCCGATGAGCGCCGACACTTTCTTGTGTGTACTGACTCCTTGAGCTCGCTACAGTCTATTGATACCTGTTTCCCTCGGCACTCTCTGGTGCAGCGGATCCAGGACCTGCTGGCCGGGTGTTCGGATGCCGCCACCAGAATCACGTTTCTGTGGCTCCCAAGCCACATGGGTGTAGAGGGAAACGAGTTAGCAGATAAGGCTGCCAAGGAGGCAGTCGCACTGCCCCCTTAGCCTTTCGAGGTTCCAGCAAGTGATATTCGCTCTCAGCTGATATATCTGGTTATGTCCCATTGGGAGATGGAGTGGCAGGCCGCCACTCTTCCAAATAAGCTGAGAGCGATAAAAGGTACAACGAAGGTATGGAGTACTTCCCTTCGGGCTTCTTGGAGGGAAGCAGTGGTATTATGTCGTCTCAGGATCTGCCACGTTATACTAACGCACTCCCATTTATTGAAAGGAGAACCCCCTCCGGTGTGTACTTGCGGCGATCATCTTACTGTGGTACACATCCTTACGGAGTGCGTGGACCTGGTCGGTCTGCGCCGTAGTCTAAAACTCCCGCGTACCATCTCCCTCATCCTGCGCGATGACGAGCAGTCCGCAGACCTCGTCATCCGTTTTATGAGGGATGGTGGTCTTTTTTTGTCGTGTGTAATGATGTCCTTTGTCCTAGTGTATTTGGTGTTAACTGCGTTTTTATCCCATTGACTTCATTTTAGTTCGTGTTGTGTATTTTAATGTGTTATTTTAACTTCTGAGTTGAATTACTGTATATGTGTATATTTGTATTCCAGGCAATGCCTTATTCCTTTGTCATCTGTATTTTCTATTATTTTATTAGCAATAGGGCATTGCGAATTAGATCCACTGATTTTAAATCTCATAACCATTTATCAACATTTTTTAAAAAATTCCAGTCAGTGGATACATTTTAAAATTTTAATTATATCATGTGTCGTCCATCTCGTTTCATTAGGGGCCGATGGCCTTCGATGTTAGGCCCCTTTAAACAACAAGCATCATCTTTTTTTTTTGCTAGGGGCTTTACGTTGCACCGGCACAGATAGGTCTTATGGCGACGATGGGATAGGAAAGGCTTAGGAGTTGGAAGGAAGCGGCCGTGGCCTTAATTAAGGTACAGCCCCAGCATTTGCCTGGTGTGAAAATGGGAAACCATGGAAAACCATTGTCAGGGCTGACGATAGTGGGATTCGAACCTACTATCTCCCGGATGCAAGGTCACAGCTGCGCGCCTCTACCCGCATGGTCAATTCGCCCGGTACAAGCATCATCATCATCATTTGTTTGTCTAAATATTATGTACCACTGTTATTAAATACATGGAGATGATACATATGCAATTTGGATTAGTGGAGTCCTCTGTATGAATGCACACTAAAGCAAATTTAGGTCGTAACAATTTGAGCACTGGGAATGATAACCATTTCTGGTAGGTCAAGTATACTGGAGTTAATCATAAGCATGCTAAGCAACTGGAAGAAAGATCTTAAAAACCTGTTTCAATGAGGACGAAAATTGAATCATGAAAGAGAATTTCAAGAGAATGATTATGGTGTCATGAAGTAATTTCTGAGTTAATGAAATTAGGCCAGAAATTGTGGTGTACACCTACTGAGTAGAAACTAAATAGCATTATACCTAGAACGGAATCTGAATGAAGTATTATTAGGATGAAGAGCGGAATCGCACCAATATGTTCTCAAAAGAACAGAAAATATCACTCCAAACTGTTCAGGTACCTGGAGAAGATAATAATGTTGTAGTTACTTTAGAAGTCCATAAAGGTGACTGCAGAATTAGTCTTGGATAAACCAGTGGTATTCAAGTGTATTGGTTGGCGTACCCCCAAAATCCAATTGTTTTACCTTTGTACCCCCAAAATACGAGTATATCGCTTTTATACCAGAAATAACAAATGATTGTTCCTTGATGGCAAATAATATTAATCATCATAACCATCATCCGCGACTTATCCCGCTTACTCAGGGTCCATGCACACACTGTGGCATGAAACATTTTTGAAATTCAGGGTGGTGGTGGTGGTGGTGATTATTGTTTTAAGAGGAAATGCAACTAGGCAACCATCCTCTATATAACACTAATCAGAGAGAAAATTTGGAAGGGAATTGACACCTTGAAAAATTAAGGTATCGGCCAAAGAAAGAGATGGGCAATGAAGGGGGTGACTCCGTAGGCCTTGAGTGCTGTAATACCATAGGGGTCGGGAAAGAACCAATGCTTCCAAATTGAGAGCCCCTTGGGCACCTTTTAGTCGCCTCTTACAACAGGCAGGGAATACCGTGGGTGTTATTTTACCGTACCGACTCGCAGGGTCTTGAGGTTTGGGGTCACAAGCCCTTCCTGACACCTCGGGATTTTCACCTAAAAATCTCACCCCAGCAACACCATCAAACCATAGTCGCCGGGATAACAGGCAAGCAGCTAAGCTGCTACACCACTCTGTTCCCCAATAATAACAATAATGTATACACAGTATATCGTCACTGGGCAAAGGAAACTTCGTAACTCATTTGGAGTAAAGTTTGCAGCAAAAGCCCAAAATTGAGCGGCCTGCAATAGACAGAGAAATGTTCCTGGCATTTTTATTGCTTAATGAATGACCAATTATTCCTCCATTGGAGTCTTCAGTTCCCTTCTCAGGCAGTGGGGCAAGCCTTCACACACACACACACACACACACACACACACACACTCACACACACACTCTCTCTCTCTCTCTTACTCTCTTATTAATGCAACAATTACTATTGTACTGTATACATTGCTACTTAAATAATTGAAGTGAATGGGTGGAGTTTGAAACAAAAAGTTGAAAAAGAGCAGTGCAGCTTAAGTAAGCATTTTTACGTACTTAGTCAATAGTAGGTACAAACTGACACACATTTTAGAATGATAAATTTGGAAAGAGGACTCTTGTGTAGTGGTAGACAAAAACACAAAATAAAAACATGTTATTGAAAATGAGCAGGCTCAAATATTTTCTGAACTTCTCACTGAAAACTGAGACTACTATAAATTTGCGTATCCCTTGAGACTACCTCGCATGCCCCTAGTGGTACGCATACCGCACTTTGTGAATACCACTGGAATAGATGATTTGAGTTGAAGGCATCTGATAACAGGCAATTTAATTTCCGTAGCGTTTGGCAATTACATTTTGAACTGAGGTTGTTGTCCTTAAGAGAATAAAATTCATTAAAACAGTGTTGAATTTGATAGTTTGATAACAAAGTATCTGCCATAAGCAGCTTTTGAAAGCACCAAAATAATTGAGACCTGTTATAAAAACTGACTTGTGATTGAGAAAAAGACAGGAAAAGTCCAAGAATTGGATTTGGGCAGATAGAATTGGGTGAAAAATATATATACATACATATACATCTAAAAGCAAAGCAAAGTCATCTCCGTACAGGCCATGAAGGTCTTGGAGGGGTAGAAAGTTAAGGCTTCCACTATCTGTAACCTTGGCACTTCATGGGGTAGTGTGGTGAGCTCTACGCCTGGCCGCCTTTGCCCCGAGGAATTAACCTGGTACTCATTTTTGGTGTAGGCTGAGTGAACCTCAGAGCCATGTGCACCCCTGAAAGTGGAAATCTTGTTTCTTAAATTTTAATGACTTCCTGACGGGAAATCGGACCCACATCTTTGTGGGTGAACCGAGAACGCCTTTACCGCCTCGGCCAGGCAGCCCTTACATATACATTCTGCCTGAAAAAAAATGAAGCAGCCAGAAGGGGAAGAGGAAGTGAAATGAAACTTCACATGTTGAGAGGGTAGGCTATGTGATGTTATTTCAGTGATAACAGAATAGTCGAATTTACAAAGAACTTGGCAGTACAAGCCCACTTATCAGTATGATGTTGCACCCCTTCTTGCCTGGATGCATGCATCGATTTGGTGGGGAAGGGTGTCATAAAGCCTCTCCTCAGGCAAGCTGGCCCACAACTGTTATAACTGGTCCATGATATCCTGGATACTGGCACTGGGGCAAACTTGCTGTCGGAGCTGGTCCCACACGTTCTATTGGGTACAGATCTGGGTATCCTGCTTCTCACGAGAGTACCTCAGCATTGTGCAGACAGTTCTTAGAGACACGTGTTGTGTGTGGATGAGCATTGTCCTGTTTGAAACTGGCACCAGGATACTGTCGCATAAGAGGTAACACACCAGGACGCTAGATGGCCGTAACGTACTGTTGTGCTGTCAGAGTTCCCTCAGTCACTACCAGCCTTGACCTGAAGTCATACCCGATGGCTCCCCACATCGTGACACTGCTGGAAGAATTGGAAGTATGGGACCTCTTCCCGGTCGCTGCCATACTCTCAGACGGTGGTTGTCCAGCGTAGTGCAGACCCGCAATTCATTGCTGAACACAATGCAACGCCATTCATCAGCAGTCCATGCTTTCTGGTCATGGCATCACTCCAAACGCAGCAATTTGTGTTGTGGTGTTAATGGCAGCGTATGCTTGGGACGATAATTCCCTCGTCAGGCTGCTCCTAGTCTCCGACCAACGGTGTGGGATGACACAGAATGTTGCACGGAATTCATTACTTGTTCTTGTATGGCAGCCTCAAATATGAAGGGGTTAAGATGTTCTTGGTGCACAATGTGGTGACCCTCCCTTGTGGTGATCAGACGTGTTCGACTGGAAACTTGACGATGAGTATGTTTGCCCTCACGTTCCCATGCAGTCCAACATCGGGCCGCTGTCACATCCAAATGCCGCACAGATCTGGGTATTGCATAATTTGACCAGCCGGCCAAATGGAAACCGACATTAAGGCCCCTTTCAAACTCTGTTAGGTGCTGATAATGGTGTCTCACATGAGAACGCAGCATCTTCGTGTTCTTCACAGTGATCATTCAACATCTGATGCTGTTCACAGCCCTTCTATGATTACTGATTTAATTAATTTCATCATTTGTCATCGTACACGTTGCAAGAAAATGATCATTTCTATGGTTTCCCGTGGTTTCCCATTTTCACACCGGGCAAATGCGGGGGCTGTACCTTAATTAAGGCCACGGCCGCTTCTTTCCCCCTCCTAGGCTTTTCCTATCCCAGCATCGCCATAAGACCTATCCATGTCAGTGTGACATAAAGCAAGTTTAAAAAATCTTTCCTCTTCTTTGCTGTTAATAGAAAAAAAAACCATAGTCGTTTAGTCATTTCCAGAGAGACTCTTAAAATTACAACACATAAGACCTCACCATAAAATATCCTAAATAAAAAACGCACATTAAAATCTACAACAATTCTCTTTCATGTCACTGTCTAAAACCTCTCTTATGTTCTCTCCTGAGGAAAATTATTAAAATCTTATCACATTGTGAAAAATTGCAGTCTTTTGAGTATAACATTCCAACTGTATTGAATGTGTTATTCTAAAAGTATTGGTTGATGCATTCAAATTTATCCAGAAACAAATAAGAGATGCCTATGTTTTGATATATTTCAGGAAACATATATATATATATATTGTTACATTGACATCCGACCATTTCTTCTGAGCGCTTACATTTTTTAGTCAAGCAGTTTACATACATACATACATACATACATACATACATACATACACACACTCATGCGTAGTTGAATTAGAGATACCTGGCTAGTGTAGCACCTTTGCCTTGATGTTGGCAGTTATGAAGTGTAGCATAGACTCCACAAGATTAGGGAGCCATACTGATTCATGATCGCCACATGGCCTCCCATAATCCACCAAGATTGGTCTGAGCATGGTTCAGTTCATACACACAGACAGATCCCAGATGTCCTCAGTGGGATTGCGATCAGGGTTCCTCGTAGAGTGCTCATCAAACCAGTCGTCCATAACTCGGGAGCGATGGACTGGAGCATTGTTTTGCTATGGGTACAGGTTGCTTGCAGGATGCTGGAGGCAAACAAAGGGGTGAACATGATCTGCCAGTAGGTTCTTGTAACGTTCACCAGTGAGGGACGTTGTGAGATGTACAAGAGGTCCCATTTCATCCTACGTGAACGGTTCCCATACGAGGATACCATCACCACCGGCCTGAACTGTACCCTGCTCCTGGTTGACGACGCACTCTTGCCCAGCCATTGCTGTGTACCAACTGTTACCTCGACTCATCTGTCCAGGTAGCCTTTTTCCATGTTTGGAGTGTCCTATAGTGGTGCTCCTTTGCCCATTTTAGTGCCCTGTGATGGGTGTTATGCAGAGGCACCCTCATTGGATGCTTGCTTCTGTAACCCATTTTTTTCTTCCTTTTTTTTCCCCCCTTTCTATTTGTTCGGGGGGTCGACCCTTGTGGATCTTTTGCCCCTACTGGCACCATATTGTATGAACCTGTGTATTATTGGAATGGTGGAAGTGTGGAGTGTTGTCTGTGAGGAAAGGAATATTAAGGACGACACAAACACCCAGTCCCCAGGTCAGGGATATTAATCATAACAGTTAAAAAACCCTGACCCAGCTGGGAATCGAACCCGGGGCCGCCGGGTGACAGGCAGACACGTTGCCCCCTACACCGCGGGGCTGGACTCTGTACCCCATGGCGAGGAGATAAGTTCTGGATGGTATGGCTACTCATACATTGTTGTTTTTGTTGTTGTTGTCATTGACGTCCAGCGTTGAATTGACGAGTGATCTGCTGCACTGTGGCATGTATATCTGCTCTTACGATCTGAGCTAGCCAGCGGCGACCCCTCCCATAAACGTGTATTACACCACGACATTTTACCCTGGTGGCAGTGGTTTTGCCCGAAACCATACATTGATGGTACACTCTTGAAAACCCTATGACTGCACAACTTCAGAAATGAAGTGGTCCATACGTTTGGTGTCGACAATCTGGCCGCCATCAATGTGCTGAGGTCTCGTGTCTTACCGATCCTGTAGTCGGGTATTACTTGTACAACCCGTGCAAGGTCCGACGTTCTCACTGTCACATGCCATGCTCTCCTATTATATTCACCAGGCTGAACACAGCGTTATTTCCCCACTGAGGCAGGCATCTCTAATTCACCTGCTAACAAGTGTATGTCTTCATTATAGACTGTTATGCCCGTCATGCCTCTGTGAAATAACTGAGTGACTCCACAAGCCTCTCTTTGTGACTAGCTCTATGTCCTCATGTAGTTCTACAACTCTTACCTTTAAATCATTAAGAACTGTGTCTGTTATCATCTTGGCTTCCTTCTGCTCCTGTACCTTCCTTGGTCAAGTCCATTATTCTCCTAGGTAATCTATCCACATTCATTCACCTCAGGTTTATATGTTCAGCTTCATCCATAGAGTACCTTCCTAACTTAACCTTTATGTACTTATTCCAAATACCCTTATGTAATGGTGTTTCCTCCTGTTTGTACCAGCAGTTGTTCTCACTACCTTTATGTCTGTTACTTCTTCAAGCTGTTAATAATAAGATATTGTGAATCCACCTAGCTTTGGCTCCCATACAGCAGTCAGTCTGAAATCAGAACAATATAGATAATTTCATCTGAGAGCTCACTTCCTTCTTACAAAATATGATCGATCGCAACTACAAGCTCCTGCCATTTGCCTTTTTCATTGTGGGCCGATTTCACTTACTAAAGTACCGTCTTTGGAGAATATACATCCTAAGTACTTAAAATGATTCACTGTTTCAATTTTTTAATATCGTGCTGGACATTCAGTCCTCTTCAGTGTCCGCTTAACTGACACCACTTTAGTCTTGGAAATGCTAACCTTGTTTTCAAGCTTCAAAATTATTAGATTGCAGTCTGCCACTAAGACCAAGTAGTTGGCATTGGCCAAGCTGTTTACTACAATTTTTCTATCCATCTGAATCCTGCCCAGCCATTTTATGCCTTTCCATGTAGGCTAAGAACAATAAGAGTGAAGTAGTCTCAACAGCACACTAGCCACCAGTATCTTGGAAAGGTGCAGCAATCCAACTGATGAATCCACTGCTACACTGGGGTGAAATGCTGGTAATTTCACAATTTCAAAGGCGTGAAGAGCTTAAATGTTTTTAACATTTTCAGTCAGTGAAATTAAATTATGGTTTCCTTCTGGGAACGTAATTTTTGATAATGAGGGTGAAAGATATAGTGAAAGATGTATAGTATGCAAACTTTTTCTGGACCCCTAGTTCCCATTCAGCACTATGGAGTTCAGCGCTCAAGAAAAGGTTTATGTACTATAACTACACAAGTAAACAATCAGTCAGGAATATCAGCACAGGTCATGAACATGTTAAAAGTTGACCATTTCCTTAAGGAGAAGCAGATCTTAGTTTAGGTTGTTGACATTTGTTGTCATATAAAATTTTTCTATATGACTTCCAAGCCTGCTGATAAACCGAATTTCTGTTGTTGAAATATTCATGTAATACTGTCTCACATTATATTACAGAAAGATCTTTTGATAACAGCTCTACCGAGCAAGTGGCTGTGCGATTTGGGTCATGTAGCTGTCAGCTTGCATGCAGAAGATAGTGAGTTCAAACTCCACTGTTGGTAGCTCTGAGGATGGTTTCTCAGTGGTTTCCCATTTTCACTCCAGGCAAATGCTGGGGCTATACATTAAGGGTGTGGTCACTTCCTTCTCACCCCTAGTCCTTTCCTATCCCATCATTGCCATAAGACCTATTCGTGTTAATGCGACGTAAAGTATATTCTTAAAAAATTTATAACAGCTCTTTCTTCCAAACTTCCTGCCCACCAAGAGTGACTAAGTAACATCATTATGGTGAAATCAGTAGTTAGAAATACTGAAGCTTGGCTCCTGATTAGATTCTCACAGATTACTGAATTAGATCTTTGGGTGGGGACTCCACAAGAAAGGCGCTAACACCATGAGGGAGGTGAATTCTGACATTCGAATCAGAACACGAAATGTTTGAAGTGTGAATCATTGTGGTAAGTTAGAAAATCTCTAGAGGGAATGGATAGGATGAAGTTATACAGAGTTAGTATAAGCAAGGTACATTGGCAGGGAGAGGTTGTTTGGTCAGCGAACTTCAGGGTTATTAACACGAAATCTGTTGGCAGACAAGGAAGAGTAGGACTAATCATGAATAAGAAAATAGGAAGACTGGTAAGCTGCTATGACCACCACAGTGAGCAAATTATAATATTGTAAGGATAGACACCAAACTGCTACCTGCCATATCGGTATAGGTTTACATCCCTATCAGCATTGCAGTTGATAAGGAAATTGAAGAGTATATGAAGAGATAAATGTGATAGGAGACCGGAATGCTGTTGTAGGAGAGGTGAGAGAGGAAAACATTGCAGAAAGGTATGGACAGAGGAAAATAAATTCTGCACTAATCATCTAATCCTTGCAGACACTTGTTTCAAGAAACATAAAAGACATCTGTACACACGAAAGGCCCTTGGAGACACTGAAAGGTACCAGACAGATTATATTATTGTTGATTAGGGAGTGTTTTAGGAATCGGGTATTAGACTATCAAACAATCCTATGAGCAGATGTAGGTCGCTGGGCATGACGTGTAGGCTAAAACTGAAGAAATTAAAGAAAAGGAAGTAAGACAAGAGAAGGGGGATAGATAAATTGAAACAGACAGGGGTAAGAAAATTCATAGGTATTGTAATGCAAGGACTTCCTGAGAGGGATGACGGAAGTGACATAGATAAACAGTAGATAGTGGTGAAATATGTGACAAGTTTACCTGTTGCTGAAAAGCCAGAGTCAAGCATTGGCAGAAATCATTGGATAACTCAGGATATTGTTGGTGAGGGAAGGAAGTACAAGAAGGATGGAGAGAGTACAGGCACCAAAAATGAAGTAGGTGGGAGGTGTAAGTAACGAAGAAGGGAAATTTAAAGCTATTGAAGGTCACATGACTGCAGACTGGGTGGATACTGATTACATGAGTCAGAGAACTTTTGGGGAAGGGAAAACCAGGTATTTCGCTTAATATGTAACATTGTAATGTATGATTTTAATTGAACACTATTTTAATGTCATTAACATAACCACAGAATCGTTTCATCATGCACTAATGTAAGAAACTCACAAGATTTTAAGTATGTTGTTGTTGTTGTTGGAGTCATCAGTCCATAGATTTATTTGATACAGTTCTCCATGCCACCCTACCCTGTGCTAAACTTTTCATTTCTACATAACTACTACATCCTACATCTGCTCTAATCTGCTTGTCGTTTTCGTATCTTCGTCTACGCCTACTTAACTTATCACATACACTGCCCTCAAAAACCAACTGTACAAGTCCTGGGTGTCTTAAGACATGCCCTATCATTCTAGCTCTTCTTCCCTTCAAATTTAGCCAAATCGATCTCCTCTCACCAGTATGATTCAGTATATCTTTGTTTATGATTCTATCTGTCCATCTCACCTTCAGCGTTCTTCTGTAACACCACATTTCAAAAGCTTCTATTCTCTTTCTTTCTGAGCTAGTTATCTTCTGTGTTTCACTTCCATACAATGCCACACGCCAGATAAATGTCTTCTAAAACATCTTTCTAATTCCTATATCAATGTTCCAAGGTGAACAAATTTCTTTTCTTAAGAAAGGCCCTCCTTGCCTGTGCTACTCTGCATTTTATGTCTTCCTACCATCATTAGTTATTCTACTACCCAAATAACAATATTCATCTACTTCCTTAAATACTTCATTTCTGAATCTAATATTTCCTGCATCACCTGACTTTGTTCGAACGCACTCCATTACTTTGTTTTGGACTTATTTATTTTCATCTTGTATTCCCTCTCCAAGACTCTGTCCATACCATTCAGCAATTTCTCCAGATCATTTGCAGAGTCAGATAAAATAACAATATCATCGCCAAATTTCAGGGTTTAGATTTCCTCTCCTTGGACATTGATTGCCTTTCCAAATTCCTCTTGGATTTCTTTTATCGCCTGTTCTGTGTAAACATTGAAAAGGAGAGGAGACAAACTGCAGCCTTGCCTCACTCTTTTCTGGATTGTTGCCTCTTTTCCAAAGCCTATTCTTGTCACTGCAGACTGATATTTGCATAGATTGTAGATAATTCTCCTTTCTTGGTATCTGATCCTGATCACCTTCAGAATCTCAAACAGCTTGGTCCAGTCATCATTATCGAATGCCTTTTCTACATCTATGAAAGCCATGTATGTGGGCTTGTCTTTCTTAATTCGGTCCTCTAAGATCAGACGTAAAGTCAGGATTGCTTCACGTGTTCCCACATTTCTTCTGAAGCCAAATTGATCTCCTCTCAACTCAATTTCAACTTATCTTTCCATACGTGTTAAAAATTTTCAGGCGTGATATACTGAACTAATGGTGGGGTAGTTTTCATGCTTGTCAGCACCAGCTTTCTTGGAAATAGGTACAAGAACATTCTGCTGAAAATTGGATGGCACTTGTCCTCTATCATCCATCTTGCACACAAAACGGAATAACCTCTCCATGCTGGTTTCTCCTAAGACGGTCAGTAATTCTGAGGGTATGTCATCAATTTCTGGTGCCTTGTTCCTACTTAGGTCTCCCAAAGCTCTGTCGAATTCAGACCTCCAAATTGGGTCTCCCATCTCATCAGCATCAACAGCCTCTTCTTGTTCCAGAACCCTATCATCTACTTCTTTACCTTCATACAGCTGTTGGATATGTTCCTGTCATTTTTCTAACTTGTCTTCTTTCCCTAGAAGTGGTTTTCCTTTGTCCAAAGGTTTCCTTGATTTTCCCGTATGCAGCATCTACCTTTCCTACGACCATACAACCTTCAACATCCTTGCACTTCTCTTTTAGCCATTCGTCCTTAACTGTCCTGTACTTTCTATCTACTTCATTCTTTATTTGCCTGTATTCTTTTCTGCCGTCCTCATTTTTTTTTGCATTCTTGTACTTTCGTTGTTCATCAATCAGGTATAGTATCTCTTGAGTTATCCACTGTTTCTTAGTTGATCTGTCCATTCTTCCTCTACTGTGTTTCCTTTAGCCTTTTCATGTAGTCATTGTGTTACATGTTCCTTGAAACAATCCCTCACACTCTTTTCTTTCAACTTGTCTAGATCCCATCTCCTTGTATTCCTTCCTTTCTTCAATTGCAGATGGTATTTCATGACCAACAGGTTGTGGTCAGAGTCCACATCTGCTCCTGGGAAAGTCTTGCAATCCAACACCTGGTTTCTGAATCTCTGCCCAATCATAACGAAGTCTATTAGATACCTTTTATGTCTCCAGGTCTCGTCCATGCATACAGCCGTCATTTGTGGTGTTTGAACCAAGTGTTAGCAAGGACTAAATTATGATCGGTGCAGAATTCAACCAGCTGGCTTCCTCTTTCATTCCTTTGCCCCAGTCCGAATTCTCCTACTATGCTACCTTCTATTCCTTGGCCTACCACTGCATTCCAGTCTCCCATCACAATTAGATTTTCGTCGCCTTTTACATATTGTATTAAATCTTCTATTGCTTCATATATTCTTTTGAATTCTTCATTATCCGCTGAACTAGTAGGCATATAGACCTGCACCATTGTGGTGGGCATTGGCTTAGTGTCTGCCTTGACAACAATAATCCTTTCACTATGCTGGTCGTAGTATCTTACCCGCTGCTCTGTTTTCTTATTCATTATTAAACCAACTCCTGCATTTCCCCTGTTTGATTTTTTGTTCATAATTCTGTAGTCGCCTGACCAAAAATCCTGCTCTTCCTGCCAACGTACTTCACTTATACCAACTACATCTAACTTTTAGTCTATCCAACTCCCTTTTCAGATTCTCTAACCTACCACGATGATTCACACTTCTAACATTCCACACTGCGACTCGCAGAATGTCGGTATCCATCTTCCCGATGCTTGCCCCCTCTCATGTAGTCCCCATCCAGAGATCGGAATGGGGTACTATTTTACCTCTGGAATATTTTACCTGGGAGGAGCCAACATCAGCACATCATTCATACAGACAGAGTTGCATGTCCTTAGGAGTTATTTACGGCTGTAGTTTCCCGTTGCTTTCTGCCGGGTAGCAGTGTCTACATGGCTAAGCCATGTTAAGTAATATTACAAGACTATATCAATCATGCAGACTGCTGCCCTTGAAACTTCCGAAAGGCTGGTACCCCCCTTTCGATGAACCATTCGTTAGTTTGGTCTCTCGACAGATACCCATCTGATATGGTTGCACCTACGGCTCGGCTATCTGCTTCATTGGGTCACGCAAGCCTCCGCACTGTGGCAAGATCATGTGATTTCCAGGGGAGGGATTTTAAGTATATACTTTCAGAAATAATTTTATGCATAGGCTAATAATTAGTCTTTAAGATATCTTATATGGCTGAAGAAAGTTCCTTTATGTCACACGAACACAGATATGTTGGTATATGTTCATTTTATTTGTAGACTTTAGAAAATGCTTTTGGTTATGTAGACTGGACTAAGATTTTCAAAATTCTTAAAAGGATTGGAATTACATACTGGGAACGAAGAGTTATTTATAATCTTCTCAAATCAGGCAACAAATTTGTTTCATCTTACTGACCAATTTCTATTCTCCCCAAACTATCCTTTATCTTTGAAAAAATTATACACCAGCGTCTCCTCGCATTCACTTTGCCGTATATCTCAACCAAGCAGCATGGTTTTCTACCAGGTGGCTCTTGTCTAACAAACCTGGCCACTCTGCATAGCTTTGCATCACATGCCATTGCAGCTAAATCTCAGCTGGATACCTGCTATGTAGACATTTCGAAAGCTTTTAGACCATACTCTGTTGCTCCATAAACTCTCCAACGATTTAATATACATGGCAGTCTTCTGGCCCTTCTTGCTGGCTTCCTACATAACCATTGGCAGAGAGTGGTAATATCAGGCACTTCATCCTCATGGTTACCAGTCACCTCCGGTGTCCCACAAAGCAGTACTCTTGGCCTCTTGCTGTTTTCTTTGTTTATGGACGATCTGCCGTCCAAACTCAATGGAACAGCGAATACCCTACTCTTTGCTGATGACTGCAAGATATTTAGGGAGATCAGGAATCCAGCAGATGCAGCCCTGCTACAGTCCTCACTTAATGCCCTCTCGAACTGGTGCCGTACTTGGAAACTTATCCCCAATCCACAAAAATGCAGTCACATGACCATAACACAACGTGAATCTCCTCTTCCGACATATTACCTACTCGACACGCCCATCACTGTAGTTACGCAACAGCGTGTCCTAGGTGTAATATTCGATACAAAATTACAATTTAAGACCCACATGCAAACATATACAACCAAGGCTATGAAATTACTAGGCATTCTCTACCGCTTCACAGAAATTTCTGACCCCATTGCTCTTCATCACTTCTTCCTCACGACCATTCAACCTCTCTTAAACTACTGCTCTCCGATTTGAACAACTCCCTTCCCCTCCTACACTAAGCAATTAGACAGAGCAGTGTCCTTTTTTGCTGCAATTGTAAAGAACAGAAACCCCAAGCTCAGAAATCTGTCTACGCAGCAGCTATTAATGGCAATTAATATGTCAGTGCTGCACATCAGGCGACAGGTAGCTGACCTGAATTTCCTCCACGGGATCTTAAGTGGGCATTACTGCTCGGAACATCTTGTCTCACTCTTCTCTCTCCGTGTTCCTTCCCGCTCCACCAGAACCAAAGACCTTCTCCACATTCCCCACACTCAGCACTCAATACTTCAACAATCTTTCCTAATCCGCCTCCCAACATTCTTTAACAATATTAATAGGAGACAAGAGCTTGATATAGCATCAAATAAAAGCATATTCGAGGGGGGTGTAAAAAGTCTCTTAAAGATAAGTTGATGTGAAAGGATTATATCATCGTCTTGACCCACAACAACTTGGCTATGAACATGGACATTCTCGTGGTTTTCGATTTGGACAGTTGTTATTAGTAGGCTGTGTACCTGATCTTGTTATATTTTGTTGTGTTTGTTATATTTTATTATGAAAGTTTACGTTTGTTAAATAGTCTGTTGATTGTGCAAGTGAAATTTGCTCAGTGTAGCTGTATCTTGTGCTTCGTGAATAAATAAAAAATAAAAAATAAAAATTGAGCAAGTTGGCTGTGCAGTTAGGGGTGAACAGCTGTGATTTTGCATTCGGCAGATAGTAGATTAAAACTCCACTGTCAGCAGGCCTGAAGATGCTTTTTTCCATGGTTTCCCATTTCCACACCAGGCAAATGCTGGGACTGTACCTTAATTAAAGCCACAACTGCTTCCTACTCCTAGCCCTTTTCTATCCCATCATCACCATGAGACTTATCTGTGTCGGTGCGATGTTGAGCAAAATGTAAAATAATCTGTACAAAAAACAAATATGGTTCATGTTTGTGGATTACTGTAGTCACATCCTAGTTCTTGAACCATGGGCAACGGCTGAGTGGCCTAGTAAGTGGTCCTGTGAGTCAGGATACTAGTTGCTATGGAATGGGAGTGGGCATCTCGGACATATTCTGAGTCGTGGCCCTCCTTGTGCTCAGGCGGCTAGGACTATACAATTCACCAGTGGTCCATAACCCATTAGAGGAGAGATCCTCACTTGGACTATGTGCAAGTAGGGTAGCATCCTGCTTCATGAATTTACCGAGCTCAGAACACTTTATGCAAGCCTCGGTCCTATGGGAGCATCGGAGTCCCACTCCCATTTGACAGGCGAGGGACTCCCTGGAAACAACTTGGCGAACGAAATGGAATTCGATGGGGAGCTTTCAATATTAATGGGGCTTATGGAAGAAAGAAAGTAGAACTGGCTGAGTCAGCAAAGAGGATGCATTTGGATGTGCTAGGAGTAAGTGATATTCGGGTAAGGGGAGATAACGAGGAAGAGATAGGAGATTATAAAATGTACTTGACGGGTGTTAGAAATGGAAGGGCAGAGTCTGGGGTAGGGCTCTTTATCAGGAATACCATTGCACGCAACATAGTTTGTTAGGCACGTAAATGAGCGAATGATGTGGGTAGATTTGTCAGTTGCAGGAATTAGGACTAGAATTGTGTCCGTGTATTCACCATGTGAGGGTGCAGATGAGGATGAAGTGGACAAGTTTTATGAAGCATTGAGTGTCATCGTGGTCAGGGTCAACAGAAAGGATAGAATAGTGCTAATGGGTGATTTCAATGCGAGAGTTGGGAATAGAACTGAAGGATACGAAAGGGTGATTGGTAAATGTGGGGAAGATATGGAAGCTAATGGGAATGGGAAGCGTTTGCTGGACTTCTGTGCTAGTATGGGTTTAGCTGTTACGAATACATTCTTCAAGCATAAGGCTATTCACCGCTACACATGGGAGGCTAGGGGTACCAGATCCATAATAGACTATATCTTAACAGACTTTGAATTCAGGAAATCCGTTAGGAATGTACGAGTTTTCCGCGGATTTTTCGATGATACAGACCACTATCTGATCTGTAGTGAACTAAGTATCTCTAGGCCTACGGTGGAGAAAGTGAAATCTGTCTGCAAACGAATAAGGGTAGAAAATCTCCAGGACGAGGAAATTAGACAGAAGTACATGGATATGATTAGTGAGAAGTTTCAAACAGTAGACAGTAAGGAGGTTCAGGATATAGAAAGTGAGTGGGTGGCGTACAGGGATGCTGTAGTAGAAACAGCAAGGGAATGCCTAGGAACAACTGTGTGTAGAGATGGGAAAAGGCGAACATCATGGTGGAATGATGAAGTGAGAGCAGCTTGTAAACGTAAAAAGAAGGCTTATCAGAAATGGCTCCAAACAAGGGCCGAGGCAGACAGGGATTTGTACGTAGATGAAAGAAAGAGAGCGAAACAAATAGTTGTTGAATCCAAAAAGAAGTCATGGGAAGATTTTGGTAACAACCTGGAAAGGCTAGGTCAAGCAGCAGGGAAACCTTTCTGGACAGTAATAAAGAATCTTAGGAAGGGAGGGAAAAAGGAAATGAACAGTGTTTTGAGTAATTCAGGTGAACTCATAATAGATCCCAGGGAATCTATGAAGAGGTGAAGGAATATTTTGAACATCTTCTCAACGTAAAAGGAAATCTTCCTTGTTGTGTTGCGAATAGCCAAGCTCATGGGGAGGAGGAAAATTATGTTGGTGAAATTACGCCTGAGGAAGTGGAAAGGATGGTAAATAAACTCCATTGTCATAAAGCAGCAGGAATAGATGAAATTAGACCTGAAATGGTGAAGTATAGTGGGAAGGCAGGGATGAAATGGCTTCATAGAGTAGTAAAAGTAGCGTGGGGTGTTGGTAAGGTACCTTCAGATTGGACAAAAGCAGTAATTGCACCTATCTATAAGCAGGGGAACAGGAAGGATTGCAACAACTATCGAGGTATCACATTGATTAGTATACCAGGCAAAGTATTCACTGGCATCTTGGAAGGGAGGGTGCGATCAGTCGTTGAGAGGAAGTTTGATGAAACCCAGTGTGGTTTCAGACCACAGAGAGGCTGTCAGGATCAGATTTTCAGTATGCGTCAGTTAATTTAAAAATGCAACGAGAGGAATAGGCAGTTGTGTTTATGTTTCGTAGATCTAGAGAAAGCATACGACAGGGTACCGAGGGAGAAGATGTTCGCTATACTAGGGGACTATGGAATTAAAGGTAGATTATTAAAATCAATCAAAGGTATTTATGTTGACAATTCTGCTTTAGTGAGAATTGATGGTATTCTTGGTTCAGGGTACTTACAGGGGTTAGACAAGGCTGTAATCTTTCACCTTTGCTGTTCGTAATTTACATGGATCATCTGCTGAAAGGTATAAAATGGCAGGGAGGGATTCAGTTAGGTGGAAATGTAGTAAATAGTTTGGCCTATGCTGACGACTTGGTCTTAATGGCAGATTGTGCCGAAAGCCTGCAGTGTAATATCTTGGAACTTGAAAATAGGTGCAATGACTATGGTATGAAAATTAGCCTCTCGAAGACTAAATTGTTGTCCGTAGGTAAGAAATTCAACAGAATTGAATGTCTGATTAGTGATACAAAGCTAGAACAGGTCGATAATTTCAAGTATTTAGGTTGTGTTTTTTCCCAGGATGGTAATATAGTAAATGAGATTGAATCAAGGTGTCATAAAGCTAATGCAGTGAGCTCGCAGTTGCGATCAACAGTATTCTGTAAGAAGGAAGTCAGCTCCCAGAGGAAACTGTCGTTACATCGATCTGTTTTCAGACCAACTTTGCTTTACGGGAGCGAAAGCTGGGTGGACTCGGGATTCTTATTCATAAGTTAGAAGTAAGAGACATGAAAGTAGCAAGAATGATTGCTGGGACAAACAGGTGGGAACAATGGCAGGATGGTACTCGGAATGAGGAGATAAAGGCTAATTTAGGAATGAACTCGATGGATGAAGCTGTACGCATAAACTGGCTTCGGTGGTGGGGTTATGTGAGGCGAATGGAGGAGGATAGGTTACCTAGGAGAATAATGGACTCTGCTATGGAGGGTAAGAGGAGTAGAGGTAGATCAAGACGATGATGGTTAGACTCTGTTTCTAACGATTTAAAGGTAAGAGGTATAGAACTAAATGAGGCCACAATACTAGTTGCAAATTGAGGATTGTGGCGACGTTTAGTAAATTCACAGAGGCTTGCAGACTGAACGCTGAAAGGCATAACAGTCTATAATTGTAATGTATGTATGTAAAAAACAAATTGCAGTAAGCAGTGATAAAGTGTTGAGGAATATGAAAGGGAAGGAACAATCCACCAGGGAGTGGGCCAGGAGTGTATGTCTCCCATACTTTCTATTAAAATAATGTATATAGGGCAGGCAATGGAGGAAATCAATGAGGACCAGTCGAGTTGGGCGCGTGGCTGTGAGCTTGCATCCGGGAGATAGTGGGTTCGAATCCCACTGTTGACAGCCCTGAAGATGGTTTTCTGTGGTTTCCCATTTTCACACCAGGCAAATGCTGGGGCTGTACCTTAATTGAGGTCACGGCCGCTTCCTTCCAACTCCTAGGCCTTTCCTATCCTATCATCGCCATAAGACCTATCTCTGTCGGTGCGACATAAAAGCCACTAGAAAAAAAATCAATAAGGATTGTAGAAAATTAGTCACTCTTCAGTAAGAGGCTATTAAACTCTTGGATCTGCTGATGATTATAAAGTAATGCTATCCAGGTCAGCAGGAGATTTGGAAGAGATGTTTAATGGATACAGTTTTGAAAACTCAATACAAACTTAAAATGTACAAATTCAAAACAAATGTGATGGAATACAGTAGAGCAAGGTCAGGTGCAGCTTTTAATGTAAGACTAGGAAATGAAATCATAGAGGAATATTGCTACCTAGGAAGTAAAATAACCAATGATGGAAGAAGCATGCAGGACATAAAATATACGTTGATATTAACAAAGAAAACCCTTCATGATAAAGAATTTTACTCACTACAAACATAGGTATACATGTCAGATGATCATTTCTGAAAGTGTTTGTCTGCAACATTGCACTATATTGATGTAAAGCATGGACTGTAACTGCTGCAGGAAGAGAGTAAATAGAGGCCTTCCCAGTATGGTGCTATAGAATAATACTTTAAGTGGGGAATGGGTCGAGCCAATCATGAACAAAGAGTAATATTGAACTGAGGTCTGCATGAGAAAACGATATGGCAATATTTAACTCGCAGGAGAGATTGGTTAGTTGGTCATGTTCTGGGACATCCAGGGCGTTTCATTTTGCTTTTTAGGGAGGTGTATGGGGTAAATAATGGAGGCAGGAAATTTCATTTTGCTTTTGAGGGAGGTGTATGGGGTAAATAATGGAGGGAGAGACCAAACAAACATTATGATAAACAGGTCAGGATGAATGTGGGATGTGGTAGTTACGTTGCAATGAAGAAATTGTTGTGGTATAGGGTGGTATGGGTGCTGCATCAAACCAGGCCAACCGGACGATACTTTAACGTTCACGATATCTCCTCAGGAGGCTGGGGAGCGACATACATGGTCATTGTCATCTTTGCACAGTAGCTCAGGAACTTAAAGCCGAATGATTTAGAAGTGATAATATCCTGAACTCAGTTTGAACAGTAGTTGTATAGTGATATTGTTTAGTAAGTTGTCCAAGAAGCTGCCAATATTAATATTAACTTTATTTTGGGAAATTGAACCGGGTTGCCCGGTTTGAAATTGACAAGGAGGGACACTTTTTCCAGCATATGTATATTTAAGTTTACTCTTAAATAATAATGTTAGAAGTACACACAAGGTTGACAGTAAAACTCAAAACCTTTAGATGAATTAAAAACTAATATGAATCTCAAAAGTTACCACCAATACAATTAGTTGCAGTTCTCCATATATGAAACATTAATATTGATCTGGCCTATTGTCTTTCAACATATATGTTTTAGGAGTATATGCATATATTGAGCAGTGGGCATTGCATTTTCAACAAGTATTTTCCATTCTCAGAATTGAAAATATTGTGAACTCTTAATCACTTTTCAGTGTATCATCACTGGAATTCGAAGGACTGTCAGTTTCACTATAACTTCGTTTGAACATTTTACTTTGACATAAAAATTCTAGTGCCTTACTGAAAAGTAGTCTTTAACTACAGAAGGGTGACTTCTGTTCGAAAGTCGTGCCATGAAACTTCATAATCAGTAATATAATATGTTCATTGTTTGAAGGTTCAACTGTTCTCTGCAGAGTGCTACGATGCCTAAAATTTCCAACACTAATTGTTGCATAAATTAATTTATGATAAAATGAACTTTTGTAATTGTGAAAATGTTACATCATGGAGTATGATAGAGATATCGAGTTATGTTATTTTTTAAGATAATGATAAATGTCTGGCAACCCTGCATTAGAGAGCTGCCAAGGGACTAGTTTAGCCTATATTGTATGAGTTTCCCTTAAAAAATATCCTATTCACTTCTCTTTTTTTAAGGACGTTCCTTGTTATTTTGGTTTCTCCTGAGTTACTTTGTATTTTAGTGTCGAATATTTATCCATATTGATACATCGGCTATTTAAAAAAAATCCTCTACCTTATGTTACTTGTTCATTATTATAACCATACATAACCATATGTTTCTTCATTTGTCACTGGAGTAACATTATTCTTGTAATATTTCAGAGAGAACATGCCTAGTCATTTCAAAGTGAAAGAATATTGCCCCTTGGTGTTCCGCAATTTACGGGAGAGGTTTGGTATAGATGATCTGGACTTCAAAGAATCCATGACAAGGTATGTAATTTTTAAAAGTGCTTGGAGAGATTTTACAAAATGTTGTTAAGTTTCTACTGAATACTTTCAGTTCATTAATCAGAATATTTTTTAAACCATTATTTCATATAAATATTGTGTACTGTACCTTTCATTCAGAGTGCTCTGTTTTCATTCATGTTCTATGTATGCTTTGAAATGCGATAATGTTCACATTTTTCTTTTTTCTTTGTAGGTCTCAACCTGTCCTCATTGACTCACCAGGAAAAAGTGGAGCTAAGTTTTACCAGTCATATGATAAGCTGTTCATCATTAAGGCTTTAACTAGTGAAGAAGTGGAAAGGATGCATTCATTCCTGAAGCACTACCATCCTGTAAGTTATGTCTTGTAGTCGTTAGCATAGTGTGATTATCTTGTACGGTAAACAGCCTTGCAATGAGAGAGCATTGGATGATTAGACTCGTATCCTTATCTACACATTATTCCGTACCATGGTCAGATTTAACTTTCAGTTTAGAACTATTTTCTTTTCGTTTGGAAAGTCTTCGTGAGTACACTGTTGCACTGCCTCTAACTTATAAATATGCAGCAATTTTGTGTGGCTTGTGTTGTAGAGATGTATGTTCTGTGGATAACAGTCCTGTACTTGCTGCAGCTGCCACTCTAGACCGGATGATGGCTGGAGATTCCATCCCAGCTGCTCCTATACATGTTCTCTCACAGTACTGGGGACGCAGCCTATGAAGGAAGTGTATCAGCAGCTTGAAGGCAGTCCTAAAAAAGCTGGACACGGGGTGGTCTGGCATTATCTTGATAAAACATAGATCTTTGGAGTCACCCCATGAAGGGAAGCATTTGAGGTCACAAAATATCCTGAATGTTCACTTGTGCAGTTATGATTCCTCTCAGCATCACTAGAGGACTCCTGGAAGTTTAGGAGATAACTCTATACACCATCATAGATCAAGTTCTGGCGGTGTGCCACTGAGCAACGAAGGCCAGAAGTGCGCACTCATCAGTGCGCTTCTGTACTCTGATACGGTGATCATCAGCACCTAGAGAAAAGATTTGACTCATCACTGAAGACAACCCATCACCATTCTTCCGTTGTTCATGCTTCCCATTTGCAACAAAACTCCAGACAATGTCCCATTGTTAGAATGTCTGTGGCAGACAATGTAAGAGATGTCATAAATGTTCTGCAAGGCACCTAAAAATGCTGCTGGTTGACTCAGGTCTCTAGCGATGCTGCTGCATGTTGTTTTATGGTGGACAGCAACACCATTGGTTGCATTCATGCCTGTCCTCTTGTCTGGTGGTCTTTGTGGGTTGCTCAGGACCTTCCTGGCATGTTGTAGAATGTTCCTGACTCGTTTACTTACTTGAAAACATACTAATCTGCATTTAAATTGAATACACAATCTTCGGACCTTGCACTCACACTTAGTTCTTACCTGCTTACTTACACGTACGTTATTTGAAGGGCGCCAGCTACCACTCAGTGCAGCAATAATAGAATGAGAATCTTGACTACCTCTAGAGTGTGGGGTAATAAGCTTACTTTTGACAACATACCATATAAGTTTTGGGAAAAGGAGATTGGCGTCCAGTTTCCCCATTAAATTTGAGGTTATCTAATTCTGTCATTGAAATAATACTATGAATTAATTTGATAGAACAAAATATATTCTTTAAAATGTATAGAAAAAATAGTCTTGTTGCTATAAAACAGATGAGAATATGAAATTATGACATTGCAACTGAAAGAAACTAGGCATGAAATTGAATTCTTCTTGACCGGACATTTAACAATTATACACGAAATATATCCCTCACTGGTTCACTTGACTGTACCTTCAACACTTTGAGTGTAATTATGACGTATTCCTTTAATCTGGTGTTTACTGTAGATGTGTCACGCCTAATTTGGTGGTGTATCCATGTGACTGCTTCATCTCCATATCATATGACTCCTTGGTAAGTCTGTACTGTATGACTTCATTGCAAATGTATCCTTCTATGACTCCATGGTAAGCCTTTCCGTCCATATCTTCAACTAAGTGACTGACCAACTATGGCCTCACTCTCTCAGTGACCAAAGACTAATGGCTCACTGAGTCTTCTCCATCTCGTTCACTTTCCGACCAACTGTTGCCTCTGGTTCCAATTAAATAATGACTGACGCTACAAGATACACCCAGCTTTTAGGGACGTTGGTTGACACACCTACGTAATCTCCAGAAATAACTATGATCTACTTCTACCTCGCGACAAATGTTACACCCTGTGGCAAAATCGCCCGCAGTCTGTGAGTTGTTCATACTGCTGTCAAATGTATCCTTGAGGCATGCTGGCTACTCAATAAGCACACTGATAACAGTGCACATGTCTGTCTGTTAGGTCATCAGCCCAGAGGCTGGTTGGATCCTCAAATAGCACTACCAAAGGTTATGCAGTTATAAGGAAACCGCAAAAACCAATGGCAGCACCAAAATGAGGCGTACTAGGCAAGACGAGGAGTGAGGTAGTTTGCCATTGCTTTCCTCACTGGGTCAAAGTGCTATTGCAGCACGACTGACCCTATGAGCAACACCTTTCATAACACTCAGATGCACTAGTCGTGCTCTGAATGCCATTACTCAGTACCACCCATACCCCAGCAGCTTCCATATTGTCACAGCCATGGATGAGACTGGGACTTCGGTGAAAGCTACACTTTACTCTGGCCTGTGCCAAAAGATGGATACAAAAGTACTGTATCCATCAAGAAATGGCAGCAGGCAAAAACAGTGCACATACCATAGTCCTATGATCATTCTTGTTAGGGCACAGATGATATCCTCTGGTGATGATTCTGCTAGACCACCTGCAGCCAAACATTTTCACTACTATTTTCCTTGGTGGTACTGCATACCAGCTTTTGTCTCTTTAGGATTATTTTTCTGTGTGTTTTAAATCCCAAATTCCTGTTCATTTACATAACTCAGCTGATTTTGTTCATCTGACTTTTAAAATACATGATTTGTGGTCAGAATATTGGCTCATGTGGAGCCCTGTAATGAACTTCAGTAATATGACTGAAGATGTTTTATTATTAAGCATATGGAATTTACATAATGGACAAGTATATACAATATTATACAAAAGAAAACCTGCAGAGGATACATGGTACTAAGTAGGGAACAATTATACATCGATATCGAAATTATTTATCCACTGCACTAGGGATACTGAGACATCAGCAAAGTCTTTCCAGTCTCCACCATAAGCACGCAGAGGACATTCATCCATTATATGATGCATGGTTTGGACCAATGCACCACAATCACACGCGGGATATTTCCTGAAGCCCCACTGGTGAAGGGAGAATTCAGATCTTCCACAATTAGTGTGAAACCTGTTTAGTGATGACCACGTTCTTCTTGGTAAACTGAAACCAGCTGGGGTGTGATTTGGATTAAAGAGGCTTGGCCACTCCGGAGCTGTACGAAACCATTGCTCTTTCCATTCCTCTTTTAAATTGAAACCAGCATCCATTAGATTCTTAGCTGTTTTCATTGGTGGTTTACGGGATTTCAGCCTTTGTCTCCAGAGATCTGCAACATCCCTGTGGATGTTGCTCACGTCCGCAGGATTTACCTCCATATTGCCCTGCACATGTTCCCCCGGTGGTGCTAAGTGAGTAACAACACATCGGTGGCCAAACTATCAACAGTCGTTGATCTCCTGGCCAAATGGACTCGGAGAGAACTGAACAGGTTAGCTATGGTGTCACTAAACTATTATGTCGGTCTGATTCATGTTATAAATCCGTTTTGTTCCTCACCATCTTGTTACGTTGTCTGTTATTTGTTCAAAGTTAACTCTTTCCGGTCTAACTGCGAGCATAGGTCGCAGCGGCCGAAATTACACTCAGCCCGTAGTAAGGTTTGACAATTCACTAAAAATCGAGAATGAGCTATGCATGCATTCTGGTGGTTATATCATGTTTCTTCATGTATTAGTTGTGAGAGTATTTAAGCAGATGGCAGTATTGTATGTTTAAGTCAGAGATTTTACGATATTTTCGATCAACATGCACCAGTAGATGTTGTCACTCAGTGATCTCTAAGGCTTGGATTCTCGTGGCAAACATGTGCTTGACGAAAGTGATATTTTTTATATTTTATGATATATTATAAATTTATGGGAAAATGAACATATTATTGACATATGAATTCGAAACAACTTCTTACATTTCATTATGATTGGAGTTCGTTTTACGGCGTAGCGCATGTTACCGCATTTCATATTTGCGTGAATACGTAAGATTGTGTACATATTAGTAAAGTTGTCTGTTTAGAAGACTGTATTTTCTCTTTCTCACAAGGAAACATCGGCAATGGGTTAGTCGCCGATCGCGATGAAGCTTGGAAAACACATTGAGGTACACATAAAAATGATGTCTGCATCAATTTTGGGTGCCAACATTCATTAGAGCGTTAACTATGGGGCCTAAAAGTTGCAACATTTCAAATTCCGTGCGATCAGCAATGAAAACCTGCTGGCCGATGCTAAGCTGGCACACTGCGTACTTGGAGACACGCCTCTGCACCTCCTCCTGCAGAGGCTCCTTGGAAACAATTTGGCGAACGAAATGGAATTCAATGGGGAGCTATCAATATTAATGGGGCTTATGGAATAAAGAAGGTAGAACTGGCTGAGTCAGCAGAGAGGATGCATCTGGATGTGCTAGGAGTAAGTGATATTCGGGTAAGGGGAGATAACGAGGAAGAGATAGGAGATTATAAAGTATACTTGACGGGTGTTAGAAAGGGAAGGGCGGAGTCTGGGGTAGGGCTGTTTATCAGGAATACCATTGCACGCAACATAGTTTCTGTTAGGCATGTAAATCAGCGAATGATATGGGTAGATTTGTCAGTTGGAGGAATTAGGACAAGAATTGTGTCTGTGTATTCACCAAGTGAGGGTGCAGATGAGGATGAAGTTGACAAGTTTTATGAAACATTGAGTGACATCGTGGTCATGGTCAACAGCAAGGATAGAATAGTGCTAATGGGTGATTTCAATGCGAGAATTGGGAATAGAAATGAAGGATACGAAAGGGCGATTGGTAAATATGGGGAAGATATAGAAGCTAATGGGAATGGGAAGCGTTTGCTGGACTTCTGTACTAGTATGGGTTTAGCTGTTACGAATACATTCTTCAAGCATAAGGCTATTCACCACTACGCATGGGGGGCTAGGGGTACCAGATCCGTAATAGACTATATCTTAACAGACTTTGAATTCAGGAAATCTGTTAGGAATGTACAAGTTTTCCGGGGATTTTTCGATCATACAGACCACTATCTGATCTGTAGTGAATTAAGTATCTCTAGGCCTAGGGTAGAGAAAGTGAAATCTGTCTGCAAACGAATAAGGGTAGAAAATCTCCAGGACAAGGAAATTAGACAGAAGTACATGGATATGATTAGTGAGAAGTTTTGAACAGTGGACAGTAAGCAGGTTCAGAATATAGAAAGAGAATGGGTAGCATACAGGGATGCTGTAGTAGAAACAGCAAGGGAATGCCTAGGAACGACTGTGTGTAAAGATGGGAAAAGGCGAACATCTTGGTGGAATGATGAAGTGAGGGCAGCTTGTAAACGTGAAAAGAAGGCTTATCAGAAATGGCTCCAAACAAGGGCCGAGGCAGACATGGATTTGTACGTAGATGAAAGAAACAGAGCGAAACAAATAGTTGAGTTGTATGCACGAACAAACGTCTGTTACATTCCCTATATATTGAGAAAAACGGCAACAAAAATGTTGACCAGGGGACTTGGCTATGCGAGAGAATATAACATAGACTTTTGTTCCGTAAACCAACAGGTTATAAGTGCACGCGCTCACTCATTCTTTCATAATGTATGCATGCAGAGGAGAATAGTGTTATTTTAATGTTTTAGCCTAATTACAATAATTTGGTGCGTACATCTTTCCACTCACTAGGGTCACGTTTCCTTTTCCTGCATCTGTTTTTCGTCAACTTGTGTGTACCGCTTGGGGACTACAGTATATTATATTACGATCACTACTATCGTCTGATTACACGATTATGGTTTCGATGAGTAACTAAATAAACTCGGTAATATAAGACTGAACAAACCAGAACAATCTCCGGACTAGAATGTGTTCATTACATTGCATTCTATTCGTGATATTGTCAAGCGCTCGCGCGGGAAACGCTGTAACATAGACTTTTGTTCCATTATTTTTCAAGTGCGTTTCTCTTCACAATTTCCGGAATATTATAGCCGTCAGTTGAGATATACTCAAACTACCTGCAAATAAATATCCAGGACACATCATAGATGTTTGTTCCATGAATATCTCAAATGCCACAAAAATGTTACATAGACGTTTGTTCGCGCATACGACTCAGTTGTTGAATCCAAAAAGAAGTCGTGGGAATATTTTGGTAATAACCTGGAAAGGCTAGGTCAAGCAGCTGGGAAACCTTTCTGGACAGTAATAAAGAATCTTAGGAAGGGAGGGGAAAAAGGAAATGAACAGTGTTTTGAGTAATTCAGGTGAACTCATAATAGACCCCAGGGAATCACTGGAGAGGTGGAGGGAATATTTTGAACAGCTTCTCAATGTAAAAGGAAATCTTCCTGGTGGTGTTGCAAACAGCCTAGCTCATGGGGAGGAGGAAAATGGTGTTGGTGAAATTATGCTAGAGGAAGTGGAAAGGATGGTAAATGAACTCCATTGTCGTAAAGCAGCAGGAATAGATGAAATTAGACCTGAAATGGTCAAGTATAGTGGGAAGGCAGGGATGAAACGGCTTCATAGAGTAGTAAGATTAGCATGGAGTGTTGGTACCTTCAGATTGGACAAACGCAGTAATTGCACCTATCTATAAGCAAGGGAACAGGAAGGATTGCAGCAACTATCGAGGTATCTCATTGATTAGTGAACTACCAGGCAAGGTATTCACTGGCATCTTGGAAGGGAGGGTGCAATCAGGGAACAATGGCAGAAGGGTACTCGGAATGAGGAGAGGAAGCCTAATTTAGGAATGAACTCGATGGATGAAGCTGTGCGCATAAACCGGTTTTGGTGGTGGGGTCATGTGAGGCGAATGGAGGAGGATAGGTTACCTAGGAGAATATGGACTCTGTTTTGGAGGGTAAGAGAAGTAGAGGTAGACCAAGACGACAATGATTAGACTCGGTTTCTAGCGATTTAAAGATAAGAGGTGTAAAACTAAATGAGGCCACAACACTAGTTGTAAATCGAGGATTGTGGCGACGTTTAGTAAATTCACAGAGGCTTGCAGACTGAACGTTGAAAGGCATAACAGTCTATAATGTTAATGTATGTATTTATGTATGTTCGAAATCGGGAATACCAGGTAATTACGCATTGTCACAGCAAAAGTGGTGTGAGGAAGGAGAAGAGACGTACTTCCCTCATCCTCTCCCTTTCCTGGTATTCATTATGCTTGTGCATTTCTTTCACTAATGAAGGTTCTGCTATTTACAGAGGTTAAATGAGTGGGTTGAGAAAATAAGCTTTCGAATGCCTGAAAACAATGAGGAGATGAAGGCTAATTTAATTTGTGCAACCTTTTTTGTCTTTGATGTATGGAAATTCATTATGTGGTTTTTAAAATGTGTAAATCACAGGGAAAAAAATGCTTAATGATCAAAAAAGGCTTTAAATCTTAAAATAGAGAACGGAAGCCAAACTAAGCAAAGAAGGCTAAATAAAAATTTTTTCTACACTTCCTAAATGCACGAAAACATATTTATCTCTATATCCAGTCAGATAAAAAAGGCATTTTGCCTAACTTCCGGGCTCTAGTAATAACATTTGTTCACTTTAAGAAGGCATATGATTGTATACATAGACCTTCAATGTTAAAAATTTTTACGGAATTGTGGACTCCATCCTAAATTAAACTGATAGATCTTACTTTAACTAATACCATATCAAAAGTAAAGTTTAGAGAAAGAGTTTTCTGAGCCATTTTTGATTAAAACAGGTTTAAGATAAGGAGACTGTTCATCACCGTTACTATTTAATTGTGCGTTAGAATTTATAATAAGGGAATGGTACGTCAACCGAAAAAACATGAAAGTTGGAAGCTCCAAACAAAATTTAAACTGTTTAGGATTTGCTGATGACCTTGCTCTATTGTCTAACAATATTCAGGGAACTCAACACCAAATTAAATCTCTCCAGGAAATAGCACAAAAAATAGGTCTCACAATATCCTTTGAAAAAACTGAGATCATGTTTACACATCCTCCACTGTTAAATAAAATAACAATTGATGGCCAAGAAATCAAAATTGTTTATAAATTTAAGTATTTAGGTGAAATCATAACTTATTATCTTAATGAGAAGCCAGCCTGGCATAACAGAATAAATAAATAAATAAATAAATAAATGAATTAAAGAAAGCAAATTATACTACCAAGACTACATACAATAAAAAAGCATCGATAGCAGCAAAATTAAGACATTATAAAACAGTCACACAGCCAGAAATAACTTATGCTAGTGAAACCATTTTTAAAACTACTAATAGAGCTGAAACAGACAAAATACTTCAAACAGAAAGAATAATAATTAGAACACACATAAATAAACAGTATCAAGTTAATGGACAATGGAGAATAGCATCAAATAAAACTGTTGGCTTGAAATTGAACCAGTATTGAGCATTATTTGGAAGAAAAGTATATCATTCTTAGGACATCTTATCAGAACACCAGAATTAGCAAAAGAATAATTGAAAAATTATGAAATAGCAAGACCAAGATTAAATCGATCACGGAAATTAAAGAGGATATTGAAGAACTACAAATAACAATAGACGGTCTCAAAAACAAAACAGAAAAAATAAGATACTTCAAGACACACACACACACCAGGCTACAGACCAAGGTCAATTAAAGGTCTAATGGGAGGGTATTTTCAACAGAACAAAGGAAGGCAGCATCTCTCAGAATGAAAAAAATACTGAGCTGATAGGAAATCAAGAAATTCTTTGCATAATTAACTAGTGGTCCAATATAGGCCATGAAATGTAACATAAATAAAAAGGAATGAGACAAAGTATTTTTTGTTGTTTACATACTTCATGTAAAAACACACTCTTAAAGCATGTGTAAGTACCTAATCTATATATATAAAGTAGCTTGTCCTGACTGACTGACTGATTCATCATCGCCGAGCCAAAACTACTGGACATAATGAAATGACATTTTGCAGATATATTCATATAAAGATGTAGGTGCTCGCTAAGAGAGGATTTTTGGATATTCCGCCGCTAAGGGGGTGAAAAGGGGGGTGAAATTTTAAAATGAGTGTGTCTATATCTCAAAACTTTAAAAGTTTACAGATGTGAAAATTGGTATTTAGAATCTCCTTTAAAAATAAGGAAATACGTATTTTTTTGTTTTCAGAAAATCTCAATAGGAGGGGTGAAAAAGGGTGAAAAATGGGTTGAATGCCTTTAATCAGGATACCGGTACTTATATCTCAGAAACTGAAGATATTACAGACCTCAAAATTGGTACATTTGATCTCTTTCAAAAATAAACGCATATTTTTTTGTTTTTATAAAATCCAATTAATGCGAGGGTGAAAAGGGGGGTGAATTTTTAAAATGAGTGCATCTATATCTCAAAAGTTTTAAAGTTTAGAGATGTAAAAATTGGTATTTAGAATCTTCATTAATAATAAAGGAACACGTATTTTTTTGTTTTCGGAAAATCCCAAGAAGAGGGGAGAAAAGGGGTGAAAAATGGGTAGAATGCCTTTAAAGAGAATACTTATATCTTAGAAACTGAAGATATTACAGACCTGAAAATTGTTGTTTGGGACCTCCTTTAAAAATAAAGAAACGCGTATTTTTTTTGTTTTTAGAAAATCCAATTAATGGTGGGGGGTAAAAGGGGGATGATTTTTTAATATGAGTGTATCTATACCTCAAAACTTTTAAAGTTTATAGATGTAAACATTGGTATTTAGAATGTCCTTTAAAAATAAAGAAACAGGTATTTTTTTGTTTTTGGAAAATCCAATTAGTGGGAGGGTGAAAAGGGGGTGAATTTTTAAAATGAGTGAATCTATATCTCCAAACTTTTAAAGTTTGCAGATGTAAAAATTGGTATTTAGAATCTTCATTAAAAATAAAGAAACACGTATTTTTTTGTTTTCGGAAAATCGCAATAGGAGGAGTGAAAAGGGGTGAAAGAGCGGTTGAATGCCTTTAATGAGGCTACTTATATTTCAGAACCTGAAGATATTACAGACCTGAAAATTGGTATTTGGGATTTACTTTAAAAATAAAGAAACAGGTATTTTTTTGATTTTGGAAAATCCAAATAATGGAGCGTGAAAAGGGGGGTGAATTTTTAAAATGAGTGTGTCTACATCTTAAAACTTTAAAAGTTTACAGATGTAAAAAAATGGTATTTAGAATCTTCTTTAAAAATACAAGAACACTTATTTTTTGCTTTCTTTAAATCCCAATAGGAGGGGTGTAAATGGGTGAATAATGGGATGAATGCCTTTAATGAGGATACATATATCTCAGAAACGAAAGATATTACAGAACTGAAAATTTGTATATGGGATCTCCTTTAAAAGTAAAGAAACACGTATTTTATAGTTTTTGGAAAATCCAATTAATGGCGGTTAAACAGGAGTGACAAAATGGGGTGAATTTTTTGAAAGACTATATCTACAGAATATCTTGGAAACGTAAAATGTTACAGACGTAAAATGTGGGTGTTTGGAATCTCCTGTAAATGTAAAGAAACATAGGTGATTTGTTTTGGGAAACTCTACATAAGGGGAACTCAAAAGGGGTGAAATTTTAAAATGAGAATTTTTACAGTATATCTCAAAAAACTTAACATGTTACAGAAGTGAAAAATGGTATTTTTTATCTCTATTAAACATAAAGAAACACATATTTTTAGTTTTCGGAAATACCACTTGGGGTAAAAGTGACTGAAAATGGTGTTGAATTCTTTTAATTAGGCTACTGATATCTCAAATATGAAGATGTTATTGACGTGAAATTTGATATTTGGAATCTGCTTTAAAAGTAAAGAAACACGTATTGTCGGATAATCCAATGAAGGGGGGGGGGGTGAAAGAATTGAAAAATTAATTGAAATTCACTTGGGTAGGGGGGGGGGGGGAGTAGTGTGAAATGAAGTGCAAAAAGTAAATTATTTTTATGGGGATACTTATATCTCAAAGCTGAAGGTAATAGACGTGAACATTGGTGTTTGGAATCTCCCTTAAACATAAAGAAAACAAGCCTTCCTTTAATTTTTCTTGGGGGGGGGGGGGGGGGCAGGTGGCGGTACATAAACGTAACGGCGGTGGGGTGTAGAAGGAGGTGAGACCAATTGAGTTTACTGTTATTAATGTACTTATAAGGATCCTCTGTTGCTCAGGCGCAAGCGTGCCGGCCTCTCACAGCTGGGTTCCGTGGTTCAAATCCCGTTCACTCCATGTGTCATTCGTGCTGGACAAAACGGAGGCGGGACAGGTTTTTCTCCGGATACTCCGGTTTTCCCTGTCATCAGCCATTCCAGCAACACGTAATAATAATAATAATAATAATAATAATAATGTGCGGACCGCGCTGGAAACGGCTCCTGGACGGGTAATGACTAAGAACGCAGCCCGGCCGCGGGTTCAGTGCCGCCAAGGCACCCAATATGACACCACGCCGGATCTCCTGAAGGATTTTATCCCTATTAAAAATGATTATAGGAAAAGATGGCACAGATTTACGGACCCAAGTGACCGGGAGGAATACCTGAGTCTAACCCAGGAAGTACGAAATCGATTGCTGAATATGAAGATTGAAAAATGGGAGGAAACGTGCCGTAAAATAATAGAAAACGAGTCAGATCGGGAATTTTGGTGGATTCTCGCAGAAAACGAGTCAGATCGCGAATTTCGGAGGATTATATATCTAAAACAATAAGCATTCAATTATAAATTTCAGTATAATACCGTAGCGAAGCACGGGTATCTTGCTAGTCTATATATATATAAAATAACTTGTCATGACTGACTGACTGATTCATCATCACCGAGCCAAAACTACTGGACGTACAGAAATGAAATTTTGAAGAAACATTCATATTAACATGTAGGGGTTTGCTAAGAGAGGATTTTTGGATATACCGTTGTTAAGCGGGTGAAAATGGGGTTGAAATTTTTAAATGAGGATCTCTATATCTCAAAAACTTAAAAGTTTACAGACGTAAAAATTGGTATTTGGAATCTCCTTTAAAAATAAAGAAACACATATTTTTTTGTTTTCGGAAAATCCCAATAAGGGGGGTAAAAAAAGGGGGGAAAGCGGTTGAACACCTTTTATGAGGAGGCTTATATCTCAAAAACTGAAGATGTTACAGACATGTAAATTGAAATATGGAATCTCCTTTGAAAATAAAGAAACCCTTATTTTTGTGTTTTTGGATAATCCGATGAATAGGGGGTGAACAGGAGTGACAAACTGGGTGAATTTTTAAGAAGACTATATCTGCAAACTATCTCAGACAGGTAACATATTACAGAGTTCAAAACCGGTATTTGGAATTTCCTGCAAACGTAAAGAAACGAAAGTATTTTTTCGGATAATCCACTTAAAGGGAACTGAAAAAGGGGGTAAATTTTTAAAATTAGCGTATCTACAGTATATCTCAAAAACTTAACGTGTTGCAGACATGAAAATTGGTATTTGGAATCTCCTTTAAAAATGAGGAAACACGTATTCTTTGGTTTTCGGGAAAATCCCTTAACGGGGGATTGAAGAAATTGAAAAATTAGTTCAATTATTTGTATGAGAATGTATATATACACCAAAATATCTAAAGACGTTACAAACGTGAAACCTGGTATTTGGAATCTTCTTTTAAAATAAAGAAACACGCATTTGGTGGGGCAATCAACTTGGTGGGGAGGGGGAGATGAAAACTGAGATGAATATATCTCAAAACTGAAGATGTTACAGTCGTGATAATTGGTATTTGGAAGCTCTTTTAAAGAAACGGGAACTGTTTGTTTTTGGAAAATTCACTTGAGTGGGGAGTGTAAAAGGAATTAAAAAATTGAATTCTTTTTTCTGGAGAAACTTATATTTGAAAGCTGAAGGTTACAGACGTGGAGATTGGTATTTGGTATCTCCTTAAAAAATAAAGAAACACACATTTTTTGGGTGGGGGGAAAACCAACTTAACGGGCGGGGGTGGAGGATGAGGATACTTATATCTCAAAAACTGAAGATGTTAACAGGCATGAAATATAGTATTTGGAATTTTCTCTCAAAGTAAAGAAACACGTAATGTTTTGTCTGTGGAAATTCCACTTAAGGGGGTGAATTAATTGAAAAATTTGTTGAATACTTTATATGAGGATACTTATATCTAAGAAACGGAAGAAGTTAGGGGCATGAACATATGTATTTCGAATCTACTTTAAAAGTAAAGAAATATGTGTTCCTCTGTCTTCGGAAAATCCACTTAACTGGGGGGATTGAATTGAAAAATTAGTTGAGTTACTAGTATGAAGATACTTATGTCTCAAAAACTAAAGATGTTAAAGACATGAAAATTGGTATTTGGAATCGCCTTTAAAATTAAAGAAACACGCACTTTTGGGGAGGGGGGTTCAACTTAACGTGTAGGAAGGATGAGGGTGTGGGTGGAAAAGGAGTTGAATTACGTTTATGAGGATACTTATATCTCAAAACTGAAGATGTTACAGACGTGAAAGTTGGTATTTTGAATTTCCTTTCAAAATAAAGAAACAAATTTTTTTGTTTTCAATAGCCCACTTAAGGCGGGAGAGGGATGGAAAGAAGTGAATAAGGAGTTGAATTATTCTAATGAGTAGACATTAATCTCAAAAACTGAAGGTGTTACAGACATACAGACTTGAAAACCGATATTTGGAATCCCCTTAAAAGTAATGAAACACGTTATTTTTTGTTTTCGGAAAATCCATTTAAGGGGCTGGAAAGAATTGGAAAAGCGGGTGAATTTTTCAAATGAGTACCGGTATATCTACATCATATGTCAGAAACTTAACATGTTAGAGACAAGAAACTTGGTATCTGGAAAGTCTTTTAAAAATACAGGAACATGTACCTTTTTGTTTTCGGAGGAGGTGCTTAACGGGTAGTAAAAAGAAGTGAAAAGTATTTGAATAATTTTTATGAGGATAATTATATCTTAAGAGCTGAAGATGTTAGAGACCTGAAAATTGGTGTTTGGAATCTAATTTTAAAATAAAGAAACATGTATTTTTGTTTTCAGAAAATACACTTAAATGGGTGTGGGGGTGGAGAAAGGACTGATCAAGGGGTTGAATTCTTTTTACGGGGATGAAATGAAATGTTGTATGGCTTTTAGTGCCGGGAGTATCCGAGGACGAGTTCAGCTCGCCAGATGCTGGTCTTTTGAGTAGACGTCTGAAGGCGACCTGCGCGTCGTGATGAGGGTGAAATGATGATGAAGATGACACACACACCCAGCCCCTGTGCCCGCGAAATTAACCAATTATGCTTGAAATTCCCGACCATGCCGGGAATCGAACCCGCGACCCCTGTGACCAAAGGCAAGCATGCTAACCATTTAGTGATGGAGCCGGACTTTACAAGGATACTTATGTATATCTCAAAAACTGAATATGCTACAGCTGTGGGAATAGGTATTTGGAATCTCCTTTAAAAATAAAGCAACATGTATTTATTTTTTCGACTTGAGAGAAGATTGTTTCTCATTTGTACAATTCTATGTCGCATGGTCGTCTTAGCCCCAAATGGTAATACCACAAACATGGTTAAAATAGAATTTCTGAGGTAAACGAAACTCATTTTTTGGGTGAGTGTTTATACTTTAGGAATTTTCAGATAATGTCTTAGTACAATGCCGAGGAACAATTACTTTGATCAAATTACGAAATCCACGCGAGCGAAGCCGTGGGTAATTGCTAGTAGGTTATAATGGAAGTTGTGGTTTTTTTAACAGCTGTTATTCTTTTTTTGTATTTTATTTGTGTATGTCAACTCCCAACTTACCTAACAAATTATGTAAGTATAGTAATGAATTATATAAGTATAATACCATATTCATTTTTGTGTCTCAATTTTTTTCATGTTAAGTTATATCTTTAGAATGTGTTAAATCTTTTTTGTTACAGTACATTGTAGAGCGCCATGGGAAAACACTGCTTCCACAGTATTTGGGCATGTATCGGCTCACAGTGGATAGTGTGGAACATTACCTTGTTGCAATGAGGAACGTATTCAGTAATCACCTACAAATTCATAGGTAAGGTTAAAAATTGAATTTTTGTAATCACTTGTGATAATGCTGTTTTACTCTAATGATTTGTGACCTGCTGTAATAATCAGAATCTCCTATCTTTAGAAGATACTCTTAAGAAAGGCATAAAAATGAAATGCTTTGCATATAATGTCCGTTTGATTGATACACCTCCTGATCGTAAGTATACGGTCATTCTTCTGTTAATACAAATAATGAAATTCATTTTCAGGTTCTGTATTGACTATAATGTTCAGAAGTATCTATTTATCCACCTATTAACTACTTTTATAACCTGAATACAATAATCTCTTTAGATTATTTAACATGGATACTGGTACATGTTTCAACTCTTTAGAGCTATCATCAGCCACTAAATCATCACAATTGTTTAAGACATAACATACAGTAGAACCTTGATGCATCGTTCCCGGATCTGTCGTTTTCCCGTATCCATCGTTCAATTTATTCAGTTCCAAAAATGTTCCCACATAAACCAATGTTTAATTTCCCCGCATCTATCGTTCCTCGAACTACCGTATCTCATCGATCGCCAAAAAATAATTTGTCCTCGGCCACAATTTTCCCACAGGGATTGATCATACATAAGAAAAATATATGCAAAGGTTTTTTTAATTTAAAGAGACAGCTGAATACTCTTAGCATATAATAGCGGCTACCTGTTACGTGAGAATGTTCGAGCGATTACGAGTTGCTAGTCTTGAGCTAGGATCTCGTAGGCTGGAGTGGTGTGCGCAGGTTATTCACGCGCACCCTCACTACGAGCCTCCTGGTGCCAGCGCTTCTCCTCGACCCACTAACCGGCCTCTAGAAGTATTCTTATTTACAAGAATTAAAATGGAGGCACAGTAAAAGTCAAATTTGTCAGCATCGCTTAGCCAGCTGTGACATTGTCCGATGTGCGCCATGTTGAATTTCTAATCTTTGTGACATGTGACATCGGCCGAGCTGCGCAGTATGGGATCTTTAACCTACCGTTCTCGAAGGGTCTGCGGAATCTTTACCAAAATGAAGGTTATCGCCGTAATATCCACGTATATTATTCATTTGCAATAAGAGAACTTACCTTGAAGGTTTTCCAATTACTATGAGATGTAAGGAAAAGTGAAACGAAACGGCGTATAAGTTGTGCTTTTTATTTTCATCGCATATATCATGATGGCAATATTTTGATACCGTTATGTATAGTATGGGCGTGTCCAGCTCCATGCCTAAATGGTTAGCATATGTTGGCCTTCAGTTCAAGGGGTCACGATCGGATCGGGGATTTTAACTTTCGTTGGTTAATTCCGACAGTTCGGGGGCTGTGTGTGTATGCGCGCCTACTTACGCATTAGGATTCATCTTAGGTAGAGACGCATTTTTATAAGCGCGTAGATCGCCTATCATGCGACAACTCGAAAGAGGCTACACGCCATTATTACCATATTTACTCGCGAATTAGACCCCTTTTTTCCCACTTTTACAGCCAAAAATAGTAAGGGGGGGGGGGTCCAATATGCGATAACCTCAAAATTTTGTGCAGCGAACACATGACTTCCAGGTTATAAAGAGCTATAAATTGAACATGTAAACATTCTATACATTCTATTATTTAACAAATTTAGAATCTGTTTAAGTTATACTGGCTGTTTTTGTCGGAAGGCAGTATTTCTAAACGTAAAAAGACAATAAAGGGTGAACACGACTTTTAGGCCTACGGTACATATAAAAGTCTGTTTTTGATACTCATATCACGTCATTTGTTACATCTCATCAATTCCTCTGGTGAGGCTGATGTCAGGAAGGGCATACGGCCGTAAAAGCTGGCTACGAAGATTCGTCTCACTTCATACTCGATCCCGTAGAAGAAAGGGATAAGGGTATCATGTTTAATTAAATATTGATACAAAAGAACTTAATGGCCAGTCATTTGTGTCTGTCAGTTCAGCAGTAGGCCTAGCACACAGTAAACCTGATCACTGCTTTCATTTGAATTATCGCCTTGCGCCACCAACTTCCCTGCCTTGCTACCAGTGTGTTGGCATTCTAAGTGACGTCATCTTCACTGCTATCTCTCGCCAGTCGCATCAGCCATGCTTCATTCTCTTTGAGCCATGCACTGCAGTCAAGAGCATACGAGGTCCTGTCTTTTTGAACCTTTTAAAAATAATTTTGTTCCCGACTATAGAGTCTAAACAGTGTAAATCTATTCCCAGATGGTCTCTGATATTCACAGTTGGTGTATATGTAGCCGAAGCCACTCCTTCCGAATAAAGCCGTGCTGTAGGAGGCATGCCAAACCATCAGCTGATAACTAGCGTATGTTACGAGTTGTACTTCCGAATGAAGTACATAGTAACTGGAAACATTCTTTTGATAACTGCGGCTGTTGAAACACAGACCCTTATTTTTAAGTACATTTCATGTTTGTTCTCTACATTTAGCACATCAGGATTTGCGTAAACAGCTGTCCATGGGATAAGACATAGCACATTGTTTAGGTTAGGTATATTATCGCCCTGATAGTGCCAAAAGTTTGACGGAAAAAATAAAAAACCAGGAAAATATACCGCATTTATGGATATCTACAGGTGTGGCGGTAATGCGTTTTATTATCATGTTTAATTTCGTACGTTCGTTGTCTCTATTTTTTATTAACGCATACCCTGGTATGTTTTGTTTGGCGTCTCCGAAAATCGTTTCAAGTACGTGGAGACATAAAATTATTATTATTTGTTAGGTACGTTGGCGAGTAAAACAATCGTTTCAATTGGATAGCTTTTATCACGTTTTAAACATAATTCTCTCCAAATATATACCTATATTGGCCCGAGTTACGAGATATTAAACGACCACTTTGTTAATGATCTCGCCTGCTGTATAAATAGCAACAACCGCGAATATTTCTCAACTAAAGTAAACTCGTTTCCTCATCCCGAGGTGGTACAGCTCTTTTTAGACACACCCCCAATGGAGGGGAGTTACATGTACCGCGTTTACCGCATATCAATCTTCCTGCCATTCGTAAATCTCTGGCAGTACGGTACTGGGATTTGAAGTCAGACCCCCGAAAACAGCAACTAATTGTGCTAACCATTACGCTGGTGGACATTATTAACTACAAAACACCGACATATAACATGACTGATGCATGCTTGCAATGCGCGGGTTGGACACGAAGCTAGGCCTATTCATCTATTTGTGCGACGTCATCAGAGCTGCAGTAGACCTATGCTACAGAGGCGGACGTTTCTTAACTATGAAACACAGATGTACCGCATGGATTCGATGTGTTTTCATTGCATAGGTTGTATGGAGGAAACTATTCACGAAATTGTGCAATGTCATCAGAGCTGCAATAAGACTTGTACCCGCTTCGAAGCGGAATCATCGTTGTTCTCTGACAAATTACGTTGGGAGGTCTTATAGGCGAGATTTTTTTTTTCATTTTCTTCGCCTCGAAAAGCCAGGGGGGGGGGGTCTAATACGCGAGGCGGTCTAATATACAAGTAAATGCGGTATTATTATTTTTATTATTATTATGTTTACATGACTAAAAATGCCCAAATACAGTACCCATATTTTATTATTTGGCTTTCCCCCTATTTTATTTCACCCGCATTTATCGTTTTCCCGCATCCATCGTCATTTTCCGCCTCCCCCTTGAAAAACGTTGCATCGAGGTTCTACTCTATAGAATTTATACATAGCCTGTGTGTCGTACATGTTAAAAATATTTAGTCCTTATAATTAACATCTTAAAAATTTAAAGTGCATGAATGAGTAAACAATAAATACTTTTAGAAAGGACTGTTAACACAATCATGATGTCAGATGAGTAACTAGTAAAATTATTGTTGAAAGTCACTCAACTATGCACTGGGAGATATGAGAACTAGGATTCAAGGCTTGGACACTTGTCCATAGACTGTACATTTTGCCAGTCAAAGCTAAGCACCGCATTTGGTGGTGTAAGCAGCACTGCCACTGGTCCATGGACTGGAGACTCGTGACTTGGAGTGATGAATTAAATCTTCATATAGAAGTAAAACTATAGTCTGAACTTAGTGCTGTGCTATTATGTTGTTTACCAGGTGAGTTGGCCGAGCGGTTAGGGGCGCACAGCTGCGAGCTTGCATCCGGGAGATAGTGGGTTCAAATCCCACTGTCAGCAGCCCTGAAGATGGTTTTCCGTGGTTTCCCATTTTCACACCAAGCACATGCTGGGGCTGTACCTTAATTAAAGCCATGGCCACTTCCTTCCCTCTCGTAGCTCTGTCCTATTCCGTCGTCACCATAAGACCTATTTGTGTCGGTGCGACGTAAAACAAATTGTAAAAAAAATAAAAAATAAAAATAAAAATTAAAAAAAATTGTTGTTTGGCTGTATACTTAAAGTATTGTACTCTCCTTAGAGGTGGGATAATGTGAAGTACAATGTGGAACTTGAATATTGTTGTATATGTGCAGAGAATGTAGTCGGGTGTTAGATAGATGGATAGATAGATAGGGAATGGGTGAGCCCTGCCTTCGCATGGCTCCACACGTAGGTCTGTGAAGACCCTTTGTGTCCCTTAAACGGGTTTGCCCAGTCCCGCCCTAGTACTCCTATAAAGGATACCAGTGTCCGGATGTTGGCATTCCTGATGTCTTCCAGGCTCACAAAATGTGAGCGAAGATATCGATGTCTAGTGCTTGCAAGAGCCTCGCACTGACACAACACTTGCGCGGAGGTCTCTTCCTCCCTACCGCATCTTCTACACATCGGATCCTGACTGATTTTCATGATGTGTGGGTGTGTCTGTAAGATATTGTGGCCTGTCAACAGTCCAACTACCATTCAGATTCTGGTCCTATTCAAATTTATCAGGACCTTTTTATAACTTTGGCTGGGCCCTTTGATAAGTTCACGTGCCTGCCTTGCTATGGTTAACCTCTTCCAAATGTCTAAGTGAGACTGGTTTGTCCACTGGGATATTACCAATTTCACGCTTCGAAGTGGCACTCCCAGGAAGGGCTCTGGTCCTATGAAAGGACCTTTTGAGCCTTGTTTTGCTACTTTGTCAGCTTCTTCATTTTCACTGATACCTGTGTGCCCAGGGACCCATAATAGGGTAACTGAGCTAATTTCACACAGCTGATCTAACATCCTTTGGCATTCCCATACCATTTTTTATGTTGTTCTAACTGCGCATAGTGCTTTTAACGCTGCCTGGCTATCGCTGCAAATGGTGATGCATCTTCTATGTCCAGGCATGTTACATATATATACAGCACAGGCCAGTATTGCATATACTTTGGTTTGGAAAACAGTAGCATATTTACCCATGGGAAGGGAGAGCCTTGTCTTAGGCCTCCAGACCCCGGCGCCTGTGCCCGTCTCCGTCCGCGAGCCATCTGTGTACCATGTACAGCCCCCAGACCTAAGACGGGCCCCAGCATCCGCGGCCCACTCCTCCCGTGTGGGTATCACCACTGTGAACTTATATTTTAGATTAAAACTAGGCTTCATCAGGTCCCCGATCATCATTGTCGTAGGGCAGGTCTGGTGAAGCCTTGTAAGAGGCATGACTTCTATTCGGATTCTTGAAGGACCCTCCTCCGAGTGACCAGAGGCGTTAAGCACTCATTCCCGCTATTTCCTTAACATATAAATGTAAGGGGGAAGACCTAGGATGGCCTCCATTGCACATAATGGTGTAGTATCCAGTGCACTTGTTATTCCTAGACAAGCAAGTCTTTGGACATTGTTTAACTTGGTGGTCACAGTTTTACTCTCCGAACCTGGCTACTGGACTAAAGATGCGAAGGTGATCGTGGGCCGTACAATAGAAATATAGAGCCACTGGACCACCTTAGGTCCTAGGCCCCAAGTCTCTCCGACGGCCCTGCGACAGGCCCACATAATCTTGCGAGCCTTATCCACCTTATGGTCTGTATGTTTCTTCTAACTTAGCCTTGCCTCCAGGATTACCCCTAGGTACTTAACTGAGGTTGTCTTAACTAATTTTTTTCCAAATAGGAAAGGCTCTGACAGTCCGTCTAGCCTCCTCCTCCTCCTGGTAAATACCACGAGCTCCGTCTTGTCAGGATTAACCGACAAGTCCGTGTCGTGGCACCATCTTTCCACCCTACGTAGGGAGCTCTGTACGAGCTCTGAAACCGTACTGGGGAAATTTCCCACCGCCATCAGGTTAATGTCATCTGCATAGCCTTGGGCGTAAATTCCTCCAACATTTAACCTGGTAAGTAGTTCCACTACCAGACACCATAATGTTGGTGATAATACTCCTCCCTGTGGATACCCCCGTGTATATTAGCTCTCAACATTACTGCATTGAGGGTAAACAGAACTTGACGGCCCTGCAGTGAGGCCATAATGCATTTTATGAGCATCCTGCTCACTCCTCTTCTCTCTGGACTAAGTTCTATGGAGCCCAAAGATGTGCAGTTAAAGGCCCCTTCTATATCCAGGAATACCACCATAGCAAGTTGTTGCTGATCCAAGGCACTCTCCAGCCTAGAAACTAGCTGGTGTAGTGCCGTCTCAACCGACTTCCCTGGTTGGTATGCATGTTGATGAGGATGCAGGGGAAAGTCTCTTAATACTTTCTCGCTGATATGTCTATCCACCAGTCTTTCCAAAGTCTTAAGAAGAAAAGACGTTAGACTAATGGGTCTATAATCCTTAGGTCTAGTATATGAAGACCTTCCAGGTTTAGGTATATACACTACCTTCGCCTGACGCCACAAGGAGTACACGTACCCCATAGTGAGACATAGTGACTAGGTATGGTATAAGGACTGCGCCCGCTTCCTGAAGAAGTGCTGGGAAGATCCCATCCATTCCTGGGCTCTTATAAGGGGCAAAAGATTCTAATGCCCATTTCACCCTTCTTGGGGTAACAATCTCCGTGGCTTCCTTCCAGCCACTTCTATCTGGTCTGTAGGATCTGCTTGATTCTACTTCACTATTCGTGACTGCTGAACATGGAAAGTGGGCATCAAGCAATAAGTTCAGGGTCTCCCCCTCTGTGGATGTATATCCACCCGAAGGTGACTCCAATGAGCCCAGCCTTGCTCTTCCATCCAAGGTTAGAATTTTATGAAGCCTTGCCGCTTCATGTTGACTTTCGATGGAGTCACAAAACTGTCTCCAAGATTTCTTAGAAGCCTTTTTGACTTCTGACTTGTACTTTCTTTGTGATTCTTTATAAGAATCCTGAAGTTCCCTGTATTTATTCCAGAGCCTTCATGTGTTTCTCCTCAGGTGTTCAAGATAACTGTTCCAGTTGAAGCTTCCTGTTATTCTTTTTGCCTTAACAACTGGGCAGTTTAATTCATAAGAGGTAACCAGTATATGTGTGAGAAAGCTCACACTGAGCTCCAGCTCCTCTTTGTTCTTAATTATATTTGAGGGTCCTCCTTCCAGTCCCCTCCTCACGTCCTCCCTAAAAGACGTCCAGTTGGTTCGTCTAGGGTTTCTATAAGATGGGATCTCGAAGGAGCCCTCTATATGAAACACAATGTGTCTATGATCTGACAAGGAAGGCTCCAAAGAAACTTTCCAGTCTTTAAATTCCTGTATGATTCCCATGGAACCCAGGGTAAGATCTATGATCCCCTCACTCCTGTTATTGATGAAGGTAGGGGTATCACCTATGTTCATGATCTCAAGATCAGTTGTGCATAGAAATTCTATGAAATGCTCTCCCCTTCGGTTTGTGTGTTTACTTCCCCAAATGTTGTGATGAGCATTGGCGTCACATCCTACTATGAGGTTAAGTCCTTGTTTCCCACAGTATATCACCAGTCTCTTGAACTCCTCCGGCGGGGATGGAGATTCAGAGTCTCCTGGGAAATATGCAGAATAGACAACCAGCTCTCTTGGCTGTCCGCCCTCTTCCTATCTCACTAGAACTGCTACAAGGTCTCTAGTAATGAAGCCCTGTTTAGCCCAAGCATTATGATCCTTAACTAGTATACATGCTCTAGGCTTCTCCTCTGCTACTCCACTGAATAGAGTGAACCCAGCACATTTTAGTCCCATGATATGCCCCTGTCTAAGCCAGGGTTCTTGTATCAGGGCGACCGAAAACCTGCCTTTCTGGATACTTCTTGTAAGTACCCTAGAGGCCGCTATACAATGTTGTATGTTTGCTTATATGAAAGTAATCATTCCTTACTTCCATGCAATACTTTACCTTATGCGGTCTCCGGAACGTGCAGCTCCGTCTCCTGCGATGAATCCTGAGGCTTGGCTGGCCCCGTTTCCTGTCCAGGCTCCCGCTCTTCGCCCCTGCTGGTCTCAGTGTTGTCTGTGGTAGGGTTGGTCCTCTGCTTGTCGCGTTTGCCCTCCACCAAGGTGAAGGTAGCAACATGCACCCCGCAGAAGATCTTCTTCCCCACCACTTTTTTCACATCTCTGGAGTCCATGCTGGCCACAAGTCTGACACCTCTCTTCTCCTCCTTGCAGTCGTAGACCCTCCAGCTGTTGGGATTTAAGCCATGGTTTTGGCGCGCCATTCTTCCCAAAAGGACTTTATTGTCCTTTGGTTGTCCTGGTATACAGACCATGACTCTCTTATAGGAAAGGAGTTTATCCATGCCCACAATTATGAGCCTGGCTCCTTCCCACGGTTGTATACCTGTAACAAGACTAGAAAGCCTTGCTACAGCCTCATCATTCTCTGCGATAATGATGGCCGCACCTCTCGACAGATAGCAGTCCAGGAACTGAGGCTTAATGGGCCCCTGCTCCGGAAGCTCATCTATCAGATTGGTGATAGCCTCCTCCACAGACTCCACCTATTTCTCAGTTAGCTGCTGGTCAGGATTTCCTACAGGCACTATGGCCATCCTGATCCCAGCTTTAGCTATCCTGGCATACTCTACCTTGGGTCTTTTGTGGGCCTGCCGATCTTCTTCTGGGGTTGCCCCCGACAGAAGTCGTTTCCCCACTGGCGTCTTGGTGGGTGGAGTCCTCTGTGCCCTAGAAGCAGAGCCCTTTTCAGGGTCCCACCTCTTGTGCCCATTGGATTCCCCCCACAGTTGTCGCTGTCGTGGCAGTAGAAGGCCTCTCAGCTCCAGGAGTTAGGCCCTCTTTGGCCTGCTCCTGGGCCTTTAAAGCCTTCTTATACCTCCTCTTCTCAGCGCCGGAGCATTGTTTCTTCTTCATCTTCTGGACTAGAAGATTGCCCACCTCTACAGTGAGCTCTCTTACTGTCGAGGTCGTACTATCTGAGGGTATCTCCGAATAGTCCCCATCGGTTGTTGCTGATCTGGTGTTTCTCTCGGAGGCCCCAGAGGAGCTCTCCGGTTTTTGGGTAGCTACGGTACTCATTTAGGTCCCACTAGTAGCTAGGGAAATATAATGTCTGCCCAGGCAGAGCCCCGCATACCTGGGTAAGGCTACTTACTTCGAGAGGGTGCCAAGTATCTCGAAGGCTCCGTTCAAGACTCATCTCCCATGTGCCATGCACCCCATCGGCACGGGTCGCATTACACCTCAGGGTTGGGTGGTACTTTAGCTTCCTCCTCCTTGTATACCGAATGGTTACCCAATAGGGCTCCATTCAGTATCGCAAGAAAGGAGCTAGTAGTCCCCCTCACCACGCAGAGGATCTTCAATTGAAGAGGGTAGGGGTAGTCGGGTGTTACAAGAGAATCCCGTGGATGGGTGGAATGGAACTTTTTATTAAATGCTCAGTACAGCACAGGCCTAGGAGTCTGTCTCTTTTTTTAGCTCTGTCTCTTTTTGGGGATTAGTCCGTCATAGTCTCTTTTCTACATTTCTTGCCTTTGGCAGGTGAAGAAATAAAAAAGGAGTAGAAGAATTTGGTGAGGTATTATTCCCCAAAAACAGTAGAAGTCCATTATAGCAAGAATTCACAATGGCGAAAAATTCACTCACTATAGCGGAATGTCGTTATATCCAATTTTTGAAAGAAGGAAAAAAATAATAAATCAGGCGGACCCCCACTCACATAAAAATCGTTATGAAACAGCAATCAGTTTGTTCAAAATTTGCGTTTTCGCAGATTTCCATACTACGGTTTACTCGTTAGTTATTTTTCTAATTCCGAGACAACATGAATGCCTATGTGCAACTTCAATCTGAAAAATTGGAGTAGTATCACTCCAGTGGCTTTGTAACCGTCCAGGCTTCTCCAGCCCTACTAATTTAATAATATCATTTTACGCGATATCATTTGATATCAAGTTTATCCGCCATCGGCAATTATTTGTAATAACATATTTATTCAACGTCAATCATTTGTAATCAAGGCTTTTTGGAATCATATTGTATATAAGATAACATCGTTTTATTATTTAAATTATTATATTATGTAGGATAAGAATTCATTATGTTGTAAATACGGTCAATATGTTGAGACATAGTTGTTTTCATTTCATCTCATGTTTGTGTATACGGAGGGTTATTCTTGAAGCTTGGGATTTTGCGTGAGTCATGGGTTTATTTTATGACCAAGGCTAGTAAACAGCGACCCGTGCGCGAGGCTTGCAAGCTGGTCAGCTATATCATCGCCACACCTTCTGGACTTGTCGAGGAAGAAGGGAAGGGGAGTTGATGCTTCGATCTATCGAATCAGATACTTCGTTGTATATGAGTTTTGAGATTGAACTGTTACCAAGAGTGGGGGTGAGCCCGGATATATACTGATTCTCAACACGAGAACGGGACCTTAGAACCTTCCAACCTTACAACTTTACAACCTAACTGCGAGATACTCCATCACTAGTACTTCTACTGTGAACATCTACTTTGAACGACGTTATTTGATTTTTGAAACAGTGTGTGGTCGCTCCGCGACATAGTTATTTTGTACAATGTGTTGTCACTTCGATACAGTACTTAGTTGCGGTAATGTTATCGGATCTGCGTGAAACGAAACAAGCTTACGGCTTGTGTTATATTCAGTAAATATTGACGAAGAACTATGTTTAGTTCAAGTCTACGGAATTTTGGTACAAGTCTGTACCGTATAAATAGTATAGCTCAGTTGGTTTGAGATTTCTACTAATATGGAAAAATTCATATCTCTGAATTTTCTCCTCTTACGATCAACGCTGATCAGTTTTTACAAGTATAGGGCCGATGTCTATTTTAAAGACTAGACAAATTAGGGAGTGTTAGTCCAGATAGCCCGTACCATATCAGAGAAGGAAGGAAGGATGTCCATGGAGGAAATTCTACATCGAGAAGAAGAGAACGAGTAACCACGGAAACCAGATGACTTCAATGGAAGCTGCAATTGGTGAGCTTCAATTAGATAAAGCAAGCAACATTAAATTCAGTAAATTAAATTCTAAATTCCTCCACGCTTTAAGGAAACTTTTCCGATTCATCTCAATTTTTTTGTATAATAAATTCATTGGTATTTTATATTGCGTTAATTTTCTTTCTTAAGCGATACTTAATGGTTAATTATTTAAAATCCTATCCCTGTGATTTAAGTGTAAGTCTCTATGCTAGTAAATATAAATTTTGGTTTACAGTTTTATTTAAAACTGTAACCATGGCGCCCAAACATTACATAGAGAAATGGGGAACCATGGAATGTTAATTGTTTCTATTTGCGTGGCAATTTGCGGGCAAGCCATAAATAGTTTATTTAATATTCATGTGTCCCAAGATAATAACTTTCATCTCCCCAAGTGTTTGGACGAGAGGGAACAGTTACAGCTTCTGTGGCAAATTGTCCGGTTCCATGGCTAAATGGTTAGCATGCTGGCCTTTGGTCACAGGAGTCCCAGGTTTGATTCCCGGCAGGGTCGGGAATTTTAACCATCAATGGTTAATTTTGCTGGCACGGGGGCTGGATGTATGTGTTGTCATCATCATTTCATCCTCATCACGATGCGCATGTTGCCTAGGGGAGTCAAATCGAAAGACCTACACCTGGCGAGCCGAACATATCCTCGGACACTCCCGGCACTAAAAGCCATACGCCATTTCATTTTTTTGTGGCAAACTTTTCACTTTCTTATTCAAAAGTCGGGCTGAGTGGCTTGACTGTTGAGACGTTGGCCTTCTGACCCCAGCTTGGAAGGTTCGATCCTGGCTCTGTCGGGTGGTATTTGAAGGTGCTCAAATACACCAGCCTCATGTCTGTATATTTACTGGCACGTAAAAGAACTCCTGCGGGACTAAATTCCGGCACTTCGGCGTCTCCAAAAACCGTAAAGGTAGTTGGTGGGATGTACAACCCATAACATTATTATTCCACTTCAAACAGCGTCATTTAACCTATTTTAATCTTATATGCATCATAAAAATATATTTCAAATGCCAGTAATGATAACCTTTTCACTATAAATTTACAAGGGAATAGCCTTTCCGAAATTTAACCAGGCGTGAGAAAATACAGTGAAACTTCGTTAGGGATTTCCTCATTAAAACAATTTCTTGCCCAGCACGGCGTAAATTTGAAGTCCTGATTCACGGCGTATTAAATCTACACAAAAATACCTCACTTATCACGTCACAGATTTTCACTACTACCGTGTAGTACATTCACATTTTTCCTAACCCTGAAAATGTTCTTTGTAATCCCTTGTGTAAGGAACAGATTTCAAACACAGGAGGCTGCTCTGTGAAAGTTGCACGGAAACGAGAATTGGCCTTGAATTCCTGAACATAACGGGGTAAATTACACCTTCGGAAGGCTGTCCTATTTTCATTGATAATGCTGAATAACCAGGAAAGCCTGTTTGTGCTTGTATTTCACATTCCTTTCAGAAGTTTAGAAATTTATTCCGTGTTGAGCCATACAGTGAAAGGTAGCGAATATTTGTCACGTGATAGCCTACATACAGATGAGGAGCACAATAGTGTTATTTGACTAGCATGGTCATATTATTATGTAGCCCTGTTATAGATACTGAAAAAGTTGTGATATTCGCTTACTAATGAAGACAAAATTAAAATCCAGGAAGAGGACAAGCGTCCACATCTTTCAACAGTGGCGTTTATGTTGAAACTCGCACCTATGTGTTTCGACTCAAGTCGATCGAAGTGTTGTTGCATTTGAAATAATGCTCATAGTAATCCTCTCGCACATGGCCTAGTTTAACCTCCAAATAATTCATGGACAAAGAGAGTGACCAGAAAATGGTGTTTAATAACCTACTGGTCTGAATTATACTACATCAGCGACATTTATGTTAGAAAGTGTGTGATCTGGAAATAATGCGCTCATACTTTCATGGATCCCAGTGCAATTTTTTTTGTCTGTTGTTTTACACACCATATACACTGCCCCAGTGGAAAAGCTTTTCGTATTTGTGCCCTCGTCTTTTTCACGCCTTTTAATACTCTCATCTTTAGAAACAGTAGATAGATCATCTCTTTCACTTTACTGGTACATACACGACATAAAATGTACTCACGTGGGAAAATAAAGCTTTTCTCTGTTGGATAGTTCTGATTTGTGTATTCAACAGTATGTTTTCTCACTCAACTCATTCTTTTTCCTTGTCTGCTGCAGAAACATCCAAATGAGGTTTTACTGAATCAACTAACCTCTGAAATCGGTCATCCTTTCTTTACCGTGTTTTTAAACATAATGTTATTGACTTTACGTCCCAGTAACTGCTTTTGCATTTTTCGGAGATGCCGATGTGCCAGAATTTATTTGAGCAGGAGTTCTTTTACATGCCAGTACATCTACCGACACAAGGCTGATGTTTTTGAGCACCTTCAAATACCACCGAACTAAGCCAGGATCAAACCTTCCAAGTTGAGGTCAGAAGGCCAGTGCCTCAACCGTCTGAGCCACTCAGCCTAGCCCGCTGTATTTTGAGATGTATCGCATTCTTACTACTATCGTCCAGGTTACTTACGCATGTATTACGGGAACATATTCTCTTTCATTTTCAAATTGAGTTTACAGAACAACAGTCAACGAGTATTACTAATCGACTCGGACATTCCCTTCGAGTTCGAATTTCGGTGAAAGAGCTCGCTAGTGCGCATAGCGTGAAAACTACACCAAAGATGATCGTTTGCATTCATTGTAGTTGCTGGAGTCCATAAATATCGATAATAGAAATAATAACGCATGCTTAATCACTCGTAATAACGGATGCATCAGTAATAGGGTTCTCGTTGTAACCAAAGGATAATGCACAGTTTAATATAGGTATTTTCAAGGGACATAAAAAGACAAACTGCATACCTTTATTGTACATATATTGGAATGGTTGGCTGCTGATCTGTGAACAAAGGTGTTAATGATGGGAAAGTGCAATTTTAGAACTGGTTGACCACTTAAAAATGGCAGGAATTGTCATTTGTTGTCAACTTGGGCATCAATACACAGTGAAACTGAAGTATTTTGCAAATTTTGTGTGTAAAAAAAAGATTTTCAAAACAAGGGGTGTCGTATTCCTTCTCACTCTATGCTTAACATACAAAATTAGCCTCTGATGTTGTATGGTATAAACCTTCAAAAATCTGACTACCTCTACCAAGTTTGAACCCGCTGTCTTGGGATCCAGAAACCAACACTCTACCACTGATCCACAGAGAAAACTATAAACTTATGATTGGCTCAGGTGAACCAAATGTGAATTTAAAAAAGTTTAAATTTTCAAAGATGATTTAATTAACTAGATCTCGTGTATTAGTTGATATCGGAACCTGTCCCGTTCACATCGGTCATGGTGCATATCTAAACGACTTTTAGTGAAGACTCATATGAATTAGCTTTTGTTGCTATTTACTACTATTTTGATGGGTGACCAGCCAGGCTAGAGGAATATGAAACTATTCAAGATCATCTCAAGTTACCTCAAAAGAAATTCTTGAAACATTCTCAGTCTAGGTGGTTTACATTTCGTCCCACTCTTGAGAGTTTGCTTGAATTGCTTGAACTGTGGGAAGGATAATTTTCTTAAATTCTTACCATCAGTAAATTATTAGACTGTGTCACAGTCTACTTCATACAAAAAGATGGCCAAACTTTTATATTGTTCAGCAATCAAAGCACAATTGTACTTCACTATATTTTCTGCAGAACTTTTTACATGTTTCATAGAAATATTTCAACGAGATGAACCTTTAATTCATATCCTGTACCTTCAAGTTCAAGATCTGTTAGGAAAACTGGCTGGACATGTTTGCAAGTCTGTATCTGTTGGTAACTTCGTTCTAAATATGTTAACGTATAATCCTGAATACCACCCGCACTATTTTTTCGAAAATATTGCTTCTAAAAATTGAGTGCGGGTCATATGCGAGCCTTTCATTTTGTGGCACAATACTTCATACGTCTTAGGGAGTGTTACTTTTTAGTGCATTTTAGTTTTAAGGTTTGGCATGGAATTCAACAATGTCTTCAGGCAGCGTTTGTTTGAAAATAACAAGTGGACATGTGTGTACCATATTGTTCTCTCTTATGTATTTCATGTGATAATGGAGATTTGTTCTATAATATATATGTGTGAACTTTGCTTAAGAGGGCTCATACACTGCGAGAGTCGGTGTATGCATACTGATAAATATTACATTATAGCTTCACTAATATGTAACATAGAATTACAAAAACTGACATACTTATAGTAGACACACAGAACTTCCATTTCGTATATGAATGGGAACAGTATATTAAGTATTACATGAGTTAATTAAAAAAAACATATTTGTGACTTAACTTTATAAACTACAAAAAGCATGATTTAACAAAAAATACTGATCTGAATTGATTCTTTTTTCCTGTAATGAAGGTGCTTAAATCTCAAGGATGAAGCACTATGAATGTTATAATGGAAATTGTTTTTAAAAAATTAAGAATTATAATTCTCTCAAAAATTTAATTTTTGTTTGTTTAATTTTCCAAGTACATCCTAATTATTTTTATATAACTTCATGAACATGCTTCATCCTGTAGAGATCAATAACAGGGACATTAATGCCAAGTTTCATGCAGTTATCTCAAATAGTTCCGGAGATATTGTGGGTTTTTTTTTTCCCCCCCTCCAAAGAAACAAACTTTCTGGAAAATAGCTTTGAAATTTCAACACTTCATATTGATTTACACTCTGCTCAAAAAGCTCCTGGAGCATATGTTTCACCTTCCTACTCAATGTTTTTAGTGTGTTTATCAAGTCTGAGTCGTCTTCGGGTTCTCCTTGCCTCCTTGGATGGCTCTCGATGCCTCTTCTCTGGAGATTTCACTCGAAGAATATCTCGCTCATTCAGAACAGTTTCTGATATCTTTCCCGCCGTCACAACCAGTTTCTGTAACACTTGTAACTTGCTAGCATTGCAATAAGTCCGTACGTAGTTTGTTTTATTGGAGGCGGTAAGTCCATTAGCCCACAAAACAATTGCAGACTTCTTAGACCTTGGCCAAGGCACCTCATTGAATAAATTATCCTTCTATTTATTTCAGACACACCATTTTGTCCTGTAACACTACTGAAGAACGATTTTTTACTACTACAAAATTCGCACTGAAAATTAATGTACTGGCCAGACCATGCATAGCAGTTTCTACCAACGTAATGTTGTTATGGCAGACTTTACAACACAGATTCTCACTTATAGCAGTATATAAACTAGGAAGATATACAATCCTACAAGCAACATTATGTAGACTATGCACAGTTTCTTCACTTGTCGGTGTACTTCGTTCCGGGCTAACCTTCAAAGCAAGCTTCCTGGCAGTTGCACTATTCTTAGAAGTTCCAGGTCTCTGAAGATCAGTGGCTTCATTATCCCTGTTTGTATGTTGATTTCCAAGAAAACGCCTCTTTTTGGACCTCGCCAAACTACCTTTCTTTCCTATTGTTATTCCGAAATAATATGTAAACATTCACAAAGATAACACACCACTAAGCTGCTGCTCACCACATGGAATACATCGGAACCGGAATACATATCAAAACAAAAGAAGCTTGCACCTTCCTGTTCATGGTTCCTTGACTACACCCAAAGTCTCTCGAACTACAGGCAGCCATTTTTAGTCCACAACAAGTCTGCAATCGGTCTGGTGATACGAAAACAGTAACCGAGAATTTATACAGGGGACACTGACAGTTGATGCCACACCCACTCCATTGCCAGATGTGCACGTGGTCTCACGTAATGTGCTATATCTCTGCCAAAATGCCAAATTTAGCTATGAAACTTAACAGATGTACTAAGAAAGGTACTGTGTTTCATATAAATGCAAAAAAGAAAAAAAAACGGAAATTTTGATATCTCGCGGTTAATATCGGCTGTAGTTTATAACCTCAGTAAAATTATTTCTAAGTTCAGATCAACCCTGAAATCAAACATCGGCACACTCGTGGTCACTGTGACTTGGCAGCTGAGCTTTTCAGTGTTCGCTCCCCCAAACCGAAACACACTTTCACTTTTCTTTTACCATAAGCACTGAGGGGCATTCATTTTACAGTCTCACATTCTTAGAGTGCCACATGTAAACATGAATTCAACAAAGCGCTTGCAGTCTTTTACTGTAAATGAAAAACTGATGATTATAAAGGAAGCTGAAATTATTGGGAATCGTGCTGCTGGTAGGAAATACGATAAAGAGGAATCTTGTATTTGAGATTGGAGAAAGAAGAAAGATTTTCTTTTAAACAGTAGTGGTGATCGTAGAACTTCCCGTGGGCAGAGTGCACAGTTTCCTGAAATTGAAAAGATTTTGTACAAGTACGTAATAGAAAGGGGCGTCTACCGAAATGTGCCATTTAAAAGCATTAGAAATCGCAAAAGAACTTTCTACACCAGAGTTTAAAGCAAGCCGAGGGTGGATCAGATATTTCTATGAGAGGAATGGACTGAGCATCAGGAGTCGTACCACAATTTCATAGTGTGTTCCTACTGCCTATGAAGAAAAACTTTTTTCCTTCTAGCACCATATAATTCGGTTGCAAAGGAAAAATTTGTATCTGCTTTCCCAAATTGGAAATGCAGATCAGACACTCGTCTATTTTGAAATGCCATTGGACAGTACTGTGAGTGTTAAGGGGTCAAAAACTGTTACCATCAGAACGGGTGGTAAATGAAAAACAGTGGTGCACAGTAATGTTATGTTTACCTGCTGATGGAACTAAACTTCCACCGTATGTTGTCTTGAAGAGAAAGACGCTTTCAAAAGAAAATCTACCTGCTGGTGTTATCGTCGGAACTCAGGACTCCGGTTGGATGGACAGCCTATTAGTGGAAGACTGGCTGAAATGTGTTTGGCAACATCACCGTGGTTAATTGCTTGGACAGGAAAGCTTGCCTGTTATCGGCAGCTACTGCGGTCATACAACAAAAGCTGTAAAGAAGCAAACCAAGGACCCTAAAACCAATCTAGCAATCATTCCGGTCGGATTGACGTCTGTTACAGCCGTTGGATATCTGCATAAACCGTCTGTTCAAAGCAGCCTTGAAACAGCTGTATACCGAGTGGGTGGCAGCTGATAATCATGAACTATCGCCAACTGGTCGCATTAAGCGCCCAGAAGGTCAACTGCTTTGTTCGTGGGTGAAGACGGCGTGTGATTGTATCTCAGGTGACCTTGTCCGGAAAAGTTTCCAGAAGTGCAGTATTTCTAATGCTATGGATGGCAGCGAAGGCAACATTGTGTAGAAATATGATGGTTAAAGTTATAGTGAAAGCTCTGAAGTTGGTACTTCTGATGATGGATGAAGTGTTTACTATCGTTCTATGATTGATAACTGTTTCTGTGTGTGTTTTAAATAATTTATTGGGTATTATTCCAAGGAAACTTAAAAATTGTCTGAAACTATTTTAAATTCATGAAGCATACGTAGTGAAATAGTGAAATGACATTCTTGTTCTGTAGCAAATATTGTAAATAAATTTGAGTGAAGCTTTTTTTAAATTTTGTCCTTTAAAATATAAGTTGCTGGTCTTATTCAGGGGCAGGTGGTACTTGGGATTATACGATACATGATTTAAAAAATATGTTGTCCCTGAAAGATATTGTTGCTTCACAGAAAATTAATAATGAACTTCCACATTGTCTGGAAAAAGAATTCTTGGTTTTCATGAACAATGCTGAAGAGCATTATGTTTTCGGATGCAAATATTTGATTGAAAAAGCAATGAAAGATTGTGATTTGATTAAAGCTCTGAGATGTTTAAACCTCTCTCTTGTGAAAAACCAATAAAGCTATCGAGATATAGTTTCAGTCGCCAGACAACTACATATCCATATAAAAAAGGATGTGCTCGCTGATGAATGGGAGATATTGCATTTGGAGAGGGGACCAGCTTTAAGGAAGAATTTATAGTTATTTGGATAAAACTTTAAAGAAAACTAATATAGTGGGTCAAAAACAATGTAAGGAGTTGGCAGCCTTGAGGCTTCATTGTCTCTATCACATAGGAATATTGCTTTTCCCTGTTTTACTGTCTTCTTTCAGTAATGTAACAAAATTTATTTTTTTAATATAGCTTTTTATATAAGAATTGAAAAAAAATCACTTATTATACTTTTGTTCCTTGAACATAATTATTTCATTTAATAAATAACTGTAATATAATCTTCATATTTATTTAATAAATTAACAGCCCATATACTATCTAGGACCAGAAACAAATGAAATTTAGCCTAAAATTTCAAGTGGAATAGCTACTATTCTTTTATCATTTGGTAATTTGTGTGTATACATACTTACACTTTTTTTTCCTGGTCTCCACAGCCTTCTTTTTGTTGGGGATTACTAAATATATATATATTATTTCTCACAATTTTTGATCCAGAAAGATGTGAACATCAAACATTTGACCATATGTATCATTTTGGCAACTTTGTCTCTTTTTATGTCATTTAGTCTCTTTTTCCTCTTTTTAAGGGGTGGTCTACCACTCGTAGCCCTGACAACACTGACTGAAGCAGGTACTGTAACTCAACTGTTCGTGTCGGTAGATTTACTGGCACATAAAAGAACTGATGCGGGACTAAATTCCGGTACCTCAGTGTCTCCAAAAACACTAAAACAGTAGTTAGTGGGATGTAAAGCAAATAACGTTATTAATAACTCAACTGTTGTATAACATTCGTTATAATGTATTCAGCGTTTACTCATTCTGTTAATTTTAAGTAAGAATTCTATGTTTTAGTGTTATCTCTTGTGTCGGTGCGACGTAAAGCCCGTTGCAAAAAAAAAAAAAAGTGTTATCTCTTAACCAGTTGTGAAGTTTTAGTGGCTAATGATAGTTCTAAAGAGCTGAAACATGTACCAGTATGCATGTAAAATAATCTAATGAGATTACACGATTATATTTATAAAAGTATTGAATTGGTGGACAAATAGATACTTCTTCTGATCATCCTTCTGTACTTGTAAACTAAAGCTTAGATTTTACTATGACTGCATCCGCTGCTGTAAGAGGCGACAGAGAGCTCGACATTACTCAGTGCTACAAGATACTTGCTGAATGGGTGGAATAAGGGAGCTTAGAGACTTAAACCTGGAATGGTTAGTGATTGCTACATTAGTAAACAATCAGTCATTGCCATTTCCACCCTTTGCAAGTTGTCCATTATGACTGGTAGAGAAGTATGAGGTGTAAGTGAGAAGACAGAACAGAACCCCGATACCATCATCTGTGAATTCCGTAGTGCCACTAATTGTGCAGCGAGCACCATGACTATGCGTTGGGAGATATGAGAACCGGGGTTCAAGGCTCGAGACACCTGCCCTTACACCATTTATTTCACAGAACCGGGGTTCAAGGCTCGAGACACCTGCCCTTACACCATTTATTTCACCAGTGAAAGCTAAGCACTACATTTGGTGGTGTAAGCAGCACTGCCACTGGTCCATGGACGACTGGAATCTCATGCATTGGAGTGAAATATGGTGTGGGCTACCATCTGGTGTTCAGAAGGGAGGACTAATGTGTGGCAAATGCTAACAGATGGTACATTCCAGCCTGTACAGTAAAAGCAAAGCAAAGTCATCTCCGTACAGGCCATGAAAGCCCTTGGAGGGGTGGAAGGTAAAGGCTTTCCACCATTGTTAACCTCGGCACGTGATGGGGTAGAGTGGTTAGCTCTATGCAGGGCCGCCTTTGCCCCCAGGAATTAACCTGGTACTCATTTTTGGTGTAGCCAGCCTGTACAGTACCCAGTGGAAAACTAGACAGGGTTGACTGTATAGGGGTGGTTTTCATGAAAGGGACTTGTCCTCTTGAAATTCTAGAGCACATTAAAGGCAGGTGAATATAAGGACATTTTGACCAGCTATGTGTTGCCTACAGTAGGAGGCCACTTTGATGATGATCGCTGTGTGTTTCAGCATGATTATGTTCCCTCCCATGAAGCAGGGTTCTTTGTGACTGTTATGTGAAAAAATAGTTTCTGAAAATGGACTGGCCAGCCTAGGCCCACTTCAATCCTTTTGAACATCTGTGGGATGAACTAGAACTCATAGTTCAGTGAACTTAATTTTAATTTCCCATACTGTTGAGACTTGGTTGCATTCTTCTGGTTACCTCCATTCGTCATACAATTGAGGCCATTAGAATAACAGAGGCATATGCACCAAAAGCTACTTTAGAGAAAAATCTGTTTAAAGTTTTGCCAAGTAACACACTGCAAAACATCTACAGACACATTAAAATATTTGATTAAAATATTGTACACTGTTTAGAAAGGAACCAGTAGGCATTACTATTAAAAACCAAACCAAATCCCATGGCGCAACAGCCCTGGGGGGCCATGGCCTTCTACACGACTGCTGCTCAACCCTAAGCAGGCATTATTACTGCAAATTATAATTATATAATTGTACAGACATTCTAGGTTTTTGAAAACTAATTTTATATATGACCTTTTTTAAATCGCATACCCAGTAAAACACTGTGAAACGAGTCCAATGATATAACATAGGGACTTACGATAGTGTTTTACTGGTTATGCGTTTATGCATGTTAAGAACGAAATTGTTTTCTTGCAAAATGGAAATGCATACATACATACATACATACATACATACATACATACATTCATTATCATTATAGACTGTTATGCCTTTCAGCGTTCAGTCTGCAAGCCTTTGTGAATTTACTAAACGTTGCCACAATCCTCGATTTACAACTAGTGTTGTGGCCTCATTTAGTTGTATACCTCTTATCTTTAAATTGTTAGAAACCGAGTCTAATCATTGTCGTCTTGGTCTACCTCTACTTCTCTTACCCTCCATAACAGAGGCCATTATTCTCCTAGGTAACCTATCCTCCTCCATTCGCCTCACATGACCCCATCACCGAAGCTGGTTTATGCGCACAGCTTCATCCATCGAGTTCATTCCTAAATTAGCCTTTATCTCCTCATTCTGAGTACCCTCCTGCCATTGTTCCCACCTGTTTGTACCAGCAATCATTCTTGCTACTTTCATATCTGTTACTTCTAACTTATGAATAATATAGCCTGAGTCCACCCAGCTTTCGCTCCTGTAAAGCAAAGTTAGTCTGAAAACAGACCGATGTAAAGATAGTTTCGTCTGGGAGCTGACTTCCTTCTTACAGAATACTGTTGATCGCAACTGCGAGCTCACTGTATTAGCTTTACGACGCCTTGATTCAATCTCACTTACTATATTAACCATCCTGGGAGAACACACAATCTAAATACTTGAAATTATCGACCTGTTCTAGCCTTGTATCACCAACCTGAGATTCAGTTCTGTTTAATTTCTTACCTACTGACATCAGTTTAGTCTTCAAAAGGCTAATTTTCATACCATACTCATTGCACCAATTTTCAAGTACCAAGATATTAGACTGGAGGCTTTCGGCACAATCTGCCATTAAGACCAAGTCGTCAGCATAGGCCAGACTGCTTACTACATTTCCAACTAACTGAATCCCTTTCTGCCATTTTATACCTTCCAGCAGATGATCCATGTAAACTACGAACAGCAAAGGTGAAAGATTACAGCCTTGTCTAACCACTGTAAGTACCCTGAACCAAGAACTCATTCTACCATCAATTCTCACTGAAGCCCAATTGTCAACATAAATGCCTTTGATTGATTTTAATAATCTACCTTTAATTCCATAGTCCCCCAGTATGACGAACATCTTTTCCCTCGGTACCCTGTCATACGCTTTCTCTAGATCTATGAAACATAAATACAACTGCCTATTCCTCTCATAGCATTTTTCAGTTACCTGGCGCATACTGAAAATCTGATCCTGACAGCCTCTCTGTGGTCTGAAACCACACTGGTTTTCATCCAACTTCCTCTCAACGACTGATCGCACCCTCCCTTGCAAGATGCCATGAATACTTTGCCTGGTATACTAATGAATTACCGAGCTTAATAGCTGCAGTCGCTTAATTGCAGCCAGTATCCAGTATTCAGGAGATACTAGGTTCGAATCCCACTGTTGGCAGCCCTGAAAATGTTTTTCCGTGGTTTCCCATTTTCACACCAGGCAAATGCTGGGGCTGTACCTTTATTAAGGCCACGGCCGCTTCCTTTCCACTCCTAGCCCTATCCTGTCCCATCGTCGCCATAAGACCTATCTGTGTCGGTGAAGTAAAGCAAAAAAAAAAAAAAAAAACTAATGAATGAGATACGTCGATAGTTATTGCAATCCTTCCTGTTCCCTTGCTTATAGATAGGTGCAATTACTGCTTTTGTCCAATCTGAAGGTACCTTACCAACACTGCATGCTAATTTTACTACGCTATGAAGTCATTTCATCCCTGCCTTCCCACTATACTTCATCATTTCAGGTCTAATTTCATCTATTCCTGCTGCTTTATGAAAATGGAGTTTATTTACTATCCTTTCCAGTTCCTCTAGCGTAATTTCACCAACATCATTTTCCTCCTCACCATGAGCTTGGCTGTTCGCAACATCACCAGGATGATTTCCTTTTACATTGAGATGATGTTCAAAACAATCAAAATAATAGAATCTAACCTAAAAAACAATAGCAACTTGAGCACCTTTGAAATGTTAGGGTACATATTTATTATGTCAAATGAAGCAAGGGTATGGTGTTGTTCGATCTTTAGCTCTTTTTCGATTTTGGCCCCCCACATGAGTCCGACCAAAGAATAAGTTCCTTTGCAGAAGTTAGATTTACTTGAATATGTTTCTTAAGGCAGCTGCCAACCTCCTAAGCTCCGTGACCAGCTTTATTCTCAATCCAGACATAGCAGTAGCCTTTGTTGTCCTTGCCACAGTGAATACCTAGATTATAGACACATAACTGCCTTTTATAATATACAATGCTAGTAGGAATCTTAGGTAGGGGCAAAGTTTTCTCTAAGTTGAAACACAAGGTCTCCACATCAGGCTGATCCTTGGCTGCAACCGTGTCTTCCTTCCTCTTTGCCTGTGCCTTTTGTGCCTTTTCCAAATGTGAATCTTTTTCTTCTTTCAAAGTTTGCAGCTTTATGTTATCCGTACAATGCTTCATTTCAACTTCTAATCGATCGTACATATTATACGTATCTTTCTTCACTATTTTTCTACGCAAGTTGAATTTGGTCAAAACATTTTTTTAATAAGAAGGCAAACTTACTGGTTTAGTTACTTCTTCACAGTACAAGTTATGCATTTTTTCCACTGTTGTATCTTCTGAAAGAAATTCTCTCCCTGTATTTGCTCTTCTGTAATGAGACTTATATTTGGGAAATTTCTTAATAGCCTATGTTTTATTACCTCTTGTACACGCGTATCATCAAGTTTATTTTGTTCGCCACCTACTCCACGACAATCACAAACTCCTTCCGAGCATTTCATATGTTTCAAAGCATTATTCACTTTACAACTTGAAATCCTCAATGTCTGTAAAAAGGTTTTACACACAATCACCCCACACAGTTTGTACAACCTACTACATTTTATTTTGGTTGATATTTTTACTCTTTTTCTTCTTTTTTGAAACTCTTGAACCATTGAGCTAATCACTGCACGCTGGGTGTCGTGTGATTCGACACTGTAAAACTTGACCCCTAGGTGGGTCGAAACTAGTTCCATGTAATTTATAATATTGTAAATACATATTAGTATTGAATAGGTGGAAACCTTTACTGTGTTACTATTCATATGTTATTCTCAGTTCAATACGGACCAACAACATGAAATTCATAACCCTTGAGACTGTAAAACTTGTCAAATTCGTTTCTGGCATTTTCCTTACCTACTTTTTCCAAACATTTACAGGGGCAAAATGTAATGACAGAACTCTTTACCTTCTTTGAACACATTTCTTTGGGTGAAATAATCTTTGTTTTGGATGCAAAGTCTTTTTTTTTGTCTCTCGGTTTTGGTTTTCATACTTTCGCTTTCTTCCCCTTTTTGATCTTCCCAGTACCTGATTTGCATCTGGTTCAAGGTTGGTATTTTCCACATCATTAGTATTCGAAGGCTACTGTAGGTTTGCTTCATTTACGGTTATTGGCCTTTCGTCTCTTTCTACTTGGTTACTGCAGAACCTACAATATTCATTTGCTTTATGAATTATGTGACAGTATGTCCCTTCATCAGTTTCAGTACCCACTACTACACTTACATTCAATTCATTACTTTTATTTGTTTCACTAAGAGAAGTACTTGTCTCAACAGGTTTGACATGTAACTGTTCCGAACACAGTTCAATAATTTCACACTGTTCAGTTTCACTGCAGTTGTCTTGATTGTTTAAGCAACTATTGTGCTCAGTATGAGTTTCATTATTTGATAATAAACCTAACTTATTACCTTCTGAATCGGTACTCATACCGAGCTCGATAGCTGCAGTCGCTTAAGTGCGTCCAGTATTCGGGAGATAGTAGGTTCGAACCCCACTGTCGGCAGCCCTGAAAATGGTTTTCCGTGGTTTCCCATTTTCACACCAGGCAAATGCTGGGGCTGTACCTTAATTAAGGCCACGGACGTTTCCTTCCCACTCCTAGCCCTTCCCTGTCCCATCGTCGCCATACGACCTATCTGTGTCGGTGCGACGTAAAGCAACTAGCAAAAAAAAAAATGTTACCCCTATCACGTGCACTCAGTTCGCTGTTATTCAAGTCTCTTTGCACGCCAAATTTGTCACATAAAGCTGACTACCAATCTTGCGATGTGCCATTAGAAAGAGCATCTTTCATTAGAATATCCGAGTTTGAAGACAAACAATTACCCTTACTTCTGCATTCCAATACTTGAGAAGATACGCTATCATTGTGTAACGATGTCTGATCTCTTTCCTAGCAATCAAAAGAAACATGAAATACATAAGAATTTCCATACAAAGAAAAGAGAGAGTTTTCATTTCAGTTCATTCGTTTTAATAAAACACTTTATTATAAATCAAATACATGCTATTATTCAAAACTACTAAGGCTATGACATAGGTTATGTGTACTTTCTTTTAATTGACTTGTACACCTTAAACTTGATACATTTTCATCCCTTCACCACTATACGTTAAAAGGATTGACTCTTAATTCATTAGTTCAACCATTAAATTAACAACAAATCTATAAATAACATTTTTGATTGTAGAGTATTTTGGAGGTTAACATAGAAAGGAAACGTTTGTTTTCTTACCTGTAAAACCTCAGTTATTAGAAATCCTTATTGCATTTGTAACAATGCGTTCGGTTCTTGCTCCAATAGCCTCCATTACTGGTACCACAACGTAGAAAATACGACAGCACAATCGTTTACCATGTAAACATGCACAGTAACAACATACTAGGTTAGTAAACACTACACAGCTGTTGTTGTCTGGTCAGTTGTGAACCTGTTTCGTTTAGCATCACTAGACCACAAACCGCTAAAAGGCGCTTGGTCTACTGTTGCATAACTATGTTTTTGGTTTCGTGAGGCAAAACGCAAAATCAAACATTGGTAAATTGGCACTTGGATTTTTCATATATTTTAAGGCAACTGTTACTAGGACATGTACAGTGATTTTTGTCCATTTAAGTTACATTGTTTCTCAACAGAATGCGCACAAATACTGATTTTTACGAAATGGCGCTCGGTCTAGTGATGCGTAACATGGTCCAGTTGGTTTCCTTCTCCACCTAATAACATTCTTTTCTGTATATATCCTCTCGGGTGGAATCCCTCCTTAACTGATAGCTTGCACATCATGAAAGATAACTGAGTTGCTGTATTCCACTTCATCATGCATGTCTGCTTTTCTTCTTCTACTTTCTTAGAAATCTTCCAGGCCTGGAAACATGTAATGAAGATGACCAATTTCATATTGGAATAGAATTCTATTAGTTTTCTCGCCATCTATCATTAAAAGTTGAATTCCAGTAACCTGAAGCTTTTATAAACACATAGAGATATATATGCATAATGTTTTAAATTTAAGTAAAGCATGAACTAAGGATGGCAGTTCTAAGAGGTCTTGGTGAGGGTGCATCAACAACAATTTCAGCATCATCACTGTCAAAAAATATTCAATATCAGAAAGATCACCCGACATCAGCATATTGAATATTGCCTCATCATCCTTTTCAGCTTGGAACAATCCTTTAAAAAAAGTATAATAAGAACATCTTATATAAAGAAAAGTTTGAGGTAATAACATAATGCAGAATAGTTGATAACCTCATTTTCAAACTAAAGCAATATTTTGTAACACTTCCCTGCATAAAAGACAGCCAGAAGCAGTCATAACTGGTATTAATATCATTTCCTGTGTTTTCAGTTACTGTCTGTCTGTATGTCTGTTAAGTCATCAGCCCAGAGGCTGGTTGGATCCTCTAATAGCACCACCAAAGGTTATGCGGTTATAAGGAAACCCCAAAAACCAATGGTAGCACCAAAATGAGGCATACTAGGCAAGATGAGGAGTGAGGTAGTTTGCCATTGCTTTCCTCACTGGGTCAGAAAGTACCATTGCAGCACGACTGACCCTATGAGCAGCACATTTCATAACACTCAGATGCACTAGTCATGCTCTGAATGTCATTACTCAGCACTACCCAGACCCCAGCAACTTCCATATTGTCACAGCCATGGGATGGTGACTGGGACTTCGGTGGAAGGTACACTTTACTCTGGCCTGTGCCAAGAGATGGATGCAAAAGTACTGTATCCATCAAGAAATGACAGCAGCAGTTCAATTACTGAACAGGAAAAATAATTGTATTATGTCCATTTACACCAACTGCTACTATTCTGGGAGGTTTATATTCTGGCAATAGTGACTGTTTGAACCCAGTCTATTTTAAATTGTGTATTAAACTGAATAGATCTGAGATAAGTTGCCTATTTATAATCAGACTATCATGTAACAACAAACCATGTATAAAGTGTCACACAACCTGTGACAAAGTTCAGGGAATAGTCCTGTACTATCAACATAGATGAACAATGCACGGCAGTGTCCTTACTGTCCTTCGAAATAATCCCCTCCCATAACTACGCACTGCTGAGATCGGTGATACATGTCCTGGAAACTTTGCAAGAAGGCTTCCTTTGGGATGGTGTTCAAAAGCCTCGTCACGTTTCGTTGTATGTCAGGAATATCGTCAAATCTCTTTCCTTTCAAAGCGAGTTTGAGTCATGGGAATAGGAAGAAATCTGGAGGATTGAGATCTGGCGAGTATGGGGGATGTTCAAGTTTGCACCACCCTCTTTTTTGCCATGAACTGTTTGACGATATTGGCTGTGTGTGGGCGAGAGTTGTCATGGACAAGAAACCATGAACATTGGTGTACTGGGGTTGTACCCTGCGTAGACGTTTCATGAAACGTGTCAAAATTTCAATGAACCATGCAGCATTCAACTTCGTTCCCTCAGGTAGAAATTCCTTGTAGATAATGCCCTGACAATCGAAAAAGGTGATAAGCATAGTTTTGATGCGTGACATTTCGGCTCTGACCTTTTCCGACGAGGGGATCCCAGAGAATGCCTTCCATGCTTTAAGTAAAATTCTTTCAAGAATAAAATTTACTGTTTCCACCTATTCTATACAGTTACACAATACAATTATATTCTTTAGTTGTATTGAATAGGTGGACACAGTAAATTTTATTCTTGAAAGAATTTTACTTATTGTTATCTTCAATACGGAACAAATATGAGATTAATTACTTGTAATTCCATGCTTTGCCGTTTCATTTCAGGGTTGTACCTGAGACACCAGGTTTCATCCTCAGTGACAATACAGTTCAAGAAATTTTGTGTCGCATTCGCCGTTTCGATAAAATCCTGTGAAGCCTCTAAACATGCCTGCTTCTGATTGTCAGTCAAGTGATGTAGCACAAGACAAGAACGCGTTTTCCTCTTCCCTAACTTCTGGGTAACGATTTGTCGCATGGATTCACGGTTAATCTGCAGTTCATCCGCTATCATGCGCATAGTTAATCGCCGATCGTTCGTGATTAATATCCTCACCTTCTCATTGTTTTCGCCACTGAAGGTGGTCGACAGTCTTCCGCTACAGGAGTTGTCATAAACACTCTCCTGGCCTCCTCAAAAATGGGCGAACCACTCGTACACACACTTCAAGGACAGGGCTTGATCTTCATAAACACGTACCAGCATCGCATGCATTTCTTTCAGTGTCTTGCCAAGCTTAAAACAAAACTGTACATTGATCTTTTGGTTGTTCATGTTGCTGTTTGCAGTTCAGAACCAACACACTAAACACGCACTGTGTCAGACAGGTCTTCCATGGCACACACACGATGCTCAACTGAACAACGTTGGGAGCAGGTGGTCAGAATCTGCTGCTATGCAGGTGCAGCATTGTGTGTCACCAGTGTTGCTGGATAGACCGTTCTGACTTCGTTCACCAAACTTTGTCACAGGTTGTATTTTACACCTAAGGATGTAAACATAACAGATTGGACAAGGGATTTGAAATGGTATAACGTTTCAGTTACAGCTGCCATAGTATGGCTTAACTGTGCAACAGCAACTTTTTCTTTGCCAAAACTGCCCTTAAGGTTAAAATGTTGCTTTTTCAGTTTGGGCAAAGTTTTAAACCTCTTTTCTTTATCTAAATTGAATGTCTTCTTAATGTATTCAGATTTTGCCTCCTTGTGACCATCAACCTGAATTTTACTGTCAACTAATACATTTTAGTATTTTTCAGAAGATGGTGAAATTAAAGATAGGACAGCAATTGGCTCATTATTTACAACAAAATGGAATGGATTTGGTCTATCTAAATTAGCCTGACAAAGGTCTCTCAGGCTTTCTGGTTTATCAGAACCTGGTCACAAACTCTGCAAACATCTTTCAACCCAAGTTGCAGTAATTTAGTTATAATAAACACAATCTTTTTAAGAGTACACTATACTTATTAAATTTGTGGTGAAATTATAAGCAATCATAGACTTCCAAGTTCTGTGAATACCTCTTATCATGAAAACTAATGGATGGTTTGCTAAGACAGATGACCTTCCAAAATGACGAAGATCTTCGTACTCACAAATATATGGTTTGTTAGCCTCATAACATAACCCCTTTTCTAGTGACATTTCATCAAATAAGAGAGCATTGTATGTCATTCTCTGCTATCTTAGAAACCTCTACTTTAAGAACTTCAGCCATGGATTGATTAAGATTGGTCAAAAGATATTTGAGAGTAATGACTCAGGAAATGTGATGGAGGGAAGATAAAAGTGAGTAGCAAGATATAAATATAAGGCTGGCCCATGCTTATAAGTAGAGTCCGGATTTTCATGCAAATGCATGTTTTTAAATAAGGTGGTTACACTTCTCCAACTTTGCAAATATTCGTTTTATGTCTTAACGATTTCAAATGGCCATTCCTTTTCCCTGCATGTTTGCATCTTTTAGCCTTTTTAGGAGAAAATTCATGCATGATGCATATTTTGAAGATCTTGGATTTAACAGCTAATATTGGGATGTTTAATATTGCATAATATGACTTTTCTTCTGACTTTGGTGCATATATAATGTTAACTTGCATGACAGTGCCTTTTATGAATGTTGGTTTGCAGAATTTGGGACCATTTTTCCTCGTTATACAGTATGTCTATTATTGAGAGACGGAGAGAATATATTCCTGGCATCCTATGTGACAACCAAAGTTAGTATATACAGTAGAGCTCCTATAATCCAAATAACCAAGCATTTTCATACCTGTTGTTTGAGTAAATATTGACGTAAGCCGGAAGGCCAGACGTCGATCTCTGGTTCTTAGGAATAAAGTGTCCCAGTTTAAATTGCTATAAACTGAACTGTAAATTGTGCATTACTCACTGACGGCTCGTTTTTTCCGTCAGTGTTAGAGGAACAAAACAAAACTTGTATCACACTTCTGTAACGCCGTGTTACTGAGATAGCAGTCCGGCTCCATGGCTAAATGGTTAGCGTGCTGGCCTTTGGTCACAGGGGTCCCGGGTTTGATTCCCGGCAGGGTCGGGAATTTTAACCATCATTAGTTAATTTCGCTGGCACGGGGGCTGGGTGAATGTGTCGTCGTCATCATTTCGTCCTCATCATGACGCGCAGGTCGCCTACGGGAGTCTGTTCAAAAGACCTGAACCTGGCGAGCCGAACATGTCCTCGGACACTCCCGGCACTAAAAGCCATACGCCATTTCCATTTACTGAGATAGTAGCTTGCAAAGCTTGGTTTTTCACTGAATCTTCTTCCGTTGCTATTCTAGGATTTCGTACCCGGAACTCTCACTCTCACTATGACACGTCTTCGTTATCGAAGCAGGCAATCGTTACCAGTTACTGAGGGCATTCGAATGTGTCTGCAATCATCGCACGGAGAAGTAGCTACGGCAGCTAAAGATAGGCTGAACAAAGTGATCCGTTCAAATCCTGATTTTGAATTCATCAAGCTTCCAAAATTCGTATTGTGGTGAAATTACAGAAGACGTACAATTTCACCCTCACTTTGTCCCAAATGTCTTCATTTAAGTATGCAGTGTCACTTCCTGCGACGCACAAAGGTCATTGTCTTATGCTTAAGAATGTGCTGACAGGTAAACAGATGAGCTTAAATAAAGACAGTTTGGAGAAGTTAGGTGTTGTACCTACGTTGTTTCAAAAGGAACTCAATTTTCATAGTGCATATTTTCCAGTTCATTATGCATGTTTTGCAATATGATAGGGCATGAATGTATGCATATTTTGAGATTTGATAGTGCATGGAAATCCGGGCCCTACTTATAAGTGATGATCCATTTTGAATGACAAAAATAAAACTTTCTGGACTATTTTCAATTTTTGAATGATTGGGAGATTGAGTTTGTGAAGTTTCCTGCCATGTCAGTGTGGAGGTGCTTGCATTTGGTTCAGGCAACCTGTCAGTTTCCCAAGATGGTCCTTAATTTTGAAATGTTGTTTTTCTCAGCTTGGGCATTTTCGTGTGTGGATACGTCAAGTTATACGTGTGATAAAGCGCGGAGGCATTTGCACAAATCATGATGGAAAACCTCAGTGCGTTGTGGCATAACTTGTCTGGCAACCATGAAATTTGATATGTCTGTTATAGTGGGCATGTGAAGGACTAGACTATTTCACACAACTTTTGTGACCTAGGTATGTAAGTGTGTCTACAGCAACGTGCTCAATGCATCTCATGGAATGCTTGGTTTGAGAGAGTAGCACGTGCTCAAAGACTATCTAGAGCGCAGTACAAGTGTCGTTTTTCTCCCTCGTACTGTGGCATAATGAAGTAGCGGGACATGTTTCTGTGTAATAATCTTGCTGTGCCTTGCTCAGGTGGACGAGTGCATAACAGAAATGGGGAGGAAGACATTAGACAGGCCATGACACAGAGGCTCCACAAGTCGCTGGACCGACCGACTGTCAGCTGAGAAACACATCCTTCAGCCCCGAAATTCACCAGACCTGACAATCGGACAATTTCATGTGGGTTTATGCTAAGTCACACATATATGGCCAAAAATCAATGTATGTACAAGATGTGCTATGAAAAACCTCAGAGGCATTTGCACAAATCACAATGCGAAATCTCAGAAATTCATGGTGTAACCTGTCTGGCAGGTATGAAGTTTATTAAGTCCACCATAGCAGATATGTGAAGGACTAGACTGTTTCATACAACTTTGTGACCTTTGTATGTAAGTGCACCAAGCAGCAAAGTCATGAATGCATTGCTTCATGGTCTGCACATATTTTTGTGATTTACTGTGTATTGAAAGTGCCATAATCTTATCCTCAACATTGTGGACAGAGCTTTGATAGCATTCTGTAACTGACTGTTGATAAATAATTTAATGAGTGATGACAAAAACTATACTGACGTTCATCCATATCAGACTCTGTACTTGCTCCTACATCAATCTCTCCAATACCACTTAATCTTTTCACTCTATTGAACTGTTCTAACAGTTGGGAGAGAGCCTTGCCAGGTAGCTGGTTGACTGCTGCAGCAGTTGTGGAGGAGCGATGCCACACAGCTGGTGGACTGCTGTAAAAGTAGTGCTGTTCGTCTTTTCTGTGCTTTGCTACAGTAGACTGCTGGAGAAGTTCCACCTTCATAATATCTTATAGTTGTCTTGTGATTCTATAGTTACTTGTAGAGGCATCAGATGTCAGCAGCAATCAGTTAGAAGTGTTTTGAGTTATGTTTGCACTCGTCATTTGCCGTGTAATATTGATGTTGCTCTATAAAATTATCACTTAACACAGGCATTATCAATAATCAGTTGTTTTGGAACAACTTAATTTAATTGGTGTCTTGTATAGTTAACGAAGTCCTTCGAAAGGAAATGGTCTTTGCAAACGTAAAAATTGCTACAATTTTTACACATCACTTATGAGGCACACACGCCTGTATTTCCGCAGAGCATGCAAAAAGGCTTCCATAGGAAATTAAAATGTCCATTTTTTATTTTGAGGTTCAACGTAATACCGTCCCATATATCCGGAAAACTTGCAGGAGTACTTCAACCTCAAATTGGTTTGTATCTGAAATAAAGTATATGACTTTTGAAAATTAGGTTTAAGATCCAAAAACAGAAGACTGGAAAGAATGAAAAAAGATAATGTAGTGCGCTATCTACAGGTACACTTATGTAATTTACATTCACTGTGCTCGGCATCTTTTGACAGTTAAATAAATTTTAATAAATCAGTAGTTAATGTTGCTGATTATAGGTAGCTTGCATTGAAATAGAATAAGAAAACCACAGACCATAAATAGATAACAACAAAATTCCAAGAATGCTTAGACATCTAGAATATTCACAAACTTTAAGAGACTGCTTCTCCTTCGCAACTCTTCACATAGGGCATGTTTATCACTTTGGTTGATTACGAGGATGCTGGAGACGACATGATACCAAACAAGCCAGTCAGGATGCAACTCTTTCTTATGCTCTTCCTTTTGCTGTGCTCCAAGTGGCTTGGGAGTTTAACTGAGGCTTGCTACTGTTTTGTCTTATTTCACCTTGAACCCTGTGGTGAGAATATCAGCTAAAGTGATGTTGTTTGTATCGCATCAGAATGCATACCATTAATCAAGAAGGAAGGATGGACAATATATGTTGATATATATATATAAAAGAAGAAAGTATGCTTGTAAAATAAGACAGGATACATAGAAATGTGTATATGCAAAAAAAAAAAAAAAAAAAAAAAAAAAATAATAATAATAATAACCCTGTACGAAGGTAATCCCAAAAATAAGGTCTCCTAATTTTTTTTTTATTATTTTTTTTATTTTTTTTTACATACACATAGACCTGTTTATTTCTACAATGGTTTGCATCATTTTACAGCTTGAACATTTAGCTATTTTACTACATAGTCACCATTTCGGTCAATGCATTTTTGTAGACGCTGTGACAGTTTTTATATGCCCATGTCATACCCTCGCCGCCATGCTGTTCAGGAAGTTGTGAGCGGCGCTTCGGGAAATCTCAGAAACCAAAGTGCAGAGATCATCCAGGGTGATCCGCTGATCTTCACGCATGATTTTCTCAACCTTCACGACCGTCTCGATGGAAATTGACGGTCTCCCGCTCCTTTGTTCTTTCTTCGTGAATTTCAGTTCGACCGGCTGCAAACTCTCTGCACCACTTACGAACATTTTTAACATCCATGCACGACTCACCATACACTTCCGTCAATTGGCGATGGATTTCAATCGGTTCAGTACATTTTGCGTTCAAAAACCGAATAACTGCATGCACTTCGCACTTGGCGGTAACATCCAACAGGAGCTCCATTCTCAACAGCTGCCAAGCCAAGACTGAGTGCCTCAGTGCAGCGTGCGCATGTTTATATGCGAGCGCGGGAAACACTCTTCTCAATATTGTAACCAACAGCCACACGAACAGAGTTCTGTATTAATAAAAAAAATAGGAGACCTTATTTTTGGGATTACCCTCGTAATTACTTTTCAGAATAGCCATTCACAATATGCTTTGTTTGCATTGCAGTATTCACACAAACATATATATATATATATATTTTAAAGTCGTCTTGCATGTGATATTGCTGCATAACACATGTCCTGTGTTTGAGATGATCAATACAGTTTGTTGTATACAAATTCATAATTTTGAGGCTGCATCTCCAGACATTCTCTCTTTTATTGTGTAGTGGGATCAAACCCTTCCTACCAAAAATGGACCTTTTAATACTTAAACAATATTGTATGAAGAGAGATTGAAGAGGACAGTGAGAAATTAAATAATATTTGAAAGGGGGCATTTTTCTTCTGTGTGTGTCTGAATGGTGAATGAGACATTTTAACAGGCGTGTTATTGTAAGGAAGATGGAAGTTCAGGTAGTTAACTGGGATTACATTATTTACATATTCTACTTTGGAATGTTGAGAGTTGTTGCCCCTTACTAATTTTGGACGTATGCTTCAATGGAAAATTGTTGTGAAAACATTTTTCATTCAATTATTGTATGAAGGAAGGCCGAGTATGTTAGGATATTAATTGAACTTGCAAACTTGTCACTGATAGGAATAATCTGGTTACTTTTCTTTTTTGAATTGAGTGCCATTTGCTTTATTGCGTTTGTACATTCAGTTTTGTTTATAAACTAACGTAATATCTTCTTTCGGTTTCTGTTCATAAGAATTTGCAGCTTTTAGGTGTCATTTCTTGAAGACTTGAGCTGTACCCACATCCCAGCTATCAGGTTATATATACTTTCAATCCTGGACATTCAGGAATCTTTCCTAGAAACACACTAGCCTTCCTTTAGTACATTTTTTCCTTGTATGTTAGAATACTGTAGAAATTTAATAGTCAGACTTTTGTTTTGACAATTGCTTTAATTTAGTGGTGGTTGTTGAAACTGTTTCCTACCTAGACTGTGTAATTAATTAATTTTTAATTCCAGAAAGTTTGACCTGAAAGGCTCCACAGTTGATCGTGAGGCTTCTGAAAAAGAGAAGGAGAAGGACCTACCAACTCTGAAGGATAATGACTTTGTCAAAGAGGGAATGAAAATATACATAGGAGACGATGCCAAAGAGAAGCTGTTAGAAACACTCACAGCTGATGTCGAGGTCTGTAGTCTTCTTTTGTCTGTATCTTCTATTCTGTTGAGTTTTTCCTTGGAATTTATTGTGTTCTGTCATTTTCCATTTCATTCTCATTGTATTGAGTTTTATCTGTAACATATTACATGGATTGGAAAAGCAGAGGATACCAGCTGGTATAAATTAATTACCCAGTTGCTAATATACATTGTAATGCAACTATGAAGATGAATTTGACATTGATATAAGTATGGCTTTAATTCTACGAGGGGGGGGGGGCTACTTTTATACCAGGTTCTATTCAGAATAGTGTTGTTACTAAAAAATTTATTTTCTGGGCTGTGGGAGACATGGGTCATTTCATATGCTTGCTTCTAGTTGTTTTTTTTTTCCTTCCAGAATGATGGAAGTAGGCTAAGATTACACCAGAGAGAGAGTGTGGTAGAAAATTGTCTTTTCATTTACAAATAAACTTATATTATTTTGAAATTTTATAGTGGATTTCTTGTTGTAAGCATTAGCTTATGCCGTGTCAAGAAAACAAGATGAAACTCTTTATGATTTGCAGAGAACTTTGCTTGGCGTCTTCAGAAGAAAGTCTCGACTGTTCATGCGGAAGTCTTCTACAATAACGAGGGTTTGAATTTAAGAATCCTTTACCATTGGAGAACTGTAGTGGTATGCTTGTTCATCACCAGGTGGCTCACTGTATGCTGGCACAGCATAAGCGGTGTACACACGTTACAAAAGTATAACTTCAACACATAACACATAGCTTGGAATGAACCAACTGGTGATGACAAACGTACAAATGGAAAACACTGAAACAAAATAACAATATAGAAAGGACAGGGAAGAGAACTACCTATGTAAATCCTTAATAGCTGTCAACCCTGTATTACTTAATTGATAGCCAGTGACCCTTTTGAAATTGTTAGGATTTTTACGTATGTCTACAGCTTCTCGTATAATCATAGACCTGTAGTGTTTAATGTGGGTAAGAGCTCGAACATCTTGGAACACGTCATCATGACCCTATGATAGGGCATGTTCAGCTATTGCTGACTTGTCTGGCTGGTTGATACAGATATTTCTTTGCTGTTCCTTGATGAGTCTTTTTTTGTAGGCTTTCAGCTACTAACTAATAAAAACACCAGCAAAGAAGTTAAACATTTTTTATGTTGATCAACTGTTTCATCAGAGAAAATGTTAACACATCTTGTTATTATAACTTTAAAATGAAACTGAAAACAAAGAAAACTTGACTCGGTGGGACTGCCTTGCGACAATTATCTGGTTGTGTTGATGATTGATCACATTTCCAGGAGTAGGTGAAGTGTTTTATTGGGCACTGATATCTCCACATATTATCGATATTATCGAAGTATTATGACGCCTTGTGCTATTGCAAGTCTTGCTCGTGGATACATTCCATCCTAAAGATGCGATTAGCATGTCATACTGTATATGAATGTTTCTTGATGGATGAAGTATTTTGTGCGTCCATTAGCACAGACAAGGGCAAAATGTACCTTTTATTGAAGTTTCAACCTATTTTATGGTTGTGATGGTATGGAACCTGCTGAGGTAACATCAGAGCATGACTTGTGCTACTCATATGGCTGGTCATGCTAAAATAGCACTTTCTGGCCCATCTTGCCTGGTACGCTTCATTATGCTACTGCTATTAGTTTATACAATTTCTATAACTGCATAACCTTCACTAGTGCTATTTTCGGATTGAACCAGTCTTTGGACTGATCACTTCACAGTCAGCCTGTCATAGAGTATCCTATGATACTCTTGATTTCTTGGCATGATTGCCTGGATTCATTACTGATACTTGCTGATGGAGGATTTGACATGCTGTTCAGTCCCATTCTTTCTTGATAAGTAACAGGTTTTTGTATTTGTGTTTCTTCTTTGAGGTTAATTTTGGGACCACTTTATACCTTCCAACGAATATTGTATGAGCGTTATGCCAAATGTGCATAGCTCCCAATTCATGCAAAAATTGAATTGTAATTAATTCAGTGACATATCTGATGACTGGTGGAAGTGGTGTTTATAGTCCACACACCTTTTATCGATATTTCTTTGTACGGGGGCTGGAGGAAGGAGGGAGCTCTCACGGTTCCGGTTATACTGCTAACTGAATGAAAATGAAATCTGAATTGAATCGATAATATGTTCAATCGATATTAATTTTCTAAACCTTTATTATCTTAAGTCAACAACTGTGTCATACACACTTTATATAACATTATATAACATTTCTCGATGCGAATCTTGTTCCCAGCCTGAATTCTATAGTTTGGCTTTGCTGTGTAAACAACAACAGTACTAGTACGTAAAGTGTACGCCAGATGTCACACAGCAATGCATAAGCGATTCATAGTTTGTGTTTCAAAGGTTGCCAATACGAATCTCGAAGATACCCGAGGTCGACCTGTTCAGCACTAGGGTGTCCATGTATCGCTAAAAGGTGCACGTACGGTACAAATGCTGGATGTGAAGGGGCATTTTGAAATATCTCAGTTCATATCAGTATATTAGGATGAAAGTTTCTATTCCTCTTCCTAACACTTGAAAGACTACCGATGACAAATTCTTTCAATAGTTAACTTGTTCTTGGCTGCATTGGAGATACTTTTTGAATCAAATCTTTAGCAGAACCTTGATTAACCCTTGAACACCTGAATTTTTTTCTTCTCCAGAACACTTTGTGTTTATGTTTGATCCTAACAATTACTCTCAAGTGTAAATGTTTTCATTTTGCAGCACTCGGCACCCCTGTTTGCTAGGCGCTCCTATAGTCAACAGATGCAAGGTTCCCTTAGCTGTTGCAGTATTGGAAGAATTTGGCTGGCATTTACTGAGTGGGTTATATTTATTAGAAAGGGTATTATTATTATTATTATTATTATTATTATTATTATTATTATTATTATTATTACTATGATTGCTCCGCCCTGAAAGAAAATTCGTACCGTGTGATGAGCAAGGACAAGAAAACAAAATGGCGATGTGCTGAATGCATAAAGAAAGTGGACACTAGCAGTAACGCTAAAAAAAGCGATGACTTGACGGACATCAACAAAAAATTAACAATAGTTGTGGACTTGAAAGATGCAGTGAATGAAATGAAGGAAGAACTGAGGGAAAGTGTTAAAAGTCAGAAGTTCATTTGTGAACAGTATGAGGACATTAGGACAGGAATGCAGAGCATGATTAAACAGATAAAGGAGTTGGAAAAGAAAGTGGAGTGTTTAACAGATGCATGCAAAGAAAAGGATGATATAATTCATGAACAGGAAATTAGAATACAAGAACTTGAGCAATATTCCAGAAATAGAAACCTTTTGCTACATGGTATTGCAGAGAAAGATGAGGAAGATGTTGAAGAAATAGCATGCAGAATTGCAGCAGAGCTGGATGTTCAATTGTGTAAAACTGAAATAGATGCAGCACACAGAGTTCCAACCAGGAAAGAAGGAGTACCCAAACCCATCATAATTCAGCTACCAAGGAAGAAGAGAGACTTAATGCTCGCAAGAAGGAAAAGCAAGACCATCCTTAACTCCAAAGTTATTGGACCAACTGAAGGAGGGAAGGTACTTGTCACGGAGCAACTGTCCCCTTACATGGCTAATCTTCGCTGGGAGGCATGGAGACAGGCGGACATCAAAGGATGGAAGTACGTATGGGTGAAGCAGGGAAAGCTGTTTGCTAGAAAGGAAGAGAAAACTACTCCGGTAAGAATTCTTTCAAAAAAAAGACATTGAAAAAATCCAGTAACTGGCTGAAAATATCAATATTTAATTTTACTCTAGTGTATCTTAAATTTAGTTATGGATGTTAGTTACATTGATAGTTGTAGTTTATTACTAGACTCAAAGGTATACAATAATTGTGATGAATGGCTACAGATGACAAAGAAACAAGAAAGTGAAATGTCTCTACTTCATATGAATATAAGATCAATTAGAAAATATTGGGATCAGATGGTTATAATATTAAGACACAGCAGGCCACTGGTTGATGTGCTAATATTTAGTGAAATAAATGTAAATAATGAAATGGAAATTGAGCAGTATGAGTTAGAAGGATATAGTATGCATTATTCAATAAGAAATGTTTCTAGGGGTGGAGGAATAGTCATTTTTGTCAAGGAAGGGTTCATATTTAAAGAAAAGAAATGTATAACAAATCAATTTGAAAATTTATCAGGGGAAGTTTGGATTAATGGAACACTATATGGGATCATTATGGCAGTATACAGACCACCTGACTATAATCCAAAGGATTTTGTGGAGGAGTTAGATCTTCATTTACATAGTATGAATGCCAGAAACTTAATAATTATTGGGGACATGAACATAGATATTCTGAAAGACAGCAGAGTCACATCCTTGTACAATAATGTGCTAGCAGATCATCAGTTAGTTCATTGCATTAACAAGTTCACAAGGGAAGAATATGTAAATGGAAAACTAACACAATCCTGCATCGACCATGCATTGATTAGGAGTGGGAAAAATGTAAGAGATTCTTCTGTAATTCAGACTAAAGTTTCTGATCATTATATAATAACTGTACAGATATCACATGATACTAGGTGTAATAAATATGTTCCAAGTGAAAAAGTTATAGATAACATACAGGAAAGGGTGAGTAAATCCATGTTAAGAACAGAAATAGAAATTATTGCAAAAGAAATAAATGAGAACATGAGTTCAGATGATATATACATGAAGATTTGCAATGCAGTTAACAAGGCAACTATTGAAACGAAGGATACAAAAAAACAGAAGAGAAGGAAAGACTCTCAACCGTGGCTGACGGGTGCTATAATAGAAAAAATCAAAGAAAGGGACAGACTTTTCAAAAGACGGAAAAATGCATCAAATTTAAATCCAGAAAATAAGGAAAATTTAAGGAGGTTATATAAAAGAATGAGGAATGATATAATAGCTGATATTCAAAAAGCAAAAAGAAAGTATTACAGATTGCAGTTTGAAAGTTGTAGAGGGGACATGAAGAAAACTTGGGAAGTATTAAATGATGTGCTAAAGACTAAAAAGAAATGGACAATAGAAGAAACGGTAAGACATTATTTAGGAAGGCAAGACTCACTAGAAAATATAGTTGATAACTTTTCAAAAACATTTTCAGAACAGCTAGACAAGGTAGTACATGAATGTAGAGTACAACGAAGACCATTACCTAATACAGAGAGACTTTCATCATTTTATCTACCACTAGCAAGTACAGCAGATATAGCACACATAATTGAAGGAATGGACATAAATAAATCACCAGGCATGGATAAATTAACAGTTAAACATCTGAAAGATAACATAGACATAATAACACCAGTAATACAGAAGCTAATCAATAAAATAATAGAGACAGGTATTTTCCCAAAGGATCTGAAGACTGCCATAGTGAGACCTATTTACAAGCAAGGTTCACATTTACAGTATGAAAACTATAGACAGATATCTATTCTTCAAACTATAGGTAGAGCAGTTGAAAGATACATTGCTGATCACCTAATCTCATATTTAGAAAAATTTAAAATTATTGATGAACATCAATTTGCTTATCAAAAACACAAGGGTACAAGTAATCTTCTTGAGGAATTCTCCAATTTGATCAATGGGAAGCTAAATCAAGGTATGCACATTTTAGCTATGTTTATTGATTTTTCAAAGGCATTTGATTCAATTTCCCATGAAAAAATTATTGCAGCCTTAAGCAAAATTGGGGTAAGAGGAACACCACTAAAAGTTTTTGAAAGTTATCTGACTGACCGAACGTATAGGGTAAAAATTGATAATATATATGGAGAAATAACTTCTATTAAAAGAGGTGTTCCACAATGAAGTATCCTAGGACCCATTTTGTATATTATTTTTGTCAATGATATAAGCTCATGGTTTAAAAAATGTAAATATTTCATGTATGCAGACGATAAACTAATTGTATCAGTACATAAAAACCCAAAAGTAGCAGAGAAGCATTTACAAATGGAGTACAACTACTTTCAAGAATGGTGCCATGATAAGGGTCTAATAATTAACACTTCAAAAACAAAAGTCTTGTACATTACTACCCCAAAAATGCAAAGAGAAAACATTAAGATAACAGGCCATTCAGTTCAGTGCATTCACGATGGTGAACAAAAATCATGCAATTGTGACTATGTAATAGAGGAAGTTGATAACATGAAATATTTAGGTATAATAATAGATATTTTTCATAGAAGCAACATATTAATAAGTTGTGTGAAAGACTGAGGCTAAGCTTGTTCAAAATGCAAATGGTTAAGTATATAATACCTCATGATAGCTTAAAATTGGTTTATCATTCACTTGTTGAGTCACTTATATCATATGGTGTAAGTGTATGGGGATCAGCTTCTGTTACAGACATAAACATGGTACAAATGTTACAAAATCGCATTGTCAAAGCATTCTTTTGGTATGAAAACAGAGGAATATTTAGCTTAAGTGAGGATATGTTAACAGGGATGTACCAGAAAGAAAGGTTCTTGAGGGTTAAACAACTTTATATGTACAACATAATTAAAGAAAATTACTGGAAGCCACAATATAGAATTGTTAATGAACATACATATGGAACAAGACTGAGGCATGTAAGTTATTTTCAGGTCATGAGGTACTACAACAAATATGGATCCAGAACACTGCAAGTTGTAGTTCCTAAATTTTTGAACAAGTTGCCCTCAGAATTGACACACTTGAAAACCAAATATCAACTAAAAAAACATGTGAAACTATGGATCATAGATAATAAAATTACAGTTTAAATATTTGTTCTTGAATGAAAAATGTACCAAAGACTTATTTACTTTGAGTGATACTTTCAGGGATTAAGAAAAACTCACACCACAGGACAAAATTACAATGCTAATGTAAATATACGGTACATACCTTATTAATGTTGTAAACAGTAAGTATTGCAACAATGTATACAAATGTGAAACTACTACACCGGCAGATAAGCACATCAAGTGCTTTGCAGGTGTAAATAATTGCAAAGATAATGTATAATATCCTACTGCATATTTGCAAATGTATTTTAGATAAGTTATAAATAAAATAAATAAAATAAAATTATTATTATTATTACGGAGTTATCCGTGGTAGTTAGAGGTGAAAGAAGGTGCGGGCTGGAATAGGTCACAACTACAAAATTAAAGTTAATTTAAAACTTTAACAAAGGTTATATTTTCTTTTCAAAATCAACACATAACAACAGAGTAACAGGTACCAAGTAGCAGAAAAACAAGTTAAGAAATTACAATTCATTACAAGATTTGGACTTCGAGCCCCAAGATTAATTTCTGAGCTCTCAGCTCACCACCACAATTGCTAAAGGGCAGAAAACCCCTAAGTACGAGGAGCACTTGCTCCTAATTACAATGTTAAGAAAAAGAGCAGACCCGCTCTCAATTTTACAAGCCTGTCAAAGGCTACAACAAACTTCATTTCTATCTGCCCTTAAGGTGCACAAGGAGACAGGGGTAATTAATACCCAACCTACGGGGCCTTCGCATGAAGAAAACAAAACATCAGGTTAAGTCACTGGCCCAAAGTACAGAAGAGATTGGAGGCATGAACTTGCACTCTTAAATACACTTTTAGAACCTAAGTGGCTCTAGGCCGAAACACAGGGACTAATCCCAAGCTAAGGAGGTGACCCGTATGAGAAACTTTAATATTTTAAGGAAGAGAAGAAACGGTTATGAAAACGTAGTCACCTCAATTTCCAAAATGAAGGGGAGTTCGAGAGGGTGAAGCACTCTCTATCCCCGCTTTACAATTCAAGAAATAGTAGTTTTTACATAGACAGAAAAAGGGATTTACATTTTAAGGAAGATTGATTACATATTAAAGGTTTCGAACCTTCTCCGAGAGTTAAACTGCTAAGATAGCAAGAAATAAAGATGTTAACAGGCCATTACCTTGTAGAAGAACTGCTGCTTGAAGAAAGAGGCGCTTCCCGCCCCCTGCTACATGTTCATACACTAAGAAAGATGTTATTGAAGTGGCCCCGAGACAAGAAAATCAGCAGTTTATATACCCTCGTGGAACATTCGAGACCTTTCAGGAATGAGTAGACACACCCTTTCGTTTTTATTGGATAACAGCAAAAACGAATACACAAGACGAGGAAGAAACACCTTATTGGTGGAAAATTAATTACATAAATTCCTGATTGGTTACATTCAAAACGGGCGGAAAGAAAGGATTTATATTGCCAACCCACAAACCACAGAACAAAATTTAGTAAAAACAAAACTTAGGCATACAATATTTCTTCCGGAGAATACATTCCTTTACACCAGAGTGCGTTATCATAGTTTTTGGTAGAGACATCTGTTAGAGAATATCCCAACTTCTTGATATGGAGCAAACAAACACAAATCGAAATAGACACAGTTCAGAACACTTCAAAATTACCAAAGTGACATCTTCCAAGAAACCGTTGAGTTAGTTCAGTTTGTTAAAGTTCAGGCTTTCTTCTGTAGAGGAGTTTCAACTGGTGCAATATTTGAATTAGCGGCGTGGAGGTGTACTGCCCGGTACAATTATTATTATTATGATTATTATTATTATTATTATTATTATTATTATTATTATTATTATTATTATTAGGAGTTAGAATAAATTGAATAAACTTGCTACAAACTGATGATTATATTTTTAAAACACACACACAAAATAAACCTTGAGCAGAAACTGACCAATTCTACTGTATTCTAACATACTAATATATTACAAGGAATGAAGACAGCAATCCGAATTATCCATGATTTGGCAGTGAGCATTACTGCTTGTGAGCATGCAACTTGACAGGACATTGCACGCAGAGTCCTACTTGACACTTCACACACTCAAGTGTGTATCTGTGAGTTGCATTCTTCATATGCACATTTCCTTCTTTGTGAATTACGCAGGTGGTCTTCTAGTCATTCAATAAATTATGAAATTCCTTGATATCATTTTGGAGAATTCTAGGTAAACAATTGATAGGGAATTCGCCATGTGGGCAACAGCCCTAAATGCAGGTGATTGATTGTCGATTGAGTACGTTTGAGGGAAAATTGAAATCTCTTCGTCCAGATCTTCAGGCACCCATGTTGCTGCTTGGTGGTTCGCTTTTAGAGATTTGACTTAGGTCCTTCTCTCTCTTCAACCATGGCATCCTCGGCTTCATGTCCACCCAGTCACTGACCTCCAGACAACAAAACTTGAGCGTGTGTCCGCAATTGCTTCCCAAATAAGTTATTGCCTCAAAATCGTCATCTTCAAGCCGTTTGAAGAGCTTCTTGTACAGTAACAGCACTGCAAAAACACGAGGGAAATGTATGTTACTGACCATAATAATTTATTTTATTATGTACGTATTGTACCTTAGTAAGAGTATTGTTCTACCATTTGAAGACAATTAGGCATATTGTATAGAACAAAATAATTCACACTTAGATTAGATAACAGACAATTATGCAGAAAATAACACTAATGATTTGTTGCCATGGCAAACGCCTAGCAGGCCAAATAGCATCTAACAAATATTTTACGTCATAGAATCAATGAAAGTACCACATGTACAACTAATGGTAAAGTATATTACAGATTGATGCTAGGAGATACTAACATATTCTCTAAAATGTATAAATTTTAAAAAAGAAATGCGTACAACAACATACTTCGGTCCATGAGTCACTGCAACAAAGAAAAAGACATTGTTCAGTTCAATGTCTCAACAATCAGGCTTCTGTGGTATTGGCAGGGAAACAATGACACAGACGGAATCTCAGGCATGAGTTGTAACTACCAGTCATTTTTTAATTTGTTTCTCATAGCAGTTTTGGAAAAATAATGAAGCAATACCCAACACTTCCAAATGGCATTTCGGGGCTGTTCTTTCACTTTTTACTCCCCTAATTTAATTTTCCAGGACCTCGGCTGTACGCAGATTGTTGTGCTAGACTTTCTGTTTCAAATTTCCCCACAACTAAGTCACATATACTGAGATCTGGAAAATGAGCAGGCCAAAACCCCCTTCTAATTATCTAACCACTGAACACATTTCTTATTGCAACCATGAAGTACATGCAGTATGGGCTGAAAGTCTTGCTGAAAGTCAACATAGTCTCTCCCTCTGTCAACATGTTAAAGAAGTTGCACAGAGTAGTGTCCGGATATCGTTCAGAGGTCAGTATTTCATTAATAAATATGGGTCTTGTTATTCATCGTCTGCTGTGTGGTGGTGTTGGTTATTGTTTTAAGAGGAAGTACAACTAGGCAACCATCCTCTATTCATCCACTAACTGCACACTGAACACCCACATTCAAGTCATGAAAAGGTTCGTTATGTATCACATGGGGATATTCAATGGTCCAGTGTTGAGTGTTCTTAGAATTAATGTATCCACTGAGGTGGAACCAAACTTCCTCAGATATGATCGAAAGCAGAGGATGTAATCTCTGTCATGCACAGAGTGTAGCACCCACCGACAAAAGTTAACACAAAGGATCGACAACATAACTTGTACACTGTGGAAACTGTATGGAGATAAACTGTGAGAATTTTTAGCCCTCCAAGCACTGAGGTGGGAGAGATACCACACTCTTGTGTTAAACATATAGATGGTTTACGAGGGCTGACCTGAAGTTTGGCTCACATATCTTAACTTTTTTTTTCTTTTTTCACTTAAGACCCTATTTTTATAGTGCCTTTTGATGTTTTGACATATTCAGTTGCACATCAATTTTCAAACAAAGCACAGTCGTATAATTTTGACTGTATAGAGCTTTCAGAAAATCATTTGCAATACTTCTGCCATAAGAGCTTTGCTGGCTAGTTCCTAGAGCACTGCTGCTTCCCTTGTCAAGAATTCTTTGCAATGTAAATGCTGTCAATAGCTCAGGAATTGTTTGTTTCCAGTTGCTTCTGCAATATCTCAGGAATACAGTCCTACATCCCCCAAGGCTAGGACTGTAATAGGCACTCTACTGTATTGTTTCCTGTTGGCTGGGGCCTTAAATGGACTAAAGAATTGCTCAGCTACAGTGTTAGTGTGATATCTTAGTGAATATATAACACACCAAGTTCGTTTTACTGACTACTATAGTTCAAGGCATTATTGCACTGTTGGGAACTACTGTATGTATAGCTGGACTCAGGAGAAATTGTGTTCTAATCACATGTTGGCCGTCTTGGAAATGGTATTCCATGGTTTCCCATTTTCAAGCGGGTTAAATTTACTGATCCTCAAAAATAAGAATTTCGCATTTTAAAAATTTCTATGATATGCCTTATGTATCACCAACACAGATCAATCATAAGTTATGAATTTCATTATGATCCGTATTGACAGTTGATCACTATCAAAGGGTAAAGGAGGGTCTACCTATTCAATACCATCAGCTTGTATATTGTCTTATAGATAGATATTACAGATAGATCATATGGTGAAGATGGGACTGGAAAGGGTTAGGATTGGGAAGGAAGCAGCCATGGCCTTGAGTAAGGTACAGCCCCAACATTTGCCTGGTGTGAAAATGGGAAACCACAGAAGACCATCCTCAGGGCTGCCAACAGTGGGGTTCGAACCCATAATCTCCTGAATGCAAGCTGACAACTACATGAGCCAAACACCACAGCCACTTACAAATTAATACTGTATATTTGGGGGCGGGGGGGACGTACTCTTTACTGCATTAAATCTTAACCCACTTATATCCAACCGTGTTGTATTGGGCTTCTGCTGTACTTCCCAGGGACAGGAATAAATGAAGTAACTACTATATTTATTCAGAAAATGGAAAAACTGTACAGAATGTGAATATGTTGGTTTTTTCAATAGGCCAGCAACCTGTATGGAAAAAAAAAAAAAAAAAAATGAATTTCAGAATAGAAAAGATCTTGTTAATCTAGAGAGAAAAGCATATTGCCCTCTAAAATTTTTTCCTTCTAAATCACTATAGTGTGTGCTTGAGAAATACTTTGAAGCAGTTCTTGAAATAAAACATTAAACAATTCCAGTAGAAGTCCGCTATAACGAGTACGGCATATAGCGAGAAGTCTATTGTAACAACAGATTTTTTTTCTGTCCCTTGAAAATTCCTATATAAACTATGTACATTGAGAACCCTATCATTGATGCATTTGTTATTACGAGCGATTTAGCGTGCATTTTTTTTTTCTGTTATCGATACTGATGCACTCCAGTGATTATATTGAATGGGACCAATCATCTTTGGTATAGGTTTCGTGCTATGTTCACCAATGAACTCTCTCGTCGACATTCTAAATCGAAGGTAATGTTGGAATCTTATTAGTGGTACTCGTCATCTGGAGTTCTGAAAACACAATTCAAAATTGAAATAGAACATGTTTCTGTATTTTAAATGTGTGAATAGCATGGCCAATAACAGTAGTTAACTTAGTAGAAATAAAGGCTGCAGTAAACGATCGCTTAATTTAAATGTTTATATACTGAAATTAAGTAAGAATGTGATACACTTCAAAATACAGCACATAGTGGATGACTAATTTCAGAGGTTAGTTTATTCAGTTCAATCTCGTCAGAACGTTTCTGCAGGGGACTAGGAAAGAGAATGCATTAAGCGAGAAAACATACTATTGAATACACGAATCAGAACTATCAAACAGGGGTGTGTCTTTTTTCCGACAAGTGTGCATTTTACATGTTGTATGTATGGGTACAGTGAAGGATATAGGCTATCTACCTTTTCTAAAGATGAGAATATTAAAAGGCATGAAAAATGAGAGAGAACAAATACGAATACCTCTCCCACTGACTGCTCGGTAAATAACAGTGTGTAAAACACCAGACAACAAGTATAAAAACATTAGCACTGGGGCACGTAAAAGTATCAGAGGATTATTTGCAGATCACACACACTCTTTTTAAAACAAATGTCAGCTGAAGCCTTATATTCAGATCAGTGGGTTATTAAACATTGTTTTCTGGTCACAGGTTCACACTCTTCGCTCATGAATTATTTGGAGGTTGAGCGCAGCCATGTGCGAGAGGATTACTTTGACCATAAATCTACACAGTGGAATTATTGCCCGCCTAGCAATTCCGAATGGAAAATTCTAAATTCCCATGGAATTCTAAATTTGCATATGCATTTATCAGACTGTGCCTCTTATAAGGGCTTCTGATAAGTTCACCTGCATACGCCCCAGTGTCAGTGGGTAGGGTCTGACACATCCCACTCTGATGAGTCTAGTGTCAGACCTAAAACGCTGGTTAATAGATCAAACGCCTGAAAAGCCTTACATCTGATATGTTTTTGACATTTTTGACATGCTCTATTGGTGAAAAATATCTAATTCCCTCCATGGGAATTTAGAATTTTCCATTCGGAATTGCTAGGCGGGCAATAATTCCATTGTGGAGATTTATCTCCCATATGAAGCTATCAGACTGTTCCTCTTATAAGGGCTTCTGATAAGTTCACCTGAATACACTCCAGCATCAGTGGGTAGGGTCTGACACATCCCACTCTGATGAGTCTAGTGTCAGACCTAAGACGAAACGCTGGTTAATAGAGCAAACGCCTGAAAAGCCTTACATCTGATGTTTTTGACATTGCTGAATAACCCAGAAAGCCTGTTTGTGCTTGTATTTCGCATTCCATTCAGAAGTTAGAAATGTATTTTGTGTTGTGTGATACAGTGAACTGTAGCAAATATTTTTCGCGTGATAGCCTACATATGGATTAGGAACATTATCGTGTGAAGTTGACTAGCGTTGTGCATATTTGTGTAGCCCAATTATGGATACTGGAAAAATCATGATGTCACTAATGAAGACAAAATTAAAATCTAGGAAGTGGACAAGAATCTTAAAGCAGTGTCGTATATGTTGAAACTCGCACTTTCGAGTTTTGACACTAGTTGATCGAAGTGTTGCCGCATTCGAGATGATGGTCAAAGTAATCCTCTTGTACATGGCCGGGTTCAACCTCCAAATAATTCGTGATCGAAGAGTGTGAACCTGTGACCAGAAAACAATGTTTAGTAACCCACTGATCTGACATGCTCTATTGGTGAAGAATATCTAATTCCCTCCATGGGAATTTAGAATTTTTTATTCAGCAATATCAGTGAAAACTGAAGAGCAAAACTGGTTTTTCCAGAGGCTAACGTCTTGTTTCCCGAAGGTGTAATTTACCCTGTAAAGTTCAGGAATTCAAGGCCATTTCTCATTTTCACGCAACCTTCTCCGACCGGCCTCCTGTTGCGAGGGCTCGTGTTGGAAATCATCTTCCTTTCACAAGGGATGGCAAAGAACACTTTCGAGGCTAGGAAAGATGTGATCGTACTAAGCAGTAATAGTGAAAATTGGTGACTCGATAAGTGAAATATCTTTATATAGATTTAATACGACTTGAATCGGGACTACAAATTTACAACATGCTAAGCTAGAAATAGTGATGATGATGAAATCCACTAACGAGGTTTCACTGTATTATCTCATGTCTGGTTAAACTTTGGAAATGTTATTCCCATGTAAATTTATAGCAAAATGTTTATCATTATTCTACTGGAGCTTGGAATATATAGGTTAAGTTAGGTGAGATGCTGTTTGAATAAAAAATCTAAAATGTTTGAAACAGATGGCACTGGAGTGATACTACTACAGTTTTTCAGAATGAAATTCATGCTGTCTCAGAAATAGAAGAAATACTAACAAGTAAGCTGTAGTGTTGAAATCTGTGAAACCGCCAGTTTTGAACAAAATGACTGCCGTTTCATACCTATTTTAGTAACGGCCGAGTTCAAAGTTAACTCTGTTGATGAACCTATACGCATAAACCGGCTTCGGTGGCGAGGTCATGTGGGTGAATAGCGGGAGATGTGTTACCTAGGAGAATAGTGGACTTGGTCTTGGAGGGTGAGAGAGATAGGGAGAGACCAAGATGACTATGGTTAGACTGACTCAAGTTTCTAATGACTTAAAGAGATAAGATATGAGGCCACAGAGCTAGTTACAAATAGAGGGTTGTGGCGGAGTTTAATAAAATCACAGAGGCTTGCAGACTGAACGCTGTAAGGTATAACAGTCTACAATGATATATGTATGTATGAATTTTTACTTTTTACTTATTTTTTACTTATGAGGTTACTGTTTTGACACATACAGCATGAGGTTGCTGTTTTATACATAAAACATTACATAGTTGGCATTCACATTAGTTCAGAATCTTGTATCTTCAGTTATTATGACAATATTATGAGCACCATATGTGGCAGAGAAGGCTCCATCTGCAGCGAGACATATTTTATATAACTTGTCTTCAGAAAATCTATGCCCATTTCTTGTAGCAGATTTTTGATATCCTCTTTTTTTTTTTTTTTGAGACAGTTTTCATGGTTCTCTTCAATACTAGGTACCTTTGTTGAAGTCATTATGTTTCTTCTTCAAAATGTTACGCTCTGAGGTCAGAAAAGTATATGAGTACCTTACAGGGGGATTTTTAATGATAAACCAAAAGTTTGGAATGTGTGATCTTTGAGCTCTTTTGAGTTTTCATATATATATGTTTTTAATTCTCCATTCCAGTCATGTGCAGTTAATATTTTGCTGGTAAGGAGTGTTCCAATTGAGTCCAAAACATAGTCATACTCAGCAGGATTACCCACTTGAGTTTCCTATCCACTATTCCAGATGTCCTGTCTGCTGGCATGCACAAGTGCCCACATACTGGGAAATACCACTCAAAATTAAGTTTGTGTTTACCCACCATTAGCAGCCCTGAAAATGGTTTTTATGTTTTCCTGTTTCCGCACAAGGAAAATGCTGGGGCTGTACCCAGGCCATGGTTGATATCTTTTTACATAATGGTTGGCCAACTTAACAGATTTTCTTCATTCAATTTTTCATTTAAATTATTATCTGTATTTTATGTCTGTGCTAAATAAATACCTAATTTTTCCAGGACATCCGTATATTTCCCTTTATTTGCTGAATGTATTAATTTCATGTCTTGTTCTATGCTGGTAAATGAATTATTATTTTCATGCATATGTTCGCACGTGGCCAAATACCTCGCTTACTTTTTGGCGTTTATATGTTCTTTATTGTTCTTTATATCTAACTGCTATATTTCTTCCTGATTGTCCGATGCAATTTTGGTTACTATTCTGACATAGTGCATACACCCCTGATTTATTGAATTGATTTTCTTTATTAATGTTACTTGAATCCGCAAAAACCTTTTAATTGTTGTTGTTATTATTATTATTATTATTATTATTAGTTCGGTATGAAGCCTCCGTGGCTCAGGCAGCAGCGCACCGGCCTCTCACCGCTGGGTTCCGTGGTTCAAATCCCGGCCACTCCATGTGAGATTTGTGCTGGACAAAGCAGAGGCGGACAGGTTTTTCTCCGGGTACTCCGGTTTTCCATGTCATATATCATGCCAGCAACACACTCCAATATCAATATCATTTAATTTCATCTCTCATTCATTAATCATTGCCCCAGAGGTGTGCGACAGGCTTCGGCAGCTGGCATAATTCCTATCCTCGCCGCTAGATGGGGGCTGCATTCATTTCATTCCTGACCCAGTCGAATGACTGGAAACAGGCTGTGGATTTTCATTAGTTCAGTATGCTATTTCAATATTGTATTTCTTGAATGTGTTGGACAGATCGTACGAGTGCCTATTCAAGGCCAACTAGATATACAGGCCATAAGGCTCCCCCTCCACTTCGGGCACTACGTCACACTAGTCGCCAGCCGCTTCACTTCTCGCCAGTGACTTGTAAGCTGATCTGAACCTCGCAGCAGTGAGGCTATCGATGGTGTTGAATGATTTAAACGTGTGTGAACATTGTGAATTATGGCCACGTCGTGTTGTATACCTGGTTGTAGAATCAACTACAGTTCAAAACAGCCTAATATTTCAGTGTTTAAATTTCCTACTGACTTGTTTCGGAAACAAAAGTGGATCATAGCCATCCATCAAACCGAATTAGTCCCTTCAGCAAGCTCAGTTGTGTGCATAAAACACTTCGACGAAGTTTCATAATTAGGGACGATTCCGTTAAAAGACCTGATGAGTCTCTTTTAACTGTAAAACCCAACCATTTAAAACTCTCAAACGATGCTATTCCTAAGTTTCAAAATGTGCCTGCCTATCTGTATAAAAAATCTTCCAACAACGAGCAAAAATCCTATTCAAAGACAAGAAGTAATTGAAAAACGGGAAGAGGAAGGAAAGAAAGAAAGCTGAGGAAGAATATGACAGGATCAAGGACTTCGATGACGTTCAGGATAATTTCATTATTAAACGCAAATTAGATTTGGACAAAGTTTCCGTCAAATTTAACAGCCAAAGTCTGTATTTTCAAAATGTATGTGACTGAGGAAAATATTCCGAAAATTGGTACTTCCTTAACATTAAACGAAGCTCTTGATTTTAAATCCATTAAACATGATATTTTCATGAGTTATAACCCTGATATACGTGCATTAGGTGATGGGACAAGATATTAAAATGGTCAAATTAGAAAAGTATTTATAACTTCCTGTTTAGACCTGCTCGTAACTCAAAAGTGACTGTCCACGACAAAATAGAATCTGTACACAAAATAATCGATGAAATTGAAAGTGAAGTTAATGAGTGTATCATTACTGATAAATTATAATTTTTTTAAGGAACAGTTAAATATAGCCTTTGCAAAGAAAGTATCTTACTCCTGTATTCTAATAACATGGTTCACTTCAATATTTTTCGCATTTCCTGGGGCGTAAAAGAAGATAAGACAGTCAACGTTTCTTACAATGCCTCACCCGGTTATTCACAGTATTTTACTGCAAAACTAGGCACGGGAAATTCGGGTATTGATGATTCACATTGGAATTACTTGAAAAAAGAAACTAAAATTGTTAAAGGAGCATGAAATATTTTGTAACTTGTTGAATGGAGTCTACATAAAACGTGAGCTGAACTACAAAGGACGAAAGGTTTTATTTTTGTTTTTGCTAGTGGCTTTACGTCGCACCGACACAGATAGGTCTTATGGCGACGATGCGATAGGAGAGGCATAACAGCTGGAAGGAAGCAGCCGTGGCCTTAATTAAGGTACAGCCCCAGCATTTGCCTGGTGTGAAAATGGGAAACTACGGAAAACCTTCTTCAGGGCTGCCGACAGTGGGATTCGAACCCACTATCTCCCGATGCACGTTCACAGCCGCACGCCCCTAACCGCACGGCCAGATCGCCCGCTAGGGGGAAAGGTAGAGGGAGTTGCTTTTAGTAGTAAAAGCGGAGAAAATAACACTACATTAGCTACAACTGCACAAACTTTTATGTTGTCATCCAGTCTTTAAAAAAATAAAGACGTTGTTGATTTGTTTCCATGTAAGAACCTAATGTGACATTTCTTAGAAGAACTAACTTTGCAAGTCTTTAAAGTATTAACAGATAGTCCTATAGCTTATAAGGTAGCATGCATAATTTCTAATAATAACAGGAAAATGTTTGAAAAGCTGTGCAAAAGCAATTTACAAACCACTTTTCAAAATCCATTTGACCAAACACACACACGCACACAAAATTGTTTGATACTGGTCATTTATTTAAAATCTTAATAAATAACTGGCTTAATCAAGCTGACAAATTATCCTGACTTTGACAACTCTGAGTCAGACAAAAAAATGTCTGAGTCTATCTAGTGCGGCCTTGGCTTGCTCCTGCCCTGTACCAAAAGGTGTTGTACCAGACTCTTTTAGAGCTACAAAATGTAAACCTGTATACTAATGTTTTTGCATGAGGATTCTCAGAGAAAAATTCTGACTTCGCTTGTCAACAATGTTCTGGAAAACGAAAATGTTTAAACATGCAGTGATTAAGTAAATAGTTTTAAACATTTCGTTGACAGATGTATATACATCTTCTGTAATATATTATTGAATAACAATAGAAAAGTTACCGTAGATAAACTCATCGCTGAGAAGAAGAAATCCTCAGGAAAATAAAAATGTACAAACTTTCTAAGAAAGGTTTCGGACTATTGTTGTGAATTGCCATCATGCATTTTCCTAGTAACATTAAAACTTTTTGTATACGTATTATGCGTTCTAATCTTTTAAAGATACCGTGTTGAGTTACAAGTGACAGATGTCATCATAATTTTACGTAAAGAAATGTACATGTACTGCCCTTCCAGTTTTCTCCCGGCATAAAACTCATGTAGTATACAAGCCTAAGTTAAGCCACAATTGAAGGAGTGTTCAATTTTATCGTTAAGGTTGAATAAATGAACAATATCATGGTGAAAGTGAGAGCGGGCCCTACACTGCCATGCTGAACGCCAGCCACTAGCGTGACGTCACGGTCCGAGCCTTGTGGCCTGTCTATCTAGTGCGGCCTTGGCCTATTCCTATATGTGAATACTACATATTTTTTTCTTTTCTTTCTGTTTTTCAGGAAGCGTTTTTGGTTTGTTGCTGATTTTGTTCTTTATTTTGTTGACATAATTTCTTGTGTAACCATAACTTTTTCTTATGTCGTAAACTAATTTCATTTCTTTTTTTACATCCTTCTTGTGAAAGTTGAATGTTTATCGCCCTATCAATCTATATATATATACACACACAATAAGAGTTTTGTCTGTACATTGCTCAGAATTTGAAAAGAATGGTATTTCTGTATCGGTCATGTCCACAGTGACAAGGGAATGCACTTTTTACTTTTCCGTAATTTCTATCTGTCTCTCCGTATGTATGTACACACATCACGAGAAAACAGCTGGTACGTAAATCGGGGGATGAGCCGCTACAATCTAGGCTATAAATAATTTTATTCACGCTCGGTGAAGTGGTAGTTTAGGGGAAGGCCTAAAATTTCATTCTCAAATATTTATATTATTAGTGGTCCTATCGATAAATACTATGTAAGTTAACTAAAGTTATATAGAATTATTTTTCCGGTCGTTTGTCTTATACATTTTTACCGTACCGGCTATGATAACAGAGATATTCATGAATTTGTAATTTTGTTCCTACGTCCATATCAAGCGCCGAGCCGCGAGAAAATGTGTTAACAGAATTTAATGAAAATCGGTATATAGAGTCGGGGAATAAGAAACTACAGTTTAAGCTATAAACAATTTTATTCACCGTGGATGAAATTGTAGTTTAGGGTAAGGCGCCTAATATTTAATTTTTAAATACCTATGTTATTGGTCCTATCGAAAAGTACTACATAAAAGTTATAGAGAATACAGTATTTCTGATCATTTATGTTTTATTCAGTTTTACCGTACGACTATGATAAGAGTGTTATTTCAGAGTCGGAAGAAAACTAAATGTGAAGGCCTACGATACCGAAAGCGCATGACATTGATCAACAATAACATTACATTGACCATTGTTTGTAGTGATGTTCTTTGTCCCCTATGCTGATACTCAACTCCGATAGATGGGATTACTGCTGCGTACCGAGTATAACAGCCTGACTGAATATTGGCGGGAAAGAGCTGGGGAGTTAATAAACTTTCTTGCTTAACATGCCATTCCTCTGGTTCATACATTTTCTGATACTGCTGGTATGTAACACAATGATTCATCATAGTATTCCAGCTATTCGATTCCTAATCTTACGCGCTATTTTGAATGAGCAGTGTGCATACGTATGGCCTGGTCTAGAATTACAAATTTAGGCCTATTCCTAATTATAGCACCACAATTCACTAAGGAACTCAAAATTCAACCCTGTAAAGAGCCGTTTCTTAAGAAAAGCTTCTTCCTCTTCACTTTTATTAAATTCTACATTCATTTTATTCCAAATTAGCAGTGAAGAGGGGATTTCTCCTCTGGCTTGAAGGAAACATTTGCCTCCAGGTCGGATAGATTTTTCCGTCGCCAGTGTAGTGAATTGAGATTTTCTGGCTCATTAGTCTACTCCTAGAAAACAGGTTAGTAAAAGGGCATAGTTTTTGCCGTGGTACTCTCCACTATTGGACTCCCACCCCGCTGAAAAAAGACAAATAGTGTTCACGGATCACAGCTGTTTGCGGCTTGGTTATTCTAGCTCTGGAACTTTGGACTGGTGGATCAGCAGTGTAGTACTGTTCGTTAAAAGTGAGAAAATCTGTGGTTTTTCATTTGATCGAGTATTTCATATGAAAGCATTGCTTGTAATCACGCCATTCCTACTGACATCATTGTAATGACCTTTCAGTTGGAAAACCACTAAAACAGTCTTTCTGAAGATGTAACAAGGCAGGTGGGGAGTTCGTCTCTGCCATTATAATGAAAACTCCCCAACCTGATTGTGACTGATGGTAGGCAAGCGGGCCTACCATTATAATGAAAATTTCCTAACCCAGTCTTCATATGAGAAAAGACGTTTGGTGACTTCCCTGTCGCGTTTCTAGGGTAACGTTAAGAGCTATGCAGTTTAATACAATCTTGCTCACAACGTGTGCACAACCTAACCTAGAATTCTGTATACAATGTAGAATTCCGTACCGAAGCACGGGTATATCAGCTAGTTAAACTATAAAAAGTGGCCTTATGCTGCCCTGGGTGATTAGAATCATTTTTAATTATTGTATTGGTTTGTGTTGGCTTTCTGTATATTTATTTATTTATTTAGCGCAGAAACAAAATAAAGATAATAATTTAAGTGAAAATTTGAATTAAGACAATCTGTTGACCAGGCGAGTTGGCCGTGCGCGTAGAGGCGCGCGGCTGTGAGCTTGCATCCGGGAGATAGTAGGTTTGAATCCCACTATCGGCAGCCCTGAAGATGGTTTTCCGTGGTTTCCCATTTTCACACCAGGCAAATGCTGGGGCTGTACCTTAATTAAGGCCACGGCCGCTTCCTTCCAACTCCTAGGCCTTTCCTATCCCATCGTCGCCATAAGACCTATCTGTGTCGGTGCGACGTAAAGCCCCTAGCAAAAAAAAAAAAAAAGAAAAAATCTGTTGTTTAAGTTGGCCAAACAACATATAAAAAGAAAGAAGATAAATAGATAACATCAACTAAAGACTTAAGAGCTTAAATGTTTTTAACATCAACTCTAGTTTCTCCCCTCATCCCAGGCAGTCAAGATTATGTGATACCTTATCCGCTAGTAGCCTCAGGTTGCCGCAACTATAGGTAGCAAGTGTTTGGCTGGTGAGCAAGTAGGCTTCCTCCGCTCAGACAATATATGTAAGTTTAGTTACATTCATACATACATTCACAGAATTTTTGCACTAATTGTATTCCTTTTAACATATGTTCTTCTTATTTTAGAAATACTAGCCACAAATTCAAGGACATGACAGGAGGTTTGATCCATTCTGTCAAAATTCCAGCCCAATACCTAGATAGCACGATTCCATTTGACCAGATAAAATCAACTATGCGTTTAGATCTTAAGAAGTCTAATAATTTAATGGTATATCAGTTACCTCTAGGAAGTGTTCCAACAACAAGGTGAAGATTTTAACTTTTTAGTGTGGTATATCAGTTGCTTTTTAATAACTTAAAATGTGCTAAACAACAAACATAACAAAGAGTAACAAGAAACATTTTATCTCCGATTTTTCCAAGGAAACCAGCTGACGTTTTCATATGTGTTTTAAAGTGTTCTATTACATAACAATCATTTTCAAGAAATGTTTATTGTGTTTTTATGCGTTAAATTAAAGTTATATTGATGATATTTTATATATAGCTGAATGATGTTAGAACTTAAGGTATGGGGAATCTCGCTTTATGTGGTAGAAATCCCTGATGAAGGGAGTGGGGGCTGCCAAAATATACAAGTGAAATAATTGTACAAAATTAGGAATTTGATAATATATTGATAGGGTGGACGAAACCATCGCCCTTAGTATATTTATATGAACTCAGTCAATACGGCTATTAAGGACCGAAAATGGTCAAATTTGTTGAATCTAGCACTAGTTGGCAACACTGGTTCAGGTGCTTCTGTTGTTGTGTGTTCTATTATATATTCGTATGATCAATGGTGTTCTATCCTGTTCGGTTTGATGCGCATGGGTTTCAGTGAAGTTCAAGTATATCCAGTATTTATTGAACTTTTTATTGTGGGCTGAATGTTATTTGGTTACCTGAATCCCTGAATGTTTATAGATTATAATGCAAATTTTTGTCATATTGTAATGTTTTTACTTGATGTTTGAATCTTCACAGTAGCCGAAAAGTACAGTTCTGTTTTCTTGAAACAGTTTTCGGAACAGTTTCTGTTCATTAGTGAATCCAGGAAAGGTGAGTCTTTTGCATTTTGTACTGTTTGTCGGTGTTATATTTCTGCATCACACGGTGGAAAAAGTAATGTTTTAAAATAGGTGGAAACAAAGAAGCACCAAGAAAATGTCAAGTGTATAGACAGTAATAAAAAATTAAATATTTCTCTTAAAATTTAAGGTGATGGGGTGATAAATGTCGAATGCGTGTTTATATCATTCTTTTTGGAGCATGATTTGCCACTTAATTGTACAGATCATGCAAGTCACCTTTTCAAAACAAATGTTCCCGGACAGCAATATTGCAAAGAAATACGGCTGTGCAAGAAAGAAAACTGCTGCAATTATTCTAGAAATGACAGAGAGAAATGAGAAATAGTATGAACTTTGAAGAAATGGCCATTTTCTGCTTCAACTGATGGAAGTAACAAAGGAGATTGTGGCCTATAGCCCATACTTGTTACCATATTGAGCGAGTTGGCCATGTGGTTAGGGGCGCAGCTGTGAGCTTGCATCTGGGAGATAGTCAGTTCGAACCCAACTGTCAGCAGCCCGAAGATGGTTTTTCCATAGTTTCCTACTTCCACACCAGGCAAATGCTTGTTCTGTACCTTAATTAAGGCCACGACCTCTTCCTTTCCACTCCTAAGCCTTTAGTACCCCATCGTTGCCGTAAGACCTATCTGTGTCGGTGTGATGTAAAGCAAATTGTTTAAATAAAAAGTTGTTACCGTATATAATCAGGTAAGACAAAAAATTGAAAGCTGCTTGTTGCCTGTCTCTAACATGAAAGGGGACTCCACTGGTGTGAACGTAGGTGCCCTTCTTCTCAACACCCTGAAAGAGTGCAATATTCCACTCAATAACTGCTTAGCCTTACTGTATGTTGTGATAATGCAACGATAATGGTGTGATGAAACATGACATTCTTCAATGCAAACTTGTGGACAATGTAGTCACATACAGCATGTCCTTGCTATTTGTTGAATTTGGTAGCAGAAAAGGGAGCATCATGCCTGCCATTCCGGATTGATGATTATTTGGTGGACGTACACCGTTATCTGCAAAGCACTACTAAGAAGAAAGAGAAACTGAAACAATTTCGGGAACTGTGTCATCACTTGAAACATTTCCATTAGAAGATATTTCATCATCGAACTCTAAATATTCAGCATCACTTGGATATTCAGAGCCTATATCAGCACATAATTCATGAATAATTTCATCCTTGTGTAAACACGTGCAATCCCTGGGTGCTGCCATCTTGCATGGCTCTCCGAACTTTGTAAACATGTTGTCAAGAAATGCAAAGAAAATCTATGATATGAGGAATAATCGAAAAGAAATGCGACTATTGATTGTGTAGAACATACATAATAGTTCTGTCACCCTTGACCTCCAAATAGTTCTGGTATATCTCAAAAGATAGCACTACTGTAAACTTCAGCCTGCTGGGTCTGCTGCTAACACGAGATAACTCGGGACCGGTCCGCAGTGCTCGGTCAGGCAAACACGAGTTTTCTCGGGACCGGTCCGCATTGTGTTAATTATGAAGTGAAGTCTGGTAAGACAGATCAGCTTGGAAATCTCAGAACTTATCATATTCCAAAGATGAAACAAACATCAGTAGATGGTACTGCCCCTTCAAAGATAAGAACCAATGAATCCCCATTCCCATGTTCTTCTACTCTCAAAATAACTAAACAGGATTCCTTCCTTAAGTGCAGTCTGTTTTGTGAACAAATGAAATTTATGTTCATAAGGTTTTTCTGTCTGCTGTTTTTATCAAATGTTATACCTACATTTGACAAACCAAATGTAATTTTGTGCAGTCAAGTGTGCCTCACATCCATTTACTGCAAGATCTTCTGTTGGACACATTAAGGATTGTGATATCTAAATTTGTACGACTTTCAGTGGTTAAATCCTCATCTCTTTTGGAAGTCAATTACCACAGCAGAGAAAAACCAGAAGGATGATTGTGACTTAGTCATTGGTAGTTGCACTTCCTCATTTATAAATTCTTCTCATCAGTTTGAAAGTACTTCACTGCTGTATGTGACTATGTCCACAAGTTTGCATTGAGGAATGAAATTTGGAAGAACCCAACAGTTGCATGAATTACATCTGCTCCGAGGCTTCATTTTCTTCTCTGATGTATTTTGTGGCTAAGTTTCTTGTTACTGAATGCAGATGCAGGTGAAGAGCATGAAGCCATTGATGAATTACAGTCCCATTTCTGTGCATTTCAGATAGATGATATACCAGATGAGATCTTAATGGAAGAAAGAATTGATGTGCAGTAGTCTTTGATGGCAAAAGAAGTGGTGATGGCAGCCTAAAATATGTTAAAATACCAAGCATAGCATGAACTAATCTAACGATTGCTCACAGTAACACTGAATGTGAGAGGATATTTAGTCAGGTGACTAAAACATGAACACAATTCAGGTCATCTATTGGTGGTTAAAACTTGGAGAAACTGTTGATAGTAAAATCAAGGCTATAGGCAACTGCTTTCAGCAAACTTTTGACAGAGGATTTCTCAAACAGGCAAAATCTGCTGCTGCTGCTGCTGCTGCTGCTGCTGCTGCTGCTGCTGCTGCTACTGCTACTGCTTTTAATCAATAGCAATTTTCCACTGATGGAGAAGCTTATGCAAATCAGTAAGACAGAAGGTGGGCCTACCATACCACTACCTGTTCTTATAAGAATTCCAGTGTTGTTTATTTAGATATCACTGAATATGAATACATACGAGAGTAAAATATTTGTGGATTTAGATTCCACTCGGTTTTCCTGGAAAGATGTGTTAATTTAAATGTGGACTTGACATGATGCATGGAGCTTGCTAGGATAAAGTATGTATTGCCCAAGACATGTAGAATACGCAGCTTTAACCAATTGCATCTCCTGATTTTTCCTGATTTTCATATCAAAATCTCTTGGATTTGGGTTTTGTAAGTTTGGCAGGTATGTGAATGGATTATTATGTTTTTACGAGTTGCTCTATGTAGCACCGACATAGATAGGTCTTAGGGATAAGAAAGGGCTAGGAGTGGGAAAGAAGCATCCATTGCCTTAATTAAGGTACAGCCCCAGCATTCACCTGGTGTGAAATTGGAAAATTACGGAAAACCATCTTCAGGGCTGCCGATAAACACCAGTCAATACCCACCAAGATAGTGCAGGTGTATATGCCTACTATAGATCATTCCATGTTAAGAAAACCATACTGCTCTTATGGACCTACAAGAAGTGAACATATCCCCTCTTAGACACCCATAATTGCTCATGATTAAGGAATATTATAATGTAATTTATATGGTATTATGGAAGAAAGAAATTGGATGAGGCATTTTTTTTCCTGTGTGTTATTAAAATAATTACTTAACAGTCTATTTCATAAATACATTCGCAGGGAGGAAGCAATATGGCAGGAACTGCCATCGTTTTGTTGCCTTACTTCATTTTCTGAATTGCTCAGGTACATGTAACGCGTAATCCTTTATGCTGTGAATCGCTGGCAGCTTATCACAGTTGAAGAGAAGTCATCTATTTATTTGTGCATGTGTTCTAATATTCTCGTACTGTACAGCAGTTGTTACTGAAGATTTTGATGATTTTTCTGAAGTTTATTTCATTTTTACCACTTGTTTCACAAGTGCATTTAAATTTTACTATTTCTTTCGTAGGGTGATACGATGGCACGGTACTACCCGGCATTGCCTGGGCAAATTTATTAAATGCAGTTAACCGCATCCTCCTCCTCTCGAGACTATAAAAATATCTGTTGCATATTTTCTCCCCTAATTTGCCTTGAACTACAGTACTGGGGTTTTGTATGTGTAGTAGTTGACCGTTGTTGCTGTAAAAAGCTAAATAAGCTCCTCTACAACCCCTGTACCCTAGATTTTATCAAAATAATGTGCAGCTTAGTTTCTTCCTCATTTTATCTTGAACTTGAGTACAGATTCACAGATTTATGCACCACCGCTTTCCTGTATTTGTGTGAAAACCAAAATTAGCCCCCACCACACTCGCCCACCCTGTTCCCTTGAGTCCTTAAAAATAATTTTCAGCTTAATTTCCTCCCCCCTTTTATCTAGAACTTAAATACAGATTTCACAAATTTATGCATTGCTGATTTCCCATATTGATGTGAAAACCAAAATGAGCCCTCACTAAACCCCTCCAGTTCCCTTGAGTTATTAAAAAGAATTTGCAGGTTAGTTTCTTCCCCCTTTTATGTTGAAATTAAGTATTGAATTAACATGGAATTACCTATAGTACTGTAAGTAAAAGGAGGTGAGACTCTAAGTATGATGGAAAAACTGGAATGCAGTGGGTAGGCCAAGGAAGAGAAGGTAATGTATTTAGGAGTATTCGGGCTGTGTCAAAAGAATGAAAGAGGAAGTTGGCTGGCAGAATTCTGCACCAGTATTTAGGAGTATTCGGGCTGTGTCAAAAGAATGCTATTTGCTTTACGTCGCACCGACAAAGATAGGTCTTATGGCGACGATGGGGCAGGAAAGGACTAGGAGTGGGAAGGAAGCGACCATGGCCTTAATTAAAGTACAGCCCTAGCATTTGCCTGGCGTGAAAATGGGAAACCATGGAAAACCATCTTCAGGGCTGCCGGCAGTGGGGTTCGAACCCACTGTCTCCCGAATACCGGAAACCGGCTGCACTTAAGCGACTGCAGCTATCGAGCTCGGTGTCAAGGAATGAAAGAGGAAGTTGGCTGGCAGAATTCTGCACCAGTTGTAACTTAGTTCTTGTTAATACTTGGTTCAAACACCACAAACAATGGCTGTATACATGGACAAGGCCTGGAGATGCAGGAAAGTATCAAATTGACTTAATTACGATTAGGCAGAGATTCAGAAACCAGGTGTTGAATTGCAACACCTTCCTAGGAGTAGACATGGGCTTTGACCACAACTGGGTGGTCATGAAATGCCATCTTAAGTTAAAGAAATTGAGGAAAGGAGGGAATGCAAGGAAATGGGATCTAGACAAGTTGAAAGGAAAGAGTGTGAGGGATTATTTCAAGAAATATGTTACACAAGGACTAAATGAAAAGGCTGAAGGAAACTATACATGAAGAGTGAACAGTCATGGAGAATGAGATCAGTAGGGCTGCTGAAGAAATGTTAGAAAGAAAGGCAAGATCAAGTAGGTATCAGTGGATAACTTGGGATATTCTAGACCTGAATGACGAATGGCATAAGTACAAGGATGCAAAAAAAAAAAGAAAAAATGAAGATGGCAGAAAAGAATACAGATGATTAAAGAATGTAGATAGAAAGTGCAGGAAAGGAAAGGAAGAATGACTGAAAGAGAAGTGCAAGAATGTTGAAGGTTGTATGGTTGTAGGAAAGATAGTTGCATATAAGAAAATAGAGGAAACCTTTTGAGAAAGGGAAACTAGGAATGGTATGGGTATTTTATAACAATATTATCATTGACACTAGTTATGATTGCAAAAGCTTTACTGAACTCATATATTTTATAACTATATTGTCAGTAACACTAGTTATAATGTTATCATTGATGCTTCCACAGCCCGTACTTGAAGCCATGATATGGGCTTTTTCACTTACAATGTGTCGAGAAAACAAGGTGAAACTCTTTACGTTTCACAGAGAATCTCAAGATTTTCTTCTAAAGACATGGAGCAAAGTTCTCTGCGAAACATAAAGAGTTTCACTTTATTTTCTTGACATGGCATAAGCCGAAAAGCATATATCATGTCTACTAGTTATGATGATTACAGGAGCTTTTTGAATTCAAACTAATGTACATGTACATGGGATAATAGTATTGTCATTGACACTAATTATGACTACAAAAGCATTATTGAACTCAAGCTAATGTACATTGTATGTTTATTATAGAATTTTCAGTGACACTAATATTATACATACACTCACCTCTTGCTTTTAATCTCTCCATAAACAACGAATCTTTTAAATCTGTAAAAATATGTGTCCACTTATGTAGAATGTTTTTATGGTGTATTCACCCAGTAGAAATTACAGAGGTAAGTAGTTGTGAAGGGTAACTTCTTGGAGCAGCTTTTTAATTTTTTTTTTCTTTTTCTCTTTTAACAAACAGTATCTGAGAGACTGGGACTGTAAACTTATGATGGTGATGAGTGCATCTGCAGTACTTAGAAACCACCCTAGTGTCCAGTGTCGCTAATAACTATAAAGTGGGTGTGGTTTTCTATCCTTTTTTCTCATTGAACCTTTTATTATGCCCTATCTATTAAAGTGAGTAATTAGGGGATGTGATTGCTAAGGGACTTTGTTATTGGCTTCTTACCACGGCGGCCGCAGTTAGAATCCCAGCTATGGCATATAGGATTTTTTAAATGAATCGTCATGGCCCTGTGGTTTGGATTCCTCATAAAACAAGGATATCCCATGGTTTATGATTCCAGTATTGACATTTATGTAAAATTACAAGCTTGCTTGCTTAAAGTGAGTATTTATGTCTGCAGTGTATTTTCTTAGATGTGCATGCCTTATCTCCTCAGGTGTCGTCCCAGTTATTATTATTATTTTTTGCTATTTGCTTTACGTCGCACCAACGCAGGTCTTATGGCGACGATGGAACAGAAAAGGCCCAGGAATGGGAAGGAAGCAGCCGTGGCCTCAATTAAGGTACAGCCCCAGCATTTACCTGGTGTGAAAATGGGAAACCATGGAAAACCATCTTCAGGTCTGCTGACAGTGAGGTTCGAACCCACTCTCTCCCAGATGTGAGCTCACAGCTGCACACCCCTAACCACATGGCCAACTTGCCTGGTCGTCCCAGTTATTAGTGAAATGTCTGTAAAGTATTAACTGTAGCTAATTTTATTCTATTTAGGGCCGGTTCTACCATCTGCTGGTAAAGTGGCTGGCAGCTGCCCGGGAGGTAAACTACCTGGGGGTGTAAAGCAGCTGGTACTTTGCATTGCGTCCAACCACCTCCGCGCAAGCGCTGGGTAGCTACCAGCAGCTAGACACCGATATACGGAGTTGGCTAGACTGATTTTCAGCGACTTCTCGCTTTCGAGTGTGGTGCTATCTATCGTCAGATGTATGAAGCTCATTTGGATTGTCTTCTTTTCCTGTGCTTGCATCTGTTGATTATCTTCAAAAAGCCTAATAAGGGGAGCCTCAAGAGTTATGGACAACGATTTATGTCAAGCTTTCGTGATTTTATTCTATGAGCTTCAAAATCAATACCTAATTGGGATTAAAATCTCGAGATTACATTTTCTTATGCCAGTTATAACCTGTCATGTAAGGCAGCGTTTTTGGAAAGTATTCTCGTAGTAGATTGGTCAAGTCGCTCGCTCCGTAATGGAAGGTACGCAGGTTTTCATCGTCTTTCTAATTTACAATTTAAAAAATGTTTTCGTTCCCTGCCGTTGTTCGTAACTCTTTTTCACGCGCTTCCATATACGTATATACACCCAACATCTTCCTTACGGACTTATTGCCTTTGAACATTCTACCTGCAGGCTTCTGTGAATTGATTAAGTATCTCCACGATGCTCTATTTGCAACTAGCTCTGTGACCTCGTTTGGTTCCACATGCTTTCATTTATTTATAATGCATTTCATTCGAATGTTTATGAAGATAAAGTTGGAAGGTACCGTACTGGTAAAGAACTAATCGGGGTAAATATCCATTATAGGAAGAGGAATTCGGGAATGGAATACAGTAGAGTCTCGTTAATCCGAACTAATTTGGACCGCAGTCTGTTCGGATTACGAAATTTTTGGATTAACCGGAAAATATTTTCTAATAATAATGTTATTGTTTTTACTTCCCACTAACTACTCTTACGGTTTCCGGAGACACCTAGGTGCCGGGATTTTCTCCTGCAGGTGTTCTTTTACATGCCAGTAAATCTACTTACACAAGGCTGATGTATTTGAGCAGCTTCAAATACCACAAGACTGAGCCAGGATCGAACCTGCCAAGTTGGGGTCAGAAGGTCAGCGCCTCAACCGTCTGAGAAAAATAGTTTCTACAATACAGTACAGTACAGTACATACTGTATAAAATTACAGTAGGGTAGTTAAGAACCCGTAGAGGAGAAAACGACTAAAACTAGGTTAAAACTTGTCTCCTTAAACTGCTAAAATACGGTAACGGGTTACACTAGTCTCATATTCAGATGCCGTGGCCGCCTAGAACTTGCCGTACGCTACGTCGAGCAACACTCCGCTACTACGCCCATTGATGTGATGTTTATGAGATTTTGGTTTAACACTGCATCTTCGAGTAGGTCCCAATCACTACGGCAAAAGAAAAAAAAAAACAGACTTTGTAAAGATGAACGCGCAGTGATTGATGGTTTATGATGTGTAATTATGTTTACATTAAGTTATTCTAGTAAAATATGACTAATAAAGTGCAAGTAAGTCTTCATTCTATAATATGTTCTTTCATTTCAATAAGGAGAACTTTAAAAAAAAAAAAAAAAAAAAAAATTGAATATTTCAGTTTGGATTAACCGGACTTTCGGATTAACGGGGTTCGGATTAACGGGACTCTAGTGTAGTTTCCAATTTCTTCGAAATCATTTACAAGAAGACTATGTAAACAACTGATAGGGAATCTGCTACCTGGGCGACACTCCTATACGGTGTGCTATATTAATCGTAACATCACTTTGTATAAGTAGCACACATATAAAGCATTTTCCTAGTAGACATAATATTGTGATTAAACATTTCAATTAAATATGTTATTAACAAAAGAACGTATGAAAAGAGGCATACAGATTAATACAACGCTAATAATGAAAAAAAAAAAAAAAAAGTCGTCATGAGGAAGACTCGAACCTGCAAACCTCGCAGTATGAACTGCGCACGTTAGCCATTAAGCTACGAGGTAGCTTGGGGTAATACGGATACATATACATAACTTATAGCTGGTGTTTGAAAACTGAAAAAGTAGAATATTAAATCTCATTTGAAATTATTTCCAAATAGGTTTCGATTTTATATCCTTTTAGAGTTTCTTTGCGAAAGCTTGACGTATAAAATGTGTTCCGTACGCGATCAATGCGAGAGGCTGGTGTGACCGTTGCAACTCTAAGGAAGCATTAATGTTCAGAATCCTGCAATGCAATATCGATCACTGTTACAGTATAATACTTTTTTCAGTATACTAAGCTAATTTGAGTTGTATGTCACCAGAAATACGGCTAATAATGTTCAGCTCTCAAAACTTGCCCGGCAGGTAAAGTCTTATCGGGTCCTCGAAGTGGCCGATAAATTACGCACCGGGTAACGACGATTTATGCTGCCGATAGCGCTACCTGGGAGTGGTCGAATGGAAACATCCTTTTACGCGGAGGGCAAGTTATGCGCTACTTTACCAGTAGGTGGTAGAACCGGCCCTTAGTCTGTAATCATTAAAGACCGGCAAAATCTGAAAGTTTATATTTCAAACCATGGCCGCTAGCACTCTGGAATAAGGATTTTTATGATTTGCAATGTGTAGAATTCACTTTGTGTGAGAAAATTTCCTATTGCTTAGTACTCTACAAAATTTGCAATTTTTCACTTTTAAAAATGAGAAAACTTCCTCTTTTTTAAAATTTAGTGGTCGATGACCTGGATGTTAGGCCCCTTTAAACAATAATCATCATCTTTTTTTAAATGTTTTGCACATTCAAAAAAAATATTGTCAGGTTGTTCAGCCTGCCAAAACTAATTTTGAATAAATAAATTTATAAACTACCTGAAAAATAAAACTCAGTAACATACTAAATTCTATAAACTATTTGAAAAAGAAAACATTTGGTAACAGTAAATTTATTCAAAATCAATTTGGGCAGACTGAAAAACCTAACAGATAAATTAACTGAGTCAAAACTGAAAAGAGATGGCTTCAGATAGCATAAACTTTTTTTTCATACATATATCCATTAGCATTGAACCAGGCTTTCTGAATATTGTATTGAGATAGTTTTCCAGGAACATGTTTGAAACACCCAAACCACTCATTTCTAACAGCAGTGTGGCAGTACTGACTGACTTTCTTTTATACTACATTCAAGCATACCAGAGCATCTTTGCTATGTATTACAAACTAACCAGAGGCACAAAACTTCAGATACTGTGGTCAGAGTATGACAGCAGCTGAAGTTACCAACGATTGTAGTTTTTTTTTTTCAGTGTTCAGGTTTTCATTATTCTGAAAGACTATAACACTGTGATTATTTGCTCTTCATTTGGTATAGTTATATTAACAATAGATAGAACTTAATGTATAAAGGCTTATTTTGTATATAAAGATGTTAAACCTGCTCTGAATGGTTTAGACACAACTATATTTTAACATTAAAATTCCTAATTCATGTTTAAATTTTTTTTTCTTATTTTGGCAAAATTTTCTTATTATGCCTGTCTCTTGTAATCATATTTGTTATGTCATGATTTTTATGGATTTATATGTGTTGTATGAAGCCATCCACAACTACTTCGTTCCAGGAGCACATGCTTACCCTACCAAGTTATGTTTGACAGTCCATAGGTCCCGATCAAGCATGTTGTGTCTGACCTTGTGACCAAATAGAAGGAAACCACAGCAGACGATAGGAATGTATTGGAACTACCAAAAGGGGACTTGGATGCCTGGTTTATCGTGAGGAAACTGTCTTGAAGAAATAATTATTTTGTTTTAATGCTACGTTTATAGAGCTTCAGTGTAGTGTCAAAAGAAGAGTGAGGAAATAATTATATCTGAAAATATATTGACAATAAATGTGAAAAATCACCAGAGAAGTAGCCTTTAACACTCATAAATTTTAAAATATTAAATATCCAATTGTTCTTCTAACTATATTAACTTCTGGCTTGAAGAGACCAGAGTTCAATCCTCCACAGGTTTGTGCAATGTTCTTGTCATGGTTTGTTAGTTATTGTTAAAATTAGTATCCAATCATTTTCTTCCGTCAGAGGATTTTCTCACATGGATAAAGGCTGATCATGGTTTGGTATTGGCCAGATCACTGCTATTTCTTCTTCCAGAGCTCCAGAGATAGTGGAGCAGTAACTTCTGCAACTCCCACTGACCACTAGGTGGGAAGAGGTTTTTTCTTTCTTCTTCTTTTACTTCTGTATGTGATCTATAGATATCGATATTATAAAATACAAAATTTCTTCAGAAATGTTCAGTTCACTATTTCTACAGTATTTGGAAAGGAGTTGGTGAATAAAAATTAATGTAAGTTAAAGATTTAAACATAGAAGAAATATTAAACATTATGTTTTTTCTGGTATCACTTTTATCCCACAATATATAAATTTATTTGCTCATGAAATGTTGAATTTAGTAGTGACTTATCAAAGAGAACTCTACGACAACAAACATTTATTAATCAATATAGGGGCTATTAGATGTATAGTTGCTTCATTGTTGAATGACTTCTGCACCAGAAAATAAGTGTTTAAAAAAGCATTAGTCAGTGGACAAAAGGTCTGATGAGTATGGTAGATGAAGAAAAGTTTCACATCAATTCATGTAATTTTTTTGTTTGTTCGTGACTCACACATGGTTGCACATTCTCATTAAGTATGACTACACCTGTCTTGACTAATCTAGGTTGCTTAATGTGCGATTTCTGATGCATTTCATCCATGGTTGCAGTATTCCTCAGAATTAATGGTTTCATCCCATTTCAAGAAGGAATAGCAAATATAGTGAAATGGGTTTAAGTTGACCAGATAATAAATTTCCAAAAGTTGGTTGTTCAGAAGGGTGATCTTAAAGGTATTACTGAACTACTAACTACTAGCACTACTACTTTTGCATTATGCATCACAATGTTCTGCAAACTGCTCGCAGGATGATATTGCATCAGAGAAGAAATATATCCGTGCGTTACTGGCGGAGAAACTAACTGCACCTAGATCAGAAGCAAATTTGAGTGCTTTTACCTTCAACACTTGTCCACTTGTAGGTAATGCCTCAGCACAGGCTCAGTTGAACTACTCGTAAACCACTTTGTTTACTTCTTTGTATGGTTGCTACCTTTTCTTAATGTCATTATTTGTATTTTCTTCCTGTTCCTTAAACGGTTACAATTTCCATTTATAGCTTTGGATTTTACTTTGTCTGCACTTGAACTGGTTTGCTATATCATGTTAATATCTCCCTTTAACACTCTCCTTCATTACAGACATCCATTCTTCCAGTGAAAGAACATTCACTGAATAAGTGGATCTTTCCTCAATTTTAATTTAATTATTTCTTCTCTCTAGTAACGATGAAAATCAGATATTTCAAGAATAGTGCATGTAGGGGTGTTCAGGGATGTACAAAATTGCACTGTAAATATATATATATTGTTTTTTCGAAGTTCCCTGGTGGTCTGAAAGAGGATGTATTGTTGATTTTTGACCAAAATGAATTTTAGTTTGTCAGGGAAAGGGGTAGTTTTCTTAAAGATCGTGAAAACGCATTAGTCTCATGAGATGCCATTCTATGCTGGATAATAGTGGTTGAGAATAGGGGTGGTTGTCTTAAAAGGGTAGTCATCTGGAAAAGTTTCATTGTTCTACCTGCTGCAGACCACTGGTTACCATTATTTTACTTGATTGAAGATTCACTTCTGGAGCCTCATCAACATCCTGCTATGGTAGAGATAAGTAATGATTATTGTATAATGTCTATTTTTCATCACATGCCATTACTCTCTTGAAATTCAGAATTTTTCTATCCCAGGAGAGTAGAGAAGTGGAAACTCCATGTTACTGTGTCATGTTTTTTTTCAGTGAGTGTATTCAGTTCACTTATCAAACTTCTTGACTTGCTTACAAGTGAAGTTTATTATCGATGGCTGCTGCTGTTTGTACTTGTATGGCGCATTGAAAGATTGTATTGCTGAATCATCATTTTTGGAACCGTCACTATGTGGTTCACTTTTTTACTGTGTCAGCTCTGAATGCTCTTAATGTTACTGGCAGCCTATGTTGCATGGTGGCTAAGCTAAAACGAAGAAAGTGTAGATGTGTTCGCTTCAGTTTCATGGCAAGTTTTTCTAATACAGTGCAAACTAAAACTCAGATAATTCCATGTAGGGAATCTTTCCTCAATGTACACATGCAGGGATATTTAAACTGTACTGCCCAATACCCTTGTACTATCTAGCTGTATAGTTTAATAACAGAATCCCTTCACCTGAAATTCTCAACATTTCATTTGCAAAAGAACACAAAAGCAGTCTTAAAATAGGTAGCTTACATAATAGAGCAAACATGTTTCAGTAGAGAAACAGTTTAATATTAAAATTAGTGTATAAATTTGTTTTAAAGGAGTCATTTTTGTTCTTTTAACAAGAAATTGTCTATAATACATGCGCAGATTAATAGTGTATTTTTTGTGACGAGTTTTTTTTTAGGAAAATGTTTTGGTCTTTTGTTGTGCCAATAGTGTTTGTCCCATTTTTACTGGTTTCAAGTTATCTTATTTTGAATAGCAATATTCCTGTCTTACTCAATAGAACATAGCATAAATCAAAAGCCAAAATGCAGACAAATGTGCTTCGCTGAGCGAGTTCATCCTTAATCTTAGTATCATAACAGGTAATAACTTGTCAGACAAAGTTAGATTTGTGACAGCATTGTTAACCTAAAGAGAAAATAGTAAGGAAAAGTAACTTACCATCTTACATTGGAGAGTTGGAAATTATTAAAACAAGTATTTGGTGGTCAGAGCAAATGAAAAGACCACAGTAAAGTGAAACAGAACTCTTCTTTCTAGACTAGGAAGAAACTATATGTAATTTTCTGAAATTTAAGCCTGGTAATATTCCTAAAATGTTTTGAAAATGAAGATTGTAATTTACTTGAACAACATAACATTGATCAGCTAGAAGATGATCTGACTTAGTCTCATAGCAACAAATGGGTTGTTAAAAATTCTCTTTTATTATCATGTTGCACTTCACAGACCATTTTAGAATTATTGTTTAAACATGGGCTTGTTTGTAAAAGAGGGACGTTAATAGTACGTAATTGATCTAAGCCTGTTGTATTTCCGTGCTCGAGATATTTCTTCTTGATCTTAGGCCAGGTTTAATACTCGTTTTTTCCCTCATCAATGTGGTTAGATTATTGTGGTCAGATCCAAAACATAACTTGTTAATTTCTTTTATTCCAGGATTTCAAATGTAATAAAATGCATTATCATTTGGGGCACTGTAGGGTACCGTAACCTCTATTCAACAGAACCTGTACTTCACAAAGGTAAATGTTGATTCATATGTGATTATAAACAAGATCTTTTGGATGGTAATTGAACTACATTAATTATTTTATTTAAGGTGTATTTTTCCTTATTTTTTGGCTCTTTTGAGGACTCCAAGTTGCTACAGCATGTTTCGTAGTATTTACTTTCTGTGTGATATTCTTTGCTTTTCATGGCATTTTAAGTTTTCCTGCTTATATAGAATTAAAGCTCATTTAATCTTGTTAGAAGTCTTGTGTTCGTTATAATTAAGACCTCAAATTCAAATACTCATTCAACTTATCAGTTTCATTGAAGTCGCCAATGTAATGTCAAATTGACCTATTCTGCTTCTGTGTAATCTTTAAGCTCTGTAATTTCTGTTCTCCGCTAGTACATAATATCATTAGCTGTAATAGACATGGCATTGCTTTGTACCAAATTATCACAAATGCAAGTGCATTTTATAAATATCCCCATAATAAGTATGTTCAACTGTGAAGTGACTGCTGTCAGAATACTATTATCGTCTTAATACCATATTTATAATTTTATTTATTTTATTAAAATTGTTTATTGTGCTGTTGAAGTGTATCTGCCAAAGAGTTATATCTGTCAGTTATTTTCACTTCATTGGTTGTGGCAACAATTCTTTCAGTTATTTGTTTCCAGAAAATACCATTAAATAAAATTTAAATCAAACTTTCTGTTGCCTCAGTAAAAATAGAATGTGGTGCTAAAACAGATCAGACAGAAGGACAGGACCAAGCAAGTTGACTACACAGTTCAGGTCATGTAACTGTGGGCTTGCATTCGGGAGATACTGGGTTCAAACCCTATTGTTGACAGCCCTCAAAGGTGTTTTTCTCTGGTTTCCCATTTTAACACCAGGCAAAAATGCTGGGACTGAACCTTAATTAAGGCCACAGCTAATTCCTTCCCAGTTGTAGGAGTGTACAGAATGAACTGATAAAAAGGCAAAGCATCTGCAAATTTTTCTTAAATCATGTAATACCGTAGAATCCAAGACATGATAATCTTTTGGGCTAATATGTGAAATGGAGCAAGTGTTAGAAAACCTAACATTTTACAAAAACCTTACTCTGCTTCCTCAGGAAGCATATAAAAGCATATATTCCAGGCCATAAAATGAAAATGATAGAATCGTTCCTTTTCACATAGGCAGTTGACTTTTGTTTGATATTATTGGGCATAGTTTTTACTACTACTACTGCCGCTGCTGCTGCAATTTTTATAGACCCATTAAAATGACTTACATGTGTTAAGGGGTCAAGTTATTGGAGATTTACTTGCCACTGGTCCAATAAATTTCAACTACTGTTAACATAATATCATTGCACAAAGGATTTTCCAGTGTTATGTGGGCCACCAACAAAGTAAACATTGGTTAAGTTATGGTTGGTTGTCTTTACATCATCAGGCTGCAGTAAATGCCTACTTTTAGATTAGGTCATTTGGCTTTTCATTCTGTTCTATTAATTTTTATGAATATCTCATCTTTCACTTTTTTCAATGGCTTCTGAAGTTGATCAGCAGAAATTAGTAACCAAAGTTCATTACAATGTAAATTTCCTTAAAAAAATTATTTTATGTACTAATAAATGAACTACTTTTACTCTTTACACTGATTTTTCTTTAATTTTATGATGTACTGTATACTCGTATGCCAGTGGCGTGCAGTGGTTTTGAAACGTGGGTATGCTGTCCAAAGTAGGACGTACTAATTACCGGACGTAGGAAGTATACATCATTATACAAAGGAATGTAACCAAGCTGTAACCATATAGACTTACATATGTGTAATCTCATGAAAATTGAAGGACTTCTAACCAGAGCGTACTGTATCATGTCAAATCCTTGGCTTTTCAGGAAACACAAAATAACTAGTGACATCACATCTACAGATTTAAAAAATCGATATATTTTTAAAGCTGCAATTAACTTATTGAGATGTATAGAAATAGTTTATTTATTCTCAACGACAGTGCCTAATCCGTAAAAAAGGAAGACAAACGTGTCATTGTTGCGTTTTTATCTAAAAATTGTTATTTTAATCAGTTTCCTACATGAAAGTGCATTGATTAGTAGAAATCACGCCTATTTCATGTATCCCCCGTCACTATTCAGTTAAAAACTCTTTGATCTCTTATGTATGTATCAGAAAACTCTCTGTCCTGTTACACTTTTCACCCTTCAGCATAGAAGTCAACTTGAAATACCTCTGACACTATTGCAACAGTATCGTGCATATTACATTGTACACATAGGCCTATCAAAAAATGATAGTAACTTATTTGCTACGTTTTTGTGAGAAGTTCTTCTATTCTCCACTGTAGGGTCTACTACTAACAAAACGATGCATTAAGTCCCTCCACGAGATTTTTGGTTGCTTTGAGTCTACTTGAAGGTGAAAACTAGTCGTCTCTCTTGTTTTGTGAATGTTGTGTTGACATCATAAAATGTGTGTGTGCTTTTCAGTTGGTGCAGAACTTCCTTTCCTATGGACAGAACTGCCAAGCCTGAAAGCCGCTCTTGACTCTGTGTTGACCTCTGATAGTCTTAATCCTCCTGAGAGCTGAAAATGATCTTTCAACTGACGCTGTTGTGCTTGGAACAGTTACTATAAGTACACCCAATTTATCACATCAGGCAGGGCTGTATCTAATCATTTGCTTTTCAGAGAACACACTAACTGATGAGAGTGTTGACCATAAAATTCATCAAACGGATACAGCACGAGTTCATTCTTCAATCGGATAAAATCAAACAAGTCTTTATAGGACAGTTCAAGATTTTCAAAGGCAGAATGATGAAAAGTAGCTTTGTACGCTTCATACTTCAGAGGATCCAACAAGGATGTAAACTGTAATTGGTTTAATGACCCAAATCTTTGGTTTAATTGTACAATAATGTTAATTGTTAATTGTCAAAAATAGAGTGGTAAAGGCATTTCTTTGATATTATTGTATCTTCTTCCCGACATTGTCGTTTAGTTGGTAGAGAGTCTTCGACACCATGATAGACCAGAGTCTCGACCCAAATTACGTCGCACTTATTCCTGAGGTTTAGTATCTCTGTTTTGATTTCCTGAACTTTCTGGGAGCAATACAGGACGTCTAAATGCTTGGATTGAAGGATATTGAAAAGGATATCAGTGAAGGTAAAAATGTTGCTAAAAATCAGTAACAAAAAGGAAGTTTCAGTGCTGGTTAGAAATTTCATGAAACCCTGTGCCGCTACTACTGTTTCACTGTCCCAGTTTGAGCTTTAATCGAAAACATTCCGAAAGAATTCACTTGGACTATGTGCAAGTAGGGTAGCATCCTGCTTCATGAATTTACTGAACTCGAACATTTTAAGCAAGCCTCGGACCTATGGGAGTAATGGAGTCCCACTCCCATTTGACAGGCGAGGGACTCCTTGGAAACAACTTGGCGAACGAAATGGAATTAGATGGGGAGCTATCAATATTAATGGGGCTTATGGAAGAAAGAAGATAGAACTGGCTGAGTCAGCAAAGTGGATGCATCTGGATGTGCTAGGAGTAAGTGATATTCGGGTAAGGGGAGATAATGAGGAAGAGATAGGAGATTATAAAGTGTATTTGACAGGTGTTAGAAAGGGAAGGGCAGAGTCTGGGGTAGGGCTCTTTATCAGGAATACCATTGGACGCAACATAGTTTCTGTTAGGCACGTAAGTGGGCGAATGATGTGGGTAGATTTATCAGTTGGAGGAATTAGGACAAGAATTGTGTCCGTGTATTCACCATGTGAGGGTGCAGATGAGGATGAAGTTGACAAGTTTTATGAAGCATTGAGTGACATCGTGGTCAGGGTCAACAGCAAGGATAGAATAGTGCTAATGGGCGATTTCAATGCGAGAGTTGGGAATAGAACTGAAGGATACGAAAGGGTGATTGGTAAATGTGGGGAAGATATGGAAGCTAATGGGAATGGGAAGCATTTGCTGGACTTCTGTGCTAGTATGGGTTTAGCTGTTACGAATACATTCTTCAAGCATAAGGCCATTCACCGCTACACATGGGAGGCTAAGGGTACCAGATCCGTAATAGACTATATCTTAACAGACTTTGAATTCAGGAAATCTGTTAGGAATGTACGAGTTTTTCGTGGATTTTTCGATGATACAGACCACTATCTGATCTGTAGTGAACTAAGTATCTCTAGGCCTAGGGTAGAGAAAGTGAAATCTGTCCGCAAACGAATAAGGGTAGAAAATCTCCAGGACAAGGAAATTAGACAGAAGTACATGGATATGATTAGTGAGAAGTTTCGAACAGTAGACAGAAAGCAGGTTCAGGATATAGAAAGTGAATGGGTGGCGTACAGGGATGCTGTAGTAGAAACAGCAAGGGAATGCTTAGGAACAACTGTGTGTAAAGATGGGAAAAGGCGAACATCTTGATGGAATGATGAAGTGAAAGCAGCCTGTAAATGTAAAAAGAAGGCTTATCAGAAGTGGCTCCAAACAAGGGCCGAGGCAGACAGGGATTTGTACGTAGATGAAAGAAAGAGAGCGAAACAAATAGTTGTTGAATCCAAAGAGGTCATGGGAAGATTATGGTAATAACTTGGAAAGGCTAGGACAAGCAGCAGGGAAACCTTTCTGGACAGTAATAAAGAATCTTAGGAAGGGAGGGAAAAAGGAAATGAACAGTGTTTTGAGTAATTCAGGTGAACTCATAATAGATCCCAGGGAATCACTGGAGAGGTGGAGGGAATATTTTGAACATCTTCTCAATGTAAAAGGAAATCATCCTGGTGGTGTTGCAAGCAGCTAAGCTCTTTGGGAAGAGGGAAATGGTGTTGGTGAAATTATGCTTGAGGAAGTGGAAAGGATGGTAAATAAACTCCACTGTCATAAGGCAGCAGGAATAGATGAAATTAGACCTGAAATGGTGAAGTATAGTGGGAAGGCAGGGATGAAATGGCTTCATAGAGTAGTAAAATTAGCATGAAGTGTTGGTAATGTACCTTCAGATTGGACAAAAGCAGTAATTGCACCTATCTATAAGCAAGGGAACAGAAAGGATTGCAACAACTATCAAGGTATCTCATTGATTAGTATACCAAGCAAAGTATTCATTGGCATCTTGGAAGGGAGGGTGCGATCAGTCATTGAGAGGAAGTTGGATGAAAACCAGTGTGGTTTTGGACCACAGAGAGGCTGTCAGGATCAGATTTTCAATATGCGCCAGGTAACTGAAAAATGCTACGGGAGGAATAGGCAGTTGTGTTTATGTTTCGTAGATCTTGAGAAAGCATATGACAGGGTACCGAGGAAAAAGATGTTCGTCATACTGGGACTATGGAATTAAAGGTAGATTATTAAAATCAATCAAAGGCATTTATGTTGACAATTGGGCTTCAGTGAGAATTGATGGTAGAATGAGTTCTTGGTTCAGGGTACTTACAGGGGTTAGACAAGGCTGTAATCTTTCACCTTTGCTGTTCGTAGTTTACATGGATCATCTGCTGAAAGGTATAAAATGGCAGGGAGGGATTCAGTAAGGTGGAAATGTAGTAAGCAGTTTGGCCTATGCTGACGACTTGGTCTTAATGGCAGACTGTGCCGAAATCCACAGTCTAATATTTTGGAACTTGAAAATAGGTGCAATGAATATGGTATGAAAATTAGCCTCTCGAAGACTAAATTGATGTCAGTAGGTAAGAAATTCAACAGAATTGAATGTCGGATTGGTGATACAAAGCTAGAACAGGTCGATAATTTCAAGTATTTAGGTTTTGTGTTCTCCCATATTTGTACTAAATTTTCTAATAGACTGTATACCGCTGGCCAAGATAATTTTCAAGCAGGTGAAAATTCGCCCCACTTGCATCATATATCATGAGTTTACAGATGTACCCCGTGTTAGACTCGCAAACTATCCTCACTAAAATGCCATATTTTATTATTTTACCGGGGTTGTATACGCGGAATCTTAGGCGCACTCTCCAGGCTAGCATTCCTTCGCCCAGAGCAATTTTCTGTTTGGGGGTATAAAGCTCTGTAAATCTGTCTAAAAGTTTCTGTAAAATGGGTCTGATTTTATACAATCTGTCAGTGCTGTGCTCATTTTCGCTGTTGTCACTAAAGTGGGGAAATGAGAGAATACTTTTGAAGCGATTTCGTGACATTGTCTTTGAGAAAATAAGAGTGGAGAAAATTGGATCTTCTATCCAGTACATTCTGAGAAATGGTGTACTAATGATGCCGGTAGTGAGCACCAAACCCAGGAACTGTCTCATTTCTGAAACAGTCACCGGATTCCACATTTGTTCAGTTTCATGCTCTTTGCACTAAGAGCTTTATTACATACAACACACTTGAGGCTTTTCTATATTCCTGTCAACAAGATTCGTGAAACCCTATTGTAGAAATGCTTCTTTATATGAGCACTCTTTTCTGGATGTAGAAGCCATGTCAACTAACACAATTGTTGAACACTAATGAACATACAGTAGAAAAATAACTACTTGCTACTGGCTAACGACTTGTATTCTATCGTTCACTATGTTGCATGAAGATAACCTCTCATGTTGCAAAATAATTGGTTTACTAATAACAATGTTGAAGAAACACATTTTTTGTGTGTTTGAGTCATCGGTCCATTGACTGGTTTGATGCAGCTTCCATGACACCCTATCCTGTGCTAACCTTTTCATTTCTACGTAACTATTGCATCCTACATCTGCTCTAATCTGCTTGTCATATTCTTACCTTGGTCTACCCCTACCGTTCTTACCACCTACACTTCCTTCAAAAACCAACTGAACAAGTCCTGGGTGTCTTAAGATGTGTCCTATCATTCTATCTCTTCTTCTCGTCAAATATAGCCAAATCGATCTCCTCTCACCAATTCGATTCAGTATCTCTTCATTCGTGATTCGATCTATCCATCTCACCTTCAGCATTCTTCTGTAACACCACATTTCAAAAGCTTCTATTCTCTTTCTTTCTGAGCTAGTTATCGTCCATGTTTCACTTCCATACAATGTCACGCTCCACACGAAAGTCTTCAGAAACATCTTTCTGATTCCGATATCAATGTTTGAAGTGAGCAAATTTCTTTTCTTAAGAAAGCTCTTCCTTGCTTGTGCTAGTCTGCATTTTATGTCCTCCTTACTTCTGCCATCGTTAGTTATTTTACTACCCAAGTAACAATATTCATCTAGTTCCTTTAAGACTTCATTTCCTAATCTAATGTTTCCTACATCACCTGTCTTTGTTTGACTGCACTCCATTACTTTTGTTTTGGACTTATTTATTTTCATCTGGTACTCCTTACCCAAGACTTCATCCATACCATTCAGCAACTTCTCGAGATCTTCTGCAGTTTCAGATAAAATAACAATATCATCTGCAAATCTCAAGGTTTTGATTTCTTCTCCTTGGACTGTGATTCCCTTTCCAAATTTTTCTTTGATTTCCTTTACTGCCTGCTCTATGTAAGCATTGAAAAGGAGAGGGGACAAACTGCAGCCTTGCCTCACTCCTTTCTGGATAACACATTTTTAAAAAGTGAAAATTATTATTGTTACTACTTACCTACAAATAATACGTACATACATTTTTTTTTTTTTAGAACGGGGCGTAGTATCTTGTAGAACAGTGTGTACACTTGTAAAGCTTGATTCGAAGTACAATGCAAAACAAACGAAACGTGCAAGTTAGTGCTCGAGTAAACTGAAACGGACTTGTCCTTGTCCCTCTCCTGCGAGAAAGCGGGCACGGCGGCAGCAGCTGCTGGAAAGGAATAGAACACAGCGACAGGCTACCTGCCTATACACACATCGCCATGTTTTTTTATCAGTGTACATGCAGCACGAGATGGCGCAAGCCATGTAGCGCTGATCTGTCATTCTATTATCTACATACCAAAATTGACCAGCATTATTACCCCCGCTGAATGGCTGTTTTACCCGCGTAGGGGTAATTACCTCCAGGTTCGGAACACATGGTGTAAACCTTGCCCCCCCCCCAAATCTACATCTTTACTTCTGATGTGCAAAAGTTGAAATCCTATTTAATAACGTATGTGTACACAGTATATGCATTATGAAGCCATTAATATTAAAAATTCTACAGCCATTAATTATTACCTAGTTACTTAAAAATTTGAGCTGACGTATATTTATGAATTTCAGTAGAATAAATCTTAGTGCCATTACATTCCATTGTACCATTTTATATATCTTGCTTTCAGACATCTGTCATATTGATAACAAATGTGGTGCTCTGGAAATGCTTTATTGCAGTGGTAATTCATTCAGCCTACCTGGTAATATTGCTGAAATTTTCATTTCAGTTCATTGAATGTAGAACCCACCCAGAATTACCTTTATGAATCGTTAGTACCCTCTCCGTTTTCTGTCTGGGAGTAGTTCTGGTAAATTCCAGCTGTAGGTTAAAGAATCTTATAACGCTTTCTGAATAAAAGTTTTGTAACATTTATCAGGCTCGAAGCATTACTGGATCTCATTCTTTATTTGTTGAAAGAGTTTATGACCGGTGTATGTGTGTGTGTGCTTATATATTCACCAAAATATGAATTTTGGCTCGCTTGATAAAATGACAACTCATTTTGGGGAATTCAGAACAGTGTCAGACGAGTTCTCTTTCTTTGTCCTATGTTCTACATAAGCACAAAAGAACTTTCTATTGCCAGTCTTCTTTTTAACGCCACAATGGTTATTGGGTGTTACATACATACATACATACATACATACCTACATACATACATACATTATCATTATAGACTGTTATGCCTTTCAGCGTTCAGTCTGCAACCCTCTATGAATTTACTAAACGTCGCCACAATCCTCGATTTGCAACTAGTGTTGTGGCCTCATTTAGTTCTATACCTCTTATCTTTGAATCGTTAGAAACCGAGCCTAACCAACGTTGTCTTAGTCTACCTCTACTTCTCTTACCCTCCATAACAGAGTCCATTATTCTCCTAGGTAACCTATCCTCCTCCATTCGCCTCACATGACCCCACAACTGAAGCCAGTTTATGCGTACAGCTTCATCCATCAAGTTCATTTCTAAATTAGCCTTTATCTCCTCATTCTGAGTATCCTCCTGCCATTGTTCCCACCTGTTTGTACCAGCAATAATTCTTGCTACTTTCATGTCTGTTACTTCTAACTTATGAATAATATATCCTGAGTCCACCCAGCTTTTGCTCCCGTAAAGCAAAGTTGGTCTGAAAACAGACTGATGTAAAGATAGTTTCGTCGGGGAGCTGACTTCCTTCTTACAGAATACTGTTGATCGCAACTGCGAGCTCACTGCATTAGCTTTATGACACCTTGATTCAATCTCACTTACTATATTACCATCCTGGGAGAACACACAACCTAAATACTTGAAATTATCAGCCTGTTCTAGCTTTGTATCACCAATCTGACATTCAATTCTGTTGAATTTCTTACCTACTGACATCAATTTAATCTTCGAGAGGCTAATTTTCATACCATAGTCATTGCACCTATTTTCAAGTTCCAAAATATTAGACTGCACGCTTTCGGCACAATCTGCCATTAAGACCAAGTCGTCAGCATAGGCCAAACTGCTTACTGCATTTCCACCTAACTGAATCCCTCCCTGCCATTTTATACCTTTCAGCAGATGATCCATGTAAATTATGAACAGCAAAGGTGAAAGATTACAGCCTTGTCTAACCCCTGTAAGTACCCTGAACCAAGAACTCATTCTACCATCAATTCTCACTGAAGCTCAATTGTCAACATAAATGCTTTTGATTGATTTTAATAATCTACCTTTAATTCCATAGTCCCCCAGTATAGTGAACATCTTTTCCCTCGGTATCCTGTCGTATGCTTTCTCTAGATCTACGAAACATAAACACAACGGATCAGTTTTCTATGATAAACGACTGTAATGGTGGTGGTGGTGATAATCTGGAGTTGACTCTTTCATATTTGGGTTGCGTAGATCATTTAGTATAGTTGATGCTTTAAATGTAACAGGTCAGATTTTTCTTTTCTCTCTCTCTCGTTTGTATATATACGGTAGAACCTCTGTTATCTTAAGCACTTTTGACCAATATACTGTTTATCCAAAACAACTGAAAAAATATGTAAATTTTGTTAAAATGAATTAAAGAAACCTGTTTGTTATGTTATGACAAAGGGGATGAGTAACAGAATGGTGGGCTCTGACCTTGTCTGCCAATTCAGTTGGTTTTGGCTATTTCATTAGTTCCATTGTTTGCTATTTTATGACAATGGGGATAAGTAACAGTGTGTGGAGTGTGATCTTGACTGCCTCCTTCTCATCTCTATTGCCAACTCTGTGATGTGAAGAATCAAAGCCTTCTGACATTCTGCTAATGAAATGATGTGACATAGCAGCTAGAAAATTATGTGTGAAAAAAAAGAAGGGAAATAGAAGATTATTCCAAAAAAATTAGTACATACTGTACTGTATTGTTTGAGTATAAGCAATCTGGAACTTTTTTTTTTTCAAAATATATACAGTAGTTGGGATTTATTAAAATTAACATTTTATTGTTATTTGCTTTCACCTAAAATGTCAAAAAAGTTTCTTAACCTCTAAAAATGACTTAAATTATTTGAATCCACCTCTCCCATTGTTTTGGTTAACCAAGGTTCTACTGTGCTGTAAGTGATGGGGGTTGTGTTTTACTGAATTATTTTATTTTTTCACTTAAAATCTTCTGTTGCTTAAGAATGGAAACCTGATGGTTTCTAGTAATTGCAGTAGAGATTTGTGATGGAGGGATTTTGTGTGTGGGTTACCATTGGAAATTACATTGCTGTTTATCCCATTTCAGTCTTATCTGTGACTAAGGTATGATTAGTGAGATCACTGCTTGTGGTATGTTGTAAAACTGTGAGTTCCTTATTTTTATGCATGTTACCAGTGAGGAATATTAGCGAACAGTAAAGCGCATGTCCAGTATGTCAAACTACTGAATATAACTGGATTAATTGAATGTTGCATGGCATAAATACAGTTGGTTAACTTATCATGATTGTCTTCTGTGAATAATGAATTATTTATTTATTTATTTATTTATTTATTTATTTATTTATTTATTTATTTATTTATTTATTTATTTATTTCCTCCTTTCATACATGCCTCCATTATATGATTTATATTTTCACAATTGCTTTGATGCATGATATTGCTAGACTAGTAAAAATATCTTATCAGTTGGCTTGTTACCATTCAGTACATGCTTGCTTTTTATTCCAAAATTTGGTGATGACACATTATTGCTTAATATGAGCATTGATGAGTCAGTCCACAATTTTACTTTCTTCTCCTCACTTTATTTTTTTTTCCTTTCCATATTTTCATATTCTTTCTCCCCTTTATTCATGTGCTTTAACCATATCAGTTTACATTCCCGGTATTCTGATTTGCTCAGTACAGATATGAATCTCTTCATTATCTTGTTGCAACTTGGAGCCTGAACGAAATCATGTGTGTTGATTTTAAAACAATCTACTGCAACTTAAGGTGATCTGCAATACAATGTTTATAATGTATTTTTTTTCCATAATATGAACTTACTACGTTGTGTTTGTTGTTCAATTACTATTATATGATCTTGCATTAATACATATGCATATCACTGAACTTTGCTGAAGTACTTGAGTAGCAACACTTTACAATATTCTTGACATGATAATTTATATCTTCTTGTTTATTATCTAGGCTCAGACTTGTCTTAATTAGAATTAATTATATTTCCAGACTTATCTGTAGTTACTACAACAATGGTTCATTAATTAATTAATTTTTTTTCTTCCAGATAAAGTGTGTCAGTTGTTATTGGTCACAAGGAGCAGCTTGTATTCTTGTTCTTTGACATCTCATTTTTTTGGCAACATTTATTAGAAGGAATGTGGTCATGTTAACTCATGTTTATATGGAGAACATTGCAAGGGAGGTGGAGGAGAGATATACTTATAGTAATAGTTTCTCAACCTATTTTGACCACATTTATAGACCCTGTTTGTTTTCACTAAAGTTATTCCCTCTAACAAAAGCATTTGGTTTTAAAAGCAGTTGTATTGTCAAAGTTTGTTGGTTTAATGTAAACTAGCCTGCACAAAATGGGGAGTTTCAAGTATGGACACCCAGAACCCCTTTGTTTACGGACAACCTTGAGGTGGTCCTTGGAGAAAATTATCTTGCCAAAAATAGAAAAAGAGTGGAACCTGTGGATATAGCATGACCTTCTTCTTTACTTCAGTAGTCAAGAGACTATTTCCTATTTTAGATGCCTTTGCTGTGATTGAGGGCTTAGCATTTAATGAACTTCCCACTGAGTTGACCCAGACTTGATTCCCAGCTCTTTTGCTGTATGAAAGGAACCTAGAAAGAGGCTTAGATTCTACTTTTAGGTATCTTGAAATTGGTGATTTACACTGTCCCAGTTCAGCTCTGGGCAAACACCAGGACAGTACCTTATAGGTCTCTTTTGCTCCACTTAAACACAACAGCTACCGTGAGTATCAGATGAACTCCACATTTACATGGGGCTGTTGAGTGTGATGTTCCAAGCCCCTAAAATTTATCAGCAACAAAAATTAGGATGTACATTGTTTTGTTGTGTTTTGTAGTATTCCTGATGAACAGTCCTACCCCATACTCTGACCTTCCCTTTTTAACATCTGTTACACATTATAATCTCCTATCCTTTCCTCGTTATCTTCCGTTACCCAAATATCATTAACTCTTAACAGCCACAGGGGTCCCGGGTTCGATTCCCAGCAGGGTCAGGAATTTTGACCTTAATTGGTTAATTTCGCCGGCACGGGGGCTGGGTTTATATGTCGTCTTCATCATCATTTCATCCTCATCATGACGTGCAAGTCGCCTACGGGTGTCAAATCAAAAGACCTGCATCTGGCGAGCCGAACTTGTCCTCGGACACTCCCGGCACTAAAAGCCATACGCCATTTCATTTCACCTCCAGATGCATCTTCTTTGCTGACTCAGCCATTTCTACTTTTTCTTCCATGAGCCCCATTGATATTAATAGCTCCCCATCGAATTCAATTTTGTTTGCTAAGTTTATCCAAGGTGTTCCTTGCCTGTCAAGTGGAAATGGGACTGTTACTCGCATAGATCCAAGGCTTGCTTAAACCTTTCTGAGCTTGCTTGGTAAAAATTCTGTGAAGCAGGATAATACCCTACTTTAACATAGTTCAGGTGAGAATCTCTCCTCTAACGGGTTAGTGACCATTGGTTGATTGTATAGTCCTAGCTGCCTGAACCATAAAGTAATTGGGTGACCTCTTGCTGCTATAACAGCAGTAACCCCTATCAGGCATGCTCTCATCTAGGTAATTCAGAATGTTCACTGGAATGAACCACCATTCCTTTTGCAACATCTCAACAGTTGGGTAGTAGAAGTTGGCTGTATCTCCCGAGACCTACCTACCACTAAGTTTTTTCCAAAATGTTTGAAGGGGTGAGAATGAGGACTCTTTGCAGACCAGGCCATTTGCTAACATTGTTCTCCATATACCACTGCATAAACAGCTACTGCAGCCTTGCATCTGTCATAGTCATCTGGGAAATAACAGAGGTCTTTTCCCTGAAAACACGAGAATGTTGGGAAAATTTCACTATTCAGAATTTTACAGCACAACTGTTAAGTTCATGCTGCCAGGAATAACCACCAGTCGTCCTACGCTGTTGCATGAGAAACACCCCACACCTTCATGCCACCACCACCACCACCTATTTTCTGCTGGGCGCTATACCCTGTGGTAGACAACATCCCCTGGGTGGCTGCCTCACACAATACGTCAGTCTGACCAAAATATTGTGAACCTTGACTTGTCTCTACACTAAACTAATTTCCACCCATTCATTTTCCAGTTGTGATGGTCCAAACACCACTTGAGACTCTAAAGCTTTTTTCGTATTTGTGAAAGGTGACGTATGTGCTGCTGCTCTCCCACAGTATCCTTGTTGTTGAGCCTGTTTGCTATATTTCAGTGGAAACAGATACCCTTGATTCTGCCTTAAATTCCTGTCTGATGGTGGACATCGTGTGCACCCTGTTCTGTAATATATCATTTCTCAGGTTACTGCGATCTGTGTTGGCGTGAAAATTCTGTTGCATGGAATGATCGCCATTGTCTCAGTTTCCGCGTACCTTCCAATTACGCAGGATGAATTCCACAGTTGATCGCAGCTATTGCCCTGCTGGTTACCCCCACTGAGAAAGCAGCCCCCAGTTACACCCTTATGGCAGTCCTTTCCTTTTCAAATAGGGTCTCGTGTTTAACACGACACATGAACGCCGCATAAGTCACATTTACCACACTAGTCAAATTACCTGTTGTCATACGTGCCCAATTGCTTTTTGGTAGATCGTGTATATAACAAGAAATAGGACAACATTACCTAACTTTCACAAAAGTGGACAAAGGTAGCATATCAGTCACCATTGTACACAGAAAACCTCATCACAGAAGTAAGAGAATACATTTCATTGAAGAACATTCAGTGGCTCAGCTTAAATTGAATCTTATGAAATAACATCAAAACATAGGTAAATAAATCATCAGTAGCTTAGACAGTGAGGCATTGGCCGTCTGAGCTCATGTTGGAGGGTTTGATCCCCATACAATCTGATGGTATTTGAAGTTGCTCAAATACAACAGCAAAGCCAATAACATTAAAATCATCAGCAAGACAAACTCACATAGTCCATGCAAGAAAAATCATTTCTTGAAACATTTTAATAATAATATTATTTGCTTTATGTCCCACTAACTACTTTTATGGTTTTTGGAGATGCCGAGGTGCCGGAATTTATCCCTACAGGAGTTATTTTACATGCCAGTAAATGTACCGACATGAACATGATGTATTTGAACACCTTCAAATACCACCGGACTGAGCCAGGATCGAATCTGCCAAGTTGGGGTCAGAAGGCCAGCGCCTCAACCATCTGAGCCACTCAGCCTGGCTTTCTTGAAACAAGTGCACACTGTACACTAAATGCCCATCCTGAACTACAGTACATAAACTGTTCATAACAGTACTGCATTATTCTCCAAACTAGCAAAATTCAAGACAAAATAATCAGAATACAGAACTTGACACAATGACCTACTTACCCATAGGATTGCCACATAATAATATCTGTGTTGCCAGGAAGAAATTCAGTAGAAAGTATCATTAAACTTAAAAGGTTATAACACCGGTAATTATTAAGCCAGATGGGAAATTTTTATTTTATTAGAAACTACATGGTCGGACTGTAAATTACCATTATTGGTACATTAGATAATTTAAAATATTAACTACCAAAAACATAGATAAATACAATTAAAAGTTCAAAAAAAAATAAACAAATCATCAGTACCTACACTTATTCGGGACAAATATTTCTGGTTCCCTATGGGAATCAACATCTATATCAAATCATCAATAAAGGGTACAGATCTCTGCACGTTATGAGGGTGTTTAGGGGTTGTAGTAAGGATGTAAAGGAGAGGGCATATAAGTCTCTGGTAAGACCCCCAACTAGAGTATGGTTCCAGTGTATGGGACCCTTACCAGGATTACTTGATTCAAAAACTGGAAAAAATCCAAAGAAAAGCAGCTCGATTTCTTCTGGGTGATTTCTGACAAAAGAGTAGCATTACAAAAATGTTGCAAAGTTTGGGTTGGGAAGCGTGGGGAGAAAGGAGACGAGCTGCTCTACTAAGTGGTATGTTCCAAGCTGTCAGCGGAGAGATGGCGTGGAATGACATTAGTAGACGAATAAGTTTGAGTGGTATCTTTGAAAGTAGGAAAGATTACAATGTGAAGATATAGTTGGAATTCAAGAGAACGGATTGGGGCAAATATTCATTTATAGGAAGGGGAGTTAGGGATTGGATTAACTTACCAAGGGAGATGTTCAATAAATTTCCAGTTTCTTTGCAGTCATTTAAGAAAAGGCTAGGAAAACAGCAGATAGGGAATCTGCCACCTGGGCGACTGCCCCAAATGCAGATCAGTATTTATTTATTTATTTATTTATTTATTTATTTATTTATTTATTTATTTATTTATTTATTTATTTATTTATTTATTTATTTATTTATTTATTTGAATAAACAAATAACAAACTTGCATTGAGCCACAGGGATATTTTTCTCCCTTGTGTTCCTATACTTTTACTGCCTGTATTCATCTTTATCTTATGTCTCTTTTGTTTCCCTGTCTCACCCTTTAACTCCTAGACAAAGACTAAAGACCTTTCAAGATGACCCCCTTAATGGTTGTTGATGCCCGCCCTTTTGATGAAACTACAAAGCAGAAATGAGCTCATCGGGGACTGAGACGGTATTAACATAGAACTGGAATTGATGAGAAAAGCACCAGTCTATTTGAAAATGTCAGTTAGTGTATGAAGATGTGGAGAGTGTCCTTGTCCATTGTGTTTTCATATTTTTCCTGGTGTCGTTCTTCTGTTCCTCTCTACCCATGCTCACCTGTCATTGTGTATAATCTATTGTACAACCTGTGACAATGAAGTTTGGTGAATGAAGTCAGAACGGTCGATCTGGCAACACTGGTGACACACAAGGCTGCACCTGCGTAGCATGAGGTTTTGACCACCTGCTCCCAACGTTGTTCAGTTGGACATCGTGTGTGTGCCGTGGAAGACCTGTTTTGACACAGTGTGTGTTTAGTACATTGGTTCTGAACTGCGAACAAGAACATGAACGACCAAAAGATCAATGTTCAGTTTTGTTTTAAGCTTCGCAAGACACTGAAAGAAATGCATGCGATGCTGGTACGTGTTTATGAAGATCAAGCCCTGTCCTTGAAGTGTGTGTACGAGTGGTTCGGTCGTTTTTGAGGAGGCCAAGAGAGTGTTTCTGACAACTACCGTAGCGGAAGACCGGCGACCGCCGTTAGTGACGAATACATTGACAAGGTAAGGACATTAATCACGAACGATTGGCGATTAACTGTGCGCATGATAGCGGATGAACTGCAGATTAACCGTGAATCCGTGCGACAGATCGTTACCCAGAAGTTAGGGAAGAGGAAAAAGTGTTCTCGTCTTGTGCCACATCACTTGACTGATGATCAGAAGCAGGCACGTTTAAAAGCTTCACAGGATTTTGTCGAAATGGCGGATGCGACACCAAATTTCTTGAACTGTATTGTCACCGAGGATGAAACCTGGTGTCTCAGGTATGACCCTGAAACGAAACGGCAAAGCATGGAATGGCGTTCTCCGGGATCCCCTCGTCGGAAAAAAAGGTCAGAGCCGAAAAGTCACGCATCAAAACGATGCTGATCACCTTTTTCGATAGTTAAGGCATTATCCACAAGGAATTTCTACCTGATGGAATGACGTTGAATGCTGCACGGTACAGCCAGTATCGTCAAACAGTTCATGGCAAAAAAGGGGGGTGGTGCAATTTGAACATCCCCCATACTCGCCAGATCTCAATCCTCCAGACTTCTTCCTACTCCCAGGACTCAAACTCGCTTTGAAAGGAAAGAGATTTGACGATATTCCTGACATCCAAAAAAATGTGACAAGGCTTTTGAACACCATCCCAAAGTAAGCCTTCTTGCAAAGTTTCCAGGACATGTATCGCTGATCTCAGCAGAGCATGGTTATCGGAGGGGACTATTTCGAAGGACAGTAAGGTCACTGTCGTGCATTGTTCATCTATGTTGATAGTACTGGACTATTCACCAAACTTTGTCACAGGTTGTATGTTCTTTTTCATGTTTCTGTCTAAGGCAAAGCAAAATTACTTCATGTTTGACAAAAACCTTACATCTAACTTGAAGGACTCCAAACAGGCTTAATATTGTTCCAAGAATATTTGCTGAAACAACACATCGAGCACACAAAAATCCTACACAGCGTTGTCAAGCATACTGATGAAATAACATGCTGGCACTGGTATGTTGGTGATTTTATCTTTTACACAAATTCTACACTAGACAGTGTGCATAACTACTATCATATTAATAATAATAATAATAATAATAATAATAATAATAATAATAATAATAATAATAATAATAATTACATGCTCTCAGTTACCGAGTTGCAATCTTGAAGTGGAGCCATATACGCAGCTAACTTGCTATCCGGCCTGTCTAACTCTGCATGCAGAAAGAATGCAGACCTAACCTCCATCATTTGCCTCCTCTCAACACCACCCATCTGCCACGCTTCCTGTGCCAGAAGAAATGCTACTGCTGTCTGATTGGCAGCTTGTGAATGATGTACAGTCATCTGTTAAACATAGTTCTGCAAGTTGCTCTACTTGTATGCTTGCGACTGTACTGTGTGTTCTTCCTTTGTTCATTTCAGCAATACATTGTCTTCTAAGAACACTGCCCTTAGTGAAGGGTGCAGATTATTAAGAATGTAAAAAATATTGTCCCAAAGAGATTCAAGACATTGTAATGCACCAGTTACAACTGCTACAGTGAAGGCTGCAGTTATTGCTGGTATTTTTTCAAAGACTATGTATGTCAGATCAAGAAAGAAAGTGTAATAGTGGAAGCTACTAGTTCCTTATCAACTCTAGGTAAGAAAAGAAAATCATCCTCTATAAAAATATGGCTGGGTAACTTTGTCCTTTGCTCTGAGAAACATTCACTCATTCTACATCATTAAGAAGGAAGTTCCTGCTTTGAGAAATTTATTTAACAGTCAAGAATGACTGGAATTTTACAAGAAATGAAAGAGACTTTGAGAAAAAAAATTAAAATCAATTGTGATTCTCATTTAAGGAAAAAATTGGCGTATGGCTTTTAGTGCCGGGAGTGTCCGAGGACATGTTCAGCTCGCCAGGTGCAGGTCTTTTTGATTTGACGCCCATAGGTGACCTGCACGTTGTGATGAGGATGAAATGATGATGAAGACAACACATACACCCTGCCCCCATGCCAGCAAAATTAACCAATGATGGTTAAAATTTCCAACCCTGCCAGGAATCGAACCTGGGACCCCTGTGACCAAAGGTCAGCATGCTAACCATTTAGCCATGGAGCCAGACTCCAATTTAAGGAATGCAGCAACAATCAACATTGATTAGTTGAGCAGGACAGTATGATTGCTTGGCATGGTAGATACTTACAGACCCTGTAACTTAACGGGAATCTGAAAATTCTACACCACTTACGTGTGTAGATGGAGCGTGGATTCACCTTCATTAAATTCCAAGTAAATGCTGGCAGATGGTGATGAATTTGGTGCATGGAAGAATAACAGCTCTGGTCAAAGATTTATAATTGTCCATGTTGGTGGTAGATATGGATTTATACTGGGCGCGTTGCTAATATTCAAGGCGAAATCGACCAGCGGTGATTATTATAATAATTATTAATCATCTTCATTTCCCCTCATCTAGCTCCAGTCCTTATACTGATTTTTATCGAGTCTGTCAGTCTTGCTCTGGTTCTCCCCTCAAACTTAACTTCCAGTATAGTCTATTTTTCTCAGTTGTGTCCTTCAACTTTTCTACATGTTTCCTTCCTGACATCTTTATTTCTCTCTCTGTCTTTCCTATCACACTTCATAGGAATTTCATTTTGCTAGTTTGAATTTGACTTTCCTCTCTTCGCTGCCCTGCTCTCTCCTGCATATGTCAATACGAGTGTACAATGTATCTTGTACATCACTTCCTTACACTTCCTTGGTACTTCCTCTTTCCAAACTAGATTCTGTACATTGTGGTATAATGCATTCGCCTGTTGCAGCCTTTCGCTAGTCTCTATATCCAGCCTTGCATTTTGCAATAGTTCACTTCTTAGGTATGTGAAGCTGTCCACAATTTCAAGGTTCTGACCTCTAATATTTGATTCCTTTTCCTACTCTGTCACCTCTTATCATCACCATCACCTTTCTTTTACCAAATGCTTCCTTTGACTCCTTCATAATTTCATCCCCTACCATTGTAAATAAAAGTGATGACGGCATGCTTCCCTGTCCGAGCCCAGTACGTTTCTAAACCATTCTGTCCTCATGACTTGGATCAGGGCTCAGATAAAACATTTATCATACATTCCATGTACATTTTCCATTGTATGTTTGCCAGCTCCTTTTACTACCTTGTTTCCGTGTCTTTTCCTTCGCTACCCTATCATATGGCATTAGATATTTGCCATCCTCCCAATATCTTTGTCACCTGTCTCGTACTAAAGATGAGGTCCACCATTGATCTATCCTTTCTAAAGCCATATTGCTCCTCTCCTAACTGTCCTTCCATCCTCCTCTCAATCTCTTTTCTATTATCCTTTCCATTATTTTTGAAACTTCTGATATGAGTGTGATTCCTTGATAGTTTCACGTTATAAATTTTGTTGTGGTTCCGTATTGTCAGCTTACAATATAATAAAATAGAAGTTTAGTAGTCCACCTAGTCAGTACAGAGGTGGGGGAAAATTGGGTAAGAAGAACACAAGACAGAACTGATAACATTTGGATTAAAAGTGAAATTAAATTTCTATATATGGTGAAAGCTCTTTTGAATGCCCAGTTATACAGTGCTCATTTAGAAATTCCTCTCCTTTTAGCCCCCATTAGAATGGGATTCTTTTTAACATCGTATTGACTTGAAACTTTTTAATATTATTTCTAAAAAACAACAAACTGTAAACAAGAAATTAGATAATCTCATAAACTTGAAATGGGAATATTCAAATAAGAAGAACTAGCGTCTCAAACACAGGAGTGCCGTGCGCGTAGAGGCACGCGGCTGTGAGCTTGCATCCGGGAGATAGTAGGTTCGAATCCCACTATCGGCAGCCCTGGAAATGGTTTTCCGTGGTTTCCCATTTTCACACCAGGCAAATGCTGGGGCTGTACCTTAAGGCCACGGCCGCTTCCTTCCAACTCCTAGGCCTTTCCTATCCCATCGTCGCCATAAGACCTATCTGTGTCGGTGCGACGTAAAGCCCCTAGCAAAACAAAAAAAAAAACACAGGAGTGCCCATGCCTTTCACTCCCCGGTCAAAAACCTCTCTAATGTTCAGTTTAGTGGAATAGAATGAGCTATTCTAAATAAAGGTCCTAAATTTAACTAGGTTAATCCTTCACTCCACAACAATTTTGTTACAACAGTAGCAGAACTCGCTATTAACAATATTCCCATTGATAAACAAGATGAAATACAGTATGAAATAAAGAAAAACTTGGGCAATGTTCACAATAAACAAAAGTTGAGAATTTCCCTTGTTCTAATAAACAGTTAACCCTGGAGATGGCGTATAAAAATAATCCCGTGAGGAGGCGCACACGGTGTATTAGACAGGGTCATGAAAAAATAGCATAAATTAATCAAACACTATTTTTAATGTTATGCAACTAGTAAATAATTTTGCACGAACTTGTAAATAATGTTCAAAGGTATTTTAACAATACCAAAATTGAATGTTAAACAATTGACGTTCATTCTACCACATCACTAGATTCTTGACTTTCCGTACTGCACCGAACACATGTCTTTACCAAGTGTTCTTTGTAGATATGTCACTGGCATACACGGCATCCAGTCTTGGATTCTCTGGGTTTTTTCACTGTTGCAGTAGGCGCATCTTCCAGGCCCTCCTAGTTCTTGTAGAGCTATATAGAGCTGCCCTTCTTCAGACAATCCTAGCATTTAGCGAATGTTCCTTTTTCAGCCCCGTTGGGAGAGTTTGAATACCGATCTTGCAAATATCTCACGCATAGCTGTTGGTTTAGTTCTTTCAAATAATTACGCCTTTAAATGTTAAAGTTACCTTTCGCGTGCTTGTAAGTAATATACAAATTAATTCGAGTAATATTCAAGATAGTTAAAAACAAAGTCATTGGCCAACGGTTGCTTGTGCGTGATCCTGAGTAGCACTCTTTATAAGTCTTTCTATTTCTCTTTCACTGTTTCTATCCATGATGCATTGGACTTCACTATATAAGAAGGCACGATTTTACACGAAAATAAAACAAAACTGACACATTCTTTGTATATTAACTGAAAAAATAAAGCAAAACTTAACTCATAAACACACATACGTCATGGGGCACACCAGGCGTTTTAGACCAGGTCCGTGATGCAATGCACTTAGGCTGAAACTGAGGAGCATGAAGGGTAAATTGTTTATGCACACTGATAGTGGATGGGTCCAATGTAAGGTACTAAGAGGATGGAAGCTAGTGGCCTGCTACGTTAAGAACTGTAAACATTTATCTCTGAACCCGGTCAAAAAGACCGTTACGCGCCCTCTCCATGGTTAAACAATTTAAAACTGAGACTCAAAGATAACAATTTAATAGTTACTAAGGCCAACAAAGGCAACACCACTGTTATATTAACAACAACAAAATCATTGTCAACAAAATGGAACAGTTTTCATTTTTCATCAGATAATAACTTTTCGAAAATTAAGAAAGACCCTGCTAGTAAAATACAAAGAAACCCTAAACAAATTTTGATACAAATACCCGTTTTCTTCTCTTTGAACAAGAAACTGCCAATTTAATTACCATGAACTTGGGACTTCATTCAGCTGGAGCAGTTTGCAAAATTCATAAAACTGATATTCCCATGAGACTCATCAGTTTTAAAAATAGCCCAACCTATAAAGTCTCACAGTTCATTCAAACAATTTTAAAGAAGCACCATCATTTTTTGGCTAAAATTAAATTAAAAATTCTATAGATTTTTGCACTAATCCTAAACAATTAAAATTAAGGCTTAGTTTCACCATTCACTCTTTCGATATTGTGAACATATATTCTGATATACCCATACAAGACACTTTAAATTTGGTCAAGGATAACCTCAGTAAATTTAGTGATCTCAGTATTATGGAAATTGATGAATTTTGTAAAAAATTTAAATTTTGTTTTGAAATTTTTTTTTTAACTTTTAATAACTCTATTTACTATTTGCAGAGCTGAGTGGCTCAGACAGTTGAGGCGCTGGCCCTCTGACTCCAACTTGGCAGGTTCGATCCTGGCTCAGTCCAGTGGTATTTGAAGGTGCTGAAATATGTCTGCTTCATGTTGGAAAATTTACGATCGCATAAAAGAACTCCTGCGCGAAAAATTCCAGTACCGAAAAAGTAGTTAGTGAGACGTAAAACAAATAACATTATTATCTGTTTACTATCAAAACGGTCTTCCTATGGGCTCTCCAGAATCCGGTATCCTATTAGAAATGTAATAATAATGATGTTATCGGCTTTACGTCCCACTAACTATTCTTTTACGGTTTTTTGAGTCACCGATGCGCTGGAATTTAGTCCTGCAGGAGTTCTTTTACATGACAGTAAATCTATAGACATGAGGCTGACATATTTGAGAACCTTCAAATACCATCTCACTGAGCCAGGATCAAACCTGCCAATTTGGGATCAGATGGCCAGAGCCTCAATCCTCTGAGCCACTCATCCCGGCCATAAAAAATTGACATAGATAACTTGGAAAAAATTAAGATTATTAATAAATATGAAGGTATATTTTTACTGGTCCAGATATGTTGACAACACTTTTGCTGTCAGAAATACGACCTGGTTTACGTATTTCCATGAGCTTAGTCAATACGGACCAATATAAGGCCAGAAAGAATCAAGTTTGTGAATTTTTGCTGTCATTGATCAACAAAAACTAGACGGAAAAGCTACTTTAGATTTTCTCAATTCCGAAGATTCTAAAATTCACCATAGGTTCTGAAGGCAATCACCAGAAATAATAATCACCTATCTTATGACCAGGGCCCAGATTTTGATCTAAAAATGTTTAAAAAATGACCTATAAAATGACTGAAAATATCCCATAAAATGACCCGAAAACTTAAAAAATGACCTAAAAATTTGAATGAAACTGACATAATTTCATCACCCAAAAATGCAGACAGACTGTCATTGTATGTTGAAATGGTTTTAATAGGTACCGAATAAAATGTATTTATTATTTGACAAATATGAATTATTTGCACACAAATTTTGGTTATTTCAGTCTATTGTTTGGCACTCCAATTTCTGTGTTCTTTTCTTCAAGGAAAATAACACTCCATGGTATGTGGAACTTCAAGGCTGCAACATCTGAAGAACAAAAAAGAGAGAATGTCGCTAATTAGGTACTCAAATTCTTTTTCGAATTAGAGGTAATAAGAAGAATGTGCACTTAAAATACACGACAGGCTATACAAGCTTACCCTATTCCGCATTACAGTAGACGACTGTGACCCTTCGTATATTCTCACAGGAAAAAGAACGAAGATTGTTGAATGTCTATGGATGTTATTGAAGCATACTTGAAGTGCACTAAATCACTGGATGTAAGTTCTTCTTCAATGCCCATAATGCTGAAATCTTCACCTGCCAAAATCCAAGAGATGGAGCACAAAACATTAAAACCCAAGTTCTAGTCAAGAACACGTGTTAGTTTGTCTGACACTGCCACACCAGAATTGCCACAAATGCATTTTAATTCATCTGTGACTGTTCTGAATAAATGGATCATTTTTCCTAGAGCCACGCCTCTTTCCTGAAGACTTGTAATAATTGACGACAAGGAACTGAAATTTGCTTTAATACACGCTAGTTTTCCCTCCTCTTGTGTATCCGAAAACAATTCTTGTTCCATCTGATTGGCCTTGGCATCTTATACATCGAAAGAATCTATTACATGCTTCACTGTCTGAATGTGGTCACAATAGTAAATACAGGCGTTGATCCACGTACACCACTGTGTGATGCAAGGCTACAGTGGTAATGGAATGTCAGCTGCTTGGGATCTGAAATGTTCCCTGCGTGATGGAGCCTTAGTAAATACCCTCTTAGATACACAAGCTTGTCATCTTCAGGGGATTTTGAACTGACTTATTCGACCACTCTGTGAAAAGCGTGAGCTAGGCAGGTTACATGTACCATTTTCTTGTAAAATGGTTTGATTGCATGGCAGCTTTAACCTTTTCACTGCCGAGCTTTGATGACCAGCCGAGCCCCCTGGGCCTTTTTTAAGGAAGAAGCCCTTTGACAGATACATATTTACTGGTACTGTTAATGGAGTCCATATCGTCCCCTTAGCCCTGCAGCCCAATACGATGTCAGGGATGAAGTGAGAGTATCTTTTTACACCATATTTTATGACAGGATGCCCTTCCCGATGCAAACTTCAGTTGAGAAGATAATGAATATGAAATGGATGATGATGATGATGATGATGATGATGGTGAATGAAACTGGGTACAGAAGTGGAAGGAATCGGCTGTGGCTTATGAATAGGAACTGTCCCGGCATTTACTTGGGAGTGCAAAACGGAAACCACAAAGAAAAGAAAAGAAATTCTCAAGACAGCTGACGATGAGGTTCGAACGCACTCGCCTGCCGAGTGCAGAGCTTGGCTCCATCCGTAGCATGTTAATACGCGCAGCTACTCCACTCGGCGATACTATTACTGAAATATAATATAAAATTCTTTATCCAAGAACTGGTAATATCAAAATCTTTTATATTTGGGGAAAAAATAATTTATCTGAGGAAGGGGTGACAATTCCGCATGAGACTCAAAATTACTACTTTGTCTCGCACTTTCTTGTAGTACAATATCGCCAATTAGATATTCTCCACCTTCATTATCAAAATATACTTCTCCAGAATCACTATTTATGAGGAAACATTCAATTTCTTCGTCAACAAGATGATGGCTACACGACTACACTACACGTAAGCGGGAAGATGTTCCACTCCAACGAAGCTGAAATAACACCAGATCGCTTTCAAAACACGCGAAATGGAGTGGTGTATCTGCATTACAGAACTTCTTTGAGCATTTCCACGGAATCCGAAAGCATGACATTATATCGCGTTCATTTGTGAGATCGGTGAAGTACACACGGCACCAAAACGTATATATACGGGTTTGGCAGTGATTGGGTTAACTATGTAAGGTGCTGCATCAGTCACAAAGAGCAGAACTTAATCATACCTTACACCCTCAGGCCATAGTAGTCCTATCGATTTATCGAAGAGGCGACATATTGTAGAATGGTTCACAGATTGCAAAATTTCGGTAGTGAGCAAAAATGTTTTTTCAGGCCTATCTACTTCTAACGTACCCTCGATAACATTGGCAATGTAATGGCCCTCTACATCACTGGTTTCATCGATCGAAACAAATATTTTGTTTCTGCAGACTTCTTGTCTGATATTCCTTATTGTATTAAATAAAATTAGTAAGTTTTTATTGTTTACCCACCTATTCAATACAATAAAGTCTTAAAAATTAGGACTTTGTCCTTATCAAATTGTCAACATAACAAGTGAAATGAAATGGCGTATGGCTTTTAGTGCCGGTAGTGTCCGAGGACATGTTCGGCTCGCCAGATGCAGGTCTTTTTGATTTGACACCCGTAGGTGACCTGCGCGTCGTGATGAGGAGGAAATGATGATGAAGACGACACATACACCCAGCCCCCGTGCCAGCGAAATTAACCAATTAAGGTTAAAATTCCCGACCCTGCCGGGAATCGAACCCGAGACCCCTGTGACCAAAGGCCAGCACGCTAACCATTTAGCCATGGAGCCGGACAACATAACAAGTTATTAAATTAGATGGTACATGTTTCGCCTCTCATTGTAGACATCATCAGCCATAGTTTCACCTTAAGAATAAATCAGGTACCTGATTGGAATTGACTTATGAATTTACTGTTGATTTATAACTGTTTTGTAAAATGGATGAGAGGTCATTATACAACGATTAAAATATAAGATGAAGTATATTATTGGATTATCAATAATTGTAGCAATAGCCAAGTCGAAAAACATAACAATTATTTGAAAAATTATGACATAAGGTGGTTGATTCATAATATTAAAAGTTGTTACAATATGGTTAAAAGAATCGGAAAGCACATTCCAGTTGATTATCAAATGGCGTGTTGTTAAAAACTTGAACAATGTTGAACATTAAAATTTCATCTGGTAATAGTCCTTGGTTCAAGGAGTTAATATGAACTGATTTTGCTTTTTGTACGTATAAAGTTGAAGAATTCACATATGGCGTTGTTCTTTTTGAAATAGTACTAGCATGAATACTGGATGCCGTTGGCCATTTTTAAAGTTTGTTGTAGATGTCATTGGGCCATCTTTTTTGATGTGGTATTTGTAGCAAAAGTGTTGTTCGACGTGTTGAAGTAAGCGTGCTGGTCAAAAGGGAACGATGTTGTTGTAATAGTTGTTGTCAAACAGTGGATAGCCATGTGTGTGATGAAAGTCTGTAATTAAAGAAGTTTTTGTGAAATTTTATTGAAGAACTAGAACTGAAGAGAGATGGCTGCCAGTGGAAGTTAAATAAAAAGTATTGACACTTACTCCTTCGACCGCTGAGATATTAACTTATTATGTTGAGATCTTTAGAGCTACTGGCAGCCGCCGAGCTCTTACTTCGCGTGTTGTAGTTGTGCGGTCTCGGTGGAGGGGGTTGAGCTCGAGAAGGAGTGGCTAAGGGCTTAATCGTTGCACGTGAGGGGGAGTTGCGGGCAGTGGGAGGGGAGTATTGTGTGTGTTGAATTGATGGGAGTGTTTACTGATTTAGTAGTAAAGATTTCATAGAAATTACTATACTGAAGAGTTGATTTCTGCAATAGTATTGAGATCTGTTCATAAAGAGGGCTTTTTTTATCTATTACATCGTTTAAATTTTTGTTTTTGTTAAATTGTTGATCCAGAAAGATGTGTAAGTTTTCATATTCCATCATGAGCTTACCTTTTTCAATTCTTTTTAAGATTTGTAAATCTCGGTCTATTGTAGTAAACTGGTGACCTGTATCCTTCATGTGGTTTTTTTAACTAGATACGCAGAACATTTCAATGCCCAAAAATACAATAAGTTCTCTGTGATGAGTAACCACATGAAGGATACAATGTCTACAACAAACTTTAAAAATGGCCAGCGGCATCCAGTATTCATACTAGTACTATTCCAAAAAGAACCACGCCATATGTGAATTCTTCAACTTTATACGTACAAAAAGCAAAATCAGTTCATATTAACTCCTTGAACCAAGGACTATTACCAGACGAAATTTTAATGTTCAACATTGTTCACGTTTTTAACAACACACCATTTGATAATCAACTGGAAAGTGCTTTCCAATTTTTTAACCATATTGTAACAACTTTTAATATTACGAATCAACCACCTTATGTCATAATTTCTCAAATAATTATGTTTTTCGACTCGGCTATTGCTACAATTATTATTAATCTAATAATATACAACATCTTATATTTTAATTGTTGTATAATGACCTTACATCCATTTTACAAAACATAGTTATAAATCAGCAGTATTTCATAAGTCAGTTCCAATCAGGTACCTGATTTATTCTTAAGGTGAAACTATGGCTGATGATGCCTACAAATGAGAGGCGAAACGTGTACCATCTAATGTTGCCATTGATGCTTTCACGGCCCGTACTTACACTCAAGAAAATAAGGTGAAATTCTTTACGTTTCGCTGAGAACTGTGCTCTGCGTCATCAAAAGAAATCTCAACTGTCCACGTGAAAGGCTTCTTAAACAATGACTCTTTAAATTTAAACGTTATAATAGAAGTGAAAATGGTACGTTCATTCACCACCAGATGGCTCCAAGGATGTGGCACAGTGCTAGCATTCGAAGCGGAAGCTGACCGAACCATCAGAATCAGTCTAAGAGGTTCACATAACATGTGTATGTAACATATGACATTGACAGGTGTATGACATTGGCACAAGCCTGGAATAAAACATCTGGCGATGAGGAACGTACCAATTTGGAAAACACCGAGACGAAATAACAATAGTGAAGGGACAGGGAAGGGAACTATCTACGTAAATTCTTAATGGTTGACAACCAGGTATTACTTAATTGATAGCCGGTGTCCCTGTTGAAATTGTTAGGATTTCTACGTATTTCCACAGCTACCTGTATAATTCTGGACCTGTAGTGTCTAGTGTGGGTAAGAGCTCAGGCATTTTGGAACATGAATGACATCATGACCCGACGATAGAGCATGCTCAGCTATTGCCAGTTTGTCTGGTTGGTTGAGATGAATATTACGTTCATGTTTGATACGGGTACCAATGGACTGACATATTTGGTCGATGTATACCTTACCGCAAGTACAGGGAATTTCGTATACCCCAGGATGTAAAAGTGAGGACAGTTTGTCCTTGGTTTTACTCAGACTGTGAACAATTTTAGTGGTGGTGCCAAACACGGTTTTTATATTGTGTTTGCGGAGGACGTTGGCAATTCGATCTGTGGTGTTGTGAATGTAAGTTAAGTAGGCAGTTCCCTTCACTTCTTCCTTCTGTGAGCTTTGCTTGGTCGTTTCTCTGGGATGCAGGGCTCTATGAATCTGTAAATCACTGTAACCATCACCCTTGAACGCAACTTTGAGCGTGTCCATCTCCACCTGGATATTTGATGGCTCACAAATTCTTCTCGCCCTCTTGGCGAGTGTCGTGAGAATGCCTTGTTTTTGTGCTGGATGGCGGTGAGAATCTGCATGAAGATAGCAATTTGTGTGGGTAGGCTTACGATAGATGGTAAATCCTAAGGAGCCGTCCGGTTTCTTTCTTACTAGAACATCCAAGAAAGGAAGGCATCCGTCCGACTCCATCTCCATAGTGAATTTTATTGAAGGATTTTGCTGATTTAGGTGGTTTAGAAATAGATGAAGTTTCTCAGGACCTTCTGTCCAGGTCACAAATGCGTCATCAACATACCTCCACCATATCATAGGTTTGACGGGTGCCGAAGCAATAGTCTCCTCCTCAAAATGCTCCATCCCTCTGTTCGTAAAAATTCCCACCCCACAAGAAATAGGTGGAAGTCATGCAGTGGTAAAATAGCTTAGTAATGTCCTCAGGGAATAGGTGTTCAATGAGAGATATGACCGAGTCAATCGGCACTTTAGTGAACAAGGACTCCACATCGAAACTCACCAAAAGTGCATTAGGTTGAAGGGTTATGGTTGACAGCTTGTTGACGAAATACAGAGAGTCCCTGACGTATGATTCAGTATGTCGTATGTGTGGCTGAAGCAATTTGCTTAGGTATTTAGCCGGAGCATATGTAGGAGAACCTATCGCACTAACAATAGGTCTGACGGGAACATATTTTTTTATGGATCTTAGGCAGTCCATATAATCTAGGTGGCACTGCATCACCCAGGGACAGATGTGTAGCCTCCTCTTTTGAAATTGAAGATTGCCTTAAGAGCTTCACGGTGGCGTTAGACACACGAGTGGTGGGGTCACGTGAGTTCATTCTGTAAACAGGCTCCGACAGTATAGCCGAAATCTTATTCTTATACTCGTCAGTGTCCATAACCACTGTCGCATTACCTTTATGAGCTGAGAGAATGGTCAGTTTAGAATCATCTCCAAGTTCCTTCAGAACAGCAGGTGTAAATGAAACAACTCTCAGGAGACTGATTCCATTTCCCTATGAGTGTAATACACTCTCTCGATCACAAGAGCCTTGCTAGAGCGTTGATATATTCTCCTGGCCTTCGGTGTATTTAACGTGTTCTTCAGAAGAAGAATAGACTTCTTTCTCCTTAATTTGCTGAATTTTGAAGCCTTCTTAAAAGTATCCTCCCCAAAGAGGTTTTTAATGTTGCCATTGATTCTGATGGTTCGGTCAGCTTCTGCTTCGAACACTAGCGCTGTGCCATGTCCTGGGAGCCATCTGGTGGCAAATGAATGTACCATTTCCACTTCTATTATAACGTCTAAATTTAAAGAGTCATTGTTTATGAAGCCTTTCTCGTGGACAGTCAAGATTTCTTCTGATGACGCAGAGCACAGTTCTCTGCGAAACGTAAGGAATTTCACCTTATTTTCTTGACACGGCATAAGCCCAAGAGCCTATACAGTATCATGTGCCATCTAATTTAATAATATGTTGACAATTTGATAAGGACAAAGTCCTAATTTTTAAGACTTTATTGTATTGAATAGGTGGGTAAACAATAAAAACTTATTAGTTTTGTTTAATACAAGTACTTTCAATATGGATCCAAGAATGATTTTTATCACGTGTAATTCCTTATTGTGTCATCATAGCGTTGAGATACAGAGTTCTTTCTCAGAGTAGACTCATCCGAAATGACACGGCCCATATACCTTTCTAAGAAATCTCTCAGTTTAATATTGTTCAAATTCCAGAGTGGAATGTTCGAAGAAAGCAAAGCTTCACACAAGCCTTTACAAAACACAGAGAAATTACCATCATTGGAGGATGACTGTGAGAGTAAGAAATAAGAAACTTTTCGTTTGCTACTATTTTGGACTCCATGTATGTGCTTCTCTCGACCGATATGTTGCTGAACGGTAAATCTATCTCCTGCCACTTTCACTTCACATATTTTGCAGAAAGGAATTTCACCATCGGTGATAAAAATATCCTTGCCAAATTCCGAAATTCATTGTTTGAAATGAGCAGCCCTAGATGGCTTTAACTTCGGCATTTTAAATACACTCAAAAAACAATCGCGGCTGATAACACAAATCCACTTAACACACGTATGGTTGCACTGAGGTACTTAACCAGACTGGCATTACTGGGCCTACTGTTGTCTGTCTTCCTACCCCCTCGATTTCATCATCGCTTCCAGATTAGCTACACGAAATAAGGGTTGAACAAAATTGTAAAGATTCATCCTCACTTTCACCTCCGTTAATATCCAGTACCATATGCAACAAATGTATCATAAACCATTAAGAATGTGAGAAAATGACTCAGACATATAAAATATTGTAATAAATTCCATAAAATGACATAATAATGATGCAAAAGGCGAGAAAATTACCTAAAAATAAATACGTAGAAAAATTACAAAAAAAAAAATTAATATATATGCATTTGTGTAATATGGGGCCATGATGAACAGGGATAAGTTAGCAATGTCTGTGGTGAACCATTTAAAAGAAGACATGTATTCAGAATCTGGGCTCTGCTTACAACATTTACAGAATGCCTATTCAGATAATTAATATAATTAAACAAGATTCTTGTAATCCAAATTCACACATGAAGGCTTAATTCTACAGTTTGGTACATAGAGCTTGAAAGATCCTGTTTTTCAAAATAAATTACAGGAAAGAAATCAACACCATTTACGAACTAGCTGTAAAGAATGGTTACAGCAAAAATTTTGTGGAAAAATTATTACCAAATGAAGAACAAACCGATTGCTACTTTAAAGAAAGAAATTACTGACAGCAAAATGAAGTTCATTACATTTACATACAGAAGTAATAAGATCTTTCAAGTCACCAATATTTTTAAAAATCGCAGTCTCTACATTTCCTTTAAAACCAGTAATACTGATGCCAGGTTATTTTATAACTCTCATGTCATTAATAATAAATTTTCAAATTCGGGTGTTTATAGATTGAAATTTAATCAGATCACCGTCAAGCTAGCTACATAGGCCAAATGGGTAGGAACTTCCACATTTGTTATCAAGAACATGTCAACGCAAAAGCACAGAACAGATTTTCTGCTATGAGCGAGCACATTGAGGACTTTAATCAGTCTTATACTTCAATCAAACACGATATGGATACTTTAAATAAATGACAGAAAGGCAGATTGCTCAATATTTGGGAAGATATTCATATTCATTTAGTTCAGAGATAGAATGTAGCTTTAAATCTTAAAGAAATGTCAGAAAAAATCAGTATTTTATATGATTAAATTATAAACTCCCATATCCTCTTTCTCCATAATATCAGCAAGATGTTCAGGTTTCCCTGTCAGTGCCATCACATCGATAATCCCCACCTTCGGTGTGTTACAATGAAATGAATTTAGAAAATTTTGGAAGCTGGGCTGATGAAAGACTTTGACCTAATTTAGCACCATACGGGCTGCTTTATGGGCAATGCTCCATATTGCAATGTCTTAACAAATAAGCCTCCTTCATAACCTTCATAGAAACTTGATATTTATGATTGACTGGAAACAGTGTAACTGTGGACGAAAATCTCAACAAAAGTGAACTATTAGAACTAGTTAAAATCTGTCGACCTTGGCCAATATATGAGATTGAAGAATTGTTTAAGAAACATGGGCATTATACTTCATATTGTTAGCCTTCCACCATACCACAGTGACTTTAGTCCCATAGAGTTCCTATGGGACATTGCGAAGAACAGAGTGGCGTACAAGAATATCAACCAGCAGACAAAGGAAATCAAGAGCCTTACAAAGAACGCTTTTGAATCTGTGAGCACAGAAAAGTGGCAAAATTAATGTGATCATGCAATGTATTGGAGGAACAATACTGTAAAAGAGATCACATCATGGAAAAGGAAATTGAGAAGATTTTAATACAGCTTGGAGACACCAGTGATTATAGTAGCGGCTCTACTAGCAGCGAGCTTATCTGGTTTTGTACCACTCAATTATAATACTGTATATCTATAATATTCCATAATACTGATTCTTTCAATGGTGAATTCTTTCTTGCTTGATTTGTTCATAGAGTGTTAACGCTACTGATTTTGGTACTGTGTCATTATTACCTCTTCAACAACATGACACGACTCCATGGGTACGGACTCTATGTGTCTCCCTCCTCGTCATTTGCCTGGCTGTATTTCCTCACACCACTGATAAGTGCTGGAACCTTCTCTCATGGTGGAAAGTTAGGTTTGCTGAGTAGTACCAATTTCAACATTACGATTATTCTATTTAACAACAAAAGCAGAATTCTGCTTGCCGATAGCTGTGGCCAAGTTAATTTAATTTTATAGGGTGATCCTGAGTGTGCCACTAGAGATAGTTTACATGCCAACGACGACATGAGCTAGGTCAGCACAGAAATCAACAACCTATATTATACGACATAGACTGGCAGAAAGGAAGAGAGCAGGGCAACGTAATGTTTGCAAGAAATCAGCTTCATTTCCCGTATCGAATCCTATTTACAAAGACTTAATAACAATAAAAAATCTTCCACCTTTTTGACACTTATACTTGCATTTAAGCAAATCAATTAATCATACACTGTACATGTTTCATTCCTTTTTAGAACATTTTCAGCTGTTTTACATTGCTTAGGTGAATTCACTAAGTATTTATCTTTTTAAGAACATCTTAAACAGGTACCTTGTTTATCTTAAATACTATGTAAATTTAAAATAAATTAAAATGAATTAAGAACAATGTGGATGGTTGAATGGGGTAGTGAAATGAGAGGGAAGTGGATCTACTTATAGTTAGCCTATTTAAAAAAAAAAAAAACTGTTTCTATTCATTTGAACAGATGTAAAAAATGTTTCCAGCACTTTTATCGCTAAAATATTCCGCTTGTCTTCTAATAAAAAGTCTTTAAAAAAAACTTTCCTTTGTCACTGTTCTGAATATTGCTAGGTGTTCTCTTCATTTACTCCCTCCAAGGTGGCTGCTGTTTGTTTTAAATTTACAGAATGTCTCTTGAATTCAGTTAGTTCAGGAACCTTGAAGCTGATTGCTGTTTTGCTGTTAATAAAAGAGCCTTCCCATAATCTCGTTGTTGTCAAAATCCACTCCTACTGTGTCCTTGGAGGAGCTATGGCTGAAGCAGACACAGTAGGAGTGGATTTTGACAACAACATTATGAGGAGGCTCTTTTATTAATAGCAAAACAGCAATCAGCTCCAATGTTCCTGAACTAACCGAATTCAAGAGACATTTTGTAAATTTAAAACAAACAGCAGCCACCTTGGAGGGAGTAAATGAATAGAACACCTAGCAATATTCAGAACAGTGACAAAGGAATGTTATTTTTTCAAAAACTTTTTATTAGAAGACAAGCAGAATATTTTAGTGATAAAAGTGCCGGAAACATTTTTTACAACATCTGTTCAAATGAATAGAAACAGGTTTTTTTTTTTTTTTTTTTTTTTTTTTTTTTTTTTTTTTTTTTTTTTTTTTTAAATAGGCTAACTATAAGTAGATCCATTTTCCCTCTCATTTCACTACCCCATTCAACCATCCACATTGTTTTTAATTCATTTTAATTTATTTTAAATTTATGTAGTATTTAAGAAAAACAAGGTACCGGTTTGATATTCTTTACTGCTAGATACATAATTTTGACTGGCTAATGCTTGCTTGTTGCAGCCCTTGTAAGGCTTGTAAGGTTGAGTGTCATCTGATGTGTATGGGAGACTTCTTATTATTGTGGTGGAGAATAGTGTTGTTTGTGGTGTATGAATTGCAGGGTAGTTGGGGTCGGTACACACTACCAGTCCCTGAGCCAAGGGAATTAACGATTTACGATTAAAACCCCCGACACAAATGGGAATCAAACCTGGGGCCCTCAGAACTGAAGGCACTGTGTTGACCTTCAGCCAAGAAGCTGGATGCTGCTAGGTTATCTGCCATGTAACTTAGTGGGTGCCTGCCTGATTTATAGGATGAAGTTTTGTCCCTCTGGCGTCTCTTAACTTTGCAGTTAAAGGGACATTGAAATGTTCAGAGTTATTTTTACTGTGACTTTGACTTTTTTTTGTTTGTTTGACAAATTTATGTTCAATTAGAAGTGATTTCGTATTTCGTAACTCCAATTAACTTAGCAGTTTCTACAGAAAAATCATTAAATAACAATCTGTTTTTAGAGTCTAGTAAGTGGAAGTTCCTACTAGAGTGTGCAGAATGATGTGTAGACACATTGAAACTCATAAGAGATGGATGTTGCTCAGTATTTTGACATGGCCACATGTATGGGTTCTTAGCATATTTTTATTGTACAACCTTCTTCTTTGCGCCATCACTACATATCACACTCATAATGCACACATGAAGCAGAAACAAGTCAGCAACTCACAGTTTGATCAACTACCGAGTGACTGAACAGTTGAGTGGACTAGTATACGGAGCCTGTTATTGAGTTTCACGTTTAGGTTGACACGCAGCTTGTTTTTTCTGACATCGTCCACTTTGTCTGAGCAGCAATGAGCCTGCTTCGAGTCTGTTCAGACTTGTTCATTTACGAGTTTCTCTCCGTTCGTCCTAACATCAGCTTGTTTTCTGACCATAGTAACAGAGTAGCGGAGGTGGAGAGGTGTAATCTTACAGAATGAGCTCAGTCTTACTCATTGTACAGCTCTAGCTCCTTCCTACTACATGAAAAGAATATGAGAAGTGATGGATAAAGAATTTTCACTACCGATGTCCACTATCTTATTGATGATAAAAATTAACAATGAATTTATCTTACTCCTACTTTGTAGTTCAAGAATTAGCAATGAACAATGACTTAAAACCCCGTAGTGAATTTATAATTCATTGTTTGTTTTGGTCCTCCTCCTTCTCTGTTCTGTCAACCTTCTTGTTATACTAACTGGCCTTATAAATTTGTGCTACTTCTTCCAGTGTACTTGACCTTGGTAATCCTGTCTTTGAAGTATATCAATATTTATTTGACCGAGTTCGATGGCTGTAGTCACTTAAGTCCGGCCAGTATCCAGTATTTGGGAGATAGTGGGTTCGAACCCCACTGTCGGCAGCCCTGAAAATGGGTTTCTGTGGTTTCCTGTTTTCACACCAGGCAAATGCTGGGGCTGTACTTTAATTAAAGGCCACGGCTGCTTCCTTCCCACTCCTAACCCTTTCCTGTCTCATTGTTACCGTAAAACCTATCTGTGTCGGTGTGACATAAGTAATTTGTAAATTAAAAAAACCATGTGTATTTATTTGTTTGTTCATTGATTGATGGCTGTTTAATTTATTCTGGCATTTGTTCTTTGTCTCTAAAAGCAGGTTTTCCCAGAATAAGTAGTGTATCGCTTCTACCGGACTTTATTAATATATATATATATATAAAATTTGTTGCTCTGTTAATATCATCAGTGAAGCTGTAAGTTTAACAGAAAGCCAGTTCTATTGAAAACTTGAGAAATGATCCCTTGTGAGGGTAGAGCTAGAGTTGAGAGTAAATGTAGAAGTTCAAGAATTGTTATCAAGCTCCTGGAGAAATTATATGAATGGAGATAATAGATTTTATGACTTTCATTGCATAGGTAGCAGACATTTAAAAAATTTAAATCTCAATTTTTTGCAAATTCTTCCACTCTTGTCTTGAATTAGTGCCTGCTTAAGGGAATGTTATGCTCCATAAATTATTCTTCTTCCTCATCCATTCCCTTTTCCAGATTCTCTCTGGTTAGGGTAGTGTACCAAGCCCATCCACCTGTAGAACTAAATGAAGCCATGGAGCTAGTTGCAAATAGAGGATTGACCAGGTGAAGAGTTACTTCACTGAAAATTGTAGACTGAATGCTGAAAGGCATAACATAATAATGTATGTACGTTACAGCTGTAGTTGAAATCATGCTGATAAGCAATCAAATCAGAGACAGCTGCTGTTCTGGAAAAATAGTACTGTGGTCAGCCCGGTAAATTTAATAGTACAGCATATCGCATGACTGCGATGTTGTCAGACCTCGTTCTGGCCATGTAACTAATGGTAGACCACAGGATGAGAGGACATGAGATCTCTGCGTATTTGATTGCAGCCAGATTATTGGTGCCAGGCGCATGGGTCATTCTGTCCTTTCGACTTCTGAATTGTGGTAAAGGGTTGCCTGGTCAAATGAATCAAGGTACCCGTCGTTACATGGTGATGGCATGGTACGAGTGTGTCACTCAGCACGAGACAGTGGTTTACTCTTGCCAGTAGGTCACAGTTCAGCCAGTGGTGATGGTATCTTCATATGAGGACTGATCACTTGAGATGAATTGAGCCCCCAGTATATCTGCCAATGACCCTCCATGGCAAACTTTTCAGGTACCTACTGTCTGATCATGTCCACCCATTTGTTTGCCTCCAACACGAAGCAGGAAACCTTTATCTGTAGCAAGACAATGTACCGGCCCTTCACTCCCGAATTGCAGTGAATACTCCACAGATGCGAGGATGCTTGCCTAGCCCCTAAGGTTGCCCCATCCTCAATCCTATTGAGCACAACTGTAATGCTGCACCCTGGACCCTGCTCTGACCAATTTCCGTGCATTATAAGAGGTGGTACGGTGGTCATGGATTGGTATGCTTCCCAAATTCCTTTGATACCTTGTGGGGTCATTTCCACCCATCACTGCCATCATCATGGTGAAAGGGGGTGCTACATGCTACTAGACAGGTATCTTTAATTCATTGCTCATCAGTGTATATCAGTCGAGTGCTTTTGAAGAGGAGTATATAGTCCAACCTTCCGACCTAAGCGATACAGCAAACTGGTACATTGTGTCATATAGTTCATTAATGGTGTTGACTTGACAGGATTAATTAATAGATCACCGAAGAGGGATTCATTTTACTCTGCCATCTGCTGGAAAAAATGGAACATCGAAACTGGCATGCAACTGGCATGCAGGCAGCCTAAATAGCATCAAATCAGAATGCTTGTACATGATGGTGGAAGCCATACGATTATTCTTACCCTTGCAGTTATGTTAGAATTCATTACTTTGTCAATGAGTTGTAGTGAGAGTATAAATACCTAACTACAAATAATTTTCATCTTAAGAGAAATTGTTATCAATTCAATCATGCCCAACAGATTTATGTGAAACAAGAGTCAACATAATATGTAAACTTGATGTAATAGTGTTGGGGGCATCCTTATGGTGCAAACTCTTGGTTTAGAGAATGGTGGAACACCACATCTTATATTTTGATTTGCTTTTTGTTTTGCACAGTTCCTGACCAAGTTGCACTTGATGGACTACTCCCTCCTATTGGGAGTTCATGATTGTGCCCGTGCCGAGCAGGAAAATCGTGAGCGAGCTGAGTTAGAGGATGACGATAATGGCATGGAAGAAGACGAAGATTCAGAAAGTGGCTCTGGTGTCGAGTGTCGTGGTGGGAGAATGTGGAACACTAGCACGCCACCAGACTCTCCTCATGCAGCTCTTGTTCGAGAAACAAGTCTGCAGCATGAGACTGGTATTGTTCCTGAATTGGACATTTATGCTATACCCAGTTTGGAAGGTAAATACAGCCTGGTCAGAATTATTTGCATGAATATTTTGTGACTTATTGCAAATAATGTTACCAACTTATTTTCTACTGTGTCCCTATGTTCACTCTCCAAGTCCCTACTCCAGAGAAATTGTATGTAAATCTATATATATAAAATAACTTGTCCTGACTGACTTGATTTATCAACGCCGAGCCAAAACTACTGGACATAAAAGAATGACATTTTGGGGATACATAAATATTACAATGTAGGTGCTCGCTAAGACAGGAGTTTTGGATATTGCGGCACTAAGGGGGTGAAGTTTTAAAATGCGGGTATCTATATCTCGAAAACTGAACAGTTTAAAGACTTGAAACTTGGTATTAGCAATCTCCTTTAAAAATAAAAAAGCAGGTATTTTTGTTTTGGGAAAATCCCATTAAGGGGGCTGAAAAAAGGGAGAAAAGGGGTTGAACACCTTTTATGAAGAGACTTATATCTCAAAAACTGAGGATGTTAGACATGAAATTTGGTATTTGGAATATCCTTTGAAAATAAACACGTATTTTTGTGCTTTTGGATAATCCGATGAATAGGGGGTGAACAGGAGTGACAAATGGGGTGAATTTTTAAAAAGACTAAGTCTGCAAATTATCTCAGACATGTAACATATTACAGATTTGCAAACTGGTATTTGGAATTTCCCGTAATAGTAACGAATCATAACTTTTCTTTCTTTTTTTTATTTTTTTTAATTTTTTTTTTTTATCCTGGTCTTAATGGCAGATTGTGCCGAAAGCCTGCAGTCTAATATCTTGGAACTTGAATAAGTGCAATGAGTATTGTATGAAAATTAGCCTCTCGAAGACTAAATTGATGTCAGTACGTAAGAAATTCAACATAATTGAATGTCAGATTGGTGATACAAAGCTAGAACAAGTCGATAATTTCAAGTATTTAGGTTGTGTGTTGTCCCAGGATGGTAATGTAGTAAATGAGATTGAATCAAGTTGTTGTAAAGCTAATGCAGTGAGCTTGCAGTTGCGATCAACAGTATTCTGTAAAAAGGAAGTCAGCTCCCAGACGAAACTGTCTTTACATCGGTCTGTTTTCAGACCAACTTTGCTTTACGGGAGCGAAAGCTGGGTGGACACAGGATATCTTATTCATAAGTTAGAAGTAACAGACATGAAAGTAGCAAGAATTATTGCTGGTACAAACAGGTGGGAACAATGGCAGGAGGGTGCTCGGAATGAGGATATAAAGACTAATTTAGGAATGAACTCAACTGATGAAGCTGTACGCATAAACCGGCTTCGGTGGTGTGGTCATGTGAGTCAAATGGGGGAGGATAGGTTACCTAAGAGAATAATGGACTCTGTTATGGAGGGTAAGAGAAGTAGAGGTAGACCAAGACGACGATGGTTAGACTCCATTTCTAACAATTTAAAGATAGAGGTATAGAACTAAATGAGGCCACAACACTAGTTGCAAATCGAGGATTGTGGCGACGTTTAGTAAATTCTCGGTGGCTTGTAGACTGAACGCTGAAAGGCATAACAGTCTATAATGATTATGTATGTATGTATGTATGTATGTATGTATGTATGTATGTATGTATGTATGTATGTCCACTTAAGGGGAACTGAAAAAAGGGGTGAATTTTTAAAATTAGCATATCTATTATATATATAAAAAACTTGACATGTTGCAGACTTGCAAATTGGTATTTGGAATCTCCTTTAAAAATAAGGAAACATATATTCTTTGGTTTCCAGAAAAATAAACCTTGCAAGGCTGGGGGGGGGGGGGGGGCGGTGAAAGAATTGAAAAATTAGTTGAATTATTTTTATGATGATGTATGTATATATACCAAAAAATCTAAAGATGTTTCAAACGTGAAAACTGGTATTTGGAATCTCCTTTAAAAATAAAGAAATGCACCTTTAGGGCGGGGGAATCAACTTGGTAGGGGATAAAATCCAGGATGAATTCCTTTTACGAGGATACATATATCTCAAAAACTGAAGATGTTACAGTCGTGATAATTGGTATTTGGAAGCTCTTTTAAAGAAACGGGTACTGTTTGTTTTTAGAAAATTCACTTGAGTGGGGAGTGGGAAAGGAAGTGAAAAAAATTGATTTCTTTTTCTGGAGAAACTTATATCTCAAAACTGAAAGTTACAGGCATGGAAATTGGTATTTGGAATCTCCTTTAAAAATAAAGAAGCACGCATTTTTTTGGGTGGGGGGAACCAACTTAACGGGCGGGGGTGAAGTGAAAAAGGAGTTGAATTCTTTTCATGAGGATACTTATATCTCAAAAACTAAAGATCTTACAGACATGAAAATTAGTGTTTGAAGTCTTCTTTAAAAATAAACACGCACGTTTGGGAAGGGGAGAATCAGCTTAACGGGTAGGAAGGGAGGGGGGTGAAAAAGGAGTTGAATTAAGTTAATGAGGATACTTATATCTCAAAAAAATGAAGATGTTACAGACGTGAAAGTCAGTATTTTGAATCTCCTTTAAAAATAAAGAAACAGGCTTTTTTTTTTTTGTAAAATCAACATAAGGGGAGTGGAGTTGAAAATAAGTAAATAAGGGGTTGAAATATGTTTATGAAAATACTTTATCTTTAAACTGAAGCTGTTTGTGGGTTACTGTAGTCACGTCCTAGTTCGTGAACCATGGGCAACGGCTGAGTGGCCTAGTAAGTGGTCCTGAGAGTCGGGATACCAGTTGCTATGGAATGGGAGTGGGCATCTCGGACATATTCTGAGTCGTGGCCCTCCTTGTGCTCAGGCGGCTAGGACTATACAATTCACCGGTGGTCCATAATCCGTTAGAGGAGAGATCCTCACTTGGACTATGTGCAAGTAGGGCAGCATCCTGCTTCATGAATTTACCGAGCTCGGAACACTTTAAGCAAGCCTCCGACCTATGGGAGTAATGAAGTCCCACTCCCATTTGACAGGCGAGGGACTCCTTGGAAACAACTTGGCGAACGAAATGGAATTCGATGGGGAGCTATCAATATTAATGGGGCTTATGGGAGAAAGAAAGTAGAACTGGCTGAGTCAGCAAAGAGGATGCATCTGGATGTGCTAGGAGTAAGTGATATTCAGGTAAGGGGAGATAATGAGGAAGAGATAGGAGATTATAAGGTGTACTTGACGGGTGTTAGAAAGGGAAGGGCAGAGTCTGGGGTAGGGCTCTTTATCAGGAATACCATTGCATGCAACATAGTTTCTGTTAAGCACGTAAATGAGCGAATGATGTGGGTAGATTTGTCAGTGGGAGGAATTAAGACAAGAATTGTGTCCGTGTATTCACCATGTGAGGGTGCAGATGAGGATGAAGTTGACAAGTTTTATGAAGCATTGAGTGACATCGTGGTCAGGGTCAACAGCAAGGATAGAATAGTGCTAATGGGCGATTTCAATGCGAGAGTTGGGAATAGAACTGAAGGATACGAAAGGGTGATTGGTAAATGTGGGGAAGATATGGAAGCTAATGGGAATGGGAAGCATTTGCTGGACTTCTGTGCTAGTATGGGTTTAGCTGTTATGAATACATTCTTCAAGCATAAGGCTATTCACCGCTACACATGGGAGGCTAGGGGTACCAGATCCATAATAGACTATATCTTAACAGACTTTGAATTCAGGAAATCTGTTAGGAATGTAAGACTTTTTCGGGGATTTTTCGATGATACAGACCACTATCTGATCTGTAGTGAACTAAGTATCTCTAGGCCTAAGGTAGGGAAAGTGAAATCTGTCTGCAAACGAATAAGGGTAGAAAATCTCCAGGACGAGGAAGTTAGACAGAAGTACATGGATATGATTAGTGAGAAGTTTCGAACAGTAGACAGTAAGCAGGTTCAGGATATAGAAAGTGAATGGGTGGCATACAGGGATGCTGTAGTAGAAACAGCAAGGGAATGCCTAGAAACAACTGTGTGTAAAGATGGGAAAAGGCGAACATCTTGGTGGAATGATGAAGTGAGAGCAGCCTGTAAACGTAAAAAGAAGGCTTATCAGAAATGGCTCCAAACAAGGGCCGAGGCAGTCAGGGATTGGTACGTAGATGAAAGAAACAGAGCGAAACAAATAGTTGTTGAATCCAAAAAGAAGTCATGGGAAGATTTTGGTAATAACCTGGAAAGGCTAGGTCAAGCAGCAGGGAAACCTTTCTGGACAGTAATAAAGAAAGGAAGGGAGGGGAAAAGGAAATGAACAGTGTTTTGAGTAATTCAGGTGAACTCATAATAGACCCCAGGGAATCACTGGAGAGGTGGAGGGAATATTTTGAACATCTTCTCAATGTAAAAGGAAATCATCCTGGTGGTGTTGCAAACAGCCAAGCTCATGGGGAGGAGGAAAATGATGTTGGTGAAATTATGCTTGAGGAAGTGGAAAGGATAGTAAATAAACTCCATTGTCATAAGGCAGCAGGAATAGATGAAATTAGACCTGAAATGGTGAATTATAGTGGGAAGGCAGGGATGAAATGGCTTCATAGAGTAATAAAATTAGCGTGGAGTGTTGGTTAAGGTACCTTCAGATTGGACAAAAGCAGTAATTGCACCTATCTATAAGCAAGGGAACAGGAAGGATTGCAACAACTATCGAGGTATCTCATTGATTAGTATACCAGGCAAGGTATTCACTGGCATCTTGGAAGGGAGGGTGCGATCAGTCGTTGAGAGGAAGTTGGATGAAAACCAGTGTGGTTTCAGACCACAGAGAGGCTGTCAGGATCAGATTTTCAGTATGCGCCAGGTAATTGAAAAATGCTACGAGAGGAATAGGCAGTTGTGTTTATGCTTCGTAGATCTAGAGAAAGCATATGACAGGGTACCGAGGGAGAAGATGTTCGCCATACTGGGGGACTATGGAATTAAAGGTAGATTACTAAAATCAATCAAAGGCATTTATGTTGACAATTGGGCTTCAGTGAGAATTGATGGTAGAATGAGTTCTTGGTTCAGGGTACTTACAGGAGTTATACAAGGCTGTAATCTTTCACCTTTGCTGTTTGTAGTTTACATGGATCATCTGCTGAAAAGTATAAAATGGCAGGGATGGATTCAGTTAGGTGGAAATGTAGTAAGCAGTTTGGCCTATGCTGACGACTTGGTCTTAATGGCAGATTGTGCCGAAAGCCTGCAGTCTAATATCTTGGAACTTGAAAATAGGTGCAATGAGTATGGTATGAAAATTAGCCTCTCAAAGACTAAATTGATGTCAGTAGGTAAGAAATTCAACAGAATTGAATGTCAGATTGGCGATATAAAGCTAGAACTGGTCGATAATTTCAAGTATTTAGGTTGTGTGTTCTCCCAGGATGGTAATATAGTGAGATTGAATCAAGGTGTAGTAAAGCTAATGCAGTGAGCTCGCAGTTGCGATCAGCAGTATTCTTGTAAGAAGGAAGTCAGCTCCCAGACAAAACTATCTTTACATCGGTCTGTTTTCAGACCAACTTTGCTTTATGGGAGCGAAAGCTGGGTGGACTCGGGATATCTTATTCATAAGTTAGAATTAACAGACATGAAAGTAGCAAGAATGATTGCTGGTACAAACAGGTGGGAACAATGGCAGGAGGGTACACAGAATGAAGAGATAAAGGCTAATTTAGGAATGAACGCGATGGATGAAGCTGTACGCATAAACCGGCTTCGGTGGTGGGATCATGTAAGACGAATGGAGGAGGATAGGTTACCTAGGAGAATAATGGACTCTGTTATGGAGGGTAAGAGAAGTAGAGGGAGACCAAGGTGACGATGGTTAGACTCGGTTTCTAACGATTTAAAGATAAGAAGTATAGAACTAAATGAGGCCACAACACTAGTTGCAAATCGAGGATTGTGGCGACGTTTAGTAAATTCTCAGAGGCTTGCAGACTGAACGCTGAAAGGCATAACAGTCTATAATGATAATGTATGTATGTATGTATGTATGTATGTATGTATGTATGTATGTATGTATGTTACAGACGTGAAAATTGGCATTTGAAATCTCCTTTAAAAATAAAGAAAGACGTATTTTTCGTCTTCGGAAAATACACTTAGATGGGGTGGGGTTGGGGGAAGGACTGATCAGGGGGTTGAATTCTTTTCATGGGGATACTTATGTATATCTCAAAACTGAAGATGTTCCAGATGTGGGAATAGGTATTTGGAATCTCCTTTAAAAATAAAGAAACCTGTATTTATTTCTTCGACTTGAGAGAAGACTGTTTCTCACATGTACAGTTGTATGTTGCATGGATGTCTTAGCCCCAAAAGATAATACTACAAACATGATTTACATAGAGTTTCTGGGTTAATGATACTTAATTTTGGGGTGAGTTTTTATACTTTAGGTATTTTCAGATAATTTCTTAGTACAATGCCAAGAACGATTACTTTGATCAAATTACGTAATCCACGCGATCGAAGCCGCGGGTAATTGCTAGTAAAATATATAAGAAACTGAATAAGGTCAAGAATAAGAAATTTATACAGAAAGCACCTCGTAGACATTGATATAAATGATGGCAAAGACATCTTTACCAATATGGAAGCTGCGAATTAAAGGATCTTAAGTCAACACCCGTTTTCAAATCAGGCAAATGATGGTGCTATACTTAATTAAGGCCGTAGTTGCTTCCTTCCCACGCCTAACTCTTTCCTATCCCATTGTCGCCATCATGTAGATAACTCTGTGCCATTGTTACGTAAAGCAAAATTGTAATAATAAAAAAAAAAAAAAAAGATGTAAAGGAATATCTCCCTGCTTTATAACAAAGTTCTCTGAACCGGATACAGAAATACATTTCTATTTTATATCAGGAATAAATTAAACTTCCTTAAGCATAGGGACTTGTCCCTGTGGTTGGCAACACTGATTGCAATCTTTTGTCTGACAGACTGGAAAGTTTTTATTACATTTTATTACATTACACATACTATTTCTTCATTGCGTATAAGCGTTATAATATGCTAACCTTATATTTTGATTTATAGGATAGTTTTTGTAATTGCAGCGGTAATCAGAGGTGAGTGGCAGCAGAAGAAAGCGAACACACTCCAACTGACAGCAAAAGTCAGCCAGTTTAATTTTTTTTAAATTGCATTTCAGAGATTGAGTACATTGTTACATTGTTGGCAATCACAATTTATTTACGTCTGGCTTGGCGATATTAGGGCTTGACACATCTACACTAATAATTCCCTCCAATCTTTGAGTAATCGTTCCTTCACATATTTATTCTCATTTCGATAGTGATCTTAATTTTTTTTTTCCTTATCAGGGGCATGCGATTTTGCAGCTTAAGTAACCAGTCATGACAGCAACCGCCCCTACCACCATCGGTACGTGGCCATCGCAACTGAACAATACTGTATTTCCATGTCAGCGATGCTCGCCATTGAATAACTTGGCTATAGAAATCTAAATGCATGAATATCTCCTTTGTATAACTTGATCAATAAAAATGTGTGATATAGGATATTGATAATTAGATTTTCTATCATTTTTGTTTTAGACTCTTTTTAAATAAAAACTAATACTTCCAGAGAAGTTTGTGAAAAATGTAATAATCAAGATATCTCTGTTATTACTTATGCAACAAAGATGAATGAAAAATAAAATTTCTAAAATCACATTCTGCACAACTTTTATGTACAGTTTTTCAGTTCAGCCAATATTAATGGAGAAATTTTGCATTTCATGTTTTGGCGCCTTTAATATTGCTGTGACGCTGTATACTTATCAGGTATTATTTAGCCTAGTGCACAACCTGGCTATCCCTGAAATTTGGTACCAAATTTCAAGAAAATTTCCATGCTGAACTGAACTTATTTAATTATTATATACCTGTTCCAAGAAACAAAATCTTTACATCTGGAAGAATTTGTTTTTGAACGTATGTGACTTCCCGTACGCTTAGGAATAGCAGTTACAAGGATATACTGTATTTATGCAAATAATCCCCGCATAGTTTTTAAAAAAATTAGGCACGAAATTGAGGTGCGGGTTTTATTTGCGTCAATGTTAGCATTTACTTTTTTTTCTTTCAAAGTGAGTCTTCCAGAGTTAGGGTGCGGGGATTATTCGGTGACGGGGATGATTCACGTAAATACGGTATTCTTACTGCTTTCACTTTATTCAGATTATCGTGTACTGTACATATTCATGCCATTTTGTGATATTTTATGATTTTGAAGTTGCCTGTATTTTTTATTGTGTTTTAGTTGAACTAGGCTCTTATTTTATTTAGCAGTTAACTCTTTGCACTCTCTTGTCAGCACACTGTGGATAATAGTCGTATGTTGCTGCAGCTCCTATGTTGACAGCTTACATTTCTGTTATTTGCCGTTATCTCAGTGCAGTGTATGAACTTCCTGTTCTTAGAATTCTTTTTGATAGTTATATCCACGGTTCCAGCATAAATATATTATGGACTACCCAGTTTCTTTGAATATTATTGATCAAAGTTATTGCATTGTTTGTTCTTTGCTGTGGTATGAGCAAAAGAAGAATTAGGCATTTAGTTTCTGGTGATGTAAGTGCAGTATTAAATGAAATTGATTCTGATCACAATTTTGGGAGGAATACGTCATCAGAATGAAAAGGTAATCTGGTATCAGTTACTGTAGAAGTGAAGTTACTCCCGAGTTTTTCATACGGGCGAGGAAACCTGAAAGAGAAGCACTTAAGTTTAAGAATTCTGGTAGTGATATTATATCAGATGAAAGAAGCACAATGTTTCTAAGGTTAATGCAAAATAATGAAAGATAATCAATAAGACAGATAAAATCATATTTTGGATAATTTTATTATGAGCATTTTTATAAAATTGTAACATAAATGTTCCATGTCCAGTGATGTAATTCTGTAAGACATTGCAAAAAGTGGTCGGAGTTGACTAACAGTAAGGTTCAAAGTATAATTGGTAAGCAAAGGGTTAATATTTGCTCAGAATCTTCAAAAAACTCTGTTCCCTAGCTACTTTTTTCCTATGTTCTGTTGTAGTTAACGAATTGCCAGTTTTGTAACGTATTCGGGTAACAGTTATATGTGTTCTTGTTTTGTTAAGTGAAGTCACTTTATTGAAATGTTTGTTTGCAGCTGATCTGGTGAAAGAACAATTGTTCTACAGTAGTATCTTAACCCTAATGTGTAAAATGCCATTATTTTCATTTGCAGGAGCTCCTGTTAAAGAGATATATTTCTTGGCACTTATTGATGTCTTGACTCATTACGGTGTCAGGAAGCAGGCTGCCAAAGCTGCCAAAACTGTCAAATATGGCTCAAATGTTGATGGTATTTCCACCTGTGATCCAGAACAGTATGGAAAGAGATTCATAGAGTTTATGAGTAAAGCTATTGAGTGAAGCTGCTATAGAAGGTATACATACATTTCATTATAATTACTATGGATATATTATATTATTGGGCATGTTCAGTGGGGAATTCAGTGTCAGAAAGGTTACAGTAGTGAAATACACTCCGGGAAAATGAAAAAAGAACGCAATGAATTTGTCGACCCAGAGAGGGAACTTTTAATAACACGCTCTTGAGGACGTACACAACACACGATCACACCGACAGAACCATACGCATCTGAGTACAGTCGACAGGGCATGTGCAGTGTCTGCGCTAGTACCGTATATTCCCTCTTTTTGCAGCAATGCAGGCTGCAATTCTCCCATGGAGGTGATCGTAGAGGTGACGAATGTAGTCTTGCGGAATGGTCTGCCGTGCAATTTCCACCTGGTGCCTCAATTGGCCCAGATTTCCTGCCGGTCGTGCAGACCGCGCAACATGACGTTTCATCCGGTCCGAAACATGCTCAATGGGGGATAGAACTGGGGATCTTGCTGGCCAGGGTAGTTGATATACAACTTGGAAAACACGTTGGGTGACACGGGTACGTGTGGAAATGCACTGTCATGTTGGAAAAGCACATCGCCTCGTTGGTGCATGAACGGTAGCACGACGGGTTGTATGATGGTTTGGATGTACCATGCACTGTTCATTGTTCCCTTGATGATATCCAGAGGAGAACAGCCAGTGTACGATATGGCTCCCCACACCACGATGCCGGGTGTAGGCCCTGTGTGCCTATCTCGTATACACTCCAGACGTTGGCGCTCATCTGCACGATGTGTGTACAACCATCATTGGCACCAAGGCAAAAGCAACTCTCATCACTGAAGACAACACATCTCCATTCGTCTTTCCATAAGTGCCTTATTGCGACACCACTGGAGGCGAACTGCTCGATGTTGGGGTGTGAGCGGAAGATGCGCAACGTCACACAGGATCGCAACCCTGCTTCACGAAGACTGTTGCGAATGGTCCTCGCTGATACCCCCTGAGCAACAGTGTCCCTAATTTGTTGTGAAGTCGTGGTGCAATCCAATATAGCACTTCGTAACATGTGGCGGTCTTGACGTGCTTCTCTGCTTCGCCGCTGTCCAGACCCAGGCCCATGGGCATGTGCACCTTCAACATCAATGCGCTCTGGAGACCTTTCGCCCCACGTGTTATGCAATTCTGCAGTACGACCACCCAGCCTCCCGCAGGCCCACTATACGACTTTGCTCAAATTTCGTCAATTGCACAAACTATTTACGTACATGCTGTTGTGGCATGCTAACAGTGTTGCAGACACACAGAGCTCTGTATGCCACGGCAAACTGGCTGCCACTGACTCTGGAGGTGACCAACTGTTGCGCAGCTTGCAACATTCCACGGCTGTTAACGCAGTTCCTGGTGGGTCCACAGGGCTGCGCATTTGATCGTCACATGCACTGCCCTGTCTTAGTGTTCCGTGCAAAAAATATGGCAGGCCTTATTCACTTGCGTCAAGGTGTTCTTCTTTTAGTTTCTGGGAGTGTGTATATTTTTGGTACAGTAAAGAACTAAGTGTGAGGAGGGTGATAGATATAAATGGTTTATTTCATTTATGAACTGTGAATGTATGTGGTAAGATTTTAAGAAATGAGTCTGACAAGGAACCCTCAAGAGTGCAAAGTTGCAAGTGCAATGTCTAGCAAGGAGTCTTTGAAAGTGTTGTAATAACAGTTGTGACAGGCAATGATATTAGCTGCCGATAACTCACCATGTGCATAGGAGGGCAACAGGAAATGAGTATCCGGGTGGTGTAGAGTTCAATGTTACACTTCAAGAAAATGGACTTCATTGACGTTCACAAAATGTTCAAACAAACCTTCAATTTGCACCATGAGCACCGAATAAAAAATAACGATCACAAAAGTTAGCACCCGGAAGATCAAAGACTTGGGAGTTATAAACAATTCAGAACAATCTTCTAGGTATCACCTCTTACAGAATGCATAGATAACAATATTGATATAACGTGGTGACGAGAACTGATGGAAAGTGATGGGATGCAACTCCTTGTAAACCAGTTTGTCGTGCAGTTTGTGAAACTGGCTCTCCTTTGTGGGATAGCTTATGAATTGCAGTGTCACACACTTTCTAGTAGGGATGGTTTTCTCTAATGCATTATGATTTTTATTGGCAGAATCAAGCAACAGCAAATGATTTTCACCAGCTAAGGGCCAAAAGCAGTCTTCATACTATATAGTTATAGTTCTGGTAAGCCTATTTTTCCACTCCTGTGTGCTGTGACATAATTATTCTCTACCAACCTTGCTAGGTCCGAGGCAGAAAACCTCCAACTTCTCGCAGCACAATAAATAACTTCTCAGCCAATTTATCATCCAGACTAACAGTAGGCATAATTGTATACGAATGCATTTGGGCATTGATGTCCGTTGCTTGTGCTGTAACAGTTTTGGTACATCTAACTTCCAGGGTGCCTTTTGTATGCATTTCCTCTTAAAATCTCAATTGGTTTGGTGTTGAAAACAAATTCCTTACTGAACAATTTGATAAGGTTGTTTACCCTATCTACAAATGCTGGAGCTGATTCTGCAGTTTGCTGTGCATCGTCAGGTTGCTGCTTTGTTTGGAATCTCATTATCTTAAGTCGTCCAAGACTGTAGCTCCATTTGAAGATGTCCAGTGCAGTTTGTTGCCCCATAACATAAGAGGTCAGTCATTCACATCGAGTAACTTGTCTCGAGCGTCCTTAAAATGTGCAAAGAGTGCTCTTTTTAACAGGTTTGCCTTGTCCCCTCTTAAAGTACCCTAGTTTATCTTATGCACCACACAGTCATATTGCTGCAGACTTATTCAAAATCTGGTACTAATTGTCGTTTTACTATGTTGTGAATGGTCATGCACATAATTATTTTGTGCCCGCTTGCTGGACAACAATTGTTCTTTACTATGCTTCACTGGAGCTGACAGTTGTCTCAGATATGGACAATGAACTACATGGCTGGACATCTATTTCTATATCACTTTCACTGATATTGTCATCAGTGCACTCCTCATGTGCAGTGTCCACATAGTTGAGAGTATACGGCACTACACATTCCACTGACTCATCATGCAAAAACGCTAATATGTCATCTGTGTTCCTTTCTGACAGGATGTTAACGTTCAAACAGTTGCTGGAGTCCTAGTGCTCATTGCCTCAGTCATTCCGTATTAGGCATCGTCTAAAATCGGACCCCGGGCAATACTGGCTACAACCAGGTGGGTATTGCCTTGGCTGCTCGATTTGGCTGCAGAGGCCCCTGATCGAAGTGGGTGGCATTCGGGGAGGATTATTTCAAGCATGACTTCGAAATGGCTTCAGCCTGCCCAAGCTGGTCCCCCACCAAAGACTTTAACTTCTGATTCCTTTCAGGGTTCAACCTCCTGGGAACATGTGCAGCGTGAAGGAATGGGTTGCAGATTCCCTAGCTTTCTGGTTGCTGCCAGAACCGATGGGCATAATTTTAAGCTGGTTAAATCGATCCTTTTTAGTAGACACATTAAAGGCATCTACGGCGAACTTGAGGATCTCAAGAAAATCCACAACAATAGTTTGCTTTAGAAGACTCGCACAGCAGTCCAAGCCAATTAGTTGCTTAAGTTCGACGACTTTGGTGAAATCCCCGTTAGAGTGGAGGAGCACATATGCTTGAATCTGGTTCACAGAGTCATCTTCCATCGCGACCTTATTTTGAACACTGACGATGAGTTGATGGAAGACATGAAGAACCGTGGCATAACACATGTCCAGCCATTGCACGCAAAGTCAACGGTGAACACGTTGCCACTGGTGCCTTCATTGTCCCTTTCAAGTTGTCAGTGTTACCAGAAAAAGTCAAGGTAATCCCGCCCCCAACGTACGTTGAAGTTCTGGGCATCAGTCCCCTCGTCCGTTGATGACGGGATGGACATCGAGCTGTCATCTATATCTATGGATGTTGATAGTGCTTAGTTTTAAGAGCATAACCTAACACTCTCTCTTTTAGTCCACTCTACGGCACTGTTACAGTGCAATTGTAACGGTTATGACAGGCACGTTGCTAGCTGCGCCAGCTAATTAGTGAGTTCTCGGCGAGTATAGTTTGTGTTCAGGAAACTAATCTCAGACCAGGTCATCATATGTTCTTGAGAAAATGCAGACTATATTCGACAGAATGATATGCTCACTGGGCGTCTGGTGGCGTTGGTATTTTTGTTCGTTCTGATACCTAAGCGAAGAGGTTCCTCTGAGAACCCTGCTGGAAGCAGTTGCGGTGCAGGTACTGCTGCCTGTCATAGCAACAGTGTGTAATGTTTATTTTCCACCAGGCCAGCCTCTTAATATAAATGATGTAACTGATCTTACAGATCAGCTTCTACCTCCCCAATGCCCTTCACCCTATATGGTGCTCTGATACACCTTGCCCCAGGGGAAGAGAGTTGCAAATATTACTCAGAGAGCTGGATTTATGCATTTTGAATATAGGTGAACCCACTCGTTTCAGCGTACGTTACAGCACATGCTCTCACATAGACTTTTGTGTATGCAGCCGAGCGCTGGTGCCCCTGCTTCGGTGGAATGTACACGCTGATCTCTGAGACAGTAACCATTTCCCTATTATTCTTAACTTTGTTGAAACAAAAATCTATCGAGGCTTCTCCTCGATGGATTCTTAAACATGCTGATTTGCCAAATTTCACAGCACTAGCTACTTTACCGAAGTAACTGGCCGGAGCATAGACGGTGATATAACTTACATAACACAAGTTATTCTTGCTGCTGCTGTGAAGTCCATTCCATCCTTTTCAGGGACTCCTCGCTGTAAACTCATTCCTTGATGGAACAAAGAAATTGCAGCAGCTATGAAAGAATGTAGTCGTGCTCATAAACGCTATCGTAAGCAGCTTACTGCGGCCAACTTGGTATCATTTAAAAAACTGTGCTAAGGCGCGAGTTCTTATTTGACAGGGTAAGAAAGCTTCGTGGGAGAGATATGTATCGTCTGTGACATCACATACACAGTCATCTCAAGTGTGGACTAAACTTTGATGTATTTCGGGTATACAAGGATCATCTTTAGTACCAGGAATTTCCATTGCAGACAGTATCTTCACAGTTTCACCTTATGTTGGTAATTATGTAGCCAGTCATTTTCCGGATGTGTGTGGTTCTGGGAATTACCATGGTGATTTCTTAGCTCTGAAGCGGGAGGCAGAACGTCATCAACTCAGTTTTGCCACTCAAGCAACAGAGGACTATAATGTGCTCTTTACGGAGTGAGAACTCTGCAGCGCCTTGGCTGATTGCAAGGACACGGCTCCCGGACCAGATAATGTCCATAACCAGACGTTGAAACACCTTAGTGAGGATAGTCTCTTATCTCCTTCATGTGTTCAACCAAATCTGGGAAGAAGGTGAGTTTCCGTCACAGTAGCATACTAATTCCTGTCCTCAAGCTTGACAAGAATCCTAAGTATGCAGGAAGTTAGACCTATCTGTCTTACAGACTGCTTGTGTAAGCTTTTTGAGAGGATGGTGAATCACCGACTTGTGTGGTGCCTGGAGAAAGGAGGACTTTTGTCCGAATACCAGTGTGGTTTTCGAGCTGCTCGCTCGACCACCGACCACTTGGTACGCCTGGAGAGTTCTATCCAGGACGCTTTTCTCCAGAAACAGCATTCGGAGGCTGTTTTCTTTGACTTAGAAAAGGCCTATGACACTACAAGACGATACGGCATCCTTTCTGTCCTGCATCAGTGTAATTTACCAGGTAACTTGCTGATATTTATTGCAAATTTTTTTTCCGTCTGTCTGTTCCGTATCCAAGTAGGAAGGGCATATTCGTAATACCTCGTTAAGGAAATTGAAGTCCCACAGGGATCGATTCTTAATGTCACTCTGTTCGTAATTGCCATAAATGGTATTGTCGCTGCTGCTAGTTCAGCAGTAATACAGTCGCTATATGTAGACGATTTTGCTCTGCATTATAGCTCACAAAATATGGCCATCGCTGAGCGACAATTACAGCAAACAGTTAGGAGAATGATACAGTGGACTTTAGAACATGGCTTTCAGTTTTTAACCACAAAGACCTCTGTTGTACACTTCTGCCAGAAGCGCACTCTTCACTCACATTCTGAGCTTTATTTAGGGGATGTCGCTCTTCCTGTACTTGACACCGATTTCATGGGCTCCTTATCGATAACATATTATCGTGGGAGCCACATGTGCGGCAGATAAAAGCGAAATGTGCCAAGAAGCTTTATATGTTGAAGTTTCTTAGCAGCACTAATTGGGGGGGGCTCCTACAATTTTATAGGTCACGTACAGTATTTTATCCAGGTTAGGCTATGGCAGTGCAGCATATGGATCAGCAAGGCAAAGTGTCCTAACCAAACTGAATAGCATTCACCATAGTGGAGTTAGGTTGGCAACGGGAGATTTTCGTACAATCCCCATTGCTAGTCTACTCGCTGAATCTGGTGTGCCGCCTTTACACCTGCGGCACCAGCAAATGCTTCACCCAAGCTATCCTTGCGTATTCCACAATGGAAACAGTTGGCCCTACGCTGCTTACCCTCGAGCAATGCAGACAGTTAGAATACGCTTGGATATCAGTCGCAGATTATTTGATGTACGTTCGATTCCTTGTCTTGTCAGACGACCAAGTAGGGTACCTCCTTGGATATTACAACAACCTGAAATCATTCTAGATTTGCACACCGGCCGAAAGGGAAACACTGACCCCTCCATTTATCGAGGCTCTTCCTGTCCGTTGTTGGCCGGTACCCTGATTCGGTCGTCGTTTTCATGGATGGTTCGAGGGCAGAAGCGAGAGTAGGCTATGTGTTTGTTGTTGACAATAACAGGTTTCTTTTTCCTTTACCAGAAGTCAGTAATGTGTACACAGCAGAGCTGTATGCTTTCTGAGAAGCTCTGCGGTACACACTGCCTGATGAGAGACGGCAATTTCTGCTGTGCACCGACTTCTTGAGTTCGCTACAGTCTATAGATACACGTTTCCCTTGGCACCCTCTGGTGCAGCAGATCCAGGACCTGCTGGCCGGGTGTTTGGATACCGGAACCAGAATTACGTTTATATGGCTCCCAAGCCACATGGGTGTAGAAGGGAAACTAGTTAGCTGATAAGGCTGCCGAGGAGGCTGTTAACATAGCCCCTGTTGCCTTGCATGGTTCCAGCCAGTGACATTCGCTCTCAGCAGAGACATTTGGTTATGTCCCTTTGGGAGATGGAATGGCTGGCCACCCTTCCCCTAAATAAGCTGAGAGTGATAAAAGGAACTACGAAGGTATGGAAGACTTTGCTTTGGGATTCTCGGAGAGCAGTTGTATTATGTCGTCTTCGGATCATTCACAGCATAGTAACCCACTCCTACCTACGAACGCCCCCCTGGTGTGTACTTGCGGCAATCATCTAACCGTGGTACACATCCTTGGATCTAGCCAATCTGTACTGTAGGCTAAAACTCTCGAGTGCCATTTCCCTCATCCTACGAGATGACGAGCAGTCAGCAGACCTCGTCATCCGTTTTATGAGGGATATTGGCCTTTTGTATCATGTGTAAAAGTGTATTTTGTATTAGAGTATTTGTGTTGACTAAGCTTTTACCCCATTGACTCTGTTTTAGTTCATGTTTGTGTATTTTAACATGTTATTTTAACTTCTAACTTGAATGTTATATGTCTCTGTACCTCAAGGCAATGCCTTATTTGATTGTAATCTATATTTTACATAATTTTATTAGAAATTGAAGCATTGCAAATTAGATCTACTGACTATTTTAATCTCATAATCATCTTTTATCATCATTTGTTTTAAATTCTAGTCGGTGGATACAGTAAAATACCAGTATAACGAATTTTTGGGGACCTCAAAAATTAATTTGTTATAGTGAAATTTTGTTATACTGAAATAAGTCAGTTTTTAAGAACTTGCCTATTGTTAAACCTGTTGAATAATCTACATTATTTCAACATGAATTTACACAAAACCTTAATACTGTATTTATTGAATGAGAGGAAAATTAGGATACATATATTTACATAAAGTAATGATATAAAGTACAGTTACTCGCAAGAAGTTTTCAGCATCTCAAATTTTACCCTCCAGTGCATTATCTCCTCTTTTTGAAAAGTCTGAATTTCTTCTGAACACTCTGACACAAACGAATATTCAAGATAGTCAGCAACCACTGCACTTGAATTTAACACAAATTTAATTCAAAACTGCCTTTACATTTTTAAAAAATAGTGTTTTACAGAGTAACTTAAATTCAACATTTATCTCCGTCATGATAGAACGCATCTTCCGGAACATACAGGGTAGCTTTCGGCACTTTCATTCACTTCGGTCTGTCTACAGGGTGCTTCATATTTGCTAGATTCAAGTGAAATCATAATTCTTTTGCAGTCTGCGTTTTAAGGAACGCCACAATATCATGTGGCAGGCAGTGTGCGGAGAAGCACAATCTGCGAACACTGGCGATGTCAACAGTTGCTGAAAAACGTGGCTCATGTAACACCACGTAACAAAATTTGATGAAGTTTTTGTTTATCTTATTTTTTGTGCATTTATTGCTTAATTTGGTAATGCTGATTTTTAATATGTATGTAGTTTTTCTTAAGTGTCAATATTTTGGATATGATAATGAATGTTTCAGTTTTCTTAAAAGCTACTAATATTGCATGCTTACTTAATACGACTAGAGTCCTATAGAAGAAATCTGCCATATAGTACCTCAAGAATTGGTGGGAATAAGTGCAAAAATATTGAATTACACTGAATCATCACCCAATAATGGTGACATTCAAAAATGTACTTTAGAACGGCTCTTCCTCTTATGTTCTTCTGACCCCTCTGCTCGTACTATACCCCACACATAGTCTCCCATCATAGCACAGTCCCAACGTCCCCGATACCTTTTTTCCATGCAGTGAATGTCTTGGTGAAAGCATTCACTGTGTCCTTCACTTACAGCTCCTAAATTTGGCCTAAAGAAATCAATATGAGAAAACAAATAGTGCATTTTCACTGACATTTTACATCCAAGTATCAAATTCTCTACTAGTTTCATGTAATTCTCACTTCTGTTGTTTCCCAAGAACTGTTGCACTACCATTCTAAAAGCATCCCAAGCATTTCGTTCATCAAGAGTCATTGCATCTACAAGTTCTTTTGATTGTAACATCACACGAATCTGAGGTCTGGTGAAAATTCCACCTTTTATTTGTTCTTCAGATAACTTGGGGAACATTTGTCTGATGAGGCTCAGAGCCTCACTGTTGCTATCTAAACCTTTGATGAATTGTTTAGCAAGTCCAAGTTTGATATGGAGTGGTGGTAACAGAATCTTCTCCCTGGACACAAGGGGCTCATTTCTCGTGCTGTGTGCACCTGGTACGAGTTCTTTTGTTGTTGGCCATTCTTTCCTGGTGTAATGCTGATCATCCGCTCTGCTGTCCGACAGGCAGAGGAAGCAAGAATATTTGGTGTAGCCACCTTGAAGCCTCAGAAGAAATCCTAAAAACTTAAAATCACCACAGACATCCCATTTGTAACATCTGTAATTTAGTTTTTCCAAGAGCAGCTTCATATTTTCAGAAGTCTCCTTAAATTGTGCTGAATGAGCTACTGGTATGGAAGGAAACTTGTTGCCATTGTGCAGTAGGACAGCTTTGAGACTTCTACTTGAACTATCTATAAATAGACACTGTTGATCCGGTTCAGGAGGAATCTTAATGTGTTCAAACAGACCATTAACATCACTACAAAAACAAAGAGTTCCATACATTTGGCAGAAACATGCAAAATCCTCATGCCTTAGCCTATATTTTGTTATTTTACAGGATTTATCGAACAAGTTATATTGCTTCAGACGGGATGCAAGAAGTTCAGCCTTTTGATTTAGTTGCAACTCCCTAAAAAGGTCATCCAATTTTGGCTGAGTAACGAGCTGTGGTTCCAGATTGCTGCCATCACTAAAACTGAAATCACTGTCATCACTTGAATTTGTCTCTACGTCCTTTTCACGTGTATTCTGTTTTGGTGGTGATGGAATTGGCAGCTCTTCACTATGTGGTATTGGAGCAATAGATGATGGTATGCTAGGATATGGAATATTTTTCCTACTCTTTGTGCGTTTGTAATGTGTATTATCCACCATACAATAAGTCGGCATGATGATTTGTAGGCTCTCGCCATATTCGGGGAATTGCAAATGGCATACATTTTCTTGTTCCACATAGCCAACCCTCTAAAGTAGACAGACAGCTGCCACAAGTGACATGGGGAGCCCATGAAACATGTTGGTCTTGAACGTGCACACTGAAATAAGCGCGGTACGCCTCACAGAACTTCGTACCGGGCACGATTTTATGTTTCACTTGTTTAGATCCAATGTACTGTCCACAAACATAACAAAACGTGTCTGCTGGCAATTTACAACATCTGTATGTTAACATTTTTTGTTAAAAGACAACAATTCAACGTTACTTATAACCACAGAACTGGATCTACATTCATAAACGACAGGAAGACATTTTGTGAAAAATATCTATATCGATATGATACATAGAGTTTGCTTTTTAAAGATGTCAATATATTGAACCTTTCCAGATGTTTACCAATACTGACGGAATATCACATTAAAGTAATCTAGTGGTGATCACCTTGAACAACTACGACTGCCAGAAAAAGTGGTAAATTCACAATTTTTCACAAAGCGTTAAAATATCAGAAAGTATCGACATTTGAAAAAAAACGAATGGCATATTCACATTCATCACGTTGGTTTTATACAATAAACACAAAGAAATAAACATAAACAATTTTTTGTTACGTAGTGTTAATCAATTCGTACACACCAAACGATATTGTCAATGCCGATGAAATTGCATTGTTTCTCGTAATGCCGAGCCCAAACGGACTTACGATTTTAAAGGAGAGAAGTTCCAGCCAGGAAATCGTACAAGGGTTGAGGTCATTGTACTCTGTTGCAATGCACACAGAAGCAAGTGACTTTATCTCCTTGTCTAGGAAACTTTGATAAGCCACAATGTTTTAAGGGTGTCAGGCACTTTCCGTGCAAGTACAGGGCATATAAAATGAATACAATACAGTAATCCCATGAATAAAGCATTTGCACACCAGAGCGAGCATAGATTTCTCCTAGTTTTTGAATCATGCTTTGTTTTTCTTTCGTTGCATGAGGTTATGTTTGTCGGTGAGTTATCGGAGTGCATTATCTGAATACTGTAAATGCACCTTGTTGGGTACATTTTGCAAATAGTTTTTTCCATGACATTTGAAAGGTTTAAAATGTGAATCAAGGTTAATTGCATGCAGTAACAGGTCTTAGAATATTTTGTGATGTGGCAAGGTTTGGCATTTCTGAATTATGACTTGACGGTTATTTCGAAGTCCGATTTTTTCATCCCAACGACTTCGAATTAATGAGGCTTTACTGTATTGTCATTCAGTACCAGTACACCAAAACTGAATAAGATAATCTTCACGTGCTGTTGGGCAGGCAACCCACTCATCAGAATTGCGATGTGTTTGCTTACCTTCTCTTAATTTGTAATCGGGTAGTTTCGCCTGTGTGTTGTACAAAGTGTGCCGTCTGGTATTAGCTGTATAGAGCCATGTTGTGCGAAATACCTGGCAAATTAAAACAGGATGAATTTCAATTATATTTTGAAGAAAAAGGCTACATTTTAATTCATTATACTGAATGTTCGAAATTCATTACAATGAAATATTTTAACAAACGTTAAATAGGGAAAAGGGAAGGGGCCTAAAAAAATTTTGCTATTCTGAACATATTGTTAAACTGGCATTTGTTACAATGACATTTTACTGTATATTGTAAAATATTAATTATATGTTGTCATTCCATCTTGTACCATTAGGGGCCGTCGACCTGGCTGTTAGACCCTTTTAAACAACAAACATCATCATTAGTTCCATTACCTAATATGCAAATATAATTTTTAATCTTCTGTACATAGATATTAATGTGTTGGTATTGATTCTGTTTTATAATTTTACATTTTTCTGATTTATATAGATAAGTTCCTGTACTGGCAACAGGAGAGTTCCTGCAGGATATCGTATTTATGCCTGGAAACATCTTCTATAGCATCGTCTCAATTTCAGCGTGGATATGTTATACATTTTTAGTTGTTGGAATGTGTTTGCTTGATGGAAGCAATTGAAGAAAGTCTACTGTTAAAACCGTGTGAAACCAAAGACAAGTTTCAAAATGAGACAAGAATAGTAATTTTTATGGAGTTATTTTTACTTTTTTTTTTGTTGTGCATGTGTCCGAAGGAGAAAATTTGTTTTAATTTATCTTATCCAGGCTCTCTACATCATGAGGAACTGAAATGTTCCCTTCTTGGAAATGGAATTAACATTCCATGCCCAAACAGTTATTTCTCAGAGCTGAATAATAAAGTCTATAGCTTTGTAAAAGCACAAGTTTTGATGTTGAATCGCTTAACATGTTTGTGTTAATATGGCATTGACTTACATCACAGTGACACACACAGAAGAAGCAGGATTGCTAGTCATCAGCTGTGTCTAACATGTATTTAGTCTAATTTGCTGGTAAAATCTCTAGGGAAGAGGTATTTGTTTGTGTTTGGCTACATAGTGTGTGACCTACTCCATTTTCATGTTATTCCATCCATTTAATAGTTGTTATATTACAGAAGTTCTGTGCAAGATAACGTAGTTCATTTCTCCCATCTGACTTTTTTTTTCCTGTGTAATTACTTTGCTGTTTGATATGAAATTACTTGTATGATCTTGTAAACAATTTAGAAAAAACATTTGGGGCCGAATATTTTTAAGCAGTTGAAAAATGTTACATATATAACAGATAAAGTTTACAGAAAGGCCACAAACTATACACTTTACACAGGTGGATTAAAACTGTCTGAAATACTGTTGTGTGCCCTCCTCTTAACTTACGATTGTAATATATCATTTTATACTTTTGGAGTAGTGCTGTTCTTCAGTAAAAGGATAGGTGGAGTCATTAACGGTTAACCAGCAACCACATTGATGGGTAAGAGTTATGCCAAATAAATACAGTAGTACCTCAACACTATGTGGCTCAAGAATAGTGTTTGGTCAATAAAAACAGAATATTTAGTGCCATTACTATTGATCATTTTTAGTTTGTGTGCCTTCTGAATTAGCTAATATTTTTAATTAATTAAAGATATGGTGCTAGTAAAGTCTGTCATTTTCTTATCCAGACATGCCTTCTTTTGGGCCTCTTACATTTTACTGTTAAACTGAATCAGTTTACTCATTCAGTTATCTGTGTAGTAAGTAGGCCATGTTTCAATAAGTTAAAAGGAAATACTGTTCCTGCTGTTTAGTAAATAAGCTTGGCATAATTCTTTAATGTACCTAAAATATTGTTCAGATTGCTTGAACAATTAAAATTCAGCTTCCTTTGTACTGGTAATGATCTTGAAATTATCAATTTTGGGGGGATTTATTTCAGCCACTTGTAATATTTTAGCATTTCTCTGTATAGCTGTATGACAGATTTTTATTTTGGTTCTCCTTAGTGTGGTATATATTATTTTGCCATCAAGTGGTAATTTTTCTATATTGCAGGATTAGCCCCGTATTTGCTCAGTTTGTTTTCTTTATAGTATATTACAGTTAGTTCATTGGTATATAGTTTTCAGAAAATTCTAACCATTAGAGTTCAGATTCTTTACAAAATTCATATTCTAACATTTTAGGTGGAGTGTCAGGAAGGGAACACCTCCCCCAGGTTTCTCTTATTTTTCTTTTATATTTTAACATTAATTAGGAAGTATCTGATTTGAGTCACTGTGCAATGATATAGACACATCTAAGTAGAAATATTTTTAAGGATGACTAATATGATAAATTTTTACTTTTTTATTGATGTTGTAGTTCATTGTTTCTGGTGCTACCTGTCACAAAATGTTTAATTTCACTTGCACACATTTTCTACAGAATTGAAACCTGCTTTGCTGTACCTGTATGCTTATTCCTGTCTTTTTCAGACAGCTTTGAGTATGCAAAAGTTACCCTAGTTATTGAGCATAAACTTATTTTGCCCAGCATACATAGTTGAGTGTGAAAACTGGCTTGCAGGAAGAGATGGAAAAGAGGTGGTCACATCTGTTTCTCAGTTATGAGGACTGATATGTATCTCAGATTTTTTAGTTCAATATCTCAAAATCTAAGAATCTGACATGTGGATCCCTCATTCATATTTAGTCAAAGGTAGTGACTTAAGACCCTTGCTTCAGTTTTGTTAATGATCTCTGCTTCTTCCAGCTATATTCCTGTAGAGTTCAGAAACACACAAATGTTCATATTTATTCGTGTGTTTTGAGTGTTTCAAGTGCAGGATCCAGACAGAAGGTTTGATAAAATATGGCTACCTTACGATTCATTCCAGTCACATCACACCCGGGATGTAAAAACTAGTGTACAACACATCACAAGTAATGATGATGCAATTTACAGTCCACCTGTATTGTTAATACAATTCTACAATGATACATGCCGGTATCTTTCAAAAGTGGTTCTAAGCATTTTCCATGAACCTAGGAACATTGTCATCCTACAGTTTAATTAAAAATGTCAGTTAAAGAGTGGGCAAATGAATGTAGAATTTTATTTAAGTAGAGAGGTACTGAAAATGGCATAAATCATGTTCTGGAACATCAGTTAGACTACTTGTGCCCTATTTCACTGTTATAAAAACCATGAGCTAGAATAGCAGTTCCCACTTTTGGTATAATTATAATGATCTCCTTTAAAGTCCCTATGTTGAATTATATATTCATTAGTGTGAAAATGATAGTGCTAGACCGAAAATTATGTTGTCTGGGAAAGTTTGCTCTTAGTTCTCTTATCTGATCACTTTTATTTTTAATAGAGAAATGCTGGAAGGCAGAATAACTGTGAATTATTCATCTTATTTGTGCTGTACATATTGAAGTCTTGATATTAGTCGATGTGATGTGCATTCAACTATATATGGATGTGCGAGTGTCTCAGGATGTGCACTATCAGTCTGCCCCTCATGGTGAAAGTTCACTAGATTGTTCTCCAGTCACCTATTTTATTCAGTATCACTTCATTTGTGATCTCTATCCATCTTGCCTTCAGCATTTTTCTGTAACGCAACGTTTCAAAAGCTTCTGTTCTCTTTCTGCACTAGATTCTGTCAAGGTTTCACTTCCATACAGTGCTACATTCTGGTCAGAAGTACTCAGAAACATCTCCCTTATGTATCCTTGCTTGGGCTAGTGTACATTTTATGTTTTCCTTTTTTCATCACCCCAGATAACAATATTCATAACTTCCTTGAAGACTTCATTTCCTTACCTGATCTACATCACCTGATGACACTCAACAGTATTCCATTACTTTTGTTTTACATTTATTCTTCATCCTGTATGCTTTCTTAAAGGTTGTATCCATACCATTCTGTTGTTTCTCCAGATGTTCTTCGGACTCCAATAAAATAATCTCACCAGTTTTCATGCCCTCTTCTTGAACTGTGATTCCTTCTCCAAATTTCTCATACGTCTTTCACCACTTGTTCTGTGTAAGTATTATAAAGGACGGTGGACAAACTGCAGCTCTGCCTCTCTCCTTTCTTGCTAATTGCTCATCTTTCATATGCCTCGATGAATGTGTATAAACAGAGAAAGTCAGGTTCTCATTATACTTCCGCTTCAGCTACTTAGTGACTCAGTAGTATTTTTAGTATGACAGAGTCTGGTGTGCCATACTAGTATGTATCAGAAATTCCCAATAGATATCAATCTTTTATATCTAGTTGGAATTTTTATTACACATTGTAAAATGCAAGCAAGTCACAGCTGAACTTGATTTAAACCCAAGGCAGCGTTGAATTGTCTCCTTAGATCTCCTTATCATAAACTGTAAGTGCTTTAGTGTTTATTTCTGGCTCAATCCATGGGAATGCGGCTTCATGTTAAGATGTCACATGAATCATTTAATAGCATGTTTGAGTTATAGATGCTAGATGGTACATAAGGAGTAAAGTAGTTACACGGTGTGAATGAGCTCTTCGTATAAATGGATGAGTCTGGAGTTAGTAAATCTTTTGCTGAGGGTGTAAAAATTTGAATGTTTATATATCTGAGCAGTAGCAGTATCCTCTCGGTCGTTATTCTTGGCTTTCTAGACCGGGGCCGCTATCTCACCATCAGGTAGCTCCTTAATTCTAATCACGTAGGCTGAGTGGACCTCGAACCAGCCCTCAGGTCCAGGTAAAAATCCCTGACCTGGCTAGGAATCGAACCCGGGGCCTCCGGGTAAGAGGCAGGCACGGTACCCCTACACCATGGGGCCGGCACGGCTTAAATATACACTATATAGAACATCAATACTAACAACACTAGCAACTCGCAGCTCGCCTTCAGACACAAGAAACTGCAAGGAATTACTGCTCATCTCGAGCAAATATTTCTGATCTGCCATGCAAGTATTAGTGGGAATACAGTGTAGCTAACATTCCTTGCACCAATTAAATTTTAAATTGTCATGCAAGTGTTCCTTGCTAACAAGTGCAGTCAACTCAGTCCTCACACTCCTGCCTATAAGATAACAATAATACATGTAGTCTTTAAACAAAATTTATCAAATTCATGAGGCCCTAGTCCGTGCCTTTTTTGCCTTAACCTAGGACCACCTATGTTATGAAGGACATCCATTCTGTTTTATTATCCATGAATTGAATTAAATTCTTTTAGATTGGTTAGATTGGAGGAGAGGGTGCTCTTTTGTTACCTAGTCATATGCTTAATAAAAGTAGCCTCTTGGGTGGTCATCAACTCTCATTGTTGCCTGACTTCCAGGAAATGTAAGTGTTGTTCCATTACTTACATCTTGTGAAGAAATCCATTTAAAATATTCAATTTACTAATGGAAACCTATTTTTAGTTTGTGAAGAATGTTTTAAACATCATTTGAATAGAGCTCGTCAAAGTTTTCGTTAACAAGATTAATTGACGTCTTTCCCATATGCCTCGGGCAACTTCTTTGTTCATTAATGACATTATTGTCATCAGTAAAGAGTTTATTGAGGTTCATATTTTGCTCCTTTCTTAGTTGTGCCAGTATTGTAATTATTTTACGTAGTTGGTATGGCTTTTCCTGGACCATATTAGAAATAGGAGGGAAAAGCCTCTCCAGATAAGAGGAATAGTACAGTATGAAGGATTTTTAATTACGGTATGTTTCTCTTATTTCAGATAGAACATGAGGTTAAAAATTATTTTTGCAGAAGTTCTAATCTAGAATAGTTGTGTTACTGTTGCTACCACTGTGTGCAAGCCTCCCAAACTATGATTCCTATCCTGCTCAGAAATGAATTGCTTGTTATTTGTATTAAATTACAGTTTTTCCTGATGGAGGACAGGTTGGACATTTAAAATTGAGAATTATTCTCAACCTGAACAGAGTAGAAACTAAGAGCTAATAATTTGGGAGATGATATGGTTGATGTTGTCATCATCATTCCTACTATGGCAGTTTAATTAAGGCTGATGAATGTGTATTCTCTCCTGCTGTATATCTTCCTTTCTCTCTCTTTGTAAAATCGGGGAACATTTCTAGTGCAGTTACCTGAACTTGTTAAAGGCCTCCTCTTAGGTCTCCCCTTCAGTTATGTTGCTATTTGAAATTAATGCTTGCTGTTGATTTCTTCTTGATCTCAGGTTGAAGAGTTGTTTCATAAACCATTCTCATCTCCATTTAGTGCCATCTGTCTTATAGATCATTAATTGAAGAATTATCTGCATACCACTGTGAAACATACACTGCCAGAATAAAAACATGCAACATCCTCAAGGACAAGGTCATTTTATTCACAACTTATGTGACAGGTGGTTCATCATTGCAGGAGTGTATGATTACATATTCAGACAAAATGAAACACACGTCACAGTAAAGGGTGCCCAAACAGTCTCAACAATACACAGTGTAACCCCCGCCGATGGCGGCAATGCAGGCGTGTGTTCATGCATGTAAATGATCATAAAGGTTCTGAATGGCACCCTGCAATAGATTGTCCCGAGCATCTTGCACCTCTTGATGCAGTTTGGCAATGGTTCTTATAGACTCTGAAGAACACGTAAGTTTCCGCTTCATAATGTCCCATACGTGTTCAATTGGCGAGAGATCCAGTGATATTGCTGGCCAGGGCAGTTGTTGTACACCATGTAGAGCATGTTGCATCGCAGCAGGGTATGTGGACATGCATTGTCCTGCTGAAAAAGCACATCACCTTCCTGTTGAAGAAATGGCAGTAGCACAAGAACAGCAACCTGTGCAATGTAGCGGGTACTGGTTACATAATCCTGCAGAAAGACCAACGGTGACAGAGAGTTGTAACTGATTCCCCCCACACACGCACGCACCATGAAGCCTGGGGTGGGACGTGGGGTGTAGTGGGCGTATGCACCCTGGAATGGTCCGTTCACCAGGTCTTCACTGTTCATGTGTACATCACTTGCATACATACAGACAGAACCTACTCTTGTTAATGAAGACAATAGAATGTCGTTCCCATCTCCAGTCGACTCTTTCACGACACCAGAGTAGCCATGCTTGGCGGTGTCATGGTGTCAGGGGAAGCCTGGCCAGTGACACACGTTATCGAAATCTTGCTTCAAGGAAACTGTTCCTAATGGTCCTTGGTGACACAGCAGGTGCAACATGTGACTGGATTTCATTCCTGGATGATGTTCGGTCGGCCACCACTGCTCGTAAAATGTGTCAATCTTCATGTGCGTCTGTACTGCACAGACGTCCAGAGCCTGGTCTACGGGTGTGGGAATGTTCCACAGATCACTACTGAAAGCAGCGACACACCACCAATACATTGTGCCCAACATGTGCAGCAATCCGTCAGTACATCCATCCAGCTTCCTGCAGGCCCACAATGTGATCCTGTTCAGATGGCTGCAGTTGTTTAACAGGAGCACGTACTCACTGGCAGGGCATGGTTGTATCCGAGATGAATTTTGCAAACGCTGTTCACCTCTAACCTCAACACAGTTACTGCCTGCAGAGTCGAAACAGAGTGCACACGGATAGGCCTCCTGAACGCCATCTGATCGCCGATGTCCGTGATAAATGAATCACCAACACAATAACCTCTCAGTATGCATATAGGTTTACCCTGGTGCCACTAAACACAGTCCTTAAGGATGTTGCATGTTTTTTTCTGGCAGTGTTTAATGTAGCTTAATATTCTTGTGGAAGGTGGTTTGAAATAGATTTTTCCATTTAATTTGATTGCGATAGTTACAGCTGTTGCTCATTAACTAATTTATAAAAAGTGAGGTCTTAAGAAATAAATAAAAGTTTATGCATATTTTGAAAATTGTCATTTAGAAGTATAAATTATGTTGGAAAAAATTGGGAAATAGAGATCAGTATGAGATCGCACTGAAATTACACATAAACTTAATATGAGCAGTTGGCTTGTGTTCATTTATTAGGATTCCTTCTAAATAAAACTATATAAAATAACTGGCATTCATTAATTTGGGCCGTTTTAAAATATGAGTTACATTTATATCTTCCTTTTGAGTCAGAGGGAGATTATAAGCATCACTGTGTATGTGAAATTTGATATTGCTATCAGCCTTGTTTGTTAGTATGTTGGGTCAACTGACTAATTTATCTTGAGTACACAAGACTGAACTTTAAGGTTTCTTTGTTTACCCTAACCTTATTGCCTCGGAAAAATATTACAGCTTGTTTGCTAATGCTAGTTGTTTGAACAGTAGCATTTATTTTACCTTTTCGTTTCTGCTACCATTAAAACTTGTGGAGTATTTGTTTCATTGAGAATATTGGGCTCGCATTGTTAATTTTTTTCATAGTCTTGTTTGATTTAGGGATTTGGGATGTAATGGTTATATACTTTGGAGCCTTTTGTAATTTTGAAATTAATTTTAACTAGGCTTAGAAGAGAAGACACGACATTAATAAAGACACTATCCTAACATTTACTTGAAGTTGGAGAGGTAAATAATCAAAAAAATTTAAAGGATGGTGGATTGTGGGATTCAGTTCAGCCTCACTTGTATTCCAAGAGCTTTCCTTCTTGGTCTGTTATAATACTTACAGATACAAAACTCTCTATAGTAAAGTAACTAGTAATAATAGATGAGAAATTTAATTCTCCATAACATCTGTACTTAAAGAAATCATTTGCTAGATTTTGAAAAACAGTCTTTGCCTGGTTTTGCTGTGGATTCTGGACACTTCTGGATATTTTTTGAAATATTCAATAAATTGAAAAATATATTTCATAAAATCATGTCCATGGTGCTTTCGATGGTTGAACAGTTTTAGTGCAGCTTCTCTCTCACTCTGCCTAAAAGTACTGTTTGTGTGTATTATAAGCCCTATTTCAAAGCGTAAATGTTTATATTACATTTTACTGAAGTTTTGAATTGTTAAACATAATCTTAAATAAATTTAAATGAAATGACTGAAAATCCACAGCCTGTTTCCAGTCATTCGAGCAGGTCAGGAATGGAACGAATATAGGCCCCATCTAGCGGCGAGGATGGGAATTGTGCCAGCTGTCGAAGTCTGTCGCACTCCTCTGGGCCAATGATTAATGACTGACAGATGAAATGAATTGATACTGGAGAGTGTTGCTGGAATGAAAGATGACAAGGAAAACCGGAGTACCCAGAGAAAAACCTGTCCCGCCTCCACTTTGGCTAGCACAAATCTCATATGGAGTGACCGGGATTTGAATCACGGAACCCAGTGGTGAGAGGCCGGTGTGCTGCGGTCTGAGCCACGGAGGCTCTAAATAAATCTAAATATTTCCTCTAAATCAAACGCTCAGCAAAAATGTTTTTCTCATAAACCTTGGAGGAACAAAAAGAAGTTAATAGATGAACAAATGAAGAACTTGAACCACAAGCAGATGTAGTTGAACTTGCAAAGTTAGATGTGAATAGCTGCTTTTGAGGGAGGTGGGGAAGGGGGGGCATTTACTAGATTGAAGCATTGTTCTTCATATCCTCCATGGAACTTACACCAATATGAAAAGCAACTTAATAAGCAATATTTCATTATATGGAGATGAAGTCAATTTTCACCCTTCTGGAACCTGGTAAAATACATACTGGGTATAGCCACAGCAGTGACATTTATGCAAAAGGCAATTCAATTCTACTTACCTGTCTTGTCAGCCTTGAAAATGGTAGGAAGAATAAAGATCCTTTAAGGTAGATTCTGCTTGTAATCTCATTTATAAATAATAATTTGCAGTGAGAATGATTATAATAGTTAGTTTTCCTGTCTTGTGTGTTGACATATGTGATAATATTTAGTTCTAATTGTTCTGAATTTTATGAGATTTAATATGTAGGGTCACCAAGCACAAGTGACAAATTAGGAAAAATGTATTTGTAATGTCTATAGGTGTTACACTCATTTGTTATGCCATTAATATTCATGTATTATTATTGAATCTGGGACATCTTTCACATGTGTATAATAATGCACCATTCCTGATGATTTCATTTGTCAATTGTCCATGCATTGTGCCAGCAGATAATTATTCAGGAGGGAAGATAAATGCTTGCATTTTTCTTTTCAAGAACAATTCACTGTTTCGTAATGCGCATCCATACTTCAAAACTCTGAGCTATAATATTCTAGCATTCATATTTTTATATATAATTTTCTTATGTGAGCAAGACATGTTTATGACCAACAGTATTACAAAAGTATAGATATAATGAACAAATGGATAGTATTGTAAAATTTATGAAATTGTTTCTGGTTCTGTTGTGTTTCTTGTCAAATATATATATACATATTTATATCTCAATGTTATAAAACTTTCATTTTCATGTTACTTGTTTGTTCCCACTCCTATCTTGTCCTGTGGCACTTTGAGTATTGTTTATTCTATGTTTCTTCTTCGTAAATAATTTATGTATAGAGTTACTTTGTTCAAATAACCTGGAACTTTTTAAGAGAACTTGGATGTGTGTAGCATCTTTTCCAGCACGATTGTTTCTTTTGTTTAGTAAAAAATCAAATCTGGTTCACCTAGTCATTATCTAAAATTACAAAAGCCAAGATGTAATCATAAGTCATATCATTTTATATCTGTTATATTTAACTTGAAGCAGCTTGATGGAAACATTGTTTCAGGCTGTGCAAATTAATAACAACCATCTCATTGTTGAGAAATGCCATTGGTGTCTCCTCTAATAAGTGTTATTTTGTATATTTTTGTTCATATATAAATATGTTGGTAGGATTCTTATGTTTTAGTGTACTTAAGTATATTTTATTTTCAAGTATCAAGAGCTTTTTTTATGTGTATCTAATCTTCAGGCCATTATCATTTAAGTTAATATTGTATCTAGCTTTAATTTAGTGTATCATGAACCATCATTTAAAATACATTGAAGGATATTGTATATTTGTATTGAAAGATTTGTACTGAGTTATTTATATTAAACTATAAATATTTGTGCTAATTTCTACAAGTGTTCTTCACTAAAGAAATAAATACAATTAAAAGTTTTACTAAAAGAAAGTTTTATTATTTAGAGCTTTCTGCAAGCAGATAAGTACAGTAAAGCCCTGATTATCCACAGAATTGGTTGGCAAGGGCAGTGCGGATAGCAAAAATTGCGGATAACCTGGAAAGATACTAAAAATGAGGTGTAAATATGAAAAAATATTTCAGCATAAAAGTATGTTTTATTGTACGAAAAACATAATACTGTATGTAAAACTATTAAAATATGTACAAGCCAATAGTTTGTCTTTTTTGCTTTAAAATGTCTCGCACTGTTGTTTCCCTGATCCCATAATCCAAACACATCTTCCTTGAAGCGCCATTTTCTATTTTAGAAATCACTTCAAAGTTTTTGTGCAATTGTTAGCTGAATCTTATTTTATTTTCAGCCATTAATTGCAGGAACTAACAAAACACTAAACTTGAGCACTGACAATTGACACAACTGGCAGGCCGAGAGAATATATACACATAGAGGGGAAAGGTTAGTTAACTTGACAGAGTGGATTGATACACTTCGCCCGTTTGGGTCATCATGGTCAGTGATCAGAGAATGTGAAAACCATGACCAAAACAAAAGAGCAAGAACCTGCCACTCATTCACAAATTCCGAGAAGGCCTATAGGATTACGATGCACAATAAACTTGTCAGTAATTTTCTATCTTCACACTGTAGAGCCTCTTGTATTTTCCCTGTTAGCTTGGCTAATTGTTTTTTGAGGTTTGTAATTTTTTTTAAAACTTGCGGCACTTGCGGATAATCGGGGCTTTACTGTGTAATGTATACATTGTATGTAGAATCTAAAATGTTCATTGTTTGCGAGAATGAATACTAGCGAAAAGAGTAAGTTATGTAATACAGAAAATATAGGAAGAAGTATGCTTGTAAATGAATGACAGGATACTGAAATGAAAGAAGAAATGTTATTCCCATTAAAATAAGTGAAATGTGTTCCTCGTTAATTGCTTGTATGAATGAAAGACAAACTAAAACAGTGATGTCACCTTCAGGAAATTTCAAGTTCTTTCGGATGTGTTAGGTCATCATCTATAGGTCCTGAAGGATTGATTGCATGTTATCTAGATTGAGTGTTAGTTGGTTTTCTAATTTCTGCATTATGAATGGTCTGAACAAACTTTCTGCTGTTGTTTGTTTAAATCACTGAAATTTTAAACTGGCTTCAGTAGTTTTGATAAAAGGATGTTTCGTAATAAACAAAAACAGGCTCTCTCATCTAAAATATGTAGTCCACATGATGAGTTGGTAAAATGACATCCTCAAGGAGACTTGTGACCTCTACTGTAGAGGGTATTAAAATGGAAGTAACTAATTATAAATTATCTAAGGTTTTTAATGATTTTGGTGTAGGTAATTCATAATAAGGTGAGGTAACAAAACTATGATCACAGAGGTGCTTAGTTTGCTTGTGCTCATCCAGGTTTGAAAATCTATTTAATGTACCTACAATACATAACAAGGCATATTTAAGAATATTAAATTGTTGAAAGTTTGATATGCTCTCATACTTTCCAGTAACAAAATTGTGGAGCATCGCTGTTTATGAACAGATATCAAATTTACTTATTACTGTAATTGCACAAGGCCTTGAGTTAAAAATGTTATTGTCAAGTATTTGATCACTATAGCTTTAAATGATGGACATAGCCATTATTTAAGTATTAATGGTTGTATATTACCTGGGCTTATCATGACAAAAGTAGAAATGCTTGGGTATAGGAGGAGGAATAATTATTATTGTAAGGTTTTTCTTTATTTGGTCAGGCTATACCATAGTTTAGATGGAAGTTATTATGAAGGTCTTTAAGCAGTTAATCATCATCATCATTATCGTCCTTAATGTCAAGCCAAGTGTGGTGTGGCATGGTATTACTGTACTAGTCCTTGTAAGCTGTACATACAGCAAGTTTGAGTGGAATGTTAGTAACTGGGCAGATTTAAGTGAAAAATACTTTTAAAAGGAAAATAAGGATGAAAGGTTACACTGTGCAAACTTGTAATTGCCTGGTTGACATCACTGTACTTCTTGATGAAGAGAAAATTTACAGTAAAGGAAAACAACTAATTATGTGGTTTCTGATCATAATGTTTTAATTTGTAACTTCATTTTAAATCATGGCCTAATTTCCTACGTTATGTCCGTGTAAGTCACATAATAGACGTGCATCTGTTAAAATAATGTGTGTATGTGGGCAGAATGTCTGCAATATTGGAAGCCTACAATGGTTGAAAATAAATACTTACTCCAAAGTTTATTCAAAATCAATTTTAGAAAACGGGAAACTATGTCAGTACTGTGTCCTTTCTCTGAAGCAATGTTTAAAAAAAGGGATGATAGCAGGACTGTAGTTTTCTAAGATGTTCTTGCAATATTTCAACGATTTGACTCAATAAAAATTCCATATTACAGAATTAAACATATTGATATTCTGAATTTAAAGAGTAAAAATTGCAGTAGACTGTAATCATAGTAGATATGTTACATTACAAACAGATTTGCCCATTGCATGAATTGGGCATAAAAAACAAAGTAACTTTTCTGTTCATGACATTCAAACTATAATCACAACTGTTAGGTTATGTTCATGTTTTTGTGCCTTCCATTCTCTTACAATTGCAAATTGCTAATAGAGTGTGGTATTGGAGCTTCTGAACCTGGAAAAATATTCATTCTGGATATCACACTATCATAGGTTGATTTTTGGCAATGACAGGTTAGTAAAGCGAGTAGATTAGGAAGGTAGCAGCTGTAATAATGTTACAGTTCATTTACCTGGTGTGAAAATTGGGTCATTGTTGCCATTGGTGGTGATTAAGCTTGGCATCTCTCAAATGCAAGCTTGCTGCTGCAGGATATTCCTGTATAATTGAAAAACTTTGTTCACATTGGTGAGATGCTAACCTGAAATAAAGAGATGTTTACAACTGAGTCAGGTTGGCTATGCAGTTCGTGTCATGTAGCTGTGAGTGTACATTTAAGAGGAGATGGTTTTCCCTAGTTTCCCATTTTCACACTAGGGAAATGCTGGAGCTGTAGGTACCTTAATTCAGGCCATAATTGGTTTCTTCCCAGTCCTAGTCATGTCCTATCCCATCATCACCATCTGTCTGTCAGTGCGACATAAAACCCATACGGTAAAAAGGATAAGATATTTACAGAGAGACCTACTTTACAAAGCCAAAACTGCTGTGCTTTTTGCCGATAATGTAAAACGTTCTGAGAAATGCACATTGTAATTTTCATTTGGTTTCTGAAAAAGGCTTGCCTTTTCATTATCAATTCACAGAATTTGCAAGAATTTTTTCTCTCTATTTCCCAAACAGATGGACTATACACACCTGGATGTCTTTTACCTTTTAGTCATTTCCTATTGAGCTACTTGCATTGTCTCATTTCATGCTAGGAAATGTAAATCACCAGCAGAGTAGGATTCCCTTTGTGCATAACTTGCAGTAATGAAAACTAATTTACCTATACTCGAAAATTGTGAGTGAACTTCAAATTTTTATGTGTTGTTTTGGGTTGGTCTTTTGCAGCAGCCGAATCTTTAGGTCTTTGGAACCTCTTACCTTCAGCTTCCTAGAAGTTGCATATAATTAACTATACTTTTGATCAGTCTCCTTGATGCACGTTTGTTGTAACTTCAGTATAAAAGGATTGCAAGAAAGTCTTTTATTGAACACACTTTTAATGACCTGAAAAGCAGTGGGTCAAAACTTTTATCATTGTCGCCATAAGACCTATCTGTGTCGGTGCGACGTAAAGCCCCTAGCAAAAAAAAAAAAACTTTTATCCTTTTCAAAACTGCTATGGGAATGCTGAAAACAGCATTTAACTCGCGAAAATAATGACTAATATAAATGTAAGAGAAATATTTGTACTTGGGTGATGCGTCGTGAGGTTCTGATCAAATATGTTATGATTAAACTTTTTCTATGGACTTGTTTCTATATAAATATTGCCTTTCTGAACCACATTTCAAGGGAACAAATACTTGTTAAAAAGGTAAGATCACAATTCTGGGGTTCTAAGGCAGAACCTGATATGTCAAAGAAATTAACTTTTTAGGAGGCGCTTTTAAAAGTCTCTGGAATTCATAATGTATTTCAGTGACCTCCAAACTGAAGTGGCGTGCATTTATGAATGTAATAAAAAGAAGGAACAAGTTTTATTATTATTTATTCAGCTGTAACATTGTCAACTCACCTCCGCTGCATTCGTGATTTTCCGCTCCTTTCTTTCTGATGTTGACATCCACACACTGTCACAGCTACAGGACTACTGTCAGCCGATTACCTGCGTCAAACCTGGATGAACCAGGCGAGTTGGCTGTGCGGTTAGAGGCGTGCGACTGTGAGCTTTCATCCAGGAGATAGTGGGTTCTAATCCCACTGTCGGCAGCGCTGAAGATGGTTTTCTGTGGTTTCCCATTTTCACACCAGGCAAATGCTGGGGCTGTACCTTAATTAAGGTCACGGCCACTTACTTCCAACTCCTAGGCCTTTCCTATCCCATCGTCGCCATAAGACCTATCTGTGTCGGTGCGACGTAAAACCACTAGCAAAAAAAAAAAAAAAAACCTGTATGATGTCATTGACTCGACTGTACATTCTTCATGGACGTCCTCAGCGTTTTTAGTGCCGTGCGTCATGATTTCCCCTGTACCTCTCCTCTCCAACTGGCGTATATAAGCACCACTCTTTGCGTACCAGTTCGAGGCGTTCTTCAGCTGTTGGAGAGAGGGGAACATCTGTGTTCTATGCTGGTGTGACATTTCACCTCTAAATGGGACTTATTCGACCATGAGATATTGTAAACTTCGTATGGCTATGTTTTCGAGTAGGTACACTGTCGTCATCAATAAGAGAGAAGTGGATCTCTAATTCCTTTGACTTATATGCTGTTGGAATTTATGTGACCGGGCGAGTTGGCCGTGCGCGTAGAGGCGCGCGGCTGTGAGCTTGCATCCGGGAGATAGTAGGTTCGAATCCCACTATCGGCAGCCCTGAAAATGGTTTTCCGTGGTTTCCCATTTTCACACCAGGCAAATGCTGGGGCTGTACCTTAATTAAGGCCACGGCCGCTTTCTTTCACCTCCTAGGCCTTTCCTATCCCATCGTCGCCATAAGACCTATCTGTGTCGGCGCGATGTAAAGCCCCTAGCAAAAAAAGGAATTTATGTGAAGATGAACATTATTTTGTCAGTACGCTCTTACCTTTCATACTACTTTGCTTTAAATATTTTTCTACTTTGAAGATCTTTTATACTCAACCTCTGGACTGCTAACTTTATTTTATGGGGCTTAAATGCATCTCTGCTGTATCAAGTGTTTTCTAGAACTTGTCATTTGCCATCACGTACTATTCTCTGTTCAGGTTAAGTCTTATCGTATGCCTGGACTTCAGTCATTTAAAAATGTTGTTCTTAGATTCACCCTCCTATTCAAGTGTTCTCCTATTTCCATAATGTTTATTATTCTTTGTACAGTTGGTTGGGAAACATCACTTTTGTTTCATGTACATGTTTATTTTATTCGGATAAAATCTGAGTCATATTTATGTAACCAACATATGTAAAATCTATTGTGAAATGTGTTCTGCATGTCCCACATTTTCTTGGTGTGCTATTTTTAACTTATAGCTTGTTTGAATCCATCTGTTTTGTTCATTCAAAGTTGGCAATTCTTGTTTATCTGCTAGTAGCCTTGTATTTTCTTAATTGCTCGTACTTATTGCTATTTAAATCCTCCCCCTTTGTACCATCCGCGGTTATCCTCTCGTTGCCCAGCACACTGTGAACATACCGTTTCCACAGTCACCTTTATCTTAAATAATAATAATAATAATCATTATATAACAGTCAACCCGTAACACAGCAAGCAAAGGGAACAAATAACTCGGTTGCCTCAATATGTACTGTACATATCAAAATCTCTCTATTTTGGGAACAGCAAATTCTAAAAGCCCCAGAACCATACCAGGCTTTGCCATCGTACTCTTCGTCGCAGAATCTACCCTATTGGCATAAAAATCTAAAATTTGATTTGGTTGTCATATCAGGTTCTGCCGTAGTACCACAGATTTATTATCAGATATATTTTAGGTCAACATATATTTCCTGTAGATTGTTTTCATTGGGTCAGTCATCATGCTGCTGTAAAATGTGCGAGTAATTTTGCCAGTGCAAGTTGATCCAGTGTCAAACCTGCCTGCATGGAAATATAAAGTACACTTCCAAGAATTTCTCAACCAGCTTTCTTTGTAACTGTAAATCACATAATTAATTGTAAATTATGCTTCTTGTGTGTGTACCTGTGTATTTTGAGCACATTTCAATACATTTAAACAAGCAGTAGTTACTTAAATTTGTGAAGTTAGGTATTTGATAAAGGGTGACCATACTCCTGATTGCAATTCATGTAGCATGACTTTTGCTGAACTCATAAAAATTAGTAATGTTGTATTGGTGGTAATTGGAATAAATAACTGTTAATGCATGCAGATTTTGCTCAAGGATGTGTTTTTCTCTCTCTCTCTTTTTTTTTTTTAGTTTGAATATTGTTAGTTTATATTGAAGCTAAATTATCATTTCTGTGTTTTGCCTTAATGTTAATCTATCAGGATTCAAATAATAATTGTACAATTAATCTGGGTACATATATTAAGAAACCAGAATTAATGCAAATTTTACCATGTATAGAAAAAAACACGTTGGGATAAACAGCTGTGTTACCTTATTTTATGTTACTAGTATATCTGTGCACTTATGTTGGACAAGGCTTAACTTTAATAATTAAAGTTATTGTTAAGAACTTATTTGCTATGGCTTAAGTTGTCTTTGACTTTTTCTGTATTGGAATTATGCTTCATTCTAAATAAATGTTCTTCCGATTAAAATTATGAAGTTGTAGAATTGAATGTTTATGGCATATAAAAATGATTATATTTACTTGGATTAATTCATGTTTTATTCTATAATGAGGAATTTAGGGAATTTATGTATTGCCATGATCATTATTCAATCTTTTACTACTTTGTGGAAAATAGACATTTCATGTGGAAAATACTTTCTTTGCTATAGCCCTGTGTAGATGTACATGAATTTAAGAGATATGGTCACCCTAAGAAAACAAGTGCTCAAACCATGGAAAATAAATTGCTCCAAGTTTGGTCACTTACTTGGATGCATGTACAAGTTTCTGCTCATTGAACACATTAAAAATTGAGAGATTATTTTTTGTCATAGCAATCAAGGGAACTGTTGATTTTGGATTGTTCCAATGATGCCATTTGCTGGCAAGAATGTAAGGCTGAACTCTTGTGGTTATATTGCTGTGATTGCACCTTTGTTCCTTTCACTTTCTCATTGTAATTTCTTATGTATTTTAACCAAGTAATTATACGAGAACAAGACAAGTTAATAAATACTGAATAAATAACTAGGGGTTGTTTTTTTTAAACGTTTTGCTCAATATGCTGTTTAATGCAGGGAACAGGTTTACTGGCAAATATTATGCATTAAGCAACTGTCCAATTGCAGTTTGGTATAAATGTACATCAGCATAGGATTTATAAATGATTTGGGTGTTGGTGATGCAGCATGGCCTCCAGAGGGCATTTATTTTGCTACCAAAAATCACTGTGAATGCACTGTGAAGAAAGCCCACACACAGTATAGGTGATTCCCCTAGAAGACTTTCTTATTTGACGTAAGTACATCAGGGTGAGCGTCCACTGAAGTAACGTGGCACGTGATATAGTACAGAATAGAGTCCTGCATTTACTGGTTTAGACTCGATTTGACCGGACAGTGTACATAATGCAGTGTTTGTACATGACTAGAAATTTTGTAGTGGATCAGTCTTGCCACAACGTGAAGTGTTACTTATGAAACAACACCACATAGCTAAAAGAATAGTCAAATGCAGTGGTTCAGTATTGCCAAACTAATATGGACAAATGCTGACTGTTGTAGGATGTAGCATAACATCTACTGTTAATGTTTGCGTATTATGCCCCAATTTTCTCCAACTTTAATCCTTTACTGTACTAAGTCCTGAAGGAAATAGAATACAGCAGAGGGAAGATACGAGTAACAGGGACATGTTACCGAGGAGGGGGAGAGGGGGGTGAGATGAAAGCGAACACAGAGTGGAGGATAGGAAGGAGGAAGTGGGACAAGGTTATGAGAGAGAGAAAAGGGAGGGAATCTGATGAGGCGGATGGAGTTGAAACTCTTGTCATAGGAGAGACTATTGTTGGCACACGGGGTAAGTATTTGGAGAAGAGGAAACCAGGATAGAGTGTTAACCAGGAATTAGGTTGAGTCAGATGTTGAGGAAAGTAGAAGGAAAGAACATGGTAGTTTTTCACATTGGTACCAACAACGTAAGGCAAGCAGGAATGGGTACCAACATAGTTGAGGATGCGTGGGCTCTGATTATGACAGCACAGTGGGATACTGTGTAGCAGGGATACTGAATAGAGGGTAATCTGGGATTTAAATGAGACTATGGCATGGTATGTGGAAACTGGGGGCAAGATTTTTACATCCTAACGGGTAGGTAGAAGATGGGAACCTGCTCTCGTATAGCCTTCACTCAAGCTGCAATGCCACGTATAAGTTAGGAGGTTTATTTAGAACGGTTTTGGGGAGGCACATTCAGGGAAACTGGGTGGAATAGGGAATGGTGGTGAGAGTACAGGGAGCTGGAAATTAAGTAAGGATGGCAAAGTTGTCACTGTTAACCCGTCAAAGCCCAAACACAGTGCAGGAAATAAATCGATGTATTTCCTTTCAGTTTATGTTAGCTACACTACAAAAAACAATGCAAAACAAAAAAATCTGCAGGAAACGTGGTCCACAAAGAAAATATAGGGGTGTCACCTGTAGGCGACATTAGTCAGTATAGTTACAGTTCGCAGCTTGCTGGTAGCCTACATTCAAGTGTGAGGACAACTGCTGCCCCTAACGCATATTCGGACTGTCCCGGATTCGGAGACGATGTACACCCTTGGTAAGGCTCAAATTCTATGAGGTAACCAAATTGCGAAGCAATTGACCACAGTTATATCTAGCATATGGTTCTTGTGCGGAGCGTATAACTTGGACATTTTCACAATGAGATTCTTCTTCCTCAATGAGCAGTAACTCAAAACACTCAACTGCAGACAGTTGCGGTCCATCATATTCAGAAGGTTCCTCAAGCACGTCACCTCACCCAATCGGAAAATAAAATAAGAATAAGAAGATTTATTCTTCTCTGTAGCTGCCCACAATGTATTGTATCTTTTTATAGAAGATCCTGGTTTATTTATCCTAGAAAGACCAGATGCCTGCTGCATTTCATTAGAAGGTATCAGCATACCACCATAAGCTGATACCATATATATTTACACTGTCAACCTCGACATTCTACCAGGAAGGGGATTGACATCGACAGAATCAGTTGCTTCATCACCATCTCCCTCATCCGTAAACTGCCCATCATTGTGAGGAAATATAATAATATCATCTAGGGTGCATTATTAATGTCATCTTCCGACATTTGTAGTAGCTCATCCAGTGTCATACTGGAGAGAGAGAGAGAAACAACATGAAGTGAATATCAGATACTATTCATAATTGAAACTGAACAAAAAGGCCTACTTGATGTGGCCAATGTCACCTACAGGTGACACCATGCTTTTTCATGGCAATAACATATGCTTAAATTATAATATTGTGCTTAAGAATGTATCACTTTCATTATTGAACCTTTAAGCAATATACATGCATGAAATGCAAAATAAAATTACCTTTAATCACACGCTTTTCATGCCACAATAACTTGCGGTTGCTTCACCACTTCAATCCAGTCCGTTTCCTCTTTCTTTAAATACTTCCAACAGGCAGACAAGTTCAAGCAGCCTGATGAGCAGGAAATGTTATTAATATTAGATGTCACCTGTAGGTGACATTGGGCTTTGACGGGTTAACTGTAGAAGTATTGTGAGGTAAGGAATAGAATTAAGTATGTGTATATATATATATATATATATATATATATATATATATATATACACTGACTGACAGAGCAAATGCAACACCAAGAAGGAATGGTCAGAACTTTATGCCAATTGCAGGGTAGACTGACGTCACTGAGGTATGCTCATGATGTGAAATGCGCCGCTGTGCTGCGCACGTAGCGAACGATAAATGGGACACGGCGTTGGCGAATGGCCCACTTCGTACCGTGATTTCTCAGCCGACAGTCATTGTAGAACGTGTTGTCGTGTGCCACAGGACACGTGTATAGCTAAGAATGCCAGGCCGCCGTCAACGGAGGCATTTCCAGCAGACAGACGACTTTGCGAGGGGTATGGTGATCGGGCTGAGGAGGGCAGGTTGGTCGCTTCGTCAAATCGCAGCCGTCCACGGTGCAGCGCCTGTGGCGAAGATGGTTGGCGCAGGGACATGTGGCACATGCGAGGGGTCCAGGCGCAGCCCGAGTGACGTCAGCACGCGAGGATCGGCGCATCCGCCGCCAAGCGGTGGCAGCCCCGCACGCCACGTCAACCACCATTCTTCAGCATGTGCAAGACACCCTGGTTGTTCCAATATCGACCAGAACAATTTCCCGTCGATTGGTTGAAGGAGGCCTGCACTCCCGGCGTCCGCTCAGAATACTACCATTGACTCCACAGCATAGACGTGCACGCCTGGCATGGTGCCGGGCTAGAGCGACTTGGATGAGGGAATGGCGGAACGTCGTGTTCTCCGATGAGTCACGCTTCTGTTCTGTCAGTGATAGTCACCGCAGACGAGTGTGGCGTCGGCATGGAGAAAGGTCAAATCCGGCAGTAACTGTGGAGCGCCCTACCGCTAGACAACGCGGCATCATGGTTTGGGGCGCTATTGCGTATGATTCCACGTCACCTCTAGTGCGTATTCAAGGCACGTTAAATGCCCACCGCTACGTGCAGCATGTGCTGCGGCCGGTGGCACTCCCGTACCTTCAGGGGCTGCCCAATGCTCTGTTTCAGCAGGATAATGCCCGCCCACACACTGCTCGCATCTCCCAACAGGCTCTACGAGGTGTACAGATGCTTCCGTGGCCAGCGTACTCTCCGGATCTCTCACCAATCGAACACGTGTGGGATCTCATTGGACGCCGTTTGCAAACTCTGCCCCAGCCTCGTACGGACGACCAACTGTGGCAAATGGTTGACAGAGAATGGAGAACCATCCCTCAGGACACCATCCGCACTCTTATTGACTCTGTACCTCGACGTGTTTCTGCGTGCATCGCCGCTCGCGGTGGTCCTACATCCTACCGAGTCGATGCCGTGCGCATTGTGTAACCTGCATATCGGTTTGAAATAAACATCAATTATTCGTCCGTGCCGTCTCTGTTTTTTCCCCAACTTTCATCCCTTTCGAACCACTCCTTCTTGGTGTTGCATTTGCTCTGTCAGTCAGTGTATATATGTACCAGATATTGTAATAGTAGAATCATAGCTACGAAGTGATATTATGGACGCAGATTTTTCTCCCAGAACAGAAGGATTTTTATTATAGTGATAGGATAGAATTGAAAGGAGTGGGATATTCATATGTGAATTTTTAAACTGTGAAAAAGTTCAGGATGAGAAACATGAAATTCTCGGTGTAAGACTCGTCTCTAAATGTAATACGTAGCTTGAATGTTCTTGGAGTACACAGTCCTGGAAAGGGTGATGTTGGTGCTGTTAAGATAACCAGTGATGTGGGAAACAACACAGGAAAGAATGTGATCATATCAAATTGATCTCAGTTTACCAATGCTGGGGTTGAGTGGCTCAGACAGTTTGAGGCGCTGGCCTCTGACCCCCATTTGGCTCAGTCCGGTGGTATTTGAAGGTGCTCAAATAGGTCAGCCTCATGTCAGTAGATTTGGTCGCATGTAAAAGAACTCTTGCGGACTAAATTCCAGCACCTTGACGTCTCCAAAAACCATAAAAGTAGTTAGTGGGACATAAAGCCAGTAACATTAATATTATTATTAATTTACCAAAGGTTTACTGGGAAGGTAATAAGAATGACAGAGGCAAACCAGGAAATAGTAAATAAGGTAATGTTCCAGACGTGGTGCTGATAAAACCAGATGAGTTCTATAGAGAAACTAAAGCGATTGATGGTATAAGTGGTCACTAAGCTGTTTTTGTTGTAGTTAAAAATAAATGTGATGGAAAGGAAGGTTGTAAAAGGAGGTTTGATAAGTAGTAGCTTATGGTCGATTATAGAGACCATGAGAGAGTTCTTAGAAAGTAATTATTATCAGTGGAAAATGTAAACAGCATATGGGATATGTTTAAAACAACTGTTGAGTGTGAAAAAAGGTATGTACATTTTAAGGTGGTAAGGAATGGTAAAGCGGGCAAGTCGGCCGTGCGGTTAGGGGCGCGCAGCTGGGAGCTTGTATCCGGGAGATAGTGGCTTCGAACCCCACTGTCGGCAGCCCTGAAGATGGCTTTCCGTAGTTTCCCATTTTCACATCAGGCAAATGCTGGGGCTGTACCTTAATTAAGGCCACGACCGCTCCCTTCCCATTCCTAGACCTTTCCTATCCCATCGTTGTCAAAAGACCTATCTGTGTTGGTACGACGTAAAGCAAAAAAAAAGGAGTGGTAAAGACTCACTATATTATAAATACAGTGTAACCTTGATTATCTGTTTTTAGGGGGACCATGGAGAAAAACATACAATACAGGAAAACTTAAAATCTGGGAACAAATTAAAACCATCAACAATTTGGCTAAACATTACAATAATTAAATATGTATTATTATAATCTTACACACACTTTTAAAACAAACCAAACTGCAGCCCTAATGGGCCTTGGCCTACTAAGCGACCGCTGCTCAGCCCGAAGGCCTGCAGATTACAAGGTGACACATGGTCAGTGCAATGAATCCTCTCGGCCATTATTCCTGGCTCTCTAGACTGAGGTCGCCATCTCACTATTAGATAGCCCCTCAATTAACAGTAATTACATAGGTTGAGTGGACCTAGAACCAGTCCACATATCCAGGTAAAAATGCCTGACGTGGCTGGGAATTGGACCCGGGGCCTCCGATGAGAGGCTGGCAAGCTAGACCGTGTGGCCAGCTTTAAACATTAATTACATGAGTTTAAAATCTCAATACTTTACATTCAGTTTTACCAAACTTCATCAGCTTCCTGTGAAAACTTTTTCAGGTCAGCAACTTTGATCAGCCAAGCTCATCGAAGGATCTAATAAATAACGCCAAGCCAAACAACAGTCAATCGCAAGTAGTTCTTAATTCTCTAATCTAATAAAATAAAACACATCAGATACAAAAGCACACAATATGATGGCAAAATCCCTTTTTATCTTACCAGGCGAGTTGGCCGTGTGGTCAGGGGCACGCGGCTGAGAGCTTGCATCCGGGAGATAGTGGGTTTGAATCCCACTGTCGGCAGCCCTGAAGATAGTTTTCCATTTTTACACCAGGCAAATGCTGGGGCTGTACCTTAATAAAGGCCACGACCGCTTCCTTCCAACTCCTAGGCCTTTTCTATCACGTCGTCGCCATAAGACGGTGTGATGTAAAGCAACTAGCAATTATATCTTACATGTAGCCTAATTCGGTAGTGAGTATCTGGAAATCTTGTACTGCATAAATTAGGCCTACATCAACTTTTAAAGGCTATGTTTAACTCAAGAATATGGTTTTGAATGTAACTTTTTTTTGTAAGAAAGAAGCCATACTTCCAAATGACAACTTAGTCAAATGAGAGTCAAATGTCAATTGTGTTATAATTTATATTGAAATTGTTGTGTGTTTGACAGACTGGAAAGTTTGTCTCACTCTCATGTATCGCTTCTCAAAAGTTCTTCAGTGCATTATATATTCAATTCTGCCCGTCACTAATCACAAGCAGATTGGAAAGTGAAAAAAAAACCCACCAAAACTTCAGTTTTTTGACCTGCTGTTAGAGGTGTTAGAAAATGGTTTTATTTTTTAATAATTTGTTCATTTAAAATTTAAAAGGTTGTTTTTTGTGTTTTATTATTTTTTACAAAAGGTTACTTTGGAAAGCGATCAGATTTTTACAATTAATGCATTTAAAAACTTATATAATTAATAAAACATAAAGTTAAAAAGAATAGCAGGTAAACCATTAACCATGCCTGTGGAAGAATAAGAAGACACTTAACAAGGAAATCACATTTTTATTTTACATTCACCTCCATGCAGCATCACGAGAAACACATTTTAAATTAATACTAGTTACCTTTTTCAGTTTTATCCGAATACTGCAGTGAAATCATTGAAAGTAGATCATGGTCAATGTGTCAGCACTTGCAGATTTCAATCGTCGCCTCCTATCACTTACTATAAGACTGTATTTTGAAAATGACTTTTCAGAATCTGCATTTTAATGCAACTATTACATAGTCTTGGTGAGGAAGTCTTAATCCCATAAGGATCTCTGGAACATTCGCATACTCTTCCTGATGCAGTTGGTCCTTGATGGCAGTCAGGTAAATGCTGTGAGCCTCTAAACTGTTGGGACTCCATCCTCTTAATTAAGAAATCAGGCATTCTTCTTAAACTGGAGCAGTTCTGTAGGAGATACCTACATTCTTCAGTGCATGCAGAGGATCAAACAATGACCCAGTGGATTCTACAGTCTTCCTGGCTGGATTTGTGGTCCTTAAAGTCATGACTTTTACTAGAGCTGACTGAGCAACACACGTAAGTTTGGACTTAACCATTATCTGCATCTTTTGAGGAAGCTGTTCTAAGTTCTGGAGGATTGTCTGGTTGAATACTCTACCATCGCCTAATAGCTTGAGTTTTACCTCAAGGTTAACTATCTTCCCAGTACTGAGTTATTGGGTACATAGATCCCTCCAAGAAATTAAGCAAGTCCATAAGAGAGGCACCAACAACAGAAACATACACTGCTTGTAATTTTATAATTTGTATTGTTGAAGTCGAGCTTGTTGGAAAATGTTGAATCTTCCGGTGTTTTGAAAAATACTACCTGATTTTTCACATTTGTGGCCAATGGCCATAGGCTATACATTGCAACCTTAAACCACGAATTCCATCCTGTACACACAGGCATTGAGAAAGCTAAAATTTCATCCTCTTGTTCTGTTTTTTTCATATTTCTCTCTCAGAAATCCAGTGTATTTGCCTTTATTCCGCGCATTTTAAAAGGCATTCTTTGTCGTTACTATAGACATGTTCATTTCGTCCAGATCGTTTTCAGATATGCAGCCAACAAGGTTGACTTTATAAGCCTAGCACTGGACATGACCTACTTCTTCAGTCATTCCTTGAAGTAGGGATGTGCCGCTCGATCGCCTGCTCGAGTGCTGACGTCACGAACTGGTGTGTCGAGCTTTGTCGAGCAAGATCGAACAGCACAGAATTCCCTCGTGACGTACCTAGGCTTGCATGCGCTTGAAGCAGGACGTGTGTGTTGTGACTCGAGCCACACATCGTCTTCAGTAATTCTCTTTGTTCTTCACATTCCGGCACTACATTGTAGTAGAGTAATTAGCGATCATTCTACAGAAGTAATGACGTACCAGAATTGTAGTAGAGTAATTAGCGATCACTCTACAGAAGTAATGACGTACCAGAAGTCGCAGTTGACGCATTCGTTTATTAAACCCATATATGCCCAGAATGACTCTTTGTTATCAAATGGAACTGAGTGCTCGACATGAAAATTAGCTCTGCATAGTGATGATATTTCTGTGGTTTACCTGTCGTTATTTGGTCGCTACTTCCATTTCTGGTTCTTCTGATCATTGGATGTAACATTTTTATAACATATGCTTTTCAGTGTTATTATAGTGCTATGGTACGATTTCCAGCTCCATGGCTAAGTGGTTAACATGCTGGCCTTTGGTCACAGGGGTCCCGGGTTCGATACCCGGCAGGGTCGGGAATTTTAACCATCATTGGTTAATTTCGCTGGCACGACGGCTGGGTGTATGTGTCGTCTTCATCATCATTTCATCCCCATCATGACGCGTAGGTCGCCTACGGGCATCAAATCAAAAGACCTGCATCTGGCGAGCCGAACTTGTCCTCGGACACTCCCGGCACCAAAAGCCATACGCCATTTCAGTTTTTTCACTATTTCTCCTACACGAAGACGTGTTTATATACAGTACACCATTGGTAAGACGGGAGCTTCGATATTTAATTTGTATCCATTCAATTTATAATTTTTCTGCTGCCGTATATGCTAATTAGGAAAAGGGAAACGAGGGAGAATAGTAATAATAAGAACATTTGAACAGAACTGAAATCCTTCAGGATTTTTTAAATTACATCTCACAATCCGTAGATATTGCATGGTGCGAAAATGCATCACTAGACACATAGAGCTGGTATTATGTTCTTGTAATTCTAGTGGATTAGTCATCAACTCAACATATTTCGATATAAACTTATTTTATTACCACGACCATGCGGTATTTGACATCAAAGAGCAAAGAAGATTGCCACGCAACTGTTTTAGTACAAGAATATCACTCAAGATGGCGGGCCATACTCCTGCTCGAGTACCGTACTGCTCGATTAGGGTGACCAGATATCCAGAGACAAAAAGCAGGACCTGATCGTAAATATGATCTAGCAGCGAACTTGATCGCCAATTTTTTTCGTTCCTGTTAAACGATACCAGGCGTAAAAAGCATACAACGAATCGTACATTATTAGGAACTCACTACAGCATGATGTCCGCCTCTGTGGTGTAGTGGTTAGCGCGATTAGCTGCCACCCCCGGAGGCCCGGGTTCGATTCCCGGCTCTGCCACGAAATTTGAAAAGTGGTACGAGGGCTGGAACGGGGTCCACTCAGCCTCGGGAGGTCAACTGAGTAGAGGTGGGTTCGATTCCCACCTCAGCCATCCTCGAAGTGGTTTTCCGTCTCCTCCAGGCGACTGCCACGGCCGCTTCCTTCCCTCTTCCTTGCCTATCCCTTCCACTCTTCCCATCCCTCCACAAGGCCCCTGTTCAGCATAGCAGGTGAGGCCGCCTGGGCGAGGTACTGTTCATACTCCCCAGTTGTATCCTCCGACCAAGAGTCTGAAGCTCCAGGACACTGCCCTTGAGGCGGTAGAGGTGGGATCCCTCGCTAAGTCCGAGGGAAAAACCGAACCTGGAGGGTAAACAGATGATGATGATGATGACATGATAACACTTTTTTAAATGTGATTTTTAGATGCTATATGTAATAACAAAAAATACCAAATTTTATTAACCTACTAACCTATTATGCTATTACATTTGTTTACATTACAACACACAGTGTTCAGTGTTACATTAACACGTTGCAGTGTGAAGTTACTGTGACAGGCGCTCCTATTTTTCACTTGAATGAATTGTCTTCAACAAATTTAAGTTTCCACGCAGTATGTCATAAAACTCTACGCAGTTATAATCCAAGTTGCACCTAGTGATTACCATGTGTTTTAAATTTTCAGGCTTTAGCCTGAATTTTTCATCTGTCCAAAGATTGTTCATTAATGAAAATACCCGTTCTGCAGGAGCATTTGTTGCAGGCAAGCATAACACAAATTCTACAATGTCACCTATATTCCTGAAGCCAATATTCCTATCTTCAAAATTAGTGAAGATTTCCACCCACCTCAAATGAGTTGGTGTACGAGATGAATTCCATTCCTTTACTTTAGTAACTGTGTCATATTCCCTGACATTAACAATCTCATCAAAAAGCATTGTATCACATATGCCTTTCCCAGTGTACTTAAATATAAAATCTAATGACCTATGTACAACACCCCATTCGAACAAAGAATTAAGATCTGCCCAAATTAACACACTGAGTTCAGAAAAATGAAAAGTCCACTGGTCTAAGTATTCCAAGCAAGTGGAGTAAAATATTTCAACATTTTTCTTGAAATGTGAAACATTAACTAAGCCATCATTTTCAAGGTTCTTTAGTTTAGATTGAACAACTGAGAGTACAAACACACAGTCTAGCCTATTTGAGAGTTTTTTCCTGAGATCCTCAAGTACTTTACAAGCATCCAACATAACAACATGTTGCCCCTCTAATAACTGAATAACACTGTGAAAAACTGCTGCTTAAGTATGCACAAAATTCAACCACACCTCAGACAAGGGATCATCAAGGAACTGTTTGATTACAGTTGGACACCTGCTTTGTGATTCAAAATGTGATTTCAGGTCCAGATACAACTTCAGTACTCGTTCAATGGAAGGTAACAGGTAAAGCCACCTTGTTCTACAGAAACCAAGAACTTTGGAAAACTCAATTTCGACAAAATCACAAAACTCAATCAAGGAGGCCTCGCGTACAGTGTAAATGTAAAAATATGAGTAGATTTTTTGCACTACACTTTGAACACAAACTGGAAGACAGTCCACAGCAGTTTGTATTGCATTGTTGACTATGTGAGCACTGCAACCAACACCAACAATCGATTTCTCAAGAGACTTCTGTACGATGGAATAAACATTTTTTAGAACCTTTCCGAGATGAGCCACCGAAGTTAGTATTATTTGTTGTCTGCACAAAGTCCAACCACTTTACTTTCAAGATAAAATCATTTAGCGTTTTCAGGACAAATGACGAAATAATGTCAGCAGTTTCCCCTACATGTTCTTCAAAATCTAACAATTTTACCTGTACCCCCTTGTTGTAAATAAAATAGCGAACAAGAATGGGGTTTGGTGGATTTATGATTTGAAGAGTCTGTGTAGACCGAGACATAGTTCACATTTTCCAAGTCCTTTTTCACTTCAGATATCGCAAATGGACTTATCACATTAGTGACAATAGCTTCACACTTTGTCTTAGCACACGAATATTTTGGTTCGAAACACTTCTGAAGCAGTTTAGACGTGCAGTCTGCCGAGCGAAATGTTTGGTTATGTTTAACAGTTGCTGCTTGAGTCATCAGTCCATAGACTGGTTTGATGCAGCTCTCCATGCCACTCTATCCTGTGCTAACCTTTTCATTTCTACGTAACTATTGCATCCTACATCTTCTCTAATCTGCTTGTCATATTCATACCTTGGTCTACCCCTACCGTTCTTACCACCTACACTTCCTTCAAAAACCAACTGAACAAGTCCTGGGTGTCTTAAGATGTGTCCTATCATTCTATCTCTTCTTTTCGTCAAATTTAGCCAAATCGATCTCCTCTCACCAATTCGATTCAGTATCTCTTCATTCGTGATTCGATCTGTCCATCTCACCTTCAGCACTGTTGAATGGCGTTTATAAAAGTAGGAAAGATCACGATATGAAGATAAAGTTGGAATTCAAGAGGACAAACTGGGGCAAATATTCATTTTATAGGAAGGGGAGTTAGGGATTGGAATAACTTACCAAGGGAGATGTTCAATAAATTTCCAATTTCTTTGAAATCATTTCGGAAAAGGCTAGGAAAGCAACAGATAGGGAATCTGCCACCTGGGCGACTGCCCTAAATGCAGATCAGTATTGATTTATTTCAAAAGCTTCTATTCTCTTTCTTTCTGAGCTAGTTATCGTCCATGTTTCACTTCCATACAATGCCACGCTCCACACGAAAGTCTTCAAAAACATCTTTCTAATTCCGATATCAATGTTTGAAGTGAGCAAATTTCTTTTCTTAAGAAAGCTCTTCCTTGTTTGTGCTAGTCTGCATTTTATGTCCTCCTTACTGCTGCCATCGTTAGTTATTTTACTACCCAAGTAACAATATTCATCTACTTCCTTTAAGACTTCATTTCCTAATCTAATATTTCCTACATCACCTGCCTTCGTTCGACTGCACTCCATTGCTTTTGTTTTGGACTTATTTCTTTTCATCTTGTACTCCTTACCCAAGACTTCATCCATACCATTCAGCAACTTCTCGAGATCTTCTGCAGTCTCAGATAAAATAACAATATCATCGGCAAATCTCAAGGTTTTGATTTCCTCTCCTTGGACTGTGATTCCCTTTCCAAATTTCTCTTTGATTTCCTTTACTGCCTGTTCTATGTAAACATTGAAAAGGAGAGGGGACAAACTGCAGTCTTGCCTCACTCCTTTCTGGATTGCTGCTTCTTTTTCAAAGCCCTCGATTCTTATCACTGCAGACTGATTTTTATACAGTTTGTAGATAATTCTTCGTTCTCGGTATCTGATCCCTATCATCTTCAGAATCATAAATAGCTTGGTCCAATCAACATTATCGAATGCCTTTTCTAGATCTACGAATGCCATGTACGTGGGCTTGTCCTTCTTGATTCGATCCTCTAAGATCAGACGTAAAGTCAGTATTGCTTCACGTGTGCCTACATTTCTTCCGAAGCCAAATTGATCTTCTCCCAACTCAGCTTCAACTTGTTTTTCCATTCTTCTCTAAATAATATGTGTTAAAATTTTGCAGGCACGAGATACTAAACTAATGGTGCGGTAGTTTTCACACCTGTCAGCACCGGCGTTCTTGGGAATAGGTATAACAACATTCTTCCGAAAATCGGATGGGACTTCTCCTGTCTCATACATCTTGCACACTAAATGAAATAACCTTGCCATGCTGGTTTCTCCTAAGGCAGTCAGAATTCAGAGGGAATGTCATCAATTCCAGGTGCCTTGTTCCTGTTGAGGTCACTCACAGCTCTGTCAAACTCTGACCTCAAAATTGGGTCTCCCATTTCATCAGCATCAACAGTCTCTTCATGTTCCAGAACCAAATTATTTACATCTTTACCTTGATACAACTGTTGGATATGCTCCTGCCATCTTACTGCTTTGTCTTCTTTCCCTAGAAGTGGCTTTCCATCTGAGCTCTTAATATTCATACACCTAGATTTCCTTTCTCCAAAGGTTTCCTTGATTTTCCTGTATGCAGCATCTACCTTACCCAGGACCATACAGCCTTCGACATCCTTGCACTTCTCCTTCAGCCATTCTTCCTTAGCTACCTTGCACTTTCTATCCACTTGATTTTTTAATCGCCTGTATTCTTTTCTGCCCTCTTCATTTCTAGCATTCTTGTATTTTCGTCGTTCATCAATCAGGTTTAGTATCTCCTGAGTTATCCACTGATTCTTAGTTGATCTTTTCTTCCTTCCTAACATTTCTTCAGCAGCCCTACTGACTTCATTTTTCATGATTCTCCACTCTTCCTCTATAGTGTTTCCTTCAGCCTTTTCATTTAGTCCTTGTGCAACATGTTCCTTGAAACAATCCCTTACACTCTTGTCTTTCAACTTGTCTAGATCCCATCTTTTTGCATTCTTTCCTTTCTTCAATTTCTTCAACTTCAGATGGCACTTCGTGACCAACAATTTATGGTCAGAGTCCACGTCTTCTCCTGGGAAAGTTTTGCAATCCAACACCTGGTTTCTGAATCTCTGCCTAATCATAATGAAGTCTATTTGATACCTTCCAGTGTCTCCAGGTCTCATCCACGTATACAGCCGTCGTTTGTGGTGTTTGAACCAAGTATTGGCAAGGACTAAATTATGATCAGTGCAGAATTCAACCAGCTGACTTCCTCTTTCGTTCCTTTGTCCCAATCCAAATTCTCCTACTGTATTACCTTCTCTTCCTTGGCCTACCACTGCATTCCAGTCTCCCATCACAATTAGATTCTCGTCACCTTTTCCATATTGTATTAAATCTTCTATATCCTCATATATTCTTTCGATTTCTTCATCATCCGCTGAACTAGTAGGCATATAGACCTGCACTATTGTGGTGGGCATTGGTTTGGTGTCTATCTTGACGACAGTATGGAATGCAAAACTGCCTTCAGAAACTGCCAATTTCTGTTCAGCTGACCCCAGTTCAGCTCCTCGGAAGAAAGTAGTGAGAAATGAGCTGGATGCAGCAACATTGTCAGCGAGTTTGTGCTTCTTAGTATCCAAGTGTCGTACAATCTCGCTTTTCCCGCCGTTTGCTATTGAAAACAAAGCTGAACATTTGGTGCAGCGAACGTCGCTTTTCGATTTATCTGGTACTATAAACGGGTAGAGAAACGGCATTTAGTTCACATTTACCTTTAACTTTCGGCATGATTACCACGGCTAGCTTAAACCACACTACCTGATCATCTGGATAATCACCAGTACCGTTGCCTACGTTATACTCAAAGCCGTGAAAGAGTTGTCACATAGCCAGTACCAGCCAGCAGCTCCTCAGTACACAACTACACTGCTTCAAACTGCTCTTCCCGCCGTGAAAGGAACGACCGCAACGACAACCGGAAACAGGAGTGTTTATATTTGAAGCTGTAGCCATCTTAAATTAAGTATTCGTTATTTTTCGTTCCCTTTCATTCGTTTAAAATATTAATAATCACATATACCATATTCTGCAAAAGAAATGAAACCATTTATAATGCAAAAATATTTAGCAGTATTTTCGCAGGATATTTTATAAAAAGCAGGATATTTATACAATTTCCGAGTCTCTTCGCGGACCGCAGGATAGGGTGTTAAAGAAAAGGAGTATCCTGCGAAAAGCAGGACATCTGGTCACCCTATGCTCGATCTGCATCGAGCTGTGACGTCACCAGCTCGAGCTGCGCTCAAGCCCATCCCTACCTTGAAGAGTAGTTACGCATTTTGTCATGTAGCTTGCAGAGTCCGTAACTAGGGGAAGGTGGGGAAATACCGCCACCAGTTGAATTTGGATAACCGCGCGTCGAACATCTGCGCGAATAAGCGTGATCTCTAGCGGATGACTGCCGAAACACTGCAAGGTATGTCAATTCTTGTAAGAAAACGTGTTTCTATTTGGAAATTAAAAATCTAAAATCATCCTTCATCAACTTATTTTGTAACATCAGATAAACTGAGGTAAGGGTAGTTTAAATTAGCGATCGTGAAAGTGCTGTTTTGTTTTATAAAGGTATGATCAACATTAAGTATTTTATAATAGACTTTTGTTCGATTTGTTGCTTAAGTAGCATTTCGATCCAAAGGTAGCCATGTGCTAACTGGATAATGCCGCCACATGTGGCGGTATTCCTCCATGCAACTTTTCAGTTGGAGCAATTATATATATATATGTTTTTAATTTGCAGATGCCTTGAAATAGTCTGAGAAGAAGAACAGAATGGGGTTGTACCTTAATTAAGGCCACGACCGCTTCCTTCCAACTCCAAGGCCTTTCCTCTCCCATCGTCGCCTTAAGACCTATCTATTTTGCTGCGATGTAAAGCCACTAGAAAAAAAAACCAGAAAAGGCTAAATGGACTGCGGAGGTTTTGCCAAAAGCTATTAAAGCAGTGAATGATGGCCAGTCTGTTGAAAATGTGTCTTAAGATGTTCAACATGCGAAGAACATTAGGAGATAGACTCAAAGACAGTAAATTAGAAAAACCTGCGTTGTGGTGAAAAACTTTATTTTCTGAAGAACAAGAGAAAGAAATTCGTGATCATCTGTTGCTATTGTCACATATTATGTTTTATGGCTTTTCCATCGTAGAACGTCGTCGTCTGGCATTTGATCTGGTAGACGCATAATTTCAACCGGACAACGAAGCTAGCTGGTCCAATTGGGTTTATGGTTTTCTAAAGAGAATTTCTTACATCTGCACCTATGATAGTCATGTTTGAAAAAGCAAGAAAGAATCTATGTATTATATTTGATGAATATGGAAAAAACAAAGAATTGTGGTATAGATGCACATATTGATCTAAGTGGGCCCATGCAGAAGTAGGATGTTAAAATCACACCTACCATTCTTACCAGTTGTTTCGTCACATAACAGAAACACGTCTTAATTACTTTTCACCTATCATGGCGATGTATTTCTGACGGATTTGATTTGCTAGTGGTACCGGTAAATCTCCACATCCGCGAACGTACGGTACTTATTAAGCCAAGTACGAATAGAAGAATTGTCTATTTTTTCTACTGGTATGTTAGCTTTCACGAACGCAGTGGTAGTGTCCAAAATAAACTCTTTTTTCAAATCCTTCGCGCGACTAGCATTTGATAATGTTTTTTTCAGTGTGGCTACTCTAGGAATGCTAACTTCAAGACTCGAAGTTTCTCAGCGTTTTGAGTGTTTCTCCGATTTGCAAAGTTTGTCTAAAGCAGGGCCTCTCAGAGCACGGCACGGCAGGGGGATGACACTTCATAGGGAGCGTCCCAAGCAGTTCCGAGACGGGTCCCTCAATCTCCGCTAACTAGTGAAAACTAAAATTCCCTTTTGGAGGATTAGTTTAGAAGTCAGTGGTTGGCACTGCACATGCAGTTGCGCGGTACAGCAAATTCATATAACACAGCACCGTTATCGTTGCGCGCGAAGGGAACTTGGTCGTACGGCAAGTAATAGTGCTTGTTGACGAAAATTTGTTGAGATTCTTTCGCATTGAACGAGATTTTTGATCCAGTTTCTTGAGAGTATGGAGTGAAATTAGAATTATACGCGTTCTTAGTGTGAAGTAATAGTATTATGATCATGAACTTACTTCACATTGAACTACCTAGCTGTTGCGAGTAAACGTGTGTGTGTTTGTGCTTCTTCCCTGTTGTTTGGAATAAATAAATTCAAAATATGAACTGTGTGCATTATGCTGTGCTTTACTTCCTCCTTTCCTTCTCCTGTTTTCTATTCCATACATAAAAGTCGTGGGAAGGGTTCAAAGAACGAACGAGCGAAAGAATGAGGTTATGTTTCGTGATTTAGGTAAGTATGGGCGTTTTGGGGTTTTATATGAATTGCATTAACATTTTCAGTAATCAATGTTGCATTTATTATTTAATAGATGTAAATTTACATTAAAATGCGAACGGCAAAACAACGACACAAGCTAATGTAATAACAGAATTGCCAACATACAAATACGGTAATTGCAATTTACTTTTCAAGTAAAAGACACGAGAGAAACTTGTGATACGACTTTCCTACCGAAATGCAATCATTATCTCTATCACAATTAAATTTTTTACAAAATAACAACTATCATTATCAAGTTTATACGAGGTACTATCGTGGTATTTATTTCCTTATGTCGGCGGAGAAAAAGGGGCCACTATAGCTTCTATGACATTTTTCTCAGTGAACTTTATTATACAGGAGTGATGGATTTATTTCTCTTATATGATCCTTGGTGCACGGTGCAAAAGACGACTTCGCTTGGCTGACCAGAGTGCAGAACCCCCACTCCTCGATTTGCAGCAATAGCGCTGTCTCTCTCTCTCTCTCCACGCCTGTCTCGCTCGCTCCGCCTGTCTCCCTCTTCCACACTTGCTCCGTAGCGCTCCAAATCCGAGCCGAGTAGCCCAGAGACGAAGCGTTGGTCCGAGCCGAGCCGAATGGGACCGATGCACTGTGCACAGGAACTCTGCGCCTCAATTTGCACGCGTGAGATTTTGGGCGTTTGAGAGGCCCTGGTCTAAAGCATCTTTCCTGTTATAATCTAACCGACAATCACAATATTTGCACATAAGAATGCCACAAGAAATTACTGGGCGAGTTGGCCGTGCTGTTAGGAGTGCACAACTGTGAGCTTGCATCCGGGAGATAGGGGGTTCGAATCCCACTGTCGGCAGCCCTGATAATGGTTTTCCGTGGTTTCCCATTTTCACACCAGGCAAATGCTGGGACTGTACCTTAATTAAGGCCACGGCCGCTTCCTTCCCAATCCTAGGCCTTTCCTATCCCATCGTCGCCATAAGACCTATCTGTGTCGGTGCGACGTAAAGCAAAATAGCACCAGAAATTACAAATCCTTCATTCTTATATTCTTTAAGTCTGTCCGCGGCAGAAACTGCTACCTTCGGCATTTTAAACCCAATTTTGCGATGCCCAGTAACACACTGTTATCACACGGTTGATTGTAGTTACACGTCAGTATAAAGTCGTAACCACACGCAGAATTTATTTCTCAATTCCTTTCGTAACATTTAAATAACGTCACGTCTTTTATTTGCTTACTGCTAAGTTCGGAACTAGCACGACGAAAACGTGGCGCCAACTGATTCACGCGAGTAGGCCTAACACACCACATTCGATGATAACGCACAATTTTCCTGTGGCGAAACTACTTGGGAGTCATTTGAGGTAATACCTACCGTAAGAAATTCGATTAAACATAAATATCGTAACAAATTTATTTGCTGTTGTTATTGTGTTAAATCAACAATAATCTCTATTTGATATTGCTACATGATGACAGCAGATGATGTACTTCTCTGATCGCCCTGCTAGATGGCGACAGAAGACTACTTGTTCATACAGAGAGGCAGTCTGTAACTTGTCTCACCCAGGACTTTTTGTTTTGTTTCCCTTCCGTCAGCTTGGCGATTGGAGAGGGGTGGTGGAGGAAAGATAGGTTACCACCCGCGCTCCTCTCTCCGCAAGGCCTAGACACCAGAGAGGCATGCCTCCTCTGTTATTTGGTAGTGTAGAAACTCCCCACGCGAAGGTGACAATGAAGTACCGTATTGTTAATTGTGTGTTATTCTTTTGAATTAGTAGGCAAGCAGTGCATTATTAGCTTTATTTGTGACAATTTAGACATGGCCTCTTAGTTGTGTAAAACCAACAAGACTGACATCATCCGGTTGAAACTTGCGTTGAAATAATGAGTGAAGTAGGCCCCTTCGGGAACATAACGAGGCTTTTGAACTCTCTAAAACGTAAACCGTTCTCATCTTGGACGTACGAAGAGAAATGTGAAACCAAAAACTAAAGATATATGCCTTATTTGGATATTAAGTATTTTAACGGTAAAGTAGCGAGAACATTTTATTGGTATACAAGATATTCGTGGTTAACAGCCTGTTCCGAAAGCAAGAAGCCTTTTTGTTATATGTGTGTTATGTTTGGTGGTGAAAAGGAATGGACTTTAAATGGGGTAATTGTTTCAAAAACTTTCTTATAAAAGCAAAGAAGCATCAAAATTCAAATAAACGTATTCAGAATGAAGAGAGATTCCGTTTACTGGTGCGCGGGAGAATAGAACATTCTTTATCTGAAGGTGCGAGAATTCAAGCCGTTAAAAATAACTAAGTCATGAAACAAAATCGGCTTGTTGTTGAGAGAGTAGTTGACACTGTGTGCTTTCTTGACAAACAGGAGCTTGGATTTCGAGGTCATTTTAAAGGGGAAAACTCGATCAACAGGGGCAATTACCTAGAGTTGTTAGATCTTTCAAAACATGAACAGTACATTCTAGATCATCTCCAATCCACGCCGGGCTTTAAAGGCAGATCCGCTTCCTTGCCATTCCTAGGCCTTTCCTATCCCATCGTCGCCAAAGACCTATCTGTGTCGGTGCGACGTAAAGCAAATAGCAACAAAAACGGCACATCAAGCGAAATACAGAATTAATTAGTTGAGTCTGTAACTGCCATAATTCAGGTGACAATCAAACCAGAGTAGGTTTCTTGTGATTTCATTGGTATTCAGGCAGATGAGACCTTAGACGTATCAAACAGATCTCAAGTTAGTGTAATATTCCGGTTCTGCTCAAAATAGGGTCCCACAGAAAGAGTCATATGCTTTTATGATGTTTCGATTGATAAAACTGCATCAGGCTTATCATAATTAATTGTCGATATTCTGCGAAGGTGGGGAGTGATTGATAAAGTCGTATGTCATACATATGACGGGTGCTCCACAATGGCAGGAAAGCATGAGGGAGTTCAACATTACGTTAAACAAGTTTGCACCCGGCTAGTTGGCCGTGCGGCTAGGGGCGCACAACTGTGAGCTCGCATCCGGGAGATAGTGGGTTCGAACCCCACTGTCGGCAGCCCTGAAGTTGGTTTTCCGTGGTTTCCCATTTTCGCACCAGGCAAATGCTGGGGCTGTAGGCCTACCTTAATTAAGGCCACGGACGCTTCCTTTCCATTCCTACGCCTTTCCTGCCCCATTGTCGCCATAAGACCTATCTGTGTCGGTGCGACGTAAACCAAATCGCAAAAAAGAAAATTAAAAAAAGTTTGACCAAGGGCAATATTTCTACACTGTTACGCCCACGAGTTAAACCTCAATCTTCTACATTGCTCCAAAACGTTAAAATCAGTCAGGCTATTTATTCATAATCTGACAGCGTTTCATTCATTTTTAATAGATCCTCAAAAAGAGCTCACCTTCTCCAGTCCAAAGTATTCAGACCTCCACAAGCATGTACTGCCCTTTGGAGCTTTCATTCCAGAGCAGTCCACACGACATGTTCACACTATGATGATCTAAGGCATGTTTTTGAAGACAATGCAGTGAATGAAGAGGGTTGGTACAGAGAGTCGTACAATTCAGCTGTTGCTTACCATACTCAAGAAGGTTAAAAACATATTTTTGGTCCTATTGAAAGAAGATTAACACACAACAGAAGAGAGTATAAATGATCCACCTTATATGAATACAAATTATGTTGTTAATACAAAATCACAACATTTTTATTAGGGACCGGTTTCGATGTCTTTGGACATCATCCTCAGCCATACCAGGTTAAATGAACAAAGATATATATCTTACAATACAGAATATAAACCATTAATAATGAGATATTATAAAATGGGAGAAATATACAACATGATGCTCAAGAATCATTTTTACGAAATGTACAAGTTAAAACTTGATGGTCAGACAATAAAATAGGAATTAAAATGTTATCACTAGTTTAAAAAGTCTTTGCCATTATGTGATGCCTAAAAGTTTTTGAGCATGGCATAAATAAATAAAAATGACGTCTGAAAGTTGACCTAAATCGTTGTTCCTCTGTAGAAAAATTGTCGTAATCGTTGTTCCTCTAGAAAAAATTTGTAACTTGGTAGTGGCCTGTATCTCAGTTTTCATGAGATAAACATTGAGTCATAAGGTGGTTAAGCAAGTGGATCATGTTTACAGTGTTGACATAAATATGTGTTGTAAGACCAGAAAGTTCTCGATCCAATGCGGGACCTGAAGTGTAAGAAATTTTGAATTAAAATAAGTTGATGGAAAAGAAGGCATAATGGCAAAGACTTTTTAAACTAGTGATAACATTTTAATTCCTATTTTATTGTCTGACCATCAAGTTTTAACTTGTACATTTCGTAAAAATGATTCTTGAACATCATGTTGTATATTTTGAACCCGCAAGATCGGGGTCATAATTTAATCAAGATTTGATATATAAAAGAGAATAGGGTACAATTATTGAAGTACAGAATTTTAGTTGACAATATTTCATCTGAGTAGTGTTGAAACATGAGCGGAGGACGGGACACAGTGGAGCCTGGGAGATTAGCTTGTCACAATGGGTAGCGAGCTGCCTCACAGCAGGGGCCTATTAATTTAGCGACCAGAAGATGCAGATGTCCACAAATATGTTTCGTACAAAAAAAGAAAGGCGAGCCAGAGACAATAGAAAGGGTTGCAACATTAGCGCTGCGAAGGTATATTTTGGTGGGCACAAACTTTCCGCTACGTCACGGATTCTCGGAATCAGAGAATGGAAAAGTACAGAGTTTCCACGGCAAACGTTCGTTAAGTTGTTACAGGCGAAAATTCAAATCGACCGCTCATTGTGACCCAATCACAAAATTTAGTTGACGACCCAGGAATACTACCTTGAAAGATCCGAATGAAATAATAAATTTAGTTTCGAAAGTAATCATCAACAAATTATTGCAGCTATATGGATCAACTTAATACCAGGCCGAATGACATACAAGAAGCAACCATGCAATTAAACAAAGACTTTAACATTAACGAATGGACTAGTAGCCACTGCCTGAAGGTAAACCCATTAAAATCGCAAGCCATCATAATAGGATCTAAAAAGCGCATGCCAAGTTAGAAAGCATCAACATACCGGTTGTCAAGATCAATGAAACACCTATAGCACTGAAAGACTCCGTTAAGAACCTTGGAGTAATTTTTGATAAGTATTTAAGTTGGTCAGAGCACGTAACAAAAATTTGTCAACGTGTATTCGGTTCTTTGCACTCACTATACAAACTGAGGGATTTTCTACCTGTCAAAACCAGGAAACTGCTCGTTCAAGGACTAATACTACCAATATTTGATTATGGTGATGTAGTCTATAATAACATAAGTTGTTCACTTGGCTCTAAACTTCAACGGGCGCATAATGCCTGCATTAGATTCATTCTAAATGTTCCGCTCCATTCCCACATCAGCCCATTCCTCCATCAGCTGTCCTGGTTATGATTATGTGATAGACGTAAGTACCATGCTGTTTCTCTTCTGCACAAAATACTGCGAACAGGTAAACCAGATTACCTGAGAATAGATTTCAACTACCTCTCTCCTTCAGTTAGAACACCCTCAAGGTCTTCAGTACGATCCCTGCTGAACATCCCCACTCCCCACTCATCACAGTAGTACCAAATACAGTAGAGACAATACGCGACACTGAGCGAGATATCGAGGGATAGCTATTGGAGCTCTCTCTAGCGAGTAGACCTGAGAACTACTGATTCTGTTATAAAAGAACGTGTATTTGTGTGTGAAGTTTTTGGTGTTCTGTTCAGATCATTTCCAAGCCAGCGACTTTAAAAAACCTCGACTATACAGCCAAGGGTATGTTACATTTATACTCTAATTGTACGTAAATATTCCTCAAAGCATCACTATCGACAACATTTTCATACTTTTCTTTCTTTTATCCCTCTTCTCAGATTAAAGCCGGGATTTTATAGATTTTCTTTCTGTTAGTAGGCTTCATGTTAAGGGGAAAATTGTCCAGCTGTTAAATGTTAATTCATTGCATGATATGTGGCGATATTTTTATTGACAAGTGTCTTAATGTGATGATACAATGTTTTTAAATGAGAAAAAAGACAAATCCAACCGTAAGAGTTCAGACAGGAATGCTAAAGCTAAAAAAGTAATGCATAAATGAACCATTTCACAACAGTCCATTTCACACCTTGTTTATATGTCTAATTTCAGTCTTTGAATAATAAACTTTTAAATAATTCTTCATTCATTTATCCAGAATTGCTTTAGCAACTTCGAAGTTAATATCTCAATAACACTTTCTTTCTAGACGTAATTTATTTATCCGTTTCCGTATATACATTTCCATTGATAGGTTTGAATTTAGCGCGATTTTTCAGGTCAAGTCACTAGGAGCGCCACCGTCGAATTGTCTCCCAGTTTAACAAGGCTAAATCCGTAAGTGTCGCGTATTGTCTCTACTGTATTTGGTAGTACGTATAACAAGTCATTTGTACTGGGGACCATACGTTCCTGGATTTCTCTCCCGGCTGAAATTAGAGACATAATCAACCTAAAGCTATTCAGAAGAATGTGCTGGAAATTTTACCTACACTCAGATTAATTTACTCTTATAAGCACCCTTAAATGTTAGATTATTAAGTTAAATGAATAAAATGTCAATGTAAGGTTAGAAACATTATAGTTTATATTTTTCGAGATATAGTTTTAATAATAGAAAATATTATAAATTAATTTTAAAATGTTAAAATGATTTTTATGATGCTTTACATTTCATTCAAATTACATTTCACATTAACTTTAAATTATAATATACTTATTTTTAATTTTAAGTAGTTATAATGTTCAGTATATTATGTTTATGCAGGTGCATAATTATATGGTTTGGCATAATAGCAGGCTTCATAGCCTGAGCCCCGCAATGTACAGAAAGACATTAATCTATATATATATAATGTCATTGTATGTATGTATTACATCTCCTCCTAAACCACTGCAGCGATTTCAACTAAACTCGGTATACTTACCACTTAGTATCAGGAGACAAACCGCGTGGGGTTAAGACACCCCAAGTACCCTGAGGGGCGGGGGGGGGGGGGAGCGTGGGGAGCGACATTTAAAAATATTCGAAAATGGTGCCGAATCTATACTTTTCGGGGTCGCTGAGATGAATAGTGATACTCCGGAAATTTTTCAAGTCCAAATTCAGGCCCCTTTTGGGTGGGGGGCGAGGGAGAGTGATATATATAAAATAATCGAAAATAGTGTCGAATCCATCCTTTTCGGGGTCGCTGAGATGAATAGTGACACTCCGAATTTTTTTGACAACCCGCGTTGGGGTAAGACACCCGGAGTACACTTAGGAGAGGGGGGCGGGGGGTGACATTTAAGAATATTCGAAAATAGTGTCCAATCCATACTTTTCGTGGTCGCTGAGATGAATACTGACACTCCAGAATATTTTTAAGTCCAAACCGCGTGGGGTAAGACAACTCATGTACCCTTAGGGGCGCGGGGGGCGAGGGGGTCACATATAAAAATATACCAAAATAGTGTCGAGTCCATCATTTTTGGGTTCACTGAGACGAATACTGATACTCCCGAATTATTTCAAGTCCAAATTCAGCCCCCTTTTTGGGTGGGGGCGAGGGGGAAGTGATATATCAAAGTAATAGGAAATGGTGTCGAATCCATCCTTTTCGGGATCGCTGGGATGAATAGTGACACTCCGGATTTCTTTTGACAAACTGCGTGGAGGTAAAGCACCCCATGTGTCCTTAGGGGCTGGGGGGGCGCAAGGGGGGTGACATATAAAATATTCGAAAATAGTGTCGGATCCATACTTTTTATGGTCGCTGAGATAAATAGTGACATTCCGGAATTTTTTGAAGTCCAAGTTCTGCCTCCTTTGGGATGGGGGCGGGGGCTTGGGGGTCACATAAAAATATACGAAAATAGTGTCGAATCCATCATTTTTGGATTCACTGAGATGAATAGTGCTACTCTCGAATTTTTCAAAGTCCAAATTCAGCCCCATTTTGGGCGGGGTGCGAGGGGAGTGATATGCCAATATAATCGAAAATAGTGGTGGGGGCGAGGGGGGTGACACAAAATTCGACAATATTGTCGAATCTATACTTTCCGTGGTCGCTGAAATGAGTCGTGACACTCCGGAACTTTTAAAGTCAATTTTCAGCCCCCTTTGGGGTGGTGGCGAGGGGTAATGAAATATCAAAATAATCGAAAATAGTATCGAATCCACCTTTTACGGGGTCGCTGAGATGAATAGTGACACTCCGGATGTTTTAGACAAACCGCGTTGGGGTTAGACACCCGACGTACCCTTCGGGGGGGGGCGAGGGGTTCACATATCAAAATATATGAAAATAGTGTCGAATCCATAGTTTTCGGATTCGCTGAGATGGATACTGATACTCCGGAATTTTTCCAAGTCCAAATTCACCCTCCTTTTGCTTGGGGGCGAGGGGGGAGTGATATATCAAAATAATAGAAAATAATGTCGAACTCATCCTTTTCGTGGTCGCTAAGGTGAACACTGAATCTCCGGAATATTTTTAAATCCAAGCCGTGTTGGGGTAAGACACCCGAAGAACCCTTAAGTGCGGGGGGCCGAGGGGGTCACATATCAAATGTACGAAAATAGTGTCGAATCCATCTTTTTCGGATTCGCCGAGATGAATAGTGATACTCCGAAATTTTTCAAGTCCAAATTCAGCCGCCTTTTGGCTGGGGGCGAGGGGGGAATGATAAATCAAAGTAATAGGAAATAGTGTAGAATCCATCCTTTTCGGGGTCGCTGAGATGAATAGTGACACTCCCGATTTGCTTTGACACACGGCGTGGGGTAAGACACCCAATGTACTCATAGCGATGGGTGGGTATGAGGGTGTCACATATAAAAATATACGAAAATAGTGTCGAATCCATCGTTTTTGGATTCGCTGAGATGAATAGTGATACTCAGGAATTTTTTCAAGTCCAAATTCATCCCCCTTTTGGGTGGGAGCGAGGGGGGGAACTGATACATCAAAGTAATACGAAATAGTGCCGAATCCATCCTTTTCGGGGTAGCTGAAATTAATAGTGACACTCCGGATTTCTTTTGACAAACCACGTGGGGGTAAGACACCTCATGTACCCATCGGGGCGGGGGGTGAGGGGGTCATATATAGGAATATGCGTAAATAGTGTCTAATCCATCGTTTTCGGATTCGCTGAGATGAATAGTGATACTCCGGAATTTTTCCAAGTCCAAATTCAGCCCACTTTTTGAGTGGGGGCGAGGGGAGAATGATATACCAAAGTAATAGGAAATAGTATTTAATCCATCCTTTTCGGGGTCGCTGAAATGAATAGTGACACCCCGGATTTCTTTCGACAAACCGCGTGGGGGTAAGACACCACCACGTACTCATTGTGGCGGGGGGTGGGGGAGGGGGTGACATAAAATATTTGAAAAGGTTTCGAATCCATACTTCTCGTGTCGCTGAGGTGAATAGTGACACTCTGGAAGATTTTAAAGTCCAAGTTCAGCACCGTTTGGGGTGGGGGCGAGGGGGGAGTGATATAAGAAAATTATCGAAAATAGGTCGAATCCATCCTTATCGGGGTCGCTGAGATGAATATTGACACTCCGGATTTCTTTTCACAAACCGCGTGGGGGTAAGACACCACCACGTACCCATTGTGGCGGGGGGTGGGGGAGGGGGTGACATAAAATATTTGAAAAGGTTTCGAATCCATACTTTTCGTGGTCGCTGAGGTGAATAGTGACACTCTGGAAGCTTTTAAAGTGCAAGTTCAGCACCGTTTGGGGTGGGGGCGAGGGGGGAGTGATATAAGAAAATTATCGAAAATAGGTCGAATCCATACTTTTCGGGGTCGCCAAGATTGTTAGTGTCATTGCGGATTTTTAAAGTACATATTAAGCCCCCTTTGGGGTGGGGGCGAGGGTGGAGTGATATATCAAAATGACCGAAACTAGCGTCGAATTCACCCTTTTCGGGGTCGCTGAGGTGAATCGTTACACTCCGGATTTGTTTTGACAAACCACTTGGGGGTAGGACGCCCCATGTATCAATTGGGGAGCGGGGGGCGAGGTGGTGATATATAAAATATTCGAAAATAGTATCGAATCCATACTTTTCGTGGTCGCTGAGATGAATAGTGACAATGTGAATATTTTTAAAGTCCAAGTTCAACCCCCCTTTGGGGTGGAGGCGGGGGGAGTGTTATGTAAAATTAATCGATAATGGTGTCGAATACATAGTTTGCGGGGTCGCCAAGGTGAATATTGGCACTCCGGAATTTTTTAAATCCAAGTTCAGCCCCCTCTGGGGTAGGGGGCGAGGGGGGAGTGATATATCCAAATGACCGAAAATAGTGTCGAATCCATACTTTTCGTGGTTGTTCAGATGAATAGTGAGGCTCCGGATTTTTTATAAGTCGAAATTCAGCTCCTCTGGGGTGGGGGCGAGGGGGTAGTGATAAATAAGAATTGTCGAAAATAATGTCGAGTCGACATTTTTTTGGGGTCACTGAGATGAATAGCGGCACCCCGAATTTTTAGTAGCATGAGACAAACCACGTTGGAGTTAGACACCCCACCTACCTTTTGGGGTAGGGGGCGAGGGGGTAAGATATAAAAATCATCAAAAGTAGTGTTGAATCCATACTTTTCGCTGTCGCTGAGATGAATAGTGACACGCCAGAAATTTTTAATGTCTAATTTTAGCCTCCTTCGGGGTGGGGGAACGATGGGGGAATGATATATACAAATAATCGAAAATTGTGTCGAATCCATACATTTCTAATTTTTTTGCCAATTTGCTTTACGTCGTACCGACACAGATATGTCTTACGGCGTCGATGGGATAGGAAAGGCCTAGGAATTGGAAGGAAGCGGCCGTGGCCTTAATTAAGGTACAGCCATACTTTTCGAGGTCGCTGAGGTGAATAATCACAATCCGGTTGTCGTTGTTCAGCCCCTATCGGCATGGATATTAGAAGGGGTGGAAAAAAATGTTCAAAATGACCAAAAATACGGATGTATTTTTCATTAAGCATAGCCCTCATATAAAATTGGTACACGTATGACTTACTATTTGAAAAAAAAATACTGTTGGAATAAAACACCTCTAGCACACCTACGGGAAATTGTGAACTATAAAAATAAACGTTTTACTGATATTAATGTCGAATACTTCTTTACGAGGTAACAGAGTTGATCTGTGACACTCTGGATGGTTGCCATACTTCAGCCGCAATCACTTGAGAGGGGGTGAAAATGAATGTAAATATAAGGGATATTATGGATGTGCTGTATGTGCGTATGTTCCAGAATTGCTCTCAACGAAACTTGGTACACATATGACTGACCATCTTAGGAAGAATACTATGGAGATGAAGAATCATAGCCTCCACTGGGGGTGGGAAATGAGAGCGGCTGACGTGCAAAAATGATGGAAAATAACCGATATGAATGTCGAAAGCCATTGTTTATGTGTCTCTTATACGAACTGTGACGACCTTGATACCGTTTAAGTCCACGTTCAGTCTCCATTGAGACAAGAGCTGTGTAGGGCTTAAAAGTATATTGTATAAAGTGACCGAGATTAGTGTTGAATGCACTGCTTTTGGGGTCATTAGGCTGATAGTGACAGTCTCAATGACTGCCGAAATCGTGTACATCATTTTGTACAGTGTGACGGGTAAATGCATATAATTATTACTTTTTTCTTTTGGAAAGAAACAGATACTTCCCAGTCAATTCTAGCTTCCACAAGGACGAGGTTTTACACGAAAATTAAATAATCTAAAACTTGAAATCAGATAACTCTAAAACTACATAATATGTCGTAAAATCAATATCTCAAAAATAAATCAATAAGCATCCACTTCACACTTAACTATCTGGTAATACAAATACTAAAGGTAAACATTAAAAATCTACCCGGACAACGCCGGGTACTACAGCTAGTAAATAAATAAAATTGAACCGAAATTCGCCGTGATGTATGTTAGTTTTCCCTGCACTTGCGTATCATTTTTTTTTTCGCTATTTGCTTTACGTCGCACCGACACATATATTACTTATGGCGACGATAGGATAGGGCAGGCCTAGGAGTGGGAAGGAAGCGGCCGTGGCCTTGATTAAGGTACAGCCACAGCATTTGCCTGGTTTGAAAATGGGAAACCATGGTAAACCATCTTCAGGGCTGCCGAGAGTGGGATTCGGACCCACTATCTCCCGGATGCAAGCTCACAGCTGCGCGACTCTAACCGCACGGCCAACTCGCCCGGTACTTGCGTATCTTAAAGCAATTATTGGGCAATCCGAATGGCCTTGATGTCTTGTTAGTCGAATCTATTACATGTTTCACTGGCTGAAATTTGCCATAGTAATAAACATACGCGTCGTTCCCCATCGTGTGATGCAAGGCTGCGGTGGTAATAGAATTTCGGGTGCTTTGGATTTAAAATGTTCCCTGCGTTATGGAGCCTTAAGAAATACCTTTTTGGTTTGCGACACGAGCTTATCAACTTCAGGGAAATTTGATCTTTCTTCTTCGGGCTATTCTGTGGAATACATGAGCTAGGCAGGTTACGTGAACCATTCTGGAGTAAAATGCTTCGATAGCGATAGCAGCTTTAACTATGTAAGGTGCTACATCAGTCACGAAGAAGTCCGGCTCGAAGGCTGAATGGTCAGCGTACAGGCCTTCGGTTCAGAGGGTCGCGGGTTCTATTCCCGGCCGGTTCGAGGATTTTACCCACCTTTTGTTAATTCCAGTGGCTCGAGGGCTGGGTGTTTGTGATGTTCCCAACATCCCTGCAACTCATACACCACACACAACACTATCCACCACCATAATACAAAGTAACACGCAGTTACTACACTTGGCCGCCCACCCTCATCGGAGGGTCTGCCTTACAAGGGCTGCAGTCGTCTAGAAATAGCCACACAAAATTATTATAATCACGAAGAGAAAACATCGCCATGTCTTATACCCACAGGTCACAGTAGTGCCATAGATTTATCAAAGAGGCGACATATTGCTGAATGGTTCACAGAGTGCAAAACCTCGGTCGTGAGCAAACATTTTCTCCAGGTTTATCTACTTCCAACGTACCCACGATAAGATTGGCAATGTAACGGCCTTCATCGTGGCTGGTTTCATCGATAGAGACGAATACTTTTTCCCCGCAGACTTGTATTTTATTCATAGCGCTCTCATAGCAGTGGATGCATACATAGTTCTTTTTCAAAGTAGACAAATCCGGTATTGAACGGCCCGTGTACTTTTATAAGAAACCTCTGAATTTAATATTGTTCACTCTCCAGTTGGAAATGTTCGCAGATATCAAAGCTTCACACAAGTCTTTGAAAAACACAGAGGGGTTACGTCACAGGAGGATGCCTTTTTCGGTGAGTAACAGTTGAAAAACTATCCGACTCGTTGGCTGAGTGGTCAGCGTACTGGTCTTCGGTTCAGAGGGTCCCGGGTTCGATTCCCGGCAGGGTCGGGAATTTTAACCATCATTGGTTAATTTCGCTGGCACGGGGGCTGGGTGTGTGTGCTGTCTTCATCATCATTTCATCCTCATCACGACGCGCAGGTCGCCTACGGGAGTCAAATCAAAAAAGACCTGCACCTGGCGAGCCGAACATGTCCTCAGACACTCCTGGCACTAAAAGCCATACGCCATTTCATTTCAGTTGAAAAACTTTTCGTGTGCTGTTATTTTTCATTCCACATATACTGTATGCTTCTCTCGACCAATATGGTGCTGAACTTTAAATCTCCTATGCCCTGTCACTTTCACTCCGTATGTTTTGCAGAAAAGAATTTCACCATCGCTAGAAAAATATCCTCCTCGAATTCCAAAATTATTTGTTGATAGATGAAATTAACAGACCGTGTGATGCACGCGAGACCCTCGAACTGGTAGCTGACGATAGATCGACAGGTGTACGCCAATCTTAACCGCCGTTGACGATAGATCGTCAGGTCTACTTCGCTTTAATTTCGGCATTTAAAATACGTACACTGCAAACAAAAATCGGAACAAAAGTTAACTCCACACAAGTATGGTTATACTGAGACACTTAACCAGACTGTCATTACTTGGCCAAATGTAATTCGTCCTGCTACCCTCGCTTTCAACATTTCTCTCCCTGGAAAGTGGCCGTTTCCAAGAAGTACGGGGCGAACAATATTTCTTTAGTCCGACTTACAAAGCGTGTGAAGTTTATCAAGTCTCCGCATTTATTCTCACTTAAAGTTGCGATAATATCCAGTACCATGCGCATAAATGCTTCAAAATCTCAAACATGTAACAAAATGACTTAAGAGTATAAATTAGTCTAATGAATTCCATAATTGACCAAATAATGACATAATTTTAGACAATGATCTAAAAAGTTTTATGGGAATATAAAGTCACACCATAAGATCAGTCGTGGAGATTAACTTCGCGAAAACTAGTCAAATGTTGCGGGATCAGTTGAAAAATGAAATGGCGTATGGCTTTTAGTGCCGGGATATCCCAGGACGGGTTCGGCTCGCCAGGTGCAAGTCTTTCTATTTGACTCCCGCAGGCGACCTGCGCGCCGTGATGAGGATGAAATGATGATGAAAACAACACGTACACACAGCCCCCGTGCCATTGGAATTAAAATCCCCGACCCGGCCGTGAATCGAACCCGGGACCCTCTGAACCGAAGGCCAGTACGCTGACCGTTCAGCCAACGAGTCGGACACGGGATCATTTGAATAATATGTAGTTGATAAAGATAGAGATCGTACTGTGTCGTTGACAGAATATAGTCTGTCTTGAAACATATGAATAGTAATGGAGGAAATGTTGTTTTGTTGTAAGAGGGAAGAAGGATTCCCGCACCATGAATATTTATAAAGAAGCTACGACGAGATTAATAAAGGATCTACGAGATAAACAAGGAATCTGCGAGGTAAATAAATGAAATAATAATAAGCGTCCGGGAGACTAGAAGATGAAATGAACGGCCCGCGTGATGCACGCGAGACCCTCGAAACGGTAGCTGACGATAGATCGGCAGGTGTACTCCTATCTCAAACGCTGTTGACGATAGATCGTCAAGTCTACATTACAAGCAAATACAGCTAGAAGAAGTTGTGAATATTTCCGTTAGATGGCAGCATTCATCAGGCATGTTTTCTCCTTGGAATGTGGAATATTTCGATGTTAATACATCCATTTACGTGTGATAACTTTGAAACTAATGAAGGTCGCAATTCGTACAGCTTTAAACACGTGTTGATTTTGTTGTGACTTGCTTTGTTTGTTTACTGTGTGTTATGCTCACACGATGCCTACATTTTCGGATTTAAATGATGAAGATGTTGTGTGTCAGAGTGATGTACACTGACTGACAGAGCAAATGCAACACCAAGAAGGAGTGGTCAGAACTTTATGCCAATTGCAGGGTAGACTGACGTCACTGAGGTATGCTCATGATGTGAAATGCGCCGCTGTGCTGCGCACGTAGCGAACGATAAATGGGACACGGCGTTGGCGAATGGCCCACTTCGTACCGTGATTTCTCAGCTGACAGTCATTGTAGAACGTGTTGTCGTGTGCCACAGGACACGTGTATAGCTAAGAATGCCAGGCCGCCGTCAACGGAGGCATTTCCAGCAGACAGACGACTTTACGAGGGGTATGGTGATCGGGCTGAGAAGGGCAGGTTGGTCGCTTCGTCAAATCGCAGCCGATACCCATAGGGATGTGTCCACGGTGCAGCGCCTGTGGCGAAGATGGTTGGCGAAGGGACATGTGGCACGTGCGAGGGGTCCAGGCGCAGCCCGAGTGACGTCAGCACGCGAGGATCGGCGCATCCGCCGCCAAGCGGTGGCAGCCCCGCACGCCACGTCAACCGCCATTCTTCAGCATGTGCAAGACACCCTGGCTGTTCCAATATCGACCAGAACAATTTCCCGTCGATTGGTTGAAGGAGGCCTGCACTCCCGGCGTCCGCTCAGAAGACTACCATTGACTCCACAGCATAGACGTGCACGCCTGGCATGGTGCCGGGCTAGAGCGACTTGGATGAGGGAATGGCGGAACGTCGTGTTCGCCGATGAGTCACGCTTCTGTTCTGTCAGTGATAGTCACCGCAGACGAGTGTGGCGTCGGCGTGGAGAAAGGTCAAATCCGGCAGTAACTGTGGAGCGCCCTACTGCACCCTTGCAGAGCTCCTCCGGTATTGACTGGATGTCAAAATGTTGCCTCGGCTGCCCTAAAAAAAAAAAAATACTTACCGAAAGTGTGTGAGATCCTCTTCTCAGGCGCGATCAGTCCCCGTCGTCGAATAGGGATGCATAGGGATAGTGCATTTGGAAAACTACTCACTATAATAATTTATGACACAGACTGATTTCAATTTAAATGTGTATATAAAATTTTTATTGATAAAAAATCAAAAGAAAGAAAAGTGTAGATAAATGTTATAAAAATGTAAAATAAAATTTTGTTAATATTATATCATTACCGTATGAGACTGTACAAACTAAAATCCTCATAATAACACACATGACCACCTCACTTGTTAATTAAAAAAATATTAATAATTAATTTTTAATTTTTATATCAAATTAATAATTGCCAGATTTGTTCACCCAATTTCTTGATATCAGTGTAACTGTACACATTTACTCGGATTGTAGCGTTTATATAACAGGTGGATCAATGAATAACAGTAATAATAATAATGAGAATATTTAATAATAATAATAATAATAATAATAATAATAATAATAATAATAATAATAATAATAATAATAATAATATCGATGTGAATGAAATTTAATATGGCTAACCCAAGTTAATCGACGAAATACTATTTGCCATCAGTCAAAATAATAATAATAATAGATATTTCTAAGATATTGAAATAAATAAAATGTTGATACTAATTAATTAATAAAAATTATTTTGGTATCACTGAAATGCATTGTAAACTATTTAAAAGAATTCAGAAATGTCTCCACAATGCATCATAAATGCGTGTATAAAGTTTGGAAAACCAATCTGAAAATGTAATACAATAGTAATAATAATAATAATAATAATAATAATAATAATAATAATAATAATAATAATAATACTGATAATAATAATAATTGAAATAATACGACGATTCTGCGTAAATCAATAGTCCAGAAATATTATTAATAACTCCTCAAATATGTAAAATAAATTTACAAACAAACATACAAGAAGTTACTGTAAAAAAATATTAATTAATTTTTACTAATTTAATTGCAATCAAATTTATTAACGATACACATTCAGTAGTATTTATTTATTAATGAACAAAACAGGCGTTCAGCCCCGAATACACGTTCACAATAATAATAAATAAATAAATAAATAACTAATAATAAACGCAGTCCAACCCAAGCCACCACCCTTCACCACATACAAAATAAAATGAAATGAACACCTCATCAGCCTGTTCTATGTTTACAATCTGCTGCTGGTGTTGCAACTTGCTGCTTGTTATCACTCACACGTACCCACTCATCACGCGACCTTCTTGCTTCAGCAATTCCATCACCTCTATTGTTCCCTGACCTACTCCAAAATAAGCTACACCAGCAACATTACACTATTGCATACCAAACCAGCCATGACACTAACATTGCATTCAATCTTTCAGATTCCACCTCCTATAGTACAAGTCTAAATAATAACAACAATATTCCGTCATAACATTCCAATCCATCATACCACAGCTTTTACCAATCAGCGTTAACATTGCTTCATATCATTTCAATCCGCCATAACACTCCATAATAAAATTACCTCTCCATCTCCCAAAAATTTCGACCATGCATAACAAATACCAATCACGCCTATACCAACACCTCTCCAACATCATACTCCTTCCTCCTCTCCATACAAACAAACCACAATTTACAAAATTGTAATAAAATCACCTCCCTCCAGCTCCAAAAATTCAATACTCATACCAGACACCAATACAATAATACTCTCTCCCAACTTCCACGAATTCGGCCGTAATCAAATTTATTAATTACTTAATTAATTACCTAGCTGACTACTGGAAACCATTATCTTATGACTCAAATCTTCCAATATAGTGATATCAAATGAATTAGCAATGCATTGAGATGATAATAATAATATTGCAATAATAATAATAATAATAATAATAATAATAATAATAATAATAATAATAATAATAATAATAATAATATCATTTAATGAATATTATTTCTATATTGAATATCATTAAATAAATCCTTAAGAATTAATATTTGCATACCAAATCCAATTCTGTTGATAACCAAATCGTAGATAAATTGAATAAAAAATATAAAATGTTAATATTAGATTAGCTAATAAATCCACAATTGACTGACACAAGTGATTAACATTATACTCATCAGGACTCCCTAATAGCCTGTGAATTGCACTAGTAAAATGTTAAATAATAAGAACCAATACTAATAATAATAATAATAATATTATTAATAATAATAATAATATTTTAACCTGACCTGTAGTTACGGTACTATTGATCCACCATCCTGATAAACCATAACGTGTTTGTGTCTGTTACCTTAGAACATTCCTTTACCATAATTAATACCATTGGAATATAAACTTTATTAACAATGCTTACTGAATTTTCTTCATCTATAAAACAATATTTGCCAGGATAGATTGTAATTTAATGAAATACCCGATTCACTGTGTAAAGGCGTAAACATAAATTTCTCATAATAGGTTTACAATATTAATAATAATAATAACATTTCTCTGAATAAAATTGTTACTGACTTCCCATGTGGAATTTATACTTTCAAATATCCTCCTTCCAGGTACAATAAATAATAATTTTTAACCTGAGAATTCAGTAACCTTTAACTCACATAATGGACCTTGGTTGTTGCTGTATAAGAATCTAAAACTTTGCTTTTCATATATGCGAGTGTCTCTTTCTTAGATACCATAAATTAATTTGGAGAAAACATATTCTCCCACTTAAAAATAAAACATACCCTAAATTATTCTACTATATACACCAAGCGAGATAACACAGCCAGAAACCATAACCTAATGCCTAAATTTGCGCTAATATATACATAAATGTACAGTGACATATGCTCATATCAAATTATCGGTTTATTTCAGCGTCCAAATATATTTTAATTCGCTGAAACCTGACCACAACCCAGTACAAATATTACTGTGGTCCCCACACAATAGAATACACTGACAATGTAAAGACAATAAAGAATGCACCTAAAGATTGCTAATAAGAGGCAAATAAAAAATAATAAAAAATATAATATAATAATAATAATAATAATAATAATCATCTGTTATAACCAACGAAAGTAGTTCCTACTAGCGAGCATCCACAACAGCTCAGTTGTGTGTACAATGTTGCCAACATAATATTAAAATGGCACTCAAATGCGTACGATAACTTTTCTCTTAGTAAACGATATTGTGTCACAGTTGAAATATTATAAGCATCATTTGGTCCTTCTAAATCATACATCATCTTTGACTGGCTTATTTTTCCACTACATTTTTCATTTACGGAGTCATTTCCATTTTCATTCTGCATAAATTCTATTACATCTCAGCTATCACGCTGAATACCTTCATTTCCAGTCATATTTGAGAATATGTTCACCATACTCTTTGTTCTGTATACTTTTCTTCAACAAATAACATCATGTATTACTATATGCTCATAACTATGTACCTTCAAACCTCTCAAACATTTATTACCGTCACTCAATATCGTTCTTATTGCTCAACAACACTTCAATTTACCTGAACAAATTCTCTTATTACCACTGTCCACCCAACTGTCTAATTATGGTATTTGCCATCGCAACAAAAAATATATATGGATGTATCTGTGTTACTGTCGTCCAACCAGAATTTTCGACAGTAACTATCATATATATGTGGTTTCATCGTTAATTCACTTCATCACTCATCTACCACGGTGTCTATGTTTGCGTCAAACGAATAAATATCTGCATAAATGAAATACTGACAATATTAATAATAATAATAATAATAATAATAATAGCACAAGTATACGCAAACTGCTCATTATAATTGCCTCAAAAAAATAAAATTAAATTTAGTCGATACTGACAGATCAAATTTATACCTCCAAACTATATCACACACGATTAATAATAATAATAATATTTACATTGTTCATGAACTGAATTATCCTAATTATCTGGCTGTGTACCCGGGTTTTCTTAGTTATACCACCGTCACTCGCATACCTATTTACATCAAGATATCATTATCAAAGAAAAGCTTTAGATTCTACTTTAAATATGAGATTTGTACTCACATTGATGACACCTCGGGATCACCAGGACTTGAGGCAGCCATGTTGTTTTACAGATTCATGACAAACATATTAATACCATTGATCATTCTTGCTGTATCCGACATTGGCTTATATACTAATTTCCACCCGTGTTAACACTTTACACACGTTTCTTTCCTGCTCATAATATTAAATATGACAACTTGTTATAACACTCAACATTAAACACTATAATATATATACAACACACGCAGTACTCAGATATCTTGTAACTTAAGCATGATTTAACGTACTATGCTCTAACTCACGTTTGCTTCCAATGCAGCGAAGTCTTTCGTGGTATCTACACTCCCCTTTGTATTCACCAAGCAGCTGGGGAAAGTCTGACCTAAAAATCTATAGATAGGGAAAGTGCATTCTCCCCGCAACGTTCCAACCCTCAACTAACTGCTCAGAGTAGCAGGCAAATATTCTCCACTCCTACGGCTTACAAATACATGTTAAACTGTCTGAGTTCCTCTGCGGGCTACATATTCAAACTGTGTCATATAAGATGCAACTACTGCATAATTCAAAGTTTCATTTCAACCCTGCGTAGATTGAACACTTGTAAAATCTGTTAATCTGTTAATCCACTCACTAACGTGGTCTCAAACACTTTAACAACTCAGCTTATGTTTATAAAACTTGCTTCCATCTCCAATGTAATAGTAAATACATATAACTCAATACAATTGTACTTGAGTACGGAGCAAAATTAAAACACGTCTGAACGCAAGTAGACTCTGGGTGATGACTGGCCAGTGGGAAGCTACTGCTCGGGGATGTTGGCGCACTTATCGGCGTAAGAACACCAACTTTTGACCCCTAAAATCCCAATTAAGATAGTACTGGGTAGCTCCAAAATAAAGTTATTCAAAAACTGAAATGCCTTGTACACACAGTTTGCATAAATTCTTGTTACTGCCAGGATGCACCATGATTCTTGAACTGTTCATAATTACTCTCAGAATATAGTAGGCGTCAGTTGGACTATATCTCGTCCTGCACTGCTGAACCACTCTCCGCGCTGGCAAGGGATTCCCACTGCTGTTGCTATCGAACATCTGGGTACACAAATACTTCAATCCATTTCCAACAAACCAGTAAGTTGGTCAAGAATTATTACAATAATTATTGACATCTCCTCTTGACATAATCTTCATTAATTACTGACCGGGATTAATTATAAGCCACATACCATTTGGTCGCGCTAATTTTGAAATTATTTGAATGCAGTGATCTGATTGGAGCGCACACTCCGATGTTCATTTGTATGGACGGGTCCATTTCAAATTAAGGGAATTCAGGTAGCTAGGAACATGATTCTCTATCTCACTCACACACTTTAGTACTTTTCCACTACTGCTGCGTAGTTTCAAAGATGACGCAATAACAGGTGTTCCAGAGATATCAATTTATTTTTAGCAGAGAAAGAAGCGTGGGTTTCTATCAAGGCTTCGTTCTCACGCATTGGCTACTAGAAATTTCAATGCTGTCCTTTGTTTCAACCTGCCGGACTACTACCATTAGTTATTAAATACAATTATTAAAATTTAACCAATCAGACTCATCTGATGGGTGCACTACCGCTAGACAACGCGGCATCATGGTTTGGGGCGCTATTGCGTATGATTCCACGTCACCTCTAGTGCGTATTCAAGGCACGTTAAATGCCCACCGCCACGTGCAGCATGTGCTGCGGCCGGTGGCACTCCCGTACCTTCAGGGGCTGCCCAATGCTCTGTTTCAGCAGGATAATGCCCGCCCACACACTGCTCGCATCTCCCAACAGGTTCTACGAGGTGTACAGATGCTTCCGTGGCCAGCGTACTCTCCGGATCTCTCACCAATCGAACACGTGTGGGATCTCATTGGACGCCTTTTGCAAACTCTGCCCCAGCCTCGTACGGACGACCAACTGTGGCAAATGGTTGACAGAGAATGGAGAACCATCCCTCAGGACACCATCCGCACTCTTATTGACTCTGTACCTCGACGTGTTTCTGCGTGCATCGCCGCTCGCGGTGGTCCTACATCCTACTGAGTCGATGCCGTGCGCATTGTGTAACCTGCATATCGGTTTGAAATAAACATCAATTATTCGTCCGTGCCGTCTCTGTTTTTTCCCCAACTTTCATCCCTTTCGAACCACTCCTTCTTGGTGTTGCATTTGCTCTGTCAGTCAGTGTACATCAGGTACTGCCGTTGCCTACGAGATACACAAGGTCGGGAAATACAGCACACTAGACTCGTCCTCGAGACACTCCGGCAAGCGCCGCTAGAGTTCTGATCTGTCTCGCCCGCTCATTGCAACACGTTCGAATACGAAAAACTATAAATATTCATTAAAACTAGTAATTTCAGAAGTCAGCAAACAGATATGAGATCAAAGATAGACCAAGAGCAATTGTTTGACTTATTTTCTACAACGTATTTCTTACAATATGCTTAAACAAAATAAGTAATTCACGAAAGAAGCAGAGAAATCTGATAGCGAGTTTGTCACTTCTTACCGATTACTTTAATTGTGCCTCAGAGTATCCGATAAGCGGATCGAGATTGCGGTCTGAGTTTAATGGTCCTTTCACCAATTATCGGCGTTCGAATCTTTTCCTCCGCACATCTGATATTTTGACATTCGTATTGAAGCCGCTGTTTAGTGAGCGATGTTATGCCCGTTACGCAAATATTTAGCGTCGTTTCACCGTATTTCTCTTTTTTCTTCCCGTAAAATTAAATTTGTGTTCGCCTCTGTGGTGTAGTTGTTAGTATGATTAGCTGTCACCCCCGGAGGTCCGGGTTCGATTCCCGGCCCTGCCACGAAATTTTAAAAGTGGTACGAGGGCTGGAACGGGGTCCACTCAGCCTCGGGAGGTCAACTGAGTAGAGGTGGGTTCGATTCCCACCTCAGCCATCCTGGAAGTGGTTTTCCGTGGTTTCCCACTTCTCCTCCGGGCAAATGCCAGGATAGTAGCTAACTTAAGGCTACGGCCGCTTCCTTCCCTCTTCCCTGCCTGTCCTTTCCACTCTTCCCATCCCTCCACAAGGCCCCTGTTCAGCATAGCAGGTGAGGCTGCCTGGGCGAGGAACTGGTCATCCTCCCCAGCTGTATCCCCCGACCCAAAGTCTGGTGCTCCAGGACACTACACTTGAGGTGGTAGAGGTGGGATCCCTCGCTGAGCTCGAGGGAAAAACCGACTCTGGAGGGTAAGCGGATAAAGAAAGAAGAAGAAAATTAAATTCGTTCTAACAGGAATAAAGCTCCTAAATGACCAATTTTAGCATGCTTTTCAATTTGGTTTGCTTTTTGGTCAAGTTCAGATACCGTAAACATTTTTTCTTATTTCATTACCCGTATCCTACTTCTCAATTTACAGATATTTTCTGTAATCTGGTATTTAATTTTCTCATCCGTACATTTTTTAGATTTAACAGAGATACTCGTAGACTTTCCTTGATATAGAAACGAGACTTTTACTCCTTTTTCGTTTGTGGCTGACGTATGAAGATACAGTAGGCTATGTTCATCGTTATCTGAATCGGAACTTTTACTAAATTTTGATGGCAATACATCATTTTTGGGAGCTGGACGCTTCCTGCGTTTGACATTTTCCTGTTTGTGAACAGGATACACAATGAAAACAGAAGGAAGTTTAATTGATGTGCTTACACTGAAATCTGTTTTATGAGAAGAATTGCTAGGTACCTAAAAAGATCCTACTATATCACCTTGCCTAGAAATAGTTTGTTTCCATTTCTCCCTTAAACCGCACTCGGAAGGGAAACTATGGAACGTCAATTTTCATGCTTTTTTTAGTGTCATCCGAAATACAGAGAGATACACAACAGTGCACCTTCTTCTCAACCTCACAGACACTCACCGACGGATACAATATCCACAATAAATTGCACAAAATCAACACAGCATCACAATTACGCCGCATATCACAATGTTCAAGTCCGCCAAGAACAGAACGGAAACCTGACATCTAGCGGCCAAACCGTGAACACGGTCGGGCCGCTTTTTCAGCGACAAATTAGTAGCTATTTCCCGGCCTTGTATATCTCGTAGGCAACGGTACTGCAAATGTGTTGTGCACACCCACCGGTTAGAGCTCTATCAACTACCGTATTGTTTATTGAATAATTCCTTAGGTATTAATACTATTCACTTAAAAATTTGCTAGCTTATCATCAGAATTAACTGCTCTACAAAATGTATATTTTTGAAAGTTTCCGAATAACTGATTAGTCATTTATATTTGATGTATAATTAAAAAATAATTTAACCGAGGTCGATAGCGCAGTCGCTTAAGTGTGGCCAGTATTCGGTATTCGGGAGATAGTGGGTTCGAACCCCACTATCGGCAGCCCTGAAGATGGTTTTCCGTGGTTTCCCATTTTCACACCAGGCAAATGATAGGGATGTACCTTAATTAAGGCCACGGCCGCTTCCTTTCCAGTCCCAGCCCTTTCCTGTCCCATCGTCACCATAAGACTGATCGGTGTTGGTGCGACGTAAAGCCAATATCAAAAATAATTTTGATTTTTTGAGGGGGCATTTAAAGGGGGGAATAAAATATTACATTGAGGATAAATGCAAACCTCTTTCCAAATAGTCTAGTTCATGCTGAATGTTCTGATGTATTATATGTGAATATTTTGTGATTTCTTTTTGCTAATGGCTTTACGTCGCGTCGACACAGATAGGTCAATTTTACCCCCCAAAATGAGTTTTTTAATTTTATTTTTAAAGGTGATTTCAAATACCCATTTTCACGTCTGCAACATCTTTGGTTTTTTTTAGATATAAGTGTACTCATACAAATAATTAAACATATTTCAGTCCTTTCATCCCCCTTAAGTGGATTTCCAAAACCAAAAATTTCTTTCTTCTTAAAGGAGACTCTATACCAATTTTTACGTCTGTAACAACTTCAGCTTTTGAGATATCAGTACTCTAATGAAATTAATTCAACACCCTTTTCAGTCCCACCCCCCTCCACGTTAAGTGGATTTTCAAAAAACAAAATACCTGTTTTTTATTTTTAAAATATTAAAAATATCAATTTTCACACCCGTAACGTGTTAAGTGTTTGAGATATACTGTAGATATGGTCATCTTAAGAATTCTCGCCAGCCCACATTTCAGTCCTCGCCCCCCCCCCCCCTATTAAGTGTCTTTTCCGAAAACAAAATAATACATGTCTATTTTTAAAAGAGATTATAAATACCATTTCACGTCTGTAACATGTTAAGTTTTCGAGATATATTGTACATATGCTCAGGGATTATGTGTACAAATTTTGGTTGGTAGCTATGCCCAAACGTACACGCATAATCTCGCTGCTGTAGAATACTGGAGCTGGCGTTGCCATGGTTACGGCAGTTCATTTCCTTATCCGATTCCGAGAGGAGGGGTAGTGTGGCGCCAATATCTCCATAACGGTCGGTTTTAGGGCCTTAAAACATGGTTTTTGGGCCCGTAGGGCTTACCGAAATTTGTTCGTTGGGTCGAGGGGCTTAAAATGAGCTTAGTCTCGTCCTTGCACGACAAATTTGTTATTTCGCCTATATTAGCCTATTATTTTTGTATCTCACCCGTCTCCCCCACCTCGAATTGTTTTGAAAATAAAATACAGCCCATGTCTCTCAGGGATAATGTATATTTACATTAGTAAAAGGATTTTTAGAATTAGTCCAGTAGTTTCTGAGATTACCCTCCAGATATACACAAACTAACACAATTCGTGCTCTCTCTTTATTATATTAGTCGGACTGATTTGGGCTTTTTATAATTAGATATAGAACTTACGATGGACGAGGTGTGCTTGAATGATGAGCATTCTAATGTTTCCGTGTCATTAGACTCCACGACTATGCCACAACCTGCCAAAGTAATGAAGTTTCCTTCGTGGATTGACGTTCGTGATGCTCCTATTCCAACAGATGAGCTGGAAACATATTTAAAGCAAAATTGTGGAATGGAAGAAGATGGATATAGCGTCCTATTGGAGAACAAACAGACAAAACTATTCAAAATTTCACCAGATCTGTAAGAAAGTAATATGTATGCAAGCTTCAGGTTCAGCTTCAGAGAGAAATTTCAGTTCGGTGGGCTTCATTCTCTTCTACAACCTGACAATTGCTGATGCTCTTCTTTTCATTCACAGTAATTCCATTCCACCACCATTATCAATGACCAATAAACTACGCACAATAAGTAAAAGCTATGTTCAGGTTTGTTTTTATTGTTGGCATATTGCACGTCATTTCTGTTTGTATTTTATTTTGAGGTAAACGCGAATGAAGTCCTATGAATATGCTTCGTGCTATTTAGATTAATTTTCAGTTAACTTGGTGTCAATTGCAAACGAATATTAGTATAAAATAGTTTCTGTTTTTTTAATAATAATAATAATAATAATAATAATAATAATAATAATAATAATAATAATAATTATTATTATTATTATTATTATTATTATTATTATTATTATTATTATTATTATTATTACAGTGCAGGAGCAATCTCTACCGTTTAATTTCCAAATGCGATTAGCCTACTTTAAAATATGTTATTAGCGCACGGGAATTCGTAGATGATCCGAATAGTAGTGTGACGTGAACATTTCGTTGTGCACGGCGCACGTGTTATTGTGGAGAAGTACTCAAGGTTATTCTACTGAGCCGGCCCAGTGCGGTGGACTGCGGTGGGCCGTATGAGCCCAGTGCTGTGGGTCAGTACCTCTGATCTCTATACATGGATCGCTGATGGTAGCTCTCCGCTGCAGGGGAAAGTACGCCAAGTTGAGCGCGCGGTTCGCCATGTTGGCGTACCCATCCTAGAGCTCTCCTTATGGGGAAGCAATGATAATATAGTCAATTTTAAATCGCAATTAATGGCACGTTGGAATAATTAAAAATATAGGGACATGTTCACTCAAGCATAAGGACATTGGGATCACTGACACGTCGTTCCTAGGTCAGTAAATCTCCGGGATAGCAATAAAAATGAGTGTATAATAACGGCCGACTAATAATAACTTAGGTGCTGAATATATGCAATTAGCGATCGGTAACACAATACGAGTGAAAATCAGTTTCTGGAAACATTGCTGTAAATTGTATACATGTATGTCACGAAATTATGCATTCTTAAAATGATGTACCTATAAACGTAGCTCACTATACAGGCCTAGATTCGACATACCATAACCGGTGCTTGATAATGAATTCCTGTTTCCTGTTTCTATGAAATAACGCGCAGTTTATCAAATTAAAATATAATTGAAGCAAATGTACACATTCATAAAACCAGCAAATATTCAAAACTTGTCAATATATCACATTACCTGCAGCTTAATTTACTATTACAGACCTCTTTAATTAAATTCAGCTACCAAAGCAATATTGATGGCCATCATCAGAAATATGTAACACCCGTTAAATGAGCCCCAAATACCACAACTAGTATAATGGGATAGCCTAAAACACCCACCACACTTTGCCTTCTCCCATCACTCCAGTGTCTGAAACTCATAATTATTACTGATGTAAATAAGGTCTAGAATTCCTCCAGACTTCATTTTCTAAGATTGTTATAAGGTCACGTCAATTATTTCATCAAAAAAGTCAGTTTAATTATGACAAATAAATAAAAATATAAGTAAATCTTTACTTGCAGTTAATGTTCAGTAAAATTGAAAACAGTTGGCTATACATCATTTCTAAGGCGTGCAGTTTGTCCATTTTTATCTAAACAGTCTTCCTCAAAGTGATGGGAGCAGAGAACAGCTGTTTTAGAAGGCTCCCAAATCTCCCGCCTGATACTCCTAATTCATGATCTTAGATGTTCGGGTTTCGAGAAAGGAAACCTAGAAAAATTGCCATTTTGCTCCCAGAATATGCGAAATAAGATACAATAAACCTAAAACTCTAAACACTACCCTAGAGAGATTATTATGTACAGTATAAAACTCACCGATGAAATGATTTCTCCTTCTGCTGATCGTTTCTGTTTGTACATCCATAAGCTGAACACTGCGGTATGTTAATACCCGGTAGGATGTTTCTTCATTCGGATTTCACATAAATACATGCACATTTAAATTTAATTTTGTAATTTACAAGCAGTGTCCGCCTCTGTGGTGTAGTGGTTAGTGTGACTAGCTGCCACCGCCAGAGGCCCGGGTTCGATTCTCGGCTCTGCCACGAAATTTGAAAAGTGGTATGAGGGCTGGAACGGGGTCCACTAAGCCTCGGGAGGTCAACTGAGTAGAGGGGGGTTCGATTCCCTCCTCAGCCATCGTGGAAGTGGTTTTCCGTGGTTTCCCACTTCTCCTCCAGGCAAATGACGGGATGGTACCTAACTTAAGGTCAAGGCCGCTTCCTTCCCTCTTCCTTGTCTCTATCCCTTCCAAACTTCCCATCCCCCAACAAAGCCCCTGTTCAGCATAGCAGGTGAATCCGCCTTGCGAGGTACTGGCCATACTCCCCAGTTGTATCCCCTACTGAAAGTCTGAATCTCCAGGACACTGCCCTTGAGGCGGTAGAGGTGGGATCCCTCGCTGAGTCCGAGGGAAAAGCCAACCCTGGAGGATAAACAGATTACGAACGAACGAATTTACAAGCATACTACAAGGCAACAAACCTAAATTCATAAAATACACTACTAATTCTTTTGAAATAACACAGCACAGAACACCCGTGGAACTACAATCAAAGGGGTTGGCGTCACTGAACTAAGCATAAACAAAGCAAGCGCGCTCCTCGTGGTCTATTCAGTGGGTCTACTGCACCGTGCGCTTGATGCCATCTTACTACGCCAGTCATCTTCTATTCGGCTTACTGCTACCCAAGCCACCAGCCATCCATGTATAGAGATCAGTGGTCAGTACGCTGCCGCGTCAGAAGAGAACGTCACTGCACGGGCTGGGCTGCCGGAGCCCGTGGGTTTGAAGTGCTGCGCGGTGGGTCTGGCTGCAGGACTCTGGCAGACAGTACAAACAAGTCGCGTAGCGTGACATCCAGGCTATTCATGAAAGCTGATTGTGGGGTTGTTGAACCATCGTAGTGCAAACTGCACCCACAGTTTTTATTATTATCATTATTATTATTATTAACAGATACATCACGATTGGGAAATATCCCGGTGGCAAAGATAATTTATGGTAGTATGAAAATGCTATTTGTTTTACGTCGCACCGACACAGATAGGTCTTATGGTGACGATGGGAGTGGAAAGGGCTAGGAATGGGAAGGAAACGGCCGTAGCTTTAATTAAGGTACAGCCCCAGCATTTGCCTGGTGTGAAAATGGGAAACCACGAAAAACCATTTTCAGGGCTGCCGACAGTGAAGTTCGAACCCAGTATCTCCCGGATGCGAGCTCATAGCTGCGCGCTCCTAACCACACGGCCAACTCGCCCGGTAGTATGAAATTGAAGTAAACTTAAACTAGCTTAACATTAAAACTCCGTCATATAAAAATTCACACGTGCCTAAAGAATTTCGAGATTTTTACACTATTATCTTACAATTGTAAATGAAACACGTTCATATACAAATTCACACATACATTAAATAATTCACATGCCTTAATACCTTAATACTACCATTTACAGTTGATTGAGCGTTACATTAAAATATGAAACCATCACATAGAAATTTACACATTTTTAGAGACAATTTACAGAATGCTATAGTCTATACTTGAAGCATCTTACATTTTTGGGCAAAGGCTCTAAGACAGCTACAGGTAGTTCATTCCAATCATCAGTTCACTGACTTACGAACGGATATAGGCCTGCTATAGTTTAAAGTTAGATGTAGTTGGTATAAGTGAAGTACGTTGGCAGGAAGAGCAGGATTTTTGGTCAGGTGACTACAGAATTATCAACTCAAAATCAAACAGGAGAAATGCAGGAGTTGGTTTAATAATGAATAAGAAAATAGGGCAGCGGGTAAGCTACTACAATCAGCATAGTGAAAGGATTATTGTTGTCGAGATAGACACCAAACTAATGCCCACCACAATAGTGCAGGTCTACATGCCAACTACTTCACTTCAGCAGATGATGAAGAAATCGAAAGAATATATGAAGATATAGGAGATAGAATACAATATGGAAAAGGTGACGAGAATCTTTTTGTGATGGAAGACTGGAATGCTGTTAGGTCCTCAGCACGAAGTCTGGTTGAATTCTGAACAGATCTACTGTTGGCTGCCATGGATAAAGATAGTCTAGGTGTCCCTGAAGAGGCGTACTAGGAAAAGGAAATAGATTTTCGTTTCTTTCCGCACAGAACCATATGTTGCTGTTACATATTAGCCTCCCAAGTCCACTGAAATCCATACACCAGACAACCCTATGAGCGACACTTTCTCACTTGCCCACTGTTCATTAATCACGGGGACGGGCGTTACTAGCATTGCTCATACGTACGTCCAGTGGCGGCTAATGACAACATATCGTCGTTAACCTGCGAAAACCGCTATGTGATAAAGAAACGAAAAGTGCAGCCCAGAATAGCTTCTGAGAGGCTGAAGCTAATGGTAACAAGATGGTTGGAAGAACTTTGTATTCAAGTATAATACTATCGTCTTTATCTCTGGTTAGAGGATGGTTGTAGACGGTAAGCCACGTACCGTACTTTACCGCGCTTCTCGCCATTTGCATGCGCATGTGTATAGTCTTCACATCCATTGCGTTCCCTACATTATCAGTCAAAACGATCAGCTGTTGGTGTAACCAAAGCCAACTCCAATCCTCAGACTATAATTCTACTCTCGATCGTTCCAAGATGGTTGGCATTATTACAGGTTATCGTTAGCGGAGGTGGCTAAGAAGAAAACATGTACAATAAGAGGGAACAAAAGCGTTAGTATAATGAATACGAGACAAACATTATTATACATTTAAATTGAAAGTATGCGAGTGTGCTTGAAACATGAAAGAACAGCAGTTACATCACAACATTCAATATGAGTGCAATGTAAGGCTCGTACAGCACCAGGAAAATGTGATCATTGATGTAAGACTTGAATGATTTTCTGGCATTCGTTTACTGCAGACAAAATATTTTAATGCCTTGCCAATGCTTCAATGACAGCAAAAACTCTTTGCACAATTGTACACACTCTTGTCTTGCACACATGAACATAGTCGCCTACAAGTACATAAAAAGAGCCTGAAGCATGACGTCCAAGAACTATAAGCAACCTCTACACTGGAGACACTCCTAAGTTTCAGTGTGTGGGGAAACTCTAGCCTACTTTCAATTTATTCTAGCACCTTGTCCATTATGTTTTTTAAATAGTTTTTTCGTTTTCTCCTGACATAACTAAAACGTCGTTTTTGTTTTTTGTTTTTTAGTATGGGTCGTCTTTTGCCTACCATAGTTTATAGATAGTCTTCATACAGCATTAAGGTTTCAAACATATGTCTTCTAGATGCTACCATTTTGAATTTTTTTACAGCTGGTAAGAGGTTTAACACAAAGATGGTGCCATGTTATTTTACTTATTATTATTATTATTATTATTATTATTATTATTATTATTATTATTATTTTTCTATTTGCTTTACGTCGCACCGACACAGATATGTCTTATGGCGACGATGGGATAGGAAAGGCCTAGGAATTGGAAGGAAGCGGCCGTGGCCTTAATTAAGGTACAGCCCCGGCATTTGCCTGGTGTGAAAATGGGAAACCACGGAAAACCATCTTCAGGGCTGCCCACAGTGGGGCTCGAACCCACTATCTCCCGATTACTGGATACTGGCCGCACTTAAGCGACTGCAGCTATCGAGGTCGGTTATTATTATTATTATTATTATTATTATTATTTGCAAGTTGCTTTTCGCCGCACCGACACAGATAGGTCTTATGGCGACGATGGGACAGGGAATGGCTAGGAGTGGGAAGAAAGCGTCCGTGGCCTTAATTAAGGTACAGCCCCAGCATTTGCCTGGTGTGAAAAGGAGAAACCACGGAAAACCATCTTCAGGGCTGCCGACAGTGGGGTTCGAACCCACGATCTCCCGAATACTGGATACTGACCGCACTTAAGCGACTGCAGCTATCGAGCTCGGTATTTTATTTTATTTATTTAGCTTATGGTACAAGTCAGGCCGCGCACAAATTGAATAACACTGTAAAAGCAACAAATAATTTACAAAACAGAATAAATACAAAAAGTCAAGGTAAAACATAAAGTAGAAAACGAGAGAGATATGTACAACACACAAAAATAGAAAGACAAAATTCAAAAATACAAAAACACAGAAATGATGTTAAATATAAGTAAATACATAAATTAACAAATGAAAAATGAAAACTAAACTAGGATGTTCAGTTTTTTCAGCCATTGAAAAGCCGTTGTTGAAGCTGCCAAGAGGTCGTCGATAGTTCCGCGGAAGGCTTTATGTGGGCATCTGAAGGTGATGTTCGCATTGTCTGGAATTCTTCACCACAGTCACAACTTGGAGAAGGTCGAAGACCCCAGGAATGCGTTCCAGAGCCCAGTGCGCACTTTGTTTAGTGGGACCCATACATTCTGCGGGAGATGAAATCCGGGTGGGGCCTGCGTAGGGTCAAAGATCGATCTCCATTCGTCGGGGGCATTAGCAGTCCATTCTTCATTCTAAGTTCGCAGTCAACTGTAGATTTCTTTCATCAGTTTTGTAGCGAGCAGCAGGGGAGGGTGTCTGGGTCTCAGTCGGGTTGAAGCGATTCCTTGGATGTCTTGATGAATTGGAAGTGATTTATTGGTTTGCATTTTACTTGCTTCTCGGGCGAGATTATTCATGCGGCGTGGAACTGAAGGATGGATGTGGGTAAGGACTGGAAACCAGTGAAGTATGGTTGATTTGATGACACCGCTGATAATCCACATGGTATGATTTAGGACGGTGTCAATTTTCTTACTGTGGTCGCTATTTAGCCAGATGGAAGAGCAGCATTCTGCTGTCGTATACACCAGACTTAAGGCAGAAGTACGTAAAGTTGCCGCTGTGGATCCCCATGTACTGCGAGATAACTTAGATAAGATGTTGTTTCTTGTACTTAGTTTGGCTGCAAGGTTGAAGAGACAGTGTCCGGTTCAGTATTACACCGAGATATTTTGGGTTTGGGTTGTAAGGTAAAATGCTGTCATAGAGAGTCACTTTCACACACAAGTACGTTACTCGGATGAAAGCAAGATGTTTCTGTTTTGGTTGTACTAGGTGTCAAACGCCACTTTTTAAGGAAATTTGCCAGTAAGCAGAGATTTCTCGTTAGCGTGTCCTCAAAGATGTGGAATATTTTGTGTTGCGTGGCTATGCAAATATCATCGGCATCGACAAATTGTCTTGATAGCGTTTCTGGGATGTCTGCGAGATAAACACTGAATAACAAATGGGCTAGTATGGAATCTTGCGGGAGTCCATTATTTAGTCTTCTTGATTTGCTTAGGGTATTGTTCATGACCATTTGAATTATTCTATCTGAAAGTATGCGATTGATTAGAATTGTAGCGTTTTTACACTGAAACGTTTTCAAGATTTTATACATTAACCCAACCCTCCATCCCTCCCATGCGAACCATCAGACCATGCGTGGTGGGGAGGCTTGCGCGTCCCAATGAAGCAGATATCCGAGTCGCAGGTGCAACCATATCGGATGGATATCTGTTGAGAGAGCAGACTAACGAATGGCTCATCGAAAGAGCGGTAGCAACCTTTCGGAAGTTGCAAGGGCGGCAGTCTACATGGTTGACTGATATGACCTTGTAATAATACTCAACATGGCTTAGCTGTGTTGATACTGCTACACGGCTGAAAGCAACGGGAAACTACAGCCGTAACTAACTCCCGAGGACATGCAGCTCTCTCTGTATGAATGATGTACTGATGATGGCTTCTTCCCGAGTAAAGTATTCCGGAGGTAAAATAGTGCCCGATTCGGATCTCCGGGTGGGGACTACACGAGAGGGGGCGGTCGTCGGGATTCTGCGAGTCGGAGCGTGGAATGTTAGAAGTTTGAATCCTTGTAGTAGTTTAGAGAATCTGAAAAGGGGGATGGATAGACTAAAGTTAGATGTAGTGGGTATAAGTGAAGTACGTTGGCACGAAGAAAAGGATTTTTGGTCAGGCGACTACAGAATTATCAACATACTGTAAAATCAAACAGGGGAAATGCAGAAGTTGGTTTAATAATGAATAAGAAGATAGAGCAGCGAGTAAGCTACTAAGACCAGCATAGTGAAAGAATTATTATTGTCAAGATATTCACCAAACCAATGCCCACCACAATAGTGCAGGTCTATATGTCTTCTAGTTCAGCGGATGATGAAGAAATCGAAGGAATATGTGAGGAGATATAAGATTTAATACAATATGTAAAAGGTGACGAGAATCTAATTGTGATGGGAGACTGGAATGCAGTGGTAGGCCAAGGAAGAGAAGGTAATACAGCAGGAGAATTCGGACTGGAACAAAGGAGCGAAAGAGGAAGTCGGCTGGTTGAATTGTGCACAGATCATAATTTAGTCCTTGCTAATACCTGGTTCAAACACCACAAACGACGGCTGAATACATGGACGAGACCTGGAGACACTGGAAGGTATCAAATAGACTTCATTATGATTAGGCGGAGATTCAGGAACCAGGTGTTGGATTTCAAAACTTTCCCAGGAGCAGACGTAGACTCTGACCATACATGGTAGGTCATGAAATGCCGTCTGAAGTTGAAGAAATTGAAGAAAGGAAGGAATGTAAGGAGATGGGATCTAGACAAGTTGAAAGAAAAGAGTGTGATGGATTGTTTCAAGGAACATGTTGCACAAGGACTAAACGAAAAGGCTGAAGGAAACACAATAGAGGAAGGATTGATAGTCATGAAAAATGAAGTCAGTAGGGCTGCTGAAGAAATGTTAGGAAGGAAGAAAATATCAACTAAAAATCAGTCGATAACTCAGAAGATACTAGACCTCATTGATGAGAGACGAAAATACAAGAATGCTAGAAATGAAGAGGGCAGAAAAGAATACAGGCGATCAAAGAATGAAGTGGATAGAAAGTGCAAGGTAGCTCAGGAAGAATGGCTGAAGGAGAAGTGCAAGGATGTCGATGGTTGTATGGTACTAGGGAAGGTAGATGCTGCATACAGGAAAATCAAGGAAACCTTTGGAGAAAGGAAATCTAGGTGTATGAATATTAAGTGCTCAGACGGAAAGCCACTTCTAGGGAAGGAAGACAAAGCAGAATGATGGCAGGAACTTATCCAACAGTTGTATCAATGTAAAGAAAGAGATGAAAGGGTTCTGGAACAAGAGGTTGTTGATGCTGATGAAATGGGGGACCCAATTTTGAAGTCAGAGTTTGACAGAGCTTTGAGAGACCTAAATAGGAACAAAGCACCTGGAATTGATGACATTCCCTCTGAATTACTGACTGCCTTAGGAGAAACCAGCATGGCAAAGTTATTCCATTTAGTGTGTAAGATGTATGAGACAGGAGAAGTGCCATCCGATTTCCGGCAGAATGTTGTTATACCTATTCCCAAGAAAGCCGGTGCTGACAAGTGTGAAAACTACCGCACCATTAGTTTAGTATCTCAAGCCTGCAAAATTTTAACACGTATTATTTACAGAAGAATGGAAGGACAAGTTAAAACAGAGTGGGGAGAAGATCAATTTGGCTTCGGAAGAAATATAGGAACACGTGAACCAATCTTGACTTTACGTCTGATCTTAGAGGATCGAATTAAGAAGGACAATCCCATGTACATGGCGTTCGTAGACCTAGAAAAGGCATTCGATAATGTGGATTGGACCAAGCTATTTAAGATTCTGAAGGTGATTGGGATTAGGTACCGAGAACGAAGAGTTATCTACGATCTGTATAAGAGTTATCTACAATCTGTATAAAAATCAGTCTGCAGTGATAAGAATCGAGGGCTTTTTAAAAGAAGCAGCAATCCAGAAAGGAGTGAGGCAAGGCTGCAGTTTTCCCTCTCATTTTCAATGTTTATACAGACAAAGACAAAGTCACCTCCATACAGGCCATGAAGGCCCTTGGAGGAGTGGAAGGTAAAGGCGCCCACCATTGTTAACCGCGGCACGTGATGGGGTGGAGTGGTTAGCTCTACGCCCGGCTGCCCTTGCCCCCTGGAATTAACCTGGTACTCATTTTTGGTGTAGGCTGAGTGAACCTCAGGGCCATATGAACCTCCGGAAGTGGAAATCTCGTTTCTTAAATTTTACGACTTCCTGGCGGGGATTCGAACCCACATCCTTCCGGGCGAACCGAGCACGTATCAGGAGAGATTTCCAGAATGAAGGTGCCCCGACAGGAAGACGTTTGAAGCTATTGATCGTCGTCTTATGGGAACATGGGACGTTTAAACCTGCTGCTTGTGATTGGGAGAAACCTAGAAGGAAGAGGACACTGCAGCTGGAGGAGGCAATTCTTCATGCACTTGACGACGGCACTAAAGTCAGCGTAAGGCAATTAGCTGCAACAAGTAATATTAACTTCATGACTGTCTGGAGAGAGTTACATGAGAAATTGCTGTATCCATACCACTTACGGCGTGTGCAAGAACTATCAGCAGTTTACTTTCCAGCACGGATTCACTTCTGCGACTGGCTTATTCAACAATGTTTCAACGCTGATTTAGTGCAACTGTGTTGTTCACGCGTGAGACTTCGTTTCAACGCGATCAGATTGTAAATTTTCACAATCAGCACGCATGGGCTGAAGAATCCTAATGCAACTGTTGAAGCACGCCATCAACATAGATTTTTGGTCAATATTTAGGCCGGCATTATTGCAGACTGTTTGTTGGGGCCTTATGTTCTTCCACCCAGGCTCAACGGACAACCTTACCATGCATTCTTAGAAATACTCTATCTCTTATGCTAAAATATATGCCTTTACAAGTGCGACGAAACATGTACTTTACGCCCGATTGAAATCCTCCTTATTTCAGTGTTAATGTTCATTGGATTTTATGTAACAGATTCCGTGAAAGATTGATCGGTAGAGGTGGGCTAATTCCCAGGCTCCCACGCTCTGCGAACCTAAACCTACTAGACTTTTATTTGTGTGGGCTTTTGAAACGTCTTGCGTATCGAACCCCAGTACAAGATGCAGAGAGTCTTCGTGCCCGTATTGTGGAAGGCTGCGAAACCATACACGATACTCCAGGTATACGTTAGCGCATCCGCGATTCAATGCGACGGCGGGTTGATGAATGCATCGATGCTAACGGAGGCCATTTTGAATATTTCATGTATAAGGATGAGATTCATGTGGTATCCTGGTGTGTTCTGATCCTTTGTGTTTCTCATGATTAATTTACACTGAGTGGCCAAAAGTCATAGGAAGACACTGCATGTGATGTTAATAACGAGTTGCTCCTCCGCGAGCCCTCAAAACGGCAGCAGAACGGCGAGGCATCGACTCTACAAGGTATTGGAATCGTTCTGGAGGGATATGGGTTCACGCATCTTGCACTGCTACCCATAATCAGTCTTGTGTAGTTGGTGCGGTGTTCATGGAGCGCACTCCAGCATCGAGAGCATCTCGTAAGTATTCGACTGGATTAAGATCGGGGTCAATCCATGGTCATAACTACACTGGAGTGCTCCTCCAACCACCTGCGTGCCACCACAGAGCGGTGGAATGGCGCATTGTTCTGTTGAAACAAGGCATCTCGATCAGCTGTATTCTAGGGCCAAAAAGGGATGAAGATGGTCTGAAAAATGTCCACATAACGTGCACTTGTCACACTCCCTGCAGCCGGACAATGGGGCCTAATTGCAATCATGAGAATGCTACCCAGACCAGAACTCAGCCACCTACCGTCTGGACACAACCATGTTGACACGCAGGGTCCATAGCTTCGTGGGGCATACGCAACACCCTCACGCTCCCATCAGCTCGAGACAACTTGAACCGGGATTCATTGGTCCATACCACACGCCTCCACTGTTCCATGGGGTCCATTGACGATGTTCGAAGGCCCATGCAAGTCGCTGAGCTCTGTGTCGAGGTGTCAGCAAAGGGTCCCGAGTTGGTCGTCGACTGCTGAAGCCTATCGGTGCAGTTGCCTCCTTATAGTCCTGGTAGAAATGGGTTCCTGACCCCCAACATTCAACTGGGCGGTGATCTGACTCACAGTAGCCCGTCGAGCGCCCAGTATGGCTCTGCGGAGGCGACGTGATATCCGTTCGTTGAACACCTGTGGCCTTCCCGTGTGGCGGATTACGCGGGTGGTAACATTATCTCTGCGATAATGAAGATTCACCCTCGACACCGATAACCTCGGAAACCCAAATTCGTGCTGTAATCTTCACAATGCTATGACCCATGCGCCGTGCGCTGATGATCACCCCACGTTCAAAGTCGGTTGACTCGCGACGTGTAGCCATCTTCACGACACTGGTGTCTGCGACAGACTGCTCAGGTACGCCGCAGCTAGCTGCAACGCTCAGGGGTCATACACGGCACATTTTCTAATGGGACACACCTTCCCGTGACTTTTGGCCACTCAGTGTACTATGTAGAGCTGTAGAAAATGAGTTCTAACATAGAAATAAAGCGTTTCCGGACCCATTTCCATTAATACGAGGGTCGAGTCATAACTCATGGCAACTATTTTTTTCCCGCGAATGGGAGACAACACGGAAAATCTAAGATACGGTATGCATTTTGAAATATAGGGCATGTACTTATGCATAGTGCCTGAAGACAAATTCTGACTTCAGGAGATTCTCGTAGGAAAGTGACAGAACACAGGCCATTGCTAAACATTGTTTTATTACGGTATAGACAGCAAATACACAAGACTACGTACAAAGGACAGGTCTCCACTGGTTACAGACCTTCGAAATAATCACCCAAGGTGTCCACTGTACGTTACCATAGACACTGGACGGCCTGGGTGAGGCATATCGGCAGTTGATACTCTACCCCGTTTGAACGTCTCCACCTACCTTGCCATTGTTCTATAGGGCATGGCATGCACACCTAATGCTTCCCGCAGCTCTGCATGGCATTGGCGTGCATTTCTCCCGCGGAGAACTGCTATCGGTGCTCCTGCTTGTTGACTTCCATTTTGTGACTCTCTCACTCACACACTGAACTTGGGGGCATGCTTAGACCCACACTGTTGTTTACATACACCATCTGGTGGCATCACACGCAAGTATATACCGTACGTTGCCAAATGCATATCTTAGATTTTCCGTGTTGTCTCCTGTTCGCGAGAAAAAAATAGTTGCCATGACTTATGACTCGACCTACGTATAATATTTTCTTCTTCTAGGTGTGAGTAATGTCCCGATATCTGAATGTAGACGTATTTTTACGTCGTGTACCGTATCATTTACGATTTCTGCGGAAAAATGTAACCTACGAAGCATAAACAAAACACTGCTATTTGATAAAGAACAAATAGAGATAGAACCATGGGTCACGGTGTGTTTGAGCTCCTCTATTTTCAGACATGTACCAACACATCAAAGTCTAAAACGTATGTTGAGATAAGTAGGCCCATTTATGGAAGGGTTCTATACGTCTTCATTTTCAGCTCAAGAGCACATTTCATGTGTCTGAGTTATTTACATCTGTAACAGTAACAACATGTAACGTCTTCGCCCAGTGTTTCCTCTGCATTTCGCTATCAGCTAGTCCTCGCCATAAAACCTATCTGTGTCGGTGCGACGTAAAGCCACTGTCAAGATCAGCTCTTACGTAAGCTCCTAGTTGACAATAAGTACTGAAGTTTTGTCCTGTGACGAGCAGATTGCAGCTCGTACTGAGACTGGAAGGACAATGTGTGCTGCTCAAGACACTAGTAACTGTTTTCCTCAAGACTTCCTGTTTGGGACTGCTACAGCAGCCTACCAAGTAGAAGGGGGTTGGAATGAAGATGGTGAGTATTATAGTGGCATAATGGTAATTATAATTCCAGGTTTATGTAATATTCCCGCATATCAAGCGAGTAGAAAATCCCAATTATGTGATGACGTCTACAACGAGACTCTTGTGTCTTTGAGATTGTTTTTCTTTTTCTACAGTTTGCTTTACGTCGCACCGACAGAGATAGGTCTTATTGCGACGATGGGGTAGGAAAGTGCTAGGAGTGGGAAGAAAGCGGGCCATGGTCCTCAAACACTTTTCTTTCTCTCACCATACTGTTGTTTTCGTAAAAGACTGTGATCATGGTAAATATTCTCGTTTACCAAGCTCGATAGCTGCAATCGCTTAAGTGCGGCCAGTGTTCAGTATTCGGGAGATAGTGGGTTCGAACCCCACTGTCGGCAGCCCTGAAGATGGTTTTCCGTAGTTTCCCATTTTCACACCAGGCAAATGCTGGGGCTGTACCTTAATTAAGGCCACGGCCGCTTTCTTCCTACTCCTAGCCCCTTCCTGTCCCATCGTCGCCATAAGACCTATCTGTGTCGGTCCGACGTAAAGCAACTTGCAAATATATATATATTCTCGTTTGAAAATAAATAGCAGAAAATGGCATTGCTGTACTTCAGAAATGGCATTCCATTCTGCGCTGTCAAGATCAGAGCTAGTTACGTTGATCGCCAACCTCCGTTCGGAGACGGCGTCTTAAGAAGAAGAAGTGATGGGAATGAAGACAGCTTATAACGTCAAGAAATGGAATCTTAAATGAATTAGATTCGTTCTGTAGGGGCTACCTAGTTGAGGTGGTAAGGTGTGTTCGGTTCATCTGGAAAGAGTGTGTTTGTTTCACCGAGAGGTAGTCAACAATTTAGAAAAAACAATTTCCATTTTTGAAGACGCATACGGCCCTGAGGTTCATTCAGCCTATGTCTAAAATAAGGGTCAGATTAATTCCTGGTGGCCAAGGCACTAACCACTCTATCACACTGTATAGAGCCCAGGTTACGAATAGTGGAAGCTTTAGGCTAATTTTCCTCTCCTCCGAGGGCCTCCATTGCCCGTATGAAGACGGCTTTACTTTGTATAATATTGCTAGTAATGGCAGAAAAAAAGAAAAACATGAAGCATAAATAAGCCCAAACATGAATATTTTTCTTAGGAATCTGTTCTTTTCAACCTTCGATATGGTATGAGATAGCTGTTTCTGGAGGTATTTGTGCGGATAGTGGCACTGTATAGAAGTGAAGCATGGATCATTACTAGTATAGAGTGGAAAAGAATACAATCCATTGAAATGTGGTGTTGCTGAAGGTCCCTGCACGTGAAATGTGGAGATTAGATAAGAAATGTAGTGGGCGGGCTGAGTGTCTCGAACCCCACTGTCGACAGCCCTGAAGACGGTTTTCCGTGGTTTCCCATTTTACACCAGGCAACTGCTGTGTCGGTGTGACGTAAAGCAAATTGTAAAAATAATGCTAGCCTCGTGTCGGTAGATTTACCAGTACATAAAATAACTCCTCCGGGACAAAATTCCGGTACCTCGCCGTCTCCGAAAACCGTAAAAGTAGTTAGTGGAACCAATAACTTTATATTATTATAAATGTAGAGAAACTGATTCAAATTGGTGAGAAGAGAACGTTCTAGCCACATTTGGCCAGAGAATTATATATATTGACAGGTCATGTCTTCAAACATCCACGATCTGTTTTCATACTTGTTGTGTGAACTGTGTGGTATGAGAACAGGCCAGACAGACTGCAGTAGATATATTTAGAAATATCCACAGGCTATAAGAGAAACGACTGGGTTGGCGTGGAAAACTTTAGCCTGTTAAGCCTGTCAATAGATTTATATCCCAAACAATAAAAACAAGTTTGTGACTTCCCATTCCTAGACCTTCACAAATTACCTAAATATGGGTGTTGATATAAAGATCGCACTGGCTAGAATATGGGCAAAGGTGCCATAGGAATCATTCAGGTGAGAATCAAACTAATCTTGTAGCTGTGACTGACCAGGTCGTGACTTTCAGTATTGACGTGTGTCCGCGATCTTCATCTAGGGATTTGTATAATAAATCTTCCACCGAGCGAGTTGGCGATTAAGGTCGCGTAGCTTTGAGCTTTCATTCGGGAGATGTTGGTGGGGGCGAGGGTTCACATCGCACCGTCGGCATCCCTGAAGGTGGTTTTCCCTGGTTTCCCATTTTTACGCCAGCAAATGCTGGGACTGTACCTTGATTAATGCCATGGTCGCTACCTTCCAGTCACCGGGCGAGTTGGCCGTGCGGTTAGGGGCTCGCAGCTGTGAGCTTGCATCCGGGAGATAGTGGGCTCGAATCCCACTGTCGGCAGCCTTGAAGATGGTTTTCCGTGGTTTCCCATTTTCACACAAGGCAAATTCTGGGGCTGTACCTTAATTAAGGCCACGGCCGCTTTCTTCCCACTCCTAGGCGTTTCCTATCCCATCATCGCCATAAGACCTATCTGTGTCGGTGCGACGTAAAGCGAATTGCAAAAAAAAAAAAAAAAAAAAAAAAAAATGCTACCTTCCAGTCCTAGCCCTTTCCCATCTTTGCGTTGCCGAAAACCTTCGATGTGTTTAAGACTGGTTTAAGGGACAGGAACCGGGTGAACTCAGGGCCAGGCAACATAACAGAGTGGGGACGTGAGTTTAAATCACATTCTCAGCCACCCTATAAGTTGTTTTCTGTGAGCTTCCCTCTTCAAATCCAGGTGAATAGTACCGAGGATACAGTCAACAGCCACTTCCTTCTCAGTCTTTTACGCAGTCAGACACCACATCGACAGAGGTTGTCAGACAAAACTCCGCACACTCTTTAGTATTTGAGTGATACAGCCACCGTTTTCTCTCCAAGATGGCTGAGGATCGCATCAGGGTTGAAATGGGAAGTCAGGTCCCTATGGCTCAGATTCGACATAAGGTTAGAGGTTCTTGAGTATGATCACGATATTAGCAAGCAGAGAAGCTTGTTGTTGTAGGTGGCTCTTGATATCAGGGACCTCCAGTTTTACGTTGAATCTAACCACAGGGCCGAGACGTTTCATTTTAAAAATCCAACACATTGGCTGTTGTTTGAGCCACGAACGTCTTGGTGAGAAGCCAGTAATATTGCCACTCAGCTATCACGCCCACAATCAATAGTCACATAAAATTACAATCAATCAATCAATCAATCAATCAATCAATCAATCAATCAATCAATCAATCAATCAATCAATCAATCAATCAATCAATCAATCAATCAATCAATCAATCAATCAATCAATCAATCAATCAATCAATCAATCAATCAATCAATCAATCAATCAATCAATCAATCAATCAATAAATACTGATCTGCATTTAGGGCAGTCGCCCAGGTGGCAGATTCCCTATCTGTTGTTTTCCTAGCCTTTTCCTAAACGATTTAAAAGAAATTGGAAATGTATTGAACGTCTCCCTTGGTAAGTTATTCCAATCCCTAACTCCTCTTCCTATAAATGAATATTTGCCCCAGTTTGATAGAGTACTTACAGTACTTCACAAAGGCTGATGGCTAAAGCTGTCCTAAGCTACAACATCATCAACGAAAACAACAACGCTATTTATATGGTCTTACGGTGCTACTTTCTGCTTTTTCATGTAAATACTAATGCATATTTGGCACATGTCTGATGTATTTTCTGTATCGCCTTTGAAATGAATGCTGAGTCTTGGGGCCTAAGAAACAGCATGTGTTTGTATTTTCATCAGAGACTGTTATTTGCCTGGAAATCAGTACATTCAGATAGGCCGGGTGGCCTACTTCTCACCGGCCAATGCAGGTGGAATTTTTGAAATGAAGAATCGCATCCCTATGTCTTGCAAAAGCGCAGATCCCGTGACCATGCCCATTATATCAATAATCACGTAAGACTACTTGCGTCTAAATGCTGAGATATTTCAGCTTCAATCAGAGGGTATCCTCAAGAGATAAGTGCCGGGCGTGACGTCACTCTCATCTCCCGTTCTGGAGGACTTGAATGCATGTATCTTTAACCTCTACCTCTCCAAGTATCTAGTGAACCCCTTCCTTTTCATCACTGACAAATAGTCCTTACTTGATTTTGCATAAACATACTCTCTTTACCTTCTGTTTTGTATCCTACCTAGTAACCATCACTTCTTTCAGGCTAGTAAGTTACACAATTTACTTGACCTTCATCACACATGAAATGGTCCGTGAATGAATTTAGAAATTGCAGTGCTTCTCTTCTCGATTTTGTTGAAGTTGTAACCCCAAACTGAACGAAATAGTTTGCGTGTATGCATTCTTCACCATCTACAGGTGCAGCAATGTTGGCTGGGATTGATTCTTGTCGTAGACTATAATATTGTGCAAGACAACGGTAGCTATGATTGTCTTGTCAGCAAGCTCAACATGGCATTCCAAAGGGTGGTGGTATAACCTCCAAGTATTTGCAAGGATACAAAAACACTTTCAACTGCGTTTCTGCTTCTTGAAAGACGATGATTGAAAGTCTTTTCTGCGTCACTGAGATTTCGACCAGTTTTGGATAAGGTCGCATGAGGTACTTTCTAAGGAGAAAAGCTTCATCACCAGCTATAATGTAAGGCAGAGCCTCTCAGAGTGAATGCACCTGGTGCATGCATTGTGCACGGTGCAAAAGACGACTTCGCTTGGTTGACCAGAGTGCAGACCCCACTCCTCGATTTGGAGCAATAGCGCTGTCTCTCTCTTTCTCCGCGCCTGTCTCGCTCGCTCCGCCTGCCTCCCTCTTCCTCACTTGCTCCGTAGCGCTCCAAATCCGAGCCGAGTTGAGCCGAGCTTAGCCGAGTAGCCCAGAGACGAAGCGTCGGTCCGAGCCGAGTGGGACCGATGCACTGTGCACAGGAACTCTGCGCCTCAGTTTGCACGCGTGAGATTTTGGGCGTTTGAGAGGCCCTGATGTAAGGTAAAGGAACGTCCGCTACATTTTCGTCTGGAGGAAATCCCATGCCTTCTCGTGTCAAGCGCTTACCAATGTTACTGTTGGCAAACATGTTTCGGTCACTAACTCTTCGATATTGCTCTACATCTACACAGAGAAATGTTTTATTAGTATCAACTAACCCCAGCAGCACAACAGAATGATACCTTTTGAGGTTGAAAAATCCTGATCCTCTTAACGAAGGGGCTTAAATACGGACGTGTGTGCCATCAGGCTGCGATACCGTAAGGAAAGTTCAGCTTTTCTCAGAAAACTCTCCCCGATGTTCTCCAGATCGCTTCCTTGGGCTCAATCATGAGTATAGGTTGCACACTCTTCCAAATAGCTTCACAGATATTTTCAACAATTTCACTGACTGTAGACGTACCCATGCGATAGGTGAAAGCCATGGATCGGAACGAATTCCCATTTGCTAGATAGGCTACTTGAAATTAAGCAAAAATATGATCATAATTATTAGTTGTAGGCCTAGTTTATCAGTATCAAGTACTCTGCTATACAGTATGCATTACGATTTATCATGGTTTTTGTTTGATTCGCAGTATTTGTGCTGACACAGAAAATCCAGGTGTCATGAAAGCTGAGGTAGTCAAAATGCCATTTGACGAAAGAGACGAGATGACCATAACGCCTGGTGAGGAAATAGTTGTGACGACCGAACGAGTTGACCGTCCGGTTAGAGTCGCGCAGCTGTGAGCTTGAATTCGGGAGATAGAGGGTTGGAATCCAACCGTCGGTGGCCCTCAAGATGCTTTTCCGTGGTTTTCCATTTTTACACCAGGCAAATGCTGGGGCTGTACTTTAATTTAGCCCACGGCTGCTTCCTTCCCATTCCTAGCTCTTTCCCATCCTTCCATCGCCGAAAACATTCAATGTGTCAGCGCAACTTTAAACTTAAACAAGCAGCAAAAAATAAAAAGTAAAATAAAGATGAGTAGTGACGAACTATGACAATGCCGATAGTACCGGTGACGAGAATTCCGGACCACCAATAGACTAAACGTACAGGAATGGGGGCTATAGTAAATTTGAATAAACTGAGGCCACAATTTTATGCAACGTATCTTACAAGTAATCGCCCATTGAATAATGCAATCCGTTGGTATACTGTTGGTGATAAATATTTTTTAAATGTAGAACTTACTTTTATTTATAAGTTGGACAGCTCGACGATTATTAAGGACAATTTTATCTAGCAATTTAATTAAGGATATTAAATGCGCTGAAAACATAAAGTAACAATAATTTACATCCGTAAGCAACGCAATGAAATAATACATATCAATGCTCTAAAATAAATATTTCGCTACACTCGACATACTCTAAACTACAAATTTCCAGTGAATAATGGCGAGGGGTTAAACGTTTCTTATGGCAGGCGGGCACCTTCATTCTTGATTTAAGCGATTCGTATGCGTAGTAAATTCAAACTATATCAGAATCGTTGATTATTATTATTATTATTATTATGATTATTATTATTATTATTATTATTATTATTATTATTATTATTATTATTTGCTTGTTTGCTTGCTTGTTGTTTAAAGGGGTCTAACATCTAGGTCATCGGCCCATTATATTATTTCAACAAGAATATTATCACACTGAGTGTATGACCACGGGGATCATGAACTTCAAATACACTGGCGAAAAATAAATATCCAAACACCATGACATAACGAATGTAGAATACGGAAATTTTGGCAATAAATTTGCCGAGGTAACATTATTTAATTGATTAAAGGTACAAGACTACAGGTTAATATCCACTCGAGAAAAGCTGTCGCAAATGTGCCATGATGGTCCATTAATAACCGGTGTTATCGCCTGACTGTTGAATGCAGGCATGCAAACGTGCATGCATTGTGTCGTACAGGTGCCGGATGTTAGTTTGCATTATAGAGTTCCATGCCTGTTGCACTTGGTCGGTCAATACAGGGACGGTTAATGCCGGTTGTGGATGCAGCTAGAGTTGTCGTCCAATGATGTCGCATACGTGCTCGATTGGGGACAGATAGGGGGATCGAGCAGGCCAAGGCAACATGTCGACACTGTTTAGAGCACGTTGGGTTAATACAGCGGCATGGGGGCGTGCATTATCCTGTTGGAAAACACCCCCTGGAATACTGTTCATTAATGGCAGCACAACAGGTCGAATCACCGGACAGACGTACACTTCTGTAGTCAGGGTGCGTGAGATAACCACGAGAGTGTCCCTGCTGTCATAGGAAATTGCTCCCTAGACCAGAACTCCCGGTGTAGGTCCAGTGTGTCGACGCCGCAGACAGGTGGAATGCAGGCGCCCACCTGGCCTCCTTCTAACCAACAGACGGCCATCACTGGCACCAAGACAGAAACGGCTTTCATCGCAAAACACAACGGACCTCCACTCCATCCTCCAAAGAGCTCTCGCTTGACACCGCTGAAGTCGCAGACGGGAGTGGTTTGGCGTAAGCGGAATCCACGCAACAGGCCGTCTGGGTCGGAGCTGTCCTTCAAGTAACCGATTTCGAACACTTCATTGCGTCACTGTGTTGCTAACTGCCACTCGAATTGCTGCTGCAGACGCAATCCGCTGCGCCACAGCCGTACGCCGAATACGACGGTCCTCCCTCCCGGTGATGCCACGGGGACGTCCGCAGCCCGGCCTTCTTGCGAGCGTACCTTCTCGTGACCATTGCTGTCAGCACGCATGCACAGTGGAGACATTCCTGCCAAGTCGTTCTGCAATAGCGCGGAAGGAAAATCCACCTTCACGTAGCCCTATTATACGGCCACGTTCAACCGCACTGAGCTGTTGATACTGACCTCTTTGTCGTCGTAAAGGCGTTCTTGACCCACTCACAGTCACTCCGTCCAATCTCACAGGTAACCTAACGCTCTCGCACAGTACACAATGTACTTAATGCAAACCTGATGTGCAACGCCATGGGGCCGCTACTAGCGCCACGCTAATGTGATTTGCGGGAAATTTGAATCAGCATCATCATTTAGATGTATAATGACGCCTACCAACGTTCCTTAACCTAGCACACTCCTTCTTGGTGTTTGGATACTTTTTTCCGCCAGTGTAATATTAGGCTCTATACATGGTTTCATATTACAGCGGTGATTAAAGAAATAGGAAATGGTAATAAGCAAAAAAGAAGTCTGCAAAGACTAACAAACATATCGATGGCCTAGATTGAATACCTCGTATCTCAAAAAGTTCTTCCTATCCATTATTTCCCTTAAGACTGGTCACGCCTCCCAGCCACACATGAATATGCAGTCCATCAGAACAATGTTCATTGGGTTTATTTTCCTATGCTGATGCGTAAAGGAAAATGAACCTTATAGAATTATACTGTAGGAGTCAGTAAATACGTCACGCAGACATACTTTCCTATAGTACGGTACGATAAGGTTCATTTTCCTTCACACGTCAGCATTGGAATAAAGAGCACAACGAACATTGTTCTGATGGACTGCGTATTTATGTGTGGCTGGGAGGCGTAACCAGTCTTAAGGGAAGTAATGGATAGAAAGAACTTTGTGAGATACGAGGTTTTCATTCTAGGCCATCGATATTACATGTCACCGGAACTTTCTGAAAAAATAAGACTGACAATCATATAACATGCCACCGGAACATTCTGAAAAAATAACAATTATACATCAACAGGCTGTATCAAAGAACAAGATGCAACTACATTGAGCCCTTCTCTATCGTACTGCGTACAGATGAAACAACATTAATGAAAAATACAAAAGAACTGCTATTTAACAAATGCATATTAGGACAACACTTGTGCTACCAATTGACGTGTCTACAGAGATAAACCTTTTTTTTTATTTTTTTATTTTTTTTATTTTTTAAATTTTTTTAAATGTAGTATTTAATCGTTCAGCATAAATACATGCTATATCAGATTACTGTTGACAAGAGATAAAATAAAACAATCAAACAAACAACAAACAAAAATCTTAGTACATAACAAAACAGGGCAAAATAATCACTTACTAGGGACGAGATTTGAAGTCGACCTCCTGTAGGCCCTTCTGTAACTAGAATAAGTGAGGAGAGTTTGTAATAAAGTGCTGGAAAAGATACACACACAGATAATATTTTTTTTTTTTAAAGCAATTGGTCACTAACACAAAGGGATGTTCCAGTTTTTCTAGTCAAGTTAACTCTTATGTTCTTGGTAATGCTTGTTATACTAATATTTCACTGAGAAGTAAATTGGTAGTTGAATAAAAGAAGCACTGAGCAACAATAGCACTCGAGTGGAAATTCGTACACGTTGAATTGTTTTATTTTTGATATACACAAACACTCACTGTTCATCTTCAGATTCTTCTCTTGGCGAAAGTAAAAGATCTTGAGGAAGTCTACTTTTAATCCGTCGTGGAAGTGTGGATCGTTTTCCAAGGGCGAAGAACACAGCCCCAGGCACATTTTGGAGTTTCTTGAAGAACGTCTTGGCGTGCATTGAAATCACGTGTTCCAAAGTGTCTAACTGAAGTTCACGATGTAACTGTTTGTTTCGGACGTACCAAGGAGCGTTGGTGATGATACGGAGAACTTTGTTTTGGAATGATTGCAAACGTCTGATAGTGGTTCGAGCCGCCCCTCCCCAGACTGGACAGGCGTAGGTGAATAAAGGACGGAGCAGTGATTTGTAGAGAAGTAATCCACATTCAAATTTGAGGGAAGATTTCCTGTTTAGGAGAGGATATAGTCTTCTTAGTCGTGCATAACTTAGATTTAATTTCTGATTTATATGGTATTTCCATGATAAGCGACGGTCAAGGAATACTCCCAGGTACTTCACGGCCTTGTCGTTAGGCGTCCATTGGATGGCTGTTCCATTTAGGAAGATTGGTGGTGGGAGAGGTGGACGTCGAAGAGTAAAGATCATGGTTTCACATTTAGGTACATTCAGTGAAATTCTCCAGTCATCTAACCACGTTGATATGGTTTGCAGAGAGGCTTGCAGTCGACGAGTGGCAGTTAAAATGTCATGGTGGGATGTGAAGACAGCAGTATCATCTGCATACATTGCGACGTTGACGAATGGAGGCGATGGAATGTCATGGGTATAAATGTTGAAGAGGGTTGGACCAAGAATAGAACCTTGTGGGACGCCGGCGTTAATGAGCCGAGGTGTTGAAGACGTGGAATTGATACGTACGCGAAAGATCCGCTGACTCAAGAAGCTGTAGATGATGCTGTATATATAATGTGGAATTCCGATTGTGTGCAATTTGTATAATAGGCCTTTATGCCAAACTTTGTCAAATGCCTTTGTAAAATCTAAGAACGCTGCAAGAGTGTGATGTTTGAACTCGAAACCTTGCGCAATGTGTTCCGTAAGACGTAGTAGCTGATGAGTTGTCGAATGCCGTTGACGAAAGCCAAACTGGTGATGTGGAAGGAGAGATGTGTCCTCTAAGAAATTATTTAGACGTTTAAGGATGATTTTCTCAAATAATTTGGATAATGTTGGTAATAAACTTATTGGTCGGTAACTCGTGGGTAGTGTCGAAGGTTTCCCAGGTTTGTGAATTGCAATTATTTCTGCATGCTTCCATGTGTCGGGAAAGTACCCAAGACGAAGAAGAGCATTGAATATAGACGCAAGGAATGATAGTGCTTTTCGAGTGAAGTGCTTCAAGGCTATGTTAGGGATGAGATCATGTCCAGCAGCTTTCTTGACGGGCAGGTTCTTGATCAGATTTCGTATTTCTCCCGGTGAGGTAAATTTGATTCTTTCTGGAACTGTAGGGCAGAATGTTGGGAACGCTACTATTTCACTGTTATACTCGTGATTGATTGGTGGGTTTGGAGTGAAGGAAGCTTCAAAAACATCTGCAAGTATATCACATTTTTCAGAATCACTCAAACAATGGGTATCAGATGCTTTCAGAGGAGGAATAAGGCTTGGTTCATGCAGTATTCGTTTGGTTTCCTTCCAGAGTGTACAATCATCAGGCGACAGACCAGAGAGATGATGCTGGTACGAAGCATAACGGTGATTATCTAAAGTTGTGCGTACTAATCTGATAAGCTGGTTTAATCTATGATGTTGCCAAGGTAGGCGCTGAGCCTGCCACAGACGTCGCATTTTATGTTTAGCCTTGATGAGTCTTAAAATTCTGAGGGGAAATGTTGAGTGAAGAGGTGGCTGTTGCGGCCTCCTTTGGGACAGAGTAGCTGCTTGGAGTGAAGTAGTGATAATGTTGGTGAAGTGGCAAATGGCATTGTCAAGATCTTCTCGAGTCATGAGGGGCATATTTGGTTGAAGGCAGGAGTCAAGCTGGTGGTGATAAATGTCCCAATTAATATAACCATGAGTAAGAGTACGTGGTTGTTGAACGAAAGTTTCAGCAGAAAAGGATGTAATTACTGGACAATGATTCGAATACATTTCAGCCACTGGTCTCATATAAATGGGGAAGGCGACGTTTTTGATTAGGGCTATGTCGAGAATATCCGGCTGGTGATTGAAGTTAGATGGGTAATGAGTCGGTTCGTCTGGAGCAGCGACGTGGATGGCATGAAGTTCAGTTGCTGCTAACAGCTGTCTACCATTGGGAGTTGTTACACGACAGCCCCAAATCTCGTTCTTGCTGTTAAGATCTCCCATTAGGATGGTTGGTAACTGGTCTTGAAACAATAATCTTATATCTTCAACGTGGAGTCGAGCTGAAGGGGGTTTATAGGCTGCTATGACTGTCAAAGGGGTTCCATTGCGTAATTCAATTTTAACAGCACAAGCTTCGATAGTGGTTAACTGTGGTAAGAATATCGGATAATGTTTAAGTCTTTTCTTTATAATGACTGCTACTCCACCAGAGGCAACAGGAGCTTGGCGATCACATCGGTAGATGTTGAAACCAGGTGCTGTAAAACGTTCATGTTCAACGAGATGAGTTTCAGAAATGCATGCTACATCGATATTATGGCGGGACATGAACTCCAAGAAGGAGGCACGTTTGACCTTCAAACCGTTAGCATTCCAGTTGAGAAATGTGAGATGGGAAAACAGAGGATTGGCACTAACAACCATTGTTAAGGAGTTCTGAGAGTAATTTCATGATAAATGATTTAATTTGGGGGATGAAAGGCGTATGGAAGGCTATAATCTGTTGGACAAGGCTGGAAGACGATGCAGGTTGAGAAGAATTTTGCGGTGGATTCTGAGCTGAATATACTGGGTTTTGCGGAGAAGGTTGAGAAAGCGGGCGTTGCCATGCTGATGGGTTAGGAGTTCGAACGAGCGAAGGTCGAGATGGTAACGGAGGAAAGTTCGTAGCATTATTAGCTGGTGGTGTGGGGGCGATAATGTTGGGCTGGGTGCTGGTGAACATCGGTGTTGGAGGAGAAGTACTTGCACGCCTGAGCTTGTTCTTCATATTGAGATAATATGGGCAGCCTTTGTAATTTGCAGCGTGATATTGGCCGCAGTTGACACACGTTGGAGGTACTTGTCGTGGTTTATTGCATGCTGAATAGTGATGATTATTAGGGCATTTGACGCAGCGTGGACTTAAGTTGCAGAAGTTTTTAGTGTGACCGAACCGTTGACATCGGGTACACTGTGAGATGTCTTGTGGTTTGCGACGAAGTTCGACCGAAATAATGGCACGCTGAATGTGTGTCAAGTCAAAAATTCTTTTTGCATCTTCCGTGTTGTCCAATTCAACGGCGCAGAGGGGCATGGGCTGCTTATCTTTGAAAAGAAGCCGAGTAACTTTGCGTACCGGGAAGTTAAGCTCTTGTAACTCTGAGTGGAGTTCCGAGTCAGTAACAGAGTATGGGACATCACGAATGATAACTTCAAGTTTTTTGGTGGTAGGGTCTTGGAAGGTATGAAATTGAAGCTCGGATTCTTCTAGAAATTTGGTGACGGAACGATAATCGCTGATAGTGGTAGTATTTATCTTGAGAACTTTGCCGCGCTGTTGTGTAGTGTAATCACTGCTGATTACAGTATTCAAGTCTCTAATAATTTGCTGATAATTATTTACTTCGTGGAGAAAGATTGGTGGCACGTTAACTTTAGGTGTTAATGGGGCAACATTGTCACCTGCAGTGTTATCATCCATGCGTTCAAGAGGAGCATACTTATTATGAACGGCTGTGAGATCTACCATATACTTATTGTTTACTCTTGCAGCGGATACAGTTAACTTTTTACTGGGAGTCGGAAAACCATCGTCCTGTTGTAACGGGGGATCGGGAGAAGCAAGTGCTTCGTGCGCACGTTTAAGTTCCGCAAGTTTACTTGGTTGTAAAATAGATCGTGATGAGGTTGAAGACATAGAACGTTGATTAAGAAGTTCTGGACTTACATGATGTTGTTCTCGTCGTTGTGAATGCTGCTGCTGTGAAGCTGCTTGTTGCTGTAGATTTGAGGAAACTTTCACTAAAGGCTGGTTTGTGTTGACTTGTTGACTGGGTTGAATTGGTTGCGTTGAATCCATGTCCGCTGACGACGAATAATATGTTAATAAACTTTCTTTTAATATAGTCCCCGTATCAGGGTTTATTCCATTAGCCATGTTGAGAGAAGTGTAAGTTCGTAGCGTGAAAGCACACGAAGTTTAATTACACTAACACACTGAAGAACGAACACACAATACACGTTATGCTACACTGCCAACACAAGCGAGAGGTAAGAGCTCGGAGTGACTTGCTTCGGCTGAAGCTCGCTAGCGACTGAGATATAACCTGTGACTACAAAATTAAACAGTTTAATAACAAGCATTTATTAGTGAAAACAACCCTATGGACTGTATCGCGATTAATCTACCTAAGGCATTTGAAAGGATAGATCATGGGACACTACAGGCAAAAATGAGCGAAATTGGAATAGACGAAAAAGTGACTGAATGGGTAGCTACATTTCTAAAAAATGGAACTCAGAGGTTTAGAGTAGGTGATCCTGTAATCATTAACACATTGACGACCGGCCCTGGAGATTTCCGTAGTACCCGTGATATTGCAAGGCAGTTCCAGGTATCTCAAACACTGGTTGTTGACGTGTTGCACGACGAAAAACTGCAACGTTAACTCAACACTAGCGGCCAGAAGACCGCATTCAACGAGTACAGTTCTGTAAATGGCTTTTGCAACAAGTTGAAGATAACGAACCATTTTATAAAGAATGTGATATGGAGTGACGAATGTAGCTTCACTCGGGAAGGTATTTTCAACCATCACAACAGCCATTATTGGTCTGACCACAACCCACATGTCACTCGTGAACATGGCTTTCAGGAACGCTTTGGCATAAACCTGTGGGCTGGAATCGTGGGAGGAGTGCTTTTAGGCCCTTACCTATTGACGGACAAGTTGAATGCGCCCCGTTATCGTACGTTTCTGGCCAGTAATTTGCCTGACGCTTTAGAAAACGTTCCACTTTGTGTTCGGCGACAGGTATGGTTTCAGCATGATGGTGCACTGCCACACTTTGGAATGACTATGCGTAACTGGTTAAATGAAGCGTTTCCAGGGAAATGGATTGGTCGTGGAAGTCCAATGTTATGGCCTCCACGTTCCCCGGACCTTAATTCACTGGATTTTTATTTGCGGGGTCGCTTAAAGGAACATGTTTATAGTACTCTACCCATGGATGTACAAGACCTAATAGCTAGCGTGCATGCTGCATCGGCAATGGTGGATGCAGGTGTGTTGCGTAGGGTCCGGTAAAGTATGCTTCAGCGAGTGGCGAAGTGTTTGCAAATGCAAGGTGGTCGCTTTGAACATCTGCTGTGAAGTGAACGTTGCTCGTAAGTGTACGTACCGGCACTGTGAAGATAAGACTGGACGTCACACGTACACTATGGAATTATTGTGCGTAGCATAATGGGCAATCCAGTGTAGCCTAACTACTGTACTGTATTGTGTTTCCTTGTACCGCATTGGATAGAGACAATGCTACTGTATCCACTATTATGTTCTACGTATTGGCTTTATTTGTGCCATGGACGAAACAAAGTGGTCGTTTACGTCTGTAAGAAGTTCATGTTATGTTTCAATGTTTAAATAAAGGTAACTTTAACGGTAAGAGAGAACATTAGTGTATTGCTTAGTGGAGGTGTACATAGGATACAATTTGATGCATTAACTGAAAGAAAGAATTGGCGCGAACGCGACTCGAACATCGGCGAGTCCGCACAACCGGCATTTATGGCATTACCTCGTTTCACTGAGTTTATGAGATAGCTCCGGCAGAGCGCCGAGTTCATGCGACCTGTGCTTGGCCACGCTGCACGCCGTTACAGTGTTGCCTCGTTTCTTAACTGGCATTTCTATTAAACCTATTGGTGGGACTAGGTTTTGCAAGATAAACTTTTGTCGTGAATTTTGACGAGGAACCGCATGCCGACCTCCATGTGCGGCATTTTTTGTTCACCCTGTATATGAACACGACAAGATTAGAAACATGGTCCAAGATATTCTGATACAACTTTCAATTTGTATTATTGCACATTTTTACAGTTTTACCCTTTAAGAGGGGGTGCTCCTTTTTCCTATAAGGTCTTTACGTAAATATGTGATTTTAACCTGTATACCAGAAGAACAGAATCCACATATTCTCGAAACATGTACTACCTATTTATTTTTGAGTGTACAATGAATTAAATCTTTTCTTCTTCTTTATCTAGGGTCGGTTTTTCCCTCGGACTCAGCGGGGGATCCCACCTCTGCCGCCTCAAGGGCAGTGTCCTGGAGCTTCAGACTCTGGATCGGGGAATACAACAGGGGCGGATGACCAGTACCTCGCCCAGGCGGTCTCACCTGCTATGATGTACAGGGGCCTTGCAGGGGGATGGGAAGATTGGAGGGGATAGACGAGGTTGAGGGAAGGAAGCGGCCGTGGCCTTAAGTTAGGTACCATCCCGGCATTTTCCTGGAGGATAAGTGGGAAACCACGGAAAACCACTTCGAGGATGGCTGAGGTGGGAATTGAACCCACCTCTACTCAGTTGACCTCCCGAGGCTGAGTGGGCCCCGTTCCAGCCTTCGTACCACTTTTCAAATTTCGTGGCAGAGCCGGGAATCGAACCCGGGCCTCCGGGGGTGGCAGCTAATCACGCTAACCTCTACACCACAGAGGCGGACAATTAAATCTTTTACACATTAGATTTGGTACAGTACTACCATGGCGGACGCACTAAAATAAGTATACTTAATGTGATTTAGTCAATACGGGCCCATGCCTGGCCAATATGGGCAAGATTATAAATAACGTACAAGAAGACAGTATCGTCGCCCTAATACGAATAACACTCGGCTCTATGGCTAAATGGTTAGTCCACTGGCCTTTCGACCAAGGGTCCCGAGTTCAATTCTCGATTGTGTCAGAGATTTCAACCTTCATTGGTTAATTCCGATGGCTCGAGGGATGGGTGTGTGTGCCGTATTCAGCATTATAATTCATCATAGGTAGAGCACCTTCCTCACAGAAGCGCAGGTCGCTTATAAGGCGTCAACTCGAAAGACCCGCACAAGGCCTCTCCCGAGGCCACACACCATAAGAAAAGTACGAATAATTTATATTTATGATGCATTACTGCTAGAAGGTATCGTTGTCTTATACGTCGTAGAAATAAAATTCGGGATATTATTGTTCTTTTTTTTTCTAGAAGTTGCTTTACGTCGCACCGACAGAGATAGGTCTTATGGCGACGATGGGACAGGAAAGGGCCAGGAGTGGGAAGGAAGCGGCCGTGGCCTTAATTAAGGGTTCGAACCTACTATCTCCCGAATACTGGATACTGGCCGCACTTAAGCGACTGCAGCTATCGAGCTCGGTTATTCTTGTTCTGTGCCATTCATCGTTCTTTGTGGCATAATTGGTTAGTTGTTATCTTTCTGTTCTCAAAGCATTGGGTTCGATTCCCTCTGAAGATGATGGCGTTTGAGGACATTTAAGAGCGACAATTTAGTGTCGTCGGCTTCTGATTCGTTAAGAAATCCTTGCGGAACAAAATTCGAATATCCTGCCGTGTCTTAAAATCTATAATAATTGAAAGGAGATTGAGCAACATTCTTCTTCTGGCCATAATATCAATTTGTTGGGGTCGGCAATTGATATGAACAACCTAAGCTTACTCGCACGCACTTGGACGCAATTAAAGGTAACTTAATCCACGCGATAAGTATCAGTGAAAGTTGCTTTTCTACCTCAATTCCCAATAGCTTGGTTCACCATGATGGCTTAATCTCCATCGTCATGACCGCAGCAAGAAGAGGGGTGGAGGTATCGTTCTTTATAGTAGAGATAACGTCAAGAGCAGTATCATTTGCACCTCATCGACCGGTGAGTTACTGAGGACATTTCATATACCTGAATTGATCTTAAAGTGACTACTAACCCTCAGAAAGTTGTAACACGTGGACAAATTTCAATATCGGCCGTGTCCACACACGATCTTATATTTCTCGCTTACTCGCTTCGTATCTATCTATCTATATAAATAAAATTGTTCGTGTCTGTTTGTTCCACCATCACGTCGAAACGGCTGGATAGATCTCAACCAAACTTCATATTTAGAGTATACTCATCCCGGGGAAGGTTTCGATATGCATATCATTTTAAAATCTTTGAATACACGGTGGGTTTATAGGAAAACCAGAATGGTTTTTCCACCATCACGTCGAAACGGCTGGATAGATCTCAACCAAACTTCATATTTAGAGTATACTCCTCCCGGGGAAGGTTTCGATGTGCATATCATTTTAAAATCTTTGAATACACGGCGGGTTTATAGGAAAACCAGAATGGTTTTTCCACCATCACGTCGAAACGGCTGGATAGATCTCAACCAAACTTCATATTTAGAGTATAATCATCCCGGGGAAGGTTTCGATATGCATATAATTTTAAAATCTTTGAATACACGGGGGGTTTATAGGAAAACCAGAATGGTTTTTCCACCATCACGTCGAAACGGCTGGATAGATCTCAAAAAAACTTCATATTTAGAGTATACTCCTCCCGGGGAAGGATTCGATATGCATATCATTTTAAAATCTTTGAATACACGGGGGGTTTATAGGAAAACCAGAATGGTTTTTCCACCATCACGTCGAAACGGCTGGATAGATCTCAACCAAACTTCATATTTAGAGTATACTCCTCCCGGGGAAGGTTTCGATATGCATATCATTTTTAAATCTTTGAATACACGGGGGGTTTATAGGAAAACCAGAATGGTTTTTCCACCATCACGTCGAAACGGCTGGATAGATCTCAACCAAACTTCATATTTAGAGTATACTCCTCCCGGGGAAGCTTTCGATATGCCTATCATTTCAGAAACTTTGAATACATGGGGGTTTATAAGAAAACCAGAATGGTTTTTCCATCATCACGTCGAAACGGCTGGATAGATCTCAACCAAATTTCATATTTAGAGTATACTCATCCCGGGGAAGGTTTCGATATGCATATCATTTTAAAATCTTTGAATAGACGGGGGTTTATAGGAAAACCAGAACGGTTTTTCCACCATCACGTCGAAACGGCTCGATAGATCTCAACTAAACTTCATATTTGGAGTATAATCATCCCGGGGAAGGTTTCAATATGCATATCATTTTATAATCTTTGAATAGACGGGGGGTTTATAGGAAAACCACAATGGTTTTACTCCATTTTCTCTTATACTATTGATTTTCTGTAAACTTCGTTTACCGTACGTGAAACGTCTCTTCATTATAAACAACTTTCGTTATGTTCATAATTTACCTTACTCTTTACATGACGAAGAAATTTACAATTTTCTGCTGGTACCATGCTCTGCATTGAGTGACCGACAGACTGACAACGAACCTACAGGTTACCATGGCAACGTCTCTGACTGCATGTCAGCAGGGAAGTAACGTATTGCCATTTTCCTCATCATGCTTTTAAATTCGTGGTTGTTCCTTAGGTAGAAGGCAAGAGAGGCGTCAATCGGCCTATCTGCGGGATATTGGCGGAATATCGTTGGATGTTATAACCGCCTTCGAATAGATTAAGTAATAACACCATTAGTCATCTTCTTATTATTTGTTTACCTAGGAATCAATGGACCTAAATTTCTCCTCTGTTACCGCTTTATTATATCCATAACTCACACTAGCATAATTTATTGAGGGGCATTTGATTTTCCAATACATTAACTTGGCATTTACATATTTGTCGTTATCCGGCTGTCCTCAATTATAATCCATTTTCTATTACTTTCAACTTTCTTAACTGTATTATTTTCTTCCTTAATTACGCCGTATGTACGCGAGTGCTACAAACTACTGGATGTATTTCCACCAATACTCATATTTAGAATACACCTGTCCTTGATAGGTTTTAGGGCAAATATTGTTTCTAAATCCCTGAACTGACTGGGGGTTTATACGAAACCGAAACAGTGATTTTGCACTTCCAAAAAATATACACAACCAAACTTTATGGAAGTCTACCTACCTTGGTAGAAATTAATTCCTAAACCTTTTTTCTCATGTGCATCATTTCGATACGAGGATTAATAAGGGAGATATCATTAACGGACCGTATTTCTGTACAAGTCCCATCGGACTTGACTCACGAGCGGGTGCGTGTAAAGCGTATTCCTTACAACTTGATAACTACTGAAGACATTCGAACCAAAATTTATATTTAGCATCCACCTGTCCAAAGGTAGGTTTTAAACGTAAATAACATTTCATGTTCCGGAATGGACTGGCGGTTTATAGGGAACCGAAATGGTGATTTTACTCTTCCACAATATATACAGAACAAGACCAACCTGACTGGAAATCGACCAAACGTGATGGAATTCCACCTCTAAACCTTTTTTTCATGAGCATTTTTTCGTCAGGAGGATTAATAAGGGAGATATCATGAATGGTCAGTTTTGCAGGTTAAGTCCAGCGGACATAGCCAAAACGGTGTTTTACATGGAGCAGATTCCTTATCTACATAAATCAAATCGTAACGACTGTGTGCCTCTACACTGACTATTTTGGCGAAATTTTCGTACAGCTTTCCGTTTAAGGGGTAATAATGACCATCTGCATAATTTTAGGTTTAGTTTCCTGAAAGTCCTAATTTTTACCCGCCTCGCACAAAATCCAGATTGCGGCATAATCTGCCAGAAGAAAAAGAAGATAATTGAAATTTGACAAAATTATACGTTTTAGCCTGTAACGAACGGAAAACATCCAAGATCATTAAATTTTTCACTTTTTATCCCCGAAGAATATCGAAATATGCAGGCAATTTTAATGATGGTGCAGACCTTCGGAAATTCCTATCACATAACAGATTGCACAATCTCCGTTCAATTTGGAATGATCTACAACCTTGGTCTTATGACTTTTTGCCGTATCTGTATCCCTTTTACGTTTGATTTTTCTCTATTAATGGATGTTAAGTCAATTTGGAATTTTCACATGCATAATTCATACCTTCGATTACTTATATGAAATACAGAATCATCAATCTCTTCACGAAAATTGGCCCACCCAGTAGCCATATATGAGCCAAATGCTATGTATGTAGCTGTCACATAATTATCCGAAAAGTAATGTAATGTGAGATAATCTTACAAAAACGTTACCCTGTTCAACGTTTCTAACTCAATCTGACCCAAGAATAGATGACATATCATAGGACCAGCCATTTAGGCTACTAAATCCGGCGTGTCTTTTGGTATAATCCTTTGTCGATATGACGTACGGTTAGTAGCAGTTAATCTGCAAATGAAGGTCTTCAGTATTGTAAACACGCATATACTTTCGTATGTCGATCCATATATATTCACTGATGTCGATTTGTAGCGACTGAGAAAGGGTGGGTCTGCTATTGTAATCAGTACTCCCCACACCGACTTTGACTGGCAGTATGAAAGGGTTCCTTCTCCAACTCCTGTGTAACTGTCATTAGTAAGGAAGGCCTACAATTGTAATGAATAGTTCACTTCTCGATTTGACTTGCAGAAGGCAAGTGAGCATGCAGTTTTGTTTAAAACTCCCCTACCCGAATGTGTTTGGCAGTAGGCAAGGGTGCCCGCCATTATAAAGAAATGTCCTCATCTAAAATGTGACTGGCATTAGGCATAGTGGCCTGCTATTTTGATGGAAACTCACCAACTTGGTGTGACTGGCAGTAAGCTGGCTGCCAGTAGGAAAATGGGCCTGGCATTATAATGATAACTGCACAACTCAATTTCGAGTGATAGTAGGGTAATTGCCTGCCATTATAATAAAAACTCCTCAACTGTAATCTGTCTGGAAGTAGGAAAGTGGGGCTGCCATTTTAACGAAAACTCCCCAAATCGATTCTGTCCGCGTAGTAGGCAATGGGGCCTGCAATTATAATGTAAACTTCCCAACTCAATTGTGAATGGCAGTAGGCAAGTGAGCCTGCCGTTATATCACAAATCCATAACAAACACTTTACATTGGAAACAACGTACGGGGACCTCCCCATGCTCTTTCTCGGATAACGCTAAGAGACATGCAATTTTAAAACAATCTTATTTACTGCATGTACACTATTTACTTCGATATTCGAATACAATGCAGAATACCGTAGCGAAGCACGGGTACATTCGCTAGTCAGAGATATTCATGAATTTGGATTTTTGTTACTAAGTCCATATCAGCGCCGAGGCACGAGAAAATGGGTAAACAGAATTTAGTGAAAATCGGTATGTAATGTCTGACAATAAGGAACTACAGTCTACGATATGAATAATTTTGTAGGACACCCTAATATCACAGAGTCTAAAGAAAACTAATGTGAAGGCCTGCAATATAGAAAGCTCACAAACTTTATCAACAATAACATTACATTGACCATTGTTTGTTGTGATGTGCTTTTTGTCTTCTGTTTCCTCTCATCCCCGATAGATAGGATTACTGCAGCGTACCGAGGTTTTTTTAATTTGCTTGACGTCGCACCGACACAGGTAGGTCTTATGGCGTCGGTGGGATAGGAAATGAATAGTGGTGTGAAGGAAGCGGCCTTGGCTTTAAGGTACAGCCTGGTGTGACTGGTGTGAAAATGGGAAACCACGGAATACATCTTCAGGGTTGCCGGCAGTGGGGTTCGAATCCACTATCTCCCGGATGCAAGCTCACAGCTGCGCGCCCCTAACCACACGGGCAACTCGCCTGGTCGTACCGACTGTAACAGCCTGCCTGTATATTGGCGGGAAATAGCTGGGGAGTAAGATAACTTTCTTCTTTAGCATGCCATTCCTCTGGTTCATACATTTCCTGATATATCTGGTACGTAACACACTGTTTGATCATAGTATTCGAGCTATTCAATTCCTACACTGAGGCACTGATTGGAATGAGTAGTGTGCATATTTAACGGAATAATGACAGACGAGTGTTCACGGCAGTCGGCGACCTGGTTATTCCATCTCTGGAACTTTGGACTCTTAGATCGGCACCGTAGTACTGTTTGTTGAAAATGTGCGGTTTATCATTTGATCGAGTATTTCATATGATAACATTGCTTTCAGTCGCTACATTCCTACTATCGTTTTTGTAATGACCTATGTTGAATTCAGTTAGGAAAACCACCAAGTCAGTCTTTCTGAGAATCCCGTAGCGAAGCACGGGTACATCAGCTAGTTCCAAAATATAAACCTAGGTAGCCTACTTATGCAACATGCTGGAATATAAAAATATCGACATTAATCCATTAAGATTCGATGCCTACAGTCTTCCGTGGAATTATGTTTTATTGATAAGTAAATGGAATACATTAATGCATAGTCCATAGAACAAATGAAGTTGAAATTGGAGTAACGTCAAATGAACTTACATCATGCGTGATCGACTACTTGTCAAATGTAGATAAAAATTACAAGGAATTCGTATTAATATCTGACGCCTGTAGTTCTCACAGTGGAGAAAGAAAGTTCTTGAAAGTTAATGTAGTGATTTTCCCAGAAGAGAATATCACATATGATGGAAGCTGACAGTGTCCATTCGGCCCTCGAACATCTCTGTAAACCAGACACCATCGAGTTGAGTGGCTCAGACGGTTGACGCGCTGGCCTTCTGACCCCAATTTAGCAGGTTCGATCCTGGCTCAGTCCGGTGATAATTGAAGGTGCTCAAATACGTCAGCCACCTGTCGGTAGATTTACTGGCACATAAACGACCTCATGCGGGACTAAGTTTCGGCACGTCGGCGTCTCCGAAAACGGAAAAAGTAGTTAGTGGAACGTAAAGCCAATAGCATTATTATTATTATTATTATTATTATTATTATTATTATTATTATTATTATTATTATTATTATTTAAGCTAGATATTCCTTAAGTTTTACTGTTAAACAGACACATTTTTAATGAAGTTACGCTGTACTTTAAAACCGAGGGGTTAGAGTTGCGGCACTACGAGATTCCATGGAATATTATTGGATGATAACTTCCTTAAAATAGCGGCGTGCCATCTGAACACCACAATATCAGACAGTATTGTCATTCATAACGACATGTGAATTATGTTTCGTTTTTGTCCCCTGTCCTACAAGAAATCAGATTCAGTGGTTTGGACAGTGGTTATGACTATATTGGATACAATTATCTGAAATTATATACATGGAAATGTCGTGAATTTAGGAATCTTTGAATGGTCTAGGAATGAGTTTTGTTTATCATTGTCCTTATTTGTGTTTCTGTACAATAAATTTGCAAACCGACTATGTTACAGGAAAGGGTGAGAACATCTGGGACCGTGCAACTCACACTCATCCAGAGTGGGTGGCAGATCAGCAGAACGGGGACGTAGCCTGCGATTCTTATCACTGTTATAAAGAGGATGTCCGAATCATCAAGGACATGGGAGTAAGTACTAGATTTAAAAGTCTGCCTTCCTATTATTTGCTTCAGGTTATGTGAGATAGCCTTTGATTGGAATTTTTATGAATGTGTTGACGTTTCTGCATTTTTTTAAATTACAAATTTGCGTTACGTCGTACCGACACAGAAAGTTTTTACGCCGATCATGGGATAGGAGTTGGAAGGAAGCGACAGTGGCCTTAATCAAAGTACAACACCAGCATTTTCATAGCGTGAAAATGACAAACCATGGAATACCATTTTCAGGGCTGCCAACGGTGGGGTTCGAATCCACTATCTCCCGAATGAAAGCTGATGGTTACATGATGCTGGGCTGTCTGTACTAATATGCAGTAACATGATATGAGACAGTGTTTGCTAAATATTATTTCTTCTTTATATGTTTACCCTCCAGGTTCGGTTTTTCCCTCGGACTCAGCGAGGGATCCCACCTCTACCGCCTCAAGGGCAGTGTCCTGGAGCTTCAGACTCTGGGTTGGGGGTACAACTGGATAGGATGACCAGTACCTCGCCCAGGCGGCCTCACCTGCTATGCTGAACAGGGGCCTTGAGGGGGATGGGAAGATCTGAAGGGATAGACAAGGAAGAGGGAAGGAAGCGGTCGTGTCCTTCAGTTAGGTACCATCCCGGCATTTGTCTGGAGGAGAAGTGGGAAACCGCGGAAAACCACTTCGAGGATGGCTGAGGTGGGAATCGAACCCACCTCTACTCAGCAGACCTTCCGAGGCTGAATGGACCCAATTCCAGCCCTCGTTCCACTCTTCAAATTTCGTGGCAGAGACGGGAATCGAACCCGGGCCTCTGGGGGTGGCAGCTAGTCACGCTAACCACTACACCACCGAGGCGGACGCTGAATATTACTATTGATTGTTATACGTTTTCAAACCTTATATGTTTGAAAATATCAACGGTAAATGATAAGTCAAATTTTACATCATACATGAAGACTTGTACAACATGTTTCAAGGTGACTGCCAGTATCATTGTTCTGTAATGATTAACTGATATTTTGAATCCTATTTTGACAGTAAATCTTCCAGAAAGGAGTGTTTTGTTCCTTTAAGTTGTTTTAAATTTAACTTTAATGTTAACCGTCTTGAAAAACCATGATTACCACTGTAACCTTGTTTCACCTGATAAACCTCTTATTACCTGTTCAATTTGTATAGATGTAAGAAGTGTGAGTGGTTATAGACGTAGACCTATTGAAGATTTGGCTCGACAAATTGTGCATTATAAACTGATGTTACTGAGGGCTTTGCGCAGGTTATATTCGGGTAGTTTGAAATTTTCAGTGCTAGATTCACACTATGAGAGAGGTAAAGGGGTATTCCCACATTTGTTAAACCAGCAGAAATAGGAGAAACGGAAAATGACAATAGTTCTAAACAACAGCAAATAAACGAGGAATCCAATTACATAATATTGCATAATGGCTAAAAATGGCACAAGCCAATTCTCGTAATTTGGGAAAGGATTTCTAGGCACTAACAGGTTACAATGAAAACGTATTTAAGCAAGTCGCAAGCCCACACAACGGATCTTCAGTGAGATTTGCCTCTACAGACGACTCAATCTGTTGGGTGGTGTGTATTTAATAGGCTTGTCAGGACCGGTCGGGCCGACACGACTCATATCCGGGTGACCACACAATCTCCCAACTCACTATCCCGTACACAAATGCACCAAGGTAAAGTGTGCCGATAATAAGCTTGTCAGGACCGGTCGGGCCGACACGACTCATATCGGGGCGACCACACAATCTCCCAACTCACTATTGCAACTCTGCAAGTTAGGTCGTGTGTACGGCGGTTGTGCAACTCGGGCCAATTTGCCATCGAGCAGTTCGTTGAAAGTGTCCACTGTATATCCATTCGTAGAACGTTTCTAAAATCGAATGGTTCTAGTTCATTAATAGACCGAGCTCGATAATTGCAGTCGCTTAAGTGCGGCCAGTGTCCAGTATTCGGGAGATAGTGGGTTCGAGCCCCACTGATGGCAGCCCTGAAGAGGGTTTTCCGTGGTTTCCCATTTTCACACCAGGCAAATGCTGGGGCTGTACCTTAATTAAGGCATCGGTCGCTTCATTCCCACTCTTAGTCCTTTCCTGTCCCATCGTCGCCATAAGACGTATCTGTGTCGGTGCGACGTGAAGCCAATAGCAAAGTTCTTTAACAGTATTTTTTTGACTAAATTCTTTTCACCTGTTAGCCGTGTCCGACTCGTTGGCTGAGTGGTCAGTGTACTCGCCTTCGCTTCAGAGGGTCCCGGGTTCGATTCCCGGCCAGGTCGGGGATTTTAACCTTCACTGGTTAATTCAAATGGCCCGGGGGCTGGGTGTTTTTGCTGTCCCCAACATCCCTGCAACTCACACACCACACATAACACTATCCTCCACCACAGTAGCACACAGTTACCTACACATGACAGATACCGACCACCCTCATCGGAGAGTCTGCCTTACAAGGGCTGCACTCAGCTAGAAATAGCCACACGAAATTATTATTATTATTATTATTATTATTATTATTATTATTATTATTATTATTATTATTATTATTACTTTTTAGCGCAATATTTTCTCTTTCGTATTGAACCCTTTTGGTCCATACTGAAGGATACCTACCTTTCTTACCTATCAGCAAAGTTCATGAGATCTGTCTCTTGGGTCGTATCGGGTACTTCGTCACTTGCTGAGGTAAAGGTAGGGTTCAGTAATTCTAATCTACTCAAATGAAAGGTTTGTTTAAAAAATGTTCCTATTTATTCAATTATTTCATGTAACATTTCTGCTATATCCACGGTATCATTTAACTCAATTGTGTCCACTGGACACCACAATTACTTTACATAGAGGGTCAGAACACTGGTGTGAGCCTTTGACGTAACTGCCTGATGGGCATTCTTACTAGAAACCAGTCTCAATTATTAATTAAAGAAAGGAAAGTCTGGAAATCCTTAAATTCGGCTTCCATGCGAGACTACATGTACCATCATAGTGATTCTTTATGGTCCAGCCCTCGTAACACGAACTCTGGACTCTGGGTATAATTAAGGCAGTCCAATCGGTGTGTGCCACACAGTGGTTATACGGCATGGACCCTTAATTGAATCGATGTGACCTGCGACTTGTCATGGACCGACATCTAAACATCTAAGTTACTTTAAAGTCATTGTGGATGATGACCGCAAGGAAAATGATGCTACAGTGGCATATGGCCCTAATCTAAGTCACTGAGATTGATGACCCCCTGACCATCCAAGTTTCTAAGCTGAAGGCTAAACACCATTAAGTTACATCGGTTGATGACCAAAGTTTCCACTTTACTATCCCCAGCACATTTACTGCTCAATCAATCAAAGTTAAATAATACAACAATAGCAATGCTCACAATACTTTGTGGCAGTAAAATCCATTACCTTCGGATATGTCCCCTTAATCGTTACGTTAATATTTACATATTCCCCAGAAAACAAACTAAGATTTCCAGAATGCATCTCTAAGTTATTCGCTTGATTTAAAGTTATTTCAAAATGCGGTTTCACTGAATTTAATAATTAAATACATTTTAATGATTTAATGAAATCTTAAAGAACAACAAATTCTATCTCCACGGACTAACGGTTTCTTCACAAATTCCTACGCAATTGTGATGTAAAATTTTTAATCCTGTGATGTTTATCTGTTAATACCGATAGCTGGAAAAGAACTATTACATCATTCATGTCCAGTTTATATCTTGTTTCATGACCTCACACTTTAAGTCTAATCTAATCCTAGCCATTATTAACACTTGGATAACCCTAATAAACTACGTACAAACCAAAAGCAACTCGCCATATAATTACGATGTCTCATCTCGTCATAACATTTTATATAGTTTGCGCACCCCTCACAGACAAACAATCATCACTACCATCGCTCTATATTTTGGACAACCCTGAATTTGGCTAATCTTGTTCATTATACTCTAAGTCCGTGGTATCAAATGCACATTACGTTCCCAATTAAACAACTTTTACAGTATTTAACAACACACACACTTTATTACCGGATGAAAATTTCAACTAAATCCAACATTTAACATTATCCCCTGCCGAGAAATACAATCTCAAGTCCATGAGTAACACACTCTGCATGTCCCGTTATCCCAGCGGCGAACCCCTATCAGCTGACGGCATTTCGCTCCAAGCCCGCTTGGCTGTGATATGTCACATCTGGTCGTTCTACCTAACTGGCCTCTCAGAATGCAACCTTTAAACTCTGCCGACATAATTAAACAAATACGATATTTCTAACCAACAAAATACACATAGATTATACTTCAAAATGCCCACAATAATTATACACGTCGCAAATTAATACCGGCGCAGATTCTTGTATATTGCTTTCCATTCCCAACATTATAAAATCTTCCTCGGGCTTCCACAAGTCCCGGCTTCATTGACAGGTCTTCAACCTGATTCACAAATCTCATCTCGACTCACACGACAAAACTAACCTCTGTTTTCCAAACTCACGACTATCACTGACAAAAGAACTGGAATAAAATCCTTACTAGAATCCACGAAGTCTAATAACGCACAGTGCTTTAATAACGAATAACTTCGCATAAAATGATATCGTATTTTAATAACTGGATTTTCACGCAAATGACTGAAAAATTCTACCAAATCTTTTTTATTGTCAGTCAGACACAGTTTAAATGGGCCTAGAAAAACGTTTCACTCCGTGACCGAATTCATCACCCTATACTCTCTCCCGACAGCGCGCTTCCACTCGATTGAAAATGAGTAACCATGGATTTCTCATATTATTTACGTCAAAATTTCAGACAGAAAAATTTTACGTCGAATGAACATTTTAATTTGACATCACAAAATATAGGCAATAAACACACGGAAATGACGATCTACATTGGACGTGATATCACTTCGAAACCCTATTTAATAACTTTTAACAACATCATACGGCACTCGCAAGACTTCAAAAATTTATCCAAGTGGAAAATAAACAAATGACCCTTTTTCGTCGTAATCTGACATTTACAAAAACCACATAAGGGCGACCAACTGCGTCGTATATACTCCCTTCAATTACACATATTTTAGACATCATGAAACAAGATATAATAGGTGGTAAGATGGCAAGTCACATACCTTATGTTACGCCATCGTTCATCATTGGGCTCACCTCTGACCCTGGCATTTTTATTTAGCCATTTTTACATTTTTGGCTGTAAAGATCATTTTACTCTTCCGGTTTCCTGGAAATAAAGCATAAAAAAAGAAAATGCCCTTCACTTGTTTTTGTTGAGCGCACACGATGGACTGTAATTATTTCCGCACCCGAATTACTTTCTTCATCCACTACAAATTTATTCGGTCCCTTGACCATCCTTTTGGTACAATTATTTCCACTCAAGAAAACCTCCACATGGAGTCAAGACCCCAGCCACAATGGCTAAAATCTGTTGGTTGGACTTGTCTACTTTTGTCGTTCGATTTTACAGAGCAGCTCAACCCTCTGTCTTCAGCCTCGTGATACAAAATGCAGGGGCTTCGTCATGGCGTCCCTTCGTATTTATAGAACTTCCTCCTCTTTCCGGGCATCTCCCTTTTGCCGCCAAGAAATTTTCTGTAACTTTTCTGACTTAACTAAACTGTAATTACAAGAGTTCTGAAGGTGACTACATACTTTCTACATTTCCGGCGGTAGTGTTCATGGACATTTAGAATTTATACATGTTCAATTAGCTGGATAAATGACCTCATTTGATAGACACTATTTTTTCGACTTGGCTTGGGCACGCCATACACACGCGCTCTTCTGAAATAGTTCACAAAATGACTTAAGATTCTTCCGCCGTCGACACGTGCGACTGACGTCACGTATCCCAGAGCGTGGGACAGAAGGCAGCCATCCCCTCGCCACGTGTCAATTCCGTGCTATCAAGAATCGAACTTCTTATTCCAATTGACAATTTAATACATAATATTCTTAGGACACAAAGGTCATGGGTTCAGTATCGACTTCAGTGACAACAAAGTCACTGTAATTCCTTTTTTTTTTGAAACTTAGGGAATGAACGAGCCATGATCACGCGTGTTTTCAGAGCAGAGCGAGGCAGCCTTCAGCAAATCGGCCCAGCAGATTGTGTTGCCAACCGAATTTTCAGTTAATAATATAGATCATCATCCAATATAAGCTAGACAAAGCTAAATCAGAACTAGGAAAAGTTAAAAGATTAGCCAAATATTTACAGCACTGCTCATAGGGTGGGGAATGAAAGTGTTTCTTGCTCTGTTAAATGAGCAAACTATATAACCGTAAACTATGGATATTTAATTATGTACACTGAGCTAGTCTTGAGAGGTGAAGGTGGTGGTGACTATTATTTTAACAAGAAGTACAACTAGACAATCATCCTCTGTTAACACTAATCAGAGACCAAAAATGGAAGGGGTTCGATACTTTGAAGAATGAAGATATCGGCCAAAGAAAGACAAGGGTCACGAAGGGAGTGAAAATGAAAGACTCTCTAGCCATCGAAACCTAATAGCGTCGGGGACGGAAAAGAACAAGTGTTGACCAAGTGAGGTCAGATAGGATAGATGAAAGATAGATGAAGATTGTTGGTTACAAGGATAATGTCCAGATACAGGGGAGACTAATGCTAAAGAAGTATTAAAATTTACATATGATAACAATGACATCTACAATAAGATACAAATTTGAAAACTAGAAATGCGGCTGGAATTGATAAGATTTCTGGGGATATACTAAAGACAGTAGGTTGGGATATAGTATAATAATGGCGTATGGCCTCCGCAGAGGCCTGGTGCAGGTCTTTTTCCAGAAGACGGCCTATTAGGCGACCTATTAGGCGACCTGCATGCCTGTGAAGATGAGGACCCTACCTAGGATAATTTCTAATGTTGAATACGCCACACTCACCCAGCCCCAGAGCCACTGGAATTAACTAATTAAGGTTAAAATGCCCGATCCGGTCGGGAAAAGAACCTGGGACCCTCTGAACCGAAGGCCAGTACGCTGACCATTCAGCCAACGGGTCGGACTGGGATATAGTACCATATCTGAAGTACTTATTCGTTTATTGTTTGGTTGAAGGAGCTATACCAAATGAATGGAGAGTTGCTATAGTAACCCCTGTGTATAAAGGAAAGGGTGATAGACATCTCTCTCTCTCTTCTCTTAATCTGTTTACCCTCCAGGGTCGGTTTTTCCCTCGGACTCAGCGAGGGATCCCACCTCAACGGCAGTGTCGTGGAGCTTCAGACTTTGGGTCAAGGGACACAACTGGGGAGAATGACCAGTACCTCGCCCAGGTGGTTTCACCTGCTATGCTGAACAGGGGCTTTGTGGAGGGATGGGAAGATTGGACGGGACAGGCAAGGAAGAGGGAAGGAAGCGGCCGTGGCCTTAAGTTAGGTACCATCCCGGCATTTGCCTAGAGGAGAAGTGGGAACCACGGAAAACCACTTCCAGGATGGCTGAGGTGGGAATCGAACCCACCTCTACTCAGGTGACATCCCGAGGCTGAATGGACCCCGTTCCAGCCCTCGTACCATTTTTCAAATTTCGTGGCAGAGCCGGGAATCGAACCCGGACCTCCGGGGGTGGCAGCTAATCACGCTAACCACTACACAACAGAAGCGGACGGTGATAGATATAAAGCTGAAAATTACAGGCCAGTAAGTTTGACGTGCTTTCCATGTAAGCTTTGGGAAGGCATTCTTCCTGGTTATATTAGACATGTTTGGGAAATTAAAAACTGGTTCGATAGAAGGCAGTTCAGTTTTAGGAAAGGTTATTCCACTGAAGTTCAACTTGTAGGATCCCAGCAAGATATAGCAGATATTTTGGATTCAGGAGGTCAAATGTACTGTATCGCGATTGAACTGTCTAAAGCATTTGATAGGGTAGATCATGGGAGACTACTGTCAAAAATGAGCGCAACTGGACTGGACAAAAGAGTGACTGAATGGGTTGCTATATTTCTAGAGAATAGATCTCAGAGAATTAGAGTAGGCGAAGCTTTATCTGACCCTGTAATAATTAAGAGGTGAATTCGTCAAGGCAGTATTATTGGACCTTTATGTTTTCTTATATATATAAATGATATGTGTAAAGGAGTGGAATAAGAGGTAAGGCCTTTTGCGGATGATGTTATTCTGTATAGAGTAATAAATAAGTTACAAGATCGTGAGCAACTGCAACGTGACCTCGATAATGTTGTGAGATGGGCAGCAGCCAATGGTATGTTGATAAGTGGGGTTAAAAGTCAGGTTGTGAGTTTCACAAATAGGAAAAGTTCTCTCAGTTTTAATTACTGCGTTGATGGGGTGAAAGTTCCTTTTGGGGGATCATTGTAAGTATCTAGGTGTTAATATAAGGAAATATTTTCATTGGGGTAACCACATAAATGGGATTGTAAATAAAGGGTACAGATCTCTGCACATGGTTATGAGGATGTTTAGGGGTTGTACTATGTAAAGGAGAGGGCATGTAAGTCCCTGGTAAGACCCCAAGTAGAGTATGCTTCCAGTGTATGTGACTCTCACCAGGATTACTTGATTCACGAACTGGAAAAAATCCAAAGGAAAGCAGCTCGATTTGTTCTGGGTGATTTCCGACAAAAGAGTAGCGTCACAAAAATGTTGCAAAGTTGGGGCTAGGATGAACTGGGAGAAAGGAGATGAGCTGCTCGACTGAGTGGTATGTTCCGAGCTGTCAGTGGAGAAATGGCGTGGAATGACATTAGTAGACGAATAATTTTGAGTGGCGTCTTTAAAAGTAGCAAAGATCACAGTATGAAGATAAATTTGGAATACAAGTGGACAAATTGGGGCAAATATTCATTTATAGGAAGGGGAGTTAGGGATTGGAATAACTTACCAAGGGAGATGTTCAATAAATTTCCAATGTCATTGAAATCATTTAAGAAAAGGCTAGGAAAACAACAGATAGGGAATCCGCCACCTGGGCGACTGCCCTAAATGCAGATCAGTATTGATAGATAGATAGATTGATTGATTTATTGATTGATTGATTGATTGATTGATTGATTGATTGATTGATTGAAAGTGAGGATCCTGGCACAAGTAAATGGAAACAATGCCAGGACTCAGCTATGGGCCCCGTCGTCACCAATCCACGCTCAAAAGTTGAGAGCCCCTGCAGCCCCCTATGTTCGCCTCTTACGACTGGCGGGGGGAGGGTGGTAGGAGGACTTCCTTTCCAAACCACAACCTTGCATGTGCTATGTATAACTTTCTTTTTTTTTTTTTTTTGCAATGGGCTTTACATTGCATCAATTGAGATTGGTTTTATGGCGACGATGGGATAAGAAATGGCTAGAAGTGGGAAGGAAGTGGCCATGGCCTTAAGGTGCAGTCGGTGCCTGGTGTGAAAATGGGAAACTACAGAAAACTATTTTCAGGGCTGCCGACACTGGGGTTCGAACCCACTATCTCCCGAATGCAAGCTCACAGATGCGCGCCTCTAACCGCACGACCAACTAGTTCAGTTAGGCACTTTCTATTTCCGCTTATGGGGTTTTCTCCTCGTCCTTACTACAAACCTCCAGTAGCACGGAACCTAACACCTAATCTGCCTGGTAGCATATTTGACATGGGAACAGGCCGAGAAATTCCTATTTATGTTTTAAGAAGTAGTAGCAAGTAAAAATTATGTACAGTATTCTTTCTTTCTTAATCTGTTTACCCTCCAGGGTTAGTTTTTCCCTCGGACTCAGCGAGGGATCCCACCTCTACGGCCACAAGGGCAGTGTCCTGGAGCGTGAGACGTTGGGTCGGAGATACAACTGGGGAGAATGACCAGTATCTCGCCCAGGCGGCCTCACCTGCTATGCTGAACAGGGGCCTTGGTGGGGAATGGGAAGATTGGAAGGGAGAGACAAGGTAGAGGGAAGGAAGCGGCCGTGGCCTTAAGTTAGGTACCATCCCGGTATTTGCCTGGAGAAGTGGGAAACCACGGAAAACCACTTCGAGGATGGCTGAGGAGGGAATCGAACCTCCCTCTACTCAGTTGACCCCACGAGGCTGAGTGGACCCCGTTCCAGCCCTCGTACCACTTTTCAAATTTCGTGGCAGAGCCGGGAATCGAACCCGGGCCTCCGGGGTTGGCAGCTAATCACACTAACCACTACACCACAGAGGCGGACATGTACAGTATTACTGTGTATTTAAATACATATTCGGAAATACATTGTTTTTCATACACTTTCTGCGGTATAATATGTATAGCTTTGTCCAACAGAGCGCACTTTATCCGGCTAAAGCTCATAATTTATTTCAAATGCGAGATATCCCTCTTAGGACAGAACTATAGCACTCCGGGGTTGTACTACACTTCAAAGAACATCAACAAGAAATCCGCTGTACATGTAATTGTAAATATGAAGAAATAGTCATAGTATGGAATAGAACACTACAATATAGGCAAAAGTTCCCCTCTTATCTTATTTTAATAATAAATCTGAATATTTTACGACATTCAAAATGGAGGTCTCTGTCATAATTACAAGTATGTTTGACACATGGTTCTCTCCTACTGGAGGTCCTGCTTTCTGTGATATAATTAAAACCTTAAATATCAAAATATTGAGGTACAAAACATTCGGTAGGTTGTGGATTCGAATCTCATTTTCGGCAGCTCTGAAGATGATTTTCCCGAGTTTCTCATTCTTACAACAGGCAAATGCTGCGGATGTACGTTAATACGGTCACGACCACTTTCTTCCTATCGTCACCATAAGAATTGTCTGAGTCGGTGCGACGGAAAACGAAAATACCAAAAAATATTTTACATTAATATTTTAAAAAGTTTTCTTCTTGTGTGAGAATCAGCTGACTCGTAGAAGTTAGATAAAGCAAGATCCCGTCCAACGAACTGAACAGTTTTCCTTCAGATATTCTTGAACAGTTTCATGACGTAATTAGTGACTATAAGTGAGGTGTTATGAATCCAAGAACAATGAACGCTTACGTAAGAGTGACTGATCTCAAAAGTTCACTCTTATGTGAACCTTGTTTAGGACAATAACATAATGAAAATTAACACCGCCTTGCAAACATTATCCATATTTACGTGGATGCTATGTTCTTATCTCGAGAGTTTTTACTCACTTTCAAGTTACCATTGTTTGTTGACGAGTAGCATCATAATATATTTCGGCTCCATGGCTACATCATTAGCGTGCTGGCCTTCGGTCTAGGGGGTCCCGGGTTTGATTCTCTGCCTGGTCGGGGATTTTAACTTTCATTAGTTAATTCCGATGGCTCGGGGGCAGCGTGTGTGTGTGTGTGTCGTCTTCATCATTCGAATTCGTCATAGGTAGGGTCCCATCCTCACAGACGCGCAGGTCCCTATACGACTTCAACTCGAAAGACCTCCACCAGGGCTCTTCAGAGGCCACGCGCCATAAAGTAAATCATAATAAAATTTTCTTTAAAATCCATGTCAACTCAATACGTGGCCGTAAAAGTGTGTTACAGGATCCACGTCGAAATCGTTTTTGCCCTCTTCTTACAAGGAACGTTCCTGAAGTACCCGACGGATATTGATACTTTGGAGTAACAGAATAAGACAGATATATTACCTATGAACAATGCTTACAGTTATGAACTTAGCTGCCCATGTAGATTTAGGAGTACCGGGCGGATTGGCTGTGCGGTCAGGGGCACGCAGCTGTGAGCTTGCATCCTGGAGATAGTGGGTTCGAACCCCACATTTGGCAGCCCTAAAGATGGTTTTCCGCTGTTTCCTATCTTCACACCGGACAAATTCTGGGTCTGTACCTTAATTCAGATCACGGTGGCTTCCTTCCCAGTCCTAGGTCGTTCCTATCCCATCATCGCCATAGGAACTAACTGTGTCGGTGCGACGTAAATAATAATTAAAGAAAAGGTTTATGAGTCTTGATAAAGGGATCTCGTAAGTACAAATGTACCTGATTATAAGACATCAGATTGAAATAGAAATACATCTTTCTTCCAGGTATGTTTAATCATGTTTTTGAATATTGGAGCGCTGGATGAGAGCATGAAAATTGACGGTAGCATGAGAGCTTTGGAGGTCGATATCTATGTTGCCGAGCAAATTTCGCCGACAAAGGCGTGTTAAAAATTATTACCAATGGTTGAACCTTTAGATATACACTATTTTGATGCTCTTGACGATGAAGTCAAGAAGGCTGAGGATTCTTAAGTTGTTCAACTACCAGATGGACAAATTAATCATTTGGCTTACGTGTTTATTGTATGCACTTATACTTACAATGTTTCTTTATTAAGAGTCATAAAGATGTATACCTACCCGTTACATGATTATTTTCTTTTGTTTTTGCTAGTGGTTTAACATCGCACTAACACACTGAAGGTTATAGGAGAAGCAAGGATGGGAAAGAGATGGGGTTGGGAAGGAAGTGGCCATGGCCTTAATTAAGGTGCAGTCAGTCCCCGCATTTGCCTGGTGTGCAAGAAGGGAAGTCACGGAAAACTATCCTCAGGGCTGCCGATGATGGGATTCGAACCCACCATCTCCCAAATGCAACCTCACAGCTGCGCGAACGTAACCGCACGGTCCACTCGCTCGGTACCGTTTCATGAATCATTGTCGGTGGAGACCTACAGAAACATTCAATCAATCACTACTGATCTGCATTTAGGGCAGTCGCCCAGGTGGCAGATTCCCTATCTGTTGTTTTCCTAGCCTTTTCTTAACTGATTGCAAAGAAATTGGAAATTTATTGAACATCTCCCTTGGTAAGTTATTCCAATCCCTAACTCCCCTTCCTATAAACGAATATTTGCCCCAATTTGTCCTCTTGAATTCCAACTTTATCTTCATATTGTGATCTTTCCTACTTTTAAAGACACCATCCAAACTTATTCGTCTACTGATGTCCTCCCACGCCATCTCTCCACTGACAGCTTGGAACATACCACTTAGTCGAGCAGCTCGTCTCCTTTCTACCAAGTCCTCCCAGCCCAAACTTTGCAACATTTTTGTAACGCCCAGAACAAATCGAGCTGATTTTCTTTGGATTTTTTCCAGTTCCTGAATCAAGTAATCCTGGTAAGGGTCCCATACACTGGAACCATACTCAAGTTGAGGTCTCACCAGAGGCAAATATGCTCTCTCCTTTACATCCTTACTACAACCCCTAAATACTCTCATAACCATGTGCAGAGATCTGTGTCCTTTATTTACAATCATATTTATGTGATTACCCCAATGAAGATCTTTCCTTATATTTATACCTAGGTATTTACAATGATCCCCAAAGGGAACTTTCACCCCATCAACGCAGTAATTAAAACTGAGAGGACTTTTCCTATTTGTGAAACTCACAACCTGACTTTTATCCCCATTTATCATCATACCATTGCCTACTGTCCATCTCACAACATTATCGAGGTCATTTTGCAGTTGCTCACAATCTTGTAACGTATTTATTACTTATTTATTACTTATTACTTACTTATTTGTTACTTATTTATTACTTATTTATTTATTTATTACATTTTTGTTTACTTCAGTTGCTCTTGCTAGGGGGAAGTTCTACGCTGCGTGATAGTACTGCCAAATACTTTACTATGTCATAGTAAAGTATGTGGTACTGCTTAGGTGATGGGGGAAGTTCCGACTTTTATGCAAGCTGTACACGAGATAAGCCGTATGAACTCGGTGTATATTCTGTATTACACACGGTGTACTAAGCGGTTCTCTGGGGCTGTCTGAAGCAGCCAACATTTTCCCGCAGCTGACGCGTGCGTTTTGTTAACTTGAAGTCTTTCAGGCAGAAGTATACGATCTCCTTAACGATCGGCATGATTGAGAGTACCTCCGAGTACTTTCGTACACAACTCAGTGTACTGTACTTAACGCTTTCATTTGGGTAGTTTTGTCGAATTGTAATTCACTGTCTAGAGAACGATAGTAGGTTTATCGGGATGTAAAAGAACTCCCGCGGGACAAAATTTTGGTTTCGCAGCGTCTCTGGAAACAGCAAAAGTAGTTAATGGACAGTAAAACCAATGAAATTAGAATTATATATCTGGCAAACCACTTAACACCATACATTAGTTATTATCTGTATGTATGTTGGGTATTCAGCCCGAAGGCTGGTTTGATCCTTTATCTACCAGAGCCTAAATACTATCCATAATAATGCTTACAATGAAACTCTTCACCGAGCTCGATAGCTGCAGTCGCTTAAGTGCGGCCAGTATCCAGTATTCGGGAGATAGTGGGTTCGAACCCCACTGTCGGCAGCCCTGAATATGGTTTTCCGTGGTTTCCCATTTTCACACCAGGCAAATGCTGGGGGTGTTCTTTAATTAAGGCCACGGCAGCTTACTTCTTAGTTCTAGCCCTTTCCTGTCCCATCGTCGCCGTAAGACGTATCTGTGTCGGTGCGACGTAAAGCCAATAGCAAAAAAAAAAAAAAAAAAAAAAAAAAAGAAAAAAAAAAAAAGAAACCCTTCCAACTGTAAGTCTCCGATCTTATTGAGATTTGGTATAACGACTTCAGCAGCAATGCTTTATTCAACCAAAACAAAATAAGATACCTAGTCGTACATTTAGCTCCTGTTTTGGGTGTCCACATTTGCTCATTTAAGCACCGCGTAGACAGGAGAGAGTGGCTGGAAGCGGATAGCGGTGGGGAAGTAATGAGTGTGTGAGAGGGAAAGAGTGAGAGCGTGACACATGAACTGGCCGGCCACCGTGCCTCTGCCTACTTCCCGCCGCTCACTTCTGTCTATGGATGATTAAATGAACGAAATTTGACACACCAAAACAGATGCTAAATATACGACTGTGCACCTAGTTTTAATATGACTGAATAAAGCATTCCTACTGGTCCTGAAGTCCTTGTATCAAATCTTAATCAAATCGGTGACTTACAGATGGAAGTGTTTTACCCTTGCGTACCGACTGTCAACATCTGCCTCTGGCTCTTGTAAATGTAGACTCTTCTGGTCTCAGAGCTTCCTGGTTCTTCAGTCACTTGTTGACATAAAATGGTGGGTGGCATAAGGAATTTTTTTTTGCTATGGGCTTTACGTCGCACCGACACAGATAGGTCTTATGGCGACGATGGGATAGGAAAGGCTTGGGAGTTGGAAGGAAGCGGCCGTGGCCTTAATTAAGGTACAGCCCCAGCATATGCCTGGTGTGAAAATGGGAAACCACGGAAAACCATTTTCAGGGCTGCCGATAGTGGGATTCGAACCTACTGGAACCTTTCCCACCGTCCCCCATGACTCATGGGACCATGTGACAACAAACCAACCCTTTCGGGTCACGAACACATGGGACCATGCTCCACGGAAGTCGATAGTCAAGGGATCTTTTCGGTCTGTGCCGATTTCTCCTCATTGGGATTGTATACTTAATCCACTCACATGAAGGGTTATCGACCATTCGACCTAGCTAGATCAGAGCTACTCTCCCGTTCCTGAGGTCTGAACACGGACTCCTCAGGGCCGAAGAACGTTCGCGGCAAATAAAGGCTATAAAACATAAACTACCTTAAAGGCCTACAATGAACGGAAGAGGATTTTGGATGCTTGTTTTTCGGCAAAGAATAAGCACAAATAAGTTTTCCAAATTTACTAAGGCGCTCGTTGAAATATACACATACACTATGACATCCTTGGAAAATTAATATAAATTGACAAGTTGAATACAAATATTTAGCAACGGTAAAATCCGTGCTACCATCCATCAGTTAAACTTCATCCACATTCCATAAGAATATTTATGTGGATGACCACAGTTCCTAAGGATATTTCAAATGAAAGAAGACTTCCATCCGAACTAACGAAACAAGCTGATGGATACCTGATTTGACATACCCAGAAAAATATACATCCCCGAGGGATGTCCAATCTCGTTGACATACGACGTCCATATCATTTTGTTTTGTCTGTCTATCTCCCGTTGGATATCAAAAACTGTTGAGTGATACACAAATAAAATATAACACAGATTACCTATTTACAGTTACAATTCGAACCATTTTCCTCCAAATATCAGTATTCCCTGGGACCGAATCCCATGTCATGAGGTTAAACATTTACTTACACTAATTCAACTACCCCGGAGTGGTCATTCTATCTTATATCTACCGCCACCAAATATCTGTACGTGAATAAAAAGAAATATACTGCAGAAATAATCATATGTTTACGTAAACCATGGAAAAGGAAATAATATTACGCGTATCCACCAATTGGAAGACAAATGAAATAAAAATCACACGAACATCGACAACGAACCCGTCACTTCCAACAACTACCAGTGAAAAATTCACGAAGTCTAAATTCGCCCAGAACAGTACACAACATAAAACAAGATCACACTCTGAAAAAGAAACACATATTATACACCAACACAAAGTATAAATGGCTGTATATCATCTCGTAGCGCCCGCTACTTGAGCGAGCTGTCGGTCCCTTCTGTGCTCCATTGAGGTTCGAACCTGAGACTCTGGTCGTCTCCATCAAGGGTCCTGTAATCAAGCCCTAATTAGTCTAATCATGTAGAGGACAGTCATAAATTCCTACATTGCCTTTAGATTATGGCTGGTGGATCGTGTGTGGTAATTACGTAAATATTCTGTCTTTATTCTCACAGAAGACTGCACCGTCTTAAAGAAAAACACTTCTCGGCCAAGCGACTACCCTCATCTGCCCTCTCACAAGGACCTTCCCTTTCTGGGGCCATAAATCACTCATTGTGAACATTCCCTTTGCACAGCGGCGAGAGAGCATTTACCGCACTCAATATCGGCAATCACCGAGTCATCAAAATCATATAATCGAGCTAATGCAGGGTACACCTGCTCGAACCAGCTCATACTATCATTATGTCCTTGAATCATTTCTCAAATTAAGTCGCTATCTTATACCAAAAATCCCGTCAACTCTCCAGGAGTCTGGGGTTCAACCATACGTTTCTTCCGTCGTACGTTTTTACCACAGTTACGTCAGCCTTTAACCCAAAGAACAATGTCCCCTAATCTCTCCACCTTGAGGCGAGATTGTGTACCTGTCATATACTACCCTACTACTCGAGATATATCGGTATATAAAAATCACCGATCACATTACTTTAAGAAAATACATATAATAATAATAATAATAATAATAATAATAATAATAATAATAATAATAATAATAATAATAATAATCCACTAACCTGTTGCTTGAAATGTATCAGTATAAAACACTGATCAAGTTACATTAAGAAAATAATAATAATGATAATAGTAATAATAATAATAATAATAATAATAATAATAATAGTAATATTCAGACATGATCAAACTCAACTAGAAAATCTCTACTTTATTAGCCTAGCTATTGTGTAGGGTGGGCCAGGTTTGAACCTCCGCACGTCTTTTCTCGAACGTCTTCAGTTACAGCCAAACTTATACACTAGCATGCAAAAACTAACTACTGTCTCTACTTTTATGACTTGAGTGCTGTCACTATCCCACATTAACTTCTGTATAGGTACATGTTAATGATACTGACACCGACTAATCCATGCTCGTATTATGCAGTCACGCAGATGAAAATATGGCATTAACCTGGCCAAATTTCTATTCATTTTTCCCCCTTAAATCCTTCTCAGCACTCATAACAACAAAAAAAATATAGGATAACATGCGGCTTCTAAAAGGGGTCCCAAACTCTATACATCCTTCCTGGTTCACTTCCTTCCCATATCTACTTACAAGAAACAAATTAAACAAGGGTCATCCGACCACTCCAGGTAATTAACCTATCAATTACCTCATCATTAACCCTATCTTTACAGTAACTTTATTTACAAGGGGAAATACTAACATTGGAAGAAATTAGCTCAATACTCAACAGTTTATGATGTTTTTCTGGCCCCCGTCCGAAGTTTTCAGGGGCCTGCCATCGGTGCTCACTCCATTTCGCTGGCTCGTGCAGTCCTTGGTTCTAAGCGTGTGATGACCTTGCTGGAGTAATCCATCTTCCTGGTGAACAAATCACTGCAATTATATTCACACAATCTTGCACACTTGTTGATCACTCGACACCATCCAACTTCCCCTCTATCGTTCTAGAGCGATACTAGTTACGTGATGCTAATTATTATGGATATCTCAGCTAGTCTATTTAGTTAAATCAGGCAAGCTGTGATTCGTGGTTTCCTCCTTCCCAAGTCTATCGCCTCCTACGTCCGTGACTTATATCAACCGTCCTTTTCTTACTTTCTTGTCTCGATTAAATCAGATCCTGAACTTATCATTCTCCTTTACTTGGTGTTATAATCTGTTCCGGAAATCCTGCTCTCAATGTTACATGAATTTAACTGATAATATTTCTTCACACGATCTGATTTTCTTTGAAACAAAGTTTACTAAATCCCAAAGTTAGACTTCTCGAAGCTGAGCTCCCTTACTGCTACAGACATTAGCCTTTTACAGTCACTACCTAAGACATAATGACAAATATTCAGAGTTTACTTCGCGATCGGACGTCGCACAAATACCTCTGTCATATAGTTACATTTTCTACTATCGCTGCACACTGGAAAACACTTTTAAAACTTCACTCCCGTTTCTTTGTGTCAGTAATTCAAACAAAAAAAAGAGGTGGACCTCGCTCGCGGACCGCACGTAGTTCCACCTTCTGAAGCTCGTTTCTGACTACTCCTCCCCCGAGAAACTGCAACAACTATATAGCCAAACCGGGAATAGGGGTGGCTAGCGTGTGTTCTCCCCACTCTGATTCTGGCCTTTCCTGGATAAACCAGCCTGTCGAAATTAGCAATACGCTAGACTGTGTGACTTGGATATGCACAAGGACGGTATGATATGCGGAGTTGAATATGTTCGGCGGATCTGCAGTAATTAATTAATCAGCTTGGAGGGGAAATAGGGAATCCCCAAAAGCATCTGGTTTCAGCCATGGCGTCCGTACGCTACGGGTCTTATATAACTTGTTTACCAACGCCTTTCGCTTGGAGAGTATTTTCTATCAGAACTCTTGACTTTATAATTCCACCAAAATTCAGCACACTCCTCTAACAGGTGCAGTTTTGTTAATCAAGCCTTATTTACGCCAAAAATGCATTAAATTTAGCCCGATCGCTCTGGCATCGCTGTACGCTTGCAGATGTTTTTCCAATATGGAGTCGCTAAATAGTGTTCTTCTCCTGCTTCTTCTATGACGTGTGCCTAGCTCGGGGATTCCTTAAGCCACCCAGTGGGCGGGTGAAGGCGCCTCTCTGGCGGGCTTCGTATTGCACAACCTGACGATACCCCCAGCATCCACACAAAGAAAGCTTGCTGCCAGCCTCCTTACCAAGCATATCACTTGAAATAAATACTAATTGTGCCGGTACGGTCACATCTGCCCCTCCGTTGGTTTCAAGAAATTTGAAACGGAGTTGCGAATTTCTTGAATAATTACCACTCAATCCGTCCTAATATCAATCTTCTGTAGCTGCTCTAAGTTTCTGTGATTCCAACCTCAACTGGGCATTTTCCCTCTGGAGCAAGAAACACACTCGTGCCATAATGTCGCGTCTCTGGTACAGCTCTACGCACTCCTCACAACTCTGGTCACTCAAATCATCTCGTTCCTCCACCGTCATTACATGGACTGCTGGATCTTCTTCACCATCTCCTTCTTCGTCCCCTGGATCCTCATCTTCGTCTCTCTCTAAATCCTCTTCCTCTTCTTCGGCGTTCTCGTCTACCTGATTGGCGTCTATTCTGCTGCTTCCTGGAGGATGGTACAATTTTAAATGTAATTTATTCCATTTCTCTTCAAAAACCCTTTCGAAGCCAATTCATTCTCATGTTCAATGGTTTTCGTTGGTCCATGACCTCAAAGTCTATTAAATTTAATTATATACTATTTTCCATGGAATGTATTGTACAGTCGGTGTTAGACCATTGCTCACTACTGGTCTTGCTTGTCCTCTCCTTTTCTTCGATAACGATATTCAGTACCCTGGGATCTAACAAACCATCCCTGGCTCGACTTCTATGAACACAAAGTTCAAACCTTCATTTTTCTTCTTCCTCCTCCTGCTGGATTTGCCACAATGGTATCGGTCTTCCCTCTTCCGCGGTCTGTCGTTTAGTCTTACATGCTGGATAGATGGCTGCCTCGTTTGAATTCCGGAAAGTCGCTTCTTTCTTCTTCTTCGCCATCTCGGTTTTCCGTACGAACCTCGGTGTAGGCTGGAAAAACCTCCTCTCGTCATCCGTGACGTACCTTTCTTGCGTTTCTTCTTTCGGCCAATATTCTTCCCGGCAGACTTATTTAAATGCTCCTTAGAGTCAGCACTAATTTGCTGTCTGGACCATTGAGCTTGATCTTTCCCGTTAGCTAAATCAGTCATGTTCGCCTCCTCGTTAATTTTCCTCTTCAAAAGGACTATACCAGCCGTCCGCTCTTGCCTCTCTTGCACACGCCCAGCTTCCTCTATTGGTTTCATTGGGCTAAATTCCTTCCCAACTTCCGGAAAATCCTTCCCTACTTTAATTTTCCCAAACTCTTCCTTTAATTCCTGAATTATGGCGTCGTGGGTGTCTACTTTGAGCTTGACCTTCTGAGTTCTATGTGACCAATCCTCGATCCTGTCTGAAAGTTTATCGTCCCTCTTTTCGATTTCTTCCCGGATCGCGGTAATGTTTACGGACGTTATCTCTCTTTCTTCTGCTACACGCTGTTCGATCGCGTCGGTAAACTCCTGTCGTAACGCTTCGGCTTTATGGCGTACGTCATTCAGCTTCATCTGGGTTTGGGATATTTCCCGAGTTATTGCCTCAGTTTCCCTACGCTGATTTTCTTGGTATTCGACTGTCGCCTTCATATGTTCGTCTAACTGCTCCGCGACACTTGTGCTTCGAGCCTCAACACAGTCAATACGTTCAATTGCCGTATCCATGGTCTTACTGATCTCCTCCTGCTTTGCCTCAACGTTCCCTACTCGTTCTTCTAAGCGTTCGGTTATCTTAATGCAGCGTTCCCGATCGACTCTCAATTGTTCGACCAATTCGTCCTGCCGCTCATCGATTCGCTCTAACCGCTTATTAATTTCTTCCCTTCCTACCTTACACTCTGTCTGTACCTGGTCTATCATTTCTTTGATGTTTTCCTGAACGTTTCCAATAGCCTGACTCAGTTTTTCCGTCATCTTTTCCTGAATATCCTCACTATTCTTATTCAGTTTTTCCTGCATATCTTCACTAGTTTGATTCAGTTTTTCCGTTAAATTATCCTGAATACTTTCACTCGTTTGAATCAATTTTGCCTGCATGAGTTCCTTCATACCCTGCATGTCCTCGCTATTCTGATTAAATTTTGCCTGCATGTCCTCGCTATTCTGATTAAATTTTGCCTGCATGTCCTCGCGCAACTCCCGTAAGAGTTCCCTCAATACCTCCATATCCATCGTAATACAACTGCTTTCATTAAAATGAGACCCCCTTCACCTTCGGACCTTGGACCTCGGGTTGATAGACACACAAAACAATGTTCATTCAAGAATGTGTTCCCCCCGTTCAACTTCGAAAAATTTTCAAAATCAAAACATTAATTCCAAAACACAGCCTCAAATACGGCTAACTCGAAGTTGCCTAACATGTACACCCCTATTTCACCGAGTGCATAAACAAGTTTTAAAAACATAGCCCTTTTCATCAATAATCAATTTTGAATAAATTAATCACGCGCGCATTAAATTACCAACACAGGTGGTATATGCCAATAAAACAGGTCATCCGTCAAGCATTGAGGCAGATACACCCGATACAATAGGTCATACCGTCCCAAGACTTTCCGTCTGAAACCTAATTTATTGCCATTTCATAATCAGCTCAAGGGCCTGAGGTTACCCTTGCTAAATCAAGAGAAATCTACCTTAATATGTAAATAACATTCACTACTAGCAATGAGGCCTACATCAAACAGTACCTTCCGACTCATACCCGCGAATATGATTACCTGAAGGGTATCGATATTCATTTTTCCCCAGATTCTGGAAAATCATTTCATTGTTTCCTGGACTCGATTGAATCCTTATTTACCTTCCGGGTACGTCCATTGCTTTGAATGACCGTCATGGTTATTGCCATGATAATAATAATAATAACCACGACATACCGAAAAAAATTCCTCACATTAACATTTATTATTTACTTAGTCATTCAGATTTAACTACTGGTCCAATTACGTGCATCCAAGTATGAACTAAATCAGTTCCTTGTCATAATTGGCCATTCCTATCCATTTTAACTTAGGCATATGTGCCATGCGCCCAATAAAAGAAAACATTAAAATCCGAAAATACCAACCGAAAAATGCCGAAAATGCCTACACGCAAATGCCGAAAATGCCGAAAATGCCGAAAATGCCAACACGGAGGGCGCCATATGGAACCTTTCCCACCGTCCCCCATGACTCATGGGACCATGTGACAACAAACCAACCCTTTCGGGTCACGAACACATGGGACCATGCTCCACGGAAGTCGATAGTCAAGGGATCTTTTCGGTCTGTGCCGATTTCTCCTCATTGGGATTGTATACTTAATCCACTCACATGAAGGGTTATCGACCATTCGACCTAGCTAGATCAGAGCTACTCTCCCGTTCCTGAGGTCTGAACACGGACTCCTCAGGGCCGAAGAACGTTCGCGGCAAATAAAGGCTATAAAACATAAACTACCTTAAAGGCCTACAATGAACGGAAGAGGATTTTGGATGCTTGTTTTTCGGCAAAGAATAAGCACAAATAAGTTTTCCAAATTTACTAAGGCGCTCGTTGAAATATACACATACACTATGACATCCTTGGAAAATTAATATAAATTGACAAGTTGAATACAAATATTTAGCAACGGTAAAATCCGTGCTACCATCCATCAGTTAAACTTCATCCACATTCCATAAGAATATTTATGTGGATGACCACAGTTCCTAAGGATATTTCAAATGAAAGAAGACTTCCATCCGAACTAACGAAACAAGCTGATGGATACCTGATTTGACATACCCAGAAAAATATACATCCCCGAGGGATGTCCAATCTCGTTGACATACGACGTCCATATCATTTTGTTTTGTCTGTCTATCTCCCGTTGGATATCAAAAACTGTTGAGTGATACACAAATAAAATATAACACAGATTACCTATTTACAGTTACAATTCGAACCATTTTCCTCCAAATATCAGTATTCCCTGGGACCGAATCCCATGTCATGAGGTTAAACATTTACTTACACTAATTCAACTACCCCGGAGTGGTCATTCTATCTTATATCTACCGCCACCAAATATCTGTACGTGAATAAAAAGAAATATACTGCAGAAATAATCATATGTTTACGTAAACCATGGAAAAGGAAATAATATTACGCGTCTCCACCAATTGGAAGACAAATGAAATAAAAATCACACGAACATCGACAACGAACCCGTCACTTCCAACAACTACCAGTGAAAAATTCACGAAGTCTAAATTCGCCCAGAACAGTACACAACATAAAACAAGATCACACTCTGAAAAAGAAACACATATTATACACCAACACAAAGTATAAATGGCTGTATATCATCTCGTAGCGCCCGCTACTTGAGCGAGCTGTCGGTCCCTTCTGTGCTCCATTGAGGTTCGAACCTGAGACTCTGGTCGTCTCCATCAAGGGTCCTGTAATCAAGCCCTAATTAGTCTAATCATGTAGAGGACAGTCATAAATTCCTACATTGCCTTTAGATTATGGCTGGTGGATCGTGTGTGGTAATTACGTAAATATTCTGTCTTTATTCTCATAGAAGACTGCACCGTCTTAAAGAAAAACACTTCTCGGCCAAGCGACTACCCTCATCTGCCCTCTCACAAGGACCTTCCCTTTCTGGGGCCATAAATCACTCATTGTGAACATTCCCTTTGCACAGCGGCGAGAGAGCATTTACCGCACTCAATATCGGCAATCACCGAGTCATCAAAATCATATAATCGAGCTAATGCAGGGTACACCTGCTCGAACCAGCTCATACTATCATTATGTCCTTGAATCATTTCTCAAATTAAGTCGCTATCTTATACCAAAAATCCCGTCAACTCTCCAGGAGTCTGGGGTTCAACCATACGTTTCTTCCGTCGTACGTTTTTACCACAGTTACGTCAGCCTTTAACCCAAAGAACAATGTCCCCTAATCTCTCCACCTTGAGGCGAGATTGTGTACCTGTCATATACTACCCTACTACTCGAGATATATCGGTATATAAAAATCACCGATCACATTACTTTAAGAAAATACATATAATAATAATAATAATAATAATAATAATAATAATAATAATAATAATAATAATAATAATAATCCACTAACCTGTTGCTTGAAATGTATCAGTATAAAACACTGATCAAGTTACATTAAGAAAATAATAATAATGATAATAGTAATAATAATAATAATAATAATAGTAATATTCAGACATGATCAAACTCAACTAGAAAATCTCTACTTTATTAGTCTAGCTAATGTGTAGGGTGGGCCAGGTTTGAACCTCCGCACGTCTTTTCTCGAACGTCTTCAGTTACAGCCAAACTTATACACTAGCATGCAAAAACTAACTACTGTCTCTACTTTTATGACTTGAGTGCTGTCACTATCCCACATTAACTTCTGTATAGGTACATGTTAATGATACTGACACCGACTAATCCATGCTCGTATTATGCAGTCACGCAGATGAAAATATGGCATTAACCTGGCCAAATTTCTATTCATTTTTCCCCCTTAAATCCTTCTCAGCACTCATAACAACAAAAAAAATATAGGATAACATGCGGCTTCTAAAAGGGGTCCCAAACTCTATACATCCTTCCTGGTTCACTTCCTTCCCATATCTACTTACAAGAAACAAATTAAACAAGGGTCATCCGACCACTCCAGGTAATTAACCTATCAATTACCTCATCATTAACCCTATCTTTACAGTAACTTTATTTACAAGGGGAAATACTAACATTGGAAGAAATTAGCTCAATACTCAACAGTTTATGATGTTTTTCTGGCCCCCGTCCGAAGTTTTCAGGGGCCTGCCATCGGTGCTCACTCCATTTCGCTGGCTCGTGCAGTCCTTGGTTCTAAGCGTGTGATGACCTTGCTGGAGTAATCCATCTTCCTGGTGAACAAATCACTGCAATTATATTCACACAATCTTGCACACTTGTTGATCACTCGACACCATCCAACTTCCCCTCTATCGTTCTAGAGCGATACTAGTTACGTGATGCTAATTATTATGGATATCTCAGCTAGTCTATTTAGTTAAATCAGGCAAGCTGTGATTCGTGGTTTCCTCCTTCCCAAGTCTATCGCCTCCTACGTCCGTGACTTATATCAACCGTCCTTTTCTTACTTTCTTGTCTCGATTAAATCAGATCCTGAACTTATCATTCTCCTTTACTTGGTGTTATAATCTGTTCCGGAAATCCTGCTCTCAATGTTACATGAATTTAACTGATAATATTTCTTCACACGATCTGATTTTCTTTGAAACAAAGTTTACCAAATCCCAAAGTTAGACTTCTCGAAGCTGAGCTCCCTTACTGCTACAGACATTAGCCTTTTACAGTCACTACCTAAGACATAATGACAAATATTCAGAGTTTACTTCGCGATCGGACGTCGCACAAATACCTCTGTCATATAGTTACATTTTCTACTATCGCTGCACACTGGAAAACACTTTTAAAACTTCACTCCCGTTTCTTTGTGTCAGTAATTCAAACAAAAAAAAAGAGGTGGACCTCGCTCGCGGACCGCACGTAGTTCCACCTTCTGAAGCTCGTTTCTGACTACTCCTCCCCCGAGAAACTGCAACAACTATATAGCCAAACCGGGAATAGGGGTGGCTAGCGTGTGTTCTCCCCACTCTGATTCTGGCCTTTCCTGGATAAACCAGCCTGTCGAAATTAGCAATACGCTAGACTGTGTGACTTGGATATGCACAAGGACGGTATGATATGCGGAGTTGAATATGTTCGGCGGATCTGCAGTAATTAATTAATCAGCTTGGAGGGGAAATAGGGAATCCCCAAAAGCATCTGGTTTCAGCCATGGCGTCCGTACGCTACGGGTCTTATATAACTTGTTTACCAACGCCTTTCGCTTGGAGAGTATTTTCTATCAGAACTCTTGACTTTATAATTCCACCAAAATTCAGCACACTCCTCTAACAGGTGCAGTTTTGTTAATCAAGCCTTATTTACGCCAAAAATGCATTAAATTTAGCCCGATCGCTCTGGCATCGCTGTACGCTTGCAGATGTTTTTCCAATATGGAGTCGCTAAATAGTGTTCTTCTCCTGCTTCTTCTATGACGTGTGCCTAGCTCGGGGATTCCTTAAGCCACCCAGTGGGCGGGTGAAGGCGCCTCTCTGGCGGGCTTCGTATTGCACAACCTGACGATACCCCCAGCATCCACACAAAGAAAGCTTGCTGCCAGCCTCCTTACCAAGCATATCACTTGAAATAAATACTAATTGTGCCGGTACGGTCACACTACTATCTCCCGGATGCAAGCTCACAGCCGCGCGCCTCTACGCGCACGGCCAACTCGCCCGGTAATTTAATTATTACTTAAAATAAAATTCAAGAAGTGAGCTAAAATGGATGTATTCAAAAAAGAATACTAATCTCAATAGATGTGAGGCATCGAAGAAAACAAATTGACATTTATGAAACAGCTGACAGAAACTTGACGTAAATGTAGATAAAATGAAGACCTCAGAAAAATGAATTTTATTGTTATCGAGTTAAGTTAATGCAAATTGTCATTGCCAGAACAGAATTCAATGCAAAAATGAAAAGAGAAAAACCCTGAAAATTACTATCGGATTACAAGTAACGCCGTTGGTCTATTCACTTGGTCCGTGAAGATTCAGTTTCCGCAACCGGACTCAGAATTTTTCTTTAACTAAGGTTATCCACCGATTATAAAATATCGCGCAGGATATCATCAGCCACCGAATGGATCCTTAATCGAACCGAAACAACCTGCGGTTATATTTGAACCGATTAGTTATACACAAAAAGGCATTTACTCCACAGGTTAACTTGCTCCTTGGCAAGGCATGGTGCTCCAAAATTCAGTGTTACCAATCCCTGATATCTCTATAGAAATACATGATCGCACCATGTTGTGCCACAACCAGACACCCAGAAATAAAGTTACTTTAATAATTAATTATTTTAAATTATATAGATTATTGTTCCATTGAACTCCAATATTTAAAATGTAAATAAAAACTTGAGTTTACATTTAAGTTAACACACAAATAACTTTCAGGTTATGTTAGTTTATAATAGACTAAATTAAAATGAATGAACCAATAAGCACTGATATCTGAAAATTTATCTTATTGCTTCACTGAATAATAATTAAATTAATTTAATCCGACCGTTCATGAACGGTACCAACAAAATCTGAACTGAAATGAGTAACGTCAATGGATGGTGTCATAATAAGCATCACCAGGTTATCAATAGCAACTAACGCGAACTTATGTTAAACAAACGGTCTTCATCAAAATGTGGAAAACATAGTTCATTACAATAATAATGATCACTACTGTGGTAAGAAACAAGGTGAAACGTCTCACTCATATAAAAGGACGATTTGTTATTTAGTTCAGTAATCACAACCATCATCATGAGCATTGAAAAATGTGCTACTCAAAAACTATGATCAGTACTATCATAAACAGACTTAAATTTTATCTCAAACATTTAACTTCAGTGATCAACACCAATAAACATTAGCTAACGCCCTATCATTGCAGACTAAACTGATCGTGTAATGATTATCCACAAAATGTTAACTCTCACTGTAATAAACAAACCACTGGTCCTTGCAGACTGAGCTAACCATCTAACTGACCTCATGAATGTCGCTAAGACAACTAAGCATTGGCCATTCCAGACTGAACAGGGTGTCTAATTTGACTGACAATCGTCCATGAAAACAAACTAAATACTCATCATCGCAGACTGAGTTGATTATCTGACTTGGATAATGATTAACATTGAAAGTAAACTGCAAACTGATTATTACAGACTGAGTTGGATGTCTGACTTGGATAATGATGAACATTGAAAATAAACTGAACACTGATTATTGCAGACCGAACTAGATGTCTGACTTGGATAATGATTAACGTTGAAAATAAACTAAACACCGATCATTGCAGACTGAGTTGGTGACTGACTTGAATAATGATTACCGGTAATAGTGAAAATAAACTTAACACTAATCATTACAGACTGAGTTGGATGTCTAACTTGGATAATGATTAACACTGAAAATAAACTGAACACCGATCATTGCAGATAGATAGATAGATAGATAGATAGATAGATAGATAGATAGATAAAGAATGGGTGAGCCCTGCCTTCGAAGGGCTCCACACGTAGGTCTGTGAAGACCCTTTGTGTCCCTTGAACGGGTTTGCCTAGTCCAGCCCTAGTGTTCCTATAGAGGGTACCAGTGTCCGGATGTTGGCATTCCTGATGTCTTCCAGGCTCACAAAATGTGAGCCAAGATATCGATGTCTAGTGCTTGCAAGAGCCTCGCACTGACACAACACATGCGCGGAGGTCTCTTCCTCCATACCGCATCTTCTACACATCGGATCCTGACTGATTTTCATGATGTGTAGGTCTCTCTGTAAGGTATTGTGTCCTGTCAACAGTCCAACTACCATTCGCATTCTGGTCCTATTCAAATTCATCAGACCCTTTTTATAACTTTGGCTAGGCCCTTTGATAAGTTCACTTGCCTGCCTTGCTATGGTTAGCCTCTTCCAAATGTCTAAGTGAGACTGGTTTGTCCACTGGGATATTACCAGTTTCACGCTTCGGAGTGACACTCCTAGGAAGGGCTCTGGTCCTACGAAAGGACCTTTTGAGCCTTGTTTCGCTAGTTTGTCAGCTTCTTCATTTCCACTGATACCTGTGTGCCCAGGGACCCATAATAGGGTAACTGAGCTAAGTTCACACAGCTGATCTAACATCCTTTGGCATTCCCATACCATTTTTTATGTTGTTCTAACTGCGCATAGTGCTTTTAACGCTGCCTGGCTATCACTACAAATGGCGATGCATCTTCTGTGTCCAGGCATGTTCCATATATATGCAGCACAGGCCAGTATTGCATATACTTCGGCCTGGAAAACAGTAGCATATTTACGCATGGGAAGGGAGAGCCTTGTCTTAGGTTCCCAGACCCCGGCGCCTGTGCTCGTCTCTGTCCGCGAGCCATCTGTGTACCATGTACAGCCCCCAGACCTAAGACGGGCCCCAGCATACGCGGCCCACTCCTCCCTTGTGGGTATAACCACTGTGAACTTATAATTCAGATTAAAACTAGGCTTCATCAAGTCCCCGATCATCATTATCATAGGGCAGGTCTGGTGAAGCCTTGTAAGAATAGAAGCATGACCTCTATTCGGATTCTTGAAGGACCATCCTCCGAGTGACCAGAGGCGGTAAGCACTCATTCCCGCTATTTCCTTAACATATAAATGTAAGGGGGGAAGACCTAGGATGGCCTCCATTGCACATAATGGTGTGGTATCCAGTGTCCCTGTTATTCCTAGACACGCAAGTCTTTGGACACTGTTTAACTTGGTGGTCACAGTTTTATTCTCCGAACCTGGCCACCAGACTAAAGATGCAAAGGTGATCGTAGGGCGTACAATAGAAATATAGAGCCACTGGACCACCTTAGGTCCTAGGCCCCAAGTCTTTCCGACGGCCCTGCGACAGGCCCACATCATCTTGCGAGCCTTATCCACCTTATAGTCTATATGTTTCTTCCAACTCAGTCTTGCCTCAAGGATTAACCCAAGGTACTTAACTGAGGTTGTCTTAACTAATTTTTTTTCAAATAGGAAAGGCTCTGACAGTCCGTCTAGCCTCCTCCTCCTGGTAAATACCACGAGCTCCGCTTGTCGGGATTAACCGAAAAGTCCGTGTCGTGGCACCATCTTTCCACCCTACGTAGGGAGCTCTGTACGAGCTCTGAAACCGTACTGGGGAAATTTTCCACCACCATCAGGCTAATGTCATCTGCATAGCCTTGGGCGCAAATTCCTCCAACATTTAACCTGGTAAGTAGTTCATCCACTACCAGACACCATAATCTTGGTGATAATACTCCTCCCTGTGGACACCCCCTGTCTATATTAGCTCTCAACATTACTGCGTTCAGGGTAAACAGAACTTGACGGCCCTGCAGTGAGGCCATAATCCATTTTGTGAGCATCCTGCTCACTCCTCTTCGAACCCACTATCTCCCGGAAGCAATTTCACAGCCGCGCGCCCCTCACCGCATGGCCAAGTTGCCCGGTGTCAGATAGTCAACTCAGTCTGCAATGACCGGTGTTCTCCGTGGTTTCCCATTTTCACACCAGGCAAATGCTGGGGCTGTACCTTAATTAAGTCCATGGCCGCTTCCTTCCAACTCCTAGGTCTTTCCTATCCCATCGTCGCCATAAGACCTAGCTGTGTCGGTGCAACGTAAAGCCACTAGCAAAAGAAGAAATGACCATCTGACTTAGGTAATGATTATCATTGAATATAAACTAAACACTGGTCATTTCAGACTGAACTGCTAACGCACTATCATTGCAGACCGAGTTCATCGTCTTATTTTGGTAACAAATTATCATCAAAAATAAACTATGTAAACTAGCGACCTCTCCAGTGCTGCTATTACAAGGAATGAAAAATAATGACATGACAAAATCTTTTCTGCATCGTTACGTCTTTTTAGCCCTAAAATATTAACATTATTTACAACAACTATCCGTGTGGTCCGCTAACAAACTAATAAAAATACGCGTGAGTCTAGCCGCACTCACTACGTTTTAACAGACCACTGCGGTACAACTCAAATAACATAATGGTCCATCAGACAGCCAGAACTGATCCCTTCTAATAACTAAACCATATATCCCAAGTGTTGGTGCGTGACAGACGAGCGCCGTCAAAGTTACCTTTACCATCACAAGAAACTAACTGTGCCAAGATTTCCCCATAACAATCTCTCCCACATCTCAAAGGACATTAATCCAGTATACAAAACATTGTGTCTATCATTTACGAGGATTACATAATATTATTATTACTTCTGGCATTCTTAAATATTCCCAGACAGTCGTCTGATAACGGGCTCGCAGCGTTCTAAATATATCATCCTTTCGGGCAAACGGCTTGCCGGTCCTCGCCCCTAACCGACTAACACCTGTCATTTTATACCGGCGGTAACTTTACATGGGAAGAATCACTTTGAAACAAGCCAGATTATATATACTCATTCCAAATGAATTTATTTCTGATAATATCTAATCTTTGAGATCACATAATTCCTTGAACGCTGGACATTGCAAATGCCTTTCGTGACAGTCTAACACATTATTTCCTCGGGGAATCTTCCCGGAACTCATTCAGGAGCATCTCACATCCTGACTTCTATTATTTCCTTCGGGGCACCACATCATCCCGGAATTCAACTCCACTAATTTATTTAACACTGTCCCTAATGGTCCGTCCCTTCCTCATCATGGCTACTGGATTTACTGTACATTTGATCTCAGAGTAATTTCTCACACAATTTTATATGGCCTATCTTATTCTCATTTTCTTTTATTTTTATTTTTATATCGTGGCTTATTCCACGGATTGGTCGTCGTACTGAAATTACGTAAACTACTGGAACAAACTTCTAACAAATGTAAGACTTCAAATGACAGGAAAATCACTCTGATCTTGTAGACATTATGATATCTCTATCCAATATCTACAAAACAAATTTACCAACACTCAACTGCATCTATACATTTATACATTATAATTTGACACAAAACCTTGACACACTAATTCCTTAACGAAAAAATAGCATAGAACTTATCTTAAACCGATATCTCCTTTAATCCGATTTAAAATAATTATCTGAAACTCTGGGATTTTAACATAAAATTTGCGTAAACGTCTCACTACTGACCACACGAAAAACATCTTTCTGCCACACAGCACTTGATATTTACAGAAAAGCAAAGACAAACAACAAGCTATTGGCCTGAAATTTTGGCCCTTATTTTCACAGAACATAACGATGCAGAATACGCTTTAGAGAATATAAATCGTGTCACCCAACTGGATTGTTGCTGAACAGTGGCATGTTGTTAGATATTGGCATTCGCAGAACGCTCAACTAGGACTTAACGCACCATGTTGACACACAATATACACATTTCACACCTTTCTTCTCGGAGATTCTTAATTAGCAGCATTATTCAGTTTTATTTCTTACATTCTACACGCTGAACATTTTAATACATAATAAATATATGCGTGTCTTCAATGTTTTTCACACGTTTGTTCTCGGATATTCTTACATTTATAAAAAAATTGCAATTACCCGCGGCTTCGCTCGCGTGGATTTCGTAATTTGATCAAACTAATCGTTCCTCGACATTGCACTAAGACATTATCAGAAAATTCCTAAAGTATAAAATCTCACCCAAAAATTGAGTTTCATTTACCCCAAAAATTCGAAAACAAAAATACATGTTTATTTATCTTTAAAGGAGATTCCAAATGCCAATTTTCACGTCTGTAACTTCTCCAGCTTATAAGATATAAGTATTCTCATAAAAATAATTCAACTATTTTTCACTTCTTTTCACCCCACGTTAAGTGCGTTCTTCGAAATCAAAAAGGTACAAGTTCCTGTATTTTTAAAGGACTTCCCAAATACCGAGTTTCTTGTCTCTTGTCTCTGCCAGTTCTTACGATTGTAACATCTTCAGTTTTGAGATATATGTATCATAAAAAGGAATTCAACTCCTTTTTTACCGCCCCCGCCCCAAGTTGATCCCCCTCCCCCCAAATGCGTCTTTCTTCATTTTTAAAGGGGATTCCAAATACTAATTTTCACGTCTGCAATATCTTTACTTTTTGAGATATAAGTATCCTCATACAAAGAGTTCAACTATTTTTTCAATTTATTCACCCCCTTTAAGTGCATTTTCCAAAGACAAAAGATTACGTGTTTCTTTACGTTGAAAGAAAATTCCAAATATAAATTTTCATGTCTGTAACATCTTCACTTTTTGAGATATAAGTCTCCTCATAAAAGGTATTCAACACCTTTTTCCACTTTTCCCCCTTTTTTCACCCCCCCCCCGAATGGGATTTTCCGAAATAAGAAAATACGTGTTTCTTTATTTTTAAAGTAGATTCCAAATACCAAAATATTACGTCTGTAAACGTTTAGGTATTTTAGATGTAGATATCCTCATTTTAAATATTCACCCCTTCCCCCTTTTCACCCCCTTGGCGACGGAATATCCAAAAATGCTCCCTTTGCGAGCACCTACATTTTAATATGAATGTATCCACAAAATTCCTTTTCTTTATGTCCAAAACTACTGGACATAAAAAATGAAATTGTCGGGGCCAGCACATCAATTGCAAAGCGCCACTCTATTCTTCGAACTACTCCATCACACTTCTGGCCTTGTGACATGGCGCATTATCTTGTTGAAAAATGCCACTGCCGTTGGGAAACATGATCGTCATGAAGGGGTGTACGTGGTCGGCAACCAGTGTACGATTCGCCTAGGCCGTCATGGTGCCTTGCACGAGCACCACTGGATCCATGGATGCCCACGTGAATGTTCCCCAGAGTATAATTATTGAAAGGCTGAGCGCAACAGTGGTTTAACCCTCCCAAATGTCGAAATTGAGTTAATTGTGCCATCTGTTATTATTAGCTTTGAACTACATAGGAGAATCGATATATACTGAATAAAGTCGTTTTTCGTGTGTTGGCAGCTACCGTATGTTATTTTGTGCCCTCGAAAGAAAGCAATAAATATTTAGTGCAACTGTGGTCTAAGCCACTTCTGCCTATCAGAATTGGTATATGAGGTCACGTGCACAAACAAACAAAATGGCTGACGCTGTTAGTGTTCTCTGTGCTGTAAGTGATAGTTCTGACGAAAATTCAATGGAAAAAGACAGTACAAGAAGTCGAAAGAGGGCAAGAAACGAAGAAATGTATGCTAGAAATATGAGGAAGATAAAAAGAAACACTGGAGAACAATATATCGGTCATTGGGGAAAGGCAGTGGCCAAAAGACAGCAAGGTCCACCATGCAACTGTGTAAATAAGTGCTATGAAGGGATCAGGGAGAACGAAAGAAAGGGAATTTTTGAAAGGTTTTGGGGACTAGGAGATTTTGCTCTACAAAATGCATTTATAAACGTCAGTGTAAAAGTGAGTAATGTAAACAAACGTTATGATGAAGATAAAGTAAACAGCAGACGTCAAAATTCTCGAGAATATTTTGTTTGCGTTCAGGTTTGTGATAGGATAATTTGTAAAGAAGCATTCATTTCGTTACTGGGAATAAGTAATGGTAGACTGAGTCGTTGTGTTTCCACAAGACAAGTGGAAGGAACTCCCAAACATTATGGTAGGGGAAACCACAACAGTAGGCCTAATAAAACTACTGGAAACCAAGAAAAATATGTTCAGGAACATATTGAATCCATCCCTAAACGTGCAACTCATTATTCAGTGAAAGTGATTCCTCACAGAAAATATCTTCCAGAGGGGTTAAATGTATCTAGACTGTATTTGTCATATGTTTAATGGACGAAAACTGAACATAAGAACGAACCTGTTGTGAGTGAGTATATGTATAGACATATTTTCAATACCGGTACCTTTCTTTCCAAAAGCTTGCAACTGACACTTGTAAAACATGTGATGTGTTAAATATTAAGCTACAGTGTGCAGTTGAGGAGGAAGATAGAATGACATTAAAAGAAGATTTAGAACTGCACCAAAGAAAGGTTACACAGGCCAATGAAAATGTTAAGGATGACATTAAAAAGTCAAAAGAAGTCAATGATATGAAGGTATTACATTTGATACGCAACAAGCATTACCAACCCCTCATCTTCACACTAATGAAGTATTTTATAAGCGTCAGTTATGGACATATAACTTTTGTATACATTACTCTACAAGTAATGAAGTATGTGTGGCCTGAAAATTATGCAGGAAGGGGTGCTGATGAGATAATTACTTGTTTGTAAAGAAGCCTTAACTTGTGATGAACACCTGCAGGGCATTAAAACATTAGTTGCATATTCAGACAACTGCTTTGGTCAGAACAAGAACATTACCGTTGTTGCATTTTGGCTACATATTATTCACAAACTTTTGGTTGAATCTGTGGAGCATAAATATCTGGTCTCTGGCCACAGCTATTTACCCTGCGACAGAGACTTTGCTCTTATTGAAAAGAGAAAAAAGGTACATAAGTATCTATTTACTCCTTCCGAATGGGTCAGTGTAATCTCGCAATCAAGACTTAATATCAATTCAAGGTGAAAGAAATGAAGCAGCATGACTTTGTTTCAGCACAACCACTAGTGAATAAAATGTATAATAGAAAGTTTTCTGAAGAAGATAAAGCTGCGGTTAATTTTAGTAAAATTTCATGTTTGAAATTTACTAAGGACCACCCATGGAAATACTTTTATAAACGTTCACAGTCACAACTAGAGAGTTACAGTTCAGTAAATGTTACTAAGGGGGAAATACGTAGAGAAAAACACACTTTTGATCTTGCTACCATTATGCTCCCTGTAAAGCACAAAACTCCAAGGCCAATCAAAGTCAGTAAACTGAAAGATATTAAAGAGCTGCTAAAATATGTGCCACCAATAAATCATGCTTTCTTCAATGGTCTCGCTTTTGATGCTGATCAGGAAGGACATGATCATGAAGATGATGGTGTTGATATACTTGATTATCTTTAAGTATTCACAATGTTTTCTTTTTTGAAACCTATTTTTCAAAATATTCTGCGACCATGAAGATGATGGCTTTGATATATCTGATTCTGATTATGTATAATTACAGTGTTTTCTTTTTGTAAATGTTATTTCTCAGAATAATAAATAGTCTGACACAGTCATGAAGATAATGGTTTTGATACACCTGGTTATGTTTCATCAAAATCTTTTTTTAACTAATTCCATTTCTAAATTTTCCTTTTACATGTTATGATACTTTGAAGTACCAGTAATACAAGAGTAGTTAATATAAGTTCTTTTCTGAAAGGTATTTTTAATGTTATGTTCTGAAGTAGAAAATGTTTATCTGACACCCAGTACTATATTTCTGTGCAACAGTGGTCAACCCATACCATGATGTGTCAAGTGCTTACGTTTATTTAATTTTAGCCTTTTCATTTCATCTTAAGACAGTTTATTTAATGTATAGAAGATTACCATGGTTCTGATTAAGTACTGATGGAAATTAAATGGACGTAGTAGTAAAATATGAAAATCTGGCTTATGTCAACTTTGCTGTAAAATATCTCAGTTGTTTCTTTTCAAGGGTTAAACCACTGTTGCACTCAGCTCAATTATTCAGCCGCCGCCAGATTGTCTCCGTCCCGTAGTATAGATGTCAAGGAGCTGTTTCCTTAGAAGACGGCAGATTCGCACCCTCGCATCGGCATGATGAAGAAGCAGTGGCGGCTCGTGCTGAATAATGTTGGTGGTTCTGCTCTGTGATGCCCAGTCCACTGCAGTAGGGGCCTAAGTGTAATAGACAAATCTAAATTCGTATTGCATACGGGAAGTGTCAGCTGAGCTTGTGTGAATCCGTCCACCAACTCTGCGGAAACGCTTTACTCCATGTCCTATCAGCGTGAAGTCTCGAAAATATATCGAAATAATACAGGTAGACGTTCATCTTAATTTGTAAGACCCCGATTTCGAGGGACATTGACAATATAAATAACTGACTTGTACAAAAGAACAACAATTCAAAAGTTACAAAAAGCCCCTCTTCCGCTTATTGAACAAAAAAATGTTGACCTATCGACACATTCATATTTACAAAGGTTCCGTGACCTGCATTCATATTTGGGAGCCGGCTTTCTTAATGGAGGGGGAACATCACCTGATGGTACTAGCGTTTATGTTTTCATTTCCATGACTACCTAACTCGGAAGAATTCACTACCATTATGGAGAAACATAGTCATGATTATTTGTAGGCCTAAGAACTCGCTCATTCGCTTCGTACAAGAGAGAATGTTTTCGGTCGTTGGATAGAATTATGCTGAAGGCCTGGTCATTTACACAAAAGATAGAGAAATATACATACCTCCAATCTTAAGTTACGTTGTTTGAAGACTTAACATGAACATTAAATTCATTTTGTGTTACTTAATCACAACCATCCTCTTTTAACACGCATTTATCCTGTATTTAAGCCATTTGGGCTTTCTTTCTACTGAAGAGAAGCATTACAACTGTACTTTAGTATGTGAGAATGTTGATATGTAAGAATTTTAAACAACATCGATATCCACACAGTTTTAAAAGTTCTCTATTTACGCTGATGAATACAATGGATGGAGCTTTCCCCAAACAGCTGAGATTTCAACATGCTCGCTCGCTGCAACTATTCTCTCACGGACGGTGGCGCTGTCTAGCGTACTATTTACTAACTTTATGGTCACGGGAATAGGCCAGACGTACTGCAAGGCGTGCAGTTCATACAGAACCTTATGGGCGACTCTTAGCCACCTACCGGAAGAAAGCTGTAGTTAAGTGTGCTCTCCTAATGTTCTGTCGTTCACAGATCTAAACAGGGTTGCCAGATCACCAGCAGCTGTATGGGTATCGACCTTTGGCTCGATATATACACTCAATATGAAGGATAGGATCGCTAATCGCTATATATTATCGTATATCTTTCATTGTGGTGGTTCTGCAGCTCTGCAGATCGTATTATGGAGTCGCGCCTGTGAAGAAGGTATCGGGATTCATCAGACCACTGCGCCAACGTCCAGTGACGATGATCACGTGCATATTTCAGTCGTAGTTGCCGATGTCGTGGTGTTTACATATGCATATGCATGGGTCGTCGGCTGAGGAGGTTCATCCTTAGAAGTGTTCGGTGCGCTGCGTGTTCAGACATACTTATACTCTGCCCAGTCCGCCACAGTTCGCTGCCTATCCTGTTTTACCTATTTGCTCAGCCTACGACGTCCGACATCTGTAATGAGGGGTGGCTTCCCTCCCAACCCCTCGATGTTTGGACGTGGTTTTACCTTGGTTTCGCTACTTGTTGAAGACACTCACCACAGCACTCCTCGAACAGCATAAAAGTCGTGCAGTTTCCGAAATGCTCGTGCCGAGTTCCCGGGCCATCACCATCTGTCTTCGGTGAAACTCAGATACATCACGTGCCTTCCCCATTCTACACACCGACAGCACGCCCACTGACACTACATGCACCGTGCGTGTGTCTGACTAGCTGTCATTCCTCGTCAGGTGACGCTGCTATCGCCTGGACGTGGTTATATCGATAGTAGGTAGATGGTCATAATGTTCTGGCTGATCAGTGTAAGTTAACTAACAAAAAGTAAGTCGTAGTATATACTGTATGTCTATTTCTTACTCCCTTTTCCTGATACGGGGTCGGGGATGAGGTGAGATGAAATTATATGGAATGTTTTTACGGTCAAATGCCCTCCTTGACGCCAACTGTAGTTGACGAGTTACTGAAGATGAAATAATTCATGGCGAATTAAAATTGGATAGGGAGGAAGAAGTATGAATATACACTGTCCCGTAATTTGCCTGGAAGTGAAACTGGGAAATCATAGGCTGCCATTCTCAACACAGCCGGCGGTGGGATTCGAGTCCACTCGTCTCCCGAATGCAGAACTTCGCTTCTTAGCCATAGCGAGATAATACGCGGGGTCATTCCGCTCGGTCAAAGTAAGTCCCGGTACATTTCTGTGAAAACCATGGCTGTACGATTACGAAGGGTCACCTTGTGAAACATTGTTTAAAATCTGCTGTAGTTTCTGTTATGATGATGCCGTGAATACCAATTTGGAAATGGTAATGTGGTGGGGCAGCCACTTCTTAAAATGTTGTAGCTGGCGCACGCTACTGGACTATTTACTGCAACCAATGAGAAATGAAATGGCGTATGGCTTTTAGTGCCGAGAGTGACCGAGGACAACCGATGAGAGATATTATATCAGAGAAGGCAAGGGTCCGCCTCTGTGGTGTAGTGTTTAGTGTGACTAGCTGCCACCCCCGGAGGCCCCGGTTCAATTCCCGGTTCTGCCACGAAATTTGAAAAGTGGTACCAGGGCTGGAACGGGGTCCACTCAGCCTCGGGAGGTCAACTGAGTAGAGGGGGGTTCGATTCCCACCTCAGCCATTCTGGAAGTGGTTTTCCGTGGTTTCCCACTTCTCCTCCAGGCTAATGCCGGGATAGTACCTAACTTAAGGCCACGGCCGCTTCCTTCCCTCTTCGTTGCCTATCCCTTCCAATCTTCCCATCCCCCCGCAAGGTCCCTGTTCAGCATAGCAGCTGAGGCTGCCTGGGCGAGGTACTGGTCCTCCCGACACTAAAAAAAGCCATACGCCATTTCATTTTTACTTACCTTATTTCAATCTCTGCAGAATACCTTGAACGGTATTAAAAACACCTGGATACCGGGTGAGTTGTGCGTGCGGTTAGGGGCGCGCAGCTGTGAGCTTGCATCCGAGAGATAGTGGGTTCAAACCCCACTGTCGTCAGCCCTGAAGACGGTTTTCCGTGGTTTCCCATTTGCACACCAGGAAAATGCTGGGGATGTACCTTAATTAAGGCCACGGCCGATTCCTTCTCACTCTTAACCCTTTCCCGTCCCATCGTTGCCATACGACCTATCTGTGTCGGTGCGACGTAAAACAGCTTGTAAAAACAAAGAACACCTGGTGTTTTCAAGATGTGGGATGGCTTTCCCTCCTTGAACTGCGGTGCGGCACCACTGTTGTTGATTTGCTGTTATTATTGTAATTGGTGATGATGATTGATTTTCTAACAATGAGGTTTAAGTTCAAGGTCATCGGCTCAGTACCTGTGCCGATAATAAGGCTAACACTATATATCTCATCTAGCAGATTAATATTACTGGTACACTTGAATGAAAGTCCAAATACCATTTTCCTTCAAGCAATACACCTTTTTTTGTTTGGATTTCAGTTCGATTTCTACCGTTTCTCGATATCTTGGTCGAGGGTTCTACCATCTGGCTGTGATGACAACATTTGTGAAGCTGGGATCACGTACTACAGGAATCTGATCACGGAACTGCTCGAGAATGGAATTGAGCCTGTGGTAAGGAGGAAGAAATTTTTCAATAAACAGGATAGCGCCATGTTCAACCTGGAAATAGTAATCTTATATTAGAAACTCAAATACTGCTTGTTGTAGGTAACTATGTACCACTGGGATTTGCCACAGAAATTGCAAGAACTAGGTGGATGGACTAATTCTCAAATGACCTATTATTTTCTAGACTACGCTCGAGTTCTCTTCACGCACTTAGGAGATCGGGTAAGTACCTATGTTTGTTTGACATATCGAGTAGCCAGGGCAGAATTTTTATAGGTTCACTCTGGACTTCAAACGTGCAGTTTATGATTTTAGATGTAAAACAATCTTATAGGTACGTTATGGATAATAATTACCCTAACGGGCCGATAACCTAGATGTTAGGCTCCTTTACACAACAAGCATCGTCAATTACCCTATCAAGCGCCAGATACTCCGAAAGAGTATGGCTGCTACAAAATTATCCTGCTTTTATTTATCCTTTTGTTATTTGCGATTCAAAACAAGAGAAAATCTGCATGGGATACATGCAGTTAAGAAACTAAAGGCACTCGGAAAGTGTACCCTGTCGGGATTGAACTGGGAGCTTGTAAGAAGCTTTTCCTCGGGAAGTTAATGTTGAACCATTTAAAATGTTGCGTAACTACGTATGCTGGGATCTTACAAGAGTATTTTGAAATGAGAATATTCAATGTGCATATTCCAACTGAAAAGAAATATAATTAAAACGCATTAGTTCGTTAATTCGAAAATACGTAAAATATGACAAGTAAGAGCTTACACACAATGCTTAAATTTAAAACGTTGTAAATTGTAATGAACCTGAGTAAATATTCCTGAAATACACCAAAATTAAACTCAGTGGAATGACCCATCAAAAATAATTAAATATGCGAATGATAATCTGGAAGTTTCTAAGGATGATTTTAGTGGAGATTGGTGAAGTAAGTAGCAGAGCATACTATCTGATTATTAAGTGACACAGCAAATATTTTATTCTTATTCGAAGGTACCGAGTGAGTTGTCTACAAGGTTTGAGGCGTGTAGCTGTTATCTTGCATTCGGGAGATAGTGGTCTCAAGCCCCACTGTCGGCAGCCCTGAAAATGGCTTTCCGTGGTTACTCATTTTCACACTAGGCTGTACATTAATGACTACCACGATCGCTTCCTTCCTAGTCCTAGCCTTGTCCTATAATGTCGTCGCCTAAGACCTGTGTCAGTGCGACGTACAACAGATAGCAAAAGATAATTATTAAAAGACTATGCTCTAGCCTATTGCTGTACCTGTTCCTAGTCACTTTACTATTTTCAATATAACATAACCGGAAACGCTAGCGCTGCCTCAATCACTTGGACTCGCGATATTTCTGCATACAAAAGAGAAAAGTGTGTCTCATTGTTTGGCAAACCTGACTGGGTAGGGTTGAAGTATCTAAAGTGGGTGATTGAAAAACTGTTGCAAACAATGGCGGTGAGGAGACGAGTGGTGTGTTCCGAGGTGTCAATGGAGAGGTGGCTTGGAATGACGAAGTGTACGAATAAGCTTGGATGGAGTTTCGAAAAACAGAAAAGATCAAATATGAAAATGATGCTGGAATTCAAGAGACAAATATTCGTTTAAAGGAAGAGGAATTAGACCTTCTATAGACTTTATATTCGTAGTAAGACAACTGCAAGAGCATCATTATGTGCGGGGGTAAAGATCTACTCTACTTATGGCCTTCTCGGACTTTGAGAAAGCATATGATCTTGTGTGTAGAAACAACGTATGGGAAGTCTTACAGAAAAAAAAGTGTCGAGAAGCAGACAATAGAAAGAGTGAGGGAGATGTACCACGGGAGCGTCAGTTGTGTGAAAGTAGGAGGAGAGAGAACAGACTAGTTCGAGCGGAAAAGTGGATTAAGCCAAGGAGGTGCTCTGTCACTTTGCTCTTCATTGCAGTAACAGACGAGTTAATGACAAATGTGGAAAGGAAAACTCGGGAAGGAAAAATGAAAGTGTTGATGTTTGCAGATGACTTGTTAATTTAGCGAGAAAAGAAAGAGGATATCCAGGAACGGTTAGATGCATGGGAAGATGAGGTGGAACAATATGGAATGAAATTTAATGACAAAAAGAGCGAGATCGTGATCATAATGAGAAAGAAGGAGAGAGATATGAGAGGGATAATGGTTGAAGAAAAACAGCTTAGGAAGGTAGAGAGTTTCAAGTACCTGGAAAGTAGCATAGAGAAAAGTAGAAGAAATAGTCGAGCGTGGAAGACAAGCAGGAGCGTTCCTGAAAACTGTCAGAAGCCTGGTTTGAAGTAAGGATGTCCCTCAGAGAAGCAAAGGAATGTTATACAAGACGTACTATGTACTTAATCTGACGTACGCAGCAGAAACTTGGGCAATGAGACAGAGAGCCGTGACTAGGATACAGGCAAGTGAAATGAAATTTCTGATAAGCAGAGTAGGTGTGACAAGAATGGATAATATGAGAAGTGAGAAGATTAGAGATATAGTTAAAGGAGAGCCACTACAGAGCAGGATAGAGACATCTGGACTTCAATGGTATGGACACATGAAGGGAATGACAGAGTAAAGGACACCCAGGCGGATGAACGAAATGGGGATTACAGAAAAACGACCAAGAGGAAGACTAAGAGACCAAGACTGAAGATGGTTTTCCGTGGTTTCCCATTTTCACACCAGGCAAATGCTGGGGCTGTACCTTAATTAAGGCACGGACGCTTCCTTCCCACTCCTAGCCCTTTTCTATCCCATCGGCGCCATAAGACCTATCTGTGTCGATGCGACGTAAAGCAACTTCCAAAAAAAAGAGATCAAGAGACAGGTGGATAAAAGGAGTGGAAGAGTGTGTGCAAAGAAGAAGAGACGGCTAGACAAGACTGAAGAGAGAGAAGTGGTGGGAAGACAAGAGGAGATGGAGAGGCTTATGTTCCAAGCAGACCTGGCGAACAGATGATGACGATGAAGGTGATCATTTATGGAGATAGAAGTTCGTTAAATTTCCGATATTTATGAAATAATTAAGAAATGTGTAAGTAAGTTATTGGTTGAGAGTCCGCCACCTTGTCGATGGCCCTAATTAATTAATTAATTGATTGATTGATTGATCTGCTTATGTTGCGCACAGTCACGGCGGTAACATACCACAAGTCCACAGTTAGTTGCCGGGATCTTCAGCAGTGCAGACAGGCAAACTGCTGGTGACGAGCACAACGCTGTGCTACGGTGACAGCGCGGTACAGCCCAAACGGAAAATCACCTGGGTGTTCACAAGCTACACACCGTACGCCTGATCACACTCCAACATGATGCCTTCCGAAATGAGCGTTGTCACGCTCACGCAAGCAGGTAACCCCCACCTCCTGCGGGAGGCAGGACCTCTCTAGCACGGCTGTAGAACCCAGCACCTGACAGTAATTCACACCTACAGTTCTCCTTTGAACAGCTACCTCAGACGTCGTGACAACTTCGTTACAGGTTATTATTTATCACATGTCAGAATGTAATGTTATACTTATGGTCCCAAAGTTTATGACGTCATAATTTTTATTTCTTCTTAGTTCCATTTGAATACTTACAACAAGCATGTTTTAGTGAACTCTGGCTGAAATAAGGGGGTATATTGGACGTATAATAGCATATTTTGACTTTTTTTTAAGGCTTTGGTCATATTTCATGATACTTAGGAAATATTTTAGTGATATTTTATTAATTTTTGAAGCATATTTTGCTTACTAGTTGTTTATCGCATAACTCTGAATTGTTAAGCGAAGCTTCTGAGAATTTTCCTTTAAACAAAATAATTTAACACTCAAGGTTTCTGAAGCTTCAAGGTGGTATAATAAATTTCCCTTTGAATTCTTAAATTACTTTCACGACATACCTCGTTCTGTGAACAAAGGGGGTTGAGATACGTACCTAGAAACAGCCGCGAAGGAATAAAAGGAATGGAAAGGTAGGACGGGTCAATTGCTCCTGACTAACGCAAAGTAAAGGAGGAGAGGATGGGTGAAGGGAAAATACAACAGTGACATGGTGTATTATGTAGCGCCTACAGTAGGTTAATAGTGTTCACAGTAGGGCTACTCTCAGATCATGCCAGATACTAAGTGTTCAAATACTAAGTTGCGAGAATTCTTGCGTGAGTTCGGACATTAACATTCTAGTACAACCATTAAACTTCACACAGTTCATAGAATCCTGAATTTTCTATAAACTGTGTGAAGTTTAAGGTTAAAGTTACAGTTACAGTAAAGCTGCTCCCTTTCCGACAAACTGCGTGAAGTTAAAGTGAAAGCTAAAAAGTGCTTAAATGTACGACACTTCAGCACGGCAAAATATAAGAACAGTTTGATTCGAATTGTTGTGTCGCAAAATCAACAAGAACACGTGTTTGAGATAATATCATCATTGGCCACTAAAAATGCAATAAAGACCTGAGTGAAATGATGATGCCTGCTGAAATACCTCCGGAGAACGTAAACAATGAGAACTTCAGCAATTTCCTAAGTACACCAACCAGCACATTCCTACTGCACCAACACTTCGCAACTATTTGGCTGCTACGAAGACGTTTTAAATAGGATAAGAGCCTGCGTTACTGATAACAAGAACTTGGTTTCTATGGATGTTTCTACAAAACCACAGACCCTGAAGGTACACAGGAAATGTTGTTGTTGGGATTTGAAGGGAAGACTGAGCAGGAAAAACGTTATAATTTCTTGTGAATGGTTGGAGAGAACAAATCACTCATCAATTGTTGTTTTATTTGACAATGTGCATGTCCCGAAGGAATGAAGAGCTCTGTGCCCTAAGATGGTACATTTAATGTGCTTTGCACATGCATTAAACAGGGTTGCCGAAGGAATAAGAAGAAGTTATCCTGATGAGGACAAATTAATTGCGACAGTTAAGAAAATCTTCATCAAAACTCCATTACGAGTGTAGAAATTTAAAGACATTACCCCTATAATACCTCTCGCTCCTCATCGCATCCTCTCACGCTGGAGTTGTTGGCTTAACGTTGCGAAGTACTATTGCAAAAACTATAGGATAGTCTAATTGAAGAAGTGGTTGATAGTTTCGCTGCCGAAACTTCTTCAGCCATAACTGCCAATGTGCTGTTTTTAACTGCCACAATGTCCGGGAATAATATCAGCTACAATCAAACGGTTAAAAAAAACGGATGTTTAACTCTGAGATAGCCTTCAGAATGTGAAAAGTATGGAAAGTAAATTAGAGGCTGTACGCAGTGAAGTTGATACTCGTTTATACGTAGGTCGAGTCATAAGTCATGGCAACTTATTTTTTCCTCGCGAACAGGAGACAACACGGAAAATCTAAGATATGCATTTGGAAACGTACGGTATGTACTTGCGTATGATGCCACTAGATGGTGTATGTAAGCAACAGTGTGGGTCTAAGCATGCCCCCAAGTTCAGTGTGTGAGTGAGAGCGTCACAAAATGGAAGTCAACAAGCAGGAGCAACAATCGTATATTAAAATAGCAGTTTCTCCGCGGCAGAAATGCACGCCAATGCCATGCAGAGCTGCGGGAAGCATGAGGTGTGCATGCCATGCCGTACAGAACAGTGGCGAGGTGGGTGGAGACGTTCAAACGGGGTAAAGTATCAACTGCCGATTTTGCCTCGCCCAGGCCGTCCAGTGTCTATGGACAATGATGTACGGATAATGGTGCTCGATCAGTGTTTACAAGAGGACAGGCGCTATGTACGTAGTCTTGTGTATTTGCTGCCTATACCATAATAAAACAATGTTTACCAATGGCCTGTGTTCTGTCATTTTCCTACGAGAATCTCCTGAAGTCAGAATTTGTCTTCAGGCACTATGCATAAGTACATGCCCTATATTTCCAAATGCATATCTTAAGATTTTCCGTGTTGTCTCCTATTCGTGAGAAAAAAATAGTTGCCATGACTTATGACTTGACCCTCGTATAAGAAGAGGAATTAGCGGTTGGTATAATTTACCAAGGAAGATGTACGACAGATTTCCTATTTGTTTGAAATAATTTAAGGAAAGTTTAACACTTGGTGGGGAATCTGCCACTTGGATAACAGCCCCAAATGTAGATCAGTGGTGACTGAATATTGAATTGAATGTGAATGTGCTCATGCAAAGCGACAGTGTGTGTTGGTCGAGAATGAAGGGTATTCTGTAAGGTGCAAGATTATGAATATTCTGAGTGGAAAACCAGCAACGTTCTATGAAGGTGATCCTGAAGTCAACAGCAATTATCTGACTTTATTTAAATATGCCCCAATAACATCCTGCGATGGTGAGTTAAACTGTTCACCTTATAAAGCTGAGTAAGAATAGAAAATTATTGTTGTTTGAAAACTTTAAAATGTATGTAATTTGCCACTCCATTTCTCTGTGACTTTTCTTCCATCTATGCAGATAAATTGGATGTATCTTAAATACTGAGTGCTGGATGAAGGACAACATTCAATGTGCATGTTAACTTTAAAACTCTAATGTATTTTTAAATGAGGAAGATCATGTGAACATGATTACAACGTTCAAGGAATAATATATACAGAGTGTTAGGTGTATACCTGCAGATATTTCTTCTAGCAATAGAGAACGATGTGACGAACCACTATATATCAAACTTTTAGTAATCCTCGGAAGTTATTTTCGAGAGCAAAGAGATACGATGTTTTTAGAATCGGTAGTATGCCTTGTTCTTGTGAATGAATAGCTTCCCTTTGAGAACAGGCGAGTCACGCGCCATCCGTGCCAAACTGGTTTCTGTTTATGTTTACGTGCAAATGTACTACCGGAACAGCTGAACGCTACCTATGCAATGCACGAGATGTTACGTAACATACTTGTCAAACTGGTTTTATGTTTAAGAGCAACTGAGCTACGATAACAGCTGAAGGTGGATACTACAGTAGTGTATGCCACGTTACGTTACATTCTCGCCAGACTGGTTTCGTTGTTGTCAGTATTTAGTTTCCCTCCTAGGGACTTCAGACAACCCTGATCATCGGTTTCGGACCCTGGAGATGTACCGAATTCTCAGCGTTAATACTGGTTCATTTGCTGTTATGTCCTTTAGGGGATTGGGATATCTGTGGTCATCAGCCCCGTGGTCTAGTGAGTATGGAAATGACCTGAAAACTTGTATCGGTGCGGGACCCGTACGAGCGTGTGATATAATTATTGGTTGGGATAGGCGCTGCTGCTGCTGGAGAGCTTTCATTCCCCGCCGGAAGGACGGGGCGGGCCCCCTAGATCGTGTCGCGATCTTTCGGGCCGGGAGATGTGGAGAGAACAGTGAGATGTTTCAAATGAAGAAGAGGGAAAACGGTGTGAAAATTTGGATGAATGGCTACGGGGCTGAGGTTATGAGGGTGTGCGGGAGGAGTGAAATAGGAGAGTACCAGGCTGTAAATGGAAACTGAGGAGGTGCAGGGTCGCCATGATGTTATAGAGGGAGGAAGTTAGGAATCGCAAGATGTCGAGTGTTGGAGCTGATGGGGGGAAGAAACTGAGTGGTGGGAGGGGAGGGTAAACGGGTGGAGGGGGTGGATATGGAGGGGGTGGCCGGGTGTGACGACGGGCATTGTTGGAGTTATGTAGAACAGGTTGGGGTGGTGAAAGAGATGGCTCGACTTTGTAGTGATGGCCGAAGATGTAGTCTCCATTGGCGATGAGTTGGTGAACGTCGACGGCAGTAGGGAGGTGGATGCGGACCATGTACGTCAGACCGGAGGTGTTCTTGATCCTGAAGACTCGACGGACGGGTACGCCTTCTGCTCGAAGTTGTTGGAGGATGGCTTGTTCTGAGTGAGCAGGATCCACTCCACGGATCACACAGCTATACATGGTGTGGCGGGACGGTGATGATTGCGATGAGGGTGGTGCTTCTTCGGCGGCGTTGAAAGACGACGAAGACGACGGTGCTGCAGATGTTGCGGGAGGCATGTATGAGGCATGACGTTATTCAGGTGTTGAAGGAAGAGGGAGGGAAGAAATCATTATGGACGCAGGATGACTGGTTGTAACCATAGTGATGGGAATAGGGGAGGGGTTGAAGGTTGATGTTGTAGTGGAGATGGTGGTGGTAGTGGTAGTTATCGGCGATGTAGAAACGGCGCGTGATGTTGGCTGGCTTGACGGCGTAGATTCCACTTGGTGCGAAGGCAGCTGGTAGGAAGTCTCCTGTGGTGGCGCGACCGTTGCAGGCGGAGTAAAATCAGTGCCTATGAGCTGATCCATGAGTGACGCAGAAGTAACTTCCACACTATGGAAGATGTGACGAATATAGACGCCGTTATTCAGGAGGCGGCAGACGTCGGCCTCTGTGTGGAAATATAGAAGGACATCTGGTGACAGTCCGGAACTGTTTAGTAGTCTTGTGGCCCAATGAACTGGAACGCCTGCCTTGCGGATTTGTTGGACGATGTCGTCATCTGAGAGAGCGAGGTTGACGTTACGGAGTAGGCAGGTAAGCATGGCGGGGAGGCCGACTACCAACTAGGTGTCAGCCAATATGCTCTTTAGAGTCAGCGAGGTAGCTGAGGTAAAGATGGTGAGCCACCCGGCCGAGAAAAAATTAATAAGTAAGGAGTAGCTTTGACGTTTCACTCGGAGATGTCGCTCCTAGCGAGAAGTGACGGGGGGCCGGATAGGCGCGCCGGGACGTGATATACGGTACGATCCCCGTTGTGCATTGCGTAAAGGTAGAAGAAAGATGGCAGTTCCTTACGCCAACGAAAGCAGCCATGGGATGCCAAATGAGTAGCATCGGAAATGAATTATCGAAACACATCGAACGTTTAGTTTCAAAGGAATAATGGACATGTTATACAACTAAATAAATTAAACGTACCTACATTTCGTGCCTCCTTCCGGGCTGAGTGGCTCAGACGGTTAAGGTGCAGGCCTTTTGATTCCAACTTCACAGGTCCGAACCTGGCCCAGTCCGGTGGTATTCGAAGGTGCTCAAATACTGTACGTCAGCCTCGTGTCGGCAGATCTGCTGGTACATAAAATGAACTGGTACGGGACTAAATTCGGGTACCTCAGCGTCTCAGAAAACCGTAGAAGTAGTTAGTGGGACGTAAAGCACTTAACGTTATTATTATTATTATTATTATTATTATTATTATTATTATTATTATTAGGTCATTAAAAGCTGAAATACGTGGAAGAAAATAGTAAAATATGCGTGGTTTAAGAGGAAACAAGATGAAATGTATGACACGTGAGTTAGCATCGGTCGCAGTAGTTACCTACAGAGTACTATGCGTAAGACGAGAACCAGGTCAAGGTCGTGGGGATGAGTCAGCTGTAATCTAGTATTGTGTATAAACATCAAACATACACATCAACAAATCTAAGAAACATAAACAAGGTTACACGTTAGAGACATGTAGCTATTAACCTGAACGCCAGGCTGACGGTCGCTTTCATGAGTACAGATCAGTTATCAAATTATACACAATCCAGAGATGTCGAACGTATCTAAGAAGATTCCGCCACAACTATATTACATTTTACTATGATGGTGCTAATAACAAATCGCAGCAGCTATTGGCTTTACGTCGCACCTACACAGATAGGCCTTATGGCGACGATGGGACTGGAAAGGGCTAGGACAGGGAAGGAAGCGGCCGTGGCCTTAATTAAGGTACAGCCCTAGAATTTGTCTGGTGTGAAAATGGGAAATCACAGAAAACCATCTTCTGGGCTGCCGAGAATGGGTTTCGAACCCACTATCTCCCGAATAATGGATACTGGCCACACTGAAATGAAATGTCGTATGGCTTTTAGTGCCAGGAGTGTCCGAGGACAAGTTCGGCTCGCCAGATGCAGGTCTTTTGAGTTGATTCCCGTAGGTGACCTGCGCGTCGTGATGAGGATGAAATGATGATGAAGATGGCACATACACCTAGTTCCCGTGCCAGCAAAATTAACCAATTAAGGTTAAATTCTCGACCCTGCCGGGAATCGAACCCGGAACCCCTGTGACCAAAGGCCAGCAAGCTAACCATTTAGTCATGGAGCCGGAGGTTGACTGCAACTATCGAGATCGGTAAATCGCAGCAGATTACGCTACTGCGTGTTAAGATGATGTCGGTAGAATACAGTATACCTGTTAAGACATAAGGCTGCAGTAGAAGAAGAGGAAGAAGGAGGTAACGAGAGCCACATAGTCAAGCAGGACAGGGCCGAACAAAGCGCACATTAGTGACACAGACTTAAGAGTGGCGTGGTCGTAGGAAATACAGTCGCATTAGTAACACTCTGTTGTAGAAAAATAATGAACTAACATACAGTACGGGCTCCGTAATTCCATGTGGACGGTAACAAGACTATCTTGAATACGAACGTACACGAAAACGCCTGTGAACAAAAAATCTACCTATGTTAAACATTACAGTAGGCTAGAACAGTTTAGAAAACAAAAACATACAGATTGTCTTACACTAAAAGAAATTTCAAACTTTTTTTGTAAATTAACTAAACACCCTAGGCAACCTTCTTAAGTTAAATGTTAACTTATAGTTCCTATTTCAGTAATGATGAATATAAAACAATTATTTTATTGAATATTTATACGTGATGATGATGACGATGATGATGATGACGACGACGACGACGACGATGATGATGATGATGATGATGATGATTGCTGTCTTAATGTCATCGGCCCTTAAAACGCAGTGTCCTCTGTTTTAACTCGTAGTGAATAAGATAAAGAATATAAATTGCTCGAAGACTTTCCCGATAGATTTATGAAGGGCGACCCGTGTTCTGTTCTGCCACACGATACACTAGCAGCATATCATGGTATTCGTGGTATTCATACACTGGCATTATTCAAATACTACTACTGATGCTACTACTACGAAGTAACTCGCGTACTAGTACGGACGATAATTCGCATCTCTGACACCTGTTATTCAGGTCAAGGTCAGAGAGACCGGTTTCATGTAGGGGCGGGGAACCCGTCCAGCCACATCCCCGTCGCTAGGAACAGCAGACAACCGAACCGGCACGTGACAGGTCTAGTGCTTTTGTCGAACTGCTTACGTGGAATATTCTCCCACAGTGCGATTTCAATATCATAGTCTTTTGGGAGTCCAACTCGCCGTATGCAGAAACAACCCGTGTTGACGTATACGTAAATAAAGTTTATTACGTCAACGAAAGAATGCATGGGATAGGATTTCCAAGTGAGTAGTATTGGAATTGAAATGTCAAAACACATCGAACGTTTTACTTCATACCAGTAAGGGACATGTTATAAACATAAATTAATTAAACGTACCTTCCTTTCGTGCTTCCAACCGAAGAGAACATGTTTAAATGTAAATGAAAACCTTCTAGCTTACTGCCTATTTTGCAGTGCCTATTAAACGTATCAAAATAACCGTTGCCAGGCTGAGTCGCTCAGACGGTTCAGGCACTGGTTTCATGAACTTAACAGGCTCGATCCTGGCTCAGACCGCTGGTATTTGAAGGTGCTCAAATACGACCGCTTCTGATCGGTAGATTTACAGGCACGTTAAAGAATACCTGTGGGAAAAATTCCGACACCGCGCGTATCCATTGGCACGTAAAGATTTATTATTATTATTATTATTATTATTATTATTATTATTATTATTATTATTATTACTGGGCGAGTTGGCCGTGCGATTAGGAGCGCGCAGCTGTCAGCTTGCATCCGTCGAAAAGCCACTAACGATATTATTATAAAAACTTCGTTAGTCTATTATTACTAACTATTATGAAAATAAAAGTTAATCGCCCCACACAAACTTCGTAGCTCGTAATCTGTCAGAAAACACTAAAGAAAATAGTGAACTTTTAACAGGTCCGAATTATTATGAATATTATAATTGCAGACATGTCTCCGAAATTACCGAAACATGTACTTACAAATTGTTTTATGTCGCACCGACACAAATAGATTTTACGGCGACGATGATAGAGAAAAGGGGTACAAGTGGGAAGGAAGCGTTCGAAGTCTAATAAGGGTACAGTCCCAGCATATCCCTGATGTGGAAAAGGGAACTACGGAAAACCATCTTCCTGGCTGCCGTCAGTGGAGTTCGAACCCACTATCACCAGAATACAAACTCACAGCTGCGCGCCCCTATCCGCACGATCAACTTACTCTAAGCTCCAATGCTGGTTTGAGTAGCTCGGACTATAGACCACTGGTCTTCTGATCCCACCTTGGCAGGTTCGATGACGGCTCAGTTCGGTGGTATTTGAAGGTGCTGAAATACGCCAGTCTCGTGTCTGTGGATTTACTTGCATTTAAAAAAGTACTGCGGTACAAAATTCTGGCACTTCTGCGTCTCCGAAAACCATGAAAATTAGTTAGTGGAATGTAAGGATATTAGTAGTAGTAGTAGTAGTAGTAGTAGTAGTAACATTATTATTATGGAAGTTTTAATTAAACGGGTCCGTTACATTACCTATCGGCACTTACTGCCCAGTAATTATCCTTCTGTCCACCTCTGTGGTATAGTGGTTAGTGTGATTAGCTGCCACCCCCCGGAGGCCCGTGTTCCTTTCCCAGCTCCGCCACGAAATTTGAAAAGTGGTACGAGGGCTGGAACGGGGTCCACTAAGCCTCGGTAGCTCGGGAGGTCAAATGAGTACAGGTGGTTCGATTCCCACCTCAGCCATCCTGAAAGTGGTTTCTCGTAGTTTCCCACTTCTCCAGGCAAATGCCGGGATGGTACCTAACTTAAGGCCACGGCCGCTTCCTTCCCTCTTCCTTGTCTATCCCTTCCAATCTCCCCATTCCCCCGCAAGGCCCCTGTTCAGCATAGAAGCTGAGGCCGCCTGGGCGAGGTACTCGACATTCTCTCCAGTTGTATCCCCGACCCAATATCTCACGCTCCTGGACACTGCCCTTGAGACGGTAGAGGTGGGATCCCTCGCTGATTCCGAGGGAAAACCAGCCCTGGAGGGTAAACAGATTAGGAAAAAAAATGAATAAGCCTTCTATTAGAAATGCCCGGCGGCAATTCCACAGTAGACCGAGCTCGATAGCTGCAGTCGCTTAAGTGCGGCCAGTATCCATTATTCGGGAAATAGCAGATTCGAACCCCACTGTCGGCGGTCCTGAAGATGGTTTTCCGTGGCTTCCCATTTTCACACCAGGCAAATGCTGGGGCTGTACCTTAATTAAGGCCACGGTCGCTTTCTTCCCACTCCTAGCCCTTTCCTGCCCATCGTCGCCATAAGACCTATCTGTGTCAGTGCGACGTAAAGCAACTAGCAAAAAAAAATCCACAGTAGCTATTTTTCCTTCGAGCAATGTTCACGCATGGTTGCAACTACGGTTTTTGAAATCTATCTCATTAATAACAATATGAGTGAATACTTACAGCCTTTTCATTCAGTGTCCACCGTCCTTTCATTGACCTGAAAAGTTTATGAATAAGCTTAGACAACTCGCATTGTCTATTGTCAGAATTTCATCGTAGACTGTCGCAATAACAGCACAGAAATGTTGCGCTCATTTTTCATTTACTTATTAACTATTTCCTTTCATTTTGTCAGTTTGGATCACTGAGTAATGCCATTGACGTCTTATAAATCACACACAACTACACAATACTTGATTCGCATGTATGTGCTGGTACGTATCTTCGAGGTCACTGTAAGGACTCTGTGTACATTTCGCACAGAGTACCCTAGACCGGTTTTCGAGTACAGCAAGTGGCCTGGCACGTGAATCATCCTCTCCTTTTTGCCAAGCCTTTAGGGGAAGTGCACAACAACATGTGTTGGCCTGCGATAAGAAACAGGTTCAACAAGCCCTATACTCTGCTGCTGTACTTCCACTACGCGTGGACAGAATGACGTAACCGGCATATCCTGCTACGCCCGTTCAAAACACATTAGGTCGTGAAATATTTGGCTCAGTTATGGGCAAACTAATAGGACAAGGTAAAAATTACATAGAAGATATTGTGAGATGTATTTTTCTTTGCCGACTAGCTTAATATCTGCACGTATACCCCTAACATCCTGTAGGCTATATATATAGCCTAGATATATATTTGCTATTTGCTTTACGTCGCACCGACACAGACATGTCTTATGGTGACGATGGGATATGAAAGGCCTAGGAAGTGGAAGGAAGCGGCCGTGGCCTTAATTAAGGTACAGCCCCGGCATTTGCCTGGTGTGAAAATGGGAAACCACGGAAAACCATCTTCAGGGCTGCCGACAGTGGGGCTCGAACCCACTATCTCCCGATAAAATATTTAAAATATGTCAACAAAATCTGTCAACGTGAACTTACGTTCCTAGACAACCGGTACATGGAAAGAAAAATTTTAAGACGCTTTTAGTGTTTGATTAGAACGTGTATATCACCGAGAGTGTTTAATATACTATTGTGTTTAATATCTCAATTGACAGATAAAATGGGAGGCTACCTGTTGCGACAAAAGAAAGTGAAAAACTGAAAGACAGTTTCCATGAAATAGCGCTTCAAAGTAAGGCAAAATTTGTTGACTCGCGCGCTCATTTGGAGGTTAGCTGCAACAGCGAAAACAATTGAATAAGTAAGTCTACGAAAACCACAAAACCATGCGGCCATTACAATATTGACAGCCTGCCGGTAATTTTTTAGTACATATTATACTCATACTTCCACAGTATTTGAGTTCAAAAGTACTTCTTCTCTTAGGTCATAAGGTTTGGGGCCCTAGTTACGATTAAGATTGTTTAAATCTGTGCTAGAATCTAAAATTTATATTGTATTTTTTTAAAATCAGTTATTGTGTATTCCATTGCTTATTCAGAGATATAAATCCACATTCACAGGTGAGCTTTTAGACTCGCTCCATCATACGGCAGAGAAGCTGCATTTTGGAAGGTCCATGTTTGGATTACTCCTACTCCTCCTCTTCCTCCTCCTCGTTCTCCTCCTCCTCCTACTACTACCTACTTACATAATATGCTGTAGTCTGTCAATCTGTAGAATCTGAAATAAGACCAAGTGAGTTGTTCGCGCGGTTAGGGGCGCGCACCTGTGAGCTTTCATTCGGGACGTAGTGGGTTCAAACCCCACTGTTGGCAGACCTGAAAATGGTTTTTCCGTGGTTTTCCATTTTCACACCAGGCAGGTCTGGGTCTGTACCTTAATGAAGGCCACGGCCGATTCCTTGCCACTCCTACTCCTTTCCTATTCCATCGTCGCCATAAGTCCTATCTGTGTCGGTGCGACGTAAATTCAATTGCAAATACTGTAAAGTAACAGATTGGTAAGGATCTGTTTGCATTGTACAAAATTATTTTTGTACGGCGTACTTGACTACTGACTATTGACTACTAAAAATTAAATCATCGTCTGAATACCGCTAATGAGTGTTAACATATTTAATTCTTTCTACATTGTCATATTATTTTACATAAATTAATGTAAAAATATTACCATCGAACTACGAAAAGTATTCCCTTCATATTGAATATTATTACAACTTTCTCTTTAAATGGCAGGTCAAATGGTGGATTACATTCAATGAGCCTGGTCATATAACTAGATCATACGTCAACGAGCTGTTATTCGCTCCTTGCCTTCAGCTAGGAGAACAAGGGGCACATTATCTTGCTACAACCACGATCCTGAAAGCTCATGCTATGGTATATCACCTGTACAAGGAAAAATTCTGGGCCACCCAGCAAGGTAAACCATTTTAATGTTATTTGACCTCACATGCAAGGTAAGTTATAGTTTGTGTAGGATCATATTATTGTTCTCTGTGTGGAAATATAATTCACATCAAGGTTCCCTATCACTACAGATGCTTGTAATTCTTTGTCCTCAGGTTTCTAGCATCTGAGCATAATGTTCTGCACATTCCCCTTCCATTTCCTAATGCTTCATTCATCTAACAAGTTTGGTCATTGTCCATATTACTGATATAAAGTGTTTAACTAAATTAAGAGGCAAAATTTCAGAGCATTGATACCTCGTATGTGTAAAATATAGTCGATGCTTAGTTTCTCGGTTATTTTGCTTTCAGACATAATCAATCAATCAATCAATCAATCAATCAATCAATCAATCAATCAATCAATCAATCAATCAATCAATCAATCAATCAATCAATCAATCAATCAATCAATCAATCAATCAATCAATCAATCAATCAATCAATCAATCAATCAATCAATCAATCAATCAATCAATCAATCAATCAATCAATCAATCAATCAATCACCACTGATCCTCAGTTTGGTCATTCGAACAGGTCGCAGATTCCCTGTCTGTTGTTTACCTAATCTTTTCTTGAATCGTTTCAAAGAATTTGGAAATTATCGGACATCTTCCTTGGTAAATTATTCCAATCCCTAACGCATCCTCCTACAGACGGTCGTTCCGGATATCTGGGGACGATGTTTGAAGGGTAATTAGCTCATGAAAACCACCTCTCCACCAACGATCATGCTCAATTGGAAAGCCAGCACATCTAGCTATAGCCCGACGACATAATTTCCATTGCAGCAGACTTTTTCGCAGAGCTAGCATGTCTATCATCCCACTCCTTATGAGAGGCTTTCCAGAGGCCATTTATAGTGCTTGGACGTCTATCTCCTAAGGCCCTTTTTAGGAGACCAAGTGCACAGAAGGGTGACCCATCGGGTGCATTCATCGGAATGTCAGTAAAAGGAATTGCACCCATTCCAGTGCCCATATCCATTCTCTCTAAGAACAGGTGAGTCGAACGAGAGGTGTGGATGGCCGCTTTATCTTGATGTACTGAACCCATAATTCTACGATGATTAATAATTGCGGATATTTATTTCAGCTACAAATAACTTTTTTGAGAGTAGCCATGTTTTATTTCAAGAGTCTCTCTCCCTCCGTGGGAACAGAACTCAACCCGGCGAGCGAGCCACCCGCTCGTGAAATGCCGGAAGGCTTCGGCTGATTTCGAGTACTGACTAATTTAACAATGTAGGAAAAACCTTCTCAACGGGAGATTTTGGCGGCACGGTTAATCCAGGAATAAAGGACTGAAATTATTAATAAATATTAAATGAAGACAGAATTCACAGGGTGAATTTAAATGTAATTAAGCCTGGGGAGAATTTGGCGTCCGTACTGGCGGATTTGCGGCACGTGTGAAGGTCATATCATAAGAAAGCGCGCCAAGTTACATGTCAGAAATGAATTTAATACGCCTGTTGCAAGTATGGGAAAAATATAAAAACATCACCAGTGTGAATTGTAATTTTAGTGGAATTTTCGGAATAAATTTCAGGAAGGTTAGTCCAGCGGTTGTGAAATTAGAGGATTGCACCACCAGGCGGGATAGCGTCACCTCTAGTCTTATAAACTTAATCCCCTCCACCCACATTTACACATTCTATCTGAAGGTCTGGTCGGAGGAACCCACGTCGGTCGTCTACAAGAAAGTGCGGGATTTATTTCTTAAAAATAACTTATGTTATATATTCATGTGGATGGTTCAAGAGAGTATTTAATTGAAAGTGATAGAAAATTTTCTGAACTTCCGCCGACGAAAACCGTGAAGGCATAGATATCTACTTAAAATACGTAGCTGATTTCATTCATTACATTGTGTGTTTGAAATTGTCAAAGGACGTTTGGAGGCTAGTCAGAGACAGGTCTGATTTTGTTATCTTTTGAAACACTTGGCCTAATAGGGTGGACGAGCACAGAGCTCCCAGAGACAGTTCGCAGTCGTCAGCAGGGAGAAAAGTACGTTCGCATGATAAAGAGCGAGGAGAGCACGTCATCTGTGTTGTTGTTAATTAATAGCGAGTGTAAAATCTGTGTATTTTTAAGTAATCTATAAGATGATGTATTCTACAGTCATGTGCGGCTGAATCTGAGGTCATCTGGCTAATATGTAGCCAGAACTCCAAGATGACTACATTACAGGTCTGTCTATATTTTGTATTAATGTTGTAGATAGAATTTGTTTGTCCCAATAAAATTTTCCAGTGCGTGTGTCGAATTAGTATTTAAAAATGATCAGGCGAAGTGTTTATATTTCTTGTCGGCGCACAGTGCGTAATTTCAGGAATCTAGCCGGCCAAAAATCGTATCTCGGAAACTAATGGACCGATTTACATAGAACTTAGTATGTAACTGCTATTATTGGAGATAATTAAGTGTGTGGTCAATCAAGTACAAAGGACAAATTACTACGCCAGGAATAGCATTAGTAATCTTTGTAATTTTAATCATTCTTCCAAGAAATTAAATAGATGTTAATAGTGGGACATGATGTTTAAAATGTTTAAAAACAGATACAGGAATACACGTACTTGCCAAACAATTTATTCATTAGATGCAGTTACATCAGAATCGCTATCGTCACTTTTATTAAATCCTTCGGGAGAACCAGATACAGGAGGCTCAGACAGTAAGTTGAGCACTTCTCGTGAAAGCGGAATTAACTTCCTCCTCCTTGATTTCCCTAAGCTGGTAATATAAGTGTCCGATGATATAAGCAGCCTATGGAAAAGGTCAGTATTTGTGTCTTTCTGGAAGATTTCCTATTATCTTTATTCCTAGTCTCCTGGGCTTCCTCGGAGAGGTGTCCAATAGGTATAATACAGTGCCATGACCCAAGAGTTTGTGCAAAGTTACAGGCATGTAGTACGATTTGTATTTTTGTAAGTACAATTGTATAGTTTCCTTTGCGTACATGCCAAATGTTACTTTATCAATGGCATACCCACACGAAAGAGTTTCTACGATGGCACGTAGATTGTTTATTAAATTTATATCTACTCCAGTAATATCCGCAGAAGTGGAAGCCCCTCTGAAGAATCTTCTAGCGGTTTCCATCATTGTTATTGCCAGCACTTTGCTTCGGATATCAACCAATAGACGCGTTTCCTCCCTGAACTTCTGTAGTGAAGTCATCTACAGTATTTATTTATTGCGTGTGTATTTTAGGCTTTAAATCAGTGCGTAAATGTATTGTGTTGAATGAGAGTTATGCGATAAGCCTACGTGTGTGATTTATTTATTTAACATTAATACTGTGATCTTTTGTAGTCATCTGCAGTATTTATTTACTGCGTCTGTTTTCTAGCTTTTATTGTCTGGATAAATTTATTAAATGCAGTTAAATACATCACCCCCCCCCCTCTCGCAATTTGCCTTATATTTCAGTGCTAAGGTTTCTTATGTGCCGTAGTTTACCTCTGATTCTATACGAACCGAACCCCACGTCCTCTTCAGTTCATAAAGGTAATTTTTAGCTTAGTTTCTTCAGCCTTTTGTCTTGAACTTACATACTGAATTTCACAAATTTATGTGCCGCCATTTTCCCGTGATGGCGTTGAGCGGAGCGTTCGATATGGCAACCCTGTTGTCATGAGAGAAATACTGTTTCCTTAACATGGAATGAGCTATAGTAGGCTAATGGCAGGCTCATCCTGACATTTTTGTGATACACGTCCTTCTGCACGGCTCATTCTCTGCTCGAACCAAATTTTATTGTACATAAGCAATTTGTCCCTCTTTCTACCATATTTTGTCCAGCGTGATCGAATTTTAGCACACAAAATACTGACAGATTTCCTTATTGACTTGGATATATCCTCGGAACAATCCACGAGGCCTAAATGTTCAATTACAACATTCGCTATATCATCGTTCCGCTTATATTCCCTGCTGTTCCTCAACAGCTCGAAAACCGACCTCCGGGTTACATAGTACACGGCTTCTGAAAAAATTAATTACTCTCATGGTCGCGCCAGGTCGCAGCAAAAAGTCACAGTTTTTTATTCATTGAAGTATATATAACTCATCTAAAAGACTTTCATTGCGGAAATCAAAGGCAATCCATTTTGAAAGTCAGCTCAAATATTTGTATAATTAGATGGCGCTTGGACACCGTGTACCTGAATTTTAAGTGCATATTTCGGGCAACAATATATTAATTTTCAGAAAATGCTACATACTATATAAAAATGCAAACCTTCATCTAATAAGTTATAATCACATTGCAAGCTAAAGAAATATTTAGTTCTGATGTCGTTACTGAACCCTCACATAATAATAACTGCGCGCTCGCCTCGCCAGAATATGATGCCCTAACGGAGAAGAGCCACTTTAGGCCTTCGGTGAGAATAGATAATCAGACAGCGCGACTTTTCAATACTTAATTACTGTACCAAAGAGTCTTATAAACACGGCTCACAGAATATGCGCACCAAAGACAAGGGTTGAAAATATTATTTTTGGCCGGCTGGATGCTAGAAATTACCCACTGTGCGGCGTGTGAATCTCTTCAGGGAGGTAAAAATCACGTTGAGAAACTGTAAAATGCGAAGTTTAAATTCTTCGAGATATTGTTCAAACTGATTAAAGTTAGGAATGTTATAACGATCATATAGTCGCGGTGAACATGATAAATTCGAATATCTTTTGAATTCAGAAAAAAATTAGTCGAAATAATAATAATAATAATAATAATAATAATAATAATAATAATAATAATAATAATAATAATAATAATAATAATAATTACAACATAATAACATTTTTCTGTTAAGACATGTATTTAACAGTAATGTCAAGTAAGGTTTGCGTTCGTTTCAAAATCCAGTGAAGTCTAATAAAGTTATATTTATTCGTGGAAGTTAATTTTCGTGACACCGTGTATTTTGTGATATAGGAAATCACGGTATGTTATGTTGTATTTGAGGTCCGACAAATGCAATGAAATGAATGAAAAGATTCTTATAAAATTGTTCGTCATGGGAGTACCGAGGTTTGAAAGGTTTTGGGATAGGAAGAAATAGATTGTGTCGGAATGAAATGTTAAGAAAATAGTTGTGAAGACGTTGAAGGCATAGGAAGCCTGTATTTCATGAGTAATGCCGCCGTGATGATAGGCGATGGAGAAGAATTTTTGAGACACACTATATTTGTCGATGGCGAATAATTTTTGAGACAGACTGTATAATAAATGTGATATTTCTGAGGCAAGCTGTATATGAGGTTCCGTTAGCCATCCGGAACAGCTGACTGGTTTGATGATGGCCAGATTCGAAGTGGGTGCGTTGTAACGCCTATTATGATTTCAAGTCGAGAATTTCCTCATGTTAAACTATTTCTGTAGAAGATTGTAGCTCTTGGCAGTTAAGTCTAAATGACGATTTATGTAAAATTAGCTACAGTGCTTGTTATAGTAAGTGACCTCACGAACAGATGGGCATTCTGAAACACGGTTGGTGTTATTTAATTGTTGTAACAAATTTCCATTCCGTATATTTTTTATATTACGAGACGAAATGATCATTAAATCGGAAACATTGTGGGATGAGATATTGGACGTTATTAAAGTGATAGTTTGGCTGTGTAGATAAAAAAATTTCGCTTCACTGGATAGTTCTTGGATAGATATGTTTGGAACGATGAGATGGTAGGCGATTTTTGGTCTCACACTAGAATTACATTGCGGATTTTGCGATGGTGATGATTACTGTTTTGGCGATATTCACATAAAGTTAGACGAGTGCTGAATATTATTATTATTTTTCCAAATTTTACTGCGTGTGTTGAGATCGTGTTTGAGTCGTGGATTGAGTAGCCGCGCGTTATTAAATTTTCAATTTCACGTTTTATTGACGAGAAGGGTCTTAGTTACATTCCCAGACTTGCGTTCAATCTGTTACAAGCTTCGTTTCATTGTGTTCGAGTTTCGACCAGGTTTCAAGCTAAATATCAGCAATTATGTCTGAAGTTACGATTTCGCCTGATATTGTAGAGGATGAGTAGACATCTCAGTTTCCGCTCGATGATAGATTTAGGACGTTATGCGAACCATAGGAGTATACGGATGAGTAGACATCCCCGTTTAAGCTCAACGATAGATTTGGGATGCTGCGTGTATATATAGATGTTATTGTTAGGGTGCGTAGACACTATGTATGCTCGACGACAGGATTAGGTTGTCGTCTGTATATAGTCAAGTCTTAGGTTAGGTGTTTTTGCGTGGTGACTTGAATGATGGTAGTGTCTGCAGTAGTGTATGTAATGCAAAGAGTTTTAGCAAAGTAATATTGAGGCCATGTTTCGGCACAATCCTTACTAAGCTAGAAGGTGGTTACATAAGAGCATGGAACCACTAGTGGCATAAACGTGAGGGTTGTCCAGCATGGATACTGAGCTAACAGAGATTGATTATTACCGCTGTTTGCCACGCACGTTCGAGTTCGTTGAACTTTAGTATTTTTAATGATATTTCTTGACTTAATTATTTTATAGTTCAGATGTCCGATATGCTTTGATAGTGTGCGTGTTGACACTTAGATGATTTATGGAAGACTGGAGTTACGAATGCGGTTTCGATTCGTCATCTGTGAATATATTTTATTTTGAATTTTCGTTCTTTCATTTTATAATAGGTGTGACTTTGATCTATCAACAACTTGTAGTTAGTTTATTGGGACAAACATAGGTAGACGAATTTGTAATGGTAGTCATAATAGTGGAAATGGAAAGATTTCCGTTGTGATTTCCTATGGTATTTTTGTATTTTATTTTATCATGTGGACTTGTAAGTTCATTAAACTTAACATAACCTTTTATAACCTGAAAGTTGGTTTTGTAAGAATATTTTCAAGTGATTTACCACTTTTACTTTAACTTCAGTGTTTAGCATTTCTTCTAAATGCATGATGAATAAGTGTTTCCTGCATTTCGCAGTTTTGTTCCTTCAGAATGACGTAACGTAAGGTCCTCTCGGATCGAGTTTTTGTTGGTTCCTTCTGAACAGCTGTTTTGGTGATGCATGTTTCAGCATCGGGATTATTCCATAACTTAAGGGTGTCACGAGATGACAATACATGGTGGAATTTTATTGTTAATTATGACTGTTGCTGTTAACTTGTAGTGAACACCATGCTTTCCAGTAATATTTCGCAAGCTATCCAAAGCAAGTGATAGTCAATTTGGTTCGATTAAGGGTCCATTCGGCGGGTGTTCCCATATCCGACAGGGTATTAGACTGGTGCATAACCTTAATTAAATGTAAATCTGGAATTCTATTTGTTGAAGGTCAGATTTTCCACGGATCGTGTGGATTAATTCTCAGTTATCGTTTGGATCAAAAGGTGCCTGATTTTCAGATTTTTATTTTCGTTTTTCTAGTTTTCGCTGTCCACTAATTTATGATATTTTCTACTTTCCTCTGTAGAAAGTTCTTCGATAAATATTAAAGATAATATTCACGTAATGCAATGTGACTGCCTTTAAATGTTAAATAATGAAAAAATTCTGATGAATGAGTTTATAAACATAATTTTTTCCATTTGATAATTTAATAAAATCTAGTAAGCACATATTTACTCCTCATTTCAAGTAGTTAGGCTCTCTTCTGAACCCCATCGTTTGGTCAAGATCGTGACCGAAATGTACCGCTACGACCCCAAGATTTAAGAGTTCGATATTGCTATTTTGCAGCAGCTGTGGCCGACCAACGATGGAATGGTAAGTTCAAGGGTTCAGTACCATTACCTGATTTTTCCTCCTCCCATACCGTGCTGGGATATCTGTATTGTAAGTGGGTGTTAAAATTATCTTGCTGATAGTATGTAGAGTTCTTCTTAATATTTATTAGCGATACGGCGAATGGTTAAATTGCCTCTGTAGCAGTATCCAGCGATGATCATGAAACCTCTTGAAAAACTTTCCTGACATTCTTTATACAATGTTTGATAATTATTTTTGTCTCTAGGGCGGTAGTAAATCGAGAGGGGTTTATTACAGTCACTAACGTACACATATGTTTCATCAAATGTCACCACATTTTTCCATCTGTCCCCTGCCAGATAGCCCTCATACAGCTTTCTTGCGATAGTGCGACGTTCCGTAATGTGACGAGGCAACAGCTTGTGCTCTCGGCGTTTATGGCGTCTTTTAATTGCAGGTCCTTGTTGAATATGGTGTTAACTGCTGAAACAGACATCCCCAACCTACTTGCGATAGCACTTTGGGGGGCAGGATTACCACCTGAAACAAGGGACTTTACTTTCCTCACCACTTCTGGTCTACGGCTGGTGTCTGGTCGTGTATTTGCCTGTTTTCTGCAGCACTGATCCCATTCTCTGATATCAAGAAATCACAAATCACATTCCTTACACATTCCTTGGATTGCGGAATAGCTATATTTAGCATCGGAAAGGGCTATTATGAAGCCTTCCCAGTAAGGGTCAATCCGCTTCGGCATCGTTACAATTAATATCACGAAACTCTACACCCACAGTCTCGGTACTGACTGAACCATCACTCCCCGTTTTGACGTGCTCAAGATGATAACAGCACCGCCATTGACCTTCAAACTCTTCACTAGATATTCCGAACGACCTTCTGTATAAACGAACATTTTCCCCATTTTTTCTCCTTGAATTCCACCTTTATCTTCATCTAGCCGACTTTTAAAAACACCACTCAAACTTATTACCTACTAATGTCATTCTATGCCATCTCTCTACTGACAGCTAGGAACACACCGCGTAGTGGAGTAGTTTATCTCCTTCCTCGCAAGACTTCCCAGCCCAAACTTCTCTTTTCGGAAATCACCCAGAACAACTCGAGCTGCATTCCTTTGGATTATTTCCAGTTCTCGAGTCAAGTAATTGTTGTGAGGGTCCCATACTCTGGAACCATGCCCTAATTGTGGTCTTACGAAAGGTTTACAGTAGATGCCCTCTCCTTTACATCTTTACTGAAATCCCTAAATACCCTCATAACAGTCTGAAGAGATCTGTAATGTTGATTTTCCATCCCGTTTATGTGATTACCCTAATGAAAATCGTTCCCTATATTAACACGTACGTACTTGAAGTGATTCCAATGAGGTAATTTCACCCCATCAGTGCAGTAATTAACAATAATAAGACTTTTCCTCTGTGTGAAATTCACAACCTGACCTTTCATCATACCACTGCCTACTGTCCATCTCAAAACATTGTAATAATAATAATAATAATAATAATAATAATAATAATAATAATAATAATAATAATAATAATAATAATAATAATAATAATAATAGTTATCTTTCACCACTATAACTATAGACGAGAATTATAGGCACTAAAAACAGTTAAAATAGGCAGGCATATAGGCTCTTAAATTAGCCAAAATAGGCATGTAAATAGGCACTAACGTGTAAAAAAGGCAATAAAATAGGCATGAAAAAATTAATTTAACACACTGAATTACTATAAAAGGAATTTACAGCAAGCAACTTTTCAAATGTTTTCCGGTAAAAATCTTGTTCTTCTGTCATGCAGAATGATTTTATACTGAGGGAAAGATCTCTCAACATCACATGAAGTGATCAGACAAAACTTCAGTGAAGTCACTTCGTCTGGTTTTAGTTCAGTTGTTTCATCTACCGCACTTCAAATCACTCTGGCTACTTTAACCATCACTTTCCATCCTGGATTCCGCTGCAGGACCCTATCGAAGTTCTTGCTGACAGCGGCTACCTTCCCAGAGTTTCGGTATAAACTTCCCTTGACTTCTTCCACAATCCTAATTGACATGTCACACTTCTCCAACTCGGTGATTGCTGTCGGCAGCTTGAAGTTTGTTCCCACTGTGGGATGTAGGGGGGAGGTAGAATAACACCCACGGTATCCCCTGCCTGTCGTAAGAGGCGACTAAAAGGGGCCCCAGGGGGCTCCCAACTTGGGAGCGTGGGTTGGCGAACACGGGGCTCTTAGCTGAGTCCTGGCATTGCTTCCACTTACTTGTGCCAGGCTCCTCACTTTCATCCATCCTATCCGACCTTCCTTGGCCAGCTCTTGTTCTTTTCCGACCCCGACGGTATTAGAGCACTCGAGGCCCTTCATGGCCCTTGTCTTCCTTTGGCCGATACCTTAATTTTTGGAAGTGTCGGATTCTTTCCATTCTCTCTCTCCCTCTCTCTCTCTGACTAGTGTTATAGAGGATGGTTGCCGAGTTGTACTTCCTCTTAAAACAATAATCACCACCACCACCACCACTACCACCACTGTTGAAGTTTGAATATGCTCCAGTTTATGTAGGGTTATATTAGCTCCCACCAATCCAGTGTATACCGGTTTCGAAGCCCAAAAATAAACGGCCGAGAGGATGCGTCGTGCTCACCACAAGACCCCTCGTAATCTGCAGGCCTTCGGGCTGAGCAGCGGTCGCTTGGCAGGCCAAGGCCCTTTCAAGGGCGTTAAGTGCCGTGGGGTTTGGTTTATTGCAGTGCATAGGTCTGAAGAAAATTGTTGTTGGTCGCTGTTCATAGTGGATTGGTAGAAAGGCTGCATTGATATAGCTTTCTGTACTTGTGTCAGATCCATTGCAATATTTCTATGCTGATCTATATGGGTTTTATTCACATTTAATCTGAACAAATAATACATTTTACTTAAATTACGATATTCCTGTATCCTAAATTTCTACGGTTGGGCTAATTGGCAATAATGCTAAGTATATATCATGCATTTGTTGCATAAAATAATACTTTCTTTTGCTATTTGCTTTACGTCGCACTGACACAGATAGCTCTTATGTCGGCGATGGTATAGAAAGGCCTAAATGGGAAGGAAGCGGCCGTGGCCCTAATTAAGGTAAAGACCCAGAATTTGCCTGGTGTGAAAATGGGAAACCATGGAAAACCATCTTCAGGGCTGCTGACAGTGGGGTTCGAACCCACTATCTCCCGGATGCAAGCTCACAACTGCGCGCTCCCAACCGCACGGCCAACTCGCCCGGTAAAAAGAGACTATTAGAGATTATGTTTCCAGAAGTAAAAAAACTTTAAAGTATGAAAGGGAATTCATAATTTACATGGAGATATGCCCGCAAAGATTTTTCAGTTAAAATTTGGCAGTATCGTGTCCAGTTCACCAGGTGAAAAAATAATAAAAATGACGAAACGATACCTGAGTAGCGTAGAGGAGATATCCTTCTTTCATGCTTGCCAGGGGCCTACCAAGCTGCCCCTAACAGTATCCTTACTTATATAGAAGAATTAAAATGGAGGCACTATAAATCTCAGTTTTGTGAACATTTTGTTGCTATTCGCCGGGTTTGGTCAGCCGGGTCAGCTGTCATGAAGACTATTTTCCGTTTAATGCAATAGATCCTGCATCATGTGTGCCCACATGACTGCCACCCTCGTTGAAAATTAGAAAACCGCATAATTTGAAATTGTCGTGGCAGGCGCCTATAACCTCACTTTTTGTCACAATTTAGCAAGACTCTAGAGGGGATGCTAGAGGCTTGTTGGCCGCTTCGCGCCCCTAACCTGGGAGCTTAGGCCCCCCAAACACTCTTTGCATGCGTCTAGCACAACGGTTACTAACCGGCCCTCACCAATCCATACTAACGGTCTTTTCACTGGCCTGGTCTTGTAAAGATAGTCTTAGCAGCCTTGTAAAACACTCTGTGACATCGTCCGAGCCGTGCCATGTTGTATGTCTAGCCTCTGTGACATCATCCTAGCCGCGCCAGATTGGATCTGCAACCTATGTTTCGCGAAGGCTTAGCGTAAGCGTAATAGAGTTCACTAGTGCCTACACAGAGCGCTGTGAAAGTTACGATTTTTTTTTTTAAATTGCATTTCAGTTGTAAATCTCTATTTTCACAGGAAATGAATCACAGTTCAAAATATCAACTTTTATCTTTCACTACTCTGTGAATGGAGACCACCAGCGTTCTAACTGCCCGTTCAGTAATTAAATGTTTGTTTATATTTTAGCAATGTAAATGATTGAATGTTCACGACTAATACAGCATTGCAACAAAACAACTTGCCACAATACATAAATTAATAGACCTATAAATGCTACAATAAAATGCGATCGTAGTTCTCAATCACAAAAAAGGATAAAAGGAACAAACGAACTTACTACCTTACAGCAAGCTTCGCAGAAGACTACCCTTCCATCCGTAGTGAAATTGGGATCCCCTGTGATCCACTGCTTCAGCCAGTAGGACTTCGACGATTTTTCTTTGGGCACTGCCGCAGACACACTTATTTTTCTTCTTCTTCACAATAAATCACAACACCTTCTGAAGATAAAGCGTACGCGTACAACAGTTCGCATCTTGAGGGAGGTATATGGAATATGGGTTGTGCAACAAATTTTGACGTTGTTTGGTTCTCGCATATGTCTTAAGGAGGTTGCAGGGGTTGAAGGCTTCGAGGTCAGATTGTTCCTTGTTTCTCTTGATGGAAATTTCCCAAGAACTATTTCTGGTGACTTCCTAGAATTCCCTTTTTTTCGTGGGGTAAACAGATATTGAGAAATGAGAAGATAATTCTGTCGATCACATCAGCTACAATACAACGCAATGGAAGAAAATCGGCTTCTTTAAAATGCAGTCAAAAGGCACCAAATAGGCACAAACACCTGAAATAGGCATTTATAGGCACACTAAAACCAACGAAATCTAGCTAAAAAGCCCTAAGACGGATTTATATCTCAATAGCCTACGTTTCTGAACACAGGAATAAAGTAGGCAAATAGACAAATTCCCGTCTCTAACTATAACACAAATGATTACAACAGTATCACCTTGGTGGCAGTTGCCAGAATCACAAGTAAAACAGAACACGATCACATGCCGTATTTTCATGGAGTGAAGCATGGCAGTTATCGCCTGCATTGTTGTAATTTGAGTAACCTCTACCAGAAGACAGACGTACTACGGGCAGGGATGAACATTATTCTCAACCTAGAAGACATCTTCAGATCCATGTAACAGCCAAACTATATGTTAAGTTACTTGAAATACTTTCCGATCGTGACTTCTGTTCCACCCTGTACAGTTTAACACTGACTTTTTATGTCATCCTTACTTGACTTCTAGCTCCCTATACTCTTTTATCACCACTCCCTAGTCCACCCTATTTCTCTGAGTGCACCTCCCTATAGTTCTTCTAAAGACCTTTCGTATCTTATACGAACCACTGCGGATCAAGTGAAGAATTGCACAATAGTAAAGAATGCAGGCAGAATACAACCGTATCTAATAAAATAACTACACTACAATTGTAAACTGAAGTTAGGAGAATCTTCATCTCAACAAGTTAGCGGAAATAATAGAAATGCGGTTAAAGCTAAATACTTAGACAAATTATTACAACTGGCATATTACTATCATTATTATATTTCCTACTACGCGAGGCGAAAATTCAGTTTGTTCTTAAACGCTGAAAAAAGTAGCATGTAAAAAAGTCTCAATGATTTATTTCAAAACTACGCCCCAGAATTGAAATGCAAATATCGGGATACTGGAATTGGATTATTAATTTTTACTCGACCTTTGAATGCGAAATGTATGTTAGTGTGTTTATTTCTTAGAATGAAGTCGTACACACTAGATATGTCAAAATGTGTAATTATGTCGTGATTGAAATGAACCATGTTGCAGAGAATTGTGGAAGTCTCTTGGACAATATACATTTGAACGTGAATATTACAATTTGTTCGAAACTGATTCAGACGAATGAGCAATCTCCTAGATGCCTCAATATATATAATATGGTAATCATATCAACGCATCATGTAATCGCATACAATAAGCAGGGTACGAACTCTAAAGGTCCATTATAGTCGAGCTGGGAGCGGCACGGCATGGAATTTTCCAGAGGGTGGCTAGGCAGTTTGAATTCAAAGCGAGTCGTTGTCATGGTTACTAGGCACGCCACCCGCACTCCCAGTTTCAAATTCAACTGATTTTTGAGTGGGAGTGGTTAGATTTAAACGAAGGGAACTACACAACAAGATTTCAGGATGACCAACTTCGAATTAGCAGTAACGCATCTCGATATTTACGACGATCATTTCGCCGCTAAACTAAAATTCCACAGAGCCCAACTAAATATCACCTGCAGATATACTTCTTACTTATTCCTGGATCATATAAATGTTTACTTGAGTCCTTATTTAACAATTTTATTTGAATGAAAAGTCGTTGGGAATGTGAGAGCCAGTCAACCGTCACGGGGCCAGTGTTAGACGGGGAATTACCTCGCGCCACAAAGGGACAGGCAGTTCATTTAAGGACCCCGGAGGAAGGAAGCTTTCTCATTCTGCTGAAGTTGTTGGTGCAAGTAGCACGTAGTGCGCGGATGTGAAAATCTCTTTGTGTTAACAGAAACCGTTACACGCCTGTGCGCGTTTATACTTATTTCTATATTTACCTCGAGCAAGACAATTGCAGGATAAATATCATTTCCTGATTTTCATACGCTGTAATTTGTTAGACCACGATCTGGTCACGCGAATAATTTGACTGAAAATTAATTATAGCTGGAGAGTCGCGCGTGAGATTGATGTACGTTCGAACTGTGACCGGAATCTCACTACGGTTCGCGTTCGGGTTATGTGTGAATCGTGTGCGTCTCGTACGTATACTTAGCCGCTACATAAATTAATGTCGATTGGTGTTGAACCCTTGATCTGATGGCATACATTTCGGACTAAAATCTGTGTGTAGGTTGAGCCATTTACAGCCTAACATCAGGATCGGCGTTGTGTAATCGTACACATTAAGCGGTGAAGAAGCTGATACTAATCTACTTCCTTTATGCAGAATTCCAGGAGAAAGGAGGCATTATGGATGGACGTGGTATCAACGCCAGGACCTGCCAACCAAAGCTCATTCCTGGAGCTATGAGCAGCTAAACAGCCTGAGACATGTGGCTGTGAAATCCGGGATGAATTACTGCTGATTGCGAAAGATGAGTACGAAATCCAATAAAATGGCATGAACTTAGGGTAGGCTAATGCATTCAGGTTTGGGAATTAATTGTCTTTCTTGTACTGTTAAATGTCAGGCATTATGGCTGTAGTTTGTGTTATCACGTAATTATAAATGTTTGGCAGACGGGTGGTGTGCATGTTGTGAACCCAGGCCATTTGTATATATTTATTTTAGTTACCGGTAATAAAGGGTCACGCCGTAGGATTATATAGTCTGTTTTATTTTGCTTGTGTGTATTTTAGGTTATTCCGTGTTTTTCTGTAGTTATTTGGGGATGAGAGTCTTCATAATGAACACAGGCCACCCGCCATCAGCGTTGGCTAATTTCACGTAATTAGCAGCATAATGTTAGTCAGATATTTCTATGCTTGCGATATTAATATTATTTCAGCTGTTACGGAAGTTGCTATGGGAACCTGTCCTTCGTTGAGAAAGTTTAGTTTCATTTTTCTTTAGCGAGAAGACGAGTCAGGGTTTAGCTGGGAAATGAATCCATAATATTTGAAGTGAGAGGCTTGAAATGCCAGAGGGATGAAATGAGGCCTAGTATTTGTTTTAAGGCAAGATATGCCGTTATTAATTGAGGAAACCTCTCAGTGAAAGTGAAAGTTACCCTGCGGTCGTCTTCCCACGCCAGCCAAGTATTTGTGTATTCTTACAGCTGATAGTTTAAAGAACCGAGAATACTGATAACTTTGTGACTATAAAGACGCAACCTGACGCAGCCTACAGACAATGAGTTCGATTACCCCTATATCATCATTTGTATATACTGTATATATACATATATATATATATGTGTGTGTGTTTCTTTCCACAGGTGTGATCTATTTGTATGTTTTGTCTATTGTTGTGTCCTGTTGTGCTAAGTGGGCTATGTCCGCTCGTCAGCTGACAGTGTTGTCACCCAGTTCTGCCTGGACTGTTTTTGTGTGAGACTGCGAGCTCATTGTCGAGTCTGTGTTAGTATATAAGTGATAATTAGGGAACCACCCTATGCCATAGTGTTTTTTTATATATTTGTATCCGCTGTTAGACGGATTGTAAATATTTTGTCTTAAGCTATTTTACGAATGTATTAGTCTTACCGGTTCATCATAGAGACGTTGCTACGACGATGCCTACGGGCAATAATATTGGATTAACTGTACGCGTCCGGAACAATCGATCGTTCGTATACCACGGGTCAAATTTTTATAGTCTTCAATTTTTTCTTCGTCAATTTTTAAGGCGTCAATTTTAGTAGTCATTTCTTTAGCCATCGACCGTTTATAAGTCAGCTGTTGAATCGTCACCTCATAATTAATCAAATTGTAATTGTTAAACTTATAATTATTCAGCGTAATAATGTTGACGACTAATCCCCTGTATAAACACGATGCATTCACTGTATTTTAACGGGCCATATCCCGATTTGTTTAGTTTGTTTTTAATTGTAACATGACTTTTCTAAGCGTTTTCTCAGTTCTTTATTTTAACGACTAATTTGAGGTCGATTTCTGACTTTTACTTATACGAACTGCATTAGCATGGACCATCTATATGTTTTATCGGGATTAATAAATCCGTTTTACTCCATATATGTTTATAATTTCAAGATATATGTCCATTCTTCCTGTCAATATACTCTTTAGTATAAGTTTAGTTTAGATTTTGAGTCGCCCATGTTCATCGAACAGGACCACCGCTTTACCGAACCCTGAGTCTAGTCGGTACCAAGGACAGGAAATGGCACAGTAAGGCCTGTTCTGAGACAGAATATAGACATTTTGAGAATTTAATATAATATTAAAAGATAGAACTTACCTACCTTGCGAAGTGGTCGCGGATGTTTACGCGTTACGACTATGTAGCCAACTTCTGCATTTTGAAGACGCGTGGGTTCGAACCTCGCCGTCGGCTGTCCTGAGATTGGTTTTCTGTGTTTTCCCATTTTCACTTCCAGGCAAATGCCGGGACAGTTTCTGTTCATAGGCCGAAGCCGATTCATTCCACCTCCTTACCAGATTTCATTCACCACCATAAATTTAATCTTCATTAGCTCCTCAGCTTACTTTGGCGCTAGGAGGGGCATCCGACCGAGAAAATATTCCATATAAATGCATATAACCTCACCCGCTACCCTGCATCAAGAAAGGGAACAAAGAGATAGACATATATACAGGTAGAATGTATCACAAATCCAGAAACAAGAGTTTTGGAATACACTATGATCATAATTAAAAGTTGGAAAACCGATACTGATATAACTAATTTCTCTTCTATATTTTAGGATATAGAATATCAATATTTTGATCCATCTCTTTGATATAACTTGTATACGTACCGGTACATATTTTACTACAAAATCCAGAAAACCGGTAAATCCTAGATTTTACCGTATAAGCTTAGCATTTATCAGTTACCAGTCTGCCTTGACGATGTTACATGTTTTCCTCATGTTTAGTAATACTGAGTGATATTATGTTTAATGACCATTTTCTTATAATGCTTTAAAATATGGGTACCATTCATGTTTAATGTTATTCTGAATGAGAGGTTTCAAATTTAATTTACAAACGTACGCTCCTAAAATAATGCTTTTAAAAAGGGATATTACCTCATAATTTTATATATATATTGCATGTACTCTACTATCTAAGTTTCTTAACATTTTAATACCAATCTTTCACCAAACCAATTTGGTAAATTTGCTCATAGTAGTCGGCGAGAGACTGCTTTTTCTTTGACTGTTAAGGTAACTATAAAGTGCACGTATTTTCAAATAAATGTTAATTATATAGGTAAGCTGTATGCAATGTCTATCGGCTATATACCTTACAAAATTGTTAGAGACTCAAAGTCAAAGCAACTTTTTGCGTTTCGTTTTAATTATCATCGATAATTTTTAATTGAATACGGTACATGGAACAGGATTTTTAAACCGTATTTTGAGATAAAGTATTACTTTTTGTTTTTAAACGAGTCACTATAATAAGGTGCCTTTGTCAATTACATTTGAAACATGTCGTTTAAAATAACATTCAGCATGAATGGTTTACCGTATTAATTAAGGCATTATAAGAGAATGTTTGTTAAACGTAAGATCACTCATTTTTACTACAAAATAAGAAAAAGATGCTGATTATAAATAACACGTCAATCACAGCCCTCCTTACGCGCACTAAGGATAGAACCGAGCTGATAGGTACGCGGACGGCTAGCTGAGGTGAGAACAGGTCTTATTTGCAGAATACAAACTCAGACAGGCTCACTGCTTATTTTGGAAGTTCACATACCGAACGTGTTAAAAGTTAAAATTTAGCTCTATAACTTGATAGAAGCCCGATAAATGCTAGGAATGACCGGTATATTCAACGAGTTGCCAGCTATCGGATTTCTACAGTAACGAAATCATTTTTGAAAGAACAGTCGTTGATATGTTTATGTCGTTTTTCAGGTATACCTGATGATTATAAACATGGAGAATCCATGCTAAAATATTTCCGATATCATGTTCGACATGTCAGAGAGAACTCTGTGTGCCGAAAAGTGAACTAGCAGGAGAGGACTTTATCTTACATATGTGAAGTGGTAGTGGAGATCTGAACATCACGTAGTATGAATTAGTAGGAGAGGTCCTGTACCTTCCATGTATGAAGTGGTGAGAGAAGATTTGTACCTCACGTAGTATCAACTAGTAGGAGAGGACCTGTATCTTCCATATGTGGCGAAGACGTGGGGGAGGATCTGTACATCACGTAGTATGAACTAGTAAGAGAGGACCTGTATCTGACATATGTGGCGAAGTGGAGAGGGAGGATCTGTACATCACGTAGTACGAAGTAGTAAGAGAGGAACCTGTATCTTACATATGTGAAGGGGTGGGGGAGGATCTGTACATCACGTAGTATGAACTTGTAAGAGAGGACCTGTATCTTACATATGAGGCGAAGTGGTGGGGGAGGATCAGTGCATTATAGTATGAAACTAGTAGGAGAGGACCTGCATTTTACGTGTGTGAAGTGATTGGGAAGGACCTGTACATCACGTAGTATGATCTAGTAGGGGAGCAAATTGTCTATATATATATATATATATATATATATATATATATATATATATAAAATAACTTGTCCTGACTGACTGACTGACTGACTGACTGATTCATCATCGCCGAGCCGAAACTACTGGACATAATGAAATGAAATTTTGGAGATACATTCATATTGAAATGTAGGTGCTCACTAAGAGAGGATTTTTGGATATTCCGTCGCTAAGGGGGTGAAAAGGGGGGTGAAATTTTAAAATGAGTGTATCTACATCTCAAAACTATGAAAGTTTACAGATGTAAAAATTGCTATTTACAATCTTCATTAAAAATTAAAAACCACGTATTTTTTTGTTTTCGGAAAATCCCAATAGGAGGGGTGGAAAGGGGTGAAAAACGGATTCAATACCTTTAATGAGGATACCGGTACTTATATCTCAGAAACTGAAGACATTACAGACCTGAAAATTGGTACTATTGGTCGCTTTTAAAAATGAAGAAACACGTAATTTTGTGTTTCTGGAAAATCCAATTAATGGGAGGGTGAAAAGGGGGGTGAATTTTTAAAACGAGTGTATCTATATCTCAAAACTATGAAAGTTTACAGATGTAAAAATTGCTATTTACAATCTTCATTAAAAATTAAAAACCACGTATTTTTTTGTTTTCGGAAAATCCCAATAGGAGGGGTGGAAAGGGGTGAAAAAGGAGTTGAATGCATTTAATGAGGACACTTATATCTCAGAAACTGAAGATATTACAGGCCTGAAAATTGGTGTTTTGGATCTCCGTTAATAATAAAGAAACACGTATTTTTTGTTTTTGGAAAATCCAATTAAATGGGGGGTGAAAAGGGGGTGATTTTTTAAATTGAGTGTGTCTATATCACAAAACTTTTAAAGTTTATAGATGTAAAAATTGGTATTTAGAATCTCCTTTAAAAATAAAGAAGCACGTATATTTTTGTTTTCAGAAAATCCCAATGGGAAGGGTGGAAAAGGGTGAAAAACGGGTTGAATGCCTTTAATGAGGCTAATTATATTTCAGAGCCTGAAGGTATTACAGACCTGAAAATTGGTATTTGGGATCTATTTTAAAAATAAGGAAACAGGTATTGTTTCGTATTTGGAAAATCCAAAAAATGGGGGGTGAGAAGGGGGGTGAATTTTTAAAATGAGTATATCTACATCTTAAAATTTTAAAAGTTTACAGATGTAAAAATTGGTATTTTGAAATTCTTTTAAAAATAAAGAAACAGGTATTTTTTTGTTTTCGGAATATCCCAATAGGAGGGGTGAAAAAGGGGTTGAATGCCTTTAATGAAGATACTTAACTCTCAGAAACTGAAGATATTACAGACCTGAAAATTGGTATTTGGGATCTCCTTTAAAAATAAAGATTATTTTTTGCTTTTGGAAAGTCCAAATAGTGGGGGGGGGGGGGTGAACAGGGGGATTTTTAAAATGAGTGTATCTATATCTAAAAACTTTAAAAGTTTGCACATGTAAAAATTGATATTCAGAATCTCCTTTAAAAATAAAGGAACACGTACTTTTTGTTTTCTGTAAATCCGAATAGGAGGGGTGTAAACGGGTGAATAATGGATTGAATGCTTTTAATGAAGATACATATATCTCAGAAACTGAAGATATTACAGAACTGAAAATTTGTATTTGGGACCTACTTTAAAAATAAAGAAACTTTTTTTGTTTTGCTTTTGGGAAGTCCAAATAGTGGGTGGGGGGTGATAAAGGGGGGGTTTTTAAAATGAGTGTATCTATATCTCAAAACTTTAAAAGTTTGCACATGTAAAAATTTATATTTAGAATCTCCTTTAAAAATAAAGGAACACGTATTTTTAAATTTTTTTTTTTGAAAATCCAATTAATGGCAGTTAAACAGGAGTGACATATTGGGGTGAATTTTTTGAAAGACTATATCTACATTATATCTGAGAAACGTAGAATGTTACAGGCGTAAAAAGTGGTATTTGGAATCTCCTGTAAATGTAAGGAAACATAGGTGATTTGTTTTTGGAAACTCCTCTTAAGGGGAACTAAAAAGGGGTGAAATTTTATATTGAGAATTTATACAGTATATCTCAAGAAGCTTAACATGTTACAGACGTGAAAAATGGTATTTTCTATCTCTATTAAAAGTAAAGAAACGTGTACTTTTAAATTTCGTAAATACCACTTGGGTGGAGGGGGGGTGTTAAAAGTGATTGAAAATGGTGTTGAATTCTTTTAATTAGGCTACTATTATCTCAAAAATGAAGATGTTACAGCCGTGAAATTTGGAATCTGCTTTAAGGGTAAAGAAACACGTATTCTCGGAAAATCCAATGAAAGGTGGTGGGGGGGGGGGAAGTGAAAGAATTGAAAAATTAATTGACTTAATTGTATGAGAATACTTACATCTAACAAAAACTAAAGTTGTTAGGGCCCACAGACGTGAAAATTGGTATTTGGATCTTCTTTAAAAACAAAGAAAAGCCCGTTTGGGAGGGGGGAGGGAATATCTTGGGGGCGGGATTGAGAAAGAGTTGAATTCCTTTCATGAGGACACATAAATCAAAAACTGAAGAAGTTACAGTCGTGATAATTGGTATTTAGAAGATCCTTTACTATTAAAGAAGCAAGTATATTTTACCGAAAATTCACTTCGGGGGGTGGGGGGTGGGGGGGTGGAGGAGTGTGAAAGAGAAAAAAAGTGAATTGTTTTAATTTCGAAACTGAAGCTAATAGACGTGAACATTGGTGTTTGGAATCTCCGTTAAACATAAAGAAACACGCCTTCTTTTAGTTTCTTTTTTTTTTTGGGGGGGGGGGTAAATAAACTTAACGGCGGTGGGGTGTAACAGGAGACGAGACCAATTGATTTTACTGTTCATAATGTATTTATAAGGAGCCTCCGTTGATCAGGCGGCAGCGCACCGGCCTCTTACAGCTGGGTTCCGTGGTTAAAATCCCGGTCTCTCCATGTGACATTCGTGCTGGACAAAACGGAGGCGGGACAGGTTTTTCTCCGGATACTCAGGTTTTCCCTGTCATCATTCATTCAAGTAACACTGTCCAATATAATTTCATTTCATTTGTCATCCATTAATCAATGCTCCAGCGGAGTGCGACAGGTTTCGGCGCCAGGCACAATTCCTATTGTCGCCGCTAGATTCCATTCCTGACCCTGTCGAATGACTGGAAACAGGCTGTAGATTTTCGATGTACTTATTCTGATCATAAACCGATCATTTTTATTCTTTCCTGGGTTCGTTTTCAAGAGCCAACTTTTTCTTCGGAGAACGTTCTTAGATTACAGTAGATTCTCCTGGCACATAAATAAAAATTTAAACACCTTTGAAACAAACGATAGGAATGAGATTGACCGTCGAATTTTTTACCTCTATAATAAGTTCAATAATGCACGGAAGTACGTCATTCGTATGGCCAGAAATCCCGCACACTTGCCTACGCGCGACAATGGTGCTGCTCACATCCTCAACAATGACAACGGCATCAGATGTAATTTACCGCCAAGTAGCGGTCTTGCATCTTGCTGTGGGGTGCAGTACATCTCTAATAATAATAATAATAATAATAAAAATAATAATAATAATAATAATGTTCTGGACCGTCGTCAAATGTGCGGACCGCGCTGGAAACGGGTCCTGGACGGGTAATGACTAAGAATGCAATCCGGCCGCGGGTTCAGTATCGCCAAGGCTCCCAAGACGACACCACGCTGGATCTCCTGAAGGATTTGATCCATATTAAAAATGCTTATAGGAAAAGATGGCAAAGATTTAGGGACCCAATTGACCGGGTGGAATACCTGGACCTAGCCCGGGAAGTACGAAATCGATTTCTGGAAAGAAAGATTGAAAAATGGGAGGAAACTTGCCGTAATCTATTAGAAAACGAGTCATATCACGAATTTTGGCGGATTCTCTCAGAAAACGAGTCAGATCACGAATTTCGGCGGATTATATATAAAACACTAAGCATTCAATTCTAAATTTCAGTATAATACCGTAGCGAAGCACGGGTATCTTGCTAGTATATATCTATATATATAAAATAACTTGTCCTGACTGACTGACTGACTGACTGACTGATTCATCATCGCCGAGCCAAAACTACTGGACATAAAGAGATGAAATTTTGGGGATATATTCATATTAAGACGTAGGTGCTCGCTAAGAGAGGATTTTTGGATATTCCTTCGCTAAGGGGGTGAAAACGGGGGTGAAATTTTAAAATGAGTTGCTCTATATCTCAAAACTTTAAAAGGTTACAGATGTAAAAGTTGGTATTTAGAATCTTCTTTAAAAATAAGGAAACACGTATTTTTTTGTTTCCAGAAAATCCCAATAAGAGGGGTGAAAAAGGGTGAAAATGGGGAAAATGGGTTGAATGCCTTTAATCAGGATACCGGTACCTATATCTCAGAAACTGAAGATATTACAGACCTGAAAATTGGTACTTTTGATCTCTTTTAAAAATAAAGAAACACGTAATTTATTGTTTTTGGAAAATCCAATTAATGGAAGGGTGAAAAGGGGGTGAATTTTTAAAATGAGTGAATCTATATCTCCAAACTTTTAAAGTTTGCAGATGTAAAAATTGGTATTTAGAACCTTCATTAAAAATAAAGGAACACGTATTTTTTTGTTTTCGGAAAATCGCAATAGGAGTGAAAAGGGGCTAAAAAGTGGTTGAATGCCTTTAATGAGGCTACTTATATATATCAGAAACTGAAGATATTACAGACCTGAAAATTGGTGTTTGGGATCTCCGTTAAAAATAAAGAAACACGTATTTTTTTGTTTCTGGAAAATCCAATTTAGGGGGGTGAAAAGGGAGTAATATTTTAAAATGAGTGTATCTATCTCAAAATGTTTAAAGGTTATATATGTGAAAATTGGTATTTAGAATCCCCTTTAAAACTAAATAAACACACGTAATTTTTCGTTTTTGTTGGAAATCCAAATATTGGGGGGTAAAAAGGGGGGAGGGTAAATTTTTTAAAATGAGTGTGTATACATCTTAAAACTTTAAAATTTACAGATGTAAAAATTGGTAGTTAGAATCTCCTCTAAAAATAAAGGAAAACGTATTTTTTGTTTCCTGTAAATCCAATAGGAGGGGTGTAAAAGGGTGAAAAATGGGTTGAATGCCTTTAATGAGGATACATATATCTCAGAAACGAAAGATATTACAGAAGTGAAAATTTGTATATGGAATCTCCTTTAAAAATAAAGAAACACGTATTTTTTAGTTTTGGAAAATCCAATTAATGGCGGTTAAACAGGAGTGACAAATTGGGTGAATTTTTGAAAGACTATATCTTGGAAACGTAAAATGTTACAGACGTAAAAAGTGGGTGTTTGTAATCTCCTGTAAATCTAAAGAAACATAGGTGATTTGTGTTTGGAAACTCCACTTAAGGGGAACTCAAAAGGGGTGAAATTTTAAAATGAGAATTTTTACAGTTTATCTCAAAGAACTTAACATGTTACAGAAGTGAAAAATTGTATTTTTTATCTCTATTAAACGTAAAGAAACGTGTATTTTTAGCTTTCGGAAATAACACTTGGGTGGAGGGGGGGGGGTAAAAGTGACTGAAAATGGTGTTGAATTCTTTTAATTAGGCTACTGATATCTCAAAAATGAAGATGTTACAGACGTGAAATTTGATATTTGCAATCTGCTTTAAAAATAAAGAAACACGTATTCTCGGAAAATCCAATGAAGGGGGGGGGGGGGTGAAAGAATTGAAAAATTAATTGAATTAATTGAATGAGAATACATACATCTAATAAAAACTAAAGTTGTTACAGACGTGAAAATTCGTATTTGGATCTCCTTTAAAAACAAAGAAAAACGCGTTTTGGGGGGAAACCATCTTGGAGGGCGGGAGTGTAAAGGAGTTGAATTCCTTTCATGAGGACACATAAATCAAAAACGGAAGAAGTTAGAGTCGTGATAATTGGTATTTCGAAGATCCTTACTATTAAAGAAACAAGTATATTTTGCGGGAAAATTCACTTAGGGGGGGGGGGGAGTAGTGTGAAATGAAGTGAAAAAAGTAAATTATTTTTATGGGGATACTTATAACTCAAAACTGAAGGTAATAGACGTGAACAGTGGTGTTTGAAATCACCTTTAAACATAAGAAACAAGCCTTCTTTTAATTTTTTTTTTGGGGGGGGGGGGGGTTGCCGGTAAATAAACTTAACGGCCGTGGGGTGTAGAAGGGAGGTGAGACCAATTGATTTTACTGTTCTTAATGTACTTTAAAGGATCCTCGGCAGCGCGCCGGCCTCTCACAGCTGGGTTCCGTGGTTCAAATCCCGTTCACTCCATGTGACATTCGTGCTGGACAAAACGGAGGCGGGACAGGTTTTTCTCCGGATACTCCGGTTTTCCTGTCATCATCCATTCCAGCAACAAATAATAATAATAATAATAATAATAATAATAATAATAATAATAATAATAATAATAATAATAATAATAATAATAATAATAATAATAATAATAATAATAATAATAATGTTCCGGACCGTCGTCAAATGTGCGGACCGCGCTGGAAACGGCTCCTGGACGGGTAATGACTAAGAATGCGGTCCGGCCGCGGGTTCAGTGCCTTCTAGGCACCCAATATGACACCACGCCGGATCTCCTGAAGGATTTTATCCATATTAAAAATGATTATAGGAAAAGATGGCAAAGATTTACGGACCCAACTGACCGGGAGGAATACTTGAGCCTAGCCCGGGAAGTACGAAATCGATTGCTGGAAAAGAAGATTGAAAAATGGGAGGAAACATGCCGTAATCTAATAGAAAACTAATCAGATCGGGAATTTTGGTGGGTTCTCGCAGAAAACGAGTCAGACCGCGAATTTCGGCGGATTATATATCTAAAACAATAAGCATTCAATTATAAATTTCAGTATAATACCGTAGCGAAGCACGGGTATCTTGCTAGTCTATATATATAAAATAACTTGTCCTGACTGACTGACTGACTGACTGATTCATCATCGCCGAGCCGAAACTACTGGACATAATGAAATGAAATTTTGGAGATACATTCATATTGAAATGTAGGTGCTCACTAAGAGAGGATTTTTGGATATTCCGTCGCTAAGGGGGTGAAAAGGGGGGTGAAATTTTAAAATGAGTGTATCTATATCTCAAAACTATGAAAGTTTACAGATGTAAAAATTGCTATTTACAATCTTCATTAAAAATTAAAAACCACGTATTTTTTTGTTTTCGGAAAATCCCAATAGGAGGGGTGGAAAGGGGTGAAAAACGGATTCAATACCTTTAATGAGGATACCGGTACTTATATCTCAGAAACTGAAGACATTACAGACCTGAAAATTGGTACTATTGGTCGCTTTTAAAAATGAAGAAACACGTAATTTTGTGTTTCTGGAAAATCCAATTAATGGGAGGGTGAAAAGGGGGGTGAATTTTTAAAACGAGTGTATCTATATCTCAAAACTATGAAAGTTTACAGATGTAAAAATTGCTATTTACAATCTTCATTAAAAATTAAAAACCACGTATTTTTTTGTTTTCGGAAAATCCCAATAGGAGGGGTGGAAAGGGGTGAAAAAGGAGTTGAATGCATTTAATGAGGACACTTATATCTCAGAAACTGAAGATATTACAGGCCTGAAAATTGGTGTTTTGGATCTCCGTTAATAATAAAGAAACACGTATTTTTTGTTTTTGGAAAATCCAATTAAATGGGGGGTGAAAAGGGGGTGATTTTTTAAATTGAGTGTGTCTATATCACAAAACTTTTAAAGTTTATAGATGTAAAAATTGGTATTTAGAATCTCCTTTAAAAATAAAGAAGCACGTATATTTTTGTTTTCAGAAAATCCCAATGGGAAGGGTGGAAAAGGGTGAAAAACGGGTTGAATGCCTTTAATGAGGCTAATTATATTTCAGAGCCTGAAGGTATTACAGACCTGAAAATTGGTATTTGGGATCTATTTTAAAAATAAGGAAACAGGTATTGTTTCGTATTTGGAAAATCCAAAAAATGGGGGGTGAGAAGGGGGGTGAATTTTTAAAATGAGTATATCTACATCTTAAAATTTTAAAAGTTTACAGATGTAAAAATTGGTATTTTGAAATTCTTTTAAAAATAAAGAAACAGGTATTTTTTTGTTTTCGGAATATCCCAATAGGAGGGGTGAAAAAGGGGTTGAATGCCTTTAATGAAGATACTTAACTCTCAGAAACTGAAGATATTACAGACCTGAAAATTGGTATTTGGGATCTCCTTTAAAAATAAAGATTATTTTTTGCTTTTGGAAAGTCCAAATAGTGGGGGGGGGGGGTGAACAGGGGGATTTTTAAAATGAGTGTATCTATATCTAAAAACTTTAAAAGTTTGCACATGTAAAAATTGATATTCAGAATCTCCTTTAAAAATAAAGGAACACGTACTTTTTGTTTTCTGTAAATCCGAATAGGAGGGGTGTAAACGGGTGAATAATGGATTGAATGCTTTTAATGAAGATACATATATCTCAGAAACTGAAGATATTACAGAACTGAAAATTTGTATTTGGGACCTACTTTAAAAATAAAGAAACTTTTTTTGTTTTGCTTTTGGGAAGTCCAAATAGTGGGTGGGGGTGATAAAGGGGGGGGGTTTTAAAATGAGTGTATCTATATCTCAAAACTTTAAAGGTTTGCACATGTAAAAATTTATATTTAGAATCTCCTTTAAAAATAAAGGAACACGTATTTTTAAATTTTTTTTTTTGAAAATCCAATTAATGGCAGTTAAACAGGAGTGACATATTGGGGTGAATTTTTTGAAAGACTATATCTACATTATATCTGAGAAACGTAGAATGTTACAGGCGTAAAAAGTGGTATTTGGAATCTCCTGTAAATGTAAGGAAACATAGGTGATTTGTTTTTGGAAACTCCTCTTAAGGGGAACTAAAAAGGGGTGAAATTTTATATTGAGAATTTATACAGTATATCTCAAGAAGCTTAACATGTTACAGACGTGAAAAATGGTATTTTCTATCTCTATTAAAAGTAAAGAAACGTGTACTTTTAAATTTCGTAAATACCACTTGGGTGGAGGGGGGAAAATGGTGTTGAATTCTTTTAATTAGGCTACTATTATCTCAAAAATGAAGATGTTACAGCCGTGAAATTTGGAATCTGCTTTAAGGGTAAAGAAACACGTATTCTCGGAAAATCCAATGAAAGGTGGTGGGGGGGGGGGAAGTGAAAGAATTGAAAAATTAATTGACTTAATTGTATGAGAATACTTACATCTAACAAAAACTAAAGTTGTTAGGGCCCACAGACGTGAAAATTGGTATTTGGATCTTCTTTAAAAACAAAGAAAAGCCCGTTTGGGAGGGGGGAGGGAATATCTTGGGGGCGGGATTGAGAAAGAGTTGAATTCCTTTCATGAGGACACATAAATCAAAAACTGAAGAAGTTACAGTCGTGATAATTGGTATTTAGAAGATCCTTTACTATTAAAGAAGCAAGTATATTTTACCGAAAATTCACTTCGGGGGGTGGGGGGTGGGGGGGTGGAGGAGTGTGAAAGAGAAAAAAAGTGAATTGTTTTAATTTCGAAACTGAAGCTAATAGACGTGAACATTGGTGTTTGGAATCTCCGTTAAACATAAAGAAACACGCCTTCTTTTAGTTTCTTTTTTTTTGGGGGGGGGGTAAATAAACTTAACGGCGCTGGGGTGTAACAGGAGACGAGACCAATTGATTTTACTGTTCATAATGTATTTATAAGGAGCCTCCGTTGATCAGGCGGCAGCGCACCGGCCTCTTACAGCTGGGTTCCGTGGTTAAAATCCCGGTCTCTCCATGTGACATTCGTGCTGGACAAAACGGAGGCGGGACAGGTTTTTCTCCGGATACTCAGGTTTTCCCTGTCATCATTCATTCAAGTAACACTGTCCAATATAATTTCATTTCATTTGTCATCCATTAATCAATGCTCCAGCGGAGTGCGACAGGTTTCGGCGCCAGGCACAATTCCTATTGTCGCCGCTAGATTCCATTCCTGACCCTGTCGAATGACTGGAAACAGGCTGTAGATTTTCGATGTACTTATTCTGATCATAAACCGATCATTTTTATTCTTTCCTGGGTTCGTTTTCAAGAGCCAACTTTTTCTTCGGAGAACGTTCTTAGATTACAGTAGATTCTCCTGGCACATAAATAAAAATTTAAACACCTTTGAAACAAACGATAGGAATGAGATTGACCGTCGAATTTTTTACCTCTATAATAAGTTCAATAATGCACGGAAGTACGTCATTCGTATGGCCAGAAATCCCGCACACTTGCCTACGCGCGACAATGGTGCTGCTCACATCCTCAACAATGACAACGGCATCAGATGTAATTTACCGCCAAGTAGCGGTCTTGCATCTTGCTGTGGGGTGCAGTACATCTCTAATAATAAAAATAATAATAATAATAAAAATAATAATAATAATAATAATGTTCTGGACCGTCGTCAAATGTGCGGACCGCGCTGGAAACGGGTCCTGGACGGGTAATGACTAAGAATGCAATCCGGCCGCGGGTTCAGTATCGCCAAGGCTCCCAAGACGACACCACGCTGGATCTCCTGAAGGATTTGATCCATATTAAAAATGCTTATAGGAAAAGATGGCAAAGATTTAGGGACCCAATTGACCGGGTGGAATACCTGGACCTAGCCCGGGAAGTACGAAATCGATTTCTGGAAAGAAAGATTGAAAAATGGGAGGAAACTTGCCGTAATCTATTAGAAAACGAGTCATATCACGAATTTTGGCGGATTCTCTCAGAAAACGAGTCAGATCACGAATTTCGGCGGATTATATATAAAACACTAAGCATTCAATTCTAAATTTCAGTATAATACCGTAGCGAAGCACGGGTATCTTGCTAGTATATATATAAAATAACTTGTCCTGACTGACTGCTTCATCATCGCCGAGACAAAACTACTGGACATAATGGAATGAAATTTTGAGGATACATTTATATTACAAAGTAGGTGCTCGCTAAGATAGGATTTTTGGATATTCCTTCGCTAAGGAGTTTAAAAGGGGGGGGTGAATTTTTAAAATGAGTGTATCTATATCTCAAAACTTTAAAAGTTTACAGATGTAAAAATTGGCATTTAGAAACTCCTTTAAAAATAAAGAAACACGTATATTTTTGTTTTCGGAGAATCCAAATAAGAGTGAAAAGGGGTGAAAAAGCGGTTGAATGCCTTTAATGAGGATACTTATATTTCAGAAACTGAAGATATTACAGGCCTGAAAAGTGGTTTTTAAGGATCTCTTTTACAAATAAAGAAAAATGTATTTTTGGTTTTTGGAAAAATCCGAATAATGGGGGGTGAAAAAGAGGGGATGAATTTAATAAATGAGTGTATCCTATATCTCAAAACTTAAAAGTTCACAGATGTAAAAATTGGTATTTAGAATCTCCTTTTAAAATAAAGAAACACGTTTCTTTTGCTTTCGGAAAATCCCAATAGATAGGGGTGGAAAGGGATGAAAAGTGTTGAATGCCTTTAATGAGGATACTTCTATCTCAGAAACTGAATATATTACAGGCCTGAAAACTGGTATTTGGGATCACTTTTAAAAATAAAGAAACATCGTACTTTTTTTGGAAAATCCACATAGTGGGGCGGGGGTGAAAGCGAGGGGGTGTGGTTTTTAAAATTAGTTTGTCTGCTATCACAAAACTTCAAAAGTTTTCAGATGTAAAATTCGATATTTAAAATCCCCTTTAAAAATAAAGGAACGGGTATTTTTTGTTTCCTGTAAATCTCAATAGGAGGGGTGAAAAGTGTGAATAAGGGGTTGAATGCCTGTAATGAGGATACGTATATCTCAGAAACTGAACGTATTACAGATCTGAAAATTGGTATATTGGATCTCCTTTAAAATAAAAAGTAAGTATTCTTTTGTTTTTGGAAAATCCAATTAATCCGAGTTAAAAGAGGGGTGACAAATTGGGGTAAATTTTTAGAAGGATTATATCAACAGTACATCTCAGAAACGTAAAACGTTACGGAGGTAAAAACTGGTTTTTGGAATCTCCTGTTAAAGTAAAGAGACATAGGTGATTTGTTTCTGCGAAACTCGACTTAAAGGGGAAACTGAAAAGGGGGCGTGAAATTTTAAAATGAGAATTTCTACAGTATATCTAAAAAAAATTAACGTGTTACAGAAGTGAAAATGTTTTTTTTGCCTCTATTTAAAAGTAAAGTAACTTGTACTTTTAGTTTTCGGAAAAAACACTTGCAAGCAGGTGGGAGGTGGGGTAAAAGTGACTGAAAATGGGGTTGAATTCTTTTAAGTAGGATACTGATATCTCAAAAACTGAAGATGTTACAGACGTGAAATTTGGTATTTAAACACGTATTCTCGGTAAATCCAATGAAGGGGGCGGGGGCGTGAAAGAATTTAAAAATTTATTGAATTAATTGTATGAGGATACTTACATCTAATAAAGACTAAAGTTGTAACAGACGCGAAAATTGGTATTTAGATCTCCTGTATCTTACATATGTGAAGTGGTGGGGGAGGATCTGTCCATCACGCAATATGAACTAGTATGAGAGGACATGTATCTAACATACGTGAAGTTGGTGAGGAAGGATCTGTATCTCACGGTGTATAACTAGTTAGAGAGTAATAATTTAGTTCTTTTTCCGGGTTGAACCGTGTTGTTGTGTTCTGTACTTTCCGTATAGTTTTTCCCACGTTTCGAATACATTACAGTATTCTTTGTCAAGGCGACTGAAAAACCCCTACTCGATCCGAGGTAATCAATCTCCCAGGCAGCAATGAAGTAGTATTGTACATTTGTGAAGTGGTGGGGGGAGCATCTGTACATCACGTTGTATAAAGTACTAGCAAGATACCCGTGCTTCGCTAAGGTATTATACTGAAAATTATAATTGAATGCTTATTGTTTTAGATATATAATCCGCCGAAATTCGCGATCTGACCAGTTTTCTGCGAGAATCCGCCAAAATTCGCGATCTGACTCGTTTTCTAATAGATTACGGCAAGTTTCCTCCCATTTTTAAATCTTTCTTTCCAGCAAACGATTTCGTACTTCCCGGGCTAGGTCCAGGTATTCCACCCAGTTAGTTGGGTCCCTAAATATTTGCCATATTTTCCTATAATCATTTTTAATATGGATCAAATCTTTGAGGAGATCCGGCGTGGTGTCGTCTTAGGTGCCTTGGCGGTCCTGAACCCGCGGCCGATCTGCGTTCGTAGTCATTACCTGTCCAGGACCAGTTTCCATCGCGGTCCGCAGACTTTGACGACGGTCCAGATTATTATTATTATTATTATTATTATTATTATTATTATTATTATTATTATTATTATTATTATTATTATTATTATTATTATTATTATTGATGTTCTGCACCCCATAGCAAGATGCAAGACAGCCACTTGGTGGTTAATTACATCTGCTGCCATTGTCATTGCTGAAAATGTGACCGGCACCATTGTCGCGCGTAGGCAAGTACGCTGGACTTTTGGCGATACTTCCGTGCATTATTGACCTTATTGTAGAGGTGAACAATTGCACGGTCAATCTCATTCCTATAGTTTATTTCAAATGTGTTTAAATTTTTATTTAGGCCTATATGCCAGGAGAATCTACTGTAATATAAGAACGTTTCCAAAGGAAAAGATGTTTCTTGAAAATGAACCCAGAAAAGATTAAAAATGATAGTTTTATGATCAGAATTAGTACATTGAGAATCTACAACCTGTTTCCGGTCATTCGACAGGGTCAGGAATGGAATGAATAAAGCCCCCATCTAGCGGCGATGATAGGAATTGTGCCGGCTGCCGAAGCCTGTCGCACTCCTCTAGGGCAAGGTTTAATGAGTGACAAATGAAATGAAATGATTAATGTATGAAATGAAATGATATTGGAGTGTGTTGCTGGAATGAATGATGACGGGGAAACCCGGAGTACCCGGAGAAAAACATGTCCCGCCTCCTCTATGTCTAGCACAAATTTCACATGTAGTGACCGGGATTGAACCACGGAACCCTGCGGTGAGAGGCCGGCGTGCTGCCGCCTGAGTCACTAAGGCTCCTTTTAAGTACATTATGAACAGTAAAGTAAATTGGTCTCACCTCCTTTTTCAACCCACCGCCGTTAAGTTGGTTTACCACCAACTCCCCCCCGCCAAGAAAGATGGCGTGTTTCTTTATGTTTAAATGAGATTCCAAATACCAATGCTCACGTCTGTTACCTTCAGTTTTGAGACAGAAGTATCCCCATGAAAATAATTCAATTTTTTTCACTTCATTTCACACTCCCCCCCCCCCCCCGCCCCAACAACCCCTTAAGTGAAATTTCCGGCAAAAAATACTTGTTTCTTTAATAGTAAAGGATGTTCTAAATACCAATTATCACGACTCTAACATCTTCAGTTTCTGAGATATGTGTTTTCATGTTAGGAATTCAAGTCCTTTTCACTCCCGCTCCCCAAGATGATTCCCCCCCCCCCCCACGAAAAAGCGTTTTTCTTTGTTTATAAAGGATATCTAAATACCTGTGAATACATGTTTCTTTACTTATAAAGCGGATTCCAAATACTAAATTTCACGTCTGTAACCTTCAGTTTTGAGATATAAGATTCTCCAGAAAAGGTATTCAACTTTTTACTTCCTTTCACACTCCCTACTCAAGTGAATTTTCCAAAAACAAACAGTACCGTACTCGTTTCTTTAAAAGAGCTTCCAAATGCCAATTATCACTTCTGTAGCATCTTCAGTTTTTTAGATATATGTATCCTCGTAAAAGGAATTCATCTCCGTTTTCATCCCCCTCTACCAAGTTGATCCCCCCGCCCCTCGCAGTTGCGTGTTTCTTTATTTTTAAAGCAGATTCGAAATATCAGTTTTCAGGTTCTTTACATCTTTAGATTTTTTCCTGTGTGTATATTGTCATACAAGTATTTCAACTAATTTTTCAATATTTTCAGACCCCCCCCTTAAGGGTCTTTTCCGAAAACCAAAGAATATGAGTTTCCTTATTTTTAAAGGAGATTCCAAATACCAATTTTCACGCCTGCAACATGTTAAGTTTTTGTGATATACTGTAGATACGCTAATTTTAATTCACCTTCCTTTTCAGTTACCCTTAAGTGGATTTTCCGAAAAATTATTTATGTATCCTTACTTTTACACGAAATTCCAAATATCAGTTTTCAAATCTGTAATATGTTACCTGTCTTAGACAATTTGCAGATATACTCTTTTAAAAATTCACCCCAAAATACACAAAAATACGTGTTTCTTTATTTTCAAAGGAGAAACAATTTTCATGTCTGTAACATCTTCAGTTTTTTAGATATAAGTCTCCTCATGAAAGGTGTTCAAACTCGTTTCCACCATTTTTCGTTCCTCTTAATGGGATTTTCCGAAAACAAAAAATACGTGTTTCATTATTTTCAAAGAAGATTCCAAATACCAATTTTTACATCTGTAAACTTTGAAGTTTTCCCCATTTTAAATATTCAACCCTCTTCCACCCCCTTAGCGACGGAATATCCAAAAATCCTCCCTTAACGAGTACCTACATGTTAATATGAATGTATGCCCTAAATTTCATTTCTTTATGTCCAGTAGTTTTTGCTCGGCGATGATGAATCTGTCAGTCAGTCAGTCAGTCAGTCAGTCAGTCAGTCAGTCAGTCAGTCAGTCAGTCAGTCAGGACAAGTTATTTTATATATATTATATAGTTTAGGAGAGGATCTGGACCTCAGGGAGTGAAGTGGTATATGAGGATCTGTATCTGACGGACTGTAGAACAGGTAGGGAAAGATCTGTGCCTCACGAAGTGGAAAATGGTAGGGGCGGATCTGTATTGCAAGTAGACAGAACTCTTAGCATGACATTAAAAAGGAAGATGGTTTAATATAATAAGAAAGAAACTGAAAAGAGTGGATGCGTGGTATTGAGTAAGTTCCTCTCAGGTACACTTTTCTCAGAAACAAATGAACCTACAAATATAATATTTGTTGTGAATAGCCCCAGGGTTTGTACTTACATGGGAGGCGAAGTATGTTTTGATATTAATTTCCTCTGATAAAATATTAAATGCGAGGAACTTACAACACCAAGCGCTTATTCTTTATTTTTTGATCGACTGTACATCATCACTCAAACGCATTAAATAACAGTGAACGGTAAGGGAATATTTATATATATATATATATATATATTTTGCAAGCTGCTTTACGTCGCATCGACACAGATAGGTCTTATGGCGACGATGGGAGAGGAAAGGGCTAGGAGTGGGAAGGAAACGTCCGTGGCCTTAATTAAGGTACAGTCCCAGCTTTTGCCTGGTGTGAAAATAGGAAACCACGGAAAACCATTTTCATGGCTGCCGACAGTGGGGTTCGAACCCACTATCTCCCGAATACTGGAATATTTATTTCTAATAATAATAATAATAATAATAATAATAATAATAATAATAATAATAATAATAATAATAATAATAATAATGTTAGTGAGCCTCCGTGGCTGAGACGGCAGCGCGTCGGCCTCTCACCGCTGGATACCGTGGTTCAAATCCCGGTGACTCCATGTGAGATTTGTGCTGGACAAAGCGGAGGCGGGACAGGTTTTTCTCCGGGTATTCCGGTTTTTCCTGTCATCTTTCATTCCAGCAACACTCTCCATTATCATTTCATAGCATTTATCACTCATTAATAAAAATCACCTTGGTAGTGGCGACCCCATTGTAATAATAGCCTATATACTTTACACTCATTACATCCCTGGCCCCGCAATGACTGGAAAACAGGTTGTAGGTTTTCATTTTCAAGAATAATGTTATTTGCTTTACGTCCCACTAACTACTTTTACGGTCTCCGGAGACGCCGAGGTACCGGAATTTAGTCCCGCAGGAGTTCTTTTACGTGCCAGTAAATCTACCGACACGAGGCTGACGTATTTGAGCACCCTCAAATACCACCGGACTGAGCCAGGATCGAACCTGCCAAGTTGGGGTCGGAAGGCCAGTGCTTCAACCGTCTGAGCCACTCAGTTCGGCAATATTTATTTCTATAGACTGTAAAAGTTATTAAAGAAGTTGCTGTTATTGTTTTAGTGAACCTAATATGAGTTAGTTCATAGAATAGATCAATATGCATTGCAAATTTGGAGTTATATATAGTTTGTTAAAAATGCTTTCAATTACTTGAGCAATGATGTGTCCGCTTCCAGGTAAGGTTGGAATCACACTCCATTCTTTTTGGTACGAGCCGAATTCGTCATCGGAAGAAGATAAAGCTGCTGCCCAAACTGCACTCCAGTTCGACGTAAGTCTCACCGAGCTCATTATTCTCTATCACTGAACTATTAGGTTTCTCGTTACGACCACATTAAGGACATTTTTATTTCCGTGCGAACAGGTGGCGAAATTACAGAAGGATATTCGTAATGAAGAGATAAGGGCTAAGGTAGAAGTTATTGCTCTGATTTTATGGACTACTCATGTCATTATGTTTGCTATAGTACTGCTGAAATAATGGTCTACCATCCTCCCGAAGAAGTCCAGACACCTGGTAGCAAGGGCGCCCATGCCCTGGGGCTCTCAGGGAAAGGCAAAAATCTAATTTAGTCAGGTGTGTTCCTTTCATTAAAATGATTTAAAAGTCGGTATTACGTAGAGGTGGTAGTACCGTATCCCACCAACCGGCAAGGGATACCGTGGGTATTATTCTACCGCGGAATACAAGTCGCCATTCATCTTCCAAAATTTTAAAAGTGATACATACCCCCAGGTCTAGCCACCCCCCCCCCTTCCAAACTGTCATATGGGCGCCCATGCCTGGTAGAGTTCATGCTGTAATAAATGTCAAGTGTCTGCCACCCCGTATTAATGTCCACTACTGGGTAGTATGTACGAGGAAATCTCAGAGAACCGTTTCGAGTAGGTGTTTGGATACTTTTGATCAGATTGTGTACATTGTCACGTTCTTCAGTGCGGCATTTCAGGTTGATGACAAAGAGTACTTTATTGTTTACTAGGTACTAGTTAAATCGATCCTCAGGTATGCCATATTACTATGGGAGAATCAAAAATACCTCATGAACAACTTACACGAGATTGAAAGGAGACCATTCAACTTTAACAGAGCAATGAAAGAATGATGTATCTGTTATCATTATCAATATATAGACCCTACGAAATATTTTAATACACCAATACCGGACAGCTCTGTCTCAACAGCATTGAGTGGAAGGTGTAAGTGTGACAGGCCCAGGAAGTGCATACTTGTCTATGCTACATTTGAGAGGAATGCGTCCGCACTCATTGGAAATATTTTTGTTATAATTGACAATCATTATAATTAATAATGAAATTTTAAAATATGAAATGCTGTCTTCATAAGCATCTAAACGAGCATTATGTTAGCCGTGTCTTTCGCTATGTCTTAAAAATTAAAAGTATAAAAATTTTGATGATCCACCCAGCCTCTGGGAAGAATATTTAATAACTAATCTCTTCTCTTCTTTCTGACCTATTCCCAGTTGCCTGGGGCAGCACTTTGTATGGACTTAGACTAGTTTAGCGGCCGGATGCCTTTCGTAACATCAGCCCTCTGTGGCGGGATATATTAGCTATTGCGCGTTTCTGTGGTTGTTTGTCATGTGTGATGTGTCGTGTGTATTTTCATATGCGTATGAATACGAACACAAACCCGTAGCCCCCGATCTACAGGAATTAACAGACGCGATTAAAATCTCCGACTAAGCCGGGAATCGTACCAGAGTCCTCTGAACCGAAGGCCAATACGCTGACCATTCCGTGTTGGTGATTATTGTTTTAAGAGCACGTACAACTGGTTAACCATCCTCTATTAACAATAATGGAAAGGAAAATGGAAACCGTTGTGGCTACTCCAACCACTACTCTTATACCTTCATATCTTCCACATAATATAAATAACATTTATTTGAGCGCCAGTTGCTTTTTTAAGAAAAACAACAAAATTCGGTAGAGCATACCTCTTATATCAATTATCTCAAGGCGTGAGGTGATAAACTCACATATCTGGCAATATACAGGGATATGGATCAGGACAATATTAAATTACTGTTGCATTTCCACAATTGAGGATTGTACATGGAACTGGAATCACTTATTATAATTAAAAATAAAACTGAGTTTATGACTAAATTTACGTCACAATGAACAATCATTTACGTCTTATAATTTAACAAAAGAAATATATCGTGAGATTTGCGGTACAAAGAAAAGGAAAATTTAATCTAAACAAAAAAAGCTATTGGCATGAACTTGAAGTGAGATGTGATATCGCCGCTGATTACACTCTTCTTCATGTTATGAATGCATAACATGTCTGATGCTTTAATTACCTGTTGTCTGCATACACCGCTGTTGAACTTGAAATTCTTGGGAAAACCTGTGAGCTGAAGTCGGGAGCCGTCTGTTGTAATCTTCTTATATAACAAGGAGTTGGCCTACATACCATGTACGCGTGTAGGGAGCTCCAATGTAATTACGTCCACTCAATATATTTTAAATAATTGGAAAATATTATTGAAACATCTTGTGAAGTCCATCCTCACAAGAAGATGATGTTTCTTTATCAGCATAGTACCCGTCTCTGCTCGGATACAAGCACCACTTGTAGACTTCCTCGATGATTACCTCTTCAAACACAACTCTTAGCTCTGACCATCACACTAAGACCACTTCTTCCATTTGATACATCTGACTGTTACATATGATCTGCACGATATCAACTGCTTATGAACTGAGTACTATGATGAACTGATTGATATCATCTCAATCTCTCACTACCGTTGCCTCGACTTATATCACCTCGCGATGACGACTCATCTCCCCACTCACTGTTCATCCCTTCCACTTCCACATACAGTAGCTGGCGAATACTGACACTTGGTCGCAATCACGTGTCCACGCACTGATGTCATCAGTCATGTGTCGTCTAAGCGTACCCAAGCGGTCCGAGAATGACTATGCCGAATGCGTCACCGGGAAATCTCCTTGCACACAACATTCCCAGTTAAACATGGCCTCGATTGCAAAATACTATGCCAGCTCATCTAGCCAAAGTTACAAGCCACATCATGACAATATGAAACCAACAAATCTCACTTACTACAATACAGAATAATTACTAACATATTCACTTAACCTATGATTAAATACAATAATATACGCGATACCTAATTATTACAGTCTAAATGATGAGAAACAGAATATATAAAATCTAATGAATCAGGTTAATAATAATAATAATAATAATAATAAATACAGAATGGAGTCTGTAACCCTGTTGTACGGTTACAGAACGCCTCCCTCATGAAATAATCGATTAAATGAATCGATTGATTCATGAAATATCTACACAATCACCTGAAATCGAGTACACCATAGATACATGTATAAAAATGCCCTTTACAAATTTGGTACATAGTATCATCCATCTGGATGTTCGTTGTTACACATATAAAACATTTATCAATTATCATTTTCACTTTGATTATACAGTATTATTTACATATAGATTACATTTCTTTCTCACTTCTGTCGTTTCAAACGTTCATTGAGTGTTCAAAAGTAATTCTCGAAGACATTTCATTATATACACTGTCTCCAAGCACTGGAGTTTATTGCACTGCCATGCTTCACTTAATATCACAACACACGCTAATTTCACTGAAGTCCTGTTCGCAATGCCAGCTTCATAAAATATGGTGAATTAACATAATAATGAGAATTAATCAACAAACTCACATGATATATTTCTTAAGATTTCTTATATTGTATGTGCCTACGATATTTCCTTCCTTGTCTTCTAATGAATAAGCACATTTCCCAATCCGTTTCACTACGGTGAAGTATCCCTGATATAACAAGAAAAACTTAGAAAATTGACCAGCTTCTGCTGATGACGGGAGTGGCACTCTGAGTAAAACCTTGTCACCAAGCTCAAATTCATCCAATATAGTCTTACAAAAATTACCATGCACCATCTTACCGTGTTATCCTTCTTAGGTATAATAACAAGTGGATTTAAATTAGGACTACATGATGGTTCAATTATATTATAATCTAGCATAATGTCAATCTGCTCTTCAACAGCGCTAGCGTATTTTAACGGAATGGGATATTTCGGTCCTACAAAAGTTGAGTTGTCAATAACATTAAATTTGTGTTCGTAAAGATGTGTTATACCAGGCCGATCGCTAAAAACATCACTATGTGATATCAATAATTCACACAATTCGTCCTTCTGACTTTCCGCTAACTTACATTTCTCCACTGTCTCATACAATTCATCTCTAGAATCTCTCTGTATAGACACATGGCAGACATCAATATTTTTCCTCATATTAGGAATTTCACAAGATCCTTCCGTACTAGAACACACTTTATTCGCACTAATTTCTGACAAAACATCATATGGTAAACTGACTTCCCTGCTACTCTTTCCCCAAATAAGATTGACATTACACAGATCAAAATTTAATTTAGCCTTGTGACACGTTAACCAGTCGGTACCTAAAATAACGGCATAAACTAAATTAGGCACAACTAAGCATGGTTGGAAAATACATTCTCCACTTATGCTAATGGGGACAGCTATTTGTTTATTCACTCTTTGAGACTTGTTTCCAACAGCTGTTACGATGAACGTATTCCTCACTGGAATTTCCGCTACCTCATACTTCTCTCTCAAAACTTCCTCATACAGCTTGGAATTTACACATGACTTCTCACTACCAGAGTCCAACAAAATCTTCACTTTTCTGCCCCATATCAGCAGTTCAATCGTCGGTGTAACAGTAACACTACTTAAATTATCCTCATTACATAATATAAGATCACTTAACAAATCTTGCCTTATATCTAAATTTAAATTACACTTATAAAATTTATTGTCTACGATTAAGTCGTCACTTAAAACATTTGAATTATTGCTACTTAGGTCACAATCATGTTCACTTACAACTATAGGCTGATCGACATTGTCATACTTATCTACCTTATACGTGAACTCACCATTTACGGACTGTCTCAGTGACCTGTTTATACAGTCCGTTGCGCGTTTAAAGTACTTGGTTCGGTTACGACTTGTTGGTTACACACCTCAGTCGGCCTCCCCTGTTGCCTATTTCCTCTAGCGTCATTATTATTATTATTATGGCCTGTATTCTCCCGCCTCCCAGCTTCTGGTTGATTACCATAATCACGCCTCCCAGTCCTGAAATTTTCCGAACTATTTTGATAATTTCTCTCCCTGTGGAAATTATTATTAGGTCTCTCCTGATATTCTCTTCTGTAGTTACGATTATTCATAGGCCTGTCCTGATTATTAGATTGGTTACCCCTTCCTTCTACATTCCTATTTAGTGTCCTATTATTATTCAAGCTACTACCTAAAGCATCAAAACTTTCCAACAAAATCTCCATTTCCTTAATAGTCTCCACTCTTTGCATACAAACAGCTTCTCTTATTCTATCGGGATAGTGCTTAGCCATAAGTCTAACTATATCAGCCTCAGGTCCAATACATTCTAAATTTCTCCACACCAACACATGAGCCAAAAAGTATTCAGTCATTCTAACACCCTCGTTAGAATTATACCTGCCAAACATTACTCTCTCTCTCTCTCTACTCTGAACACCTTCACTCCAAAATTTAGCCATGAATTTCTCCTTAAATTCAGTTAGACTAGACATCGAGCTTTTATATACTTGAAACCAAGACTTAGTCTCTCCTACGAAAGCATTAGATAAGATCTCCAATACAGTTTCCCAGCTAATAATATTGTATCTTAATTGAACAGCAAATTTCTTCTCCACTACTCTCATAAATTCCATCGGGTTAAATTCTTTCCCAGAAAACTTAGGTAAGTCATGATCTCTAGTGATTAAACCATTATTTACAATTATTTCACGTACATTTCTACTATCACGCACTTCTTTCTGGAGTACTCTCTGGCAACTCAGAAATTTTTCTTCCAATGTTTCCTCAGCCTTTTCTTCAATTTTTCTTAACTTCTCCTGTAATTTTTCTTCCGATTCTCTCACCTTATGTGATAATGATTTTTGTTCACTCTCTAGATCACCTACTTCTCCAAGTTTTCTTTCCACCTGTTCTACCCTACTAATACATTTCCTAGTTTCTTGCCCCACTGTATTGGTTATCTTTTCAAACCTTTCTTCTACTAACTCATTGATTTCTCCTTTATTAGACTCGATCTTGGCGCCTAATTCATCAATCTGTTTGATGCATGTCTCACTAATTTGCTCTATTTCCGTATGGAGATTGCTCCGACCCAATTCCATCTCAGCTCTGATGTCACTACACTCCCTATTTACCTTACTTTCTAAATTATTAATTTGCTTACTTATTTCTAACACCTTATGATCTATCTTATTACTAACATCATCAATCTTCTTATTAATACTATTTATGGCATTACTCTGAGCTTCAATTTTTTCACTAATGACCGCTTCAATTTTCTCACTCATAATATTATTCTGAGATTCAATTTTCTCACTAATGACCGTTTCAATTTTCTCACTCATAATAATATTCTGAGATTCAATTTTCTCACTCATAATATTATTCTGAGATTCAATTTTCTCACTAATGATATTATTCTGCTCAGTCATTTTGGACATCAGCAAATTAAATAAACCCAGGTCAATCACCCCTTTACGTTGATCTTGCGTGACAGCGTTTTCCTCAGTTTGTACTATTTTCTGACTTTCAGTAGGTCCCACCTTAGTCACCAACTTCCTATTTATGTTACCACCTTGGATTTCCTTGGACACAATAACCTCAGCCTCATCACCTGACTGCATATTGCTATCCTTGTCCATCTTCGGTTTCCTACTAATTTTTCGCGATCTCAAAGCTATTTCCCCTTGCACTTCCTCTGACATTACCCCGTAAATACAAACTTCAACAAAATGACCTTCCTAACATTACTCGGTGAATTTAACATGTGCGTATTTATTAAAAGAACTGATCCATGTATATTGCCATTCAGAAACACTTTTTCTGAACCTTTCGAGTCCCACGTTGCTGGCGACACGTTGTTGCTACTCCAACCACTACTCTTATACCTTCATATCTTCCACATAATATAAATAACATTTATTTGAGCGCCAGTTGCTTTTTTAAGAAAAACAACAAAATTCGGTAGAGCATACCTCTTATATCAATTATCTCAAGGCGTGAGGTGATAAACTCACATATCTGGCAATATACAGGGATATGGATCAGGACAATATTAAATTACTGTTGCATTTCCACAATTGAGGATTGTACATGGAACTGGAATCACTTATTATAATTAAAAATAAAACTGAGTTTATGACTAAATTTACGTCACAATGAACAATCATTTACGTCTTATAATTTAACAAAAGAAATATATCGTGAGATTTGCGGTACAAAGAAAAGGAAAATTTAATCTAAACAAAAAAAGCTATTGGCATGAACTTGAAGTGAGATGTGATATCGCCGCTGATTACACTCTTCTTCATGTTATGAATGCATAACATGTCTGATGCTTTAATTACCTGTTGTCTGCATACACCGCTGTTGAACTTGAAATTCTTGGGAAAACCTGTGAGCTGAAGTCGGGAGCCGTCTGTTGTAATCTTCTTATATAACAAGGAGTTGGCCTACATACCATGTACGCGTGTAGGGAGCTCCAATGTAATTACGTCCACTCAATATATTTTAAATAATTGGAAAATATTATTGAAACATCTTGTGAAGTCCATCCTCACAAGAAGATGATGTTTCTTTATCAGCATAGTACCCGTCTCTGCTCGGATACAAGCACCACTTGTAGACTTCCTCGATGATTACCTCTTCAAACACAACTCTTAGCTCTGACCATCACACTAAGACCACTTCTTCCATTTGATACATCTGACTGTTACATATGATCTGCACGATATCAACTGCTTATGAACTGAGTACTATGATGAACTGATTGATATCATCTCAATCTCTCACTACCGTTGCCTCGACTTATATCACCTCGCGATGACGACTCATCTCCCCACTCACTGTTCATCCCTTCCACTTCCACATACAGTAGCTGGCGAATACTGACACTTGGTCGCAATCACGTGTCCACGCACTGATGTCATCAGTCATGTGTCGTCTAAGCGTACCCAAGCGGTCCGAGAATGACTATGCCGAATGCGTCACCGGGAAATCTCCTTGCACACAACATTCCCAGTTAAACATGGCCTCGATTGCAAAATACTATGCCAGCTCATCTAGCCAAAGTTACAAGCCACATCATGACAATATGAAACCAACAAATCTCACTTACTACAATACAGAATAATTACTAACATATTCACTTAACCTATGATTAAATACAATAATATACGCGATACCTAATTATTACAGTCTAAATGATGAGAAACAGAATATATAAAATCTAATGAATCAGGTTAATAATAATAATAATAATAATAATAAATACAGAATGGAGTCTGTAACCCTGTTGTACGGTTACAGAACGCCTCCCTCATGAAATAATCGATTAAATGAATCGATTGATTCATGAAATATCTACACAATCACCTGAAATCGAGTACACCATAGATACATGTATAAAAATGCCCTTTACAAATTTGGTACATAGTATCATCCATCTGGATGTTCGTTGTTACACATATAAAACATTTATCAATTATCATTTTCACTTTGATTATACAGTATTATTTACATATAGATTACATTTCTTTCTCACTTCTGTCGTTTCAAACGTTCATTGAGTGTTCAAAAGTAATTCTCGAAGACATTTCATTATATACACTGTCTCCAAGCACTGGAGTTTATTGCACTGCCATGCTTCACTTAATATCACAACACACGCTAATTTCACTGAAGTCCTGTTCGCAATGCCAGCTTCATAAAATATGGTGAATTAACATAATAATGAGAATTAATCAACAAACTCACATGATATATTTCTTAAGATTTCTTATATTGTATGTGCCTACGATATTTCCTTCCTTGTCTTCTAATGAATAAGCACATTTCCCAATCCGTTTCACTACGGTGAAGTATCCCTGATATAACAAGAAAAACTTAGAAAATTGACCAGCTTCTGCTGATGACGGGAGTGGCACTCTGAGTAAAACCTTGTCACCAAGCTCAAATTCATCCAATATAGTCTTACAAAAATTACCATGCACCATCTTACCGTGTTATCCTTCTTAGGTATAATAACAAGTGGATTTAAATTAGGACTACATGATGGTTCAATTATATTATAATCTAGCATAATGTCAATCTGCTCTTCAACAGCGCTAGCGTATTTTAACGGAATGGGATATTTCGGTCCTACAAAAGTTGAGTTGTCAATAACATTAAATTTGTGTTCGTAAAGATGTGTTATACCAGGCCGATCGCTAAAAACATCACTATGTGATATCAATAATTCACACAATTCGTCCTTCTGACTTTCCGCTAACTTACATTTCTCCACTGTCTCATACAATTCATCTCTAGAATCTCTCTGTATAGACACATGGCAGACATCAATATTTTTCCTCATATTAGGAATTTCACAAGATCCTTCCGTACTAGAACACACTTTATTCGCACTAATTTCTGACAAAACATCATATGGTAAACTGACTTCCCTGCTACTCTTTCCCCAAATAAGATTGACATTACACAGATCAAAATTTAATTTAGCCTTGTGACACGTTAACCAGTCGGTACCTAAAATAACGGCATAAACTAAATTAGGCACAACTAAGCATGGTTGGAAAATACATTCTCCACTTATGCTAATGGGGACAGCTATTTGTTTATTCACTCTTTGAGACTTGTTTCCAACAGCTGTTACGATGAACGTATTCCTCACTGGAATTTCCGCTACCTCATACTTCTCTCTCAAAACTTCCTCATACAGCTTGGAATTTACACATGACTTCTCACTACCAGAGTCCAACAAAATCTTCACTTTTCTGCCCCATATCAGCAGTTCAATCGTCGGTGTAACAGTAACACTACTTAAATTATCCTCATTACATAATATAAGATCACTTAACAAATCTTGCCTTATATCTAAATTTAAATTACACTTATAAAATTTATTGTCTACGATTAAGTCGTCACTTAAAACATTTGAATTATTGCTACTTAGGTCACAATCATGTTCACTTACAACTATAGGCTGATCGACATTGTCATACTTATCTACCTTATACGTGAACTCACCATTTACGGACTGTCTCAGTGACCTGTTTATACAGTCCGTTGCGCGTTTAAAGTACTTGGTTCGGTTACGACTTGTTGGTTACACACCTCAGTCGGCCTCCCCTGTTGCCTATTTCCTCTAGCGTCATTATTATTATTATTATGGCCTGTATTCTCCCGCCTCCCAGCTTCTGGTTGATTACCATAATCACGCCTCCCAGTCCTGAAATTTTCCGAACTATTTTGATAATTTCTCTCCCTGTGGAAATTATTATTAGGTCTCTCCTGATATTCTCTTCTGTAGTTACGATTATTCATAGGCCTGTCCTGATTATTAGATTGGTTACCCCTTCCTTCTACATTCCTATTTAGTGTCCTATTATTATTCAAGCTACTACCTAAAGCATCAAAACTTTCCAACAAAATCTCCATTTCCTTAATAGTCTCCACTCTTTGCATACAAACAGCTTCTCTTATTCTATCGGGATAGTGCTTAGCCATAAGTCTAACTATATCAGCCTCAGGTCCAATACATTCTAAATTTCTCCACACCAACACATGAGCCAAAAAGTATTCAGTCATTCTAACACCCTCGTTAGAATTATACCTGCCAAACATTACTCTCTCTCTCTCTCTACTCTGAACACCTTCACTCCAAAATTTAGCCATGAATTTCTCCTTAAATTCAGTTAGACTAGACATCGAGCTTTTATATACTTGAAACCAAGACTTAGTCTCTCCTACGAAAGCATTAGATAAGATCTCCAATACAGTTTCCCAGCTAATAATATTGTATCTTAATTGAACAGCAAATTTCTTCTCCACTACTCTCATAAATTCCATCGGGTTAAATTCTTTCCCAGAAAACTTAGGTAAGTCATGATCTCTAGTGATTAAACCATTATTTACAATTATTTCACGTACATTTCTACTATCACGCACTTCTTTCTGGAGTACTCTCTGGCAACTCAGAAATTTTTCTTCCAATGTTTCCTCAGCCTTTTCTTCAATTTTTCTTAACTTCTCCTGTAATTTTTCTTCCGATTCTCTCACCTTATGTGATAATGATTTTTGTTCACTCTCTAGATCACCTACTTCTCCAAGTTTTCTTTCCACCTGTTCTACCCTACTAATACATTTCCTAGTTTCTTGCCCCACTGTATTGGTTATCTTTTCAAACCTTTCTTCTACTAACTCATTGATTTCTCCTTTATTAGACTCGATCTTGGCGCCTAATTCATCAATCTGTTTGATGCATGTCTCACTAATTTGCTCTATTTCCGTATGGAGATTGCTCCGACCCAATTCCATCTCAGCTCTGATGTCACTACACTCCCTATTTACCTTACTTTCTAAATTATTAATTTGCTTACTTATTTCTAACACCTTATGATCTATCTTATTACTAACATCATCAATCTTCTTATTAATACTATTTATGGCATTACTCTGAGCTTCAATTTTTTCACTAATGACCGCTTCAATTTTCTCACTCATAATATTATTCTGAGATTCAATTTTCTCACTAATGACCGTTTCAATTTTCTCACTCATAATAATATTCTGAGATTCAATTTTCTCACTCATAATATTATTCTGAGATTCAATTTTCTCACTAATGATATTATTCTGCTCAGTCATTTTGGACATCAGCAAATTAAATAAACCCAGGTCAATCACCCCTTTACGTTGATCTTGCGTGACAGCGTTTTCCTCAGTTTGTACTATTTTCTGACTTTCAGTAGGTCCCACCTTAGTCACCAACTTCCTATTTATGTTACCACCTTGGATTTCCTTGGACACAATAACCTCAGCCTCATCACCTGACTGCATATTGCTATCCTTGTCCATCTTCGGTTTCCTACTAATTTTTCGCGATCTCAAAGCTATTTCCCCTTGCACTTCCTCTGACATTACCCCGTAAATACAAACTTCAACAAAATGACCTTCCTAACATTACTCGGTGAATTTAACATGTGCGTATTTATTAAAAGAACTGATCCATGTATATTGCCATTCAGAAACACTTTTTCTGAACCTTTCGAGTCCCACGTTGCTGGCGACACGTTGTTGCTACTCCAACCACTACTCTTATACCTTCATATCTTCCACATAATATAAATAACATTTATTTGAGCGCCAGTTGCTTTTTTAAGAAAAACAACAAAATTCGGTAGAGCATACCTCTTATATCAATTATCTCAAGGCGTGAGGTGATAAACTCACATATCTGGCAATATACAGGGATATGGATCAGGACAATATTAAATTACTGTTGCATTTCCACAATTGAGGATTGTACATGGAACTGGAATCACTTATTATAATTAAAAATAAAACTGAGTTTATGACTAAATTTACGTCACAATGAACAATCATTTACGTCTTATAATTTAACAAAAGAAATATATCGTGAGATTTGCGGTACAAAGAAAAGGAAAATTTAATCTAAACAAAAAAAGCTATTGGCATGAACTTGAAGTGAGATGTGATATCGCCGCTGATTACACTCTTCTTCATGTTATGAATGCATAACATGTCTGATGCTTTAATTACCTGTTGTCTGCATACACCGCTGTTGAACTTGAAATTCTTGGGAAAACCTGTGAGCTGAAGTCGGGAGCCGTCTGTTGTAATCTTCTTATATAACAAGGAGTTGGCCTACATACCATGTACGCGTGTAGGGAGCTCCAATGTAATTACGTCCACTCAATATATTTTAAATAATTGGAAAATATTATTGAAACATCTTGTGAAGTCCATCCTCACAAGAAGATGATGTTTCTTTATCAGCATAGTACCCGTCTCTGCTCGGATACAAGCACCACTTGTAGACTTCCTCGATGATTACCTCTTCAAACACAACTCTTAGCTCTGACCATCACACTAAGACCACTTCTTCCATTTGATACATCTGACTGTTACATATGATCTGCACGATATCAACTGCTTATGAACTGAGTACTATGATGAACTGATTGATATCATCTCAATCTCTCACTACCGTTGCCTCGACTTATATCACCTCGCGATGACGACTCATCTCCCCACTCACTGTTCATCCCTTCCACTTCCACATACAGTAGCTGGCGAATACTGACACTTGGTCGCAATCACGTGTCCACGCACTGATGTCATCAGTCATGTGTCGTCTAAGCGTACCCAAGCGGTCCGAGAATGACTATGCCGAATGCGTCACCGGGAAATCTCCTTGCACACAACATTCCCAGTTAAACATGGCCTCGATTGCAAAATACTATGCCAGCTCATCTAGCCAAAGTTACAAGCCACATCATGACAATATGAAACCAACAAATCTCACTTACTACAATACAGAATAATTACTAACATATTCACTTAACCTATGATTAAATACAATAATATACGCGATACCTAATTATTACAGTCTAAATGATGAGAAACAGAATATATAAAATCTAATGAATCAGGTTAATAATAATAATAATAATAATAATAATAATAATAATAATAATAAATACAGAATGGAGTCTGTAACCCTGTTGTACGGTTACACCGTCCGACTTTTCGAAGAATGAAGACATCATCAAAAGAAAGAGAAGGGCCACGAAGTGCTGACCATTCAGCCAAAGCGCCGGAGGGGACAGCTAACTTAACAACACGCATGATTTATTAAGATTTCGGGAAAGAGAAGCTGTAATTAAGGAACAGGAGTGTGGTTCATTATTTTGACGACTTCTTCTTCTTCTTCTTCATCATCGGTGCGGCCGATCTTCTCGAACTCTGCAGAGGAACTCACCTTACGCTGCTATCTCGCTTTTCATGTACTTAACATTTTTTGTTTTACCTCTGAAGATAGAAATACATATTGAGGTTACACGTGTGAACTACGATGTTCCCCTGACAAGGAAGAAGTGTTCAGAATTTCCTAAAGTCTCTTTCACAAATGTATGCATGAAGAATTATCATACATATGGATTAAACTAATTGAACTGGTGCTCAAGCCTATGTCAATAATGAACTGAAATAATTTTCTTACGCCGGGCTGAGTGCCTCAGACGCTGACCTTCTGACCCCAATTTGGCAGATCCGAACCCGGCTCAGTCTGGTGGTATTTGAAGGTGCTCAAATACGTCGGCCTCGTGCAGGTACATTTACTGGCACGTAAAAGAACTTCTGTGGGACAAAATTCTAGCACCTCGGCGTCTTTGAAACCCATAGAAGTAGTTAGTCGGACGTAAAAAGGAACATTATTATCTTACAGTAAAAAAAGCCGACTGGATTCGAAACTCATCACCTTCAGTTTCAAGACTACCGCGATAACAATTATGCTACAGGCCCACACATTTTCAATTGTGAAATTAATGATACTATTCAACAATGCGGACCCTCAAGCTTGAGTGTATTAGAGTTCCATATTTGTTGATATTATTTTGTAATTTTTACAATCTGCTTTACGTCGCACCGACATACACAGGTCTTACGGTGACGATGGGATAGGAAAGGGCTAGGATTGTGAAGGAAGCGGTCGTGGCCTTAATTAAGGAACAGCCCCAGCATTTGCCTGGTGTGAAAATGAGAAACCACGGAAAACCATATTGAGGGTTGCCGACAATGGGGGTTCGAACCCACAATCTCCCGATGCAAGCTGATAACTACGTGACAGAAACCGCACAGCCATTTACTCGGTAATATTGTTGGTTTTACGTCCCACTAACATTCTAGTACAGTATTTGATTGATTTCTTAATATAAGAGACATAGAATGTAACCTCAACACAGATGCGAGGTCATGACTATTTTAATACTTGCGGTCGTAATTAACTTAGTCCCCATGTCATTATCTTGCTGGGTAATTTGCTCAGCGCATAACACTTTTCTTGGAATATAACTGCAATGTAAGCTTATTTAGTGACAAACTCTGATACATTATAAACAATACACTAGTGTACCAAGAATCAGACAAGTGGCAATACAGTATGTTATTGAAGTGTTGGTCACACCAACACTATAGACATTCTCGCAGAAAACCGCAAGCTGTCCGGTATTGGCATGTTAAAGTATTTGACCCTTCTTCTATAAAACATGTTTCCTAACAACAATTCTAAAACGTTGATATGTTAAGTGGCTACAAATATTTAAATTATTCTGTCCTTCAAGTTTTAATGAACTTCAGCTGGAAATAGAAGCCATCCAAAATTAAACGCTTATTGCGCGTCGGGACCAATTATATTGTCTGAAACCAAAGACATAGGTGTTATAATTCAAGGACCTCAGATGAATAAACGCAGAGGAATTATAAGAAGATTCGCCTTGCGTGCCGTGGGTAGAAATATATCGTGACAATAATTTAGATGAAATGGTATTATACTTTAATGAACTAGTAACGCAGCTCTACGATTAATACGCCCCTGTGCGCAGGGGAACGAGTTCTAGAACTCCTAAACCGCGGATAGATGAAATTTGTAACCTAATGGCTAAACATTACGCTGCTCATAGACGTAACAAACACTACCCAATGGAAGTGAACCACCAAACTTGTAAAATACTACACAATAAATCGATCTCTAAAATTCGAAGCGCTAGACTGCGTTACGCCCGTTATCTGATTAAACCTGACGTACGACCTGCGATGATGTGGATTTATATGACATACTTTGGCATCAGTAATCTAACGAAGAACTAATTGTTAGGGTACATCTGAATGAGGACTTCTTGACCGTAGATATATGGGCCCAAATTTATGGATTGAAATTAAACCCATCAACATCCCAGGTAATATTCATTTGTTACCCTAAGTTACTTTGCAAACTCATGCGAACAGCGTCACCACAGTTGTTCATAAATAACACTCTCATAAAGTACAACTAAAATGTTAGGATTCCTGGAGTAATATCTGACGAACATCTGTCCTCGCCTGCCCACATCGTATCTGTGTGTAGAAAAATATGCGGAGCGTTATATGGTCTTCACTATCCTCATAAATATGGTTGATTTTCAATTCCGAGGTATATCTCGGTCAAAGGCTCAATCGGTTACAGTCGTGCAAGCTATCAGGTCCAGAAAGTTCATACACTCAAGATGGGACTTACAAGGTTTGAAGCTCCGTTTCCGTTGTTGAAAAATATGCGAATGTTAAAGTGCCACAGCTCCTCAGAACTCCTATGAGTTTTAACTGCCTTACAAAACAGTGGTGTGGGCTGTGAAAGTTGCAAACTAAGCTCATAGTGCTTATAACTCTGCTCCCTGCTACTCCAGACTCTTAAAGCGATTCTTGGGCTGTGTAGACGAGGAAGCAAAAGATTTACTCCTTGCACCATAAATAACGGCGATTCGATTTCATGTCAGGAACTCGAAAAATGTATAAACGGCACTTCTGCTTCCGGAAAGTCACATAGCCCTCGGGTTCACTCAGCCTACACCACAGGTGAATACCTGGGGGCAAAGGCAGACGGGCATAGAGCTCCCACTCTACACTACATACTGCCGAGGTTTTGAATGAAATAAGCCTTTATCAATTACACCTGTATGGATATACTGTAGATTTGTTTAAAGTAATTCAGGAGAAACATGTACCAAGATAATATTTGCCTTATAAAATGACTTGACATGTATAACACTTCCATTACAATGATACAATACTAAATTGAGAATGCAGAACGATGATGTTGATAATGTAAACGTGATTGACGAAAATAGCCATTTCATATACATTTTCTGCCAGAACATTTCAGTCAATAAAACACTTTGATAAATTTGATATGATGTGTAGGGGTGGATAAAATAAGAGGACTGGGCGAGTTGGCCGTGCGGTTAGGGGCGCGCAGCTGTGAGCTTGCATCCGGGAGATAGTGGGTTCGCGCCGCACTGTCGGAAACCCTGAAGATGGTTTCCGTGATTTCCCATTTTTACACCAGGCAAATGCTGGGGCTGTACCTTAATTAAGGCCACGGCCGCTTCCTTCCCATTCCTAGGCCTTTCCTATCCTATCGTATCGACCTATGTGTGTCGGTGCGACGTGAAGCCAATTGTAAAAAGAAAAAATGAGAGGAAGGGGAGTAAAATCAGCTGTTTACCTTCAAATGTATTTCGTGCGGTCAGGAGCGTGCAGCTGTGAGCTCGCATCTAGGAGATAGTGGGTTCGAACCCCACTGTCGGCAGCCCTGATGATGGTTTTCCGTAGTTTCCCATTTTCACACCTGGCAAATGCTGGGGCTGTACCTTAATTAAGACCATGGCAGCTTCCTTCCCATTCCTAGGCCTTTCCTGTCCCATCGTCACCACAAGACCTATCTGTGTCGGTACGACGTAAAGCAAATAGCAAATATATTTCGCAATCTCTTTCCCCTGGCCATAGAAGGATAGCACCACCGCTGCTCTCTAGGGATTAAGATTTTAGTCTACTGCCTATTCGGCTCATGTTCAATCCCATAACCTAATTTTAAATTCGAGACCAAGTGCACTAAGCCTTACATAGGAGAGATGTGTTACAGTCACAGTGCCAGCTGCTGAAGTAGACCATATTAGAGTGGTACCTAGCATGTTGTCCACAGCTTCTGCCTTCACAGTCTTAACCCCAAATCAATTACAGATACACAAATAAATATCCAACATATATCACGCACAAGAGGTACGGAAGGTTTTGATCACCAAATCCAATGCTGGAACACATATTTTATTTATTTATTTATGTGTTTATTTATTTATTTATTTATTTATTTATTTATTTATTTATTTATTTATTTATTTATTTATTAATGTCTTTCTGTACATGGCGGGGCTCAGGCTATGAAGCCTGCTATTATGCCAAACCATACAATTATGCACCTGCATAAACACAATATACTGAACATTATAACTACTTAAAATTAAAATAAGTTAATTATAATTTAAAGTTAATGTGAAATGTAAAGCATCATAAAAATCATTTTAACATTTTAAAATTAATTTATAATATTTACTATTATTAAAGCTATATCTCGAAAAATATAAGTTTAGAACCAAGTGAACAACTTATGTTATTATAGACTAAATCACCATAATCAAATATTGGTAGTATTAGTCCTTGAATGAGCAGTTTCCTGGTTTTGAGAGGTAGAAAATCCCTCAGTTTGTATAGTGAGTGTAATGAACCGAATACACGTTGACAAATTTTTGTTACGTGCTCTGACCAACTTAAATACTTATTAAAAATTATTCCAAGGTTCTTAACGGAGTCTTTCAGTGCTATAAGTGTTTCATTGATCTTGACAACCGGTATGTTGATGCTTTCTAACTTGGCATGCGCTTTTCTAGATCCTATTGTGATATCTTGCGATTTTAATGGGTTTACCTTCAGGCAGTGGCTACTAGTCCATTCGTTAATGTTAAATAAGACTTCGTTTAATTTCATGGTTGCTTCTTGTATGTCATTCGGCTTGGTATGAATATACAATTGGATATCGTCAGCGTATAAGTGATATTTACAGTTCGCCAGTTGTTCTGATAGGTCATTCATATATAGGGAGAACTGAAGTGGTGATAACACCCCACCCTGTGCTACCCCCATCTCAGTATTTCGCCACCTATACATATTGTCTCCCACTGACACACATTGTTTACGTCCACTGAGATAGGAACGTACCCAGCATAATACATTATTAGAAAATTTCATCATTTCTAATTTGGCTAGTAAAATGTCCTTATCTACGCAATCAAATGCCTTTGTAAGGTCGAGAAGAATAAGAATTGTCATTTGTCCGTTATCCATTGCTAGCTGAATGTCGTTAGTTACTTTTACTAATGCTGTGCTGGTACTGTAGTTCGATCTAAACCCTGACTGATATCTGTCGAGTAAGTTATGATGTAAGAGATAGGCTGTCATTTGTTTGTGTATTAGTTTCTCCAGTACTTTTCCAAGTACAGGGAGAATACTAATAGGGCGGTAATCGTCAAGGGTTGTGGGGGTACTGTTTTTCTGCAAGGGTCGGATGATGGCATTTTTCCGGTTCCCAGGAAAGATTCTCCTGTAGTTTATATCATTTCACACAGAATAATCCCAGGAGAGAGATGAGGAAAATGACTGCAATTATGGAACCCGTCAAAGCCGTGCAATGAACGATTCTCAGCTCTCTATGAGATTATACCTCTCTACTTTCACTACTGACCTAGTTTGATCAGAGAGAACAGCCTGCTGCTAGAATGAGCAGAAAGAAACTCATTAATGCATGACTCGAACTAGACTCATTGCTGCTCAGTCACAGCTGTGCATGTCAACCTGAACATACCTGTCCACTGAGTCCTTCAGTCCCTCCGTGAGTGATCAAACTGTGAGTTATTGTGTTGTTTCTGCTTCTCACGTGTGCATTCGAGCGTTATTTGTAAAGATGGCACAAAGACGAAGACTGTAACATAAAGATGTACAAAGAAACGTGCTTGTAGCAACAGTGTACCTATGAAATTCCGAGTTTGCGAGCTGCTCGATTCTACCCGGGCTTGTGATCACACAACGTGGATAGTGCGCTAGACTTATTTGTTCTGTTAAGTTGAATGTCTTATCGAGTTTAATCATTCCAAACACTTATTGCCCAGAGTGATCGAACATGAAGCTTTGAACTAGTCTGCAATTCGAAACATTGAGTGAGATTCATTTCTTACAAATGAGTCTGAACGAGTCTACACGTCGTTTCGCACAGCTCTAGTGCCCGTAAGTACTCTTCCGGGGCGCTCGATGAGCACAGACCACTGAGGATAACGTAGTGAGTATGAAACTTTACCACATGTGTTGGGGAAATGCTCTCGTGAGAAGTACTTTGAATTAAGCACCCCAATTTTTTTAAAACAATCGAAGATCTCGAAGTGTATGACGAAGTACACTGCATCTCCGCTGGAAATAGCGATAGCAGGATTGATATCATTGCAATTAACACGTAGAAGTGCGTAGCAGAAATTGCCGATCCAACTGCAAAGTTGATCTCTACTTAAATTAGGGTATAACGGAAATTTACCACATACCTTCCCAAAATTTAAGACACTCATTTTTATATTAATTTTTATTAGTCACGGAAGTTTGCCCACGACGTTTCTAAGGACTTAAACTGGGGTCTGAACGATCTTTATCAGACACCCACATGAGATTTTATGATATTCACATTATGTTTTGCTATTATTAGACATAGGAAATTACACACGATATTCTCATTGACATCCACAGGCGACATCTTGATATACAAGAGAATACTTCAATATTTACATGACCAAAACATGTTGGCCTGAATTTAGCCACTATACCTGTTTTAACACGACAACGTAATGTGCAACTAAGTAAGAAAATTCATGGTAGACCTTGTCTCAGTTGGTGATGAAGGATGCCATTAGGAAATCAGGGAATGCCCGCGCCCGATGGTTTTTAGAGAAACATTTTGCTTAACACAATCTATATATATATAAGAACATGTCCTGACTGACTGATTCATCATCGCAAAGCCAAAACTACTGGACATAAAGAAATGAAATTCTGAGGATACATTTATATTGCAATGTAGGTGCTCGCTAAGGGAGGATTTTTGGATATTCCGTCACTAAAGGGGAGAAAAGGGGGTGAATTTTTAAAATGAGTGCATCTATATCTCAAAACTTAAATTTTTTTACAGATGTAAAAATTGGTGTTTAGAATCTCCTTTAAAAATAAAGAAACGCCAATTTTTGTTTTTGGTAAATCCCATTAGGAGGGGTAAAAAGGGGTTGAATGCCTTTATATACTTATATCGCAGAAACTGAAGATATTACAGACCTAGAAATTGGTATGTGAAATCTCCTTTAAAAATAAAGAAAAACGTATTTTTTGTTTTGGAAAATCCAATTAATGGGGGTTAAACAGGAGTGACAAATGAAGCGAATTTTAGAAAGAATATACACTTAAGAAAATGGAAATTGCAACACCATAAAGGCATTGGTCGTTTGTGTTGATTTTCAAGATATGGAACGATGCCATGTAGATATGTAAACGATCAAAGTTTCAGACCCATTGGATTGCTGCTACAGGTCTCCCCACGTGATTGGTCGCGGAGGAATCAACTCCAGTATACGGACTCTGGTGTAGCGTAGTTGACTTGCAGTCTGTGCAGTGAAGTGTTCCCCGTCAAACATGCCTCGACGACAGAGAAGAGCACGCTATCAACAACTCGCCGTTTGAGAGGGCTCGGATAATTGGGCTGTGTGAGGATGAATTATCGCTAAGGGCTGTCGCTGCACGTGTTAGCAGACAGGCATCTATGGTACAACGTGTATGGCAGCAGTGGTCAAATGAAGGTACCCACACTCGTAGACCTGGCAGAGTTCCAGCGCGACGGACAACTGTGAGAGAGGATCGCCGCATCATTCGAATGGCCCGGATGGAACCCCATGCAACAGCAGCGCAAATTCGAGCAGCTGTGGCACCCCACGTTACACAACAAACAGTTGGTAATCGCCTGCGTGCAGCTGGCTTACGAGCCCGTGTCCCTGCAGAAGGTGTTCCATTGACCCCACAACAGCGACGTGTAAGGCTGGCCTATGTTGAGAAAGATCGACGTGGGTCGACGAATGGCATAGGGTCGTCTATAGTGATAATTCGCGCTTCTGTCTTGCCCGCAGTGATCGCCGGAATCGTGTGCGCCGACGTACCGGGGAGAGGGGCCGCCCAGATCTTATTGTCGAGAGTCACACAGGGCCTGGGGAGCTATTGGCTTTAATGTGAAATCACAATGCCCGGGTTCACACTGCACGCATCTCCAGAGAAGCTCTCCACGACATCACAACCTTAGAATGGCCCGCCAGATCCCCGGGCCTCAGTCCTATTGAGCATGTGTGGGACATGATGGGTCGACAACAGGCCAACCGTCCTTAGCCACCCACAACTCTGGAACAACTGACCCGTGCAGTACAGCAAGCATTGGCCACTATTCCTCAGGAAGCGATCTAGGGCCTTATTGACTCCATGCCTCGACGAATTCATCAATGTATTGCAGCTCATGGTGGGCACACCCTGTACTGACTGTTGTCCAAACTTGCGGTCAGAGGAACCTGAAGGTGTAATCATCGAATCACAACCGAACACTTGTCCTGCATGTTCAATTGCAGCAATGTGACACCACTCCTTCTGGGTGTTGCAATTTCCAATTTCTTCAGTGTATCTACAGTACTTCTCAGAAACGTAAAATGTTACAGACGTACAATTTTGTATTTGGAATCTCCTGTAAATGTAAAGAAACATAGGTGGTTTGTTTTCGGAAACTCCACTTAAGGGGAACTAAAAAGGGAGTTAAATTTTAAAATTAACATGTCTACAGTAGATCTCAAAAACTTAACATGTTACAGAAGTGAAAAATGGTATTTTTCAGCTCTGTTAAAAATAAAGAATCATGTATTTTTGGTTTTCGGAAAAACCGCTTGGGTGGGGGTGGGGGGTAAAATGACTGAAAATGGGGTTCAATTATTTTTATTAGGATACTGATATCTCAAAAACTGAAGATGTTACAGACGCGAAATTTAGTATTTGGAATCTCCTTTAGAAATGAAGAAATACGTATTTTTTTGTTTTCGGATATCCACTTAAGTGGGGGGAGGTAGAATTGAAAACTTAGTTGAATTATTTTTAAGAAGATACTGTTATCTAAAAGACGAAAGATGTTGCAGACGTGAAAATTGGTATTTGGAATCTGCTTTAAAAGTAAAGAAACGCGCATTCCTTTGATTTCGGAAAATCCCTGAAAGGAGGAGTGGTAAAAGAATTGAAGAATTAATTGAATTAATTGTATGAGGATACTAACATCTAATAAAATCTAATAAAAACGCATTTTGGGGGGAAAATCATCTTGGGGGCTGGGGGTGAAAAGGAAGTGATTTCCTTTTATGAAGGCCACATATCCCAAAAACTGAAGATGTTACAGTCGTGATAATTGGTATTTAGAAGATCCTTTACTAATAAAGAAACACGCATTTGGGGAGGGGGGAACAAATAAACGGGGGTGGGAGTGAAAAAGGAATTGAATTCCTCTTATGAGGATACTTATATCTCAAAAGATGAAGATGTTACAGACATAAACATTTGTATTTGGAATCTTCTTTCAAAGTAAGTTTTTCTAAAACCCACTTAGGGGTGTGAATGCATTGAAAATTAGTTGAATTCTTTGTATGAGGATACTTACATCCAAAAAGCTGAAGATGTTATAGACGTGAAAATTGGTATTTTGAATCTCCTTTAAAGGCAAAGGAACAGGTATATTTTGTTTTCGGAAAATAGACTTAGGTGGAGGGTGAAAATAAGTAAAGGAGGTGTTTAGTTCTGTTTAGGATACTTATATCTCAAAGGATGAAGATTTTACAGACATAAACATTTGTATTTGGAATCTTCTTTCGAAGTAAAGAAACACGTATTGTTTTGCTTTTGTAAAATCCACTTAGGGGGGTGAATGAATTGAAAATTAGTTGGATTCTTTGTATGAGGATACTTATATCCAAAAAGTAAAGATGTTATAGACGTGAAAATTAGTATTTTGAATCTCCTTTAAAGATAAAGGAACGGGTATTTTTTTGTTTTCAGAAATAGACTTAGGTGGAGGGTGAAAATAAGTAAAGGAGGAGTTGAATTCTGTTTATGAGGGTACTTATATCTCAGAAACTGAAGATGTTACAGACGTGAAAGTTGGTATTTTGAATCTCCTTTATAAAAAAGAAACAAGTATTCATTTTTTCGGAAAGTCCACTTATGAGGGGAGAGGTGTGTAAAGTGAAGAAGAAGATGAATTCTTTTCATGAGGATACTTACATCTCAAAAATTGAAGATATTACAGGCGTGAAAACAGCTAGGCCCTATTTGGAATTTCCTTTGAAAATAAAGGAAATGTATTTTTTTCGGAAAATCCACTTAAGGGAGTGAAGAGAATAGGTGAAGCTTTAAAATGAGTACCGGTATATGCACAGTATATGTCGAAAACGTTAACATCTTACTGACGTGAAACTTGGTATTTGAAAAGTCCTTTAAAATGTTTTACCTTTTCTTGTTGGAAAAGGCACTTAACGGGAGTGAAAATAACTGAAAAAGGAGTTGAATTTTTGTGAGGGTACATATATCTCAAAAACTGAAGTTGTTATAGGCGTAAAAATCGATATTTTGAATCTCCTTTAAAAAGGAACATTTATTTTTTTCGGAAAAAATCCACTTAGGTGGGGATGGGTGGGGGAGGACTGAAAATTGGATTGAATTCTCTTTACGGGGATACATATAACTCAAAAACTGAAGATGTTACAGACGTGGATAGAGGAATTTGGAGTTTCTTTCAAAAATAAAGAAACATAGATAATTTGTTTTCGGAAAATCCACCTAAGGAGAACTGAAAAAGGGATGAATTTTTAAAAATGAACATATCTACAGTATATCTCAAAACTTAACATGTTACAGATGTGAAAACTGGTATTTTAAATCTTTTAACAATTAGGAAACATGTATGTTTGTTTTCGGAAAAACCACATGAGGTGTGGGGTTTAAAAGGACTGAAAAGGGGTTGGATTATTTTTATTAGGATACTGATATTTCAAAAATCGAATATGTTACAGACGTGAAAAATTGGTATTTGTAGTCTCCTTTAAAAATAAATACGTATTTTTTGTTTTCGGAAAATCCACTTAATGGGGGTGAAAGAATTAAAAACTTAGTTGAATTCTTTTGTATGAGGATACTTATATTTTAAAAACTAAAAATGTTGGAAACGTGAAAATTGGTGTTTGGGATCCCTTTTAAAAATAAAGAAACACGTATTCTTTTGTTTCCGGATAATATACTGTCCCCTTTTACGGGGTCGCTCAGTCGGCAGAGCGAGAGTCCCAAAGGGTGGGACGTTCGCAGGGCCAACTTTACTGTTTCGGGACAGACCTTATGAAATTTTGAATTTGCAGGGCTATAGGTGACTGGATAGGTGACACAGCATGATAAAAGAATTCGGAACAAAATAGCAATAATGTTTATTAAATGAATAACAGTCTGGACATGCAGATGAGAAAAGGGAAAAAACTATTTACACCAATACAACTCAAATTAACTGCTTCTGATCTGTAATGCAAACATATGTACTGTACACTGCATGCTTATGGGTTCCATTCGTTACAACCCATCTTCATTTAACCACCTTGTCCGAAACCATGCTTCAGGTCAAAATCGTCGATTTATGGAACTGTAACATTGAACCAATCACAATGTTAGCGACAATGTCATTATGACCAATATTGCTACATTAGATCATTAAATTGTACAATATTCCCTTGATGAATTAATTCTTTACTAATTTTACCGCTCCTTTACACAAGTTCTGGGCAAATCCCCATCGATTAATTCTCTAATTCACCACGTCTGTTTGGAAAATTCTATTGATTAATTTTCTGGAAATTTCCTTTACAAATCTTTCGAAAATTCTTGCAATATTTCCATTGGGAAATTCTTTTACCAATACTTAGGAAATTCGCTTACCAATACTTGGAAAATTTTTGAACATTATCGTAAGAAAATCCTTTTACATTTACTTGGCAAATTCTTTACAATTCCATTGGAAAATTCCTTTAACATTTCATTGGAAAATATTTTAACATTTCATTCGAAAATTCTTTGGCATTTAATTGGAAAATATTTTGGCAAGTTTCCCCTCCTTCTCAGATTACGCTCTATTGTATTCTTTTATTGAAAATTTAAAACAATCATTCACTTACTAATTTACTGTTGGTAGATAGCAGAGTATCGCGTAGTGAATCGCGCAACAAACGGAAACAAAACTCCACATGACAATAAACCACATGAAACATCACCAAAAGAAATGTCACTGTTGAATCACATGGATAAGCTGTCACACAATTACACAAACTTCCCCAATTATTTATCAGCAGATTTTATCATAGTATCAAGATTATTATAATAATATTATTATGTCTCTCTTCAGAATTAGGTTGAAGACCCTTGCATTATTTGCAGACACTAACAAAGAATCACCATGACATGCGATGAATGATCAAACTAGGACGAATAAAAAAGGAAACAATCATCACCACCATCAGTTAGGGATACATCGAAGAATGCACTCATTTAACCTCATGGAAAAAATTATTGAATCTTTACTTTACACAATATAAGTTATTGAGCCAATATTTATTATTATTATTCCCTGAGTAATTAAACATATCACCATAAATCACAATATCCTTACGACTAACATGTACCCTAGCGGTCATCATGTTGCCTATTTTTATCATGAAAATTAATCATCACAATCGTCGCTCACATTTAACTCTCAACAACCACTTTAAATTGTTCCGACTCATTATTATTATTATGAAAATGAAAACCTACAACCTGTTTTCGAGTCATTGACCGGGTTAGGGATATGATGAATGAAGCAGATATAGGCTATTAGTACGATGGGGTCGCCACTCCCAAAGTGATATATTAATGAATGACAAATGCTATGAAATAAGAATGGAGAGTGTTGCTGGAATGAAAGATGACAGGGAAAACCGGAGTACCCGGAGAAAAAAACCTGTCCCGCCTCCGCTTTGTCCAGCACAAATCTCACATGGAGTGACCGGGATTTGAACCACGGTATCCAGCGGTGATAGGCCGACGCGCTGCCTTCTGAGCCACGGAGGATCCTATTGTTATTATAATATCCATGATTATTATTCCTAAACGCATCATCTCGATGAGCTGCCTACTGTCCACAGCTATCACCTTCCCTTCTAAGGTCAGAATTACTTCATAAGTCATTCTCTACCAATGCTTCGATTAAATCATTGCTTTAATATAATCCGATAATTTTTTATTACCGTCATGATTTTTAATGAAGTCACACATCATCCATACTATTACTTTTATTATTATTATTATTATTATTATTATTATTATTATTATCATCATCATTCATTCCCCCGTAATCCATTTCGAAGACCTTAATTACACGAAACCTCACGAAATTCACTAACAACTGGGGTTATCAATCACTGAATCAACACAGCAATACTCCAAGAAATCAACAAAATGAAATCAATGCGTACTCTACCATCACCACAATTTAAATACTACATCACTAACTAATCTGCGTTTCATTATATAAGAATAGAATCCAACTAGCAATCTACCGAAAGAAAGGAAAATGTGACAAGAGTACTTATAATTCCGATGAAAAATCTCCGGCGTCTTGAATATAGGTGTAGATGTAGGTTCCTCCTCTGGATTATGGTGGATTGTAGATGGACAAATTCATCGTGCTGGCTCACACACACGTCGGCTTAACACATCAGGATTCCTGTGCAGTCAAATAGCGTAGAATCACTCCAGCGGTGTTTTAGAGTTCCCCAGAATTTCCTTCTTGGTCGGTCCATGATGACGACTGGCCTTCGTCGATGTTGCTGAAACTAAAACGTTATATTAAAATTTTATCCGCACTCGTTGTAGACTAACAGTTTGCCTTAGAATACCTAACTGGCGCAATGATGTACAACGTGGTTCAACACTGCAGAAAGCTTCAAATCTTGACCTCATTTATCAGTTTACAGCACTTCATTGAGTTGTCGTACTCTCGCATAGTCCACTATATTACTGTTGAAAACGATATTCCTCGGCCAGATTCACTCTCGAAGTTTCCATTTCAATGATTATCTTCCCTCTTATTACCTAATAGAACATTCCATAAGTTTCTACGGCAAAACTCGACGTAACGTCTTGTGGTTTGGAAACTTTCACCCAGGCAAATGTACTGCAATGAGACATCGCACTAAGCTGATCCGTCTGTACAGAAAATTAAATTAGCACACTCGAATACCATAATTGTCGTGCAGTACTATCTCATAGTCAACGCATTTCTTCAACAGCTTTAGCAGTGCCTATCGTACTCCATCTGTCTCTCAGCCTTACTAAAAACACACTGTTCATCTTCCTTCCAGAATGGTTCTCTGACTATAGAACAGCTTCGCTAATTCTCATTGGTCGACAGCTATTCTGCGACGTGATTCGTTATTCAAAATTTGGAGCAGATTTTTCTGGAATCTCACTCCCCTTCGTCTCCGGCGCTCGCTATGTGACGTAAACCTTATGACGTATGATGTCCTTGACCGCCTGACACAGTCTCCTCGTCCACAGCGGAACCGCCTAGTAAGCAGCTGATGCTCGTTCGCGCGTAGACCCATATTACATTACGAGAATTGAACCAACCTCTCTAAATCCAATAAAATACAATTTGGACGGGTACAGTACTTAAGGGGGGTGAAAGAATTGAAAAATTACTTGAACTAATTTTATGAGCATGGTTATATATAAAAAACTAAATATGTTGCAGACGAAAAAATTGGTATTTGGAAAGTGCCTTAAAGTACAGAGAAATGTTTTCTTTATCGGCATAGGCACTGAACGGGAGGGAAAAGAAGTGAAAATGAGTTGAATTATTTTTATGAGGATACGTATATCCACAAGACTGAAGATGTTACACACATGAAGATAGGTATTTGGAATCTCCTTTAAAAATAAAGAAACATGTATATTTTTGTTTTCTGGAAAATCCACTCAGGTGGGGGTGGAAAAAGGATTGATACAGGGGTTGAATTCTTTTTATTCGTTGTACTTATATCTCAAAAGTGAAGATGTTACAGACGTGGAAATATGTATTTGGAATCTCCTTTAAACATAAAGAAACATTTTTTTAATTTATATTTTTCGACTTGAGAGAAGACTGTTTCTCACATGTACACTTCTATGTCGCATGGTCATCTTTTCTCCAAAAGGCAGTACCACAAATGTGGTTTACAAAGATTTTCTGGGGTAAATGAAAATCAACTTTTCGGTGTGTTTTTATACATACTTTAGGTATTTCAGATAATATTTTAGTACACTACCGAGGAACGATTACTTTTATGAAATTACGAAATCCACGGGAGCGAAGGCGCGGGTAACTGCTAATTATCAATATAATGTTCCAACGTTTACAATTTACCATCTAAATCTTCTTGATTGTGACTTACCTTCTGACATGATTTCACAACTTGTAAATTACTTCACAACATCTTATATATTTATTCACACTGAATATAACACACTATTTATATATTTTATTTCGCAAGATAGCACTTACGTCCGTACGCTGCACTTTACCGGTAGCACTGAAATTTGCGTCCGTTTGCGATTCTAAAAGCTCCCACTAGTACAGTCGAACACTTGGTTTTGATTTAAAACACAAAGTCAGACAGACAAGGTAAGGTCGTGCTCGTTGACTAAAATATATCTACTTTAAATGTGTTCTTCCTCCGATATGGACAAGTATGTTTGTTACACTCACATCCGATTGAATTCGATTTAACAAATATATTGAGTCCTTAACCCCCATCCAGATTAAGTCTTGTAGAATTTCCTGACTCACTGAATTTAAAAATATGAAATAGTATTAAAATGAAAATTATGAAAATAATATTCATTAAATAAAATACTCATGTACTCACACTTTGTTCTTACCTGATTACCTACACATACAATATTTGATGGGCGCCAGCTACAACTTAATGGAGCAATAAGAGAATGAGAGTCTTGAATATCTCTAGGGTGTGGGGTAATAAGCTTACTTTTGACAACATACCATACAGGTTCTGGGGAAAAGAGATTGTCGTTTTTCCCCATTAAATTTGAGGTTATCTAAGTCTACCATTGAAATAAAACGATAAATTAGTATGATAGAACAAAATATATTCTTTAAATTATTTCACAAAATAGTAAGAACTTCTGCGATAAAACAGATGATAATATAAAAGTATGACATTACAACTGAAAGAAACCAGGCATTAAATTTGAATTCCTCTTGACCGGACATTTAAAAATTGTACAAGAAATTTATCCCTCACTGGTTCACTTGACTATACCCTCAACGACGTATTTCTTTGAGTTGGTGTCTGCTGTAGGTGTCTCAAGCCTAATTTTGTGATGTATCCTTTTTGTTTCACTGACGAATAAGTATCCATCTGGCTGCTGCTTCTCCATTCAGATGACTGTCTACTATCATCTCAGTACAACATTCCTTGGCAAGTGTCTCCATCCATATGACTTCATGGCAAGTCTCTCCTTCTATATGACTTCATGGCAAGTCTCTCCGTCCATATGACTGACCGACCAACTGTAGTCTCACTCTCCCCATGACTCCAACTAACTGACCGACTGAGGCATCTCCATCCATTTGACTACCTCACTGTTCACCATCCATTTCACTGACTCTATAAGACACTGGTCCAGCCTTAGCCGACACACCTACGCCATCTCCAGAAATAACAATAATATTACACGCACCCGGCTCCAAATGTTACATACTATGCTGAAATTGCCTGGGGCGGCAGTAGGTTTCTCCAAAAAATGAGCTCATCACTAAATGCACTCAATGACAGAGCGATGACTCGGCAGTTACGCTAGCAGTATTGCACAATGTTGTAATGTCACAATTTATTACACGCAATAGATCCGCCTCTGTTACCATACAGCAACTCTCATTGTACACGTCTTGAATGTTAATCTACACACGCACATATATACGTAATAATTTAACTACAATCACGCAAGCGATAATCATTGCAGAAATGAATTGAGCAATATTAATAGTTACAATAATAATAATACAGAGATAATAATAATAATAATAATAATAATAATAATAATAATAATAATAATAATAATAATAATAATAATAATAATAACAATACAGATATCATCTTGTAACGGGATTTGAACCGTTACAGTCTCTACCATCCCTTGCTAAATATTTCAGAGTATCACCAGCCGCAAGCGTCCACGAATAACAGAGGTCCACACTCGCATGATCAGCCCCTGCCGCATCGAGCCTATGAAACCTCGGCTTTGGCGGGAATACGCTAGGGAGATTGTTGTGCAATATGTGCCAATTTTACCATCTGACTGTTTTTTCAAGCATTTCTGAGGTCCACACTATTCAGAAAACTTCGGATATCACGAATTTCCTGTTCTCATAATTTTGCCACGACTCTAAAAGATTCTAAATGACTAAGCGTCACATGGATAAAATTTCCCCCTCCCTTTTCTGATACAATGCTTGTGACAATTTTCTCTGCATGACTCCCACGGTCCCGTTGAAATTTCATCCACTTTTAATAAAGGAATGTGTTGTCTTGAGAATTATTTAAGAATATTATTTGGTATCCCACGTTGCTAATTTCTCTTCCAATAAGAGTTTAATTTGTCAGATTAATTTCAAAAGAAATTCCGGGCATTCTCGAAGCCTTCCGAGACTTCCTCGTAGGATATCGTAATTTTGAGCCTATCTCAACGCAAGGAGATTATAATACTGCCTTATCCCTCACCAAGCATATTCAGATGAAAAGAAATGGATCTTTATCGATCGGCTAGCAACAGGGTGTTTTAAGTGCGGCCAGTATCCAGTATTCGGGAGATAGTAGGTTCGAACCCCACTATCAGCAGCCCAGAAGATGGTTTTCCGTGGTCAATTAAGGCCACGGCCGATTCTTTCCCACTTCTAGCCCTTTCCTGTCCCATAGTCGCCATAAGACCTATCTGTGTCGGTGCGACGTAAAGCAACTAGCAAAAACCAAAAAAAGAAAAAAAACAGGCTGTTTGCCAAGTTGTGACGTTAATGGACGCGCTGTTTTCGTGCGGCGTAGTCCTTGGCGATTTAGAATAATGTGTTCAATATTGTCTAAAGCAGATAGTTATCACAGTTCTCTTCTTCGGTGCGAGGACGACTAATTGTTCGGGATGGTGGCAGAAATATAAGATGCCGACGTCCTTCGAGATCAAATTGTTACCTGCATATTTATATGGTGTACGTAGTCTGCTCTTCAACCTTGCTCATGTTTATAATGATAACCATTTCATAAACATATTTCTTTTATATCAAAATTTGTGAGCTGTTATGTATCATTTGGTAAACAATCTGTTAGGCCAGATAATTGAATAAATAAAATTGATCGACGTCTGCTCACATAATAATTATGTCATTTAAATTTTATGCGATGGAATGAAAAATGGTTATTGAAGTAACGTTCGTTTCTCCATTACAGCTTGGGACGTTCGCCAATCCGATCTTCAGTGAGGCTGGAAACTTTCCACCTGTTGTAGTAGAGAAGGTCACAGAAAAATGTAAAGCACGAGGACTTTCCAGATCACACCTTTTACCTTTCTGTGAAGAGTGGAGAAACAAAATTAAAGGTAACTAAAAGTATAAATGAACGATTCCGTAATTAACTAACACCGTATGTTTATAGGAACTTGTAGACTGGATAGCAAGAGGGTAGTGATTTGAAATCTGCACAAAGTGTCACGTGGGATTACTCCACTGTTGTCCGGCTCCATAGCTAAATGGTTGGCGTGCTGGCCTTTGGTCACAGGGGTCCCGGGTTCGATTCCCGGCAGGGTCGGGAATTTTAATCATCATTGGTTAATTCCTCTGGCACAGTGGCTGGGTGTATGTGTCGTCTTCATCATCATGTCATCCTCATCACGATGCGAGCGTCACATCGAAAGACCTGCACCTGGAGAGCCGAAGTCCTCGGACACCTCCCGGTGCAAAAAGCCATACACCACTTCATATTTACTTCACTGTTTAAGAACACCCATTTTTTGGTATTACATCCTATCTCATTGCGTATTTACACATCTTAAATAATTCAATGTTGTTGGTATTCCTTTAATGACATGTCGTGACCCAGGGATTCCTAGCAAAACTGGAGATTCTGTGGTCATGATCGTGATATCAACAACCATGCGAAAATCGCAGGTTTGATTGATTGATTGAGTGAGTGATTGATTGATCAATTGATTGATTGATTGATTGATTGATTGATTTCCCACAATTTCTGTCAGAGTTCACTTCGGCATATTGACGATATTAAGTTTGTGTAGTCCAGCAAGTGTTCCACTTTCCACGATCTCACAGCTCACTGTATTCTTTACATGATATAGGCCTGCCTACTCATTCTTCAATATGTCCCAACCCTTCAACCTCCTTCAAAGTAACTCGCCTTTTACTATTTAAACTATTACTTGTTTAATCAAGATCTACCCTCGTAGTGCCTACTACCTAGAAATGCCTAATGCATAATAATGCCTAGTCTACCTACAAATTCGCGTATTCAGTAAGGGGATTTGTGAAGGCGAAATTAAAAAATAACAGGTGTGGCTAAGAAGGCACTGCCTACTCTAACATACATATGGAAAGATCATCATATTACCAAGGGCACAAAGAAGCGAGTGGTTCAGGCTTTGGTATTTCCTTTCGTCACTCATGGATCCGGGTCCTGGAGTGTAAGTGTTGCATGCTGTTGGAGAATCGAAACCTTAGGGAAGACGTGCTATCAAATAATGCTATGAATATCGTGGTAATAAGAAGAACGAATGACTTCATTCTGAAGGAGCTCAGGATTGCCCCTTACATACGCCTGCTCCCAAACTTCCAAAGGCAAATAATGAATTTTTTTCGGCCATGTCATTCGGCGTGACGGCATTGAGAAGCACATCATTCAGGGGAAAGGTGACGGAAATCTGCTGAAAGGACGTGTTCCAAACCGGTACATTGACCAGATAAAGAGTTTGATCAATCTGCCACTTGAAAGAATAATGCACACAGCAGAAGATCGCGGTATACGACATAGTATTGTTCACGGAATTGCGTGAAGGTTCACGGTATTCGAAGTCGAACCAAAACCAAGAAAAATATTTTTTGCTACTTTCTAACATCGCATTAACACATCGAAAATTTTCAGCGAAGGACGAATGGGAAAGGGCTAGGATTGGCCAAGAAATGATATAATGGATGCAGAAATATTCTTACGGAAATGGAGTCTGTATCGTAGAGATAGGATAGGAATGGTAGGAGGGTGAGTATTCATTCTGGTGAAAGAAGAATTTGTAAGCTACGAAAAAGTTAAAGATGACAAACATGAAATTCTAGATGTAAGGTTCATCTTCAAAGAGAATTGGCTACTTGTTGTCTTTGGAGTGTACAGACCTGTAAAATGTAGCGCTGACGCTGATTCAGAATTATTTGATAAGATAATGAGGTATCGAACCCTAGAATTTACCGTTCCATCGTTGGTCGGCCACACCTGCTGCAATAGAGCAATGTAGAACTCTTAAATCTTAGGGTCGTAGCGGGTATACTTCTATCACGATCTTGACCAAACGATGGGGTTCAGGAGAGAGCCTAACTACTTGAAATGAGGAGTAAATATGTGCTTACTAGATTTTATTAATTTATCAGTTGCAAAAAAATATGTTTATAAACTCATTTATCGGATAGAAAAACATTTAGTTATTTAATATTTAAACGCAGACACATTGCATTGCGTGAATGTTGTCTTTTTACATTTATCGAAGAACTTTCTTCGGAGGAAAGTAGAAAATATCACAAATTAGTGGACAGCGAAAACTAGAAAAACGAAAATAAAACCTGAAAATCGGGCACGTTTTGATCCAAACGATAACTGAGAATTAACCCACACAATCCATGGAAAATCTGACCTTATGGAATAATCCCGATGCTGAAACATACATCACACAAACAGATGTTCAGAAGGAACCAAAAAACAACTCGATCCGAGAGGACCTTATGTTACGTCGTTCTGAAGGAACAAAACTGCGAAATGCAGGAAACACTTATTCATCATGCATTTAGAAGAAATGCCAAACACTGAAGGTAAAGAAAAAGTGGTAAATTACTTGAAAATGTTCTTACAAAACAAACTTTCAGGTTATAAACGGTTGTGTTAAGTTTAAGTTTAATGAACTTACAAGTCCACACGATAAAATAAAATACAAAAATACCTAAGGAAATCACAAAGGAAATCTTTCCAATCCCACAATTTTGACTACCATTACAAATCCGTCTACCTATGTTTGTCCCAATAAACTAACTACAAGTTATTATAAAATGAAAGAACGAAAATTGAAAATAAAATATATAACAGCTGACGAATCGAAACCGCATTCGTAACCCAAGTCTCATATAAATAAGCTAAGCGTCCACACGGCACTATCAAAGCATATCGGACATCTGAACTATAAAATAATTAAGTCAAGAAATAACATGAAAAATACTAAAGTTCAATGAACTCGAACGTGCGTGGCATATAACAGTAATAATCAATCTCCGTTAGCTCAGTATCCATGCTGGACAACCCTCAAGTTTATGCCACTAGTGGTTCCATGTCCCTATGTAACCACCTTCTAGCTGGTAAGGATTGTGCCAAAACATGGCCTCAATATTTCTTTGCTAACGCTCTTCGAATTACATACAATACTGCAGACGCTACCATCGTTCAAGTCACTTCGCAAAACAGCTAACCTAAGACTTGACTATATACAGACGACAACCTAATCCTGTCGTCGAGCCTACATAGTGTCTACACACCCTACCAATAACATCTATATATTCACGCAGCATCCCAAATCTATCGTTGAGCGTAAACGGGGATGTCTACTCATCGGGATACTTCTATGATACGCGTAACGTCCTAAATCTTTCGTCGAACGGAAGCTGGGATATCTACTCATCCTCTACAATATCAGGCAAAATCGTAACTTCAAATATAAGTGCTGATATTTAGCTCGAAACCTGGTCGAATCTCGAACACAATGAAATGAAGCTTGCCACAGAATGAACGCAAGTCTGGAAATGTAACTAAATCCCTTCTCGTCAATAAAACGTGAAATTGAAAATTAATAACGCGCGGCTACTAAATCCACGACTCAAACACGATCTCAACACACGCAGTAAAATTTGGAAAAATAATAATAATAATATTCAGCAGTCGTCTAACTTTACGTGAATATCGCCAAAACAGTAATCATCACCATCGCAAAATCCGCAATGCAATTCTTGTGTGACGCCCAAAATCGCCTACCATCTCATCGTTCCAAACATCTCTATCCAAGAACTATCCAGTGAAGCGAAATTTTCTGATCCACACAGCCAACTATCACTTTAATAACGTCCAATATCTCATCCCACAATGTTTCCGATTTAATGAACATTTCGTCTCGTAATAAAAAATGAATGGAAATTTGTTACAACAATTAAATAACACCAACCGTGTTTCAGAATGCCCTTCTGTTCGTGAGGTCGCTTAATATAACATGCACTATTCTGATTTTACATAAATCGTCATTTAGACTTAACTGCCAACAGCTACAGTCTTCTACAGAAATTGTTTATCACGGGGAGTTCTTGGCTTGAAATCATAATAGGCGTTACAACGTAGTCATTTCGAATCTGACCATCATAAAATCAGTGAGCTGTTCCGGATTGCTAACAGAACCTCATATACAGCCTGCATCAGACATATCACATTTAATATACAGCCTGTCTCTAAAATTCTTCGCAATCGACAAACACAGCCTGTCTCAAAATTTCTTCTACATCGCCTATCATCACGGCGGCATTACTCGTGAAATGCAGGCTTCCTATGCCTTCAGCGTCTACACAACTAATCTCTTAACATATGATTCCGACACAATCCATTTCTTCCTGTTCCAAAACATTCAAACCTCGGTCCTCCCATGACGAACAATTTTAATAAGAATCTTTCCATTCATTTCGTTACTTTTTTCGGACCTCAAGGACAAAATAACATACCGTGATTTCCTATATCACAAAATACCCGGTGTCACAAAAATTAACTTCCCACGAATACATATAACTTTATCAGACTTCACTGGATTTCGAAACGAACGCAAACCTTACTTGAAATTACTGTTACATACATGTTTTAACATAGAAAAATGTTATCCTGCTGTAAATATGATTATTATTATTATTATTATTATTATTATTATTATTATTATTATTATTATTATTATTATTATTATTATTATTTCGGCTAATTTTTTTCTGAACTCAAAGGATATTCGAATTTATCATGTTCGCCGCGATTGTGTGATCGTTATCGTACTTAGAACTTTAATCAGTTTGAACAACATCTTAAAGAATTTTAACACATTACTTAAACTTCGCATTTTACAGTTTCTCAACGTGATTTTTACCACCCTGACTAGTTCCACACGCCGACAAGAAATATAAACATTTCGCCTGATCATTTTGTTAACACTAATTCGACACACGCACTGGAAAATTTTATTGGGACAAACAAATTATATCTACAACATTAATACAAAATATAGACAGACCTGTAATGTAGTCATCTTGGAGTTCTGGCTACATTTTAGCCAGCTGACCTCAGATTCAGCCGCACATGACTGTAAAATACGTCATCTTCTTATAGATCACTTAAAAATACACAGATTTTACACTCGCTATTAATTAACAACAACACAAATGACGCACTCTACTCGCTCTTTATCATTCGAACGTACTTTTCTCTCTGCTGACGACTGCGAACTGTCTCTGGGGACTCAGTTCTCATCCACCATACTCGGCCAGGTGTTCCAAAAGGTAACAAAATAAGACCTGTCTCTGACTAGCCTCCAAACCTCCTTTGACAATTTTAAACACACAATGTAATAAATGAAATCAGCTACGTATTTTAAGTAGATATCTATGCCTTCACGGTTTTCGTCGGCGGAAGCTCAGGAAAATTTTCTATCACTTTCAATGAAATACTTTAACTTGAACCATCTACCTGAATATATAATATAAGTTATTTTTAAGAAACAAATCCCGTACTTTCTTGTAGACGAGCGACGTGGGTTCCTCCGACCAGACCTTCAGATAGAATGTGTAAATGTCGGTGGAGGGGATTCCTTTTATAAGACTACATGTGAAGCTACCCCGATCATGAAGCCTGGTGGTCCAATCCTCTAATTCCATAACCGATGGATTATATTTTTCCCATACTTACAACGGGCGTAATACATTTATTTCTGACATGTAACTTGGTGCGCTTTCTTTGGATATGACCTCCACACGTACCGCAAATCCGCCAGTACGGACGCTAATTTCTCCCCAGGCTTAATTGCATTTAAATTCACACTGTGGATTCTGTCATCATTTAATGTTTATTAATAATTTCGATCCTTTATTGCTGGATTAACATGTAGCCAAAATCTCTCGTTGAGAAGGTTTTTCCTAAATTGTTAAATTAGTCAGTACTCGAAATCAACCGAAGCGTTCCGGCATTTCACGAGCGGGTCGCCCGCTCGCTGGGGTGAGTTCTGTTCCCACGGAGGGAGAGAGTCTCTCGAATTAAAACATGACTACTCTCAAAAATGTTATTTGGAGCTGAAATAAATATCTGCAATTATTTATCATTGTAGAATTATGGGTTCAGGATGAGGGAAACAATATGGAAAGGAACGCGATAGTAGCGGGTGATCTCAATTTACCAGATGTCAACTGGGAGGGTAATGCGAACGACAGAAGCATGAACAACAAAGGGCAAATAACATAATATGGGAAGGACAGCTAATTCAGAAAGTGATGGAACCAACTAGAGGGAACAATATTCTGGATGTGGTGTTGGTAAAACCAGATGAGCTCTATAGAGAAGCCTAAGTACTGTATTATATGGTATTAGTGATCACGAAGCTGATTTTTTAGTACGGTAGTTAGAAATAAATGCGAAAGAAAGGAAGGTATTAACATTAGGACCATTAGGCAGTACCATATGGCTAATAAAACAGGCATGGAGGAGTTTCTAAAATGTAAATATGATAGGTGGAAAACGGTAAATGAAAATGTAAAGAGGTTCTGGGAAGGGTTTAAAGCAATTGTTGAGGAATGTGAAAATACGTTTGTACCTTTACACCTGGTAAGGAATATTAAAGACCCACTATATTATAACAGAGAAGTAAAGAAACTAAGAAGGAGGTGGAGGCTGGAAAGAAATAGAGTTAGAAATGGCTGTAGAAGAAAGGAGAAATTGAAGGAACTTACTCGGAAATTGAATCTAGCAAAGAAGTTAGCTAAGGATAACATGATGCAAGCATAATTGGCGGTCATACAAATTTTAGTGAAAAATGGAAGAGCTTGTATAGGTACTTTAAGGCGGAAACAGGTTCCAAGAAGGACATTACACGAATCATTAATGAACAAGGGGAGTGTGTAAGCGAGGATCTTCAAAAGGCAGAAGTATTCAGTCAGCAGTATATAAAGATTGCTGGTTACAAGGATAATGTCCAGATAGAGGAGGTGACTAATACTAAAGAAGTATTATAATTTACCAGTAATAACAATGACATTACAGTAAGATACAAAAGTCTAAAACTGAAAAAGCAGCTGGAATTGATAAGTATTCGGGAGATATACTAAAGACAATGGGTTGGGATATAGTACCATATCTGCAGTACTTATCTGATTATTGTTTGCATGAAGGAGCTATACCAAATGAATGGACAGTTGCTATAGTAACCTCTGTGTATAAAGGAAAGGGTGATAGACATAAAGCTGAAAATTACAGGCCAGTCAGTTTGACATGCATTGCATGTAAGCTTTGGGGAAGCATTTTTTTGTGTATTAGACATGTTTGCGAAATTAATAACTGGTTCGATAGAAGGCAGTTTAGGTTTAGGAAAGGTTATTCCACTGAAGCTCATCTTGTAGGATTCCAGCAAGATATAGCAGATATCCTGAATTCAGGAGGTCAATTGGACTGTATCTCGATTGACCTATGCAAGGCATTTGATAGGCTAGATCATGGGAGACTACTAGCGAAAATGAGTGCAATTGGACTAGATAAAAGAGTGACTGAATGGGTGGCTATATTTCTAGAAAACAGAACTCAGAGAATTAGAGTAGGCGAAGCTTTATCTGTCCATGTAATAATTAAGAGGGGAATTCATCATGGCAGTATTACTGGACCTTTATATTTTCTTATATATATATATATATATATATATATATATATCAATGATATGTGTAAAGAAGTGGAATCAGAGATAAGGCTGTTTGCAGATGATGTTATTTTGTACAGAGTAATAAACAAGTTACAAGATTGTGAGAGGCTGCAGAGTGACCTCGATAGTGTTGTGAGATGGACGGTGGGCAATGGTATGATGATAAACGGGGTTGAAAGTCAGATTGTGAGTTTCAAAAATAGTAAAATTCCTCTCAGGTTATATGCTTCGTTGATGTCCAGATAGAGGAGGTGACTAATACTAAAGAAGTATTATAATTTACCAGTAATAACAATGACATTTACAGTAAGATACAAAAGTCTAAAACTGAAAAAGCAGCTGGAATTGATAAGTATTCGGGAGATATACTAAAGACAATGGGTTGGGATATAGTACCATATCTGTAGTACTTTTGGTGATCATTGTAAATACCTAGGTGTTAATGTAAGGCAATATCTTTATTGGGGTAATCACATAAACATGATTGTAAATAAAAGGTACATATCTCTGTACGTGTTTATGAGGGTATTTAGGGGTATTTAGGATGTAAATGAGAGAGCATATAAGTCTCCGGTAAGACCCCAACTAGAGTATAGTTCCAGTTTATGGGACCCTCACCAGGATTACTTGATTCAAGAACTGGAAAAATCCAAAGAAGAGCAGCTCGATTTGTTCTGGGTGATTTCCGACAAAAGGGTAGCATTACAAAAATGTTGCAAATTTTGGGCTGGGAAGACTTGGAAGAAAGGAGACGAGCTGCTCGACTAAGTGGTATGTTCCGAGCTGTCAGTGGACAGATGGCGTGGAATGACATTAGTAGACGTATAAGTTAAAGTGGTGTCTTTAAAAGTAGGAAAGATCACAATATGAAGATAAAGCTGGAATTCAAGAGGGCAAATTGGGGCAAATATTCGTTTATAGGAAGGGGAGTTAGGGATTGGAATAACTTACCACGCGAGATGTTCAATAAATTTTCAATTTCTTTGCAATCATTTAAGAAAAGTCTAGGAAAACATCAGATGGGGAATCTGCCACGCGGGCGACTGCCCTAAATGCAGATCAGGATTGATTGATTGATTGATTGATCGATCGATTGATTGATTGATTGATTGATTGATTGATTGATTGATTGATTGATTGATTGATTGATTGATTGATTGATTGATTGATTGATTGATTTGTCGTGAACGACGGCTCACGACGCGCCTTCCGCATATTAACGAGAAAGCGAACGGGTTTGAATGGGATTCGAGTCCGCGAACTCCAGGGTAAAAAGCCTGTGATTTAAAAAGTAGCAAGCATATGAACGCATGTATATGTGAAGGGAAATTATAGGAGAGTTTGTGTATATTCATAACTCATAATTCATAAATGATTGTATTATTAATAATAAGAGAAATAACAGAATATTTCAAAGAAGGATTTAGAATATTCGATGTTGCTTTGGGAGCTCGTAAGCCAAGAGCTTTGTGTCTTAATATTGTGAAACATTGTGTAAGTCAAATACGCACTTATTTTGGGTTGGAAATATACAGGCTCACTTGTAAGAGTCGTAGAAACAGTTTCCAAATTGTTCTGGAACAATGTGTGTAATGCAACGTGACTGGGTGGTTCCATGTGAAAGAACCAATCAGAGAACAGTGCAGCCGTGACGTGAACTAGTGATTTGTTGTGGTAGTATGTGAATCAGTAGGATTATTCGAGAAAGAATAGAAAGAAACTATAAAACTTGGTAACTTTTAAACAACAGGGCTTTTGACTTTCATCCCTCGAAGGAGGTTTTTTGACTCACAGCACTGGAAGAAGGCGTTTCGACGGTAAGCATAATCAACTAGGGAGAACTGTTGGAGAGCTGGTAGACTTAGCATTCAGTCGCAGTACGCAGTAAGGTGATAGTAAGATAGAGGGATATCAGGCTCCCGAACTGAGTGTGAGTTTTTGGTAAACAATCACAAGGGTTTTCCACACCGATTATCAAAATAGGTGTTGGGATATAAGCTTATAGACTAGCAGCTCAGTTTTAATTGGGAGAAGTCACGTCGCCGTGAAGAGTAACGAGTTCCAGGGATATCTACGCAGAAGAGGAGAAGGCAAGAAGAGAAGAGGGAAGACGTCAGTTGTACAAGAATCAGCTATACTCCGTAGTTAAGTATGCAACCAGTAAATATATGTATTATATGTATTTTTGTGTGCACTAGGGAAAAGACTTAAAGACTTTCTCAGAGACCTGAAGTTGAGAAGGAATTGAGAGTAATTGGTGTCAGAGATTTTATGTTGTATGTATTATTGTATATATTGATGTGTGAATATTCTCGATGTTAGAATATAATTAGTGTTCAAACTTTGCCAATCTGATTATACGCTTCCAGAACTCCGAACCCAAGTCCTCAGCCTGTTGTACGTCCCTTAGGGTCACGACAGATTGATTGATTGATTGATTGATTGATTGATTGATTGATTGATTGATTGATTGATTGAAAAGGTTAGCTACTGAGGACTTAATTAAATTACAACTCCAGCATTTGCCTGGTATGAAAAGAGGAAATGACCTCGATAATATTATGAGGTGGACATTAGGCAATGGTATGATGATAAACGGGGTTGAAGTCAGGTTGTGAATTTCACAAATAGGAAAAGTCCTCTCAGTTTTAACTACTACGGTGATGGGTGAAAGTTCCTTATAGGGATCATTTTAAGTGCCTAGGTGTTAATATAAGGAATGACCTGCATTGGGGTAATCACATAAATGGGATTGTAAATAAAGGGTACAGATCTCTACACATGGTTTTGAGGGTAGTAAGGATGTAAAGGAGAGGGCATATAAGTCCCGGGTAAGACCCCAAGTAGAGTATGGTTCCAGTGTATGGGATCCTCACCAGGATTACTTGATTCAAAAACTGGAAAAAAATCCAAAGAAAAATAGCTCCATTTTTTCTGGGTTATTTCCGACAGAAGAGGAGCGTTACAAAAATGTTGCGATTTTTGGGCTGGGAAAACTTGGGAGAAACGAGACGAGCTGCTAGACTAAGTAGTATGTTCCGAACTCTCGGTGGTGAGATGGCGTGGAATGATATTAGTAGACGAATAAGTTTGAGCAGTGTCTTTAAAAGTAGGAAAGGTCACAATGTGAAGATAAAGTTGGAATTCAAGACAACAAATTAGGGCATTTATTCGTTTATAGGACGGGCAGTTTGGGATTCGTGTAACTTACCAAGGAAGATATTCAATACATTTCCAATTTCTTTGCAATCATTTAAAAAAGTCTAGGAAAACAACAGATAGGGAATCTGCCACCTGGATGACTGTCCTGAAGGCAGATCAGTAGTGACTGATTGACTGATAGTAGTTCGTTTAGATCTTTGAGCAATTTGTAAAATATTTGTAACTGAACGATGAAATGGCTAGAATATGTATTTTAAAACGTATAACGACGGCAAACAAGCTGGTTGTGTTTTGTGTATTATAGTTGTGAACATTATTTCTGAGTTTTATTTCATCGATGGTAGACCAATTTCCCTAACAGTGAACTGCGATAGAAAATTGACGAAATTACAATCAAGATGGCTGGAAATGCTGTTGCTAGGTGGGACTGCTCATGTAATCTCTTACCCTCTCTTGTCAATTTCTTGGCACTTATCTTATCTTAATCGCATTCCTACGGCACCATTCTGAACTACCTCCCTTTCGAAGTAGCTTACATTAAATCGGTCACTCACCTACTGACAGCATCTAATACCTTCGTGTCAAACATAGCCAAACCATCATAAGGAATTCACTTCTAACAAGATCTGTAGTCATATGTTTAGTAGAATATCAGAATAAAACTAGATATTTTGTCCAGGTACTGCCGACTTCTTCGGGCTGAACCACTACACTACATACTGGGCCTCAGTAGGAGACTCCGACTGGTGGCTACGTGATTCAGACGTTAAACTCACACGTAGTCCAGACTTACCTGGTTGTGCTTCATCATGGCTCAAGGTAGGAATAACATGTTTCTTTAAATTGAACAATGCAGACAAAATATTATTAGATGATGCTGCCACTATAACTTTTGAGTTTGTTTGTGGTATTATTTATAAGAGGAGTTTGATGTGATCAGTAGTGTGGTGGGTAATAGAAAAATACTTCTGAAGGAGAACATTATCAGTGAAAAATCGGTTGCGAATTGGGACCCGCCACTTGCCTCGTTGACTCTTGTTCAGAGACAAGTTGCAATGATCTACGATGATAAAATGAGTAGTTGATTCGATGTACTCGTAGTGAAATACCGTACTTCACAATTCCTTTTCATTCTAGGCCTATACGTAGATCATGTAGGCTTCTTGAATATACACATCCCAAGTTGGTCTTTAAAGCTTGAAATTTTCGTCAGCAATTGTTGAAAGTGGGAATCCAAATAGTTCTCTATTATTGGCTAGCAAGATTCCCGTGCTTCGCTACGGTATTATACTGAAATTTATAATTGAATGTTTATTGTTTTAGATATATAATCCGCCGAAATTCGCGATCTGACTCGTTTTCTGCGAGAATCCGCCAAAATTCTCGAAATAGATTACGGCAAGTATCCTCCCATATTTCAATCTTTCTTTCCAGCAATCGATTTCGTACTACCCGGGCTAGTTCCAAGTATTCCGCCCGGTCAGTTGGCTCCCTAAATCTTTGCCATCTTTCCCTATAAGCATTTTTAATATGGATCAAATCCTTCAGGAGATCCGGCGTGGTGTCGTCTTGGGTGCCTTGGCGGTACTGAACCCGAGGCCAGACTGAATTCTTAGTCATTACCCCTCACGGGGCCCGTTTCTAGCGCGGTCCGCACATTTGACGACGGTCCAGAACATTATTATTATTATTATTATTATTATTATTATTATTATTATTATTATTATTATTATTATTATTATTATTATTATTATTATTATTATTATTATTATTATTATTATTATTATTATTATAGATGTTCTGGACCCCACAGCAAGATGTAAGACCGCTACTTGGCGGTAAATTACATCTGGTGCCATTGTCATTCTTGACAATTGACCAGCACCATTGTCGCGCGTAGGCAAGTGTGCGGATTTCTGGCAATACGAATGACATACTTCCGTGCATTATTGGCCTTATTATAGAGGTGAACAATTTGACGGGCAATCTCATTCCTATTGTTTATTTCAAATGTGTTTAAATTTGTATTTATATGTCAGGAGAACCTACTGTAATCTAAGAACGTTTTCCGAAGGAAAAGATAGCTGTTGGAAACGAATCCAGGAAAGATTTAAATGATCGGTTTATGATCAGAATAAGTACATCGAAAATCTACAGCCTGTTTCCAGTCATTCGACAGAGTCAGGAATGGAATGAATAAAGCCCCATCTAGCGGCGACAATAGGAATTGTGCCGCCTGCCGAAGCCTGTCGCAGCCCTCTGGGGCAATGATCGATGAATGAGAAATGAAATGAAATATTGGACAGTGTTGCTGGAATGAATGATGACAGGGAAAACCTGAGTATCCGGAGAAGAACCTGTCCCGCCTCCGTTTTGTCCAGCACAAATGTCAAACGAAGTGACCGGGATTTGAACCACGGAACCCAGCTGTGAGAGGCCGGCGCATTGCCGCCTGAGCAACGGAGGCTCCTTATAAGTACGTTGTGAACAGTAAAATCAATTGGTCTCACCTCCTTTTACACCCCAAGTTTATTTACACCCCCCAAAAATTTAAAAGTGGGAGTGTTTCTTTATGTTTAAAGGAGGTTCCAAACACCAATGTTGACGTCTATTACCTTCCGTTTTGAGATAAGTATCCTCACAAAAATAATGAACATTTTTTCACTTCCTTTCAAACTCCCCCCCCCCCCCCCCTAGTGAATTTTCCGGCAAAAAATACTTGTTTCTTTAATAGTAAAGGATCTTCTAAATACCAATAATCACGACTCTAACTTCTTCAGTTTTTGATTTAAGTGTCCTCATGAAAGGAATTCAACTCCTTTTCACTCCCGCCACCCCCAATATGTTACCCCCCGAAACGCGTTTTTCTTTGTTTTTAAAGGAAATCCAAATACCAATTTTCACATCTGTAACAACTTTAGTTTTTATTAGATGTATGTATTCTCATACAATTTAGTCCATTAATTTTTCAATTTTTCCACCCCCCCCCCTTCATTGGATTTTCCGAGAATACGTGTTTCATTACTTTTAATGCAGATTCCAAATACCAAATTTCACGTCTGTAACATCTTCATTTTTGAGGTATCAATAGCCTAATTAAAAGAATTCAACACCATTTTCAGTCACTTATACCCCCCCCACCTCCACCCAAGTGGTATTCCCGAAAACTAAAAATACACGTTTCTTTATACTTAATAGAGATAAAAAGTACCATTTTTCACTTCTGTAACATGTTAAGTTTTTTGAGATATACTCTAGAAATTCTCATTTTAAAATTTCACCCCTTTTTAGTTCCCCTTAAGAGGAGTATCCAAAAACAAATCACCTATGTTTCTTTACATTTACAGGAGATTCCAAATACCCACTTTTTACGTCTGTAACATTTTACGTTTCTCAGATATTTTTTAGATATTGTCTTTCAAAACATTCACCCCAAAATTTCACTCCTGTTTAACCACCATTAATTGAATTTTCCAAAAACTGTGTTTCTTTATTTTTAAAGGAGATTCCATACACAAATTTTTAGTTCTGTAATTTCTTCAGTTTCTTAGATATATGTATCCTCATTAAAGGCATTCAACCCATTATTCGCCCTTTTACACCCCTCCTATTGGGATTTACGGAAAACAAAAAAATACGTGTTCCTTTATTTTTAAAGGAGATTCTAAATACCAATTTTTACATCTGTAAACTTTTAAGGTTTTAAAATGTAGACACAATCATTTTAAAAATTCACCCCCCTTTTCAACCCCCATTATTTGGATTTTTCAAAAGCGAAAAAATACCTGTTTCTTTATTTTAAAAGTAGATCCCAAATACCAATTTTCCGGTCTGTAATATCTTCAGGTTCTGAAATATAAGTAGCCTGATTAAAGGCATTCAACCACTTTTTCACCCTTTTCCTCCCTTCCTATTGGGATTTTCCAAAAACTAAAAAATACGTGTTTCTTTACTTTTAAAGGAGATTCTAAATACCAATTTTTAAATCTATAAACTTTAAAAGTTTTGAGATATACATACACTCATTTTAAAAATCCACACCCCCCCCCCATTAATTGGATTTTCCAAAAACAAAATATACCTGTTTCTTTATTTTTAAAGGAGATCCCAAACACCAATTTTCAGGTCAGTAGTATCTTCAGTTATTGAGATATAAGTATCCTCATTAAAGGCATTCAACCCACTTTTCACCCCTTTTCACCCCTCCTATTGGGATTTTCCGAAAACGACAATATACGTGTTTCTTTATTTTTAATGAAGATTCTAAATACCAATTTTTACATGTGAAAACTTTTAAAGTTTTGAGATATAGATGCACTCTTTTTAAAAATTCAACCCCCCTTTCACCCTCCCATTAATTGGATTTTCCAAAAACAAAAAATACATGTTTCTTTATTTTTAAAAGAGATCAAAAGTACCAATTTTCAGGTCTGTAATTTCTACAGTTTCTGAGATATAAGTACCAGTATCCTGATTAAAGGCATTCAAACCTTTTTTCACCCTTTTTCACCCGTCCTATTGGGATTTTCTGAAAACAAAAAATACGTGTTTCTTTGTTTTTAATGATGATTCTAAATACCAAATTTTACATCTGTAAACTTTCAAAGTTTGGAGATATTGCACCCGTCCACCTCCCGGGTCCCAGACTAGCATTTATCTCAGGGGTGTCGGTTCATTACTTTAAGTCCAGGAATATATAAATGTAGAGGCACAATGGAACACGGGAATGAACGGAGCAATTAAAATTAAAATGGGGAAAGCTCGATTGTAAACTTTAATTTAAGGACTCCATGATAGGACTAGGAAGTGACAGTTAACTTTAAAAAGGGTATCATCTAACTACAATGAGAAAATTGAGAATGGTTTCCTTTGAAATAATGGCTAGAGGAGCGGTTTATTACGCCATCCGACGTACGAAACTTTGATACATTTGGCAATGATATTTAAATTTTCACACACGTTACATAAACAAATCACTTGCTATACCGCAAGTGGTATCAATATGTTGCTGGGTTGCTCCTGAAAGAAATTACAAATGGGATATAACTTATGGATCGATTACGTTTGAATCGAACCGTTGTTCAAGGATATAGCTTCCTTCTATCGGGAGCCCGAGCATAACCCATGTTACGGTCGGCTTCTCGATTTAACCAAGATGGCGTACCCCGGCTATATACATTTTTTCGAGACCGGTACTCGGACTGGGTAATGTTTCTCGTGAATTACGAAAATGGATTACACGGACAGTTCCTATCTTACGATGTCCAGCTGATGCCATACCACTGAATTAACATTTATATTTTATTTACACATGATCTGAAACGTTACAAATTAGCCTCAGTAGACTATTGCTACACATGAGATAACGAGAAGCGGTGGGAAATACCATGCCGAAGACCTCCCCTCGCATCGCAAGCGAAGTAAACAAACACACAAAGTATTACTGTAACTTGTCCCGTGCGGAAACCGTACGATAACGAGGTAACAAAATGACTATAATATTTATTATTCTTATTATTCAAACTACTCGAATAGAGAGATGTTGTCACCACTTATTTAATCCACTGTCGTCAGAATATTTATTTATCCACGAAATTATCATCCTTGAAATTATTATTATTATTATTATTATTATTATTATTATTATTATTATTATTATTATTATTATTATTATTATTATTATACGGTTCCTGGCACTGTCACGTTTGATTAATATCGTCATTATTATGCGGGACGCAAACACAAATGGTTATTACTGTCATTATTATTATTATATCCCCTTGTGATTATTATTATTATTATTATTAATGAATAGGTGACTCAAGATATTATTATTATTATTATTATTATTATTATTATTATTATTGAACCGGTCACTCAAGATTTTATTATTATTACTGAACCGGTCACTTCCGCCAAAATACATTAAGATATCGGTCGCGATTACAATTATTTTACTGATCAACCAACGACATCATTATTATTATCATTATGACAATTATTATTAATCTGACCGCGATGATTTAACATCGTCCTTACATTGTTACTATTATTATCGGTTGCATATTATCATCTAGATTCCCGTTTAACATCTTTATCAACGCTCATTAAATTAACACGGTCCAACCTTTTATCTGCAATATTTGTTATTATCATCACGGTATCATGATTGTCATCACTCGTCATTACAATGATTACAATATACGATCATTTATGTGGAATCTGAACTCTCATTATCCTTAGATCCGTAGTATCTCGACGAGTAGCGGTGCAGTCTATTTATTTCGTACATGCTGTCACGGGTTCGAATTCTACCCGCTACGTAACTCAGTATTTCTCTGTGACACTGCCCGTACATTTTACACTCATTTAAATATCCTAAGTGTTTCTCATACGGAATTTATATCCCTTTCTATCTCAATATTCCTTGATTCATTTATTTCTCACAGAATTATCAACTGACTTATTTATTCCACTTCTGACATCGTACGACCTTTTATTATCTGACTGCAGATTCTTTAACGTTTTTTATCTCATTTTGATCTACGCTTTAGTTCGTTCTCCACAAATAACCGTAACATTTTGAAATTATATTTACCAAAATTTGACAATCATGGTTTCGTAACATTAGTCCTACGTGTTCCGGCTACTGAATTGCAAATTTAAGACACGATGTTTATTCGTAAAAAAAAAATATTGGACCGTAATTTAAACCACACGTTCATTAACATGTACGGATTATTAGCACCGATATTAAATTTCAATATTATTAATTGATCAAATTAAATTATCACACACTTTAATTCCGAATTAAAAACGACATCCCGTCATTAAATGATTCCCGATAAACTCAACATCTTATCACTTGAATTTTATTATTACGCACTGCTCACTAAACTTCCAATATCTATTGAATTATTATTATTATTAATATCGCTTCTCACAAATTTAACAACTTCACTTTGAAATTCTGAACACACTGATCAACAACAAAACACAGCTGGCATGACAAGGCTGGACTTTCCTTCAACGTCATTACATAACTCGTCAAAATGACTAACAGAAAAGCACAGATCGGGTCTATTAGACTATGATAACGAATTCAAATGTAAAAATATTCATGACTACAAAGAAAATATGAATGCATGCATGACTTAACGTACTACCCTATATCTACAAAATTTACATCTACAAACTGAATACATAAAAAGACCCGATTATTTACGTTATTATTACTAAATCCTGTCCGTGCTACAAATTTAGGATGGGATCGTTAAGCGACCCATCTTGTTACAGAAGGTAACCAAGTCTAACCAAATTATTCCCATTTTCCCAATCACGCTAACATTTCCCAAATATTATTTACATTTTGGTACTCATTTTAGTTATTTGTAATCCATTGCAGCTTGGCAGATGAGAGGTTCCTTTCGGACCCTATCCGCCGTACTACTCGCCCATTCTTAATGGCGGAATTCCACAAGTGACTTCCTGGCACATTACCATTTTTACACAAATACTTTAAATATCACACTACTTCACCATTGACAATGTTAACAATGAAAAGTTGACTTTTACAAAACAAATTAATACCCTAGACCCAAGATTTATTATATTACACTGTTTTAAGCTTCGTCCAATTACCGCACAAAAGGACTTGGACACGTACGACGAGGTGTCGAATTATTCGCCCGACACGAGTTATGTTGTCCGACGCGATACGCCCGACGCAGGTTTCCCTCTTGAAGTGTTCATGATAGCGGTTCGATCCTCCTAAGTACAGGCTATTATTTCCCAGGTACTGTTCGTCACACAGTATTCTAATCTTGCACTTAATGCTGTGCAGTTGAATTTTATATTAGTCACTCATGCAATGCAATTAATTAACTTTACTACGATATTTGTAACTGGCACACACTGTCCTAAGTTAACTATTTTCAGTTCAAGGTTTTCGAGCGCGGTCACATTTTATAAGTACCGGCGGATGCTCGCACCAATACATGTTGAATTACTGTAAGCACGACAAGTTTGAATTCAGCTGCGGACGGTCGTTCAGCTTCGAAGTACAATTTCAAGTCAAGCGCGGACGGTATTTCCGCTCCGAAGTTTAGTTTCAAGACAAGTAAGACTAGCACAACTACTAAGACTGCTACGACTGGTAAGACTGGGGGATGAGTGTTCCATGCGCTCGTATATATTGACGAAGCTTTCCCTAGCGCATTAACTGACGTCATATCCATGATGGAGGGGGTGGATTTTTAATATCGGCACTTGCATTCCGAATTGGACGTTAAAATTTATATCAAATTACTTCACTCCTCTAGCATATTTGCTGGATTAAATATGAACTCCTGACGATCATAGATTTAGGAGGTACGGGTGGATTTAGCTCCCCACATTTCGCGCCTTTGGAAGCGTCCCTTACAACGTGGTTTCCGTCCAGCCAATGACATTCAAGCTGTCTGGTTTCCAAGAAATCCATCCTTCAATTTATTTAATTTGCCCATAATTATCGATTATTTTTCCATGGGTGACATCTAATAAGTTCATTACATTGATCCGTGTACTCACAATAATTTATTACTGATTACTTTCGAAGTTACATTGGTGTCTCATTCCTTGTCTCTCAAGATGGTATCCCTGAGTCTCCATCTAAATTTACGTGATTGGCCTACAAGTGGTCACGTGATTTAAGTTTCCACCTGCAATAACCTAGGCTAGCGAATGTCGTTGAAACCGCTGTACGTTTCCATTCAACCTTTCCTGGAATTCATGACGTCGCGGAAGTTTCCGTTCGCCCAAAACATCCCAGCGCACTGCACGTGTGGCAAGCTTTCGTTGTCTCAAACTACCCCCTTCTCTTTCTGACCAAGACTTATTTGTGGATTTGTATTTTTCCTGGTCGCCAAACTAATGGGCTCCCCTGCTGTGAAGCAGCCAAATTCTCTTGTGCCAGGCTAAGCCTCACAGCTCCAGTCTGTCGCGTACCCAAATTATTATTTCAACACAGCTTGTACGGAATAAACTTTCTGTATTTCAATAAATGTACCATATATTAGTTTATCAATCAAATCATGACTGACTATGGACCTATGTCACTCGGGTTCAATATATATACACTCATTTTAAATATTCGCCCCCTTTTCACCCCCCCCCCGATTAATTGGATTTCCCAAGAACAAAAAATACGTGTTTCTTTATTTTAAAAGTAGATCCAAAACAACAATTTTCATGTCTGTAATATCTTCAGTTTCTGAGATATAAGTATCCTCATTAAGTGCGTTCAACCCTTTTTCACTTTCCACCCCTCCTATTGGGATTTTCCGAAAACAAAAAATACTTGTTTCTTTATTTTTAATGAAGATTCTAAATACTTCAAAAGTTTTGAGATATATATACACTCATTTTAAAAATTCACATCCCTTTTCCCCCTCCCATTAATTGGATTTTCCAAAAACAAAAAAATACGTGTGTCTTTATTTTTGAAAGAGATCAAAAGTACCAATTTTCAGGTCTGTAATATCTTCAATTTCTGAGATATAAGTACCGGTATCCTGATTAAAGGCATTCAACCCATTTTTCACCCTTTTTCACCCGTCCTATTGGGATTTTCTGAAAACAAAAAATACGTGTTTCCTTATTTTCAAAGAAGATTCTAAATACCAATTTTTACATTTGTAAACTTTTAAAGTTTTGAGATATAGGTGCACTCATTTTAAAATTTCACCCCACCTTTTCACCCCCTTAGCAACATAGTATCCAAAAATCCTCTCTTAGCGAGCACCTACATCTTAATATGAATGTATCCCCAAAATTTCATTTCATTATGTCCAGTAGTTTTGGCTCGGCGATGATGAATCAGTCAGTCAGTCAGTCAGTCAGTCAGTCAGTCAGGACAAGCTATTTTATATATATAGATTAGGCTCTGAGGGCACTCTGCCTTTTGTGGAATTCTTATATCTTATAACTGTTATTAACTGTTAAAATTTCTATGGAATTGTTATTCAGAGTGACTGACGTCCTCGTATTGTAACACAATTGTTATATTGATTACAAACCAAGAGAAATAAAAACAAAGAGAAAGTTAAGATCCAAACCTAAGATAGTCTACTAAACATCTAATTATTGCCTTTACTTGATTTTCTTTATTTCATTCGTCCAGTTTTACGGCCATGCCTCTTTTTCAACACCCACTGTGGTCACCGGAACAATAATTAAGGAATGTAGCATGTCGTAAGATATACCAAAAAGAAATAACGGATGTGCTTTGAATATGCCTCTATATTTAAAAGACTAGACTTGCCGACATACGAGCTAATTCTGTTACACATTTAGTAGACTGAATAGTCTAATTATAATTCTATTTATTTATTTCCCAATAACTACTCGTATGGTTTTCCGAGACGCCGATATACCGAAACATTCTCCTTCAGGCGTTCTTTTGGGATCCGGCAAATTTTAGTGACAAGAGTCTGGCGTACTTGAGTATCTTCAAATACCACCGAACTCCGCCAGGATCGAATCTGCCATACGGGGCTCGGAAAGCGAGCGCTCTAACCGACTGAGCTACTCAGCCCGATAGCAAATAATCTATTTCAGTGAGTAATGCCTCATCTTCCTATACTGACTTTGCGCTACTTACACTGTTATTATTAATATTATTATTAACAAATACATCGCAAAGGGGAAATATCCCGGTGGCAATGGCCACTTACAGTAGTGTGATAATAAGGTAAAGTTAAAACATAATTACCCAACAACAGCAACAGCAACAACAACAACAACAAAACAAAAGTACAACAACAAAAGTACAACACGCACTTCCATGGAAATAAAACATTACTAGTTTAACATTCTTAAGTATATCTAGAGCTTAACATTACGGTTTACAGTAATATAGGTTGAGCTTACTACTAGCTTAGGGGCTGCCCGGCCGAGGCGGTAAAAGGCGTGCTCGGTTCGCCTGGAAGGACGTGGGTTCGAACCCCCGTCAGGAAGTCGTAAAATTTAAGAAACGAGATTTCCACTTCCGGAGGTGCACATGACCCTGAGGTTCACTCAGCCTACACCAAAAATGAGTACCAGGTTAATTCCTGGGGGCAAAGGCGGCCGGGCGTAGAGCTATCCACTCTACTCCATCAAGTGCCGACGTTACGAATAGTGAAAGCCTTTACCTTCCACCAATCCAAGGGCCTTCATGGCCTGTACGGAGATGACTTTGCTTTTTTGACTTACTACTAGCTTAACATTACAATGATAATAAAATAAACTTAAAAACGTAATTACCCAACAGCAACAACAACAACAACAACGACAAGCAAATCCGTGGAAAGGAAATATTACAAGAAATACTACTGGTTTAACATTCTAAATCCAGTATCATCATATACAAATTTATATACAACTTAAGTATATCCAGTGCTTAACATTGCGGCTTACAATACTATACGTTGAGCTTACTACTAGCGCAACATTACAATTGATAATAAAGTAAAGTTATAAATGTTACCAAGTTTTAGTGGTAGGTAGAGGTGAAAGAAGGTGCGGGGGTGAACAGGTCTCAGGCTACGAAATTAAAGTTAATTTAAAATTTAACAAGGTTATATTTTCTTTCCAAAATTCAGAAATAACACGAATGGCAGGTACAGAGTAGCAAGGCAACAAAAGTACAATTACAGTATTTACAGGATTTGGGCTTCGAGCCCCGAACTCGCAATTCTTGGGCAACTAGCCCAACTTTACCTCAAAACAAGATTTAACAGAGGGGCAGAAAACCCCGTTCATGCCCCGGAGCACTTGCTCTAAATTACACAGAAAAGCCTCCTCGAGGCATACAACACTCAATTTTCGAGAAAGAGCCACTCGCTCTCAACTTTAAGCCTATCAAAGGCCACACCAAACTCCACCTTCAAGTTGTCCTCTAAGGACATAGACACAGGGGTAAAATACCCAACCTACTGAGGCCTATTAAGTGAGAAAAAGGTTAGTTACATGAACTCTAAAATAACAATTTGAGAGGAGGCGATCTGCACTCCTAATACATTTGTTTAAAACCTAATCTGGCTCTAGGCCGCTAATGCAAGGGCTAATCCCATACTACGGAGGTGACTTTAGAAAAGAACAATTTACATTACATTAAGGAAGAATCGGTTGTGAGAAATAAGTTCACTTCAAAACAATATGAGTGGGAGCTCGAGAGGGTTAAGCACTCTCTATCCCAATACGTAGCTTAAAAGAGAATAGATACTAAGAGTCTTTACATTTTAGGGAAAGGTTACATGGTGAAAAAGCTTCGGACCCGCCCCGAGAGTTAAACTGCTGAGATAGCAAGAAAAGAAGTTATTATACGGCCATTACCTGGTTGTTGAACTGCTGTCCGAAGAAAGAGGCGCTTCCCGCCCCCTGCTATGTACTTTACACACTGAAAGATGGAAGAGAAGTGGCGCCGAGACCCTAAAATCAGCAGTTTATATACTCTTGCGGAAAGTTCGAGGCGTTTCAGGAAAGAAAACACCCGCCCACAATCATTTATTGGTTAGGGTTAAGCAGCATATCCAATTTGAAGAAGAAACCCCTTATTGGTCATAAATTAATTAAAGAAATTCGGGATTGGCTAAATTCAAAACAAGGGGAAAGAAAGGGGTATACAGCCAACTTAAACAATACCAGAAAGAAATTTAACAAGAAGCAAACTTTTGAAATAGAAATTTCTCCAAAAAACAGTTCTTTCACCTTGCACTAGGGTGCACTATAGTAATTCTTCAGTAGTGTCCTCTAGAAGAGAAAGTTCACACTTCTTACTACAAGCAAAACAAAAATACGTCGAAAACGACCCAGTTCAGAAACTTCAAAATTTCCAAGTAGTGACATCTTCTGGGTAACTTGAAAATTTAATACATTAGATAAAGTTCGGACTTCCTCCAGCAGAGGATTTTCAACTGGCGCAAAGTTTGAATAAGCGGCGTGGAGGTGTACCGCCCGGTACAATAAACATAGGTAATTATCAAACAACTACAACAACATGAGTACAACAAACAATTCCCTGGAAAGAGAATACTACAAGGAATACAACTACTTTAACATTCTAAACCAAGCAGCAAATCACAAATTCAGTGTTCGTAATTTACAACTTTTACTTTTCACTTTACACTAGCACTAATGGTCTTCTTAAATGACTTGATACCGGAAGTGAATGTATCAAAGACTGCTGCAGGTGATTTATTCCAATCCCTTACGGTCCTGTTTATGAAGGAAAATTGCCCACGTCCGTATGGTGGTTTCTGGCCCTACTTTTATGCTTGTGATCATTTCTCGATAAGTACGAGGGAGGTTCCATCCTATTCCTAATACTACTCTAGTCAGTCCTTCCCGTATAGCGCTTAAGAAAGGCCACACAAGCAAGCGCTACTTATTCTAGATTCAAGGCTTTCCCAATAAATGGTTTTCCTCCTATTGCCGGTTACGAAGCGCATCACTATTCCTTGAACTTTTCTAGGGAATTTATTAAACCTACCCTCTACGGATCCCATCACGCTGATCCATATTCGAGAATGGGTCTTACCAAACATTTACAACCTTTGCTTTTGGAACCAGAATTAGCTTTCTTGAGAATCCGTACAATAAAATGTAACGATCTCCAGGATTTATTAACTACATTTTCCACTTGCTCTGACCAGTTTAAGTCTTTTCTAATAGTAACACCTAAGTACTTAAAACTATCAACTTCCATAACACTTTCCCCTCCAATTTCGTAATCCCTCTTTCCTGTTTTTATTTTTATTTTTTTTATTTTTTTCGTACTGAAACACAGTTTCTTCTTTTCCGCTGTGGATTTTCATTCTATTTTCACGCGCCCATTTTTCAATCGTATCTAAATCCTGCTGAAGCAATAGTTCATGCTCCTCTGTCTTTATCTTCCGGTATATGACGCAATCATCAGCAAAGAGGCGAAATTCCGATTTTATCGAACCAGGTATGTCATTCATGAAAAGTATGAAAAGAATTGGCCCAATAGCGCTACCCTGGGAGTAGTATAATACAAGGATTCGGGCGCCACCACCTCCTCCGGGCTCCCAGGGGTCCCTCCACCACCACCACCACCACCACAGGCTCCCAAGGGCCTCCTCCACCACCACCACCACAGCCGGAGGCCTCCCAGAGGCCTCCTCCACCACCAGCACAGCCAGAGGCCTCTCAGAGGCCTCCTCCACCACCACCACAGCCAGAGGCCTCCCAGAGGCCTCCTCACCACCACCACAGCCAGAGGCCTCCCAGAGGTCTGCTCCACCACCCGCGGGAAATTTGAATTTGTAAACAAAGCCACGTGCTTCTTGACAGCTATCATCGATAACAACGCATCGCTAACCTCACTGCTGCCATCTTGATGGGCCTAAACCTCAGTAGTACCAACTTAAACTAACTAGCGCGAGATTTGAATTGGTAAACAAATCCACGTGTTTTTGAGAGCCACGTGCTTTTTGACAGACAACAACGCATCGCTAACCTCAGTACTGCCATCTTGACAGGCCTAAACCTCAGTAGTACCAACTTAACCTCACTAGCGTGAGATAAACAAATCCACGTGCTTTTTTGACAGCTGTCATCCGCCATCTTTAAACCACAGAGCACTGTGCTGCCCTCTTTATCGCAGTAGCTGCAAATTCGTCACCTGTCATCCGCAGTGCTGCCATCTTAACGGGCCTAAACCTTAGTGCTACCAACTTAACCTCACTAGCGCGAGATTAGAATCGGTAAACAAATCCACGTGCTTTTTTGACAGCTGTCATCCGCCATCTTTAATCTATAGAGCACAGTGCTGCCCTCTTTAGCTACTTACCTTTGATATGTGGTGGCGGATAATTTGAAAAATGCTTTTTGACAGCAGCCATCTTTAATCTAGAGAGCACCGTGCTGCCCTCTTTAGCTAGATACCTTTGAAATGTGGTGGCAGGCAATTCCACATGACAGCAGCCATCTTTAATCAAGAGAGTACCGTGCTGCCCTCTATGTGGTGGCGGCAATTTGAAAAATTCTACATGCTCTTGTTTGGAAACAAACTCACGCGCTTTTTTGACAGCCGTCATCCCCCATCTTTAATCAACAGAGCAGAGTGCTGCCCTCTTTAGCTAGATACCTTTGAAATGTGGTGGCGGCAAATTCCACTTGCTCTTGTTTGGAAACAAAGCCATGTGTTCTTTGACAGCTGTCATCCGCCACCTTTAAACTACAGAGCACCGTGATGCCCTCTTTATCGCAGTAGCTGCAAAGTCGTCACCTGTCATCCGCAGTGCTGCCACCTTAACGGGCCTAAACCTTAGTGCTACCAACTTAACCTTACTAGCGCGAGATTTGAATCGGTAAACAAATCCACGTGCTTTTTTGACAGCTGTCATCCACCATCTTTAATCCATAGAGCACAGTGGTACCCTCTTTAGCTACTTACCTTTGAAATGTGGTGGCGGATAATTTGAAAAAATGCTATTTGATAGCAGCCATCTTTAATCAAGAGGGCACCGTGCTGCCCTCTTTGTGGCGGTGGCAAATTCCACGTGCTTTACAAACTCACGTGCTTTTTTCTGACAGCTGTCATCCGCCATCTTGCATCACAAACCTCAGTGCTGCGCTCTTTAGCTAGTTACCTACGAAATGTGGTGGCGGCAATTTGAAAAATTCTATGTGCTCTTGTTTGGAAACAAAGCCACGTGCTTTTTTAAAGCTGTCATCCGCCATCTTTAATCAATAGAGCACTGTGCTGCTATCATGCGGGCAATTTCGTCAGCTGTAATCCGCTATCTTTAATCTACAGAGCACCGTGCTGCCCTCTGTAGTAGCGGGCAATTTGAAAAGTTCTGTTAGCTGTCATCCGCCATCTTTAATCAAGAGAGCACCGTGCTGCCATCTTTAGCTGGATACCTTTGAAATGTGGTGGCGGCAATTTGAAAAATTATATGTGCTCTTGTTTAGTAAACAAAGCCACGTGCTTTTTTGACAGCTGTCATCCACCATCTTTAATCAATTGAGCACTGTGCTGCTATCATGCGGGCAATTTCGTCAGCTGTCATCCGCCATCTTTAATCTACAGTGCACCGTGCTGCCCTCTTTATGACATGTAGTAGCGGGCAATTTGAAAAGTTCTGTTAGCTGTCATCCGCCATCTTTAATCAAGAGAGCACCGTGCTGCCATCTTTAGCTAGATACCTTTGAAATGTTGTGGCGGCAAATTGAAAAATTCCACGTGCTCTTGTTTAGTAAACAAACTCACGCGCTTTTTGTCAGCTGTCATCCGCCAACTTACATCGCAAACCTCAGTGCTACACGTTTTAGGTACATACCTTTGAAATATGGTGGCGGATAATTTAAAAAGAAAAATTCTACAGCAGCCATCTCTCGACGCTAATTGCACAAGATGGTGGCTATACATGACTCGTTAAAGGTGCTTATGCAAGATGGCCGCTATACATAGGTTCTTATGAGACACCCTTGGGATGCTTGCGCAAGATGGCGGTTATACAAGGCTCCTTATGAGACGCCCTAGAGATGCTTGCACAAGATGGCGGTTGCTCTTATGAGGCGGCTTAAGGGTCCTTGCATAAGATGGCTAGAGACGCCCTAAGGATGCTTGCGCAAGATGGCGGACGCAAGAGGGCGGCTATACACGACTCCTTATGAGACGCCTTAAGGGTGCTTGCGCAAGACTGCTGCTGCTCTTATGAAGAAAGCTAGCTTCGAGGCTAACGTGTCATGCTAGTTCGATTCATTAAATTTGGGGCTTAAATGCAAAATGTTAATTATCTCGAAAACGGTTCATCGTAGAGCAAAACGGACAAAAAACTTTTTTCTGCCCAATTCCTCGGTTCGCAGTACGAGGAACATGATAGCATAAGAAAAACATAGTCTAATGATGAGATCAACGGTTCGGTTCCTAATTAGGCCTTTTGGCATTCGCTATGTTTTAGCTTGTATTGAATCAAATCTTCGTAACATGATCAGGTCTAGCTATGGTAGAGAGTATAACGTGCCGTGCAGGTTCGATTCATTAAATTTGGGGCTTAAATGCATAATGTTAAATATCTCGAAAACGGTGCATCGTAGAGCAAAACGGATAAATTTTTTCCACCTGATACCTAGGATTGCAGTATCAGGAACATGATAGCATAAGAAAAACATAGTCTAATGATGAGATCGACGGTTCGATCCCTACTTAGGCCGTTTGGCATTGGCAGCTATCTAATTCTACAAGATGGCGGCTATACATAGCTTCTTATGTGACAGCTTAAGAGCGCTTGCACAAGATGGCTGCTGCTCTTATGAGACTCCCTAGGGGTGCTTGCGCAAGGTAGCAGCGACAAGACGGTGACTATACACAGCTCCTTATGATACGGCCTAGAGGTGCTCACACAAGATGGTGGCTGCTCTGATGAAGAAAGCTAGCTTTGCATCGTGCAGGTATCTTTACGGCACTAAACCTCATACCTTTGAAATGTGGTGGCGGGTAATTTGAAAAATTCTACGTGCTTTTTCTTAACAGCAGCTATCTTTAAACAATAGCGGCTATACATAAGCTGTTAAGGCCACCTCTTATGTCAAGGCATAGCTCTATCGAACAAGTTTAAACCTGCATCGGGATAGCTAGAGTAAGCACGTGCTGCAGTGATGACGTCATTATGCATGTTTAGATTTGCAAATCACTAAAGAAACATAACAAGACTAGAATCGAACACTGTACTCTATGCCGTTAACTTTATCATGTGATCGAAACATTGATTGAAGTGTTTAGAACACTAAATAAGTTTTTTTTTCTACTTGCTTTACGTCGCACCGACACAGATAGGTCTTATGGCGACGATTGGACAGGAAAGGGCTAGGAGTGGGAAGGAAGCGGCTGTGGCCTTAATTAAGGTACAGCCCCAGCATTTGCCTGGTGTGAAAATGGGAAACTACAGAAAACCATTTTCAGGGCTGCCGACAGTGGGGTTCGAACCTACTATCTCCAGAATACTGGATACTGCCCGCACTTAAGCGACTGCAGCTATCGAGCTTGGTACTAAATAAGTGATCAAGACTAAAATAGGACACTGTACTCGATACAACATGTGTTTAGAACATGTCAGGGGATACCTTTGTTCTAAGAAGATTAGATTACCGCACATTCCTTGTAGGGCTAATAGGCTAAAGGGCTAATGGGCTAAAGGGCTAAAGATCTAATGGGCTAAAGGGCTAGGGTGCCTCTCCTCTCTTTATCCGGGCTTGAGACCGGCTCTACAACTAGAGGCGGAGTTAACACCCTAAGGAAGGGAGAATGTTGGGGAATAATCTATACGAATATAGCTACTCGATCGACTATATACTGCAGATGGATGACTTAGGTGAGGGTAAGCGCTTACTTAATAATACCTATACGACGTAATTCATGCTCTATTTCAAAAATATCTTCTTTGTACTGTGTGTAACCAGCATCATATGACCTTAAAGTACAAAGAATAGCCATGTTTCAAAGCGTGTAACACATTACCTATCGATTTTTCATGCATCGACTCTCGTACTAAACTTTTTCCGCTAGATTGCGCTGCTACCTTAGCATAATTTTATACACATGAACTTACAGTACAAAGAATATCCATGTTTCAAAGTGTGTACACATTACCTATCGATTTCACATGCATCAAATATCGCACTGAACTTCATCCGCTAGATTCTGCTGCTATCCTAGCATAACTTATACGCATGAACTTGAAGTACAAAGAATAGCCATGTTTCAAAGCGTGTACACATTACTTATTGATTTTGCATGCATCGAATCTCGTACTAAACTTCTTCCGCTAGATTGTGCTGCTATCTTAGCATAACCTATACCCATAAATTTAAAGTACAAAGATTAGCTATAGCGTGTACACATCACCTATCGATTTCGCATGCATCGACTCTCGTACTAAAACTTCTTCCGCTAGATTATGCTGCTATCTTAGCATAACCTATACGCGCGATCTTAAAGCACAACAAATAACGTTTAACAGCCCGTACACATCACCTATTGATTTTGCATGCATCGACTGTTTTTTACCGCCGGAGTGTACAACGATTCCACATGTGTATTGCTAACCTATGTGTATAAAAGCGCAAAGAATAGCTATGTACACATCACGTATCGATTTTGCATGCATTAATTATCATACTAAACTTCTTCCGCTAGAATTCGCAATTGTGTTCCGCTACCTATGTGCATGAATTTAAAGAATAAAGAATAGCGTGTACACATCACGTATTGATGATGCATGCGTCGACTATCGTACTAGGCTTCTTCCGCTGGAGCATGTAGCAATCGCTTTTGTGTATCCCTAACCCATGTGCACGAACTTAAAGCACAAAGAATAGTTATGTTTCAAAGCGTGTACACATCACCTGTCAATTTTGCATGCGTTAGCTATTGTACTAAACTTCTTCTACTAGAGCGTGCGATCATCGCTTGTGTGTGCTGCAATCTTAACATAACCTATGTGCACGAAGTTAAAGCACAAAGAATACCCAAGTTCAAAGCGTGTACACATCACCTATCGATTTTGCATGCATCGACTTTTGTATTAATCTTCTTCCATTAGAGCGTGCGGCAACCTCATAAGTATGCTGCTAACTTAGTATAAATTATACGCATGAACTTAAAGCATAAAGAATAGCGATGTATAAAATCTTGTGAACATAGCAGCAGCAGTAAGAATAGCGATGTTTGAAAAGCGTGTACGCATTGCCTATCCATTATACATGCATCAACTAGAGTACTAAACTTCTCCCGCTGGAGTGTGCTGCTATCATAGCATAACTTATGTGCACGAAATTAAAGCACGAAGAATAGTTAAGTTTCAAAGCGTGTACACAACACCTATCGATTATGCATGCATCAACTATCGTACTAAACAAATCCCGCTAGAATGTACAACGTTCACATGTGTTTGCGCTGCTACTTTAGCATGACTTAAGCGAACGAACTTAAAGCACAAAGAATAGCGATGTTTGAAAATCTTGCGAACATAGTAGCAGTAAGAATAGCAAGGTTTAAAAGTGTGTACATATCACCTTTTGATAATGCATACATCAACTATCGTACTAAACAACCTCTACGCGAGCGTGCGACCATCGCTTGTACATGTGCTGCTATCTTAACATAACGTATATGCAGGAACTTAAAACATAAAGAATAGTTATGTGTAAAAATCTTGTGAACATAGCAGAGTGTTAACTACGTAGGTGTAGACATTGAACTTTGCATGCTGAAGCAGCATACTACGTGACCGTGACGTCACAACCACGTGCTCTTGTTTAGTAAACCAAGCCACGTGCTTTTTTGACAGCTGTCTTCTTGACGGACCCTAACCTCACATTGAAGGATAATAGAGCGTCGCTAACCTCACTGCTGCCATCTTTACGGCGGTAAACCTCAAGGCTGTCACCTTACGCATGTTATAGCGCGGAATTTAAAATCCAACAACAGAACGTCGCTAACCTCACTCTTGCCATCTTGATGGGCTTAAACCTTACTGTTGCTACCTTGGTTATACGCTTTTGTGTTAGTTTACTGTCAATCGCTAAGCTGTTCGCATCATCGAAGTAGAGAGTAACAAATTTTAAGTAGATTTAAAGAAGAATCTGTTAGCAGAAGATAAAAGTCCGTCATGGAAAAACCTATTTCTAGGTTTATTTGCGAAGAGTGTAGAAAAGAATTTTCCCGAAGCTATCACAGGAGACGTCATGAGATATCATGTAGGACAATTTTTCGATGCAAACATTGTAGAAGAGAGTTCAAGAACGCATACAACGCTCAACGTCATGAAGCCGCGTGTACTGTAGCTTCATCGGGAACAAAATACAAAGAGCTCAACCATATTCCAGCGAACACTGATTTATGTTTAAAAAGTACACCTCTGCGAGAGATTTTTAATTCTCCCTTGTTGTCTAGGCCTGCTGCAAACTCTGTTACTAAGCACAAACTTCAAGATAAAGAGAGGCAAGATCATCATTATGATAATAAGGATAATGATGTTGATCAAAACAGTAGTAAAGGGAAAGTAGAAGAAGAAGAAAATTCATTGCCATTACAGCTTGATGATTTTACTTCATTTCCGAAGCCTACTACACGTTCTGTCGCAGTGTAAACATCTCAAGAAGAGATGCAAGGTAAAGAAGAAGGAAATTTCAACGCTTCATCGCTATCGAAAGAAGTTAAGTTTGTACCTAGAAACGCTACTGCTGAAGCACGTATTACATCAAAACAAGTCCCCACACATCAACTGTCTGCATATAGACTCAAAGTTCACAACAAGCCTCTGTTACCCTATGTAGATATAAGATACTGTAAAGACCCCAACGTACTCGTAAAACGTTTACAACTGCTAAGATGCTGATGCTGGTTACACACAGTACAAAGAAGATATTTTTGAAATAGAGCATGAATTACGTCGTATAGGTATTATTAAGTATGCGCTTACCCTCACCTAAGTCATCTATCTGTAGTATATAGTCGATCGAGTAGCTATATTCGTATAGATTATTTCCCAACATTCTCCCTCCCTTAGGGTGTTAACTCCGCCTCTAGTTGTAGAGCCGGTCTCAAGCCCGGATAAAGAGAGGAGAGGCACCCTAGCCCTTTAGCCCATTAGCCCTTTAGCCTATTTGCCCTACAAGGAATGTGCGGTAATCTAATCTTCTTAGAACAAAGGTATCACCTGACATGTTCTAAACACATGTTGTATCGAGTACAGTGTTCGGTTCTACTTATTTATTGATCTAAACACTTCAATCAATGTTGCGATCACATGATAAAGTTAACGGCATAGAGTACAGTGTTCGATTCTAGTCTTGTTATGTTTCTTTAGTGATTTGCAAGTCTAAACATGCATAATGACGTCATCACTGCAGCACGTGCTTACTCTAGCTATCCCGATGCAGGTTTAAACTTGTTCGATAGAGCTATGCCTTGACATAAGAGGAGGCCTTAACAGCTTATGTATAGCCGCTATTGTTTAAAGATAGCTGCTGTTAAGAAAAAGCACGTAGAAGTTTTCAAATTACCCGCCACCACATTTCAAAGGTATGAGGTTTAGTGCTGTAAAGATACCTGCACGATGCAAAGCTAGCTTTCTTCATCAGAGCAGCAACCATCTTGTGTGAGCACCTCTAGGCCGTATCATAAGGAGCGGTGTATATTCACAGTCTTGTCGCTGCTACCTTGCGCAAGCACCCCTAGGGCGTCTCATAAGAGCAGCAGCCATCTTGTGCAAGCGCTCTTAAGCTGCCTCATAAGAAGCTATGTATAGCCGCCATCTTGTAGAATTAGATAGCTGCCAATGCCAAAGGGCCTAAGTAGGGATTGAACCGTCGATCTCATCATTAGACTATGTTTTTCTTGTTCCTGATACTGCAAACCTAGGTAACAGGTGGAAAAATTTTATCCGTTTTGCTCTACGATGTACTGTTTTCGAGATATTTAACATTATGCATTTAAGCCCCAAATTTAATGAATCGAACCTGCACGGCACGTTATACTCTCTACCATAGCTAGACCTGATCATGTTAGGAAGACTTGCTTCAATACAAGCTAAAACAGAGCGAATGCCAAAGGGCCTAAGTAGGAACCGAACCGTTGATCTCATCATTAGACTATGTTTTTCTTATGCTATCATGTTCCTCGTACTGCGAACCGAGGAGTTGGGCAGAAATTGTTTTGTCCGTTTTGCTCTACGATGCACCGTTTTCGAGATATTTAACATTTTGCACTTAAGCCCCAAATTTAATGAATCGAACTAGCATGACACGTTAGCCTCTAAGGTAGCTTTCTTCATAAGGGCAGCGGCAATCTTGGGCAATCACCCTTAAGGCGTCTAATAAGGAGTCGTGTATAGCCGCCATCTTGCGTCCGCCATTTTGCGCAAGCATCCTTAGGGTGTCTCTAGTCATCTTGTGCAAGGACCCTTAAGCCACCTCATAAGAGCAACCGCCATCTTGCGCGAGCATCCCTAGGGCGTCTCATAAGGAGTCGTGTATAGCCGCCATCTTGCGTCCGCCATCTTGCGCAAGCATCCTTAGGGCGTCTCTAGCCATCTTGTGCAAGGACCCTTAAGCCGCCTCATAAGAGCAAACGCCATCTTGCGCAAGCATCCCTAGGGTGTCTCATAAGGAGCCTTGTATAACCGCCATCTTGCGCAAGCATCCCAAGGGTGTCTCATAAGAACCTATGTATAGCGGCCATCTTGCATAAGCACCTTTATGGAGTCATGTATAGTCACCATCTTGTGCAATTAGCGTCGAGAGATGGCTGCTGTATAATTTTTCTTTTTAAATTTTCCGCCACCATATTTCTAAGGTATGTACCTAAAGAGTGTAGCACTGAGGTTTGCGATGTAAGATGGCGGATGACAGCTGACAAAGAAGCGCGTGAGTTTGTTTACTAAACAAGAGCACGTGGAATTTTTCAATTTGCCGTCACCACATTTCAAAGGTATGTAGCTAAAGATGGCAGCACGGTGAACTCTTGATTAAAGATGGCGGATGATAGCTAACAGAACTTTTCTAATTGCCCGCTACTACAGAGAGCAGCGCGGTGCTCTGTGGATTAAAGATGGCGGATGACAGCTGACGAAATTGCCCGCATGATAGCAGCACAGTGCTCTATTGATTAAAGATGGTGGATGACAGCTGTCAAAAAAAGCACGCGGCTTTGTTTACTAAACAAGAGCACATAGAATTTTTCAAATTGCCGCCACCACATTTCAAAGGTATCCAGCTAAAGATGGCAGCACGGTGCTCTCTTGATTAAAGATGGCGGATGACAGCTAACAGAACTTTTCAAATTCCCCGCTACTACAGAGGGCAGCACGGTGCTCTGTAGATTAAGGATGGCGGATGACAGCTGACGAAATTGCCCGCATGATAGCAGCACAGTGCTCTATTGATTAAAGATGGTGGATGACAGCTGTCAAAAAGCACGTGGCTTTGTTTCCAAACAAGAGCACACAGTATTTTTCAAATTGCCGCCACCACATTTCGTAGGTAACTAGCTAAAGAGCGCAGCGCTGAGGTTTGTGATGCAAGATGGCGGATGACAGCTGTCAGAAAAAAGTACGTGAGTGTGTAAAGCACGTGGAATTTGCCACCGCCACAAAGAGGGCAGCACGGTGCCCTCTTGATTAAAGATGGCTGCTGTCACGTGGAATTGCCTGCCACCACAGGTATCTAGCTAAAGAGGGCAGCACGGTGCTCTCTGGATTAAAGATGGCTGCTATCAAAAAGCATTTTTCCAACTATCCGCCACCACATTTCAAAGGTAAGTGGCTAAAGAGGGCACCACTGTGCTCTATGGATTAAAGATGGTGGATGACAGCTGTCAAAAAAGCACGTGGATTTGTTTACCGATTCAAATCTCGCGCTAGTAAGGTTAAGTTGGTAGCACTAAGGTTTAGGCCCGTTAAGATGGCAGCACTGCGGATGACAGGTGACGAATTTGCAGCTTCTGCGATAAAGAGGGCAGCACGGTGCTCTGTAGTTTAAAGATGGCGGATGACAGCTGTCAAAAAAGCACATGGCTTTGTTTCCAAACAAGAGCACGTGGAATTTGCCGCCACCACATTTCAAAGGTATCTAGCTAAAGAGGGCAGCACTGTGCTCTGTTGATTAAAGATGGGGGATGACGGCTGTCAAAAAAGCGCGTGAGTTTGTTTCCAAACAAGAGCATGTAGAATTTTTCAAATTGCCGCCACCACATAGAGGGCAGCACGGTGCTCTCTTGATTAGAGATTTCTGCTGTCATGTGGAATTGCCTGCCACCACATTTCAAAGGTATCTAGCTAAAGAGGGCAGCACGGTGCTCTCTAGATTAAAGATGGCTGCTGTCAAAAAGCATTTTTCAAATTATCCGCCACCACATTTCAAAGGTAAGTAGCTAAAGAGGGCAGCACTGTGCTCTATAGATTAAAGATGGCGGATGACAGCTGTCAAAAAAGCACGTGGATTTGTTTACCGATTCTAATCTCGCGCTAGTGAGGTTAAGTTGGTAGCACTAAGGTTTAGGCCCGTTAAGATGGCAGCACTGCGGATGACAGGTGACGAATTTGCAGCTACTGCGATAAAGAGGGCAGCACAGTGCTCTGTGGTTTAAAGATGGCGGATGACAGCTGTCAAAAAAGCACGTGGATTTGTTTATCTCACGCTAGTTAGGTTAAGTTGGTACTACTGAGGTTTAGGCCTGTCAAGATGGCAGTACTGAGGTTAGCGTTGCGTTGTTGTCTGTCAAAAAGCACGTGGCTGTCAAAAACACGTGGATTTGTTTACCAATTCGAATCTCGCGCTAGTTAAGTTAAGTTGGTACTACTGAGGTTTAGGCCCGTCAAGATGGCAGCAGTGAGGTTAGCGACGCGTTGTTATCGATGATAGCTGTCAAGAAGCACGTGGCTTTGTTTACAAATTCAAATTTCCCGCGGGTGGTGGAGGAGACCTCTGGGAGGCCTCTGGCTGTGGTGGTGGTGGAGGAGGCCTCTGGGAGCCGGAGGAGGTGGTGGCGGCCGAACCATCCAATTATACTACTCCTGGGCCAACGTTTTATTTTAGAAGATAGCGTTTCTCCCACGCGCACCGTCTGAGTTCTTCCATTGAGGAGTTCTCGTATCTATTTCACAACTCTAATGCCAATGTCTGTACGCGCTAACTTGTTACGGAGGATGTCATGTGGCACAAGATCGAATGCCTTAGCAAAATTAATTTCTACTGCATCAATACTTGACCCATTGTCGAGCTTATCCAATATACTGTATGTCGACATACGGAACAGAGCTGGCTTTCACAGGAGAAGCCTTTCCTAAAACCATGCTGCCCCTTAAGTATAATTCCAGAAGAGTCCCATTTTAACCTCTAATAATCTTCTATTAATTGCTCCATTTGTTTGCATACGATTGACGTCAAACTTACAAGTCGCTCTTGTCACCCCCTTTGTGAATAGGAATTACATTGGCCGATTTCCAATCTTCTGGAACCTTCGTATTGTTCAGTTATATACTAAAGATTTTTGTTAAGTATGGTAGGATCGCTTCACCCCCGAGTTTAAGTGCCTCTCCGGAGATAGAATCTGGCCCACAAGATTTATTTTTTCTGAGTTTAGAATAATGAAGCTTTAATTTGGAGATCATGATTAGTTTAAGGAGAATTGTCCAAAAATAACTTTGCCGCCGGATTAAAAACTTTTCTGTAGGGCTTATTTAATGCTTCCGCTTTATCTATATCTGTTGTCGCCAAGAAATCGCCTCCTATACAAAGAGAAGGAATTGACTTATCTCTTCCATCAATCTTCGTACATTTTTTTAACGGTTCAATAAATTTCGATTTTCATTTAGGATATTGTCAAGATATTTCTCTTCAGCCACTTTCTTTTCTGCTAGCAAAAGCTTCACCGAACGTCTATACTCCGTCTTGTACGCATCATTATTATTTATTCTGCTGAACGCTCTCCTAGTCTTACTTTTGAGCTTCCTAATAGTCGCGGTGTAGTACGGCGAGTCTGAATCTTTCCTAATTACCTTTTTGGGAACGAATTTATTCTGTCCAGGATTTAAAATGGTTTTGAGATTCTCCGAATGCCGTCCATCCCCTCGCCCTCTTGTGACCAATTAGTATAGCACAACCTCAAATAATTTTGAAAACATACGGAATCTCCCCTCGCATAGCCCCAAATAGTCTTAAAAATTCCCACATGCCTCGTATTACAAGTTTCCGAAGATAAATCAAGTATCACTGCACTGTTGTCACTAATCCCCTGAATTACGTCACAAGATATAACTATGTAATCCGATCTGACTAGAAAAACATCTAAAAGTGCTCGCTTACGCGTGTTCTTTGTAACGACTTGGGAAAAGCCATTATTCCACACTAATAATTTAACTGCTTCCTGCGGTAGTCCCGCTGTAGTTGACCAAGCCCAGTTTACTGGCCGTAGGTTTAGATCCCCTGCAACTGTAGTTCTTTTCCCGTAGCTCATATTTGCACATGTCAATTCTGAAAGACGAGTGATCGTATTTAAACGTGATTTCGGCAGGCGATAAGCTCCAATGACGACTATATTTTGTTCATTGGGTGCATTATTTACCTCCAACCCAATTGTTGCGCAGTCTTTGACAACCCATTTTAACGTACGGTTTTGCTCCGATCTAACACAAATGAAAATTCTCCCTCCTTTCGACCCTCTACCCCGTGTAAATTTTGCGATGTTATTACCAATTCTTCCGCAGTTTACCTGCAAAAATCTAAGAAACTCACCCGATCCGGTATCACTATATATCGCTCTATATGAGATTATTCATTGGAGATATAATAATGGTCGGAGTAGTTCTCATAACACTGATAATGTTGTATGTACATTTACATTATGGCTCATTTTCTTTAGCTTTAAGTTAACTGAATTTTTCAAAATAGCACATTTACTGACCAATTCAACCATCTTTGTGACAGTGGTGACATATTGTCAAAAATATCTAAATATTTAGCGCATTATTCACATTGAGTTTGAAGAATGTAACCTTATTGAATTTTTTGGTTTATCTACTAATATCTGGCATAGTATTAAATTGTATTGCAAAATAAATGGCCTATTAGGAAAATACCGGGAGTAAAATTTTGAGATAAATTATTTATCATCAAATTAAGTTATTGTTCTTCCCAAGCAGTTAAGAACAATCTCTTACTTTCTTCCTGTCGATTAATATTCCATTCTATCCAAAGATAGGCTTTATATCGGTTACTCTCTGTGCATTCTTCCGGAGTTTGTTCCCTTGAAGTAAATTGTCTTTTAAACTAACTTCGAAGGAGAATGTGGTCAAAATGGAAACACTTCGGTTAATACGAGCAAACGTACCCCAGTTACAGGTCATTCCATGCTCTTATGACAACAGGGTTGCCATATCGAACGGCTCTGTTCAATACCATCGCGGGAAAATGGCGGAACATAAATTATTGTGAAATTCAGTATTTAAGTTCAAGATAAAAACTGGAAGAAAATAAGCTACAAATTAATTTTGTGAACTAAAGGGGGTGGGGATAATTAGGGGCTATTTTTGGTTTGTATGGAATCAGAGGTATACTACGGCACATTACAAACCTCACCATTGAAATGTAAGGCAAATTGAGCATAAAATAGAAAAAAAAATATTTTTATGGGCTCGAGGGGTGAGGGATGGATTTAATAGATTTAATAAATTTCCCCAGGCAACGCGGGGGTACTACTGTGCTGTCGTATCGCTCACAAAAACAATAGTGAAAATTAAATGCGGTCGTAAAACAAAGTGGTAAAATTAAAATGCATTAAGAAAGAACAGCTAAATAACAAACCAAGCACAAATAAAACACACGACAAATTTTTTATCAGTAAAAGTTATGCCATGATGTACCGCTGCACAACATAATACCAAAATCTTCAGTAGCAACTTCTGTACAGTACAAAAATAATAGAACACACACAAATACTATGCAATATACAACCAACTCTCACTCAACACAAGACAAGTAACCGAGCTCGATGGCTGCAGTCGCTTAAGTGCGGCCAGTGTCCAGTATTCGGGAGACAGTGGGTTCGAACCCCACTGTCGGCAGCCCTGAAGATGTTTTTCCGTGGTTTCCGATTTTCACACCAGGCAAATGCCGGGGCTGTACCATAATTAAGGCCACGGCCGCTTCCTTCCCACTCCTCCTGTCGCATTAGCGCCATAAGACCCTATCTGTGTCGGTGCGACGTAAAGCAACTTGTAAAAATAAGACATGTACGCACTGATTTATAGCCTAAAAACTCACGCGCAACAAATAAGTACTGTACATGTCTTCACTACAGAGGTGAGGTGCCGGCGGTTCACAGAGTGAGGGACTACACGAGGCTTGTACCAGAGCAACAGCGAAAAAGAAAAATGAAGGAAGGCAACGAAGTAATGGCTGTGTCCGCCATTGTGCTGCCTCCCTACAAATCTATTTATGAAAATAACATGTTACGTAGTTATATTGATAGGCCACGGGCGCAAATGCCTCATCCTTTTTATCTGTCCTTCATAATACATTACAAAGTACAGTATAATATCCCTTAATCAGGAGTAATTATGGGTGTCTCAGAGGGTGTGTGTTCACTCCTTGTAGGTCCATAAGAGTAATACTATTTTCTTAACGCGGAATGAGCTATAGACGAGGGAAAATGTCTTTATGGAACTGTTGTACTTGAGATGAATGAATAATTGAATCACAAAACATGTATGGGACTGCTAGTAATGCCTAAGTAGCAAAATAATGTTCTAAGGAAAAAAGTCACAATCTACAAAACGTTTGGGACAGGTCGATTGTATAACGGCATTGAGATACAGGATTGTTATTTTTCTGTGCCTATGCCAACATGTTCGTTTATGTGTGAGGCTATCATCCAAACAAGAAAAAAAGCCCAGAGAAACCCTCCAGAAACTATTGTTTATATAGGATATGTTTCAAAATGTGTGCAGTGATTTGAACTCTGCCTTTTTCATGTTATATGATATTTTGTTTGTTTCTCCTTCAACGAGCTGTGATTTCTAAATCTATATATATAAAACTAGCAAGATACCCGTGCTTCGCTACGGTATTATACTGAAATTTATAATTGAATGCTTATTGTTTTAGATATATAATCCGCCGAAATTCGCGATCTGACCAGTTTTCTGCGAGAATCCGCCAAAATTCGCGATCTGACTCGTTTTCTAATAGATTACGGCAAGTTTCCTCCCATTTTTCAATCTTTCTTTCCAGCAAACGATTTCGTACTTCCCGGGCTAGGTCCAGGTATTCCACCCAGTTAGTTGGGTCCCTAAATCTTTGCCATCTTTTCCTATAAGCATTTTTAATATGAATCAAATCCTTCAGGGGATCTGTCGTGGTGTCGTCTTGGGTGCCTTGGCGGTAGCCTACTGAACCCGCGGCCGGACTGCATTCTTAGTCATTAGCCGTCCAGGACCCGTTTCCAGCGTGGTCCGCACATGTGACGACGATCCAGAATATTATTATTATTATTATTATTATTATTATTATTATTATTCCAGCTGATGAGTCCAAATGGCACGTCTGGACGAAACTCTGCATAATGCACACGGTCTAACCACCCAAAAGCTGGTTCTATTGCTGTGATTATAAGATCTGCGGCCGTGAAAGCCTTTTTTGATATTATTATTATTATTATTATTATTATTATTATTATTATTATTATTATTATTATTATTGTCATTATTATTATTATTATATGTTCTGGACCCCACAGCAATATGCAAGACCGCTACTTGGCGGTAAATTACATCAGCTGCCATTGTCATTGTTGACAATGTGGCCAGCACCATTGTCGCGCGTAGGCAAGTGTGCGGGATTTCTGACGATACGAATGACATACCTCCGTGTATTAGTGACCTTATTATAGAGGTGAACAATTTGACGGTCAATATCATTCCTATCGTTTATTTCAAATGTGTTTAAATTTTTATTTATATGCCAGGAGAATCTACTCTAATCTAAGAACGTTCTCCGAAGGAAAAGATGGCTGTCGAAAAAGAACCCAGGAAAGATTAAAAATGATCGGTTTATGATCAGAATAAGTACATCGAAAGTCAACAGCCTGTTTCCTATCATTCGACAGGATCAGGGATGGAATGAATAAAGCCCCATCTAGCGGCGACAATAGGAATTGTGCCGGCTGCCGAAGCTCCCCTCTGGGGCAATGATCGATGAGTGACAAATGAAATGAAATATTGGACAGTGTTGCTGGAATTAATGATGACAGGGAAAGCCGGAGTATCCGGAGAAAAACCTGTCCCGCCACCATTTTGTCCAGCACGAATGTCACATGGAGTGACCGGGATTTGAAACACGGAACCCAGCAGTGAGAGGCCGGCGCTCTGCCGCCTGAGCAACGGAGGCTCCTTATAAGTACATTATGAACAGTAAAATCAATTGGTCTCACCGCCTTTTACACCCCACCGCCGTTAAGTTTATTTACCCCCACCCCCCAAAAAATTAAAAGAAGGTGTGTTTCTTTATGTTTAAAGGAGATTCCAAATACCAATGTTCACGTTTATTACCTTCAGTTTTGAGATATAAGTATCCCCTTAAAAATAATTCACTTCTTTAACTTCCTTTCACACTCCCCCCCCCCCCTCACAAAGTGATATTAAGGCAAAAAATACTTGTTCCTTTAATAGTAAAGGATCTTCTAAATACCAATTATCACCACCTTAACCTCTTTAGTTTTTGATTTATGTGTCCTCATGAAAGGAATTCAGCTCCTTTACACTCCCCCCCCCCCAAGGTTATTCCCCACCCCCAAAACGCGCTTTTCTTTGTTTTTAAAAGAGATCAAAATACCAATTTTCACGTCTGTAACAACTTTAGTTTTTATTAGATGTATGTATTCTCATACAATTAAGTCAATTAATTTTTTCAATCCTTTAACCCCCCAAGCTCCCTTCATTGGATTTTCCGAGAATACGTGTTTGTTTACGTTTAAAGCAGATTCCAAAAATCAAATTTCACGTGTGTAAAATCTTCATTTTTGAGATATCAGTAGCCTAATTAAAAGAATTCAACACCATTTTCAGTCACTTTTACCCCCCCCCCCACTTCCCAAGTGGTATTTCCGAAAACTAAAAATACACGTTTCTTTATTTTTAATAGAATTAAAAAATTGCCATTTTTCACTTCTGTAACATGTTAAGTTTTTTAAGATATACTGTAGAAATTCTCATTTTAAAATTTCACCCCTTTTTAGTTCCCCTTAAGTGGAGTTTCCAAAGACAAATCACCTATGTTTCTTTTCACTTACAGGAGATTCCAAATACCCACATTTTACGTCTGTAACATTTTACGCTTCTGAGATATTCTGTAGATATAGTCTTTCAAAAAATTCATCCCAATTTGCCACTCCTGTTTAACCGCCATTAATTGAATTTTCCGAAAGCAAAAATATACGTGTTTCTTTATTTTTAAAGGAGATCCCATTTACAAATTTTCAGTTCTGTAATATCTTCAGTTTCTGAGATATATGTATCCTCATTAAAGGCATTCAACCCATTATTCACCCTTTTACACCCCTCCTATTGGGATTTAGAGAAAACAAAGAAATACGTGTTCCTTTATTTTTAAGGGAGATTCTAAACACCAATTTTTACATCCGTAAACGTTTAAAGTTTTAAGATGTAGACACACTCATTTTAAAAATTCACCCCCCTTTTCACACCGCATTACTTGGATTTTCCGAAAACGAAAAAATACCTGTTTCTTTATTTTTAAAGTAGATCCCAAATACCAATTTTCAGGCCTGTAATATCTTCTGGTTCTGAAATATAAGTAGCCTCATTAAAGGCATTCAACCCCTTTTTCACCCTTTTCCACCCTTCCAATTTGGATTTTCCGAAAACAAAAAATACGTGTTTCTTTATTTTTAAAGGAGATTCTAAATACCAAATTTTACATCTATAAACTTTAAAAGTTTTGAGATATAGATACACTCATTTTCAAAAATTCATCCCCTTTTTCACCCCCCATTATTTGGATATTCCCAAAACGAAAAAATACCTGTTTCTTTATTTTTAAAGTACATCCCAAATACCAATTTTCAGGTCTGTAATATATTCAGTTTCTAAGATATATGTATTCTCTTTAAAGGCATTCAACCCAATTGTCACCCCCTTTTCACCCCTCCTATTGGGATTTTCCGAAAACAAGAAACTACGTGTTCCTTGATTTATAATGAAGATTCTAAGTACCAATTTTTACATCTCTAAACTTTAAAACTTTTGAGATATATATGCACTCATTCTAAAAATTCACCCCCCTTTTCACCCTCGCATTAATTGGATTTTCCAAAAACGAAAAAATATGTGTTACTTTATTTTTGAAAGCGATCAAAAGTACCAATTTTGAGGTCTGTAATATCTTCAGTTTCTGAGATATAAGTAATCTCTTTAAAGGCATTCAACCCATTTTTCACCCCTTTTTAACCCTCCTATTGGGATTTTTCGAAAACAAAAAAATACGTGTTCCTTTATTTTTAATGAAGATTCTAAATACCAATTTTTACATCTCTAAACTTTAAAACTTTTGAGATATAGATGCACTCATTTTAAAAATTCACCCCCCCCCCCTTCACCCTCGCATTAATTGGATTTTCCAAAAACAAAAAAGTATGTGTTTCTTTATTTTTGACAGCGATCGAAAGTACCAAAATTGAGGTCTGTGATATCTTCAGTTTCTGAGATATAAGTAGCGGTATCCTGAGTAAAGGCATTCAACCCGTTTTTCACCCTTTTTCACCCCTCCTATTGGGATTGTCTGAAAACCAAAAAATACGTGTTTCCTTATTTTTAAAGAAGATTCTAAATACCAATTTTCACATCTATAAACTTTTAAAGTTTTGAGATATAGACACACTCATTTTAAAATTTCACCCCCTTTTCACCCCCTTAGGGACGGAATATCCAAAAATCCTCTCTTAGCGAGCACCTACATTATAATATGAATATATCCCCAAAATTTAATTTCTTTATGTCCAGTAGTTTTGGCTCGGCGATGATGAATCAGTCAGTCAGTCAGTCAGTCAGTCAGTCAGTCAGTCAGTCAGTCAGTCAGTCAGGACAAGCTACTTTATATATATAGACTAGCAAGATACCCGTGCTTCGCTACGGTATTATACATAAATTTACAATTGAATGCTTATTGTTTTATATATAATCCGCCGAAATTCGCGATCTGACTTCTTATCTGAGAGTATCCGCCAAAATTCGCGATCTGACTCGTTTTCTAATAGATTACGGCAAGTTTCCTCCCATTTTTCAATCTTTCTTTCCAGCAATCGATTTCGTACTTCTCGGGCTAGGTCCAGGTATTCCACCCGCTCAGTTGGGTCCCTAAATCTTTTCCATCTTTTCCTATAAGAATTTTTAATATTGATCAAATCCTTGAGGAGATCCGGCGTGGTGTCCTCTTGGGTGCCTTGGCGGTACTGAACCCGCGGCTGGCCTGCATTCTTAGTCATTACCCGCCCAGGACCCGTTTCCAGCGCGGTCTGCACATTTGACGACGGTCCAGAACATTATTATTATTATTATTATTATTATTATTATTATTATTATTATTATTATTATTATTATTATTATTATTATTATTATTATTATTATTATAGATGTTCTGGACCCCACAGCAAGATGCAAGACCGCTACTTGGTGGTAAATTACATCTGCTGCCACTGTCATTGTTAACAATGTGACCAGCACCATCGTCGCGCGTAGCCATGTGTGCGGGATTTCTGGTGATACGAATGACATATTCCGTGCATTGTTGACCTTAATATAGAGGTGAACAATTGGACGGTCAATCTCATTCCTATCGTTCATTTCAAAGGTGTTTAAATTTTTATTTATATGCCAGGAGAATGTACTGTATTCTAAGAACGTTCTCCGAAGAAAAAGATGGCCCTTGGAAATGAACCCAGGAAAGATAAAAAATGATCGGTTTATGATCAGAGTAAGTACATCGGAAATCTACAGCCTGTTTCCAGTCATTCGACAGGGTCAGGAATAGAATGAATAAAGCCCCCATCTGGCGGCGGCAATAGGAATTGTGCCGGCTGCCGAAGCCTGTCGCACTCCTCTGGGGCAATGGATAATGAATGACAAATGAAATGAAATGAAATGATATTGGACAGTGTTGCTGGAATGAATGATGACAGGGAAAACCGGAGTATCCGGAGAAAACCCTGTCCCGCCTCCGTTTTGTCCAGCACGAATGTCTCATGGAGTGACCGGGATTTGAACCACATAACCCAGCTGTGAGAGGCAGGCGCGCTGCCACCTGAGCAACGGAGGCTCCTTATAAGTACATTATGAACAGTAAAATCAACTATTCTCACCTCGTTTTACACCCCACCGCCGTTAAGTTTATTTAACCCCCCCCCCCCACAAAAAACAGAAAGGCATGTTTCATTATGTTTAATGGAGATTCCAAACACCAATGTTCACGTCTATTACCTTCAGTTTTGAGATATAAGTATCCCCATAAAAATAATTCACTTTTTTCACTTCCTTTCACATTCCCCCCCCCCCCCCGGAATTGAATTTTCCAGCAAAAACCTTGTTTCTTTAATAGTAAACGATCTTCTAAATACCAATTATCACGACTCTAACTTCCTCAGTTTTTGATTTGTGTGACCTCATGAAAGGAATTCAACTCCTTTTCAAACCCGCCCACCAAGATAATACCCCCCCCCCCCAAAAAAAACGCGTTTTCTTTGTTTCTAAAGGAGATCCAAATACCACTTTTCACGTCTGTAACAACTTTAGTATTTATTAGGCGTAAGTATTCTCATACAATTAAGTCAATTAATTTTTCAATTCCTTCACCCCCCCCCACTTCATTGGATTTTTCGAGAATACGTGTTTCTTTACTTTAAAGCACAATCCAAATATCAAATTTCACGTCTGTAACATCTTCATTTTTGAGATATCCGTAGCTTAATTAAAATAATGGTATTCAACCCATTATTATTCACCCTTTTCCACCCTTCCTATTGGGATTTTCCGAAAACAAAAATATATGTGTTTCTTTATTTTTAAAGGAGATTCTAAATACTTATTTTTTACATCTATAAACTTTAAAAGTTTTGCGATATAGATACACTCATTTTAAATATTCACCCCCTCTCCCCCCCCATTAATTGGATTTTCCAAAAACAAAAAAACGGGTTTCTTTACTTTTAAAGGAGATCCAAAACACCAATTTTCAGGTCTGTAATATATTAAGTTTCTGAGATATAAGTATCCTCATTAAAAGCATTCAACCCATTTTTCACCACTTTCCACCTTTCCTATTGGGATTTTCTGAAAACAAAAAAATACGTTTTTCTTTATTTTTAATGAAGATTCTTAATACCAATTTTTACATCTGTAAACTTTCAAAGTTTTGAGATATAGATACACTCATTTTAAAAATTCACCCCCCTTTTCACACTCCCATTAATTGGTTTTCCAAAAAAAAATGCGTGTTTCTTTATTTTTAAAAGAGATCAAAAGTACCCATTTTCAGGTCTGTAATACCTTCAGTTTCTGAGATATAAGTACCGGTATCCTGATTACAGGCATTCAACCCATTTTCCCATATTTTCACCCTTTTTCACCCCTCCTATTGGGATTTTCTGAAAACAAAAAAATACGTATTTCCTTATTTTTAAAGAAGATTCTAAATACCAATTTTTACATTTGTAAACTTTTAAAGTTTTGAGATATAGATTCACTCATTTTCAAATTTCACCCCCCTTTTCACCCCCTTAGCGACGGAATATCCAAAAATCCTCTCTTAGCGAGCACCTACATCTTAATATGAATGTATCCCCAAAATTTCATTTCATTATGTCCAGTAGTTTTGGCTCGGCGATGATGAATCAGTCAGTCAGTCAGTCAGTCAGTCAGTCAGTCAGTCAGTCAGTCAGTCAGTCAGGACAAGCTATCTATCTATATCTATATATATAAAGTAGCTTGTCCTGACTGACTGACTGACTGACTGACTGATTCATCATCGCCGAGCCAAAACTACTGGACATAAAGAAATGAAATTTTGGAGATATATTCATATTAAGATGTAAGTGCTCGCTAAGAGAGGATTTTTGGATATTCCGTCGCTAAGGGGGTGAAAAGGGGGGTGAAATTTTAAAATGAGTGTGTCTATATCTCAAAACTTTAAAAGTTTACAGATGTGAAAATTGGTATTTAGAATCTTCTTTAAAAATAACGAAACACGTATTTTTTTGTTTTGAGACAATCCCAATAGGAGGGGCACAAAAGGGTGAAAAAGTGGTTGAATGCCTTTAATCGGGATACCGGTACTTATATCTCAGAAACTGAAGATATTACAGACATGAAAATTGGTACTTTTGATCTCTTTAAAAAATAAAGAAACACGTATTTTTTGTTTGGGGGAAATCCAATTAATGGGAGGGTGAAAAGGGGGTTAATTTTTAAAATGGGTGCATCTATATCTCAAAACTCTTAAAGTTTACAGATGTAAAAATTGGTACTTAGAATCTTCATTAAGAACAAGAAACACGTATTTTTTTGTTTTCGGAAAATCCCAATAGGAGGGGTGAAAAGGGGTGAAAACTTGGTTGAATGACTTTCATGAGGATACTTATATCTCAGAAACTGATGATATTACAGACCTGAAAATTGGTGTTTAGGATCTCCTTTAAAAATAAAGAAATACATATTTTTTGTTTTTGGAAAATCCAATTAATGGGGGGTGTGAAAAGGGGGTGAATTTTTAAAATGAGTCTATCTATATCTCAAAACTTTTAAAGTTTAAAGATGTAAAAATTGGCATTTAGAATCTCCTTTAAAAATAAAGAAACACGTATTTTTTTGTTTTCGGAAAATCCCAATTGGAAGGGTGGAAAAGGGTGAAAAAGCGGTTGAATGCCTTTAATGAGGCTACTTATATTTCAGAACCTGAAGATATTACAGACCTGAAAATTGGTATTTGGGATTTACTTTAAAAATAAAGAAACAGGTATTTTTTTGATTTTGGAAAATCCAAATAATGGAGGGTGAAATGGGGGGTGAATTTTTAAAATGAGTGTGTCTACATCTTAAAACTTTAAAAGTTTACAGATGTAAAAAAATGGTATTTAGAATCTTCTTTAAAAATACAAGAACACGTATTTTTTGCTTTCTTTAAATCCCAATAGGAGGGGTGTAAATGGGTGAATAATGGGACGAATGCCTTTAATGATGATACATATATCTCAGAAACTGAAAATATTACGGAACTGAAAATTTGTATATGGGAGCTCCTTTAAAAATAAGGAAACACGTATTTTTTTGTTTTTGGAAAATCCAATTAATGGGGGTTAAACGGGAGTGACAAACTGGGGTGAATTTTTTGAAAGACTATATCTACAGAATATCTGAGAAACGTAAAATGTTATAGACGTAAAAAGTGGGTATTTGGAATCTCCTGTAAATGTAAAGAAAGATAGGTGATTTGTTTTCGGAAACTCCACGTAAGGGGAAATAAAAAGGGGTGAAATTTTAAAAAGCGAATTTCTACAGTATATCTCAAAAACTTAACATGTTACAGAAGTGAAAAATGGTATTTTTATCTCTATTAAAAATAAAGAAACGTGTATTTTCAGCTTTCGGAAATACCGCTTGGGTGGAAGGGGGGGGGGGTAAAAGTGACTGAAAATGGTGTTGAATTATTTTAATTAGGCTACTGATATCTCAAAAATGAAGATATTACAGACGTGAAATCTGCTTTGGAATCTGCTTTAAAAGTAAAGAAACACGTATTGAAAAATTAATTGAATTAATTGTATGAGAATACATACATCTAATAGAAACTAAAGTTGTTACGGACGTGAAAATTGGTATTTGAATCTCCTTAAACAAAGAAAAACGCGTTTGGGAGGCGGGAGTGAAAAGGAGTTGAATTCCTTTCATGAAGACACATAAATCAAAAACTGAAGAAGTTAGAGTCGTGATAATTACTATTTAGAAGATCCTTTACTATTAAGGAAACAAGTATATTTTGCCGGAAAATTCACTTACGGGGTGGGGGGGAGGGGAGTGTGAAAGGAAGTGAAAATAAAGTGAATTATTTTTATGGGGATACTTATATCTCAAAACTGAATGTAACAGATGTGAACATTGGTGTGTGGAATATCTTTTAAACATAAAGAAACACGTCTTCTATTTTTTTGGGGGGGGGGGTGTAAATAAACTTAACGGCGGTGGGGTGTAAAAGGAGGTGAGATCAATTGATTTTACTGTTCATAATGTACTTAAGGAGCCTCCGTTGCTCAGGTGGCAGCGCGCCGGCCTCTCGCAGCAGGGTTCCGTGGTTCAAATCCCGGTCACTCCATGTGACATTCGTGCTGGACAAAACGGAGGCGGGACAGGTTTTTCTCCGGATACTTCGATTTTCTCTCTCATCATTCATTCCAGCAACACTGTCCAATATTTCATTTCATTTGTCATTCAACGATCATTGCCCCAGAGGTGTACTTCGGCAGCCGGCACAATTCCTATTGTCGCTGCTAGATGGGGCTTTATTCATTCCATTCCTGACCCTGTCGAATGACTGGAAACAGGCTATATAGTTTCGATGTACTTATTCTGATCATAAACCGATCATTTTTAATCTTTCCTGGGCTGGTTTTCAACAGCCATCTTTTCCTTCGGAGAACGTTCTTAGATTACAGTAGATCCTCCTGGCATGTAAATAAAAATTGAAACACATTTGAAATAAACGATAGGAATGAGATCGACCGTCAAATTGTTCACCTCTATAATAAGGTCAACAATGCACGGAAGTATGTCATTGGTGTCGCCAGAAATCCCGCACACTTGCCTACGCGCGACGATGGTGCTGGTCACATTGTAACAATGACACTGGCAGCAGATGTAATTTACCGCCAAGTAGCGATCTTGCAGCTTGCTGTGGGGTTCAGAACATCTTTTAATAATAATAATAATAATAATAAAAATAATAATAATAATAATGTTCTGGACCGTTGTCAAATGTGCGGACCCCCCTGGAAAATGGTCCTGGACGGGTAATGACTAAGAATGCAGTCCGGCCGCGGGTTCAGTACCGCCAAGGCACCTAAGACGACACCACGCCGGATCTCCTGAAGGATTTGATCCATATTAAAAACGCTTATAGGAAAAGATGGCAAAGATTTAGGGACCCAACTGACGGGGTGGAATATCTGGACCTAGCCCGGGAAGTACGAAATCGATTGCTGGAAAGAAAGATTGAAAAATGTGAGGAAACATACCGTAATCTATTAGAAAACGAGTCAGATCGCGAATTTTGGCGGATTCTCGCAGAAAACGAGTCAGATCGCGAATTTCGGCGGATTATATATCTAAAACAATTAGCATTCAATTATAAATTTCAGTATAATACCGTAGCGAAGCACGGGTATCTTGCTAGTCTATATATATAAAATAACTTGTCCTGACTGACTGACTGACTGACTGACTGACTGATTCATCATCGCCGAGCCGAAACTACTGGACATAATGAAATGAAATTTTGCAGATACATTCATATTGAAATGTAGGTGCTCACTAAGAGAGGATTTTTGGATATTCCGTCGCTAAGGGGGTGAAAAGGGGGGTGAAATTTTAAAATGAGTGTATCTATATCTCAAAACTGGAAAGTTTACAAATGTTAAACTTGGTATATATAATCTTCTTTAAAAATAAGGGAACGCATATTTTTTTGTTTTCAGAAAATCCCAATAGGACGGGTGAAAAGGGGTGAAAAACGGATTCAATACCTTTAATGAGGATACCGGTACTTATATCTCAGAAACTGAAGACATTACAGACCTGAAAATTGGTACTATTGGTCGCTTTTAAAAATGAAGAAACACGTAATTTTGTGTTTCTGGAAAATCCAATTAATGGGAGGGTGAAAAGGGGGGTGAATTTTTAAAACGAGTGTATCTATATCTCAAAACTATGAAAGTTTACAGATGTAAAAATTGCTATTTACAATCTTCATTAAAAATTAAAAACCACGTATTTTTTTGTTTTCGGAAAATCCCAATAGGAGGGGTGGAAAGGGGTGAAAAAGGAGTTGAATGCATTTAATGAGGACACTTATATCTCAGAAACTGAAGATATTACAGGCCTGAAAATTGGTGTTTTGGATCTCCGTTAATAATAAAGAAACACGTATTTTTTGTTTTTGGAAAATCCAATTAAATGGGGGGTGAAAAGGGGGTGATTTTTTAAATTGAGTGTGTCTATATCACAAAACTTTTAAAGTTTATAGATGTAAAAATTGGTATTTAGAATCTCCTTTAAAAATAAAGAAGCACGTATATTTTTGTTTTCAGAAAATCCCAATGGGAAGGGTGGAAAAGGGTGAAAAACGGGTTGAATGCCTTTAATGAGGCTAATTATATTTCAGAGCCTGAAGGTATTACAGACCTGAAAATTGGTATTTGGGATCTATTTTAAAAATAAGGAAACAGGTATTGTTTCGTATTTGGAAAATCCAAAAAATGGGGGGTGAGAAGGGGGGTGAATTTTTAAAATGAGTATATCTACATCTTAAAATTTTAAAAGTTTACAGATGTAAAAATTGGTATTTTGAAATTCTTTTAAAAATAAAGAAACAGGTATTTTTTTGTTTTCGGAATATCCCAATAGGAGGGGTGAAAAAGGGGTTGAATGCCTTTAATGAAGATACTTAACTCTCAGAAACTGAAGATATTACAGACCTGAAAATTGGTATTTGGGATCTCCTTTAAAAATAATGATTATTTTTTGCTTTTGGAAAGTCCAAATAGTGGGGGGGGGGGGTGAACAGGGGGATTTTTAAAATGAGTGTATCTATATCTAAAAACTTTAAAAGTTTGCACATGTAAAAATTGATATTCAGAATCTCCTTTAAAAATAAAGGAACACGTACTTTTTGTTTTCTGTAAATCCGAATAGGAGGGGTGTAAACGGGTGAATAATGGATTGAATGCTTTTAATGAAGATACATATATCTCAGAAACTGAAGATATTACAGAACTGAAAATTTGTATTTGGGACCTACTTTAAAAATAAAGATACTTTTTTTGTTTTGCTTTTGGGAAGTCCAAATAGTGGGTGGGGGTGGTAAAGGGGGGGTTTTTAAAATGAGTGTATCTATATCTCAAAACTTTAAAAGTTTGCACATGTAAAAATTTATATTTAGAATCTCCTTTAAAAATAAAGGAACACGTATTTTTAAATTTTTTTTTTTGAAAATCCAATTAATGGCAGTTAAACAGGAGTGACATATTGGGGTGAATTTTTTGAAAGACTATATCTACATTATATCTGAGAAACGTAGAATGTTACAGGCGTAAAAAGTGGTATTTGGAATCTCCTGTAAATGTAAGGAAACATAGGTGATTTGTTTTTGGAAACTCCTCTTAAGGGGAACTAAAAAGGGGTGAAATTTTATATTGAGAATTTATACAGTATATCTCAAGAAGCTTAACATGTTACAGACGTGAAAAATGGTATTTTCTATCTCTATTAAAAGTAAAGAAACGTGTACTTTTAAATTTCGTAAATACCACTTGGGTGGAGGGGGGGTGTTAAAAGTGATTGAAAATGGTGTTGAATTCTTTTAATTAGGCTACTATTATCTCAAAAATGAAGATGTTACAGCCGTGAAATTTGGAATCTGCTTTAAGGGTAAAGAAACACGTATTCTCGGAAAATCCAATGAAAGGTGGGGGGGGGGGGGGGGAAGTGAAAGAATTGAAAAATTAATTGACTTAATTGTATGAGAATACTTACATCTAACAAAAACTAAAGTTGTTAGGGCCCACAGACGTGAAAATTGGTATTTGGATCTTCTTTAAAAACAAAGAAAAGCCCGTTTGGGAGGGGGGAGGGAATATCTTGGGGGCGGGATTGAGAAAGAGTTGAATTCCTTTCATGAGGACACATAAATCAAAAACTGAAGAAGTTACAGTCGTGATAATTGGTATTTAGAAGATCCTTTACTATTAAAGAAGCAAGTATATTTTACCGAAAATTCACTTCGGGGGGTGGGGGGGGGGTGGGGGTGGAGGAGTGTGAAAGAGAAAAAAAGTGAATTGTTTTAATTTCGAAACTGAAGCTAATAGACGTGAACATTGGTGTTTGGAATCTCCGTTAAACATAAAGAAACACGCCTTCTTTTAGTTTCTTTTTTTTTGGGGGGGGGTAAATAAACTTAACGGCGGTGGGGTGTAACAGGAGACGAGACCAATTGATTTTACTGTTCATAATGTATTTATAAGGAGCCTCCGTTGATCAGGCGGCAGCGCACCGGCCTCTTACAGCTGGGTTCCGTGGTTAAAATCCCGGTCTCTCCATGTGACATTCGTGCTGGACAAAACGGAGGCGGGACAGGTTTTTCTCCGGATACTCAGGTTTTCCCTGTCATCATTCATTCAAGTAACACTGTCCAATATAATTTCATTTCATTTGTCATCCATTAATCAATGCTCCAGCGGAGTGCGACAGGTTTCGGCGCCAGGCACAATTCCTATTGTCGCCGCTAGATTCCATTCCTGACCCTGTCGAATGACTGGAAACAGGCTGTAGATTTTCGATGTACTTATTCTGATCATAAACCGATCATTTTTATTCTTTCCTGGGTTCGTTTTCAAGAGCCAACTTTTTCTTCGGAGAACGTTCTTAGATTACAGTAGATTCTCCTGGCACATAAATAAAAATTTAAACACCTTTGAAACAAACGATAGGAATGAGATTGACCGTCGAATTTTTTACCTCTATAATAAGTTCAATAATGCACGGAAGTACGTCATTCGTATGGCCAGAAATCCCGCACACTTGCCTACGCGCGACAATGGTGCTGCTCACATCCTCAACAATGACAACGGCATCAGATGTAATTTACCGCCAAGTAGCGGTCTTGCATCTTGCTGTGGGGTGCAGTACATCTCTAATAATAATAATAATAATAATAATAATAATAAAAATAATAATAATAATAATGTTCTGGACCGTCGTCAAATGTGCGGACCGCGCTGGAAACGGGTCCTGGACGGGTAATGACTAAGAATGCAATCCGGCCGCGGGTTCAGTATCGCCAAGGCTCCCAAGACGACACCACGCTGGATCTCCTGAAGGATTTGATCCATATTAAAAATGCTTATAGGAAAAGATGGCAAAGATTTAGGGACCCAATTGACCGGGTGGAATACCTGGACCTAGCCCGGGAAGTACGAAATCGATTTCTGGAAAGAAAGATTGAAAAATGGGAGGAAACTTGCCGTAATCTATTAGAAAACGAGTCATATCACGAATTTTGGCGGATTCTCTCAGAAAACGAGTCAGATCACGAATTTCGGCGGATTATATATAAAACACTAAGCATTCAATTCTAAATTTCAGTATAATACCGTAGCGAAGCACGGGTATCTTGCTAGTCTATATATATATAAAATAGCTTGTCCTGACTGACTGACTGATTCATCATCGCCGAGCCAAAACTATTGGACATAATGAAATGAAATTTTGGGGATACATTCATATTAAGATGTAGGTGCTCGCTAAGAGAGGATTTTTGGATATTCCGTTGCTAAGGGGGTGAAAAGGGGGGGTGAAGTTTTAAAATGAGTGCACCTATATCTCAAAACTTTAAAAGTTTACAAATGTAAACATTGGTATTTAGAATCTTCTTTGAAAATAAGGAAACACGTATTTTTTTGTTTTCAGAAAATCCTAATAGGAGGGGTGAAAAAGGGTGAAAATGGGGGAAAATGTGTTCAATGCCTTTAATCAGGATACCGGTAGTTATATCTCAGAAACTGAAGATATTACAGACCTGAAAATTGGTACTTTTGATCTCTTTTAAAAATAAAGAAACACGTATTTTTTTGTTTTTTGAAAATCTAATTAATGGGAGGGTGAAAAGGGGGTGAATTTTTAAAATTAGTGAATCTATATCTCCAAACTTTTAAAGTTTGCAGATGTAAAAATTGGTATTTAGAATCTTCATTAAAAATAAAGAAACACGTATTTTTTTTTGTTTTCGGAAAATCGCAATAGGAGGTGTGAAAAGGGGTGAAAAAGGGGCTGAATGCCTTTAATGAGGCTACTTATATCTCAGAAACTGAAGATATTATAGACCTGAAAATTGGTGTTTGGGATCTCCTTTAAAAATAAAGAAACACGTATTTTTTTGTTTCTGCAAAACCCAATTAAGGGGGGTAAAAAAGGGGTAATATTTTAAAATGAGTGTATCTATATCTCAAAACTTTTAAAGGTTATAGGTGTAAAAATAGGTATTTAGAATCTCCATTAAAGATAAAGAAACACGTATATTTTGTTTTCGGAAAATCCTAATAGGAAGGGTGGAAAAGGTTGAAAAATGGGTCGAATGCATTTCATGAGTCTACTCATATTTCAGAACCTGAAGATATTACAGACCTGAAAATTGGTGTTTGGGATCTCCTTTAAAAATAAATAAACACGTATTTTTTGTTTGTGGAAAATACAATTAATGGGGGGGGGGGGGTGAAAAGGGGGTGATTTTTTAAAATGAGTGTATCTATATCTCAAAACTTTTTAAGTTTATAGATGTAAAAATTGGTATTTAGAATCTCCTTTAAAAATAAAGAAACACGTATTCTTTTGTTTTCGGAAAATCCCAATAGGAAGGGTGTAAAAGGGTGAATAATGGGTTGAATGCCTTTCATGAGGATACTTATATTTCAGAACCTGAAGATATTACAGACCTGAAAATTGGTATTTTGAATCTACTTTAAAAGTAAAGAAACAGGTATTTTTTCGTTTTTGGAAAATCCAAATATTGGGGGGTGAAAACGGGGGTGAATTTTTTAAGATGAGTGTGTCTACATCTTAAAACTTTAAAATTTACAGATGTAAAAATTGGTGGTTAGAATCTCCTCTAAAAATAAAGGAACACGTATATTTTGTTTCCAGTAAGTCCTAATAGGAGGGGTGTAAAAGGGTGAAAAATGGGTTGAATGCCTTTAATGAGGATTTTAGTTTTTGGAAAAGCCAATTATTGGCGGTTAAACAGGAGTGACAAATTGGCGTGAATTTTTTGAAAGACTATATCTACAGAATATCTTGGAATCGTAACATGTTACAGACGTAAAAAGTGGGTGTAAATCTCCTGTAAATGTAAAGAAATATAGGTTATTTGTTTTTGGAAACTCTACTTAAGGGGAACCCAAAGGGGTGAAATTTTAAAATGAGAATTTTTACGGATATCTAAAAAACTTAACATGTTACAGAAGTGAAAAATGGAATTTTTTTTATCTGTATTAAACATAAAGAAAAGTGTATTTTTAGTTTTCGGAAATACCACTTGGGTGGAGGGCGGGGGGGGGGTAAAAGTGACTGAAAATGGTGATGAATTCTTTTAATTAGGCTACTGATATCTCAAAAATGAAGATGTTACAGACGTGAAATTTGATATTTGCAATCTGCTTTAAAAGTAAAGAAACACGTATTCTCGGAAAATCCAATGAAGGGGGGGGGGGAAGAATTGAAACATTAGTTGACTTAATTGTATGAGAATACATACATCTAATACTAAAGTTGTTACAGACGTGAAAATTCGTATTTGGTTCTCCTTTAAAAACAAAGAAAGAGGCGTTTTGGTGGGGAAAACATCTTGGAGGGCGGGAGTGTAAAGGAGTCGAATTCCTTTCATGAGGACACATAAATCAAAAACTGAAGAAGTTAGAGTCGTGATAATTGGTATTTAGAAGATCCTTTACTATTAAAGAAACAAGTATTTTTTTGCGGGAAAATTCATTTAGGGGGAGGAGAGATTATTGTGAAATGAAGTGAAAAAAAGTAAATTATTTTTATGTGGATACTTATATCTCAAAACTGAAGGTAATAGACGTGAACATTGGTGTTTGGAATCTCCCTTAAACATAAAGAAACAAGCATCCTTTTAATTCTTTTTCGGGGGGGGGGGGGTGGCTGTAAATAAACTTAACGGCGGTGGGGTGTAGAAGGAGGTGAGACCAATTGATTTTACTGTTATTAATGTACTTATAAGGATCCTCCGTTGCTCAGGCGGCAGCGCGCCGGCCTCTCACAGCTGGGTTCCGTGGTTCAATTCCCGGTCACTCCATGTGGCATTCGTGCTGGACAAAACGGAGGCGGGACTGGTTTTTCTCCGGATACTCCGGTTTTCCCTGTCATCAGCCATTCCAGCAACACATAATAGTAATAATAATAATAATAATAATATTCCGGACCGTCGTCAAATTGCGGACCGCGATGGAAACGGCTCCTGGACGGGTAATGACTAAGAATGCAGTCCGGTCGCGGGTTCAGTGCCGCCAAGGCACCCAGTATGACAGCACGCCGGATCTCCTGAAGGATTATATCCGTATTAAAAATATTATAGGAAAAGATGGCAAAGATTTACGGACCCAACTGACATGGAGGAATACCTGAGCCTAACCCGGGAAGTACGAAATCGATTGCTGGAAAGGAAGATTTAAAAATGGGAGGAAACCTGCCGTAAAATAATAGATCGGGAATTTTGGTGGATTCTCGCAGAGAACGAGTCAGATCGCGAATTTCGGCGGATTATATATCTAAAACAATAAGCATTCAATTATAAATTTCAGTATAATACCGTAGCGAAGCACGGGTATCTTGCTAGTAGAGCATAAATGATCTTTACTGTAGGAGGTGCTCAGCTGGGCGCCCGCTGAGGCTAGGCCAGTGCGGTCGAGCTGGCGTGACGTAAATGCGCGCAGCTTACATAGCAAGCATACTTCACAATTAAGCGAGAGAGCGAACACACTTTGCAGGGAAGAGGGGGAGCATTGACGTTCAATTGTCATTACGAAGCTCTCCTCCACCACTCAGCGAAATGCGGATTGGGGTGCAGTATTTAAAACATAGCGCTATAATCGCAAAGGAAACTGACCTTTTCAAGATATTCCGGAGTGATTTATACTGCGCTCGATATAAACAGTCCGTTTTATTTTCTTGTATTCATTTATTCAAAGAAAACTGACATGTTAACGATTTTGATTACAATGTACAAGGATACAGGGTTTAAGCGTACAAGCTACGATTTACAATTCCTTGGATGGACATGGCAGTACTTCCATTTTTAAGAAAGTAACATTCCTGTTATTCATTAAACAAAAAGTAATATAATTACATAATTGCTTGATTTTGCACAGTATTGTAATGTTGTGTGACTCTCTCTCTGTTCACTGAATTTCTGAGCATAGTATTTGAAATTTAAGAGGCGTCCAATTTTAATAGCTAGCCTCTAAATGGCGAGAGGGAGTTTCATCACGAGTGAGGACATGGATATTTGCTATCCAAGATCAAAGTACAACAATGTAAGTATATCTACCAGATAGATACACAGTATGCTTTCAAATAAATAACCTCACTGATGTTATTCGCTGTATGATTAGATTGTTGGTGAGTTTATCAGATAATTTAAACCCAAGCAACCACAAGCCACAGCTTATCCACCGTAACTCCGTATTATATTAGACATGTTTCTAAAGCACCTCTTAAAATAGTACTGGGCGAGTTGACCGTGCGGTTAGGGCCGCTTAGCTGTGAGCTTGCATCAGGGAGATAGTGGGTTCGAACCCCACTGTCGGCGGCCCTGAAAATGGTTTTCCGCGGTTTCCCACTTTCACACCAGGCAAATCCTGGGGCTGTACCTTTATTAAGGTCACGGTCGCTACCTTCCCACTCCTAGGCCTTTTCTATACCATCATCGCAATAAAACCTATCTGTGTCGGTGCGACGTAAAGCCAATTGTATTCAATTTAATTCAAAATGCAATAGTGAAAATTGTAATTCATTACGTACATTATAAAAATATCTGAGTTTGTAGGCCTTACTCTTTATTGCATCCGGTCAAACGACGTAAACTGCTATGAACATAAATAACTTATTTCTTACAACATAAATTGAAAATGACATGGATTTCTGCCCTCTATCTTTCATTATTTTCTGACTTAATTTCAAACTCGGGTATCGCCGCAGTGATCGAGAGTGACTGGGAGAACTTCACCCACCCTTCACGGCCTGTGACGTAGCCACAACGTCACTGTGGTTGAATAGCATACGCTGCGCTCATCGCCTGCCAGTCCGCCCACTTACAGTGCTGGGCGCCCGCGGGACGGAATGCCCAGCGTGAACACCTCTGCTATAGAACCACTGTTCAGTAAATTATGTAAGATATGGGATGATGGCATCCATGTCTGAACCATTAATACAACAAGTAATTGCTATCATTCCCTTCGTGTAGGGAAAACTTAATGTCGTGGATCATCATACACATACACACCCAAGAAAATTAATATACAGCTGTATAAGAAACTGCTACACTCTAGAGGAGTATCCCTGATATATTGTTAAAAATCTTGTAGGCCTACTTGGAGACAAATATAATTTTCACCAGTATTGGTGTATGAAATACATTACTGTAGTCCATTCCAAAAAATCTTGATTTTTACAAAGAATAGCAGAGTCGGGAAACAGATAGGAACGTGCTTTTTCTTATTCAATAGAAAATAAGTTATGGACAAAACATCATGTAGTAATTCTGAAGGAACATTTGACTCATAAGTTACATATTGTCGTGGTGATGATGATTATTGCTTTAAGGACAATGAGGTTATCAGTCCCATACAGACACAGTACAAATGTGTTTGCCTTTTCTGTCATAGTACAGCCGACAGAAATAACAACTGAGTGGCTGAATTGTGTTTCAACGGTTTTATAATTAACAATTTTGTAAGCTCCATCTATTTGAGAACAATTAAAACTACTAACCTACAACTCACAATGTATTGATTTGCAAAGATAAAATTCTACGGGAGTTTAACGCACATCTGTCAGCTTTAGACCTTCAGAGAATGACTTTTTGATTCTAAATTGCTGTATATGCCTCATTCATTTAAATAACGAAATTCTATCTAACATCCAGTATCCGCTAATGAATTAATAATTGCTCAAATCAATGAAGTAGAACATTAGAGGTACAACTCAACTCTATGTGAAGCTCCTCATTTTATTTTATTATTATTATTTTATTTTTTTTTACATAACGAAACTTGCAATTGGAATTTTAATATTTTATTACTTTCTCCATTTGTGTTGTTGTTTTTGAGTTTGTCTCCTTCAGTTGTGGAATTAAATCTATGCTAAAGTAAAGTAAATAACACGTATTAAATATGATATTCAATATGAATGTTCCACTGTGAGAAGCTAGAAGGTAAGGTAAGGGTTATTCTGCCCGAAGGCAGGTCCGAACCTCCGCAGAGGTGTTCCTGAGCCGGAGTTTACGTGCGGTAGGGTGGCCAGTTCCATTCCGCTCCTCCATTCCCTTACCCCCCGCCCCCCCCCCCACCAACAGCGCGTGGCAACCCATCCAACTCCTGACCACGCCCAATGTTGCTTAACTTCGGAGATCACACGGGATCCGGTGTTTCAACACGGCTACGGCCGTTGGGGTGAGAAGCTAGAACTTTCTCTGAAATTCCATACTTATATCATGATCAACTTCACAGAGAACATTGGCCGATGATCTGTCTACATTTGGTCCCGCTAACATTGTTTTGTTGAGATCACGGATTTGAGCTTATCGTGATTCGGTTCGAAGGACTTATTTTCAAACTGACAAAGTCAAGTTACTACACCACTTGACGGTCGTGTTGGGAGCACAGTAATGGTCAGAACGGCTCGCCACTAACCAGTAGGGCGGATCTGGTAATGAACAAGTCCAATGACTTCTCTATTAACTGTTGAGATAAATGTTGAAACTCTTTAGATAATCTCGTATCGCAATTACGATCCAAATTGCTGGAGCAATTTTCCATTATCTACAACTTTCAAGGCGTCATTCAGTAATAGGTCGTTATCAGTGACTTTCTTTGGAACGGTGACGGCATTGTTCTGTATATCATAGAGCTACGGCAAGTCCCAGAGCTTGTATAGCCTAGCCTAGTCATGTAGGGTGGCAGAGAGTGCAACAAAGTATGGCATAATTCTGTCTGGCCCTGAATTGTTTCATACTAAAAGTCTACAACAGGCATGCGCTTCCCTGTAAATCACTTCCAGCTGCTTTTCGGCCAGGTCAAGCTGATCTCTGCAAAATCTACACCGCAGTCTACAGCGTATCTAGTGGTATCGAGAGGAGGTTGAAGTAGGATAGATTATATAGTCTATATGATGTCCACGATAGCGAATCGCTGAATTTCAAGTTCGCGTGGAACAAACCATGGCTGCTAGCGCGACCAGTCCTGCCAACTCTGGTGACAATCTAGCTGGCCCTGCATCAGACTTCCAGGAGTAGCATTCTACGAATCATGTGATATGAAGAAGGTAATCTAGATGAACGTACCGTCCAGTAGGACATTCTGATTGAAGAAGCAGAACTGTATAGCAGAGGGTATGGTGTATGTGAGACCCTGGCGAGGTGCTGTGATACTGGGAACTTTGGAAAAACAGACTGAACATCGAATTGTCTATTCTATGGACAGTAGAGATCGCTGTCACAGACTGGGCCGTATGTGCCATGAATGAGACCGCATCTGGCGTGTCAAGCGAGCTCTTAAAGGTACCAAAATAGTCATTACCGAATCCCTGGTGTCCACGAGGAAGGAAGGTTTAAAGAAAGGACTGATCTTTTGAGGTGTGCGGCGAGTTTCATCGCAGAATGGCCGAGTTATCGTACATTTAGAAGACGGGAAATAGCTCCAGATTAGTACACCTGACGAAATGAGCTCTTACATGAGGCGGCTGGGTGGATTATCAAAATGCCTTCCGATTATTATTATTATTATTATTATTATTATTATTATTATTATTATTATAGCTGCCTCTGTGGATCAGTGGTAGAGTGTCGGCCTCCGGATCCCAAGTTAGCGGGTTCAAACCCGGCAGAGGTAGTCGGATTTTTGAAGGGTGGGAAAATTCCATTCGACACTCCATGTCGTACGATGTCGGCATGTAAAAGATCTCTGGTGACACATTTGGTGTTTACCAGATAAAATTTATTAAAATCTCAGCCACAGACACCCAAGAGAGATCCGGTTTACTCTGTCTGCCAGCTAGTGGGCCTAGAGTCGAAATTGACGAGCAGACAGCCACATGGCGTCAAATTTAAATGTCTGCATACAGTAGCTGAGGCCATGCGATTCTTATTCTTCTTCTTTATCTGTTTACCCTCCAGGGTCGGTTTTTCCCTCGGACGCAGCGAGGGATCCCACCTCTACCGCCTGGAGCTTCACACTCTGGGTCGGGGGGTACAACTGGGGAGGATGACCAGTACCTCGCCCAGGCTGCCTCACCTGCTATGCTGAACAGGGGCCTTGGTGGGAAGATTCGAAAGGATAGACAAGGAAGAGGGAAGAAAGCGGCCGTGGCCTTCAGTTAGGTACCCTCCCGGCATTTGCCTGGAGGAGGAGTGGGAAACCACGGAAAACCACTTCGAGGGTGGCTAAGGGGGGAATCGAAACCACCTCTACTCATTTGACCTCCCGAGGCTGAGTGGACCCTGTTTCAGCCCTCGTACCACTTTTGAAATTTCGTGGCAGAGCCGGGAATCGAACTCGGGCCTCCGGGGGTGGCAGCTAATCACACTAACCACTACACCACGGAGGCGGACACGATTTATTATTATTATTATTATTATTATTATTATTATTATTATTATTATTATTATTATTATTATTATTATTATTATTATTATTATTATTGTTGTCCGTTAGGCAGTTACGGACTTTTCCGATGATAATGACCGTAGCTCTAAGAACATCTGTCCAATTATTCCACCCCCAGTCCATAGATGACGGCAGCCTCCTGAAACAAGAACGTTTACTGTAACCTCACACCCTTAAGTGTTGTCACTAGAACAACCCTAATAAAACAAATTTTAAACAACGTATCAGATCACAGAATTCAGTGAAGTGAGGTCAAGAATAAAAGTAGAATCAATGTATGTTGCGTACTTAGCCCGAAGTTTGGTTGCAGCCTCAACAGCTCAGCTGTTATAGATGGCCTGGGCATTACTGAAAAGGTGTACGAGGAAAATGAGGAGCAAGGTAGTTTCCCATTGCTTTCCTCACCAAGCCAGAAGTTGGTATTACGTATCAGTCTGATAAGCTCACTGAAATGCACGTACCAACACTACGAGCAACATTTTCACACCGTTTAAACCAGTGACTTTCTGCAAAAAGGCTGCATGACTAGCATCGCTCATACCTCAGTGACATTGATATTGTAAAGGCCAAGGATAAGTCAGAGAGGTCAATGAAAGTAACTAATTTGTTCTAGCCCACACTAGAAGACGTAGTGCGCTGTAAACACTACGACTCGTCAGCAAAGGCATCGAAGAGTAAGAGTGGGTGAAAACAAATCCTGTGATCGGGATCTTCAAATACTGAGTCTCAAAGAACCATAGAGTTAACGCGAAATAAGTGACGTCAGAACAATCGGATTCTGCAATCACAGTTTGACGCGACGCGAGCTACACAAGCTGAAACCCGCGGCGGTGTGGCACGCAAAGAACGTGTCATCAAGACACAATCTGTGCCAAGATCATGTAACGAGTACCAAAGATGATTGGAGGAGTGTACTTTGCTCCAATGAGTCATCCTTCACCTTCCAACAACAAGATGGTTTTTTGCATGGTGGGCGCCCAAAGAACCCGATGCGTCAGACTGCGTACTTCCTACCCTTAAACATCGAGGTGACTCTGTGATGAAGTGGGCCGCAATTTTTTGGTATTCCTGGTATTTTTATATTCTTGTTCCTAAATACGCATTACGGTCAAAGATTATGTGGACATTTTAGGTGACAAAGTGCATTCTATAGTTCAGTTGTTGTTCCGTCTTCAAGATGAATATGCCGTAATTCATACTCACTACTAGCTCTCTTCAGGCGTGATTTGACGCAAATATGTGGATAAACTTCAACAACTCCACTGACCTGATCAATCACCCGACTTGAACATTAAAGAACATCCGTGGTCCTTTTCAGAGCAGAGCACAGAATCCCCCATCATCGTTTTAGGGAATGTGTGCTGTACGCCACAACGAATCGTACACAATTCTTCTTGAAACAATTGACGAGTTGTATGCATTCGTTCCACGACGAATCGTAGCTGTATATTTCAACGTCATATTAATCATGTTCGTTTAGAAGTTCCAGTATTTTGTTAATCACCGATGGGTATGTATGTACAGTAGGCCTATGTATGTAATCTTTTGTTAATGAATACGTACAATATGACACATTTATCCTTGCAGGTTGCCATAGCTGTATCCAGTTTCTTCTCAGGATCCTTATTTGGTGTCTTTATCCTGGGGATATTCGTCCCATGGGCTAACGCAGCGGTAAGTATAACTACGTGAAACTATATTTATATATGGATATGTTTTCACGGGTGTTTTCAGTTAGAATTTACCGGAGTATTCTTTCAAAAAAATTTTCGTTTTGCTAGTTGCTTTACGTCGCACCGACACAGATACGTCTTATGGCGACGATGGGGCAGGAAAGGCCTAGGAATGTGAAGGAAGCGGCCGTGGCTTTAATTAAGGTACAGCCCCAGCATTTGCCTGGTGTGAAAATGGGAAACAACGGAAAACCCTCTTCAGGGCTGCCCACAGTGGGGTTCGAACCCACTATCCCCCGGATGCGAGCTCACAGCTGCGCGCTCCTAACCGCACGGCCAACTCACCCGATCTTTCAAAAGATGGGCTCCCATGATCAAGTGCTCATTAAATTGGGATACATAAGCGACATCAGTTTACATCATTAGTAAAACCCCATGACGCAACAGCCCCGATAGGCCTTAGCCTACCAAGCGATCGGTGCTCATCCTGAAGGCCTGCAGATCACGAGGTGTCGTATGGTCAGCACGATGAATCCTCACGGCCGTTATTCTTGGCTTTCTAGACCGGAGATGCCATCTCACCGTCAGATAGCTCCTCAATTGTAATCACGTAGGTTGAATGGCTCTCGAACTAGCCCTCAGATCCAGGTATAAAGCACTGACTTGGCCGGGAATTGAACCGTGGGGCTTCCGGGTAAGAGGCAGGCACGCTACCCCTACACTATATATAAGAAAATTGTGAATAGTGACAATATCAGAACAAAGCAAATGAATGTCAAGTTAATGCCTAGATTTAACTTAACTACTTATGGAAGAGGAGGAAGAGTTCAATGTTCAGGAGAAAGGAATTAAGGATCCTACAAGAAAGACTACTTCAGCCGTCACGGAGCGTTAATTATCTTGAGCGCAACTGTAGATGAGAGATATTTGAAGAAAAATGTCACAAAGTTACTTATGCTATATGCTTGGTTTGCTGAACTGATGGACTCTTGTTGCTTCCGTTTATATACGATACTCACGTGACGTAGTCGTGGGAGGATAAGCGCTACCTGGTGTCGGAAACTCATTGGTAGTATCAACTTAGCTTTCTGTGTACCGATTTCGGTATCTTACTTTCTAATGTCCTCAGAAAATTGTATGTAATAATCAAATGACCAAATTGTACCTACACCTAAATAACTGAATTTAACGTCCTATTTACTCACAAAATGTTTAAGTTTCTGTTTACTTTGACACAGTTGCAGCTCTTTAAGATTAATTACAAACATTAACCCGTTATAGGATAGTGGACCATAGAGCAACTACCTAACCTAAGTTCCAAAATGCATGCTTTCGTTAACGTGAGATGACCCTTATAAACGTGTCCAGATGTACTGGGATAGATTGTGGCGGTATATACATTCACCTCTGCGTTATACACTTCATAGCACTGTTTTAGTACGTAAGTGGTTCTCACGAGCATCACCATCCACGACAGAGTTGATCTTAGTGCGGTTTTGTTCCTGTCGAGCCTTTGAGTGTTGATCAATAGCGATTCTATGCAAATTAATTGCAATTACATGAGAGAGCTATGTTGTTATGCTTGCGTGCACTAGTTTTGCAAATGTGACAGTAGTTTTCTTTCTAACTGAATGGCGTTATTAGTAAATACATCAAAACATACGAGATTCATTTGAAACTTTGGTATTCAAGTCAATTACCATTCCTCTCATTACGAACAAACTATTTGCTTGTGAAACATCATGTGAAATGCCAAGAGTTATAAGGGTTTCCTATATTATGCTTTAATTCTATTTTAACTTCAGTTTAACATTTGGCTTTCGAATTATATGCAGACTTTCTTGATATGATTTGTTGTTCTGGGAGGTAGCATGAACAAAAATATCTTACCTTTGTTTTCCCAGCATGCCACGCAGAATTTTTCATGAGATATTAGAATAAATGACTCAAAGATGAATTAATTGCACTCTTTCACTCAGTTGGGGATGAACAGGCAGCTGATTCAGACTGATTGTGACCAACTGAATGTCGTTTTAAACAGACGGGGTCATGACGCTAGTTATGCAAGCATTAGATAGCCTACTGTATTGGTCAAACCGATCGAAATTTCAGGACGATGTACACAGCATACAATACAACACAGAGCTCGCTCATTGGCTGAATGGTACACGTTGAGCCATTCGGATCAAAGGGTCACGGGTTCGATTCACGGTCGGGTAGGTGATTTTAATTGCACCTGGTTTATACTTCTGGCTCGGAGACTGGGTGTTTGTGTTTCTCCCAACATATTCCTATTCATATTCACACAATACATCACCCAAGCAATAGTGAATACATAGAGTAGTGAAACAATACCGAAAATGCTTAGTATGTTGTGCGGGATAGCAAACTGACCACATAGGGTTGACGTCCAGAAGGGCATCCGGCCGTATATAAAAGGATAAATCCGCATATGTGTGACACAATTCACACTCGCAACCCCACGAGGATGTGGGTAAAAGTGGTAGAATAATAGTAAGAAAATTCAAACAGAACAATAACCTGTCAACCACTTACCAGGAACATATGCAGACATACCCACAAGCATCAGCCCTAAGGAACACAGCCATAATTATGACAATATGATTCAAAACAACGCCGACAATGCTTAGTATTACTCGCGAAACTTTTAGTGATACCTGGACTCCCTAGTGCTGAATCGGTAGACTTCGGCAATCTTCGAGATTCTTATTGATTCCTTTGAACACGAACTATGAATCGCCGTGAGACATCTGGCGAACACTTTACGTACTAGTACTGTTGCTGTTTACACAGCAAAGCCAAAATATAGAATTCATGCTAGGAAGAAGATTGGCATCGAGAAATGTTATATAATGTTATATAATGTGTGTGTGACAGTTGTTGGCTTAAGATCACAAAGGTTTAGAAAATTCCTATCGATCGACCACACTATCGATTCAATTCAGATTTCATTTCCATTCAGTTGGCAGTAGTACCGGAAACGGGCTAGCTCCCTCCTTACTCCTCACCCCCGAACAAAGAAGTATCACTAAAAGTAATATGTAGTGCAGGATGGCAAACTGACCCCATTTCATTGTTTGGTTTCTGTGAGGCCTTACAGTTCGACAACTCTTCGGCTATGGTGATGGGCATGCTGTCTATATTTTGTTAAGAAACCTCCACCAACCGCACAAGGGCATCACATCGTGCATGACATACAAAAGGTGTTCGAACTTCATTTCAGAGCATTAACCAAGGGAGTGGCTGCGTGGTTTGGGTCACGTAGTTGTCAGCTTGCATTCGGGATATTGCGGGTTCGAACCGCACTATTGACAGCCCTGAAGACCTGTCTGTGTCTGTACGACGTAAATCAAATTGTAAAAATGTACAAACACACAAAGATATCAAAATACCAGCATTCCCAGTTGCAAGACACAATTCAAGTCCCATTCATTCTACCATCAAATTATGCAAAACTGCCTTTCTAATGGTAATGTTGGTAATGGACATGTCAAGTGTTCTTGTCCCGCTAAGATCACGGTTCAGTCTGGTTCAGTGGCGTATACTGAGGGCTACCGAGGCTGTCGGTGAAGCCCGAACCTGAAATGAGAACGATGGATATCTAAAGCACATTATAATGTAAGCATCTGACAAATAGTTCCATTTAAAATACTTGAAAGCAATGAGAAAATACGTCACACGTGTTTCTGAGAGCAAGGCATCGGAGACTGATATTGCAGTCCAAGCGGTGTGTCCCTTTCCCCTCGCCGCACCTCGCGCGTCGTGCTGCTGCTCTGCTAGGCTTCGTTTCGGTCCGTCAGATCGCCACTGCTAACGAACAACCATGTGTTATTCATCGTGTATACTTCCTCACCACATACTTCTGTATGTATTGTATAGATAACAGAGTGCTGGCATTTCACTCCCGTTTACTACAACTTCGTGGGAAGACACTGCTGGGCTGCTGTTATAGAAGTAATATAGTTCTCTTTCTATTGGTGGTTCTTCTAATATGAAATACAATCTTTCAGGTTTAGTGTTCTCTTTTGTTAGTTAGAATAGAACCCGTGATCATGGGTCGGACACCTATACTGATCTCTCGAGGAAGCTAGTAAACCAGTAAACGATAGTTACGACCGCTGGTAATGCTGTAAAATTCAAAATACTAATTTAATAATAATAATAATAATAATAATAATAATAATAATAATAATAATAATAATGTCCGACTAATTGGTTGAATGGTCAGCGTTGAGGCCTTCGGTTCAGATGGTCCCGTGTTCGGCTCCCGGCCGGGTCGGGGATTTTAATCAGGTCTGATTAATTATTCTGGACCGGGGACTAGGTGTTTGTGTTTGTCCCAATACTTTCCTCTCCATATGCAGACAGCACACTACACTATCAACCACAACAGAAGCACGCAATAGTAAGTACATCCCTTCATATAGGGTTGGCGTCAGGAAGGGCATCCGACCGTAAAATATGGTCAAGTCTACACGTGCGACACGGTTCGCACCTGCGACCCCACAATGTGGGACAATCGGAGGAATAATAATAATAATAATAATAATAATAATAATAATAATAATAATAATAATAATAATGGTGCATGACATCTGTATAGACTTAATGGTGAACTAATGAGGATGAAATTAATTGTGAAGACGTCATAAAAGCAGAGTCCCCAAGCCAGGGGAATCAAGAGTACAAGGGAGTTGATTATGAGAATTGAACCGGGGGTATCAGACCAAAGGAAAGCATTCTATCCATTTAGCCACAAAGCCAGACTTTAACTTGCTAAACCTTAGGCTATCATCTCCACTGATTAGGTGTTGATTATTGACGGTAGAAGAGGCCAGGGCTGTAGCATGTGAAACAGCCTTGACAACACAGCAGGCAACTCCGTTAGCTATTAGCTGCAGCTCAAAACACTTAAGGCTTGACTTTCACTAAACCAACTATCGGAAAGGGATAACGATAACCTAAGTCTTGTGGTAGCCCACGTGTTCATCCCAGTATACGCCACTGGTCTGGTTGTGTTTGAAGGTGCTCAAATATGCTAACGCCTTGTCGATAGATTTACTTGGCACGTAAAATAACACTTGCAGGACAAAATCCCAGCACCTTGCATCTCTAAAAACCGTAAAATTAGTTAGTGCAATTATTATTGTTCACTCCAGATGGAGTAACTCCAGCGCGTTCTAATCATGTGGAATTACGACAAGCACATGAAGGAGAAACCCCCGTCTGAGTAGACCTGATGGTAGAATCCTAGGCTTGTGAACTGTAGTTGTTGGTTTCGAAGTGGCTTATTCTGGTGGTATTTGAAGGTGCTCAAACACGTCAGCCTAGGCAGTAGATTTAGCCTACTAGCAAAAGAACACCTGTGGGACAAAATTTCAGCACATCGGTCCCTGAAAGCCATAGAAGTAGTCAGTGAACCTGGAACGTAAAACTAATAACATTATATGAAAGTGAAGGATACTGGCAGCCATGCCTTTTCTGCACCATGCATGTTCACATAGAGTTTCGAACACATTCACACATGCTAGACTGTCTCTTTGTAATTACAATGTTCATACTTTAGTTTATTTATTGCTAATATTATCTGCTTCTTTCCTTCTGCAGTTTATTCATCATTTGCTCGTAATAATTCTCAGAACATGATAGCCGATTTACATCGCCACTGGTTTTTTGCTAAGATGGCAGCTCTTCGATTCCTAATCAAAGCAAGTGAGATTTTGGAAATGAAAGTCACATCCCTGTGGTTCGAATTCCACGTCATACTGAAGGTCGTAACTACGATATTAGTGGACACGAAAATCTACTAGCTCGTTTCTAAATTAAATTAAATGGTGTATATGTCACAGTGAATCTTGAAATTCACTGACTAGTGACAGTTGACAGTCACTGGGACGAGTAGTGAAAGTTGAATATTTATCATGTACTGTAGGCCCAATCAGCATTTCCTAGTGAACGTCGACCTTCACTAACACACTTCAGTGAAGGGTGAATATTGTTACGTTCTCCCTCCCTGCTCGATTTTCAAAAGCATAACGTGTCAAACCCGTCTCATTCCACGAATTTCGTAACTACCAACTTCACGCAGTGTCATTGTTAGTTGTTTCAGACTTTTCTGTCTGTTTCTGTGTTTACAACACGGTGAGATTATGAACAGTTCAATGGAATACTTAGACATGATCATGACTCTTGCAGTAATGAAATAAAATGGCCTATGGCTTTTAGTGCTGGGAGTGTCCGAGGACAAGTTCGGCTCGCCAGGTGCAGATCTTTTGATTGGACGCCCGTAGGCCCGTAGGCGACCTGCGCGTCGTAATGAAGATGAAATGATGATGAAGACGACACATACACCCAGCCCCAGTGCCCGCGAAATTAACCAATTCAGGTTAAGATTCCCGACTCTGCCGAATCTGGGACCCCTGTGACCAAAGGCCCTGTGACCCATGGAGGCGGACACTCTTGCAGTACAAATAGAGTTTGCGTGAGTAAACCGAAGTATGATGACCTTGTGAACAAGGTTGTGGTTGCTGTTGTTGTTGTTGTTTGGGTCATCAGTCCATAGAGTGGTTTGATGTAGCTCTCCATGCCACCTTTATCCTGAGCTAAACTTTTCATTTCTACGTAACTACTACATCCTACTAATCTGTTTATCACGCTACCCTTGACGTTCTTACCGCCTACACTTCCCTCAAGAATAAACTGAACTCTCTTCCTCTGGTCAAATTTCGCCAAATCTTTCTACCAGTTCGATTCAGTCACCCTTCATTCGTGATTCGATCTACCCATCTCACCTTCAACATCCTTCTGTAACACTACATTTCAAATGCTTCTATTCTCGTTCTTTCTGAGCTAGTGTCGACTATGTTTTACTTCCATATAATGCCATGCTCCAGAAGAAAGCAAAAATAATTCTAATTCCTATATCAATGTTCGAAGGAAGCCAATTTCTTTTCTTAAGGAAGACCTTCCTTCTTTGTGCTAGTCTTCATTTTATGACCTCCTTACTTCTGCCATCATTAGTTATTATGCTACCCAAGTAACAATATGACTTCATTCCCTTATCTAATATTTCCTATGAGACTATGGGATTAAGTGCATATTATTAAAATATATCAAAAGCATTTATGTTAACAATTGAGCTGCGGTGAGAATTGATGATAGAATAAGTTCTTGGTTCAAGTTATTTACAGGGGCTAGAAAATGCTGTATTATTTCACCTTTGTTGTTCATAGTTTACATGGATCATCTACTGAAAATTATAAGGCGGCAGGGAGAGATTCAGTTAGGTGGAAATATGGTAAGCAGTTTGGTCTTAATGGCAGATTGTGCTGAAAACCTGCGTTCTAAAGTCCTGGTATTTGAAAATACGTACAATGAGTCTGATAAGAAAATTAGCCTTTCCAAGATTAAAGTGATGTCAATAGGTAAGAAACCTAAAAGAACTGAATGTCAGGTTTGGGGCCGATGACCTGCGATGTTAGGCCCCTTAAAACAATAAGCATCATCATCAAGCAAGCAAGAATGTCAGGTTAGGAATACAAAGCTGGAACAGGTAGATATGTTCAAGTATTTAAGATGTGTATTCTTCCAGGTTGGTAGTATTGTGATACTGTCCGACTCGTTGGCTGAGCGGTTAGCGTACTGGCCATCGGTTCCGAGGGTGCCGGGTTCGATTCCCGGCCGGGTCGGGGATTTTAACCTTAATTGGTTAATTCCAATGGCACGGGGGCTGGGTGTATGTGTCGTCTTCATCATCATTTCATCCTCATCACGACGCGCAGGTCGCCTATGGGAGTCAAATAGAAAGACCTGCATCTGGCGAGCCGAACCCGTCCTGGGATATCCCGGCACTGAAAGCCATACGACATTTAATTTCATTTCATTGTGATACTGAATCAAGATGCAGCAAAGCTGATGCAGTGAGTTTGCAGTTGCGATCAACGGTCACTTCAATTCGGCCAGTATCCAGTATTCGGGAGATAGTGATTTCGAACCCCAATGTTGGTAGCATTGAAGCTGGTTTCTCGTGGTTTCCCATTTTCATATCAGGTAAATGTTATTTACCTTAATTGAGGACATGACTGCTTTCTTCCTATTCCTAGCCCTTTCGTATCCGATCGTCGCCATAAAACCTATCTGTGTCGGCGCGACGTACGTAAAGCAACTTGTAAAAAAAATTAAGTCAGTTACCGGACGAAATTATCTTTACACCCATCTGTCTTCAGACCAGCTTTGCTTTAGCCTACGGGAGTGATAGCTGGGTGAACTCAGGATTTCATGTTCATACGTTACAAGTAACAGACATGAAAGTAGCGAGAATGATTGCTGGTACAAGCAGGTACGAACAATGGGAGTACTCGGAATGAGGCAATGAAGACTAAATTTGGAATGAACTCAAACGATGAAGCTGTGCGCATAAACCGGCTTCAGTGGTGAGCTCATGTGAGTCGAATGGAGGAGGATAGGTTACTTATGAGAATAATGCACTCGGTCATGGAGGGTAAGAGAAGTAGAGAGAGACCAAGACGACGATGGTTAGATTCAATTTCTAATGATTTAAAGATTAGAGGTATAGAACTAAACGCTGCCACAGGACTATTTACAAATAGAGGATTACGGCAGCGTTTAATAAATTCACAGATGCTTGCAGACTGAACGCTGGAAGGCATAAGAGTATATAATGAAGATGGATGTTTGTTTTCTGCATCATCAGACTTCGTTCGACTGCACCCCATTACGTTCGTTTTAGGTTTATTTATTTTCATCTAGTACCCCACCGGGGGTGCACCTCTGTGATGTAGTGGCTAGCGTGATTACCTGCCACCCCCGGAAGCCTGGGCTCGATTCCCGGCTCTGCCACGAAATTTGAGAAGTGGTACGAGGGCTGGAACAGGGTCCACTCAGCCTCGGGATGTCAACTGAGTAGAGGTGGGTTCGATTTCCACCTCAGCCATCCTCGAAGTGATTTTCCGTTGTTTCCCACTTCTCCTCCAGGCAAATGCCGGGATGGTACCTTACTTAAGGCCACGTCCGCTTCCTTCCGTCTTCCTTGCCTGTCCCTTCCAATTATCCCATCCCTTCACAAGGCTCCTATTCACCATCGCACGTGAGGCCGCTTCGGCGAGGTACTGGTCCTCCTCTCCAGCTGTGTCCCCGGCCCAAAGTCTCGCGTTCCAGGACACTGCCCTTGAGGCGGTAGAGGTGAGATCCCTCGCTGAGTCAGAGGAAAAATCGACCCTAGAGGGTAAACAGATTAAGAAGAAGACTCCTCCGAGGCTGTGTCCAACTCAGCTTCCACTTGTCTTTCCCTTCTTCTCTAAGTAATACGTGTTCAAATTTTGCAAGCATGCGCTACTGAACTAATAGTGCGGTAGTTTTCACTCCTTTCTTGATTGCTGCTTCTTTTCTTCACAGCCCTCGTTTCTTATTACTGCAGGTTGATTTTTGTTCATATTGTATATAATTATTATTTTTCTGTCTCTGATCCCAATCACCTTCAGAATTTAAAACAGCTTGGTCCAGTCAACATTATCGAACGCCTTTTATAGATCTATGAATGCCATGTACGTGGGCTTGTTCTTCTTAATTCGATCCTCTAGGATCAGACGTAAAGTCAGTATTACTTCGCGTGTCCCTATATTTCTTCTGAAGCCAAACTGATTTTCTCCCAACTTAGCTACAACTTGCCTTTTCATTCTTCTGTAAATAATACGTGTCAAAATTTCACAAGCGTGAGACACTGAACTAATAAAGCGGTAGTTTTCCACACTTTTCAGCACCTGATTTCTTGAGAATAGGTATAATAGCAAGTGAGGCTGCCTGGACGAGGTACTGTTCATCCTCTCCAGTTGTATCCCCGACCAAAAGTCTTCAAGCTCCAGGACACTGCCCTTGAGGCTATAAAGGTTGCATCCCTCGCTAAGTCCGAGGGGAAAACCAACCCGGGAGGGTAAACTGATTAAGTAAGGAAGAAAGAACATTTTTACTGGAAAACAGTAAATGTTTTTTTAATTTGGTGAGAAATATGGGCTGTTAAGTTTTCCTCGCGTTTAAGGTGCTCTTTGCTAACTTTATTTCGTACTTCAGAGAGGGGGTTTAGTCTTATGATAATCGGCTGATTCAGTCGAGGTTTTTACAAAAATGTGGTTACTCAAAGGAAAATTCAAAATGATGAAATAATTTGTTTTAGTGACCACCATGAACTATTCAGAAAGAAACATAAGCGTGACAGGTATTCGGGACGAAGTCTAGCTGGACGCTGAAATATTGCTTTTACGTCCCACTAAGTGCTTTCACATTTTTTGGAGACGCCGAGGTGCCGGAATTTCGTCCCGCAGGAGCTCTTTAAACGTGCTAGTAAATCTACGGACATTAAGCTGACGTATTTGAGTAACTCCAAATACCACCGGACTGAGCCAGGATCGCACCTGCCAAGCTGGGCTCAGAAGGCCAGTGCTCTACCGTCCTAGCAAAACCGGAGACTACAAACTGCACATGGTGTTTAAAAAGTAAATCGGTTGTTTGAATTCGTTAGAAAAATGGCTCAAATTTTCTTTTCTCTATCTCTTACGTATATCTGAAACATGATCGGCATGAAAAAACCGAAAACAAACATTTTTCACAAAACTGTAGTCCCATTTGTTTTCACCACCTAAAGGGTCATCTGTGCAGTGAATCGGTCGAGAAATTAAGTGAAGTTAGAGTTAGTCTAGAACCGTATTCGGTTATCGCAAGTCTCACCGTGGCATCGTTTCGACTCCCAGATAACTGTATAATTATTTATTAATAGTGATAGTTCAATCGTGATCTCGCGAGATACTTATTCTAACTTTACAACCGACCAACAAGTCTCATGAAAACATATGGTAAAATATATAAATAACAATAATAAGCTTTATTGTAGTATATCTATATGTTGTGTAACATTCTGCGACCGCAGTTGATTACTGATGCTTGTTGTTTTAAGGGGCCTAACATCTAGGTCATCGGCCCCAGTTGATTACTGACACCGTAAAGTGATCTCTCTAAATGATTCTCCACATGACACTTGATCGCCAGATATTTTTCTACAAATTACCTATGCACATTCCAAAGAGGTGACGTAGGTTAATCGTTAAGTATACATGTACAGTGCATCGTAACAGACTTATCACACTGCATGATAAGTGTGCTTATGAAAGCGTACCAGCAAGTTCCGTGGAACAAAACTGGTGCTGGTTGGGTGGAGACGGCCATACGCGATTGCTTTTCTTCTATACACGTCTACTGGACGCCCTGCTGTAAGCTTTTATTTTTTGAGCCGATGATCTGAAAGCAAGAGTTTCACAAATTATCATGTGTTCAGCCCTTCAGTTTATTTCAGATTATGTACCTCTACAACAAGTCACTAAGATCATTTGGCTTTTATTGCAGGGTGCTTTCAGTGGACTTCTTGCTGGAGTCTGTGTCGTTGGCTGGATCACTATTGGTGCCCAAGTGGCAGCTGAGGATCACCAGAGAATATTTACAATTCTACCACTCCACACGAACAACTGTCCAGCAAACACCTCATTGCCGCTCGGAACAGAAAGGTTGGTTAACAATCATATTTTATATATATCTTCCATTTGAACACACGCAAATGGTTTCTGACTGCAACTGACTCGTATCTTGGTAACATGGCCAAATAAACAAATCAATCTCTGGAAACTATTAAGTATGCAAACTTGCCACATCCCAAGCAAGTGGCGGTGCAAAAAAGTACTGTGCTTGCATGGGATTCGAACCTCCATATCCTCGAACACAGTCCACTATCTTACCTTCGACCGCACCCTTGCCAAGGGACATATTTCGAGGCTTGTCATGTAAGGAGCACAATGCCTGATTCTGGTCAATGTGTACACTTCCTGTATTGTAAGGTACGTGTTCTGTGTTCGTTTTACGGATTCATTCAGGGTACCCACAATGAATGAATAATGGCGCTCATGATTCCTGCTGTTTTCTAGCCCGTAACCACATATCTCGTTATATTACCCCGGCTAAGGGTTTGCATAAAACTAGATCTCAAGGGGCGGCGGACCACCCCGTATATTGATCATATTCATCTTCCAGTGAACAACATCCCTTAACTGTTAATCATCTGGAGAAGCTTCACTATACCACATGCTCTCCTTGAAATAGTATCTTTAACATAAAAATGGCACAGATCCCTTTCATTTGAATATACACTCAGATGGTTACAAACTGTTCTTTTTTAATGATCTTTTACGTCCCACTAACTACTTTTACAGTTTTTGCGGACGACGGAGTTCATTTTGCGTGACAGTCAATCTACCGACACGGGTCCAAATACCACCGGGCTGATCCAGGATCGAATCTGCCAAGTTGGGGTCAGAAGGCCAGCGCTTCAACCGTCTGAGCCACTCAGCCCGGCAATGTATTTCAATGAACACATACAAAATTATTAAAGAATGTTACAAAATTATGTTTCAAACTTTCATTCATTTTATAGAGTGGAACGTAAATAATTCCGTCAATAATTTTCTTCAACAAATCACCTGAAATTTTACGTTCTTGTACAACTGAAACTATACTGAGAGTCAACTCAAGACCTAAGCGGTCCCTTTGATGTTAGCCAGACTTCTGGTCAGTGAAGAGGCTTCCGCAGCAGTGAATAGTTCCTATGTTTGTTGCTTGTTGTTGCAGTCAGGAGCTTCCCTCAGTTTGTTTGGATATTCTGGTGTTCTGACTTGACCAAATAAATACTTTTGCGCTGTAAAAATATGGAAAATATTTCACAAGTTGTATGTTATTTGGGTTCGTTACCAACTCTTATATTTCATACGTAGATGGCTGTGAATAGTTATTGTTCTCGGTGGTGTATGTAGCAACATAAATTATTGTTTAACATGAGTTTGATATCTTATTGCATTGTGTACTTTTAAGCTTTGTTTGAATTAATTCCATTGCTGTTTAGTTCGCGTAATGTTTACGGCGTTGAAGATGGATCCAAGAAAACTGCTGGCAGTACTGGCTGTAATAGCATGTTCAATATTCGTAATGGCTGCCATCCGTGAGCAACACGTGGGTGATGCTGTGACGCTTGAGTCACAAGTGAAATACTTTAAAGCTAATAAAAGTGGGGGAGGGATTAAGTAGGAAGTCTAAACAAATTGTTATGAACGTTTACAGTAGCCTACCAGACGAGAATCCGCTGTGGACTGTGGAAGAAGTGGTGAAAGAAACCGCTCAGATGGCCGGCGTTTCTACGTAGGCCTACAGTGTTTACACGGCTCGCGCGGAATTTAAAGGAATACGTATGGTTTCTTGAGGTACCATATCGTATATACTGGCTTGTGGTTTTATATACAGTATGTCCTGAGGGTTTCTGACGATACGTCTCCCTAAAGTCGCTGAAAATCTTGTTTTAAGAAAGTGTCTGAATGATGTAAACAAGCAATTAAGGCTATAAGGGAAGTGAAACAAACTGTAATTCAAGTAAGCTGCATGCCAGGATTTATGTGACAGAAAAAGTTCTCTTTCGTTTGACTGTTCGTCAGTAGGCCTATGTGTCAGCTCAGTTCGAACTATGCACTCGCCGTAAGTAAAACAGGAAGGGCTTTAACACGATATGGGTATAGGATCCTTAGCGAACTCGAAATAATAATAATAATAATAATAATAATAATAATAATAATAATAATAATAATAAATACCGGGCGAGTTGGGCGTGCGCGTAGAGGCGCGCGGCTGTGAGCTTGCATCCGGGAGATAGTAGGTTCGAATCCCACTATCGGTAGCCCTGAAAATGGTTTTCCGTGTTTTCCCATTTTCACACCAGGCAAATGCTGGGGCTGTACCTTAATTAAGGCCACGGCCGCTTCCTTCCAACTCCTAGGCCTTTCCTATCCCATCGTCGTCATAAGACCTATCTGTGTCGGTGCGACGTAAAGCCCCTAGAAAAAAGAATAATAATAATAATAATAATAATAATAATAATAATAATAATACTAATAATAATAATAATAATAATAATAATTTGTAGTCTATTTTATTTTCATAACTGCCCTCCATATGCAGAAATGTAGGCATGAGGGAATCATGAGTTCGTTTTTACCTGTCGAATGAAGAGACTACAATATTTACAACATTTATGGAAACACTGTATTTTGCAATCCCACTCATAGGTGGGTTTTCAACTTGTTGAACTATGAGAAACTGCCTCTGACAGTCGTTGCACGAGAGAGGAATCGTATACTTATGTCGTCATACTTTTCGTTGTCCCCATGTGTCTAGCTCACCAAAATTGCATTGTGAAATGAAAATAAACCTTGCTTCTCTTGCCTTTGTATTCGTCAGTAAGCCTAATCTGTATGTTTTTTACATGGTCAATAAAGGAATAAATAGGTATGGTACGTAATCAAAGTGCAACTATGTGAAAGGAAGTGATTACTTTCGATGCTACACTATTTGAGAATGAAGTACTTGTCAGATAGACGTACGACGTTAATAATAAGCTGGTTGTGGCAGACAAGGAGAACCGAAACGGGAAGCGGGAACAGGGGACGAGCTTACATGCGGAAGGATACTTTTCCTCAGCTCTTGAGTTGACTTTTAGTGTAGTAAGGTTTTTTCTTTATGCATCTTACAACCATTCTAAACAGGTTGGATTTTGAAAGTTCCTCATCTGGTGCTATTTTGTGTAAGTTTCGTTGCTGCTAGGGCCTTCTTCGCATACTTCACACCATCATGGACATAATATAATATCAGTTTGGAAAGCTTTCGGAGTTTAATTCCTCATTTCACCCATGGAGATTGTGAGTCATAAGAATTTCAGTGTTTGTGGTATGCTGTGCAACTATCGTGAGAAAAAAGGAACAGAATACACCAATCGAATTCGATCTGTAACCGTGAGCATAAGATGCTACTCTAAGAGTATGGAGGTTTTTATATGTTGTTGAGATAAACATGAGAGTGGGAATGAGTGTAGTGGATCACGGTTTCCTCGCAGATGACTGGTTGTAAAGATGCATGATGTAACTCTTCGGAGAAGTGGGATTATAGCCCATTAAACAAGCTCCACTAAGTAAAGAGTGTCCCTATTAAAAGTCACGATCTTGTTATGGAAAAATTGAAATTGATTACATGATCAACAGGAAATCTTGCGAATGTTCAAACGAATTTTGGCAAATGCATCTTAGAAAACAAGACAAGACATATTTTATTACGAGAGACTATAGCACGGGACGAGGTACCGTACATGTACAATAGGGTTACCGTACGTCCGAATTGTTTAGGTTTCCAAGTTCGTCCGGAGAAGTTCGAGGGGATTTCCGATTAAGACTTAATTACCTTCTCAAGAACTGACAATATGCTGTATACATTTGTTATTTCTGGAAATGTTGGCCGATGGTTTTCTTTAACCAAGGATGATGTAGTGGAAGTTGGCAACTGTAGGTTGTGAAAAAATCTAAAGTGTGTTTCCTGATCGATTTACGTCGAAAATAGGCCACCAATAGTACTCTCAGTGAAATTTTTCAATAATGAGCTCAGCGAATACTATGCTATTCTTTTGCATTCGCTCATGTCAATATATCATAGTAAAATTGAAGCAATAGAACGAAAGGGAAATTCAGTTAATGAGGTACTTGATATTCTTAGTGGGATGGGAACTTTATGCATTCCCTTCAAAGTCGAGGAAATCTTGCAAAACGTAGAGGATGAATGCTTAAGTATAGAATGTAAGGAATATACCGAAACATCGGATATATTGTATACTTCATGCACTGAATAAAAAAAATTTAAAAAATATCTTTATTTGCAAATGAGGTGTCTATCTCGGTGGCAAATGGTACACTAAAATACATTATTGTCAAGCTCTAAATATTAAATTAACAAGAGAATAAAATTTTCCTATAATACAATATTATATAATTTACGCTAACAATTTTTCTATTAAACACACAGCTCATCCTTAATAAATTTACATTGTTTACAAAATTCTACTTATAATACCTCCTGTACTACTTACAAATATAGTCAACTGATATACAGTATGTGGAATTACTTCAAATGATACTGTACAACTGGTATAAGATTAAAATTTACATTGCATTTATTTACTTTTTCTTTTCTTTACCCATTCTGGAACCTAAGTAGCATAACGACCTGCTGCATCTTAACCAGAGCCCCTTTTACCACCACTTTTCAGAGTTCCTGAAGGGCCTTCACAGCTACCGTAGCGGTCCCAGAGCCCTCGAAGTCCCCACTGTACTTCACCCCTACAGGCAGTCCCCTACTTTGGCTGTCCAAACTCCTTAGACCAGGGGATGGAATTAATTTATTCACACACATTTTTATTTACATTAACCTGCACTGGTCGAATGCCCTCTAACATTTCATTTATTTTCTCTGTTGCTGTTTATTCTCTTTTTGAATATCTGTACAGATTTTGGAAAAGGATCAAACACTACACCTGGTAAACTGTTCCACTCCTTCATACCCTTCCCAATGAATGAAAATTTACCCCAATCGCTTCGGCTAAAATTCCTTCTAATTTTATATTTGTGGTCAGTCCTGCCGATATAATTATTATCCAACTGAAGCCTCTCACGGATATCTCCCCATGCTTCTTCTCCTGTATAGGCTCTATATAATCCTATAAGTCTAGTTTTCTCCCTTCTCTTACTTAAAGTTTCCCACCCAAGTTCCTTTAACATTTCTGATACACTACTCTTTCTCCTGAAAACCTCTGTTACAAATCTTGCTGCTTTCCTCTGCACACTATCTATTTCTTTTATTAGGTATTCTTGGTGAAGATCCCAAACACTGTTTGCATATTCCAATAATGGACGAACCATACTTAAGTAACTTTTCTCTTTTAATTCTTTGTTGCATCCTTTAAGTAGCCTCATTATGACATGTAACGATCTGTATGCTTTCCCAACAATGTCATCCACATGACCCTTCCAGTGCAAATTACTTTCAAATCTTACACCTAAGTATTTGCACTTGCCATCTTTTGGGATAACTACCCCATCCAAAGTATATTCAAATTCAGTTTTAAAACTCCTGTTTGCAAATGTTGTAACAGTTGATTTGCCTCCATTAACGTTCATGTTATTCTCTTCAACCCATTCTTGGATACTCTCAAGGTCCCTTTGTAATTCTGAACAATCCTCAATGGTATTTATTTCCCTATAAACAATTATGTCATCTGCATACAATCTTATTTTTGATGTTATATTGTTCCCTAAATCATTTACGTATATTAAGAAAAGTAACGGACCGATTATACTACCCTGTGCAATTCCGTTCCAAACTTTCTCTTCCTGCGATACGTTAATTCCCACTTTGACTTTCTGAACCCTTGAATTTAGAAATGTTTTTACCCAACGTGTAACCCTTACGTCCAATCCTATTCCCTCCAATTTCTTTAATAATATTCCATGTTCCACTCTATCAAAGGCTTTGGAAAGATCTATGGCTATGCAATCTAACTGTCCTCCTAAATCCAATTGATCTGATATGTCCTGCTAAAATCCCACCAGTTGTGCCTCACAAGAAAATTTCTTTCTAAATCCATACTGGCTCCTCATGAACCAATTTTTATCATCACATATCCCTCTGATGTACTTTGCTATTAAACTCTCCAGTATTTTACAAACTATACTGGTCAGGCTGATTGGTCTGTAGTTCTCTGGTTTCCTTTTATCTCCCTTTCCTTTATAAATTGATATTATTATAGATTCCTTCCATTCCTTTGGTATTACACTATTATTTATGACATAGTCAAAGATAAATTTTAAATAAGGCACTATATACCACCCCATTGTATCACCTCCCCAGTAATCTGATCACTCCCTGCTGCTTTTCCTTGCTGAAGCAGTTGGATTTCTCTGAAAATATCTTCATTTGTGAATGAGAAGCTTCTTGTTTCCCTCTGTGTCTCTCCCTCTGTATCTTCTCTTTCGGTTTCCAACTCCTGACAATCATCTACTGAATCTCTGAATTCCCTACTAAAGAGGTTTGCTTTCTCAGTATCTGTTAAATAGTGTTCACCCCCTTCTCCCACCATTGTAGGAATTTGGATTCCGTTTCCTTAAAGGCATGTGCATCTTTCCAGTGGTCGAATTTGGAGAGAATTTCCTTTTTGGAAGAATGTTCTATCTGTATATGTGTTTGCTCACTTGTACAATTTAAATACATTTAGTGATGATTTAAAAGCAGAAACGTGCAATAACATTTTTGGCGCTTCGGCGGTGGGTGATATTATTTAAGTGTTCAACTAGAGAGGCGTGCTTTGAATTCTTGAAAAATTGCATAATTCTCTTTTTAATTCCTGGGCATAATGCACGCATTGAAGGATTGACTTGTTTTCACTAATTCAGTCAGTGGACATAAGAGAGAATTCGCCTCTCTCTAGACACAATACGAGAAATAATTTTCTTGCAGTATAATATTTCAAGATATGAGTTGCGCGGTAATAATCTCTACACATATATTTTGACAAACAGCAAGCTCCTGGCAATGACTAGTGAATCAGAGAAGTAGGAAGTCTGATCATTGTAAGCGACATGTAGCATCTTTGTAATAAGCAAGTGTGACATGTTCCATATTTGACTTTTTTTTAGTACAAAGTATCCTGGTTTCTTACTTTTGCTGTCCTGGTATTACATCTTTGATGTCCTAGGTAACTCTACGTGTAGAGTTTGACACTGATTCTTCCATACACAAGGGTCCACTCGCTTCTTGTGCTGGTAAGAGTACATATGAAACTCAGCTTCCTTAAACAAGAAGTTTCACCCTATTCATCCCCATCGTACTATTTACTCCTTGCGTACCTCTCTCAGTTTAGCAGTAGAAGATAAAAACAGGAATACAGTAGCTCGTTGTCTATCTATGTATTTCGGTTTGTTTCTTTTATAAATTCTCTGTGTCTAAATTACCTGTGTCTAAGCAATAACTCCTGCTTGCTTGTGTTTACAGGGACGTGGAGGACGCTTTTGTGATGTATCGGATATCATTTTTATGGTATTCCTTCATCTCCATAGTTGTCACAATGTTCGTGGGCATGGTGGTGAGTTACGCTACGCAAAAGAAAAAGACTTCGCTGGACTACGACAAGTCGAATTTCGAACCAGAAGCGGCTTTAGCGAAGGAGTTACTTCTAAGTGGAGAGGGTGGAGCGGCAAGGATGATGAAGAGCTCTCCAGCTGGGGACGTCGTTCCAGTTCATCAAGACAGTTCTGTGTAAAGATATTTATTGGTCTGAAATCAGACCATACGGAACAAAGTTTAATATTTCACACTGCGAAGAAAACGATAAACATCTCATTCAGCATCAAAGAAATCGATATTACACGAGTGATTATCTACATAGTGCCTAATATTACGAGTACATCACAGCACATCAACCAGGGCCCCTTTGAGTTGCTACTCTAATTATCCTAATATAGAGTTTTATTGATCTAAAGACATATACTACTACACTGATCATCCAATAAGTTTTTCAAACAGACGGAACATTTACTCTTTAAATCAGTTAGACTTCACCTCATCATCACGTACTATTTCAGTCTTCACAATGTATTTCTTAGGCTCCCTAGGGAATGTGTACCACTGAACGTTGGAAAGTGCCAAGCTGCTCTTTTGAACTTATTATTTAACAAAATACGTGCATTTCCTCTATTAATACTGATAATACATGTAACTCTATGCTCTTAGCTAGTATCTAAGGTCTTCCCCACCTAATTCTGGAAGTTTATCACGAGCCACGAGACCATTCTTCACGCCATCTCAGTTTGACCGTATGATTCCCTCACGTTTCCAGGGTAATGTGAGGAGTCGTCACTTTTTGAACAACAGATGACTGAACTAGTTTCCCAGTTTCCATCTTCCTCTATAAACTGTGTTTCAAGAGTTGTGTGATTTTGTCGAATAGTATTGTACGGTTGCAGTATTGTAAAATGTTATTGATCATAAAACTTCATCATTTTGTTCTTCATGCGAACTTTACTTATGGAACTTATGTTCAAATGTCAGGTTTCTTATCGATGTCTGTTTTGTTGTTAGTCACATAAGGTCAACAGAAATAACTCACATATCAAGACCTGGGAGTACTCATTTGTCATTCATCGGCCAAGAGGTAATTATTAGACAGTAATGGTTTGTCTCTTTTGCTAAGGGCTGAAGACGTGAAACACTTTGCTAGTAGTTTCCCCACCGGGCGAGTTGGCCGTGCAGTTAGGATTGCGCAGCTGTGAGCTTGCATCCGGGAGATGGTGGGTTCGAACCTCACTGTCGGCAGCCCTGAATATGGTTTTCCGTGGTTTCCCATTTTCACGCCAGGCAAATACTGGGGCTGTACCTTAATTGCTTCCTTCCCACTCCTAGGCCTTTCCTGTCCCATTGTCGTCATAAGACCTATCTGTGTCGGTGCGACGTAAAGCAAATAGTCAAAAACCATAGTTTCCTATGGCTCCTTGACATGGTTGTTGTGTTGCTTAAGAGCTATGTATGACTTCGTCAATAAATTCTGTGCGTGTATATGCACGAGAAACCGTTAGAATGGTTTGTGTTGCTACTGTAACTGAACAAGCGCTTTTTTAATGTAATTTGTTTTACGTCGCACACAGATAGGTCTTATGGTGACGATGGGATAGGAAAGGTCTAGGAGTGGAAAGGAAGCGTCCGTAGCCTTAATTAAGGTACATCCCCGGCATTTACCTAGTGTGAAAATAGAAAACCACGGAAGACCATCTTCAATTAATTGTTTGGATCCGGGAAATGAAATAACCGATTTATTCAGGAATGAGTGGTAAAAAACTCAAACGGAAACCTTGCTCGGAATGGCCGCCATCAACGCTGTGTTCCGATCCTCGGTTCAACAGAATAGAAAACCTCCTCATTTTTCTAGTCTTCCTTCCTAAGTAGTACAGTGACTAATGTAGAACTTGATTACCATACTATTTCCACGAATCAATAATTAAAATCCCCCGTACTATCAGCCCCGAGGGGCCTTTGGCCTACCAAACGACTGCTGCTCATTCTGAATGCCTGCAGATTATGAGGTGACGCGTGGTTAGCGTAACGAATCATCTCGGCTGTCATTCTTGACTTTCTAGACTGGGGCTGCCATCTCACCGTCAGATTGCTCCTTAAGTGTAATCATGCAGGCTGAGTTGGCCTTGAACCAGCCCTCAGGTCCCTGAGACCGGAATCGAAGGCAGGCACTCTACCGCTACATCACGGGGCTAGCAGTATGTCCATGCAGCATGTATTTTATTTTCTAGACAGCGTCTATTATTTTCCTTCTGTGCAACAAAGCAAACCCGTGGCGCAACAATCGATTAGCTCCTTGACCTGCCAAGTCTACTACTGCCTATCTAGAAGTCTTTGGTGATAACTCGTTCAGCTGAAGGTGGAAGGGGGTTTACCAACGTCGAGCTGCAAGCAAGGAAATGTAAATCTCAGGTTATATTAAGAATATTGTAATATACATACTTATCACAAGAAAGGCCCTTTGTGATGACCAAGCGTGCGCGAGCAATTTGTTTTGTTACTTAGGAAAACCAGCAATAACATGTTATTATATTTAAAAGAATTACCAAGATCTTTGCATGCTGTTACTGGCCTTGGTAGAGATATATTTTGCCATGAAACGTCAGGGATAAATTTCGAATAAATTATCTGCTTCTTGTTCCTAAGAGAAAGTTGTACCATTTTTATGGCTGCTAAGTACAATCAAACCCAGCAATAGCCAAACATTTGCCCACATACTGCATGAAGCTGTCTTGCTCTACACCCCCTTTGAGCATCTTATAAATTAAAATAATTCTTCAATATATGCCTTGTCTATGGACGAATATTATTTTCCTGAATACCATTTCCTAAACACTGACAGTTTTGGAGAGAGTCTGTAAATGTTTTGTACCTACATACGTTACTTTTAATAAAGAAATACATATGTATGTTGTTTGTATATATGATGGAAACATCTCTGAATGAATGAACGAAGATCTAGGCCCTGTGTTTCACTTCATTTCCTCAGTTTCTTCCCAGCATGATCATCTATGATCCTAACACAACTCAATAATAATAATAATAATAATAATAATAATAATAATAATAATAATAATAATAATAATAATATGTACAATTCATAGAATTTTCCCCCTTCGATAATTAGTCTAGACTAGAGACTGCACGAGTGAGTAAACATGTAATCGATATGTTCATGGATGTCAAAACCACTGTTTTATGTCCGCTGACAAAATGTCCACTTTTTCATAGTCCATAATGCTCATGTCCACATGTATAGTGTCCATAAGCACGTGTGTCTACACTGAAATGTCCATGATCATGTGGGTCCACATTACCTATCTCCAGAGGCCTTAAGCTACTGAAACACGACGATTTTATGTGTATGAAAGTATGACAGTTCTTTTTAATTAAAATGTAGTATTTGGATGAAGTACAATGCGAAATCATATTGTGGGCAGAAACAATATAATCATCAATATTTTTTATTTTAATTGGTGACCTCCTCAGGGTAAAGCTCCAACAGGTAAGCGATGTCTCTCTGATATCTCTGAGTTTCACTTCTTTCACTACAGACAGCATAATTTCGAACCATTTGCTCACATTTTCTCAAGTTTAAAGTATATATTTGTTTAAGATGTCGAACACCCACATGTCCTGGAGGAAGTGAATTTATTAGTAAGGCATTATCATGGTGGTCTTATTGTAAATATTCGATAAGCCTACGTTTCCATATGTTGGCAAGGTGAGTAACACTAGACTTTTGGTACTTACTGTGCCAATCCTCAGAAGGATTTGTTGTTCTCTGAAAACCACTAAATACAAGGTTATATACATTCCAGTTTGCAGGAAATCCTCTGACGTTCGATGTACAGAGTAAGGCCCCAAACAGATCCTGCAACGGTATCGACCACTGTATCGAATATTTCATTTACGTCATCCACAGGTACGAAAGAATAGCCATTAATTTACTTATGTCATAGCGTATAGTTGATTCTCCATTCCATTGAAGACTTCCTAAAGTTTAATTTTTACAGCATTCCACCAGGTTGATTTCAGAAGTGGCAAAGATAATCTTTAATTTCAGCATATGGAAAAAGAAGTCTAGCTGTATTGATGGTACTAAACAGAGAAAACCCAGTGAGCTCATGCAGAAACCTGCCTTGAAATTTCCCTAAAATTATCTGCGTCATATGGAAAGCTTGCTTATCAAAAAAAATAGCTGCGAATTTTAACTGGAAATTTCCAAAGTCGAACCTGGAGTATGCCATATCAAAGCAGTGAGTTAATAGCAGTTGGACATCCCTGAACTCTCCAGATGCTCGAGCGAGTTGTAAGGCGTGCCCTTGAACTTCGCACGAGTCCATGCGTTCCACCAGTAATCAAGGCTGTCCAAACGGAACTAAAGCATTCCATGCAGTTATACTGCTATGTTTGTCGAGATTCCAGTTTTGACTTCGAAACATTCCATTTAAAATTCGCAGTCAGTCTTTATTCGCCACCTTTATTCCCAGGAATTATTATTACTTGGCTTCTTACTTGTAGGCGTCTCTGTGACTCAGGCGCTTAGACGTTGATTTTTCAATTTGAAGTGGACGTAGTTGACGTGGGAGTGGTTCCCTCCAGGAGCTCCGGCTTCTCCCGTAAATTATATCCCAGTAACCCACCGTAATCATTCACTTGTCACCGTCCCGATGATCTGCCACAAGTGTCGACAGCCAGCACGATCCTATTACTTGGCGCTAGTTAGGGGTTCATCTCCTGACCTGGCACTTCCTTGGAAAATAGTTAAATAGATTAAATGTTGATGTTTCACTCGGTCAACCAAAGAGCCATTTTTTTTTTAATTTGAATATTACTGAGACATTTTGACGACCGGTTGTACGGGTATCTTATTACAAGGATATACAGCGTTAATAGGAGGCAATGGGCCATCCAACACCAGCGGGTGTTACCAGACTCGAACCGGTATGAAATACATTGTACATTTCATCCAGTTTCATTCTGTCGCCCTAAGTGCCTAGTCTAAACTGGGTGAACCCGAACTTTCCAAAAGAGAAAGAATTGTTTCCATCGCTTCTGCACTTCAAGACGCTTTGACGGGGAATTTAAAAACACGTCCTTCCGGGAGAACCAAACACTCCTTTACCTATTTCAGTGGGCAGCCCCATTACCGTATGTGATTGGGATTGTATTAGGACAGGTGACCTCGGACGTGTGATAAGATCATATGTTAACACTAGCAAGATACCCGTGCTTCGCTACGGTATTATACTGAAATTTATAATTGAATGCTTATTGTTTTAGATATATAAACCGCCGAAATTCGCGAACTGACTCGTTTTCTGCGAGAATCCACCAAAATTCCCGATCTGACTGGTTTTCTATTATTTCACGGCACGTTTCCTCCCATTTTTCAATCTTCCTTTCAAGCAATCGATTTCGTACTTCCCGGGCTAGGCTCAGGTATTCCTCCCGGTCAGTTGGGTCCGTAAATCTTTGCCATCTTTTCCTATAATCGTTTTTAATATGGATAAAATCCTTCAGGAGATCCGGCGTGGTGTCATATTGGGTGCCTTGGCGGCACTGAACCCGCGGCCGGACTGCATTCTTAGTCATTTGTCCAGGAGCCGTTACCAGCGCGGTCCGCACATTTGACGACGGTCCGGAATATTATTATTATTATTACTATTATGTGTTGCTGGAATGGCTGATGACAGGGAAAACTGGCGTATCCGGAGAAAAACCTGTCCCGACTCCGTTTTGTCCAGCACGAATGTCACATGGAGTGACCGGGATTTGAACCACGGCACCCAGCTGTGAGAGGCCGGCGCGCTGCCGCCCGAGCAACGGAGGATACTTATAAGTACATTAATAACAGTAAAATCAATTGGATACACCTCCTTCTACACCCCACCGCCGTTAAGTTTATTTACCGCCACCCCCCCCCCCAAAAAAAATATTAAAATAATGCTTGTTTCTTTATGTTTAAGGGAGATTCCAAACACCAATGTTCACGTCTATTACCTTCAGTTTTGAGATATAAGTATCCCCATAAAAGTAAATTACTTTTTTCACTTCATTTCAAATTACTCCCCCCCCCCCATTCCCTAAGTGAACTTTCCCGCAAAAAAAAACTTGTTTCTTTAATACTAAAGGATCTTCTAAATACCAAATATCACAACTCTAACTTCTTCAGTTTTTGATTTATGTGTCCTCATGAAAGGAATTCAACTCCTTTACACTCCCGCCCTCCAAGATGGTTTCCCCACCAAATGCGTTTTTCTTTGTTTTTTAAGGAGATCCAAATACGAATTTTCACGTCTGTAACAACTTTATATTTATTAGATGTATGTATTCTCATAGAATTAAGTCAATTAATTTTTCAATTCTTTCACCCCCCCTCCCCCCGCCTTCAAGGGATTTTCCGAGAATACGTGTTTCTTTACTTTTAAAGCAGATTGTAAATATCAAATTTCACGTCTGTAACATCTTCATTTTTGAGATATCAGTAGGCTAATTAAAAGAATTCAACACCATTTTCAGTCACTTTTACCCCCCCCCCCCCATCTTCCACCCGAGTGGTATTTCCGGAAACTAAAAATACACGTTTCTTTATGTTTAATAGAGATAAAAGATACCATTTTTCACTTCTGTAACATGTTAAGTTTTTTTAGATATACTGTAAACATTCTCATTTTAAAATTTCACCCCATTTGAGTTCCTCTTAAGCGGAGTTTCCAAAAACAAATCACCTATGTTTCTTTACATTTACAGGAGATTCCAAACACCCACTTTTTACGTCTGTAACATTTTACGTTTCCAAGATATTCTGTAGATATTGTCTTTCAAAAAATTCACCCCAATATGTCACTCCTGTTTAACCGCCATTAATTGGATTTTCCAAAAACTAAAAAATACGTGTTTCTTTATTTTTAAAGGAGATCCCAAACACCAATTTTCAGGTCTGTAATATCTTTCGTTTCTGAGATATATGTATCCTCATTAAAGGCATTCAACCCATTTTTCACCCTTTTACACCCCTCCTATTAGGATTTACAGGAAACAAAAAATACATGTTCCTTTATTTTTAGAGGAGATTCGAACTACCAATTTTTACATCTGTAAATTTTAAAGTTTTAAGTTGTAGACACACTCATTTTAAAAAATTCACCCCCCCCCCCCCACTTTTCACCCTCCAATATTTCGATTTTCCAAAAACGAAAAAAATACGTATTTCTTTACTTTCAAAGAAGATCCAAAATACCAATTTTCAGGTCTGTAATATCTTCAGGTTCTGAAATATAAGTAGCCTCATTAAAGGCATCCAACCCATTATTAACCCTTTTACACCCTTCCTATTGGGATTTTCCGAAAACAAAAGAATACGTGTTTCTTTATTTTTAAAGGAGAATCTAAATACCAATTTTTACATCTATAAACTTTAAAATATTTGAGATATAGATACACCCATTTTAAAAAATCACCCCCTTTTCACCCCACCAGCCCCATTAATTGGATTTTCCACAAACAAAAATATGTGTTTCTTTATTTTTAAAGGAGATCCCAAACACCAATTTTCAGGTCTGTAATATCTTCAGGTTCTGAAATATAAGTAGACTCATGTAATGCATTCGACCCCTTTTTCACCCCTTTTCACTCCTCCTATTGCGATTTTCCGAAAACAAAAAAATACGTATTTCTTTATTTTTAATGAAGATTCTAAATACCAATTTTTACATCTGCAAACTTTAAAAGTTTGGAGATATAGAATCACTCATTTTAAAAATCCCCCCATTTTCACCCTCCCATTAATTGGATTTTCCAAAAACAAAAAAATACGTGTTTCTTTATTTTTAAAAGAGATCAAATGTACCAATTTTCAGGTCTGTAATATCTTCAGTTTCTGAGATATAAGTACCGGTATCCTGATTAAAGGCATTCAACCCATTTTCCCACATTTTCACCCTTTTTCACCCCTCCTATTGGGATTTTCTGAAAACAAAAAATACGTGTTTCCTTAATTTTAAAGAAGATTCTAAATACCAATTTTTACATCTGTAAACTTTTAAAGTTTTGAGATATGGATACACTCATTTTAAAATTTCACCCCCCTTTTCACCCCCTTAGTGACGGAATATCCAAAAATCCTCTCTTAGCGAGCACCTACATCTTAATATGAATATATCCCCAAAATTTAATTTCTTTATGTCCAGTGTTTTGGCTCGGCGATGATGAATCAGTCAGTCAGGACAAGTTATTTTATATATATAGACTAGCAAGATACCCGTGCTTCGCTACGGTATTATACTGAAATTTATAATTGAATGCTTATTGTTTTAGATATATAATCCGCCGAAATTCGCGATCTGACTCGTTTTCTGCGAGAATCCGCCAAAATTCGCGATCTGACTCGTTTGCTAATAGATTACGGCAAGTTTCCTCCCATTTTTCAATCTTTCTTTCCAGCAAACGATTTCGTACTTCCCGGGCTAGGTCCAGGTATTCCACCCAGTTAGTTGGGTCCCTAAATCTTTGCCATCTCTTCCTATAAGCATTTTTAATATGGATCAAATCCTTCAGGGGATCTGTCGTGGTGTCGTCTTGGGTGCCTTGGCGGTAGCCTACTGAACCCGCGGCCGGACTACATTCTTAGTCATTAGCCGTCCAGGACCCGTTTTCAGCGTGGTCCGCACATGTGACGACGGTCCAGAACATTATAATTATTATATTATTATTATTATTATTATTATTATTATTATTATTATTATTATTATTATTATTATTATTATTATTATTATTATTATTATTATTATTATTATTATTATTATTATTGTTATTATTATTATATGTTCTGGACCCCACGGCAATATGCAAGACCGCTACTTGGCGGTAAATTACATCTTCTGCCATTGTCATTGTTGACAATGAGACCAGCACCATTGTAGCGCGTAGGCAAGTGTGCGGGATTTCTGGCGATACGAATGACATACTTCCGTGTATTATTGACCTTATTATAGAGGTGAACAATTTGACGGTCAATATCATTCCTATCGTTTATTTCAAATGTGTTTAAATTTTTATTTATATGCCAGAAGAATCTACTGTAATCTAAGAACGTTCTCCGAAGGGAAAGATGGCTGTTGAAAAAGAACCCAGGAAAGATTAAAAATGATCGGTTTATGATCAGAATAAGTACATCGCAAGTCTACAGCCTGATTCCTATCATTCGACAGGATCAGGGATGGAATAAATAAAGCCCCATCTAGCGGCGACAATATGAATTGTGCCGTCTGCCGAAGCTCCCCTCTGGGGCAATGATCGATGAGTGACAAATGAAATGAAATATTGGACAGTGTTTCTGGAATGAATGATGACAGGGAAAGCCGGAGTATCCGGAGAAAAACCTGTCCCGCCTCAGTTTTGTCCAGCACGAATGTCACATGGAGTGACCGGGATTTGGAACACGGAACCCAGCTGTGAGAGGCCGGCGCGCTGCCGCCTGAGCAATTGAGGCTCCTTATAAGTACATTATGAACAGTAAAATCAATTGGTCTCACCGCCTTTTACACCCCACCGCCGTTAAATTTATTTACCCCCACCCCCCAAAAAATTAAAAGAAGGTGTGTTTCTTTATGTTTAAAGGAGCTTCCAAATACCAATGTTCACGTTTATTACCTTCAGTTTTGAGATATAAGTATCCCCTTACAATTAATTCCCTTTTTTTAACTTCCTCTCACAATCCACCCCCCCCCCCTCACAAAGTGTTATTAAGGCAAAAAATACTTGTTCCTGTAATAGTAAAGGATTTCTAAATACCAATTATCACCACTCTAACCTCTTTAGTTTTTGATTTATGTGTCCTCATGAAAGGAATTCAACTCCTATTCACTCCCGCACCCCCAAGATTGTTCCCCCCCCCCCTCCAAAAAAACCGCGCTATTCTTTGTTTTTAAAAGAGATCAAAATACCAATTTTCACGTCAGTAACAACTTTAGTTTTTATTAGATGTATGTATTCTCATACAATTAATTAATTTTTTCAATCCTTTAACCCCCCAAACCCCCTTCATTGGATTTTCCGAGAATACGTGTTTGTTTACTTTTAACGCAGATTCCAAAAATCAAATTTCACGTGTGTAACATCTTCATTTTTGAGATATCAGTAGCCTAATTAAAAGAATTCAACACCATTTTCAGTCACTTTTACCCCACCCCCCACTACCCAAGTGGTATTTCCGAAAACTAAAAATACACGTTTTTTTTTATTTTTAGTAGAATTAAAAAATTACCATTCTTCACTTCTTAACATGTTAAGTTTTTTGAGATATACTGTAGAAATTCTCATTTTAAAATTCACCCCTTTTTAGTTCCCCTTAAGTGGAGTTTCCAAAGACAAATCACCTATGTTTCTTTACACTTACAGGAGATTCCAAATACCCACTTTTTACGTCTGTAACATTTTACGCTTCTCAGATATTCTGTAGATATAGTCTTTCAAAAAATTCACCCCAATTTGCCACTCCTGTTTAACCGCCATTAATTGAATTTTCCAAAAGCAAAAATATACGTGTTTCTTTATTTTTAAACGAGATTCTAAATACCAAATTTTACATCTATAAATTTTAAAAGTTTTGAGATATAGATACACTCATTTTAAAAATCTCTTCCCCCTTTCCACCCCCCGCCCATTATTTGGATTTTCCAAAAACGAAAAAATACCTGTTTCCTTATTTTTAAAGTAGATCCCAAATACCAATTTTTCAGGTCTGTAATATCTTCTGGTTCTGAAATATAAGTAGCCTCATTAAAGGCATTCAACCTCTTTTTCACCCTTTTCCACCCTTCCTATTAGGATTTTCCGAAAACAAAAAATACGTGTTTCTTTATTTTTAAAGGAGATTCTAAATACCAAATTTTACATCTATAAATTTTAAAAGTTTTGAGATATAGATACACTCATTTTAAAAATCTCTTCCCCCTATTCACCCCCCATTATTTGGATTTTCCCAAAACGAAAAAAATACCTGTTTCTTTATTTATAAAGTAGATCCCAAATACCAATTTCAGGTCTGTAATATATTCAGTTTCTAAGATATAAGTATTCTCTTTAAAGGTATTCAACCCATTTTTCACCCCTTTTCACCCCTCCTATTGGGATTTTCCGAAAACAAAAAACTACGTGTTCCTTTATTTTTAATGAAGATTCTAAATACCAATTTTTACATCTCTAAACTTTAAAACTTTTGAGATATAGATGCACTCATTTTAAAAATTCACCCCTGTTCACCCTCGCATTAATTGGATTTTCCAAAAACAAAAAAAATATGTGTTACTTTATTTTTGAAAGCGATCAAAAGTACCAATTTTGAGGTCTGTAATATCTTCAGTTTATGAGATATAAGTATTCTCTTTAAAGGCATTCAACCCATTTTTCACCCCTTTTCACCCCTCCTATTGGAATTTTCCGAAAACAAAAAAATAAGTATTCCTTTATTTTTAATGAAGATTCTAAATACCAATTTTTACATCTCTAAACTTTAAAACTTTTGAGATATAGATGCACTCATTTTAAAAATTCACCCCCCTTTCACCCTCGCATTAATTGGATTTTCCAAAAACAAAAAAATATGTGTTTCTTTATTTTTGACAGCGATTGAAAGTACCAATTTTGAGGTCTGTAATATCTTCAGTTTATGAGATATAAGTATTCTCTTTAAAGGCATTCAACCCATTTTTCACCCCTTTTCACCCCTCCTATTGGGATTTTCCGAAAACAAAAAAATAAGTATTCCTTTATTTTTAATGAAGATTCTAAATACCAATTTTTACATCTCTAAACTTTAAAACTTTTGAGATATAGATGCACTTATTTTAAAAATTCACCCCCCTTTCACCCTCGCATTAATTGGATTTTCCAAAAACAAAAAAATATGTGTTTCTTTATTTTTGACAGCGATTGAAAGTACCAATTTTGAGGTCTGTAATATCTTCAGTTTCTGAGATATAAGTAGCGGTATCCTGATTAAAGGCATTCAACCCCTTTTTCACCCTTTTTCACCCCTCCTATTGGGATTGTCTGAAAACAAAAAAATACGTGTTTCCTTATTTTTAAAGAAGATTCTAAATACCAATTTTCACATCTGTAAACTTTTAAAGTTTTGAGATATAGACACACTCATTTTAAAATTTCACCCCCCTTTTCACCCCCTTAGCGACGGAATATCCAAAAATCCTCTCTTAGCGAGCACCTACATTATAATATGAATGTATCCCCAAAATTTTATTCCTTTATGTCCAGTAGTTTTGGCTCGGCGATGATGAATCAGTCAGTCAGTCAGGACAAGCTACTTTGTATATAGACTAGCAAGATACCCGTGCTTCGCTACGGTATTATACTGAAATTTATAATTGAATGTTTAACGTTTTATATACAGTATAACCCGCCGATATTCGCGATCTGACTCGTTTACTGAGAGATTACGGCAAACTTCCTCCCATTTTTCAATCGTTTTTCCAGCAATCGATTTCGTATTTCCCGGGTTAGGTCCAGGTAATCCACCCGGTCAGTTGGGTCCCTAAATCTTAGCCATGCTTTCCTATAAGCATTTTTAGTGTGGATGAAATTCTTGAGGAGATCCGGCGTGGTGTCCTCTTAGGTGCCTTGGCGGTACTGAACCGGCGGCCGGACAGCAATCGTAGTCATTACCCGTCCAGGACCCGTTTCCAGCACGGTCCGCACATTTTGACGACGGTCCAGAACATTATCATTATTATTATTATTATTATTATTATTATTATTATTATTATTATTATTATTATTATTATTATTATTATTATTGGGTTCATGTTTGTGGGTTACTGTAGTCACGTCCTAGTTCGTGAACCATGGGCAACGGCTGAGTGGCCTAGTAAGTGGTCCTGAGAGTCGGGATACCAGTTGCTATGGAATGGGAGTGGGCATCTCGGACATATTCTGAGTCGTGGCCCTCCTTGTGCTCAGGCGGCTAGGACTACACAATTCACCGGTGGTCCATAACCCGTTAGAGGAGAGATCCTCACTTGGACTATGTGCAAGTAGGGCAGCATCCTGCTTCATGAATTTACCGAGCTCAGAACACTTTAAGCAAGCCTCGGACCTATGGGAGTAATGGAGTCCCACTCCCATTTGACAGGCGAGGGACTCCTTGGAAACAACTTGGCGAACGAAATGGAATTCGATGGGGAGCTATCAATATTAATGGGGCTTATGGAAGAAAGAAGGTAGAACTTGCTGAGTCAGCAAAGAGGATGCATCTGGATGTGCTAGGAGTAAGTGATATTCGGGTAAGGGGAGATAAGGAGGAAGAGATAGGAGATTATAAGGTGTACTTGACGGGTGTTAGAAAGGGAAGGGCAGAGTCTGGGGTAGGGCTCTTTATCAGGAATACCATTGCACGCAACATAGTTTCTGTTAGGCACGTAAGTGAGCGAATGATGTGGGTAGATTTGTCAGTGGGAGGAATTAGGACAAGAATTGTGTCCGTGTATTCACCATGTGAGGGTGCAGATGAGGATGAAGTTGACAAGTTTTATGAAGCATTGAGTGACATCGTGGTCAGGGTCAACAGCAAGGATAGAATAGTGCTAATGGGCGATTTCAATGCGAGAGTTGGGAATAGAACTGAAGGATACGAAAGGGTGATTGGTAAATGTGGGGAAGATATGGAAGCTAATGGGAACGGGAAGCGTTAGCTGGACTTCTGTGCTAGTATGGGTTTAGCTGTTACGAATACATTCTTCAAGCATAAGGCTATTCACCGCTACACATGGGAAGCTAGGGGAACCAGATCCATAATAGACTATATCTTAACAGACTTTGAATTCAGGAAATCTTTTAGGAATGTACGAGTTTTTCGGGGATCTTTCGATGATACAGACCATTATCTGATCTGTAGTGAACTAAGTATCTCTAGGCCTAGGGTAGAGAAAGTGAAATCTGTCTGCAAACGAATAAGGGTAGAAAATCTCCAGGACGAGGAAATTAGACAGAAGTACATGGATATGATTAGTGAGAAGTTTCGAACAGTAGACAGTAAGCAGGTTCAGGATATAGAAAGTGAATGGGTGGCATACAGAGATGCTGTAGTAGAAACAGCAAGGGAATGCCTAGGAACAACTGTGTGTAAAGATGGGAAAAGGCGAACTTCTTGGTGGAATGATGAAGTGAGAGCAGCCTGTAAACGTAAAAAGAAGGCTTATCAGAAATGGCTCCAAACAAGGGCCGAGGCAGACAAGGATTTGTACGTAGATGAAAGAAACAGAGCGAAACAAATAGTTGTTGAATCCAAAAAGAAGTCATGGGAAGATTTTGGTAATAACTTGGAAAGGCTAGGTCAAGCAGCAGGGAAACCTTTCTGGACAGTAATAAAGAATCTTAGGAAGGGAGGGAAAACGGAAATGAACAGTGTTTTGAGTAATTCAGGTGAACTCATAACAGATCCCAGGGAATCACTGGAGAGGTGGAGGGAATATTTTGAACATCTTCTCAATGTAAAAGGAAATCATCATGGTGGTGTTGCAAACAGTCAAGCTCATGGGGAGGAGGAAAATGATGTTGGTGAAATTATGCTTGAGGAAGTGGAAAGGATAGTAAATAAACTCCATTGTCATAAGGCAGCAGGAATAGATGAAATTAGACCTGAAATGGTGAAGTATAGTGGGAAGGCAGGGATGAAATGGCTTCATAGAGTAGTAAAATTAGCGTGGAGTGTTGGTAAGGTACCTTCAGATTGGACAAAAGCAGTAATTGCACCTATCTATAAGCAAGGGAACAGGAAGGATTGCAACAACTATCGAGGTATCTCATTGATTAGTATACCAGGCAAAGTATTCACAGGCATCGTGGAAGGGAGGGTGCGATCAGTCGTTGAGAGGAAGTTGGATGAAAACCAGTGTGGTTTCAGACCACAGAGAGGCTGTCAGGATCAGATTTTCAGTATGCGCCAGGTAATTGAAAAATGCTACGAGAGGAATAGGCAGTTGTGTTTATGTTTCGTAGATCTAGAGAAAGCATATGACAGGGTACCGAGGGAAAAGATGTTCGCTATACTGGGGGACTATGGAATTAAAGGTAGATTATTAAAATCAATCAAAGGCATTTATGTTGACAATTGGGCTTCAGTGAGAGTTGATGGTAGAATGAGTTCTCGGTTCAGGGTACTTACAGGAGTTAGACAAGGCTGTAATCTTTCACCTTTGCTGTTTGTAGTTTACATGGATCATATGCTGAAAGGTATAAAATGGCAGGGAGGGATTCAGTTAGGTGGAAATGTAGTAAGCAGCCTGGCCTATGCTGACGACTTGGTCTTAATGGCAGACTGTGCCGAAAGCCTGCAGTCTAACATCTTGGAACTTGAAAATAGGTGCAATGAGTATGGTATGAAAATTAGCCTCTCGAAGACTAAATTGATGTCAGTAGGTAAGAAATCCAACAGAATTGAATGTCAGATTGGTGATACAAAGCTAGAACAGGTCGATAATTTCAAGTATTTAGGTTGTTTGTTTTCCCAGGATGGTAATATAGTAAGTGAGATTGAATCAAGGTGTAGTAAAGCTAATGCAGTGAGCTCGCAGTTGCGATCAACAGTATTCTGTAAGAAGGAAGTCAGCTCCCAGACGAAACTATCTTTACATCGGTCTGTTTTCAGACCAACTTTGCTTTATGGGAGCGAAAGCTGGGTGGACTCAGGATATCTTATTCATAAGTTAGAAGTAACAGACATGAAAGTAGCAAGAATGATTGCTGGTACAAACAGGTGGAAACAATGGCAGGAGGGAACTCGGAATGAGGAGATAAAGGCTAATTTAGGAATGAACTCGATGGATGAAGCTGTACGCATAAACCGGCTTCGGTGGTGGGGTCATGTGAGGCGAATGGAGGAGGATAGGTTACCTAGGAGAATAATGGACTCTGTTATGGAGGGTAAGAGAAGTAGAGGGAGACCAAGACGACGATGGTTAGACTCTGTTTCTAACGATTTAAGGATAAGAGGTATAGAACTAAATGAGGCCACAACACTAGTTGCAAATCGAGGATTGTGGCGACGTTTAGTAAATTCTCAGAGGCTTGCAGACTGAACGCTGAAAGGCATAACAGTCTATAATGATAATGTATGTATGTATGTATGTATTATTATTGATGTTCTGGACCCCACAGCAAGATGCAAGACTTCTACTTGGCGGTAAATTACATCTGCTGCCATTGTCATTGATGACAGTATGACCAGCACCATTGTCGCCCGTAGGCAAGTGCGCAGGACTTCTGGCGATACGAATGACATACTTCCGTGTATTATTGACCTCATTAGAGAAGTGAATAATTGCACGGTCAATCTTATACCTATCGTTTATTTCAAATGTGTTTAAATTTCTATTTATATGCCAGAAGAATCTACTGTAATCCAAGAAGGTTCTCCAAAGGCAAGGATGGCTCTTGAAAACGAACCCAGAAAGATTAAAAATGATCGGTTTATGATCAGAATAAGTCCATTGAAAATCAACAGTCATTCAACCGGGTCAGGAATGGAATTAATAACGCCCCCAGTTAGCGGTGAGGATAGGAATTGTGCCGGCTGCCGAAGCCTGTCGCACTCCTCTGGAGCAATGATTAGTGAATGACAAATGAAGTGAAATGATATTGGAGAGTGTTGCTGGAATGAATGATGACGGGGAAAACCGGAGTACCCGGAGAAAAACATGTCCCGCCTCCGCTTTGTCCAGCACAAATCTCACATGGAGTGACCTGGATTTGAACCACGAAACCCAGCGGTGAGAGGCCAGCGCGCTGCCGCCTGAGCCACGGAGGCTCCTTATAAGTGCATGAGGAACAGTAAAATCAATTGGCCTCACCTCCGTCTTCACCCCACCGCGGTTAAGTTGATTTACCCCCCCCCCCCCAAAAAAAGAAGGCGTGTTTCTTTATGATTAAAGGAGATTCCAAATACCAATGTTTACGTCTGTTACCTTCAGTTTTGAGATATAAGTATTCCCATAAAAATAATTAACTTTTTCACTTACTTTCACACTCCCCCCACCCCCTTAAGTGAATTTTCCGGCAAAGAATATTTGTTTCTTTAATAGTAAAGAATCTTCAAAATAACGATTATCTTCAGATGTTGAGATATGTGTCCTCATGAAACGAATTCAACTCCTTTCCACATCCGCCCCAAAAGATGATTCCCCGATCCCCCCTCCCCCAAAACGCGTCGTTTTATTTTTAAAGAAGATCTAAATACCACTTTTTACGTCTGTAACAACTTTAGATTTTCTTAGATGTAAGTATACTCTTACAATTAATTCAATTAATTTTTCAATTTTTCACCCCCCCCTCACCACCCACCCTCCCTTCATTGGATTTTCCGAGAATACCTGTTTGTTTACTTTAACAGGAGATTCCAAATACCAGTTTTTACATCTGTAACATTTTACGTTTCTGAGATATACTGCAGATAGAGTGTTTCTAAAAATTCACCCCAATTTGTCACTCCTGTTTAACCCCCATTAATTAGATTTTCCAAAAAACAAAATAATACATGTTTCTGTATTTTGAAAGAAGATTCCATATACTAACTGTCTGGTCTGTAATGTCTTCAGTTTCTGAGATATAAGTATCCTCATTAAAGACATTCAACAACTTATTCACACTTTTCACCCCTCCTATTGGGATTTTCCGAAAACAAAAAATACGTGTTTCTTTATTTTGAAAGGACATTCTAAGTACCAATTTTTACATCTGTAAACTTTTAAAATTTTTGAGATATAGATACACTCATTTTAAAAATTCACCCCCCTTTCAACCCTCCACCATTTGGATTTTCCAAAAACGAAAAGTACATGTTTCTTTATTTATAAAGGAGATCCCAAATACCGATTGTCAGGTCTGTGACATCTTCAGCTTCTGAAATATAAGGATCCATATTAAAGGAATTCAACAATTTTTCACCCCTTTTCACCCCTCCTATTGGGATTTTCCGAAAACAAAAAAATACGTGTTTCTTTATTTTGAAAGTAGATTCTATGCACCAATTTTTAGATCTGTAAACTTTCAAAGTTTCTCGATATAGATACAGTCACTTTAAAAATTCAGCCCCTTCCCACCCTCCCAGTAATTGGATTTTCCAAAAACAAAAAACACGTGTTTCTTTATTTTTAAAAGAGATCAAAAGTACCAATTTTCAGGTCTGTAATATCTTCAGTTTCTGAGATATAAGTACCGGTATCCTGATTAAAGGCATTCAACCCCTTTTTCACCCTTTTTCCCCCCTCCTATTGGGATTTTCTGAAAACAAAAAAATACGTATTTCCTCATTTTTAGAGAAAACTTTAAATACCAATTTTTACGTCTGTAAACTTTGCAAGTTTGGAGATATAGATACACTCATTTTAAAATTTCACCCCCCTTTTCACCCCCTTAACGACCGAATTTCCAAAAATCCTCTCTTAGCGTGCACCTACATGTTAATATGAATGTATCCCCAAAATTTCATTTCTTTATGTCCAGTAGTTTTGGCTCGGCGATGATGAATCAGTCAGTCAGTCAGTCAGTCAGTCAGTCAGGACAAGTTATTTTATATATATAGATTACTGTATTTGACATTTTTGAATGAAAGATAGCTAAGGTTACGTCAATTATTTAATCAATATTTAGATGGTAGAATTAGAATAACAGAGGATTAGCTGAGTCTTTCTCGCGTCATTTTAATTTGTTTTATTATCAACGTGGGAGGATTAACCCACACATCTGTGGCTTCATAAATCAATTTTCGAATCAATTAATCATTTATAAAGAATTGTTGCTTATGGCGTAACCTAACTATTAATTGTTATTTTACAGTTTGAGTAAATTTAATGATTTTATTGTCCACTTAAACTTTTGGAATTTAATTCATTTCACGATTAGAATAAATTAATTAGTAAAAATTTAATCTGGTCCATTCTCATTTAGTAGTGATAGATTTAATTCCCTTACGTACCAACTCATGAAGAAGAATCCCGAACCAATCGCGATCAAAGCAGGTGAGAGTCTCCGAGCGGTAAGTACATTATATTACAGCGCGCCGTGGCAGAACCCAATAGCAGATTATCGCCGCCTCGACGTTTCCAAGGGTACAATACTGAATGATCTTATGTAGATGATCATCAGCTGGAAATAAACCTGTGATAGGTACTGATATTCCCTTTGGTAAAATGTACACTTGTCACAATATCGTGTGTACGTCTGTTCCTGCATGTCCAGCCACTGAAGATCCCCCAGCAAACGGTTAAGCCTAGTCGTTATTGTTGTTGTTGTTGTTGTTGTTGTTGTTGTTGTGGTGGTGGTGGTGGTGATGGTGATGGTGGTGGTTATTGTTGTTTCATGTATACATTTTGATCACTAGCTATGTATACGTATGAGGATGAAGTTGTGTTTAATAGTCGGTGTTAGTTAGATACCTGTATTAATGTTTTTATTTGAAAATAATTGGTATTAGGAAATGAAATGAAGTGACCATGTCCTATATGTTAAGTACAACTTCAACATTCTCCATGAAGGGGCTCTGCTCGTTTCGTTCACAGTTTACTGACATGCGGTCCAACTCCATGGCTAAATCGTTAACGCCGGGCTGAGTGGTTCAGACGGTTGAGGCGCTGATCTTCTGACCCCAATTTGGCAGGTTCGATCCTGGCCCAGTTCGGTGGTATTTGAAGGTTCTCAAGTACGTCAGCCTGATGTTGGTAGATATACTGCACGTAAAAAAATCCTGCGGGACTAAATTCCGGCACCTCGGCGTCTCCGGAAACCAAAAAGAGTAGTTAGAGGGACGTAAAGCCAATGACATTATTAATGGTTATCATGCTGGCTTTTGGTCCAAGGGGTGCTGGGATCGATTCCCAGCCGGGTCGGAAATATTAACCTTAATTGATTGAATCGTCTGGCTCGGGAGCAGAGTGTTTGTGTTGTCTTCAACATTAGAATTCATCTTAGGCAGGGCCGAAATTGTCGCCTGTAGGTCGTCTAATCACGAGACCTACACCGGGCATCTCCGGAGATCACACACCATTAAACTGATTTAATTCATATATAAATAAGTGGATGCCTCATCTCAGGAAATAAAATTTCTAAGTCGAAGCACGAATGTGTATATCCTGGCTCTGAAATCCAAAATGTTGCAAACGTAGAGGCGCGCGGCTGTGAGCTTGCATCCGGGAGATAGTAGGTTCGAATCCCACTATCGGCAGCCCTGAAGATGGTTTTCCGTGGTTTCCCATTTTCACACCAGGCAAATGCTGGGGCTGTACCTTAATTAAGGCCACGGCCGCTTCCTTCCAACTCCTAGGCCTTTCCTATCCCATCGTCGCCATAAGACCTATCTGTGTCGGTGCGACGTAAAGCCCCTAGCAAAAAAAAAATGTTGCAAAAGTATCTTAAGTCCTGGAGCACCCCTCCCTTTCCCACCTCAAGACAATTACAGATATGTTAATAAATATAAGACAAGTTCAGGCTATAAAACTGCATTCATACTCAGATACACGCGTAGATCTAGAAGTTTACACCTCCTCCCCGACTAATGAAAAGGCTGAAAAGCCACTCTAGCAAAAAAAAAGTTCGTATTAAAGAACTTTCTCCCTCTTAGAAGTGAAGCTTCCACGGTGTGAAGAATTATTTAATTTAATTTCCGGGTTGAACCGTGTTGTAGTTGTCTGTACATCACGTACAGTTGGCCGACGTTTCGAATACATTGCGGGCCGATGACCTTCGATGTTAGGCCCCTTAAAACAACAAGCATCATCAAGCAAGCGAATACATTGGAGTATTCTTTGTCAAGGCGACTGAAATACCCCTACTCGATCAAAGGTAATCAGTCTCCCAGGCAGCTGGGTATTTGTGCTGTTCCCAACATCCCTGCAACTCACACACCACACATAACACTATCCTCTAACACAATAACACGCAGTTACCTACACATGGCAGATGCCGCCCACCCTCATTGGAGGGTCTGCCTTACAAGGGCTGCACTCGGCTAGAAATAGCCACACGAAATTCTTCTTCTTCTTCTTATTATTATTATTGTTATTATTATTATTATTATTATTATTATTATTATTATTATTATTATTATTATTATTATTATTATTATTATTATTATTATTATTAAATTTTAATTTAAATTGCTGCCTGGGAGACTGATTACTTCAACACGATTCAACCCGGAAATTAAATTAAATAACTTTCTCCCTCTTCAGGACTCCGAAATTGGATCCATTTTCGAAATTCCCTACATTATATTTTTTTAATAAGTGATTCACATTTTATAATGCAGTGTATAAATGTTGTTCTATATGGACTTCCACATACATGATCCGTCCATCGTTTATTTTTTGTGCCCGTACTGCTCGACATAGTACTTGGACTGCAATATCCAAGCCTATGAGATGTATTTATAACATCGGGATATAACAGTCTCGCATGGTGTTATTCTACCGCAACATAAAGACGTAAAAACATTTCTAACATTTAAACCTGCAACGGTGCTGAGTACTGCTTACCTTACTTCAGGACAGTGAACTACACAAGCAAACAATAGTACTGTACTATAATACCGGAAGTGAGTCTGCATTCTAAGACTGATTGTCGTACGAACTACTGTCCGACTCGTTGGCTGAACGGTCAACGTACTGGCCTTCGGTTCAGAGGGTCCCGGGTTCGATTCCCGGCCGGGTCGGGGATTTCAACCTTCGTTGGTTAATTCCAGTGGCTCGGGGCTAGGTATTTGTGCTGTTCCCAACATCCCTGCAAGTCAGACACCACACACAACACTATCCTCCAACACAATAACACGCAGTTACCTACACATGGCAGATGCCGCCCACCCTCATCGGATGGTCTGCCTTACAAGGGCTGCACTCGGCTAGAAATAACCACATGAAATTATTATAATTATTATTATTATTATTATTATTATTATTATTATTATTATTATTATTATTATTATTATTATTATTATTATTATTATTATTCGTTCGTTCGTTCGTTCGTAATCTGTTTACCTCCAGCGTCGGTTTTTCCCTCGGACTCGGCGAGGGATTCCACCTCTACCGCCTCAAGGGCAGTGTCCTGGAGCTTCAGACACCGGGTCGGAGGATACAACTGGGGAGGATGACCAGTACCTCGCCCAGGCGGCCTCATCTGCTATGCTGAACAGGGGCCTTGTGGAGGGATGGAAAGTTTGGAAGGGATAGACAAGGAAGAGGAAAGGAAGCGGCAGTGGCCTTAAGTTAGGTACCATCCGGCATTTGCCTGGAGGAGAAGTGGGAAACCACGGAAAACCACTTCCAGGATGGCTGAGGAGGGAATCGAACCCCCTCTACTCAGTTGACCTCCCGAGGCTGAGTGGACCCCGTTCCAGCCCTCGTACCACTTTTCAAATTTCGTGGCAGAGCCGGGAATCGAACCCGGGCCTCTGGGGGCGGCAGCTAATCATTATTATTATTTTTATTATTATTATTATTATTATTATTATTATTATTATTATTATTATTATTATTATTATTATCATATGAACTAGGCCGTTTCGGGAACAGCTACAGTAGTTTGACAGTGCTCTCTGTAAAAAGAATGAGGAACCCTATAATACCCTGCGTCACTTATCTGTCAAACATGCCTGGCCGAGGCGGTAAAGGCGTGCTCGGTTCGCACGGAAGGACGTGGTTTCGAATCCCCGTCAGGAAGTCGTAAAATTTAAGAAACGAGATTTCCGCTTTCGGAGTTGCATATGGTCCTGATGTTCACTCAGTCCACCCCATAAATGAGTACCAGGTTAATTCCTGGGGCAAAGGCGGCCGGGCGTAGAGCTAACCACTCTACCCCATCACGTGCCGAGGTTAACAATGGTGGAAGCCTTTACCTTCCACTCCTGCTCTAGTTTCTTTTCTCCTAATATCGACTGAGACAAGGCCATAGCCGGGACGGGGGAAGGGGCGGTACGGGGTTTCAACTGGCCCCCTCAAATAAAAAATGACTTGATAAATTTAAATAGCACATCAGGGTATTTCGAAAACTCGACCTATTAAGTCAAAACTATTAGGAAATCAAGCATTTTTAATTTTTTAAATAATTTAACCTGTAAGGACTGTGGCGTTTGTAAATGTTTCTCTATGAATTCAGTTACCGAACTCGATAGCTGCAGTCGCTTAAGTGCGGCCAGTATCCAGCATTCGGGAGATAGTGGGTTCGAACCCCACTGTCGGCAGCCCTGAAGATGGTTTTCCGTGGTTTCCCATTTCCACACCAGGCAAATGCTGCGGCTGTACCTTAATTAAGGCCACGGCCGCTTCCTTCCCAGTCCTAGGCCTTTCCTGTTCCGTCGTCGCCGTAAGACCTATCTGTGTTGATGCGACGTAAAGCCAATAACCAAAAAATATGAATTCAGTTAACATTTTTACTGAAACAAATTACGATTGTGTGCCACCATCTCTCATACCCTGCTGTTCAACATTGTGGTGGTGATTACTTTTCTCCACCAAAGGGACTCGAACCGGCTATCCACGGTGTCACGATGCCTTAACGATCATGGCCAGCAGGCGGGCTACGAGTTTATGAAAATGCATTATAAAACATATAAAGAACAATATTAAACGTTATTGTAGCATATTATGTTTATTTGAGTTAAGTGTTATAATTTAATGAAGTGTGAGAATGAATTGATTGAATCAATATACTTATGTACTAAGAAGACGTAATCTGATTGTTAAATTTATTGAATAATAATATTCTTTTATTTGTGTGCAAAATTATGAATTAGTAACCATTTCTTACCAAAGTTTTTTTTCTCTACCAGCAAAGGTATAATTCTTTCTCATTTAAAAATTTACGCATTAGTGAATATATTCGTATTAAGACCTAAAAATTCATTAACAAACTATCCCTTACAAACATTTTGACTCTCCGAAAACCGTAAAAGTAGTTAGTGGGTCGTTAAAACAAAATTATGACGAAAGGCAACATTAGGTAGGCACTTACGGTAAAACTTGCAGGAAATATAATTCCTTACCTACATGTTTTAAAGAATGAATTCGTGACAGACAGACTTTAAGAATGAAATGATACTGATAACATAAATTGAAGGGACGAACCATTAAATAATTTGACACTCGAATTTAACTAATTTAACTAATCAATTTTCAGCAAACAATTAGAAATATTTCCATGTTATCAAGCCGCTAGAAGTTTTCAAAATTGTATTTAACATATAAACACTTTTAATATTATATCGGAAATGTATTTTGATTGCAACCGTTTTTAATAAAGAAATCCCCCCTATTTCACAAACATTGCCGAACTGCAAAAACTAGATTATATTATAGATTATATGAACATTAGGTATAAGCAGCTAACTTTGAAAAAATCAGAATATTCTAGCAGTGATAAACAAATGGGTTGTTATGCTGTGTCTTTTGAATTCGTAACATTATAAATATACATTTTAAATTAAAGAAATTCACATATTAGGAACGAATTGTTAAATAAAATATATAACATTCGAATGGCCTCTTCTTAATTTAAATCATCAATTTTCAGTAAACATACAGAAATATGTTCACATTATCGAGGCGCTAGAATACTTTTAAAAAATGAATCAAATTTGTAAACACTTTTAGTAACAATTATAGCGAAAATGTGTTTTAGTTGCTTCCATTTTTAATCACATGATATAATTTTTTGTCTCGCGCTGCACCACGAGGTATAGCGCATACTAGACCACTATGAATTGACCTTTTCACTTAACCCGTTGAGTTGTGAAAGCTATTATACTGCTCAAACAATGTCTGAAAACTCTCTTACTCGATAAAATGTATTTTATAACTTAAAATATATCGTTCTAATTTGCTTCTTCTTTTATTTCGAATCACCCCCACCCCCACCCCGAAATATCAGATCCCGAAAACTGAATCCTGCGTACGGTCTTGTGAGATTGTCACTGAATGGTAAGCAGCCTCGGTTGGGAAGTTATCTTAACTTCACTCATAGGTAATTCGCGCCAGTTTCGTGTTGGTCGCCGACACTGCTATGTCAAATGTGATATCCTCAGCCTCTTTCCAGTCGTTCGACTGGGTCAGGGATAGATTGAAGGAAGCCTCCATCTAGCGGCGAGGATGTAAATTGTGCCGGCCGCCGAAGCATGTCACACTCCTCTGAGGCAATGATTAATGACAGACAGATGAAATGATATTGGTGAGTGTTGCTGGAATGAATGATGACAGGGAAAACCGGAGTACCCGGAGAAAAACCAGTCCCGTCTCCGCTTTATCCAGCATAAATCCCACATGGAGTGACCGGGATTTGAACCACGGAACGCAGCGGTGAGAGGCCGGCGCGCTGCCAACCTGAACTACGGAGGCTCCCTCAAGTGTGATATATTCTTTTTTCTATATTTTTTACGTTGCAGCGACTAAGAGAGGTCTTATGTTGACGATGGGTTAGGACTGAGAGGAAAACTACCAACTGTGACCTTAATATGCTTGATGTAAAATGGAAAACCACGGAAAACTATCTTCAGTTATGCCGGCAGTGAAGTTTGAACTCATATTCCCGGAATGCAAGCTAACAGCTACCCGCTTCAAACCACATAACCGGCTCGCTCAGTGTGACGTATTGCTGTCTTCGATTGAAAATGAAGTTATTTGAGAATGTTTAAACGTAACTACAACACGCAGTAGGCCTACTCTTAGATAATTGAGAAGGTTTAACACAGGCAATTGGACTGTAAAAAAGTACAGCTAACAGTGCCATAGTGAACGTGGGCGAGTGGGATGGTTGCCCGGGTGCCACAAATTAAGAGGCACTGCCAGACGCCTCTCAAGCACTAAAAACACTGTTGTTTATTCATAGGGCCACATAACGAGTATTTTAAAGACCTACCGGTAAGTCTAACCGTCATCATAAACTTCAGTTGGCATTAGCTTAACTAATTAATAAAAGCATTAGAAACATGACAAATTATTATCATTATCGATACTAAGGACGATTTTTTATGAAGGCCCATTTTGCTTTGATATTTTCAGCCTGAAACCGTAGGCCATGGAATCATGCAACGCTATGCAAAAATAAATTGTTAATTTAGCCAATTCTTTGGTTGTTTCGTAGCGTTATGTGTTCGTTTGCTTCTTCTTCTTCTTCGTATTATTATTATTATTATTATTATTATTATTATTATTATTATTATTATTATTATTATTATTATTATTATTATTATGCCTTCTTCATTAATGAAGGTTGGCCACAATCCTGGTGAACTCGGATAGATCCTCCGCCGCTATAAAAAGGGTATGGGAATTCAGCCCTGACCAATCTCGTAGTTTTTCATCAACGTATACTGTAACCATGATTGTTTCTCTTGAGAGAAATAGTGTAGTAGTTTCTCGTTGCACTTAGAAAAATAATGATACCGAGCGAGTCGACTGCGCAGTACGCGCAGAGTAGTTGAGCCCTGAAAGTGTTGTTCAGTGGCATCCCATGTTCACGCCAGGTAAATGCTGAGGTTGTGCCCTAATTAAGGCCATAGCTGCTCCTTTTCTATACCATCATTGCCCAAAACTGTCTGAGTTAGTGTGACGTTAAATCAATAATAATAATAATAATAATAATAATAATAATAATAATAATAATAATAATAATAATAATTTCATGTCAACAAGCCTGGTTCAACCCTTTTTTCTTGCTAGTGGCTTTGCGTCGCACCGACACAGATAAGTCTGATGGCAACAATGGGATAGAGAAGGCTTAGGAGTTGGAAGGAAGTAGCCGTGGCCTTAAGTAAGGTACAGCCCCAGCATTTGCCTGATGTGAAAATGGGGAAACAACGGAAAACCATCTTCAGGGCTGCCGACAGTGGGATTCGAACCCACTATCTCCCGGATGCAAGCTCACAGCCGAGCGCCCCTAACCGCACGGCCAACTCGCCCGGTGAACCCTTTTTTTTTAAAGGCAGACTCCTTGGTAAGAGTGGGCAGCGCTGCCGTGTGATCATAACTGCGTGAAGGTATGGTGGAGGATAGTGCAATGTACTAATCTCTTTTACCGTGCTGAGTGGCTCAGACTGAAGAAGTGTTGAGAGCTGAGCTCAACTTCGCGAGTTCGATCGAGGCTCAATCTGATCGTTATTGAAGGTGGTCAAATATGCCAGCCCATAGATTTACCGGCACGTATAAGAACTCCTGTGGGATAACATTCCGGCACCTAGGTGTCTCCGAAGAGCGTAAAAGTAGTTTAGTGGGTCGTAAAAATTAATAACATTATTATTTCAAAATGTAGGTTCCTAGAAGGGAACTACAATTTAATTTCACCGATTGTGAATATTAAAGTTTCCAAACCCTACTTTGGTTTTTATGTAAAGCATTAAGTTCCCTGAAGAAACCGTAATTTACTTTCACGGACTGCAAGAGGAAGTACACATTTTCCCTAGTGCACCGTCACTGCATTGATCTACAAAGGAGGCTTGCAGTAGTGTCGCAAAAGCGCACCAGCTGCCGGCGCCTTGGGAAGGCGTCACAATCCAACTGACGAGCCCGCTGCCACACTGGGGTGAAACGCTGTTAATTTCAAGATTGAAAACGCTCAAATTCTTCCATATTATTGTTGTAATGTGTTGTTGTGTAGACCAGGAGTGAAAGCGTCAGCGTACACATTCAGTCCCCACGAATCCAATGGCCCGGGTGGGAATCGAATTCAGGGTTAAGTGGCGCAAGCAAGCCATGATAACAACTGCCCTAGAGAGAAGCAATTTGCTGGTGGTTTTTTTAATGACCCAGCGAGTTAATTAAGCTGTACGACTCGCATAGCTGAGAGACTGCACTCGGCAGAAAATAGATATGAACCTCACAGTCGGGAGTTCTGAAGATGGTTTTCTGTTTTCACACGACGAATGTGGGGGGCGGGGGGGAGGGGCTACATTCGCTACCTAAAAGGCGGCCACGTTCCCAGTCCTACACCTTTCCTGTTCCAGTGTCACTGAAAACCTGTCTGTTAGTGTGACGCAAAATATCCAACAATGAGGAGCATGATAAAGTATCAATTTCCAGCTACTTTTGGTCGAAGCTCTCGTCTGTGATAGGGTGACCTGATACCATCAAGATAGTCAAATGTGCGGGAAGCCGACGTGCAGTGAAAACTATCCTTAGGATCACCCACATTAGCGACCGATGTTGCAAAAAAGACCGATTTCAAACCCAACAAAAGGCAATGTATTGTGTACCTCCCTTTAAGGTCCACATTCTTTCCAATAAACGACCAGACTTTTGATGGTCTACCGGGCGAGTTGGCCGTGCGGTTAGGGGCGCACGCTGTGAACTCGCAACTGGAAGATAGTGGGTTCGAACCCCACTGTCGGTAGCCCTGCATATATTTATCCGTGGTTTCCCATTTTCACACCAAGCAAATGCTGGGGCTGTACCTTAAATAAGGCCAGGGGCGCTTTCTTCCCACTCATAGGCCTTTCCTATCCCATCGTCGCCATAAAACCTATCTGTGTCGGTGCGACGTAAAGCAAAATTGTAATAATAAAATGATGTTGGTATGACCTCTTTTAAAAGACTATTTCCAGGATTAGTTCAAATGTCTACAGTATGCGCTTAAAACATTTTTTTGCTATTTGCTTTACGTCGCACCGACACAGATAGGTCTTATGGCGACGATGGGACAGGAAAGACCTAGAAATGGGAAGGAAGCAGCCATGGCCATAATTAAGGTACAGCCTTAGCATTCACCTGGTGTGAAAATGGGAAACCTCCGAAAACCATCTTCAGGGCTGCCGACAGTCGGGTTCGAACCCACTATCACCCGGATGTGAGCTCACAGCTGCGCGCACCTAACCACACGGCCAACTCGCCCGGTAACGCGCTTAAAACTAAAATGACGTATTTTTATCTGACTTCCGAAACGACGTGTCGGCCATGGTGTTAAAGCGTGCGGTAGTAAGCGAACTACCGAGCTCGATAGCTGCAGTCGCTTAAGTGCGGCCAGTATCCAGTATTCGGGAGATAGTGGGTTCGAACCCCACTGTCGGCAGCCCTGAAGATGGTTTTCCGTGGTTTCTCATTTTCACGCCAGGCAAATGCTTGTGCTGTACCTTAATTAAGGCCACAGCCGCTTCCTTCCCAGTCCTCGCGCTTTCCTCTCCCATCGTCGCCATAAGACCTATCTGTGTCGGTGCGACGTAAAGCAACTAGCCAAAAAAAAAAAAAAAGTAAGCGAACTTGTCAGTCGTACGTTCCTCAAATCTCTGCCATTTTCGTGCTGTGAAAATAGTGACCAGGAGGATTACGTGCTCGGGGCTTCCCACTTCAGAAGGCAACGTTTACCAGTTGGAAGTAGAAATAGCAGGGATAAGTAAATACCAGAATTGTGAACACAGTACTGCACAGTATTAGTATTGAAAAGACACAACCTGTTTCCAGTCATTCGACCGAGTCAGGAATGGAATAAATGAAGCCCCCATCTAGCGGTGAGGATAGGAATTGTGCCGGCTGCCGAAGCTTGTCACACTCCTCTGGGGCAATGATTAATGACTGACAGATGAAATGAAATGATATTGGAGAGTGTTGCTGGAATGAAAGATGACGGGGAAAACCGGAGTACCCGGAGAAAAACCTGTCCCGCCTCCGCTTTGTCCAGCACAAATCTCACATGGAGTGACCGGGATTTAAACCACGGAACCCATGGGTGAGAGGCCGGCGCGCTGCCGCCTGAGTCTCGGAGGCTCACAGTATTAGTATTACTACTTAATATTAATACAAAATGTCTTCACCTTTGAAGAGACCATGCCGCTAAAAGACCATTCATTTTCTTTACCGAGCGAGTGGCTGCGTGGTCTGAGACAAGTTGCTGTCAGCTTGCATTCGGGAGATCGTGGGTTCGAACCCCACTGTCGGCAACCCTGAAGATGGTTTATCCATGGTTTTCCATTTTCAAATCAGGCAATGCTAGGGTTGAACCTTAATAAGGCCACGGACGCTTCTCTCCTACTCCTAGCCGTTTCCTATCCTTTCGCCGCCATAAGACCTATCTGTGTTGGTGTGACGTCAATCAAATTGAATAACTGAAAAGACCATTTTTTGTGGAACCGTTGGTTTCACTGAACTTATAACTCTTGTGATTTTTCCCGAGTTTTTTCTACCACGCCAGCGCAATGTTTCAGCGGCCATAGTCGTCATGCGAGAAGTGGCGAGCATTGTGCAAGCCAAGCCAGCAACGCGTGTAATTGCTGATGTGTGAGATCAAGCGGCGACGGATGTGCACTGCTGAGGAAGATAACACGCAGCATTCTCGAGTAGCGGCTGGGAAGTAGCCGTCTGCTGCATGCTGACGTCTGCACCATGTTAGTTGCTACCTACTCCAAGGGCACCTCGGCTGCAGGCTACGACTGGCAAAAAAATATTCTGGGAGCTTAGATCAAATGCCAAATTATTATGGATATTACAGATTTCTCTTCTCGCCGTACTTGTCTACCTTTCCGTCCGTGAACCAACTGCAACTGGTATTCCCTCTCACTACAACATTCCATGAATCCCCAGTTATGAAGTGATCGTCGCGGTGAAGGCCCTTACTCAAGTACCGTACTATAAAAATAAGCTATGAAATATTTTTTTTCGATTATCAGCCTGATTTTGTCAGGCTGAGTGGATCAGACATTAGAGTGCCTAAGTTGGTCGATTCGATCCCGGAGCAGTCCAGTGGTATTTCAAGGTGCTCAAATACGCAAGCATCGTATCGGCAGACTTAGCAGCACATAAAATGACACACACAAGAATCGATTTCGGCACCTCGGCGTCTCCGAAAATCGTAAAAGTAGTTAGTATGACGCAAAACCAATAATAATAATAATAATAATAATAATAATAATAATAATAATAATAATAATAATAATAATAATAGTCCACCTCTGTGGTATAGTGGTTATTGTGATTAGCTGCCACTCCCGGAGGCGCGAGTTCGATTCCCAGCTCTGCCACGAAATTTGAAAAGTGGTACGAGGGCTGGAAATGGGTTCACTCAGCCTCGGGAAGTCAACTGAGTAGGGAGGGGGTGGCTGTTCGAGTCCCACCTCAACCATTCTCGGAGTGGTTTTCCGTGGTTTCCCACTTCTCGCATATAGGCCTACCCGTATCTGAAATTGCTCGTCCCACAAAAGGAATGCGCGGAATTAAAGACATTCGAATACCTTTTCCTACAACTTTTGTTATACAAAATATCTTCTAACAACTTTTACAATTATCTGAGACGCTGAGGTGCTGGAACTTCATCCCGCGGAAATTCTTTTGCGTGACATTAAATCTACAGAGGCAGGCTTATTTGGGCATCTTCAAATAACGCCAGGCTGAGCCAAGATTGAACCCGCCAGCTTGGGCACAGAAGACTAGGGCTCTACTGTTTGAGCCACTCAGTCAGGTCCGGTGTGGAAATATGTCCAAAATGCACCTAGGGCCCTTTCCCTATTAAACACCATCCCTGTTTAGAAATAATGCAATACGTTGTAGCCTAATTCTCTGTCGGGTTAGCCTTTTCTTCAGTACCAACTTTCATGACAATCACTCTAGTAATCGAGCAAACGGCTGCGCGGTTTGGGTCACGTCCCTATAAGCTTGCATTCGGGAGATAGTGGGTTCGAACCCCACTGTCGGCAACCGTGAGGATGGTTATTCCGTGGTTTCCCATTTTCACACAAGGCAAATGCTGGGGCTGTGCCTTCATTAAGGTCACGGTCGCTTCCTTCCCACCGGGCGAGTTGGCCGTGCGGTTAGGGACGCGCAGCTGTGAGCTTGCATCCGGGACATAGTGGGTTCGAGCCCCACTGACGGCAGCCCTGAAGATGGTTTTCCGTGGTTTCCCATTTTCACACCAGGCAAACGCTGGGGCTATACCTTAATTTTTTTTGCTAGGGGCTTTACGTCGCACCGACACAGATAGGTCTTATGGCGACGATGGGATAGGAAAGGCCTAGAAGTTGGAAGGAAGCGGCCGTGGCCTTAATTAAGGTACAGCCCCAGCATTTGCCTATACCTTAATTAAGGCCACGGTCGCTTCCTTCCCATTCCTACGCCTTTCCTATCCCATCGTCGCCATAAGACCTATCTGTGTCGGTGTGACGTAAAACAAATAGCTTTCTTCCCACTCGTAGCCCTTTCCTATCGCATAGTCGCGATAAAACCTATCTGTGTCGGCGCGAGGTAAAGTAAAATTGTAAAAAAAAAAAAAAAAAAAAATCGTCGTTGCCGGGACAAAACCTCCTATGTGAAATATTTTAGCTTAGAACTTTGGTCGGTAATGTTCTGTCGTGTAAGGTTCAATATTGTGTGCTAGTGGTCAAGGCATTCTCGCTCTTCATAATGTATGTGCTGCGGGTCAATATATCTCCAAAAATAATACCACATAGGAGGTTTCGTCCCGGCAACGACGAAATACTCTAAGGGTCGTATTCATGAACGAGACTTTGACTTCGACTTACGTTAAGTTTGCATAGTTTAGATTCATGGAAGTCTGTTTCATAGACGCAACTTTTACAAAGTAGACCACGATCTGTGCTCGATGCTCTGACGTAAGTTACGATGTGAACAACTAGATATGAAGTTGGCAACGAAAACAATGGAAGAGCAGTGTAGCGTCTCCCATCACTCAACGTCTTTTTCTTAAATTCAGCTGTTTCCTGCATTATAGATCGCATTGGACTCTACACTAACTCAATCCAATACAGATAATTTTAATTTCTGGACGATGTATGGAAAGAAAAAACTGCCAGCCTTCAACAACTATGAAAGGGGAGTGTTATTAGAATTAGTGAAAGAGAAGAAAGCTACACAGTAATTGAAAACAAAAAGACAGACAGGGTTACTATGAGAGAAACATTAAAAGTGTGAGAGGACATTAGTGCAAAATATTGTAGTAGAGCCTATAGCTAACACAAGCAAGGGAAGTGGAGACCAGTTGAAAAAGTGTTGGAACAATATTAAATTTTGATCCAGACAACGCAAAATGGAACAAAGAAAGGAAAGTATTACAACTGGTGGAGGGCCTAGTAAAAAAAAAAAGACAAGGATGACAGTTTTCTGGCAATGGTGCAAAGTGTAGTACCTCACCTTAATCTGAGGATTCCGAGTGAGTTTGACACCGATGGATCATGGGTGAAGAGGATACGATGAATTCACTGAAGTACGAAAAACATCGGTAGCTGAGAGTTGGCCTACATTTCTGGCAGAATCATCAGCTGAAAAGGAAGCCACAGAACCAAGAAAGAGTCCAAATGTCCAAACGTGTGACTAGACCATGAGCTGCGGCAGTTTCATATCTGCAAGCCACGAAGGAATTCGATGTAGACCAGATGAAATAGCTTCACCAACTCAAGATTCAGCAGAAGGAATTCCATGCAGCGAGGATGAGGTTCCAACTCGCATGCAGATGAATGAACTCCATCAAATAAAAAAAGCAAAATATAACCAATAATGTATTTGTTAACCTAACCTCAAATGACTGATATTAATGGACACGTTATTATTATTATTATTATTATTATTATTATTATTATTATTATTATTATTATTATTATCATCATCATCATCATCATATAAATGTGCAGAATTATTATGACATAGAATTTAGGGCATTAATAAAACATTTTTATGAGGCAAATTATATTACATAATTGTGGTAATGCATTTATGAAAAGATAACGTTGTTTATTTTAGATAGCCAAGGAACAGTTTCAGTCAAAATATCGTTCTATGATACGTCTTCTGGCTACAGCTCCCAACATTTGGGGTATATGTCGGCCATGATGTTCACCATCGTCATTCCCTTCATGTTCTTCCAGGAGACCACGATCTGCAGCAATGTTAAGAAGTACAACGGTAGCCACAATAACCAGAGGTATGTTGTTTACTTTCAACGTAAACTTCCTTGATAAAAACTGAATTTGTTTCTTCTAGCTTCCGAATGTTCTCTCTACTACGTTTCTAGCAAGAATGTGAGAGGCATTCTATGCTTCCTCAGGTGATGTTTGAGGATATTTTTTGTTTTGTTTGCCAGTGGCTTCACGTCGTACCGACACAGATAGGTCTTATGGCGACGATGGGATAGGAAAGGGCTAGGAGTGGGAAGGAATTGGCCGTGGCCTTAACTAAGGTACAGCCCCAGCATTTTCCTGGTCTTAAGATGGGAAACCATGGAAAAACCATCTTCAGGGCAAGTCAACGTTTAAGCTCCTGGACTTGATAGTAACTCTCCAAAGTTTATGGAGATTAGAAACTGTATTCAAACAAGTGGCAATATCACCACATTCCTAAATCGTTCTTTCCAGTCTGTTATCTACAGACATGAAAGCAGTTTTCCTTCGTTTACCTCGCATGTTGAGCTGGTACCTTATTAGAGCACATGTTGTGTTCTCTGTTTCTTTCTTTAAACAGTTGATGAGACCCTTGATTCGAGGATTCGGTCTTCTAAGTTCGGTATTAATGTTATTGTGCCATCCCTCGTCAGGTTGGCAGTTCGATGACGCCTGTTGTAACAACTCAAAAAGTCGACTGGAACTTTTTCGTTTTCCATCCATCTCTCGAAGAAAGAGTCCAAAAATCTAGGGAGTTTTTCATTGTCGGGCAACGTGAAATGTATTTCCAGCCAGCCGTCGGGAACATCCTGAGGTCGAAGAAACGCAAAGCAGCACACATGCGGATGATCATTCTTAGTTCTTCATATACTCACAAGCAAGTCCCAAATCTTGAACTATTTCCAGATGCACTTTCTCATGTGGAAATAACAACCTTTAACCTCTACTGCGGAGAATACAACTTTAAGGACAGAAATTGCAGCCAATTCAAAATCCACTGTCACCTTCGCTGGATTCCACTCTGGTACGGCTCAAAAAGAAAGCCGAAGAGTCGGTTATATGTTTCTTTCCTCTTCTTTGGCGCCGACCCCGCGGTGTAGGGGTAGCGTGCCTGCCCCTTACCTGGAGGCCCCAGGTTCGATTCACGGCCAGCTCAGGGATTTTTACCTGATTCAGAGGGCTGTTTCGAGGTCCACTCAGCCTACGTGATTACAATTGAGGAGCTATCAGAGGGTGAGTTAGCGGCCCCGGTCTAGAAAGCCAAGAATAATGGTAGAGAGGACTCGTCATGCTGACCACACGACACCTCGTAATCTGCAGGCCTTCGGGCTGAGCAGCTGTCACTTGGTGGGCCTAGGCCCTTCAGAGCTGTAGTGCCATTTGGTTTTGTTTGTTTTTATTTCCTTTTGTTTGGCAGGAGAGCAATTATAACTGGATATATATTTCTGTCATTTTTTCAGCTTCCAAAGTCTGCATGAATAGCATAAATTTGCGAAAATTGTTTACCGCAACTTTTATAAGCGCCATCTATAAACATTCCTGCTTACTTCTCAAAGATACTTTCCCTATCGCTCTACTAAAAATAATAAGTCTCCCGCCTGTGTTGTTGTTGTTGTTCCATCTGTCACGGTAAGCGTTCCCATTTCCAGAAAAACTTCTTCAGATGATTTCGGTTCTCATTAATTATCTTGCGATTTGGGCGGTGGCGATATAAAGATCTCTTTGTAATTTGCCGATCATAACCCGTATTGTGAGGATTATCCATTTGTTCGGAGTACATTTTAGAAAAATGGCGTGTCCTCGTCACGAGCTCGCTTCTTCGCCTCATGAGAACTTTCAACCCTTCTTGAGAGAGCATCACCCGGAGGTTCACAATGATGCTCGCCTGAACGCAGCACTTTACTTCGTGGCTCTTGATTGATTCTGGGCAACATTCCGATCTCTGTCTTGAATATTTCCAAGTTACAATCCATTTTCTTCGGTCCTTTTAACGTTGTACGCGGTAACCTTTGCAGAGAGCGCATGGTAATGCGCTAGGTAACCACGACTGGAACACTGTGACGCTCAAAGCAATAATGAGAGGAAACGAGTCTAGGGCACGGTCCTACAGAATTTTCCGTATTAATCCTGTGGTTATTGCCACCGAGGAGGGAGCCAGGGACAGTGGGTAGAGATTGTCATAAATTTTAATATGAGGGCGATTATCCCTGGTGGCGACTGACACGAATTCAAGTCATTCAGTAAATCTGCCAACACGAGACTGTCGTATTTCAAATACCACCGGACTGAGCCAGGATCGAACCGGCTTGAGCGTAGGTGTACATGCTGATATTACTTTTGTACTATATAGTACATTTCTGCTCTGTAGCTGGCATTTGAGTAGTCATATGAGCCTCCGTATAAATATAAAATAAAATAAAATAAAATAAAATAAAATAAAATAAAATAAAATAAAATAAAATAAAATTAAATTAAATTAAATTAAATTAAATTAAATTAAATGCAATTCATCTCATGTAAATCTCCCCTCGAAAAATCCATGTAGGGCCCACTTTATTTCGTTTAGCTATACAGATGATTCCTTTTCTGATACCTTCAGTTTATATCTGGATAGGCTACGTCATGAAGTAGAGTCACTGAAATCTCTAAGCAATCTACGACAGTCATTCGACACATTTATTTTCCAACGACTTATCTTTATTGTCCTAACTCTTTATCCTACACTCCCATCCGCTGTTAATAGCGTAAGTTTAAAACTTTGCTGCCCCCAACTGGTAAGTAGAGTCCACTAGATATTTATTTTGGTAGTCAGGTCAATGTCCATTCAGTCAGCATTTTATTTATACGGAGGTTCATATGACTACTCAAATGCCAGCTACAGAGCAGAAATGTACTAAATACTGTAGTGCAAAAGTAATAACAGCATATACACCTACGCTCAAGCCGGTTCGATCCTGACTCAGTCCGGTAGTATTTGAAACACGTCAGCCTCGCGTTGATAGATTTACTAGCACGTAAGGGAACTCCTGCGGGGCTAAATTCCAGCATCTCGGCGTCTCCGTAAACAGTAAAAGTAGTTAGTGGGACGTAAAGCAAAAAACATTATTATTATTATTATTATTATTATTATTATTATTATTATTATTATTATTATTATTATTATTATTATTATTATTAAGCTCAAGTCAGACTCGAACCAGCAGCCAAGAGGGTTCAGTTACCTGAGCTATGTCGGACAGACAGTAAATAATTTTCTGTCACCTACGTTCCCTTAAATGCCAAAATTTTGTAATACAGAAATACACAAAGAGAGAGATCAATAGTTGACAAGATTAGTGACAGGTTATATGGCCAGAACAATGTAAGCTCACGAACAAGAATTATGACCACAATAATGTAGTGCCTGCAGATCCTACCACAATCCTGTCCGTCAACATGGTATGTAACATAAAATACAGTGCGTCAGTGAGCTTGTGCGCATTGAACTGTTAATGTTATGAAAATGAAAATCCACAGACTCTTTCTAGTCATTCGACGGGTGAGGAATGGAATGAATGAAGCCCCCATATAGCGACGAGGATAGGAATTGTGCCTGTTGCACTCCTCTGGGGCAATGATTAACCACTGACAGATGGAATTAAATTAAATTATATTGGAATGAAAGATGACAGAAACAAATCTGTCGTACCCCGCTTTGTCCATCATATATCTCACGTGTAGTGACCGGGATTTCAGCCACGGAACCCAGCGGTGAAAGGCCGGAGCGCTGCCGCCTGAGCCACGGACACTCTATTGAGCTGTTAATACTATATTGCCTCAAATACTCACAAAATGATCAATCTGGCGACAACATTACAAAGTTGTTTAAAGTTTTTATTTTCCCCTCCAGTCTTCTAAAATGAAGTTTATAAAACGATCATTTTACTGTTACTGATTCACAGACGCCAAATATCCATTCAAGTTAACCACGCGTATGTATATGCAGCCTCAAGCTTTCTCTAGGATTTGATTCTAAGTCATTCAGGATAAAAGCAAGTGGAGGGAAGTGATGATCAGGAGATTTTCTGGCTTTATCCGATGTACTAATCCTATTAACATTTGTGAGTCGTTGACTACAGAAGTCACTACTCATGGACTCGGAAAATGGTGGGCTACAGTCTAATATTAACTTCTGTGGACTCTAATTTCAAGCCTATATAAAAATACTGGGAGTGTGTTTCTATTGACTATACGACCGCTCAAGGCTTAGAACGGGCACATTCAATAATTACAGACTATTATTATTATTATTATTATTATTATTATTATTATTATTATTATTATTATTATTATTATTATTATTATTATTATTATCTTAAATTATCTTATCTTATCTTATCTTATCTTATCTTATCTTATCTTATCTTATCTTATCTTAATCTGTTTAACCTCCGGGGTTGGTTTTTCCCTCGGACTCAGCGAGGGATCCCACCCCTACCGCCTCAAGGGCAGTGTCCTGGAGCGTGAGACATTGGGTCCGGGGATACAACTGGGGTGAAATGACCAGTACCTCGCCCAGGCGGCCTCACCTGCTACGCTGAACAGGGGCCTTGTGGGGGATGGGAAGATTGGAATGGATAGACAAGGAAGAGGGAAGGAAGCGTCCGTGGCATTAAGTGAGGTACTAACCCGGCATTTGCCTGGAGGAGAAGTGGGAGACCACGGAAAACCACTTCCAGGATGGCTGAGGTGGGAATCGAAGCCACCTCTACTCAGTTGATCTCCCGAGGCTGAGTGGACCCCGTAACACTTTTCAAATTTCGTTGCAGAGCCGGGAATCGAACCCGGGCCTCCGGGGGTGGCAGCTAATCACGCTTTGCACTACACCACAGAGGCGGGCTCGAATGATTCTACTTGGAAAAGAGTTAAGGCGACCATACTTCCCAATTTAACCTCGGCATGTCCCAGTACATTTAATTTAGTCTCCTTGTTTAAGCAACGTCCGAATCCGTCCAAGTTTGTAAACAAATAGTTTGAAACCTTTCATTTTTATTTTTATTAAATGTGTTAGATGTAATTAATAATAACAATAATGGTATTTGCTTTACGTCCCGCTAACTACTTGTACGGTTTTCGTACACGCCGAGGTGCCGGAATGTTGTCCCGCAAGAGTTCTTTTACGTGCCAGTATATCTACCGATACCAGGCTGACGTATTTCAGCACCTTCAAGTACCACCGGACTGAGCCACGATAGAACCTGCCAAATTGGAGTCAGAAGGCCAGCGCCTCAACCGTCTGAGTCACTCAGCCCGGCTTTGTCAGACGTAAAGGTCGGTATGACTATACGAGAATCATCCTCTTTGAATCTTTTCATCGCCTATCCATTAATTTTTCTAGAAGTAAGCAGTTTTTCCAGTCTACAGTGACTACAGTGACTATGAGAGAGGTGTTCGTTTTAGTTCTATTTCACTAATTGTGGATCGTGATTTGGAATACAATATGCCGAAACGTAATTGCACATTTAATGAAGCGCTTCAAAAGAGATTTTTTTTTTTTGCCATTTGATTTACGTCGCATTGACACAGATAGGTCTTATGGCGACGATGGGACAGGAGAGGCCTTTTTCCTTTTGCTATTTGCTTTACGTCGCACTGACACAGATAGGTCTTCTTCTGTACCTACCTTCCTTCTTCTTAAAAATACCCAACCAGGCGAGTTGGCCGTGCGGTTGGGAGCGCGCAGCTGTGAGCTCGCATCCGGGAGACAGTGGGTTCGAACCCCACTGTCGGCAGCCCTGAAGATGGTTTTCCGTGGTTTCCCATTTTCACACCAGGCAAATGCTGGGGCTGTACCTTAATTAAGACCACGGCTGCTTCCTTCCCACTCCTAGGCCTTTCCTGACCGAACTCGATAGCTGCAGTCGCTTAAGTGCGGCCAGTATCCAGTAATCGGGAGATAGTGGGTTCGAGTCCCACTGTCGGCAGCCTTGAAGATGGTTTTCCGTGGTTTCCCATTTTCACATCAGGCAAATGCCGGGGCTGTACCATAATTAAGGCCACAGCCGCTTCCTTCCAACTCCTAGGCCTTTCCTATCCCATCGTCGCCATAAGACATATATATGTAGTGCGACGTAAAGCAAATTGCAAAAAAAAAAAAAAAAAAATACAGCAGAGATTACAGAAAATAACATGAATGTTGGTTAAGTCCAGGACTTCCTTATAGTAAACACTTGCTCTATTCTTAAACTAATTTAACGTGAATTGGCATTGCTAGAAAGAGAAAGAAAGAAAGAACGAAAGAAGAATTGAAAATTATTATATCGGATTGCAAGTGTAACGGTTCAAATCCCGTTACAAGGTAATATCTGTATTTTATTATTATTATTGCATCTGTGATATTATTATTATTATTATTATTATTATTATTATTATTATTATTATTATTATTCAATTCAATTTTACAATGCTTGTCGCTTGCAGGATTGTACTTAGATGTATGCATATATACGTGTGTGTAAAATAACACTCAATACATGTACAGTGAGAATTGTTATATATCAGATGTTGGATATGACGTTGTTATATTTTGCACTACTGGCGATTCTGCCAAGTCATTGCTACGTCATGGCTACGTCATCGTGAGCTTTCAGAAATTCGCTCAGTGACTCAGCCGCCCCAGGGGATTTCACCATTACATGCAACAGTTTGAGGCGTTGTGGGAGTATGTCATTGTTATTTCTGGAGTTTACGTAGCTGTGTCAACCAACGTCTATAAAAGGTGGGTGCATATTGTAGCGTCAGTCATTAGTTAAACGGAAGCTGAACAGTGAAGAAGTCTACGAGATGAAGAGGCCTCAGTCGGTCAGTCAACGAGTGTGAACGAGAGATGGAGAAGACTCAGTGAGCCATTAATTATTGGTTATTGAGAGAGTGAGGCCAAAGTTGGTCCGTCACTTAGTTGAAGACACGGACGCAAGGGCTTACCATGAAGTCAGAGAGGGACACCACCTGCTATGAGGTAATACCATATTGACTTACAAAGAAGTCGGATGATATGGAGAAGAAGCAGTCACAAGGATGTATCGCCAAGTTAGGCGTGACACATCTACAGTAAACACCAGATCAAAGGATTACGTCGTAATTACACTCAAAGTGTTGAAGGTACAGTCAAGTGAATCAGTGAGGGAAATATTTCTTATAAATTGTTAAATGTCCGGTCAAGAAAAATTCAAATTCATGCCTAGTTTCTTTCAGTTGCAATGTCATAATTTCATATTCTCATCTGTTTTATCGCAACAAGACTCACTATTTTTTATATATTATTTAAAGAATATATTTTGTTCTATCAAACGAATTCATAGTTTTATTTCAATGACAGTAAAATATCTTAACCTCAAAATTAATGGGGAAACCGAACGCCAATCTCCTTTTCCCAGAACTTATATGGTATGTTGTCAAAAGTAAGTTTATTACCCCACACCCTAGAGATAGTCAAGAGTCTCATTCTATTATTGCTGCACTGAGTGGTAGCTGGCGCCCTTCAAATAACGCATGTGTAAGTAAGCAGGTAACAAGTAAGTGTGAGTACAAGGTCCGACGAGTGTGTATTTTATTTAATGAATGTTAATTTTCATAATTTTCATGTTAAATGCAGATATTTCATATTTTTCAAGTTAAATGCAGTTTTATAATATTTGTAAAATTTAGTCAGACAGTTAGGAAAGTCTCACAAGTAACCCCGTACCGGGTGAGTTGGCTGTGCGGTTAGGAGTGCGCAGCTGTGAGCTTGCATCCGGGAGATAGTGGGTTGGAATCCCACTGTCGGCAGCCCTGAAGGTGGTTTTCCGTGGTTTCTCGTTTTCACACCAGGCAAATGCTAGGGCTGTAACTTAATTAAGGCCACGGACGCTTCCTTCCCAACCTAGGCCTTTCCTATCCCATCGTCGCCATAAGACCTCTCTGAGTCGGTGCGACGTAAAGCAAAATAGCAAAAAAAACGTAACCCCGTTAGTCGATTCACTTGACCCGTGAAGATTCAGTTTCCGTGAGCGGACTCCGATTTGTTCTTGATCAATGTTATCCAACGATTATAAATATAACGTAGGATATCATCAGCCACCAAATGAATCCTTCATCGAATCGAAACAACCTCTGATTATACTCGAATCCATCATTACTCAAATATATATATTTTTTGCTAGTGGCTTTACGTCACACCGACACAGATAGGTCTCATGGCGACGATGGAATAGGAAAGGCCCATGAGTTGGAAGGAAGCGGCCGTGGCCCCAATTAAGGCACAGCCGCAGCATTTGCCTAGTGTGAAAATGGGAAACCACGGAAAACCATCTTTAGGGCTGCGGGCAGTGGGATTCGAACCCACTATCTCCCGGATGCAAACTCACAGCCGCGCGCTCCTACCCGCACGGCCAACTCGCCCGGTCATTACTCAGATAAAGGTATTGACTTAATAAATTAACTTGCTCATAAGAATAGCATGGTGCTCTAAAGTTCAATATTAACAATCACTGTATAACTCAATAAAATAAATTATCGCAGCATGTTGTGTCACAAACAGACATCATGAAATTAAGTTACATTAATACTGTTCAAAATAACTATTTAACTGGAATGTTCCACTGAACCACAGTATTAATTAATAAAGAAATATTAGATATTTAATACACATAGGCTACTAACTTTCAGGTTATATTTTAATAGTTACTTTTGAGTGAATAATTCAATAAGCACTGATATTAATTTAATCTTTAACATCTCCCTGAATAATAAATAAAATAAACCAACCCAAACGTTTATGAACTGTAACATTAAATGAAATGAATGAAAGAAGGCAACGCCTATGGATGGTATCATAAACACAGTATTATACTCCGTACGGCTCTACTTCTAAATTGACGTTTTAGCAGATTTTGGCTCTGTCTGGTGGTTATGCGCTGAAGCATAGACATCCAACCAATCCCAAGCTGCCATTCATATCGATTTATATCGGCAGAGCACGATCTCGAAACCTAGTTGCCAATTCTAATATTTACATTCGCCACGTGGTTAACTTATCTCGCTCAGCGTATATGGTATTCGGTACGGTTCGCGATCTTTTGCATTTTCCTTCAATTTTTAGTGTGTTTTTCATATTGTTGGAGGGTTCCAGTGACTCTGAGATCAGTAGAGTGGTCCCTTTGTAGGCCATAACCTCCTTTTTGTTCCAGCCATTAGCCGTTAGTGATGTGTTATTTCCTCATTCTCTTTTATTGTTAATAATATATTCTCTTTTAATGCCAGATATTGTTAGAAAGTGTAGTTCTTGTGAATTTGTTTTCAATCCATATTCATTCGTTTTTCAAGTACTGTATTACAATTTACAAGGGCTGTTTACTGCAGTCGTATTGCATCAGCTGTTCTCACGGGCGTAGCGCCCTGGCAACAGAGGAAAGACGATGCTCATTTGCGTTACGAAACTCCAATTTAGAAGTAAGGCCGTGCGGAGTATAAGTGATCACTACACTACCAACAGCAACTAACGTAAAATGACATTAACTCTTTATCATCGCCATTGTACAAAAATAACATTACTAATTTTAGTGATCACTACCATCATTTTGGAAAAAAATGAAAATATTACTGAACGTTATAATCACTACCATCACTTGCAGTAAAATAAAAAAATCGATTTTTTAGAATTTGTTTTAAATCGCACCGACACAGATAGGTTTTATGGCGACGATAGGATAAGAAAGCCAAGGAGTGGGAAGGAAGCGGCCGTAGCCTTAATTAAGGTACACTCCCAGCATTTGCCTGGTGTGAAAATGGGAAACCACGGAAAACCATCTTCAGGGCTGCCGACAGTGGGTCTCGAACCCACTATCTCCAGGATGCAAGCTCACAGCTGCGCGCCCCTAATCACACAGCCAACTCGCCCAGTATCACTCGATTTAGTAATCGCCACCATCATATGGTAGAATGGAATGAACAGTTGACTTTAATAATTAACACCATCTAAGTGGTGGAATGAAATAAACCGAGCAAGTTGATGTGCAGTTTGGGTTACGTAGCTATTAGTTTCCATTGCGGAGATAATGGATTCGAACCCCACTGTAGGCAGCCGTGGTTTCCTATTTTCACACCAGGCAAATGCTTGGGTTACACCTTAATTAAGGCCACGGTCGCTTGATGTCAACTCCCTCAAACGCTCAGTGTTATCGCTGGTCTGCTATTTTGCTTGACATCACATCAGAAGAGGATCCCGCAGTCTAGGGTAGCGAGCCTCCTTCTTGCTCGGAAGCCTCGGGTTCGATTCCCGGTCGCGCCTGTGATTTCACCGAGATCTGAGGGCTAGTTTAACGTTCATTCAGTCTACGTGGGAACAACTGAGGGGCTATCCGGTGGTGAGATAGCGGCCCTGGTCTAGATAGTCAAGAATAGCGACCGAGAGGATTTGTCACAATGATCACGCATTACCTCGTAATCTGCAGGCCTTCGGGTTGAGCAGTGGCCGATTGGTAGACCAAGGGCCGTCAGGGCTGTGGCGCATGGTATTTGATTTGGTCTATTTTATCACATCAGAGATGTTGGGAACTTCTTTCAACATGTCTCTATAACCTTAACACTGGCAATGTACATTATTTCCCTTTGGCATGCTTAACGTCTCACCGACACAGATAGATCTTTTGGCGACGATGGGATAGGAAAGGGCTAGGAGTGTCGAGGAAAGTCCGTGGCCTTAATTAAGGAACAACCCAAGCATTTTCCTGGTGTGAAAATGGGAAACCACGGAAAACCATCTTCAGGCCTGTCGAACAATGGGGTTCGAACCCACTATCTCCCGATTGCAAGATCACAGCCGCGCGACTTACCCGCACGGCCACTTGCTCAGTAGAAGTATACAGAAAATGGAGGACAGCTAAGGAGGAATGGCTGAAAGAGAAGGTCAAAAATGTTGAAGGTTGTATGATTGTAGGAAAGGTAGATGCTGCACGTTGGGAAATCAAGTAAACCTTTGGAGAAAGTAAATCTAGATGTATGAATATTAAGACCTCAGATTGAAAACCACTTCTAGGGAAAGAAAACAATGTAGAAAGATGGCAGGAACATGTTCAACAAATTGTTTCAAGGGAAAGAAGTAGATGATAACATTCTGGAACATGAAGAGGCTGTCGATGCTGATAAAATAGGAGACTCAACTTTGAGGTCAGAATTCGAGAGAGCTTTGACAGACCTAAATAGGAACGAGGAAGCCATACCCTCAGAATTACTGACCACTTTAGGAGAAACCAGCATGGTAATAATAATAATAATAATAATAATAATAATAATAATAATAATAATTATAATTGTTACGGAGTTTTCCGTGGTAGGTAGAGGTGAAAGAAGGTGCGGGTGTGAATAGGTCTCCAGCTACGAAAGCAAAATTAATTTAAAATTTAACAAGGTTATATTTTCTTTTCAAAAACAAAGAAATAACAAGCATGGCAGGTACAAAGTAGCAAATCAAAAGGGGTAGTTACAATATTTACAGGAATTGGGCTTCGCGCCCTGATTTTACACTGCTTGGGCAATCAGCTCAGTTTTACCCCAAACACGAGTTTTAACAGAGGGGCAGAAAACCCCATTCATACCTAGGAGCCCTTGCTCCAAATTACACAGAAAAGCCTCCACGAGGCATACAACACTCAATTTTCAAAAGAGCCACTCGCTCTCAAAATTTAAGCCTCTCCCAGGCCACACCAAACTCCACCTTCAAGTTGTCCTCACTGGACATAGACACAGGGGTAAAATACCCAACCTACTGAGGTCTATTAAATAAAAATGGGCAATTACATGACCTCTAAAATAACAATTTGAGAGGAGGCGATCTTGCACTCCTAATACACTTGTTTCTAAAAACCTAATCTGGCTCTAGGCCACTAATGCAAGGGCTAATCCCATACTACCGAGGTGACTTTAGAAAAGAGCAATTTGTTTTACATTAACGAAGAATAGGTTGAGAAAATAAGTTCACCTCAAGACAATGTGAGTGGGAGCTCGAGAGGGTTAGCACTCTCTATCCCAATATGCAGCTTAAAAGAGAATAGAAGAAAAGATCGTTACATTTTAGGAAAAGGTTACATGGAGGAACGCTTCGCACCCGCCCCGAGAGTTAAACTGCTGAGCTAGCAAAGAAAGAATTTATTAATCGGCCATTACCTTATTGATGACCGCTGCCGAGGAAAGAGGCGCTTCCCGCCTCCTGCTATGTACTTTATACACTGAAAGATGGAACAGAAGTGGCCCGGAGACCCTAAAATCAGCAGTTTAAATACTCTCGCAGAAGGTTCTAGGCGTTAGGGGAATGAAAACACCCTCCCGCGATGATTTTATTGGTAGATCAATAAACCCCCTACACAATACTAAGAAGAAACACATAATTGGTGGAAAATTAATTCAAGAAATTCGGGATAGGCTAGATTTAAAACAAGGGGAAAGAAGGGGTTAATATTGCCAACTTAACCAAAGACTGAAAAAAATTTAGCAAAGAACAAACATTTGAAATAAAAATTTCTCCAACAAAATAGTTCTTTGACTCCGCACTAGGTCGCACTATTGTTGATCTTCAGTAGTGTCCTCTAGAAGAGAAAGTTCACACTTCTTACTTCAAGCGAAACAAAACCACATCACAAATGACACAGTTCAAAAACTCAAAATTTTCCACGTGGTGACATCTTCTGAGAAAGTAGAGAATTAATAGCGTAGATAAAGTTCAGACTTCCTCCAGCAGAGGAGTTTCAACTGGCGCACATTTTAAATTAGCGGAGTGGAGGTGTACCGCCCGGTACAATAATAATAATAATAATAATTTCGTGTGGCTATTTCTAGCCGAGTGCAGCCCTTGTAAGGTAGACCCTCCGATGAGGGTGGGCGGCATCTGCCATGTGTAGGTAACTGCGTGTTATTGTGGTGGAGTGTACTGTTATGTGTGGTATGTGAGGTGCAGGGATGTTGGGGACAGCACAAACACCCAGCCCCCGGGCCATTGGAATTAACCAATGAAGGTTAAAATCCCCGACCCGGCCGGGAATCGAACCCGGGACCCTCTGAACCGAAGGCCAGTATGCTGACCATTCAGCTAACGAGTCGGACACCAGCATGGTGGGGTTACTCCATTTAGTGTGAAAGATGCATGATACGGGAGAAGTGCCATCCGATTTTAGACCGTATGTTGTTATACCTATTCCCAAGAAAGCAGGTATTGGTAAGTGTGAAAACTACCCCACCATTAGTTTAGTGCCTTAAGCTTGCGAAATGTTAACACGTATTGTTTACAGAATAATGGAAAGACAAGTTGAAGCTCGGTTGGGAGAAGATCAGTTTGAATGTAGGACACATGAAGCAATCCTCACTTTACGTATGATTTCAAAGGATAGAATTAAGATTGTTAAAAGCCCAAGTACATGGCATCCGTAAATCTAGAAAAAGCATTCGATAATGTTGATTGGACCAACTTATTTGAGATTCTGGAGGTGATCGGAATCAGATACGGAGAAAGAAGAATTACAACCTGTACCAAAGTCAGTCTGCAGTGATAATAATCGAAGGCTATGAAAAAGAGGCATAATCCGGAATGGAGTGAGACAAGGCTGTAGTTTGTCCCCTCACCTTCCAATGTTTATACAAAACATGCGGGAAAGGAAATCAAAAAGGAATTTGGAAAAGAAATCACAATCCAAGGAGATGAAATCAAAACTTTGAAATTTTCCGATGATATTGTTATCTAGAGATCTAGAGAGATCGCTAAATGGTATGGACACAGTCTTGGATAAGGAATACAAGATTAAAAATAAATAAATATTCTTATTCTTATTCTTATTCTTCTTCATCTGTTTACCCTCTAGGATCGGTTTTTCCCTCGGACTCAGCGAGGGATCCCACCTCTGCCGCCTGAAGGGCAGTGTCCTGGAGCTTCAGACTTTGGGTCGGGGGATACAACTTGGGAGGATGACCAGTACCTCGCCCAGGCGGCCGCGCCTGCTATGCTGAACAGGGGCCTTGTGGAGGGATGGGAAGATTGGATGGGACAGGCAAGGAAGAAGGAAGGAAGTGGCCGTGGCCTTAAGTTAAGTACCATCTCGCCATTTTGCCTGGAGGAGATGTGGAAAACCATGGAAAACCACTTCCAGGATGGCTGAGGTGGGAATCGAAGCCACCTCTACTCAGTTGACCTCCCGAGGCTGAGTGGACCCCGTTCCAGCCCTCGTACCACTTTTCAAATTTCGTGGCAGAGCTGGGAATCGAACCTGGACCTCCAGGGCTGGCAGCTAATCACATTAACCACTACACCACAGAGGCGTACAAAAATAAATAAATCCAAAACAAAGGTAAAAGAGTGCAGTCGAACGAAGTGGGGTGATGCAGGAAATGAAGTCTTAAAGGAAGTAGATGAATATTGTTACTTGGGTTGTAGAATAACTAATGGTGGTAGAAGTAAGGAGGACATAAAATGCCGACTAGTACAAGCAAAGAAGGCCTTTCTTAAGAAAAGAAATTTGTTCACCTCGAACATTGATACAGGTTTTAGAACGACGCTTTTGAAGACTTTCGCCTGGAGCGTTACATTATATGGAAGTGTTTTTGCTATTGGCTTTACGTCGCACCGACACAGACATGTCTTATGGCGACGATGGGACAGGAAAAGGCTAGGACTGGGAAGGAAGCGGCCGTGGCCTTAATTAAGGTATAAACCAGCATTTGCCTGGTGTGAAAAAGGGAAACCACGGAAAACCATCTTCAGGGCTGCCGACAGTGGGGTTCGAACCCACTATCTCCCGAATACTGGATACTGGCCGCACTTTAGCCACTGCAGCTATCGAGCTCGGTATATGGAAGTGTAACATGGATGATAACAGCTCAGAAAGCAAGAGAATAAAAGCTTTTGAAATGTGGTGTAACAGAAGAATGCTGAATGTGAGATGGGTAGGTCGAATCACGAATGGAGAGATAAAAAACCCACGGCACATAACGCCCTATAAGGGCCTTGGCCTGTCCAGCGACCGCTGCTCAGGCCGAAGGCCTGCAGATTACGAGGAGTCGTGCGGTCAGCACGACGCATCCTCTCGGCCGTTATTTTGGGCTTTCGAGACCGGGGCCGCCATCTCACCGTCAGATAGCTCCTCAATTCTAATCACGTAGGCTGAGTGGACCTCGAACCAGCCCTCAAGTCGAGAGAAAATCCCTGACCTGGCTGGGAATCGAACCCGGGGCCTCCGGGCGAGAGGCAGGCACGCTACCCCTACACCACGGGGCCGGCATGAATGGAGAAATACTGAATCGGATTGGTGAGAAAAGAACGATTTGGCGAAATTTGACCAAAAGAAGAGAGAGAATGATAGAACACATCTTAAGACACCCGGGACTCGTTAAGTTGGATTTTGAGTGAAGTGTAGGATGTAAAAACGGCAGTATAAATATGACAAACAGATTAGAGTAGATGTATAATGTAGTAGTTACGTAGAAATGAAAATATTGATGACTAGCGAATGTACCCGTGCTTCGCTACGGTATTCTACATTGTATTCGAATATCGAAGTAAATAGTGTACATGCAGTAAATAAGATTGTTTTAAAATTGCATGTCTCTTAGCGTTATCCGAGAAAGAGCATGGGGAGGTCCCCGTACGTTGTTTCCAATGTAAAGTGTTTGTTATGGATTTGTGATATAACGGCAGGCTCACTTGCCTACTGCCATTCACAATCGAGTTGGGAAGTTTACATTATAATTGCAGGCCCCATTGCCTACAACGCGGACAGAATCGATTTGGGGAGTTTTCGTTAAAATGGCAGCCCCCTTTCCTACTTCCAGACAGATTACAGTTGAGGAGTTTTTATTATAATGGCAGGCAATTACCCTACTATCACTCGAAATTGAGTTGTGCAGTTATCATTATAATGCCAGGCCCATTTTCCTACTTCCAGCCAGCTTACTGTCAGTCACACCAAGTTGGTGAGTTTCCATCAAAATAGCAGGCCACTATGCCTAATGCCAGTCACATTTTAGATGAGGACATTTCTTTATAATGGCGGGCACCCTTGCCTACTGCCAAACACAATCGGGTAGGGGAGTTTTAAACAAAACTGCATGCTCACTTGCCTTCTGCAAGTCAAATCGAGAAGTGAACTATTCATTACAGTTGTAGGCCTACCTTACTAATGACAGTTACACAGGAGTTGGAGAAGGAACCCTTTCATACTGCCAGTCAAAGTCGGTGTGGGGAGTACTGATTACAATAGCAGACCAACCCTTTCTCGATCGCTACAAATCGACATCAGTGAATATATATAGATCGACATACGAAAGTATATGCGTGTTTACAATATTGAAGACCTTCATTTACAGATTAACTGCTACTAAACGTACGTCATATCGACAAAGGATTATACCATATGACACGCCGGATTTAGTGGCCTAAATGGCTGGTCCTATGATATGTCATCTATTCTTGGGTCAGATTGAGTTAGAAACGTGGAACAGGGTAACGTTTTTGTAAGATTATCTCACATTACATTACTTTTCGGATAATTATGTGACAGCTACATACATAGCATTTGGCTCACATATGGCTACTGGGTGGGCCAATTTTCGTGAAGAGTTTGATGATTCTGTATTTCATATAAGTAATCGAAAGTATGAATTATGCATGTGAAAATTCCAAATTGACTTAACATCGATTAATAGACAAAAATCAAACGTAAAAGGGATACAGATACGGCAAAAAGTCATAAGACCAAGGTTGTAGATCATTCTAAATTGAACGGAGATTGTGCAATCTCTTATGTGATAGGAATTTCCGAAGGTCTGCACCATCATTAAAATTGCCTGCATATTTCGATATTCTTCGGGGATAAAAAGTGAAAAATTTAATGATCTTGGATGTTTTCCGTTCGTTACAGGCTAAAACGTATAATTTTGTCAAATTTCAATTATCTTCTTTTTCTTCTGGCAGATTTTGCCGCAATCTGGATTTTGGGCGAGGCGGGTAAAAATTAGGACTTTCAGGAAACTAAACCTAAAATTATGCAGATGGTCATTATTACCCCTTAAACGGAAAGCTGTACGAAAATTTCGCCAAAATAGTCAGTGTAGAGGCACACAGTCGTTACGATTTGATTTATATAGATAAGGAATCTGCTCCATGTAAAACACCTTTTGGGCTATGTCCGCTGGACTTAACCTGCAAAAGTGACCATTCATGATATCTCCCTTATTAATCCTCCTGACGAAAAAATCCACATTAAAAAAAGGTTTAGAGGTGGAATTCCATCACGTTTGGTCGATTTTCAGTCAGGTTGGTCTTGTTCTGTATATATTGTGGAAGAGTAAAATCACCATTTCGGTTCCCTATAAACCACCAGTCCATTCCGGAACATGAAAGGTTATTTACGTTTAAAACCTACATTTGGACGGGTGGATGCTAAATATAAATTTTGGTTTGATTGTCTTCAGTAGTTTTCAAGTTGTAAGGAATACGCTTTACACGCACCCGCTCGCGAGTTAAGTCTCCCTTATTAATCCTCGTATCGAAATGATGCACATGAGAAAAAAGGTTTAGAAATTAATTTCTACCAAGGTAGGTAGATTTCCATTAAGTCTGGTAGTGTATATTTTGTGGAAGTGCAAAATCGCCGTTTCGGTTTCGTATAAACCCCCAGTCAGTTCAGGGATTTAGAAACAATATTTCCCCTAAAACCTATCAAGGACAGGTGTATTCTAAATATGAGTCTTGGTAGAAATACATCCAGTAGTTTGTAGCACTCGCGTACATACGGCGTAATTAAGGAAGAAAATAATACAGTTAAGAAAGTTGAAAGTAATAGAAAATGGATTATAAATGAGGACAGCCGGATAACGACAAATATGTAAATGCCAAGTTAATGTCTTGGAAAATCAAATGCCCCTCAATAAATTATGCTAGTGTGAGTTATGGATATAATAAAGCGGTAACAGAGGAGAAATTTAGGTCCAGTGATTCTTAGGTAAACAAATAATAAGAAGACGACTAATGGTGTCATTACTTAATCTATTCGAGGGCGGTTATAACATCCAACGATATTCCGCCAATATTCCGCAGATAGGCCGATTGACGCCTCTCTTGCCTTCTACCCAAGGAACAACCACGAATTTAAAAGCATGATGAGGAAAATGGCAATACGTTACTTCCCTGCTGGCATGCAGTCAGAGACGTTGCCATGGTAACCTGTAGGTTCGTTGTCGGTCTGTTGGTCACTCAATGCAGGGCATGATACCAGCGGAAAATTGTAAATTTCTCCGTCATGTGAAGAGTAAGGTAAATTATGAACATAATGAAAGTTGTTTATAATATAGAGACATTTCACGTACGGTAAACGAAGTTTACAGAAAATCAATAGTATAAGAGAAAATGGAGGAAAACCATTCTGGTTTTCCTATTAAACCCCCGTCTATTCAAAGATTTTAAAATGATATGCATATCGAATCCTTCCCTGGGATGAGTATGCTCTGAATATGAAGTTTGGGTGAGATCTATCCAGCCATTTCAAAGTGATGGTGGAAAAACCATTCAGGTTTTCCTATAAACCCCCGGTCTATTCAAAGATTTTAAAATAATATGCATATCGAAACCTTCCCCGGGATGAGTATACTCTAAATATGAAGTTTGGTTGTGATCTATCAAGCCGTTTCGACGTGATGGTGGAAAAACCATTCTGGTTTTCCTATAAACCCCCCGAGTATTCAAAGATTTTAAAATGATATGCATATCGGAACCTTCCTCGGGAATAGTATACTCTAAATATGAAGTTTGGTTGAGATCTATCCAGCCGTTTTGACGTGATGGTGGAACAGACAAACAGACAGACAAACAGACACGAAACGTAAAAACCACCGATTCGGTCTTGAGTTGACCTAAAACGGATAAATATCTTAAAAAATTGGCAAAACAAAAGAAATTACAGACAGCGGACCCCCCACAATTTTATTTATATAGACTAGCGAATGTACCCGTGCTTCGCTACGGTATTCTGCATTGTATTCGAATATCGAAGTAAATAGTGTACATGCAGTAAATAAGATTGTTTTAAAATTGCATGTCTCTTAGCGTTATCCGAGAAAGAGCATGGGGAGGTCCCCGTACGTTGTTTCCAATGTAAAGTGTTTGTTATGGATTTGTGATATAACGGCAGGCTCACTTGCCTACTGCCATTCACAATCGAGTTGGGAAGTTTGCATTATAATTGCAGGCCCCATTGCCTACTACGCGGACAGAATCGATTTGGGGAGTTTTCGTTAAAATGGCAGCCCCCTTTCCTACTTCCAGACAGATTACAGTTGAGGAGTTTTTATTATAATGGCAGGCAATTACCCTACTATCACTCGAAGTTGAGTTCTGCAGTTATCATTATAATGTCAGGTCCATTTTCCTACTTCCAGCCAGCTTACTGCCAGTCACACCAAGTTGGTGAGTTTCCATCAAAATAGCAGGCAACTATGCCTAATGCCAGTCACATTTTAGATGAGGACATTTCTTTATAATGGCGGGCACCCTTGCCTACTGCCGAACACAATCGGGTAGGGGAGTTTTAAACAAAACTGCATGCTCACTTGCCTTCTGCAAGTCAAATCGAGAAGTGAACTATTCATTACAATTGTAGGCCTACCTTACATATGACAGTTACACAGGATTTGGAGAAGGAATCCTTTCATACTGCCAGTCAAAGTCGGTGTGAGGAGTACTGATTACAATAGCAGACCCACCCTTTCTCGATCGCTACAAATCGACATCAGTGAATATATATAGATCGACATACGAAAGTATATGCGTGTTTACAATATTGAAGACCTTCATTTACAGATTAACTGCTACTAAACGTACTTCATATCGTCAAAGGATTATACCATAAGACACGCCGGATTTAGTGGCCTAAATGGCTGGTCCTATGATATGTCATCTCTTCTTGGGTCAGATTGAGTTAGAAACGTGGAACAGGGTAACGTTTTTGTAAGATTATCTCACATTACATTACTTTTCGGATAATTATGTGACAGCTACATACATAGCATTTGGCTCACATATGGCTACTGGGTGGGCCAATTTTCGTGAAGAGTTTGATGATTCTGTATTTCATATAAGTAATCGAAAGTATGAATTATGCATGTGAAAATTCCAAATTGACTTAACATCGATTAATAGACAAAAATCAAACGTAAAAGGGATACAGATACTGCAAAAAGTCATAAGACCAAGGTTGTAGATCATTCCAAATTGAACGGAGATTGTGCAATCTGTTATGTGATAGGAATTTCCGAAGGTCTGCACCATCATTAAAATTGCCTGCATATTTCGATATTCTTCGGGGATAAAAAGTGAAAAATTTAATGATCTTGGATGTTTTCCGTTCGTTACAGGCTGAAACGTATAATTTTGTCAAATTTCAATTATCTTCTTTTTCTTCTGGCAGATTTTGCCGCAATCTGGATTTTGGGCGAGGCGGGTAAAAATTAGGACTTCCAGGAAACTAAACCTAAAATTAAGCAGATGGTCATTATTACTCCTTAAACGGAAAGCTGTACGAAAATTACGCCGAAATAGTCAGTGTAGAGCCACAAAGTCGTTACGATTTGATTTATATAGATAAGGAATCTGCTCCATGTAAAACACCTTTTGGGCTATGTCCGCTGCACTTAACCTGCAAAACTGACCATTCATGATATCTCCCTTATTAATCCTCCTGACGAAAAAATGCACATGAAAAAAGGGTTTAGAGGTGGAATTCCATCACGTTTGGTCGATTTTCAGTCAGGTTGGGCTTGTTCTCTATATATTGTGGAAGAGTAAAATCACCATTTCGGTTCCCTATAAACCGCCAGTCCATTCCGGAACATGAAATGTTATTTACGTTTAAAACCTACCTTTGGACAGGTGGATGCTAAATATAAATTTTGGTTCGAATGTCTTCAGTAGTTTTCAAGTTGTAAGGAATACGCTTTACACGCACCCGCTCGTGAGTTAAGTCCGATGGGACTTGTACAGAAAAACGGTCCGTTAATGATATCTCCCTTATTAATCCTCGTATCGAAATGATGCACATGAGAAAAAAGGTTTAGAAATTAATTTCTACCAAGGTAGGTAGATTTCCATTAAGTTTGGTTGTGTATATTTTGTGGACGTGCAAAATCACTGTTTCGGTTTCGTATAAACCCCCAATCAGTTCAAGGATTTAGAAACAATATTTCCCCTAAAACCTATCAAGGACAGGTGTATATTCTAAATATGAGTCTTGGTAGAAATACATCCAGTAGTTTGTAGCACTCGCGTACATAAGGCGTAATTAAGGAAGAAAATAATACAGTTAAGAAAGTTGAAAGTAATAGAAAATGGATTATAACTGAGGACACCCGGATAACGACAAATATGTAAATGCCAAGTTAATGTCTTGGAAAATCAAATGCCCCTCAATAAATTATGCTAGTGTGAGTTATGGATATAATAAAGCGGTAACAGAGGAGAAATTTAGGTCCAGTGATTCCTAGGTAAACAAATAATAAGAAGATGACTAATGGTGTTATTACTTAATCTATTCGAGGGCGGTTATAACATCCAACGATATTCCGCCAATATCCCGCAGATAGGCCGATTGACGCCTCTCTTGCCTTCTACCCAAGGAACAACCACGAATTTAAAAGCATGATGAGGAAAATGGCAATACGTTACTTCCCTGCTGGCATGCAGTCAGAGACTTTGCCATGGTAACCTGTAGGTTCGTTGTCGGTCTGTCGGTCACTCAATGCAGAGCATGATACCAGCGGAAAATTGTAAATTTCTCCGTCATGTGAAGAGTAAGGTAAATTATGAACATAACGAAAGTTGTTTATAATGAAGAGACGTTTCACGTACGGTAAACGAAGTGTACAGAAAATCAATAGTATAAGAGAAAATGGAGGAGAACCATTCTAGTTTTCCTATAAACCCCCCGTCTATTCAAAGATTTTAAAATTATATGCATATCGAAACCTTCCCTGGGATGAGTATGCTCTGAATATGAAGTTTGGGTGAGATCTATCCTGCCATTTCAAAGTGATGGTGGAAAAACCATTCTGGTTTTCCTATAAACCCCCGTGTATTCAAAGATTTTAAAATGATATGCATATCGACACCTTTCCCGGGATAATTATACTCTAAATATGAAGTTTGGTTGAGATCTATCCAGCCGTTTCGACGTGATGGTAGAACAAACAGACAAACAGACAGACAAACAGACAGACACGAAACGTAAAAACCACCGATTCGGTCTTGAGTTGACCTAAAACGGATAAATATCTGAAAAATTGGCAAAACAAAAGAAATTACAGACAGCCGACCCCCTACAATTTTATTTATATAGATAGATGATGATGATGATGATGATGATGCTTGTTGTTTAAAAGGGCCTAACATCTAAGGTCATCAGCCTTATGAAAATATTAGTACAGGATAGCGTGGCGTGGAATCTGCACCAAACCACTCATGAACTGATGGCCCTAACAACACAATACATGTGTGAAAACAAAGAAGAGGAAATTTGTCCTATTCAAGATATTGGGCTTAAAAATGATTACGAGGATAATGGGTCATCAAGTTACAATTTATAATGCCTTAACAGGTACAAATAATAATGTAGTATGGATTATTATAAAATGTGTCATCAAACAATTTGGGTTATCTATATATATAAAACTAGCACGATACCCGTGCTTCGCTACGGTATTATACTGAAATTTATAATTGAATGCTTATTGTTTTACATATATAATCCGCCGAAATTCGCGAGCTGACTCGTTTTCTGCGAGAATCCTCCAAAATTCCCGACCTGACTGGTTTTCTATTATTTTACAGCACGTTTCCTCCCATTTTTCAATATTCCTTTCCAGCAATCGATTTCGTACTTCCCGGGCTAGGCTCAGGTATTCCTCCTGGTCAGTTGGGTCCGTAAATCTTTGCCATCTTTTCCTTTAATCATTTTTAATATGGATAAAATCCTTCAGGAGATCCGGCGTGGTGTCATATTGGGTGATTTGGCGGCAGTGAACCCGCGGCCGGACTGCATTCTTAGTCATAACCCGTCCAGGAGCCGTTTCCAGCGCGGTCCGCACATTTGACGACGGTCCGGAACATCATTATTATTATTATTATTATTATTATTATTATTATTATTATTATTATTATTATTATTATTATTATTATTATTATTATTATTATTATTATTATTATGTGTTGCTGGAATGGCTGATGACAGGGAAAACCGGAGTATCCGGAGAAAAACCTGTCCCGCCTCCGTTTTGTCCAGCACAAATGTCAAATGGAGTGACCGAGATTTGAACCACGGAACCCAGCTGTGAGAGGCTGGCGCGGTGCCGCCTGAGCAACGGAGGATCCTTATAAGTACATTAATAACAGTAAAATCAATTGGTCTCACCTCCTTCTACACCCCACCGCCGTTAAGTTTATTTACCGCCACCCCCCACCCCCCCCCCACCAAAAAAATAAAAGAAGGCTTGTTTCTTTATGTTTAAGGGAGATTCCAAACACCAATGTTCACGTCTATTACCTTCAGTTTTGAGATATAAGTATCCCCATAAAAGTAATTTACTTTTTTCACTTCATTTCACACCACTCCCCCCCCCCCCCCCCTAAGTGAACTTTCCGAAAAAAATACTTGTTTCTTTAATAGTAAAGTATCTTCTAAATACCAATTATCACGACTCTAACTTCTTCAGTTTTTGATTTATGTGTCCTCGTGAAAGGAATTCAACTCCTTTACACTCCCGCACTCCAAGATGGTTTCCCGCCCGAAACGCGTTTTTCTTTGTTTTTAAAGGAGATCCAAATACGAATTTTCACAACTGTAATAACTTTAGTTTTTATAGATGTATGTATTCTCATACAATTAAGCCAATTAATTTTTCAATTCTTTCAACCCGCCCCCGCTTCATTGGATTTTAAGAGAATACGTGTATTTTTACTTTTAAAGCAGATTGAAAATATCAAATTTCACGTTTGTAAAATCTTCATTTTTGATATATCAGTAGCCTAATTAAAAGAATTCAACACCATTTTCAGTCACTTCCCCCCCCCCCCACCTCCGTCCAGGTGATACTTCCGAAAACTAAAAATACACGTTTCTTTATGTTTAACTAGCAATATACCCGTGCTTCGCTACGGTGTTATACCGAAATTTGTAATTGAATGCTTATTGTTGAATGCCGAAATTCGCGATCTGACTCGTTTTCTGCGAGAATCCACCAAAATTCGAGATCTGACTCGTTTTCTAATAGATTACGGCAAGTTTCCTCCCATTTTTCAATCCTTCTTTCCAGCAATCGGTTTCGTACTTCCCCGGGCTAGGTCCAGATATTCTACCCGGTCAGTTGGGTCCCTAAATCTTTGCCATCTTTTCCTATAAGCATTTTAAATATGGATCAAATCGTTCAGGAGATCCGGCGTGGTGTCGTCCTGGATGCCTTGGCGGTACTGAACCCGCGGCCGGACTGCATTCTTAGTCATTAGCAGTCCAGGACCCGTTTCCAGCGCGGTCCGCACATTTGACGACGGTCCACAACATTATTATTATTATTATTATTATTATTATTATTATTATTATTATTATTATTATTATTATTATTATTATTATTATTATTATTATTATTATTATTATAGATGTTCTGGACCCCACAGCAAGATGCAAGACCGCTACTTGGCGGTAACTTACACCCGCTGCCATTGTCATTGTTGACAATGTGACCAGCACCATCGTCGCGCGTAGGCAAATGTGCGGGATTTCTGGCGATACGAATGACATACTTCCGTGCATTATTGACCTTATTATGGAGGTGAACGGACGGTCAATCTCTTTCCTATCGTTTATTTCAAATTAGTTTAAATTTTTATTTATATGCCAGCAGAATCTACTGTAATCTAAGAACGTTCTCCGAAGGAAAAGATGGTTCTTGAAAATGAACCCAGGAAAGGTTAGAAATGATCGGTTTATGATCAGAATAAGTTCATCGAAAATCTATAGCCTGTTTCCAGTCATTCGACAGGGTCAGGAATGGAATGAATAAAGCCCCCGTCTAGCGGCGACAATAGGAATTGTTCCGGCTGCCGAAGCCTGTCGCACTTCTGTGGGGCAATGATTAATAAATGACAAATGAAATGAACTGATATTGGACAGTGTTGCTGGAGTGAATGATGACAGGGAAAACCGGAGTATTCGGAGAAAAACCTGTCCCGCCTCCTTTTTGTCCAGCACGAATGTCACATGGAGTGACCGGGATTTAAACCACGGAACCCAGCTGTGAGAGGCCGGCGCGCTGCTGCCTGAGCAACGGAGGCTCCTTGTAAGTACATTGCGAACAGTAAAATCAATTGGTCTCCCCTCCTTTTACACCCCACCGCCGTTAAGTTTATTTACCGCCACCCCCCACCCCCCCACCAAAAAAATAAAAGAAGGCTTGTTTCTTTATGTTTAAGGGAGATTCCAAACACCAATGTGGTCACGTCTATTACCTTCAGTTTTGAGATATAAGTATACCCATACAAATAATTCACTTTTTTCACTTCCTTTCAAACTCCTCCCCCTCCCCCCTAAGTGAATTTTCCGGCAAAAAATACTTGTTTCTTTAATAGTAAAGGGTTTTCTAAATACCAAATATCACGACTCTAACTTCTTCAGTTTTAGATTTATGTGTCCTCACGAAAGGAATTCAATTCCTCTTCACTCCCCCCCCCCCCCCCCACACACCCCAAGATGGTTTCCTCCCAAAAACGCGTTTTCCTTTGTTTTAAAAGGAGATCCAAATACCAATTTTCACGTCTGTAACAATTTTAGTTTTTATTAGCTTATGTATTCTCATAAAAATAAGTCAATTAATTTATCTATTCTTTAACCCCCCCCCCTCATTGGATTTTCCGAGAATACGTGTTTCTTTACTTTTAAAGCAGATTCCAAATATCACATTTCACGTCTGTAACATCTTCATTTTTGAGATATCAGTAGCCTAATTAAAAGAATTCAACACCATTTTCAGTCATTATTAACTACCCCCTCCACCCAAGTGGCATATCCGAAAACAAAAAATACATGTTTCTTTATTTTTAAAGGAGATTCTAAGTACAAATTATTACATCTATAAACTTTAGAAGTTTTGATATATAGATATACTCATTTTAAAAATTCACCCCCTTTTCACCCCCTATTAATTGGATATTCCAAAAACCAAAAAATACGTGTTTCTTTATTTTTAAAGGAGATCTCAAACGCCAATTTTCAGGTCTGTAATATCTTCATGTTCTGAAATATAAGTAGCCTCATTTAAGGCATTCAACCCCTTTTTCACCCTTTTCCACCCTTCCTATTGGGATTTTCCGAAAACAAAATAATACGTGTTTCCTTATTTTTAAAGGATATGCTAAAGACCAATTTTTACATCTATAAACTTTAAAAGTTTTGAGATATAGATACACTCATTTTAAAAATTCACCCCCCTTTTCACCCCCATTAATTGGATTTTCCGAAAACAAAAATATACACGTTTCTTTATTTTTAAAGGAGCTCCCAGACACCAATTTTTAGGTCTGTAATATCTTCATTTTCTGAGATATAAGTATCCTCATTAAATTCACTCAAACAATTTTGCACCCCTTTTCACCCTGCCTATTGCGATTTTCGGAAAACAAAAAAAAATACGTGTTTCTTTATTTTCAATGAAGATTCTAAATACCAATTTTTACATCTGTAAACTTTCAAAGTTTTGAGATATAGATACACTAATTTTAAAATTCACCCCCCATTTCACCCTCCAATTAATTGGATTTTCCAAAAATAAAAAATACGTGTTTCTTTATGTTTAAAAGAGATCAAAAGTACCAATTTTCAGGTCTGTAATATGTTCAGTTTCTGAGATATAAGTACCGGTATCCTCATTAAAGGCATTCAACCAATATTTCACCCTTTTTCACCCCTCCCATTGGAATTTTCCGAAAACAAAAAAATACGTGTTTCCTTATTTTTAAAGAAGATTCTAAATACCAATTCTTACATCTGTAAACCTTTAAAGTGTTGAGATATAGATACACTCATTTTAAAATTTCACCCCCTTTTTCACCCCCTTAGAGACGGAATATCCAGAAATCCTCTCTTAGCGAGCACCTACATCTTATTATGAATGTATCCTCAAAATTTCATTTCTTTATGTCAAGTAGTTTTGGCTCGGCGATGATGAATCAGTCAGTCAGTCAGGACAAGTTACTTTATATATATATAGACTAGCAAGATACCCGTGCTTCGCTACGGTATTATACTGAAATTTATAATTGAATGCTTATTGTTCTAGACATATAATCCGCCGAAATTCGCGATCTAACGCGTTTTATATTATTTTACGGCACGTTTCCTCCCATTTTTCAATCTTCCTTTCCAGCAATCGATTTCGTACTTAACGGGCTAGGCTCAGGTATTCCTCCCGGTCAGTTGGGTCCGTAAATCTTTGCCATCTTTTCCTATAATCATTTTTAATATGGATAAAATCCTTCAGGAGATCCGGCGTGGTGTTATACTGGGTGCCTTGGCGGCACTGAACCCGCGGCCGGACTGCATTCTTAGTCATTACCCGTCCAGGAGCCGTTTCCAGCGCGGTCCGCACATTTGACGACGGTCCGGAATATTATTATTATTATTATTATTATTATTATTTATTATTATTATGTGTTGCTGGAATGGCTGATGACAGGGAAAACCGGAGTATCCGGAGAAAAACATGTCCCGCCCCCGTTTTGTCCAGCACGAATGCCACATGGAGTGACCGGGATTTGAACCACGGAACCCAGCTGTGAGAGGCCGGCGCGCTGCCACCTGAGCAACGGAGGATCCTTATAAGTACATTAATAACAGTAAAATCAATTGGTCTCACCTCCTTCTACACCCCACCGCCGTTAAGTTTATTTACCACCCCCCCAAAAAAAAAGAATTAAAAGAATGCTTGTTCCTTTATGTTTAAGGGAGATTCCAAACACCAATATTCACGTCTATTACCTTCAGTTTTGAGATATAAGTATCCCCATAAAAATAATTTACTTTTTTTCACTTCATGTCACAATAATCCCCCCCCCCCAAGTGAATTTTCCCGCAAAAAATACTTGTTTCTTTAATAGTAAAGGATCTTCTAAATGCCACTTATCACGACTCTAACTTCTTCAGTTTTTGATTTATGTGTCCTCATGAAAGGAATTCAACTCCTTTACACTCCCGCCCTCCTAGATGGTTTCCCCACCAAAATGCGTTTTCTTTGTTATTAAAGGAGATCCAAATACGAATTTTCACGTCTGTAACAACTTTAGTTTTTATTAGATGTATGTATTCTAATACAATTAAGTCAATTAATTTTTCAATTCTTTCATCCCCGCCCCCCCCCCCTTCATTGGATTTTCCGAGAATACGTGTTTCTTTACTTTTAAAGCAGATTGCAAATATCAGATTTCATGTCTGTAACATCTTCATTTTTGAGATATCAGTAGCCTAATTAAAATAATTCATCACCATTTTCAGTCACTTTTACCCCCCCCCCCCCTCCACTCAAGTGGTATTTCCGAAAACTAAAAATACACGTTTCTTTATGTTTAATAGAGATAAAAAAACCATTTTTCACTTCTGTAACATGTTAAGTTTTTTTAGATATACTATAAAAATTCTCATTTTAAAATTTCACCCCTTTTGAGTTCCCCTTAAGTGGAGTTTCCAAAAACAAATCACCTATATTTCTTTACATTTACAGAAGATTTACACCCACTTTTTACGTCTGTAACATTTTACGTTTCCAAGATATTCTGTAGATATAGTCTTTCAAAAAATTCACCCCAATTTGTCATTCCTATCTAACCGTCATTAATTTGCTTTTCCATAAACTAAAAAATACGTGTTTCTTTATTTTTAAAGGAGATCCCATATGCAAATTATCAGTTCTATAATATATTTCGTTTCGGAGATATGTGTATGCTCATTAAAGGCATTCAACCCATTTTTCACACTATTAGGATTTACAGGAAACAAAAAAATACGTTTTCCTTTATATTTAGAGCAGATTTTAAATACCAATTTTCACATCTGTAAATTTTAAAGTTTTAAGATGTAGACACACTCATTTTAAAAAATTCACCCCCTTTTCACCCCCGAATATTTGGATTTTCCAAAAACGAAAAAATACGCGTTTCTTTACTTTTAAAGTAGATCCAAAATACCAATTTTCAGGTCTGTAATATCTTCAGGTTCTGAAATATAAGTAGCCTTATGTAAGGCATTCAACCCATTATTCACCCTTTTTTACACCCTTCCTATTGGGATTTTCCGAAAACAAAAAAATACGTGTTTCTTTATTTTTAAAGGAGATTCTAAATACAAATTTTTACATCTATAACCTTTAAAAGTTTTGAGATATAGATACACTCATTTTAAAAAATCACCCCCTTTTCACCCCCCCCCCCATTAATTGGATTTTACACAAACAAAAAATACGTGTTTCTTTATTTTTAATGGAGATCCCAAACACCAATTTTCAGGTCTGTAATATCTTCAGGTTCTGAAATATAAGTAGAATCATGAAATGCATTCGACCTTCTTTTTCAACCTTTTCCACCCTTCCTATTAGGATTTTCCGAAAACAAAATATACGTGTTTCTTTATTTTTAATGGAGATTCTAAATACCAATTTTTACATCTATAACCTTTAAAAGTTTTGAGATATAGATACACTAATTTTAAAATATTACCCCCTTTTCACCCCCCCCCCCCTTAATTGGGTTTTCCAGAAACAACAAAATATGTGTTTCTTTTTAAAGGAGATCCCAAACACCAATTTTCAGGTCTATAATATCTTCATATTCTGAGATATAAGTAGCCTTATTAAAGGCATTCAACCCCTTTTTCACCCCTTTTCACTCCTCCTATTGCGATTTTCCGAAAACCAAAAAATACGTGTTCCTTTATTTTTAATGAAGGTTCTAAATACCAATTTTTACATCTGCAAACTTTAAAAGTTTGGAGATATAGATTCACTCATTTTAAATATTCACCCCCTTTTCACCCTCCCATTAATTGGATTTTCCAAAAACAAAAAAAATACGTGTTCCTTTATTTTTAATGAAGATTCTAAATACCAATTTTTACATCTCTAAACTTTAAAACTTTTGAGATATAGATGCACTCATTTTAAAAATTCACCCCCCTTTTCACCCTCGCATTAATTGGATTTTCCAAAAACAATAAAATCTGTGTTTCTTTATTTTTGAAAGCGATCAAAAGTACCAATTTTGAGGTCTGTAATATCTTCAGTTTCTGAGATATATGTATTCTCTTTAAAGGCATTCAACACATTTTTCACCCCTTTTCACCCCTCCTATTGGGATTTTCCGAAAACAAAAAAATATGTGTTCCTTTATTTTTAATGAAGATTCTAAATACTAATTTTTACATCTCTAAACTTTAAAACTTTTGAGATATAGATGCACTCATTTTAAAAATTCACCCCCCCTTTCACCCTCGCATTAATTGGATTTTCCAAAAACAAAAAAATATGTGTTTCTTTATTTTTCACAGCGATCAAAAGTACCAATTTTGAGGTCTGTAATATCTTCAGTTTGTGAGATATAAGTAGCGTATCCGGATTAAAGGCATTCAACCCATTTTTCACCCTTTTTCACCCCTCCTATTGGGATTGTCTGAAAACAAAAAAATACGTGTTTCCTTATTTTTAAAGAAGATTCTAAATACCAATTTTCACATCTGTAAACTTTTAAAGTTTTGAGATATAGACATACTCATTTTAAAATTTCACCCCCCTTTTCACCCCGTTAGCGACGGAATATCCAAAAATCCTCTCTTAGCGAGCACCTACATCTTAATATGAATCTATGCCCAAAATTTCATTTCTTTATGTCCAGTAGTTTTGGCTCGGCGATGATGAATCAGTCAGTCAGTCAGTCAGTCAGTCAGTCAGGACAAGCTACTTTATATATATAGATAGAGATAAAAAAATACCATTTTTCACTTCTGTAACATGTTAAGTTTTTGAGATATACTGTAAAAATTCTCATTTTAAAATTTCACCCCTTTTGAGTTCCGCTTAATTGGCGTTTCCAAAAACAAATCACCTATGTTTCTTTACATTTACAGGAGGTTCCAAACACCCACTTTTTAAGTCTGTAACATTTTACGTTTCCAAGATATTCTGTAGATATAGTCTTTCAAAAAATTCACCCCAATTTGTCACTCCTGTTTAACCACCATTAATTGGATTTTCCAAAAACTAAAAAATACGTGTTTCTTTATTTTTAAAGGAGATCCCATATACAAATTTTCTGTAATATCTTTCGTTACTGACATATATGTATCCTCATTAAAGGCATTCAACCGAGCTCGATAGCTGCAGTCGCTTAAGTGCGGCCAGTATCCAGTATTCGGGAGATAGTAGGTTCGAACCCCACTGTCGGCAGCCCTGAAAATGGTTTTCCGTGGTTTCCCATTTTCACACCAGGCAAATGCTGGGGCTGTACCTTAATTAAGGCCACGGACGCTTCCTTCCCACTCCTGGCCCTTCCCTGTCCCATCGTCGCCGTAAGACCTATCTGTGTCGGTGCGACGTAAAGCAACTAGCAAAAAAAAAAAAAAAAAGCATTCAACCCAATTTTCACCCTTTTACACCCCTCCTATTGGGATTTACAGGGTAAAAAAATGTGTTCCTTTATTTTTAGAGGAGATTCTAACTACCAATTTTTACATCTGTAATTTTTAAAGTTTTAAGATGTAGACACACTCATTTTAAAAAATTCACCCCCCCCTTTTCACCCCCAATATTTGGATTTTCCAAAAACGAAAAAATACATGTTTCTTTACTTTTAAAGTAGATCCCAAATAGCAATTTTCAAGTCTGTAATATCTTCAGGTTCTGAAATATAAGTAGACTCATGAAAAGCATTCGACCCTTTCTTCAACCTTCTCCACCCTTCCTATTAGGATTTTCCGAAGACAAAATATACGTGTTTCTTTATTTTTAAAGGAGATTCTAAATGCCAATTTTCACATCTATAACCTTTAAAAGTTTTGAGATATAGATACACTCATTTTCTAATATTACCCCCTTTTCACCCCCTCCCTTAATTGGATTTTCCAGAAGCAAAAAAATATGTGTTTCTGTATTTTTAAAGGAGATCCCAAACACCGATTTTCAGGTCTGTAATATCTTCAGTTTCTGAGATATAAGTAGCCTCATTAAAGGCATTTAACCCTTTTCCACCCCTTTTCACTCCTCCTACTACGATTTTCCGAAAACAAAAAAATACGTGTTTCTTTATTTTTAATGAAGATTCTAAATACCAGTTTTTACATCTGCAAACTTTAAAAGTTTGGAGATATAGATCCACTCATTTTAAAAATTCACCCCCTTTAATAATGTTATTTGTTTTACGTCCCACTAACTGCACTTTTACGGTTTTCGGAGACTCACCCCCTTTTCACCCTCCCATTAATTGGATAACTTGTCCTGACTGACTGACTGACTGACTGACTGACTGACTGACTGACTCATCATCGCCGAGCCAAAACTACCGGACATAAAGAAATGTAATTTTGGGGATATATTCACATTAAGGTGTAGGTGCTCGCTAAGAGAGGATTTTTGGATATTCCTTCGCTAAAGGGGTGAAAAGGGGGGTGAAATTTTAAAATGAGTGTATCTATATCTCAAAACTTTAAAAGTTTACAGATGTAAAAATTGGTATTTAGAATCTTCTTTAAAAACAAGGAAACACTTATTTTTTTGTTTTCAGAAAATCCCAATAGGAGGGGTGAAAAAGGGTGAAAATGGGGGAAAATGGGTTGAATGCCTTTAATCAGGATACCGGTACTTATATCTCAGAAACTGAAGGTATTACAGACCTGAAAATTGGTACTTTTGATCTCTTTTAAAAATAAAGAAACACGTACTTTTTAGTTTTTGGAAAATCCAATTAATGGCGGTTAAACAGGAGTAACAAATTGGGGTGAATTTTTTGAAAGACTATATCTACAGAATATCTTGGAAACGTAAAATGTTACAGACGTAAAAAGTGGGTGTTTGGAATCTCCTGTTAATGTAAAGAAACATAGGTGATTTGTTTTTGGAAACTCCACTTAAGGGCAACTCAAAAGTGGTGAAATTTTAAAATGAGAATTTTTACAGTATATCTAAAAAAACTTAACATGTTACAGAAGTGAAAATGGTATTTTCTCTCTATTGAACATAAAGAAACGTGTATTTTTAGTTTTCGGAAATACCACTTGGGTGGAGGGGGGGGGGTAAAGTGACTGAAAATGGTGTTGAATTCTTTTAGTTAGGCTACTGATATCTCAAAAATGAAGATGTTACAGACGTGAAATTTGATATTTGCAATCTGCTTTAAAAGTAAAGAAGCACGTATTCTCGGAAAATCCAATGAAGGGGGGGGGGGGTATGAAAGAATTGAAAAATTAATTGACTTAATTGTATGAGAATACATACATCTAATAAAAACTAAAGTTGTTACAGACGTGAAAATTCGCATTTGGATCTCCTTTAAAAACAAAGAAAAACGCGTTTTGGGGGGAGGGAACCATCTTGGAGGGCGGGAGTGTAAAGGAGTTGAGTTCCTTTCATGAGGACACATAAATAAAAAACTGAAGAAGTTAGAGTCGTGATAATTGGTATTTAGAAGATCCTTTATTATTAAAGAAACAAGTATTTTTGCGGGAAAATTCACTTAGGGGGGGGGGAGTAGTGTGAAATGAAATGAAAAAAGTAAATTATTTTTATGGGGATACTTATATCTCAAAACTGAAGGTAATAGACGTGAACATTGGTGTTTGGAATCTCCTTTAAACATAAAGAAACAAGCCTTCTTTTAATTTTTTTGGGAGGGGGGTGGCGGTAAATAAACTTAACGGCGTTGAGGTGTAGAAGGAGGTGAGACCAATTGATTTTATTGTTTTTAATGTGCTTATAAGGATCCTCCGTTGCTCAGGCGGCAGCGCGCCGGCCTCTCACAGCTGGGTTCCGTGGTTCAAATCCCGGTCACTCCATGTGACATTCGTGCTGGACAAAACGGAGGCGGGACAGATTTTTCTCCGGATACTCCGGTTTTCCCTGTCATCATCCACTCCAGCAACACATAATAATAATAATAATAATAATAATAATAATAATAATGTTCCGGATCGTCGTCAAATGTGCGGACCGCGCTGGAAACGGCTCCTGGACGGGTAATGACTAAGAATGCAGTCCGACCGCGGGTTCAGTGCCGCCAAGGCACCCAATATGACACCACGCCGGATCTCCTGAAGGATTTTATCCATGTTAAAAATGATTATAGGAAAAGATGGCAAAGATTTACGTACCCAGCTGACCGGGAGGAATACCTGAGCCTAGCCCGGGAAGTACGAAATCGATTTCTGGAAAGGAAGATTGAAAAATGGGAGGAAACGTGCCGTAATCTGATAGAAAAGGAGTCAGATCGCGAATTTCGGTGGATTATATATCTAAAACAATAAGCATTCAATTATAAATTTCAGTATAATACCGTAGCGAAGCACGGGCATCTTGCTAGTAGTCTAATAAACTAACAATCTTTCCTCAATTTCTGGTTATCCGAAACTAGAGGAAAGGTGAGACCTATTCTCTTCAGTTCATCATTGTCATCATCGTATCCGTGTCCGACTCGTTGGCTGGACGGTCAACGTACTGGCCTTCGGTTCAGAGGATCCTGGGTTCGATTCCCGGCCGGGTCGGGGATTTTAACCTTAATTGGTTAATTCCAATGGCACGGGGGCTGGGTGTATGTGTTGTCTTCATCATCATTTCATCCTCATCACGGCGCGCAGGTCGCCTACGGGAGTCAAATAGAAAGACCTGCAATTGGCGAGCCGAACCCGTCCTGGGATATCCCGGCACTAAAAGCCATACGACATTTCATCGTATCCGTATAATGGTCATCAGACCGATTTCACACGTTCACAATGCTGTAGATCATGATATCCGAAGTCGTGCATGGAACAGAAAGACTTACTTTTAAATAGTCGTAAAATTGTGTTTGTGGCCAGCTCTGACCATTGTCTCTCAAGCTCCTGTAATCGATGAATGCTCTGTTTCGACATACTTTCCTGCTGTTGTGCTGTTGGAACTCTGCAGTCTCTTTATGACGTATTGTTCATATGGTGAAAGTTTGCACGTGACAGGTGAAGCACGTGGGCTGCTCTTGCAATTCGAAACTTTGTTCTAACTCTCCGGAGTGTCTTCACACTCTCTTAGCTACACCCCAGTGCTATCGTGTGGTGCTCGAGAGAGGGAGATTTCTACCTTCTCTTTGACGCGTCAGCAACACGTGTTAACACGTGTCTTCACACTCTTAACTACACCCCAGCGCTCTATGAGAATAACTCTTTGGGGCGCTCCAGAGGGTAGATTAACTACCGGGCGAGTTGGCCATGAGGTTAGGGGCACGCAGCTGTGAACTTGCATCCGGGAGATAGTGGGTTCGAACCCCACTGTCGACAGCCCTGAAGACGGTTTTCCGCGGTTTCCCATTTTCACACCAGGCAAATGCTGGGGCTGTACTTTAATTAAGGCCACAGCTGCTTCCTTCCCATTCTTAGGCCTTTCCTATCCCATCGTCTATGTCGGTGCGACGTAAAGCAAAATATAGCGGGGGTAGAGTAACTATCTCTCTTTAGCACATCAGCAACACGTGTTAACACGTTTCTTCACACACTAACTACACCCCACCGAGCTCGATAGCTGCAGTCGCTTAAGTGCGGCCAGTATCCAGTATTCGGGAGATAGTAGGTTCGAACCCCACCTCTGAAAATGGTTTTCCGCGGTTTGCCATTTTCACACCAGGCTGTACCTTAATTAAGGCCACGGCCGCTTCCTTCCCACTCCTAGCCCCTTCCTGTCCCATCGTCGCCATAAGACATACCTGTGTTGGTGCGACGTAAAGCAACTAGCCAAAAAAGAAACTACACCCCACCGCTCTATGAGAATAAATCTTTGTGGTGCCCTGGAGTGTAGAGTAACTATCTCTCTTCAACGCATCTGCATCTTATCCAATGCTTTCGTTGGAGAGACTAAGTCTTGGTTTCAGGTATATAAAAGCTCTATATCTACTCTAACAGAATTTAGGGAGAAATAGCGAAATTTTGGAGTTAAGTAATTCGGAGTAGAGAGAGAGAGGGTAATGTTTGGCAGGTATAATTCTAACGAGGGTGTAAGAATGACAGAATACTTTTTTGGCACTTTTTTTTTTTTTTTGTGGAGAAATTTATAATGTACTAGCAAGATCCCCGTGCTTCACTACGGTATTATGATGAAATTTATAATTGAATGCTTAACATATCTATATATATAAAATAAGAGTTTTGTCTGTACATTGCTCAGAATTTGAAAAGAATGGTATTTCTGTATCGGTCATGTCCACAGTAACAAGAAAATGCATTTTTTACTTTTCCGTAATTTCTGTCTGTCTGTCTGTCTGTCTGTTTGTCTGTCTGTCTGTCTGTCTGTCTGTCTGTCTGTCTGTCTGTCTGTCTGTCTGTCTGTCTGTCTGTCTGTCTGTCTGTCTGTCTGTCTGTCTGTCTGTCTGTCTGTCTGTCTGTCCGTATGTATGTATGTACACGCATCACGAGAAAACGGCTGAAGAGAATTTAATGAAAATCGGAATGTAAAGTCGGGTGAAGAACCGCTACAATCTAGGCTATAAATTATTTTAATCACGCTGAGTGAAATGGTAGCTTAGGGGAAGGCCTGGAATTTAATTCTCAAATATTTATGTTATTAGTGGTCGTGTCTTAATGAAAATTGCTAGACAAAGATGGGAAATAAGTCGCTACAGTATAGGCTATACACGCTGAGAAAAATGGTAGTTTAGGGGAAGGCCTAAAACTTAATTGTCAAATAATTATTTTATTAGTGGTCGTATCTTCACGAAAATTGGTATGCAAAGTCGGGGAATAGGTCACTATAATCTAGGCTACCAATAATGTTATTCGCACTGAGTGAAATGGTAGTTATGGGGAAGGCCTGAAATGTAATCTATATATATTGTACCCTGATGAGATAGGCCCTAGTTTCATGATTTGATTTTGATATGAGAAATACAGATATATTGGAATATTAAATAAATACAGTGTCAGTTTTGTGTGGACGGGAGAATTTCCACATGATCGCGACAGTCCGGCGCCACGGTAAGCTTGTCATTAAGGGGAAGAAGGTTTCCTGGTCAAAAGATAAGAGGATTTAAATCTAGAGCTCACAACAACAGAATAATGACTACAAGGAAGTGAAAGAGTATATATTTCGGACCAAGGCCAAGCAAGATGCATCGCCAATACCGAGAATATGACGTACGGGTTTCGTCCACGCCCGAGGCATTTGGTGTGGCCACGTTTCACAGGGAGAGATTTCAAGCTAACCAAAGCGGTCCTGACCAATGAGAAAATGTATCGTAGGCCCGCAGATAAACCAACATAAGAAAAACTCAGAGTGAACTCCAGTTAGCTTCTCCGATAACAATAATTAAATTATTCCAACCACATGATTGAATAGAGGGGATTTTTGTGATATCATTCCCATGTTGATTAATTGTAATCATAATAAATTCAAGTATTGAATTCGTGGAAATGACCCACGCTATCTCGCCATTGGTCGAGATGAGCACGCCATCAGGGACGCCGAGTTAGCGCGCGAAAGGTGGAGGACAGAAATTAAGTGATATTTCCATGATCGCCGAACGATAGGAGTTCAGAATACGACACATGAATGTGTATCACCAGTGTATTAAGTAGGATAAAGCAAGAGATCCAAATCCACCTGCATATGCCAATTTAGGAAACCAACCCCCCTCTCCAGGAAGTGACCGCGGATGACCCCGGCGGGAAATCAGATCGTCCATAAAAGTCCAGAAGCGGACCTCACATCACTCAGTTCCTACCAGTACTTAGTCGTTTGAAGTCACCAGTTGTGACCGGTCGGACCTCACATCACTCAGTTCTTACCAGTCACCAGTCGTTATCGGTCACCAGTCGTGTCAGTCGTAATGAAGTAGTTGAGACTCTGACACGTTGACTCTGTAAGTCAGTACCTCGGGACGTATTCGAAGTCAGTTAGAGCTGAAAGTACGTGAATTATTAGGAGAATGAATACGAACAGTGAAATTATCCATAGTACCGAGTGTGTATAATCAGTACAATTGTATGTTGAAATTAATGAATGTCATGTGTTTAAATAATAACTAACTAACGGAACGCCGATAGTACCTTTGGAAGGCAGTGTGCGGAGCCTGAAGTAAACACCTCAAGATAGACGGTGAATAACTATCCGAGCAGGGAATTATAGGAGCTAGGCGATGATCAAGACGGCTTGAAAATCAACTAGGAAGTGCCGGTTGAAGACGCGATACGCGCCGGTTCAAATGAACGACATTTCGTCGTAATGTGTCACGACGTGTGTTTCGGGCGTATATGAAGAGTATATTGTGCGAGTGTCAGGGGTCTAGGAGCACCTATAAGTGTTTTTTTTTTGTTATTAGTATTGTTGTGTAAAATAGTGTAATAAGGTATTAATCATGGGTAGTCACCCAGAAGTGTTTTATTGTGTAAAATTTGTATTGTGCGACATGATGGACGTGTAAATCACCATGGGGCCGTAAAGCCTATATCTCCTCCGCTACGAGACAATGGAATTCTACATAGGAATGAGTACACAATTTTGATATTTAGGGGATGTTATCGCGACTAAACGGGGTTCAGTGTAAATTAATTATGGTTACTTAACATGGTCCGCTTCCCGAGTCCATGATTTTTATTTTTTTGTTAGACGGACGAACTAATTTATATTAACGTAATAATGGGTTAGATTAATTAATTTGAGTATTTGTTTGTTGTATATAATGTAAATATGGGATATATTTCTTTCAATTAATGCATGCTGTTTATAATACTTTGAATTAAGTTCATTTCAAGTGTTAAATTCTTTTTTTGTGCTAACCCATTTATTTGAATTTCATTCACTGCGGTGATCATTTGTATTTTAATTAGGAATAATTTCTATTAGACAGCCAGATTATGAAAAAGCCAGAGTATGGAAGATTTGTGTTGCGTACGGAAGGTCATTAAAATACTAATAATAATAATGTTTATGAGTTGACAAAGGAAAGTAAAATAATAATAATAATAATATTTGGGCGTGTGCAAGTTAAAGTATAATAATAATAATGACAGTGCTTCGTGAGTTAGCCAGTGCAGATATAATAATCAAAGTGGAGATGACATGTAGCGTTAAAGACTTTCATTCGCGTAATCAGTTTGATTTTACGTAAATTTTTGATTTTACGTTTTTGGACTTTAATTTAACCATTAAAATTTTGTTTAAGAGCGATATAGGCACGTGAATTAGAATGGTCACGATATGTTAAAAGCCCAGAATGATTTGAGCCCATATTTAGAGTTGGAAGTCATGAGGGACGAATATCCGGCGTGAAATAAATTGAGCCGTATTGTTTGTAATGATGAAATAGATGAATCTCAAGGCCTAAGATGATATAAATGCATATGCCGGTGTTCTTAGTGGTAGAATCCACGCACCGAGGATTATTTTATGAATTAAATGTTTGAAGAGTTCCGATGAAAGGAAATGGACTTCAAATTTGAAGGAATAGTTTAGCAATCGCCGGCATTGGAGGTATTTGCCCAGCCGCGATGTGCCATAGGTTGTGAGATGTGTCTTGGGAGGACAGGTGTCCCCATATAAAATTAACGGCAGTACGAAGTTGAAGGTACGGTCCCGAATACCGTGTTGTCCCGACCAATATAAAGCAGATCTTAGTGGTTCATAACGGGATTTAACATATGTGACTAAATTCTAAAGAGTGGAAATTAAAATATCATCTTTCCATTTATAATAATAATAATAAATATTAAGAAAAGTACTTTTTTTGAAGAATTTACTTTTTTTATTTTGGACATAATAATGATGTTGGGAGATGAAATGAAAGATTTGAGATTTTTAAGTAATAATAATAATAAATAAAATATTTGAAAAAGGAGAAGATGAATAACCAATGAAGGTACTTTTTTTTAAACTTATTTTTTTTTATGAATTTAATAAGAGCGAGAAGTTGAAGTATTATAGCGAGGTTGATTACGGGTTACGATAATCACGATTTCCACTATTAATAATAATAATAATAATAATAATAATAATAATAATAATAAAAATATTTATGAGGAAGCTGATCATTATATTGTGCGGATAATTTAGGAGGAAGAACTAACCTTCGTTTGAAACGTCGGCAAGGGTTGGCATATAATCATCCCGGATGACAAATGATAATAATCAAATACCGGATTATAATTGAAATTAATGATATAATAAAATTAATTGATGGTAGTCAAAGTATATGCTAATGATCAGACAGAGAATGGTAATGATATTATTTGATAATCATAGGAGGGTATGCTAGGGACAGTCATCCTGTGTCGAACTGCTCCGAACCACATGTTGGGTTTTCACGGGGAGATAGCGGTAGATACGTAAATAACCCACGGACGGCACATGTTTGCAGGGTCAGAGCAGAGTAATGAACCTTTCCGTACGTCTTGTCGTATTGACAAGTGTAAATATTAAAGTAGCTTTTGAGTTAATGAACTCTACCTGGTGTGTTTGTGAATCTGGAAATAATAGGCTAGAGTTTGTCCGTATTATAAATTCCCGTTTTTTTTCAAGGCGATAACATTTTCTACGGTGGGTGTCCGGCTCACCAGAATGTACATACCGGAAGTGTCTCATGTCCAAACGGAACGAGGAGACGACAGTAAAAAGTTACTGTCGTGCCTTCGTTTCCGAAAGAAGATCTCCAGCGGTGAAACGTCCAATCATACGGATGTGAATTCGATCCCCAGTAACCAATTGGGACGAATTCACCAGATGTTTTACACTACCAGAGTAGTGAGGTAAAATCCAAGTATTATGTCATTTATTTTTCAGGATTAAAGTGTCACAATGTAAATTTGTCATCATGTGTAGTATGCAAAATAAGTGAATAAATTGCTCCTCATTGCAATTTCAATAGGAAACAGCTTCCATATCTTTTCATTGTAGTTAGTCTAGTATGCCCATGGAATTTAAGTTGTCACTTCCCATTCCTATTGTGGAGTCAGAATTTTGTATCCATGAATGAGTCGTCCCCCGTAACCTTAAAATTTTCATGCCCCGTTCATCCCTGTGTTCATTTGATGCGCCGATATATATTTTTTTTGATAGAAAATTTTTTTTATTCGTTTTCGAACTGATCACCCCTGAGATAAATGCTAGTCTGGGACTCAGGAGGTGGGCGGGTGCATAATGGCGCCCAACGTAAAAGGGCCTATTGCATCATGTTTGAGCAACGTGTGACTTTAATTAAAAAAAAACAAAAAAAAACATCTGAACTTTTTGTTGTATTAGCGACGATATCATTAGCGAGCAGCTCAGTGCCCGATTTCATTATAAATAGGCCCAGTTGTTTAACTTCAATGTAAACCCAATCGGGATATTTAATTAAATTTTGACCGCATCACGGTTAAGTTTAATAGTGGTTTTAGATATGTCAAGTAGTAATTCATGTTAAAGTAAGGTTAGTTTCGAACGGGGCTAGACTTGATAATTATACAAGAGTAGTTATTGCTATAAAGGCTCATTAAATTAATAATTCCCTATTCTATAAAATTAAAAGTTATTGTGATTTAGTGAGACTCCACATAAATGTAACTATCCATGGGCAGGAATTTTATATAGGCAAAATTTATTAGGAATACTGTATTTGGTAAAAATATGACTGAGAACCAGATTCAAGTATTAATAAAAAGATAATGGAACTGTGTAAGTTAAATTTAAATTATTTCAAGACAGGTGACTTCAAGGTTTTCGTCATGGTATTATCGATTGTTGTTGTTGTTGTCATATTCGGGAATGACTGATGATATATAATTCAGGCATAATAAGCACGTGATGGCAATTAATATGCAAATTTGAATTACGTTATATAATAATTCGCTATGTGAAAGCGAAAAATATTGTTTTGGTTTTGAATTTGGAAATTTAAAATTTTTAGAAAATATTAACGAGGATATAACCGTATGATAGGGCCTAGACCCAAGATTGTCGTAATCGTGTGCGATAGGATGAGAGGCTGATCGGCCCTCTTTTCTCATTTATATAATGTCAGACGAAGGTGGGGAGCGTCCCCAAGGTGAACAGTTAGAAGGACAGGGATAGGTGAAAGCTCTCACTTTGGAAGACTTAATGCGAGTTATGGTTCTAAATAAACAAGAACTCACGGAACAGATGCAGGCCGCTAGTGTTTCTACTAAACAGGAACTTACATCTATAGTTCATGCCGCTAGTGTTTCTTTGGAAAATAAAGTCGATATGGTACAGGCCGCTAGTGTTTCTTTGGAAAATAAAGTCGATATGGTACAGGCCGCTAGTGTTTCTTTGGAAAATAAAGTCGATATGGTACAGGCCGCTAGTGTTTCTTTGGAAAATAAAGTCGATATGGTACAGGCCGCGTGTGAATTTAATAAAATAAAACTCACAGAACAAATAGCTGAGGTTCATGCCGCCAGTATATCACTAGGACAGGAATTACGGGACCGAATGACCCAAGTCCAGGAGGCGTGTCATTTCGCTAAGGACGAATTGAAAGGGCATATCGACTCTTGTATTATTAGTGTCAATGAAAAGGTTGACCGAGTCAGGGATGAGGCGTTACTAGAACGTAACGAAATTAAGGAGAAATTAAAGGCCAGTATTCAGGAGATTTCAGCTCAGAGGTTGGTCGACCGCGAAGATTTAAAGGCGCACATCGAAGAGGTGAGGGGTGAATGTCGCAAGGAAAACGATATCATCCGAAGCCACGTGGAAAGTAAAGGTGCACATACTGCAAGTACTTTGGACAGGCACGAAAAGGGAATCGATGAGTTACGAGGTGAAACTGTTCGTACCCTAGTACTAGTAGCCGGTCTCAGAAATGAAATTCAGGATATAAAGACGAATTCGGAAGATCGTAGCCGTAGACTCACACAGTGTGAGGAGGCAAATATAGCATTGTTCAGAAAGACTGATGGGTTAGCGGAACAAAGCCAAACGATCGCTGACACAGAGGTCAGAATAGTGGAACAATTTAAGGTCCACACGGGGCAGAATTCAGTGTCCAAGCAAATGCCCGACAGTAATACCGAAAGGCTGGAAGAAATTAGAAAGGATCTGGAACAGGTCAAGGCCAGGTTAGAACAGCCAGGGTCACTTCAGGACTTCCATCTCCAGTACCGAGAGTTCGAGACCCCAGACAATCAGGGCTTTCATAAAAAGGAAGGCATGTCACAAGCCGATACGACCGGACTTAAGTTTGAAGTAGGAGACGGATCGTCATCATCATCAAATGTCCTTCCGACATCTGTGGTCCACGTCATCAAAATGTCAGACGACAAACCACCTAGATACGACGCTCGAGGACATATAACCCCTAAAGGCTTCATCCGCGAGATCACTAACTATATTAGTGAAAATAAAATTCCGGCGGAGCGGCAATTACGAACTGTAGAGAAGTTTTTGGACGGAGCACCTGCAATGTGGTTCAGGGCCTTCTTATACACATTCGAGGATTTCATAGGATTCCGACAGGCGTTTTTGCAAAAATTCTGGAGTATCCAAGAACAGCAAGATCTTAGGTTGGAGTTGTATTCTAGACGTTATTCAACATCGTCCCCAACTAAATATTCAGAGTATTTCGTATCCCAATTTCATAAGATGCGGGAATTAGACAATCCGGTCAGTGAAACAGAACTCATTAGCGCTATCGGGAAGCAGTTACCATTTGAGGTCCAACGGATGATGATTGCGTCGAATATTCAGACTGCAGTGCAAGCGGAAGCTTTGTTACGTCAATTAGATCAGACCACGTATCACTCTAACCAGAGGCAACCCAGGCCTAGAGAGCAACAGATAAATAACGTCGAGAGGCAGACGGAAACTAGAACCATCTGTACTAGAAGTCAAGGAACGAGTACCGATCCAGAACCCAAGAGGATGTATGATCCAGGATGGAGACCTCGACAATGGAATCACGGAGGAGGATTTGCGGAAAGCAACCGGCAAATGAATCATGTTAAATTCCATGACGAAAGGGGATACGGTGGACATCGGAATGGAAGGAGCGAAACTCAGCCGTACCACCGAAGAAATCAGAATAACCGAAGGCCTTACACGGAGGAATACCGTAGAAATGGGGACGATCGACACCCAGAAACCCAGCAGTACCTCGATGAGCTGAAGAAGAGGAAATGGAAGGAGGCAATCCAAAATCATGACCGAAAGGATGACAAGCCATGTAGTGTTTGGGACCGAGACGATGGGAAACCATACATAGAGGCGACGATACAAACTATGGAGGAGCTACATCAGGAGACCAAGCAATATTTAGAAGACAAATGGAAGAAGGAGGCAAATGGTGGTCGCAACGGTGAAAGGAACGCGCCGTTGTCACATTCTCAATATAGTAGCCAGCTAAATCCAAACGCCCCTAGATTCGAGGACGAACGACAACTCGGAGCTAGGAGGAAAACGAGAGAATTTGAATAAGGCAGGGGACGACCAAGAAGAAGATGAGGACGAAGGAGAGGATGATGAAGAAGAAGATGAAAGAGAAGAAGAAGTCCAACTGATCCATAGGCAAATAGAAGCAAGACCATGCCCAGAATGCGGAGAGATCGACAGTGATGTCCAAGATTTCGTTAACAGGATCCACATGATTCAACGAGAGAATGAAGAATTGAGACTCAATAACCAGAATCTGCGGGACAAGATCAATCACCATCGAAAAGGGAACGAAAGCAGTAATCAAATCATGATGAAAGTATGATGCGGATATATAAAAAAATCTCATGATTATCACAAGATTTTTTTTACCGAGCAACAGGAAAATGTACCCTGATGAGATAGGCCCTAGTTTCATGATTTGATTTTGATATGAGAAATACAGATATATTGGAATATTAAATAAATACAGTGTCAGTTTTGTGTGGACGGGAGAATTTCCACATGATCGCGACAGTCCGGCGCCACGGTAAGCTTGTCATTAAGGGGAAGAAGGTTTCCTGGTCAAAAGATAAGAGGATTTAAATCTAGAGCTCACAACAACAGAATAATGACTACAAGGAAGTGAAAGAGTATATATTTCGGACCAAGGCCGAGCAAGATGCATCGCCAATACCGAGAATATGACGTACGGGTTTCGTCCACGCCCGAGGCATTTGGTGTGGCCACGTTTCACAGGGAGAGATTTCAAGCTAACCAAAGCGGTCCTGACCAATGAGAAAATGTATCGTAGGCCCGCAGATAAACCAACATAAGAAAAACTCAGAGTGAACTCCAGTTAGCTTCTCCGATAACAATAATTAAATTATTCCAACCACATGATTGAATAGAGGGGATTTTTGTGATATCATTCCCATGTTGATTAATTGTAATCATAATAAATTCAAGTATTGAATTCGTGGAAATGACCCACGCTATCTCGCCATTGGTCGAGATGAGCACGCCATCAGGGACGCCGAGTTAGCGCGCGAAAGGTGGAGGACAGAAATTAAGTGATATTTCCATGATCGCCGAACGATAGGAGTTCAGAATACGACACATGAATGTGTATCACCAGTGTATTAAGTAGGATAAAGCAAGAGATCCAAATCCACCTGCATATGCCAATTTAGGAAACCAACCCCCCTCTCCAGGAAGTGACCGCGGATGACCCCGGCGGGAAATCAGATCGTCCATAAAAGTCCAGAAGCGGACCTCACATCACTCAGTTCCTACCAGTACTTAGTCGTTTGAAGTCACCAGTTGTGACCGGTCGGACCTCACATCACTCAGTTCTTACCAGTCACCAGTCGTTATCGGTCACCAGTCGTGTCAGTCGTAATGAAGTAGTTGAGACTCTGACACGTTGACTCTGTAAGTCAGTACCTCGGGACGTATTCGAAGTCAGTTAGAGCTGAAAGTACGTGAATTATTAGGAGAATGAATACGAACAGTGAAATTATCCATAGTACCGAGTGTGTATAATCAGTACAATTGTATGTTGAAATTAATGAATGTCATGTGTTTAAATAATAACTAACTAACGGAACGCCGATAGTACCTTTGGAAGGCAGTGTGCGGAGCCTGAAGTAAACACCTCAAGATAGACGGTGAATAACTATCCGAGCAGGGAATTATAGGAGCTAGGCGATGATCAAGACGGCTTGAAAATCAACTAGGAAGTGCCGGTTGAAGACGCGATACGCGCCGGTTCAAATGAACGACATTTCGTCGTAATGTGTCACGACGTGTGTTTCGGGCGTATATGAAGAGTATATTGTGCGAGTGTCAGGGGTCTAGGAGCACCTATAAGTGTTTTTTTTTGTTATTAGTATTGTTGTGTAAAATAGTGTAATAAGGTATTAATCATGGGTAGTCACCCAGAAGTGTTTTATTGTGTAAAATTTGTATTGTGCGACATGATGGACGTGTAAATCACCATGGGGCCGTAAAGCCTATATCTCCTCCGCTACGAGACAATGGAATTCTACATAGGAATGAGTACACAATTTTGATATTTAGGGGATGTTATCGCGACTAAACGGGGTTCAGTGTAAATTAATTATGGTTACTTAACATGGTCCGCTTCCCGAGTCCATGATTTTTATTTTTTTGTTAGACGGACGAACTAATTTATATTAACGTAATAATGGGTTAGATTAATTAATTTGAGTATTTGTTTGTTGTATATAATGTAAATATGGGATATATTTCTTTCAATTAATGCATGCTGTTTATAATACTTTGAATTAAGTTCATTTCAAGTGTTAAATTCTTTTTTTGTGCTAACCCATTTATTTGAATTTCATTCACTGCGGTGATCATTTGTATTTTAATTAGGAATAATTTCTATTAGACAGCCAGATTATGAAAAAGCCAGAGTATGGAAGATTTGTGTTGCGTACGGAAGGTCATTAAAATACTAATAATAATAATGTTTATGAGTTGACAAAGGAAAGTAAAATAATAATAATAATAATATTTGGGCGTGTGCAAGTTAAAGTATAATAATAATAATGACAGTGCTTCGTGAGTTAGCCAGTGCAGATATAATAATCAAAGTGGAGATGACATGTAGCGTTAAAGACTTTCATTCGCGTAATCAGTTTGATTTTACGTAAATTTTTGATTTTACGTTTTTGGACTTTAATTTAACCATTAAAATTTTGTTTAAGAGCGATATAGGCACGTGAATTAGAATGGTCACGATATGTTAAAAGCCCAGAATGATTTGAGCCCATATTTAGAGTTGGAAGTCATGAGGGACGAATATCCGGCGTGAAATAAATTGAGCCGTATTGTTTGTAATGATGAAATAGATGAATCTCAAGGCCTAAGATGATATAAATGCATATGCCGGTGTTCTTAGTGGTAGAATCCACGCACCGAGGATTATTTTATGAATTAAATGTTTGAAGAGTTCCGATGAAAGGAAATGGACTTCAAATTTGAAGGAATAGTTTAGCAATCGCCGGCATTGGAGGTATTTGCCCAGCCGCGATGTGCCATAGGTTGTGAGATGTGTCTTGGGAGGACAGGTGTCCCCATATAAAATTAACGGCAGTACGAAGTTGAAGGTACGGTCCCGAATACCGTGTTGTCCCGACCAATATAAAGCAGATCTTAGTGGTTCATAACGGGATTTAACATATGTGACTAAATTCTAAAGAGTGGAAATTAAAATATCATCTTTCCATTTATAATAATAATAATAAATATTAAGAAAAGTACTTTTTTTGAAGAATTTACTTTTTTTATTTTGGACATAATAATGATGTTGGGAGATGAAATGAAAGATTTGAGATTTTTAAGTAATAATAATAATAAATAAAATATTTGAAAAAGGAGAAGATGAATAACCAATGAAGGTACTTTTTTTTAAACTTATTTTTTTTTATGAATTTAATAAGAGCGAGAAGTTGAAGTATTATAGCGAGGTTGATTACGGGTTACGATAATCACGATTTCCACTATTAATAATAATAATAATAATAATAATAATAATAATAATAATAATAAAAATATTTATGAGGAAGCTGATCATTATATTGTGCGGATAATTTAGGAGGAAGAACTAACCTTCGTTTGAAACGTCGGCAAGGGTTGGCATATAATCATCCCGGATGACAAATGATAATAATCAAATACCGGATTATAATTGAAATTAATGATATAATAAAATTAATTGATGGTAGTCAAAGTATATGCTAATGATCAGACAGAGAATGGTAATGATATTATTTGATAATCATAGGAGGGTATGCAAGGGACAGTCATCCTGTGTCGAACTGCTCCGAACCACATGTTGGGTTTTCACGGGGAGATAGCGGTAGATACGTAAATAACCCACGGACGGCACATGTTTGCAGGGTCAGAGCAGAGTAATGAACCTTTCCGTACGTCTTGTCGTATTGACAAGTGTAAATATTAAAGTAGCTTTTGAGTTAATGAACTCTACCTGGTGTGTTTGTGAATCTGGAAATAATAGGCTAGAGTTTGTCCGTATTATAAATTCCCGTTTTTTTTCAAGGCGATAACATTTTCTACGGTGGGTGTCCGGCTCACCAGAATGTACATACCGGAAGTGTCTCATGTCCAAACGGAACGAGGAGACGACAGTAAAAAGTTACTGTCGTGCCTTCGTTTCCGAAAGAAGATCTCCAGCGGTGAAACGTCCAATCATACGGATGTGAATTCGATCCCCAGTAACCAATTGGGACGAATTCACCAGATGTTTTACACTACCAGAGTAGTGAGGTAAAATCCAAGTATTATGTCATTTATTTTTCAGGATTAAAGTGTCACAATGTAAATTTGTCATCATGTGTAGTATGCAAAATAAGTGAATAAATTGCTCCTCATTGCAATTTCAATAGGAAACAGCTTCCATATCTTTTCATTGTAGTTAGTCTAGTATGCCCATGGAATTTAAGTTGTCACTTCCATTCCTATTGTGGAGTCAGAATTTTGTATCCATGAATGAGTCGTCCCCCGTAACCTTAAAATTTTCATGCCCCGTTCATCCCTGTGTCCATTTGATGCGCCGATATATATTTTTTTTGATAGAAAAATTTTTTTATTCGTTTTCGAACTGATCACCCCTGAGATAAATGCTAGTCTGGGACTCAGGAGGTGGGCGGGTGCAATATAAAATAAGAGTTTTTTCTGTACATTGCTCAGAATTTGAAAAGAATGGTATTTCTGTATCGGTCATGTCCACAGTAACAAGAAAATGCATTTTTTACTTTTCCGTAATTTCTGTCTGTCTGTCTATCTGTCTGTATGTATGTACACGCATCACGAGAAAACGGCTGAAGAGAATTTAATGAAAATCGGAATGTAAAGTCGGGTGAAGAACCGCTACAATCTAGGCTATAAATTATTTTAATCACGCTGAGTGAAATGGTAGCTTAGGGGAAGGCCTGGAATTTAATTCTCAAATATTTATGTTATTAGTGGTCGTGTCTTAATGAAAATTGCTAGACAAAGATGGGAAATAAGTCGCTACAATATAGGCTATACACGCTGAGAAAAATGGTAGTTTAGGGGAAGGCCTAAAACTTAATTGTCAAATATTTATTTTATTAGTGGTCGTATCTTCACGAAAATTGGTATGCAAAGTCGGGGAATAGGTCACTATAATCTAGGCTACCAATAATGTTATTCGCACTGAGTGAAATGGTAGTTTAGGGGAAGGCCTGAAATGTAATCTATATATATAAAATAAGAGTTTTGTCTGTACATTGCTCAGAATTTTAAAAGAATGGTATTTCTGTATCGGTCATGTCCACAGTAACAAGAAAATGCATTTTTTACTTTTCCGTAATTTCTGTCTGTCTGTCTGTCTGTATGTATGTATGTATGTATGTATGTATGTATGTATGTATGTACACGCATCGCGAGAAAACGGCTGAAGAGAATTTAATGAAAATCGGAATGTAAAGTCGGGTGAAGAACCGCTACAATCTAGGCTATAAATTATTTTAATCACGCTGAGTGAAATGGTAGCTTAGGTCAAGGCCTGGAATTTAATTCTCAAATATTTATGTTATTAGTGGTCGTGTCTTAATGAAAATTGCTAGACAAAGATGGGAAATAAGTCGCTACAGTATAGGCTATACACGCTGAGAAAAATGGTAGTTTAGGGGAAGGCCTAAAACTTAATTGTCAAATATTTATTTTATTAGTGGTCGTATCTTCACGAAAATTGGTATGCAAAGTCGGGGAATAGGTCACTATAATCTAGGCTACCAATAATGTTATTCGCACTGAGTGAAATGGTAGTTTAGGGGAAGGCCTGAAATGTAATCTATATATAAAATAAGTGTTTTGCCTGTGCATTGCTCAGAATTTAATATGAATGATATTTCTGTGTCTGTCATGTCCACAGTAACAAGAAAATGCATTTTTTACCTTTCAGTAATTTCTGTCTGTCTGTCTGTCTGTCTGTCTGTCTGTCTGTCTGTCTGTCTGTCTGTCTGTCTGTCTGTCTGTCTGTCTGTCTGTCTGTCTGTCTGTCTGTCTGTCTGTCTGTCTGTCTGTCTGTCTGTCTGTCTGTCTGTCCTCGCATCAATAGAAAACGGATGAAGAGAATTTAATAAAAATCCGTATGTAATGTCGGGTGACCAACCACTGCAATCTAGGCTACAAATTATTTTATACACGTTGAGTGAAATGGTAGTTTAGGGGAAGGCCTGAAGTGTAATTCTCAAATAAGTTATTTATGTTATTAGTGGTCGTATCGATAAATACTACATAACTAATATAATTTTAGTTATGTCGTAAGTTAGTAGTAGTTATGTAAGAAGTTATTAAATTTCCGATCACTTATGTCATATACATTGTTACCGCACCGCATATAATCAGAGATATTCATGAATTTGGATATGTGTTACTAAGTCCATATCAGCGCCGAGTCACGAGAAAATGGGTAAACAGAATTTAGTGAAAATCGGTATGTAAAGTCTGAGAATAAGGAACTGCAGTCTACGATATAAATAATTTTGTAAGACACCCTAATATCACAGAGTCGAAAGAAAACTAATGCGAAGGCCTGCAATATAGAACGCTCATAAACTTTATCAACAATAACATTACATTGACCATTGTTTGTTGTGATGTGCTTTCTGTATTCTGTTTCCTCTCATCCCCGATAGATAGGATTACTGCAGCGTACCGAGGTTTTTTTAATTTGCTTGACGTCGCACCGACACAGGTAGGTCTTATGGCGACGATGGGGTAGGAAATGAATAGTGGTGTGAAGGAAGCGGCCTTGGCTTTAAGGTACAGCCTGGTGTGACTGGTGTGAAAATGGGAAACCACGGAATACCATATTCAGGGTTGCCGGCAGTGGGGTTCGAATCCACTATCTCCCGGATGCAAGCTCACAGCTGCGTGCCCCTAACCATACGGGCAACTCGCCTGGTCGTATCGACTATAACAGCCTGCCTGTATATTGGCGGGAAGTAGCTGGGGAGTAAGATAACTTTCTTCTTTAGCATGCCATTCCTCTGGTTCATAAATTTTCTGATATATCTGATACGTAACACACTGGTTCATCATAGTATTCGAGCTATTCAATCCCTATGTTGAGGCACTGATTGGAATGAGTAGTGTGCATATTTAACGGAATAATGGCAGAGGAGTGTTCACGGCAGTCTGCGACCTGGTTATTCCAGCTCTGGAACTTTGGACTCTTAGATCGGCACCGTAGTACTGTTCGTTGAAAGTGAGAAAGTGTGCGGTTTTTCATTTGATTGAGTATTTTATATGATAACATTGCTTTCAATCGCTACATTCCTACTGACGTTTTTGTGATGACCTACGATGAATTCAGTTAGGAAAACCACCAAGAAGTCAGTATTTCTGAGAATCCCGTAGCGAAGCACGGGTACATCAGCTAGTATATATATAAAATAAGTGTTTTATCTGTACATTGCTCAGAATTTGAAAAGAATGGTATTTCTGTATCGGTCATGTCCATAGTAACAAGGAAATGCTCTTTTTACTTTTCCGTAATTTCTGTCTGTCTGTCTGTCTGTCTGTCTGTCTGTCTGTCTGTCTGTCTGTCTGTCTGTCTGTCTGTCTGTCTGTCTGTCTGTCTGTCTGTCTGTCTGTCTGTCTGTCTGTCTGTCTGTCTGTCTGTCTGTCTGTCTGTACACGCATCACGAGAAAACGGCTGAAGAGAATTTAATGAAAATCGGTATGTGAAGTCGGGGGATGAGCCACTACAATCTAGGCTATAAATCATTTTACTCACGCTGAGTGAAATGGTAGTTTAGGGGAAGGCCTAAACAGTAATTCTTAAATATTTATATTATTAGTGGTCCTATCGATATAGTTATGTAGAATTAAATTTCCGATCATTTATGTCACACATTGTTACTGCACCGGCTTTGATAACACAGATATTCATGAATTTGTATTTTTGTTGCAAAGTCCACATCAACGAAGGAGCCACGAGAAAATGGGTTAACTGAATTTCATGAAAGTCGGTATATAGAGTCGGGAATAAGAAACTACAGTCTAAACTATAAACCGTTTTATGCGCTCTGTATGAAATTGTAGTTTAGGGGAAGGCGCCTAACATTTAATTTTTAAATACCTATGTTATTGGTCCTATCGAAAAGTACTACATAAAAAAGTTATAGAGAATACAATTTCCGACCATTTATGTTTTATTCAATTTTATCGTACCGACTATGATAAGAGTGTTATTTCAGAGTCGGAAGAAAACTAAATGTGAAGGCCTGCAATATTGAAAGCGGGTAACATTGATCAACAATAACATTGCATTGACCATTGTTTGTTGTGGTGGGCTTTATGTCTTCTGTTGCCACTCATCTACGATAGTGTTAGGATTAAATTTGCTTTACGTCACACCGACACAGATAGGTCTTATGGCGACGATGGGATAGGAAAGGGCTAGGAGTGTGAAGGAAGCGACCTTGACCTTAATTAAGGTACAGCCCCAACATTTGCCTGGTGTGAAAATAGGAAGCCATGGAATACCATCTTCAGGGTTGCCGACAGTGGGGTTCGAATCCACCGGATGCAAGCTCGCAGCTGCCCGCCCCTAACCACACGGCCAACTCGTCCGGTCGTACCGAGTGTAACAACCTGCCTGAATATTAGCGGGAGGTAGCTGGGGAGTTAGATAACTTTCTTTTTTAGCATGCTGTTCCACTGGTTCATAAATTTTCTGATACTACTGGTACATAACGCACTGGTTCATCATAGCATTTGAGCTATTCAATCCGTACTCTGAGGCACTGATTGGAAAGAGCAGTTTGCATATTTAAGAGAATTTTGGCAGAGGAGTGATCACGGATATCTGTGGCCTGGTCATTCCAGCTCTGGAACTTTGGACTGTTAGATCAGCACCGTAGTACTGCTCGTTAAAAGTGAGAAAATGTGCGGTTTTTCATTTGATTGAGTATTTTATATGATAACATTGTTCGGCTTCCTGGCTAAATGGATAGCGTGCTGGCCTTTGGCCCAGAGGTCCCAAGTTCGATTCCCGGCCGGGTCGGAGATTTTAACCTTAAATGGTTAATTCCTTATCTCGGGGACTGGGAGTTCGTTCTGTGCCCAACATCCCTGCAACTCACACACCACACATAACACTATCCTCCACCATAATAACACGCAGTTACCTACACAGGGCGATGCCACCCACCCTCATCGGAGGGTCTGCCTTACAAGGGCTGCACCCGGCTAGAAATAGCCACGCGAAATTCTTATTATTACTATAACATTGCTACTTTCTTACTGACGTTTTTGAAATGGCCTTTGTTTACTTCAGTTAGGAAAACCACAAGGTGAGTCTTTCTGAGAATCCCATAGCGAAGCGCGGGTACATCAGCTAGTTTTATATATATCGGCCAAATTTCGCAATCGCCGGCGCCGTGGTGTAGGGGTAGCGTGCCTGCCTCTTACCCGGAGGCCACGGGTTCGATTCCCGGCCAGGTCAGGGTTATTTATCTGGACCTGAGGGCTGGTTCGAGGTCTGTCCAGCCTACGTGATTAGAATTGAGGAGGTATCTGACGGTGAGATAGCGTCCCCGGTCTCGAAAGCCAAGAATAACAGCCGAGAGGATTCATCGTGCTGACCACACGATACCTCGTGATCTGCAGGCCTTTGGGCTGAGCAGCGGTTGCTTGGTAGGCCAATGCCCTTCAAGGGTTGTAGTGCCAAGGGTTTTATTTAATTCGCGATCTGACGGCAAAGTTCCTCCCATTATTCAATCTTTCTTTCCAGGAATCGATTTCGTACTCCCCGGGCTAGCTCCAGGTATTCCGCCCAGTTGGGTTCAGTTCCCAACGCGGTCCGCATATTTTGACGACGGTCCAAAAATATTATTATTATTATTATTATTATTATTATTATTATTATTATTATTATTATTATTATTGTTGTTGTTATGGGGTTACCCGTGGAGCAGAAAGAGGTTAAAGAAGGTGCTGGGGTGAATAGGTAGAGGAGAATCGGGTAATATGGAATACCATTTACTTTTGGCAGTATAACTTCTTACCGAAATCAGTTATGAAATATAAATAAATATGGTTTGAAAATTCAAATAATTAGCCAAGATTCTCTGTATTTTTAAATTGTAAATTGTTAATGTCTTCACGTCAAAATTATTTCTTTCAAAAAGTTGCACATGGTGGGTAAAACGGAATAGTCGGCTAATATGGAATAGTAGGGTAAATAATATGTAAATTAAAATACAGCTTCAATAAATTCTTTCAGTTATATTTAAGGAACGTTCTTACAGGTGGCCGTACAGAAATTTTAAAAAATCGAAAGAACAAAATTGTAATTAACTTAAATGATAATCTGTATACACTAATTATTCAGAGTTTTCTTTTTACAGTCACTTGTTCATTCAGTGACAAACGTCACAGATGCAGAAACTGAGATCTATAGGTGGTTAAATGTTATAATATACCAGGATTAATGCAATTAATTTTAATTAATTTTAAACCTCATTTTACTTTGAAACTAAAACAGTATTCCATATATCCCGACACACCATGTTTGAATTAAAGGGTTCGTCATGCCATTAACTTTGCACAACAAGGAAGTTACACTAGTGTAGCAATATAAGCAACTCTTGTACAATATGTAACATTGGATTTCCCAGGACTAAACTCAGTGTTGGTAATTAATACAAGCTTTAAAAGAATTACCTGCAAAAACTTTTCAAGTATGAAAAACAAATATTCTTGCTCCACGCACTAACCTCACTCACGAGCATGTCGAAACTGAATACAAAGCATCATGAGAACATTTACCGTAATTCGACGAGTTTCCACCTGAGAGGAGTACCTTACAGGCAAAATATTGTGGTATTCCATATTGCCCGACTATTCCATATTACCCGATTCTCCTCTATATCTACGATGTCAAGAATAGATTTAAAACTTCTACAAAGGTTATATTTCTTTAGAATTTCAAAAAATCAACAAATAACAATATAACAGGTACAATGAGCAATTTTTAATTTTATTTTTTTGCTAGGGGCTTTACGTCGCACCGACACAGATAGGTCTTATGGCGACGATGGGATAGGGTTAGGAGTTGGAAGGAAAAGTCCGTGGCCTTAATTAAGGTACAGCCCCAGCATTTGCCTGGTGTGAAAATGGGAAACCACGGAAAACCATTTTCAGGGCTGCCAACAGTGGAATTCGAACCTACTATCTCCTACTATGTAGTCAAGGAAAATACAATATTAGTGAATTCGACAGGTCCTGGGCTTCAAGCCCCTCGCTTTACAATTGTTGAGCTCCCAGCTCAAATTTATAATTCAAAAAAGGACAACTTTATTAAAGGGCAGAAATCCCCTAATTCAAAGAGTACTTGCTCTTAAATTTGCAATATCTAGCCTCCCAGAGGCACACTTTACAATTACAAAATTTGAGAAAAAGCTAACCGGCTCTCCGTTTCCTTTCAGCCTCCTCGATACATAATCAAAATTCGCACACTCTCTGGTCTTCCATGGCCCAACTTACAATTTGAAACAGGGGTATCTTGTATCCAATCTACAGGTTAAGTAAATGGCCCGAGACACAAACTGAATGGAGGCGTATACTTGCACTCCTAGATATGAACACTAAAACAACCTAAGGGGCTCTAGGCCGATGAAACAGGGGCTATTCCCAAACTACGGAGGTGACTCGTATAGAAATTACTTTACCATATTACAGTATGAAAAACAGTTATAAAAACGTAGTCACCTCAAACCAAGATGAAGGGGAGCTCGAGAGGGTAATTCAGTCCCAATCCCCGAGTTACAGTAAAGATTTTATGATGTTTTTACATTAGCCGGAAGAAGTTACACATTAGAAAAGCTGGTTACATAACTAAAGAGTCGGACCTTTCCCTCGGGTTAAACTACGGAAGTAGCAAGAAAGAAAGAAGTTATGTAGCCATTACCTGGTAGATGTTATGTTGACCGATGAAAGAGGCCGCCCGCCACCTGCTTTGACACACAAACTCAGTAAGATGACGATCAATTGGCCAAGAAACGAGAAAAACCGCAGTTTATAAACCATCAGGGAAGATTCGAGATCATTCAAGATTAAACTAGCCACACCCTCTCAATTTTATTGGATAAATTCAAAAGTTACACTTAGAATCGAACAAGAAGCCTGTGATAGATTGAAAATTAAATACAGAAATTAGGGATTGGCTAGATTCAAAACTGGCAGAAAGAAACATGAAATATTGCCAACCCAAAAATAAATGAACATCATTCAGTTACAAAAACCTAGAAATACAAAATTTCTTCACTTATAACTTCTTACAACTCGCAACAGGGTGCATGATTATAGTTTTTAGTGGTGTCCTCTGTGAAAAAATGTCCAAACTTCTTGATGAATGTCGAACAAAACAAGTACAATTCACTCAGGTTAGGCAACTGCACAATAACAAAATTACTCAATATATTTTTGTGGTGACATCTTCTGAGTAAAGTTCTAAGTTGGTGTAGTTTCGGTTTCACTGTTTTACCAATAGAGGAGTTCTTTTAGGCGCTGAATTTGAATGCACGGCATTGGGGTGTACCTCCCGGTACATACCTCCACCCCCCCCCCCCAAATGTCCTTCGTAGGTGTGACACACAAGAATTTTGAAAAGGAAAAAAAAACATTGCCAGTTTAAGAAAAATTCTTTTTTTGAAGTTGATAGGTAGAAACTTGTTTAGCTTCAGCTTTAGAGTGTCCTTGTTGTTGTAGAATATTTACAACATGCTGAAGTTTTGACGGCAAGTCCAGCCGCCGCTTGCCGATACCCAGGTGAAGGTCGCCCGGACACCCCGTGTACACCGAGATACACCTCTCCCGGTACTATGAGGGGGGTAGTCGTGGTGATGGTCGCCGCAGATTACAAGTATATGTACAGTCCCCAGATGAGTTGGCGGTAGGGGCACCGCACTTCAGCCTTTGCCGGGAGATTGACTCTGGCGCGCCGTTCACAAGGAGTCTTCACGGGAGTGGAGTGGGCATGTACCCCACTTCTGTTGCAGTACTGCGGCAGATAGCTGAGGGGGCACTGAAACAGTAAGATCTCGGCGACAGAAAAGTGTTGTTGCAGACTTGAGGGTACGGTCTTTATTGGTGATACAGAGGGGCAGGCGGCGTGGAAGGTCCTTGTGTGCCAATAGTGCGGAGATGCAGGAAACGGGGGCTTGGTAATGGCCACTAAGGAATAGACAGCAGGAAATCCAGAGGGGAAGATCGTACATACAGATCATATAACATAATTACATAAAATAATAGTGCAGAAGTCCTCAAAATATCAAAAAAATGTAACCTTCAAACTGGTGCTAAACGTTGATGGCAAAGTTAACAATGACATTACACAGGTTTCACCTGCGAGAGGTGCACTCTAAAGATCCTCTCCGTGGCTGGATTGCTCACTAATAATGTAACGGGAGTCAGGAAATCCAATATAATGCACGGCCCATGAAATCGGGGGGCAAGCTTGCCCGCGGGAACAAAGTTTCTAACCATGACTTGATCTCCGACTTTTAAATTGGTGGGCCTCCATCCACGATCATACCTTTCCTTAACTTTTTCATGGGACACTTTAATATTGGCCTTAGCCTTGTTCCATAGATCTCTAATATTATCGGGATCTATTGTCTCTGGTAAAATATCATTGAGTGACCAAAGGTTAGAGAGAGGCGTGTTACGCACAAATTTAAACATCAGAGAAACTGGAGTGAACTTGTGAGATTCATGAGCCGCCGAATTCAAAGCAAAGGCCAACCAATGCAGGGACGTATCCCACCTGGAATGATCATCATGATGAAATGCAATGAGAGCCGATCTAAGGTCACGATTGACCCGTTCAGTCAGAGATGGCTGAGTATAATACGCCGATGTGGTTACATGTGATATAGACAGGTCAAAACAGAATTTGCGGAATAAGTTGGATGTGAATGCCTTAGCATTATCAGAAACTATATATTGACAAGGACCAAAATCATCAAATATGGTATTTAAACAAGAAATGGTGGACTGAGCGGCAGTCATCTTAGTCGGAAATAACTAGGAAAACCTAGTGAAACCATCTACACATAACAGAATGAATTTATTGGCGTTCCCCTTTGATTTGGGGAAGGGTCCGACGTAGTCTATGTAGAGACGTTCCATGGGGCGCGACGCTTGATGAGATGATAATAGGCCTAGCTTAGTGGACAAGGTGGGCTTACTAAGCAAGCAAGACTTACAAGCTTTTACCAATTCACGAATTTCACCGTCCATACCTTTCCAAATGAACATCTCTCGGATCTTTTCCCGAGTTTTGAAGATACCTAAATGCCCTCCTAATGGGGTCTCATGATAGTACTTGAAGATCAGAGGCACAAGAACTGCTGGAACCACAACTTTCATCTTTTGATCATGCCTCGACGGGCAACATAAAACCTCGTTCCTCAATACATAAGGGACGACATGTTCCCCAGAAGAAAGGGTTTCAATAAAAGGGGCCAGCACCGGATCTTCTCGTTGATATTTTTCAATATCCCTAAACAACATGGGGGCATCAGTTTGAATGGCATTTACACCCGAAGGCATGGGCGCGGGAAGAGAAGAACTATCTTCCTATTCGGTGGTCTCCACATCATGCGAAAACATGCGGCTTATTCCATCCGCAACAACATTTTCAGATCCTCTGATATGCCTAACATCAAATTGGAAAGTAGAAATCCTGATGGCCCAGCGGGCAATACGACCAGTACGACGCGACCTAGCTAAGACCCAACTTAAGGCTTGACTATCAGTTTCCAGGTCGAACTTGACATGTTCCAGATAGAGGCGGAACTTCCCTAATGCAAATAAGACTGCCAAACCTTCAAGTTCATAGATGGAATATTTGGCCTCTTGGGCCGAGTTCAGTTTCCTGAAGAAGCATCGCGGCCACCGCCGATGATGAGGCGTCGGTCTGAACGATGAATTTCTTCGAAAAATCAGGCATAGCAAGGACAGGGGCGTTGCAAAGAGCTAATTTCAGATCTTCAAAAGCGGCTTGTTGAGACGGTCCCCACTCAAATTTGACGCCTTTTCTACGAAGTAAGTTCAAGGGCGCTGCTCTGTTAGCAAAGTTAGGAATAAATTTCCTGAAGAAATTCACCATGCCTATGAACCTTGCAATACCTTTGATATCCTTAGGGGGTTTGAAATCACGGATGACCTGTGTTCTAGAGTGATCAATAGAAACACCATCGGGCGACATAATATGCCCTAGGAATGACATGCAAGGCTTAGCAAAGGCTACCTTGGATAACTTGACAGTCAGCCCAGCTTTTCCAAGGCGATTGAGTACTTCCTTCAGATGATCTAGGTGTTCTTCAAAAGTCTCAGAAAATACGACGACATCGTCAAGATGATTCAAGTATTCAAATTTGATTTCGGAGAAGACCCTATCTAGCAATCTAGTGAGAACAGCTGCCCCCGTGGGGAGCACGAAAGGCACGCGGTTGTACTCATACAAGTTCCAATCCGTGGCAAAAGCAGTTAAATGTTTCGATTCTTCTGCTAGAGGGATCTGGTTGTACGCCTGATTAAGGTCAAAAAACTGAAGAACTTAGCTTTCCGAAACCAAGAAAAACAAGAGTAAAGGTCGGGAAGATGCACAGATTGTAACACCACCTTCCGATTTAAAATCCTGTAGTCAATCACAGGCCAGAACCCACCTTGGGGTCTCGGCACCAGAAAGATGGGCGATGAATACGCCGACTTAGAGGGTCGAATAATACCATCGTTTAACATCTGGTCGATGATCTCTTTGAGAGCCTTCATTTTAGGTGGAGACAGCCTGTAAGGCGGAAATCTCACTGGGATCGAATCCGTGACCTCAATCTTGTATTCAATAAGGTCATTAACCCCAAGAGATTCAGAAAATACATCGGGAAACGACTGACACAGTTTACGAATACTCTCAGCCTGCTCCTCAGGTAGATGTCTAAGGTCTAACAACATCTCCTCCTGGGGAGGCGAAACAGATGAGCATGACACAGAATTACATTTTAGCAAAGTAATTCTACAATCATTAGCAAATTTGAAAGTGCATGACTTGCTCTGAATGTCGAGCACCAGACCAGTGAAAGACATGAAATCTGCTCCTAATATTATGGGGCAAGACAAGTGTTTGGCCACAAACAATTTTCCTTTCCAGGTGAATTTAGAAATACGAATTTTAGCAAAGATGAAACCTAAAATTTCTAACGGAGAGGAATTAGCCGAAAATCATTGAACCGAAGATGAACAATAATCAGAAAATTTACAAACAGTCTTTAATTTGGAATACCACTCAGCCGAAATAATAGAACAAACACTCCCGGAGTCTAATACAGCAGTGACAGGTTCACTATTCAACTAAATCTTAAGGAAAGGTACAGGTGCGGGGGTCCCCGCCCCAAACCTGAGGCATTCTTTAGGACCATCGAATGATAGATTAGAAGAAGTTTTATCCGTACCGGGATTTTCGGAGAGTTTAACCGGGGCTGAGCCTTCATAAGATGAACCCACCGACTCAGCCGGGAGACCCTAGTCACTTCCTATTATTTGAGTTGGTGGAGGTTGCACCATAAGTTGAACAGGAGGGGGTGCTATTGGCATTAGGGCAATTTTTGGCGATATGAATAAACGAGCCACATTTGAAACATCCTTGAGATGACCCTGCCCCATTCTTTGTCCCACTCGATTTTATCACTGGGCACGTTTTACGCAGATGATCCGTAGACCCACAGGCGTAGCATTTGCCGGTGGTGAAAGTTCGGCGAGGTGAAGGCCGAAAACTATTAAAGATGGAGGGGGCTCCTTAGCGACTCGTAAGGTGTCGGCATTTCTAACTCCTTCGGCTGAGACCACCATAGCCTCTAATTCTGCAAAGGTTTGAGGACGCGACGCGAAACACAAATACGACCTGTAGGGCGGGGAAATGCCTTCAACAATCGTCTGCACAATTTGATCCTCAGGGAAATGAAGATCGAATACCCTGGTGTAGAACTTAATATCTTGGATGAAGTCTGCTAGATTTTCATCCAATCGCTGTACTCTGAAATAGTACTTCTGTATGAGAGAGGACATTGCCCTAGCCGGAATGAAATTCGCCCGAATGTGAGCATGGAAGTCTTCTATGGAAGATTGTTCAGCTATTGCTTTGACTATTTTGTCCGAGAGGACACCTATGGAGTAACGGTAAAAAATTTGAAGAATTTGAGAGTGAGAGAGGAAAAGCACTAGTGCGTGATCTTGAAATTCGACTAAAAACCTTAAGAATGAAATGATCTCGTTAGTAGAATTTATAGAAAACTTAGAAATTCCCCTAAACAACATAGCCAAAGGATGAGGCAAACTTCTGCACCCAGGTGACATAATAGCTAACGGCCTAGGGGGTAGCGAAGCTTCAGTCAAAGCATTATTTAAAAAGAAAGGTGGAATAGGTGTACGACGATCAGACACGTTTTCTAATGGGGCAGAAGTTTGTTTTGTTGCCACAGATTTTCTACTTTCTACATTCTTGGAAGAATCTTGCTCACTCACGATGTTTATCACAGTGGCTTGGTCGGTTTTTGGAGCAGCTGCCTCAGACAATAACTGACTAACTTTATTTGACATTTTTGATAGATGATCAACTAAATTCATCGCCTCCTTAGCATGATATTCTTTTAATTTGAGAGACAATAGATCGCTAACCCTGTTATAAAAATGGAACAGTCTAGCCTGTACTCTCTTAAGCTGATTAGGAGATGGATCACTCACTTCACTGGATAGTGATAGTGGATAGAGCCTCATCAATTTCTTTTTCCCCCAAGGTTGGGATACAAATGGGTAATTCAAATGACTCTTTAAGTTTGGTTGTATCTGCCGCAACCGTGCCTCCATATTGAACATTTCTAATTAGTAATTCATAAATAAATTCCTCCTTACGCAAGTAGCCGGGATGGAAGACTTCGAGAGGGCCAGACATGATGGAAGAAAATTTACAAGTTTAGAAGAGAGAGAAAGAGAAAAAAAATCCAGCGACTGAGAAAATTCTTAGAGTTCGGATCGAATCCTATGTTCAGCCGTTAAAAAGGGCTTAATTCGGACCCATTCAACCACGCTTTGCTACCACTTGTTACGGGGTTACCCGTGGAGCAGAAAGAGGTTAAAGAAGGTGCTGGGGTGAATAGCTCTAACTACGATGTCAAGAATAGATTTAAAACTTTAACAAAGGTTATATTTCTTTGGAACTTCAAAAATCAACAAATAACAATATAACCGGAACAATTAGCAATTTTGGAACTAGTCAAGGAAAATACAATATTAGTGAATTCGACAGGTCCTGGGCTTCAAGCCCCTCGCTTTACATTGTTGAGCTCCCAGCTCAAATTTATAATTAAAAAAGGACAACTTTAGTAAAGGGCAGAAATCCCCTAATTCAAAGAGCACTTGCTCTTAAATTTGCAAATTCTAGCCTCCCAGAGGCACACTTTTCAATTACAAAATTTGAGAAAGAACTAACCGGCTCTCCGTTTCCTTCCAGCCTCCTCGAGGCAATATCAAAATTCGTACACTCTCTGGCTATCCATGGCCCAGCTTACAATTTGTTCTGTCGACCGATGAAAGAGGCCGTCCGCCTCCTGCTTTGACACACACACAGTAAGATGACGATCAATTGGCCAAAAAAAACGAGAAAAACCGCAGTTTATAAACCCTCAGGGAAGGTTCGAGATCATTCAAGATTAAACTAGCCACACGCTCTCAATTTTATTGGAGAAATTCAAAAGTTACACTTAGAATCGAACAAGAAGCCTGTGATAGGTTGAAAAGTAAATACAGAAATTATGGATTGGCTAGATTCAAGACTGGCGGAAAGAAACAGGAAATATTGCCAACCCAAAAATAAATGAACATCATTCAGTTACAAAAACCTAGAAATACAAAACTTCTTTAAATTATAACTTCTTACAACTCGCACCAGCGTGCATTACCATAGTTTTTAGTGGTGTCCTCTGTGAAAAAATGTCCAAACTTCTTTATGAATGTCGAATAAAGCAAGTAGAATTCACTCAGGTTAGGCAACTGCACAATAACAAAATTACTCAATATTTTTGTGGTGACATCTTCTGAGTAAAGTTCTAAATTGGTGTAGTTTCGGTTTCACTGTTTTACCTATAGAGGAGTTCTTTTATGAGCTGAATTTGAATGCGCGGCATTGGGGTATACCTCCCGGTACAATTATTATTATTATTATTATTATTATTATTATTATTATTATTATTATTATTATTATTATTATTATTATTATTATTATTATTATTATTATTATTATTATTATTGATGGTATGCAACCCACAGCAAGATGGAAGACCGCTACTTGGCGGGAAATTACATCTGCTGCCATTGTCATTGCCGACAATGTGACCAGCACCATTGTCGCGCGTAGGGAAGTGCGCAGGATTTCTGGCGATACGAATGACATACTTCCGTGCATTATTGACCTTATTATAGAGGTGAACAATTGCACGGTCAGTCTCATTCCTATCGTTTATTTCAAATGTGCTTAAATTTTTATTTATGTGCCAGGAGAATCCACTGTGATCTAACTTTACGTTCTTCAAAGGAAAGGATGGATCTTGAAAATGAACCCAGGAAAGATTAAAAATGATCGGCTTATGATCAGAATCAAGTACATTATGAACAGTAAAATCAATTGGTCTCAACTTTTTTCCAACCAACCACCGTTAATTACCCTCCCCCCCCCTTCCAAAGAAAGAAGGCATGTTTCTTTATGCTTAAAAGAGATTCCAAATATCAATGTTCACGTCTGTTACCTTCAGTTTTGAGATATAAGTTAACCCATAAAGTGAATTCACTTTTTTCACTTCCTTTCACACTCCCCCCCCCCCCCCTTAAGCGAAATTTCCGGAAAAAATACTTGTTTCTTTATTAGTAAAGGATCTTATAAATACGAATTATCACGACTGTAACATCTTTAGTTTTAGATATATGTGTCCTCATAATAGGAATTCAACTCCTTTTCACCCCCGCCCCCAAAATATCTTTCCCCAAAAATGCGTTTCCCTTATTTTTAAAGGAGATCCACATACCAATGTTCACGTCTGTTACCTTCAGTTTTAAGATATAAGTTACCCCTTAAAAAGGATTCACCTTTTTTCATTTCTTTTCACACCCCTCATCAAGTGAATTTTCCGAAAAAATACTTGTTTCTATATTAGTAAAGGATCTTCTAAATACTTATTATCACGACTGTAACACGTGTAGTTTTTGAGATATGTGCCCTCATAAAAGGAATAAAACTACTTTTCACCCCCGCCCTCCAAGATGACTTTCCCCCAAAAACGCGTTTTTCTTTGTTTTTAAAGTAGATCCAAGTACCAATTTCCACGTCTGTAACAACTCTAGTTTTCATTAGATGTAAGTATCCTCATACAATTGATTCAATTAATTTTTCAAATCCTACATCCCCTCCGCCTTTCTTTGTATTCATTGGATTTTTTGGAATCAAAGGAATACGTGTTTCTTTACTTTTAAAGCAGATTCCAAATACCAATTTTCACGTCAGCAACATCTTTCGTTTTTGAGATAATAGTATCTTCATAGAAATAATTCACATAATTATTCAAATCTACCCCCACCCTCCCCTTTAAGTGGATTTCTGAAAACAAAAAATACGTATTTATTTATTTTTAAAGGAGATTCCAAATACCACATTTCACGTCTGTAACATCTCCAAGTGGTTTTTCCGAAAACAAGAAATACATGATTATTTATTTTAATAGAGGTACAAAATACCATTTTTTACTTCTGCAACATAAGTTGTTGAGATATACTGTAGACATGCTCATTTTAAAATTTCGCCCCCTTTTAGTTCCCCTTAAGTGGAGTTTCCGAAAAAACACTTATGTTTCTTTATTTTACAGGAGATAACAAATACCAATTTTTACGTCTGTAACTCTTTACGTTTCTGAGATATACTGTAGATATAGTCCTTCAAAAAATTCATCCCATTTGTCACACCTGTTTAACCACCATTAATTTGATTTTCCGAAAACAAAAAAGTACGTGTTTCTTTTTTAAGGAGATTGTAAATACCAATTTTCAGGTCTGTAATATCTTCAGTTTCTGAGATATAAGTGTCCTCATTAAAGGCATTCAACCAATTCCTCACCCTTCTTCACCCCTCCTAGTGGGATTTTCGAAAACTAAAAAATACGTGTTTTTTATTTTTAAAGGAGATTCTAATTACCAATTTTAACATGTGTAAAGGTTTAAAGTTTTGAGATATAGATACAATCATTTTAATATTCATCCCCCTTTTCACCCCCTTAGCGACGGAAAATCCAAAATTCCTCCCTTAGCGACCACCTACATTGTAATATAAATGTGTCCTCAAAATTTCATTCCGTTATGTCCAGTAGTTTTGGCATGGCGATGATGAATTAGTCAGTCTGTCGGGACATGTTCTTTTGGGTACAGGCCCTATAGATTAGCAAGATACCCGTGCTTCGCTACGGTATTATAGTGACATTTATAATTGATGCTACGTTTTATATATAATCCGCCGAAATTCGCTATCTGACACGCTTTTTGAGAGAATCCGCCAAAATTCGCGATCTGACTCGTTTTCTGAGAGATTGCGGCAAAGTTCCTCCCATTTTTCAATCTTTTTTCCAGCAATCGATTCCACCCGGTCAGTTGGGTCCCTAAATCTTTGCGATTATTTCTATAACCATTTTTAATAAGGATCAAATCCTTGAGAAGAACCGGCGTGGTGTCGTCTTGGGTGCCTTGGCGGTACTTAACCCGCGGTCCGACTGGAGTCGTAGTCATTACCCGTCCAGGACCCGTATCCAGCGCGGTCCGCACATTTTGACGACGGTCCAGAACATTATTATTATTATTATTATTATTATTATTATTATTATTATTATTATTATTATTATTATTATTTTTATTATTATTATTATTATTATTACTATTATTATTATTTATTATTTATTATTATTAGGGTGGGTGATATTAGTTGAATTTAGGTTTTACTATTATTATTATTATTAATAATATTATTGATGGTCTGGAACCCACAGCAAGATGCAAGACCGCTACTTGGCGGTAAATTACATCTGCTGCCATTGTCATTGCTGACAATGTGACCAGCAGCATTGTCGCGCGTAGGGAAGTGCGCAGGATTTCTGGCGATACGAATGACATACTTCCGTGCATTATTGACCTTATTACAGAGGTGAACAATTGCACGGTCAATCTCATTCCTATCGTTTATTTCAAATGTGTTTAAATTTTTATTTATATGCAACGAGAATCCACTGTAATCTAAGAACGTTCTCCAAAGGGAAGGGTGGCTCTTGAAAACGAACCCAGGGAAGATTAAAAATGATCGGTTTATGATCAGAATAAGTACATTGAAAATCCACAGCCTGTTTCCAGACATTCGGCCGGGTCAGGAATTGAATGAATAAAGCCCCATCTAGCGGCGAGGATAGGAATTGTGCCGCCTGCCGAAGCCTGTCGCACTCCTCTGGGGCAATGATTAATGAATGACAAATGAAATGAAATGGTATTGGAGAGTGTTGCTGGAATGTATGATGACAAGGAAAACCGGATTACCCGGAGAAAAGCTGTCCCGCCTCCGCTTTGTCCAGCACAAATCTCACATGGAGTGACCAGGATTTGAACCACGGAGCCCAGCGGTGCCGCCTGAGCCACGGGGGCTCCTTATAAGTAACAGTAAAATCAATTGCTCTTACCTCCTTTTGCACCCCAATGCCGTTAAGTTGATTTACCACCTCCTCCCCAAAAAAAGGTGTGCTTCTTTAGGTTTAAAGGAGATTCCAAATACCAATGTTCACGTCTGTTACCTTCAGTTTTGAGATATAAGTATCCCCATAAAAACAATTCACTTTTTGCACTTCCTTCCTCACTCCCCACACTCCCGCCTTAAGTGAACTTTCCGGCAAAAATACTTGTTTCTTTAATAGTAAAAGATCTTCTAAATACCAATTATTACGACTCTATCATCTTCAGTTTTTGAGATATGTGTCCTCATGAAAGGAATTCAACTCCTTTTCACTCACGCCCCCCGAGATGATTTCCCCCCAAAACGCGTTTTTCTTTGTTTCTAAGGGGATCCAAATATCAATTATCACGTCTGTAACAACTTTAGTATTTATTATATGTAAGAATCCTCATACAATTAATTTAATTAATCTTTCAATTCTCTTTTTTTTTCTATGGGCTTTACGTCGCACCGACACAGAAAGGTCTTATGGCGACGTTTCCATTCTCTCACCCCCCCCCCTTTCCATTGCATTTTCCGAGAATACATGTTTCTTTATTTTTAAAACAGATTCCAAATACCAAATTTCACGTCTGTAACATCTTCAGTTTCTGAGAAATCAGTATCCATACAAAAGAATTCAACCCCATTTTCAGTCAATTTACCCCACTTCACCCAAGTGGTTTTTCTGAAAACTAAATGTACACCTTTCTTTATTTTTAATAGAGATAAAACTACCATTTTTCACTTCAGTAACATGTTAACTTTTTGAGATATACTGTAGAAATACTCATTTTTAAATTGCACCTCCTTTTTAGTTCCCCTTAAGTGGAGTTTCCAAAAACAAATCACCTATGTTGCTTTACTTTTACAGGAGATTCCAAATACCAATTTTTATGTCTGTAAAATTTTACGTTTTTGAGATTTACTGTAGATGTAATCTTTCTAAAAATTCACCCCAATTTGCCACTCCTGTTAACCCCCATTAATAGGATTTTCCAAAAACAAAAAAATGCACGTTTCTTTGTTTTTAAAGGAGATCCCATATACCAATTTTCAGGTCTGTAATATCTTCAGTTTCTTAGTGACGACTTAATCGTAGAACGTACGTCTTATAAGTGTAATTAAAATTTAGATAATTATACTGTAAGGCAAGATTTGTTCAACGATATAATTGTATGTAATGAAGATAATTTAATTAGTGTTACTGTAACAGAACTTACGATATGGGGCAGGCAGTTTAAGATCTTGGACTCAGGAGGTGAGAAATCATGCACAAATTCGAAGCTGTGTGTGGAAGTATTGAAAGAGGAGCATCGGGTAGCGGAAATTCCCGTGAAAAATACGTTCATCGTAACAGCTGTGGGAAACAAGTCCCAAATGGTAAACAAACAAATAGCTTTCCCCATTATCATTGGTGGAGAATGTATTTTCCAGCCATGTTTAGTTGTACCCAATTTAGTTTATGCCGTTATTTTAGGTACCGACTGGTTAACGTGTCATAAGGCAAAATTAAACGTTGATCTAGGTAATGTCAGTCTTATTTAGGCAAAGGGTAGCAGGGAAGTCAGTTTACCATGTGATGTGTCAGAAATAAGTGCGAATGAAGTGGGTTCTAGTTACTAACATGAGGAAAAATGTTCATGTCTGTCATGTGTCTATACAGAGAGATTCTAGAGAAGAATTGTATGAGACGGTGGAGAAATGTAATTTAGAGGAACGTCAGAAGGACGAATTGTGTGAATTGCTAATATAACATCGAGATACTTTTTGTGACCGGCCTGGTTGAACACATCATTCCGAACACAAGTTCAATGTTCATGACAATTCAACTTTTTAGGACCGAAATATCCCACTGCGTTAAAATACGCGAGCGCTGTTGCAGAGCAGATCGTTGATAAGCTATTAGAAGAAGTGGGAGTTCGAAACCTCTTTGAGTCTTGCACTTTTAAAATTTTCATTTCGTACGCTTCTAAGCAGCCTTTACGAAGACTAGACTTTTCTGAAGTCTCAGACATTATTCTAAGGAAATTATAATAAATTATCGCCACGTAAGCACTGACTACGGACAAATTCATTGTGAATACCACCCGAAACTAGAGCTGGGAACGGAGCAGTTGCTTCCATGATTGCAATCGGTAGTCCGAGCGCAACGCTCCCTCCGATATTCTCCGGTAGTAAACTGTTACTTGGAAACCAATCGGTGTTTTCGGTGGGCGAGCGGAGGGCGAGCGGACGACGGAGGAACAGTACTGAATGTGTGCTCGCTTGCATTTCCAGTAGTGGAGCGTAGCGGATGTGGTAGCGACGTAGTAAATACTGCTTTATAAGTATTGAACCCATGACCTTTGTGCCCTAAGAATTTTAAGTATGAAAAGTTACTACATTTCTGAACATTTCTTAATATCACGGGAATGACACGTGGCAAGGAGGTTGCTACTTTCCGTCCCACGCTCTGAGATGTGACGTCATCCGCACGTGTCGGCAGTGGAAGGATACAGAAGAAAGTTTATGTTGAATAAATATAATTAAATGAAAGAATTAGTGGTGAATGCAATATAATGCGGATCCTGTAATTATTTATCTTTAATATAATTGGTCTTTAGTAAGACAGATTTGAGACTGCTAAGCCATTTCTGTGGATTATTTCAGATGGACGAGCGTGTCTAGCTTATCCACGCTAAGTCGACAAAAAGTAGTGCCTATCAAATGAGGTCATTTAACCCGTTAACTTAATAGGAATAAATTTTAAATGTCCCGGAACACTGCCGATAGCAATGTAACAAGTATGTGGTTACATCCAAAACTCTTTTAAATGCAGTTCATTCAAGTCGAAAAAGTTACGCAAATTTTCTTGGCGGCAAAGGGAAAATGCCTAGAGAGAGGGGTACTGTCTATAAATATAGAAGGGACGCCATGTTGAAAGCCCTGCATTTTGTATCGTGAGGCTGAAGAGGGAGGGTTGAACTGTTTCTGTAAATCGATGGACAAGTAGACTAAGTCCAACCAACAGATTTAGCCGATGTGGCTGGGGTCTTGACTCCATGTGGAGATAGTTTTTCTTTGAGCAGAAGTAATTGTATAAAAAGGACGGTCATACCGAAGAAGTTTTTATAAAATTGTTGTGTGGTAAAGAAAGTAATTCGTGTGCGGGAAATAAATACTATCAGTCGTGTGCGATCAACAAAATCAACAAGTGAAGGGCATTTCTTTTTTTATGCTTTATTTCCAGGAAACAGGAAGAAAATGCTATGTAAAGCCAAAAATGTAAAAAAAATGGCTAATTAAAGGAAAAGGGGTCGTCGGTGAGCCCAAAGATGAACGCTGGCGTGACTTAAGGTAGGTGACATGCCATCTTAACGCCTACTATATCTTGTTTCATGATGTCAAACTTATAGGTATTTGAAGTGGGTATTTATGACTCAGTTGGTCACCCATATGTGCTTTTTTTAAATGTCAGAAATGTGACGAAAGGGTCATCTGTTTTATTTTCTGCTTGGATAAATTTTTGAAGTCTTACGAGTGCCGTGTAATGTTGTAAAAGTTATTAAGGAGGGTTTCGAAGTGATATCACGTCCAAAGTAGATCGTCATTTTCCGTGTAGTTATTGCCTATATTTTGTGATCTCAAATTAAGATGTTTATTCGACGTAAAATTTTCAGTTGGAATTTTGATGAAATTGGTGCAAAAGGGATCCGTGGTTACCCATTTTCAATCGCATGGAAGCGCTGTACGTAGTGTTGAGTAATGCATGTCGGTGAATTTGTCATGAAATGTAACGTATTCTATGTCCGTTTAAACCGTGTCCGAGTGAAATAATAACAGTAAAATTTGTCAGTCACTTTCGTGGAAATCCAGTTTTAAAATACGAGATCATTTTATGCGAAGTTGTTCATTATTAAAGCATTGTGCGCTATTAGGCGTCAGGGATTCTAGTAAGGGTTTTTATTCCAGTTCTTTTGTTAGTGAGAGTCGTCGAGTTTGAGAAACAGAGATTAGATTTGTCGTATGAGTTGAGATAGGATTTGTGAATCAGGTGATTGGAAGCCTGTAGATGATGCCGGGATTTTGTGGAAGCCCGAGGAAGATTTTATAATGTTTGGGATGGAAAGTAGAGTACGAGAATCCGCGCCGGTATTAATTTGCGACGTGTACAATTGTTGTGGGACATTTAAAAGTAAATCTATGTGCATATTTGTTTGGTCAGAATATCGTATTTTGTTCTATTTTGCGAAGTCAAAGGGATTCATTCTTTGAAGCCAGTCATGTATGACCGCAGACATATGTTTAATGTCGAAACTGACAGACAGAGAAGGGTGGTTTGTGTCCAGTACCGCCCGCTGATCGGAATTCACCGTTCGAAGGTAACGGGGATGGGCGCGTGCTACGTGTTAAAACGAGATTGCATTTCTTGGTAGTGGATATCATTAACTGTTGGATCTAGTTGAAATTTTCATCCGGGAATAAAGTGTAGGTTATTAGATACTGTGAATTTGTTTAATGGAGATTGTAACGTATATCTGAAACCCTAAAGTTAGAGTATAATGAGCGAGGTTAGCCAATTTCAGGGTTGTCCAAAATATAGAGTGGTGGTAGTGATGATTGTTTTGTTTGCGAGGGTGCACAAACTTTATGATATGTTATGACAAGATATGACATCGTTAAATCGGCTTACATTATACGGCGAGTTACTTTTGGTTTGTACTAGATTATTAGGGTTATCCAAGTATTAATAATGGCTAGGGTTAGGTTAGATTTAAAGTGTGATGTCATGAAACAAGATAAATACTGTAAATGAATGATGTAATTTTTTTCCAGCTACATAATGCCAGATAATAAACATTAAACATGAATTGAATATAACTGCGTGAAAACGTTAGTAGGGACTTGTGAAAGAAACCATTCGTCCGTGGAGATAGAATTTGTTGTTCAATAAGATTTCATTAAATCATGTTTTATTTATTTAATTATTAAATTCCGTGGAACCGTATTTGTGAAACAAATGTAAAGCAAGCGAATAACTTGGAGATGCATTCTGGAAATCTTAGTTTATTTTTCTGGGAATATTTAAATGTTAACGTAACGATTAAGGGGACATATCCGAAGGTAATGGATTTTACTGCCACAAAGTATTGTGAGCGTTGTTGTTGAATTATTTGACTTTGATTTATTGAGCAGTAAATGTGCTGGGGTTAGTAAAGTGGAAACTTTGGTCATCAACCGATGTAACTTAATTGTGTTTAGCCTTCAGCTTAGAAACATGGATGGTCATGGGGTCATCAACCTCAGGGACTTAGATTAGGGCCATATGCCACTGTAACATCACTTTCCTTGCAGTCATCATCCACAATGACTTTAAAGTAACTTAGAAGTTTAGAGGTCGGTCCATGACATAATCACAGGTCACATCGATTCAATTAAGGGTCCATGCCGTATAACCACTGTGTGGCACACACCGATTGGACTGCCTTAATTATACCCAGAGTCCAGAGTTCGTGTTACGAGGGCTGGACCATCAAGAATCATTATTATGGTACATGTAGTCTCACATGGAAGCCGAATTTAAGGATTTCCAGACTTTCCTTTCTTTATTTAATAATTGAGACAATGGTTTCTTGTAAGGGTGCCCATCAGGCAGTTATGTCAAAGGCTAAAACCAGCGTTCCGCCCCTGAGTGTAAAATGATTGTGAAAGAGTGGACAATAGAGAGTCCGAATTATACATGGATTTCAAATTATTAGTTTCTTCAGTAAATTTTTCCAAAATAAAAATACAGACATTTTATGAATGAGACCTTTCATTTGAGTAGATAGATTAGGATTACTGAACCCTACCTTTACCTCAGCAAGTGATGAAGAACCCGATACGACCCAAGAGACAGATCTCATGAAATTTTGCTGATAGGTAAGGAAGGTAGGTATCCTTCAGAGTGGACCAAAGGGTTCAGTAAGAAGAAGGCGAATATGTGAAATATATACATCTTCATTTATCTTCTTCTTCTTGTTCTTAATCTGCTTACCCTCCAGGGTTGGTTTTTCTCTCGGACTCAGCGAGGGATCCCACCTCTACCACCTCAAGGGCAGTGTCCTAGAGCTTCAGACTCTGGGTCCGGAGATACAACTGGCGAGGATGACCAGTACCTCGCCCAGGCGCCCTCACCTGCTATGCTGAACAGGGGTCTTGTGGGGGGTGAGAAGTGGGGATAGACAAGGAAGAGGGAAGGAAGCGGCCGTGGCCTTAAGTTAGGTACCATCCCGGCATTTGCCTAGAACAGAAGTGGGAAACCACCGAAAACCACTTCTAGGATTACTGAGGTGGGAATCGAACCCACCTCTACTCATTTGACCTCCCGAGACTGAGTGGACCCCGTTCCAGCCCTCGTCCCACTTTTCAAATTTCGTGGCAGAGCCGGGAATCGAACCAGGGCCTCCGGGGGTGGCAGCTAATCACACTAATCACTACACCACAGAGGCGGCCATTCTCATTTATCGTTATTTTTTAATAATAATTATATATATCCGATAAAAGTCCATGCAAATAGAATATACCTTTTTCATTATATTACCTTTGAAGTGTAATATATTATATGATAGACTACCACAAGAGTTGTGCGGTCCCGTGGTGTTGGGGGAAACGCGGTTGTCTGTCACCCGGCGGCCCCGAGCTCGATTCCCAGGCTGTTCAGCTATTTTTAATATTAATTATTAATATCCCTGTCCTGGGGACTGCGTATTTGTGACGTCCTTAATCTTCCTTTCCTCACACACAAAATTCCACAATATCGCCACTCAAATTACACGCAGGTTCATACAATATGTTGCCAGTGGGGGCAAAAGATCCACATGGGTCGACGCCCCGAACAAATAGCATTTTAAAGAAAATGACCAGTGTTGAAGAACAAAGCGAGAAGCAGGACTCGAACCAGCGATTACGGAGGTTGAACGCTAACCACTCGATAACCGCCGTTTCGTGTTCGTGACCCCAACGCACCGGTACATATTCGACGATAAAATTTCTCTTGCGATTTTCTCGAGAACGCCTTAGTAGTACGCCTTACTACTTGCACATTATGTTGTCCTAATGGACTACTAAATGTGTACAGAGTTTGAAGGTAGTCCATGATCCGAACGTCGTGGCCTCCCCTTAAGTGTGTTGTACCTGTATTCAGTATGTGCTTATTAAATTTGCGTCTATATTTCCTCTGTTTGTTGTGTTTTGTAGATAATGCAAAGTATATTAGAAAATAATTGTGGTATTAGTTTGATATTTAATACCATTTTAGATGGTATTCATGTTTTAGAATATTTAAATGAATTTAATAAATTTTTACAGAAATTTGTACCACAAATGGCACGAAGACCGTCTGATGCATGGCATTTCTTTGGAATTACTGATGATAAACATCAGCAAAATGCAAATTTTGCGGCCGCATATACGGGACGGGTGGTAGTGCATCAAATTTGTGGAATCATATCAAGAGGCATCACAAGGATGAAATGAACAGGTCGGCTTCAGCAGCAGAAAAAAACATTGCTGTATTAAGCGAAACAGTTATGTTGTGAGAAAAGGGCATTGAATAGACAGGTGAAATACCTTTACGTTGTCATACCAGTAACGTGTTTAAACGTTCCGCTACAGTACATTCACTCCGTAGTTTACTCGGTACAACCGGATGATGACGTCACAACAAATGCTCCGCCACGTCCCAACCACTAGGCAGCGCTCTGCCGTCTGAACTACTCAACCCGGTACAGCATACTGTATAAACAATTCCATTCAGTTCTTTCTATTCAGTAATAAATGAGCTACGAATATAATTTATGGAAGAGCATCGTATATAGCACCTGTTCACATGCAAAGGAATATAATTATTACTTAAACATTTTAACTATTATAATATTGTAAATGCATTTGCAAGGGCATAATATATAGCAATATTCATCATCATCATCATCATCATCTGTTTACCCTCCAGGTTTGGTTTTTCCCTCGGACTTAGCGAGGGATCCCACCTCTACCGCCTCAAGGGCAGTGTCCTGGAGCTTCAGACTCTTGGTCGGGGATACAACTGGGGAGTATGACCAGTACCTCGCCCAGGCGGCCTCACCTGCTATGCTGAACAGGGGCCTTGTGGAGGGATGGGAAGATTGGAAGGGATAGGCAAGGAAGAGGGAAGGAAGCGGCCGTGGCCTGAAGTTAGGTACCATCCCGGCATTCGCCTGGAGGAGAAGTGGGAAACCACTGAAAACCACTTCGAGGATGGCTGAGGTAGGAATTTAACCCACCTCTACCGAGGCTGAGTGGACCCCGTTCCAGCCCTCGTACCACTTTTTCAAATTTCGTGGCAGAGCCGGGAATCGAACCCGGGCCTCCGGGGTTGGCAGCTAATCACACTAACCACTACACCACAGAGGCTATAGCAATATTCAATCTACATTATTCTATCCACCTGCACCTTTTGCAATCTGAATGTCTTCTTCCTCTTCTTTTATCTGTTTACCCTCCAGAGTCGGTTTTTCCCTCGGACTCAGCGAGGGATCCCACCTCTACCGCCTCAAGGGCAGTGTCCTGGAGCTTCAGACTCTGGGTCGGGGGATACAACTGGTTGAAATGACCAGTACCTCGCCCAGGTGGCCGCACCTGCTATGCTGAACAGGAGCCTAGCGGGGGGATGGGAAGATTGGAAGGGATAAACAAGGAAGAGGAAAGGATGCGGCCGTGGCCTTAAGTTAGGTACCATCCCGGCATTTGTCTGGAGGAGAACTGGGAAACCACGGAAAACCACGTCCGGGATGGCTAAGGTGGGAATCGAACCCACCTCTACTCAGTTGTCCTCCCGAGGCTAGTGGACCCCGTTTCAGCCCTCGTACCACTTTTGAAATTTCGTGACAGAGCCGGGAATCGAACCCGGGTCTCCGGGGATGGCAGCTAATCACACTAACCACTACACCACAGAGGCAGACGCAAACTGAGTTTCAACAGATCAAAATCTGTTGTTCATAGCGTAACAAATAATGAGGCAATCTTGAAACGATTGCAGCATTTGAATGACAAACGTAGAAAAACACACGCATCTGTGGACTTAGTACTGAAACCTAAATTGTAATTCCACCCAAGATCACCGTTACTACATTGCCCACATTAAAGCATTTGAATTTTCCGCCAGTGAATTCAATCGGAGGACTATCGGAGGTCTCCAGAGGAAGAGCAAAAACAATTGCTCCTCTCCGCTCCTACCGTTCTCAGCTCTAGCCAGTCTGTCTTCGTCTTTGCTATGTCATGTTCCATAGTTTCATTTGAGATTGCATCGGTTCGTCATTGGATGTAGAGCTGGGAAACGGAGCAGTTGCTCCTATGATTGCAATCCGACAAATATTGAAGGCACTACGGGACAGTAGAGAGTCAGGTGAATTGTTTTACAAAAAAATAGAAGCGAAGGGATTGTTAAAAAACTTCACTTAATAATCTGCATCGCAAGAGTGAAGACGTAACCGGTAAACGAGCTATATATTGAAAGAAGATACAAGAATTTAGAGGAGATTCTTGAAGAAAAGGGATCGTCGTTGTAAAACAAATAATATAATTCACCGGCCGACGAACCAGAGTTAATTAAAATATTTTTTAAAAATAAGCAAGATACGGTGATATACGCCTAGAAGGATCCCGAGAGCAATCGCGTCGCATTCTGTAAGGAGGGACCACTTGAAACCCAAGAGAAATACTTTCATACGGCAAGAAGACTACCTTGGTCTAATTCAAGAAAGAAGAAGAATAAATTTTTGAGATTTTCCCAGAAAGAGCCGATATATATATATATATATATATATATATATATATATATATATATATATACGGAGAACTTAAACCCGACGAGATCAAAGTTACATCTCAGAGAGCAAGAAAAAAGGAATAACAACTGGAGAATTATTATTGTCAGATGGATCATATCATGACAATTTTCTGCTCCGAAATGTATATTTTTGTTATCAGCAGAAGTAATATGATGTGTGCCTGCTAAGCATGCATGATGGACCAAACTGCGGAGCGGTACATCCTAACCAGATGACCAACCCATAATGAGGAAGGTAACGGCAAACCAGATGACAACCCATAATGAGGAAGGCAACGGCTAACCAGATGACCAACCCATAATGAGGAAGGCAACGGCCAACCAGATGACCAACCCATGATGAGGAAGGCAACGGCTAACCAGATGACCAACCCATAATGAGGAAGGCAACGGCCAACCAGATGACCAACCCATGATGAGGAAGGCAACGGCTAACCAGATGACCAACACATAATGAGGAAGGCAACGGTCAACCAGATGACCAACCCATAATGAGGAAGGCAACGGCTAACCAGATGACCAACCCATAATGAGGAAGGCAACGGCCAACCAGATGACCAACCCATGATGAGGAAGGCAACGGCTAACCAGATGACCAACCCACAATGAGGAAGGAAACGGCCAACCAGATGACCAACCCATGATGAGGAAGGCAACGGCCAACCAGATGACTAACCCACATCCTGACCGCAGAGCTAACGACATCCCAGTGGAGGCGGAACAACTAGACCAAATGTAACGACAAGCGAGCTAAGTCTTTACATTTTTAATTACGTAGTTTTTGATTTGCGTATACATTTACTTGTGGCATGTGCTGATAAGTTGGTGATAAAAACCATTCAATTAAGAGTGCAAGTGAATAATGAAAGTGAAGTGTGAGATATTTAAGTCTATAGTAATACGATCGAGCAGTGCAGAATAAGATTCTAGTACATTACATATACGCCACCGCATTTTTTTGGTCAGAATAACTAATGAGTTACGAGAATTTGAAGGAAGTGTCTTTTGTAACAGCTGATAGCAATGATTTGACACATTGTGGAATTTTGATAAATCTCGTATTGGTTATACTAAATGTTTACGGCATGTTTGGTCCGCGCGTCTGAGATGAATGTGTAGAATCACGTACTCTTTGCTCCGCAACATAAAGGTATGGAACTCAGTTTGGGGTTATGATATATAACGTTATTGAGATGTGTTTATAAGAAAGGCAATTGTGACATATTTGGCATGGTAATATAAGAGTAAACGCGACATGTTGTAGTGTTGGTTATGATAATGAAGTTGTTAATTGAATGTTGAAATCATGTTACAGTATTGGTAACTCGGCGAAATAAGTCAATGTACACTGACTGACAGAGCAAATGCAACACCAAGAACGAGTGGTCAGAACTTTATGCCAATTGCAGGGTAGACTGACGTCACTGAGGTATGCTCATGATGTGAAATGCGCCGGTGTGCTGCGCACGTAGCGAACGATAAAAGGGACACGGCGTTGGCGAATGGCCCACTTCGTACCGTGATTTCTCAGCCGACAGTCATTGTAGAACGTGTTGTCGTGTGCCACAGGACACGTGTATAGCTAAGAATGCCAGGCCGCCGTCAACGGAGGCATTTCCAGCAGACAGACGACTTTACGAGGGGTATGGTGATCGGGCTGAGACGGGCAGGTTGGTCGCTTCGTCAAATCGCAGCCGTTACCCATAGGGATGTGTCCACGGTGCAGCGCCTGTGGCGAAGATGGTTGGCGCAGGGACATGTGGCACGTGCGAGGGGTCCAGGCGCAGCCCGAGTGACGTCAGCACGCGAGGATCGGCGCATCCGCCGCCAAGCGGTGGCAGCCCCGCACGCCACGTCAACCGCCATTCTTCAGCATGTGCAAGACACCCTGGCTGTTCCAATATCGACCAGAACAATTTCCCGTCGATTGGTTGAAGGAGGCCTGCACTGCCGGCGTCCGCTCAGAAGACTACCATTGACTCCACAGCATAGACGTGCACGCCTGGCATGGTGCCGGGCTAGAGCGACTTGGATGAGGGAATGGCGGAACGTCGTGTTCTCCGATGAGTCACGCTTCTGTTCTGTCAGTGATAGTCACCGCAGACGAGTGTGGCGTCGGCGTGGAGAAAGGTCAAATCCGGCAGTAAGTGTGGAGCGCCCTACCGCTAAACAACACGGCATCATGGTTTGGGGCGCTATTGCGTATGATTCCGCGTCAACTCTAGTGCGTATTCAAGGCACGTTAAATGCCCACCGCTACGTGCAGCATGTGCTGCGGCCGGTGGCACTCCCGTACCTTCAGGGGCTGCCCAATGCTCTGTTTCAGCAGGATAATGCCCGCCCACACACTGCTTGCATCTCCCAACAGGCTCTACGAGGTGTACAGATGCTTCCGTAGCCAGCGTACTCTCCGGATCTCTCACCAATCGAACACGTGTGGGATCTCATTGGACGCCGTTTGCAAACTCTGCCCCAGTCTCGTACGGACGACCAACTGTGGCAAATGGTTGACAGAGAATGGAGAACCATCCCTCAGGACACCATCCGCACTCTTATTGACTCTGTACTTCGACGTGTTTCTGCGTGCATCGCCGCTCGCGGTGGTCCTACATCCTACTGAGTCGATGCCGTGCGCATTGTGTAACCTGCATATCGGTTTGAAATAAACATCAATTATTCGTCCGTGCCGTCTCTGTTTTTTCCCCAACTTTCATCCCTTTCGAACCACTCCTTCTTGGTGTTGCATTTGCTCTGTCAGTCAGTGTATAATGAAATGCGGATGTTTATTTATGTGTTACGGAGAGGGCAAGGATTGCCTGCATCTAAGGAAATGCCATGTCACATTTATAAGGGGTAAGGATTTGTGTGAAATGATACATGTACGTGAAACTGAGCACACCGCGGGAATGACCTAATCTAAGGTATGAGTGATATGCATTGAAGTAGAATTGAGATTTTGATGGCATTATATGACAATAGTAGATGCTATATTTCAAGTACCAGAATATTATGATATATTTTATAACGGTGTTCATGGCCAAATACAAATATGATATTTATAAATGCGGGAATATATTTCCGAGCATAAATGCATAGTATTTACATTCTGACTGCCCAAATGAATTGAGTAACTTGCGAAGATGAGAAATTTTATAGAATATGACAAAGGGAGAGCACATAGAGCCTGAAATAGATGTGTATGTGAATAAAAAATTATGTGGAAAGCTAGATAATAACTTATTTATTCTGACACAGAGTTTATTTGAATTTACATTCTTTAAGAGAATAATGGCTAGGGAAATGATAGGCTAGGAGCCACATTTAACAGGCATTAGGGAAATATGCCTTAGCCCGTAAGTCGTTACCGAAGCGCATCATAGAAGAAAGACCAAATTAAATGAGTTCAGATTTATGTTGAAATTTGTGTTCAAACTTATGTTCAGATTTATGAGCAGATTTATATTTATATTCATATTCAAACTCAGATCTATTTGTTTATTTTACGTTTTATTCTGCTAAACTATGCATTTTATTCAGATCTAATTAGCCTGATTTTGATGATAATGAGCAATCTAAACATCATAACGATATTTGCGTCAACTTAATGACTTGTTTTCAATGAAGACTGTGGATGTCCAGTGATCAATTGTAAATAGTAATATTCATTTTTGACTTCATTTCGGAATTGGTGTAAATAGCTTAACATTGCATTTATATTTCCTTCCTACGAGCCACCGGTGACTTTGAATTATCATCTGTACATAGTAACAACGTGAATACTACCCTAAATCACATTACTTTTTCCTAGGGCAATCTTTTATTCAAATAAATATTATTATTATATTTTCTAGAATTTGTGTGTGATGAATTCTTTCCCTTTTACGTAGTTGATAAGCTAGTTGGTAAGCCAAGAAAGTAATTGACTGAGTTGATGCCTGATTTGAATTTATCAAGGACTTACATCGTTGGTACTTTAGTCAGGTGAATTAATTATTTGGTGTTACATCCTCGGTGAACCGGCATTCTCTTCGAACTCACGTTAAGCGAGACCTAATGTAAAATCTTCAGATTTTACTTGAAAGATGGATACCCTGAGAAGAAATTGAGCCGCTGGGAATTATCTGCTTACCCTTTTCCTACATGGGGGCACAATATGATACAATGAATTGGAACAAGTGTGTGAGCTATATTGATAGTCTTCATTTTTTGTATTATGAGCCCAATTACTCCAGAATTGCGTCCTGCCGTAGAAGGTGCACCATCTGTTGCTATTGAAACTAGTTTGTTCCACGGCACGGAAGCATTTTCAACATCACTTACAATGCAGTTGAAAATGTCGATGCCTTGGTATTCTTCACAGGCACTAAATCCAGTAGCTCCTCCCAAAATTGTAAGTTTTTCGTCAACCCCCCATACGAAAACGGCTAGTTGTCAGTTCTAATAATTGTAGGTTGACATCATCAGATAGGTCTTGAATTCTTCTCGACACTGTGTGCGCGGACAAGCTGGTGGCTTCGAACTCTTCAATGGTATTTGGACAAAACTCTTCACGTGCTAGAATTAAACATTCCTTTACGAATTCACCATCAGTGAACGGTTTAAGTTTCTTTGCAATTAAATGTGAAATTTTATAACTCAGTCGAACTGCTGACTCACTGATCAAATGCTCGATAGGGTTATTTAATTTACCTTTTAGTTATGTAATTACACGTACCCTTTCCTCGCCTTGATACTGATCATAATCTGTAGCGTGACACAAACTGTAGTGGCGTTGTAAATTATATCCTTTTACATACTGTAGCACTTTTCTACAAACTAAATATTTAGCTGTAGCATTCCTATCATTTTCAACAAATAAATATAGATCTTCCCATAAAGATAAAAAGACCGGAGGCGTAGGTAGCTTGTCGCACCGTGATGTGCCCGGTTCGTCCATACTTATGTACTGTACCACTAACACCACCACTACGTACGGCACTGCACGTGTTTACTACAAAACGAGGCTGTCTCTTCGTCTAACTCTACGACAGCGACTCCCCACCTTCTGCGCTCTTACGTCACATGGGCTCTCCGACGTCACACGGGCTGTCTTACATCACACGCCAGCCAGTTGGCTGACCCTGCATTAGTACCTGATTTTAGTACAACCATGTCCGCCTCTGTGGTGTAGTGATTAGTGTGATTAGCTGCCAACCCCGGAGGCCGGGTTCGATTCCCGGCTCTGCCAGGGAAATTTGTAAAGTGGTACGAGGGCTGAAACGGGGTCCACTCAGTCTCGGGAGGTCAACAGAGCAGAGGTGGGTTCGATTCCAACCTCAGCAATCCTGGCAGTGGTTTTTCGTGGTTTCCCACTTCTCCTCCAGGCAAATGCCGGGATGGTACTTAACTTAAGGCCACAGCCGCTTCCTTCCCTCTTCCATATCTATCCATTCCCATCTTCCCATCCTTCCACATGACCCCTGTTCAGCATACCAGGTAAGGCCGCCTGGGTGAGGTACTGGTCCTCCTCCCTAGTTGTATCCCCCGATCCGTTGTCTGACGCTCCAGGACACTGCCCTTGAGGCTGTCGAGATGGGATCCCTCGCTCAGTCAGAGAGAAAAACCAACCCTGGAGGCTAAAAAGAAGAAGGTCAATGCATGTTTAAAAATAAAATTACTAAAAATAATAATTTTATGAAATTAATACAAAACAGCCGCTTCCTCCCCATTCCTAGACCTTACCCATCCCATCGTCGCCATAAGACCTATCTGTGTCGGTGCGACGAAAATAACAGCAAAAGGAAAGAAGAGTTCTAACGCAATGTGACTTACTATTAAAGACCCTACAGTTCATCAGTGTGACCTAAAATAAGTGGAGAACAGGACACTTGAAGTTTTACGATATTTTAGAAGTAAATAATGTTTTATTTAATACTAGCAATTGCCCGCGGCTTCGCTCGCGTGGATTTCGTAATTTTATTAAAGTAAACGTTCCTCGCCATTGTACTAAGACATTATTTGAAAATTCCTAAAGTATAAAAACACGCCCAAAATTGAGTTTCATTTACCAAGGAATTCTTTGTAAACCAAGTTTGTGGTATTACCTTTTGGGGCTATACTCTCAAGTCGAAAAAATAAATACACGTTTCTTTATTTTTAAAGGAGATTCCAAATACCTATTCCCACATCTGTAACATCTTCAGATTTTGAGATATACATAACTATCCCCATAAAAAGAATTCAACCCCTTGAACAGTGCTTCCCGCATCCCCACCCCCATCTAAGTGTATTTTCTGAAAACAAAATTACATGTTCCTTTATTTTTAAAGGAGATTCCATACACCAATTTTCATGTCTGTTACATCTTCAGTTTTTAAGATATAAGTATCCTCATAAAAAATCATTCAACTACTTTTCACTTCTCTTCACCCCCCCCCCCCCCGTTAAGTGCCTTCTCCGAAAACAAAAAGTACATGTTCCTGCCAAATTCCAAGTTTCTTGTCTCTAACATGATAAGTTTTTGACATGTAATGTAGATATACCGGTACTCATTTAAAAAATCACCCACTTTTCCAATTCTCATCAGCCCCTTAATTGGATTTTCCGAAAACAGAAAAATGCGTGTTTCATTATTTTTAAAGGAGATTCCAAATACCAGTTTTTATGTCTGTACGTCTGTAACACCGTCAGGTTTTTAGATAAATGTATACTCGTAAGAATAATTCAACTTCTCTTCTTCCTCTTGACTTCTTTCCACCCCTCTCCCGCCTTAAGTGGACTTTCCGAAAACAAAAAAGTAGGTGTTTCTTTATTTTGAAAGGAAATTCAAAATACCAATTTTCACGTCTCTATCAGCTTCAGTTTTTAAGATAAAGTATCCTCATAAACATATTTCAGCTCCTTACTTCCTTATTTTCAACCCCACACTTCGTCAATTTTCAGGAAAAAAAAAACAAATGTGTGTTTCTTTATTTTTAAAGGAGATTCCAAATACTAATTTTCACGTCTGTAACATCTTCAGTTTTGAGATATAAGTATCCTCATAAAAGTAATTCAACTCCTCCTCCACCCCCCTTCCTACCCGTTAAGTTGATTCACCCCTCCACAAAAGTGCCTGTTTCTTTATTTTTATAAGTTGATTCACCCCTCCCCAAAAGTGCGTGTTTCTTTATTTTAAAGGAGAACCAAATACCAATTTTCACATCTCAGACAAGGTATTCAACTAATTTTTCAATTAATTCACCCCTCTTAAGGGGACATTCCGGAGACAAAAGAACACGTGTTTCTTTTCATAGAAAGAAGATTCCAAATACAAATGTTCATGCCCCTAACATCTTCAGCTTCTGGGATATAAGTATCCTCATAAAAAGAATTCAACTACTTTTTCACCCCAGCCCGTTAAGTTGATTCCCCCCTCCAAAAATGCGTGTTTCCTTATTTTTTAAGGTGATTCGAAATAAAAGATGTTCACGTGTGTAATTTTAAATTTTTTAGATATAAGTTTCTCCATAAAAAATTAAACTTTTTCACTTCCTTTCACCCTCCCCCTTAAGTGAATTTTCCGAAAACCGAAAAGACTTGTTTCTTTATTTATAAAGGAGCTTCCAAATGCCCATTACCACGACTGTAGCATCTTCAGTTTTGAGATATAGGTATACTCATAAAAAGGATTAAACTCCTTTTTCACCGCCCCCGCCCCTAAGTTGATCCCTTCCCCCCACAAAAATACGTGTTTCTTTATTCTTAAAGGAGATTCCAAATACTAATTTTCACGTCTGTAACATCTTCAGTTTTTGAGATATAAGCATCCTCATACAAAGTATTCAAATAATTATTCAAGTAATTCACCCCCCTTAAGTGGACTTTCCAAAGACAAAAGATTACGTGTTTCTTTACTGTGAAAGAAAATTCCAAATATAAATTTTCATCTCTGTAACATCTTCAGTTTTTGAGATATAAGTATCCTCATGAAAATAATTCAACTCCTTTTTCACTCCACCTCCGTCCGTAAAGTTGGTTTTCCCCCTCCCAAAAAAGTGTGCTTCTTTATTTTTAAAGGAGATTACAAATACCAATTTCCATGACTGTAACCTTCAGTTATGAGGTATAACTTTTCCAGAAAAGGAATTCAATTTTTTTACTTCCTTTCACACTCCCCACTCAAGTGAATTTTCCAAAAATAAACAGTACCAGTTTCTACGATTTTTTCCGAAAACCAAAGAATACGTGTTTCCTTATTTTTAAAGGAGATTCCAAATACTGAGTTTCACGTCTGCAACATGTTAAGTTTTCGAGATATACTGTATATAGTCTCATTTTCAAAATTCACCCCCTTTTTTAGTTCCCCTTAAGTGAAGTTTCCGAAAAAAATATTTATGTTTCTTTAATTTTACAGGAAATTCCAAATACCAGTTTTCAGATCTGTGATATGTTACGTGTCTGAGATAATTTTCCGATATGATATTTTTTTAAATTTCACCTCGTTTGTCACTCCAGTTCACCCCCTATTCATCGGATTATCCAAAAACACAAAAAATACGTGTTTCTTTATTTTCAAAGCAGATTCCAAATACCAATTTTCATGTCTGTAACACCTTTCGTTTTTGAGATATAAATCTCCTCATAATAGGTGTTCAACCCCTTTTCCCCCTTTTTTCAACCCACCTAATGAGATTTTCCGAAAACAAAAAATACGCGTTTCTTTATTTTTAAGGTAGATTCCAAATACCAATTTTAACCTCTGTAAACGTTTAAGTTTTTGAGATATAGATATCCTCATTTTAAACATTCCCCCCCTTTTCCCACCTTAGCGACGGAATATCCGAAAATCCTCCCTTAGCGAGCACCTACATGTTAATATGAATGTATCCCCAAAATTTCATTTCTTTATGCCCTGTAGTTTTGGCTCGGCGATGATGAATCAGTCAGTCAGTCAGTCAGTCAGGACAAGTTATTTGCGATATATAGATTGTTCGATCACTGCACGGATGTAACATAGTTGCAAAGAAAAGACAACAATCCGGCGAAAATTGGCGATGGGGGTAAACCTCCATTTGAGACAGTGCAACAGCACGACAAAGCTACAGTGTTGTTTACTGTTCTTGACATACTTCAGCAAGAGATAGAGACTAGGGTTCAAGAAAATAACTTGGATGTTCCCAACCATTTAAATCAAGTTATAAATGGAAGCGAAGAAGACGTGGTCAGTGTAAAATATGTCAGTAAGTTCCCTTTGGACAAGAAACTTCTTCTGTATGAGTTGCAGTGTTGTCTTTTACAAAATGGAAGAATCAGACAGCAAATACATCCAAGAAACAGCTACAGTATTTTGTACAGAAGTATTTGGAAAGTGTGTTCGCTTTCGTTTTTAAAATTTCCCATATGTTTTTAACAGTTCCAGTGAATTCACCAACCTGTGAGAGGTACTTTTCATGCTTGGCGGCGTTTAATATGATACTGCTGGAACACGATCGCCCAGGAGAGGTTGTCTTCTTTGGCTTTTTGGCTATCAAAAGTAGTATTGTCCGCCTCTGTGGTGTAGTGGTTAGTGTGATTAACTGCCACCCGCGGAGGCCCGGGCTCGATTCCCGGCTCTGCCACGAAATTTGAAAAGTTTTACGAGGGCTGGAACGGAGTCCACTCAGCCTCGGGACGTCAACTGAGTAGAGGGGGGATTCGATTTCCACCTTACGCAACCTCGAAATGGTTTTCCGTGGTCCCCACTTCTCCTCCAGGCAAATGCCGGGATGGTACCTGACTTAAAGTCACGGCCGTTTCCTTCAGACTCCTAGTCCTTTCTTATCCCATCATCGCCATAAGATCTATCTGTGTCGGTGTGACGTAAAGCAAATTGTAAAATAATAATAATAATAATAATAATAATAATAATAATAATAATAATAATAATAATAATAATAATAATAATAATAATTAGTCCAGTGCCGACATTGTTCTCTCGTAAAATTCTATTAAGCTGTTTTCCCATGATGTCAGCACAAACAAAGAAACAGAGAATAATTGAACCGAACCTACCTTCGAATTTTGTATACCAAATCGGGGATAAAAACCGAGTATGAGGCAAAAATCTGACGTGTGCTGACAAAATTACATGTTTATTTGTATAGATGACTGGTGGTGGGAACAATGGAAAGAGGATATTGACAATAAGTGAATGAACATAGAAACTGTTTATCCCATATATTTCTAGAGTTGCTGTAGCAACCAGGCTCATTTTGGTTTAGGCCAGGAGTTTAAGACCGGTGTCCACGTGATTTTTCAAGTTAAAATTGAAACCCAAAATCGACCACGATTCGAACCGCGACCATCCGGACGGAAAGCCACTGAGCTAATCAGACACCCCCCAACCCCAATCAAGTTAGAAAAGTACAAATTAGATGGAAATATACGCATGCACTGTCTTAGGCAGTGGGTTAAGGTGAGATGAATGGATGAAGGTAGCGTGGATAAGAAATGAAAGAATTCGGCAGGGAAAAGCCTAGAAAATTATTGTTCGACTCGGTATTTCATTATTTCAACCTTACATGCATGGAAGCTGAAGATGATTATGATGGCACTTAGTTCAACCGCAGAGGTTTGTAGACTGAACATTAAAGGTACAACAATATAATGAAAAGTATGCATGTATATCCTTTTGCTTTTTTAATGTAGCACTAATTAATTTAGGTTTTCAGCATCAAATCGATAGGAAAGGGCTATAATAATAATAATAATAATAATAATAATAATAATAATAATAATAATAATAATAATAATAATAATAATAATAATAATAATTGTAGAACGCCAGTTCTGATTGAAGACGGTCTCATCAGACACCGTGGTGTCGGAATGTTATCCCACGGGAGTTTCTTAACGTGCTGGAAGTCTGTAAGACGGAGTTTTTGTATTGAAACACCTTTAAATGACATCGACATCAGCTGGCATCGAACTCAATATTTTAGGAAGGTAAGGGTAATGAATAATAATTGCGCCACAGAGGTCGACACGATGTATGAACGAAGTGATGGATCTTAATATTAGAACAATTACAGCTTCTCTATTCAGAGTTGATATTAGTTAGGTCCCTTATAGACGCGACTTTCAGCACCCTCATATTGGTGGAATTTCTTATTCTACTGCTGGCCCTGCGGTCTAGATATAGGCAGCCTGCCTTTTACCCAGACAACCCGGGTTCAATTCCCAGCCAGGTCAGGAATTTTTACCGGGACGTGAGGGCTGGTTCGAGGTCTACTCAACTTATGTGAGAACAATTGAGGAGCTACCTGATGGTGAGATAGCGACCCTGGTCTAGAGAGCCAAGAGAAGATTCGATGCGCTGATCACGTGTCTGCTCGCAACCTGCAACCAATCGGGCTGAATAACGATGGTTATGAGGGTTTTAGCGCCATGGGGCTGGTTTTGTTCGTCATTGTTACTGTACAACTCAACTTCAAGGTGAAGATAATTAGGCATTAATGGCGAAGGAGATGCTAGGAACGTTGGGTACGTCCACCCACTGTTCTGGAAGTTACACTACCAATATCTCCTAAATGTATCGATGATGAAAGCTCGAACCGCCAATACTTTTAGTTCTGGTGTTCGTTTAAAATATTTGGTGCAGCACTCTTCGCTCAGCAGGCTGAATCTGGAATGATTCTTGCAGTCGGTTGTTAGGCTGCCCACTCTGTACACAACTGATAACATGTAACTGTAAGCGTGGTCGGTAGGTGTACGTTGGCTAGGATCTGCTGACTTGGCTTTCCGTCTCAAGCTCCCGTCCAGGGCTTAGCGTCCTTTGGGCTCAGAGAGTAGGTGGAAGGCAGCCGCAGCGGTCGCATCAGCCAAGACGGTAAGTCACTTCAGAAGTTCAGTTATAGAACACATCACCTACCTCCATGGCCAACACGAATTAGGTGTATACAGGCTACGTTACGCTCCAGTTCATGCAGTCTTTAAGAAAAATGTCAGAATTTTGTATACCAGTACTCTCCATCAGTAGCATTGAATTCTTCGTGTTCGCCCACTCCCAATATAATTCCTCTTAAACTTTATACTCCTATAGTCGTTGGTACATAGTTTGACCTATCTTCTTCTTCTTCCCTTTCTTTGCCTTTTCCTCAAATACTTCAGATCTATATAACGTCGCCCAATATTCCCTTGCGTCCGCCTCTGTGGTGTAGTGGTTAGTGTGATTAGCTGCCACCCCCAGAGGCCCGGGTTCGATTCCCGGCTCTGCCACGAAAATTGGAAAAGTGGTACGAGGGCTGGAACGGGGTCCACTCAGCCTCGGGAGGTCAACTGAGTAGAGGTGGGCTCGATTCCCACCTCAGCCATCCTGGAAGCGGTTTTCCGTGGTTTCCCACTTCTCCTCCAGGCAAATGCCAGGATTGTACCTAACTTAAGGCCACGGCCGCTTCCTTCCCTCCTCCTTGTCTATCCCTTCCAATCTTCCCATCCCCTGCAAGGCCCCTGTTCAGCATAGCAAGTGAGGCCGCCTGGGCGAGGTACTGGTCATCCTCCCCAGTTGTATCCCCCGACCCACAGTCTGAAGCTCCTGGACACTGTCCTTGAGGCGGTAGAGGTGGAATCCCTCGCTGAGTCCGTGGGAAAAACCAACCGTGGAGGATAGGCAGATTATGAAAGAAAGTATTCCCTTGCGCACAACAGATAATGGCACAAAATATCGCCCAATTAATGCAACGCCCTGCACTGAATCATTTCTCCTATACGTAGTATAGTATGAAACTATGCAATAAAATAATCTAGTTTATCTTAAAACACGCGGTCTTTTCTTTGATATAGTGGTGGTATAGCAAACGGATGTGTATCATCAGTAGCGTAGCCAGGATCGACCGATTGGTGGGGGGGGGGGGTGTATAGTTTTACAAAATGATGGCAGATCATAATGAAAGTGGTTTTGTGTGTGTGTGTGGGGGGTGCGTGCATGCGTGATTATCATTATAATGGCAATGTTATAAGTAAATCATGTTGAACCGGGCGAGTTGGCCGTGCGGTTAGGAGCGCGCAGCTGTGAGCTAGCATCCGGGAGATAGTGGGTTCGAATCCCACTGCCGGCATTCCTGAAGGTGGTTATCCGTGGTTTCCCATTTTTACACTAGGCAAATGCTGGGGCTGTTCCTTAATTAAGGCCACGACCGCTTCCTTCCCATTCCCAGTCCTTTCCTATCCAATCGTCGCCATAAGACCTATCTGAGTCGGTGCGACGTAAAAAATAGCAAAAAAATACACAACAATAACAATATGATCAAGGTGAACAGTTTTACGACGAATGGTATGCTCAGATTACAATCTAAAATCCAACTTTCAGAGCTTCTTTGAAAACAGATTCAAGAAATCTGTTGGTTTTATAATTATATCTCTTTAAATGTTCAAAAGAGTCAACCCCTTGAATCGATTTTCACTTCTATATTGTCAATCTCTGTTTATTTTATTTTGTTAAAATTCCATGGCCCGGGGGGGAGGGGTCAACTCCCAGTAACCCCCCCTTTGGCTACACTCCTGTGTATCATAGAGTTCAGCTTTACAGTGCTGCTACGTACTCAAGTTCTGACTTCTACAACTCCAGAACCACACAACATTGGACATTGTTATTGATGTCCGGCTCCATGGCTAAATGGTTAGCGTGCAGGCCTTTGATCACAGGGATCCCGGTTTCGATTCCCGGCAGGGTCGGGAATTTTAACTGTAATTGGTTAATTTCGCTGGCACGGGGGCTAGGTGTATGTGTCGTCCTCATCATCACTTCATCCTCATCACAACGCACAGGTCACCTATGCGAGTCAAGTCAAAAAAGACCTGTGTCTGGCGAGCCGAACTTGTCCTCGGACACTCCCGGCACTAAAAGCCATACCCCATTTCATTGTTTTTGATGTCAACATGTAGAATTCCCTGATGGAGTGCTTGTCAGAAGGCATCCAGTCCTGTTGGATCTCACTCCTCCAGATGCTGTATCATCTACGACATTAGCGGGGAATAGAATGTTTCGTCAACCAGCGAGGTTTTACTTCAGGTTATACAAAGTTATTCATCTTTAAGAGGTCCACCTCAAATAACTCGTGAAGCGTTCAGGATAACGACATTCTTGTTTTGACTTTCAGTAATGGTAACAAAGCGCTCATGACTGGACTTACAGTACATTTCTTTTTCGCGCGAGTTGTCCGTGCGTTTAAGGACGCGCAGCTGTGAGCTTGCATCCTGGAGATGGTGAGTTCGAACCCCACTGTCGGCAGCCCTGAAGATGGTTTTCCGTGGTTTCCCATTTTCGCACCAGGCAATCGCTGGGGATGTACCTTAATTAAGGCCACGGCCGCTTCCTTACCATTCCTAGGCCTTTCCTATCCCATCGTCGCCATAAGACCTATCTGTGTTGGTCCGATATAAAACAAATAGCAAAAAAATCTGAGATAATAGTACTAACTTTGCTTTTCAAATAGAACTACACCGTTTTCTACACATAGCATTCAAACAGTAGCGTATTCCAGGATCGGCCGATGGAGCGGGTTATAGTTACAAAATGATTATGGAATACAATGAACGCGCTTGTGCGTGTGCAGTGCGCGCATGGAAGACTTTTCATTATAAGGACTGATAGTCTACAAGTGATATTGAAACTGTAGTACACTACAAAATCTCACATTAAAATAAACAACAAGAACAGTACGATCAAGATCAACAGTTTTAGATCGAATGCTATGTTCAGTTTACAATCTGAAATCCAACTTTCGAGGCTTCTTACAAAATAGATTCAACATATATGTTGGTTCTACAATGATGTCCCTGAATGTTTATTTAGTTTATTGTTAGTTTCTGTTTATTTCCTTTTCGTAAAATTTCCATGGGGGAATCCCCCCTCTTTGCTACGCACCTGCCATAAATTGGCAAATATTGCAAATTCAGCACCGTGATTAATTTGAAAATCGGATAGGCACTTCTCGAGAAAATGGATTAAAACGTGCTTCACTTGCCAGCTGGGGACTGCCCTGTTCGTTGAAACATGAGCCGAGCTGAGCGGCTCAGACGGTTGAGACGCTGGCCTTCTAACCCCAACTTGGCAGGTTCGATCCTGGCTCAGTCCGGTGGTATTTGAAGGTGCTCAAATACAACAGCCCCGTGTCGGTAGATTTACTGGCACGTAAAAGAACTCCTGCGGGACTAAATTCCGGCACCTCGGCGTCTCCGAAGACCTTAAGAAGTAGTTAGTGGGACGTAAAGCAAATAACATTATTATTATTATTATTATTATTATTATTATTATTATTATTATTATTATTATTATTATTATTATTATTATTATTATTATTATTATTATTATTATTATTGACATACGAAGTTGCTTTATCTTCTTCCTGCATATACAGTAGCTTTCTCTACCGTACTCGTAAATACACTATGATAAAATGTATGATTTAACACGTTTAATATCGCCGTAGGATAGATACGCGACGGATTTCCTTTCCTATCCGACTTCCCTTAGTCAACCCATCTTTTCTGATCCCGACAGTATTAGGTTTGCGAAACCTAGGGAGTCCTTCATTTTCACGCCCTTCGTGGCCGTTCTCTTCCTTTTGTTCATTATCCAAAGAACAGAACCACTACTTTCCCACCTCCTGCCTAATGCTAAGTTGTACCTTTTGAAATAACACTCACTTCTTCTTCTTTATCTGTTTACCCTCCAGGGTCGGTTTTCCCTCGGACTCAGCGAGGGATTCCACGTCTACCGCCTCAAGGGCAGTGTCCTGGAGTGCGAGACATTGGGTCGTGGATACAACTGGGGATGAGGACCAGTACCTCTCGCAGACGGCCTCACCTGCTATGCTGAACAGGGACCTCTTGGAGGGAGGGGAAGATTGGACGGGATAGGTAAAGAAGAGGGAAGGAAGTAGCAGTGGCCTTAAGTTAGGTACCATCCCGGCATTTGCCTGGAGGAGAAGTGGGAAACCACGGAAAACCACTTCCAGGATGGCTGAGGTGGGAATCGAACCCATCTCTACTGACTTGACCTCCCGAGGCTGAGTGGACACCGTTCCAGCCTTCGTACCACTTTTCAAATTTCGTGGCAGAGCCGGAAATCGGACCCAACCACTACACCACAGAGGCGGCTATACTCACTTCCATTACCTTAAAACATTCAAATTGACCTTTCTTTCTTTCTTTCTTTCTTTCTTTCTTTTTGTTTATTAATGCTTCTCCCTCTTTCTCGGCCAACGGCCGTAGCCGTTTTGAAACACCGGATCCCGTGAGATCTCCGAAGTTAAGCAACATTGGGCGTGGTCAAGATTTGAACGGGTTGCCACGCGCTGTTGGTGGGGGGTAAGGGAATGGAGGAGCGGAAAGGAACCGGCCACCCTACCTAACGTAAACTCCGGCTCAGGCATACCTCTGCGGAGGTTCGGACCTGCCTTCGGGCAGAATACACCCTTACCTTACCTCTTTCTCTGCCACTTCTCCCACAACTCGGTGGGAAGAAGTTGCGATCCTTGTCACGCATGTCTAATGGGCCCAGTTTTACGAGCAAATGTTCTTCCTGGCGGCAATCATGTATGGTTTTCCTTTTTCCTAGTGTTTTTTTTTTCTAGTTGCTTTACGTCGCACCGACACAGATAGGTCTTATGGCGACGATGGGACAAGGAAGGGCTAGGAGTTGGAAGGAAGCGGCCGTGGCCTTAATTAAGGTACAGCCCCAGCATTTGCCTGGTGTGAAAATGGGAAACCACGGAAAACCATTTTCAGGGCTGCCGACAGTGGGGTTCGAACCTACTATCTCCCGAATACTGGATACTGGCCGCAATTAAGCGACTGCAGCTATCGAGATCGGTTTTTCTAGTGTTAGCACTAAAATGGTGGATTTCGGCGACGATGGGTGAGGAAAGGACCAGGACTGGGAAGGCAGCGGTCAAGGCCTTAATTAAAATGAAAATTGTGTGAAAATGGCAAATCACGCAGAACTATCTTCAAGGCTGCCGATGGTGGGGTTCGAACCTACAATCTCCCGAGCGCAAGTATGTGTCTAAGAGGCCCACACCGCCCAGCTAGCTCGTTCGGTCCTGTCTGATTTAATGTCACGTCAGGATAAAAATGTTGTTTCATAGAACCCGTTGCATATCCCTTTTTCATTTACCTGTTACCTATGGCGATATTTTATTACATAGTATAATTATGAATACAGTACAGAGAATATCTACAGTATCTCTCAGAAGAAGGTGAAGCAGCTCTGTATATAAACACGCTGCTTTACGTCGCACCGACACAGATAGGTCTTATGGCAACGATAGGACAGGAAAGGGCTAGGAGTGGGAAGGAATCGGCCGTGCCCTTAATAAGGTACAGCCCCAGCATTTGCTTGGTGTGAAAATGGAAAGCCACGGAAAACCATCTCCAGGGCTGCCGACAGTGGGGTTCGAACCCACTATCTCCCGAATACTGGCCGCACTTAAGCGACTGCAGCTATGGAGCTCGGTAATCTGTATATAAATAGCTAGCACTTAGTGTAAAAAGTATTCGAACACTAGTCATTTGTAACAAAAAAGACTCTCAATCTTCTTGGTTATGTCGATATTTAGAGCAAATACACAACAGAAATATTTCTTCATATCTAAACATTATATAACTAGCGAAATTAAACAAAACATTTCCTTGACAATGAAAATTTAAAGAAAACTTTGAATATGCATTCAAAACACTGACACCGTGGGTAAGTATTCGAACAGAGTCAGTTCACAGGAAATTTCGGTCTCTCAAATCCACACGGCAATGATAATATTACACATAGCCTTTGGATTGGATAATGACCTGGAATCGTCTTGGCAATGAAGTTACCAAATTATACGCGGTAGAAGCGAAAATGTTCTATTCTTCTGCCAGTGCTCGCTCGTTTCAGATCTACTTTGGATGAAATGTGACCATTACGAATTTTTCTCATGGTAAACCCACAGATGTTCAATGGGATTGGCATCTGGAAACTGCGGAGGAGTTTAGAGCTACCTAGATTGTTTTGTGGAGTATCCACATTCTTGTATTTCAAGCTGTGTGCTTTGAAGCGTTATCCTGCGTGAACACAAAATTGTCTTTAAACCCCATTTTGCCGAGCTGAGGTTCAGACGGTTGAGGCGCTGGCTTTCTAACCCCAAATTGGTAGGTTCGATCCTGGCTCAGTCCGGTGGTATGTGAAGGTGCTCAAATACGTCAGCCTCGTGTCGGTAGATTTACTGGCACGTTAAAGAACTCCTGCGGGACTAAATTCCGGCACCCAGCCCAAACTTTGCAACATTTTTGCAACGCTACTCTTTTATTCGGAAATCTCCCAGAACAAATCCAGCTGCTTTTCTTTTAATTTTTCAAAGATCTTGAAGCAAGTAATGCTGGTGAGGGTCCCATTCACTGGGAGCATACTCTAGCTGGGGTCTTACCAGATACTTATATGCCCTCTCGTTTACATCCTACTACAACCCCTAAACACCCTCACAACCAGGTGCAGAGATCTGTACTCTTCATCTACAGTCATATTTATGTGATTAGCCCTATGAAGATCGTTACTTATATTAACATCTAGGTACTTACAATGATCCCCAAAAGGAACTTTCACGCAATCAAAGCAGTAATTAAAACTGAGAGGACTTTTTCTATTTGTGAAACTCACAAACTGAATTTTAACCCCGTTTATGGTCATACCATTGCCTCCTGTCCATCTCACAACATTACCGGGGTCATTTTACAGTTGCTCACAATCCTGTAACTTATTTTTTACTCTGTACAGAATAACAACATCTGCAAAAAGCCTTATCTCTGATTCCACTTCTTAACTCATATCATTGATATATATAAGAATACATAAAGGTCCAATAATACTGCCTTGAGGAATTCCCCTCTTAATTAATCTATTTTCTAGCCACTAAATCAGTCGCTCTTTTGTCTACTCCAATTGCACTCATTTTTGCCAGACGTCTCCCATGATCTACCCGGTACCCTGTCAAATGCCTTAGATAGGTTAATCGCGATACAATTCATGTAACCTCCTGAATCCAAGATATCTGCTATACCTTGCTTGAATCCTACAAGTTGAGCTTCAGTGGAATAACCTTTCCTAAACCCAAACTGCCTTCTATCGAACCACTTATCAATTTCGTAAACACATAATCAGAAATAATTCTTTCCCAAAGCTTACATACAATGCATTTAAAACTGACTGGCCTGTATTTTTCAGCTTTATGTCTATCACGCTTCTCTTTATGCACAGTGGCTACTATAGCAACTCCCCATTCATTTGGTATAGCTTATAGCTCCTTCATGCAAACACTAATCAAATAAGTACTCCAGATATAGTACTATATCCCAACCCAATGTCTTTAGTATATCCCCCGAAATCTTATCAATTCCAGCTGTTTTTTTTTTTTTTCAACTTTGGTATCTTATTGTAAATGCCGTTGTTATCATGGGTAAATTTTAACACTTCTTTAGTACCAGTCACCTCCCCTATCTGGACATTATCCTTGTAACCAACAATCTTTACATACTGCTGATTGAATACTGTTTCCTTTTGAAGATCCTCGCGTACACAATTCCCTTGTTCATCAATGATTCCTGGAATGGCCTTCTTGGAACCTGTTTCTACCTTAAAGTACGCATACATACCCTTGATTTTCGTTTGCCGAAGCTCTTGGATTGTTGTTTCAGCTCTATGTATTACCCTAGATATATCTCGCAATTATTTGCATTGATTATGAAATCTAATAATTACCTTTCTTTTTTACGAAGTCATTTCTTTCGCCTTCCGACCCGTTTTAGAGGGATGTTCTTTATAACACGCTAACTGCACAGCAACTGAAACTTCAGACAACTACAAGGACACAAGAACACTGCCTCACTGACAAAACCCGTCCTGAAGGGACTAAAGGGCCAAGAAACATGCCTGTATTCTACACTGCTCGAATACTTATTTTGCCTGTATAATTTTGCAGATATGAATTTGTTTGTGCTGTTGCGCGGCCAAGATAATATTCCTTTCTTTACTATTTGCTTTACGTCGCACCGACTCAGATAGGTCTTATGGCGACGATGGATAGAAAAGGCCTAGTAGTGCGAAGGAAGTAGCCGCGGCCTTAATTATGGTGCAGCCCCAGCATTTGCCTGGTGTGAAATGGGAAACCACGGAAAACCATCTTCGGGGCCGCCGACGGTGGGGTTCGAACCCACTATATCCCGGATGCAAGCTCACAGCTTCGCGCCCCTAACCGCACGGCCAACTCGCCCGGTAGGTAATATTAATGCTTAGTTATCTGTAAAATTTCATCCGCACATTTAAAGGAATATTTATATTACTAGCAATTACCCGCGGCTTCGCTCGCATGGATTTGGTAATTTTATCAAAGTAATCGTTCCTTGGCATTGTACTAAGACATTATCTGAAAATAACTTAAGTGTAAAAACTCACCCAAAAATTGAGTTTATTTACCCCAGGAATTCTTTGTAAACGATGTTTGTGGTATTACCTTTTGGGGCTAAGACTACCATGCGACATAGAACAGTACATGTGAGAAACAGTCTTCTCTCAAGTCGAAAAAATAAATACATGTTTCTTTACTTTTAAAGGAGATTCCAAATACCTATTTCCGTATTTGTAACATATTCAGTTTTTGAGATATACATACGCTTCCCCATAAAAGGAATTCAACCCCTTGATCAGGCCTTCCCCCATCCTCACTCCCATCTAAGTGTATTTATTCCAAAACAAAAATACATGTTTCTTTACTTTTAAAGGAGAATCCAAATACCAATTTTCACGTCTGTAACATCTTCTGTTTTTAAGATATAAGTATCCTCATAAAAAATTCAATTATTTTTCACTTCTTTTCACCCTCTGTTAAGTGCCTTCTCCGAAAACAAAAAGGTACATTTTCCTGTATTTTTAAAGGACTCTCCAATTACCAAGTTTCTTGTCTCTAACATGTTAAGTATTTGACATATAATGTCGGTATAAGGGTACTCATTCTAAAAATTCACCCGCTTTTCCTATTCTTTTCAGCCCCTTAAGTGGATTTACCGAAAACAAAAAAATGCGTGTTTCATTATTTTTAAAGGAGATTCCAAATACCAGTTTTCATGTCTGTACGTCAGTAACACCTTCAGTTTCTGAGATAAATGAATACTCATAAGAATAATTCAACTTCTACTTCTACACTTCTTTCCACCCCTCACCCGACTTATGTGGACTTTCCGAAAACAAAAAATACGTGTTCCTTTATTTTGAAAGGAAATTCAAAATACCAACTGTCACGTCTGTAACAGCTTCAGTTTTTAGATAAAGTATCCTCACAAACATATTTCAACTCCTGATTTACTTATTTTCAACCCCACACATCTCACGTAGATTTTACAAAAAACAAAAAATGCGTGTTTCTTCATTTTTAAAGGAGATACCAAATACTAATTTTCACGCCAGTAACAGCTTCAGTTTTTGAGATAAAAATATACGCATACAAGTAATTCAACTCATTTTTCACCCCCCTTCCTACCCGTTAAGTTGATTCCCCTCTTCCCAAAAGTGCGTGTTTATTTTTAAAGGAGATTCCAAATACCAATTTTCACTCCAAAAATGCGTGTTTCTTTATTTTTAAGGCGATACCAAATACAAAGTTTCATGTGTATAACATTTCATATTGAAATATGTGTCTTCATACAAAGCATACAACAAATTTTTCAATTAATTAACCCCCTTGATTGGACTTTCCGAAGACAAAAGAACACGTGTCGCTTTACTTTGAAAGAAGATTCCAAATACAAATGTTCATGCCTCTAACATCTTCAGTTTTTGAGATACGAGTATCCTCATAAAAGAATTCAACTCCTTTTTTTCACCCCAGCCCGTTAAGTTGATGTTCCCCTCCCCTCCAAAAATGCGTGTTTCTTTATTTTTTAAGGCGATTCCAAATACAAATTTTCACATGTATAACATTAAGTTTTTGAGATATAAGTTACTCCATAATAAGAATTACATTTTTTCCATTCCTTTCACCCCCCCCCCAAATACGTGAATTTTCCGAAAACCAAAAATACTTGTTTCTTTATTTTTAAAGGAGCTTTCAAATTCCAGTTATCACGACTGTAACGTCTTCAGTTTTGAGATATATGTATCCTCATAAAAAGATATCAAACTCCTTTTTCACCGCCCCCACCCCCAAGCTGATTTCCCCCCAAAATGCGTGTTTCTTCATTTTTAAAGAAGATTCCAAATACTAATTTTCACGTCTGTAACATCTTTAGTGTTTGAAATATAAGTATCCTCATACAAAGTATTCAACTAATTTTTCAATTAATTCACCCCCCTTAAGTGGATTTTCCAAAAGATAAACGATTACGTGTTTCTTTACTTTGAAAGAAAATTCCAAGTACAAATTTTCATGTCTGTAACATCTTCAGGTTTTGAGATATAATTCAACTCCTTTTTCCCTCCAAGACCCCCCCCCCACGTTAAATTGGTATGCCCCCAACAAAAAATGAGTGTTTATTTTTAAAGGAGATTCCAAGTACCAATTTCCACGTCTGTGACCTTCAGTTTTGAGATGTAAGTTTCTCCAGAAAAATAATTCATTTTTTGACTTCCTTTCACACTCTCAACTCAAGTGAATCTTTCAAACACAAACAGTACTCGTTTCTGTAAAAGAGCTTCCAAATACCAATTATCACGACCGTAACATCTTCAGGTTTGAGATATATGTATCCCCGTAAAAGGAATTCATCTCCGTTTTCATCCCACCCACCTTACCAAGTTGATTCCCCCAACAAATGCGTGTTTCTTTATTTTTAAAGGAGATTCCAAATACCAGTTTTTACGTTTGTAACATCTTTAGCTTTTTTGGTATATTCTCATACAAATAATTCAACTAATTTTCAATTCTTTCACCCCCTCCCCCGTTAAATGTTTTCCCAACACCAAAGAATACATGTTTTCTTATATTTAAAGGAGATTCCAAACACCAATTTTCACGTCTGTAACATGTTAAGTTTTTTAGATATACTGTAGATAAGCTAATTTTTAAAATTTGCCCCCTTTTTCAGTTCCCCTTAAGTGGATTTTCTGAAAAAATATTATGTTTCTTTACTTTTACAGGAAGTTCCAAATACCAGTTTTCAAATCTGTAATATGTTACGTGTCTGAGATAATTTGCAGATATATCTTTTTAAAAATTCACCCCGTTTTTCACTCCTGGTTCACCCCCTATTCATTGGATTATCCAATAGGTATTTCTTTGTTTTCAAAAGAGATTCCAAATATCACTTTTCATGTCTGTGACATCTTAAGCTTATGAGATATGTCTCCTCATAAAAGGTGTTCAACCCCCTTAATGGGATTTTTCAAAAACAAAAAATCGTGTTTCCTTATTTTTAAGAGAGATTCCAAAGAAGAATTTTTACGTCTGTAAACGTTTAAGTTTTTTAGATATAGATATCCTCATTTAAACAACCAACCCACTTTTCACCCCCTTAGCGACGGAATATCAAAAACATCCTCCGTTACTGAGCACCCCTAATATAAATCTATCCCCAAAACTTCATTTTTATGTCCAGTAGTATTGGCTCGACGATGATGTATCAGTCAGTCAATCAGGACAAGTTATTTTATGCTAGCAATTACCCGCGGCTTCGCTAGCGTGGATTTCGCAATTTGATCAAAGTAATCGTTCCTCGGCATTGAAAATTCCTAAAGCATAAAAACTCAGCCAAAATTGTGTTTGCGTGGTATTACCGTTTGAGGCTAAGGCGTCCATGCGATATACAACTGTATTTGTAAGAAACAGTCTTCTCTCAAGTCAAAAAAATAAATACATGTTTCTTTATTTTTAAAGGAGATTCCAAATATCTATTCCCACATCTGTAACATCTTTAGTTTTTGAGATATACATAAGTATCCCCATAAAAAGAATTCATCCCCTTAACCAGTTCCTTCCCGCCCCTAAACCCTATTTAAGAATATTTTCCGAAAACAAAAATACATGTTTCTTCGTTTTCAAAGGAGATTCCAAAGACTAATTTTCACATCTGTAACTTCTTCAGTTTTTAAGATGTAAGTATCTTTATAAAAAATAATTCAACTTTTTTTTTCACGCTTTTCCGCCCGTTAAGTGCCTTCTACGAAAACAAAAGTACATGTTTCTGTATTTTTAAAGGACTTTCCAAATACCAAGTTTCTTGTCTCTAACATGTTAAGTTTTTTTTACATATAATGTAGATATACCGGTACTCATTTTAAAAATTCACCCACTTTTCCAATTCCTTTCAGTCCCTTAACTGGATTTCCCGAAAACAATAAAATACGTGTTTCATTATTTTTAAAGAAGATTCCAAATACCAGTTTTCATGACTGTACGTCTGTAACACCTTCAGATTTTGAGATAAATGTATACTCATAAAAATAATTCAACTTCTTCTTCCTCTTCACTTCTTTGCGCCCCTCTCTCGCCTTAGTGGACTTTACAAAAGCAATAAATACGACTTCCTTTATATTAAATAGAATTTCAAAATTCCAACTTTCACGTCTGTAACAGCCTCAGTTTTTAAGATAAATTATACTCATAAACATATTTCAACTCATTATAAACTTATCTTCTACCCCACACCCCTTACCTAGAATTTCCGAAAAAAACAAATTAGTGTTTCTTTATTTTAAAGGAGATTCCAATACTAATATTAACGTCTGTAACATCTTCATTTTTTGAAATATAAGTATCCTCATAAAGGTAATGCCACGCCTCCCCCCCTCTTCCTACCCGTTAAGCTGATTCTCCCTCCCCAAAAGTCCGTGGTTCTTTATCTTTAAAGGAGCTTCCAAGTGCCAATTTTCATGTCTTTAACTTCTTCAGTTTTAAGATATAATTATCCTCACACAAAGAATACAACTAATTTTTCAATTAATTCACCCTCCATTAAGTGCATTTTTCCGAAGACAAAAGAACACGTGTTTCTTTACTTTGAAAGAAGATTCCAAATACAAATGTTCATGCCACTAACATCTTCAGGTTTGAGGTATAGGTATCCACATAAAAAGAATTAAAATCCTTTTCCACCCCAGCCCGTTAAGTTCATCCCCCCACCTCCAATTATGCGTGTTTCTTTATTTTTAACGGAGATTCCAAATACAAATTGTCACGTGTGTAACATCTTTAGTTTTTGAGATAAAAGTATCCTCATACAAAGAATTCAACTATTTTTTCAATTAATTCACCCCCTTAAGTGGATTTTCCAAAGACAAAAGATACGTGTTTCTTTACTTTGAAAGAAAATTTCAAATACAAATTTTCATGTCTGTAACATCTTCATTTTCTGAGATTTAAGTATCATCATGAAAATAATTCAACTCCTTTTTTAACTCCACCCCCGCCCTTTAAGTTGGTTTAACACCACCCCAAAAAATGCGTGTTTCTTTATTTTTCAAGGAAATTCCAAATACCAATTTCCACGTGTGTAACCTTAAATTTTTGAGATATAACATTCTTCATAAAAAGAATTAAATTTTTTCACATCCTTTCACCCTCCCTCTTAAGGTAATTTTCCGAAAACCATAAATACTTGTTTCTTCATTTATAAAGTAGCTTCCAAATGTCAATTATCACGACTGTAACATCTTCAGTTTTGAGATATAAGTATCCTCATAAAAATAATTCATATCCTTCTTCACCCCAACCCGTTAAGTTGACTCCCCCCCCCCTCAAAAAATGCGTATGACTTATTTTTAAAGGAAATTCGAAATACAATATTTCATGTGTGTAACATCTTCAGTTTTTGAGATATAAGTATCCTCATACAAAGAGTTGAACTAATTTTTCAATTGATTCACCCCCCTTAAGTGGATTTTCCAAAGACAAAAGATTACGTGTTTCTTTACTTTGAAAGAAAATTTAGAATACACATTTTCATGTCTGTAACATCTTCATTTTCTGAGATTTAAGTGTCCTCATGAAAAGAATTCAACTCCTTTTTCACTCCACCCCCGCCCGTTAATTTGGTTTCCCCCCAACCAAAAAGTGCGTGTTTCTTTATTTTTAAAGGAGATTCTAAATACCAATTTCCATGTCTGTTACCTTCAGTTTTGAGATATAAGTTTCCTCAGAAAAAGAATTCAGTTTTTTCACTTCTTTTCACACTCCACAAAACAAGTGAATTTTCCAGAAACAAACAGAAACAAACAAAGAGTTTCCAAATACGAATTTTCACGACTGTAACTTCTTCAGTTTCTTAGATATATGTATCTGCGTTAAAGGAATTCATTTCCGTTTTCATCCCCCCCTTCCCTACCAAGTTGATTACCACCCCAAATGCGAGTTTCTTTATTTTTAAAGGAGATCCCAAATACCAGTTTTCACGTTTGTAACATCTTTAAATTTTTATGTTTTATATATATATTCTCATACACATAATTCAACTAATTTTTCAATTCTTCCAACCCCCCCCCAATTGAGGGTTTTTCCGAAAACCAAAGAATACGTATTTCCTTATTTTAAAAGGAGATTCCAAATACCGATTTTCACGTCTGCAACATGTTAAGTTTTTGAGATATACTGTAGATATGCTAATTTTAAAAATTCATCCCCTTTTTCCGTTCCACTCAAATGGATTTTCCGAAATAATATATTTATGTTCCTTTACTTTTACAGGAAATTCCAAATACCAGTTTTCAAATCTGTAATATGATACGCATATGAGATAATTTGCAGATATAGTCTTTAAAAATTCACCCCGTTTGTCACTCCTATTCACCCCCTATTCTTCGGATTATCCAAAAACACAAAAATACGTGTTATTTTATCTTCAATGGAGATTCCAAATACCAATTTTCATGTCTGTAACATCTTTAGTTTTTGAGATATAAGTCTGCTCATAATAGGTGTTCAACCCCTTTTCCTCCTTTTATCATCCCCCAATGGAATTTTCCGAAAACTAAAAATACGTGTGTCTTTATTTTTAAAGTAGATTCCAAATACCAATTTTTACCTTTGTAAACTTTTAAGTTTTTGAGATTTAGATATCCTCATTTTAAAAATTCACCCCTCTTCACCCCTTAGCGATGAGATATCCAAAAATCCTCTCTTAGTGAGCACCTACACCCTAATATAAATGTATCCCCAAAATTTCATTTTTTTATGCCCAGTAATTTTGGCTCGGCGATGATGAATCAGTCAGTCAGTCAGTCAGTCAGTCAGTCAGGACATGTTATTTTACATACCAGGTGGCTCTCGATCGCCGTGTTTTCTACTTATAAATGCCCCGCATGTACAAATGATGAATGGGATGTCTACCAACTGATTTTCACAGGGGAACTACTGCCAATGAGCAGGTTACGTCAGGATATGAAGAGATAGGAAACGGAGTGTCGCTTGCAGCATGTTACTCAGCGCTACTGGTCTAATGCACCCCTTGCATTAGTAAACGTCGTTTTCGACCGCATAGTTCTAGGCTGGTGTATGGTACAGCCGCACTATATTTGCTGTCTGCATATCTATTTTTTAATTTTTTTTTTTTTTTTTTGCTAGTTGCTTTACGTCGCACGGACAGAGATATGTATTATGGCGACGATTGGAAAGGAAAGGGCTAGGAGTGGGAAGGAAGCGACCGTGGCCTTAATTAAGGTACAGCCCCAGCATTCACCTGGTGTGAAAATGGGAAACCACGGAAAACCATCTTCAGGGCTGCTGATAGTGGGGTTCGAACCTACTGTCTCCCGAATACTGGATACTGGCCGCACTTAAGCGACTGCAGCTATCGAGCTCGGTGTCTGCATATCAGCAATGGCTGGTGTGATCAGCAGCGGTAAATATACAGACATTATTTTAAGCTGGGCAACCTGGTCGGAGTGCAACAGAAGCTCCAAACAGACGTACGCCTTCTACACACGTACATCACTGAACAGTATTAGTTTTTGTTCCATACAATCAACTCTTTTATCGAGTTGAATGTCCACACGTGTATAAATTAATAAGTTATTAGATTTCATTTACTGCATCTTTGGCGTGTCTACAAATGGTAGCGGCGGTTAGGGTGTGGGGTGAGGAGGGACAGTCGCTCCCACCCCCACTTTGTAGAGTAAATATTACATTTTATTCCACTTTAGCCAGCTGGAACTAGGAATTATTTTTTAAAAAACTATTTGTACAAGCCTTGTTGTCTTATATGCTAAACCTTTCCTTTATTTTATAGTGCTACGGCAAGCACTGGAGACTTTGCATGTGCTGTGAGGAAGGGTAGTAGGGGTACATATTTTTTGCCGAGGTCGTGGCCTGAGTTAGTGCTGTAATTCACCCGCTTACTGCGCGCATTCGTCAGTCTGGAACTCTTCATTGTCTGTTAGTTTCTTAGTGTGTATTCAAATAGTAAATTATTTTAATTGCATAATCATGCCGTACATCTATGTAATTGTACCGGGCGAGCTCGCCGTGGGGTTACGGGAGCGCAGCTGTGAGCTTGCACTCGGGAGATAGTGGGTTCGAATCCTACTGTCGACAACCCTGAAGATGGTTTTCCGTGGTTTCCCATTTTCATACCAGGCAAATGCTGAGGCTGTACCTTAATTAAGAAAATAAACTAAGGAATTAGCAGATAAGATAACAAGGTTTGTACAAACAGCTTTTTTAAAATAATTCCTAGTTGCAGCTGGCTAAAGTGGAATAAAAATATAATGTTTACTCCACAAACTGGGGGGGGGGGGTGACTGACCCTCCTCGCCCCACCCCGTAATCGCCGCTACTGTTTGTAGACACGCCAAAGATGCAGAAAGAAAATCTAATAATTTATTAATTTATACACGTTTAGACATTCCACTCGATGGAAGAGTTGCTTGTATGAAACAAAAACTAATACTGTTCAGTGACGTACGTGTGTAGAAGGCATTCGTCTGTTTGGAGCTTCTGTTGCATTCCGACCAGGTAGTCCAGATTAAAATAATGTCTGTGTATTCGTCGCTGCTGATCACACTAGCCATTGCTGATATGCAGACAGCAAATATAGTGCGGCTGTACCATACACCAGCCTAGAACTATGCGGTCGAAAACGATGTTTACTAATGCAAGGGGTGCATTAGACCGGTAGCACTGAGCAACATGCTGCGAGCGACACTCCGTTTCTTATCTCTTGATATTCTGACGTAACCTGCCCGCTGGCAGTAGTTCCCCTGTGAAAATCAGTTGGTGGACATCCCATTCATCATTTGTGCATGTGGAGCATTTATAAGTAGAAAGTACGGCGTTTGAGAGCCACCTGGTATATAGATATAAAATAAGTTCTCCTCACACAAATAATTCAATTTTTTCAATTCTTTTACCCCCCTTAATTGGATTTTCCGAAATCAAAGGAATACCAGTTACTTTATATGTGGATACCTATATCTCAAAAAGTGAAGATGTTACAGATATGAAAATTTGTATTTGGAATCTTCTTTAAAAATAAAGAAACACGTATTTTTTGTCTCTTCGGATAATCCACTTAAGGGAGTGCGGTGTGTGAAGAGAAATGAAGAAAGAGTTAAATTCTTTTTATGGGGATACTTATAGATCAAATACTGAAGATGTTAGAGTCGTGTAAATTGGTGTTTAGAATCTCCTTTAAAAATAAGGAAACACGTATTTTTTTGTTTTCGGAAAAATCCTCGTAAGGGGGTAAAAAAAGTGAGAAAGGTGTGGAATGCCTTTTTTAGATACTTATATCGCAAACACTGAGGATGTTACAGTCATTAAAAGTTGTATTTGAAATCTCCTTTGAAAATAAAGAAACATGTATTTTTTGTTTTTGGAAATCCTACTTAATTTGGGGGAGGGGAACAGGACTGACAAAGGGGGTTAGTTTTTAAAATGAGTATATCTACAGTATATTTCAAAAACGTAACATGTTACAGACGTGAAACATGGTATTTTAACCTATTTTAAAAATAAAGTTATATCATTTTTTGTTTTCGGAAAAATTACTTAACGAGGGGGAAGGGGTTACATTATTTTAGGATACTGGTATATCATAATCTGAGGATATTACAGACGTGAAAATTGGTATAAGGAATCTCCTTTCTTTTGGAAAATCTACTTAAGTGGGGGAAAACAGGAGTGACAAATGGGTCGAACTTTTAAAATGAGTATGTCCACAATATATCTCAAAAACGTAACATGTTACAGACGTGAAAACTGGTAGAATTTACTGTAAAATTAAAGGGACACGCATAATTTGTTTTCAGAAAATCCACTTAAGGAGAAGTGTTAAAGGGGTGAATTTTTAAACTGAGCATATCTATATCTCAAAAAATGAACATATTACAGACGTGAAAATTAGTATTTGTAATTCTTTTTAAAACAAAGTAACTCGTATTTTTTTGTTTTCGGAAAAACACTTAAGGGGTGTAAAAATGACTGAAAAAGGGGTTGAGTTATTTTTATTAGGATACTTATATCTCAAAAACTGAAGATGTTACAGGCATGAAAGTTGGTATTTTGAATCTCCTTCAAAAATAAAGAAACACGAGCAGTTTGTCTTCGGAAAGTCCATTTAAAGGGGTAGGGGGTGGAAAGAAGTGAAGAAGGAGTTGAATTATTTTATGAGGATACTTATATCTCAAAAAATGAAGATATGACAGAGGCGAGAGTTGGTATTTTGAATCTCTTTTCAAAGTAACGCGCATTTTTTTCGGAAAGTTCACTTAAGGGTCTGAAAAGGTGTAAAAAGCGGGCGAATTTTTAAAATGAGTACCGGTATATCTACAGCATATGTTAAAACTTAACAGGTTATAAACATTACTTGGTATTTGAGAAGTCCTTTAAAAATACAGGGAAACACATTTTTTTCGGAAAAAGACACTTAACGGGGGTGAAAAGAAGTGAAAAAAGTGTTGAATAAATTATTACGAGGATGCTTATATTTCAGAAACTGAAGATGTTATAGTCGTGAAAATTGGTGTTTGGAATCTCCTTTAAAAATAAAGAAACATGTATTTTTTTGTTTTCGGAAAATACATTGAGGTGGCGGTGGGGGAAGGACTTATGAAGGGGTTGAATTCCTTTTATGGGGATGCTTATATCTCAAAAACTGAAGATATTACCGACTCGGAAATTGGTATTTGGAATTCCCTTAAAAATAAAGAAACATGTTTTTTCAACTTGAGAGAAGAGGGTTTCTCACATGTACAGTTCTATGTTGCATGACCACTTAGCCCTAAAAGGCAATGCCACAAACGTGGTTTGCAAAGAGTTTGTGGGGTAAATGAAACTGAATTTTTCGGTAAGTTTTATACTTTAGGGATTTTCAGATAATGTCTTAGTACAATACAGTACAGTATCGAATTACGAAATCCACGCGAAGGAAGCCGCGGGTAACTGCTAGTCTATATAACTATATAACTATATAAAGTAAAATGTCCTGACTGACTGACTGATTCATGATCACCGAGCCAAAACTACTGGACATAAAGAAATTAAATTTTCGGGATACATATATATCAGAGTGTAGGTACTCACTAAGGGAGGATTTTTGGATATCCCGTCACTAAGGGGTGAAAAGGGGGGGGGGGAATTGTTTGAATGAGTGTATCTATATCTCAAAAACTTAAAATTGGTATTTGGAATCTCCTTTAAAAATAAAGAAACACGTATTGCTTTTTTATTTTGGAAAACCGACTTAACGGGGGGGGGGGTGAAAATAAGTAAACAAGGAGTTGAATTCAGTTTATGAAGATATTATATCTCAAATTTTAAGATGTTACAGACGTGAAAGTTAGTATTTTGAATCTCCATTAAAAAAGAAACACGTATTTGTTGTTTTCGGAAAGTCCACTTAAGGGAGATGGGGTTGGTAAGAAGTGAAAAAGAAGTTGAATTATTTCTATGAGAATACATATAACTCAAATACTGAAGATGTTTTATTCGTGAAAACTAGCATTTGGAGTCTACTTTAAAAAGAAAGAAAGAAAGAAAGAAAGAAAGAAAGACGTGTTTTTCTTGCTTTCGGAGAATCCACTTAAGGGGCTGAAAAGAATTGACAAAGCGGGTGAATTTTTAAATTGAGTACCGATATATATACATATATATATATACAGTATATATCAAAACTTAACAGGTTACACACAAGAAACTTGGTATTTGGAAAGTACTTTAAAAATACAGGGACATGGATTATTTTATTTTCGGAAAAGGCGCTTAACGGGGGGTGAAAAGAAGTGAAAAAGAGTTGAATTATTGTTTTTGAGGATACATATATCTCAAGAACTGAAGACGTTAAAGACGTGAAAATTGGTATTTGGATTCTCCTTTAAAAGTAAAGAAATGTGTATTTTTTTGTTTTTTTTTTTTTGTTTTCGGAAAATCCACTTCTGTGGGGGAAGGACTGATAAAGGGATTGAATTCCTTTCATAGGGATACTTATATTTCAAAAATTGGAGATATTACAGACGTGGAAATAGTTATTTGGAATCTCCTTTAAAAATAAAACATGCTTTTTTTTTTTCGACTTGAGTGAAAACTCGGTTTCTGACATGTACAGTTCTATGTCACATGGTCATCTTAGTCCCAAAAGGCAATACCACAAACATGGTTTACAAAGAGTTCCCGGGGTAAATGAAACTCAATTTTTAGGTGAGTTTTTATACTTTAGGGTTTTCCAGATAATGTCTTAGTGTAGTACCGAGGAACGATCATGTTTTTTTAACTACGAAATCCACGCGAGCGAAGCCGCGGGTAACTGCTAGTCTTGTATAAATTAAATGTATGGTTCACTGCCTTACAGACGTCATTCTCTAAAGATTTTGTTGCCGAGCTGAGTGGCTCAGACGGTTAGGCGCTAGCCTTCTGTCCCCAACTTGGTGTTCAAATACGTTGGCCTCGTGTCGGTAGATTTACTAGCACGTAAAAGAACTCTCACGGGAATAAATTCCGGCACTTCGGCGTCTCAGAAAACCGTAAAAGTAGTTAGTAGGACGTAAAAACCAATAACATACATTCACTACTGCGTGTTTATGGCGGTTAATAATGTGGTGTAGTGTGTTGTATGCAGGTGAAGAGAAGTGTATTAAGACGAACACAAGCACCCATTCCTCGAGACAGAGGAATTAACCGTACGCAGTAAAAATTATCTGTCCAGCCGGGAATCGACCCAGGGACCCTCTGAACCGAAGACCAGTATGCTGACCATTCAGCGGAGAACTTCTGCGCTCCTGAACATGTGAAACAATCGAGGGCATTCTCACAAAAACCAAACAAGTACTAAACGTTAAATGTACTGAAAAGTAAATCAAGATGTCAATGTAGAATCATGGTTTTCTTCCCAAATTGTAAAACAGTAGATCAGATGGTATGAATAGCGCAGTGGTTTAGCTGCAGTGTTGTTTTTTTTGCTAGTTGTTTTACGTCGCACCGACACAGATAGGTCTTACGGCGACGATGGGACAGGAAAGGGCTAGGAGTGGGAAGGAAGCGGCCGTGGCCTTAATTAAGGTACAGCCCCAGCATTTGCCTGGTGTGAAAATGGGAAACCACGGAAAACCATTTTCAGGGCTGCCGACAGTGGGGTTCGAACCTACAATCTCCCGAATACTGGATACTGGCCGCACTTAAGCGACTGCAGCTATCGAGCTCGGTAGCTGCAGTATTTACAATCAGACGGCCATGATTCGATTCCCGGTGAATCCACGAGTAAATTTTCGCTGTAATGCGACGTGGTGTCAAAAAGGTCATCCAGCCGAAACCGAAAATGACATAGGGTGGCTTCAACGATCCCAGAAATACCTGGAATGAGCTGAAGAATATTCTTAGATCTTAAATCTAAATTAATATCTTAGCATTCTACTTCGTAACGAAAAATACAACTGAACCTAAATGAGTGTGTAACATGCAGCAACCGAGTAAGACCTGTTTGACACAGTGCGTGTTTAGTGCGTTGGTTCTGAACTGCGAACAGGAACATGAACGACCAAAAGATCAATGTACAGTTTTGTTTTAAGCTTGACAAGACACCGAAAGAAACGCATGCGATGCTGGTACGTGTTTATGAAGATCAAGCACTGTCCTTGAAGTGTGTGTACTAATGGTTCGCTCGTTTTCGAGGAGGCCAGGAAAGTGTTTCTGACAACCCCCGTAGCGGAAGACCGGCGACCGCCGTCTGTGACGAAAACATTGAGAAGGTGAGGACATGAATCACGAACGATCGGCGATTAACTGTGCGCATGATAGCGGATGAGCTGCAAATTAACCGTGAATCCGTACGACAAATCGTTACCCAGAAGTTAGGGAAGAAGAAAACGTGTTCTCGTCTTGTGCTACATCACTTGACTGACTATCAGAAGTAGCACGTTTAGAGGCTTCACAGGATTTTGTCGAAACGGCGGATGCGACACCAAATTTCCTGAACTGTGTTGTCACTGAGGATGAAACCTGGTGTCTCAGGTACGACCCTGAAACGAAACGGCAAACCATGGAATGGCGTTCTCCGGGATCCCCTCGTCGGAAAAAGGTCAGAGCCGAAAAGTGACGCATCAAACTCGCTTTGAAAGGAAAGAGATTGGGCGATAATCCAGAAATCCAACGAAATGTGACGAGGCTTTTGAACACCATCGCAAAGGAGGCCTTCTTGCAAAGTTTCCAGGTTATGTATCGCCGATCTCAGCAATGCATAGTTATGGGAGGGGACTATTTCGAAGGACAGTAAAGTCACTATCGTGCATTGCTCATCTATGTTGATAGTACAGGACTATTCACCGAACTTCATTGTCACAGGTTGTATTAACCTAAACTGTACATACATACATACATACATACATACATACATACATACATACATACATACATACATACATACATACATACATACTGTCCCCGACGTAGTCAGTCAGCGAACACGAGACACCCCAGGGGTGCTCAGTTCGATGGATGAAGGCTTATAAAAATAAATGAATGTGGCAGGATTAACATAGGGTTCATCGAATAAGCATGTTCAAAGTATAGAACAAATATGACACTTTTATTGAATTAAATGAAATATTAGCCATCCTGAAGTCTGTGATTATGACTATGACCACTATTTTAGGTAATTTAATATGGCTCTTGATGTAACAAACTCAAATGCAAACAAATGGGATGGTACACGGCAGTTGTTTTCCCTAATATTCTAACACAGTATTTTACATTGTTAATTTTCTTTATCGTCTTTAAAGTCGCTAAATTATTAATTTAAAGTTGAATCAAAAATTGTTATTCAAAAAATGAGGTCTGGGCCAAGCCTTCCTCGAACAATCTGGAAAAAAATGCAGTAATTGTAAGAACGAGTATAATAAAGAAACATCCAAGATTCATTATTTCGACTGTTATGGCAAAATAAAATTTACATTCGTTATATCAACAATTTGTAGTTATAAAATGAAAAGTTGAATTTGCCTTTGTTTTCTCTAAGCTAATCTGAGACGTCGGATATATCTGTTCACGTCGTCTCACATCTCTTTTCGTGAGAATTAATACTGAACTTTAAGCATCTGATCAATAATTGAACAAAATAAAACGCCTTCTAAGCTTACGAACATTCATAAGTGGAGAGAATATCATCCATGTGGAAATCCCATCCACTATCCATCGATAATATCAAAGTGTCACACATTATCAGAACAAAACATATAGAAAATAATTCTCTGACTACTAGCAAATTACTACATCTACAGCTAACTACTGAAATTATCAAGAAGACTGTGATTATCAAGAAGAAAATATCTACAATATTTACATGTCGACGAGTGTCGATCAACTATATCACTCTCCTGTTAACAGATTTATTACGTTCCAACAAGATCGAGTTACCTCATGAGAGCGAAATATTGCATTAACGAATGAACTTGCCTAGTCACGAATCAAATATTATTGAGATATTTCATCTAAGATCTGTTCTTCAGACCTAAGGCCTTCGCGAACATTCACCTGTACCTTCAACTTGAAATTATTAAATTACTTGAGCAAAATTGGGATATTCTCACGAATTAAGAAGTGCATCGATTAACATGGACTTTCATTTTCTTCATCTGAAGACACTAATATTAGACTACACTGCGTTCGTCTCGAATAATCCATATTCACATTACAACCTAATCAACATCAGGCTTAATAATATTCCAACATTAACATGTGAAAAACTCAGTTTCACGAAGATTCATATCATGCGCAATTATTCCACATACTCTACATGTACAGTGTAACACCATGACGACTCTAACTTGTCGCATCCTAATATCAAATATGTGTAGCCACGAAATATAAGAACCTACCATCGTCCTACAAATACAGAATATCCACTTAAATGCGTCTCGATGATTAATTAATCCAATTAATTTTCACATGCCACAATGCACATATTCCCATTAAATTCATACATAGAATTCAGACTTAATATCCCGATGACACGTTATCTCAAACACGAGGTACAAGTAGAAGTTCCATTTCAAGGAAAATATTGAAAATATTGACAAAATATCCTTTCATCAAATCCATCGGACATACAGTAACTCATATTCGTAACGAAATTCACTCAATAAGCAAAGATGGTTTCGATAACACATGGATAACTCTATCGGAACCCTCGCTGTCAAATTCATAGCCACATGGTCATTAAGCAATCACATGTGCTAATTTTACGACATATCCGAGCGAAAGATACAACCATAAAAATGTGTCAAAATAAATTACTAAGAAGAAAGAAAGAATAGATCAAAACTACATAGAACAGATATAAATGAGACGTAATCGACTTAACTTAAGGAGATATCTTCACGTCTGGAAGTCTGGATTCTCAATCAGCCATTCTAGGATGAAAGAATCTGCATCCCGACGCCGCCGACGGTGGTCGATGGTTTAGCATAGCACAGGTAATCCATAATACGAAGTTCCGTCCTCTTCTGGAAATGATCAAGTCCAGGTCCTCCACGTTCACTCGTGAGAAAGCTGAAACTTACACAACGTGCTTTAGAATAAACTCCAAACACACACGTAACTGTATTTTGGAAATGACACGTACTTAAGGGATTAATATCTGCACATTCGACGTCTGATCACAACACTGTTCTACGTTGTAGACAATTATCAGAAGTGTAGAGCACAGGAGTGAAGTCACTATTCCTGACGACAATATTCACGATGTTCTACGTTGAAAATCTTGCTGACCAGGACTCTGAGCGACTGAAGATGATAGTTCGGGAACACGTCAGTATGTGAGAGTGAGTACTCTTATCACATGACTTAAATATCGGTCTGGTGCTCATGCACGGAAGTAAAGTCAATTTAGATACTGAATTCTTCTACCGTATGAATATATAATTTTATCACCATTTTAGCCAAAAGGTCGTGTAAATTAGTTCAAAAATGTTAGTTTTTAATTTATATAATCTAAACGTGCTGTTATTCATCCAGTTTATTTTAATTTAATCCATGAGCATTCCGTAATTGTGCATGTCACTCCACCAAAGATATTATAAATATTTCATTCATATCGTTCCTCGCAATTACAAGTGACACGCGCTAGCAACTTTTTTTCTCTCGCCAACCTTCATTTTTTAAATTTTATTTTGTTAGTCGACCAGCCACCCTCTCTACGTCAAAAAAAACTTGTTCTCGTCCACGAGCCAAGGTCGCGCACACTCCCTCTCGCCGACAAACGAACACAAGCCACACACCAACACCTGTACAGTCAGCTTGTGACCTAATTACGGCCACAATACATACATACATACATACATACATACATACATACATACATACATACATACATATTCATTATAGACTGAAATGTTCAGTCTGTGTATAAATAACTTGCTTCTACAGTATAATCCTGTTTCCTCATTTAGTTCCATAAGCCTCATTATTCCCTCATCGTTGCAAACTGAGCCTAACCATCGACGCCCTAGTCTCTCTGCTTCCCTTACTCTCCACGGTCGACATTGTTCTCCTCCTCCATTCCCCTCACATGGCCCCACCGCCGAAAACGGTTTATGCGTACTTAGCCTGTATCTACTCATTCCGGGTACCTTGTTGCCATGTTTCTACCAGCTCTTACCAGCGATTATTCTCACTATCTTCGTGTTAGTTGCCTCCAACTTCTGAAAAAGGCGGGGGTGTTCAACGTGTTTATGTGGGCCTAGCCGAGATTTTATAATTTATTTTTTCGTAGATAACGGAAAACTAGACAATAAAAACTTTATTGTAATTTACGGTGAAAGGGGATAAAACCATAAGAAAAATATCTGAATTATTCGTAGTTTTTTCTTGACATGATGTTTCTTTTACTGGGCTGTAGAAAAGTTCCAAGACGCATAATTATTCCCACCTTAAACGCAGGTAAGGGTTAAACTTCATCCGTTCATTTCTTGGAATGACAGCTGCAGACTTGCCTTGAGCGTGAAAGACCTGCATTGCACGGGGGACTAAATCAGTTATCTTGGGACATCCACAAGAAATGGCCAGTTTATACCCGGAAAGTGCTTTGAGAGGTTCGTTGTGATTTATTATTTTACCCTGTGAACTAGCGTTCTTACGAACTGCTGTTATTCAAAGTAGTTTCAAGAATTTATTGTGAACAAATATGTCGCTTTCCAAAAGTAGAAAAGTGGGTAGTAAGTGCCGTGTTTTTGAAGAAAAATCAATTTTGCCCTTATTAACTTACATGTCTCAATAAATCCATCCTTCTTGGCAACAATAATTAAAGAATTTACACAATGACTACAAGATGGTTCAATTATTCCGTAATCCAGCATGATGTTTATCTGTTCTACGACGGCACTAGCATATTTAAGTGGAATGGGGCACTTACCTCCCACAAATGATGAATGGTCATGTACTACAAATTTATGTTCATATACGTGTTCTTCCTGGCTTATCACTAAATACTTCTCGATGATTATCTAACATCGAACAAAATTGCTCCTCCCGTAATTCACTCAAATTACCTTACGTCACTGCCTCATACAGACTATCCCTCGGATCCTGGTCGTATAGACACGTGACACACATCAAAACTTTTCCTCTCACTAGGAACACCTTCACTTACCTCTCATATATCTTCAATAGAACACACGTTACCAAACACTTGCCTCAGACCATCATAATTAACACGTACTTCTTTGCTAGTTTTATCCCAGAACAAACACACACTACCTAAATCAAAGTCTACTCTACTTCCATGATTTTCAACCAAGTTAGCTCCTAAAATAACTGAATACACAAGTTTTGGTACAACAAGGCATGACTGAAACTTACATTTTTCTTCAATCGTGATTGGTACCGATATCATCGTATTGACTCACTGTGACTTACTCAACGGCTGTTATAATATCTACTAATACCTTCACTTTCTTCTCCATATCTTAATTGCTATCGTCGGAGTTACTGCCTCACTACTTACAGTATATTTTCAGTATTATAAGTACTTACATCACTTAACAGATCACTTCTTACGTCTAATTTACTACTACCATTTATTACTTCATTATCTACGACTACGTCATTACTTAAATATATCACTTAATATTACTTAGGTCACAATCACACTGTTCTCTTAAATCTACTTTCACTACATAACTACTTATACTACACACCTGTTCAACTTCTACCTTCGGCCTGTGCACTTACTTTATCCGATTCCCTGTGCGTTTGGAATACTCTGGCCAATATTTGGCCAATCATAATCCCTCTGATAACTCAAATCCATATGCCTCCCATCTTCCGATTCTCTCTGGTTACACTTCTGACCCCTGCCACCCACGACATAACTATTAATCCTCAGCGGATCATGATTATTGATTACTATCTCTCCTCTGATACTTGGCTAACATTCCCCAACCCCTCTCTCTACTATACTACTTTCACCAGGCATCATGTGCTCTCTCTCTCTCTCTCGCGACCTTGTACACATTACTCCCAGAGCCTGTCAACGAACTTCTCCTCAAATTCTCCTAAATTACGCATATTATCCCAGTACACTCGAAACCATTCTTTACTTTCACCGATAAAAACATTCGACAAGATTTTCAGCACGTTTTCCCATTCAATAACATTATTCCTCAACTTACTTGCAAATCTTTTCTCAACTATTTTTACAAATTCCATTGGATTAAACTGTTTTCCAGAAAACATAGGTAAATCACGATCCCTACTGAACAAAACACTCGCTACTATCACCTCACCCGCTGTGTGACCTGTGAATTCCTGCCGTATCACTCCCTGGCAGTTCAAAATTTCTTCTTCCGCTACTCTCTCAGCATTCTCTTCCACTATTCTCACTTCTTCCTGCAATTCTTCCTCTCTCTCTCTCTCGCCCGCTGTGATAGCGTTTCCTGTTCATTCCGTAGTTCAGTGACCCCCTCCCCATGTTTGCTTTCAATTTGTTCGATTCTACTAACCTGTTCCCTCGTATCTTTCCCAACTGCATTGTAAATCTTGTCCAATCTTTTCTCGTCTACCTCATGAACTTCTTCCCGATTACTAGAAATGTTATTACTTAACAGTATGATGTTGTTCCTGTCCCCTGGACATATTTCTTCGACTTGCTCGGTCTGAATATGAAGATTGCTCTGACTCAACTCCATTTCACCTTCAATTTCAACACACTTTTCATTTGACTTATTTTCTAACTTAGATGTTTTACCATTTACTTCTAATATCTTAGTATCTATATTACTAAGGATCGCACTGTTACTACTAACCAATTCTTCGATTTTACTACTTATAGAGTTAATCTGTTTATTACAATTTTCACTATTAGTACTAATTAATTCTTTCATCTCTTTCGTATTATTTTCACTACTACTACTAAATAATTCTTTCATCTCCTTCTTATTATTTTCATTACTACTAATTAATTGTTTCATATCTTTCTTATTATTTTCACCGAACTCGGTAAATCTGGCCATCAGCAAATTTATAACATCTAGGTTCATCCCCCCGCGACTTCCTTTTAAGTTTCAGTGTGCTTACCAACTACTGCACTTTCCTGACTTACCACAGAATCTTCCTTCGTATTCACCTGCTCACTACTCTCAATTTCACCTCGGATGTCCGCAGAAGCAATGACCTCCTCGTCACATAACTTGTCACTGTCTTCTTTTCCATCTTTGGTTCACTAGTAATAGTACGCGATCTCAAATGTATTTCCCTCTTCAAATCCTTTGACATACCCCCAAAATACAAATATATATCACAAAATTACACTCCTGACATTTACCGATAATAATTTCGTTGGATTAAATGTGCACACTCTTCCCAAAATAAACCTATGATATGCTGTCATTCAGAACAAATTCTGAATTTATTCGAGTCTCACTTTGCGGCGTCACGATGTAATATGTTCCCAACTCGCTTACTTACTTCTGAAATGTATATAAATTAAAAACGAAAAATATGAAAATTAATATTCATTAAATAAAATACTCAATTTTCGGACCTTGTACTCACACTTAGTTCTTACCTGATTACTTACACATGCGTCATTTGAAGGGCGCCAGCTTAAACTCAGTGCAGCAATTATAGAATGTGAATCTTGACTATCTCTAGGGTGTGGGGTAATAAGCTTACTTTTGACAACATACCATATAAGTCCTGGGAAAAGGAGATTGGCGTTCGGTTTCCCCATTAAATTTGAGGTTATGTCATTCTACTCTGGAAATAAAACGACAAATTAATTTGATAGAACAAAATATATTCTTGAAAGAATTTCAATAAAAAATAGTAAGAACTGTTGCGATAAAACAGATGAGAATATAAAATTATGACATTGCAACTAAAAGAAACTCGGCAATAAATTTGAATTCTTCTTGACCGGACATTTAACAATAATTGTATAATTATTATACACGAAATGTATCCCTCACTGGTTCACTTGACTACCTTCAACACTTTGAGTGTAACTACGACGTATTCCTTTGATCTGGTGTTTACTGTAGATGTATCAAGCCTAATTTGGTGATGTATCCTTTTTGTTTCATTGACGACTAAGTATCCATGTGACTGCTTCTTCTCCACCCAGATGACTTCTTGGTCAGTCTGTCCTGTATGACTTCATGGGAAGCCTTTCCTTCCAACTGCACTGACTGACCAACTGTGGCCTCACTCTCTCAATGACCGATGACTAATGACCGACTGAGGCCTCTCCATCCCGTTGACTGAAGCTATAAGATGTTGGTCCTAGTATTTAAAACCATTGGTTGACACACCTACGCAATCTACAGAAATAACTCTGATCTACTCCCACCCTGCTCAAACTGTTTCGCACTGTGGTGAAACCGCCTGCGGCACCCTCCGTTTCTCAAACAAAGTGAGCTCGCCGCTAAATACGCACGATGACAGAGCGATGACTCGCCAGTTACTCCAGCAGTATTTCGCAATGTTACAATGTCACAAGTTATTGCACACACTACATCTACATCTGATATACAGCAACTCTTACTTACATGTTCTTCTTTTTGCTAGTTCCTTTACGTCGCACCGACACAGATAGGTCTTATGGCGACGATGGGACAAGGAAGGGCTAGGAGTGGGAAGCAAGCGGCCGTGGCCTTAATTAAGGTACAGCCCCAGCATTTGCCTGGTGTGAAAATGGAAAACCACGGAAAACCATTTTCAGGGCCGCCGACAGTGGGGTTCGAACCTACTATCTCCCGAATACTGGATACTGGCCGCACTTAAGCGACTGCAGTTATCGAGCTCGGTCTACATGTTTTTTAGTGTTAATATTCACACACATATATACACAATTTAACTACAATCACGCAAGCGACAAGCATTGCAGAATTGAATTGAACAATAATAATAATAATAATGACAATAATAGTAATAATAATTATAATAATAATATCACAGATGAAATAATAATAATAATAATAATAATAATAATAATAATAATAATAATAATAATAATAATAATAATAATAATAATAATAATAATACAGATATCATCTTGTAACGAGATTTGAACCGTTACACTTTAGAGATGAGCCTTACCCCTAGAATGTCGTGTTCGTCATCTTTAACATTTCCGTAGCTTACAAATTCTTCTTTCACCAGAATGAATATTCCCCCTCCTACGATTCCTATCCTATCTCTACGATACACCCTCCAGTTCAGTGAGAAAATTTCTGCATCCATTATAACATTTCTCAGCCATGATTCAACTAATATCACAATGTCTGGAAAGTATATATCCATTAAATTACTTAATTATATTCCTTTCTTTACAATACTTCTACAGTTGAGCACTAACAATTTTATGTCATCCTTACTTGATTGCCAACGGCCGTAGCCGTGTTGAAACACCGGATCCCGTGAGATCTCCGAAGTTAAGCAACATTGGGCGTGGTAAGGAGTTGGATGGGTTGCCACGCGCTGTTGCAGGGGGTAAGGGAATGGAGGAGCGGAAAGGAACTAGCCACCCTACCGCACGTAAACTCCGGCTCAGGTACACCTCTGCGGAGGTTCGGACCTGCCTTCGGGCAGAATAACCCTAAAATTGCCAACGGCCGTAGCCGTGTTGAAACACCGGATCCCGTGAGATCTCCGAAGTTAAGCAACATTGGGCGTGGTAAGGAGTTGGATGGGTTGCCACGCGCTGTTGCAGGGGGTAAGGGAATGGAGGAGCGGAAAGGAACTAGCCACCCTACCGCACGTAAACTCCGGCTCAGGTACACCTCTGCGGAGGTTCGGACCTGCCTTCGGGCAGAATAACCCTAAAATTGCCAACGGCCGTAGCCGTGTTGAAACACCGGATCCCGTGAGATCTCCGAAGTTAAGCAACATTGGGCGTGGTCAGGAGATGGATGGGTTGCCACGCGCTGTTGGTGGGGGGTAAGGGTATCGAGGAGCGGAAAGGAACTGGCCACCCTACCGCACGTAAACTCCGGCTCAGGAATACCTCTGCGGAGGTTCGGACCTGCCTTCGGGCAGAATAACCCTTACCTAACCTTACTTGATTTCCAGTTCCCTGTTCCCTTAACACCGCACCCTAGGCCACCCTGTTTCCCTGAATGTACCTACCTATAACTCTTCTAAACAAATTTTGCTAACTTATATGCACCACTGCGATTTAAGTGAAGGCCATCTCAGCGCAGATCCCTCCCATTAGGATATAGAAATCTCACTCCCAGTTTTCCACATACCCACTCCATAGTATCATTTAAATCCCCAATCACCTTCCAGTCAGCATCCCTCCTACACGGTATTCTACTGATAAAAATCTCCGCTTCCTTAAACTACACCCGTGCTGCATTTACCACGTCCCACACATCCCCAGCTATGTTGGTACTTATACCTGCTTGTCTTACGTTGGTTTTTTTTTTTTTTTTTTTTTTTTGCTACTTGTTTTACGTCGCACCGATACAGATAGGTCTTACGGCGACGATGGGACATTAAAGGGCTAGGAGTGGGAAGGAAGCGGCCGTGGCCTTAATTAAGGTACAGCCCCAGCATTTGCCTGATGTGAAAATGGGAAACGACGGAAAACCGTTTTCAGGGCTGTCGACAGTGGGGTTCGAACCCACTATCTCCCGAATACTGGATACTGGCCGCACTTAAGCGACTGCAGCTATCGAGCTCGGTAGGCAGAAACCTAGGAAAATTATTGCGGATTGTTGTAAAGGGAGAAATGTAGAAAAAATAGTAAATTGACCATCAAGTAAGCGACAATTTATTACGCGTCGGAAAGTGAAAATGTTGAATCCTTAAGTACAAATCAGTTATATGAACAAATTAAGGTCGTAGACTGTGCTTTCTCGATAATTTTGAAACCAGTGTGTGAAGGTGAATCCCTCTTTATCTCCACTTGCATTGTCCAAAACATCGTTGAAGGCGCCGTAGAGCTAAGCGAAAGGAACCTCTTATTTCAGTGTCTGAACGAGTTGGACAAACAAACAGTTAATAAACTATTTAGATGTTATGTTGTGAATAATTTGCCTGGTGGTAACATATCACTAGCTTCCACAAATTATGAGTGCATGTTTCGGAAAATATTCATTTCTAGAACGAGGAGTAAGGTATTGGAATAAATTATCAAAGAAAATGTTCGATAAATTTCCAATTTCATTGAAAATATTTAAGAAAAAGCTAAGTAACAATTATAAATAAATGTAAATATAATGTAAACACTTGTTAGGGAATCTGCCACTTGGGCAACCGCCCTCAATGCAAATGATTGATGACTGATTGACTGAAATTGCATTGATCACCTATTATAGGACATTAAGAGGTATGAAAAGAAATGGGGTGGTAAGATTGTCATATTTGGGGAGATACTTGCCAAGCTCCTGTGGTATCCAAAGGGTGATGAGCCTCAGATAATTGAGGCATGTATCCAAAATGCTCAAATATGGTCAAAAATTAAACTATTGCACCTGAAAACAAATATGCGTGCGAAGCCTTCCGAAAAGAAATTCGCGGCATGGCTACTACAACTAGGAAATAATGAAAATAACAGTGACATAGGTAATGATAAGATGAGGGTTTCCAATGACTTTATTAGTAACGATTCATTGGTGAGTCGGTTCGGCTTCATGGCTAAATGGTTAGCGTGCTGGCCTTTGGTCACAGGGGTTCCGGGTTCGATTCCCGGCAGGGTCGGGAATTTTAACCATCATTGGTTAATTTCTCTGGCACGGGGGCTGGGTGTATGTGTCGTCTTCGTCATCATTTCATCCTCATCATGACGTGCAGGTCGCCTAAGGTGTCAAATCGAAAGACCTGCACCTGGCAAGCCGAACATGTCCTCGGACACTCCCGGCACTAAAAGCCATACGCCATTTCATTTCATTGGTGAGTCACGTTTTCGGCAACTGTATACATTTCAATTCTTCAGCTTCAACGATGACCGTAACAGCATAAATTAAGACGTTCTTCACCTAATCCCAGGAAGCTTTAAGGAATATAACAGTGTCGAGATTCTGTTGTCAGATGACGATGCTGACACAGATTTCGTAAGCAGCACACCCACAGAATACCTACACTCCATTATGCCATCTGGAATGCCTCCATATGTATTAAAATTGAAAATTGGTGCAACTGTAATGCTTATAAGAAATATACCCATGGCCTTTGGTTTAATAAACGGAGTGCGTATGATATAGAAATGTATGACAAAATTATAAAATTAGAAGTAATTACAGTTGCTTCCAAGAATCAGGTAATTTATCTACCTAGGACTGATTTGGTGTCTATTGACAGTAACCTGCCTTTCAAATTTAAATGGAGGCAATTCCCGTTATGTCTTGCTTTTGCAATGACCATTAATGAAGTATGGGGTCAAAAGTTTGGCGAAGTAGTTATTTACTTATCTCAGTGCGTTTTCAGCATTCTGAGTTTAAGCTACGAGGGATGTCAAAATTAAAGTTATAACTACACCGTATCCGGGTCAGTTCCCCGAAACTGAAGGGTATTTCACACACACACACACACACACACACACACACACACACACAGACATAGTTTACAATGAAATACTAAAAATCAGTCAATGAATAGGACAGTAAAATGCAATCATTTACAGTGAACTCTAGCCTACATCATTAACGTGATTACAACATGACTGTTGCAAGCATGCATAAGAAGATTATGATAGGGTAATTGCTAAGGTTCAAGAATTCCACATCTATAGTTTCAATGGAAATGTACGTTTAAAGGCAAATAAATGGTATTCCGGAGTTCAGTATAATTTCCGTTACTTTTCTCAGGATTCTTTTATTATCAGTTTCATGCTGCGACAGGCACTAGTTTACTTCTAAAAGTCACGAACACTTATTGTAATCATTGGGTAGTGGTCTGACAATAACGTACTAAACCTTATCAATAGAGCTCGAAGTTCCTTGTGATGACGTCAAGTACTTTAAATGCGGGATATTCGCTTCGTTGGCACGATGTTGTTTCATTTTCGGATCAAATAATAAATCAGATTTCTTGGTAGAAGCTTCAACGCTACGTTGACCTACTGCAAATTGGAGCGACGAGGGGATAGGACAACTGTCTACGCTTGATACTGTTACTGGTTAATGGATAGGTCAAAGAAATTCGGTACTGGGAATCAATCAGTCTAAAACCATCAGACAAAACAAATTTTTCACTACTAGTATAGCCCCAGGCATTTCATGATGTGAAAATTGGAATCCACGGAAAACCATCCTTAGGGCTGTCAACAGTGGGGATCGAATATATTATCTCCCGAATGCAAGCTCACCGCTACGAGACGCAAACCACGTAGTCACCTCGCTCGACCGTAAATAGTTTAATAACGGAGAAAGGCAGAGAAATAATTTAGTTTCCAATGGAATTGTTAAACAGTTTGCAATTAAGCGGTTTTCCTTAATATACCCTCACATTAAAAACCGGTGCCATTGTGACAGTATCAAGAAAATTAAATGCCACTCAAGCTCGTTAAAAGCGGGACATGATTAATCGTACGAAATATATATGACAAATGTCCAGACTTCATACTGTTACTGGTTAAAGGATAAGTCAAAGGACTTCGATACCAGGAATTAATCAGTCTAACACCACCAGACAAAACACTTCCTTTTCGGCGTCAGTCTTATTTATTATTATTATTATTATTATTATTATTATTATTATTATTATTATTATTATTATTATTCTTTTGCTATTCGCTTTACGTCGCACCGACACAGATAGGTCTTACGGCGACGATGGGATAGGAAAGGCCTAGGAAGTGGAAGTAAGCGGCCGTGGCCTTAATTAAGGTACAGCCCCGGCATTTGCCTGGTGTGAAAATGGGAAACTACGGAAAACCATCTTCAGGGCTGCCGACAGTGGGGCTCGAACCCACTATCTCCGGATTACTGGATACTGGTCGCACTTATTTTTATTTTTTTAGAATTTGCTTTACGTCACACAGACACAGATAGGTCTCATGGCGACGATGGGATGGGAAGGGCCAGGAGTCGGAAGGAAGCGACAGTGGCCTTAATTATGGTAGAGCCCCAGCATTTGCCTGGTGTGAAAACAGGTAACCACGGAAAATCATCTTTAGGACTGCCGACAGTGGGGTTCGAACCCACCATCTCCTGGATGCAAGCTTACATCTGCGCGCTGCTAACCGCGTGGCCAACTCGCCCGGACGTCAATCTTTCACTAAGCAATATTGAATTAAAGTGCAGCAAAGGTAACGCAGTGGCAGTTACTCTGGGTGGTTTCAGGTTACATTAATCCAGGGGTGTTCAACTTAATTTGAAGGCGGGCCAAATGGCAGATTCCTAAACGTACCGGGGGCCACATTCTTCTCCCACCCACCAAACCTTCTCTAACACAAATATATCCACACACCCAGGTGCCCCCTTCTTCAGTCACCAACCAATTAACCAATCAAGCTCTCACACGGCTATTCGGCAACATAAACAATAACCTGAACCACAATACAAAACAAACTGAGAAAAGTAAACAATACTCTGTAACTTAAACTTACCAATTAATGAGAGGCCTAGGCCTTCGCTTGAAGTGACTGTTGAAATGTTTGGAGATAGATTGGACACAGCCACCCTCAGAATGGAATGTAGGTGTTCATCGCTGATCCGGGAACATAATTTTGATTTTATAAACATCATTTTTGAAAATGTTCGTTCGTTCACAAATATAAGTACTCGCAAACGCGCATAAGAATTTTCTCGCAAATTTAAGAAAGCAGGATTTTTAAAATTACTAAGTGCCCTGTAAAAGTTAATAACTGCAAATGGATTTTCGAACAAATTAATTTTCTCCGCATTCGCAGAAAGGTCTTTAAATCTGGTTTCAAACTCATTCTTCAGTAGGTCATTCAACTTAATAAACCGATCATATAGCACTGAACTGTTTGAGTTCGCTTTTTGAAGCTCAGTACAACAATAAAAGTGTGGGAACGTGCCCTTCTCTAATTGCTGTCGAAATAATTTCAATTTATTTTGAAACGCTAACACGTAACTATACACTTCATAACAGCACGCCTTTCCCTTGTAATCTCTTATTCAAAATATTTAAATACTGCGTTAAATCTGTGAGTGTTGCTAAATCCCACATCCAGTTTTCTTCCGCAAATTATGTCACTTCTTTCTGTTTCATGTTCATAAACGTGCCTATTTCTTCACGAAGATGAAAGAAGCGTTTCAATATATCACCACGACTAAGCTAGAGTACCTCGCTATGATAAATTACATCGCCGTAATCACAATCAATTTCAGCCAGAAATAACTGGAACTGCCGATGACTGAGTGCATGCGATCGAAGATAATTATTTGTAGATGTCACTGTGTTCATCACATGTTGCAAATTTAATACTTTTCCACATAACACTTGTTGATGAATAATGCAGTGTAATTCAAGAGGCATATCAGTATTTCTGCTAGTAAATTCGTTTCTTATTCTCCCAGTCAAAGGGCTCATGCGCATGTTGTTATTTTAGTTGCTAGCGCTCGTAGCGGTGACTTGTGTAGTCTTTCAGGGGCACGGTAGTAGCTTGTGCAACTACAAACACACAGAAGAATTGAATGTTCAAATGTCGTCTCTAGATATTTGTGTAGGATTTCGACAAGTTCAGTGGGATGTATCGTATTTCAGAGTTTCTACTTTAAAGAAGGGTGCAAAACTCTGTGACAGTCATTACATACTACAAGCAAGGGAAGCGTTGGGAGAAGAAATATCCCGCTTGTGTTTGTGAGAAACAAACATCCATCAGCCGCCTTATGCTGTTAAAATTAAAGTATGCTTATTTTTTCTCTTTCTGTATAATAACGTACCACAATATTTGTATCTATTGCAGTTTTAAGTGTTTTTACAATGAATTTACACAAGATTAAAATGTTTACAGATTGATTGCGGTAGAAAGGTTAAATCAGCTGAGTGCGGGCTTTCACAATGCTGTAAATATATTGCTGCATTGTGTATTTATATCAATACTGAGAGAGATCCTTCCCAGACTTCCTCTCTGCAACAATAGCAGGAATCTTTTTTTTTGTTTTTTTTTTTTGTTTTTTTTGCTAGTTGCTTTACGTCGCACCGACACAGATAGGTCTTATGGCGACGATGGGAAGGAAAGGGCTAGGAGTGGGAAGGAAGCGGCCGTGGCCTTAATTAAGGTACAGTCCCAGCATTTGCCTGGTGTGAAAATGGGAACCACAGAAAACCATCTTCAGGGCTGCCGACAGTGGGTCTCGAACCCACGATCTCCCGGATGCAAGCTCACAGCCACGCGCCTCTACGCGCACGGCTAACTCACCCGGTGCAATCTGTATTCTTGAATTCCTACTTTATCTTCATATTGTGGTCTTTCCTACTTTTAAAAGCTCCCAAAGCTTATTCTTCTACTTATGTCATTCCACACCAACTCACCACTGACAGCTTGAAACATACCACATAGTGGAACATCCCGTCTCCCAAGTTTTCCCAACCCAAAGTTTGCAACATTTTAGCAACACTACTCCTTTGTCGGAAATAACCCAGAAAAAATCGGGCTGCTTTGCTTTGATTTTTTCCAGTTGTCCTATCAAGTAGTAGTGGTGAGGGTCCCTTACAGTGTAGCCATACTCTAACTGCCTTCTTACCAGAAGCATAGTCCTCGGACACTCCCGGCACTAAAAGCCATACGCCATTTCATTTCACCAGAAACATACACGCCCTCTCCTTTACATCCTTACTACAACCTCGAAATACTCTCATAACCATGTAAAGAGATCTGTAACCTTTCTTAATTACCTCGTTAATATGATTACCCCAATATAGATCATTCCTTATATTAACACCAAAGTACTTACATTGTTCCTCATGAAGTACTATCACCCAAGCAACACAATAATTAACAATGAGAGGACTTTTCCTTGGGTGAAACTTACAGCCTCCTTGTCATCCCATTTACATTCATACCACTGTCTGCTGTCCATCTCACAACATTGTTTATGTCCCCTTCAGTCGCTCACAATCCTGCAACTCATTTACTATTCTATACAGTATAACATCGCGCGAATATCCTTATCTGTGATTCCAGAACAATAAACGGAAAGGCCGGGTAGGAGATTCCAGATCGTCCCAGTCACCAGCCCCTTCCTGGAAGTACCGGTACGGAAATGAGCTACTATGGGGCTGCCACGTAACAATATGGACTTAGCAACAAATGTACAAACTCATGAATAACTCTGTTATTTCATGTTTGTCATCTTCAGATATGACACTATATCCCAACCCATAGCCTTTAATGTATCCCCAGAAATCTTATCAACCCCAGCTGCCTTTCTAGCTTTCAAATTTTGTACCTTTTTATAAATGTCTTTATTATCATAGGTAAATTTCAGTACTTCGCCATTATTATTTGCCTCCTCTATCTTTATATCCAACTACCTTTACTGCTAATGCAAGCTCCAGGAGGCTGCGGGAAAACATTTGTCTATTCAAGTTTAGTATGCATGATTAGAAGCCGGGGTGAGATTGCAATCGCTGCTGCATGGACAGGAATTGCAGCTGTGTTATTACCAGGTGGTCAGACAATTCACAAAAATTTTGGTTTGCCTGTTCCAGTAACAGAAAGTTCAGTGTCATGTATTAAATGGAACACCTCAGAAGCAGGCGTTTTTGTGAAAATCAGCCATTATTATTAACTTTCTCGTAGCTTACAAATTCTTCTTTCACCGGAATGAATACTCCCCCTCCTACATTCCCATCCTATGTCTAAGATACACACTCCAGTTCCGTGAGAATATTTCTGCATACATTATATCATTTCTCAGCCATGATTCAACTCCTATTACAATATCTGGAAAGTATATATCTATTAAATTACTTAATTCTATCCCTTTCTTTACAATACTTCTATAGTTGAGCATTAACATTTTATGTCATCCCTACTTGAATTCCAGTTCCCTGTTCCCTTAACGCCGCTCCCTAGGCCACCCCGTTTCCCTTAATGTACCTCCCTATAACCCTTCTAAACAAATTTCCTGACATATGTACCACTGCGGATTAAGTGAAGGCCATCTGAGCGCAGATACCCATCTCCTACCCACCCACTAGGATCTAGATATCCCACTCCCAGTTTCCCACATACCCACTCCATAGTCTCATTTAAATCCCCAATCACCTTCCAGTCAGTATCCCTCCTACACAGTATTCCACTGATATAAATCTCTGCTTCCTTAAACTTCACCCGTGCTGCATTTACCAGGTCCCACACATCCCCAACTATGTCGGTACTTATACCTGCTTGTCTTACGTGGTTAGTACCAACGTGAAACACTACCACCTTCTCCTTTCCCTCCTCCTTCTCTTCTACTTTCCTCAACATCTGCCTTAACCTAATTCCTGGATAACACTCTACCGTGGTTCCCTTTCCGCCACACACTTTCCCCACATGTCTAACGATGGAATCCCCCATGACCAGAGCTCAACCCTAACCACCCCTCCTGGCCAGTCCTATCTTTCCTGACAGGTGCAGAAGCTACTTCCTCCTCCATTTTCTCCACCCCATGACCCTGTTCTTCCTGTCTTTTCCTATCCACTACTCCACATTTCCCTTTTCTACCTTTTCCCTTTCTCCTACTTCCACACTTTTCAGCAACACTTCCCTGTTCCTCACCTTCCCTCAGTTGTTCTACCTGCAGTGACTCGTACCGATTTCTCACAGACACCTGTCCTGAATTCTCATCCTGAATGGAGCCCTTAGCCTGCGACCTCCTTCCCCTCAAAACATTGGACCACCTGTCTTCTACAATTCCCCCCTTTCCTTCCCATCCCTCTTTTACACCTACTGTATCCTGTACATTGTTTGAGGGAGGCCTACTTTCCTTCCTATCCTCTGAGAGAATCCTAATTATCTCCCTCAAGCTCTCCAACTACTCCCTCATACTCGTTAATGCCTGGGCACACCCACAGTTCCTACACCTGCACTCCTTGGCCATTCTTTACTGAATAATGAAAATAAAAGGAAAAATAAGATAACTTATTCTGTGCAAAATAAAAATGAAAGGAAAGAAATATTGTCTAGGATAGTTCACAAAGATCACACAACAATAATTAATATAGGCTACTACTACACTACAGTACTACTTAATTGTACGATTTTTATTCCTACAACACCCTAACAGGATGAAATTTGCTGTCAATTACTGGAAACAGAGAATAATACACAAGAATTACACAATTCTTAACTGCAGTTAAGTCTACCCTAATTACTTCAACAGAATTCTAGTAAGAGAGTTACTACAGATACCGCATATACTATACTACACAAATATTTCACAGTAATAGAATAAACACACTATTTTCTAATAAGATACTATAATACACTACAGTAATTTTAAACTACGTTCAGACCTATTTTGATTACAACAGGTTATTACCAAACACAAACAGAAAAGAAAATTACCATTAAAGTTTGAAATTCGCAAAACTACTCAAAATAATAGAATAGGCACTCTAATTTCTAATAAGTTACTATACTACACTACAATAATTTTTAAACTACGTTCAGACGTATCCTAATTACAATAGGTTATTTCTAAGCGCAAATAAAAATGAAAATTCCAATTAGGCCTAAATTTACCAAAGATTACCAAAATTACCAACAAATTTAAACACGTAGACAGATTAATATTAGTACTACTTTATCCTACTATGCTGTAATAGAAATGAAATCTGCCGTTTGCACAAAAATACACACGAATAGAATAGGCAAGATACTATCTACACTACACTACAATTCTCAACTGAAATGTGGTTATGTAATTATTACAGAGGGTGGATAATTGTTATTTTTCCTACTGTGCGGGACGGAGAATAAAAGTGTACTTAAATGCTGAAAAAGTATGAGGTTGTTTACAGTAATTTCTCAACAATAGTTCTGTCTAAACTACGCCAGGGACTTGAATTGCAATTATTGGGATGTAGGAACTTGATTATTAATTATTAGCTAACTGCTCATAAATACTGAAAGATCGAGGGTGCGAAATATACATTACGGATACCTTAACTGCCTACTCAGAACTACAAATGATCGGAATACAAGAATCAGCTGATTTTATTCATATTTTTTTGATACACTACACCCTTTGTTCACGACTGTAGCCAACAATGCCAATATTTGAATACGAAGAGCGACAATAATCAATAACAATACGACTGTTAAATATTTCGCCAGTGAAATACTGTCTATTCTGTAGAAATCCTTCCTTTAGATTTCATTATGATTAGGCACAGATTCAGAAACCACGTGTTGAATTGCAAGACTTTCCAAAGGGCAGACGTGGACTCTGACCACAACTTCTTGGTCGTAAAATGTCATCTGAAGTTGAAGAAATTGAAGATAGAAAGGAATGCAAAGAGACGGGAACTAGGCAAGTATAACCAAATGAGTGTGAGGGGTTGCTTGAAGGAAGATGATGCACGAGGACTAAATGGTTTTTCTACAAGTTGCTTTATGTCGCACCGACACAGATAGATCATATGGCGACGATGTGATAAGAAAGGCGTAGGAGTAGGAAGGAAGCGACCGTGGCTTTAAATAAGGTATATCCCCTGCATTTGCCAGGTGTGAAAATGGGGACTAAATGAAAAGGCGGGAGGAAACACAATAGAGGATGAAGGGACCACCGTGAAAAATGAAGTCAGTAGGGCAGCTGATGAAAGGTTAGAAAGAAAGGAAAGATCAACTAAGAATAAATGGATAACTTAGGAGATACTAGAACTGATTGGTGAACAACGAAAGTACAAAGAAATAGCAAAAAATGAGGAGGGCAGGAAAGAATACAGGCGATTAAAGAATTAAATGGATACCATATCATTAAGCAATTTATCCAGATCTTCTGCAGTCTCAAATAAAATAACAATATCATCGGAAAATCTCGGGATTTGATTTTCCTTCCATGGATTGTGATTACCTTTCCGAATTCCTATTTTATTTCCTTTACCTCCTATTCAATATAAACATTGAAAAGGAGGGGAGACAACCTGCAGCCTTGCCTTACTCCTTTTCTGGATTGCTGCTTCTTTTTCATAGCCCTCGGTTCTTAACCCTGCAGACTTTTTTTAATGTGCTTTACCTCGCACCGACACAGATAGGTTTATGGCGACGATGGGATAGGAAAGTGCTGGGAGTGGGAAGGAAGCAGCCGTGGCCTTAATTAAGGTACAGCCCCCAGCACTTTCGTGGTGTGAAAATAAGAAACCACGGGAAACCATCTTCAGGGCTGCCGACAGTGGGGTTCGAGCCCACTATCTTCCGGATGCAAGCTCACAGCTGCGCGCCCCTAACCGCAACACTAATTTTTATACAGATTGTAGATAATCCTTCGTTCTCGATATCCGACCCCGATCACCTTCAAAATCGCAAATAGCTTGGTCCAATCAGCATTATCGAATGCCTTTTATAGACCTACGAACATCATTTACGTGGGTTTGTCCTCCTTAATTCGGTCCTCTAAGATCTGACATGAAGTCAGGAATGCTTCACGCGTTCCTGCATTTCTCCTGAAGCCAAATTGATATTCTCCCAACTCAGTTTCAACTTGTCTTTCCATTCTTCTGTAATTAATATGTGTTAATATTTTGCAGGCGTATGATACTGCGCCCTGGTGGGGGTGTGATAAGCGTCATGCAATTATGATGAATTATTGAGGAATATATATTTCATTTACAGAATAAAGAATATCTTACTGTACATACAGTAAGAGCAGGCCAGGCCGAGATGGTATGGTGAAACATGCACAGACTATTGTCTCCACTGAGATTAACAAACACAATGAACGGCAGAATTAGAATTCTCAGAAATTGTGACGAAGGGGGAAAGAGAAAGGCACGAGTTGTTGACAAGTTGCGGAAAGTTTTCATAGCCCCGGGCAGAATAGGTAGTAGCAACAGCGCAAAGAGCTGGGTGCAGATTTCTGAGAAATGATGGCAGGGTATCTCCATGTACTAGCGGGAGTTGAACGCGGGGATGGCAGTGGAAGAAAAAAATATGAGCCTTCCCGGTCCCGTGGTTTATGTGGACCAATAGAAAATTTCATCGACCAGTCGCAGGTACGCCAATTTCGTATTGTAAGAAGCACTAGCGAGGCTAACTCCGCGGATTAAACTGGTAGAAGGGAGTGAGTTATCAATTCAGAATAAGGTGGAATTTAGGAGCCTTACTATATTATAAAACTTATAAAAATTAATAATTGCGGGAGATTGCATGGTGTAATTCTGAGAATTCATGAATGCTATCTGATGATTGGCTGGAGGCAAAGAACGCCACAATAGAGCGCGAAATCCCAGGCCGGGATACGGCAGCTAAATTCGCAAATATATCCATTACCAGCGAACGATAATAGTTGAGAATTGGTATAGAGCCTTTGAGAACATAATTACATCATTGGATATCATATTTAAGCCACGGGCCGAACCGCAAATTGACGTATGAAGATATCGGGACTGCGCGTCCCAAGATGAACTCCGGTGAACTCGGAAGAGAAGGGATACAGGTATAAATATGAGGTCGTGAATAAGGACTGACAACTACTTTTGACAAAGCGTTCGAGCGGATACCACGCCTGGGGTGCGTGACAACTTCTGATATTTTGTTCGAGCCGTGATTACGCCAGGGGTGCGTGTGTGTACTTACTCGTGGAGTAGGGTTCGAAGTATTATATTGTTACATAGTACAGTGATTCATGACGTGATGTAGCTCATATTACAGTTTTGAGCAGTATAGTAGTATGAAGTGTTTCAAATAGACAGGACTCAGTAAAGCATAACTTACGGAGTGTGAAATTCTACCAACAGATTAGGAAGTGCGTTACGTAAGAACGGTTACGAGTGTTTATGTCACCTAGTAAACAGTCGATTCTAAACTGATACCTGGTCAGCTACACGAACGTGAGACGGGAAATTCAAGTGCGCGCACGGGCCGTTGTAAAGGGGATCCCGAGGTATCCCATGTTCCTAGTGTCCGGGAAAGGAATGAAGAATGCATATCTACATTAAGTGGGCTAGATACAAGGCCGAGAGTGTAAAATTTTTGAGTAGAATTTAGGGTGGAACTTATTCCAGAGTGCAACAGTTATTTTATTTGTTTTTATTCAAAATGTGTAAAGTTGAAAAGGGTCAAGGATTAATTCTTCAAGCTGGCATGAATACCAGTGGAATGCAGGGCTGAGACTGGACGGGGCCTGTGCTTCTCGTCCGGCTTAGCAGACTACAAAAACGAGATGAGTAACCTTTTCAAATATTTGTAGATTGCTATCGTTAGGGGGAGGAAATCATATTATTTTATCATGGTAACTTGATTGTGAAACGAGCCGTTTCCGGCTCGTATAAATTCAAAGATAGATAGACAAAGGGACAAATTAATAGGTACATGATTAGATCGAGCATTCATCATAATTTTGATTATTAAATAGAGTATAGTAGGGTTGAGTTGTTCATTCAAGTACTTGAGTTGTTTGATATGATATGGAGCACGTTTCACGTAAAGATAATGTTAATATTCATTTAGAAGTGCTTCCAAAGTGTTTTTCCAGTATCGGAACTTTTATAGATATTAAGGCATGTTGTTAAGATAATCCAGAGGTAGGGTTGCCAAGTGATATAAATTGTTGTGGGACGGAATGAAGTCCATTGATTTGTTTGTAAATATCGCGAAGTTCGCCAGTGGACAAAATAATAACAATCTGTACAAGTGTCGAAGTAGTTACATTAATATTGGGTAATGTGTAAAGGCGTGTTTAATAATAATCTTTGAGAATAAAGGCACGGGCCTAGTTGGATAGAATGATTGCAAATTAAAGTCATTTAAATGTGGAGATATTATGTGGCATGAATATTTAAGTTGGGCAGTGAATCCTATTTTAACACCAATTGTTGATTTAACGTTTTTGTACTCCATAATAATCATAAATAATTTTGGTAGAAACGAGATAGGCATTTTGATAATATGGTCACGCTATGCTTGAGGCCCAGAGTGATGTGAGCCAAAAGTTGAGATTTGGAGTTTTGTGGGACTGAAATCCGGCCCGAAATGAAAGTGAATTGTACTGATGTTGAAGAAATAGATGGATCTTAAGGCCTACATAGAGGTTGTATTTCTATACCGGTGATATGAGTGGCAGAAGAGAGTCCACACACCGAGGGTTAATTAATGAAAATGTTTTGAAGAGTTCAGATGGATAAATGGACTTCAAAATGGAAAAGGAAGGAATAATTTAACACTTGCAGAGATTGGAGGTATTTGTCCAACTGCGAGGTGTTATGGGATTTGAGAATTGTCTTAGGAGCATATGGTCTCCATGAATTAACGACAGTACGAAAATAAGGTTGCGGGTTCGAACACTATTATGTCCCGACCGATGTGAATTCGGATCTTGGTGATTTCTGTTTGGGAGAGAACGTATGTGACTAAATTATAAAGATGGGGAATAAAAATAAAGATTCTCGAAAGAATAATAATATTAATAATAATAATAATAATAATAATAATAATAATAATAATAATAATAATAATAATAATCCAAGTAAATCATGTCTGGATTGATTAGTGCCAAAATAAATCGGAATTGTAAAAGGGGTTATGCGTTAAACATATTAAGAGTGGACTACCGTGTAACAAGCGAAATTTCTTTTTGAAAATTAATAATAATAATAATAATAATAATAATAATAATAATAATAATAATAATAATAATAATAATAATAAGAAGAAGAAGAAGAAGAAGAATAAATATTTGAAGAAGAAGAATTTTTAAACAAATTATTTATGAACACAATAATGATGGTGGGAATTGAATTGAAAATATTGAAATTTTCAAACCACTTTAATAATGATAATATTTGAAGTATAAAAAAAGAAGCTACTTTTTTTTAAGAAGAAGAAGAATTTACTTTTTATATTTTGGACATAATGATGATGTTGGGAGTTGAAATGAAAAATTTGAGATTTTTAACTAATAATAATAATAATAATAATAATAATAATGAGAATATTTGAAGAAGGAGAAGAAGAATAAAAAGGAAGCTACTTTTTTATGAGAATAATAAGAGCGAGAAGTTGAAGTATTATAGCGAGGATGATTACGGGTGACGATAATCACGATTTCCACTATTAATAATAATGTTGATAATAATAATATTAATAATATTTTTTATATTTTTATTTTATTTTATTATTTCGGATGCTGATGATGAATGATATTAGGGAGGTCAGCTGGCGAATTAACGTAATAATGTCAAGCTGGCATGAATGCATAATAATGGTGATAATAATAATAATAATAATAATAATAATAATAATAATAATAATAATAATAATAATAATAATAATTTAATATTTTTATTTTATTTTATTATTTCGGATGCTGATGATGAATGATACTAGGGAAGTCAGCTGGCGAATTAACGTAATAATGTCAAGTGTTGTGAATAATAAGTTAAGTTAATAGTTGTAAAATGAAGGCAAATCCCTACATCTGCACCATTAGGTTATAGTCGCTTTGTCGTTTCCTTCAACTAACGATTAGCATATCTTGGTTAGGAACCCGGGGAGAGTTTGTAGTTTACCGGGTTGGTCTCATCTCACTCAAAGTGGAGGCGATAACATAGTTCATGTGATCGCGCCCACTTAGCCAACAGGTAATTGGTCCACGACCAAATAGGGTCATGGTGTTAACGAAGGTAAATCTGATACCTTCAGATATCAACGGTTCCACCACCCAAATGGAAGGGTGGTCAAAAGTGATAAATATTATGTAATCATTTTTCAGGAATAATTTGCCAAATTACCGGCAAATCAAGGGTCAACAGATTTTTATTGTGTGTAAAAATTATTTTGTTTACTTAAATAAAATGCTCCTTTAGCATTTGCAAGGAAACAGTTCCAGGTTCTTGTTCTTGTAGAATAGTAAACCCTTGGTAACCGTTTAAATATCCGTCCCCATTCCTAGGACGAAGCCTTCATAATTTTCCTTTGATCTGAATATATATGTATAATTTGTATGTTTGATGATGAGCCCTAAAGTTAAAGATTAGAGTGTCCCGTTCAACCCTGTAGTACTGATTGGATGGCGCCCTTACATTTAGTTTGAGATCTTATATCTCAATATATATTTTGTTATTGTTTATTAGTTGCGATGGATTCGGACCGTAACACTCCCTGAGATAAATGCTGGTTGGGACTCAGGCTTTAAGCGGGTACAATACTTAACTAATAGTGCGGTAGTTTTCACGCTTGTCAGCACCGGCATTCTTGGGATTAGTTATAACAACATTCTGCCGAAAATCGAAAGGCACTTCTCCTGTATCATATGGTACATCTTACACACTAAATGGAATAAATTCGCCGTGCTGGTATCTCCTAAGGCAGTCAGTAATTCAGAGGGTGTGTCATCAATTCCAGGTGCCTTGTTCCTATTTTTGTCCCTCAAAGCTCTATCAAATTCTGATCTCCCATTTCATTATCATCAACAGCCTCCTCTTGTTACGGAACCATATAATCTACGCCTTTACCTTGATCCAACTGTTTGATATGTTCCTAAAATCTTTCTGCCTTGTCTTCTTTCCCTAGAAGTGATTTTCCATCTGAGCTCTTAATGTTCATACACCTATTTTTTTTTTCTTTCTCCAAAAAGGTTTCCTTGATTTCTCTGCATGCAGCACCTACTTTTCCTAGGACCATACAACCTTCATCATCCTTGCACTTCTCTTTCAGCCATTCTTCCTTATTTGTCCTGCACTTTCGATCCACTTCATTCTTCAATCCCCTGTATTCTTTCCTGCCCTCCTAGGTTCTTGTACTTCCGTCGTTCGTCAATCAGGTCTAGTATCTCCTGGCTTATACATTGATTCTTAGCTGATCTTACCTTTCTTTCTAAACTATCTTCAGCAGCATTTCTGACGTCACTCTTCACGACGGTCCATTCTTTTTCCATTGTGCTTCCTTCAACATTTTCATTTAGTCTCGTGCAGCATGTTCGTTGAAACAATTCCAGACCCTTTTTTACTTCAACTTGTCTAGGCTCCATCTCCTTGCAATCCTTCCCTTCTTCAACTTGAGATGGCATTTCATGACCAAAAGTTGTGATTAGAGTCCACGTCCGCCCCTGGGAAAGTTTTGCAATCCAACACCTGGTTTCTGAATCTCTGTCCAATCATAATGAAGTCTATTTCATACCTTCCTTAGTGTCTCCAAGTCTCATCCACGTATAAGCCGTCGATTGCTGTGTTTCAACCAAGTGTTAGCAAGGACTAATTTGTGATTGGTGCAGAATTCAACCTGCCGACTTCCTTTTTCATTCCTTTGTCCCAATCGAATTCTCTTACTGTATTACCTTCTGTTCCTTGGCCTATCACTGCATTCCAGTCTCCCATCACAATTAGATTCTCGTCTCCTTTTACATGTTGTATTAAGTCTTATATCTCTTCCTATATTCTTTCAATTTCCTTATCATCCGCTGAACTAGTAGGTATATAGACATGCACTATTGTGGTAGGCATTGATGTGGTGTCTATCTTGACAACAATAATCCTTTCACTATGCTGGTCGTAGTAGTTTACCCGCTGCTCTATTTCTTATTCATTATTAACACAACTTCTGCATTTCCCCTGTTTGATTTTGTGTTGATAATTCTGTAGTCGCCTGACCAAAATTACTGCTCTCCCTGCCAACGTACTTCACTTATATAAACTACATCTAACTTTAGTCTATCAATCTCACTTTTCAGATTCCCTAACCTTCCACTACGATTCAAACTTCTTTTTTGGCTAGGGGCTTTACGTCGCACCGACACAGATAGGTCTTATGGCAACGACGGGATAGGATAGGCCTAGGAGTTGGAAGGAAGCGGCCGTGGCCTTACTTAAGGTACAGTCCCAGTATTTGCCTGGTGTGAAAATGGGAAACCGCGGAAAACCATCTTCTGGGTTGCCGACAGTGGGATTCGAACCCACTATCTCCCGGATGCAAGCTCACAGCCTCTACGCGCACGGCCATCTCGCCCGGTGATTCAAACTTCTAACATACCACGCTCCGACTCGCGTGATGATTGTCCCCTCTCGTGTAGCCTATACCTGAGATCTGAATAGGGGACTATTTTACTTCCAGAATATTTTACCCCGGAGTAAGCCATCATCAGTATATCATTCATACAGAGAGAGCTGCATGTCCTCGGGTGTTAGTTACGGCTGTAGATTTCCGTTGTTTTTATAGCCTTGTAGCGGTATCAACACAGCTAAGCCATATTGAGTATTAATACAAGGCCATATCAGTCAATCATCTAGAATGCTTCCTTCGCTAATTCCGAAAGGCTGTTACCCCCTCCCCGTTCGAAGAACCATTCGTTACTTTGGTCTCTCGATAGAAATCCATCCGATAGGGTTTCACCTGCGGCTCGGCTATCCGCTTCACTGGGACACGTAAGCCTCTCTACCGCAGCAAGGCCGCAACTTTCTTCTTGTGTTCTTTACTACAGAGCTACAAAACTTGCAGGGCGACTGGCTGGATTCCGGGTTTTCCATCTGCAGCTTGGAACTCTCACTAGAAACCACAATATCACATGCGAATGCAGAATTGCCTTCGTGATCATTGTCACTGGACTTATTTTTATTGTCTTCCTTATGTATCTCGAAAACGCTCTCTTCAATTCAGTCAACTCCTGAATAATTATATCTAATCAATTCCGTCACATATTGACACATTTCCTTCTCTTTCATGTTTATATATTTCTAATAGAAGAAAAACACTTTCCCGGAAATAACTCAACATGAACTCAACCCTATCAACAGAATGTAGAAGATCTCGCTCACAATCAGTGCGAACACAATGCAACTGTCCTTTCTATTTCTACATTACCCTCTCAATCCGTATTACAATTATTTCGCTAACACGAAATGGCGTATGGCTTTTAGTGCCGTAAGTGTCCGAGTACATGTTCGACTCGCCAGGTGCAGGTCTTTCGATTTGACTCCCTTAGGTGACCTGCACGTCGTGATGAGGATGAAATTATGATGAAGACAACACATACACCCAACCCCCGTGCCAGAAAAATTAACCAATGATGGTTAAAATTACCGACCCTGCCAGGAATCAAACCCGGGACCCCTGTGACCAAAGGCCAGCACGCTAACCATTTAGCCATGGAGCCGGACTTCGCTAACAGCAAATCGAATGTCAATAAACAGCTGATCTTTACTTCAACACAACTTGCTCACATCCTCCCTACGTGACATGACCGGTCTCTACGCTACCCTCTCTCCAATCCAACGTGACCTTCAGGTAAGCAGTCAGGGGCGTCCAGTCCAGCCAGTAAGCTCAAGTATTACTTACCTGTGCGGTTTAGCCCTAGATTTCGGGGCCTTGTACTTTAAAGTACCGTAGCAGCTAAGATTTTGGATATGACCTTCTATGATGCATCGCTACTGTCACTGGAATTTCAAAGCAGGTTTCGGTATGAAAGGTAAGTAAATTGCACAGAGTTTTCATCCATCACCTCGCCGTTTGAGCTGCTTATCCTCAACCGTTTCTTCTTTTCACTTCTAGTCTAAAAACCCAAAATTCCCAGGATATAAGGATGATTTCAGCACTGAAATGCAAGACATTCCACGAAGAGAGAGAGAGAGAGAGAGATGTCAGTTGGTAAGTAGACGTGCACAACGATATGTAATAGCCTGTTATACACTGCTGTGCAAAAATTAAGGACGAAAGTAACTTTCGCATGTTGTGTCACTGCCAAGTAACATAGCTCGATGAAACATGAACCATACGTAGGAAGAACTGCTACAGTATGCTACGGTAGGAAACTGAAAGGAGTATGCAATGAGGCGAACAGAAATGACACTTTTATGCACAGACAATAAATTACACGTAAGACACTGCGACTCAAGGTGGTACCCTGGACATCACAAAAGAAGGGACATGTTCTTAAAGGAGTGTGTGATCACCACGGACAGCGATGCATTCTCTGCAACGTGGTCCCATCATGGCCACCAGAATGATAAGGAGTTGTATTAGCTGGGCGTACCATTCCACCAACAGCGCGGTTGACAACTGCTGGATGGTCGTTGGTGCACGTGGACGTGCTGCAATACATCTGTCCAACATATCCCACACGTGCTCGATGGGATTTAAGTCGGGGGAACGGGCAGGCCAGTCCATTCGCCGAATATCCTTTCGTTCCAAGAACTCCTCCACCTGCGCTGTTCGATACGGTTGTGCATTGTCGTCCACAAAAATGAAGTCAGAGCCAAATGCACCCCCTGAAAAGACGCACATTGGGAAGGAGTACACTGTCACAATAACGTTGATCTGTGAGTGTACCGCATTCAAAGATTTGGAGGTCGGTACACCTATGCAACATTATGCCTTCCCCCACCATAACATTTGGACCACAAAAATGATCATGTTCGACAAAGTTCCTGGGTGTATTACGTGTTGCCACCTCTCGACAGATGAGGGTACATCGAATCACTACTCAGACTGAATCTGCTCTCATCTGAGAAGAGCACGCGACCCCACGCCTCGTCGATCCAGACCTGATGCTCTTGGCACCGTCTGTTTGACGTTAGTCTCTTCTTGATTGTTGCACAATGTAGCGGTCCTCTGCTGCTCTAGTTGACCGTGATCGACCCACTCATCTCCTTTGGGAAGCTGTGCGTGTGGTTCGGAATGCTCTCCGTGCACGTGAAACAATGCTGTGAACAATACCAAACTCCTGGGCTACACTCGTCACAGTTCATCCTTCTTCCTGTTTCCTGATGATTCTTCCCCGTGTGAAGTCATCCAAATGATGTCTTCGGGCCATGTTGTAATGAATAACACTACCGCAGTGCATCGCAACTGCTCGCTGATTGACTCACACTGCCTTGTCCCGTTCCTTCAACTGCCTCGTTTTGTGGGGCCAGACCCATTTGGCGCTATAGTCGCGCTGACTTCACACCAGGTTTCTATGTACGTGTGGGAGACCTCTGGCAACATGTTACTGCACTTTCATTCACTTCCACCTAGTAGTTTATATGTTAGGTTGCTTTATCTATCTCATCCCTAAGTTTTGCACAGAAGTATATGTTATAAGCTTACCACCAAAAGTGAATTGGTGAAGTACGATCGACTTGTACCACGAATCAATTCACAACGTTTCTGCATACTTCATTCGAGAGCCCAAGAGACTAGTTTCAGACCATGTGATGTGCATGTGGGCTTTCTGATATATTTGACTGGTGGCCCACACTCACATTACTAGCGGCTGGGACTAAAGCTCAACAAAAGTTCGCGTCTTCCCGCTTCAACGAGAGTCAGGTAAGTTTAAAATGTTATAGTCATAATGTATAGCGACACTTGTGCTCATTGTGTTTAAATCTCGAACTCACTCATTAAATGAATATAAGATACAGGTGATACATTTTGTATTTTATGATCAAATAGACTTAGTCCGCTACACACGTTCAATTCGGCTTGTCAGTTCGGCTTGACAGTTAGAATTGACAAATCGAACTGACGCAGAAATCGCATGCACACGTTCAGTTTGGTGTGTCAATTCGATGTGGTCAACTCCAAACTTTGGTCGTGCTTGTGTTTCGGAAATTGCAACTTCATGTTTTCGGACGATGAGTTATTACTGATGTATGATGCAGTGGATTGTGCAATAGTGAAAAGAAGGCGTCAATTCAAGCGGAATGTGTGGGTTAAAGACTGGCTTTTAAAACAAGCCCAGTACTCCCGTGTTAACCTTTAAAAAGAGCTTCGATTTCACCCCAAAGATTGGCATAGTTATTTGCGGATGAACGAAGAAACACATCTAGATCTGCTGCCCCGTGTATCTCCGTTGATAAAAGACACTGATAACGAAGATTTGGACGCACGCACATATGGATCGTTAACGTTGTACAGATGGCGCAGCGAACGAGTCCCGTACTCAACAGAACGCGCACTGCCTCTACGTGACCATAACGCAGTAGCGACCAGCTTCAAGCGGACAGTGTAGGCCCTACGTCAACATGTGTAGATGTAAGGATGTGACAGTGTGGTCGTGCCCATGGTCATACGGTGCGTGAAGTTGCTGGATTTGTTGATGTTTCGCAGTGGACTTTTCAAGGTATCTGCAAGCAGTGGTGTTCTACACATGGCCACGAAACACGACGTGAGAATGGTGGTCGGAAGAAGATCCTGAATGAGAGGTACCGGAAACGCGTTTCACGTCTTGTGAATCAAAATCGCTTCCCAGCCCGACAGAAATTGCTGCAGTCATTGAATGAAGGTCCATCTCAACCTGTTAGCAAGAGAACACTGCGACGGAAACTGCATGCAATGAGCATTTGGATACTGTCACCTCGCAAGAAGCCGTTGGTCATACAGATACATAAAGCTGCGCGTCTTCAATGGGCAAAAATTCATCGAACGTGGACTGACTGGCGGAGCGTAATGTGATCTGACGAATCGCGTTTTGCCTGTATTCCAATGACGCACATAGTCGAGTCCACCGAAAGCCAAATGAGGCATTTTATCCTGGATGTGTGCAAGGTCAGGTTCAGCCCAGAGGTGGGACTGTAATGTTTTGGGGATGTTTATCGTATCACGGATTGGGCCTGCTCACTGAGGTGACAACTAACATGAATCAGCATGTTCATTTAAACATTCTGGATGATCAGGTGTCGCCTTTCAGTCAATATCTGCATGATGAGTATGTATTGACACCCCAATTTTTCAAGATGACAACAGCAAAGTTCATCGGGCTGGACGCATATGTGACTGGTTTATGAATACCCCCGCCCCTTCCCCATTACATCTCAATTGGCCTGAAAAATCACCTGATGTGAACCTCGTTGGAAGTCTCGCCGACATCAGCATCTCCACAATTTGGTTGAATTGCACGATCAAATCCTCAGCGAGTGGCTTAACTTGGATCCGACGTACCTGCACAACCTTGTAGACTCAATTCCTAACCGAATTAAGGCGGTTGTCAAGTCCAGAGGCTGAGTTACACCGTATTAAATGATGCTTGTAATGATTCCTTCAGGGTTGACAATTTTTTCGCCCGGTGAGCTTATTTTCATTCGTTGAAATTAAATTACGTGGTAATAATGAACTTAGTAACAGAGGATGTTATGACGAATATTCTAGTCTTTTACTATTATTAATAATAATCCTGTTTGTCATCAATGTACCTTTCTTGTACAGGTTCAGTGGTGCAACAGGCTCAATTTCGGACTTGGGTGGGAGTTCAGAGCCAAGTATCCTTCCTGCCATCACGTGCTAGCTTTAGTTAAAATTCCACTCGCGTCGCCAGAATTTACACCAGAGACGTTTTAGTTGGGAGTCGAGTGGCTACATTACAGTCACAGAGTATACTAAGTGGTATGAATAGTGTGGCCTTGTGCTTCCCTTTGGGAGCGAATGAGTTCGAGTTCCACCGCCGTTAGACTTCAATCAATCAATCAATCAATCAATCAATCAATCAATCAATCAATCAATCAATCAATCAATCAATCAATCAATCAATCAATCAATCAATCAATCAATCAATCACTACTGATCTGCATTTAGGGCAGTCGCCCAGGTGGCAGATTCCCTATCTGTTGTTTCCCTAGCCGTTTCTTAAATGATTGCAAAGAAATTGTAAATTCATTCAACATCTCCCTTGGTAAGTTATTCCAATCCCTAACTCCCTTTTATATAAACGAATATTTGCCACAATTTGTCCTCTTGAATTGAAACTTTATCTTCATATTGTGATCTTTCATACCTTTAAAGACACCACTCAAACTTATTCGTCTACTGATGTCCTTCCACGCCACATCTCCACTGACAGCTCGGAACATACCACTTAGCCGAGCAGCTCGTCTCCTTTCTCCCAAGTCTTCCTAGCGCAAACTTTGCAACATTTTTGTAACGCTACTCTTTTGTCGGAAATCTCCCAGAACAAATCGAGCTGCTCTTCTTTGGATTCTTTCCAGTTCCTGAATCAAGTAATCCTGGTGAGGGTCCCATACACTGGAACCATACCCTAGTTGGGGTCTCACCAGAGACAAATATGCTCTCTCCTTTACATCCTTACCACAACCCCTAAATAGCCTCATAACCATGTGCACAGATCTGTAACCTTTATTTACAAACATATTTATGTGATTACCCCATTGAAGATCTTTCCTTATATCAACACCCAGAGACTTACAATGATCCCCAAAAGGAACCTTCACCCCATCAATGCAGTAATTAAAACTGAGAGGATTTTTCCTATTTGTGAAACTCACAACCCAACATTTATCCCCGTTTATCATCATACCATTGCCTACTGTCCATCTCACAACATTATCGAGGTCATTTTGCAGTTGCTCACAATCTTGTAACTTATTTATTACTCTGTACAGAATAACATCATCTGCGAAAAGCTTTATCTCTGATTCCACTTCTTTACACATATCATTGATATTTATATAAGAAAACATAAAGGTCCAATAATACTGCCTTGAGGAATTCCCCTCTTAATTATCACAGGGACAGATAAAGCTTCACCTACTCTAATTCTCTGAGTTCTAATTTCTAGAAACACAGCCACCCATTCAGTCACTCTTTTGTCAAGTCCAATTGCACTCATTTTTGCCAGTAGTCTGCCATGATCTACCCCATCAAATGCCTTAGACAGGTCAATGGCGATACAGTCCAATTGACCTCCTGAATCCAAAATATTTGCTATATCATGCTGGAATCCGACAAGTTGGGCTTCAGTGGAATAACCTCTCCTAAACCCAAACTGCCGTCCATCAAACCAGTTATTAATTTTGCAAACATGTCTTATATAATCAGAAAGAATGCTTTCCCAAAGCTTACATACAATGCATGTCAAACTTACTGGCCTGTAATTTTCAGCTTTATGTCTATCACCCTTTCCATTATATACAGGGGTAACTATAGCAACCCTCCATTCATTTGGCAAAGTTCCTTCATGCAAACAATAATCAAACAAGTACTTCAGATATGGTACTATATCCCAACCCATTGTCTTTAGTATATCCCCTCAAACCTTATCAATTCCAGCTGCTTTTCCAGTTTTCAACTTGTGTATCTTACTGTAAATGTCATTGCTGTCATTGGAAAATTTTAATACTTCTTTAGTATTAGTCACCTCCTCTATCTGGACATAATACTTGTAACCAACAATCTATACATAATGCTGACTGAATACATCTGCCTTTTGAAGATCCTCGCATACACACTCCCCTTGTTCATTAATGATTCCTGGAATGTCCTTCTTGGAAGCTGTTTCTGCCGTAAAGTACCTACACATACCCTTCCATTTTTCACTAAAATTAGTGTGGCCACCAATTATGCTTGCAATCATGTTATCCTTAGCTGACGTCTTTGCTAGATTCAATTTCCTAGTAAGTTCCTTCAATTTCTCCTTACTTTCACAGCCATTTCTAACTCTATTTCTTTCCAACCTGCACCTCCTTCTTAGTCTCCTTACTTCTCTGTTATAATATAGTGGATCTTTACCATTCCTTATCACCTTTTATAAGGTAAAAACCCATTTTCACATCAACAATTGCTTTAAACCCATCCCAGAGTCTGTTTACATTTTTATTTACCGTTTTCCACCGACCATAGTTAGTTATTAAAAACTCCCTCATGCCTGTTTTATCAGCCATATGGTACTGCCTAACAGTCCTAATTTTAATCTCTTCCTTTCTTTCACATTTAATATTAATTACCACAAAAACAGCTTCGTGATCACTAATACCATCTATTACTTCGGTTTCTCTATAGAGCTCATCTGGTTTTACCAGCACCACATCCAGAATAATATTCCCTCTAGTTGGTTCCATCACTTTCTGAATCATGTGCCCTTCCCATATTAACTTATTTGCCATTTGTTGGTCATGCTTCCTGTCGTTCGCATTACCTTTCCAATTGACATTTGGTAAATTGAGATCACCCGCTACCATCACATTCCTTTCCTTATCGTTTCCCACATAGCTGATTATCTTATCAAATAATTCTGAATCAGCATCTGTGTTACCCTTTCCTGGTCTGTACACTCCAAAGACATCAAGTTGCCTATTATCTTTAGAAATGAGCCTTACCCCTAGAATTTCGTGCTTGTCATCTTTAACTTTTTCGTAGCTTACAATTCTTATTTCACGAGAATGAATACTCCCCCCTCCCTACCTTTCCTATCCTATCTCTACGATTCACCCTTCAGTTCCATGAGAAAATTTCTGCATCCATTATATCATTTCTCAGCCATGATTCAACTCCAATTAAAATATTACAATTACTTAATTCTATTCCTTTCTTTACAATACTTCTACAGTTGAGCACTAACAGTTTTATGTCATCCCTACTTGAATTCCAGTTCCCTATTACCTTAACACCACTCCCTAGGCCACCCTGTTTCCCTGAATGTAGGCTACCTCCCTGTAAACCTTCTAAACAAATTTCCTAACTTATATGTACCACTGCTGTTTAAGTGAAGGCCATCTGAGCGCAGATCCCTATCTCCTACCCACCCATTAGGATCTAGAAATTTCACTCCCAGTTTTCCACATACCCACTCGATAGTCTCATTTAAATCCCCAATCACCTTCCAGTCAGCATCCCTCCTACACAGTATTGCACTGATAACAATCTCCGCTTCACCCGTGCTGCATTTACCAGATCCCACACATCCCCAACTATGTTGGTACTTATACCTGCTTGTCTTGCATTGTTAGTACCAACGTGAAACACTACCACCTTCTCCTTTGCCTCCTCCTTCTCTTCTACTTTCCGCAACATCAGCCTTAACCTAATTCCCGGATAACACTCTACTCTGGTACCCTTTCCTCTACACACTGTCCCGACATATCAAACGATAGAATCCCCCATGACCAGAGCCTCAATCCTACCCACCTCATTTGATCCCCTCCCCTCCTTGTCAGCCCTATCTTTCCTGACAGCTGCAGAAGCTACTTCCTCCTCCATTTTCTCCATCCCATGACCCTGTTCCACCTGTCTTTTCCTATCCACTACTCCACATTTCCCTTTCCTACCTCTTCCCTTTCTCCTACTTCCAAACTTCGCGGCAACAATTCCCTGTTCCTCATCTTCCCTCGGTTGTTCTACCTGCAGTGACTCGTACCGATTTCTCACCGACACCTGTCCTGAATTTTGATCCTGAATTTAGCCCTTAGCCTGCAATCTCCTTCCCCTTAAAACATTAGACCACCTGTCTTCCACAATTCCCCCCTTTCCTTCCAATCTCTCTATTACACTTACTGTATCCTGTACATTGTTTGCAGGCCTTCTTTCCTTCCTGTCCTCTGAGAGAATCCTAATTATCACCCTCAAACTCTCCAACTACTCCCTCATACTCCTTAATGCCTGGCCACACCCACAGTTCCTGCACTCGCGCTGCTTAGCCATTTTCTACTAAATAATGAAAAGAAAAGGAAAAATAAGATAACTTTTTCTGTGCAAAATAAAAATAAAAGGAAGGAAATATTGTCTACGACATTACACGACAGTAAGTTATTTAATATAGGCTACTACTACACTACAATACTACTTAATTGTACTATTTTTATTCCTACAACACGCTAACACGATTAAAATTGCTGTTAATTACTGGAAACAGAGAATAATAGACAAGAATTACACAATTCTTGACTGCAGTTAAGTCTACCCTAATTACAACAACTGAATTTCTAGTAAGAGAGTTACTACAGATACCACAGAAACGTTACTATACTATACAAATATTTCACAGTAATAGAGTAAACACACTACTTTATAATAAGATGCTATAATACACTACAATAATTTTAAACTACGTTCAGACGTATTCTAATTACAACAGGTTATTACCAAGCACAAACAGAAAAGAAAATTACCATTAAAGTTTGAAATTCGCAAAACTACTCAAAATTAGAGAATAGGCACTCTAATTTCTAATAAGTTACTATACTACACTACAATAATGTTTAAACTACGTTCAGGCGTATCCTAGGTTATTACTAAGCACAAATAGAAATGAAAATTCCAATTAGGCCTAAGAACTACCGGTAGGTACTCAAAGATTACCAACAAAGTTAAACACGTAGACAGATTAATATTAGTACTACTTTATCCTACTGAGCTGTAATATAAAATAAACCTGACGTTTGCACAAAAATATACGCGAATATAACAGGCAAGATACTATGTAATATACCGTATCTACACTACAATTCTCAACTGAAATGCGGTTATGTGATCTTTACAGATGGTGGATTACTATTATTTTCCCTACTCCGCGGGATGGAGAATATAAGTGTCCTTAAATGCTGAAAAAATGAGGTTGTTTACAATAATATCGCAAAAGTATTTCTGTCTAAACTACGCCAGGGACTTGAATTGCAATGATTGGAATGTAGGAACTTGATTACTAGCTAACCGCTCGTAAATACTGAAATGTCGAGGGTGTGAAATATAAATTACGGATATTTTAACTGCCTACTCAGAACTACAAACGATCGGAATACAAGAAACAGCTGATTTTTATTTATATTTTCTTGATTTCACAGACTGTAGCCAACTATGCCAATATTTGAATAAGAAGAGCAACAATAATCAATAACACTTACGATTGTTAACTATTTCGCCAGTGAAATACTGTCTATTCTGTTGATATCCTTTCTTTAAACAAAATTTACAACAGTATCGCGTTATTAAAAAATTTATTACCTTCGTGATAGATGGGACCGTTGAACTGCTATTTGAAATATCCTGTCAAATGCCTGCACTAATAGATAATACCGCTGCCGAAGTTACGACTCTTTTTATTATCCCGTCTTTGTAAGTACCTTATTTTATCAACAAACCTATTGATATTTTAATAATACCGTTAAAAAGAAAGATATATTTCTTCTTTCACGCAGACCTAAATTACCGGATGTAATCTAGCGAACGCCTACGGAACTACTCAGTGTGAAAACTGTAAATAAATGCCACTAATCGCAAATTACTACAAATAAACACTAAACACAACTATTTGAGGAGCTAAATGTATCACACACACATAAAATTTGGAAAATTTCTACAATTATTAACTACTTTATCGCTGAGATAACACAGAGCTCTTGGAACAGTCAACCACTCGCTAGCGCATCCAACAATGCATCTTAAAAATGACGTGAAAATGATTTGTAGGTGTATGACGTATCTGTAATATTAATTAAGAAAAGAGTCCCATATTATGCAAATCTCACCTCGTTTTTACTCTCGAATAAGATATTGCTAAAAAATAGGGATCATAGAAACTGTACTGCGAATGATGTGTTTTCAGCAACGGTATCAGATACAATTACCGTACATTCTTTTGACCGGAGAAGATGAAAACTAAATTTTGATCCACTTAGACATGACCCAACATTTCACTGGAAATGTCAAATGGTGTAGGGGAGGAAGTGCTGAAACCAAGCCACATGAGAAAAGCACTCTCAAGTGTAAGACAGAGTAGGAGATAAGACGCGACGCAACGAACAGTCTAATACGCCCAGAGGTGTGGCCCCTTTTACAGGGTTCCACACTAACAGAAGACACTTCCTGTTTTTTCTGCATGTTTCACGTGTGCCAACGTCAAATTTTGGTGCGCAAAATTATGCGATATTCTGATCCAGACATAGGATAAATATGTGAGGCACATCAATTAATAGAGCTGAATTTTCTGTGTATCCCAGACTGAAATTATGGAATACTTTATTTACGGGGTGAATTGAGATCACCAGACGTCCAGCTGTAATGTATTGCTAACTCGTGTGAATATAGCACGTCTCCCAAGCCGAGAATTGCGCCCTAAGTTAACCCCTCCCAAGAAGGGACGCGAGTGCCCTAATTAATGGCGGGAGCGTCATTACTTAAGAACTACCGATCGGATTGCGATCACATTTGGCTCGAGTGAAAGAAGGAATCGAGATCTACCATACGCAACCTTTAAATTTCTTGAACTCCAGTTATTAACGGAGCCGATGTCCATAATTCAGCGTGAAGGAGTCTTCCATCCTAGGGTCAGCGGGCTGACAATATAAGGCCGGTCCCGATCCACGCTGGGCAGTCAATGGGAGAGTCTCGTTACCACTTACAAAGACGAAGTTATTGTGCTCGTCGTGATCGTACAACTTTTACAAAGACGAAGTTATTGTGCTCGTCATGATCGTACAAGTATACAACCCGGGAGGGCATTTTGTGAACTGTGTATTAGGAACTTGAACAATAGCCAATCGAGCCTAGGCAAGTGTCTCAGTGCTGTACGTAATTAATTAAGTAGGCCGCTGGAAGAAGTTGTAGAAATGAATAGCGGGAGTTCGCTATGAACAACGCCGGCATAAATTAGTGCGCCCTATCAGTAAATTAGTGGTATCCAATTCGTAGCAGTAACAGTCGGTGGTAGAATAGCGTCGACAGGGACAATCCGCTTTTCAGAGTAAGGATTCCTCAAGCCTTGTGAGTCACCCTAATACTGTGTTAATGCGTGCCTCCCTTGATTAGAGTGACTTGCCTCCATAAGGGAAACTCCTGTGCAAATTCGGTGTATGTGTCGTTGTAGACAAAGGGAACATGTGACGAGTGCTGGAACTGATCCAATTGGATTACTTCAAGATATGTAGCAGTTGAACGAACCGATCAGGATGATGGACAGTCGCAAACCAGGTTCGAAGGCTGATACTCTCGTTTACAGCGCCGAGAGGAAGGACGAGTAGAACTCTTTTTTTTTTTTTTTTTTTTTTTTTTTTGCTATTTGCTTTACGTCGCACCGACACAGATATGTCTTATGGCGACGATGGGATAGGAAAGGCCTAGGAAGTGGAAGGAAGCGGCCGTGTCTTTAATTAAGGTACAGCCTCGGCATTTGCCTGGTGTGGAAAGAAATATTAAAATGTGTGGTAAAATAGTTCTATAAGTCTCATATGAAACTTGCAATTCACTGTATTTCTCCAGATACATACGATGCATCTTTTTTATATTTAGCTCTTCTGATAGATATGTTCTGTTCTGTTCGTGTTCTGAAGGGAATAGAGACTCTTTCTACCTTTATATGAAGCAATATGCTCAATGACAGCTTTTTCTTTACTTTCGCTTAATTTATGTGGGCGAGTTGTGTGCTTACCTCTGCCATCGCTTGGTGATTTTCCTGCTTTCATGTAAACTTGCAGAGTTTCAACTCTTCTCTTAGTTATGCCATGTAGAGCTTGGAATGCCTTCCAGCACAATGGAATTTCTTCACACACACACTATTTCTCAACACTCTAACCTTGTAAGTATAAGAGAAGTCGTCAAAACTCGCAGTCTCTTCGTCATTGCATGGTCTTCTCCTTGCCACCTTTGCAACTGAAATTAGTTTCGCTCATCTATTGTGTTCATGTTGTTGAATGCAGAAATATATTATTACGTCTTTTTTCAACAGAAATATTTTTGAAACACTTTAACCTAACACACTTGCAGTCACTACCAGTACAGTGAGAAGCAAGTAAACGTTTCTTCTTAACTTCTCTCATTCTGCCGCTCTTCTTCCTCTTCTTAGTTGAATGTTCTTTATTCATATTAAATTTACAGCACAATGTAAATCAGTGAATTAATACTGAACTATTTCACACCACGAGATCAAACAAACAAAAACAGCTGAATCCCTGCCAACATTATTCAACAACATGCTTACCAATATAAGGAAGGTGATCTCGTACCCATTTGGACCTTCCGCGTTTTTACTTGCTTTCTTGGACTCTCCTCGTTATTCTTCGGTTTCTTGTGGACTATACCCGATTTTCCATTGGACGGCATTTCTTAGAATGGCCACAGCACAGTGACTACCCACTGTATGCGACTGGCAGTTACACAGAACGTGCTTTATACAATCCTCTACAAGATGGCGGCAGTATCTCGATGTCAACAAAAAATGAACATTCCCCGTTTCTCCCCTGCAGTCCTCAAATATTAAAATATTCAAGCTCTTTAGGCCTTTTCAATTGTGAAAATTACCAGTGTTTCACCCAGTGTTGTGGAAGATAGTGTTGTATATGGTGCAAGAGTTGCAAGAATGTTGTGAACAGTACAAACTCCAAGTTCCCGAGCCAAGAAAATTAACTATGCAAGATCAAAATCTCTCAACCCACCAACGAATCAAACCCAGGGCCTCGAGGACTGAAGGCCAAGATGCTGACCACTCAACCATGGAGCTGGACAGTGTTATATAACGACAGATGGAAAAGGTAAGTGAGGTCATAAGAATAATGAAAAAATACAGTGAGATAAGACATAACACTACCATACAAGGCAGTAAATTCGCAGGAAGGAAATTCAAAAATATACTGATTTCAGTGTGGACTGGGAATGGGACGAAAGGCAGGGGGGATGATAAGTAACTTATAATGTATAAGAAGTGGAAATACAATGTAGGAAAATTTCTTATATAAGCTTCTACCCATACATCAACGAAAACATTAGTAATTTTCTTCATGTAACAGTCCTTTTTATTTATAACTACGGAGGCATTGTTAAAAAAGGTACATATCTGTGATGTATCTGCAAAGAAAAGAAGTTATACTCCCTAAAACAACAATTATCATCTCGTAAAGAAAAATTATCATATATTCGAGTGGCAGATCCTTTGCAAAATCCAGATGACAGAAACTATGGATCAGAAATACACGAGAAAAAAACATGGCACAATATGTTTCCAAGGTATTCTACAGTGACTCTTGATAATAAAGTCAGTGTTTGAAAAAATATAAGACAGACTTCAAGAAAACTACAGATCAATTGATCTAATTTTTACATTATGTACAATCTTAGAATCGTTAATATAGGAAGATAGTAGATTTTATTTAAAACAAATGGAATTTAATAAATGCATAACAGTTTGGTTTCAGAAAGGGATTAACCATCACATATCGCCCCCACTAAGGCAAACTAGCGAAAGTGACGAACTAGGGAACCTGTAGTTCTAAAGTTTTGGTCTAGATTTGATTATTTATATATATTGTACAAGGAACCGCCAGCGGTCTGGAACATAATATATTTCAGCGCGAGGTACTGCTAAGTAAACAAAGTCACAGCTGGAACTTTTGGTGAGAGAACGAGTAAATACGTCACGAGCTCCATGCAAGGAAGTGATATTGCTGTGACGCGCCGATCACGTGTACAGCGCGTGATTGCATGGAAAGGAATGGAACTTATTTTTACGATATCTTGATCCGGATAAGCTATCAAATAATGGAATATGTCATTTTGTAGCCCATCATTTGAAAGCAAACATAACCAAATTTCAAGTGAATCGTTCCACGGATTTACGAGTATTTCCACCTCAAAGGAGATCAATACTGCCTCGGCAGAATGATATAAAAGGAGATGGATTCGCCAAGTAAAAGTCAGTTCATAACTAGCAGCTGAAGGAACAGCACAATGTTGTACGCGAGTGACTGCGCCGAGGTTCGAACAAAGCCGCCACGAGTGAGGTTTGCCGGTAAGAACTCTGCCGTAATTGTCGTCAAAAGACTTGTATTCAAAGTGCTACTTTTACAAATTTTTCGAAAATTAAAATACGAACTTAGTTTTCACGAACTACTAGGACTGTTTCGAGAATGTGTGACAATAACTTTCGGACTGTTTCGAGAATGTGTGACAATAACTTAAACGGTGGAATACTGCCTTTTAACTTCAACTCAGTTGAAAGCGATTGTGCAGTACTTGTACTCACACCAGATTTATTTTTAGCTTGAAACATTTGAAATTTATAAGCGTGTGCATATTAACGCAATTGTCCAGTGAAATACTTAAATACTTAGTCTGTTAAAACCAATAACGCAATAAAAGGTGCTTAAAGATTGGTATTTAATTAAAGTGTGATTAACTCTAAACAGCATCAAAACATTCATCGCGGGTGAACAAGACAGTGCCGCATTAGACGATCTCTTCCTTGTAACACTCCAACTATTTGAACGTACAAACATTCATGAGTTTAAAACATCTACTGTTGTAAATAGAACTTTTCTTCTTGTGTCCTACCAATGATTATGTTGGAACTGTGTTTTTCCCCTGAACAGTTCTTCCGATAAATGAGCTTTCATAATTTTGTTGCCAGTGTTAAGAACAGTGAACAAGTGCGCATTACAAAATACCGTGCATACTTTTATGAAGTGCAAATACGAGTTATTTTGAATAGGACACTACTAAGCAATCATAGTCAGTTGAACATTCACGTGTTCGCTAACACTACACAGTGACGCGTGAAATCGTGACAGGTGCCTATTTCTCGTAATCATGATATGCCTGCCGCTACACAAGCTGAATCTCGAATCGTCGTGGGACCTGTCAACAAGGGAATAGAACTGCGGTATCAACGTGGGATATGGAGCGTGGTGCTATGTTGATGACTTCACGACATCGGCTGCCTATGGTAACAACTTGCTGTTCGCTGACCAGCAGCTGTCTACATTCCAGTCCTGAGTTCCAGTAAAAACAGGTGATATGAAGTGCATTTTAAACCACTTTTAAAGCAAGTGCATAAAATTCCACAAAAACTAACTTTCTTCTTGCAAGTGAAATAGTAAAATCAGTGACTTCGTTTAGCAGCTTTACGAACAATTATTACAACGCTCATTGGAAACTAGACTTTTTCTAAATTCTAGATTGCGTTATTTTCGAAATGTTAAATTTTTCATATGTATAAAAACTTTTATGGAGAAATTCACAAACTTTGAAAGTGAAAGAGTATTTATTTTAAAGTGAAGGAATATTTATTATTTAAAAAGACTGTAGGAAACAAGTGAAATTTATTATTTAAAAAGACTGTAAGGGAAAACAATTCAGCATTTGGAATTTGGAATTTGATCTTCTGACGAAAGACATTCATTTCAATTAATTTATGGTGGCTTACGTAAAAACAAATTTTCAAAACATAAAGATAAAGGCAATCTTTTGTGGATATCATGTTTTTAAATCAGGCAAACATTGCATTACGAAAATTTCGTAAAAATAACTTGCTTTAATGTTCAAATAATTTGCCAACGAAACAAATATTTCGTGAAAAGGAGCAGGAATATTACAGTAGGAAACATTGCCCATAAATGCATGGTGGTGAATAAATTGAATTTTAAGCCTAACTATTATTTTGCTCTGCGTACGCCTCTCTGTACCTACTCCATAAGAACCGTCCACCCCTACGTGAAGATTCTCATGCCCAGATCCCTGATCGTTTCCCGGTACAATATATAACGCCTATCCTCTAACAAAATCTCACATTTGCAGCTTGTTCTGTATGGCTAACACATAAAACCAATCATTAAATACAAAAATTGATTTTACATAAGTAATCACTGAAGCAACTGCCTTGAAAAGACTGAGTGAATCATATGGCATCATAGGAACAGCTCAGGATTGGATTGAGTCATAAGTGAATAACAAGTGACTACAAACAGAAATTTGTTTTAATAGTCTCAGAGGAGTATTCCACAATCAGATCAATTTCAGTCAAGAATCTAAACGGTGTACTACAAGGCTCTGTTCTTGGTTCCCTACAATTTATTCTCCGTATAAATGATCTATCTTATCAAGAAAATAGTTTGAATTATATTCTATTTTGACTCCAAAATGTAATGTAACCAACATTTTCGACAGTACTTGAATGATTAAAAACTAACTGAACAAATCCCGAGTATACCAAGATGTGCCCTATCAGTCTCATTTTCCGGTCACATTTTGCCAAGCATTGTACTCTCACCATCCTAAACAGCCAAATAATGTACATTTTTCTTTTTAATGTTAGAAGCAAGCAGAGAGGAGGGGAGGGTATTCAAAAGAGGTCTTATGTGTGATAAATATCCAAGTTATTTGAAAACATTTAAGAAGAGGTAGGTAAACAGTCGATAGGGAATCTGCCAACTAGGCAAAGGCCCTAAATGCAGACTATTGCTGATATATTGATTGACTACTTGTAGTACCCATCGATGGGACAATCACATAGCATGTGCAAAATTATCCCCTGCTACATTTTGCCAATTTTCATTCTAGATGTTTAACTCAGGATGCAGCAGTAATCCCATCTATCAGAGATGAGTGGCAGCAGAAGAGACAAATCACATCACAACAAGCGTCAGTGTAATGTTATTGCTGATCAGTTTTATAAGCTTTCAATATTGTAGCTATTCACATTTAGTTTTCTTCTGACTGACATTGCGGCATCTAACGTAAAGGGAGTCCTTCTTTATTTCACGACTCCCGCTTATCTTATTCTTCAAGCCATCATTCCTTCCTTTAAATTATTTCTCATTTTTTTAACCATCTTCACAATTTTCCTTGTCGATATGGACAGGTGATCACATGGTTTTACACCTTAAGATATTCATGACAAATACCATTGCCAGTTAATTAGACTGAACAATATTTCCATGTTAGCAATGCACGGCGTTGATATAGACTAAGCAACAAAAGTCTAAATTCATCAATTCTACAATCCACTTTGTCGTAGTTAAAACTAAATGTGATAGAAAGGAAGGTATTAAAAGTAGGACAATTAGGCAGTACCATATGGCTAACAAAGCAGGCCTGAGGCAGTTTCTAAAAAGTAATTATGATCAGTGGAAAACAGAAAATAAGAATGTAAACAGACTCTGGGAAGGGTTTAAAGAAATTGTTGAGGAATGTGAAAACAGGTTTGTACTTTTAAAGGTGGTAAGGAATGATAAAGACCCACCTTATTATAATAGAGAAATAAAAAGACTAAGAAGGAGGTGCAGATTGGAAAGAAATAGAGTTAGAAATGGCTGTGGAAGTAAGGAGAAATTGAAGGAACTTACTAGGAAATTGAAACTAGCAAAGAAGGCAGCTAAGGATAACATGATGGCAAGCATAATTGGCAGTCATACAAATTTTTGTGAAAAATGGAAGGGCATGTATAGGTACTTTAAGGCTGAAACAGGTTCCAAGAAGGACATTCCAGGAATCATTAATGAAGAAGGAGAGTGTGTATGTGAGGATCTTCAAAAGGCAGAAGTATTCAGTCAGCAGTATGTAAAGATTGTTGGTTACAAGGATAATGTCGAGATAGAGGAGGAGACTAAGGCCAGTGAAGTATTAAAATTTACACATGATAACAATGACATTTACAATAAGATACAAAAGTTGAAAACTAGAAAAACAGCTGGAATTGATAAGATTTCTGGGGATATACTAAAGACAATGGGTTGGGATATAGTACCATATCTGAAGTACTTATTTGATTATTGTTTGGTCGGAGGAGCTATATCAGATGAATGGAGAGTTGCTATAGTAGCCCCTGTGTATAAAGGAAAGGTTGATAGACATAAAGCTGAAAATTACAGGCGAGTAAGTTTGACATGCATTGTATGTAAGCTTTGGGAAGGCATTCTTTCTGATTATATTAGACATGTTTGTGAAATTAATAACTGGTTCGATAGAAGGCAGTTTGGTTTTAGGAAAGGTTATTCCATTGAAGCTCAACTTGTAGGATTCCAGCAATATATAGCAGATATCTTGGATTCAGGAGGTCAAATGGACTTTATCACGATTGACCTGTCTAAAGCATTTTATAGGGTGGATCATGGGAGACTACTAGCAAAAATGAATGCAATTGGACAAGACCAAAGAGTGACTGAATGGGTTGCTATATTTCTGGAAAATAGATCTCAGAGAATTAGAGTACGTGAAGCTTTATCTGACCCTGTAATAATTAAGAGGGGAATTCCTCAAGGCAGTATTATCGGACCTTTATGTTTTCTTATATATATAAATGATATGAGTAAAGGAGTGGAATCAGAGGTAAGGCTTTTTGCGGATGATGTTATTCTCTATAGAGTAATAAATAAGTTACAAGATTGTGAGCAACTGCAACGTTACCTCGAAAATGTTGTGAGATGGACAGCAGGCAATGGTATGTTGATAAACGGGGTTAAAAGTCAGGTTGTGAGTTTCACAAATAGGAAAAGTCCTCTGAGTTTTAATTACTGCATTGATGGGGTGAAGGTTCCTTTTGGGGATCATTGCAAGTCTCTGGGTGTTGATATAAGGAAAGATCTTCAATGGGGTAATCACATAAATATGTTTGTAAATAAAGGTTACAGATCTGTGCACATGGTTATGAGGCTATTTAGGGGTTGTAGTAAGGATGTAAAGGAGAGAGCATATTTGTCTCTGGTGAGACCCCAACTAGGGTATGGTTCCAGTGTATGGGACCCTCACCAGGATTACTTGATTCAGGAACTGGAAAGAATCCAAAGGAAAGCAGCTCGATTTGTTCTGGGAGATTTCCGACAAAAGAGTAGCGTTACAAAAATGTTGCAAAGTTTGGGATGGGAAGAACTGGGAGAAAGGAGACAAGCTGCTCGACTGAGTGGTATTTTTTTTGCTACGGGCTTTACGTCGCACCGACACAGATAAGACTTATGGCGATGATGGGATAGGAAACGCCTAGAGTTGGAAGGAAGCGGCCGTGGCCTTAATTAAGGTACAGCCCTAGCATTTGCCTGGTGTGAAAATTGGGAACCACGGAAAACCATCTTCAGGGCTGCCGACAGTGGGATTCGAACCCACGATTTCCCGGATGCAAGCTCACAGCCGCGCGCCTCTACGCACACAGCCAACTCGCCTGGTGATTGATTGATTGATTGATTGATTGATTGATTGATTGATTGATTGATTGATTGATTGATTGATTGATTGATTGATTGATTGATTGATTGATTGATCACATCATCATCAGCAAACAGCATTACCTAATTTCATCTCCTTCACCAAATACTTCATTTGACTCCTTCACTATTTCATTCATTAACCATTTAGGGCAAATCAACTGTGGATTCCATCTTTAGCATGAGGCAGTTTATGGAAAGATATTGGGAGTATGGCAAAGATCCAGTGATGGCATTTCTCCGTATAGTAAAGGCATATGATAATGTATCCAAGGAAAAGGTAAGGGAAACAATGCTAAGAGAGTGAGTAGCCAAACAAGCAATGGATGTACGGTAAACGTTTTAGCCGTGACCAGACTTAAGTTGGGAGGACGGAATGGTTTAGGAATGTTACAGGGCTAACACAGAGAAATACGCTGTCACCACTATTATTTTCATTCGTACAATGTTTTAGCTGTGTCCAGACCCGAGTTGGGAGGATGGAATAGTTTATTAATGTTACAGGGCTAAGACAGGGAAGCATGCTGTCACCACTATTATTTTCATTTGTACTTGTTCAAGAGATTTACTAGCATTTTTTTACTTAGTTAAAACTTAAAACAACTGTGGATAAATGAGCATTTCTCTACATTTAAGTGTTCATAATGCATTCAGTTGCCTAATCCAATACAATCAAAATGTCAGAAATCCCATTCACATACTGCAAGTGTTCTATTCCAAACCTGTGTCAGAGTCTTGTCCAGCATTAGCAAACATTTCATATAAATCTTCATCACGTGCTCTGGCCATACCCATTTCAAGCACTTCCTGCGGTACTGCTGCATGCTCTTTTTCCTCTGTCACTTGTACAGATAGCAGCATCTTATACTTTCTTCAGGAGTTTCTGCTGATGTTGCATTCTCTTCCTGAATCCACAATAGCATCTTTTCGTGTACTCTTAGTGTTCTCTCCAGAAATATTCGTCAGCTGGCAGGCAGGAATTATAGCTGGACGGGGAATAGGTACTACATAAAAATGAATATGATAACATTTCAATTTATTCCCCTCAGGGCATTAACAGTAATATCAGACAGGTAAACATTAATTACAAAATTAAACTCTTTTAGTGTTATCATAAGCAAGACATACCCGAGTATTTTGAACTTCCAGTATTCTGCTTGTTCATAATCATGTAACACCACGCCTTACCACTCGGTTGCTGTGGAGTGCCATGCGGTTTTGTAACATCATGAGGAATCGAGTGCTTGCATGCGACTCCAGCCATTGCTCGCACACGACATTACGTGATAGTCAAGCTAGACATTTAAAATCCTATGTAATTATGCTGACAATAATAAGATTTATCATTTAAATAAACAGTTTTACAGTATTTACATTTTAATTTGGAGCACCCAATGACTACAATATGTATTCATATTATGTAACTGCCAAAAAACTAGGTTATGTTAGGCAGGTGGCCTGTAAACCTGGCAGGGCCATGCGCCCATTAAATAGGTCCTAGGGAGAAAACTGACTCTTACTGCCCTTGGTACTGTTTTACAAATTGTCCTCCTTTCTATTTCTGGATTCCAATGCGCCAAGAAAGGGTCTTTTAGAAATTTCTTTTTTGCTAGTGGTTTAACGTCCCACAAGCACATCAAAGGTTTTCAGCAATACAAGCAGAGGAAAAGGGTTAGAATTGGGAAGGAAGCAGCCATGGCCTTAATTAAGGTGGGCTACCTGGTGTGAAAATAGGAAACCATTGAAAACCATCTTCAGCGCTGCCGATGGTGGGATTCGAACCGACCATCTCCCAAATGCAATCATTTAGAAATGACCTCCGTAAACTTAATAATAATGTTATTGGCTTTACATCCCACTTACTACTCTTTTACAGTTTTCGGAGATGCCGAGGTGCCAGATTTTAGTCCCGCAGGAGTTCTTTTACATGCCAGTAAATCCACCGACCCGAGGCTGACGTATCTGAGCACCTTTAAATACCATCGGACTGAGCCAGGATCGAACATGTCAAGTTGGGGTCAGAAGGCCAGCGCCTCAAACGTCTGAGCCACTCAGCCCGGCAAAATCTCCGTTAACTTCTCACAGTTATTAGTGTTCTTGGAATATGCTTCAGTGCATTTATAGCAGCAATGTGCATTATGTCAAAAAGACAAGCTGAGAAGCCAGCAGTGTGAATTCGTTGGAAAGTCAATATCTGATCAAGAACATCAACACCCAGTTTTGCTGCACTGTAGTGAGTAATCATTCTCAGTTTCTCATCGTCACCTGTCTTGGTATCAATTCTGCTGTTGTGGTGCATTGTTGAAATAACCAACATCACCTTGTTTCCCTACGGCACTTGCTCATTAAAGTTATGTCACCTCTAAAACCAGACATTGCTCAGGGCTACTCTGTTCCTTACACCACAAATTCAGATGATATTTCTAGATTGATTTTTTAGAGTGTGCCTGCCATGGCCACCTCATTCTGCAACAAAAGTTGAAACAAGATCGGTAGGACAATATTACATATATGGCTTTGAGTCCTGTTGCACTCGTCACATGCCTCTTCATAGACTTAGATATGCTGGCAAGGAGAAGTATTCCAAACAAGGTTTTCATAGACTTCATAGACTGTACTACCCTCAAGCCCATCGTCGGTGCTGTGCTCCGACCCCAATGCTACCTCTCCTTCACTTTTATCTCCGTGTTGTAATAAAACATCACAAGCCTTTTATTTCTTCTTCTTCCTCCTCCTCATCTAATAACCACTCATAATGACTAGGGAATACTAATTCCAGCAGATATGGTCAGTTAAGAAGCACATAAGCCATAAAATAACTTATCTCAACACAATAACACACTTTGACAGTCATGTTAGAAGTAGTTCACTTGGATTACAGATATGCTATGGGTCAGTGGTGCCGTATTTTGCAGTAATAAGAGTGGGAAAACCTTCTGAGAAAAATATTGAACAGCCTACACCAAAAGCTTGTTTATTTTATTTGCAGAAATAAAACGAAAAAGCCTGGAATTTAACAGTAATCCACCAGACCACAGAAAGGTTAAAATACACTGCCTGACAAAAAAGTTAAGCACCCAGAAGGACTGGTCCAATATTATCCAACTTCAGTATACATGCATACCATTGATGTGTGAGTAAATGATTAGACTTACAAGGATCTGTAATATGTACAATGCCCACCAGAGTCCATTCGTGATGGCAGCATCCTGTTATTGACAAGTTGCTACCAATCAACTGCTGTGAGTCAGACAGTTAAGCAAGACGTGCAGAGAGGACTACATACAGTACGAAGCACCCGCGATGCCTCGCAGACGCGTTAGACAGTCTATCCACCAACTGACAGCATTTGCCAGAGGCCGCATTGTGGGACTGCATGAGGCTGGATGGTTGTATCATGCAACTGCCAGGCATGTGGGCCACTCAGATGTTACAGTGGCCCAATGTTGGACTCAATGGGTACATGAGGGCACCCAATCACGTCGTGAAGGTTAGGGTCGACCAAGGTACACCACCCTGAGGAAGGACTGTCGTATGGTGCGCCAAGCATTGCAGGATCCCATAACTTCGGCACCCGCCATCTGCGAACATGTACTGGAGACTCTACAACATCCTGCGAGTTCCCGCACAGTATCTTGACGATTCGCATCCGCCGGATTCGTGTCCTACCACCCCATGCATCGGTTGCCATTGACACCAGAACACCAATGCCTTTATTTGGGGTGGTGCCGCATCCAAGAGGCGTGCACAGAGGACGACTGGCATTGCATCTTGTTCAGTGATGAGTCCCGCTTCTACATAACCTCTAATAACCATCGTGTGCGGATTTGGCGGCGTCGAGGGCAGAGGACAGATCCTGCCCATACTATGGAAAGACACACAGGCGTAGTCCCTGGGATTATGGGGTGGAGAACCATAGGATGTGCGTCCAGGTCATCTCTAATAGTGCTTCGGCAGACTTTGACGGCACAGCAATACATCACAGTCCTGTTTTAACCTTTCGTCGATTGTGTGGTGCTTGAGGTCCGGTTGAATTAAGATCCTCTAAAGGTTACGTTTGAACATCGTGTTTCATAAAAAAAGGTCAACCTTCGGCCTCAACCCACCTATATTTGAAGATACTACTGAAATTTTAGCGTCTATTATTATATGACTCATCAAGTTAAGACATACCAGTAAGATTACAACAACAATTACACTAAGAACAAGCTGTCCAACTGCTCTAAACATCTGACCAGTTTACAATGGCTATCTGAGTTTTTACCAAGAGGAACTATTTTTATTTACATTGAATGTACAATGGTCTTCTCTATTTTATACTGTACAGTAATACTCTAAAATGTGATAATTATGTATATAGGATTTAACCTTACACGTTAGAACGTTCTCAAGGACTCTATATGGTGTTCAAGAGCAATAGAATAATCGTCATTTAACTATATAGATGGTAAAAAAGAAAAATGAAGATCTTACATAACTTGTAGCTCTATACATAGAAATCATTAATCAACATTATTGGGTGATAAGAACATACTGAAATGTACATACAAAAAACTCTTATCTTAAATCTAGAATTCCAGAATTTCAGAATTTTAATATGTTTTTAGAGATATTATGTGGTCAAAATGTTTTATGATGTAACGCGACTACCATTGCTAGCTATATATGTACATATATATGTATATTATTAAGTGCCCTTGGTTCCTTAAATCTTGGGCTGATGATGGCATTATATAATGCCGAAACCGGTACCCACCAAATGGAATAATAAAATGTGATATTTTAATGATAACACATTGTAAGTAGTATTGAACAGGTGGATAACCTTACCTCTGTTTTTGAATGTAAACCTTTTTTTTCAATACGGACCATTATGAAGTTTTTGACGTTAAATACAAAGTGTGTTTCAAAATCTCATTACAAGATGTGAAGCTTGCACTGCAGCTGAAGGAGATCACTTTCAGCATCGTCTGTCAAATAGCGGTGAGTTCAGTTTAATTTCCTAGTTGATTTATTTATTTGTTTATTTATTAGAGTGAGCCTCCGTGGCTCAGATGGCAGCGCGTCGGCCTCTCACCACTGGATACCGTGGTTCAAATCCCGGTCGTTCCATGTGAGATTTGTGCTAGACAAAGCGGAGGCGGGACAGGTTTTTCTCCGGGTACTCCGGTTTTCCCTGTCATCTTTCATTCCAGCAACACTCTCCATTCTCATTTCATAGCATCTATAAGTCATTAATAAATCACTTTGGGAGTGGCGATCCCGTCGTAATAATAGCCTATATCTGCTTCATTCATTAGTATTAGTATTTATTTATGAACAAACAGGCTTTCCGCCCCATTACATGTTCACAAAGCAATAAGACACAATATTAATAATTATAATAAAAAATAACAATAATAATAAAATTAATAATAAAATAATTATAATAATATTTAACTAAATACATAATAATATAATAATGATAATAGTGATTATAGGAATAAATAATAACAAAAATGATAACAATTCTGTAGCAGTCATCGGCTCGAGGATCCAGCAAACTCATCACTTGTCCTTATGCCTACAGCAACTTTCGTCACATTCATTTTCCCTGACCTACTCCCGATCAATACCAAAACATCGACAGTCAGCACTTACATTCTAACCAGCCATAACACAAACAAAAGTCCTCCACGTTCACAACAATAAATAAAACAATCATAACACAGAAGAAAATAATAATAACTTACAACCAAATTTCAACACTGGTTTCTCTCCCCACTTACCTCAAATACCACTTTTCTTTCAACACATTAATACCACTCATGTTGCAACTTATCCTTATTTACTCATGCTTGATCTCATTTTAAAACCCAAGCCATGCTCAGCATTACATTTGCTATCGCAACCACCACTCATTACGTGTCTTTGTGCATTCAGCACATACTGTACCATTATATTTAACCGCGAGAATGGATATTTAACGCAGTAAAATTTTTGCAGTAGGACGCCGCTTGTGAGGGCGTGATGCTATACAGAGCGCGGGAATCGAGAAGGTGATTTCCCGAGGCAAGGCGTGGTCATGTGTGACGAAGAAAGAATATGTGAGGAAGAGAGAAAGAGAGATGGGATTTTGTCTGGGGGAGAGACCTGCCATTTTAACAGAGATTTTTAGCGGGAGCAGACAGGCCCACCACATTACGGAAATTGAGTCGTAATTCCCGTAATTGAAGGTTTCTCAGGAAAATAAAAAGATGGAAATGATGGCCAGAATTTTACGAAGCTATGGATACCTCTAGGTTTATTAACATAGAATTAGATCAATAAATATGTACCAAGCAGAACCACCGTGGGAAGCTCTGTAGTGGCCACATTCCAGACTCAAGTTGTTTCTCGGGACTTTCCCTGGCGTCCTTAGGTGTGTTGCCTCATATAAAAGCTGAGTGATATGGGGGGAGATCATCCAGTTGACGATCATATTGCTGCCAGCACGCGTCGCACGTCTGCCTAGATTGCGCCAGAAACCTTTTGTTCAGAACAAAGACAGTGTGTAATTATTACAGTGCGATAACTTTGATCCAGTGGATCGGTGACTTACAGAGTTACAGGTGGTGGATTTTTAGGTGGCGCGATGTTCAGATACCTATCGGTGAGATCGCCTGTGGTTAATTGTATCAGCAACAAAAGAACGCCGTACTTATAGACTCTGATAATAGCGGTAGGGGCGAAGCTCCCGAGGTGCCGAGGAAGTGTGGACAATAGGCTAAGGAGGTCTATATTTATCCTCTGATAGACTGTTGAATCCAAATTAAGCGGGCATAAAAACACAATAACCGAGTGGATAGTCTCTAGAGCAGAAAATAGTTTGGGGCATAGTGCACAAGTTAGCGAGTATTCAGTTATACGAGAATGGAGGACGAGGAATGTATATTGCAAAGTGTTAGCGCTGTATGTTAGCTCAACCTACATGAAGTCCAGAATGTTGCGTTGTGTTTAAAGTGAATATTTCATTGTAGTAAGAAGTCGAGATATTCCGAGGGAAGTGAGGTGCAAGAACTTCAGAACGTGGCTTCGAAGACGCTACCTTGAACGAGGCATCCCTCAAGAAGAAGACAGCACCATGGACCAGCGGGGCAGGAAGACCGGACTCCAAGAATCGACCCTGGCTGAGACCTCTACCGTGATGGGCTAAATCATGATAGCCTACCCGGAGGGAGAGAGGAGGAGATCATCATGATGAGATAAGTGGACCATGAGATACTAGACATATGGTAGAGTTGGGGTGTCACGCAGAGATAGTAGAATTAAGCTTGTAAATATTAACATAGGATTTGATTGTGGCCCATCAGGCTGCATATTAAGATAGTTTGGATATATCTCAAGGGTAAGGGTAGAGAGATTTTTTTTCTAGGTAAAGCAGACAATGATATAATTTTGTTAACACGGCAGGAGGTAGTATGCCTAGTTGAAACGTATTGTTTGAGTACGATAGACCGGATATTTTCCTTTGGGTCGGTCGTTAAATACATTTTCCTTGTAGGATTAGGATCACTATGGGTAATTCCCATTATATTCCAGGGGAAGGGCAGACATACCTGCGTAATGTAAGGTATGCATGCTGATGGTATTTATTTAGTTAAGGGGCTCTATTTACGTAAACTATAGCGGAGGCGCAGGTTTTAACGCTATTCGACTCTGTGCTACTCTGCCAAACGTTGGGTTTGAACCTCTGACCCCCAAGGTTACTGTTGACACGCCGCATATTGACGGTGATGGTTTGATGTGATAGTATGGTAGAACACTTTATGTGATTTAACTGCGACCCGTGTGGGTGGTTAAATGAAGTCAGGTGCGTATGTGAGATGTGTCTTTCCTCACTTATTTTGTGGCCATTTGCTGCTATGTGTAGAAGCTTGAAAGTCCCTTTGTGAAAGAATGTAGGGTAAGACGTCTAGCGGTAGTTTGTTTACAAGTTTTTTTTTGATGTAGGGGGAGGCTCCAGACCTGACTGCAGGTCAATGTTCGCCTGCTCTGTATTGGGGTGAGCTCGGCCATTTTTAAATCGCTCTGGAGGTAGGTCATTCTCCTTTGGCAGAGAAGCCTTTTGCAAACACAGTGCGTCATTTATTTTAACCATTTTACCTCCTGTTCCTTTCTTGTTTGATTCGCATTCTTAGGGTTGCGTATTTTACTAATGTGATCTTGGCACTATGCTACTGTTATGATTGCCCTGTTGACACAAAGTTCTGCCTGGTGGACGTGGGTTCACGTCCGTGTAAATATGAAATTGAGGGCGCTAGAGTAGGTTATCTGAGATGATTTTTATTACTTATTGTGCTGCTATTTTTGTGTATATAAATATCCCGGTATGGGAGGAAACTTTCATAATAGCGGTAATCTCTGCGGGTATCCTTAATTCTACCATTATATCATTTTATATCGCAGGCATAGCGATGCGGTTTCCATGTGGGGGAACACATCCGGTCTTTCTTGGTTCACAGATCGACAAACTTCAGCATAACGTCATCATCCAGATGGTATTTTCTTTGTTTTCCTTTTAAACTGTAGATGTGAGCCTTTGGGGCATTTATTTGGGCACTCCAGGTGCAATCATTGTAAATAATTTGAGTTGTGAATACAAACTTATGCTAAAAAATTCTGATCACAGCGAAAGTGTTCCTCTTTTCGTAGTTTAATGTAATTGTATGAGTTCGCCATGATCCTCTCGTCATAAGAACCCAACTATCGACCATTTCTGCCGACTGCAGCTGAGCTGGTGCCCGTATGCAAGAACAGAAGAGCAGGTAGGTATCATCCTGCAGTATTAATGTGCCCTGTAGGGTACAATACGTCATCTTCATTGTCCTCTAGCTTACTCTCTGTTCAAACCATAACAACAAACATTCCGCAATTGCCCTTCAATCCATCATACACTACATTTACCAACCCTCACTTAATACAATCACCTCTCCAACTCCAAAAATTTCAGCAATAAATTAAACCATCTCATTACCAAACCACCTTCGCCTACAAAAACCAAACACTCATACACCAACACTTCTCCCACACCACATTTCGTTTCAATCGATAATAAAATCACCTCTCAATCACTACCATTTAATGCCAACACATTACCTCATATACCACCTCTCAATCTCCCGAATTCAGTAATCAATGCTCCGTTTACATCATCTTACTAATACCAAACACAAATACAATAATACCACTTCCCAAATCTAAAATAATTCAGCAATAAATAAACCATCTACATACAAACTCCAGGATTCAGATACCACCTCTTACCCACAATTTCCATTCCAGATCCACCTCATATACCTTCCACAATACACCACGAAATCAAAATTTACAAAATCTCAGATTTACAAAATAACACCACTTCTCACCACATTTCAACCATAGTCCTCAATAACTGCGACCATTTTATACCACCACTTCTCCAACACCTCATTTCAGCAATATGACACATCATAACTTAATCATAACACATAATCATATGTAGATACCAAGCCATCTTCACCTTAAAATACCAAACACTCATATACCATCTCTTCACCAACACCACATTCCAATCTCCACCATCCAAAACTCTGCTCCCTCTTAACACTCACTTAGCATTAAATAAACCCCCTACCAAACCAAAAGCTAATACAACTACCCTTCAATACCAACACATCGCTTCATATACCACCTCTTAATCTCATACCACACTATCATGCTATCCTCTCTCTTATATACATAACAATTCCACCCCCCGACCCCCTTTGTCCACCCTCTAACTCACCCTCCTTCATTTTACTCTCGCAGGCCTTTTTTGTCGCACATAAATACCTGTTCAATTCCCCCTTTTTCCCACTGTTTAATAATCCATCTCAAGATTGCTTTCTCATCCCCTCTCCCCAAAATGTTCCGATGCTCGGCACTCAATAATCCATGTCTTATCTCCCTCGTTTTCTCACAGTCTCTTAGCCAATGAAATTCGTCATTCACAGCTCCACAAAGTATACACCTTGCCTTATCCCTCCCCTGCAGCCAACCTGCATTCCTTTGCAATCCTAACATCCACCACATCATCCCATACCGTTTTGACCTATCAACGTATCTGATATTCAACCCTGCTATCTCCTCTATTTTCGTCAAAACATTCAGCGAGTTTCTCAATCTGCTTTCCCCCAATAATTTCTGCCTATGGATATCTCTAATTCTCCTTTCAAGTATCTTCATCCCTCTCACTTCTGTCTTCGACCAGAACTCCCCCCACCGGTGTCCTAATCCTATCCTCTCCAAATATCGCTTTATTTTTTCTAGCCATCCACCCCTATGCATGCTCCTACATTGCTGTTCATACGCTGCCTGTAATACCCTCCCACCTTCCTGTCTTTTCAAATTCATCCAGTATCTAACTATTCTCTTTACACCCTCTGATTCCAAATCCTCCCAACACAATAATTTCGCCCCTGCATTTGCCGTACACCTAGGTAAGCCCATTACCAACTTAGCAAAACTACTAACAAACCTTCTTAGTTCCTCTCTTTTCTCGTCCAGCCCCCAAACTTCTGCGCCGTACACTACCCTCCCAAAAATTACCGACCTTAACACTAACCTCAGTGTTTTATAACTGATACCCGGGTATTTGGCTAGCAGATTTCTGACTGCGGCTAGGGATGCCAATCCTCTATATTTCACCCTTTTGATCTGGTCATTCCACGTTCCTTTATCATTAAAAATAACTCCTAGGTATTCCAATTTCCTTACCTGTTCCAATCTTTCTCCCTGAATTACCCATTTACCTTCTACCTTTCTTCTTTTGTCTACCTGGACTACTAATATTTTAGACTTATTTCCATTAATTCTCAATCCCCATTTCCTCGCAAATAGCGTCACTGAATTTAACGCCATCCCCCCTAAAGTTAGCGCCATCAATAACACATCATCCGCCATTATATCAGTCCTGGTGCCTCTAAACCATTAATTACCGGCACAGCCCAATTTTCTGCCCCAAACCACTCTAACACATCGTTGATAAATAAAATAAACAATATTGGCGATAACTTGCACCCTTGTTTTAAACCCACCTTGGACTCTAAGGGTCCACTCAGTCTCTCCTCTCCCAATTTTACACAAAACCTGACAACCCTATATATTCCTTCCACTGCCCTCAACATCTTTCCCAAAATCCCTAGCCTGCCTAATTTCTCCAATAGGGCCTCTCTATTCACCTTGTCAAAAGCTTTCTCAAAATCTATTGCTGCTACATAAACCGTACTTCTAGCCATATTCTTATACTTTTCTAAAATAGTCTTTACTGTCCTTATATTATCCACTGTTCTTTTCTTTTTCCTAAATCCCCCTTGGTAATCTGACAAAATTTCATTTTCTTCCGCCCACCCGCTTATTCTGTTCGTTAACACTCCGGTGTATATTTTACTCAAGGAATCTAACAGAGATATACCTCTATAACTGTTCACACTGTTCCTGCTACCCTTCCCCTTGTATATAGGGCATATAATTCCTGTTTCCCATTCCTTCGGGTACGTACCTCCCTCAAATATCTTATTGAATAGTTTAACTATGCCCACTATCATTATCTCATTTTTGCTAATTTCCTTCCAAAACTTGTTATTTATACCATTACATCCCCCGGCCGACTTTGCTCTGACTCTGCTTATCACTCTCAGGATTTCCTCCCTTGTGATTTCTTTATCCAGATCATAAATTGCCACTCTCCTATTCCTCCAAATCACCTCTTTCCCCATCCCTCTCCATCCTTCTTCCCCCTTTTCCCCTAGTAATTCATCAAAGTGTCTGACCCATTGCACTTCCTCAATACTCGTTTTCTCTATATTCCTCCCACCCTTAATAATTTTATTAATCTTGTCCCAAACTCTCTCAAAATTATTTGCCTTGCAATCATTATTTATGGCTTCAATTTGTTCCTCTAACCACGCCTTTTTTGTCTCACAAATTTTCTTTTTATACTCCTTCCTCAATTCACAGAAAATCTCCCTTTCTTGGCCCCCACCTTTCCTTCTATATTCTCCTAACGCGTCCATCACCTTCCTCCGCATTCTTTCGCACTCCCTATTAAACCATTCTTCTCCCTCTTTCTTATTTCTCTTCCTAGCTTTCGCCTTCTGCGCTATTATCGTTATTGGATGTAGCAGCAATTCCAAGGCTTTATCAGTATTATTCTCTTCTAACGCCCCTTCCCACCCATATTTCAGGAGTTGTAACTCCTCTTTTACTACCCTATTCCAATCCCGGCCCACCTTCTCTGACCATTTATACTTATTATAACTACCCCCTCGTTTATCATTCGTCTCATCCTCCTTCCTTGTACACTTCTCTACCCCCCTTTTCAGCATAACCCTCACCGGGAAATGGTGTGATTCAATCCAATCTATTATTTCCATTCTTACAATATCCTCAATCACCCCTTCCGAACTTAAAACCATATCTATCATACTACCACTCTTCTCAGTAACATATGTCAATTTCCCTATCCTGTCACCTTCTATCCACCCATTCAGAATATACAAATTTCCCACAGCACACATCTCCAGGAGCTTCTCTCCATAACTGTTTATAATTTTGTCCTCACTCCTACTTTTCAACAAACACATTCCATCCTCCCTACTATATACTATATATGGGCTCTGTTCCCCTATTCTCGCGTTCCAATCCCCGAATAACAGCATATCCTCTTCCCCTGGAAACATTCTTCTTATCCTACCAATATCAACCAATAACTCTTCAAAAAATATTTATTTGCATAAGCTGAATTACTCGGATGGCAATAAACAAAAGCTAGATTTATTTTCTTCCTCCTTCCCTCATCCCCTCCCATATTCAATCTCAACCACATGGTTTCTTTCATATCGGTTTCCCTAATTTCTTCCTTAATTAGAACTATCATCCCTCCTGGAGCTCGTCCCTTATTCTTCTCTTTTCTTCTATATTTATATTTTATCACAAACCCCTTCCATGAAATCTCCCTCCCTGTTTCCAGCCACGTCTCTAAGAGTGCCACAACATCGAAACTTCTATTACTTCCCGAACTTTCTTATTTCCTAATTTGTTCCTTAGTCCCTCAATATTCACACATCCTATTTTACGATATAGTTATAACTTTCCCTCCCTCCCTTCTAAGTCTCCCCCTCTATTCTTACTTCTTGTAGTTATCGACCTCTCATACCTTATCTCCAATCCTCCTTTTTTAACCAACCTATTCCGTTCCATGTCCTCTGTATCTTCCAACCCTTTAAGTACTTTTCCCCAGATGTCTTTTAAGCTCCTACTTTTTCCTTTACTCATATTTTTTTTTACCTTCCTGTCGATCAGTCTCCTCGTGTCCTTTCTTGCTCACTACACCACTGCACTCAGCTCTCACCGATTCTTGCTGCTCACCCCCACTCACCCCATCACTATTTTGGTCTTCTGAATCCACACTGCACTGTCCGTTCTCGTCTGCGCTGATCTCCTCTCCTTCCACGTCTCCCCTCCTCTTTGTTACTTCCTTCTTCTTTCCATCTTGCCTTGTCATCTCTCCTCTCTCGGAAGTAGCGCTTTCGTCCATCTCCTTTAGTTTCGCCACTTAGTGCTCCCTCATCCATCGTCCGTTTGTCACCACCAACCTCTGACCTCTTATTCGGGCCTTTAGCCCCTGATTCCTCGCTCTCCATAAGTGCCTGTTCAGGATCTTCATATTTTCACTTCCTTCCCTTCCTAAGTCTCTTTCCACTCCTACTTTCTGTCCCTGTAAATTATTACTGTTATGTAACACAATATCTGCCATTAAGGTTGAAAAAATTTTACCCTAATAGGCCTCCGACCTCTGGTTTTTCCAACTCTCTCTACATCATCAATGTCTACTTCACTGAAGTTGATCTTCATTCTGTCTCGTATGACTTCCACCACCTTGGATATCAGGTCAACCTTGTCCTCCCTCCCACCTTCAACTCCATATATAAATATGGCTTTCTTCAATCTCTCCTGCCTGTACCCCTCCACTTCTTTCTTCATCTTCATCACCTCATCTTTCAAATGTTTCACTTCCCCTCTCAATAACTCGATTTCCTTCTCATTATTATCCACTCTCCTGCTCGATTCCTCTGTCTTCGTTTCAAGCCATTTCTTCATGTCCCCTAACTCCTTTCTCTGCTCCTCCATCATGTCCTTTATTTCCTGCACCTTATCCCATTGACACTTTTCCTGAATTACCTCACTCACTACCACCTTGAGTGCTGTCAAGTCCTCCATGCTAAATTTTCCGCTAGTATTTGGGCCTGGGTTTAATTCCACCCCCCCAATAACCAGCAACACCGCTATCACCGTCACTACCAGCACCGCTTCACTCATTATTACTCCTTTTCTAAGCACCCGTCCATTCTTGGTATCCTTCTTCGCCTGCCATCTCCCAATCGCGGCCCGGTACTGCTCAATACCGACCATGTTCGCGGCACGCACTACACCACACGACCTCGCTCCTCAGCTGCTCGAGCTAGACTGTCGCTTCATTCATTACATCCCTGACCCGGTCAATGACTGGAAAACAGGTTGTAGGTTTTCATTTTCCATTTATTTATTACTGGTCAGTTCAGTTTAATATCCTAGTTGATTTATTTGTTTATTCATTAACTTATTTGTCCAGAGCATCTATGTATCCGGTGAGTTTCGTTTAGATTCTATAGGCGTAATCATGCCGCTTCTTTGAGCCGACTATGCCTGCTTGTCAAGGCAGGCACTGCGCTCGCTGCCTCCACTTCCTGGCGCGCCTAATCCTCGGCACTCTGCTCTGAACTTTTAAAACAATCACCCTGTATAATTTGGAAACAATTCCCTAAGTCCATGGGTAAATAGAAGAAATATCGAACTCGATTGGTAGGTGTTATTATTATTATTATTATTATTATTATTACTATAACTTGTGAGGTATGGTTATGAAGTCGTTTATGTCTATTAGTATTATTATTTACGTAGTTATGTACGGACTTTATATGGTATAAATCGTGGTCGTATCATTTATTATTTGTGTCTTGTGTAACAAAACATGTGAGGTTATGTCACGACATGTCTGCTGTATGTATATTAGTAACAGTTTATTTAATGTAAGAACACATAATTAATAGTATATAATTTATTAATACCTGTAAATATGATGCATAAATCCAGTGCAATATTGTGCAACACGGTAATAATGCAGAACAACGCATCTAGTCACTACAGAGTTACAGAACATTCAATCCATTTGTAAATAGGTTATTGGAGATTCTAGAAATTACAAGAAAACATGTTGTGTCATACTTTTCTACAAGCCTGGCCAGGCAATGTATATAAAGAGGCAGCCTTGGGAGTTGAGAGTTAAGTTGTTAGCGAGAGTTGTTAGTGAAAGTCGTTAGTCAAGTACGTGAAATTATGTTGTGATTTTGTTGTGTTGGTTGGTTGACATGCAAATGTTGCAGTCTTATTCTTATTCTTCAATTGACAGCAACACGCGTGTGTCCTTCTAGTTACAACAATGGCGACTGTAACAGGATTTGAGAATAATTTTCGGTAGTGAATACAAGGTAAGAGAAATCAGAACAAAATGCAAGTGACACTGGAAAATACTGTATGTCTGTAAAACAACTGCAAGACGAACTCACAAAAAAGACATCTTCTAACGAACAGCAACCATTGAAGACACGGCTACGAGAAGACCCCACTGAAAACGGCTATGATCCCGACAAGATTGTTATCGAGGTGGACGAAACACTCGACTCGTCATCAGAAGAGGAGGTAAATTTAACCAAAATGTGTTTCAACTTAATGATACAGGCACTCAAAGACAAGATCTCAGACGTTAATGCACGAGTTAAATCTACCTTAACAGAACAGATTTCACAAGTTAATTCTACCTTAACAGAACAGATTTCCAACATTATTTTGAAAGTAAATGACAAAATTTCAAACATCAACTCCTCCGAAACAGAACAGATTTCTGAAGCTAACACAGTTTTAACTAGATAAATATCTCAAGTGTGGATGCAGGTTTACGAAGTCAAACAGTACCTAGAATTAAAAATTTCAACCGTAGTTGATAAAATTTCATCCTAAATTAGCAACGTCACCAATCAATTAACATATCAGATATCAGACATCAGGTCAAAACTGGGACAGGTTGAGCATATCGATAGTAGGGTAAGCCAGCTGGAAGGGGACATCTCGAACCTCAAGGAGGAGGTGGAAGTCCAGATTTCCGGTATCAAACAACAGGTAGAGGGGAAAATTTCTACCATCGAGGGAAATTTTGAGAGCCGTTCTGCTGTTGGGTTAGAAAACTGGATTTCGACCATCAAGGGAGATGTGTAAAATATGAGAGAGAGCATCCTTCACGCGGTAGAAGATAGATTAACTCGAACAGGACATATCACTACACCTTCAACCTAGGGTTGGGCAGACCGGAACATTCACTTGTTCCGCAACATTAGAAACTTGAGGCGGAGTGTTTCGGTACCGAGTGCCGAGACACGGGACACAGAACACAGGACTGTAACTGCGTCCTAGAGAGAACTTCGAGAGGCAACAGGACATGCTCCGCTTCAGCTGGAATGTGCCTGAACCGAACGTGCTGTCCCAAGGCCGCACTAGATAGATTAGTTGGCCTTGGCTGTCTGCCTGTCGATACAGGCTGTGTGCCGCCCTGTGTTGGAGTGTCAACATTTTTTCATCCAGTTATATCTTTAATTCCAAAGCGATGACCCGTGTTTTTCTTGGGCTTAAAAGTTTCCTTAAAGTCCAAATTAATTTTTAACATCAATTCCCGAGAAAGTGTTGAGGGAAATTTTTGAGATATTGAAGAAAGTAAATGGAAGTTGAGAGGGAAGGAATTTGAAGTGCAGAGAGCATAAGGCGGAGCGCACATTGGGACGCAGGCGAAGCAGCTAAAGCAGTGCAGCGCAGCGCAGATTTTTGTAATCCACACAAATCATTGCACCATCGCAAGTTGACAGACAGGGAAGGACAGAGCAGAGCAGGCCGGTTCTGCACCTACTTCCGCCTACCACGCGCAGTCTTCGAAATACAGTTTCCTGCGCACGTGTCACGCAGTTAGTTAAAAAATGGAGGAGAAAATTACCAAAGCCATTCAGTCTCACCATGTTTTGTAGGTACTATGTGAATCATGTGGACTGCAATGCAGTATGTACGTATATATGTATGTACGTATGTATGTATGTATGTATGTATGTTCGTGAGAAAATGGCTGAACAGAATTTAATGAAAATCGGTATGTAAATTCGGGGAATAAGGCACTACAGTCTAGGCTATAAATAATTTTATTCACGTTGCGTAACAAGGTAGTTTAGAGAAAGGCCTAAAATGTAATCCACCGAGCAAGTGGCCGTGCGGTTAGGGTCGCGCCTCTGTGAGCTTGAATTCGGGAGATAGTGGGTTCGAACCCCACTGTCGGCAGCCCTGAAGATGGTTTTCCGTGGTTTCCTATTTTCACACTAGGCAAATGCTGGGGTTGTACCTTAATTAAGGCCACGCCCGCTACCTTCCCAATCTTCCACCCTTCTTCTGTCGCCGAAAACCTTCGATATGTTAGTGCGACGTTAAACAAACAGCAAACAAAAGAATGTAATCCTCATATATCTATGAAACAATCCGTGACCCAAGGTATCGCAACATATAGAATTTAAGACAAAGATCTAATGCTGATTATGGAGAGCATCATCGCCGACTCCGTCGCCGTCATCCATCATCACATTTACGTGAAGAGATAAATACGGAAAATCATTTATCATGTCCTGTCAAATATAAATGCAAACGCGTTCACAACAGATTGTCAATGTTGATTGATTTTAGTATCTTGTGTCTTGTGACAACTAGATGAAAATCTAGCAGTACATTTGTAAATACATATTTTTCCCTCTCCCCCACTGTGATCCTATTAATGAATTTACCATGCAAGTTGGTCGTGCGGTTAGGATCGCCTTGCTATGAGCTTGCATTCAGGAGATAGGGGGTTCGAACCCCACTGTCGGCAACCGTGAAGATAGTTTTCCGTGGTTTCCCATTTTCACACCAGGCTAATGCTGGGGGCGGGGCTGTACCTTAATTAAGGCCTCGGTCGCTTCCTTCCCATTCCTATTCCATCGTTGCCATAAGACCTATCTGTGTCGGTGCGACGTAAACAATATAAAAAATAATCATGAATTAAATTCTTTGCTTAGTCCATATGAACGCCGAACATCGGTAACATAGAAATATTGTTCAGTCTTGTAAACTGGCGAAGGTGGTTGTTTTTATTGCGATTGTCTTACGCTGAATAACCGCGTTGCCATGAGCACAAGGGAAATTGTGAAGATGACTAACAAAATGAGAAAAATCGCGAATGCTTGAAGAAAAAGAAAAAAAGAGCCTCTTTATACTGGATGCCCCAGTATCACAGAGTCTAAAGAAAATATGTTATTTCTGAAAACCGACGAGACCCTGCGTGTCAATGTGTGCTCACGTCCACTTCGCAATTTCGTAAACTTCGCGGTGTTCTGCTCTGCTCTTCCCTGCTCTGCGGCCAACTGCTTCTCAATGTGCGCCCGGCCTAACAGCACGAAAGTACAACAATGTATTCATCCAGTTATATTTTTAATTCCAAAGCGATGACCCATATTTTTCTTGGGCTTAAAAGTTTCCTTAAAGTCCAAATTAATGTTTAACGTCAATCCCCGAGAAAGTGTTGAGGGAAATTTTCGAGATGTTAATTACTCACTAATTACTCACAATACAGGCCAATACATTCAACTGGTAAAAATATTCTTGAATTGGTTACTTTTAAACACCTGCACTGCCATTGTAACCGTGTTATGTGTATTTTATATTGACCGGAAATATCTTAACCTAAAAGCAGCCTTTAACGTGATTATTGGGCGCGAATTTCAGTGTTCCGACTATTCGTTCACGTTCCCTGCAGCTTTATGCTGGACATGGCCATAACTACACACAGGCACACACCACACAGCACGTTCCGTACAGGCACACTCCCAGTTCCCACTGGCGCGGAGCATGTAATGTTGCCTCTCGAAGTTCTCTCTACACTGCGCAGTTAGAGTCCCGCGTCCCGTGCGCCCGCTGCACAGTTCAGCTAGTAGGCGAAGGGCAGTGCATAGTGGCGCTTCTGATGGGACAGCGAGTCAGTGTCTCCAGCTCGCTTGAGAATGTTTCGGAACAATTGACACTCGGTGTTCTGGAACAGCGGAACATAACTGTGCACCGGCACCTTGTGCCGAAACAGGGACATAGTGCCCAACCCTACTTCAACCCCCTCAAACCTAACCGGCAATACAGGACAAATAGACCCGACGGTGATTATAGAGAGCCTTCCAGAATTCCATGGGCAACTGGAAGAGAAATTGCTTAATCGAGGGACCGGTCAGTCTACTAGGAAGGACTAATCTATCGGACGACATCTTCGTTCAACTTGTCAAACCGCAGTTAACCCTCCAGTACTAACACGACAAATCCTAGCATGAGTGCTAACATCGGTCTGTGAGTTCGAAGTAGTAAACATGCATATTTCTTACGTTTTAAAGCAAGTAAATCACTTACTAAAGAGAAACCACACTACAAAACCTGATTACTAAGCCTTGCATTATTACTATTAATAAAGAGGAAAAGAAATAAAATCACCGTTGTCAGGTGGAAGCCACATCTCCTAAAGCCTCAAGTTTTTTCGTCAACTCCGATGGGGTGTAGTTCGCTTGAAAATTTGCCACCAAAACGTCAAATACATGCCGAATTGCAGCCAATTTATATGTTTCTTGATGGTGCAATCTAGTTTCTTTGTTTGCAAATCTAATATGCATCAGCAGAAACCTAAAGCTATCCAGTGACATAGTGAGCCGAAACATCTCGATTGATGTACCGTTAGTTTTACGTAAGTCCGTTGCGTTCAAATGATTTGTCTTACATACACCAGAAATATACAAGTAACCTAGCAAAGCCTTCATTTCCAATAAGTCAGTAAGTCTTGCAGTTCGGTATTCTTGGTCATAAGGTTCACGGGTTATAGAAAGATTTGTACAATCGACCTAAATATTTAGAATTCTGGCATCAAACAAGCAGTTCCATATATCTACAATAGAAGTAATATTTCTTGCCGGTCCTTTCACAAGAGTTACGAGTTTCACTGAGCGAGCTCTCACATTTTGAGGAGGAATATGCATTTTCTATTTTGTGACACCGTCTTTTCCAATGAAGTGCGGAACATTACGTTGTCGTTTTTGTTGTGTAGAAGTCCCATTATCAATATATTTTTCATCTTATATCTCCTCCACGCCCTGTACCGACTCCGAATCTTCTTCACGACGTTCAAGGTGATCTTCTTCCACAAAATCTTCAAGATCTTCTGCAGCCACGTCATTTTCTTCAGATTCCAGTAGTAATTTCGGCAGGCACTCTTGTTCACGTTCGTAATTCATTTCGTTTCATTTCCAGCAGAAAGTAGCACAAGTACTAACTTCGGTCTGAGAGACCAAAATAAAGGAATTCTTGCTAAGAACTTGAGCCAGGCACTTAAAATTCACGCAACAATAAGTAAACTGACCGATTTGAAGGTACCAATGTGCAAAGCGTAAGCGAAGCATGCGCACTGAATTTATATGAGAACAATTGGGCGGCCGGTCTCGGAGACCGGATGTTAGTACTGGAGGGTCAAAGGGCCAAGCCGCTACTTGGTGGAATAACTTGAGGGACTTAAACTGGACTGACTTCAAGAGGGAATTCCTTGCTAGGTTTAATTCCAAAGGGGTGAAAAGCTCCATGAAAAGGAGGCTACTGACTGATGCACAGCTCACCAGCATGAGAGCTAGTGCGTTCGTCCTCCAGAAACACCAGCTCTTCAAGCGGCTGCATCCTGAAGGAAACGAGAACAAGATCTTACCAGACATCGTAGAGCTACACCACGATAAGAATAGACCCCCAGTGAAGGTTATCGCAACCGAGATCCTTTGACGATCTGCGGAGGATCATCACCCAGTTGGAAGAAGAACACAAGAGTAAAGCCATGGAATAGACTAGCTAGGTTAGGAAATGCTACCAGTGTGGAGGAACGGGACACCTGAAGAACAGATGCCCAACTTCGGCATCAGAAATCTAGGTCCGGCTCATTCTGGATTGAGGGGGGGATGGGACCGGGAACAGGAATGCGCCTCAAGACCCAACAGACAAGCAGCCCTGGGCAAGTAGGAAAGGGATTGGTCAGATTGTGAGCAGAATAGGTAAACGTCACCCAGCTATCATCTTGAGGATAGGCAACGAGAATTTTCCAGCCATACTCGACAGCCAAGCAAGCCATGCATTTGTAAATGGGACTGTTGCCAGATTACTACCCCCTATGAAGTCTCACCATCTCGGAAGGCTAGTGGGAGCAGCGGACGGGGTAACCTATTCCATCCAACGACAGACTAACCGAACCGCTAAATGCATGGACCTCCCTATTGTAATTAACGTAGCAGTGATTCAGAACCTAATACCTGACATTATATTAGGCCATGACTTTTTGGTAGAATACAAGGTGATCCTAGACTATGCAGCTCATAAAATCTTTTTGGGAAAAGACAGATGTCTGAGGGCCGCCTGGCACGATGGAAATCCCCGGAGTCGCAATGATGTGGAAGTCAACGTACACCTGGGAGATATCCAGTTAACGCATCTTCAACCAAGTGAAGAACAGGAGCTGAGACACACCTTAAAGGACTTTCCGGAAGTCATCACTAATAAAATAGGATAGGCTACCACTATAACGCACACCATTGAATAAAGCACTACCTCACCCATCAAGCAACGCCCATATCCAATCAACCCGGATAAGCTCAACTTCGTCATTCAGAAGATTCAAGAGATGGAAGGGCAAGGTCTCATCAAACCCTCTACATCCTGTTTGGCTTCGCCTTTTCGTCCTACCGAAGAAGAAAAAGAAGAAGAAGAAGAAGAAGGAGAAGAGGGAGTATGAATTGTGCGTGGACTTCCACAAGTTGAACGAGAAGACCGTTTGTGATGCCCACCCAATGCCTGACCTGAAAGACTTGCTGAAACAAGTGAGTGAATCTAGGATTTTCAGCACACTGGATCCCTATTCCGGATACTGGAAAGTGGAGGTCGAGGAATGTTCTAAGCCACTGACCGCCTTCATGACACCGAGAGGATTGTACCAGTTTACAGTAATGCCTTTTGGACTGAAGAATGCTTCTGCAACCTTCATGCGACTGATGGATAAGGTATTGTCAGGATATGCTGGAGATTTCTGCCAAGTGTATCTCGATGACATCTTAATCCACGGCACGAATTTTCAAGGAAACCTTGTACATCTGAAGAAAGTGCTGGAACGACTGAAGATTCATGGACTGACTTGCCAACTGGAGAACTGCCACTTCGCACAGTCCCGCGTAGAATATCTTGGTCATGTCCTAACATCTGAAGGCTTAGAAAGGCAACCGGAGAAGAATTGAGCTATCAAACAAGGTGAACGCCCACGGACCAAGCAACAAGTATGTCAGTTCCTTGGCTTGTGTGGATGGTATAGCAGCTTCGTGCCACACTTTGAAGAGAAGGCAACACCAATCACCGATCTACTCCATAACAACCACCCGTCCAGATGGACCAGCAAGAAAGAGGCTTCCAAGTCATTAAGGCTGCGATACGCAACACTCCTGGTCTAGCCCATCCCGACCCTCAACGGAAGATGTGCCTGCAGACGGACGCCAGCAACTCTGGCTTAGGAGCAGTGTTATTCCAGGAGAGGAGTGAGGAGAAAGGGACATCATAGAGTATGCCGGCAGAAAGCTATCTCCAACCATACAACGCTTCTGCACTGCCGAGTAGGAAGCCTTAGCCTTGGTGTGGGCCATGTGCAAATTCAGAGGCTACGTGGAAGGAAGTTCCAGCTGTACACCGATAACGCAGCTCTCGAATGGTTGAACTCGGCCGCTGGCTCAAAATCTAAACTGATGCAATGGGCACTGTTAATCGCATAATTTTATTTTGATGTGTGTCGCATCCCAGGATCCACGAACATAGGAGCAGACAGTATATCTAGGCACCCACCGATGGAACCTGAAGCTATAATAGTAATAATGCTATTTGCTTTACGTCTAACTACTTTTACTGTTTTCGGAGACGCCGAGGTGCCGGAAATTTGTCCCGCAGGAGTTCTTTTACGTGCTAGTAAATCTACCGACACGAGGCTGACGTATTTGAGCACCTTCAAATACCACCGGACTGAGCCAGGATCGAACCTGCCAAGTTGGGGTCAGAAGGCCAGCCCCTCAACCGTCTGAGCAACTAGGAAGCTAGGATCACCATTGTCAAGAGGGTGTTTCCGGGCGAGTTGGCCGTTCTATTTCTATACTAAAACACAAATAATTAATGTTATTTCAATTAAATAAATTTCCCCTATTCACTAATTTTAAACTGATACTTTCAAAATAATTCGAATCGCACGAACATCCTCTCAGTGTAAATGAAATGCTTCACTTTAAGCTTTATTTTGCATTCTAGATACACTTTCCAGTTGGCCGTGCAGTTAGAGGCGCGCGGCTGTGAGCTTGCATCCGGGAGACTGTGGGTTCGAATCCCACTGTCGGCAGCCCTGAAGATGGTTTTCCGTGGTTTCCCATTTTCACACCAGGCAAATGCTGGTGCTGTACCTTAATTAAGGCCACGGCTGCTTCCTTCCAACTCCTAGGCCTTTCCTATCCCATCGTCGCCATAAGACCTATCTGTGTCGGTGCGACGTAAAGCCAATAGCAAAAAAAGAGGGTGTTTCCACAAAACCACCAGAACGAATCCAATGAACCTGTTCTTATGATCATCAAGAAGGAACTTTATCTGAGAGTAATCAAGCAATGGCAAGATCAAGACAAGCCCTGTAGGACCATGACGCAGTGGATTAGGAGACAGCACACCAATAGTCGACTCATCCCGAGGGACTTCAAGATGTGCTACGAGAACTTCCGGGTTAATAATACCAATATAAATGGTCCGTTATTGGACATTATTAATTTTCCAGCTAACTCATTCCTGGTTGCCAGCGTTTCGCCCTAGTGTGCTAGGGTGGGCTCATCAGTTGGTACCTTGCACACCTACCAATACGCTGGCTAGTGCATACCGGAGAGAAAGGCAACCGTAGAAGAATCGAGCTATCGAGCAAGGTGAATGCCCACGGACCAAGCAACAAGTATGTCAGTTGGCTTGTGTGGATGGTATAGCAGCTTCGTGCCACACTTTGAAGAGAAGGCAACACCAATCACCGATCTACTCCATAACAACCACCCGTCCAGATGGACCGTATGCACTAGCCAGCGTATTGGTAGGTGTGCTAGGTACCAACTGATGAGCCAACCCTAGCACACGAGGGCGAAACACTGGCAACTAGGAATGAGTTAGCTGGAAAATTTATAATGTCCAATAACGGACCATTTATATTGGTATTATATACTCATTCGGGACAAATATTTCAGATTCCCTATGGGAATCAATATCTATATCAACTTCCGGGTTGACGAAGGACTCTTAATGTACAGATGTCACCTATCCAACATGCCTGCAGTAGTGGTGATCCTGAAGACAGCACACAACGGACATCCTTGAGAAGTTCCACGACAGCACTGAAGCCGGACATCCAGGAGGTGAAGAGACATACCAGTCTATCCGACAAAGATTCTTCTGGGTGAACATGCAGAAACACATCCTTCATTATGTGAAAGGGTGCTACATCTGCGCCTGCACCAAGGCCATCAACAGGAAGGCAGATTCCAGTCAGCGAGCAAGACGGCCGTAACGCACTTGGTAGGTCATAGCCCTGGACTTCATGGGTTCCTACCCTAGAACAACAATAGGGTAAAACAGGACTCCTAGCAATCACCGACCTCTTCACAAGATGGACTGAAGCCTTTCCGATACAAGAAGCCATGGCGGGACACATCACCATTCTTCTACAGGATGAGGTATTCAGCCATTACGGTTATCCACGGTGCATTCTGTCAGACAACGAGAGTCAATTCACGTCAAGGAAGTGGCAGCAAATCATGACTGAATTGGGTGTGGAGCACTGGACCATCCCTATCTACAACCCAACAGAACGACAGAACCAGGAGCTAAAAAGGATGCTACGGGTCCACCCAATAGACAAGGAACACTGACCCTCAGATACAGCAGTCACTCTTTGCCCTGCTACGACGCATCAACCGTGTCGCTGCCCACTTCGCAGCGGAGCTGTTCCTTGGGCGACAGCTATATGGCACCGGGGATTGGGAGATTCGTCCACCACCTCGCAGCTGTTTCCGTAGCAGAGTGGCAGCATAAACAGCAACAGGACATCAATAAAAAGCAAGCTTTGGCCGAGAAGAGATCCTTTACCCACGGCTAAGCTCAAGATGTCCAAGAGACCCAGATCTTCCTGCCAGGCCGGCAAGTACTGCGACGTAACCACCCAGTCAGTAATAAGACTGGAGGGTTTCATCCAGGTCTCGCACCTAACTGGGTTGGTCCCGTCGAAGTCAATAAGCAGCTGGGCCATGGTGTCTACTTACTAAAGATCATTCTCCTGTCAAGGACCACGCATTGGAATTGTGGCGAGTCACCCAACCACTGTGCATACAGAGCAAGCCTGGTACTGCCACAGATCCACCTGGAAGAGAGGCTACTAATGATACAACCCAACCTGGCCATCAGGAGGAGAACGCATCGACTACCACCGAGGAAGAGGCTAGCAGTGAGGCGACATCAACCCCCGACAAGGCACGATCCGGTCAAGAGGAAGAGAGCACATCCAGCAAAGTCGAGGAAGAGAGAAGATATAATCTACGACCAAGGCAAGGTCGATGAGTATGATAGACTGTTGAAATTGTTTCAAGTTATAGGGAGGATATTGTTGCAAGTGTATGGACTAGTATAACTTGAAAACAATTCCCTAAACCCATGGGATAATAGCAAAAATAGAGCTCGATTGGTAGGTGTCATTATTATTATTATCATCGACTTGTGAGGTGTGGTTTTGAAGTCGTTTATGTCTATTATTATTATTATTATTATTATTATTATTATTATTATTATTATTATTTATGTAGTTAGGTACGGACTTTATTTGGTATAAATCGTGGTCGTAACATTTATTATTTGAGTCTTGTGAAACAAAACATATGAGGTTATGTCACGACACATCTGCTGTATGTATATTAGTAAGAGTTTATTTAATGTAAGAACTTGTAATTAATAATATATAATTTATTATTACCTGTAAATATGATGTATAAATCCAGTGTAATATTGTGCAACACACGGTAATTGTCCAGAACAACGCATCTAGTCACTACAGAGTTTGTGATAGTACATATATCACACCCCCGAATTATATGTAGAAGTTAGAGATATTATTATTATTATTATTATTATTATTATTATTATTATTATTATTGGTATTTCATTTGTATATTGCCATTTACATTGGTAAGCTGGAAGATATCCACATATGTAGGTATGAGTAATTTGTTTTGCACGAGTGGGAAAACATTGCTTTAATAACTCTGGTAATTTGGATTAGCCATGTGGCTACCCCAGTATTTGTTGTGGTCGTCGGAAAGTTCGTATGAGTCATGTATATATCCCAGCCTGATGAGATGAGCTTGGTGTTGTACCAGGGAAAGTTTGGCGATTCATGGAATATACCCCAGAGTTTGTTATTGTCTTGGGAGGAAGAAGTAGTTCAGGGCTTGGGCTTGAGAAGAGAACCACCCATGATTGGCTGGCAAGCACCAATCCAGGCGTATCATCTGAGAGGAGGGGGATGTTGATGTCTATAAAGGTTGATGATACGGCGGCAACCAGGGACATTGTAAAGAAACATTGTAAGGGAGATTGTATGGGTGATTGTAAAGGTGAAGGTAAAGGAACGAGAAGGAAGATAACTACAACTACAACTGACGCACTCTACGGGAAGGAAGTGGTGCTGATACACGGTACTGGAGTGACACGGCTGCAATGGACTGGACTTCAAACGTTCGTGGAGCGTAGTCTTGTTATGTTTGTGGAAAGTGGCTGATTGTGGAGAGTGCTTGCGCATTAAGTATTGTAGCACTTGTGGCGGCCTAGCATTATACGTTGGTGAAAGCTATCTCAGACTTTCCATAAATTTATGTTGAGGATCGACAGACGTGTGTATATATCTTTACAACAAGTGTTAAAATATGTGAACACAGTAGTACAAGGTACAGTATCTGTGTGATGTGATAACTGCCGATTATGAGAATCGGTATGTCGAATTGAGATAGAGACAGTGAAGGGTATTTATCTTCATACATGTACATTGTTCATCGGACTATCTACAAATGGTAGCTTAGTTCTCGCTTTCGTTTTCCCACGATTTTCATTATTATTGTTGTTGTTGTTGTTGTTGTTGTAAATATGGAGTCTTCCAGCAATATTTTATGTGTGTATTATATGTATAATGTTGTATGTTGATGAGGTGCTCATGCACGGAATTTGTTAAGAATATAGTTAGCTATTTTAGAATCAGTGTTATTGATGAACCTAGGTGCAGTTCCTACCTAATTAGTCGTTTTCAGGAGGTTAGGTAAGGCCTGCAGCAGATGTACCAGTACGCAGCATTATGTACACGCCCTGGGATATACAGTTTATCATGCTCTTATCTAAATTCGAGGGATCCATTCTGGTGAACTCTGGCGCCCATACTACGGACATTTCGGTTAATTATGCTTATTAATTTTATTAAGTTATTGAGTAATTTTATTTATATATTTTTATTCATGACTTTATTAATTATTATTATCATCAAAAAGTTACAAGTTACAGAACATTCAAACCATTTGTAAATAGGTTATTGGAGACTCTAGAAATTACGAGAAAACATGTTGAGTCATACTTTTCTAGAAGCCTGGCCAGGCAATGTATATAAAGAGGCAGCCTTGGGAGTTAGAGTTGAGTTGTTAGCGAGAGTTGCTAGTGAAAGTCGTTAGTCAAGTACGGTACCGTATGTGAACTTATGTTGTGATTTTTGTTGTGTTGGTAGTTGGTTGACATGCGAATGCTGCAGTTATCTTCTTCTTCGTAGCAGTGTTTTGTTCAAGATAGCAGTTTATTAGTGTGTATATATAATTTGTAAATAAAACCACTGTACACAATTGACAGCATCGCGTATGTGTGTCTTTGTAGTTACACCACCACTTGTAAAATGACATTGGAAGGGAACTCCGTCCCAGTACCAACCTGCGGGATCTCAAGGGACAGCTGCAATATCTGTGGATGAAGTTGCCTCAGGAGAGGATTTAAAGGCTGTCTGACACCATTCCGAACCGCATAAGGGCAAGCATCGCGGCTGGGGGGAGGGGAGGTGCGCCACTCTACTGACCTAGCACCAACACTCCACCTGTAATTGCTAACGGCCTTGTCTCCTTCATGCCATATTGTAATCAGTTCAATAAAGGCACATGGTCTTTCAGCATATGTAGCTTCATTCACTTTCAACTATTCCTTCTGGGTGCTTAATTTTTTTGTCATGCAGTGTAGTTACAGCAGAAACACTGCACTACTGGTATAACTTAACACACAGATACTATTGCTTTTTGATATTTAACAAGTAAATGGCACTTTGAATCTCTGAATTGATAGAATACATTACATACATTACATTACATTATATTACCATTATAGACTGTTATGCCTTTCAGCATTCAGTCTGCAAGCCTCTGTGAATTTACTAAACGTCGCCACAATCCTCGATTTGCAACTAGTGTTGTGGCCTCATTTAGTTCTATACCTCTTGTCTTTAAATCGTTAGAAACTGAGTCTAACCATCGTCGTCTTGGTATACCTCTACTTCTCTTACCCTCCATAACAGAGTCCATTATTCTCCTAGGTAACCTACCCTCCTCTATTCGCCTCACATGACCCCACCACCGAAGTCGGTTTATGCGTACAGCTTCATCCATCAAATTCATTCCTAAATTAGCCATTATATCCTCATTCCGAGTACACACCTGCCATTGCTCCCACCTGTTTGTACCAGCAATCATTCTTGCTACTTTCATGTCTGTTACTTCTAACTTATGAATAAGATATCCTGAGTCCACCCAGCTTTCGCTCCCGTAAAGCAAAGTTGGTCTGAAAACAGACCGATGTAAAGATAGTTTCGTCTGGGAGCTGACTTCCTTCTTACAGAATACTACTGATCGCAACTGCGAGCTCACTGCATTAGCTTTACAACACCTTGATTCAATCTCACTTACTATATTACCATCCTGGAAGAACACACAACCTAAATACTTGAAATTATCGACCTGTTCTAGCTTTGTATCACCAATCTGACATTCAATTCTGTTGAATTCCTTACCTACTGGCATCAATTTAGTCTTCGAGAGGCTAATATTCATACCATACTCGTTGCACCTATTTTGAAGTTCCAAGATATTAGACTGCAGGCTTTCGGCGCAATCTGCCATTAAGACCAAGTCGTCAGCATAGCCCAGACTGCTTACTACATTTCCACCTAACTGAATCCCTCCCTGCCATTTTATACCTTTCAGCATATGATCCATGTAAACTACGAACACCAAAGGTGAAAGATTACAGCCTTGTCTAACCCCTGTAAGTACCCTGAACCAAGAACTCATTCTACCATCAATTCTCACTGAAGCCCAATTGTCAACATAACTGCCTTGGATTGATTTTAATAATATACCTTTAATTCCATAGTCCCCCAGTATAGCGAACATCTTTTCCCTCGGTACCCTGTCATATGCCTTCTCTATATCTACGAAACATAAACACAACTGCCTATTCCTCTCGTAGCATTTTTCAATTACCTGGCGCATACTGAAAATCTGATCCTGACAGCCCCTCTGTGGTCTGAAACCACACTGGTTTCCATCCAACTTCCTCTCAACGACTGATCGCACCCTCTCTTCCAAGATGCCAGTGAATACTTTGTTTGGTATACTAATCAATGTGATACCTCGATAGTTGTTGCAATCCTTCCTGTTCCCTTGCTTATAGATAGGTGCAATTACTGCTTTTGTCCAATCTGAAGGTACCTTACCAACACTCCATGCTTATCTTACTACTCTATGAAGCCATTTCATCCCTGCCTTCCCACTATACTTCATGATTTCAGGTCTAATTTCATCTATTCCTGCTGCTTTATGACAATGGAGTTTATTTACCATCCTTTCCACTTCCTCAAGCGTAATTTCACCAACATCATTTTCCTCCTCCCCATGAGCTTGGCTGTTCGCAACACCACCAGGATGAATTCCTTTTACATTGAGATGATGTTCAAAATATTCCCTCCACCTCTCCAGTGATTCCCTGGGATCTATTATGAGTTCACCTGAATTACTCAAAACACTGTTCATTTCCTTTTTCCCTCCCTTCCCAAGATTCTTTATTACTGACCAGAAAGGTTTCCCTGCTGCTTGACGTAGCCTTTCCAGATAGAATAGCATTCCAAAATCATAATGAATAGACTTTAACCAGTCAAAATTCCTCATATTTATCTCCATAATTTTAATTATTTTATGAATGCATAGTTTCTTCAGGAGGATAGTGGATTGTGTTTTAAAAGAACTGCTTAGTGACTGAGTATTTATTTATGGACTTCAAAATGTTATCTTGGCATGAAAAAGAAATGAAAAATCAACATCAAATATGTGTGTGTAATTTACAGCAATAGAAGGAGGTATTTCTGCTACTTGACAGTCTGGATAAAGAACCATAAAAACATTCATCAGACAAGAAATGTAATTCAACATTAGTTAAGCACTGCAGTCATAACATTAAAGCCTTTAGTATTAACTACAAATCAGTCTTTTATGAATATATTTTGAAACATTTACTTGTATAACAGACTAGTAGCTCACACCATATAAACATAAGTAGCAGAACCAGGAATGTGTGATTGTTTATGCTTAGCGAGTGAAGTATCAAATGGGAAGCCCTTGCCACACACATCACAAATATGACGATTCTCTCCTGTGTGCAAGCGCTCATGACGTCGAAAGCTTGACCCATCAGCAAAGGCACGACTACACACCTGGCAGGTAAAGGGTTTCTCTCCAGTGTGGGTCCGTCGATGAGTCAAAAGATGGGACTTGGTAATGAACATCTTGGTACACTGCTCACATTTGTAAGGTCTTTCTCCACTGTGAATTCGCTTGTGAGCAACGAATGTTGAACTGGTAGAGAAAGACTTCTCACACACAGAACACTGATATGGTCGCTCTCCTGTGTGAATGCGGATGTGCTTCTTTAAACCACATGAGTCCACAAAGGCATTGCCACATTCCTCACATTTGTAACGCTTGATGATAGTGCCATTTGGCCCATGAGTACGTTCATGTTTCACAAAAGCAGATCTGTCAGCAAAACTTCTCCGGCAGAGTTGACACTGGAAAGGTCGTTCCCCAGTGTGAACTCTGCGATGAGTAACAAGGTGAGAATTGGTAGCAAATGCCTTATTACAAGTTTCACATTGATAAGGACGTTCGCCTCTATGATACCGTGTATGATTCATTAAAGCTGTGCTTGAGGGGTAGTTCTTGAAACAAATTTCACATGTATAAGGGCGATCGACATCTCCATAATGTAGTCTTCTATTGCTTTTAGTACACAACCTACCACCATCATTTCCCACTTTACAATGATTAAGGTTACTGTGCTGTACACTGAGTTTCTTCATGCCACTGACACAATGACTCACTACACTCTCTGACTTAATGTTGCTGTCTACACCATGATCAGAAGAAAATGAACAATTAGTACATAAATTATGGCATGAATTAACAGTATGGGGACTCGCAGCATTATCAACATCACTCAAATTCTGTTCCTCACCTGTTTGTTTTGTTTCAGCACTATTTCTAGAACAACACAAACATGAATAATGTAAGCCAGAGTGAGAAATAAAATTACATTTAATACAAGTATTCCCCACTACTTTTGCCATTTCTTCATTATCATTATGGTTTGAAACCAAACAACAATGCATATTTCTTTCATGAACACACTTCGAGCAGGGACTTAATACACAGTCCTTTTCTTTTGAAGACTTTGATGATGAATCACTATCATTGTTATCACCTGTATTAGTCTTAGCATCTTGATGAACTGAAACATATGGAATAGTCTGTGAATACTTGGATGCTGTATGAGAAGATGATTCATTGCCCTGTTCTCCACTATCATTTCTTGACACTGGACATGGGGAATATATAATTTTATGACAATGGGTCCTTTCTCTATTGGTCACACATGTAGAACAACTGTGATCAACTGGTGCAGTTTGTGTGTTTTTGTGAGAGGAAACTGTGCTGTTCTCATGATCACAACTATGTTGAGCAGCTTCAGAATTACAGTGATTATTTACACCAGACGTTGACTCAGGATGTTCTTCACTTGAATGACTGGACCGTGTTGAGTCAAAGAAAAATATACTACCAGAAAGTTGTTGATTCAGCACATAGTTCAAGAATGTATTAGAGTCACAGGTATCACCATTGGATACGCCATTAGTGCCACTCAACACATTAGAACCATCACGCTTACATCCACTTTTCAGCAACCTGAAAATAACAAAAGAGATACAAATGTACAGTTACATCCAGCACGAGATTAAGGAAAAATGTAATTTTATAACAGCATGGATCAACACATACTTGATATGCTAAGTACCCTCAACATAAGAGGAAAACTCAAAAGTTCAATACTATATATTCTGAATTCCTGGAAATTCCACTGATGTAATACGATCATGAATCAAATAGGCTACTATTTGTAATTACCGGCTGAGTTTACATGGAAATGCCATAAATGTTTTCAAACCTTAGCAAATAATGTCTCAGCGTAATCTTGCATATAAAGTCGTCTGAAAAGAAGTCGTACAACAAAAGCAATTATAAATTAAACATATTTTTAAAACTATTCATGATAAGAATAAAAAGGTACATACCAGAGTTTCAGACTAAGATATATTTTTCACTCACATAATTATACTCTGAGGTGGTGGCTGGTGATTATTATTTAAATGGAAGTACAACTAGATAACCAACTTTTAGCCACTCACAGTGAAACCAAATTATGTCTCCCTCATTCTGTCCAACTCAAAACTAAGATGCCATCTAATTCATACATGCAATATATTCAATATCTGCCACCTAGATGACAGCCCTAAATGCAGATCAGTGGTATATGATGATGATTTATAAGATACAAACATCTTTAATACTGCTATGTGTTTTAATTTTCATTTCTCTCCTAAATTACTATTTTCATGTCGTTAATTTTGTATTAATCTCCAATGAATGGAGATCCTTCCTAAGTGGAGATATTTTTAAGCTTAAAACTATAAATAGAAGCTAAATAATCATCCTTATAGTAGTAGTAGTTTCGTGTGGCTACGTCTAGCCGGGTGCAGCCCTTGTAAGGCAGACACTCCGATGAGGGTAGGCGGCATCTGCCACGTGTTATTGCGGTGAAGGATAGTGTTATGTGTGGTGTGTGAGTTGCAGGGATGTTGGGGACAGTACAAACACCCAGTCCCCGAGCCAATGAAATTAACCAATCGAGGTTAAAATCCCCGACCCGGCTGGAAATCGAACCCAGGACCCTCTAAACCAAAGGCCAGTACGCTGACCATTCAGCCAACGTGTTGGACAGTAGTAGTAGTAGTAGTAGTCTATGGTTGGGTATTAGAAAACTGTTCTACTGGGGGTTGCGGGTTACTTATTGTAGAATCTTGTATTATGAAATGATATTCCTCCATTATCATAAGTGAAATGAAATGAAATGGTGTATGGCTTTTAGTACCGAGAGTGTCCGAGGACAAGTTCAGCTCGCCAAATGCAGGTCTTTTGATTTGACCCCCATAGGCGACGCGCATCATGACCCAGCCCCCGTGCCAATGAAATTAACCAATTAAGGTTGAAATTACCGACCTTGCCGGGAATCGAACCCAGGACCCGTGACCAAAGGCCAGCACACTAAACATTTAGCCATGGAGCCGGAAATTATCGTAAGTGAAGTGTATCATTATTACTATCAATTGTTGAATATTTAAAAGACAGTTTCAAATACTGACCATTGTCAATAAGGTGAGTCAAATCAACAATAGAAGATGACGACGATGTGACACTGAAATGATCAGTGCACATTTTCAAACTTTTTTTTCTTTTCAGGAATGAATTGAATGGGTCATTTCTACGAGGCCCTTTCTGACACTTTTGGTGAAAATGAGTTAAGTATTGATTTTTGTTGTTGAAACGTTAACATACATACCACTCCATGCTGAAATGCCCTCTTTCTACCTATTAGTGTAGTCACAGGATGGCAATGATATTTGCATTCATTTCCAAAGGTCCCTTTCTGCAGTAGAAGGGGCAGTTTAGCAAGGAATCATAGCTAGCCAGATACAGATACCATCTGGTGGAGAAAAAGGGAACTTCCTAACAGCTGCTCTGCTATGATATAATGAGTAACATAAGAGGTTCTTTCTTGGACTGATCTGTGTTAAGTTCATAGTTTTGATTAGAAACGCGTGAATTAATATAAGAAGAAATGGAGGAAGAACGTAAAACAAGGAAAGGGCGTACCAGTAATCCGGAAAATTACCGGAAAAACATTCTAAAGAAGGCCAAAGAGAAGGGCATTGCTCACATTACATACTCTGGAAAAGGAATACCAGAGAGGAAAACAGTTGGAGACTGTCGGTAAGTAATTTTTTTTTCTATTACATAATAGGAAGTCATGTTGAAAAGTGATAATCTTAATCTATCATCATTTTGTATTCATATTGAGTAGGCCATTATAGTGTTAGAATTGGAGGTTATATTAACTAAAACACAGGTAACAAACTGCAGAAATAAGCCTAAAGCATTTTTACACAATATATATATATTGTTACTATAGTCCACATGGTGAGATGTATACTCATTTTGTTTTAGTTGTAACAAGAAATGCTTCATGAAGCTTCCTGAGGAACTGCAGCTTCAGATTCTGTCACAGTTTTTCTTACTTTACCACTAAAGATGAACAAGACATACATCTCCAGGGACTAATCAAAGCCATCCCAGTGAAGTGCCGCTGCCCTAAAAGCAAGGATCAACCACAACCATCCCGCCTCAGCTTCCTAAAGACTATGTGTCCCCACGAGGAGAGAAAGTGGAAGTTTGCAGGAAAGCTTTTCTATGTTTCTATGGCATTGGAGAGAAAAGGGTATGTAGACTTAGAAACCTATCATTGTTAGGACATTCTCCCCATGATCAACGTGGAAAGCATGTTAAGAAAGCCACCGCTCCAGAAGAACATACATAATCATATAATCATTTCCTGTCAAGGAGGCTCACTACACTTCTAGAGACTATTCTTACCTTGATTCAAGATTGGATGGTTTTTTTTTGTTTTTTGCTAAGGGCTTTACGTCGCACCGACACAGATAGGTCTTATGGCGACGATGGGATAGGAAAGGCCTAGGAGTTGGAAGGAAGCGGTCTGGCCTTAATTAAGGTACAGCCCCAGCATTTGCCTGGTGTGAAAATGGGAAACCACGGAAAACCATCTTCAGGGCTGCCGACAGTGGGATTCGAACCTACTATCTCCCGGATGCAAGCTCACAGCCGCACGCCTCTACGCGCATGGCCAACTCGCCCGGTACATTGGATGTTAAGGCAATGTATAATCTGTATAAAGCCAAGTATCCAGATTCCCCAACTAAATATTTCTACCTTAAATACTTCAAGGATATCTTCAATCTTCAGCTCGGCTGACCACAAAAGGATTCATGTTGTGCTTGTGAAGAGCTGATGATAAATATATGCAGTCCATTTTTAAATGATACTGCCAAAAAGGTTACAGTTGCTGAATTAATAGTTCTCAAATGGCGAGCAAACAAGTTTTATGTCAACATGAAGGAATCTGAGGACATATGCAGTGAAAGAGACGATGTACTTGCTCTTTGTTTTGATTTTATGCAAAACCTATCTTTGCATAATATTCCCGTGCAGGAACTGTGCTATCTATCAATCAATCAATACAGATCTGCATTTAGGGCAGTTGCCCAGGTGGCAGATTCCCTATCTGTTGTTTTCCTAGCCTTTTCCTAAATGATTTCAAAGAAATTGGAAATTTATTGAACATCTCCCTTGGTAAGATATTCCAATCCCTAACTCCCCTTCCTATCAATGAATATTTGCCCCAGTTTGTCCCCTTGAATTCCAACTTTATCTTCATATTGTGATCTTTCCTACTTTTAAAGACACCATCCAAACTTATTCGTCTACTGATGTCCTCCCACACCATCACTTCACTGACAGCTCGGAACATACCACTTATTACATGTAACTAATCTCATTATTAGACCCGTATTGAACTATGCTATGATATACTAACAATTTGTTGGTATAACATAACACTTAGTCGAGCAGCTCTTCTTCTTTCTCTCAATTCTTCCCAGCCCAAACTTTGAAACATTTTTGTAACGCTACTCTTTTGTCGGAAATCACCCAGAACAAATCGAGCTGCTTTTCTTTATATTTTTTCCAGTTCTTGAATCAGGTAATTCTGGTGAGGATCCCATACACTGGAACCATACTCTAGTTGGGGTCTTACCAGAGACTTATATGCACTCTCCTTTACATCCTTATTACAACCATTAAACACCCTCATAACCATGTGCAGAGATCTGTAACCTTTATTTACAATCCCATTTATGTAATTACTCCAATGAAAATCTTTCCTTATATTAACGCCTGGATACTTACAATGATCCCCAAAAGGAACTTTCACCCCATCAACACAGTAATTAAAACTGAGACGACTTTTCCTATTTGTGAAACTCACAACCTGACTTTTAACCCCGTTTATCAACATACCATTGCCTGCTGTCCATCTCACAACATTTTCGAGGTAACGTTGCAGATGCTCACAATCTTGTAAATTATTTATTACTCTATACAGAATAACATCATCCGCAAAAAGCCTTACATCTGATTCCACTCTTTTACTCATATCATTTATATATATAAGAAAACATAAAGGTCCGATAATACTGCCTTGAGGAATTCCCCTCTTAATTATTACAGGGTCAGATAAAGCTTCACCTACACTAATTCTCTGAGATCTATTTTCTAGAAATATAGCAACCCATTCAGTCACTCTTTGGTCTTGTCCAATTGCATTCATTTTTGCTAGTAGTCTCCCATGATCCACCCTATAAAATGCTTTAGACAGGTCAATCGTGATAAAGTCCATTTGACCTCCTGAATCCAAGATATCTGCTATATATTGCTGGAATCCTACAAGTTGAGCTTCAATGGAATAACCTTTCCTAAAACCAAACTGCCTTCTATCGAACCAGTTATTAATTTCACAAACATGTCTAATATAATCAGAAAGAATGCCTTCCCAAAGCTTACATACAATGCATGTCAAACTTACTCGCCTGTAATTTTCAGCTTTATGTCTATCAACCTTTCCTTTATACACAGGGGCTACTATAGCAACTCTCCATTCATCTGATATAGCTCCTCCGACCAAACAATAATCAAATAAGTACTTCAGATATGGTACTATATCCCAACCCATTGTCTTTAGTATATCCCCAGAAATCTTATCAATTCCAGCTGCTTTTCTAGTTTTCAACTTTTGTATCTTATTGTAAATGTCATTGTTATCATGTGTAAATTTTAATACTTCACTGGCCTTAGTCTCCTCCTCTATCTCGACATTATCCTTGTAACCAACAATCTTTACATACTGCTGACTGAATACTTCTGCCTTTTGAAGATCCTCACATACACACTCCCCTTCTTCATTAATGATTACTGGAATGTCCTTCTTGGAACGTGTTTCTGCCTTAAAATACCTATACATACCCTTCCATTTTTCACAAAAATTTGTATGAATGCCAATTATGCTTGCCATCATGTTATCCTTAGCTGCCTTCTTTGCTAGATTCAATTTTCTAGTAAGTTCCTTCAATTTCTCCTTACTTCCATAGCCATTTCTAACTCTATTTCTTTCCAGTCCGCACCTCCTTCTTAGTCTCTTTATTTCTCTATTATAATAAGGTGGGTCTTTACCATTCCTTACCTCCCTTAAAGGTACAAACCTGTTTTTGCATTCCTCAACAATTTCTTTAAACCCATCCCAGAGTCTGTTTGCATTTTTATTTACCGTTTTCCACCAATCATAGTTACTTTTTAGAAACTGCCTCATGCCTGCTTTATCAGCTATATGGTACTGCCTAACAGTCCTACTTTTAAGACCTTCCTTTCTATCACATTTATTTTTGACTACAACAAAAACAGCTTCAAGATCACTAATACCATCTATTACTTCAGTTTCCCTACAGAGCTCATCTGGTTTTATCAGCACCACATCCAGGATATTTTTCCCTCTGGTTGGTTCCATCACTTTCTGAATCAGCAGTCCTTCCCATATTTATTTGCCATTTATTAGTCATGCTTCCTGTCGTTCGCATTTCCTTCCCAATTGACATCTGGTAAATTCAGATCTCCCGCTACAATCACATTTCTTTCCATGTCGTTTCTTACATAGCTGATTATCTTATCAAATAATTCTGAATCCGTGTCAGTGCTACCCCCGGTCTGTACACTCCAAATATATCAAGTTGCCTATTATCTTTAGAAAAGAGCCTTACATCTAGAATTTCATGTGTCTCATCCTTAACTTTTTCGTAGCTTACAAATTCTTCTTTCACCAGAATGAATACTCCCCCCACCATTCCTATCCTATCTCTACGAAACAAACACACTCCAGTTCCGTGAGAAAATTTCTGCATCCATTATATCATTTCTCAGCCATGATTCAACTCCTATTACAATATCTGGTATATCTATTAAATTACTCAATTCTATTCCTTTCTTTACAATATTTCTACAGTTCAACACTAACAATTTTATGTCATCCCTACTTGATTTCCAGTTCCCTGTTCCCTTATCACCACTCCCTAGGCCACCCTGTTTCTCTGAATGTACCTCCCTATTACCCTTCCAAACAAATTTCCTAACTTATATGTACCACTGCAGTTTAAGTGAAGGGCATCTGAGCGCAGATCCCTATCTCCTACCCACCCATTAGGATCTGGAAATTTCACTCCCAATTTCCCGCATACCCACTCCATAGTCTCATTTAAATCCCCAATCACCCTTCAGTCACTATCCTTCCTACACAGTATTCCACTAATAACAATCTTCGCTTTCTTATACTTCACCCGTGCTGCATTTACCAGATCCCACATATCTCCAACTATGTTGGTACCGGTACTTATATCAGCTTGCCTTACGTTGTTGGTACCAACGTGAAAATACTACCACCTTCTCCTTCCCCTCCTCCCTCTTTTCTACTTTCCTCAACATCTGCCTCAACCTAATTCCTGGATAACATTCTACCCTGGTTCCCTTTCCTCCACACAATTTCCCTACATGTCTAACAATGGAATCTCCCACGACCAGAGCCTCAACCCTACCCACCTCATTTGATCCCCTCCCCTACTGGTCAGTCCTATCTTTCCTGATAGCTGCAGAAGCTACTTCCTCCTCGCTTTTCTCCTTCCTATGACCCTGTTCCACCTGTCTTTTCCTATCCTCTACTCTACATTTCCCTTTCCTACCTTTTCCCTTTCTTCTACTTCCACACATCTCAGCAACAGTTCCCTGTCCCTCATCTTCCCTCTGTTGTTCTACCTGGAGTGACTCGTACCGATTTCACAAAAACACCTGTCCTGAATTCTAATCCTGAATAGAGCCCTTAGCCTGCAATCTCCTTCCCCTTAGAACATTAGACCACCTGTCTTCTACAACTCCCCCCTTTCCTTCCCCTCCCTCCTGTACACCTACTGTAACCTGAACATTGTTTGAGGGAGTCCTATCTTCCTTCCTGTCTTCTGTGAGAATCCTAATTATCTCCCTCAAACTCTCCAACTCCTCCCTCATACCCCTCAATGCCTCACCACATCCACAGTTCGTACACTCGCGCTCCTTAGCCATTCTTTACAGAAAAATGAAAATAAAAATAAAATAACTTATTTGCAAAAAAATAAATGAACGGAGGGATATATTGCCTGGGATAGTACTCAAAGATCACACAGCAATAAGGTAATTAATATACGACTACACTACCATAGTACTTAGTCGTACTCTATTTCTTATCCTACAACCTCTAACCTCTGTTAATTACTGAAATTGAAAGGAATACACAAGAACTACACAATTCCAAACTGCAATTAAGCCTATCCTAATTACAACAGAATTGTAGTAAGAGTTTATACGGATACCTCTACTACACCAGTACTACACAAATATTTTACAATAATAAAATAAGCAAACTAAATTCTGATAGGATATTAGGCTACTCGTATACTACTGTACCGTACACTACAGTAATTTTCAAACTACTTTGAGGCGTATCCTAATTACAATACCGGTACCGTATGTCACTACCAAGCACAAAAGAAATGAAATTTGCAAGAACTACTGTACTCAAAGATTACCAACAAAGCTAAATGCTTAGACAAATTATTATTAGTACTACGCTCTAATAGATACACACGAAAGATAACACACAAATATAGCAGGCAAGATAATGGCACTATCTAAATATACTATATCTACACTAAAATTTTCAACTGAAGTGTGGTTATATGAACTTTTACCGCTAGTGGATTAGTATTTTTTTTTTTTTTTTTGCTACTATGCGGGACGGAGAATAAAAGTGTCCTTAAATGCTGAGAATACAAGGTTGTCTACTATAATTTCTGTCAAAACCACGCCGGGGGCTTGAAGTGCAATACGGTATTATTGGGATATAGGAATTTAATTATTAACTTTTACTCGATGAATAAACGAAGGTGGAAAGTACAAAGTATGCAGGGAACTAAGACTACAAATTATCGGAATAATAAATCAGCTGACTTTGTATTTATTTACACAACTATCATGTGCATGCAGCAACAATCGTCAACAATCCAAAAAACTGTTAAGTATCGTAATTATCCAGTGAAATTACCGTGAATTTTCTTTAACTTCTCTTTAAATCGATGTTTACAGGCGTATCATGTTATTTAATGTAATAAATTATTACCTTCGTGATAGTTTGAACGGATATCTGTACGAAATATCGGAAAAGTAGCGGCGGAAATTACAATGAGTTACAGCTCCTTATGATAATCTGCCTTTGAAAGTATTATACCAAAGAACCTACAGATATTTAAAAACATTGTTTTAAAAGTTAATATTATTACCTAAAGTATTTCCTAAACCTAAATTTGAAACGAAGTACACCTAGCTAGCCTACTTATCCTAGAAAACATAATCTACTGAACACCAAATGAATTACTTGTTATAAAATTCAAATAAATAACACTACTCCCAATTTCTACCAACAAGCACTAAACACCAATATATAAATAGCACTAAATGGAACATGCACACACAAAATTTAAATAATTTTAATAGGTTTTAAGTACTTTTTCACTACAATAATGCAAGAGCTCTCTCAACAGCCGACCGTTCACAAGCGCATCCAACAATCCAACCTACGGCAGTTGTGGGTCAATGTATTTTGCATATACAATATTAAGAGTGGGAAAATTGTACTGTACGTGTATGATGAAAGTACAGCAAAGAAAGGTGCCAACGAGATGTGTTTGTTCCTTTATAACTACATAGAGGAGTACGTTCCACGTTCTGTGAAGGTCTTATATTTGTACTCTGACTCATATGCAGGTCAGAACAAGAATCATTCAATGATTTGGCTTCTGGCAGCTCTCACTGACACTCACCGGCTTGAAGAAGTTCATAGATTTCCAATTCGTGGCCATTCATACCTACCATGTGATAGGGATTTTGGACTCATCAAGCAAGCTGTTAATAAGTTAGACAGAGTGTATATACCAAAATAGTACAGTAGAGCCTCGATTATCCGACCTAAACGGGACCTGGAGTACGTCGGATCACCGAAAATGTCGGATAATACAGAATAACTTTGAAAATGAACTAAAACAAACAGGAAGGCTGTACTCTAGTACTAAAACAATGACATGTTTTACGGTGCTCTGTTTATTGAATTATCAATTCAATTGTACAGTACATCCAGTATTGAACGAAAACATTCCAGATGTCTTACGAAAAGAAACTTTTCTCCATAGGTATTAAGCTGCCTGCCTAATGCCGTATCGTTTCTTCCACCAATCAAGCCACCCAGCACTGGCAGGAAAATTAGGGTCCCCTTCATTAAACTCCTTCTGGAAATACACAGCCTTTTCCTGCAGAATGGGGCCAGATATTGGCAGCTCCTTCTCCCGGTGTTGAGATAACCAAAGAAATAGTGCTTCACTTACTTTTTCGTACTCACATTTTTCATTTTTTCTCTGCTCTGGTAGAGAAGCACTTTTAAATTTCTTCCCTCTGTTTTTTTTCCAGTCTCCCACTGTAACACATCCAACGTCCATAATCTGAAGCCACATTTTGAAGAATTTCCTCTTTGTCCAGTCTCTTTAATGCACTCAACTTGTCTTCCATAGAAACAATCACTTTCTTCCATATACTCGCTATACTCACAGAGGATATGAAAACTACAACATCCGCACCCAACCAATACTACAATGAACAATGACTGAAGACTCACTGCACCTGTCCTTGAGAAAAAAAAAACTGCCCTACTGCCAACGGTCAGGCCAGTGCTTGTCCCATGGTCGCACCCTCCACAGCGGGTGTGCCTGAATTTAGTCTCCACCAAAAGTTCAAATTAAGTCTACCAGTGTCGGATAACACGGAATGTCGGATAAGCGAAGGTCGGATGAGCGAGACTCTACTGTATGTGAGAATCATTGTAAACTGTGCCCAGAACAACAAATTTACAGTTCATATAGTAGGTACAGAGGACATTTTGGATTTCAACAGCTGCTGGCAAAATCTCTACAAAAAAGGAGGATTCACCATGGAATCTACAGAAGAGAAGTTGAACGCCAGTCAAAGGTATCATTCAGTCCTGCCAATTTCTGTAAATTCAAATATAAGTCAACAATTCCATACACTGTGACGACTTTCGACTTCATTGGTGGACTTGTAAAGCAAGCTTTTGATTTGAGTTTGCCAGGAAATCCTCGCATTAATCTTCCTCAATGCTCTGTGTACAACGGACGTGTTCCCATTAACTCGAACAAGATAGAAGACATCAAGAAAGTTATGAAGTACATTCCAATTTTGGAGTATTATGATGATATATTGAAATGTCCGACAGAAGAGAACTAGAGCCATACACAAGAAGAATACTTGATGCTACTCAGTGTTATGGAATACTACTATACATAACATTATTAAAAATTACAACATTACAAAATAAAGTTTTTGACAAGTTTATTGGATGTGATCATTAAAAAAAAAAAAAACACAAGAATATTAAACATTTAGCACATATAAATATTGACTGTAGAGTCATTTCTAAAAGGCCATTATTTTACAGATTTTGGAAGCTTATTCTGTACTTCCTAATGAACCAGACCCAACAAATTTTATTTCTTAACATCTATTATGACATTTAGATGTATTGTACAAAAAATTGTTGGTCTCAGATAAATAGTTTAAATGGTGCTTTTCTCAAAACTAATCTCCATGCACATGGAGCCTTTTAGAAATAACCAATTCAATTGTAAAATGAGGGAAACCTTTTGTTTTATTTCATGTGTGATCTGTTACTTGCTTGATGATGCTTGTTGTTTAAAGGGGCCTAAAATCTAAGGTCATCGGCCCCATGTGTTATGTTAATGTGAATACTGATGTGATAAGTTACAAAAATATATATACACACCCCCATCATTATAGACTGTTATGCCTTTCAGTGGTCAGTCTGCAAGCCTCTGTGAATTTACTAAACGTCGCCACAATCCCTTATCTGCAACTAGTGCTGTGGCCTCATTCAGTTCTATACCTCTTATCTTTAAATCGTTAGAAACTTGAGTCTAACCATCGTCGTCTTGATCTACTTCTACTTCGCTTACCCTCTATAACAGAGTCCATTATTCTCCTATGTAACCTATCCTCCTCCATTCGCATCATATGACTGCACCACCGAAGCCTGTTTATGCGCACAGCTTCATCCATCAAGCCGGCCCCGTGGTGTACGGGTAGCATGCCTGCCTCTCGCCCGGAGGCCCTGGGTTCGATTCCCAGCCAGGTCAGGGATTTTTCTCTTGACCTGAGGGCTGGTTCAAGGTCCACTCAGCCTATGTGATTAGAACCGAGGAGCTATCTGGCGGTGAGATGGCGGTCCCAGTCTCGAAAGCCCAGAATAACGGCCGAGAGGATCCGTCATGCTGACCACACGGCTCCTCGTACTGCAGGCCTTCAGGCTGAACAGCGTTCGCTGGCCAGGCCAAAGCCCTTTCAAGGGGAAAAGGGCCGTGGGGTTTGGTTTTGGTTGGTTTCATCCATCGAGTTCATTCCTAACTTAGCCTTTATCTCCTCATTCTGAGTACCTTCCTGCAATTGTTCCCACATGTTTGTACCAGCAATCATCCTTGTTACTTTCATGTTTGATACTTCTAACTTATGAATAAGGTATCCTGAGTCAACCCAGCTTTCACTCCCGTAAAGCAAAGTTAGTCTGAAAACAGACCGATGTAAAGATAGTTTTTTATGGGAGCTGACTTCCTTCTAACAGAATACTGTTGATCCCAACTGCGAGCTCACTACATTAGCTTTACTGCACCTAGATTCAATCTCTCTTACTATATTACCATGCAGGGAGAACACACATCCTAAATACTTGAAATTACCTATCTGTTCCAGCTTTATATCACAAATGTGACATTCAATTATCTTTGATTTCTTACCTACTGACATAAATTTAGTCTTCAAAAGGCTAATTTGCATACCATAGTCATTGCACCTTTTTTCAAATCCCAACATATAAGACTGCAGGCTTTCGGAACAATCTGCCATTAAGACCAAATCGTCAACACAGGCCACTGCTTACTACATTTCCACCTACCTGAATTCTTCCCCTGTCACTTTACACTTTTCAGCAGATGATCTATGTAAACTACGAACAACAAGGGTGAAAGATTACAGCCTTGTCTAACCCTTGTAAGTACCCTGAACTAAGAACTCATTCTACCATCAATTTTCACTGCAGCCCAATTGTCAACATAAATGCCTTTGATTGATTTTAACAGTCTACCCTTAATCCCATAGTCCCCCAGTATGGTGAACATATTTTCCCTCGGTGCCCTGTCATATGCTTTCTCTAGATCTGCGAAACATAAACATAACTGTCTATTCCTCTCATAGCATTTTTCAATTACCTGGTGCATACTGAAAATCTGATCCAGACAGTAAGTCTGTGGTCTGAAACCACACTGGCCTTCGTCCAACTTCCCCTCAACCACTGATTGCACCCTCCCTTCCAAGATGCCAGTGAATACTTTGCCTGGTATACTAATCAGTGAGATAGCTTGATAGTTATTGCAATCCTTCCTGTTCCCTTGCTTATACATAGGTGCAATTACTGCTCCTGTCCAATCTGAAAGTACCTTACCAACACTCCATGCTAACCTTATTACTCTATGAAGCCATTTCATCCCTGCCTTCCCACTATACTTCACCATTTCAGGTCTAACTTCATCTATTCCTGCTGCCTTATGACAATGGAGTTTATTCACCATCCTTTCCACTTCCTCAAGCGTAAGTTCACCAACATCATTTTCCTCCTCCCCATGAGCTTGGCTGTTTGCAACACCACCAGGAAGATTTCCTTTTACATTGAGAAGCTGTTCAAAATATTCCCTCCACCTCTCCAGTGATTCCCTGGAGAACACTGTTCATTTCCTTTTTCCCTCCCTTCCTAAGATTCTTTATTGGTGTCCAGAAAGGTTTCCCTGCTGCTTGACCTAGCCTTTCCAGGTTACAGTATTACCAAAATCTTCCCACAGCTCCTTTTTGATTCAACAACTATTTGTTTCACTCTGTTCTTTTCATCTATCTGCATCACTCCTTGTTTGGAGCCATATCTGATAAGCCTTCCTTTTTACGCTTGCAAGCTGCTCTCACCTCATCATTCCACCATGATATTCGCTTTTCCTCATCTTTACACACAGCTGTTCCTACGTATTCCCTTCCTGTTTCTACTACAGCATCCCTGTATGTCACCCATTCTCTTCCTATATCCTGAACCTGCTTACTGTCCACTGTTCAGAACTTCTCGCTAATTATATCCATGTACATCTGTCTAATTTTCTCGTCCGGAGATTTTCTACCCTTATTCGTTTAGACAGACAGATTTCACTTTCTCTATCCTAGGCCTAAAGATACTTAGTTCGCTACAGATCAGATAGTGGTCTGTATCACCAAAAAATCCCGAGAAAACCCCTACATTCCTAACAGATTTCCTGATTTCGAAGTCAGTTAAGATATAGTCTATTATGGCCTTGGTACCCCTACCCTCCCATGTGTAATAGTGAATAGTCTTATGCTTGAAGAATGTATTCGTAACTGCTAAACCCATACTAGCACAGAAGTCTGGCAAACAACTTCCCATTCCTATTAGGTTCCGTATCTTCCTCACATTTACCAATCACCCTTTCATATCCATCAGTTCTATTTCCAACTCTCACATTGAAATCACTCATTAACACTATCCTATCCTTGCTGTTGACACTGACAATGACGCTACTCAGTGCTTCATAAAACTCGTCAACTTCATCCTCATCTGCACCCTCACATGTTGAATACACTGAGACAATTCTCGTCCCTAATTCCTCAAACTGCCAAATCTTTTTTCTTTTTTTGCTATTTGCTTTACGTCACACCGACACAGATAGGTCTGATGGCAATGATGGGATAGGAAAGGCCTAGGAGTGGGAAGGAAGCGGCAGTGGCCTTCATTAAGGTACAGCCCCAACATTTCCCTGGTGTGAAAATGGGAAACCAAGGAAAACCATTTTCAGGGCTGCCAACAGTGGAGCTCGAATCCACTACCTCCCGGATGCAAGCTCACAGCTGCGCGCCCCTAACCGCACGGTCAACTCGCCTGGTACTGACAAATCTACCCACATCATTCACTCATTTACGTGCCTAACAGAAACTATGTTGCATGCAATAGTATTCCTGCTGAAACGCCCTACCCCACACTCTGCCATTCCCTTTTTAACACCCGCCATGTACACTTTATACTCTCCTATCCCTTCCTCATTATCTCTCCTTACCCAAATGTCACTTATTCCTAACACATCCAGATGCATCCTCTTTGCTGACTCAGCCAGTTCTAGATTCTTTCTTCCATAAGCCCCATTAATATTGATAGCTCCCCATCGAATTCAGTTTCGTTTGCCAAGTTGTTTCCAAGGAGTCCCTCGCCTGTCAAATGGGAGTGGGACTCCGTTACTCCCATACGTCCAAGGCTTGCTTAAAATGTTCTGAGCTCGCTGAATTCATGAAGCAGGATGCTAGCCTACCTACGCATAGTCCAAGTGAGGATCTCTCCTCTAACAGGTTAGGGACCACCGGTGGATTGTATAGTCCTAGCCACCTGAGCACAAGGAGGGCTATGACTCAGAATATGTCCGAGATGCCCACTCCCATTCCATAGCAACTGGTATCCCGACTCTCAGGACCACTTACTAAGCCACTCAGCCATTGTCCATGGTTCACGAACTAGGACATGACTACAGTAACCCACACCATGAACCATAAACTATAGACAGTTATTTTAAAATACTGACAGTTATTTAAATTCAGTGTAAGAATTATTTTTAAAAGTGCAGTTCCCACAAGGAATGTTATATGTTTTCTGAGGGTGAAGTAAGGCCAAAGTAAGATAGTCCAATTCACACCCTGCGATAGAGGAACATCATTGTGCTCTAGTTTGAATTAAATTCTGAGGGATCCATTTGCTGAACTCTACTGCCCAATTTATTGGGTCAATGCATAAGTTCATGCAGTTCTTATATTTTATGTTTTATTTTATTTTACTGTCACTGTCACGTACTGTAACTCACAATCACAATCATTCAGTGATGTATTCACCTCCACTCTCTATGACCTTCTGCCAACATTCAGGTAGCAGTTGAATGCCTCGCCTGTAGAACTGTTTTGGTTTTGACTGGAAGAAATCTGTTACCCATTGGTCAACAGAAGCTTTGTCAGGAAACACTTGCCCCTGAATGTGGTTAATAAAAGAGTGGAAAAGATGAGGGAGCAAGGTCAGGGCAATACGGAGGATGAGGAAGAGGTTCCCAGCCAAGTTCAGCAATCACACCTTTGGTCAATTGTGCTGTATACGGACGAGCGTTATCATGGAGCAATAATACCAATATAAATGGTCCATTATTGGACATTATAAATTTTCCAGCTCACTTATTCCTGGTTGCCAGCGTTTCGCCCCCATGTGCTAAGTTAGGCTCATCATTTGGTACTTAGCACACCCACCAAGACGCATGGCTAGTGCATACCATAGAGGCCACTCTTTTGTGAATTTCAAATTGGGTTCGATTTCATTTAACTTATCTAAAATTTCTTGACTATTAGTGCCGTCTTTGTTTATAATTACAAATGTATCATCTACATATCTCAACCATAAATCAATTCCTTTAATTTTTGCTATTATTTCGTTGTGCTCGATTGAATCAATGATTATATCGGCAAGGAAGCCCGATATTGGGTCACCCATTGCTAATCCTTCTCTTACAGAGAACATTATCCCAGCATCTACTGACATTTCTCGACAAGGTCTCTGACAATATTTCCTACCGGTACAAAGGGCCACTTCTTCTACAATAATTCAATTGATGCTTCAGTTTCGCCTTTACGTGTATCTACCTGTGAATGTTTTAGTACCTTCACGCTTATGACTTTAGAAGCGGCCTTGAAAATGTTGTATATATGTCATCCGTTTTTGTGCTTATGTTCACGCACTCCTTTCATTGGCATTACATCATTATCACATTGGTAATCCACTAACAAGTTTATTTGAACCATTTTAATTAGACAACGTATTTTTAATGGAAGAAGTTTTAGTCTCTGACAAGATAGTTTTAGTATACGGTAATCATTGACAGTGTTCCATTAACATGTTTTTATTAATGTATCAATATTCACATTTTATGTATCAATTTTAGTAACTAGCTAATCTTTTAGCTTCCATATGTAATATTATATGTACTTTTGAAGATCATTTTAGGCTGAAGATGACCTAAATTGAGGGTGAAACATGTCCCAAGTAAGTGTTATTGTGTTTATGTAACCACTATAAGTGGAAATAAAGTATTGAATAGGTGGATTAAAGTAAACCTTTATTATTTTTGAACTGTAAATTTTCAATACGGACCAAAAATGAGGTTTGTAACATGTAATATAACATGTAACATACCACTTGGTCGAACAGCTCGTCTTTTTTCTCCAAATTCTTCCCAGCCCAAACTTTGCACAAATTTGGAATGCTACTCTTTTGTCGGAAATCACCCAAAACAACAGAAATCACCCAGTTCTTGAGTCAGGTAATCCTGGTGAGGGTCCCATACACTGGAACCATACTCTAGTTGGGGTCTTACCAGAGATTTATATGCCATCTCCTTTACATCTTACTACAACCCCTAAACACCCTCATAACCATGTGCAGAGATCTGTACCCTTTATTTACAATCCCATTTCTGTAATTACCCCAATGAAGATCTTTCCTTATATTAACAACTAGAAACTTACAATGATCCCCAAAAGGAACATTCACCCCATCAACGCAGTAATTAAAACTGAGACGACTTTTCCTATTTGTGAAATTCACAACCTGACTTTTAACCTTGTTTATCAACATACCATTGCCTGCTGTCCATCTCACAACAGTGTCGAGGTCACGTTGCAGTTGCTCACAATCTTCTAACTTATTTATTACTCTATACAGAATAACATCATCCGCAAAAAGCCTTACCTCTGATTCCACTTGTTTACTCATATCATTTGTATATATTCTATAACAAAACATAAAGGTCCAATAATACTGCCTCGAGGAATTCCCCTCTTAATTATTACAGGGTCAGATAAAGCTTTGCCTACTCTAATTCTCTGAGATCTATTTTCTACAAATATAGCAACCCATTTAGTCACTCTTTTGTCTAGTCCAATTGCACTCATTTTTGCCAGGAGTCTCCCATGATCCACCCTATCAAATGCTTTAGACAGGTCAATCGCGATACAGTCCATTTGAACTCCTGAATCCAAGATATCTGCTATATCTTGCTGGAATCCTACAAGTTGAGCTTCAGTGGAATAACCTTTCCTAAAACCAAACTGCCTTCTATCGAACCAGTTATTAATTTCTCAAACATGTCTAATATAATAAGAAAGAATGCCTTCCCAAAGCTTACATACAATGCAAGTCAAACTTACTGGCCTGTAATTTTCAGCTTTATGTCTATCACACTTTCCTTTATACACAGGGGCTACTATAGCAACTCTCCATTCATCTGGTATAGCTCCTTCGATCAAACAATAATCAAATAAGTACTTCAGATATGGTACTATATCCCAACCCATTATCTTTAGTATATCCCCAGAAATCTGATCAATTCCAGCCGCTTTTCTAGTTTTCAAATGTCATTGTTATCATGTGTAAATTTTTAATACTTCTTGAGTATTAATTTCCTCCTCTATCTGGATATTATCTTTGTAACCAACAATCTTTACATACTGATGACTGAATACTTCTGCCTTTTGAAGATCCTCACATACACACTCCCCTTCTTCATTAATTATTCCTGGAATGTCCTCCTTGGAACCCGATTCTGCCTTAAAATACCTATACATACCCTTCCATTTTTCACTAACATTTGTATGACTGCCAATTATGCTTGCCATCATGTTATCCTTAGCTGCCTTCTTTGCTAGATTCAATTTCCTAGGAAGTTCCTTCAATTTCTCCTTACTTCCACAGCCATTTCTAACTCTATTTCTTTCCAGTCTGCACCTCCTTCTTAGTCTCTATATTTCTCTAATATAATAAGGTGGGTATTTACCATTCCTTACCACCTTTAAAGGTACAAACCTGTTTTCACATTCCTCAACAATTGCTTTAACCCTCCAATACTCGTGCAGAGTATTTTCACTCCAGTGCTTGCGTGGGGTAAAATATTACCCCATTCTTTCATGTATATTTACTGTAACTTAAAAATGAAATTATACTCTTTTCATGACTCACCTGACTAAGTGCCCTATAAATGAATAAAACACAATTAATATAAACACAATTAATATAACTCCTATTATTGCCATTAATATATACACCATGCAGAAAAGGTTTCTTGCATAAAAAGCAGACAATTTCATTCATAATAACACTCGAGTTCATGTAGTCTTAAAAACTAGAAATATGAAAATCAATCACACTTCATTACTATTTGAACACTGATGTTTAGCCTCTTTTAGTAACTATCGGTTTTCTTGTTGAGGCATTCTTCACACACGGTACTGAAATTGTCTTGGCACATGTACTTTTCACACAGCACACAAGAGTTTCCGCTTTTCCTGTCCCGACTTCTAGGACATAAAGAACATCGTCCGGATGATCCTGGTGTTTTTTTTTTTTTTTTTAAGAGTAGAGTCAGAGAGGTATGGGAAATTTCTTCCTTACCATTTAAACTCATTTTCAAGGCTTTCACTCTGATACTGTGAGGCAAATTTGTTTGTGCCGCTCTAACAGCTATCCTAAGTTTCACCAGTTCCATTGCAATTGAGCTTTCATCAATAAAAAAGTTAAACAATGTCACTGGATCCGTAACGCGACGTGTTTTCAGCCTAGAGCCAGGCAAGTACGATGAAACATTGTTGTGAGCACGAGTATGAATGTTTTTTGGAGGCACTATGGTGCTTCATTTAGTCACACCATCACGTCTATATATGTAGTTTTGGCAGGGCCTGTTTGAAGCATCGTCATTTTCACTCCCTGATGTATTGACACAGTCTTCTTCAGGTAAGTCACTAACATCCTGTTGTGAGAGTGAATCATGCTCTGATGTTTCTATGTTGTCCTCGTCACTGTTGTCTTCTGAATCCACTAGTCCTTCGTCAGATAATTCAGAAAGGAGTTGACAAATTTGTTCCTGGTCCTTGCTAACGTTCTTGGCTATATCACGACTCATATTTACAGCCTACACTAACTAGTCGTTCTCACAATAAACACACATGCAAGAATGAAAATTAACAAAACATGAATATGCCAATCTACTTCCGCCAGTGCTTGCATGGGGCAATATGTTACCCCAGTCAACTTTGTGTCACTACCGGAAAAGTACCGACGCATGAAGATTTAAGATAGACCGCTCAGGAGGCACCAAACAGTGTCCTTGAAAGGTACACAACAGCCCAGAAAGTACGCGACAGAAAAAAATCAGCGTCCGTTTTCCAAAGGTTGGTGTAATTTATTACCCTGCACGAGTACTGGAGGGTTAAACCCATCCCAGAGTCTGTTTACATTTTTATTTACCGTTTTCCAAGGATCATAGTTACTTTTTAGAAACTGCCTCATGCCTGCTTTATCAGCCATATGGTACTGCCTAATAGTCCTACTTTCAAGACCTTTCTATCACATTTATTTTTAACTACGACAAAAACAGCTTCATGATCACTAATACCATCTATTACTTCAGTTTCTCTATAGAGCTCATCTGGTTTTACCAGCACCACATCCAGGATATTTTCCCCTCTAGTTGGTTCCATCACTTTCTGAATCTGTTGTCCTTCCCATATTAACTTATTTGCCATTTGTTGGTCATGCAACTTGACAGGTTCGATCCTGGCTCAGTCCGGTGGTATTTGAAGGTGCTCAAATACGACAGCCTCGTGCCGTAGATTTACTGGCACGTAAAAGAACTCCTGTGGGACTAAATTCCGGCATGTCAGCGTCTCCGAAGACCGTAAAAGTAGTTAGTGGGACGTAAAGCAAATAACATTATTATTATTATGTTGGTCATGCTTCCTGTCCTTTGCATTTCCTTCCCAATTGACATCTGGTAAATTCAGATCTCCCACTACAATCACATTCCTTTCCATGTCGTTTCCCACATAGCTGATTATCTTATCAAATAATTCTGAATCCGTGTTAGCGCTACCCTTTCCCGGTCTGTACACTCCAAATATATCAAGTTGCCTATTATCTTTAGAAATGCGCCTCACACCTAGAATTTCATGTGTGTCATTTTTAACTTTTTTGTAGCTTACAAATTCTTCTTTCACCAGAATGAATACTCCCCCTCCCACTTAAGTAGGTTAGGAACTGCCAATGCTTAACTGTGATTTTAAGAAAGTAACGCACATTCTTCAAAGCTATCATTCGAAACTATACGACAATCGAATTTGAAATTTAGAGTAGATATGAACATTCTTGCGGCAATTTGAAAGTGAATATTGACAGCAGTTCACCATCAGTTCTTTACTTTTAATTCTTTTTTTCTTTTTTTTGTGAAGAAATATTTTTAACATATCTGAAATCAAATGTAAACGAGATCACCTGACTGTGATATAATCAAAAGTGACAAAGTGACTGCTACATTATGGTTTTTTGAGCTTCAATTCTTCTTAACAACATTCCTTACGACTTTGATCAAGTTCACAAGCTACTCACTAGATAGCAAATTTAGGCAGGTCACTCACTCTCTGTAGTAGGCAGTGCAATAATAGGAAACAAAATCTGTGCCAGGGCCAAGAACCAGAACGGGGAAGCTTCCATGTTCCACACGTTAGTTCACAGTACTTCACGAAAACGAGAACTGGAACCTTGAAGTAAACTTAACCTAATATTTCGCAATAAGCTGGAAGTTGAGTGTATACTACAGTTCCGTGAAGTGTGCGACATGAAACAATGTGATAATTTCTTATTTTTAAAAAATATATTTTCCTATAAGGTTAGGTTAGGAGTATCTGACTTTGTGAACGGGAATTTTAGTTCAGGTTAAATAAAAAATAACGGAGTCATTCTTCACAAGTTGTCATTCATTCAAAAATGGTGGATGCCTGGTTTGGCGATATGAATCAGAACGAACAAGGAACAAGGAACCAAGGAAAGAGTTGCGGTTGCTATCTCTCGATTCAGCTTTCGATTCACAAATGAGTCGATTCATTTCGTACACTGAATCACGATTCAATCGTTCAGTGCAATGATTCATTTGTTATGAATCACTTGTTCAGAATCTTCCCATCTCTACAGCTAACCGTCAACTAGGTGATCGTGTCTACCAAATCCAACCCCTCTTTGAAAAACCAAAATTTTGAGAATGCCTTGACAATGAGGAAAGACACTGTTTCGTCCAAATATTTAGCAAACGTCCTGTGTGGGAATCGGCTGCGCATGTGGCGAGGGGCAATCAAGGGGGGTTGCGTTTCTCCCACTCCTCCCGCTGCCCAATCTTCGTCTGGGAGCGTGTTGCTGTGGATGATTGACAGGCCCCTTGATCATTCCTAGATCAAGTTCTTAGTTCCAAGCACAGTTTCAATAGGCATTTTTAGTTCTATAGTTTGGTCTGGTAATAATATAAGCTTATATTGTGCTGTGATATAGACTTTGAATTGTTCATTGTTCAGCTATTAGACTTGTTAGTTGTTCGACTCTATTGTGAAATGTACGTAGTGGACATGACTTCTAAGTCCTCTTTAAAACATTTTGCACCGAGCTCGATAGCTGCAGTCGCTTAAGTGCAGTCAGTATCCAGTATTCGGGAGATAGTAGGTTCGAACCCCACTATCGGCAGCCTTGAAGATGGTTTTCCGTGGTTTCCCATTTTCACACCAGGCAAATGCTGGGGCTGTACCTTAATTAAGGCCACGGCTGCTTCCTTCCAACTCCTAGCCGTTCCTTGTCCCATCGTCGCCATAAGACCTATCTGTGTCGGTGCGACGTAAAGCAACTAGCAAAAATATATATATTTTGCGCCTCCTTTCCAATCCTCTCTCCAAATACAAACACATACATTAGTACAGTCACCACAGTTACACAGGTTATCAGACAAATCTTCACACTTGCTTAGGGTTACCACATTACCCGTTTTTAACATGAACCACCCACCACTGAGATCCTTCCCCCAAACCCCCGTTCATTTTTGCTAGATAACACCCCCCCCCCCCTTTTTTTATAGAATCAAATTATTTAATACATATGATTTTAATTTATTTCGGTCCCTAGCAGTCTATACATGGGAATACAATACCTACTTTTATCTAGCTTTCTAGATAATTCTTCACACTAAGCATTTTATTCTATTTTATTTTTATAGATTTGAGTATATTTTTTAACATGTCTGCCCTCTAGTGAGTCTTTACTGTACTCAGTTTTAAAGTTGTAAAACAATGAAGGTGCCACTCAGTTCTTGTTTGTATTTAACTGGTTAACTCTTGAAAAAGTAGGTAGAGTAGCAAGATGTGCAAAGGTTGCAGAGAAATGGCACCAATGCATGTCCACTAATGTTGATTACGCTGAATTGTTAAGAGTGGTACAGTACTTCTTTGTCATATCTGCACACACTGCAGCTGTAGAGGGAAAATTTTCTCTTCTGAATTTTCAGTGGATGGACAAGTGAAATAAGTTCACAGTTGAAAATGTAAAATTGTTAATTGTACTGTACAACACGAAAAATGCAACATGTGTACAGTACTTTTGTTCTACAATTTGTTTTATGTCGCACTGCCACAGATAGGTCTTGTGGTGACGATTCGATAGAAAATGGCTAGGAGCAGGAAGGAAGCGATCGTGGCCTTAATTAGGGTACAGTCCCAGCAATTTCCTGGTGTAAAAATTGGAAACCACAGAAAACCATCTTCAAGGCTGCCAACAGTTGGATTCGAGCCCACTATCTCCCGAATGTAAGCTGACAGCCATGCAACTCTAACCCAAACCACACAGCCAGTCAGTCATTTATCAGTATAACAGTATTGTCTCTAGAATTTATGTTCTAAAATAATAGAAGTCCAAGCCAGTTAAAAATATGTGAAACAAACCACTGAATATGAATTACCCCAGTTTTTAAACTTTACAGTCTGGTAACACCCACCCCTGGCTTTTTTCATTTTCAAATAGGGTAACCCTACTCTTACTGAGTACAAGGGGTTGATGACCTTGAAGTCCTAAGCCCATCATGAAACTACAACAACATATTATGTACATTAACTTCTTAGTTTGTTTCATCATCTTACATTTTAAAAAACAGGCAAGCATACCAGGATGCAGTATTCTTTTATCCATGGCAAAATGAATTGTGAATAATTCTTAGTCTAATCAGTATTCTACTTTCAAACTTTTGTTACTTTCTCAATGGACTCTTCCAAGTATTTGTAATGGCTTGATATTTTTCTTCTTCTTCTTCTTCTTCTTCTTCAGCTTTTCCTACACCTGCGGGGTCACAGGTGCAAACTTGTTGGCAGGGTGTTGTATGAATATGAAGAGAGTGTTGGGGAAAACACAAATACCTAGTCCCCGAGCCAGAAGAACTAATCAGATGTGATTAAGTTACTACTGATGTTACAATAATAAGTCCCCAACCCATCTGGGAATCGAACCCAGGACCCTCTGAACCGAATGCCTCAACGCTGACCATTCAGCTAAGGAGTCAGAGAGTTTGATATTTTCCTTATGTCTGCGTTCTTCGAGATGTTGATTTCAGTGTCGTGTAATTTCAACCAGTGCATATGCTAACATAAGTTAACAAGAGAGGTCTAATTTTCTCATTGATGATGCTTGTTGTTTTAAGGGGTCTAACATCGAAGGTCATCGGCCCTAATTTTCTCATTCACTATTCGTAAAGCGATAATTACTTGGTGACAAAAAATATGAAATAATTAGTAGAAGTGACGAATGATAAAGACTTTGTTTATGAAAGTGGCCATAGAAACAATACCGAGTAAAAAACAGCTGTGCATCAAACATCAAGGGTTTTCTTTCAATGAATCTCTTCATGAAGTTGATAAGGACTAGGCCCCATTAGCTATGAGACTTCATCTTTATAAACATGCTAACTTCTCACCATGAAGTGCAACTTCATCACATATTTGTATGTTCTATCTGTGTAATATCATTCTAAAACAGTTGTTCACGTTTATTATTATATCATCAGTAGTAACATTATTAGGCCTATAGCAAGTAGTGAAAGTAGTGCAGTTGTATAACTGAATATTTTGTTTAATAACACTGATAAAAAACGAAATACTCCTTTAAATGAAGGTAAGTGATCTTTATGCATTGTGAGACGTGCTGATAACAAATATCACATCTGTTTCCCTGTATCACCTAAATTGTTTACAGAACACTCACATTTATAGTTCTATGGTTTCAGGTCTTCACAACTGGCTCCACATCCGGCTTAGTGGTTGGTTCCTAGTAAATGGACAAGAACAGTTTAGCGACCTTGTATGTTTATGACTGGCACTTAATATTTCGTGGAGGAAATATCTAGCAGTAGAGTAATGCCCTGTTCCTCTGTTTAAAATTTGTTCTTTTGCGGGTGAGTCAAGTCTTAACTTCCTTTCCGATCACTTCGCGAGTAGCGAGTAACCGTATTTTATGTTTGTGTATTTTTGTGAAATTGTAAATGTATCAATCAATCAATCAATCAATCAATCAATCAATCAATCAATCAATCAATCAATCAATCAATCAAGCAATCAATCAATCAATCAATCAATACTGACCTGCATTTAGGGCAGTCGCCCAGGTGGCAGATTCCCTATCTGATTTCAAAGAAACTGGAAATTTATTGAACGTCTCCCTTGGTAAGTTATTCCAATCCCTAACTCCCCTTCCCATAAATGAATATTTGCCCCAGTTTGTCCTCTTGAATTCCAACTTTATCTTATTATTGTGATCTTCCCTAATTTTATAAAAGCCACTCAAACTTATTCGTCTACTAATGTCATTCCACGCCATCTCTCCGCTGACAGCTCAGAACATACCACTTAGTCGAGCAGCTCTTCATCTTTCTCTCAATTCTTCCCAACCCAAACTTTGCAACATTTTTGTAACGCTACTCTTTTGTCGGAAATCACCTAGAACAAATCGAGCTGCTTTTCTTTGGATTTTTTCCAATTCTTGAATCAGGTAATCCTGGTGAGGGTCCCATACACTGGAACCATACCCTAATTGGGGTCTTACCAGAAACTTATATTCCCTCTCCTTTACATCCTTACTACAACCCCTAAACTTACCAAGGGAGATGTTCAATAAATTTCCAATTTCTTTGAAATCATTTAGGAAAAGGCTAGGAAAGCAACAGATAGGGAATCTGCCACCTGGGCGGCTGCCCTAAATGCAGATCAGTATTGATTGATTGATTGATTGATTGATTGATTGATTGATAAACACCCTCATAACCATGTGCAGAGATCTGTACCCTTTATTTACAATCCCATTTATGTGAATACCCCAATGAAGGTCTTTCCTTATATTAACACCTAGATACTTACAATGATCCCCAAAAGGAACTTTCACCCCATCAACGCAGTAATTAAAACTGAGAGGACTTTTTTTATTTGTGAAACTCACAACTTGACTTTTAACCCCGTTTATCAACATACCATTGCCTGCTGTCCATCTCACAACATTATCGAGGTAACGTTGCAGTTGCTCACAATCTTGTAAATTATTTATTACTCTATACAGAATAACATCATCCGCAAAAAGCCTTACCTCTGATTCCACTCCTTTACACATATCATTTATATATATAAGAAAATACAAAGGTCCGATAATACTGCCTTGAGGAATTCCCCTCTTAATTATTACAGGGTCAGATAAAGCTTCACCTACTCTAATTCTCTGAGATCTATTTTCTAGAAATATAGCAACCCATTCAGTCACTCTTTTGTCTAGTCCAATTGCACTCATTTTTGCCAGTAGTCTCCCATGATCCACCCTATCAAATGCTTTAGACAGGTCATTCGCGATACAGTCCATTTGACCTCCAGAATCCATGATATCTGCTATATCTTGCTGGAATCCTACAAGTTGAGCTTCAGTGGAATAACCTTTCCTAAAACCAAATTGCCTTCTATCGAACCAGTTATTAATTTCACAAACATGTCAATATAATCAGAAAGAATGCCTTCCCAAAGCTTACATACAACGCATGTCAAACTTACTGCCCTGTAATTTTCAGCTTTATGTCTATCACCCTTTCCTTTATACACAGGGGCTACAATAGCAACTCTCCATTCATCTGGTATAGCTCCTCCAACCAAACAATAATCAAATAAGTACTTCAGATATGGTACTATATCCCAATGCATTGTCTTTAGTATATCCCCAGAAATCTGATCAATTCCAGCTGCTTTTCTAGTTTTCAACTTTTGTATCTTATTGTAAATGTCATTGTTATCATATGTAAATTTTAATACTTCACTGGCCTTAGTCTCCTCCTCTATCTCAACATTTTCCTTGTAACCAACAATCTTTACATACTGCTGACTGAATACTTCTGCCTTTTGAAGATCCTCACATACAAACTTCCCTTGTTCATTAATTATTCCTGGAATGTCCTTTTTGGAACGTGTTTCTGCCTTAAAATACCTATACATACCCTTCCATTTTTCACTAAAATTTGTATGACTGCCAATTATGCTTGCCATCATGTTATCCTTAGCTGCCTTCTTTGCTAGATTCAATTTTCTAGTAAGTTCCTTCAATTTCTCCGTACTTTCACAGCCATTTCTAACTCTATTTCTTTCCAGTCCGCACCTCCTTCTTAGTCTCTTTATTTCTCTATTATAATAAGATGGGTCTTTACCATTCCTTACCTCCCTTAAAGGTACAAACCTGTTTTTGCATTCCTCAACAATTTCTTTAAACCCATCCCAGAGTCTGTTTGCATTTTTATTTACCGTTTTCCACCGATCATAGTTACTTTTTAGAAACTGCCTCATGCCTGCTTTATCAGCCATATTGTACTGCCTAACAGTCCTACTTTTAAGACCTTCCTTTCTATCACATTTATTTTTGACTACGACAAAAACAGCTTCAAGATCACTAATACCATCTATTACTTCAGTTTCCCTATAGAGCTCATCTGGTTTTATCAGCACCACATCCAGGATATTTTTCCCTCTGGTTTGTTCCATCACTTTCTGAATCAGCTGTCCTTCCCATATTTATTTGCCATTTGTTGGTCATGCTTCCTGTCGTTCGCATTTCCTTCCCAACTGACATCTCGCAAATTCAGATCTCCTGCTACAATCACATTTCTTTCCATGTCGTTTCCCACACAGCCGACTATCCTATCAAATAATTCCGAATCCGCGTCAGTGCTACCCTTTCCCGGTCTGTACACTCCAAATATATCAAGTTGCCTATTATCTTTAGAAATGAGCCTTACACCTAGAATTTCATGTGTCTCATCTTTAACTTTTTCGTAGCTTACAAATTCTTCTTTCACCAGAATGAATACTCCCCCTCCCACTATTCCTATCCTATCTCTACTATACACACTCCAGTTACAAGTAACTATTCTCATTTTGGTTCCGTATTGAAGTTGACGTATGTCTCAAATATTATTACAATATTATAAGTCCACCTGTTCAATACAATACAATATGATCCACTGTTTCATATGGTCAAAAAAAATTTATACATAATACATAAAAGTCAAAGGTACATGGTTCACCCTCCTTACGGGCATCATCAGCCTATATCAATCTTAAAAATAATACAAATAGAGACATTCTAATCTTATAAATTATAGGTTAAAATGTTGAAAAATGATTTCGTAAAACATTATACAATAACATCTAAAACAACGATAATGCACCAAAGTATGTTAAAAGAGAGTGAATTAACAGTTTTGAAGATTAAAACGTGATTAGACATGAAATTTTGAGAGTTTAAAACTAAAATGGATCCATTTTTTTATAATATCATTAAGACTGTGATGGCCTTGAGTGTAAACACAATCATCAAACGGGGATGTTTCTTCAATTCCCAAGTTGAATCCAAGATCATTTTTCAACATTTTAACCTATAATTTATAAGATTAGAATGTCTCTATTTGTATTATTTTTAAGATTGATATAGGCTGATGATGCCCGTAAGGAGGGTGAAACATGTACCTTTGACTTTTATGTATTATGTATAAACAAATTTTGACCATATGAAATAGTGGATCATATTGTATTGTATTGAACATGTGGACTTATAATATTGTAATAATATTTGAGACACACACTCCAGTGCCGTGAGAAAATTTCTGCATCCATTATATCATTTCTCAGCCATGATTCAACTCCTATTACAATATCTGGTAAATATATTATCTATTAAATTACGTAATTCTATTCCTTTCTTTACAATACTTCTACAGTTCAACACTAACAATTTTATGTCATCCCCACTTGATTTCCAGTTCCCTGTTCCCTTATCACCGCTCCCTAGGCCACCCTGTTTCCCTGAATATACCTCCCTTGTGCACAGTGAAGTGATGTTTATGTTGTATTTTAACAAAACGATAACAGCATTCATCATAATTGTTTTTGTAAAGGACTATATTATAACTCAATAAGTTTGTCATGTCACGCAAATGTGTGACTATATAACAGGAATCAATTGAGGGATGTTCCACCATTCAACACTTTATATTATATATAACATTCATTAAAAGAAAACCAGTTCCGATTCCCTTGGAATCATCATTAGTTATAAGTTACAAATTATGAATATGTGAATAACCCGAACTTGTTTTGTAATGTTTGCGGGGAATTTACCCTGAGGTCACAGAGAAATACTATCACTCCTATAGTAAAGAAAGCATCTGAGTTGTATTTTGGATGTAAAGAAGATGAGGGGAAAAAGCTGGGCAACAGATAAAATTAGTTGTCATTACTTGCAAACTTTATGTGGTTGACTTAATAGCACTCACAAATCAATGGCCTTCAGAAACCCTGTAATATGGACAGAACAGAAAGATCATCCTACGGATTGTTACTTCTTTTTAACAAACATAGTGGGATATAGTTCTAAATCAAAACATTCCATATTATATCCTGATGTTCCTTCAGCCAAGAAACCTATGAGTCATGATTTTATACCAATTCCTAAGCCTCCTAAAGAATGGACAGTGGATGAAAAGAGAACCAAGCAGTGGTTCTCCAGATGACAAAATTGGGCCCCATATTCAAACACCGATCCAAATTTCCCTGATCCAAATATACCTCACTTTATTTCCCAGTCTGAACTAAATAATCTAATCAGACACCTCAACATTTCTTAAGTTCAAGTGGAATTATTAGATTCTCGCCTTTAAGGGTGGAATTCATTACAAGGTGGAGTTAAGGTGTCATACCGGAAATGCCAACAATCACCGACACCTTTTTTTTCTTCTGTTAGTAATAAGTTAACTTGCTGCAATGATGTATAAGGCCTTCTGCAAGAACTTGGAAGAAGTCACAACCCAAAGAAGTGGAGACTATTTTTAGATTCATTTAAGAATTGTTTAAAAGTAGTATTGTTGCATAATGGGAATATATACTCATCAGTACCCCTTGCCTATCCTTTGTCCATGAAGAAAACACATGAAAATAAGGATAATATATTAAAAGTGATAAATTATGAAAAAATATGGTTGGCAGATATGCAGAGACCTCAAAATGATTGGTATACTGTTAGGCATGCAGTCTGGGTTTACCAAATTTAGTTGCATTCTTCACAAATGGGACAGTCAGGCAAAAGATAAACATTACAAAATTGTGGACTGGCTCATACAAAAAAAAACTTAATTCCTGGAGAGAAGAGTGTTAAGAATCACCCTCTACTTGAGATAGACAAGATTTTGTTACCACCATTGAATATAAAGTTAGGGCAGATGAAAAATTTTGTTAAGACATTGGATAAACACAGTGAGGGTTTAGATTACTTGAGAACAAAAAATTTCCTAAACTCAGTGATAGTAAGTTAAAAGAAAGCATGTCTATTAGGCTGCAAATCCGTGAGATCATTCATGTTGAAAACTTTGTGGAATTGCTAACAGAAAAAGAGAAATGCACATAGTTAGTTTTCAGGCAAGTATGCTATAATTTTCTTGAAAATGTGAAAGCTGACAACTACAAGGAACTTACTAAGAACCTGTTGACGTGTTATCAGTGCATGGGATGCAATATGTCCTCGAAAATTCACTTTTAACATTCGTATTTGGACTTCCCCTGCTAACTTACGTGCGGTTAGTGACGAATGCGGCGAGAGATTTCACCAGGATATTTCTGTCACGGAGATATGACATGCAGGAAAATCGGTACAGAACATGTTAGCAGACTGACTGTTGGAACTTTGAGGAAGAGGTGGCAGTTACAAACAGAAGAGTTCAAGAAAGAAATTTTGAAAATGTGAGAAAAAATGTACTTTCTTCCCCTGATTTTGGAATTAAAATTCTTCACTGAACAGTCAAAATTAGTCCTATATATATTTGAATATTTCATAATTATTCTCTTCAATATTTAAATATTATTTCATGAGCAAACAAACAAAAATAATTTCAAATTTAGAAGTATTAATACAAAGAGAATTAAATTTTTATTAAAAACAAACAAATGAAAATCCAGGGAAAACGATAGGTGATAGAGCATTTCTACTTTCAGATTTGGATTTAGCAGGGTCAAATTATAAATAATCACCTATTTTCATTCAAGGGAGCAGAAAAAGGTTTGAATTTGTTTATCAGTGTAATGTAAATCACTCATTATAAAGATTCTACGTTCCCACATGGTTGGTATGCAGTACCAAGCTTTATGTTTCACATTAATGTTGAATATAATTTTCTGTTAATGATGTATTATTAGATTCTTAAGTGTACAAATAGATATAGCATTTTTTCTTATCCCATTTAAGAGGAAGTAGACCTACTGTACTTATACATGGTGTTTTACCAATAAACTGGTTCAGTAAAATTTACCCAGTGCGCACTCGTACACTAGAAATCTGAGCACACGTCCTAACGGGTTAAAATATCCCGCTTGTGGACCTTAAAATAGTTATTACTAGGGCTCGGATGTTTAAGACCTAAAAATAGCCCAAATAAGCAAGCAAATATTACCTCAAAAGTGATGAAATATGACGTAAAAATTACAAAATATGACCCGAAAATGGTTAATCAAAATATGGCCATTTTAAAATAAGGTATAAATCGAAACGGCAATTCCTCTGATAGATATTTGTTAGCTAAATTCTTTATTCTTACGTTCATATTAATTTTCAGTGTAATGAGATGCTTGCTTGTTGTTTTAAGGGACCTAACATCGAAGGTCATCGGCCCTCAGTGTAATGTAAATCACTCATTATAAAGATTCTACGTTCCCACATGGTTGGTATGCAGTACTTTTCCTAAACATCCTAGCCCTAGTTATGAGCATGTTTAGCAGTTATTAATAGTCTATTGTCCTTGATTCACTTATCAAACATTTGTGAATACATACCTATAAAGTACTAAGTTCACTATAACTATCAGATCACACAACATTTTAAAAGTCCATGTGATTGTTGTACTGAAAGTTCAACACTTCTCATAATTTCAATACTTGCATGAATTTCTAAGCTAGCAGCTTCTAAACGAGTAATTGCACTCAATATAATTCCAAAATTCGACTTAATAAATGCCAGACTTTCTGACAAACTGTTGGAAACAATTCCTGCGCAATCTTGATAGAAAAGGCAGAGTATTCCACTTGTATTAACTGCAGATATGATACCAAGAAGCAGTTTTGTGGATACTAGTTCACATTTGATAAGATGAAGATGATTTTGCACAGCCACAGTTGTCGTCAAAGCCGAAATATGACGTTTCTAGGAAAATAGCTCAAAATATGACCTTATGACAAAAAACAGCCAAAATATGCATTTATATGTCAAATGAAAATCACTTAATTGTGACAATAATAACATGACTTGCACCCAAATCCAATCAGGCAAGAAAATAGAGACAAAGAAAAAAAATTCCGACTTTTCCAAAACATCCTAGCCCTAGTTATTAGGTTTAACAGGACAGTAGACAACGTCAGCTGAATCGTTGCTTACATGATGAGCACACAACAGCTGAACACGTGTCAACAAGCGAGTTAAGAGGTAGCGAATTGGGAAGAGAGAAAGTGCACTAAGCAGACCTCTTACACTACCTATATGACCATGCCCTGCCGGACACTCAGAAGGGCGTTTGCTAAGTATTTGGACTATATGGCTCCTTGGCAAAGTTGTTTAGTTTTCAGAAAGTACATTCCTAACAAAGCTCACACATATAGAATTAAGCTGTATAAACTCTGTACAAAAGAAGGCTATACTGTTAGAACGAAGATCTATGCAGTAAAATCTAGTGCGAGAGAAAACGGAGTGGGTCATGCTCATTCTGTTGTAATAGAGCTTCTAAGAGTGTTTCTAAATTAAGGCTGTATCCTTTGTGATGATAATTTCTACACCAGTGTACCTCTGGCAGAAGAACTTCTAAGGAACAAAACATTTGTGTGTGAGACCCTTCATAGCGATAGATGTTGACTGTCATTGATTGTGAAACTGAAAAGAAATAAAGAAAAGAGAGGTGGTGGGTAAAATAAGTCAACACAGTACTAGAGTCATCAAGTGGGTTGACAAGCGACCTGTTCTAATGCTTTTAACACTGCCAAGCCGTAGTGACTGTCTAGTAGACTCTGAAAAGAAAAATGGAGACAGTGAACATGTAAGGAAGCTTCTCACTATCGTCGATTACAGTGGAGCTATAAATGGGGTTAATTTCAGAAATCAAATGTCTTCATATTATTCAGGTCTATGGAAAGGATTAAAATAGTACAGGAAAGTAGCCCTAGAAGTTATCATTGGAAAGGCCTTGGTTAATGCTTGAATACTTCACACCATAACGTCTGGGAAAAAAAAAAAAAACACAATACTACAGTTTCAAGAGGAGGTCGCGAGAACCCTGGCTAGACCACAGTCAGAACCTGTCATTAGTCCTGGGAGGAGATGTGCACACACTCTGTCAGAGATAGAAGGACCAGCCTGAAAAGACTGATGACAATCTGTAGTTTGCTATCAAGTTCAGTGAGAAAGTGACATATCAAAAGAAGCTGACAAGAAAACCAACCGCGAGATAACATACTGTGAGGAATGCTGTGCACTGGATGTTTTAAAGTTCATAAATACTGAAATTGAACTTACTATGCTCAAAATACAAATTGCTGTATAATAATAAAAAAATTAGTGAAATCAAAAGTGTAAATATTTTTGGAAATTTCAAGATCACTGAAAAATATAGCCAGTTAGGTTCAAATAGAGAACAGTATTATTAAAAACTACTTACTTTTATATGCAATGCCTCATTCTATTGTAGAGTGTAAACCATCAATATGGAATGATACTAATATCTTGTAATTATGCCTCACCACACCATAATGCTTGGACCACCAAAATGATCATGTCTGAAAATGTTCCTGGGTGCATTACGTGTTCCCACCTCTCACCAGATGAGGGTACATCTAGAATCACTACTCAGACTGAATATGCTCTCATCTGAGAAGAGCACGCAACCCCACTCCTCGTCTGTCTAGACCTGATGCTCTTGGCACCATCGCAAACGGTGCCACCAATGTGCGGGTGTCAACGGAACACAACATAATGGTCATCGGGCAAACAGACCACCCCCACGCAGTCACCGTGCCACTGTGGAGCATGAGACTGGTGCCTTGCAGTCCTGTTAAATGTGGTTGCAATGGACCCGCTGTTTGACATTGAGTCTCTTCTTGCCTGTTGCACAATGTAGCAGTCATCTGCTACTGTGGGTGACCATGGTCGACCCCTTTCCCTCCTTTGGGCAGCAGTGCCTATGGTTTGGAATGCCCTCCATGCATGTGAAATAATGCTGTGAGCAATACCAAACTCCTGGGCTACACTTGTCGCACTTCGCCCTTCTTCCTTCTTCCAGTTTCCCGATGATTCTTCCCCATGTGAAGTCATCCAAATGTTTTCTATGGGCCATGTTGTAATGAATACCACCACCACAGTGCACCGTAATAGCTTGCTGACTGACTCACACTGTCTTGTCCAATTCCTTCAACTGCCTCGTTTTTAGGGGCCAGACCATTTGGCGCTATAGTCGCGCTGACCTCACACCAGGCTTCTATGCACATGTGGGAGACCTCTGGCAACATGTTACCGCACTTTCATTCATTTCTACCAAGTAGTAGATATGTTACGTTGCTTTATCTATCTTGTCCTTAAGTTTTGCACAGCAGTATAGGTTCATTTATTGTTTGTCTAAATGTGAATTTATACTCCTATAAGTCTACCTTTTTAACATGCCTGCCTCTTACCCGGAGGCCCTGGGTTTGATTCCCAGCCAGGTCAGAGATTTTTACCTGGACCTCAGGGCTGGTTCGAGGTCCACTCAGCCTACGTGATTAGAATTGAGGAGATCTGACGGTGAGATAGCGACCCCGGTCTCAAAAGCCAAGAATAAAGGCCAAGAGGATTTGTCGTGCTGACCACATGACACCTCGTAATCTGCAGGCCTTCAGGCTGAGCAGCGGTCACTTGGTAGGCCAAGGCTCTTCAAGGGCTGTAGTGCCATGGGGTTTGGTTTGGTTTTTTAATAAATCTACTTTTACCAACATATAGAAACAGATGTTACGCACTGTACTGTTCTACGTGAGGCATGGATAACTCGTGGACTTGAATTATTATTGCCGCTAAACTGAATGCTAATGGAATGCCCTACTGAGGAATGCAAGAACTCAACATGTCTTACAGCTACCAGTCTCATTATTTCGAAATAATATATTTTCATCATCCACCGGCATCCTGCAGAACTACTTCCTTAGCATGTGTCACACCTGCCTCATGGTGGTACACCAGCGAAGTACAATACAAGACATCGGTAATTCGTGACTCACACACACTTAATGCCAACATTGCAACAATAGCAGGGAACATGTTAATATAAAAGTTACACTACCAACAGAAATGAAACTTCAAATTATGAATACATTAAACCATTATTCAAAGTCCCAATTCTGTGAAGAATGCTCAATAAATAGTCAACAAAAATGTAATCATACACATACTAAGTGAACATCTCGCCAATGATGGGGACAGGTATAACAGTTAGTGTATACATATACAAAGCCGAATGTAAACCCACAGCCACTGTATAAATAAAATTCTTTATCTAACACACAGTACAAAAATTAGAACATTAATTCAATATCACGACTCAAAAAACATCCCATCAGTACTGAGTAAATACCCCTGTACTATATGCAGGTTCAAACTAAGGATTTTTGCAGCACTAGTTTTGTTCATGTCAAGCATGAGGGCCATCCAAATGTTGACCTGGATTTCGAACTTAAGAAAGTGTCGTAAAAGGGAGAAAATGGGCTGATCCCCAATATTCAACCAAGACACTCCTCTCCTAACTACACTTGTACTTTCTTCAGGTATGATTAACAAAGTTTATCCTCTTTCAGACTGGAGCCAGTCATACGGTAGTTATACCTTGCCATAAATTAACATAACCAGCACAATTCATTACAGTTTTTATTAGGTTCCAAGTGGAGTATGTTTCACCAAGTCATACCATTTTTGAATTTGTTGTTGGTTGTAGGGTACAATAAACAACATATCCTTCAAGTTGATTTTTTTAAAAATCAGGCACACACACAAACATATAAACACGCGTGCAATGTGCAAGGAAATACTACACCTTTCTCCTTGGTGTGTCAGAGACCCATCTTGAGTCAGGTAAGACGACTGTGAGCACTCGGGGTTTATCTGAGATGTGTAACAGTGAGAGAGCCATGGGGGTAGCTCAGGCATACTCGAACCATGGTGGTGCCGGAAGCAATGTGCAGAAGAAACTCCTTGAGCTGAAGTGACAGAATGTTGCTGCAAATTCTGCATTACTGATGTTTTTGAACTTTCTGTACCGCTATACTTTACAAGGTGGCTATTACTTGCAGTATGACAAGTAGAGGGATCACTGAGTTTTTCACTATTGTCCTCATTTGATTCAAGTTTAACACTCACAAAACATTCTGGTAATATTTGTGTGACTCGATCAAATTCTGAATCATCTTCAGGATCACCGGAACAATCCATTTTGTTCCGTCATTTCATTGCTTCCAAATACCTAAAATGCAAGTATGACTCTTAGACAAATTTTAAAAAAATAATCACTAAGTATTAACAGCAAACAAAATTTAATACTTCAGAAAAATTATATTGTCTTTGACAATCCAACTATAATTTTCCTAGAATCTATACAAAACAGCATTGAAATGCATTCACAATATATTTCAGAACTCAGCAATGGAAATGGCAATATAAAGCATCCATGAACTTTAATAGAAAATATCAATTTTCGTCAGGTGTAAAGGCAATGATTTCTTTAAGAAAGCCAATATATAATCTTGCTTCCTTTCTCGCACTTAATAAGCTGTTCTGAAGTATTTCATAATTTGGGAGACCAAGTGAAAGACATACCTCATACCCCTCTTACAATTCCTACCAGGCAACAGACAGTCAACAGTCAATATCAATGCAAATTATTAAAAATGTTATTACTTTTGATGGTCTTTTATTTTTGATACTTGTTTGACATCGAAGGTTTTCAATGATGGAAGGATGGGAAAGGGCTAGGATTGGGAAGGTAGCGGCCGTTGCCTTAATTAAGGTTGTGAAAATGGGAAACCACGGAAAACCATCTCAAGGCTGCCGACAGTGGGATTCAAACTCACTATCTCCCAAATGCAAGCTCACAGCTACGCGCCCCCAACGGCATGGTCAACTTGCTCGGAGGTACGATCTTTAATCAAGCTATTTTTAGCATTGTACGAAATCCATATAAGTTAGTGTATTTTCAAATTTAAAAATATTCTCCATTATATATCTGCACATCTGTACCTAAAAACTCAAATTTTTAAATAGTTAATAGAAGATCACAGAAATAAAATTGCTAACAGGTAAACCAAATCGAACCTCCAAAAATGCACAAACATAAATACCTAAAAGTTAAAAGAATACAAATATTCTGAAATCTCAAATCAAATGCAAATGGAGTAAGAACTATGAACGTTAATAAGATATTTCATTCCCTAACCACTTCATTAAACTCAAAGTATTTTAAAAGAAAGTCAAAACCTACAATTTATGACATACTTTAGGCCTGTTGCCTATACAAAGCAGGAACATAGAGAATAACGAAGAAAGAAATACCACCAGCTTCAAGTTTTGAAAATAAAAGTACGGTATCCAAAAACAATTTTGGCCCATATGTCAGACCACAAAATGGAGATCCAAACATGAAATTCACTCTCCCTACCAGGCAACCTATAGAAATTAGAATTCACTGAGCTAGCTACACAATCAGGATGAAGTTTACAGGGCAATACCAAATATTTACAGGACAATACCATAAACAGACAACAAACGTCTACATGGAACAGATGTCCAGGAAGACCATGGCATAATACAAGATGATGTTTTTTCAATATAACAATCCACTTTACGTTGCACCGACAGAGATAGGCTTTATGCCAACGATGGGATAGGAAAGGGCTAAGAGTGGGAAGCAAACGGCCATGGACTTAACTAAGGTACAGCCCCAACATTTGCCTGGTGTGAAAATGAGAAACCAAGGAAAACCATCTTCAGCACTGCCGACAGTGGGATTCGAACCCACTATCTCCTGAATACAAGCTCACAGCTGCGAGACTTTAACCACAGGGCCAACTCATTCAGTAAAGAAGTTCTCAAAGTGCCTTCCTTCCAATACATACAGTACATTTCCTCTCCCTTTTCTTGTTTTTTCTTTTTTATGACTTCCATGACTTCCTTCTCTGCTCAGGATTTTGGAACAGTGTTACATTCTCTTCCTCAAATGGTCATGGCCTATGTTCTACTTTACATACTGGCTTAAAAACATCTCAAATATTAAGCTAAAGAAAATTTGTCTGGTTAGAGATATTAACACCTCACATATCTGTTCAGTAAATTTCTAAATGTGTTTTGGCATTTGCTTGATAAAAAGGATGACAGGTGCTACGAGAACTGAGGTCACATTACCTAGATTGAATAAATTCATTGTTGGCACAGGAATATCATGAAATAAAATCACTATTTCAATATTTCAGACAGTCGTGCTCTTATTAAATATGCTGCAATGCCATAACGATTAGTTTTTAACAGATATGTAAACAATTTAAGGTAATTATTTTTTCCTTAAAAAGAATATTGTTCAGTAATCTTACAATTCTTGCAGAAATAAGATTACAGAAGTCACTGGTAAGCTACACCTTATTGTGCCATCATAAGTATTCCACCATTGTTTTCCACATCAGTCCATAACCAGTGCACAAGTTAGGACATAAGTTTCCAGAAATCTGTGGAATTATAGGTTGTTTCAAGAAACTGAATTTACATAGAGCCAATTGAAAGGCTCATACACGATGTATTTCCCATTTATTTAAGATTTGTCATAAGTTAATTCTACAAAGAATGAAGAAAAAGTTATTTAATTTAGATTACAGGAGCAGCTCTGGTGAGACTGCTCATTTAATAGTTTGTTACATAGTTGCAAGAAGGATGAGTGAAGTTGTTTTGTTCATTTTAATCAGTTGCTTTGATCTTTACAGAAAACCCAAAAATTTGGGATGCTCTAGCTACTCACAGAATAAGTTACACTACACGAATAATCACACTCTTGGTTTGGAGATAACCCAGACTATTACAGCATCCTGGGAGTTTGTTAAAGGGAACAAAGCTAAATTAACAAGCTAAACGAGAGTATCAATTAACTAACAGCTTTAAAAAAAAAGCTATGAAGTACAGTAGCTTGTTTACCATATAGACTGTAGTGAAGTTATCATTCATTGTCATTAACAATAATTACATAATACTGTATTTTAACAGGTAAATTAAGTTCTGAGGGAGGCAAGCAACTTTATTTCACTTCCTGAGATTTTGTAAATCAGTCTTCATTCATGTAAAGTCTCAAACAAACTCAAGTTACACAGTTCTTTAAACAATTAAATGATATCAAATCAAATCAATCACTACTCATCTGCATTTAGGGCGGTCGCCCAGGTGGCAGATTCCCCATCTGTTCTTTTCCTAGACTTTTCTTAAATGATTGCAAAGAATTTGGAAATTTACTGAACATCTCCCTTGGTAAGTGATTTGAATCCCTAACTCCCCTTCCCATAAACAAATATTTGCCCCAATTTTTCCTCTTGAATTCCAGCTTTATCTTCATATTGTGATCTTTCCTACTTCTAAAGACACTACTCAAACTTATTCATCTACTGATGTCATTCCACGCCATCTCTCCACTGACAGCTCGGAACATACCACTTAAATGTTAAAATACAAGTGTTTATTTGTATGTTCACCTATTCAATACATAAAATACATTTATAATAGGACTTCATCCTTGTTATAAATTCTATATTTGGTACATGTTTCGCCCATCTACCAGGCATCATCAGCCATAATAATGTCTCAAGGTTAGTTCAGGATCCTGACTTGAATCTTTATAAGTTACTAGCAAGATACCCGTGCTTCGCTACGGTATTATACTGAAGTTTATAATTAAATGCTTATTGTTTTAGATACATAATCCGCCGAAATTCGCGATCTGACTCGTTTTCTGTGAGAATCCACCAAAATTCCCGATCTGACTCGTTTTCTATTCTTTTACAGCACGTTTCCTCCCATATTGCAATCTTCCTTTCCAGCAATCGATTTCGTACTTCCCGGGCTAGGCTCAGGTATTCCTCCTGGTCGGTTGGGTCAGTAAATCTTTGCCATCTTTTCCTTTAATCATTTTTTATCTGGATAAAATCCTTCAGGAGATCCGGCGTGGTGTCATATTGGGTGCCATGGTGGCACTGAACCCGCGGCCGGACTGCATTCTTAGTCATTACCCGTCCAGGAGCCGTTACCAGTGCGGCCCGCACATTTGACGACGGTCCGGAACATTATTATTATTATTATTATTATTATTATTATTATTTTTATTATTATTATTATTATTATTATTATTATTATTATTATTATTATTATGTGTTGCTGGAATGGCTGATGACAGGGAAAACCGGAGTAACCGGAGGAAAGCCTGTCCCGCCTCCGTTTTGTCCAGCACGAATGTCACATGCAGTGACCGGGAATTGAACCACGGAACCCAGCTGTGAGAGGCCGGTGCGCTGCCGCCTGAGCAACGGAGGATCCTTATAAGTACATTAATAACAGTAAAATCAATTGGTCTCACCTCCTTCTACACCCCACCGCCGTTAAGTTGATTTACCGCCCCCCCCCAAAAAAAATTAAAAGAAGGCTTGTTTCTTTATGTTTAAGGGAGATTCCAAACACCAATGTTCACGTCTAATACCTTCAGTTTTGAGATATAAGTATCCCCATAAAAGTAATTTACTTTTTTCACTTCATTTCACACTACTCACCCCCCCCCCCCCCCTAAGTGAACTTTCCCGCAAAAAATACTTGTTTCTTTAATAGTAAAGGATTTTCTAAATACCAATTATCATGACTCTAACTTCTTCAGTTTTTGATTTATGTGTCCTCATGAAAGGAATTCAACTCCTTTACTCTCCCGCCCGCCAAGATGGTTTCCCGCCCAAAACGCGTTTTTCTTTGTTTTTAAAGGAGATCCAAATACGAATTTTCACGTCTGTAACAACCTTAGTTTTTATTAGATGTATGTATTTTCATACAATTAAGCCAATTAATTTTTCAATTCTTTCGCCCCCACCCCCCGCTTCATTGGATTTTAAGAGAATACGTGTTTCTTTACTTTTAAAGCAGATTGAAAGTATCAAATTTCACGTCTGTAACATCTTCATTTTTGATATATCAGTAGCCTAATTAAAAGAATTCAACACCATTTTCAGTTACTTTTACGCCCCCACTCCACCCAAGTGATATTTCCGAAAACTAAAAATACACGTTTCTTTATGTTTAATAGAGATAAAATACCATTTTTCACTTCTGTAACATGTTAAGTTTTTTAGATATACTGTAAAAATTCTCATTTTAAAATTTCACCCCTTTGGAGTTCCCCTTAAGTGGAGTTTCCAAAAACAAATCGCCTATGTTTCTTTACATTTACAGGAGATTCCAAACACCCACTTTTTACGTCTGTAACATTTTACGTTTCCAAGATATTCTGTAGATATAGTTTTTCAAAAAATTCACCCTAATTTGTCACTCCTGTTTAACCGCCAATTATTGGATTTTCCGAAAACTAAAAAATACGTGTTTCTTTATTTTTAAAGGAGATCCCATGTACAAATTTTCAGTTCTGTAATATCTTTCGTTTCTGAGATATATGTATCCTCATTAAAGGCATTCAACCCATTTTTCACCCTTTTACACCCCCCCTATTGGGATTTAAGGAAACAAAAAAAGACGTGTTCCTTTATTTTTAGAGGAGATTCTAACTACCAATTTTTACATCTGTAAATTTTAAGGTTTTAAGATGTAGACACACTCATTCTAAAAAATTCACCCCCCTTTTCACCCCCCAATATTTGGATTTTCTAAAAACGAAAAAATACGTGTTTCTTTACTTTTAAAGTAGATCCCAAATATCAATTTCAAGGTCTGTAATATCTTCAGGTTCTGAAATATAAGTAGCCTCGTTAAAGGCATTCAACCCATTATTCACCCTTTTACATCCTTCCTATTGGTATTTTCCGAAAACAAAAGAATACGTGTTTCTTTATTTTTAAAGGAGATTCTAAATACCAATTTTTACATCTATAAACTTTAAAAGTTTTGAGATATGGATACACTAATTTTAAAAAATCACCCCCTTTTCAACCCCCAACCAATTAACTGGATTTTCCAAAAACAAAAACATACGTGTTTCTTTTTAAAGGAGATCCCAAACACCAATTTTCAGGTCTGCAATATCTTCAGGTTCTGAAATATAAGTAGCCTCATTAAAGGCATTCAACCCATTATTCACCCTTTTACACCCTTCCTATTGGGATTTTCCAAAAACAAAAAAAATATGTGTTTCTTTATTTTTAAAAGAGATCAAGAGTACCAATTTTTAAGTCTGTAATATCTTCAGTTTCTGAGATATAAGCACCGGTATCCTGATTAGGCATTCAACCCCTTTTTCACCCTTTTTCACCCCTCCTATTGGGATTGTCTGAAAACAAAAAAATACGTGTTTCCTTATTTTTAAAGAAGATTCTACATACCAATTCTCACATCTCTAAACTTTTAAAGTTCTGAGATATAAACACACTCATTTTAAAATTTCACCCCCCTTTTCACCCCCTTAGCGACGGAATATCCAAAAACCCTCTCTTAGCGAGCACCTACATCTTAATATGAATATATCCCCCACATTTCATTTCTTTATGTCCAGTAGTTTTGGCTCGGCGATGATGAATCAGTCAGTCAGTCAGTCAGTCAGTCAGGACAAGCTACTTTATATATATAGACTAGCAAGATACCCGTGCTTCGCTACGGTATTATACTGAAATTTATAATTGAATGCTTCTTGTTTTAGATATATAATCCTCCGAAATTCGCGATCTGACTCGTTTTCTGCGAGAATCCAATATAATTCCCGATCTGACTCGTTTTCTATTATTTTACGGCATGTTACCTCCCATTTTTCAATCTTCCTTTTCAGCAATCGATTTCGTACTTCCCGGGTTAGGCTCAGGTATTCCTGCCGGTCAGTTGGGTCCGTAAATCTGTGCCATCTTCTCCTATAATCATTTTTAATATGGATAAAATCCTTTAGGAGATCCGGTGTGGTGTCGTATTGGGTGCCTTGGCGGCACTAACCCGCGGCCGGGCTGCATTCTTAGTCATTACCCGTCCAGGAGCCGTTTCCAGCGCAGTCCGCACATTTGACGATGGTCCGGAACATTATTATTATTATTATTATTATTATTATTATTATTATTATTATTATTATTATTATTATTATGTGTTGCTGGAATGGCTGATGACAGGGAAAACCGGAGTATCCGGAGAAAAACCTGTCCCGCCTCCGTTTTGTCCAGCACGAATGACACATGGAGTGAACGGGATTTGAACCACGGAACCCAGCTGTGAGAGGCCGGCACGCTTGCGCCTGAGCAACTTAGGATCCTTATAAGTACATTAATAGCAGTAAAATCAATTGGTCTCACCTCCTTCTACACCCCACCGCCGTTAAGTTTATTTACCGCCACCTCCCCCACCCCAAGAAAAATTAAAAGAAGGCTTGTTTCTTTATGTTTAAGGGAGATTCCAAACACCAATGTTCACGTCTATTACCTTCAGCTTTGAGATATAAGTATCCCCATAAAAATAATTTTCTTTTTGCACTTCATTTCATACTACTCCCCCCCCCCCCCAAGTGAATTTCAATTAATTTTTCAATTCTTTCACCCCCCTCCCTTTCATTAGATTTTCCGACAATACGTGTTTCTTTACTTTTAAAGCAGATTCCAAATATCAAATTTCACGTCTGTAACATCTTCATATTTGAGATATCAGTAGCTTAATTAAAAGAATTCAACACCATTTTCAGTCACTTTTACACACACACACACACACACCCCCCCCGCCCAAGTGGTATTTCCGAAAACTAAAAATACACGTTTCTTTATGTTTAATAGAGATAAAAAATACCATTTTTCACTTCTGTAACATGTTAAGTTTTTTGAGATATACTGTAAAAATTCTCATTTTAAAATTTCACCCCTTTTGAGTTCCCCTTAAGTGGAGTTTCCCAAAACAAATCACCTATGTTTCTTTACATTTACAGGAGATTCCAAACACCCACTTTTTACGTCTGTAACATTTTACGTTTCCAAGATATTCTGTAGATAAAGTCTTTCAAAAAATTCACCCCATTTTGTCACTCCTGTTTAACCGCCATTAATTGGATTTTCCAAAAACTAAAAAATACGTGTTTCTTTATTTTTAAAGGAGATCCCATACACAAATTTTCAGTTCTGTAATATCTTTCGTTTCTGAGATATATGTATCCTTATTAAAGGCATTCAACCCATTTTTCACCCTTTTACACCCTTCCTATTGGGATTTTCCGAAAACAAAAGAATACATGTTTCTTTATTTTTAAAGGAGATTCTAAATACCAATTTTTACGTCTATAAACTATAAAATTTTGAGATATAGATACACTCATTTTAAAAAATCACCCCCTTTTCACCCCCCATTAATTGGATTTTCCAAAAACAAAAAATACGTGTTTCTTTATTTTTAAAAGAGATCCCAAACACCAATTTTCAGGTCTGTAATATCTTCAGTTTCTGAGATATAAGTAGCCTCATTAAAGGCATTCAACCGCTTTTTCACCCCTTTTCACTCCTCCTATTGCGATTTTCCGAAAACAAAAAATACGTGTTTCTTTATTTTTAATGAAGATTCTAAATACCAATTTTTACATCTGCAAACTTTAAAAGTTTGGAGATATAGATTCACTCATTTTAAAAATTCACCCCCTTTTCACCCTCCGATTAATTGGATTTTCCAAAAACAAAAAATACGTGCTTCTTTATTTTAAAGGACATTCTAAATACCAATGTTTACATCTATAAACTTTAAAAGTTTTGAGGTATAGATACACTCATATTAAAAAATCATCCCCCTTTTACCCCCACCATTAATTGGATTATCTAAAAACAAAAAAATATGTGTTTCTTTATTTTTAAAGGAGATCCCAAACACCAATTTTCAGGTCTGTAATATCTTCAGTTTCTAAGATATAAGTATTCTCTTTAAAGGCATTCTACCCCTTTTTCACCCCTTTTCTCCCCTCTTATTGGGATTTTCCGAAAACAAAAAAATACATGTTCCTTTATTATTAATGCAGATTCTAAATACCAATTTTTACATCTCTAAACTTTAAAACGTTTGAGATATAGATGCACTCATTTTAAAAATTCACCCCCCTTTTCATCCTCGCATTAATTGGATTTTCCAAAAACAAAAAAATATGTGTTTCTTTATTTTTGAAAGAGATCAAAAGTACCAATTTTGAGTTCTGTAATATCTTCAGTTTCTGAGATATAAGTACCGGTATCCTGATTAAAGGCATTCAGCCCCTTTTTCACCCTTTTTCACCCCTTCTATTGGGATTTTCTGAAAACAAAAAAATACGTGTCTCCTTATTTTTAAGGAAGATTCTAAATACCAATTTTCACATCTGTAAACTTTTAAAGTTTTGAGATATAGACACACTCATTTTAAAATTTCACCCCCGTTTTCACCCCCTTAGCGACGGAATATCCAAAAATCCTCTCTTAGCGAGCACCTACATCTTAATATGAATATATCCCCAAAATTTCATTTCGTTATGTCCAGTAGTTTTGGCTCGGCGATGATGAATCAGTCAGTCAGTCAGTCAGTCAGTCAGTCAGTCAGTCAGTCAGTCAGTCAGGACAAGCTACTTTATATATATAGATTTGTACTTAATTACGATCTTAAAACTAATTTACAAAAAAATTACATTGTAATTGAAGATCAGTTATTACACAGTATATAAAATAACAGCTTGGCTGTGAACAAGAAAATTGACAGATCTGTACATTTTCAATTATATTAATTACAATAAAATTCTTGAATTCTTTTAAACATTGAATGTCTAAAACTCAATAGTGTCGTTCAGACTTGAAATGGTGAATGAAGGCAATTTTGTTGTAAAACATTTTAAAGTTTAGAGCGAGAAATCTGGCCAAAAGCTTCATGCATTTCCTGAACTTGTAAAATTCTTAAAAGTCTTACAGGCCTTCATCTTCCCATTACGTACTACTTATTTAATTATTTGTAGCCATGATCATCACAAGATTTTGTAGTTTGTTTCCAATAAATTAATTGTTGACATTATCAACTATGTCATACTGATGATGTTTACTATTTAAAGACTTGAAAGTAATCCGTTGGCATTGTAGAGTTTGAGGCTGGTAGTTTATACCAGAGCGTCGGTAAAAAGGAACAATCAATTTTTAACCTTAGATGTTGAATTAATTGTTGCTATTTATGCCAGCTGCAGTAAACACCACCAGGCAACCTAGCAGTAGTCAAAGGGACATATCAACATGTACTGTTAAGAATTTTACAAGTTCAGGAAATGCACAAAGCTTTTAGCCAGATTTCTCACCATAAACTTTAACATTTTTTACAACAAAATTGCCTTCATTCACCATTTCAAGTCTGAACGACACTATTGAGTTTTAGACATTCTATTTTTACAAGAATTCAAGAATGTAATTGTAATTAATCTAATTGAAAGTGTGCAGAACTGTCAATTTTCTTGTTCACAGCCAAGCTGTTATTTTATATACTGTGTAATAACTGATCTTCAATTGCAATGTAACTTTTTGTAAATTAGTTTTAAGATCGTAATTAAGTACAAATAACTCATAAAGATTCAAGTCAGGATCTTGAACTAACCTTGAGACATTATTATGGCTGATGACGCCTGGTAGACGGGCAAAACATGTACCAAATACAGAATTTACAACAAGGATGAAGTCCTAATTATAAATGTATTTTACATATTGAATAGGTGAACTTACAAATAAACACTTGTATTTTAACATTCATATTGAATTTCAATACGGGCTCAAATATGAGAATATTTACTTGCAACATACCACTTTTGCAGTTGCTCACAATCTTGTAACTTATTTATTACTCTGTACAGAATAACATCATCCGCAAAAAGCCTTACCTCCGATTCCACTCCTTTACTCATATCATTTATATATATATAAGAAAACATAAAGGTCCGATAATACTGCCTTGAGGAATTCCCCTCTTAATTATTACAGGGTCAGATAAAGCCTCGCCTACACTAATTCTCTGAGTTCTATTTTCTAGAAACAGAGCCACCCATTCAGTTACTCTTTTGTCAAATCCAATTGCACTCATTTTTGCCAGTAGTCTCCCATGATCTACCCTATCAAATGCTTTAGACAGGTCAATCGTAACACAGTCCAACTGACCTCCTGAATCCAGGATATCTGCTATATCTTTTTCGAATCCTACAAGCTGAGCTTCAGAGGAATAACCTTTCCTAAACCTGAACTGCCTTCTATCGAACCAGTTATTAATTTTGCAAACATGTATTTACCCTTTCCTTTATACACAGGGGCTACTATAGCAACTCTCCATTCATTTGGTATAGCTCCTTCATGCAAATAATAATAATCAAATAAGATATGGTACTATATCCTAACCCATTGTCTTTAGTATATCCCCTGAAACCTTATTAATTCCAGCTGCTTTTCTAGTTTTCAACTTTTGTCATCATCATCATTACTTCCCATTATCCAGTTGTAACTGGGTAGGGGCAAATATGTGTTCCTCTCCACTTTCTTCGGTCTTTCCACCACTCCTCCTCCAACTCATGTCCCAGTCCAGGTTTCTTTCTCTAATACTAACGTTGGATTGCGTCCTTCCATCTCAATCGTGGTCGTCTGCGGCCTCTCCTTCCTTGCATTTGCATTTCCATCACCTTTTTTTGGCACTCTTTCATCACTCATTTGCTTTATGAGCCCAAACAATCTTAATCAGCTCTTCTCTATTCTACCATTAATTTTTTTCCACTCCAATTTTCCCCAGATTTTCTCATTCCTTATTTTGTCTCTTCTACTCTTCTGTATCATACTCCTCAAGAACTTCATTTCAGCTGCCTGTATTCGACTCTCATCCTTCTTTGTCATTGTCCAAGTTTGTGCTCCATAAGTTGTTACAGGTACGTAATACACCCTCTACATAGTTTCCTTTGCTTCCATTGACATATCTTTGTCCCATAACATGTTCCTTACACTATGATAGAAATTGCTTCCAGCTTGAATCCTTCTACTAATTTAGGAATCCAGTCAAGCATTCTCCATTAATTCACTCCCCACATATTTGAACGTCTCCACTACTTCCAGGGGCTTGTCTGCAAGTCTAATCTGTCCTTTCCCTTCTTTCTCCCCTCTAGTCATAACAAGAGTTTTACTCTTTTGTACAATTATTTTCAATTCACATTCTTCGATCATCCCATTCACCATATCCAACTGTTCTTGAACATCCATGTCCTCTTCTCCCCAAATCACAATATCATCTGAAAATAACAACATGTTCATTTCTCTTCCTCCATATGCTGCTTTTGCTGTTCTCATGATGTCATCCATTACTATTGTAAACAGGACTGGCAATAGAACACTTCCCTGCCTCAGCCCTCTAGTGATTTTGAAACAACCTGTCCTGAAAACTTGTGTTTGCACGCAACTACAACATTCCTTGTACAATGCCATGATCATTTTTATTAATCCCTGTCCAATTCCTTTTTGCACCAGACTGTCCCTAACTTTAGTCCTGGGGACATTGTCATATGCCTTTTCAATGTCAATGAATGTCATCACCATATCATTCCCATACTCCCATTGTTTTTCCATTAGTTGTCTCATAATGAAAATGGGCTCTATTGTTGACCTTCCACTTCTGAAAGCAAACTAATTTTCCTGTATCTGATTTTCAACCCTTATCCTTATCCTGCTTTCCAGTATCTTCTCCATTATCTTAGCAACATGGGGTATCAGAGTAACTCCCCAGTAGTTCTTCAATACTTTTATATCGCCTTTCTTGAAAATTGGGATGCTTATTCCTTTTTGCCAATCCTCAGGGACCTCCTTATTTTCCCAGACAATCCTAAGAACTCTATATGCCCACTGTAGACCTACAGCTCCAGCTGCCTTTATCATCTCCACTGAAATTTCATGTATTCCAGCAGTTTTTCCACTCTTCATCTTTCTTACTGCCATTTCAGTTTCATTTATTGTAATTTCTTTATCCATTTCTTCATCAACTAACTGCCTTTCCTGGTGGTCCATTGAATGACTGTCATTAGTTCTCCTGCTCAGCAACTTCTGAAAATACTCTCTCCATCTATTTGTTATTTCTTCTGGCTTTGTTAATATTATGCTGCCTTCATCCTTCACAAATCTGGTGTTTACATGATCTCTCTTTTTTTTTTTCTTAAGATACCATACAATAATTTCTTGCTGCCCTGCATATCATCTCTCAATTTCTGTGTGAATAAGGCCCAGCTTTTACTCTTTCCTTCCTCCACTACTTTCTTGGCCAACTTCTTTGCCTGCACATATTTTCTTCTACTTTCTTCAGTCTTAGATGTTTTCCATGCTTTTCATGCCATTTATTTTTCCTTCACTTTCATCTTCACCCTACCAGTGTGTCTCTTTGTCTTTCACATTTCCTGATGTTCTACCACATACCTTTTTCTGCACATCCAACCAGTGTTTCTTAAATCTTTTCCATTCATCTTCAACATTCCCCATCTCCGTCCTGGGTACCAAGGGAATCATTTCCCTTTGAAATTCTTCTTGCATGCTTTTCTCCTTCAACTTCCATACTTTAATTATTTTCTCTCTTCTTAATGAGGGTAAGTTTTCTACATATTCATCTATGCAACCCGTTTGTGGGCATACAATTGAAATAGATCTTTCATGCCATTTTCAAACTGAAGTCTCATCACCATCATCGTATCGCTGATGCATTTTGTAGATTCCACATATTCTTGGATTTCTTTTTCTAAGTATGATGGCCACTCCATTTTTTGCTTCAGGTCCTCCACTGTAATACAACCTGTATCCTTCATTCAGAGGAATCTCTCCCGTACCTATCTTCTTGGTCTCGCACAGTCCAAGTACACAAGAACCTTGTTTATCACTTGTACAGTATTTTTTTATGGCGTAGATTCTTCTTGAATGTCTTTTTTGCCAAGGATAGTTAAGGACAGGAATCGGAAGTAAGTCGGCCACGGTCTATCAAAGGTATTGTCCCAGCATTCGCCTGGAATTGAGAATGGGAAACCGTGGACACTTCTGAGTTCCTTCACCTATTTGCACGCATTCCCAGATGCTCGGATGTAGATGTGAATGATGTAAATGACTGGTTGAAAAATGACTGTAATTCAGGCTACGGCATAATAACAGATGAAGGAATTATTGCCTCTTGTTCCTCAGCAGATAATGACGAGAGTGATGGTGAATTTGAAAATGAAACCGGCGCTCTATCAGAAGAAACAACTCATAAAGATGCGACAATGCAGCTGGACAAACTGATGGCCTATTTAGAATCCCAGACTAAAACCACACCAGCAGAACTGATGTTAGTAAAACATGTGATCATGCTGCGCGCAAACACTACACAAATGTAAAACAGAAAAGGCTCACACATTATTTTAGTGCATAAGACAAAGTCGTAAATGTAAGAAAAGTGTTCTTATATTTTTCTGTACAACTGAAAAAGGTATTACTGTACTACTTATCTTAATATAACATGTACTGTATTTGTTTTTTAGTTTTCCTGGATTATCCGGATTTTCGATAATCCAGATCAGTTCTGGTCCTACTTAATTCGGATAAACGAGCTTCTTGTGTATGGCTATATCTTTTCCTTTCATGAAGTTCTGTCTTTCGCGTCAGTGTTACAATGTTTACTGTCACAATCGTGATGTAGTTTGGTGCTGGTTACCCATTTCTCACAGTTCCCCAGCACCCAAAGCGCTGCGCGTCGCTTTTAGCAGGGGACGCCCTAACTTTTCCAAGGCACCATATCTGTTTTATCCATATAGGCTATTGTTACGATGGGCTCGCCACACCCAAAGGCATTTTATACCCACTGCCACGTTCAAAATTAGGCCACCCCTGACATGGGACAGACACCTTTCATAACCACTGCTCTGGAGTAGAGACGCTATGGGTTTTCCCCTTCCGTGATCTCTACCGTACCGAAATTCATCTTTTCCGCCGTAGATACTGTTGAGGACTTCACCCATAACCCAGGGCAAGAGCCCTCCATATTTATGATCCCTGGGGAGAGGGTGTCCCAGTACCTTAACCCATTCACATACCATTTAACTTGGTGTACCATTTATTTTCATTACTTCACATGACATTATCACCGACACTGAAATGCATGCTTTACAGCAACTTAATGGGAGGAAATATCCAAACTACTGTCAGATGCACTTTGTGAAGTCTTTATCTGTATGGTAGATCATAAAGCAGTCATATACGTGCAGCGCCACCTTGCACCAGTGGCATTCAAATGAAGATTCCTTCCTCAGACCCCGTATCACACAGACTTTGCGTCTCCATGATGGTATAACCTTCTTCGTTGTTGGGGGTATTTTGGTTGGAAAGTGTCCCCAGTACCTCCCCTGAAGTCTCAGTGGTTTATCCCCAGGGCTTGGGCGTCATTTTGGATAGTCAGGCAAGGTCACACTTGCGAACAGCTGTTCAGCCAAATTGATCCAGAAGCTGGCAAAGCTTCTTGTCAAGGTTGAGGAGGCGATGAATGATGCTGGAATTCAGAAGTGTCATGTCGAGCATGTAGAAGTATATTTTTTAGTATCCTTTTAGATACTTTCTCACCAAGGGGAATGATGCGAGTCTCTGGTCATGGGAATCAACACCACCCATTCCACAGTTGTAGTCAACAACAAGATTGGGTCTGAACTTCCTTTTTCCATCATACTTTACCACTTCAAGGTAATCTGGCCTTCATTTCATTTCATCCGCAGATCCAGAAACCCAGTGTTCCTTTTCATATGACATTACCCTATTTACATCCTCGGCAGCTGTTACAAGACATTTACTTCCATAAGCATTTGTCTCATTGGTTAGATGTTCCCAAAAGTCTGCTGTTAGAAATTCGTTCACAAATTACAGTTTGTTCAGGCACTGTCCTACATGCCTTTGAATAACACTATTTATTTCACCAGTTGCGATGCATGAATGATAATCTGGAGTATTACTTACATGCTCCCAGTTCCATTCCCTATCGTGTAAAATATGATTAGAAGCCGTTGGTGTGGCATCAGTTATAGACCTAAAATTCAGTGACATATTTGACGGCAAAACAGCGCTCTGTTCACCACTACCAGCGCTCATGTCACTATCACATGAACTACTTTCACTACTTTCATTTCCACTAAATTCTTCGTCGCTTATATCTATATCGATGTCACACTCTTCTAAAAATTCCCTTATATTTGCTTCGTCACTCAACTTGGAGCCAGCCATGATTTCGCTTACAATGAGGTTGCTAAGACATAGGTTATTCTTTCCACAGAATAACTGCACAGAAGTATTTATCGAATACATCAATGGAATAAAACATTGCTTCCATTTGTCAAGAAGTTACCTTACTAATATCAAATCCTTTCAGAAAGGAAACCGTCTTGGAGTGGGTCCGGAAATAAACACTACGTGCAGACAGAGAGATCCGTCTTTGTGCCGGAGTGCAGTCGAAAACCAGGACAGAGAGATCAGTCAAAGTACGTCAAATGGTTAAAGCCCCCAGGAATTGGGCTACCTGTTGGTCCGTGGGTTTTACTGGGTATTTCAACCAGCCCTACGTACTGTCGGGGCCCCCTATCTGCCACCTGGAGACGCGCTCCGTAGGGGTCAGGTTTCCCAGGTTACTTTTGGAAGTTAACCTCACTCACAAAGGCTGAGGTTATTTGCATCTTGTATCTTACTGTAAATGTCATTGTTATCATAGGTAAATTTTACTTCTTTAGTGTTAGTCACTCCTCTATCTGGACATTATCCTTGTAACCAACAATCCTTACATAGTGCTGACAGAATACTTCTGCATTTTGAAGATCCTCACATACACATTCCGCTTGTTCATTAATGATTCATGGTATGTCCTTCTTGGAACCTTTAAGTACCGATACATACCTTTCCACTTTTCACTAAAATTTGTATGACTGCCAATTATACTTCCCATCATGTTATCCTTAGCTGACTTCTTTGCTAGATTCAATTTCCTCTCCTCACTTCCACAGCCATTTCTAACTCTATTTCTTTGCAACCTGCACCTCGTTCTTAAGTCTCTTTACTTCTCTGTTATAATATAGTAGGTCTTTATCAATCCTTACCACCTTTAAAGATACATTCTTGTTTTCACATTCCTCAACAACTGCTTTAAACTCATCCCACAGTCTGTTTACATTTTTACTTACCGTTTTCCACCGATCATAGTTAATTTTTTTAAAGTCCCTCATACCTGTTTTATCAGCCATATGATACTGCCTAATAGTCCTAATTTTAATACCTTCCTTTCTATCACATTTATTTTTAACTACGACAAAAACAGCTTCATGATCAATAATACCATCTATTACTTTGGTTTCTCTACAGAGCTCACCCGGTCTTACCAGCACCACATCCAGGATATATTGTATACACCACTTCATGAAAATTTCTGGAACTGTTTGCATCCCTTGGTAGCGACCAATACACATCAAATACACATGTCAACTTCAAATGGACTTGAAAGAACTAAATAAGTGGACCAAAGACAATAACTCACCTTTCAATATTAATAAATGAAAAACAATTAGATTCACTAGACAAAAATCTAGCATCAACTATCAATACAAAATTTAGGGCAAATCACTATGTATATTTAGTGAAGTATGTGATCTAGGAGTTACATTAACCAATGATAGAAATATTACAACTCGTGTAGAAAGCACTGTCAGCAAGGCTCACAAATATATGTTTGTTTGTCAAGAATTTCTCCACTTTTTCTTATAGGACCTTCATAATAGTGTATAATGCTCACATAAGATCAAGACTAGAATATGTCTCGATTATCTGGAACCTGTACACCGTGAAGTATGTCAATGTAATGGAGACAGTCCAAAGAAAATTTTTCAGATATGTTTATTACAAGAGGTTTGAATCGTACGCCCTTATACTCAAACCTGTTGATGCCAGGGAACTGTCATACAGAAGAAATTGTCAGGGTATGAATTTCCTTTTCATAAAGTAATAAATAAAAAAACTGACGATAGTAAAACTTTTGTTCCAACAAGAACGGGAACAGTTTGCAAACTGGCTGACGCATGCGCAGTAAGGAAGGAGCATTCCAACAAACTTCAAACTCAAGCGCGGACTCAGAGTCGGTTGTTCCAACAGACTATGGGTTGTTTATGAACCAGTTTGCGGACTGGCAAAGCAGTTCGTGCTCCAGAACAAGAACTGTTCGTCAGTGACATGCGCAGTACACCAAAATTATTGTGGGCTGTGCATTGTGGTCCATAGCTGTCACTTGGTGAAGCGTGAACAGCTGATTGGTATCATCTGGCGCGAGTATACAATTATACAGTAAAAGTAAAAGTTATACAGTTAAAAAGTCATATTTGACTGCACATTAATAAAGTAAGAGGCACGAGATAAAAACAAGAATGATGCATGACGATTCTGAAGGCAATTCCTTGAGCCACTAGCTCACTGGGACATTCTATAACCAATAATAATAATAATTATAATAATAATAATGTTATTTGTTTTACGTCCCACTAACTACTTTTTAAGGTCTTCGGAGACGCCGAGGTGACGGAATTTAGTCCCGCAGGAGTTCTTTTACGTGCCAGTAAATCTACCGACACGAGGCTGTCGTATTTGAGCACCTTCAAATACCACCGGACTGAGCCAGGATCGAACCTGCCAAGTTGGGGTTAGAAGGCCAGCGCCTCTATAACCAATAAATAAAATAAATAAATTCTGATGATGACCTTATGAACTCGGACTCCAGTGAAGATGATCTAGGGATATATTACAATATCCCAAAAGCGAAAAATGAAGATTATTTAGGCAAGTTATTATAAATTTTTTACTTGTTTGCAATCATGTTTAAATGATATTTATTTTCACTACATGTACGAGTAACTCATAATTTAGTACCCAAAATTCTCTATAGAAGAAACAGTGCCTCGCTATAACAATGAAAGGTTCAAGGAGCATTTACGCGTCAGTAGGGAGATAAGGGAAAATATTGCAAGGTATGAAGGAATTGACCAGTACTGCACTGAGTCAGGTTGGTCTGCAGCTGCAATAATAATAATAATAATAATAATAATAATAATAATAATAATAATAATAATAATAATAAAAATAATAATAATAATGACAGTAATAATTCTTTCTTTCTTTCTTAATTCATTTACCCTCCAGGGTTGGTTTTTCCCTCGGACTCAGCGAGGTATCCCACCTCTACTCAAGGGCAGTGTCCTGGAGCGTCGAGACATTGGGTCAGGGGATAAAACTGGGGAGAATGACCAGTACCTCGACCAGGCGGCCACACCTACTATGCTGAATAGGGGCCTTGGTGGGGGATGGGAAGATTGGAAGGGATAGAAAAGGAAGAGGGAAGAAAGCGGCCGTGGCCTTAAGTTAGGTACCATCCCGGCTTTTGCCTGGAGGAGAAGTGGGAAACCACGGAAAACCACTTCCAGGATGGCTGAGGTGGGAATCGAACCCACCTCTACTCAGTTGACCTCCCGAGGCTGAGTGGACCCCGTTCCAGCCCTCGTACAACTTTTCAAATTTCATGGCAGACCCGGGAATCAAACCCGAGCCTCCAGGGGTGGCAGCTAATCACACTAACCACTACACCACAGAGGCAGACGACAGTAATAATAATTTTAACAATCGTTTAAGTGTTGCTTTTCCAATATAGGTTCAAATTTTCCTGTGGTTTATTGGGCATCAGACTGCAAGTTTCTGGAATGTTGCAGATCGGTTTGACATTTATTTGAGCTCTCTACATAGAATTGTCAAACGATTGACTGCCTCCATTAGCAACTTATCTCCACAAGTGATCACTTGGTCTACAGAAGATGAGAAAGTAAATATTGAGCAACATTTCAGGGAAAGTGAATTTCCAGGTGACATTGGTGCCATACGTGGCTGTCATATTGAAATTGTCCGGCTCCATGGCTAAATGGTTAGCGTGCTAGCCTTTGGTCCAGAGGGTCCCAGGTTCGATTCCCGGCCGGGTCGAGGATTTTAATCTTAATTGGTTAATTCCAATGGCTCGGGGGCTGGGTGTGTGTGACGTATTCAGCATTAGAAATCATCCTAGGTAGGGCCCTCATCTTCACAGACATGCAGGCTGCCTTATAGGCTGTCTATGAGAAAAAAACCTGCAACAGGCCTCTCCGGAGGCCATATGCCATTATTATATTGAATTTTTTTTTTTTTTGCTATTTGCTTTACGTCGCACCGACACAGATAGGTCTTATGGCGACGATGGGATAGGAAAGGCCTAGGAAGTGGAAGGAAACGGCCGTGGCCTTAATTAAGGTACAGCCCCGGCATTTGCCTGGTGTGAAAATGGGAAACCACGGAAAACCATCTTCAGGGCTGCCGACAGTGGGGCTCGAACCCACTATCTCCCGATTACTGGATACTGGCCACACTTAAGCGACTGCAGCTATCGAGCTCGGTATTATATTATATTATATTGAAATTGATAAGCCTCTTACATAAATAGAAGACACTATTCCATACAGGTATATTTTATGTATCAACATATGTCTCCATAGTAAACCACTGTTATTATCAATAAATGCGTATGATGCAAGCTGTTTGTGACCACAGGCGAAAAAATTTTTTGTTCGGGGTGTCGACCCATGTGGATCTTTTGTCCCTACTGGCACCATATTGTATGAACCTGCGTGTAATTGGAATGTTGTGTGTGAGGAAAGGAAGATTAAGGACGTCACAAACACCCTGTCCCCAGACCAGGGTATTAATCATTACATTTAAAAAACCCTACCTCGGCTGGGAATCGAACCCGGGGCGGTCGGGTGACAGGCGGACGCATTTCCCCCTACACCGCGGGGCCGGACTAGTAGAGTATTTAGAAGTTCATCTCTTGGCAATAATTTAGAAGAAAAAACTGTGGTCATTATTTTCTTTTAGGTGACAGTGGCTATCCTCTGAAGAGAACCGTCTACATAATCGGTTTTTACGCTGCCAGTACTCGTAGTAGAATTATAAATTATAAATTTAATAATTTATAATTATAAATTCACGTAATTCTGGAATAAATTAATTATTATTTTAGAAACAGGTCCATTAGTCTAATTTTATTAGCTGAGTCATTTATTGCAATTACCTTCCATTGACTAGGCCTAACAAGTTGTTTAGCATAGATGAACAAGAACAGCTGTTTGTTTATCCTCAAACAGGAACTTCCCGCGTAATCGTGAACGCATGCGTACTGTAGTTTTTCTTGACCGTCCACGAACCGTTTCAACAGACTGCTGTTTAGCGATGGTTCCCAACGAGTACATAGCTCGCGGATGCGCTTACATCAGTCCATGAATCGATACAAAACTGTCCACAAACTGCTTGTTGGAACAAACCTAAAATTAGGGAAGAATTAACATATATGTTTCTAATGTAACTTCCAGTAGACACTGAAGTAATACGAAATGAAATGAAGCATATCAACTGCCGTGTAATGACTTTCTACTGACTAACGACATTGATGATAAGGTTGACGGACTGAACTCATTAATACTAGGACTGTATGACAAATAAGCTCCGAAGAAGCAAATTCATGTTTCTCACCTTTCGTCTCCTTAGCTAACAAATGAAATTAAGTCGGTCATGGCAAATCGTGATACATGCTATTTAGGCGAAGTGGAAGCACTAGTGATTTCAAAAATTACCATACTCTTCAAAATAAAGTTAAACAATTAATTTGTAACAGCAAGTATAAACATATTCAAGAGATAACAAACAGGGGAAGTTTAGCACTAACATGGAAACATTTGCATCACATGGGTATATTTCGCACCCTGACCTAGCAGACACCCAGTATACCGCTTGATGATCTAAATTCTCATTTTACGAAAGCAGCATATGCTAATAATGATATTACTAATAATAATAATCATCATCCAGATGATGACCTAACTGCTCTGATGATATTAACACCATAAATACTCATTTCCAAGTAAATCAAGTAAAATTTACAATCAAAAAAGTTAGTGTGAATGATGTGAAGCATGTAATTTACTCCCTACAGCCAGATGCCCGGGTAATGATGGCATACCTTTATCTTTCACAAAAAATATTGGTGCAATATTACCTATTCTGACGCACATATTTAATCATTGCCTCGTACAGGGATTATTCCCAACTCTGTGGAAGTATGGTATCGTTATTCCCATTCCTAAGAAGTATTCTCCCAGTTTACCAGCAGATTATCGCCCTATATCCATTCTCCCACCCCTTTCCAAAGTACTAGAACGCTTGGTATACGAACAAGTCCTTGTTTACTTGACTAACTACTCACTGCTTAACCCTTACCAAGATGGTTTCAAGAAAGGACACAGCACAAAGCCTTACTGAAACTAACTGATGATATCCGACATGCAATGGACACTCGACAAGTGACTGTACTGTTTCTGCTCAATTTTTCTAGTGCTTTTGAAACTGTGGTTCCTCAACTGCTACTTTCGAAATTGGATTCATTAAATTTCAGCAAGACGGCAATAAGCTTTTTCAGTTCATATATCAAAAATCGCCGTTAGTGTGTCACAGTAAATAATAACAGATCTGAGTGGCTTAACAAACCCCTTGGCGTCCCCCAAGGGTCTGTAATTGGACCATTGCTGTTTGCAATTTACATACATGATGTTGCCATATTGATTATACACTAAATCATCTTTATGCTGATGATCTGCAGATCTACTACAACTTAAGAACTGATAAAATTCAGAGTGCTGTATGACAAGTTAACGTAGATTGAAGTGTTATCTACTACCACTTAAGAAATTATAAAATTCAGAGTGCTGTATGATAAGTTAACGCAGACTGAAGTCTTATAAGTAATTTTTCATTGAATAACAATCTCAAAATGAATCCTCTTAAAACGCAGCAATAATCATCGGCACATCAAAAAACTTACACGTCTTAAAACAATAACAAATTCCTCCTGTACCACTAAACAATAACATTATTCCATATTGTGAAACAGTTATGAATCTTGGTGTGGTTATAAACGAAATATTAAACTGGTCGCAACATGTGACGAAAGTAGATGTATGTGTAATGGAGTAGTATAACTTGGAAACAATTCTCTAAACTCATGGGTAAATACTGGAAATATTGAGCTCGATTAGTAGGTGTCATTATCATTATTATTATTATTATTATTATTATTATTATTATTATTATTATTATTATTATTATTATTATTATTACTTATGAGGTGTGGCTATGAAGTGGTTTACATCTATTAGTATTATTATTTACATAGTTATGTGTGGACTTTATTTGGTATACGTGGTTGTATCATTAATTGTGTGTTGTATGACCTGTCTTGTGTAACAAAACATGTGAGGTTATGCCACGACACATCTGCTATATGTACATTAATATGACTTTATTTAATGTAAGAACACGTAATTAATAGTATATAATTTATCCTTACCTGTAAATATGATGTATAAATCCAATGTAATGTTGTGCAACACAGGGTAATAGTCCAGAACAATGCATCTTTCTCACTAGAGCTTTACAGAATGTTCGATCCATTTGTACACAGGTTATTGGAGACTCGAGAAGATTAGAGAAAAACATATTGGTCCATACTTTTCTAGCAGCCTGGCCAGGCAATGTACATGGAAAGCCGAGTAGAGTTGTTAGTGAGAGTTGCTAGTAAAAAGCTGCTAGTCAAACTCGTGTGTGAACTCACGTTGTGATTTTATTGCGTTGGTAATCCGCTGACATGCTAATGTAGCAGTCAAATGTTTGACCAAAATGGCGGTTCATTAATGGGTGTATATAATGTGTGTACAATTTGTAAATAAAATAGTGTTCACAATTGACAGCATCCCATGAGTGCGTCTTTGTGAATACGATAACTGGCAACCGTGATAGAATGTGAGAATAATTTTCAGTAGTGAATGAGAGTGTAGAGGAAATCAAGACAAAATGCAAGTGATACTGGAAAATATATCTGTACAACAACTTCAAGACGATCTTACAAAACGAAATCTTCAGATGAACAGCAATAAGAAATCACTGAAGACACGGCTACAAGAGAACCTCATTAAAAACGGTGAAGGTCCTTAAAGGTATTTTATCGAGGTGGATGAAAAACCGGACTCGTCATCTGAAGATGAGGTAAATATAACCAAAATGTGTTCCAACTTAACGAGCATGATACAATTTACAAAGGTAAAAATTAAGTGTATCCTCATAATTCAATACATCATATAATTCCATCATTAGATGGAGTAATCAAATTCAAACATTTCAGCTCGTTTGAGCCATCTTGAGTGAAAAAAGAAAAGCGGGGGGGATTGAAATAATTTATATAATACAAACTAAATATGGCAAGAAAACATAATGAAGGAGCAAATGAAAAACAAAACAAAAGAGAGACATGACGGGAAAAAAATAGCACAATATACAAAGGCGTTTTTTTTTTCAACCTCCGATCGTGCAGGTAAAGAACCACACAAGCTGTGGGAACTGTTTGCGCATGGAAGGTGACTGCACAAGTCCTCCCCTCTACCCGCGGTCACAGCCAACTTCCTCACACCAGTGTGAGCCGAGGTATTGGCACGGAAACATGGCCGCTACTATTGACGCTCCCGCCAAATGTGAGGTGCATAGTGTGATACGTTTCCTCCAAGCAGAAGGGAATAGTGCAGCTGACATTCATCGACGAATTAGTCGAGTATACGGTCCAAATGTTATGAGTGATGGTGTTGTGCGTGAATGGTGCAGGAAGTTCAAAGAAGGCCGGACCGATGTTCACGATGAAGGGGGGCAAGGACGTAAGTCTGTCGCTACAGATGACATTGTTCACGAAATTGACCAAGAGGTTCGCAAGAACCGAAGGATTACCGTAAGTGAGTTGTGTGAGAAATTTCCTGCAGTTTCAAGGTCATCTGTTTACAAGATCCTAACAGAACACCTGCGCTACATGAAATTGTGCGCCCAATGGGTTCCGAAGATGTTGTCTGATGACCACAAAAGTCGCCGGATGGCAGCAGCGTTGACGTTTCTTAAATGTTATGAGGCTGAAGGTGGCGATTTGTTGAAGAAAATTGTGACTGGCGATGAGACTTGGGTTTCGTACGTCACCACCAAAACAAAACAACAATCACGTCAATGGATGCACACACACTCACCAAACAAACCGAAGAAGTTTAAGCATACATTCAACGAAAGGAAGATGATGGTTACAGTCTTTTGGGACCAAAAAGGTGTGTTGCTTGTTGAGTTCATGAAACGGGGTCTACGATCAATGCAGCTGTTTATTGGCAGACTTTACGACGACTGCGGAAGGCCATACAGAACAAATGACGAGGCATGCTGACGTCTGGAATCCTCTTCATTCATGACAACGCATGCCCTCACAGTGCTCGTGTCACCCAACAACTTCTGCAGGAGGAATTTCGGTGGGACGTTTTTGACCACCCACCGTACAGTCCCGATTTAGCGCCGAGTGACTTCCACCTCTTCCCGGGACTGAAAAAGTGGCTGGGAGGGCAGAGGTTCCAGAAGGATGAAGATCTTCAAACCAACGTTCGGGCCTATCTGAACTCACTGGCGGCAACGTACTGTGCAGGGGGATCGAACAGCTTGTCCACAGGTATGACAAATGCCTCAACCTTCATGGTGATTATGTTGAAAACTAACCACATTTGTACCTAACATTTGGTAATAAATTAATTTGGATACGTACACTTGTCTTTCATTTATGACCCTCCGCAGGTTGAAAAAAAAACGCCCTCGTACAATATTTACATCATCATGTGGAGCAAAAAACAACTCGCTGCGATAAAATTCAGTGAAAACGGGTTAATACAAAACATAATTGAAACTTAAATCTGTGTTAACTTAAGACGAAAAGGAATAAAAACAAATGATACGGATGGAAATGAACAATAAGTACACATAGCGAGGTTGCGGACCTCTTAGTTTACAAAATATTGGTTTTATAACAATTCAAAACAGGATGAAATCACTGTGTTGAAAATTCAGGCCGAAAGTCTGTCTTTGTAGAAACATCATCATATCGAATGTCTAGGAGGGGAGCGAGAGCTTGTATTATATAAATTATATCACACCCCATCTAATGGTGGAATTATATGATGTATTGAATTAAGAGAATACACTTAATTTTTACCTTTCTAAAGTGAAAACCATCAATACGGAATGACTCTAATATCTTGTAATGAGCATGATACACTCAATTCCACCTTAACCCTTTCTGCTCGTGTGTCGACCTGAGGTCGACAGCCGTCACTCAGCGTTATAGCTCGTGTGTCGACCCTGAGTCGACACAATGTTTCGCCGCTCGTTGCTTGGTTACCTGGAATGCCAGGTCTTTTGTACTTCGTTTCGTAAGTGCTGGTCCCTTCCGGAAACTGAAAGAAACCAAATAGGTGTGTTTTAGTTACTCTTTGCTTGGCAAAATTGCTCCGTTTCCTTGACAATGGAAAGCAGTCGCGTGAAGCAACATGGCAGCACACAGTCTGACCGAAGCTGAGTTTCTTGCGTCTATTTCGGCTGATTGTTTTTATAGTGACCATGAAAAAGATGAAAATTTTGAATCTGGCAATGAAAGAGATATATCTATTAGTGATTCAAATGGCAATTTTGATATCAGCGTTGCAAGAAATCATGGAGGCGGCGATAGTATTTTGACTCGTCCCGGTCCCAGTGATACAGTGCTGACTTCAAACTAACTTGGAGATCGCGGAGAACGGGTGATGCAGGATTACCCAAATGTCCTTACAGATTAGTCAGTGCATTCATAAATTGTGGCAATAGACTTAAAATAGAACTAGAGTACTGGTAGCTATTTTTGACTGATCAGTTGATAACCTCTATTGTCCATGAGACAAACAAATTTGCCGAAATATAAATTACAGCAAAATACTCCACTTCTGAAGAGATCTATCTGGTTTTCTTGGAAAGCTGTGACATTAGAAGAGCTGAAGGCATTTATTGGTACAATTATCAACATGGGGATGAACAGTAAGGCAAAAATGCAGGATTAATTTAGTGCAGACTGGTTGGATAAGCAAGCAGGGCTCCATCCAAGCATTTGCTTTGAACGCTTCCACACACTAAAGACATATCGTTAAGAAAGTGAAAAACATGATTTTGTGTCATGTAAATACCATACATTCATTAATTTTGTAGTTTCTTCCTGTATTATTGTTACAACCAGTACTTAACACCAGGTTTTAAAATATGAAGAATGCTGACAGAAATAAATGCGAGTTGGGAGAAATCAGGACGTACAAATAATTCGAGTGGAAAGGGTTAACAGAGAAAATTTCGAACGTAAATGACAAAATCTCAGATGTTGATTCACGAGCTAATTCCACCTTAACAGAACATATTTCACAAGTTAATTCCACCTTAACAGACCTTAATAGAACAGATTTCCAACAACATTTCGAAAGTAAATGACAAAATTGCAGACATCAATTCCATCTTAATAGAACAGATTTCCGAACAACTTTCAGAGGTAGAAGACAAGATTCCTGAAGCGAATACAGTTTTAACTACACAAATATCTCAAGTGTATACGCAGCTTTACAAAGTAGAACAGTGCCTAGCATAGCAAATTTCAACCGTAGATGATAAAATTTCATCCCAAATTAGTGACGTCACCAATAAAATCACACAGCAGATATCGGACAACAGGTCAAAACTGGGACAGGTTGAGCAGATAGATAGCAGGGTAAGCCAGCCAGAAGAGGACATCTCAAACCTCAAGGAGGAGGTAGAAATCAAGGTTTCCGGCATCAAACAACAAGTTGAGGGGAGAATTTCTACCATCGAGGGAAATTTTGGGAGCTGTATTTCTGCCATTGAAGGAAGGTTAGAAAACCGAATTTCAACCATCAAGGGAGATGTGCAGAATATGAGAGAGAGCATCCATCACGTGATAGAAGATAGATTAACTCGAACAGGACCTATCACCACACCTCCAACCCCCTCAAACCTAACCGACAATACAGGACACACAGACCTGAAGGTGATTAGACAGAGCCTTCCGGAATTCCATGGGCGATTGGAAGAAAACCCGACTAGCTTCATCAAGGGATGAGTCAGTCTACTAGGAAGGACTAATCTACCGGAGGATATCTTAATTCAACACGTCACACCACAGTTAAAGGGGCAAGCCGCTACTTGGCGGCATAACTTGAGGGACTTAAACTGGACTGACTTCAAGAGGGAATTCCTTGCTAGGTTTAATTCCGAAGGGGTGAAGAGCTCTGTGAAAGGGAAGCTACTGAATTACGCACAACCCGCCAGCATGAGTGCTAGTGCGTTCATCCTCCAGAAGTACCAGCTCTTCAAGCGGCTGCATCCTGAAGGAAGTGAGAAAGAACTTACCATACATCGTAGAACTCTACCACGATAAGATGAGACCCCTAGTGAAGGTATCACAACCGAGATCCTTTGATTATCTGTGGAGAATCATAACCCAGTTGGAAGTACACAAAAGTAAAGCCATGGAAGAGACCAGCTCGGTTAGGAAATGTTACCAGTGTGGAAGAATGGGACACCTGAAGAATAAATGCCCCACTCTGGTGTCGGAAAACTAGGTCCAGCCCATTCTTGATTGAGGGGGGATGGGACCGGGGAACAGGAATGCACCTCAAGACCCAACAGACAGGCAGCCCTGGACAAGTAGGAAAGGGATTGATCAGACTGTGAGCAGAACAGACCAACCTTGCCCAGCTATCATCTTGAGGATAGGCAACGAGAATTTTTCAGCCATACTCGACAGCCAAGCAAGCCACTCATTTGTAAATGGGACTGTTGCCAGATTACTACCGCCTATGAAGTCTCACCATCTCAGAAGGGTAGTGGGAGCAGTGGTTGGAGTAACCTATTCCATCCAAGGACACACTAACCTAACTGCTAAATGCATGGATCTGCCTATTGTAGTTAACGTTGCAGTGATTCAGAACCTAATACGTGACATCGTATTAGGTCATGACTTGTTGGTAGACTGCAAGGTGTTCCTAGACTATGCAGCTCATGAAGTCTTTTTGGGAAAAGTCAGACGTCTAAGGTTCGCCTGGCACAATGGAAACCTCCGGACTCGCAAGGATGTAGAAGTCGACGTAGACCTGGAAGATACCCAGTTAATGCATCTTCATGGCAAGGCATTTTCTAGGCACCTGGCAAACGAAGCTGAAGCTAGGAGCACCAATGTCGGGAGGAAGTTCCCACAAAAACACCAGAGCAAGCCCAATGAACCTGTTCTTATGATCATCAAGAAGGAACTTGATCTGGGAGTAATCAAGCAATGGCAAGAACAAGACAAGCTCTGTAGGACCATGATGCAGTGGATTAGGAGACAGACCACCGAGAGTAGACTCGTCCCGAGGGAATTCAGGATGTGCTACAAGAACTTCCAGGATGACGGAGGAGTCTTGATGTACAGATCTCACCTCTCTGACATGCCAGCATTAGTGGTGATCCCGAGACAGCACACGACAGACATCCTCGAGAAGTTCCACGACAGCACTGAAGCGGGACATCCAGGAGGTGAAGAGACATATCCGTCTAGTCGACGAAGATTCTTCTGGGTCAACATGTGGAAAGACATCCTTGACGATGTGAAAGGGTGTTACATCTGTGCTTGCAGCAAGGCAATCAACAGGAAGGCAGATTCCAGTCAGCGAGGAAGACAGCCGCAACGCCCTACGGAGGTCATAGCCCTGGACTTGATGGGTCCTTACCCTAGAACACCAAGGGGTAAAACAGGACACCTAGTAATCACCAACCTCTTCACAAGATAGACTGAAGCCTTTCCGAAACCAGAAGCCTCGACGGGATGCATCACCAGTCTTCTACAGGATAAGGTATTCAGCCGCTACGATTATCCAGGGAGCATTATGTCAGACAATGGGAGTCAGTTCACGTACGGAAGTGGCAGCAAATGATGACCGAATGGGATGTGGAACACCGGACCACCCCTATCTACGAAGGTCAATCAAATATAAACAGGATTTTTGTTCCTGAACATGACGCAAGTGAGATAAACTGTTATAACCTGAAAACAATATTCTCTCACCCATGGGTAACTAATACAGAGATAAAGTCTGAATTATTATTATTTACGTAGTCGAATGATCGTACTGTGTGCGAGGTTATGTCATGAATACGTGTTGCACACAGACATTGATATCAGTTCTGTTAATGTAAATACCTGTAAATTAATATTATAATTTATTCTTACCTGTATGTACAGTCCGCCTCCGTAGCGTAACGGTTAGCACTATTAGCTGTCGTCCTCGGTGGCCCGGCTTCGATTCCCAGTACTGCCAGAAATTTAAGAATGGCAGGAGGGCTGGTATGTGGTTAAAATGGTACATGCAGCTCACCTCCAACGGGGGTGTACCTGAAAAGAGGTGCACCACCTCGGGATGAGGACACAAGTTTACTTTTACTTTACCTGTATGTACAAATATAAATTGTAATCCATAATTGTGAAACACACTGTAACTTCCAGGATGGTATAGACACTAGAATGATTGAGAATATTTTGTACACTTCTATGAATTGAGCACTCTAGAATATTCAAGAAGGTCATTTTTTTTTGTAACGTATCTTTCTAGAAGACTGCCCAGCATATATATAAAGAGACGATCTTGACGGAGAAGTGAGTTACAGTTGTTGGACGAGTTGTGGTTTGGCAGTTATGGGAAGAGAGTTATTGTTTAGTAGCACGTGGCTGACATGCTGAGCCAGGCAGTCTCCATGTTGAATTAATCAGTAGTCATCTGTTTTCAACTGTGTTTCAAAGTGTAACCTCTGTGGTATTCGGTGTCAACTGTCAACTTTTTAAAGATGGCGGCTTTGTTGGTATCCTGCAAGTGAAGTGTTCTTGTTTTGTGATATGGTGATTATGGTTGTGTGTGTATTAATTTGCGAATATATGTAAATAAAAGTATTGTACCAACTGAGAGCATCTCGTATGCATCTGTGTGGCTACATTAACTGGTGACCGTGACATGACTATTGAAGCTATTGGACTCGAAAATGAAGAATGACCAGAGGACCGTGGTGATGCTTAAACAGTTAACTTCCTTCATTCAGGCCATTTGGAAAACTCGAGAACAACATCGGCACCCAGTTGGAAAAAAGTTGAGGAGGACATCAGAGCCCAGTTCGGAAAACTCAAGGAGAAAATCGGGGCCCAGTTTAAGACCGGATTGATGTCAGAAGAGGGAGCCGAATACCCGATCACTGGACTTCGTGGACAGGAGATGGAAGCACGACACAGCCCGCAGCCATGTTTGACCTGCGAGGAAGTTGTGGGAGAATTCGGCAGGCGCGGCAGTGTCCACCAGCTGGGAGCCGACTGCCGAGTCCAGCTGCAGGAGGGGGCGCAGCGCGCCAATGGAGCACCGCGGGTGTTCGACACTGAGACCGAACAACCAGACAACACGACGGTGAATGGGCCATACCGGCATTACACCAAGAGCAAGGCGTTCGACAGCCGCAGTAAGCTCAACGGCACAGGGAACTGTCCAGGGAGGATGTTCAGCGTGGAGCAGAACTATGGGGATGCTCAGACGATGTCCCAGGAAACGGAGGCATCGATGGCAATGACACAGCCAGTGGGACACCCTCTACAAGATGAAGAACCAATGGGGTCCGAACCGAGAACCAAAAAACGAGGGTGCCACCTGACAGAACACCAAGGTACGAACGAGGCCAGCGGAACTTCGAATGCCACGCAAGGAACGAAGACACCGTCGACCGGACCCAGCAGATCCACCATGGGAAGGTGGTGGTCCCCGATGGAACTGCCGGGCTGCGAACTGTGGACTTCAACAATGCTAACAGGAGGGCTGTGTGACCAAAGTAGTCTGTGTGCAGTTAAATGGTGAGGACCAAGAAAGTGTGACAAAGTGAGAAAATTGTTTCGAATTATAGGGGGGATATTGATGCAAGTGAGATAAACAGTTATAACTTGGAAACAATATTCTCTCACCCAGGGGTAACTAATACACATATGCAGCTCAAATTATTATCATTTACGTAGTCGAATGATCGTATTTTGTGTGAGGTTATGTCATGAACATGTGTTATACATAGACATTGATATCAGTTCCGTTAATGTAAATACCTGTAAATTAATATAATTTATTCATACCTGTATGTACAAATATAAATTGTAATCCATAATTGTGAAACACACTGCAACTTCCAGATTGGTATAGACACTACGAATGACTGAGAATATTCTGTACACTATTTCTATGCATTGAGCCCTCTAGAATATTCAAAAAGGTCATTTTCTTTGGTAACGTATCTTTCTGGAAGACTGGCCAGCATATATATAAAAGAGATGATCTTGACGGTGAAGTGAGTTACAGCTGTTCGATGAGTTGTGATTTGGAAATTATTGGAAGAGAGTTATTGTTTAGTAGCACGTGGCTGACATGTCGAGCCAGGCAGTCTCCATGTTGAACTGATCAGTACTCATCTGTTTTCAACTGTGTTTCAAAATGTAACTTCTGTGGTATTCGGTGTCAGTTGTCAACTGTTTAAGGATGGCAGCTTTGTTGATATCCTACAAGTGAAGTGTTTTTGCATTGTGATACGGTGATTAAGGTTATGTGTGTACTAATTTGTGAATATATGTAAATAAAAGTGTACCGGGCGGTACACCTCCACTCCGCTAATTTAAAATGTGCGCCTGTTGAAACTCCTCTGCTGGAGGAAGTCTGAACTTTATTGACAGTATTAATTTTCTACCGTCTCAGAAGATGTCACCACGTGGAAAATTTTGAGTTTTTGAACTGTGTCATTTTTGATGTGTTTTTGTTTCGCTTGAAGTAAGAAGTGTGAACTTTCTCTTCTAGAGGACACTACTGAAGATCTACAATAGTGCAACCTAGTGCGGAGTCAAAGAACTATTTTTTTGGAGAAAATTGAATTTCAAGAGTTTGTTCTTTGTTAAATTTCCTTCTATCATTGTTTAAGTTGGCAACATTTACCCCTTTCTTCCCCTTGTGTTGAACCTAACCAATCCCGAATTTCTTAAATTAATTTCTATCCAATCAGATGTATCTTCCCCCAACTTTAATCTGTTGCGGGGTCCTATCCAATAAAGAGTTTGTGGGAGGGTGTTTTCTTTCCCCTAACGCCTAGAAACTTCCGCGAGAGTATTTAAACTGCTGATTTTTGGGTCTCTAGGCCACTTCTGTTCCATCTTTCAGTGTGTTAAGTACATAGCAGGGGGCGGGAAGCGCCTCTTTCTTCTCCTGCCGTTCAACACAAGGTAATGGCCGATTAATAACTTCTTTCTTTGCTAGCTCAGCAGTTTAACTTTCGGGGCGGGTTTTAAGCGTTCAACCATGTAACCTTTTCCTAAAATGTAACTTCCCTTTTCATCTATTCTCTTGCAAAACGACATGTTGGGATAGAGAGTACTAACCCTCTCGAGCTCCCACTCACATTGTCTTGAGGTGAACTTATTTTCTCGACCTATTTTTCGTTAATGTAAAACAAATTGTTCTTTTCTTAAGTCACCTCTTTAGCATGGGATTAGCCCTTGTATTAACGGCCTAGTGCCAAGTAGGTCTTAATCAAAGTGTATTAGGAGTGCAAGTTCGCCTCCTCTCAAATTATTATTTTAGAGGTCATTTAATTAACCTGCTTTTCTTTTAATAGACCTCAGTAGATTGGGTATTTTACCCCTGTGTTTATGTCCGTTGAGGACAACTTGAAGGTGGAGTTTGGTGTGGCCTGGGAGAGGCTTAAATTTTGAGAGCGAGTGACTCTTTTGAAAATTCTGGGTTGTATGCCTCATGGAGGTTTTTCAGTGTAATTTGGAGCAAGGGCTCCTAGGTATGAATGGGGTTTTCTCCCCCTCTGTTAAAACTTGTGTTTGGGGTAAAACTGAGCTGATTGCCCAAGCATTGTGAAGTCAGGGCGCGAAGCCCAAATTCTGTAAATATTGTAACTAACCCCTTTTGAATTGCTACTTTGTACCTGCCATGCTTGTTATTTCTTTGTTTTCGAAAAGAAAATATAACCTTGTTAAATTTTAAATTAATTTTACATTGCACTATAATTTCGTAGCTTGAAACCCATTCACACCCGCACCTTCTTTCACCTCTACCTACCACGGAAAAGTCCGTAACAAGTGGTAGCAGAGCGTGGTTGAATGGGTCTCAATTTAGCCCCTTTTGACGGCTAAATATTGTTTGTTCCGAACTCTAACTATTTTCCCAGTTGCTGGAAATTTTTGAGTTTTTCAAAATTGGTCTGTCATCATGCCCGGCCCTCGCGATGTTCTCCTTCTTAACTATTTGCGCAAGGAGGAGTTGATCTATGAATTAACTATCAGAAATGTGCAATCTGGAGGCACGGTTGCAATAGACACTAACAAGCATAGAGAGTCCCTTGATTTGCCCATTTCCATCCCCAATTTGGGAGAGAAAGAAATTGACGACTCTCTTTCCACGATCACGGAGAATATTACTGGGCTAGCTTCTGTAGTTAGTTTTTTTGATGAAAATGATCCGTCTTCTAATCAAATTAAGCGTGTGCAAGGCAGGCTATATCATTTTTCGAATAGGGTTAACGATCTGTTGTCTCTAAAACTGAATGATGTTCAGAGGAAGGAAGCTAGTACGCTCCTGGAAAATATTTCCGAATTATCTAGTAAGGTCACTCAATTGTTAACTGGGGAAGTTCCTCCCAAATCTGATCAACCCACCATAGTAAATGCAGGTAGTGAGGAAGCGCCTCCCAAGGGAGAAGTTAATAGAATAACCGTTGCTGCTCAAACTATCCCTGCCCCACTGGACAACGAGTCTGAACGCCGTGCATCGCTGAGTAACATCCGTTCTGAATTAACTTCCTTGCCATTGAAACCTTTACCTACTATGTCACCCGGGTTTAGTAGCTTGCCTCATCCATTGGCAATGTTGCTCAGAGGTATATCTAAGTTTTCCGTTAATACCACCAGTGACGTAATTTCATTTTTAAGATTTCTAGTGGAATTCCAGGATCATGCCCTTGTTTTTTCTCTTTCTCCATGTCAAATCTTGCAAATTATCTATCCGTATGCTATTGGTATTCTCTCTGATAAAATCGTAAGAGCCATTGCCGAGCAATCATCTATTGAGGATTTCCATGCCCATTTGCTAGCTAACTTCATCCCTGCTAGGGCCAGGTCCTCCCTTATTCAGAAGTACTATTATCGTGTACAGCGCTTGGATGAAAACTTGGCTGATTTCATACAGGACATTAAGTTTTATACTAGGGTGTTTGCCCTTCATTTTCCTGAAGATCAGATTGTACAGGCTATTGTAGAGGGAATTTCACCTCCCTATAGGTCATATTTGTGTTTCGCGGCGTGCCCGCAAACTTTCTCGGAACTTGAAGCATTGGCCGTCTCAGCGGAAGGAGTTAGATACGCCGATTCTTTGCGTGTCGCGAAAGAACCCCCGCCTTCCATTAGTAATACTCGGCCTCCACCTCGCCGATCAGTCACCCCCCGTAAATGTTATGCTTGCGGGTCGCCTGACCATCTGCGCAATAAGTGTCCTCTGATCAAAACTAGTAGGGCAAATAATGGAGCTGGTTCATCACAAGGCTGTTTTAAATGTGGGGCTTTCTCACATATCGCAAAGAATTGTCCAAATTCGAATAGCACCCCCTCCTGCTCAACTTCTGGTGTAACTTCCAACAACAATCAAAAGTGACTAGTGGCTGCGGCTGAGTCAACTAATTCTGCTTCCCAAGGCTCAGCCCCTGGCAAAAAGGTCGAGAATTCAGGGAACGATAAGTCTTCGAATACATCTTTTGAATGCCCCAAAGAGTGTCTTAGGATTGCGGCGGATACCCCCGCACCTGTTCCTTTTCTTAAGATTGAGTTAAATAACGAGCCTATAACAGCTCTCTTAGATTCAGGCAGTGTTTGTTCGATTATTTCGGCTGAATGGTATTCTAAATTGAAATCGGTTTGTAAACTTCCTGACTATGTCTCATCTTCTATTCAATATGTTTCGGCTAATTCATCTCCATTAGAAATTCTAGGTTCCGTACTGGTCAAAATTCGTATTTTTAAGTTTACTTGGAAAATTAAATTGTTTGTGGCTAAGCACCTGTCTTGCCCCATTATATTGGGAGCTGACTTTATTTCTCACACTGGTCTTGTGCTCGATCTCCAGTCTAGGTCGTGCACATTCAAATTTGCTTCTAGTTGTAAAATACCACTATTAAAGTGTAATTCTGTGTCATGTTCTTCTATTTCACCTACCCAGGATGAGATGTTGTTAGACCTTAGACATCTACCTGAGGAGCAGGCTGATAGTATTCGCAAACTGTGTCAGTCATTTCCAGAGGTGTTCTCTGATACTCTTGGTGTTACTGACCTTATTGAATACAAAATTGAGGTCACGGATTCGATTCCTGTCCGTTTTCCACCTTATAGGCTATCTCCACCTAAAATGAAGGCTCTGAAAGAAATTATCGATCAGATGTTGAAGGATGGTATTATTAGGCCCTCTAAGTCGGCGTATTCATCGCCTATTTTTCTAGTCCCGAAACCCCAAGGAGGCTTCAGGCCTGTCATTGATTACAGGGCTCTCAATCGGAAGGTGGTGTTGCAATCTGTGCCCCTTCCTGACCTTCATTCTTGCTTTTCATGGTTTCGTAAGGCCAAGTTCTTCACTATCTTGGACTTGAATCAGGCCTATAATCAAATTCCCCTTGCCGAAGAGTCTAAACACCTTACAGCGTTTGCCACGGACTGGAATTTATACGAATACAACCGCGTGCCTTTCGGGCTCCCCACGGGGGCAGCTGTGCTCACTAGGCTACTAGATAGGGTCTTCTCCGACATCAAATTCGAGTACTTATATCACTATTTAGATGATGTCGTCGTATTTTCAGAGACTTTTGAAGAACATCTAGATCATTTGCGAGAAGTTCTCGATCGCCTTCGTAAGGCTGGGTTAACTGTTAAGTTGTCCAAGGTTGCCTTTGCTAAGCCCTCTATGTCATTCCTAGGGCATATTGTGTCACCCGATGGTGTAGCAGTCGATCATTCTAGAACACAGGCCATCCGTGATTTTAAACCTCCCAAGGACATTAAAGGTATCGCCAGGTTCATTGGTATGGTGAATTTCTTCAGGAAGTTCATTCCTAACTTTGCTAATAGAGCGGCGCCCTTAAACCTTCTTCGTAGGAAAGGCATCAAATTCGAGTGGGGACCTTCTCAACAAGCCGCTTTTGAAGATCTTAAATTAGCGCTTTGTAATGCCCCTGTCCTTGCTATGCCTGATTTCTCGAAGAAATTCATTGTCCAAACCGACGCATCGTCGTCAGCAGTAGCTGCAGTCCTTCTTCAAGAGACTGAACTAGGGAGGCGACCTATCGCCTATGCCTCTAGGACCTTGTCGGCTCAAGAAGCCAAGTATTCCATCTATGAGCTCGAAGGTTTGGCAGTCTTATTCGCCTTAGAAAAGTTCCGTCTCTATCTGGAACACGTCAAATTGGACCTGGAGACAGATAACCAAGCATTAAGCTGGGTCTTAGGTAGGCCGCATCGTACTGGTCGTATAGCCCGCTGGGCTATTCGTATTTCCGCCTTCCAGTTTGATGTTAGACATATCAGAGGTACCGAAAATGTTGTTGCTGATGGACTCAGCCGTATGTTTCATAACGACGTCGAGACCCACGAACCGGTCGACAGTTCATCACCTCCCGAGTCCATACTATCTGGTGTTAATGCCATCTTAACAGATGCTCCCATGCTTTTTAGGGATATTGAGAAATACCAACGTGAAGATCCGACGCTGGCTCCGATAATGGAAACCCTTTCTTCTGGGGAACATGTTGTCCCTTATGTTCTGAGGAATGGGGTTCTATGTTGCCCATCGAGGCATGATAGGATGATGAAAGTTGTCGTTCCAGCTGTTCTTGTACCTATGATCTTCAAGTATTATCATGAGACCCCATTAGGAGGGCATCTTGGAATCTTTAAAACTCGTGAGAAGATTCGTGAAATGTTCATCTGGAAAGGTATGGACGGTGAAATCCGGGAACTTGTAAAAGCTTGTAAATCTTGTTTGCTCAGTAAACCCACCATGTCCACCAAGGTAGGCCTTTTGTCTTCGCATCAAGCGTCGCGCCCCATGGAACGTCTGTATATCGATTATGTAGGACCCTTCCCCCAGTCAAAGGGTAATGCTAACAAGTTCATCTTTGTGTGCGTAGATGGTTTTACCAGATTTTCTTGGTTATTTCCGACTAAGCTGGCTACCGCTCAGTCTACCATTACCTGCTTAAATTCTATTTTTGCTTCTTTTGGTCCGTGTCAATATATTGTATCTGATAATGCTAAGGCTTTTACATCTAATTTATTTCGTAAATTCTGTTTTGACTTATCAATCTCTCATGTAACTACTTCTGCTTATTACCCTCAACCATCTCTGGCTGAAAGGGTTAACCGTAATCTCAGGTCAGCACTTATTGCCTATCATCATGAAGATCATTCCAGGTGGGACACGTCCCTGCATTGGATAGCTTTTGCTTTGAATTCGGCGGTTCATGAATCTCACAAGTTTACTCCAGCTTCTTTGATGTTCAAGTTTGTTCCCAACTCGCCGCTCTCTAACCTCTGGTCTCTGAATGACATTCTACCCGAGACAATAGATCCGGATAACATTAAAGATCTTTGGAAGAAGGCTAAAGCCAATCTTAAAGTGTCTCATGAAAAGGTTAGGGAAAGGTATGATCGTGGACGGAGACCCACCCCTTTGAAGGTAGGTGACCAGGTTATGGTCAAAAATTTTGTTCCCGCGGGCAAGCTTGCCCCCAGATTTCATGGGCCTTGTATAATTCTCGATTTCCTCACCCCGGTTACGTTGTTATTAAGCAATCCAGCCACCGAGAGGATATTTAGGGTTCACCTGTCACAGGTGAAACCAGTGTAAATTTTGTGTCAACTTGCTTCATATAATTTGAAAGGAATATGAAGGTTATATTTTTTTTTGAGTTCAACTTTTAAGGCATTCTGCTCCTTCTATTTTATTTTATATGTAAGCATTTCTTGTAAACCACCCTGATTGTTAAACTGCCTTCCTGTCCTTACCTCGGCCATTACCACGCTCCCGTCTCCTGCTTCAATACACACAGTGGCTTGACTTAAGCCATGGATATTTGCACGCCGCTGGCCCCTCAACCTCTCCACAAGCCTGTACCCTCAAAAAAGATGATGGTCCAACACAATTCTGCCGCCAAGCTTTAATGTTTCAGTGCCCCCGCAGCCGCGCGGCGCCGTGCAACAACTGGAGCTGAGGACGGGCCCCCTCGGCCCCAGCGAGGACGACGTGTGCACGGCGAGCCGGAGCTCTCCTCCCGGCCAAGGCTGATGTGCGGCGCACGACCTGCTACTTGCCCGCAGCCTGTATATGTTCACCGCGGGCGCGGCGTGCTTCAACACCTCTGCTCCCCTCATAGTGCGGGCGAGCGGTATCTCAGGGTACTTGAGGGGTCCGAGCGGCCTCCTTTGGACGCAAGCCGCAACGGCCGGTCTGGCAATCCCACTTCATCACCATCTACTACATGAACAGATACCATAAGTAATGACTACACTTGGGAATTCAACTGCAATATTTGGTGGACTTTGAAATTTCTTTTTTTCCTTCACTTTCAAGTATAAAAAGTTATCTTCAGAAATTCAACTTCTACAAATATAAAGACTTTACTTCATCTGCAACAACAAATTTTGAAACCAAATCAACCCCAAATTAAGAAAATCTTATAAATTTTTTGGCAATCAATCTTCATACCCACAGCATAACTTGGACCTTGTTTCAAACTGATTTCATGTGTCATCCCTGGAGGAACTTTTGGGGGGGGAGGTCTGTACCGGGCGGTACACCTCCACTCCGCTAATTTAAAATGTGCGCCTGTTGAAACTCCTCTGCTGGAGGAAGTCTGAACTTTATTGACAGTATTAATTTTCTACCGTCTCAGAAGATGTCACCACGTGGAAAATTTTGAGTTTTTGAACTGTGTCATTTTTGATGTGTTTTTGTTTCGCTTGAAGTAAGAAGTGTGAACTTTCTCTTCTAGAGGACACTACTGAAGATCTACAATAGTGCAACCTAGTGCGGAGTCAAAGAACTATTTTTTTGGAGAAAATTGAATTTCAAGAGTTTGTTCTTTGTTAAATTTCCTTCTATCATTGTTTAAGTTGGCAACATTTACCCCTTTCTTCCCCTTGTGTTGAACCTAACCAATCCCGAATTTCTTAAATTAATTTCTATCCAATCAGATGTATCTTCCCCCAACTTTAATCTGTTGCGGGGTCCTATCCAATAAAGAGTTTGTGGGAGGGTGTTTTCTTTCCCCTAACGCCTAGAAACTTCCGCGAGAGTATTTAAACTGCTGATTTTTGGGTCTCTAGGCCACTTCTGTTCCATCTTTCAGTGTGTTAAGTACATAGCAGGGGGCGGGAAGCGCCTCTTTCTTCTCCTGCCGTTCAACACAAGGTAATGGCCGATTAATAACTTCTTTCTTTGCTAGCTCAGCAGTTTAACTTTCGGGGCGGGTTTTAAGCGTTCAACCATGTAACCTTTTCCTAAAATGTAACTTCCCTTTTCATCTATTCTCTTGTAAAACGACATGTTGGGATAGAGAGTGCTAACCCTCTCGAGCTCCCACTCACATTGTCTTGAGGTGAACTTATTTTCTCGACCTATTTTTCGTTAATGTAAAACAAATTGTTCTTTTCTTAAGTCACCTCTTTAGCATGGGATTAGCCCTTGTATTAACGGCCTAGTGCCAAGTAGGTCTTAATCAAAGTGTATTAGGAGTGCAAGTTCGCCTCCTCTCAAATTATTATTTTAGAGGTCATTTAATTAACCTGCTTTTCTTTTAATAGACCTCAGTAGATTGGGTATTTTACCCCTGTGTTTATGTCCGTTGAGGACAACTTGAAGGTGGAGTTTGGTGTGGCCTGGGAGAGGCTTAAATTTTGAGAGCGAGTGACTCTTTTGAAAATTCTGGGTTGTATGCCTCATGGAGGTTTTTCAGTGTAATTTGGAGCAAGGGCTCCTAGGTATGAATGGGGTTTTCTCCCCCTCTGTTAAAACTTGTGTTTGGGGTAAAACTGAGCTGATTGCCCAAGCATTGTGAAGTCAGGGCGCGAAGCCCAAATTCTGTAAATATTGTAACTAACCCCTTTTGAATTGCTACTTTGTACCTGCCATGCTTGTTATTTCTTTGTTTTCGAAAAGAAAATATAACCTTATTAAATTTTAAATTAATTTTACATTGCACTATAATTTCGTAGCTTGAAACCCATTCACACCCGCACCTTCTTTCACCTCTACCTACCACGGAAAAGTCCGTAACAAAAAGTATTGTACCAACTGACAGCATCTCGTGAGCGTCTGTGTGGCTATGTTAAACATCAACATTTGGTAGGACTGGCCCCACGCTTCTGCTATGCTTAGGCGGGACCGTTAGGAGTGGGGAGAGCATTCTGTTAGATATTTCCTGCCATTCCGTCAGTAACGCTCATAATGTACGAGGGCCATCCAGAAAGTAGTACCTGTTATCGCCGCATGAAGAGCTGACGACTCGGGTAGCCGCTGGGCAAAGACAGACCGTGTCAGTGGCTTGCCTGCCTGCTCTGTGCGAGGTTGCGTGACACTAGCATTGCCTGTGTTGTGTCTGTGATCGTTTAAAATGTTTAAACAAATTGAGAACCCCGCCAGTTGTGAAGTGAGGGCCGTGATTAAATTTCTTAATGCACGAAACGTTTGACCTTGAGATATTCATCGCCAATTAACGGAGGTGTATGGAGACAATGTGATGGACGAGTCGTCTGTTCGGCGCTGGTGTCGCAACTTCAACCTGGGGAGAGAGAATACACATGACGAGGAGCGTTCAGGGAGACCATCTGTCATTACAGACCAACTGCTGAGCGCAGTAGACAAATGTGTGAGGAACGATCGGCGCGTCACAATTGATGAACTCTGTGAACCTTTTCCTAATGTGTCTCAAACAATTGTTCACGAAACTGTCAAAGACCATCTGCGTTATTCAAAAATCTGTGCAAGATGGGTCCCTCGCATGCTTACAAAGGAGCACAAAACCAAGCATATGGCTGCAGCACTGACGTTTCTGGGATGTTATTCCAATGAAGGAGACTCTTTCCTGACTCGCATCATTACTGGGGACGAAACATGGGTTTGTTATGCATCACCTGAGAGTAAACGACAGTCAATGGAGTGGCATCATGCTCATTCAACAACCAAACCAAAAAAATTCAAGACAGTTCTGTCCACCAGGAAACTCATGGCAACCGTTTTCTGGGATCGCCGAGGTGTACTGCTCATTGATTTTAAGGCCCGTGGAGACACAATTAATGCTAATGCATATTGTGAAACATTAAAGAAATTACGGCTGGCAATACAAAATCGACGGCGAGGTCTATTGTCTAAAGGCGTCATTCTCCTTCATGACAATGCCAGGTCTCATGCAGTTGCGATAACACAACAACTTTTGCAGCAATTCAAGTGGGAAACCTTCGACCATCCCCCGCATAGCCCGGACTTGGCCCCTTCGGATTTTCATCTCTTTACGAAGCTTAAAGACTTTCTGGCGGGAAAAAGATTTGACAGCAATGAAGAACTTAAACGAGCTGTGACTACGTATTTCAATACGCTGACGGAGGACTATAACGCTGGAATACAAAAACTCGTCCCACGTTATGACAAATGCCTAGATTTGCTTGGAGATTATGTGGAGAAGTAGTGTGAAGTATGCTCTTTCCAATAAAAATGTGTATATTTGTTAATATTTACTCCTGTGTCTTTGTTGCGCAAACGGGTACCACTTTCCGGATGGCCTTCGTAGGAGCAACAGTGCACCCCTCCACTGCATAAATGCATAATTACAAAATTTCTTGCTCGTGAAGGAGTTACAGTGGTGGAAATTTGCCAGAGATTGACTGCACAGTTCAGTGATCAAACACTGTCACGGACACATGTGTGTAAGGTGTGATAGAGGAAAGGGGAGACAGTACCAGTGAAACCCAAGACTCAACTGTCAGCTTGCAAGGTTCTTGCAACCGTTGATTTCGATCAGCAAGGCATTTTGCTGATTGATTTTTTGCATGAGCAATGCACAATCAATGCTGCTTACTATTGCAAGCTGTTGAACAAGGTGAGGGTTGCATATCGCCACAAAAGACGAGACCAACCGATTTGAAACTACACTTGATCATCCTCCTTACAGCCCAGACTTATCGCCCAGCGATTTCCATTTGTTCAGACCGGTTAAAGAAGCTCTAGGAGGGCAACTCTTTGAAGATGATGAAAGTGTGGAAGCTTTGTGCGCAACTGGCTGGTGACATGACCCTGTTCTTTTTACGATGAGGGCTTCAACAGCTGCCCACATGCTGGACCAAATGCATTTCCAAAGCAGGAAACTATGTGGAAAAATAAATCGTAATTGCCTTGTGTTTTTCAATAAATGAATTTAAATAAAAAATAAAATGCCGTTTATATTTGATTCCCCTTCGTACAACCCAAGCACCAATCCAATGGAACGAGGGAACCAGGAGCTAAAAAGCATGCTACGGGTCCACCTAATAGACAAGAAACATCGACTGTGGGACCGACTGATACAGCAGTCACTCTTGATTTTAAAACACCGCACATATACATAATGCCTAGCAGAGATTTGATTTCCAACTCATCTGTATATTTAGCATCTCTATCTCTGCTAAATGTATTTCTTATCTTATCTATATATATGTTTGTGCTTGAAACTACATGTCGAATCATTTCATCATCGATAAGACACAACAATGACGCTAATGGACTTGTTGCATGTTTTGCATTTCCTTGAGGCCCAGGCCGATGAAAAGCAGGTATTATGTTGATATCGGGTGTTCCTGAAGTTCGTGGGACTAAGGGTTCTAGATACCAGCGAGATGGTTCTTTCCTTTCCCTATTTTCTCTACCAATGTAAAACTCACGCATAAACATAAATGTTGCGTATGTGTTGCTCCAACAGCAGACTGTATCGGCATGGTTTCTTCATCCTCTTCTTCTTCTACTATTGGTCCTGGTGTGTCCTCAGTATCACTGTGTTCTGCACTTTCTTGTACAAAATCATCCTCTAGTTCTTCTTCATCCTCAACACCGAGCACACTTTCATTATCACTTTCTGCCTCCTCCTCCAACCACATTCGCACTTGCTCCCTGTCACATTCCGACATTTTCAATTGTATATAATCACTCAATTGTCAAAAAGGACATGGAGAGAAAAAAATACACGTGAGAATTACAAAGCACAAATGGTACGCGAGAGATAGCGCGATCTACAATAGTAGAACACTACATTGTTGTTCAGCTCAAGCTAAGTGCGCGACAGCTAGACGCGCGAAACTGCACTGGGGTACGTGTAAGTGTGTGGGGGAAGGTACATTGACCCTCACGGCCACACATGTTGCCAACCGCTCAGGGCTGGAAAAGATATTCTACAATAGTAGAACACGCGATCACTGCAGTGTTAATTATTAATTACTAGCAGTTACCCATGGCTTTGCTCGCGTGGATTTCGTAAAATGATCAAAGTAATCATTCCTCGGTACTGTACTAAGACATGATCTGAAAATCCCTAAAGTATGAACACTCACCGAAAATTGAGTTTCATTTACCCCGGAAACTCTTTGTAAACCAAGTTTGTGTTATTGCCTTTTGGGGCTAAGATGACCATGCAACATAGAACAGTACATGTGAGAAACAGTCTTCTCTCAAATCGAAAAAAAAAAAAAAACAAAAAAAAAAAAAAAAAAAGTCTATTTTAAAAGGAGATTCCAAATAGGCCTACATATTTTCACGTCGTAACATCTTCAGTTTTGAGATTTGCTATAAGAATTCCTATAAAATGAATTCAACCCCTTTATCAGTCCTTCCCATCTTCTGAAAACAAAAAAATACATGTTCCTTTACTTTTAACAGAGATTATAAATACCAATGTTTGCACCTGTAACATCTTCAGTTTTTATAAGCACCCTCATAAAAGTTATTCACTTCTTTTTTCACCCCCCATTAAGTGCCTTTTCCGAAAACAAAAAAAGTGTTCCTGTATTTTTAAAGGACATTCCAAATACCAAGTTTCATGTCTGTAACATCTTAAGTTTTGACATATACTGTAGATATACCGGTACTCATATTCAAAATTCACCCACTTTTTCAAATCTTTTCAACCCCTTAAGTGGATTCTCCGAAAAAAAAAAATACATGTTTCTTCATTTTTAAAGGGGGTTCAAAATACCAACTTTCACGTCAGTAACATCTTCAATTTTTTGAGATATAATTTCCTCATAAAAAGAATTCGACTTATTCTTCTCTTCTTTCCACATTGTTCTCTGCCACGTACGTCATCAAATCTTAAACATCGAATTAGGAATCTGAACTGATGCTCACTCATCGTGACATAAATCACCTCACAACCAGTCCCACCGGGCGAGTTGGCCGTGCGCGTAGAGGCGCGCGGCTGTGAGCTTGCATCTGGGAGATAGTAGGTTCGAATCCCACTATCGGCAGCCCTGAAAATGGTTTTCCGTGGTTTCCCATTTTCACACCAGGCAAATGCTGGGGCTGTACCTTAATTAAGGCCACGGCCGCTTCCTTCCAACTCCTAGGCCTTTCCTATCCCATCGTCGCCATAAGACCTATCTGTGTCGGTGCGACGTAAAGCCCCTAGCAAAAAAACAACCAGTCCCACAAATATTGTCCCAGAGCTCAAATATCATGTGAAACTTCAGCCTCATATGCCAGTAGATTTCAGAGATATGAATATTTGTGTTTTTGGGCCCCACCCTTACGGCCAAAACCCCTTAGGGGTATATTATTTTACGACCAATTTTTATTTAAATTCTAAGGCATACAGGAACAACCGCCATGTGAAATTTCAAACTTGTATGCCAAATGGTTTGAGAGAAATTAATATTTATGTCGTCAAGACTTCAACTTACATCTTCGGGGTAGATTATCACTTTTTGCTGATGACACCAATATATTCTATACCAGTGATAACATTCAAGAACTTGAACAAGATATGCAGCATTATGCAAATTTAACTGAAATATGGTTCTGTAAAATATTATTTACAATTAATCTGACAAAAACCAACGATATTCTATTTCAGAAACCTAAAAAGAATTCTTTTTAGCTTTACAATCGACATTTCTTGGACAATTAATACCTAATACCTAATAACCTTTGCTACTAAATTTCTTGGACTAATTTAGATGAATCACTAACGTGAAAAATCATGTCGAATCTATCTGTGACAAAGTGATCCCAGCTATCGGCATTCTAAACAGAATAAAATATACCTACATTTTCTTATGATTTACTAAAAGGTGTTTTCCAAGCATTAATTGAGAGGCATATTACTGATATGATCCATATATGGGCATGTTGTCCTAAAGAATTATTCACTAGCGCTTTTATACGGCATAAAAGGGCACTGAAAATAGCCTACTTTTTTTTAAATGCCTAGCTGTTAACTCCTACTGAACAATTGTACAGGCTATGCAATGTTCTTTCACTCAATAGCCTATGACAGAAATCTCCATTGGTATAAAATTACTCATATGTATCACATGTATTACATATATAAAATAACTCGTAATCTGGCACACTCAAATATATTATAGTATGTAAAAGAAATTCAGTAATTCACAATTATAATACAAGAAAAGCTAATAATATGTGTGTTCCCCTGATGAACTTATAGTGGAGTGATGAGGGAAACAGACTATCTTTAAAAGCCTTTTCTCAATTATGCAAGTTCTTATCAATGGTGGTAAATCCTGCAAAACTGGATTCTACACATTATTAAGAGAGAAAAATCTGAAAAGGCTTGTTAAAGGGCTTTCCACCAGGCGAGTTGGCCGTGTGGTTAGGGTCGCGCAGCTGTAAGATTGCATCTGGGAGATAGTGGGGTCGGCCCCCACTGTCAGGAGCCCTGAAGATGGTTTTCGGTGGTTTCCCATTTTCACACCAGGCAAATGCTGCGGCTGTACCTTAATTAAGGCCATGGCACTTCATTCCCACTAATAGGCCTTTCCTATTCCATCGTCACCATAAGACCTATCTGTGTCGGTGTGACGAAAAGCAAATAGCAAAAAAAAAGGGGGGAGAGGGGGAGCTATCCAAATAAAATTATCAGAATTCTGACTAAAGCTAGTAATCACATATTTTATGTATCTTTATAGCCTACAATTTCATAATATAAATGAAGCCACGTGCTACTTTGCCCCTAAAACTTTGCTGGTCACACTACTAGTGGTTATGACCGGAAGCACACATCCAACCAATGAAAGTAATCTTGTGTCCTCATCCCGCACGGTTGCATCTCTTTTCACGCACACCCTCAGCAGAGGTAAGCTGCATGTACCATTTCAACCCTAAACCAGTCCTCCTGCCATTCTTAAATTTCTGGCAGTACTGGGAATTGAACCCGGGACCGTGAGGATGTCCACTAATAACACTAACTGTTACGCTATGGAGGCAGACATCCAACCAATCACAAGCTCATTCATAACCATTCGTATTGACAGAGTGGAATCTCGAAACTTGATTGCCAACTCTCCTGTTTACATTCATCACATGGTAGTTATTTACTGTTTTTTACAGTTTGCTTTAAGTCATACCAACACAGATAAGTCTTATAGCAACGATAGGATAGGAAATGGCAGGGAGTAAGAAGGAAGTGCTCGTTGCCTTAATTCACTTACAGCCCCAGCATTTGGCTGGCGTGAAAATGGGAAACCACAGAAAACCATCTTCACACCTGCCGACAGTGGGGTTCGAACCCACTATCAACCGAATAAAATTAATGGCGAATGGCTTTTAGTGCCGGGAGTGTCCAAGGACAAGTTTGGCTTGCCAGGTGCAGGTCTTTTGTACTGCGCGTCGTGATGAGAATGAAATGATAATAAAGGCAACACATACACCCATCCCTAGTGCCAGATTATTAACCAATTAGGGTTAAAATTCCCGACCCTGCCTGGAATTGAACCCGGGACTCCCATGGCTGAAGGCCAGCATGCTAACCATTTAGCCATGGAGCTGGACTCCCAAATGAAAGCTCACAGCTCCTAATCACACGGCCAACTCTCTCGGTACCACATGGTTAAAGTAAAACATGTATGACTAATTGAAATGTGCCTCAAAACGTACCACACTCTGGTAAAAGGCTGGCCAGATAATTCAGTAGAAGGAACAATGGCAGTGTCCATTTAAATTACTGAGTTACAAGGCAGTACAGCAAACAAATGCATTCCTAGCAGTCTGTACATGTTCAAGGAAACTGGGAACTACCATGAAAAGATAAACAGTGCTACATTTCTGAATTGCTCTGAATTCTCATTAAAAATTAACTGCCTCATAACTGTATATTAATAACAATAATATCTCATCCAGACACACAATTTTTGTATCATATACACTACTCATAATGAAAACTGTAACACCAACAAATACTGTCATTTGCAATGATTTTCAACATATGGGATGGTGCTCTGTAGGTATGAGAACAATACCATTTTAAGCCAATTAAAATGCTTAAATGGCAGTATGTGATTGGTCAGACAAGCCATTTCCAATATGTAGAACACAATGCAACTTAGATGATTATGATGATATTGGATTTCTGTCCCACTAAAAACTTACAATTTTCAGAAATGTCATGGTGCCAAAATTTGGTCCCTGCAGGATTTCTTGTGTCAGTAACTCTACTGACATGAGACTGGCATATTTGAGCACCTTCAAATAGCACTAGACTGAGACAGGATCAAACCTGTCTACATTAGTTCAGAAGGCTAGTGCTCTAGCATCTGAGCCACTCAGTCTGGCAAAAGCTACATCACAGTCTGTGATATGAAATAGTTTCTTCTCTCTTTTTCCTAGTGATTTAATGTCGCACTAACACATTGAAGGTTATGAAAGGAAGTGATCCTTGATCAAACCTGGATGACAAAGATCTCAGTATCAACAAATATTGCAATTTGAGAATGTTTGAATAATTTATCTGTTTGAGAATGCTTCATCTCCAAGGACTGAAACTGCATGTGTTGGTCGACATGCTCTTATGGTACAACACACATGGCAGCAGTGGTCGAATAGTGGCAAGAAGAACTTGGTATCAACAAATATTGAAATTCGGGAGGGCTCTAATAATTTGTCCATGTGAGAATGGGCCATCTCTGAAGTGAAGTGTTGGCCAGCATGTACCTGTGGTTCAAGATGTATGGCAGCAATACAGGCTTGTAGACCAGGCACAGGACCAATCCGACGGACAATAGTGCGTGAAGAGCATCATTCGGGTGGCCTAGAGGGATACTTGAATGTGGCATCCAGTGTTATGCAACAGACATTTGGTAACTGTTTGCATGCAGCTGGCGTAGGAGCCTGCCAGCAGCAAGTATTCCTTCAATTCCACAATATCAGTGTGAAAGGCTGCACTGGCCTGGAATCGAGTGAACACATGTGAGTACTCTTGAATGCCAACAGAATGTACAGTATTGGGGTACAATACTGCAACCTTGAGCACAAATAAATCTAAATAAGTCATGTAACCAGTCGTAACATCAGAAGAGAAAAGACACAAACTTCTGGAAGATATCACTGAATTAGTAAGACAGGTGTTCGAACCTCCAACACTCACCAGCTGTGACCATACAAGCCAGTAGTTAACGTAACATAACCTGAGGGGTACAGAGGAACACTAAATCAATTCTACTTTTATCACAGATGGACTATAAACAGTACCTATTACAAACAGGAATACAAGGAGTTCAGAAAAGATTGCAAATTATCTGCAAGTGATAAAACCATGATTGAATGAATGAAAACTTCCTTGCCTTTTCTGAACAGTATCAAGGATTAAATTACAATAGGACAGGACTCTCAGACTAATGCTTGTTTGCTGTTGCTTATTGTTTAAAGGGGCCTAACATCTAGGTCATCAGCCCCTCTCAAACTAAACAATGCTTTCAAATATCAGAACACCTTACTGTAGCTATTTAAAAGAATATTCTGCAGCACAATTTTTCACATCACAAAAGAACCACGCATTTTTCTTACTTATAAGCTACCATTCAAACAAAAAACAATCTACGAAGTTGTTTATGTTCTCATTTAGGAAAATTAGCCAATGCTGAAGCACTTTCATTGTTAAATAACTCCCTGTCTTCAGTTGTTGCTATGGAAAACAGCACCAATGATGTCAGCTCAAAGTGACAGATGAGTTATCTTAATGAGAACCTTAACAAAAATCTTTAAGTGTGCTGGCCAGAATAGAAAATGGTCTACAACAATTGAGAGGATTGTGCATAATATCATTGACAACTCCACACAGAAATAAAAATAAACATACCGAGTGAAGTCAGCCTTAACCTGACCAATTATCCAAGGAATTTTCTTTCATTTGTATTTATTCCGACGTAATTATATGCTTAAACCTCTAGCATTTATGTACTGTTTCTACAACCAACAAGGGCAAAGGGAAGTTGAATTCTTATGCCCACATTTGACAGCACACCGCGGTTCTAACACTAAGACAATCTGTATTCCACTTCATAACAGGATCAATCAGAGCCCGCTATTTGAGCGGGGATTTGAACTTTCAACTTGTGTGTCCAACCACACCACCCTAAGCTGAAAAGCTGTACTACCAGAGCGACATTTGGAACTCAAAAATAAATGGCGAAATTTATTAAAGGAATAATCCTGTTAAATACTTATTTGATTTCACCAATTCTAAGATACAACACGCATTCGGTAAGTAAATCTGTACCTCACGAATACGCACTGTTTTCCTAACCAATCCTTCACCTTCAAAATCTCCATATGTAGTGCAGGAAGTTTGTTATTATTCTAAAGAAAGAAAAGCAAAAGCAAAAGCAACAGTACCGATTACATTTAATAACCTTCTTCTTCCTGAGGGATGTGGTTGGACTCAAGGATTGTCGTCCAGTCTCAAAAATTTACTAACCTCAACAATATCACAACACCACTTCAGCCTGTAATTTACATAGGCACACAAAGCATATAAATCGCAATATATAAATCGAGAATTCATTCACAATACTTACAATTGGATGTAATGAAAATAGAAATGTCACCGTCTTACAAATGGAATAAAATTCAGGGTGCAGATTTCGACAGAAATTTAACCCAAACCCAAAATTAAATCTAAGTTGAGGTATACATTCAATCACCACCTCCGAGAATTTTATTTTTTTGTTAGTGGCTTTACGTCGCACCGACACAGATAGGTCTTATGGCGACGATGGGACAGGAAATGGCTAGGGGTTGGAAGGAAGCTAGCTAGTGGTTTTACGTCGCGCCAACACAGATAGGTCGAATGGCGACGATGGAATAGGAAAGGCCTAGGAGTTGAAAGGAAGCGGCCGTGGCCTTAATTAAGGTACAGTTCCAGCATTTGCCTGGTGTGAAAACGGGAAACCACGGAAAACCATCTTCAGGGCTACCGACAGTGGGATTCGAACCCACTATCTCCCGGATGCTTGGAAGGAAGCTGCCGTGGCCTTAATTAAGGTACTGCCCCAGCATTTGCCTGGTGTGAAAATAGGAAACCATGGAAAACCATATTCAGGGCTGCTGAGAGTGGGAATCGAACCCACTATCTCCCGGATGCAAGCTCACAGCCGCGCGCCCCTAACCGCACGGCCAACTCGCCCGGTACCGAGGAAATTTATTCAGGTTTCTAACTACATAAGAGACTAATGGAGGGAAAACCCTTTATTAGCAGAATAATAATTTCTCAACCAATACCAGAAAGTACCGTATAGAAGTTCCCCATATTAAATTGAGGCTCCTGACCAACATCATTTCAGCACGTCACTATGACAGCTAATTCATTTCCTTAGTGTGTTGTGGCATTCATTTAACCCTAGAACACTAACCCTTTGTAAATTTGACGACGGCCTTCCGCGCATGCATACCTGCCGCCATTCTGTGCAGCTGATTTTTTCGAGCAGTTACTGACTGTGGCATGTGCGATTGTCGATATCTTTGTTCATTCTTGTAATAATTGGGTGGGTGTCGTCATATTGACGAACGGTTAGTGATAGTGTGAACTTATAAGTATAATGTGTCTTCATGCATTTTTTACATTTATACTTATTTTATTTATTTTCTTGGTAGTTTTGGTTTCTTTGCGATGTAACTAACACACATTCATAATTTTAAGGGTTTATTTGAATATGTTGTGTTATAAAATTCATTTCTTATAAAACCGGGCGAGTTGGCCGTGCGCGTAGAGGCGCGCGGCTGTGAGCTTGCATCCGGGAGATAGTAGGTTCGAATCCCACTATCGGCAGCCCTGAAGATGGTTTTCCGTGGTTTCCCATTTTCACACCAGGCAAATGCTGGGGCTGTACCTTAATTAAGGCCACGGCCGCTTCCTTCCAACTCCTAGGCCTTTCCTATCCCATCGTCGCCATAAGACCTATCTGTGTCGGTGCGACGTAAAGCCCCTAGCAAAAAATTTCTTATAAAACGTGTTCATTTAATATTTTTTGTGTGTCAAGTTTTCTATATTTAATAAATAATCACATAGAATTATTTAATATCTACGTATTTTGATTCATGTTAAGTTTTCAACACTATAGGAACTCTAAATAATCAAAATATTGCCAAATATAAGCTGTTACGTAGAAAATATAACATTTATAAATTGCAGTAGTCAAATTTACGAAGGGTTAGTAATAATGTGTGGCGAAATAGGCTTAGTGTTCTACGGTTAAACAAGGTATTAATGTTAAATGCATACAGGCTATGACTACAAAACATGAGGGCAGCATCAAGTGAACACCAAATATGGTGAAAAAAAAACCCATTCTTTACATTTCTAACACATGAGAAGACAACACGCACATGTAAGTTATCACATAATTTATATCACGAATTAGTAAAATACAACAAAACCCCGGTGACGCTCTAGAAAGATTGAAGACTTTCGCTCATGGAAATTCTTCACTAAAAGGTAATTAAATTCCTTTATTTGTTGATTACCGGGCGAGTTGGCCGTGCGCGTAGAGGCGCGCGGCTGTGAGCTTGCATCCGGGAGATAGTAGGTTCGAATCCCACTATCGGCAGCCCTGAAAATGGTTTTCCGTGGTTTCCCATTTTCACACCAGGCAAATGCTGGGGCTGTACTTTAATTAAGGCCACGGCCGCTTCCTTCCAACTCCTAGGCCTTTCCTGTCCCATCGTCGCCATAAGACCTATCTGTGTCGGTGCGACGTAAAGCCCCTAGCAAAAAAAAAAAAAAATTGTTGATTAACTATCGTACCGGTACGTACGATATTATTATAAAATCGTTTTAAGCCTAGAATCATCTCCGATGAGATGTAGTAATTAGGCATTATCTCTACAGTGGTGTTAATGAGATGGTGTAGAGAATCAGCAGTAATTCAGTGTGTAGTATTATAGAATTAAGTACAGATATAAGTGAAACCTTAAACTTTCGAGGCATATTAGTGATACTACGTACACGGAAACGATAACGGGCAGACATGCCAAAGGAAACGGAAGGAGCGACGCGTTTGTGAATTTACAGCGCGTGCTTACAAGTTAACCACTTACGACAGTTTGGAACTTAGAAGTGTCGAGAGATGTTACACCGCTCACCACAGAAATAAGATCTTGTCTTGTCTTGCTTGATAATTTAATGGGAAATAAGATCAACAGTAAAAGATAAAATCAAATCAGCGCTGCTATGATACGACAGGGACATTCGGAAACAAGCGCAACAGCATCACATACCCAGTGAATCCTATTTGAAACAAAAAAGTAGTGAGTGCGCGAATGATGCCTGGAATCGCGGTACTCGACTCTTTCGAGTCCAGGCTCGGGCTCGTTTCGCTTGCGAAGACTCGATGACAGCATGACGTCACACGTTCGCTCTCTCGCCCGCTCTTGGATGAATGGAGCATATGTACATGTGATCGCCGAGGTTTTATGGGATTGCGATAGACCGGTACGATATAAATATTCTTAATGAGTGATCAAAATAAATAATCTGAATTTTATGATGGCTTGCGAAAGATAATACTACAACTATATACGCATATTAAAGTATGAAAATAACCGTTCACGGCGTCTCTCACCCACTCCACTGAATATGCCCTATATTCTAATAATGATAGCATAGCTTATCTGGCCTTCAGCCCAACTTGGCAGGTTCGATATTGGTTTAGTCCGGTGGTATTTGAAGGTGCTCATATACGTCACCCTCGTGTCGGTAGAATTGCTTGCACATGAAAGAACTCCTGGGTGACTAAATTCCTTCGCCTCGGTATTTCCGAAAACCATAAAAATGTACGTAGTCGGACGTAAAACTCATAACATTATTATTATTATTATTATTATTATTATTATTATTATTATTATTATTATTATTATTATTATTAAAAATCACTGTCACGGTGTCCGGCTCCATGGATAAATTGTTAGAGTGTTGGCCTTTGGTCACAGGGGCCCGGGTTCGATTCCCGGCAGGGTCGGGAATTTTAACCATCATTGGTTAATTTCGCTGGCACGGGGCTGGGTGTATGTGTTGCTTCATCATCATTTCATCCTCACCACGACGCGCAGGTCGCCTACGGGAATCAAATCAAAAGACCTGCACCCGGCGAGCCAAAACCGTCTTGGGATCTCCCTGCACTAAAAGCCATACGCCATTTCATTTTTTTCACTGTCGCGGTATGCCTACAATCGTCCGAGGGGACAGGTGAATAGTTTATACTTACATCATACTTTCGGCAGATATAATGTATAATTAGGCGTCCGGAATGTGATGTATGTACACGAAGCAAGTCATCAGACAGATCGTCCTTCTGTTCTAGCTAAACAATGAACGCAATGAACAAAATACACCCTCCGTTTTGACGTTTATCATTGCAACACATGACTGTGCAAAGGAACAAAACCGAGTGTAGTCTTCAGAAGTTGAGCGAAGCTCGAAGAATAGCGGCGGGATGTAAGCAGTACCTTTTTTTTTTTTTTGCACCGACACAGATGGGTCTTACGGCGACGATGGGATAGGAGAGGCCTAGGAAGTGGAAAGAAGCGGCTTGGCCTTAATTAAGGTACAGCCCCGGCATTTACCTGGTGTGAAAATGGAAACTCACGGAAAGCCAGGGCTGCCGACAGTGGCATTCGAACCCACTATCTCCCGGATGCAAGCTCACAGCCGCGCGCCCCTAACCGAACTGCGTGTTTCTGTGGTGATTTGTAGTGTAGTGTGTTGTGTGAATATGAAGAGGAGTGTGTTGGGACGGAAACAAATACCCAGTCCCCGAGCCAGGAGAATTAATCAAAATCAAATCAAATCAAAATCTCTTTATTTGCAAATGAGGTGTTTACCTCGGTGGCAAATGGTACACTAAAATACATTATTGTCAAGCACTAAATATTAAATTAACAAGAGAATAAAATTTTCCTATAATACAATATTATATAATTTACGCTAACAATTTTTTCTATTAAACACACAGCTCATCCTTAATAAATTTACATTGTTTACAAAATTCTACTTATATCTCCTGTACTACTTACAAATATAGTCATCTGATATACAGTATGTGGAATTACTTCAAATGATACTGTACAACTGGTATAAGATTAAAATTTACATTGCATTTATTTACTTTTTCTTTTCTTTACCCATTCTGGAACCTAAGTAGCATAACGACCTGCTGCGTCTTAACCAGAGCCCCTTTCACCACCACTTTTCAGAGTTCCTGAAGGGCCTTCACAGCTACCGTAGCGGTCCCAGGGCCCTCGAAGTCCCCACTGTACTTCACCCCTACAGGCAGTCCCCTACTTTGGCTGTCCAAACTCCTTAGACCAGGGGATGGAATTAATTTATTCACACACATTTTTTATTTACATTAACCTGCACTGGTCGAATGCCCTCTAACATTTCATTTATTTTCTCTGTTGCTGTTTATTCTCTTCTTGAATATCTGTACAGATTTTGGAAAAGGATCAAACACTACCCCTGGTAAACTGTTGCACTCTTTCACACCCTTACCAATGAATGAAAATTTACCCCAATCGCTTCTGCTAAAATTCCTTCTAATTTTATATTTGTGGTCAGTCCTGCCGATATAATTATTTTCCAACTGAAGCCTCTCACGGATATCTCCCCATGCTGCTTCTCCTGTATAGGCTCTATATAAACCTATAAGTCTAGTTTTATCCCTTCTCTTACTTAAAGTTTCCCACCCTAGTTTCTTTAACATTTCTGATACACTACTCTTTCTCCTGAAATCCCCTGTTACAAATCTTGCTGCTTTCCTCTGCACACTGATCATCGGCGGGACGAACGACGTAGCTCACAACGACGCTAAGAATGTTATTTCTGAACTTAAATGTACACTAGGTAAGCTGACTCACACTAACATCTTTGTAGTGAACGTGCCCCACAGGCATGATTTGATTAGAGACTCGTGTGTGAACATTGAAGTGGACAAAGTTAATACAGATATGGTTAAAATTTGTAAACATTTTCGTAATACACAGGTAATTGATAGCAGCAGTTTCGAGAGACACTGTTACACAAAGCATGGCCTTCATCTAAACAATTCAGGTAAACGAAAAATAGCAAATATTGTTCTAGATTTTATTAATCATAAGATGTGTACTGTAAAAAAGGCAACTCCCTTGAGTTATAATACTGACCAGGAAAACTAGTAGAAGGAGCCAGCTGTACTTCAAGCTGGCTCAGCCAACTAGAAAATGAAACTCAGGAAATTAAGGAATTTCAGGTTACCCAATTGCAACAGTCAATTTTTAGGGAGGAAGGGGGTCTGAGATTGCTCTTGGTAAACTGTCAGAGTGTAGTAAATAAACAATTAAAATTCAGTACATTGATGGAATCTTATGAGACTGATGTGGTGATAGGAGTGGAATCGTGGTTGAGAGAAGGGGTGGGTAATAGAGAAGTATTTCCAGAAGGGTACACAGTCTATCGTAGAGACCGAGGAGATAAAAAGGGAGGGGGGTGTTTATTCTGGTGAAGGAAACATATTGTTCACATGAATGGTTTACCGATGAAAGGGATGAAATATTAGGGATAGAATTAATTTGTGATAATATGAAGGAGGTAGGAATTACAGGAACATACAGGCCTGGAAGAGAGGAAAGAGACATGGAAATATTTGAGAAAATAATAGATTATACTCATAAAAACAATAATAATGATGTGGTAATAATTGGGGGAGATCTAAACTTGCCTGAGGTTGAATGGAATGGAGCTGCAAGTGAAGCCCATGAACAGAAACTGGCAAATAAGTTAATTTGGGAGGGAGGATTTACACAAGTAGTACAAGAACTGACTCGTCTCAATAACTTACTAGATGTATTCTTGGTTAAACCATGGGAAATTGTTGATAAAACTGAGGTAATTGAAGGAATAGGTGACCATAAGGCTGTAGTAATGGATGTAGGACTGGTACCAAAAAGGCTTAATAAGAGGGTCACACAAGGCAAGAAATTGTACAGAAAAACTAAAGTTGATGAATTTGGGGCTTACCTTAAATCACAATTCAGTTGTTGGATAAGTGAAGGGAGTAATGTGGATACACTTTGGGCTAAATTCAAAGGAATCATTTGGGAAGGAGAGAAGAGATTTGTACCTGTTAGGAAGGGTAAAATGACCTCAGACCCTGTTTATTATACAAGGGAAATAAGAAAATTAAAAAGAAAATGTAGAATAGTAAACAGGAAAATCAAAGAAGGTAGGGAGAGTAGAGAAAGTAGAAAACAGCTAATGAGGGAACTGAATAGAGTGAAAAAGGAAGCAAAAGAGAATTATATGAATGGCATTCTTCAAGAGCGTAATGACCACAAAGGGAAATGGAAAAAGCTGTATTCATATATCAGGAATCAAACAGGAAAAGGTATCCAAATTCCTACAATGGTGGGAGAAGGGGGTGAACACTATTTAACAGATACCGAGAAAGCAAACCTCTTTAGTAGGGATTTTAGAGATTCAGTAGATGATTATCAGGAGTTGGAAACCGAAACAGAAGTTACAGAGGGACAGACACAGAGGGAAACAAGAAGCTTCTCGTTCACAAATGAAGATATTTTCAGAGAAATCCAACTGCTTCAGCATGGAAAAGCAGCAGGAAGTGATCAAATTACTGGGGAGGTGATAAAGACAATGGGGTGGTACATAGTGCCTTATTTAAGATCAGAAGCCGGGACCCTCTGATCAGAAGGCCAGTACTCTGACCATTCAGCCAACAAGTTGGACAATAACAATAAGTGATACTACAGCACATATATGTTTCTGAACGCCCTACACATGTATCTTTGCAATAAATTCTCTGGCAGTAATATTGTCATTATTTCGCACAATATTATTACACGTTTTCCTACAAGGACATCGCGGGAATAATATTTCATAGCTATCACCAAATCCCTGATCGCTACTTCCAGGTTGAATAACAATAATAATAATAATAATAATAATAATAATAATAATAATAATAATAATAATAATAATAATAATAATAGAACGCTGCCGTTATCGACATTAGAAAGGGTCCCCACCACAGTGTGGAAATTGTCCCCATCCCACGCTCATCTTCGGTCCTACGTGTCTATCTTTCAAGTTGACGGTTTGTTAGTAAGTCATAAATATTTTGCCTTTGATGATAATAATTATCGTAACAATCAAATTATTGACGACCGATGACTCAATAAAATCAGTCATCAGCAGCAAACATAATGCAATCGACATCACACAAATATTCTGTGGGTGACCCTGGATGAGGAGCAATCCAGTACAATAGATTATAGTCCTAAGGCATGTCCACAGATAGCGACACTAGTATGCTTGGACTCAAGTCTGGAGTCGAGTATATCGATTCTGAGAGCACATTACTCGATTCTACTCGATTCCGTCGCTAGCCCATCACTACAAAAAAGTGAAAGGGAATGACACCTGACAGGACGTACTACGGCTCCACTCTGAAGCTTTACCGAAACCTTACGGAGCAAGCCGAAGCTTTCCGAATAGCGTTCGCCGCCATCATGAATCGAGTAGTTCAGATAACTAACTGATCTGAACTGAACTATTCTGAAGAACATTGCTGTATGTTTATTTTCACCTACTGCAGCTTCACATGGTCAGCACTATTTCTATTATTTTATGCTCAGAGTATTAGCATATGTGTATATAAACGTGACTCGTGTGTTGAGAATGTCTTGTGAGAAGATATTGGATAGTGCTTTCCGTCTCAGGAGCTCAATGATTTTTACTGTTTGTTGTTATATCTCCGAGTGGTACATGTGATCTACTGCCCGTTGCTTGTGAGAAGATATTGGATAGTGCTTTCGGTCTCTGGAGCTCAATGATCGTCATTGTTGTTATATCTCCGAGTGGTACATGTGATCTACAACCCGTTTAAAGAAAGCCCAGTCTTTTAAAATGTACAGGCTTTATATAAATAAATGTGTAAAAAAAATTGTGTGTATTTTTTAATTTTATATTTGACGTTTATATTGTATATTCCAGTTCAATATTGCATCGAGTATTATAACCTCATATATTGGAATGAATGCCCTATTTTACCTACTTTACCTCAGATACCGATATACAGTTTGATTAATCAATAAGAATTGCACTAATAATCAGTGATCTGCATTAGGTGCTGTTGCCCAGGTGGCAGATTGTACTTTCACTTTAAGTCTCAACTAATACAGTATAGACCTACGGGATTGATAAAATTAGCCAAAAGATAATTAATTATAGTACAAGGTAGTGAAACTAAGGCTGTACTTTTATTCCAGTATTGCTGATCTTGATGGGTATATCCATCAGTGGTTGGTGAATTTGCTTGAATCTATATCAGGAAGTCAGAAGAAAGTGACAATGAGAAGGTTGAATATAATCCCATCAAACTCAGTACCTCTAGGTTATAGAAGAGGTTATGTAATTCCATAGGCAGAACTGACAGTGAGCTGATATTGAAGGGTATTCTTTTTCTTTCTGCCAAGCATGAGATAATATTCAAGCAAATTCGCCAACCACTACCGTAATGGATATAGGCTATCCTTCAAGGTCAACAATACCAAAATACAAGTTCAGCCTCAGTTCCACTACCTTGTACTATAATTAATTAATCTTTTGGCTAATGTTATCAATACCACATACTGTACTAATTGAGACTTATAACAGTATTTCTAGTGAAAGTATAACCTGCCACCTGGGCGACAGCACTAAAGATAATCTCTCATCCTAAAGGGTCAGTGGTACACTCCTGTTTCTATCGTAAAAAAAGGTCAAGTCACATGAAATTTTCAAGCACGATGTACTATGGTATGATTTTTTTTATCACACTCCATGAACTGTGTGACTGATATATGATAATTACCTTCCTGAAAGCTGCAGGTAACAGCTAAATCTGCTCTCAAGATTGTTGATTTGCAGCTTCCCTGTTGGTACATGGTAGTACTGCTGAAAGTGTCAGTCATTAGTGGCTCAAATTAAGAGTTCTGCAACTGTTAAGCCATGATCAGAAATTTGAAAGAAAAGTGAGGTGTCATTTGCATAACTTAAATTTGCTTCCAGAGGATTCCTGTTCAAAGTAAATTTTACAAATTTCTTACAACCATACATCATTACCTTCAAGCTCCAGTTTCCCAGGTGTGGAGTACAAGCGCTTGCTACTTCATCCTGTTAAAGTTTAGTTTCTGTTCCTCTATATCTTCCCACTTGGCATTCCTCTTGCTGACCTCCGATTTCACTGTCTCTATCCATCAACTCCTTGGCCTCTCCCTTTCACTTCTCTGTCGAAATGATTTCTTGCTGTTCTCGTTCTGTCCATTGTCATAACATGTCCAAACCATTGTAGCCTGCCTCTTCCTAAAAGCTCGGTAACAGTCATTTTGATGCCAGCCCCCTTCCTATTTGCTTCATTTCTAATCTTGTCCTTCCTGGTCTTTTGGTTCATTGTTCTGGTGAATTTCATTTCTGTTGACTGGATTTTACTATTTGCCTTGTTATGCAGGGTACATATTTCAAGTCCATATGTGAGAAATGGAATGAAGTAGGTATGAAACATGGTCAGTTTTGCTTTCTGGGTTATTTTATCATCCCAGAGTAGGTTTCTCACACGAAAATAAAATTGAGAAAATTTCTGAGTCCTGTTAAGTATTTCATTAAATGTGTTATCTTTTGAAATGATTCTTCCAAGGTAGCCTATTTGAAGTTAGAACCAGACTGCAATAGACTTCCCTCCAGGAAATTGTTTGATTCTGTACCTTTACTGTTGATAGTCATTTAAAGAGCTTTTGTTTTATTGATTTTTAGTCCATATTCTTTAAATTGCTATTCCAGGGATTTATGTTCTCCTCTACATCTGCTTCATTTTCTCCCCAGATCAGAACATCATATGCAAATATTAGAGTGTTAGGCTCTTTGCAATGTTCTTTGTTGGATTTTATGATCCAATCCATGCCAATGATGAACAGGAGTGGTGTCAAGGCACTTCCCTGCTGGACGTCTCTTTTGGTTTCAAACCAATCTGATCTTCCATCCAATATTTGGACACAGGTTAAGCACTTTTGATAGAGCATCTTTACTTTATCAATCAGGATGTCTGGCAGACCTATACCTTCTAGGTATTCCCGGATTATCTCTCTAGGCACACTGTCGTAGGCCTTCTCGATGTCCCTAAAATCCATCACTAAGTTCTTAACATAGCCTATTCCCAGTGCTTCCCCGTTACCATTCTGATGGCAAATATCAGGTTTGTAGTGCTTCAGTTGTTCCTGAACCCGCGTTGTTCCTCCTCCAATAACGGTTCAACTATATTCCTAATTCATTTTCAAATGATCTTCTCCAAAAGTTTGATTGAGAAAGTTGAGTGATGCCCCTATAATTTCTGCATTTCTTCCCGTCTTCCTTTTTATACAGGGCAGTAGCGGCGATTGTGGGGGGGGAGGGGGCAGTCGCCCCCTCACTTTGTGGATAAAAGATTACATTTTTATTCCATTTTAGCCAGCTGAAACTAGGAATTATAGAAATTATTTTTAAACAAAGCAATTTGTACAAGCCCTGTTGTCTTATCGGCTAATTTTTCCCTCATCTTATTTAATTATTAACAAAATTATTAGAGGAAATACGCACAGAATGTCGTTCGTCCCGGATAACCGATTTGTATACCGCCACAGCAAGTAGTGGACACTGCATGTGCTATGAGGAAGGGTATATTTTTTGCCAAGGTCATGGGCACTGAGGTATGGTTCACCCGCTTGCTGCGTCCATTCTTCAGTCTGGCAGTCCCTTTAGTGTCTGTTAGTTTCTTAGTATATAGTCAAATACTAAATGATTTTAATTGTATAATCACACCGTACTTTATTTAATTGTACTAAATGCGTAATATTGTTCCTTTGGTGAAAGTTTTATTGAATGGTATAGTATTGAATCGACCACCTCTGTGGTGTAGTGGTTAGTGTGATTAGCTGCCACGGTTCACGCAGACAGTTCTCATCCTAATTCCTCCAACGGCTAAATCTACCCAAGTCATCACCTCATTTACGAGCCTAACCAAAATTATGTTGTGTGCAATAGAACTCCTGATTAACAGTCCTTCCCATTTTAACACCTGTTAAGAACACTTTCTAATCTATCTCTTCCTCATTATCTCCACTTACCTGAATATCTTCAACTCCTAGCACACCCGGATGCACACTCTTTGCAGATCTGCCAGTTCTACTTTCTTTCTTGCATAAGCCTAATTGATATTGACGGATCCGCATTGAATTTCATTTTATTTGCCAAGTAGTTTCCAAGGTAAAAGTCCAGAAAACAAAAGCAATGAATATCAAGGTGAAGAGCAAACAGAAATTCATTGTCAGTGATGAAGACATTCAAGTCGAAGAGTTTACATATCTTGGCAGTATGGTTACGCAGGATGGAGGAGCGGCTGCAGATGTCAAAATGAGAATCCACAAAGCAAATGTGGCATTCATACAACTCTATCCGATATGGAGGGCCAGAGAAATCTCAATGAAAACCAAACTTCGCACTTTTCGAACAAATGTAAAAACAATACTGTTACATGGTTGTGAAACCGGGAAAGTTACCTCAGAGATCACTCATTAACTACAGGTATTTATAAACAGATTCTAAAGGAGAATTAAATGCATTTTTGGCCAAAAGTAATTTCAAAGGAAGATCTCTGGAAACAAACAGAAGAAGAGCCCGTTGGCATACAAATAAAGCGGAGGAAATTGAAATGGTTCGGCCACACACTGCAGAAGCAGCAGGATGCAGTGGAGAGAGAGGCTCTGTTTTGGAACCCCCAAGGATAACGGAAGAGAGGTAGACCCAGAAAGTCATAGAGAGACAGTCTGATGGAGGAGGCAAAACAAGAAGGGAACTCCTTTGGAGAACTGAAGATCCTAGCTCAAAATAGGATACTTTGGTGCTCCGTTGTCAAAGCCCTATGCTCTCCAAAAGAGTAAAAGGACATAACTAAGTACGTAAGTTTAAAAGGAGTCCCCCCCCAGTCAAATAGAAGTGGGACTGAGTTACTCTCATAGGTTCAAGGCGTGTTTAAAATATTCTGAACTTGGTACATTCTGTGAAGCAGGATGCTGCCTTACTTACACATAGCCACAGTGAGAATCTCTCCTATAGGAGGCAGGGAGCACTGGTTGAGTGTATAGTTCTAGCTGCCAGAACAACAGGAGGGTCCTGGCTTGGAACATGTCAAAAATGTCCACCCCAATTCCATAACAATGGGTATCCCAACTCTGAGGACGATTAACTTTGCCACTCAGCCGTTGCCCATGGTTCACACACTAGGATATGTCTACAGTAACACTCACCATAAACCACACATTTGGACTTAACAGTTGAGGGTTATTCAAACATTTGTGTAATGTAATACTGTTATGTAACAAAATGTGTGACATTATGTTAGCTGGCGACATTACCTTGAGAGCTGCACAAACCATGGATCTTAATGTCATGGTCCATTCTCCATCAATTCTTCAGATCACAGCCTGGATGGTTGCTAGGCAACATAGCATCACACATTTTATTGAAAGGCATTTATGCCCATTTGATTTTCCCAGAGGGAAATGCAATAACTTTTTTAAATATTCATTATTTTCCATTACCGAGACACAGTTTGCAGAAAATGTGCAATTAATTACTCCGTTTTACACTCTTGTTTGATCACAGGAAATGTAGTTTCATAGAAGTTATTAACTGCACAAGAGTTGTTGTTCAAGAGTATCTATGTGGAAAAACTATTCTGAAGTTTAGCTTGGGAGCCATTCTCAGCTAACAACCACTTTCTTTGGGTACACGCTTCTGATATCAGAACTTGGCAGCTGTTAATTTGTCATGGTAATAAAATGATGGAAATATTAAAGCTTTTTGCAATCTGTTTGGTTAAGCTCAGCTGATTATGATAATTTTTAAAATATACACACTGTCAAAAATGAAAGTTATGAAATTGTTTGAGAGATGACACTCATAACTTGCAGATATTGACAAGTCCTTAAACATTACATGGTTCACTCTGTTATTGTCTGCTATTATCACACAAATTTTAAGCCCTCATGTTACAACAGGCTTCACTTGCATAGGATGTTAGGTCCTTACCTGTGATATTTACAGTAGTAAGGGATAAAGTTTGCTTCTGTCTGTTAGGTCATCAGCCCAGAGGCTGGTTGGATCCTCAGAGCCCAAATGAGGCATACTAGGCAAGATGAGGAGTGAGGTAGTTTGCCATTGCTTTCCTCACTGGACCAGAAGGTGCTACTGTGGCATGACTGATCCTATGAGCAACACCTTTCATAACACTCAAACACTAGTTGTGCTCCAAATGTCATTAATCAGCACGACCAATACCCCAGCAGCTTCCATAGTCACAGCCATGGATGAGATTGGGACTTCGGTAGAAGCTACACTTTGCACTGGCCTGTGCCAAGAGACACATACAAAAAAAGTGAAATAAATAAAGAGGCACTAAAGATGCCACAACAGTGTTTGCTGCTGCTGATAATTTAAGCAAACCCATTGAGCACACCGCCAGTGTAGACTGTACTCTCCTGTACATACACAAACTTCCCATTAATTAAGCCACATATTTTTCGCTTGAATGTGGTACCATTAATGGTGGACTTTAAATAAAGTAAGTTTTCGCTGGGATTGTCAACAGTCACATTCAATGGGAAGTATAGGTGCTGAAATTTTCTGAAAATTATTTTGCTTTTGAACTTTGATAACTACTGACTCAAAAATTATTTTAAAAAATGCATACAGCATCATGATAACTGAATAATTTCTACCATGTTCTAACAGACAGAACTAAGTCTCGCTCTTCAGAAATATTTTGTGAGTTTTACCACAAACATACCAGTACAGTTTGTAGATCCGTAACATCAACTGGAAAACTACAAATTAATCGATAATTTCTTTTTTAATGTAACATACAAGGGTGAATTGAGTTTTATGCCCAGTGCAGCTTTGTTTAGTTTTTTTTTTGTTTTTTTTGTTTTTTTTTACAAGTTGCTTTACGCTGCACCGACACAGATAGGTCTTACAGCGATGATGGGACGGGAAAGGATTAGGAATAGGAAGGAAGTGGCTGTGGCCTTAATTACGGTACAGCCCCAGTATTTGCCTGGTATGAAAATGGGAAACCGCGGAAAACCATCTTCAGGGCTGCCGACAGTGGGGCTTCGAACCCAATATCTCCTGAATACTGGCCGCACTTAAGCGACTGCAGGTATCAAGCTTGGTGTTTAGATTACTCTCTGAGACTTTCCGAAAAAGAGAGAATGTTTATTCAAGTTTCTGTATGATGAGCTGAAGAATCTTGGCTACTATAACATTTGTAGGTTTGCAAGACTGATGTATTATGGAGGCTGAATACAGCATGGATTAAGGAGGAGATATTTCAGTTATGCAACCTTCTTTAATGCTAAGTAGTATTGGTTACTAATTTGTGAAAGACTTGCCAGAAAATGAAGCCCTTTTTTCTTCTGAAAAGTGTACAGGAACACTATACCACCAGTTGCAAACATCTTGCGGGGGAGGGGGGGGGAGAATCTACTTCTGCACATTTTGTAATACATACCTGTTTTTTACAACCTAAGGAGAAAATTCACATCACTGCTGTGTAGATATGGTGAAGGTTGCAAAGGTTCTTCCCATTGATATTTCGACTTATATTCTTCACAATAATAATATTTCCATTTCCATTTATTTAGGAACAACGTCCTGTATTTACAGGCTGCCACTAAAGACAAGGTAAAACATATCAAATTTCTGTACAGATCTATTAATTGAAGAAAACTCTAAATTATAAAGGAACAGTATAATTAGTGTGGCATTCCAGAGCCGTAGCTGTAGAGGTCGTGTCTCAGGATTTTGATGGAGCCTCTGAGGACGAGGGTCGCAATTTCAGGAATGAGCTTCATTGGAAGTTGGAAGCGCTTCCATGTGGCGATGAAATGACGAGGTACGGTACCGCGAACTCGACCATTATTTCTATTTCCTGAAGGTGGTATTTAGATTTGTAGTAAGGGATAGTGGATTTGTATTTGTTAATCTTTTTAAGATTAACCTCCTCTGGCTGACCGCTATGGTGCTCGAATCTGACAGTTGGATCTAATATGAATCCTTGAGAGCTGCTGTCTTTAAAGACTATGATATCAATTCTCTGCGAACTACTGTTTATGGCCAGTCTGTGTATCTCCTCATGTACATTGAATCCCTTCTTTCTTAGTTCTTCGGCAATGAGGGATCTGATCTGGTGGTGCCGCATGTTTCTTAGGAGCTCCCCGCGTGTGCAGAATCCCAGGACATAACCAAGAGTTTCTTTCTCTCCGTGGCAATGCCGACAGAGGTTGTTGTCCAGGGATCTGCCTGGCACCGAGCGCACCGCAGAAACATTAGCAGTCATCTTTATAGCCTCTCTCCACTCGTTACAAGACAGTCCGGTATGATCTCGCACCCAAGAGTTTACTGGTGTGTACTCTTTGTACAGTTGTACTCAGAGTCCTTTTTGCGGCAGTGAACACCAGGAGGTGAATTCACGTCCTCGTAGCTCTTGCCGGATCTTCTTAGTATCGTACAAGCCGCTCTGGGCGCTTATTTTCTGGATATCAGCGTTTGTTAGTTTTAGGCGTTCTACGCATCACCGACTCTCCGCATGAGAATCCCTTGAAGCGACGCCGAGTGGGTGTTTAGTCTTAAGCAAGATGTTACAGGCATTAATACATTGAAGGTAAACTTCCCACGAGGTTTTAAAAAGAGCGAGTCCTTTGTATTTCTTTTCGGTGTACAGCATGCCATCTGGAGTATCCGTCGGTAACTGCAATATCTCCTTTGTTGCACTTTTAACCATTTTATCGCTATCGGATAAGAATTTCTGTGCGATTTTCTTGAAACTGCATGTCAGGAAAGGGTACATCAGGGTGGGACAGATTGAGGAATTCAGTACTATGAGTTTTTGGTCTTCCTTAAGCAGTGGTGACGATGTTAGAAGTTGGAGCTTATTGTGAAGGTTTTTCATTACAGCAGTCTCGTTGAACACTAGAGTATCCCTGAATGTAGTTCCAAGATAACGAATTTGTTCGCCGTCTCCAATTAAGTCAATTCTACAGTCTTCCTCCATGGATAGTATTATCCTTCAAGATGAATGGAAAATATTTAAGTTTGAGAAAGTTAAGGCAAATTAAAAATCTGTAAGTTAAAAGAACCAGAAACCTCATATCAATCTAGAACTTCCATGTGGGAAAGGGAAATATCCTGAAGTAGCAGATACAATTAAGATATGTTTCACTCTATCCTGTAGGAGTGCAGATGTAGAGAGCTTTCTCTCAGATGAGCCAAGATTTGACCAATGACAAGGCATCGCCCATGTCACCAGGAATATTAAATACAAGAATAAATATTCAGGATGCTTTTAAAAATTACTGCAGTAAAACAAACCATAATTGATCTGGTCACAACGAAGAAACTGACAATGACAAGATATGCTCACACTTGCTACACTGCTCATCCAGAAAGGACAGAATGAGCACCAAATGAACTTGATGGAGAGGAAGAAAAGTGCATCAAAATTGGAAAAGTAAATAAGAAATGCAACTTAAATACTGAAGAATTTGAAGATATCAAGAAACTTAAGAAATAAAAGTGAAGAAATGGCAACTAGTGACAAGCTTTTTGAAGAAGTAAAATTGAAGTTAAAGAAAGCTATGTAATAAATGGTCTTGGCAATATAAAGGTTACTCAGGGAATGAATTTCATGGAGTAATAACTTTAAAACAAGAGAAAGCTTGTATATAAAGAAGTAGAATGCATGCAAAAGAACTTAGATGGATGTCTTATCTTATAACAAAACATTTTCCAGAAAAAATAGCAATTTAATGGTTCATAGAAAACCTTTTTAGTTATTGATCTAATATTCATATTATAGTACTTCTTTTTCATTGTATTATGGTAGTATTCTGATAAAAATTAGAAATTGAGGGCAAATGACAGATTGCTGTAAGAGGTGATGTAAAGGTTGTTTTGTGAAGAAGATATGCAATGTGTTTCTTTTTGTTTTGTTTTAGAAAAAAAATAGTATATCAATACTGAGTGGCAGCCTTGAGTTTTGTACAGATTATTCACCCACTTCAAGACACAGGTCCGACAGTGAGCTGCTGATAAGTTTTTCCTTCCTCTGCCAAGTATGACTGCTGTTGTTTATTAAGTGACTTAAAGTGTTCTGTCTCCTGAATTTCCTCCATCATGACTTTGATACTGTTCCTTGTATGATTCTTTCAACAATTGTAAACATCACTTATATTTTTCTTAACTAGCATACCTATTCTAAATTACTTAGGTATTCATAGTAGGATATATTGCAGTTGATTTCGATGAGAAAGACTTTGGTAGAGGAAGGTGGTACAGTACTGTACTACAGCACCCTGAAGATAATCTCGTGCTCTAAACAGACAGTGGTACAGCCCACGAGTCTATTGTAAAAGGTCCAATCACATTAAATTTTCAAATGTAATATCTTATGTATGGCCTCTCTTAAGTAGATCTCACGAAAAGCTTTACCTCGTTTTCAACTCGCAACCTTCTGCCCTATGAAAGGTCAACTATAAAGCAAGAAAGTTAAAAATAATTATACCCACCAAGTTATGCACCACCTCCATCATAATGTCTAGTGATCCTTCAGAACAGTACTTCTGAGGATTTCAATTCAGGAAGAAATAAATAGTAGTTTGTATATGCCTAAATGTATTTATTCATGATTAAATAAAGGACCTCAAATCTGTATCACATGTTCCTTTTTTTCTTTCTTTTCTTTTTTTGTGTGTGTAGTCTATATAGGATTAATTATCAAAGTTACAAACGAGAGTTTTACAGTGATGCTCATAACTTCCTACTTTTTGCATTAAAATCCTGAAAACAGTGATTGCTTAATTCTATGTATTATTTACCTACATACTGACTATATATTTCAAAACATTCTAAACCCTTTTCTTTACAACAGGCCACAAACACATATCTCATCTAATACTGATATCACAACATTTGGGGCTGATGACCTAGATGTTAGGGCCCTTTAAACAAGCATCATCATCATATGACAACATTCCAAACTACTCATTACTAACTGAAATAACAACTGCTTTTGATCTGAAACACTCAAAGCACAATGTTCATAGTCACTTTAAATCAAATGTTACATGATGCTATACACTCACTGACATAGCTACTAGGTGTGCAAGACCACCCCTATTTAATTCACAAAAATCTAAATATTGTTGCATTGTTCTCAGAATTTTATAAACATTTCCTTGTTTTTCCTTCCCATTTACTTTGGTCTGAATATTCTTCCTCCATGCTCTGTCAACATGCCATGAGCAAAATAATCTCATGGTTGCAGGTCCCATGACTGCATTCCAAGCATTGTAGAAGGCTTCTGCCAAATCGGACATGAAGACGTTTGGGGATACACGACCAACCTCATTCTTAATGTAGGTGAAAAATAGAGACAATATTTCCTGGTCACTTCTATTGGAAATCAGAAATTCACAAGGAAAGCCCTGTCTCAAGTCATCCAGAACTAAAAGCGTTATTAACTCAAACCCGTAGCTATTAAGCCCATGTGTTACAAGAGTGCATATACAGTCACTAACATATTTCTTTAATATTTCATAATAATTAAAATAAACTCATCACTGGATGCTTTTCACTGGTGGTCCCCTGAGGTTTATAGAATAATACACAGGGACTGTCACCTGAATTAACTTCATTGACCCAGGCCTCAACACTTTTACCATCCTCCTGATGTCTGACAGATTTAGAGCTCAAGTTAAAACTATGCTCAATATTATACAAATCCTGTTTTGTGATTAAATGAATTCTTTCAAGCTTTGAGTCTGTCACATATTCGCGAATTTTGTCCAGAATAGCTTGAAAGGGAATCTGGTTGGCAATATCTGTTGCTAATGTTTTCCTCTCTACATCTGCGAGGGCAAGATGGCTTAGATCATTTTGATGACCTCTGTGAGTGGGAACATATTTTACTTCACACATTCCACTTTCGTGTTCAATTAGTCGAATACTTGCTGGACAGATCTCATCAACTTTGTTGCTTCCCTGAAGCTTCAAGTGCCTGATGCCTTTACTTTCAGACACAAAAAAGCCTGATCGATGACACACATAGTAATGTCTCTTCGTGTTATCTGTTGCAGTGTAAGAACCCCTTTTCTTTACATACTGTGAATATATTTCGCTTTCAATGTGCTGTTTCCCCATAGGAAGCTTGAGAAAGAAGGTAATTTTTTTATCCTGTGTCTCAGGTCCTCCAATTAAGTTTTTGTGTGGCAATGACGCTCATGCCGTTTTAAATTATAACTGTGCGTGAACTGTTTATCACAAAATTTACACTGGTGTGGAAGAGATGTCTCGCCCTTTAAACAAGGCGCAATTTTATCTAGTTTCTCTGGATGGGCCTTAGAAACATGTTTCCTAAGATTTTTATTATACTCAGCTTTTATCACATTCAGAACACGAGTATTGCTTAACGTTCCTCATTATAACGCTATGTAAGTAGACCTACCTAAACTGAAGAGAAACTAAATAAACACGCGACACGTACCGTAACTAAATACACACTATAGCTGGACACACCAAACGAAATACACTAATCCCACAGGTACAGTAACGAACACTATGCACAAGTAGATATTCGAAAATATACACACGTAATTTTCTTCTCAAACCACTCGTACAATAAATACACTTTTCGGCTGTCAATCGTCACTGCCCGGTTCTCTTCGTATGTATTCGTAGTGTACCTCATAAATACTACAATAGTTCGTTCGTTCGTTCGTTCGTTCAGCAGATCTAAAGTTCGTTCTTTTGCATTGTCAACTCAAAGCCAGTGCGCCGTTCGGAAATCTTCGGCGTCGTCCGTAAGGGTTCGGCCGTGGTATCCAGGTGGAGCCCGAGTACGTCCCGTCAGGGGCTAACGTCGAGTGGGAATGAGAACATGAGAACTGAAGAAGATAGAATAGAAATGAGAACGCAGTTGCATGTGACGGCATTTGCAAGAGATAGCGCCACATCACCCGTACCAGAGCCATCTACCGTTAAAGCCTAGAAATTCTGTACCAATTTGCCACCGCCCTCTGGATCCTCTTATACCGCCTGCTCTATCGCATTTCGCTGATAATACAGGCATGAGGGAGTTTTTAATAAGTAACTATGATTGGTGGAAAACGGTAAATAAAAATGTAAACATACTCTGGAATGTGAAATAGGTTTGTACCTTTAAATGTGGTAAAGAATGGTAAAGATCCCCTATATTATAACAGAGATGTAAAGAGACTAAGAAGGAGATGCAGGTTGGAAAGAAATAGAGTTAGAAATGGCTGTGGAAGTATTATAAGATCCCATAAGCATCAGGAAGAAGAAGAAGGCTGTGGAAGTAAGGAGAAATTGAAGGAATTTCCAACGAAATTGAATCTAGCAAAGAAGTCAGCGAAGGACAACATGATGGCAAGCATAATTGGCGGCCATACAAACTTTGGTGAAAAATAGAAGAGTATGTAAGTATAGGCACTTTAAGGTAGAAACAGGTTCCAAGAAGGACATTCCAGGAATCGTTAATGAACAAGGGGAGTGTGTATGCGAGGATCTTCAAAAGACAGAAGTATTCAGTCAACAGTATGTACAGATTGTTGGTTACAAGGATAATGTCCAGATAGAGGAGGTTACTATTACTAAAGAAGTATTAAAATTTACCTATGACAGCAATGACATTTACAGTAAGATACAAAAGTTGAAAACTAGAAAAGCAGCTGGAATTGATAAGGTTTTGAGGGATATACTAAAGACAGTGGGTTGGGATATAGTAGGTACCATATCTGAAGTACATGTTTGATTATTGTTTGCATGAAGGAACGTTACCAAATGAATGGAGAGTTGCTATAGTAGCCCCTGTGTATAAAGGAAAGGGTGATAGACATAAAGCTGAAAATTACAGGCCAGTCAGTTTGACATACATTGTATGTATGCTTTGGGAAAGCATTCTTTCTGATTATATAAGACATGTTTGCAAAATTAATTACTGGTTTGATAGAAGGCAGTTTGGGTTTAGGAAAGGTTATTCCACTGAAGCCCAACATGTAAGATTCCACCAAGATATAGCAGATATCCTGGATTCGGGAGGTCAATTAGACTGTATCGCGATTGACCTGTCTAAAGGATTTGATAGGGTGGATCATGGGAGACTACTGGCAAAAATGAGTGCAATTGGACTTGATAAAAGAGTGACTGAATGGGTGGCTCTGTTTCTAGAAAATAGAACTCAGAGAGCAGGTGAAGCTTTATCTGTCCCTGTAATAATTAAGAGGGGAATTCCTCAAGGCAGTATTATTGTACCTTTATGTTTTCTTATATATATATCAATGATAAGTGTAAAGAAGTGGAATCAGAGATGAGGCTTTTTGCAGATGATGTTATCCTCTATAGAGTAATAAATAACTTACAAGATTGTGAGCAACTGCAACGTGACCTCGATAATGTTGTGAGATGGACAGTAGGCAATGGTATGATGATAAATGGGGATAAAAGTCAGGTTGTGAGTTTCACAAATAGGAAATGTCCTCTCAGTTTTAATTACTGCGTTGATGGGTTGAACGTTCCCTTTGGGGATCATTGTAAATACCTAGGTATTAATATAAGGAAAGATCTTCATTGGGGTAATCACATAAATATAATTGTAAATAAAGGGTACATATCTCTGCACATGGTTATGAGGGTATTTAGGGGTTGTGGTAAGGATGTAAAGGAAAGAGCATATTTGTCTCTGGTGAGACCCCAACTAGAGTATGGTTACGATGTATGTGACCCTCACCAGGATTAATTGATTCAGGAGCTGGCAAAATCCAAAGAAAAGCAACTTGATTTGTTCTGGGCGATTTCCGAGAAAAGAGTAGCGTTACAAAAATGTTTTAAAGTTTGGTGGGAAGACTTGGGAGAAAGGAGACGAGCTGGTCGACTAAGTGGTATGTGGTATGATACGTGCCAAGTCTCCCGATTTGAGCGGGAGACTCCCGGTTTTTCATCGTTCTTCCTGATCTCCCGATTGCCGGGTCCGATCTCCCGATTTTCAGAGCAATATCCGTAATTTTCGTATTTTAAACTCCAACGGATTTCTTCGTTCTAGCGATATATGGCTGAGTATGTCTGGTCGATAGTAGTTCTAATAATGATACCAGATGGCAGTACGGGCTCACAGTGGCCAGTCATGTGCTCCTCTTTGGTCTATAATACAGTCATTCTCTTTGCAAGCGAGTCAAGCAAGTAGCATTCTCTATGGAGTAACCTAACCTCAGAACAAGACCAACTACAATTACATCAGACCGTAATCCAGGAAAAACATGGCGGAAATCCTTGGGCGATATGAGAGGTTGAGGGTAAGGTTAAGCATGTTTATTCATAGTCACCTAAAGAATAGATCACAAGTCGAACGTCATAAAATACAACTCATTAACTCGAAATATGAATAATTAAACACCAAAAGTAGCGTAATGCTTATTGTAAGTCTAAATGTAATTTCAGAGGGGAAAATAATAACGAAGGGAGAATTATTGTATCAACGTCAGGTTGAAACAGACACAGAATACTGTATAAAAATATTTCACATATGAATCTCCGGTCAGCAAATACGATATATAGATGTCAACAAAGCATTATTATCCTTACATGAAATACTATGACACCACCATTAACCACAGCCCATTATGTAAAACACGCAAACAAATTTCTCCAACAATATTTCAACCCTCCAAAATCCACCTGTATTGTTGAGTAGGTACAAGCGATATTTGTATGATACACTCGAGCATCTAAAGCACTCGTCACCTTAAAACTCACCAGAATTGATGGCATAATTGTATATTATATAAAAAATAACATAATCCTCATGTTCACTCACGGGAAATGGGGTTAAGTTTAGTTTACGCACGTTCATTGTAAAACGTTGAAAATTAATTACATCATTCTTGCACCACCGTTTAAGATTAATTTCGTCATAAATCTTGATCATGATTTTCCGGATCTTTCTGGGACTGATTTAATTTTCTTTGTAGTAAGGTACGTTGGCTGATAGGGCATCATTAGGTTAAACATCGGAAGTTTGCGCGGCACTCGAATTAGATCATCACCTTCTATGGGTATATAATGTCTTCCCTAACAATACATTTGATTTCAAAAATGATAAAATGATTAATGCACAGAACATTATTAGGCCTATGATTCGGTTCGAAGTTTTCCTTACGAATGCTCTTAACCCAACTTTGCCTTAATACTAGGTCTGTTGGAAACGGGAACACTGAAACTCTTATAATTATATCCAGGCATACAGCACATTAAACTATATACATATTGCATAGGTAACTAAAAATGAAGAAAATACTTTCAGAGAACAACACGAGAATGAGCATCAACCTAATCACTACCGATATTGTTGGAATAAATAACCTCTTTGAGAACAAACAACTTCTTACGGCACTGCAAGAGGATCTATAACCTTCTTAAGACTATAAATAAATATAATGTACGATTAATAATATTCAAATATCCGTAAATATTTGGTAACAACACGACTTTCACAAATCAAAACAAGCGCATGCTAGCACTCCAGCTGCCACCATTATGGACAGTTTCGATAGGTCGGTTAAGGTCTGAGATATTGTAGTTGGTCTTGCTCAGAAGTAGCACACCATAGTCGTTCTACCCTTAGTCTACAAGGAATACAAAGCCTGCTCACTCGCAGTGCTCTCTTCAGAAACAGTGTCCGCCTGGCAATGCGCGACTTGACCACTGCAGCGCTAGTCGACTCACTAGCATTGCTAACGGGAGCAAAAATTTACCTCTACATTATACTTCCTGTATATTATATACGTTACTGAGCAGAATCAAAATAATAAATGTTCACCTTTTACCCCTAGGAGTTCCATTCAGCTGTGGATTTTAATTTTAGATAACACACATAACTGTCTAAATTTATGCCTGGCATTTAAAAGGATATAAGGTCTGCACTAGATATTTTTACTACCGCGCCGTAGATTTTCTGTGAAAAGGAACGACTTTAACCATTTTCCTTCATATTTTCTTCTCATAAATTGTTTTTCCTCTCAAGAAGTATTTTCGGCAATACTCATCTGTCATGCCATTAACGTAGTTAGTGACAGAGGGGCGCAGAAACTTCTGCAGTATTATTCTGCTTAGTTCCTCAGGATGATCACTTTTCCCACACTGTAGAGTAGTATTTTTAGCAACATGTGGCAACAGTATTTCGGTTAATGCTTGTGCTATTTTTGGACTGACCAGCGTTACCGATATCATTTCGTCCGTTACTTGCCCCAATTTCATCAGCAGTGAAACAAAACTTGGCTTTGGATACCTGAGACCACCTCTGTCTTTGATTTTTATTAATGAGGTTAGTGGAGATGGACTTTGGATACTACTAATTTTATCAACACACTCTTGACATGGCATGTGGTCTTCGACAACTCTTACTAAATACCTTCCAATATATGCCATTGCAGCATTCGACATAGAAACGCATGGTGCTCCCTCAGCTTCCTTTTCGGTGCTTTCCAGTTGTGTTTGAAAATTTCTTGCTAACTCAGGATTCGTTGCTGCCGGTTCATTCGCGTGTGCGATTTGTTCACTAACGGTTGCAAAAGTTAGAAAAGATACATTTTATTTATTTTGTTCCGAAAAATAAAAATAAAACCATTTAGGAGCTTATAGGAGACCATTTATTCCTTTTCTGTTTTTTTTTTCACGAAGAACTAAAAGGTAAAAAGGAACTGCTTATGTATGTCACTTTAAGTTCCACAACTATTACTCTCTTCCTCCTGCATATAGGAGCACATTAACTTACGCTCTGTGATAGGAATGAGCAGCTGCACTCTTCGAATATTCCAAGGTCCAAATCATAGTTTCCACACTGGCAATTCTCAATGTGAGTTTTATGTAGAGTATACCACGAAAATAATGAAAGTATGAGAGAGCCTTCAAGTCCTGGAGTGCCTACTCCAATATTTGTGCCAAATACGATGGCCATGACACCCAAGGAGTCTGGCATTGCTTATACCTTCCCAAATAATATGCTAATGTTGACGGATCATGTAACTACTAAATATTTTCATTCCTTCCCTGAAGAGCGTGGTAGACTTCCTAGACGGTGACACCGTCTCTCGGGCCAGGAGATTTATATCGAAGATAATATTATCATCAGAACAGGAGCAATAATAATAAGTAACCTAATTTTTGCCGTCACATGGTCTGCGTATTTACTGTACCATACCTTGTCTGCTTATTGCTTTAATCCATAATTCCCTAGTTGGCTCTTGGCAAGGGAATTCATGGAAACTAGTCCCAGGATCTTTATTTCTAGAGCCTTGTTTACAAAACGGTAAGCAACAGTACACCATTGTAATATACTCTAATTGACGTATTTTAACAATACGACGTCACCAGTAAGCATACAACGTGTAGAAATACTGCCAGCCGAGGTGTTCATGTGAGGTTGAATTGCAGCGCCTCTAGCGGCAAATATAGCATCCACAGGGCGGACAGCTATGAGTGGCTATTGGGCAGGCCTTGTATTCCTTGTAGGCTAAGTTCTACCAGGGCAAGAACTGCAGAATTGCTCGTGTTGTGCCTTAATATTTGTTTGGGCCAAGATGTCAAAAAAGAAATATGATGCAGTGTTTAAAAGTGCTTATAGGGAAGAGTTTCCGTGTTTCAGTGAATCCAGAAAGGGACCAACGTTCACATTCTGTACTATATGTAGGTGTGATTTTTCAGTTGCACGTGGCGGGAAATGCGATATACTCGAGCATATGCAAACGAAAAAACATAAGGAGAGTGTCCAGTGTGTAGAAAGAAACCATGTAAAAACCAAGAAGTAAATCCTGCGACGAATGCCGAGGCGTTATTTACGTCATTCAGAGTAGAACATAACCTGCCTGTAAATTGTGCCGATCACGCGGGACCTTTGTTTCGCAAAATGATTCCCGATTCGGAAATCGCCAAACGATATGGGTTTGTAGAATTAAAACAGCGGCTATCATTACAGAAATGTGCATGGAAGAAAGGGCGAAAATTGTATCACATTTGCAGGTGAATGCATTTTCTGTTGCTACTGATGGTAGCAATAAAAGCGACCTGAAAATATATCCCATTGTTGTAACACTTTTTAGGCCTGAACTCAATGAAATTCAGAGTTTTCTACTCTCTGTGCTCAATTTAGAAGGGGATGCTACTGGAGCTAACATTGCCAATCTTTTGCTCTCAAATTTTCGGGAATTCTGCATTCCATTAAAAAACTGCCTTGATCTTGGTGCTCATAATGGTCCAGTAATGGTAGTATTAAAGAATGGTGTGGCAGGATGCTTGAAGCGGGAAAATAGTAACATAATCATCGTAGGCTGCTCTTGTCACCTAATTAATCTTGCTGCCGAGAAGGGTGCAGCGTGCTTGCCCGTAAATATAGATGAAAGTATAATTGATATACTTTATTATCTGGAAAGGAGTGCAAAGAGGAAAGAAAAGTTCAGAGAATTTCAGTCTTTACACAACACAGAGATCAGGGAAATTCTGAAGCATGTGCCTACTCGATGGTTATCACTAAGAAGGTGTTTAGATGTGATTTTGCTTCAGTGGGACCCTTTGGTTACGTTATTCAGGAGTGAAATTGTGAGTAAGGATTCTCAGGTGGGAACTTTGAAGACTTACAAAATTCCCAAGCACTGTTTAAGTGCAGATGTGTCTTGTTTGTCTGAAAACGTTAAGGATTGTTATAACATTTCACCTCACTCCTCAATTAAAAGGAAAACCCAGTCATCAGTTTCACTTTAAAAAATGAAACTTTGCCTACACTAAGAGCCATGCATTGTCACGTGAAGAATGACTTTTCATGCTCCTTTCATCAAATTTACATAAATCATTTTGCCCTTTTCTCTCAAGTTTTATGGATATCTTTGAGAATCCAAACGTAGCTCTTCAGTCAAGTATGCCGCACATCCACTTATTGAGGTCAGTTTTAGAGGAACTATTGAAGAATGTGATGGCAAGGTTTGTGAAACCACACGTTATTAAAAGATCCTCCTCTCTCCTTGATGTAGATTATCATACTCCAGCAAATCAAACGGATGATGGTGATCTGATGATAGGGAATTCTGCGTTTGTTTTAGTGAACACCTTGAAGTCTGAGGAAAAGGGCATATTCTTTAAGTCTATTAGAAAGTGTTTCTCTTCATCATGTGACTACATGGAACACACATTTCCATTCAGAGGTGAAGTTTTAATTAATGCAGAATTTGCAAATATTTCTGCTATAAGTAAGATTTTCCATTAACAAGTGTCCGAACATTTTGACTAGTGAAACGGAACATTTGGATGAAGAAACTGATATTCTGCACTCCCAAGTTTTGTATCTTTCTGCTCGAAAAAACAGACCTGACAAAAGGAAGAATTGATGTTCAATGGCCATTGGTAGGTCAGATGAAATCAGCTGATGGTGTACTTAAACATGACACTCTCTCTAAGGTGATACTTGATATTTTATCAATTCCACATAGCAATATAGAATGTCCAAGAATTTTTAGCAGAGTCACAAAGACAAAAACACAGTTCAGATCCTTGCTGTCTGAACAAACATTGGAGAAACTTTTAACTTTGAAATCAGTTCAGCAAGGCAAGTGCTTTGAGCAAAAATTTAGTTCAGAGTTTCTGAAGAGGGCTAAGTCAGCTATTGGTGGGTTGAACAACAATTAGTCGTAATGTGATCACCATGTTGAAGGATGAGAAGTCACATATTCCTACAGTTCAGGTATGTCCAGTATTTAGTATTCACATGTAAATGATGAAAAATATATATGTGTGGGCCAAATAGAATTGTTAATGTATTGAATTATAATGAATTTGCACATGTTCTGCCATCAGTGATGTGTCGTAATACGTCGCGATTCGCTGCCAAATTTCTCCTGATTTTTCACTTTTGAAAGTTGGCATGTTTGGATATAGATGTTGATTCCCATAGGGAATCTGAAATATTTGTTCCGAATGAGTAAATTTATAATACCAATATAAATGGTCCCTTATTGGACATTATAAATTTTCCAGCTAACTCATTCCTGGTTGCCAGCGTTTCGCCCCCGTGTGCTAGGCTGGGCTCATCAGTTGGTACTTAGCACACCAACCAAGACTCATGGCCACTGCGTAGGCTAATTATAGATACCGGCAGTGCCAATGCACTATGAGAGATTTTGTCACATTACCAAAAATTGGTGCCTGCTTGGCCATCAGATGACATGGATGTTGATTTCCGTAGGGAATATTAAATATTTGTTCCGAATGAGTAAATTCCCGGACTTTGAGGTTGAGGTGGTCGGTGTTGCGAGTGGTGCTGGATTTGCACGGTTGCGGCGGAAGAGGATGGCTTGGGTTTTATCTTTAAGTGCCACCGGTCGCAACAGGAGATGAAGTGTCGAGGTAAGTTTGGATGGTTCGGTTGATGGTTTGAACT